>NC_052160.1:57276730-60253574 GCF_902713615.1 Scyliorhinus canicula | reverse complement strand
CAAGTATCCTAGAGAAAGGGAACTGTAGCGACATGTATGACCGACTGGTAGAAAGGGACGTCCGTACTGGACGCAACAAGAAAGAAATGGGAGGATGACCTGGGGATTGAGATAGGGTGGGGACTCTGGAGCGAAGCACTGCATAGGGTCAACTCCACCTCCATGTGCGCAAGGCTCAGCCTGACGCAACTAAAAGTGGTACATAGAGCCCACTTAACAAGAAACCGTATGAGTAGGTTCTTCCCAGAGGTGGAGGACAGATGTGAACGGTGCCAGAGAGGCCCGGCCAACCACGCCCACATGTTCTGGTCTTGCCCCAGACTTGTGGAGTACTGGACAGCCTTCTTCGAGGCTATGTCCAAAGTGGTGGGGGTGAGGGTGGAGCCATGCCCGATAGTGGCGGTCTTCGGGGTTTCAGACCAGCCAGATCTATTCCTGGGGAGGAGGGCGGACGCCCTCGCCTTTGCCTCCCTGATCGCCCGCCGTAGAACCCTGTTTGGCTGGCGGTCAGCAGCACCACCCAGAGCTGCAGACTGGCTGTCCGACCTCTCGGAATCTCTCCAAATGGAGAAATCAAATTCGCCATCCGAGGGGCAGACGACGGCTTCACAGAACGTGGGAGCCATTCATGCAATTGTTCCGGGACCTGTTTGTGGCCAACGAACAAGAGGAAGAATAGTCGGGTGGCCAAGAATCAGGGGAAAATGGACGGGAATCGGGGGAAGGTAGCCGGGGGAGGGGGAGGGCTACGGGTTCGTTATGGGGGTTTGTTCTCATGGTTTTACGCTCATTTCTTTTTCTTGTTAATTTATTGTTTTTGTATTGGAGGGGAGGGGTTACTGTTTTTCTCCGTTGTGATAAAATTTGTTGTTGAAAACTTGAATAAAAATTATTCCCAAAAAAATATATATAATGAAATCTGCCATATAAACTTATTACACTGTAATTCTGCTGTCTTAACTGTGGTGCCTCAGATAAGCTTTCCCAACTTCTATCTTCTGTGTCATTCTTTCTTTTTTTATAAAAGATTTTATTGAGGTATTTATGATTTTGTAACAATAACAGAAGAAACAGTGTACATACAAATATAAACATGGTGCAAAGGCAGTCTTCCTCCCTCACAGGTCGCATCTTTCTTACACACTAACCTAAGCCCGCCCATACAAAGCCAGAGATCACCTTGTTTACCAGTTTAAAAAAGGCCCATGGAATAAAGATGGGGAGACACTGAAAAACAAACAGGAATCTCTGAGTGTCATTTCACTGTCTGTGCCCTCCCAGCCAGTGATAGCGGGAGCATGTCCCACCTTCGGAAGTCTTCCTTTGTTTGGTCCACCAATCGGGTCAGGTTTAGCTTATGTAGCCGTTCTCATGCCCGTGCAACCTGGAATCCTAGATACCGAAGGCTTCTACCTACCACTCCAACCGGCAACTCCCCCAGTCGCCTGTCCTGCCCCTTGCCTGGATCGCGAACGTCTCACTTTTCCCAATGTTCAATTTATAACCCGAAAACCGGCCAAATTCCCCCAGAGTCCTCATAATTTCTCCCATCCCCTCTAGTGGGCCAAACATACAGGAGCAGGTCATCTGCGTTATAGTAGGACTCTGTGTTCCACCCCTCCCCAAACCAGCCCCTAGAAGCTCTTCGCAATTGACAGCAGCTCTATGGCCAGCGCCATCAGCAGCGAGGAGAGGGGGCATCCCTGCCTCGTCCCCCAGTGCAGCATAAAATAGCCCGATGTCAACCTGTTCATTCCTACACTCGCCACAAGCGCCTGATACAGCAGCCTAACCCAGTCGATGAAGCCCCATCCAAACACAAACCGCCCAGCACCTCCCACAGATAGGTCCATTCCACCCGATCAAATGCCTTCTCGGCGTCCATTGCAACCTCTACGTCCCTACACTGGAGGCATCATGATCACATTCTTCTAATGTTGGCCGCCAACTGCCTGCCCTTAAAAAAACCCGTCTGGTCCTCCCCAATCACATCCGGAATGCAGTCTTCGATCCTCGAGGACAAGATTTTGGCCAACAGTTTGGCGTCAACATTTCATAAGGAAATCGGTCTGTAGGACCTGCATAGCTCCGGGTCCTTATCCCGCTTCAGGATCAATGAGATAGTGGCCTGTGACATCGTCGGGGGAAGCACCCCTCTCCCTTGCCTCATTAAAATGTCCTCAACAGCGATCCCAGTATCCCAGAGCCTTTTATAAAACTCCACTGGGTACCCACCCGGTCCCGGAGCTTTACTCGACTGCATGGTCTTCAGCCCTTCTGCTATTTCTTCAATCCCAATTGGAGCCCCCAGCCCTTCTACCAGTCCTTCCTCCACCTTGGGAACCTCAGCCCCCCTAAGAATTGCCTCATCCCTTCCGGCCCAGCTGGGGTTTCCGACTCATATAGCCTGCTGTAAAACTCCTTGACCGCCCTGTTAACCCCTGCTGAATCTCCGACCAGGTTACCATCTCTGTCCTTCACGTTCTCAATCTCCCTGGCTGCCTCCCCCTTTCTGAGCTGCTGCGCAAGCATTCTGCTGGCCTTCTCTCCATACTCATATATTGCCCCCCTCGCCTTCCTCAGCTTCTCCACCTCCTCCCCTGTAGTTAGCAAGCCAAACTCCCCCTGCCGCCTCCATCGTTCCCTTAACAACCCTGCCTCTGGGGTATCCGCATATATCCTGTCGACCTGAAGTATTTCCCCTATCAGTTGATCCATCTCTGCTCGATCTACCTTCTCCCTGTGGGCCCGTATCAAAATCAGCTCCCTTCTGACCACCGCCTTCAGCGCCTCCCAGACCATTGCTGCCGAGACTTCCCCCGTGTCATTAACTTCAAGATAGTTCTGGATGCATTTCCTCACCCGCCTGGACACCTCCTCATTCGCTAACAATCCGACATCCAATCTCCAATGCGGGCGCTGGCCGCATCCTCCTTATAAACTCTACATCATCCCAGTTTGGCGCGTAAACATTCACGAGTACCACCAGCAGCCCTTCCAGCCTCCTACTAACCATGATGTACCGGCCTCCCACATCCGCAACTATTCTTCCGGCCTCAAACGACACTCGCTTATTAATCAGGATCGCGACCCCTCTAGTTTTAAAGTCCAGCCCCGCATGAAATACCTGCCCGACCCATTCCTTCCTTAGTCAAGTCTGATCGATTACCCGAAGATGCATCTCCTGTAACATTGCCACATCTGCCTTCAATCCCTTCAGGGATCACGGTAGCATGATGGTTAGCATAAATGCTTCACAGCTCCAGGGTCCCAGGTTCGAATCCCGGCTGGGTCACTGTCTGTGTGG
Organism: Scyliorhinus canicula; assembly: GCF_902713615.1. NCBI lineage: Eukaryota > Metazoa > Chordata > Chondrichthyes > Carcharhiniformes > Scyliorhinidae > Scyliorhinus > Scyliorhinus canicula. Next base: position 60,250,267 of record NC_052160.1, on the reverse strand, counting down.
AGTCTGCACGTCCTCCCCGTGTGTGCGTGGGTTTCCTCCGGGTGCTCCGGTTTCCTCCCACAGTCCAAAGACGTGCGGGTTAGGTGGATAACAGCCCTCTTCAACAATCATAACATCTGCTCACCCCCATTGCGCTTCCGTGAGCCAGCCCGCCCAGCTAGCTTGGTAGCCCTGCCCATGGCACCAAACATTTTAACACCTATTGTTTCCCTCCCCTCCCCCGCTCAGACACACTATTCAAGAGAAAACATTCCCAGCCCTGTTAACCGAAAGAAACAAAAAAAGAAAAACCTCACATCAAAAATTCACAGCTCCATCCCCCACCAGTACAAATGCAAACTTAGAAAAAAAAATACGCGGCAGCTCCAGGTTCGATACAGAAGGCATTACAAATATAGTGCAAAAACAAAAATGTTTTAATGTGAACATTGCAGCAAAGTTCAAACACCTCAGTCTCCTGCCAGTTCTTTCCTTCTGGCGAAGTCCAATGCTTCCTCGGCGACTCAAAGTAGAAAAGTTGCTCCTCATAGGTGACCCAAAGATGGTCCGGATACAGCAGTCCAAACTTCACCTTCTTGGAAAGGGTCGACTTTACTTGGTTGAATCCCGCTCTTCTCTCGACTATGTCTGCGCTCAGGTCTCGGTAAATGCGCAGGATGCTGTTCTCCCACTTACAGCTCCGTGTCCGCCTGGCCCACCGAAAATACGCTCCTTGTCCAGGTACCTGCGCAATTTCACCACCATCGCCCTCGGGGGATCACCTACACGCGGCATCTTCGCTAGTGCTCTGTGCGCCTTATCCACCTCCAGGGTCAGGTGAACATCCCATCCCCCATGAGCTTCTCGAGCATACCCGCTATATATGCATCTGCATCCGCTCCTTCGGACCCCTCCGGGAGACCAACGATCCTCAAGTTCTGCCAGTGGGACCTATTCTCTAGATCCTCAACCTTCTCCTGGAGCCGTTTCTGCTGGTCTCTCAGCATCCCCATCTCCACCTCCATTGCTGTTTGGTGTTCCTCCTGCTCGGTCAGTGCCTTCTCCACTTTCTGGATCGCCCGATCTTGAGCATCCAATCTCTGTTCCAGCCGAGCAACCGATTCCCTAATTGGGTCCAAGCATTCCTGTTTCTGCTTGGCGAAGCCCTCTTGGATAAACTTCATCCATTGCTCCGTCGACTGCTGGGCCGTTGAACCAGGAATCGCTTTTTCCCGCTGCAGCTTCAGCCCAGGCCTTCACTGTTCGCCTAGTTCTTCCTTTGCGAGCACTCCTGGTCCGCCTATCCATGCACTGGTGTGGGACTCCTCCTTACGATCGCGTCCGCTATCAATTTTCCAAGTAAAATCCGAGAAAGAAAATTGGGGAAAAGGTCCAAAGGTCCGACCCAAGCGGGAGCCACCAAATGTGCGACCAACTGCTTCATGGCCACCACCGGAAGTTCTTCTGTGTCATTTTAAACCTCAGGTATTAGCTGCCCCATAAACTTGAAGATAAAGGTCAGCTGGGCTATGCTCCTGGTCTAATAATCGCCTTCTGACAACATGCATTAAAACTAACCTCTTGGTCACCAAGGGGCTTTGTGGTAAACAAAAAGCCACACCTTAGCATGAGTCAAATTTAGAGGACATTTAGAGAACACCGAAGAGGGAGAAAACTCACCATGCAATGTTTTGGCTTCCAAACACTATCACCTTTTTCAATAAAAATTGACCAAGTAGTGCGAGTGCCATCTGCAAAGCCAGCTTTGTTGCTATCAAGGCTGTGTGCAACTCATCCAGAAACCTAATTTTCTATTGAAAGGAGAACTGGTTTGTTCTCCAGATCAATAGAGTCAGGAAAGCGTACACGTAGATCTTGAGTGAGCCAGTTTGACTTTGTCATAGCCAAACAAGAGCCATCCACGTTTCACTGTCTAGATCCATGGATGAAGAGCAGCCATTTTGATGATGTGCACCAACAAATCTATTCATCCTCACATGCAGTAGACATCTCAGTGTGATCTACAATGAGCAGGAAAGGGATACCAAAGATACAGAACAAATGGCAAGAGAAAGAGAAGAGGTGATGATTGATACATGAAGGAAAAATTGAGGAGGAAGCCAACTATTTTTTTTGCAACTTCACGCAACATCAATCACTACTACCAGCGAAGCCAGAAAAAGGACTGGGAAGATTGTTAAACCCCATCTGTTGTTGGCAGCTTGTGTGTCCTACCATCTTAGCCTCGTCCTCCCCTCCTCAACCAGGTAACACAAATTCCAGAAATCCAGACCTCTCAAACCACCTTCATCCTTGATGGTAACAAACCAAATGCAGTCTTTCCAGATTCTCCTACCAAGTGTAGTATACCCACTCCTCACTAATTACTCTAGCTACCCAAATGTATATGCTTGAAGAGTTCTAATAAACCTATCCTTAAAGCATCTGACATGTGCCTAAACCACAGAATCCCTACTCCTGTTTCTCTCAAATTCTCCTGCTGACACAATCAAGCCCCACAACATGCCTGCAGATCAAGTAGTGCAGCAACTACCTTCCTCCTAGTGCCACAAACCCATTTTGTGCTCCAAATTCTCTAATAGGAATTGGTTCCATGCCCAATGACTCCACCAAAGCTAGAACCCCCCCTTACATTTATCCCATTAGCTCCCTGATAACTCCACCCGCCTAAATCTCAGTAGTCAATGCCACCGCGGCACGTTGTGCCACCTTGTTGTGTAAACTAGACTTCAAATTAAAGTGGGAGGATAAAGAAACTGAATACAAAGTCGGATAGGAACAAATGTGAGAACCACAGTGACGGATACAGAAAGTTACAGAAGAAATTAGGTAGTGACAGGAGAAAAGGATTCAAATACAAAGGCAGTAATTGATGTTCTGAGAAAAGCGCAGTGACAAAGGCAATGACAAAACTAGAGATATAGAAAGAGGCACGGTTGCTGGAAAAAGAGTGGCTTGCACTTATTTGGCACTTTTCATGATCATCAGATGTCTCAAAACATGTTACAGCCAATGAGGTACTTCTGAAGTGCTGTCACTGTTGCAATACGAGAAATATGACAACTAATTAGCACACAGCAAGTTCCCACACTTAGCATTGTGGTCATCTGTTTTGCATAGGATCTATGGCAAAGAAACAGGCCATTCGGACAAGCCGTTCATGCTGGTGCTTATGCTCCGCTGAGCCTCATTTAAATCTACCATCATGACCCTGTACTCCCTTCTCCCTCATCTGCCAGTTCAGCTTCCCCTCGAATATATCTGTACTATTCATTTCAACCACGCCCTGTGATAGTCGGTTTCACATTTTTACCACTCTTTGGATGAAGAGGTCTCTTCTGAGCCAGCGAGGCATGGTGGCACAGTGGTTAGCACTGCTGCTTTACAGTGCCAGGGATCCGGGTTCGATTCCGGCCTTGGGTGACTGCGTGGAGTTTGCACATTCTCCTCATGTCTATGTGGGTGTCCTCTGGGTGCTTTGGTTTCCTCCCACAGTTCAGAGATGTGCAAGTTATGTGAATTGGCCAGGCTAAATTGCCCCTTAGGGTCCAAAAGACTGATGGAGTTACAGGGATAGTGCAGCGCAGTGGGCCTAGGTAGGGTGTTCTTTTCGGACGGTCAATGCAGACTTGATGGATGAATGGCCGCCTTCTGCACTATAGGGATTCTATGATTCAATTAATTCCCTATTGGAGCTCTTCGTGACCATCATGGCCTCTCATTACACTCTTCCCCACAAGGGGAAACATTCTCACTGTATCTACACTATTAAAACAGCGACACTGTGGGTTCAATCACCGCATCGTTAAGGTCCTTCATGAAGGAGCCGCCTTCGCCAGCTCATTCCTTGCCGGAGGTGTGGTGATCCTCAGGTTAAATAACCATAGAACAATAGAATCCCTGCAGTGCAAGAGACCATTCAGCCCACAGAGTCTGTACTGGCCCTCTGAAAGAGTACCCAACCTCGGCCCACTCCCCCGCCCTATCCCCATAACCCCACCTAACCTGGACATCTCTGGACACTAAGGGACAATTGTAGCATGGCCAATCCATCTAACTTGCACATCTTTTTTTTTAAAATTTAGATTAGCCAATTATTTTTTCCAATTAAGGGGCAATTTAGCGTGGCCAATCCACCTACCCTGCACATTTTTGGGTTGTGGGGGCGAAACCCACGCAGACACGGGGAGAATGTGCAAACTCCACACGGACAGTGACCCAGAGCCGGGATCGAACCTGGGACCTCAGCGCCGTGAGGCGGTTGTGCTAACCACTAGGCCACCATGCTGCCCTAACTTGCACATCTTTATGATTGTGGGAGGAAAAGGTGGGTGGCACAGTAGCACAGTGGTTAGCACTGCTGCTTCACAGCTCCAATTCCGAACTCGGTGACTGTGTGGAGTTTGCACTTTCTCCCCGTGTCTGCGTGGGTTTCCTCCGGGTGCTCCGGTTTCCTCCCACAGTCCAAAGATGTTCATGTGAGATGGATTGGCCATGCTAAATTGCCCCTTAGTGACCAAAGGTCAATTGGCTCTACTGGGTTTCGGGGATAGATTGGAGTACGTGGGCTTAAGCAGGGTGCTCTTTCCAAGGGATGGTGCAGACTTGATGGGCCGAATGACCTCCCTCTGCGCTGTAAATTCTATGATCTATGAAACCGGAGCACCGGAGGAAACCCACGTAGACAGGGGAGAAAGTGCAAACTCCACACAGTCATTCAATTTTGAATTGAACCCGGATCCCTGGTGCTGTGAGGCAGCAGTGCTGACCACTGCGTCACCATGTCCCCACCTAACCACCAGTCAGTTCTGTTTCAAAAGGGAGATCAGCCTGTGGTCAAATTTTCACATTTCTACCCACTTCAGTGGATCCAATATCCCCATTTCCTGTGCTCAGTGAGCAACACTCTGGTAGATCTATAAGCATCTTAACTAAAGTATTAAATTTTTTCATGATGACTGTACAGAATTCTCCTCATGAGGATTTTATATCAACTAATGGATGGAAATAAAAATAAAATTCAAGCCTTGCATTTGGAAGATTTTTTCAGATGATCACTGTTACTGCCTGTGTCACAAGGTGAGTGTAATCATTCACAAAGAAACTAGGTTTCTCCAGTTACCACTACTTACTTTTCCAGTCTCAAGTGCTGCTGCAGAAGAACATCTTCATCTAGACATTAGTTTCACTTTCAAAGATCTCAAATGTAATTGTGTCAATTTGAGGCTTTACCGAGTCACTGGGAGAGGAGAACAGGAAGGTGGTGTGATTGAAAAGAAGGGACAGGGACAATGGTGGGGCTGAGAGTTACAGAAAGTGGAGGCGAACAGGCAATGAAGTAGCAATTTTAGGGAGAAAGGAAGGAGGTGGGGGGGGGAAATAAGAGATAAGTGGCAGCACAGAATGGGAAAGGAAATTGAGAAACAACAGAAAGGTTAGGTTACTGAGAGGGCAGCACGGTGGTTAGTACTGCTGCCGACAACGCTGAGGACCCAGGTTCGATCTCGGCCCCGGGTCACTGTCCGTGTGGGGTTTGCACATTCTCCCCATTTCTGCGTGGGTCTCATCCCTACAACTCAAAGATGTGCAGGTTAGGCGGATTGGCCATGCTAAATTGCCCCTTAATTGGAAGAGAATAATTGGGTACTCTTAAGTTTATGAAAAAAAAAGTTATTGAGGGGGAAGGTGGATGAAAGCAAGAAGTAACTGGAATAGGGAGGGGCGATTTAAGGTAAAGATAATCAGGAGGAAGTTGGAGGACACGAATTGTTATGCAACAAAATTAGGGAGAAGCTGCAGATGCTGCCACTGGTGGCTGCCTTCTATACCCCAGTATAGAACCACCCGACAGAAAGATGCAGGAGAAACAGCAACATAAAGATGACAGACAGGAGAAAAACCTGTGCAATATTTAAATTAAATAAAACAGACAAGTGAGATTGTGGTTGTTAGAGGCTAATCATCACAGCCCTGTGTCATTACTTTGGCATAGTGTCCTAGGCCCAACCATCTTCTGCTGTTTCATCACAAAGTCAGAGGTGGGGATGTTCACTGATGATGGCAGTGTTTAGGTCCATTCGCAAAACCATAGATAATAAAGCACTCATTGCTGCTTGCAGCAGGACTCGGGCAACATTCTGGCTTAGGCTGTTAAGTGACAAGTAACATTCACATCACACATGTGCCAGGTAATGACCATCTCTAGCAAATGGGAAGGTAACCCTCCAGCGTCACTGAATCTCCTGTCAACAAGGTCCTGGAGATTACCATTGACCAGAAACTGAACTGGACCAGCCATATAAAAACTGCAGCAACAAGGTCAGGTCAGAGGATGGGAATTCTGCAGCAATCAACTCATCTCCTTACCCTCCAAAGCCTGTCCACAATTGGGGTGGCATGCGGCACAGTGGTTAACACTGCCGCATCACAGCACCAGGGACCCAGGTTCAATTCCAACCTTGGGTGTGTAGGCTGTCTGTGTGGAGTTTGCACATTCTCCCTGTGTCTGCGTGGGTTTCCTCCGGGTGTTCCAGTTTCCGCCCACGATGTGCAGATTAGGTGGATTGCCCATGCTAAATTGCCCCTTTGTGTCCAAAGATTAGGTGGAGTTACGAGGATAGGGCGGAGGAGTGGGCCTGGGTGGGGGGCTCCTTCAGAGGGTCAGTGTAGACTCGATGGGTCAAGCGGCCCCCTTCTGCACTGTAGGGATTCTATTATTCTACAAGGCACAAGTCAGGAGTGTAATGGAATATTCTCCACTTTCCTAGATGAGTGCAGCTCCAACAGCACTCAAGAAGCTCAACACTATCCAAGACAAAGCAGTGTACTTGATTGGCATCGCATCCACCATCTTAAACATTCACTCCTTTGACCAATAGTGCACAGTGGCAGCAGTGTGTACCCATCTGCAAGATGCACTGCAGCAACTCGCAGAGGGTCATTTGACAGCACCTCCCAAACCTACATCCTCTACCACCGAGTGGAGGAAGCAGGTACATAAGAACACCACCACCTGCAAATTTCCCTTCAAGCCTCTCACCACCCTGACTTGGAAAGAGATCACCATTTCTTCACTGTTGCTGGGTCAAAATCCTGGAACTCCCTCCCCAACTGTACTGTAGGGGTATCTAAATTACAGCACGTGGACTGAAGTGGTTTAAGATGGCAGCTCACCACCCCTTCTCAAGGACAGTTGGGGGACAGGCAATGAATGCCAGCCCAGCCAGCGAAGCTCACATTGCATGAACAAATGAAAGATAACAACTGGCTGGCCAGTACAAGGCACATTTGGTGGTAAATAACTATTGGCTGTTAAGCCCTGTAGATAGTGATGCAGAACTCCGTGTAGCCACAATTCCAATCACATAAACGCTATCCAAATTTGTACCTTTGCTTACATTAAGTGGGCCGGTAATGAGGAAGCATTTATTGGGTCAAAAATATTAATCTCAAGGGTCTAAGTATTTGACTTAACAAATCAAACTCCACAAACGAATATTGTGGCACTGAACATAGTACCCAATTATTTTTTTCCCCAACTAAGGGGAATTTAGCGTGGCCAAACCACCTACTCTGCACATCTTTTGGTTGTGGGGGTGAGACCCACACAGACATGGGGAGAATGTGTAAACCCTATATGGGACAGTGACCCAGGGCCAGGATCGAACCCGGGTCCTTGGCGGCGTGAGGTAGCAGTGCTAACCATGCACCACCGTAGCACTGAACAAACTTACTCGAGAACAGAATAAGTAAAATAATAATAATCTTTATTGTCACAAGTAGGCTTACATTCACATTGCAATGAAGTTACTGTGAAAAATCCCCAGTCGCCACAGTCCGGCGCCTGTTCGGTTACACCGAGGGAGAATTTAGATTGTCCAATTCACTTAACAGCATGTCTTTGGGGACTTGGAGGAGGAAACCGGAGCACACAGAGGAAGGGGCACCCAGAGGAAACCCACGCACACACAAGGAAAACGTGCATACTCCGCACTGGTGGGAATCGAACCTGGGTTGCTGACGCTGTGAAGCAACAGACGAAAAGGAAAGTCCTCCATAGATGCAAACAGTCAGAATCCCTTTCCATCCATAACAAAGTAAAATGAAAATAAAACATGCCACAAACCACATGTAGTAGTTAACAGAGCCTTGATCAAGAGGGAGAGTGTGTGCAAACATTTGCATAACGAATCTAATGTCACTTGATTATGGTGATATAATATATATATATATATAACCACTAAACATGAGCAGCAATGTTCACATTCCTTCCCCTCACTCCAGATTTTCCACAAGAGACAGTGGTTCATGGAAGCTCAAGGTGCCATTAGGAAAACCAGGTGATTCTTGTGTTTCATACAACTGAGTGTTTCACTCAGCTACTTCAGAGGGCAGCTAAGGATGTGGGATGGGGTATGGACACCTGATTTCCATCCTTAAAGGCAAACTAACCAGGTGGATTTTTACAAAAATCCAATAATAGCAAATTTTACTTTACTGATGACAGCTTTTGATGTTTCCATGTTTAAAAAAGCAATATTCTCCATCTACAGGGCAGCATGGTAGCACAGTGGGTTAGCCCTGCTGCCTCATGGCGCCACGGTCCCAGGTGCGATCCCGGCTCTGGTTCACCGTCCGTGTGGAGTTTGCACATTCTCCCCGTGCTTGCGTGGGCTTCGCCCCCACAACCCAAAGATGTGCTGGCTTGGTGGATTGGCCACACCAAATTGCCCCATAATTGGAAAAAATAAATTGGGTATTCTAAATTTATATATAATTTTTTTTAAATAAATTTAGATTACCCAATAATTTTTTCTATTAAGGGGCAATTTAGCGTGGCCAATCCACCTACTCTGCACATTTTTGGGTTGTGGGGGCGAAACCCACGCAGACACGGGGAGAATGTGCAAACTCCACACGGACAGTGACCCAGAGCCGGGATCGAACCTGGGACCTCAGCGCCGTGAGGCGGTTGTGCTAACCACTAGGCCACCATGCTGCCCTAAATTTATATATAATTTTTAAAATAGTCTCCATCTACCATGATGGGATTCAAGTCAATTTTTAAATTAATTCATGGATGTGGGTATCTCTGTCTAGGCCAGCATTTGTTACCTGTCCCTAACTGCCCTTGAGAAGGTGGTGGTGAGCCACCTTCTTGAACCATTGCAGTCCATGTGGTGCAAGTACACCCACTGTGCTATTAGGGAGGGGGTTCCAGGATTGACCTAGTGACAGTGAAGGAACAGCCATAAATTTCCAAGTCAGGGTGGTGAGTGACTTAAAGAGCTTGCAGGTGGTGTTCCCATGCATCTGCTGTCCTGGTCATTCTAGATGAGTGAGGCTGTGGGTTTGGAAGGTGTTGCCGAATGACTCTCCACAAGTTGCTGCAGTACATCTTGTACACGCAGCTGTCACTGTGTCGGTGGTGGAGGGATTGGCTATTGAAGGTGGTGGATGTGGTGCCAATCAAGCGGACTGCTTTTGTTGAAGTATTTCAAGGCAGACACGGAGCACTCTTTGATCAATCATTATTAACATGTGCATATGGCGAGCAACACAGTGAAGTTCACCGTATCGCTCCATCTTTGTGCAGTGAAGCAGAAACATTTATAGCTTGATTAACCAATAGAATTAGAGTTGCAGTCTAATCCTTCATTTGCACGTCACACACACCAATAATATCACAGTTAAACTTTCATTTTAGGGCAGCACGGTGGCGCAGTGGGTTAGCACTGCGGCCTCACGGCGCCGAGATCCCAGGTTCGATCCCAGCTCTGGGTCAGTGTGTGTGGAGTTTGTACATTCTCCCCATGTTTGCGTGGGTTTCACCCCTACAACCCAAAAGATGTGCAGGGTAGGTGGATTGGCCACGCTAAATTGCCCCTTAATTGGAAAAAAATGAATTGGATACTCTAGATTTAAAAAATACAACTTTCATTTTAGGCCAATGAAAGGACAGTTATTCTAGCTAACAGTAGACAGGGCAACTGACCAATAGAAGAGTACGGTCTTTCCATCTTGCTTTTACGTAGACATCACCCCTTTGCCTTTGGAGGCTACAGTATCTATCAGAAAAGAGCATTCCTGAGAAAGCGACCGCCATGTCCCATCTCCAGACTTGTGTCATTCACTAAGAAATAGGATATTATGAATTCGATTCTAACTTATGTCCTTCGCTAAGGAGCATGATATTATGGATTTCATACTAACTCATGTCCCTTGCTAAGGAACAGTATAACATGGATTCCACACTTTGTCCTGGATAGTGTTGAGCGTTTTGAGTGTTGTTGGAGCAGCACTTATCCATCACATGGAGGGTACGCCATCACACTCCTGTCTTATGCCTTGTAAATGGCGGGCAGGCTTTGGGGAGCTAGGAGATAAGTTACTCGCTGCAAAATTCCCAGCCTCTGACCAGCCCTTGTAGCCCTAGTATTTATATGGCTCGTCGAATTCAGTATCTCGTCAATGGTAACCCCAGGATGTTGATCATGGGGATTCAGAAATAGGAATGTCACTGAACGTCAAGGATCAATGGTCAGCCTGAGGGTGGTGAATCCGCTGAACACTTTGCGGCAGAAGGCTTTGGAGGCCAAATCACTGACTGTCATTAAGACAGAGATAGATATGTTCTTCATTAATATGGGGATCAAAGGGCAGCACGGTGGCACAGTGGTTAGCATTGCTGCCTACGGCGCTGAGGACCCGGGTTCGAATCCCGGCCCTGGGTCACTGTCTGTGTGGAGTTTGCACGTTCTCCCCGTGTCTGCGTGGGTTTCGCCCCCACAACCCAAAGATGTGCAGGTTAGGTGAATTGGCCACGCTAAATTGCCCCTTAATTGGAAAAAATAATTGGGTACTCTAAATTTTTTTTTTTAAAATATGGGGATCAGGGATTCTGGGGAGAAGGCAGGAGAATGGAGATCAGAAACATATCAGCCATGATTGAATGGTGGAGCAGACTCAATGGGCCGAATGGCCTAATTCCGCTCCCATGTCTTCTGGTTTTATAGATTTTCCCTTGGGAGATCATTGCCTGGCACTCGTGTGCTGCGAATGTTACCTCGCACTGATCAGCCAAAGATTGAACGTGGTCCAGACCTTGTTGCATATGAACACTGACCGTTTCAGTATCTTTTTTTAAAATAAATTTAGAGTACCCAATTCATTTTTCCAATTAAGGGGCAATTTAGCGTGGTCAATCCACCTAGCCTACACATCTTTGGGTTGTGGGGGCGAAAGCCACGCAAACACGGGGAGAATGTGCAAACGCCACACGGACAGTGACCCAGAGCCGGGATCGAACCTGGGACCTCAGCGTCGTGTGGCAGCAGGGCTAACCCACTGCGCCACCGTGCTGCCCGACCATTTCAGTATCTGAGGAGTTGCGAATGGCGAACATTGTGAAATCATCAGTTAACATCCCCACGTAGGACGGCACAGTGGTTAGCACTGCCGCCTGACAGCGCAAAGGACCCGGTTTCGATCCCAGCCCTGGGTCACTATCTGTGTGGAGTTTGCATATTCTCCCCGTGTTTGCATGGGTGTCACCCCCACAACTTAAAGATGTGCAGGGTAGGTGGATTGGCCACACTAAATTGCCCTTAATTGGAAAAAAAAAATTGGATACTCTAAATTAAAAAAAAAGTAAACATCCCCACTTCTGACTTTGTGATGGGAGGAAGGTCATTGATGAAGCAGCTGAAGATAGCTGGGCCTCGGACACTACCCTGAGAAACACCTGCAGTGACGTCCTGGAACTGAGGTGACTGACCTCTAACAACAACAATCATCTTCCTTTGTGCTAGGTATGTCTCCAACCAGCAAAGAGTTTTCCACATGGTTCCCATTGACTCCACATTTGCTGAGGCTCCTTGATGCCACACTCAATCAAATGCTGCCTTGATGTCAACGACAGTAATTCTCGCCTGACCTCTGAAGTTCAGCTCTTTTGTCCATGTTTGGACCAAGGCTGTAGTGAGGTCAGAAGCGGAGACCCTGGTGAAACCGAAACTGTGCGTCAATGAGCAAGCTATTGTGAAGTAAATGCTGCTTAATAGCACTGTTGCTGACCCCCTTCCATTTCTTTACAGGTGTTCAAGAGTAGACTGATGGGGTGGTAATTGGCAGGATGGGTTTTGTTCTGCTTTTTGTGAACAGGAAATACTTGAGCAATTCTCTGGATTACACAGACCTGTTGAATTACAAGTTCAGCAGCATCACCACTACACTGCCATTCATTCGTTCCTGTTCTCTGTGGAACTCTTAAATACAGGTTTGTCACCAGAATTGCCTACATAACATGTGACTGCACATAAATAGTTCACTGACTCGGAAGCACTTTGGGACATCCTGCGGACGAGGTGCTATAAAAATGCAATTTTCTCTTTCACGTGGAGGGTTACAGATTAGTTTACATTCAAACATGAAATGCTGTTCCGACTATAAATGGTGAATCCTTTACTTCCAGAGAATGTGACAAATCTTCAAATTCTAACAGAGACATGCACTCACCTTAAGTCCTTCAATTGTTTGCAGTGTTTCAGCATTTCACACAAGGCTGGCATGTAAGCAACTTTACCCAACAGACCAAGGTTTGCCAGAGACAATGTCTGTAGCTGTTGACACTTCAGTCCAATGCCAATCAGCCCCGACCCAGTAAGGATGCCAGGAAGCTGGGCCAAGGTCAGACTGCGCAAACGAGGCAACTGTCCGATGAGGGCCAGCTCTTCGTCTCTGATTCGCTGTGCTCGGTCACAAGGTGGTTGCAGGTTCCTAATGGCAGGCTCATTTCGAGGCACATTCGAGGTAAAACTGGACCCTATCAGCTCTAGCTCTTCCAAAAATGGAACGTTCTCCAGTAAAGTCCCAAACACCGTTGCTGGCAAATTCGCTGACAGCTGCTCCTGAATATTCTTTGGGTAGGTCGGAACTCCAATTCGAACCTTCTTGCCTAGGCCCCGGCGCACAGATTGCGCCCCCAACGTTGGCACTGTGTGGTTAGGCAGTTTGTCGGCATTTTTGGCACTTTGTACAATGCAACACACAGGGAGTGATAATGACCGCAGTCGTTTCAATCTCGCCAGCAGCAGACACAAGTGCTTTCCGGCCCCCTCAGGGCTGTGGTGGTGAGCTGCAGACAGATTGAGGTGCCTCAGGTTAGTGCAACAGTTCACCAGTGCCTCCACCACATCAAAATCAATGTCATCTTTGGCCTTGCGAAAGACAGAGCAATCCGATAGCAGGCAGTGAACGCAGCCACTGAGGTTCAAGCTAACTAACGACTGGACATTTCTGCCGCCGTTAATTATTTGATGGCTCAACTGGCAGCCAGACAGGATGCAATGGCTAAAGTTCAAATACACAGGGTTGCTCAACGTAATGGTGTGCAGAAGTGAGGAGTGTAGGAGCGAGGATCCGTTCAACCAGGAACGAGGGAGCTGCAATGCTTCCAAGCTAAAGTTTTTGGTCATAAAGTCTAGGAAGTTCCGCGTGGAGCATCCAGTGTCAACAAAAACCCCCGGGACAGATAGGAGAAAGGCACGCAGGTTCTCAGGAGTCCGGATGCTCAGAACAGACAGGTAAAACCTCCCAACTTCCTGGTTAACGTAGCCTGGTGACAACCTTGCATAGAACACCTTGAGGTTTTGATAGTGGGGAATATTGCTTTGTCCAACCATCAGCTGGCCCGAGAGCATTTCACCCTCTCGAGTCCGGTCGGGGATTTCGAAATAAAGCAGCAGCCGCTCCAGGTTGGTACAGCAAGGAACAATACCATAGGAAGGGGTGAATAAAGTCTGCTTGAGTTCAGTTACTTTGCCAAGTGTTGCCTTACATTCACTGCTCAGTTGGCCAACATCAAATCCTTGGCTGACGTCTAAAGCGAGAGAACGCAGGTTAAGGAGTACAGATAGCATCCTGGAGAGACGCAGTGATGTCATGCGGCATCCTGTTAGGTCAAGCTTCAGGATGTTTTTACACTTTGCCACTTGATCGATAGTGGAGCCAGACAACCAGTAGCAGCCACTCAGTTTCAGCCGCTGAATGTCACTCGCTATTTCTTTCAGCAGGGAGGTCACCTTTGCGTCACTTTCCTGGAAACAGAACAAAAATTTGTTCAAGGCTCTGAAAGCAAAATGCAATTGAAGAAAACGCTCAGTTTATAATAAATATGAGCAATGTATCTACAATGCTGCAACTGAGCCAAAATAATGCCTATGTCCATTTGCCCATTGGTTGTAGAATTGTGCTCAATCCTTTCTTGCCTTCACCAAACGGTCAACTTCCAGCCATTTGGCTGCTTCACACCTTAGAATGGACTCCCCAGCCGGAACAAAACTTACCAATCAACATTAAGGTTCAGTTCTCCCCGTGTTTGCATGATGTCCAGGCTAGGTGGATTGGCCCTTAAATGGAAAAAAATTATTGGGGACTCTAAATTTTATTTTTTTTTAAACATTCAGGCTCAGTAAATGTGGCTGAGGTCTAAATCCCTAGACAATAGCTCAGATATCAAGCAGTTACTGTTCTGCACCTTAGTTTATGAATGTGAAAGCAAGTGGAGCAGGGATAAGGCTCCCACTCCTGGTTACTACGCAGAGATCCTTAATTGTAAAGCATAAATACTGAGTGAGATCAGAATTATGACGCTCTTCACAACTGAAGCTCATTCACAATCAGTGTGTTCACACATAAAGACGATACCCGGCAAATTACTGGAGTTTGACGTGAAAACCCAACTTAAAATGGTCTGGTCTGTTTTCAATAGGTCAATTTTGGCAAAAGTTATTTCTGTTCAAGGAAGATATCTCTTCACTGTTAAAAATACACAGCAATTCACAGTTTCTGACGTAATTCTCAAGATGGGGGTTCAGGTTGCCCGGGAGTGGGGGGGCTCCGCAGGTACAACATTTCTAGTTTGGTGTGGGAGAGTGAAAGCTGATCTGGCAAGGTGGGATGGTCTCCCTCTGTCACTGGCAGCTCGGGTACAAGCAGTTAAAATGAATGGGTTGCCTCGATTTCTGATTATTTTCTAATGCCTGCCGATTTTCCTGTCAAAGGCTTTTTTCAGGGAGATTGAGGGAAGCATTACCTCGTTCATATGGGGAGGGAAAGTGGCCAGAGTTAGAAATGTGCTGCTACAGAGGGGAAGGCAGGGGGTTTGGGTTCTCCGAACCTGATGTATTATTACTGGACGGCGAATGTGGAGAAGGTGCGGAGCTGGGTCAGAGGGGTTGAATCCTAGTGGGTCAGAACGGAAGAGAGTTTGTGCAGGGGTCGAGTTTGAAGGCACCAGCAACAGCACCGCTCCCGATAGCCCTGGGAAAATACTCGGAGTCCGGTAATAATAGCTTCATTGAGAATTTGGAGGCAGATTCGCCAACACTTCGGGTTGGGGGCAGGGTCAAGGGAAATGCCGATTCGGGGGAACCACAGATTTGAGCCAGGTAAGTGGGATGGAAATGGGAGGAGAAGGGGATTAAGGCACTAAAAGATTTGTTTCTTGGGGGTCGGTTTGCAGGATTGAAAGAGCTGGAGGCAAAGTATGGGCTGGAGCAGAGGTAAATGTTTATATACATGCAGGTTTGAGACTTTGCCAGAAAGGAGATACAGAGCTTCCCATTTGTCGTGAGAAATAGGTGTTTATAAATGGGTGTGTTATGTAAGTATCTGTAGTGAGAGTACCTTTAAGAAATGGGTATTTATTACAGCAGTGATGTCAGAGAGTGGGTGGAGCTGGGCAGTGTCAGCTTTTAACTTTCGCTTTAGGCTTTTTGCTGCAGGGTGGGTTTGGTTTCATTTTAGTTTTGGAGAAGTTGAAATCACAGCAGGATGTATATGAATCTCTGCAAGCTCATGAATGTTCATTTGGGATTTTCAACATGGAAACTGCTCTCAATAGTGAATTTAAACCTCATCTTTGTGTTAAAAGGAAAGTAAGGATTACTTTGGGGTTGTATTTGAATTGATGGTTGCTAACATGTTCACTGTGGTAGGCCGAGGGCGAGGGGGTATTCCTTTTTCTCCCACGTCCATAGAGTGTACTCCAGAATCGATTTCTTCGTGTTGAGCAGGGGGCTGATCCCGAGGGTACGGGAAGCTGAGTACTCGGCCATTGCGATCTCTGATCATGCACCACATTGGGTGGATGTGGAAATGGGGGAGGCGCGGGACCAGCGCCCGCTGTGGCGGCTGGATGTGGGGCTGTTAGCGGACGACGAGGTGTGTAAAAGGGTCCGGAAGAGCATTGAGAGCTATCTGGACTGGAATGACACGGGTGAGGTGCGGGTGGGGACGGTCTGGGAGGCCCTGAAGGCAGTGATCAGGGGAGAGCTGATCTCCATAAGGGCACACAGAGAAAGAAAGGAGAGGCAGGAGAGGGAGAGGCTGGTGGGGGAGCTATGGCAGTGGATAGGAGATATGCGGAGGCACCAGAGGAGGGGCTGCTGGGGAGAACGGCGCAGCCTGCAGGTCAAGTTTGACCTGCTGACCACCAGGAAGGCAGAGACGCAGTGGAGAAGGGCGCAGGGGCCGCGGTCTATGAGTATGGGGAAAAGGCGAGCAGGATGCTGGCACACCAGCTTCGCCAAACGAGATGCGGCTAGGGAGATTGGGGGAGGTGAAGGAGAGGGGCGGGAAGGTAGTGCAGAAGGGGCCAAGAAGTGACGGGGTCTTCAGGGATTTTTACAAGGAGTTGTATCGGTCTGAGCCGCCGACGAGGAGAGGGGGAATGGAGGACTTCCTAAACAAATTGAGGTTCCCAAGGGTCCAGGAGGGGCTGGTAGAAGGGCTGGGGGCGCCAATAGGGCTAGAGGAGCTTGTCAAGGGAATAGATCAGATGCAAGCGGGGAAGGCGCCGGGGCCAGATGGGTTCCCGGTGGAATTCTATAAGAAAAATGTGGGACTTGGTGGGACCGGTACTGGTACGAGCCTTTAATGAGGCGCGAGGAGGGGGGGGGTTCTGCCCCCGACAATGTCGCAGGCTCTGATCTCCCTGATATTGAAGCGGGATAAGATCCCGAGCAGTGCGGGTCCTACAGGCCTATCTCGCTTCTGAACGTGGATGCCAAGTTGCTGGCAAAGATCCTGGCAGCTAGAATAGAGGATTGTCTGCCAGGGGTAATCCATGAGGACCAGACGGGGTTCGTGAAGGGGCGGCAGCTCAACACGAACGTGCGGAGATTGCTGAATGTAATTATGATGCCGGCAGTGGAGGGGGAGGCTGAGATAGTGGTAGCGCTGGACGCGGAGAAGGCATTCGATAGGGTGGAGTGGGAGTACCTGTGGGAGACGTTGGAACGGTTTGGGTTTGGGGAAGGGTTTATTAAGTGGGTGAAGTTGCTCTACTTGGCCCCGACGGCGAGTGTAGTGACAAACGGGAGGAGGTCGGAGTATTTCGGGCTCCACCGAGGGACCAGGCAGGGATGTCCCCTATCCCCCTTACTTTTCGCACTGGCGATTGAACCGTTGGCGATGGCACTGAGGGGTTCAGGGGGGTGGAGAGGACTGACTAGGGGAGGGGAGGAACATCGGGTATCGCTGTATGCGGATGATCTACTGCTGTACGTGGCAGACCCAGAAGGGGGAATGCCGGAGATAATAGAACTATTAGCAGAGTTTGGGGACTTTTCGGGGGTACAAACTAAATTTGGGCAAAAGCGAGGGTTTTGTGATACACCCGGGGGACAGGGAGAGGGAATGGGGAGACTCCCTTCAAGCGAGCAGTGAAGAGCTTTAGGTACTTAGGGGTGCAGGGTGGCAAGGAACTGGGGGACCCTCCACAAGTTGAACTTTTTCCAGGCTGGTGGAACAGATGGAGGAGGAATTTAAGAGGTGGGACATGGTGCCGCTGTCGCTGGCGGGGAGGGTGCAGTCAATCAAAATGACGGTCCTCCCAAGGTTCTTGTTTTATTTCAGTGCTTGCCCATCTTCCTCCCTAGGGCCTTCTTCAAAAAGGTGACGAGTAGCATCATGAGCTACGTGTGGGCGCACGGACCCCAAGGGTGAGGAGGGTCTTTTTGGAGCGGTTGTAGGGGCAGTGGAGGGCTGGCACTACCCAATCTCTCGGGGATTACTGGGCGGCAAACGTGTCGATGGTGCGCAAGTGGATGATGGAAGGGGAGGGGGCAGCTTGGAAACGAATGGAGAGGGAGTCCTGGTGGCAACACAAGCCTGGGGGCCCTAGTAACGGCACCATGGCCGCTCCCCCCACGAGGTACACCACGAGCCCGGTGGTGGCGGCCACCCTCAAGATATGGGGGCAGTGGAGGCGGACACAGGGGGGAAATGGGAGGTCTGTTGGCGGCGCCAATAAGAGGGAACCATAGATTCATCCCGGGGAACATCGACGGGGGATTTCAGAGCTGGTACAGGGTGGGCATACGGCAGCTGAAGGACCTGTTTATAGAGGGGAGGTTTGCGAGCCTGGGAGGGCTGGAGGAGAAGTTTGAGCTCCCCCCCCGGGAAACATGTTCAGATATTTACAAGTGAAGGCATTTGCTAGGCGGCAGGTGGAGGGGTTCCCCCTGCTCCCCAGTAAGGGGGCGAGTGATAGGGTGCTCTCGGGGGTCTGGGTCGGAGGGGGGAGGATATCGGACATCTACAAGATAATGCAGGAGGCGGAGGAGGAAACATCAGGGGAGGAGCTGAAAGCCAAGTGGGAAGGGGAGCTGGGAGAGCAGATAGAAGACGGGACGTGGGCTGATGCACTGGAGAAGGTCAATTCTTCCTCCTCGTGTGGCGAGGCTGAGCCTCATTCAATTTAAGGTGCTGCATAGAGCTCACATGGACGGGGACAAGGATGAGCCGGTTCTTTGGGGGTGAGGACAGGTGTGTCAGATGTCTGGGAAGCCCAGCGAACCATGTGCATATGTTCTGGGCATGTCCGGTGCTGGAAGGGTTCTGGAAGGGGGTGGCAAGGACGGTGTCGAAGGTGGTGGGGTCCAGGGTCAAACCAGGATGGGGGCTTGCGATCTTTGGGGGCGGGGTAGAACGGGGGGTACAGGAGGCTAGGGAGGCCGGAATACTGGCCTTTGCGTCCCTAGTGGCTCGACGAAGGATATTAATTCAATGGAAGGACGCAAGGCCTCCAAGCGTTGAAACTTGGATTAACGATATGGCTAGCTATATTCAGCTAGAAAGGATCAAATTTGCCCTGAGAGGGTCGGTACAGGGATTCTCCAGGCGGTGGCAACCTTTCCTTGACTTTTTAGATCAGAGATAGGCGTTCGGGGTCGTGGCAGCAGCAACCCGGGGGAGGGGAGGGGGGGGGGCAGCAATGGTCGTGGGGGGACATGCACGACTGTAACGCGGGCAAGTCTGCTCGCTGCTCATGTCTGAAACTGTAGGCTGCCTTGTTTGTTAAGTTGTTGCTGGGGGGGGGGGGGGGGGGGGGGGGGAGGACTGGTGCGCGCGAGAGGGCGGGCGAGGGAGGGATATTTGCCTAGAGGGATTGTGTTGTAAATAATTTAAAAATTAGTAGGGGTAAATGTCTGTATGGAAACTCTTTCAATAAAAATTATTTTAAAAAAAAAACATGTTCACTGTATGTTTTAAAAAGGTTAACTTGAGTCCATAAACATGAGAATAAACATTGTTTTGCTTTAACAAAATACTTATCTATTTCTGCTGTACCACACCTGTATAGTGGGCCGTGTGCTCCCCATACGCAATCTAGTAAAAGTTGTGGTCAGATGAACTCCATGATACACTTTGGAATTCTCTTAACCCTAGCCCATAACACACTGCTGGAGGAGGTGCTGACGACAGGGGGGCTGGAGAAGGGGGTAGTGTCGGCGGTTTACGGAGCTATTTTGGAAGAATAGAAGGCACCACTGGAAGGGATCAAAGCAAAGTGGGAGGAAGAGTTGGGAGAGGATATGGTGGAGGGGTTCTCATGTGAGGTGCTCCGGAGGGTGAACACCTCCACTTTATGCACGAGTTTGGGGCTGATATAGCTGAAGGCGGTATATAAAGCACAGCTCACAAGGGCAAGGGTGAGCCGATTCTTTGAAGGGGTAGAAGCTGTATGTGAACTTTGCAGGGGAGCCCCCACAAATCACGTTCATATGGGCCTCACGGTAGCATGGTGGTTAGCATCAATGCTTCACAGCTCCAGGGTCCCAGGTTCGATTCCCGGCTGGGTCACTGTCCTGTGGGAGTCTGCACCTTCCTCCCCGTGTGTGCGTGGGTTTCCTCGGGGCTCCGGTTTCCTCCCACAAGTCCAAGATGTGCGGGTTACGGTGGATTGGCCATGCTAAATTGCCCGTAGTGTAAGGTTAATGGGGGGATTGTTGGGTTATGGGTATGCGGGTTACGTGGGTTTAAGTGGGGTGATCATTGTTCGGCACAACATCGAGGGCCGAAGGGCCTGTTCTGTGCTGTACTGTTCTATGTTCTATGTTTTGGTCCTGTCCAAAGCTGGAGGATTACTGGAATGAGGGTTTTAGGGTAATCTCTAAAGTGGTGCATGTGAAACTGGACCCGGGACCTCGGGAGGCCCTATTCGCAGTGTCGGACCAGCCGGGGTTGTAACCGGCGCGGCGGCAGATGTTGTATCTTCGCCTTCATTGCTCGCCCAAAGGCTGATCCTGTTGGGATGAAGAGCAGCCTCTCCACCCTGTGCCCTGGTGTGGAGGGGGGACCTGTTGCAAATCTTGACACTTGAGAAGGTTAAGTTTGAACTGAGTGGAAGGATGGAGGGATTCCACAATTCATGGGCATTATTCATTCTGCACTTTCAAGAACTGGATAACATCGAACATTAGCTGGGGGGTGTGGTTGGGAAAGGGGGACTGTGTGTTAATGGTGACTATGGATGATTGCTGATTCCTTTTTTGTCATTTGTTTATGTGAACATGCGGGCTGATGTTTGGGGTTTGGTGGAGGATGGGATGGTTGTTATTGATATGGGGATTGACATATTCATTATTGATTACTGTTTACTGTTGGTGTGTGTAAATGTGGGAGAAAATGTAAAAAAGGAGAATAATTTTTTTTTTTTTAAAGTGTGAAGAATAATTGTGGAGGGATGCTTTAAATGTTAAACTGGGAATCTTTCCTGTAGTCAAGAGTACAAGTTACCAACTGAAATAGTGTTTAGTTAATGTCGCTTTTAGTTTGTGTTGGTTAAAAGTCTTAAAGCTTGAAATCAGGTCGTACAATTCCCTTAAGTTGGCCACTGGGAATTCAAATTTCCTTTTCAGAATTTAATCGGTCTCTTTGGGGGTCGTAACAATACACAAGACAAAGTAAAACCTGATGTAAAATAACTACTGCTGTTCTTGAGAGTTAAGTCTGGTTTCAACCGAGGGTGAACCATTTGCCTTCAATTCACCGATTTGTTCAGCAGGCTTATTCTAGTGCCCTCCAGTGGTTACTTTCATCTTTGAACTCAATTTTCATCATTTCCAATTGCATAGTGCTACTGGTCTGGTACACAAAACAAAAAGAAAACCTTCCTGGCGGGGTTTCTGACTGACCTTTAAGTGCATGTTGTGTTTCATGCATTGGTCTTTTTCAACCTGTTAGTTTCAGGCCTACTATATTTTAATTTGATAGTTTTTAATATATCACTCATTAGTTTTAGTCTTGGCGGTATGGTGGTTAGCACTGCTGCCTCACACTGCCGAGGACCCGGGTTCGATCCCGGCCCTGGGTCACTCCATGTGGAGTTTGCACATTCTCCCCGTGTCTGTGTGGGATTCACACCCAGAGCCCGAAGACCAAAGATGTGCAGGGTAGGTGGATTGGCCACACTAAATTACCCCTTGATGGGAAAACAAATAGTTTTAGTCTTTCCTTTATACACTAAGCATTTTGAAGTAAATATCTCATTTCTCCTCTCCACTTAGTCAGTATTCCACAATAGAATCATAGTTCAGTACAGAAAGCCATTCTGCCCATCAAGTCTGTACTGGTCCTTTTGAACAGCAATCCAGTTAATCCCGATTTTCCCTCTCTTTCCACATAGCCCCACTTTATTTTTTCCAATTTACATTTTAAGTCTAACACTGAACCTGCAATTACCACCCTTGCAGGCAGTGCATGTCAATTCTTTCTGAACTAGTTCCTCATCCCACCTCTAGTTCGGTTGCCAACCACCTTATATCAGCATACTGTGATCATCAAGCCTTCAATCATTGGAAAGTCTCCCTTTATTATACAGAGTTCAAATTGTCATAGTCCAGCGACACCTTTCCTTCCTCTTCCTGGATTATGTTTTCAAGGGCACCAGCAAGCTGCTCAGGGTCTGCAAACTAGTCAACTGGATGCATGCTGAGCTTGAGCCTGTCCCTCAGCTGGTGGCTGTACACTTGCAGTGTCCAGCAGAGGACAGTGAACAGTTGCTGCAGAAAGAAAGTTAAAATATTCTCTTCCGAACCCAGGTCACTGCCGAGGACAATTGAAGCTCCCCCTTGTGGACCGCAACTAATTTAGCAGAGGTCTGGGATTGAACCCGCAATCTTCCACTGCAACCTATCCCACGCTCTCACAAAATCTTAGTTTAGATCGATTTGAAAACCCTTTACATTTGAGACAGATGCTGAACTTCTGTGCCACTGTCAATTTTGGGCTGATTATATTCTTATGACACTTCCTGGGAGGTGTTATTACATTAAATGCACAGTATAAATCCAGGGCTGGTTTAGCACAGTGGGCTAAGCAGCTGACTTGTAATGCAGAACAATGCCAGCAGCGCGGTTCAATTCCCGTACCGGCCTCCGCGAACAGGCACCGGAATGTGGCGACTAGGGGCTTTTCACAGTAACTTCACTGAAGCCTACTTGTGACAATAAGCGATTATAATTATTATGAGTTGATGTTGAAATACATAATGGAATGCTGGGCCTCTACTCCATAGTCCAGTAAATTTGTCATTGTAATATTGAATCATATCTTAGAATAACCTCAGATTAACGAATTTAGCAGTAGCAGTGTTAGCTGCACTATCAGCCATGTCTGGTTTACAGGGGAAAAGAAAAATAACTGCTATGGTACCCACTACTTTTAGAAAAAAATTTAAAGTACCCAATTATCGTTTTCTAATTAAGGGGCAATTTAGTGTGGCCAACCCACCTACTCTGCACATCTTTGGGTTCTGGGGATGAAACCCACGCAGACATGGGGAGAATGTGCAAACCCCACACAGACAGTGACCCGGGGCCACCGGTCCTTGGAGCCGTGAGGCAGCAGTGCTAACCACTGCGCCACCGTGCCGCCCTATGGTATCCACTTCTAATCGCTATCCAGTGAACATTGGTGATTGGGCGTACATGTAGTTCTTTCTACTTTGTAGGATGAACTTGATAGCAAATGGAGCACCGGATCTCTAATATTGGACAGGACAGAGTTAGGATCCCCTTCCCCAGGCAGATATATTCAATGTCAAGGTGCACATGGATTATGGGCATTGCCATGCCCAGTTGAAGAACATTTGAATAACAATCAATAAAGAAATAACTGCAAAAATTTGCTGGCCGAAGCAAAACGGTCACCATGGCATCAAAAGAATTCACAGAGTTTGCTCAAGCTTTCTCCATGTATGGTAGAGCGTTAGTCCACAAAGGCAGTCTTATAAAGAATGTACACTGAAAACCTTGGATGATTCAAGGAAAGGTGGATTGTTAAGTCATTCTCACACTACTCAGACATTAGTCAGACCACTTGCTTCAACGATTACTCATTTTGCAAAACTCGACGGTAGAACAGTCACTGTCTATGCCTGCGAGATGTCATTACCACGTACAAGCACACATACACCCCATTGGATTAATAGTGACTTTAGAGGTTTGATTACTGGTGTATTAAACTTGAATAATCCACACCCATTGGCAGAACAATCTTAAATTTATGTCTCAATTTATAGATTAAACAATGATGTGAAAGCATGGGTCAGTACTGTTGTACAATCAAAATTAACTATCAACTTTAATCTCCCATGTTATTAATTTTTTTTTTTTTAAATCACACAATAATCAACATTTTATGGTTTAGATCATTTGAACCGAGCAGTCATTTCTATTTCATTCGAATGAATGAACAAAGTTCAAGGGGACAATTGTTTGAATCATGGAACTGTAAAGAGTACATGGAGGAAAACTATGCACTGAAATGATTTGGAGGCCCTTTTTTTAAGTGCTTGAAAGTTGCTTGAGCATGTGAGTGTAATGGTCAAGCCTTCTTCTATCTTTATTTGATGTCCAGCCAGGTCCTTTTCAGTTGACCGAGACTATTAGCAGAAAGAGCAGGGAACCCAGGCACACCACCATGCCACCCCACCCAGAATCACAGAAAAATAGAGTGCAAAAAAGGCCCTTCGGCCCATCAAATCTCCACCGAAGCATGAAAGGCACCTGATCTGCCAATCCTAATCCCATTTGCCAGAACTTGACCCATAGCCTCGAATGTTAAGACGTACCAAGTGCTCATCCAGGTACTTTTTAAAGGATGTCAGGCAACTCGCCTCTACCACCTTACCAGACAGTGCGTTCCAGACCATCACCACCCTCTGGGTAAAAAAGGTTTTCCTCAAATACCCCTTGAACCTCCGGCCATCACTTTGAACTTATGTCCCCTCGTACAGGGAGGCAGTCACACCCAAGGTACAGGACAAGAGTAGCTGGGTTACAGTAAGGGGAAGGAAAACAAACAGGCACACAGTGCAGGGATCCCTCGTGGCAGTTCCCCTTCAAAACAAGTATACCGTTTTGGATGCTGTTGGGGGCGGGGATGTCCTGCCGGGGGAAGGCCCTAGTGGCCAGGTCTCTGGCATGAGCCTGGCCCTGTGGCTCAGAAGGGAAGGAGGGAGAAGAGAAAAGCAATAGTGATAGGAGACTCAATGGTTAGGGGAATGGATAGGAGATTCTGCGGTCGCGATCAAGACTCCTGGAAGGTATGTTGCCTCCCAGGTGTCAGGGCCAGGGATGTCTCAGGTCGAGTCTACAGGATGCTTAAGGGAAGGGTGAGCAACCAGAAGTCGTGGTGCACATAGGTACCAACGCCATAGCTAAGAAAAGAGATGACGATCTAAAATGTGATTTTAGGGAGTTAGGTTGGAAGCTAAAGAGCAAGACAAGAAGAGTAGTGATCACAGGATTGCTACCGGTGCCACATGCAAGTGAGGCAAGGAACAGAGAGCGAGTGCAGATGAACACGTGGCTACAGAGCTGGTGCAGGAGGGAAGGCTTCAGATATGTGGATCATTGGGATACCTTCTGGGGAAGGTGGGACCTGTACATGAAGGACGGGTTGCACCTAAACTGGAGGGGCACCAATATCCTGGGTGGGAGGTTTGCTTAAGCTCTTCGGGAGGGTTTAAACTAGTTTGGCAGGGGGATGGGAACCAGAGCTATGGATCAGAGGATAGGGTAGCTGCTGAACAGGCAGCAAGTCTTTGAGAAAGGATAGACAGTTGATGGGGCAAAGTTGCACTTGGTGGAATGGGTTAAAGTGTGTCTATTTCAATGCAAGTGTCAGGAATAAGAGAGATGAATTTAGAGCATGGATCAGTACTTGGAACTACAATGTTGTGGCCATTACGGAGACATGGATTCCACAGGGGTAGGAATGTTTGTTCGATGTTTCGGGATTTAGATGTTTTCAGAAGAATAGGTAGGGAGGTAAAAGAGGGGGAGTGGCACTGTTAATTAGGGAGTGCACCACAGTTGCAGAAAAGGAGGCAGTTCTGCTGCTCGATTTGCCTACTGAGTCCATATGGGTGGAAGGCAGAAACAAGAAAGAAGCAGTCACTTTATTGGGAGTTTTCTATAGACCCCCCAATAGCAGCAGAGAGATAGAGGAACAGATTGGGCAACAGATCTTGGAAAAGTGCAGAAGTAACAGAGTTGTTGTCATGGGTGACTTCAACTTCCCTAATATTGACTGGAACTTCCTTAGTGCAAATGGCTTGGATGGAGCAGATTTTGTCAGGTGTGTACAGGAAAGATTCCTGACTCAGTATGTAGATAGGCCAACTAGGGGGAGGCCATATTGGGACTTGGTGCTCGGCAACGAACCAGGCTAGGTGTCAGATGTCTCGGTGGGAGAGCATTTTGGTGACAGTGACCACAACTCCTTGACCTTTACCATAGTCATGGAGAGGGGTAGAAACACACAGTATGGCAAAGTTTTTAATTCGGGGAGGGGAAATTATACTGCTACTAGACAGGAGCTGAGGAGCATAAAGTGGGAACAATTGTTCTTGGGTAAATGCACAACAGTAGGGATGGTTTAGGAGCACTTGCTGCGTGTGCTGAATATTTTTGTCCCACTGAGACGAGGAAGAAATGGTAAGGTGAAGGAGCCTTGGATGACAAGAGAAGTGGAGCTCCGAGTCAAGAGGAAGAAGGAAGACAGAGGAAAGAAGACAGCTTACGTAAAGTTGAGGAAGCAAGGATTTGACTCGGCTCGAGAGGGTTACAAGGTAGTCAGGAAGGAACTCAAAGGGCGGCACGTGGCACAGTGGTTAGCATTGCTGCCTACGGCGCTGAGGACCCGGGTTCTAATCCCGGCCCTGGGTCACTGTCCGTGTGGGGTTTGCACATTCTCCCAGTGTCTGCATGGGTTTCACCCCCACAACCCAAAGATGTGCAGATTAGGTGAATTGGCCACGCTAAATTGCCCCTTAATTGGAAAAATAATAATTGGGTACCCTAAATTTAAAAAAAAGGAAGGAACTCAAATGGACTGAGGAGAGCCAGAAGGGGGCATGAAAAAGCCCTGGCAGGAAGGATTAGGGAAAAACCCCAATGCATTCTACACTTATGTGAGAAATAAGAGGATGATCAGAGTGAGAGTAGGGCTGATCAGGGATAGTGGAGGGAACATGTGCCTAGATTCTGAGGAGATGGGGGGAGGTCCTAAATGAATACTTTGCTTCAGTATTCACTAGAGAGAACGACTTTGTTGCCCATGAGAATAGTGTGAACCAGGTTAATAGACTCAAACAGGTTGATATTAAGAAGGAGATGCGCTGGAAATTTTGAAAAGCATCAGGATACGTCCCCTGGGCCTGACGGGATATACCCAAGATTACTCTGGGAAGCGAGGGAGGAGATTGCTGCGCAATTGGCGAGTAGTACCGGATGATTGGAGGGAGGCGAATGTTGTTCCCCTGTTCAAGAAAAGGAATAGGGAAATCCCTGGGAATTACAGACCCATCAGTCTTACGTCTGTGGTGAGCAAAATATTGGAAAGGATTCTGAGAAATAGGATTTATGATTATTTAGAAAAACATAGTTTGACTAAAGATAGTCAGCATGGTTTTGTGAGGGGCAGGTCATGCCTCACAAGCCTCATTGAATTCTTTGAGGATGTGACAAGACACATTGATGGCCGGGCAGTGGATACGGTGTATATGGATTTCAGTAAGGCATTTGATAAGGTTCCCCATGGTAGGCTCATTCAGAAAGTTAGGGGGCATGGGATACAGGGTAATTTGACTGTCTGGATACAGGATTGGCTGGCCAAAAGAAGACAGCGAGTGGTAGTGGATGGAAAGTATTCCGTATGGAGGGCGGTGACCAGTGGTGTCCTGCAAGGATCTGTTCTGGGGCCTCTGCTCTTTGTGGTTTTTATAAATGACTTGGAAGAGGAAGTGGAAGGGTGGGTCAGTTAAGTTTGCCGATGACACGAAGGTTGGGGGAGTTGCAGTTAATGTTGAGGCTTATTGCAGGTTACAATAGGACATTGACAGGATGCAGAGCTGGGCTGAGAAGTGGCAGATGTAGTTCAACCTTGATAAATGTGAAGTGATTCATTTTGGAAGGTCGAATTTAAATGCTGAATACAGGGTTAAAGGCAGGATTCTTGGAAGTGTGGAGGAACAGAGGGATCTTGGGGTCCACATACATAGATCCCTCAGGTTGATAGGGTTGTTAAGAAGGCAGCACGATGGCGTAGTGAGTAGCACTGCTGCCTCACGGCGCTGAGGTCCCAGGTTCGATCCTGGCTCTGGTCACTGTCTGTGTGGAGTTTGCACGTTCTCCCAATGTTTGCCTGGGTTTCGCCCCCACAACTCAAAGATGTGTAGGGTAGATGGACTGACAATGCTAAATTGTTCCTTAATTGGAAAAAATGAATTGGCCACACTAAATTTATTTTTTAAAAGGCGTATGGTGTGTTGGCTTTCATTAACAGGGGGATTGAGTTTAAGAGCCGTGCGGTTTTGCTGCAGCTTTATAAAACTCTAGTTAGACCACACTCGGAATAGGGTGACCAGTTCTGGTCGCCTCATTATAGGAAGGATAGAATAGAATAGAACAGTACAGCACAGAACAGGCCCTTCGGCCCTCGATGTTGTGCCGAGCAATGATCACCCTACTTAAACCCACGTAACCCATATACCCGTAACCCAACAATCCCCCATGTGGATGCTTGGGAGAGGGTAGAGAGGAGATTTACCAGGATGCTCCCTGGACTGGAGGGCATGTCTTATGAAGCAAGATTGAGGGAGCTAGGGCTTTTCTCATTGGAGCAAAGAAGGCAGAGAGGTGACTTGATAGAGGTGTAAAAGGTGATGAGAGGCATGGATAGAGTGGATAGCCAGAGACTTTTCCCCAGGGTGGAAATGGCTGTCATAAGGGGACATAATTTTATGGTGATTGGAGGAAGGTATAGGGGAGATATCAGAGGTAGGTTCTTTACAGAGAGTGGTGGGTGCGTGGAATACACTGCCAGCAGAAGTGGTGGAGTCAGAGTCATTAGGGACATTTAAGCGACTCTTAGACAGTCACATGGACAGCAGCAAATTGAAAGGGTGTAGGTTAAGTTGATCTTAGATTAGGATAAATGGTCGGCACAACACCGTGGGCTGAAGGGCCTGTACTGTGCTGTGCTGTTCTATGTTCCCGACCCTTCAATTAAGGGGAACAGCTGTTCCTATCCATCCTGTCTTGTGCACCTCGATCAGGTCACCCTCAGTCTTCTCTGCTCCAGTGAAAATAACCCAAGCCTATCCAACTCTCTTCATAACTAAAATGTTCCATCCCAGGCAACATCCTGGTGAAACACCTTTGCACCCACTCCAGTGCAATCACATCCT
Source organism: Scyliorhinus canicula (assembly GCF_902713615.1). NCBI lineage: Eukaryota > Metazoa > Chordata > Chondrichthyes > Carcharhiniformes > Scyliorhinidae > Scyliorhinus > Scyliorhinus canicula. The sequence goes on along the minus strand of NC_052160.1, from coordinate 60,221,223 downwards.
TCCTATAATGTGGCGACCAGAACTGCACACAGTACTCCAGCTCTGGCCTCACCAATGTTCTATAAAACTCCAACATGACTTCCTTGCTTTTGTAATCTATGCCACGATTGATAATGCAGAGAGAGAGGGTAACTCCAGGTTAAAGAGGTGTGAATTGTCCCAAGCCAGTTCAGTCGGTAGGCCTCTGCAAGTCCAGGCTTGTTGGTGGGGGCCGAATGTAATGCGACATGAATCCCAGATCCCGGTTGAGTCCGCATTCATGCGTGCGGAACTTAGCTATAAGTTTTTGCTCAGCAATTTTGCGTTGTCGCGTCTCCTGAAGGCCTCCTTGTAGAATGCTGACCCGGAGATCAGAGGCTGAATGTCCTTGACTGCTGAAGTGTTCCCAACTGGAAGGGAACAGTCCTGCCTGTTGATAGTCGCACCGATGCCCGTTTATTCGTTGTCGCAGTGTCTGCATGGTCTCGCCAATGTACCACGCTTCGGGACATCCTTTCTGCAGCGTATGAGGTAGACTACATTGGTCGAGTCGCACGAGTATGCGCCGCGTACCTGGTGGGTGTTGTTTCCACGTGTAATGGTGGTGTCCATGTCGATGATCTGGCATGTCTTGCATTGATAAGCCAAGTGTACCATATGCCTTTTTTCCCCACCCTATTAGCCTGTCCTTCTGCCTTCAGAGATCTACTTACAAACAAGCAAAAGTCTCTTTGTTCCTCATGTTATGGCCAGGGTTTAGAGAACCCCAAAGTGTATCATGGAGTTCACCTGACCCACAACTTTTAATAGATTGTGGTATGGGGAGCACACGACCCACTCGACAGGTGTGGTACAGCAGAAATGGAAATTTTTTTTTAAAAGCAAAATAATGTTTATTCTATGAACTCAAGTTAACCTTTTTAGAACATGCAGTGAACATTGTAGCAACCATCAATTCAAATACAACCCCCCAAAGAATACAACACTAAGTAATCCTTTAAGCTTTCCATAAGACTTAAAATACCTTTTACCAGAAGCACATCAGGTTAAAGTCACCACAGTTATTAGTTTTAAATCACCAGGATCGATTTACAGTCTTTAGATTACACAGAGAGCCTCTAATACACCTTCTGGCTGTGACTGCAGCTATCCAACTCTGAAAATGAAACTAAAATACACCCTGCAGCAAACAGCCTACAACTAAAGTAAAAAGCTGACAGACAGCCCAGCTCCACCTACTCTGACATCACTGCAGTAATAAACACTCATTTCTTAAAGGTACTCTCACTACAGATACTTACATAACACACCCATTTATAAACACCCATTTCTTAAAAAGATACTCTCACATGACACCTCCCCCCCCCCCCTGAAGAAAAACCCATCAACTTCAAGATGGTTTCATTTTTCACCTTTTCACTAACCTTTAAGAAATGCACACAGTAAATATACTTTTTCGTTTTAAAAAAAAACATCTGCAAACAGGTATGATAATATAGTCCTTTTTTTTTGTTCTTCTTCCTCCAAATGAAATCCTTCTCGATTGACAGTCTCTTTGAACAATAAGGTCTCTGCACAATCCGTCCATTCCTCTATGCCTCGACACATCTCTTCAAAGTCAGACACTTTAGTTCAATCTGATCAGAGTCCCTGGTAATTCTCCAACACAGGAGCATTGGTTATCACAGTTTTCAGGCAGTCAAATGCCTGTTGAAACTCTGCTGTCCACTGAAATTTTTGATGTTTCTTCAGCAAGTCCATCAGTGGAGCAACCACGCTACAAAAGTTTTTCACCAATGATCGATCAAATCCGCTCATGCCAAGAAATCGCATTATTTCCCTTCATCTCGAGGGTATTGGAAACTCAAAGAAAAGTGGCTTGAGCTTTTCCAAATTCACTTTTGGCTAGGTTTAATCACAAAACCCGCCTCCTGAAGTCGATCGAATAACTCCATCAGATGTTTTAAATGTTCTTTCCATGTCTGGCTGAAAATTAACAAATTGCCGATGTATACCGCACAATTGGGCAATCCTGAAACAACTTTGTTAGTTAACCGTTGAAATTTGGCTGCGGCGTTTTTCATGCCAAATGGCATAACTTTGAATTGGAGTCACAAAAGCTGAAATCTCCTTCGCCCTTTCGGATAAAGGTACTTGCCAGTAACCTTTAAGTAAATGCAGTTTGGAAATAAAAACAGATTGTCCCACTTTCTCAATGCAATTCTCCGACCGTGGGATAGGATAAGAGTCCATTCTTGTAACTGCATTATCTTTTCTATAGTTCACACACAACTGTTGGATGTCGTCTGGTTTTGGTACCATCACTAAGGGTGAGTTCTATTGGCTGCAACCCACTTCAATTATGCCATTTTTAAGCATACTCTCAATCTCTTTGTTAACCTGTGCCAATAGCTTTTTGATTGGAACAGCATTTCCCACATCTACATCATGTACAGCCATTTTAGTACTTCCCAATTTATCTCCAAAAACTTGTCCATGTGATATCAATAACTCTTTCAGGTCAGTTTGTTTTTCCTCTGGAAGGTAACTCAACAATTTATCCCAATTATTTTCCCCTTTTTAATAAATAATTTTATTGAGGCATTTTGGCATAGTAAACAGCAACAGTGTGCAAAGAACAATCAACATAGTGCAAAAACCAGCTCCCCACCCACAAGGACCCACCTAACCTAATTTTCTCCTGACCGAGGAAGCTCGCCATGTCCGATTGCCAGGCCTCCGATTTCGGGAGCTTGAGTCCCTCCATGCCAGCAGAATGCGTTGCCTCCATCCGCCCCCAAACCGACCCTGCACCCACTTCCTTATCACAGCTATGTTGGCCGCCCAGTACTAATTACTAAAGTTTGGCAGTGCCAGTCCCCCTTCCCCTCGGTTCCTTTGGAGCATCACCCTCTTAACCCGTGGGGACTTTCCCGCCCTCACAAATCCCATAATCATTTTATTGCCTTTCTCAAAAAAGGACCGCGGAACAAAAATGGGAAGACACTGGAATAAGAACAGGAATTTCGGGAGGATCGTCATTTTAACTGTCTGCACTCTCCTCGCTAATGTCAGTGGGAGCGCATCCCACCTCCGGAACTTGACCCTCATTTGCTCCACCAACCAGGATAAGTTCAACTTGTGCAACCGACCCCAGTCTCACGCCACCTGTATCCTTAAGTATCTGAAACTGTCCCCTACCAACCTAAATGGCAGCCCCCTCAGCCGACGCTCCTGGCCCCTCGCCTGGACTACAAACAACTCGCTCTTTGCCATGTTCAGTTTATACCCCGAGAACCGGCTGAATTCCCTCAAGATTCCTATGATTTCACCCACCCAGCCACTGGATCCATGATGTATAAGAGCAGGTCGTTGGCGTATAACGAGACTCTGTACACCCCCCCCCCCCCATACCAGCCCCTTCCAACCCCTAGAAGCTCTCAGGGAAATTGCCAGCGGCTCTATTGCTCGTGCAAACAGCAGTGGGGAGAGGGGGTACCCATGCCTTGTCCCTCGGTACAGTCTAAAATAGTCAGATGTCGTCCTATTCGTCTTTACACTAGCTTCCGGAGCCTGGAACAGCAGCTTAACCCAGTCGACAACGCCCTCCCTGAACCCAAATCGTCCCAACACCTCCCAGAAATAGTCCCACTCAACCCAGTCAAAAGCCTTCTTGGCATCCATTGCCACATTTACCTTTACCTCCCTACTCTCCGGGGGCATCATGATCACATTTAGAAGCCTTCTTAGGTTGGCCACCAACTGCCTGTCCTTGACGAACCCGGTTTGGTCTTCCATAATAACGCCCGGCATACAGTCCTCAATCCCAGCAGCCAAGAGCTTGGCCAGTAATTTTGCATCTACATTGAGCAGAGAGATCGGCCTATAGGACCCACATGCCTCCGGGTCTTCGTCCCGTTTCAGTATCAGGGAGATGGTGGCCTGTGACATTGTCGGGGGTAAAACCCCTCTGTCTCCGAGGTATACAGCATTCTACTGGCTTTCTCCCCATGCTCGTAGATCGCGCCCCTCACCTTCCTAAGCTGCTCCACTGCCTTACCTGTGGACAATACCCCAAACTCCGTCTGTAGCCTTCGTCGTTCCCTTAATAGCTCTGCCCTCAGGGTCTCCCCATATCTCCTGTCTATCTGTAAGATCTCCTTTGCCAGTCGGTCCGATTCTGCCCTGTCCGTATTGCTCGAATCAAGATCAGCTCCCCTCTCACCACTGCCTTCAGCGTCTCCCAAACCACTGCAGCTGAGACTTCCCCTGTGTCATTGACCTGCAGGTAGTTTTGCATACATTTCCTCACTCTCTCACACACCACCACGTCCACCAACAGACCAACCTCTAGCCTCCATTGAGGGTGCTGAAAGCTTTCCTTACAGACCTGCAGATCAACCTAATGTGGAGCATGGTCCGAAACAGAGATCGCCGAATATTCTTCATCCGTCACCCCCGCCAGCAAATCCCTGCTCATGATGAAAAAATCAACTCTGGAATACACGTTATGAACATGTGAATAGAACGAAAACTCCTTCCCCGTCGGCCGACTAGCCCTCCATGGGTCAATCCCCCCCCCATTTGCTCCATGAACCCCCTCAGTTCCTTTGCCATTGCCTGCACCCTCCCCGTTTTTGAGCACGACCGGTCCAGGCCGGGGTCAAGGACTGTGTTAAAATCACCTCCCATAATCAGCCTGTGCGAGTCCAGGTCAGGTATCTTCCCCAGCAGTCTCTTGATAAAATCCACATCATCCCAGTTTCGGGCATATACATTGACCAAAACTACCTACACCCCCTCGAGCTTGCCACTCACCAGGACAAATCTACCTCCTCCATCCAAAATTGTGCTACCCACCTCGAATTGCACCCGTTTGTTAACCAAAATCGCGACCCCTCTGGTCTTAGTATCCAGTCCCGAGTGGAAGACCTGGCTGATCCAGCCCTTCCTGAATCTGACCTGGTCAGCTACTTTCCAATGAGTCGGCTGTCGCATAATTACGTCCGCCTTCAGCGCCCTCAGATGCGCGAACACACGTGCCCTCTTTACCGGCCCGTTTAATCCTCTAACATTCCAGGTGATCTGCCTGGTTGGGGGGCACCCCTTCGCCGATCAGCCATCTCCTTTCTTGGGCCCGCCCCTAGTCCGTGTCGCGCCTTCCCTAGCCCACCTCCTGGCAGCCCCCACGTCCGACTACCTCCATGTTACCAAACCCAAGTCCCTCCCTCGTCATCAGGTCAACAACCCCCCTTTCCACGCCCCCCCCCCCCAGCAACAACACGCTGGAAACTATCCCCTGCCATAAACTAGCTATATGCACACCCCCCACCTAGCCTCCGTGTAGACCAGCTCACCCAGCTAGCCTGGTGACTCCGGCGCCAATACATCTCCCACCTATTGTTCCCTCTGACCCATTTCCCCCCCCCCCCCCCGCCGCCCATCGACACCACTTCCCCAAACCAGCCATTCTCAAGCAATTGCTCTGAAAATAAAAAACAAGGAACAAAGAAAACCCCGACACTAGTGCAATTCAAGTGATACAAAGTAAGTAATAGGCTCTTCCAACCCCCACCATAACACAAAAAGCCCCCAGCACCCAATACCATAACTTCCCTCTTGAATCTTGAATACAGAAGAAAGAAACAAGCAAGAGAAACGTATAAACATCACTCAATAACTTTTTAACTTAAGTCCAAAAGTCCTCAGTTCGGCTACAGCCCTTCTATCTTGGCGAAGTCCATCGCGTCCTCGGGCACCTCAAAATAATGGTGCTGTCCCTCGTGCGTGACCCAAAGGTGTGCCATGTATAGCAGCCTAAACTTCACCTGCTTCTTAAAATCTTTGACTTGCCTGTCCTTCTGGCCACCTCCACGCTCAGGTCCTGGTAGATGCGCAAGACACTACTGTTCCAATTGCAGCTCCGCATGCGCTTGGCCCACTCTAGCACCCACTCCTTGTCCAGGAACCTATGGAACCTGACGACCATCGCTCAGGGAGGGCCCCCCCGCTTGTGGCTGCCTCGCCAGCGCTCTGTGCGCCCTGTCCACCTCCAATAGGCGAGAGAAGACATAATTCCCCAACAGCTTCTGGAACATGTCTGCCACATATGCGACAGCATCCACTCCCTCAGCCCCCTCCGGGAGACCAACGATTCTTAATTCTGCCGACGGGACCTATTTTCCAGGTCCTCCACCTTCTCCAGAAGCCTTTTTTGTTGGTTTTTCAGCCTCTCCACCTCCGCCACCGTGATTCTCCTGCTCCTCCAGCACCTTCTCCAAGTTTTGGATCATCCGATCCGGGGCATCCAGCCTGTGCTCCAGGCGCTCAACTGATTTTTGGATCAGGTCTAAACTGTCCCGTTTCAGTGCGGTGAAGCCCTCTTGGATGACCTTCAATAGATGGTGCGTTGTTGGCTGGGCTGTCTGCACCGGAGTCCGGACATCGGCCATATTGTCCTCAGCAGCAGCTTCCACACTGCCCTCGTTTGCCCACTTCTTCAACTGTTTACGATTCTTTCTGCTTCTTAATTCCATACACCTACATCTGGAGTCAGTGCGTGAGTGCCTATGCCTTCAGATCCAGAGCTCAAAAGCACAAAAAAGGCTGGGGGAAACGTCCAAAACTCCGACCGGAGCGAGAGCCACCAAATGTGCGACTTACTCCCTCATAGCCATCACTGGAAGCTAATTTATCCCAATTTTTAAGAACATCTTCGTTTTCCAATTTAATTTGAGGTATGTCAAATTCACAGTCATCTGGATTTGGTTTGTCACTTTGAGTTAGAATCATGAAAACCTCCTCCTTTGTCTCTCCTTCCCTTTCAAAGTGCCTTTTAAGCATATTCACATGACACACTCGGTGAGTCTTCCTTCTATCTGGGGTTTTTACCACATAATTCACCTCACTTAATTTCCTTTCAATTTGATACGGTCCACAAAACCTTGCTTTTAAAGGTTCACCTACCACTGGTAACAACACTAAAATTTTATTCCCACTGGCAAAACTACGAACTTTGGATTTCTTGTCCACTACCCATTTCATCACATTTTATGCAACTTTTAAATGTTGTCCAGCCAATTCACCTGCTCTATTTAATCTTTCCCTAAAATTTGACACGCAATCCAACAATGTAACCTCCGATTTCTCACTCACCAATTTTTCCTTAATTAATTTAAGTGATCCTCTTACCTCATGACCAAAAATTAGTTCAAAAGGACTAAATTTGGTTGACTCATTAGGTGCATCCCTAATTGCAAACAGTACGAATAGAATTCCTTTATCCCAATCCTCTGGATAATCTTGACAATAAGCCCTCAACATTGCCTTTAATGTTTGATGCCACCTTTCTAATGCTCCCTGCGATTCTGGATGGAATGCCATTGATTTAAATTGTTTTATTCCTAAGCTATCCATAACTTCTTTGAATAGCCTTGAGGTAAAATCGATCCTTGATCCGATTGTATTTATGTGGGTAGTGGGTAGTCCTTATCTAGTAAAGAATTTAAGTCCTCCACAATCTTTTTAGCTGTAATATTACGTACTGGAATGGCCTCTGGAAACCTAGTAGACACATCCATTATAGTCAGAAGATATCGATTTCCACTTTTTGTTTCAGGAAGCGGACCTACGCAATCGATTAGGACCCGTGTAAAAGGTTCCTCAAATGCTGGAATGGGTATTAAGGGAGCTGGTTTGATCACTGCTAGAGGTTTCCTTATCACTTGACATGTGTGACATGATTGACAAAATTTACCTACATGTTATGTAGTCCATGCCAATAAAAAAATTTTTGGATTTTAGCTTGAGTTTTCCTTATTCCCAAATGACCTGCCACTGGTACCTCATGTGCAATTCGCAACACCTCCTTTCTATACCCTACCAGCAATACTACTTGATGAGCATCTGCCCATTTTCATCCGCCTGCATATGTAAAGGTCTCCATTTTCTCATCAAGATATCACTTTTACGGTAATACTCTGGTATACACTCAGATTCCTCTTCAGTGTATGCTTTCTGATACATCCATTTTATTTCTACATCTTTCTGTTGTAACTCCGCCAATTTTCCTGAACTAAAAATATCCGCCTCATCCTCTACCTGTTCTTGCTCTTTTTCAACCATCTGATCAAAAATTGTTTCTGACAATTGCACTTCAATGTCATCTTCACTCTTTGATTTCTCCTCGTCTTAACCTGTGACTTTGCGACCTTGTCACTACACAATCCGAAAAAATCCCAGGATATTCATCCTTCAGTTGTCTGATTTTCCACTGACTTATCAACCACAGTAGGCATCACTCCCACCTGCGATCCAGCTATATTATTACCCAGGATAAATTGTATTCCTGGACAAGATAGTTTCTCTATTACTCCTACTACCACTTCACCACTCTTCACTGGACTTTCCAACCGTACCTTATATAATTGAACACTACTCCTCTCACCCTGAATTCCACATATTACCACTTTTTCTGGCAACATTCTTCCCAAACTACGTAACTCCTCATCTCTTACCATTAAAGATTGACTAGCTCCCGTATCTCTTAAAATTGTGACTTCTTTACCTGCTCCTCCTGATACACGAGTAAACTTTACCCACACAAGTAAATTCTTTTAAAAGATCTGGCACCTTCTTATCAATCACCTCTTGATCAGGCTGTACAATCTTTTGCACTTCCTTCGCTTCACTTGGCCTTTCCTTTACTACTTTAACAAACCCCACTGTCTTATCCCTATTTTACCACATCAGCCTTCCCAGTGCTTTTCTTCAACCACCAACACTGTGACTTTACATGGCCTAGTTTATTACAGTGAAAACATTTGAAATTATTCATCTCTTTTCCACCCTCCTGGATTTCTTTTTTAATCTAAGGTACACTCGCCTTATTATCTCCCATCAGATCACCTTTACCACTTCAATATTTCTCATGTCCCCAGTTTCTATCCCTCACAGACGGAAACTGATGTCGGAAACTAAGCTTTGATTTATCAACTAATTCATAATCATCTGCCATTTCTGCTGCTAACCTCGAAGTTTTAACCCTCTGCTCTTCCACATGAGTTCTCACTACATCAGGAATTGAACTTTTAATCTCCTCCAAAAGCATAATTTCTCTGAGCTTCATACATTTGGTCTATTTTAAAAGCCCTTATCCACCTATCAAAATTACTCTGTTTGATCATTTCAAACTCCATGTATGTTTGACCAAATTATTTCCTTAAATTTCTAAACCTTTGTCCGTGGCTTCAGGCACTAGTCATATGCACCCAAAATGGATTTTTTCACCTCCTCATACGTCTCAGATACCTCCTCCGGTAGTGATGCAAACACTTCACTAGCCCCATCTCCCAGCTTTGTTTGAATCAGTAATACCCAAATGTCCTGTGGCCATTTAATTTGTTTAGCTACCTTCTCAAATGAAATGAAAAAGGCTTCTACCTCCTTCTCGTCAAACCTTGGCAATGCTTGGACTATTTGAATAGATTCCCACCAAGCCTCCGACTTTGACGCTCTTTCTCACTATCCTCATCACTATCATCCAACTGTACGTTTCCCTTTACGTCTGCCAATTTTAACTGACTGTCATGTTTCATGGCCATTTTCTGAAGTTCAAACTCTCTATCTTTTTCCCTGATCTGTTTCTCCCTTTCTCTTTCTTTTTGTTCTGCTAGGGTTATTCTTCCTGTTTTTCTTTCTTCTACCTCATTTTCCTCTCTCTCCCTCTCTCTTTCGCATTCAAGCTGCTTTAATTCTTTCTCATGTTCCATTTGTTTAATTTGTAACTGAATTTTTGCCATTTCCAATTAGTCAAACTGTATCTCAGGTAACTTTAAATACTTAGCCACCGCCATAATTACCTCATCTTTTCGCATTTTGTCAGGTAATATTAACTGCAATGTTTTTGCCAAATCTAACAGTCTGCGTTTAGTCTCTGTCCGTAAGGTACTGTGTATGACCGTGTCCACCCCCAAAAAACTTCAGAGCCTCTGAAAGAGCCATTGTCCACAACACACTCCCCATTTAAACTAGAATACCACACCTGATAAGCAACCACAATATGCTCACTCCTCACTGTCTTTAAGTTCATCAAGCCAGTCCAATTAATACACTTTTATCCCAGACGAGCTCCCAATTTGTTCTGGGTAGGGTTTAAGAGAACCCCAAGTGTATCATGGAGTTCACCTGACCCACAACTTTTAATAGATTGTGGTATGGGGAGCACACGGGCCCACTCTGCATGTGTGCTAGAACAGAAATGGAAAAGTTTTTTTTAAAGCAAAATAATGTTTATTCTATGAACTCAGTTAACCTTTTAAAAACATACAGTGCACATCTTAGCAACCATTAATTCAAATGCAACCCCCAAAGAACGCAACACTAAGTAATCCTTTATGCTTTCCTTTTATCGTCCATAAGACTTAAAACACCTTTTACCAGAAGCACATCAGTTTAAAGTCACTACTGTCATTAGTTTTAAATCACCAGGATCGATTTACAGTCTTTAGATTACAGAGAGAGCCTCTAATACACGTTCTGGCTGTGACTGCAGCTATCAAGCTCTGAAAACGAAACTAAAACATAACAATAGGGATTCAGACCAAAACATTTATAATTCTGAATTCACCAAATGATCAAGAGATAGTCTTTTCATGGCAGAGAGAACAGCAGTACAGCTGCTTTGTCTGACTTTAGCTCCAACACTGAAAACGAAACTAAAACCCACCCTGCAGCAAATAACCTAAAACAAAAGGAAAAAGCTGACAGACAGCCCAGCTCCACCCACTCTCTGACATCACTGCAGTAATAAACACCCATTTCTTAATAATAAAAACCCATCTCTTAAACGTACACTCACATGACACTCAGGATTTCCCAATGTGGTGCCATTCATTGAATATTTCCTTGTTAAATTGCTCTTTCCAAAGTGTAACACCTCATACTTCTCAGGATTAAATTCCATCTGCCACTTTTCTGCCCATTTGGCCAGCCCGTCTATAGCTTCCTGTCACCCAAGACTCTCAGCCTCACTGTTAACCACTTGGCCTATCTTTGTGTCATCCGCAAACTGACTGATCCTACCTCCCACATAGTCATTCAGTCATTTATGTAAATGACAAATAGTAGGGGACCCAGCACAGATCTCAGTGGCACACCACTGAACATTGGCTTCCAATCACTAAAGCAGCCGTCTATAATCACCCTCAGTTTCCTACAGCTCAGCCAGCTTTGAATCCACCTTATCAAGTTCCCCTGTATCTCAACTGCAGTTGCCTTCTTTATAAGTCTCTCATGTAGGACCATGTCAAATGCTTTGCTGAAATCCATGTAAACTACATCTACTACACCAGCCTCGTCGACACACTTGGCCACATGCTCAAAAAATTCAATCAAATTTGTTAGGCATGACCTCCCTCTGACAAAGCTATGCTGACTATTCCTGATCAAACTTTGCCTCGCCAAGTGGAGATAGATTCTCTCCTTCAAAATTTTCTCTATTAGTTTCCCCAGCACTCGCTTGAGACTCACTGGCCTGTAGTTCCCTGGCTTATCCCTACAACCCTTCTTAAATAGTGGGACCACATTCACGGTTCTCCAGTCCTCTGGCACCTCTCCCGTGGCCAGAGAAGAATTAAAAATTTGGATTTACATGGCAGTTACACAGTAAGCAATGTGCTTGCTATTGAGTTGCCAGGGGAACAAAAGATTTTAAATTTTCTTCCAACACATTTGGCAAGAATCACTTATTTTGTTGTTGCTATGATTCTGTTAATAGTAAGGCAAAGCTGGTAGCTAAATGGGATTGCGCAATACCAATCTGTGCTTTGTTGGTTTTAAAGCCAACTGTTGTATGATTTAATCAAAGAGTTAAGACATAGAGATAAGGCTCCTTAGAATTAACAGCTAAGTTTAAAGATTAGGGTCGCACAAAGCACAGTGGATATTTATTTGAAAAATAAATTCAAAGGAGGAATTGTAGATATAGAAAAACAAGGTTTGGCTGCAAAAGATAGAATTGGGCTCAAATACAGATTTGTAATCAGAGTGAATTGAATGAAGGACCTCAATTCTACCTAGCTTGGACAATAGGACTGAATAATCATTGAAACGTTTGGTTGGGAGCTGCCAGCTCCCATTTTATTTTTTCTGTTCCTGGAGTTTAAGGCCACTGCCAGGATGAATTGATATTTATGTTGTCTCCTCCTTGTTTGGTGGTAGGAATGACACGGAATGTAAACAAGGTGGGAAACCGGTTAAAGGATTCCCAGAGCCCACATTCAGGTTCTCTCCGCACAGACTGCCTGATGCTGAATATTTCCGGCATGTTTCCTGTTTTGTGTTTCAGAAGGGGATCAGACCCGGGCTGTTGCCCACTGTCACAGCCTGACTCTGCCCAGCTGGGAGCAGCAGCTCGGTGTGTGTGGCTTTCTGAGGGCGGAGGAGGGAGAGCCGGGGGGGGGGGGGGTGGACGGGCCGAGTGGCGGGCCCGCTGATGGTTTACCTGGTACTCCTTGTGCAGAGTGACAGAGCTGACCAGGCTCTTGTCCACACTCAGAGCCGCCAACTTTCGGCTCACTTTCCTGACGTTCAGCAGGAGGTCGCAGCTGGGCACGAAGCTCAGGATGGTCAACAGGATCTCATCCGAGAACTCGGTCAGGTTGAGGGACTGGGATTGGCTTTGATCCTGATCCTGGTGCTGCTGCTCGGGCTGCTGCTCCGGCTCCTCCCCGCTCTCCATCTCCTCCTGCCTGCTCTCAGTGAACGGCTGGCTCGGCACTTCCGAGCGGCAGGCGGGCGCGTCCGCACCCAAACAACTCAATTAAAAAAATAACCAATATTGAATTGTAAAAGCCTTTGAATTTAAAATAAAAGATTGGGACGGCCTTCACCGCCGCTCACTCTGGCTCCCCACCGAGAAACTAACGGCGCTGCTCCGGAACTTCACTCCGGCTCATGACCCCGACTTCCGCCCCGCGCGGCGACCTCAACTTCTGCCCCGCGCGGCGACCTCAACTTCCGCCTCCCATCCCCCCACCCCAACAACAGAGTGAGGGGCCAATGGCAGTATGAAAGGAAAAGGTCATTCAACCCATCCAAACCGTGTCTCCTTTATTTAAAAAATTGGGAGGAAGAGACTGGTTGCAATGTGTGGTGGCATCAGAGGAGAAGGATTTTACAAAAGTGCTCCTCCCCCAAACTCATAATGTATCATAGAATCCCTACAGTGCAGAAGGAGGCCATTCGGCCTATCAGGTCTATACCCATCCTCTGGAAGTGCACCCTGTTACTTTCTGGTGCTTGGCTGTTAGGAATGATGCACAATAGAATGTCTAGTTCTTGACTAGATGAAGTGTTTTATTATAAAGTAAATGCATGATTAAGATAACTATGAAAAATATTAATACTGAAAAATTATCCTCGAGTTACTGCAAATATTCCCATCCACTAACACGACTATCTCCAGACTCCTCAAGGTACAGAGTCACGTGGTGGATTTACACTGTCCCCTGCTGGTTGGAGGTCATTTACATCATTATGTATGTGATTGCTTATGCATATCATCACATCCCCTGGAATAGTAATCCAGAGATCCAGGTTCAAATCCCGCCATGACAGCTGGTGAAATTTGAATTCAATAAAAATCTAATGTTGCAACCATTGTTGCTTGTCATAAAAACCCATCTGGTTCACAAATGTCCTTTAAGGAATTGAATCTGCCATCCTTACCCGGTCTGGCCTTCATGTGACTCCAGATCCACAGCAATGTGGTTCACTCTTAAATGCCCTCAGGGATGGGCAATAAATACTGGTCCAGCCAGTGACACCCACTGAATGAATGAATTAAAAAAAACATTCATGACTTTGTTTCACAACACAATATGATATGCATAATTTTGTAGAACATTTAACTATTTACAGTCTAGGTCCCAGGTTCGATTCCCACTTGGGTGACTGTCTGTGCGGAGTCTGCACGTTCTTCCCATGCCTGTCTGGGTTTCCGCCGTGTGCTCCGCTTTCCTCCCACAGTCCAAAGATGTGCATGTTACGTGGATTGCTCTTAGTGTTCAAAAAAGGTTAGCACAGTAAGAAGTCTTACAGCACCAGGTTAAAGTCCAACAGGTCTGTTTCGAATCACTAGCTTTCAGAGGAAGGAACAGTGCTCCAAAAGCTAGTGATTTGAAACAAACCTGTTGGACTTTAACCTGATGTTGTAGGACTTCTTACTATGCTCACCCTAGTCCAACACCGGCATCTCCACATCAAAAAAGGTTAGGTAGATTACTGGGTTACATAAGAACATAAGAACTAGGAGCAGGTGTAGGCCATCTGGCCCCTCGAGCCTGCTCCGCCATTCAATGAGATCATGGCTGATCTTTTGTGGACTCAGCTCCACTTTCCGGCCCGAACACCATAACCCTTAATCCCTTTATTCTTCAAAAAACTATCTATCTTTACCTTAAAAACATTTAATGAAGGAGCCTCAACTGCTTCACTGGGCAAGGAATTCCATAGATTCACAACCCTTTGGGTGAAGAAGTTCCTCCTAAACTCAGTCCTAAATCTACTTCCCCTTCCCCTAGTTCTGCTTTCACCCGCCAGTGGAAACAACCTGCCCGCATCTATCCTATCTATTCCCTTCATAATTTTAAATGTTTCTATAAGATCCCCCCTCATCCTTCTAAATTCCAATGAGTACAGTCCCAGTCTACTCAACCTCTCCTCATAATCCAACCCCTTCAGCTCTGGGATTAACCTAGTGAATCTCCTCTGCACACCCTCCAGTGCCAGTATGTCCTTTCTCAAGAGCCAGCCCGGACTTTCAAACGAGCGCGAGAGGGAGAGCCAGCCGGTACCGATCCTATTTTTCTTTTAATATAAGGCGGGAACCGGAAGTACGACCCGCGGACTTCTGGGAAGGTTTTCTTTTTTCTCCCCCTAGCCAATAAATTCTGGTGGAGAGGAAACCCGAGGCACTACACGTATAGTGTCTCTCACCCGCCCTCCTCCTCTAACCTAATAATAAGACCCATTGGTGTGAGCAGGTAAGTGCTATATTATATTATTATTTTTTATTTATTTTATATTTGTTAACCAGAACTTGATTGGAACTTAGAGGGATGGCAGGGAAGGCAGTGCAATGTTCCTCCTGCAGGATGCTTGAGGTGAGGTATGCCGTTAGTGTCCCTGCTGATTTTACCTGCAGGAAGTGCAGCCATCTCCAGCTCCTCCAAGACCGAGTTAGGGAACTGGAGCTGGAGTTGGATGAACTTCGGATCATTCGGGAGGCAGAGGGGGTCATAGATAGGAGCTTCAGGGAAGTAGTTACACCAAAGACTGGAGATAGATGGGTAACTGTAAGAGGGACTGGGAAGAAGCAGTCAGTGCAGGGACCCCCTGCGGTCGTTCCCCTGAGTAACAAGTATACCGTTTTGGATACTTGTGGGGGGGGGGACTTACCAGGGGTAAGCCATGGGGTACGGGCCTCTGGCACAGAGTCTGTCCCTGTTGCTCAGAAGGGAAGGGGGGAGAGGAGCAGAGCATTAGTAATTGGGGACTCAATAGTCAGGGGCACAGATAGGAGATTTTGTGGGAGCGAGAGAGACTCACATTTGGTATGTTGCCTCCCAGGTGCAAGGGTACGTGATGTCTCGGATCGTGTTTTCCGGGTCCTTAAGGGGGAGGGGGAGCAGCCCCAAGTCGTAGTCCACATTGGCACTAACGACATAGGTAGGAAACGGGACAAGGATGTCAGGCAGGCCTTTAGGGAGTTGGGATGGAAGCTCAGAGCGAGAACAAACAGAGTTGTTATCTCTGGGTTGTTGCCCGTGCCACGTGATAGTGAGATGAGGAATAGGGAGAGAGAGCAATTAAACACGTGGATACAGGGATGGTGCAGGCGGGAGGGATTCAGATTTCTGGATAACGGGCTCTTTCTCGGGAAGGTGGGACCTCTAAAGACAGGATGGTCTACATCTGAACCTGAGGGGCACCAATATCCTGGGGGGGAGATTTGTTAGTGCTCTTTGGGGGGGTTTAAACTAATTCAGCAGGGGCATGGGAACCTGGATTGTAGTTTTGGGGTACAGGAGATTGAGAGTATAGAGGTCAGGAGCACAGATTTGACTTCGCAGGAGGGTGCCAGTGTTCAGGTAGGTGGTTTGAAGTGTGTCTACTTCAATGCCAGGAGTATACGAAATAAGGTTGTGGAACTGGCAGCATGGGTTGGTACCTGGGACTTCGATGTTGTGGCCATTTCAGAGACATGGATAGAGCAGGGTCAGGAATGGTTGTTGCAGGTTCCGGGGTTTAGGTGTTTTAGTAAGCTCAGAGAAGGGGGCAAAAGAGGGGGAGGTGTGGCGCTGCTAGTCAAGGACAGTATTACAGTGGCGGAAAGGATGCTAGATGGGGACTCTTCTTCCGAGGTAGTATGGGCTGAGGTTAGAAACAGGAAAGGAGAGGTCACCCTGTTGGGAGTTTTCTATAGGCCACCTAATAGTTCTAGGGATGTAGAGGAAAGGATGGCGAAGATGATTCTTTCGAAAAGAGCGAAAGTAACAGGGTAGTTGTTACGGGAGACTTTAACTTTCCAAATATTGACTGGAAAAGATATAGTTCGAGTACATTAGATGGGTCGTTCTTTGTACAATGTGTGCAGGAGGGTTTCCTGACACAATATGTTGACAGGCCAACAAGAGGCGAGGCCACATTGGATTTGGTTTTGGGTAATGAACCAGGCCAGGTGTTAGATCTGGAGGTAGGTGAGCACTTTGGAGACAGTGACCACAATTCGGTGACCTTTACGTTAGTGATAGAAAGGGATAAGTATACCCCACAGGGCAAGAGTTATAGCTGGGGGAAGGGCAATTATGATGCCATTAGACAGGGCAGCACGGTGGCGCAGTGGGTTAGCCCTGCTGCCTCACGGCGCCGAGGTCCCAGGTTCGATCCCGGCTCTGGGTCACTGTCCGTGTGGAGTTTGCACATTCTCCCCGTGTTTGCGTGGGTTTCGCCCCCACAACCCAAAGATGTGCAGGCTAGGTGGATTGGCCATGCTAAACTGCCCCTTAATTGGAAAAAATGAATTGGGTACTCTAAAATTTTTTTTTTTTTTTAAATGATGCCATTAGACATGACTTAGGATGTGTAGATTGGAGAAGTAGGCTGCAAGGGTTGGGCACACTGGATATGTGGAGCTTGTTCAAGGAACAGCTATTGCATGTTCTTGATAAGTACGTACCAGTCAGGCAGGGAGGAAGGGGTCGAGCGAGGGAACCGTGGTTTACCAAAGAAGTGAAATCTCTTGTTAAGAGGAAGAAGGAGGCCTATGTGAAGATGAGGCGTGAAGTTTCAGTTGGGGCACTTGATAGTTACAAGGAAGCGAGGAAGGATCTAAAGAGAGAGCTAAGACGAGCAAGGAGGGGACATGAGAAGCCTTTGGCAGGTAGGATCAAGGAAAACCCAAAAGCTTTCTTTTTTTTTTAAATAATTTTTATTGAAGAGATTTTTTTTACATGAGAATATTTACCCCCCCTAACCATAGACTATTACACACTATTCCCTCTTAACAGATATCCCCCCCCCCGCCCAACCCCCCGCGCGTGCTGTCCCTCCCCCCCCTCCCCCCCCCAAAAAACAAACAAAGCAACAATTAACATCAAACATGAACTGCGAACAAATTTGTCCGCATTACAACCTTAAATAACCCACAACCCCCGTTGTTGCCACCCCCCCCCCCCCCCCCGGGTTGCTGCTGCTGCGACCTCTGCACCCTATCTTTGGCCAAAAAGTCGAGGAAGGGCTGCCACCGCCTGAAGAACCCTTGTACCGACCCTCTCAGGGCGAATTTGACCCTTTCCAACTGGATAAAGCTTGCCATGTCATTAATCCAAGTTTCCACGCTTGGAGGCCTCGCGTCCTTCCACTGTATCAGTATCCTTCTTCGCGCAACTAAGGACGCAAAGGCCAGTATTCCGGCCTCTCTCGCCTCCTGTACCCCCGGCTCCACCCCAACCCCAAAGATCGCTAGCCCCCATCCTGGTTTGACCCTGGATCCCACCACCCTCGACACCGTCCTTGCCACCCCCTTCCAGAACTCCTCCAGTGCCGGACATGCCCAAAACATATGGACATGGTTCGCTGGACTTCCCGAACACCTGACACATCTGTCCTCACCCCCAAAGAACCGACTCATCCTTGTCCCCGTCATATGGGCTCTATGTAGCACCTTAAATTGAATGAGGCTAAGCCTCGCACACGAGGAGGAAGAATTAACCCTCTCCAGGGCATCAGCCCATGTCCCATCCTCTATCTGCTCTCCCAGCTCCCCCTCCCACTTGTCTTTCAGCTCCTCTACTGATGCCTCCTCAGCCTCCTGCATTACTTTGTATATGTCCGATATCCTCCCCCCTCCGACCCAGACCCCCGATAGCACCCTATCGCTCGCCCCCCTGCTGGGGAGCAAGGGGAACCCTTCCACCTGGCGGCTAGCAAATGCCTTCACCTGCAAATGTCGAAACATGTTTCCCGGGGGGAGCCCGAATTTCTCCTCCAGCTCTCTCAGGCTCGCAAACCTCCCATCTACAAACAGATCCTTCAGCTGCCTGATGCCCACCCTGTGCCAGCTCTGAAATCCCCCGTCCATGTTCCCCGGGATGAATCTATGGTTCCCTCTTAACGGTGCCTCCATCAGACCTCCCACTTCCCCCCTGTGTCGCCTCCACTGCCCCCAGATCTTGAGGGTGGCCGCCACCACCGGGCTCGTGGTGTACCTCGTGGGAGGGAGCGGCCATGGCGCCGTTACTAGGGCCCCCAGGCTTATGTTGCCACAGGACGCCCTCTCCATTCGTTTCCAAGCTGCCCCCTCCCCTTCCATCATCCACTTGCGCACCATCGACACATTAGCCGCCCAGTAATACCCCGAAAGGTTGGGTAATGCCAGCCCCCCACTCTCCCTACTCCGCTCCAAGAAGACCCTCCTCACCCTTGGGGTGCCATGCGCCCACACATAGCTCATGATGCTGCTCGTCACCTTTTTGAGAAAGGCCCTAGGGAGGAAGATGGGCAAGCACTGAAATAAAAACAAAAACCTTGGGAGGACCGTCATTTTAACGGACTGCACTCTACCCGCCAGCGACAGCGGCACCATGTCCCACCTTTTAAATTCCTCCTCCATCTGTTCCACCAGCCTAGTGAAGTTCAACTTGTGGAGAGTCCCCCAGTTCCTAGCCACCTGCACCCCTAAATATCTAAAACTCTTTCCTGCTCTCTTCAACGGGAGTCTCCCGATTCCCTCTTCCTGGTCCCCTGGGTGTATCACAAATACCTCACTCTTACCCAAGTTAAGCTTGTACCCCGAAAAGTCCCCGAATTCTGCTAGCAGTTCCATCACCTCCGGCATTCCCCCTACTGGGTCTGCCACATATAGCAGCAGGTCGTCCGCGTATAGCGATACCCGGTGCTCCTCCCCGCCCCTTGTCAGCCCTCTCCACCCCCCTGAGCCCCTCAGTGCCATCGCCAACGGTTCAATTGCCAGTGCGAAGAGCAGGGGGGACAAGGGGCACCCCTGTCTGGTCCCCCGGTGGAGCCCAAAATACTCCGATCTCCTACCATTCGTCACTACACTTGCCGTCGGGGCCGAATAGAGCAGCTTCACCCATTTAATAAATCCCTCCCCAAATCCAAACCGTTCCAGCGTCTCCCACAGGTACTTCCACTCCACCCTATCAAATGCTTTCTCCGCGTCCAATGCCACCACTATCTCCGCCTCCCCCTCCACTGCCGGCATCATGATGACGTTTAGCAGTCTCCGCACGTTCGTATTAAGCTGCCGCCCTTTCACAAAACCCGTCTGGTCCTCGTGTATCACCCCTGGCACACAATCCTCTATCCTGGTAGCCAGGATCTTTGCCAGCAGCTTGGCGTCCACATTCAGGAGCGAGATAGGCCTATATGACCCACACTGCACGGGGTCCTTGTCCCGCTTCAAGATCAGAGAGATCAGTGCCTGCGACATTGTCGGGGGCAGAGCCCCCCCCTCCCATGCCTCGTTGAAGGCTCGCACCAGCACGGGGCCCACCAGATCCGCATATTTTTTGTAAAATTCCACCGGGAACCCGTCTGGCCCCGGCGCCTTCCCCGACTGCATATGCCCAATCCCCTTGACTAGCTCCTCTAACCCTATCTGCGCCCCCAGCCCCTCTACCAGCTCCTCTTGGACCTTGGGGAACCTCAGTTTGTTCAAGAAGCCCTCCATCCCCCCTCCCCTCGTCGGCGGCTCTGACCGATACAGCTCCTCATAGAAGTCTCTGAAAACCCCATTTACTTCTGGCCCCTTCTGCACTATGTTCCCACCCCTCTCCCTCACTCCCCCAATTTCTCTAGCCGCATCTCGCTTGCGGAGCTGATGCGCCAGCATCCTACTCGCCTTCTCCCCATACTCATAAATCGCGCCCTGTGCCCTTCTCCACTGTGTCTCCGCCTTTCTGGTGGTCAACAGGTCAAACTTAGCCTGCAAACTACGCCGTTCCCCCAGCAGCCCCTCCTCTGGTGCCTCCGCATATTTCCTATCCACGTCCAGAAGCTCCCCCACCAGCCTCTCCCTCTCCTGTCTCTCCCTCCTTTCCCTATGTGCCCGTATGGAGATCAGCTCCCCCCGGATCACCGCCTTCAGGGCCTCCCATACCATCCCCACCTGCACCTCCCCCGTGTCATTAATGTCCAGATATCTCTCAATGCTCTTCCGGACCCTCTTACACACCTCCTCATCCGCCAGCAACCCCACATCCAGACGCCACAGCGGACGCTGGTCTCGCACCTCTCCCATTTCCAAATCTACCCAGTGTGGCGCGTGGTCTGAGACCGCTATGGCCGAGTACTCCACTTCCCGTACTTTCGGGATCAGTCCCCTGCTTAATACAAAAAAGTCAATTCTAGAATAGACTCTGTGGACATGGGAGAAAAAGGAATACTCCCTCGCCCTCGGCCTCCCAAACCTCCAGGGGTCCACCCCTCCCATCTGCTCCATAAACCCCTTTAACACTTCTGCCGCTGCCGGCCTCCTACTCGTCCTTGAACTCGATCTGTCCAACACGGGGTCCAGCACTGTGTTGAAGTCCCCCCCCATGATCAGGCCCCCTGCCTCCAGGTCCGGAATGAGGCCCAGTAGGCGCCTCATGAAGCCAGCGTCGTCCCAGTTCGGGGCATACACGTAACCATCACCACTTTCTCCCCCTGCAGCCTACCCTTCACCATGACATATCTACCCTCTTTATCCGCCACCACCTCCGCCGCCACGAACGACTCCCTCTTCCCTACCAGGATCGCCACCCCTCGGTTCTTTACGTCCAGTCCTGAGTGGAACACTTGTCCCACCCACCCCCTTCTCAGGCGGACCTGGTCCGCCACCTTCAAATGGGTCTCTTGTAGCATTGCTACATCCGCCTTCAGCCCCTTCAAATGCGAGATTACTCTCGTTCTCTTGACCGGCCCATTCAGCCCCCTCACATTCCAAGTTATCAGCCGGGTCGAAGGGCAGCCCGCCCCTTTCCCCCGCCGACTAGCCATATCCTGTCCCCTGCTCGCCCCGAGTCAGCCCTCCCTTTCTGACCCGCTCCCCATGGCGATGGCGCCCCCCCCCCCCCCCACCCCTCCAGTCCTCAACTTCTCCTCCCTGGCCTTTTCAGCAGCAACCCGGTAGCCCCCCCCTTCCCCCCTCCCCCTCCCCCCCCCCCCTCCCCCCCCAGGCTAGGACCCTTCCTAGCCGCGACGCACCCTCCATAGTACTTCCGTGAGTCAGCTGATTTACGCTGACCCGGCTGCCCCTGCCACACTCCGGCTCCTCCCGGCATGGGGGGACGTCCCCCCCCTTACCACCCCTCCTTGACCCCGCTCCAGCGCGGGAAAGGGAGCCATTGCTGACCACGCCCCTTACTCCCACCCCCCTCCCTCCTCTGCCCCGTGCGCGGGAAACCAGAGGAAAGCCCGCGCTTTCGCCCTGTCCCTCCCCGCCCCTCCATCTTCAGTTCCACCCCCGTCCCCGATCTCCCCCCGATAAATACAAAACAACCAAAAACCCCACAAGAAACACATACCCCCGGCACTCCCCCCCCCCCACCCCGCCCTCCCACCATAACATTATAAATAACAGGAAAAAGAGAGAAAAAACTGGTATAGAGAACAAAAAGGGTCCAAAAATACGGCCAAGTGAAAATCCAGCCAACAGAAAGCCACGTGTCCAGCTTAAAGTACCAGAGCGGCAACGACCGCCAAGTATCCCCTGGTTCTAGTTCGAGTCCAGCCTTTCTTCCTGGACAAAGGCCCACGCCTCCTCCGGGGACTCGAAATAGTGGTGCTGGTCCTTGTAGGTCACCCACAAGCGCGCTGGCTGCAGCATCCCGAATCTAATTCTCTTGGCATGCAGCACCGCCTTCGTCCGGTTGAACCGGGCCCGCCGCTTTGCCACCTCCGCACTCCAGTCCTGAAAGATCCTCACCGTCGAGTTCTCCCATTTGCTGCTCCTCTCTCTCTTGGCCCACCTCAGCACCCTCTCCCGGTCACTGAATCGCTGGAACCGAACCAGCACCGCCCTCGGGGGTTCGTTTGCTCTCGGCTTCCTGGCCATTACTCTGTAGGCCTCCTCCAATTCCAGGGGCGAAGGGACGGCCCCTGCCCCCATCAGTGAGCCCAGCATTTCTGCCACATACCCCTGAAGGTCCGACCCCTCCAGCCCTTCTGCCAGGCCCAGGATCCTCAGGTTTTTCCGCCTCATGCGGGTATCCATCTCCTCCAATCGGTTCTGCCATCTCAGGTGGAGTGCCTCGTGCACCTCCACCTTTCCCACGAGGACCGTGGCCTCCTCCTCCCTCACAGTCATCTCCTGCTGCAGCTCCCGAATTGACGCCTCTTGGGTCGCCTGCGCCCCCATCAGCCTGGTGGTCGTCGCGTTCATCGACTCCAGCAGCTCCACTTTCAGCTCCGTGAAGAAGCGCAGGAGAGCGGCCTGCTGCTCCGCCGCCCATGTCCTCCAGTCCTCGGGTGCGCCGCCGGCCGCCATTTTGGATTTCTTCCCCCGCTTTTTTCGGGGAGCTGCTGCCGCTTTTTTTCCTGCCCCACTTCGGGTGACGACCATAAATTGGACGGGGTTCTCCTCTGGGAACCTTCCCCCACCGGGAATTGCCGTTCCAGCGCCGTTAGGGGCCCTCCAATCGGCCCGAAAACACCTTCCTAACAGGAGCAGCCAAACGTGCGACTTAGCTGGTCATAGCCGCAACCGGAAGTACCCAAAAGCTTTCTATAGGTATGTCAGGAATAAAATAATGATTAGGGTAAGAGTAGGGCCAGTCAAGGACAGTGGTGGGAAGTTGTGTGTGGAGGCTGAGGAGATAAGCGAGATACTAAATGAATACTTTTCGTCAGTATTCACTCAGGAAAAAGATAATGTTGTGGAGGAGAATGCTGAGACCCAGGCTATTAGGATAGATGGCATTGAGGTGCGTAGGGAAGAAGTGTTGGCAATCCTGGACAAGGTGAAAATAGATAAGTCCCCGGGGCCTGATGGGATTTATCCTAGGATTCTCTGGGAAGCCAGGGAAGAGATTGCTGAGCCTTTGGCTTTGATTTTTATGTCATCATTGGCTACAGGAATAGTGCCAGAGGACTGGAGGATAGCAAATGTGGTCCCTTTGTTCAAGAAGGGGAGTAGAGATAACCCCGGTAACTATAGGCCGGTGAGCCTCACGTCTGTTGTGGGTAAAGTCTTGGAGAGGATTATAAGAGATACGATTTATAATCATCTAGATAGGAATAATATGATTAGGGATAGTCAGCATGGTTTTGTGAAGGGTAGGTCATGCCTCACAAACCTTATCGAGTTCTTTGAGAAGGTGACTGAACAGGTAGACGAGGGTAGAGCAGTTGATGTGGTGTATATGGATTTCAGTAAAGCGTTTGATAAGGTTCCCCACGGTCGGCTATTGCAGAAAATACGGAGGCTGGGGATTGAGGGTCATTTAGAGATGTGGATCAGAAATTGGCTAGTTAAAAGAAGACAGAGGGTGGTGGTTGATGGGAAATGTTCAGAATGGAGTTCAGTTACGAGTGGCGTACCACAAGGATCTGTTCTGGGGCCATTGCTGTTTGTCATTTTAATAAATGACCTAGAGGAGGGCGCAGGAGGTTGGGTGAGTAAATTTGCAGATGACACTAAAGTCGGTGGAGTAGTAGACAGTGCGGAAGGATGTTGTAGGTTACAGAGGGACATAGATAAGCTGCAGAGCTGGGCTGAGAGGTGGCAAATGGAGTTTAATGTGGAGAAATGTGAGGTGATTCACTTTGGAAAGAATAACAGGAATGCAGAATATTTGGCTAATGGTAAAATTCCTGGTAGTGTGGATGAGCAGAGGGATCTCGGTGTCCATGTACATAGATCCCTGAAAGTTGCCACCCAGGTTGATAGGGTTGTGAAGAAGGCCGATGGTGTGTTGGCCTTTATTGGTAGAGGGATTGAGTTCCGGAGCCATGAGGTCATGTTGCAGTTGTACAAAACTCTAGTACGGCCGCATTTGGAGTATTGCGCACAGTTCTGGTTGCCTCATTATAGGAAGGACGTGGAAGCTTTGGAACGTGTGCAGAGGAGATTTACCAGGATGTTGCCTGGTATGGAGGGAAAATCTTATGAGGAAAGGCTGATGGACTTGAGGTTGTTTTCGTTAGAGAGAAGAAGGTTAAGAGGTGACTTAATAGAGGCATACAAAATGATCAGAGGGTTAGATAGGGTGGACAGTGAGACCCTTCTCCCACGGATGGAGGTGGCTAGCACGAGGGGACATAGCCTTAAATAGAGGGGTAATAGATATAGGACAGAGGTCAGAGGTAGGTTTTTTATGCAAAGAGTGGTGAGGCCGTGGAATGCCCTACCTGCAACAGTAGTGAACTCGCCAACATTGAGGGCATTTAAAAGTTTATTGGATAAGCATATGGATGATAATGGCATAGTGTAGGTTAGATGGCCTTTAGTTTTTGACTTCCCATGTCGGTGCAACATCGTGGGCCGAAGGGCCTGTACTGCGCTGTATCGTTCTATGTTCTATGTTCTATGTTCCTCCAGAGTCGCGAACTTCCCATCCAGGAAGAGGTCCCCAAACTGTCTGATGCCTGCCCTGTGCCAACTCCCAAATCCCCCACCCGTTCTCCCCGGCGCAAAACGGTGATTGCCCCGTATCGGGGCCCAAACTGAGGCCTTCACTTCCCCCCTATGCCGCCTCCGCTGTCCCCAGATTTTGAGAGACGCTCCAAAAATACCCTTCTTCGCTCCAACAATGCCCTTCTTCGCTCCAAAAATACCCTCCTTACTCTCGGGGCCTTCCTAGCCCACACAAACCGCAAAATCGACTTATCACCCTTCTGAAAAAAGCCTTCGGGATCAACATGGGGAGGCACTGGAAAAGAAACAAAAACCTCGGGAGCACCGTCATTTTAACCGACTGGACCCTGCCCGCCAACGAGAGCGGCGGTGCATCCCACCTCCTGAACTCCTCCTCCATCTGCCCCACCAGCCTCGAAAAGTTAAGCCTATGCATAGCCCCCCAGGTCCTAGCCCAGTGGACCCCAAGATAACTAAAGCTCCCCTCAGCCCTCCTGAACGGGAGTTCCCCTATCTCTCTCTCCTGACCCCCCAGGTGCAGGACAAACAGCTCGCTTTTCCCCACATTCAGCTTATATCCCGAAAAGTCCCCAAACTCCTCAAGTATCCTCAGCACCTCTGGCATCCCCTCAGCCTGGTCCGTGACATACAGCAGCAGATCATCTGCATACAGCGACAACCGGTGCTCCTCCCCTCCCCCACACAATCCCCCTCCAACCCTTCGTGCCCCTCAGCGCCATGGCCTGGGGATGAGTTATCTAAGTTAAAACGCAGTGACAATATGGACACTTCCAGGAACATTGAATTCATGACAACCAAACAGGATTTCTGCTCCTGGTGACATGTTTGAATGGGCTTCATTTTTTGTGATTACCTGTACTCGCAAGTTTCTTATGGTTTCGAAATAATGTTCCTAATGTCAGCAAAGCTTAACATTAAAAAAAACATTAAGAAGTCTTACAACACCAGGTTAAAGTCCAACAGGTTTGTTTTGAATCACTAGCTTTCAGAGCACTGCTCCTTCCTCCGGTGAATGAAGAGGTGGGTTCCAGAAACAAATATATAGACAAAGTCAATGATGCAATACGATACTTTGAATGCGAGTCTTTGCAGGTAATTAAGTCTACAGGTCCAGACGGAGCAACTGGAGAGAGTGATAACCACAGGTTAAAGAGGTGTGAATTGTCTCAAGCCAGGATAGTTGGTAGGATTTTGCAAGCCTTGGCGAAATGGTGGGGGGTCAGTGTAATGCGACATGAATCCTAGGTCCCGGTTGAGGTCGCACTCATGTGCGGAACCTGGCTATAAGTTTCTGCTCGGCGATTCTACGTTGTCGCGCGTCCTGAAGGCTGCCTTGGAGAACACTTACCTGAAGATCAGAGGCCAAATGCCCTTGACTGCTGAAGTGTTCTCCAACTGGAAGGGAACATTCCTGCCTGGCAATTGTCCCACGATGTCCATTCATCCATTGTCGCAGTGCCTGCATGGTCTCGCCAATGTACCATGCTTTGGGACATCCTATCCTGCAGTGTATGAGGCAGACAACTTTGGCCGAGTACCACGAGTATGTACTACATACCTGGTACCTGGTGTAATAGTGGTACCCATGTCGATGATCTGGCATGTCTTGCAGAGATTGCCATGGCAGGGTTGTGTGGTGTTGTGGTCGCTGTTCTGAAGGCTGGGTAGTTTGCTGCAAACAATGGTTTGTTTGAGGTTGCGCGGTTGTTTGAAGGCAAGTAGTGGGGGTGTGGGAATGACCTTGCCCAGGTGTTCATCTTCATCAATGATGTGTTGAAGGCTGCGAAGAAGATGCCGTAGTTTGTCCGCTCCGGGGAAGTAATGGACAACGAAGGGTACTCTGTCGGTTGTGTCCCATGTTTTTCTTCTGAGGAGGTCGGTGCAGTTTTTGCTGTGGCGCGTTGAAACTGTCGATTGATGCGTCGAACGGCATATCCCGTTCGTACGAGGGCATCTTTCAGCATCTGTAGATGTCAGTTATTCTCCTCCTCGTCTGAGCAGATCCTGTGTACACGGAGGGCTTGTCTATAGGGGATAGCTTCTTTTTTTTTTAAAATAATTTTTATTCAAGTTTTTCAATAACAAATTTTCTCCCCACAATTTTAAAACAAACAAGGCGTGTTTCCACACCAACACAAGAAAAGAACTCACCCCCCCAAATAAATAATAACAAAAAACCAACAGCAATACAAGAAAGAAGTAAATAACAACATCGCAAACCTAACGCCGCAAAACAAAAACCCCCTAACCATCCCCAAACCCCCCCCCCCAAGTTGTTGCTGAGACCGACCGCTCTCTACCCCTTCGCCAGGAAGTCGAGAAAGGGCTGCCACCGCCGAAAGAACCCCCTCAGGGCAAACTTCATCCTCTCCAACTTGATGAACCCAGCCATGTCGTTGATCCAGGCCTCCGAACTCGGGGGTCGCGTATCCCTCCACCGTAACAGAATCCTGCGCCGGGCTACTAGAGAAGCAAAGGCCAGAATGCCGGCCTCCCTCGCCTCCTGCACTCCCGGCTCCGAGGCTACCCCAAAGATCGCGAGCCCCCAGCCCGGCCTGACCCTAGAGCCGACCACTTCCGACAAAGTCTCTGCCACCCCCTTCCAAAACCTCTCCAATGCCGGACAAGCCCAGAACATATGGGTATGGTTCGCCGGGCTTCCCGAACACCTCCCGCACCTGTCTTCCCCTCCGAAGAACCGGCTCATCCTTGCCCCTGTCATGTGAGCCCTGTGCAGCACCTTCAGCTGAATTAGGCTAAGCCGTGCGCAAGAGGAGGAGGAATTCACCCTCTCCAGGTCGTCCAACCACGTTCCATCTTCAATCTCTTCCCCTAGCTCTTCCTCCCACTTCGCTTTGAGCTCTTCTACTGAGGCCTCCTCCACCTCCTGCATCAGCTGGTAAATAGCCGAGATCTTTCCTTCACCGACCTACGTCCCCGAAAGCACCCTATCTTGCACCCCCCTTGGCGACAGCCGCGGAAACTCCTCCACCTGCCTGACCTGCATATACCTAAAAAGCGTTCCCAGGGGGGAGGTTCCACTTCCCCACCAGCTCCTCCAGAGTCGCGAACTTCCCATCCAGGAAGAGGTCCCCAAACTGTCTGATGCCTGCCCTGTGCCAACTCCCAAATCCCCACCCGTTCTCCCCGGCGCAAAACGGTGATTGCCCCGTATCGGGGCCCAAACTGAGGCCTTCACTTCCCCCCTATGACGCCTCCACTGTCCCCAGATTTTAAGGGACGCAACCACCACCGGACTCGTAGAGTACTTTGCCGGGGGGAGTGGAAGTCACCAAAGTCTCCAGACTCGTACCCGCACAGGACGCCACCTCCAATCTCTTCCATGCGTCACCCTCCCCTTCCGTCACCCACCTGCGAATCATCGCCACGTTCACCGCCCAATATATCCACACAGGTTGGGCAGCGCCAGGCTCCCTACCTCCCTTCTTCGCTCCAAAAATACCCTCCTTACTCTCGGGGCCTTCCGCGCCCACACGAACCCCAGAATCGACTTATTCACCCTTCTGAAAAAAGCCTTTGGGATCAATATGGGGAGGCACTGGAAAAGAAACAAAAACCTCGGGAGCACCGTCATCTTAATAGACTGGACCCTGCCCGCCAACGAAAGCGGTAGCGCGTCCCACCTCCTAAACTCCTCCTCCATCTGCCCCACCAGCCTCGAAAAGTTTTAGCCTATGCATGGCCCCCCAGATCCTAGCCACGTGGACCCCAAGATACCTAAAGCTCATCTAAGCCCTCTTCAACGGGAGTTCCCCTATCTCCCTCTCCTGATCCCCGGGTGCAGGACAAACAGCTCACATTTCCCCACATTGAGCTTATAGCCCGAAAAGTCCCCAAACTCCTCAAGTATCTTCAGCACCCCTGGCATCCCCTCAGCGGGATCTGCGACATACAACAGCAGATCATCTGCGTACAGCGACAACCGGTGACCCCCCCCCCCCCCCCCCCCCCCGCACAATCCCCCTCCAAATCTGCGTGTCCCTCAGCGCCATGGCCAGGGGTTCAATCGCTAACGTGAAGAGCAGGGGAGACAAGGGGCTCGCCCCCCTGGAAAGCCGAAAGTCCGCCGACCTCCTCCCATTCGTCACCACACTCGCCACCGGGGAGCTGTACAGCAACCTCACCCAGCTGATGAACCCCTTACCAAACCCAAACCTCCGCAACACCTCCCCACAGGTAACTCCCCTCCACCCTATCAAAAGCTTTTTCCGCATCCATGGACGCCACTATTTCTGACTCCCCAGCCGCCGGCGCCATCATCATGACATTAAGGAGCCTCCGCACGTTGGCATTCAGTTGTCTCCCCTTTACAAACCCCGTTTGATCCTCATGAATCACCGTCGGGACCACATCCTCCACCCTCCTGGACAGCACCTTTGCCAACAACTTGACATCTACATTAAGGAGCGAGATCGGCCTGTAAGACCCACACTGAAGGGGGTCCTTGTCCCGCTTCAGGAGCAAAGAGATAATTGCCCTGGACATTGTTGGGGGCAGAGCCCCCCCCCCCCCCCCCCCCCCCCCTAGCTTCATTCAGGGTCCTCACAAGCAGAGGGCCCAGCAAATCTGAGAATTTCTTGTACAATTCCACCGGGAACGCGTCAGGCCCCGGCGAGGGATAGCTTCTTTAATGTGTTTAGGGTGGACGCTGGAGAAGTGGAACATTGTGAGGTTATCCGTGGGCTTGCGGTAAAGCGAAGTGCTGAGGTGACCGTCCTTGATGGAGGTGAGTGTGTCCAAGAATGCAACAGATTCTGGAGAGTAGTCCGGAGGGGTCCAATTCAACTCTTTCCTCTTCGGTTGCCGCACCACAGATCTGTCGGTCTGCTGTTCCGGTTCATTGGTTGTCTCGTTGGGTTCACTGTTGGTTCTTGGGGTCTGTGGAAGAACTCCCGGAGCCTCATTCGCCTGATAAATTCCTCCGTGTCTGTCGCGAGACTGATGGGGTCCATTTTCGTAGTGGTACAGAAATTGAGCCCTCTGCTGAGGACTTCGATTTTGTCTGGTTGAAGGGTGTAGTCTGACAAGTTGACAATAGATTTCACTGTATTGTTTTCTACTGTGGTACCGGGGTAGGCTTGGTTGATGCTAGTGGTGATGCCGAGTTTCTTAAACTTCCTGGGAGGGATTCTCCCACCCTGGGCCAGAGAATCGGCGGGGGGCGGCCTGAATCCCAACCCGCCGGCTGCCGAATTCTGCGGCGCTGGGGTTTTGGCGGCAGTCCCCCCCCCCACCCCCCCTCCCCCCACCCCCCCTCCCCCCACCCCCCCCACCCCCCCCTCCCCCCACCCCCCTCCCCCCTCCCCCTCCCCCCACCCTGCCCCCTCCCCCCACCCACCCCCTCCCCCCACACCCCCCTCCCCCCCATCCCCCCCACCCCCCCCTCCCCCCCCACTCCCCCCCTCACTCCCCCCCATCCCCCCCACCCCCCCCACCCCCCCACCCCCCCTCCCCCCCCCCCACTCCCCCCCCCGCCAGCGTTTCTCCGGCCCGCGAAAATGAGTATGGCCTCAACAGGGACCTTGGATTCATGTCACATTACATTCACCCCCCCCCCCCACCCCCCCCCCCACCCCCCCCCCCCCCCCACCCCACCCCATGGTGGCGCAGTGGGTTAGCACTGTGGCCTCACGACGCCGAGGTCCCAGGTTCGATCCCGGCTCTGGGTTACTGTCCGTGTGGAGTTTGCACATTCTCCCCGTGTTTGCATGGGTTTCGCCCCCACAACCCAAAAATGTGCCAGCTAGGTGGATTGGCCATGCTAAATTGCCCCTTAATTGGAAAAAATGAATTGGGTACTCTAAATTTATTTTAAAAAAGCTTGGTCACAGCACCATCTACAGGCATATCAGGTACCTGGAGTAAATTGAAACACTTTTACAATGGGGTTATCCATGAAATCAGCTCAACAAAAGAATTTTCAATACATTTTTTGAAACAGGATTGTTAGAAGATACGATTTTAAAATAATCTTTATTGTCACAAGTAGGCTTACATTAACACTGCAATGAAGTTACTGTGAAAATCCCCTAGTCGCCGCATTCCGGCGCCAGGTCGGGTTCACAGAGGGAGAATTCAGGGCCAGGATTCTCCCCTACCCGGCGGGGCGGGGGGTCCCGGAATAGCGGAGTGGCGCCAACCACTCCGGCGTCGGGCCTCCCCAAAGGTGCGGAATTCTCCGCAACTTTGGGGGCTAGGCCCGCGCCGGAGTGATTGGCGCCACACCGACTGCCGCCAAAACCGGCGCCAACGGCCTTTGACGCCCGCCCGCCGGCGTCGGGGCTGGCCTAAAGGCCTTCGCCGGTTCCCGCATGCGCCAGTGTGTCAGCTGCCACTGACGTCACCACCGGCGCATGCACGGTAGGGGGTTCTCTTCCGCCTCTGCCATGGTGGAGGCCGTGGCGGCGGCGGAAGAAAAAGAGTGCCCCGATGGGGGCACCCCCCGGGGTCCGATAGCCCCGAACCCCCCCCAGGACTCCGGGGGCCCGCTCATGCCGCCAATCCCGCCGCCACCAGAGGTGGTTGAAACCACGTCGGCAGGATTGGCCTCTCAGCGGCGGGACTTCGGCCCATCACGGGCCGGAGAATCGCCGCAGGGGGCACGCCGATCGGCGCGGGGGGCCCGCCGATTGGCACGGCGCGATTCCCGCCCCCGTCCATTCCCGGGTGGCGGAGAAGTCCGGCCACGGCAGTAGCAGGATTTTCGCCGTTCCTGGGCGATTCTCTGACCCTGTGGGGGGGTCGGAGAATTTCGCCCCAGAATGCCCAAATTACCTAATAGCATATCTTTCGGGACTTGTGGGAGGAATCTAGAGCAGCCAGAGGAAATCCATGCAGTCACGGGGAGAATGTGCAGACTTCGCACAGAGAGTGACCCAAGCCGGGACTCGAACCTGGAACGCCGCCGCTGTGAAGCAAGTGCTAACCACTGTGCTACCGTAACTGATTTCTATCACAAGCTGATCTAACTATTCTTCACATATCCATCCTGTTCTTGAAACAGTCATTGATTTATTAAGCACAATGATGTGCATTCAATCAGATTTAAATATGTGTATGGCTTAAGAAAAACAGGCATGCTGTCGACACATGCTTATAGATTGGCCTTATCAACAACTTCATAAGTAGGGCCTGAGTCATTTGCTCACCATGCAAGCTTGGTGCTGAAATAGGTGCTTCAATGTCATCCTGCAGGATAATGGCTACCCCAATCCAATGATTTTTCACTGTATTTAACGCAAACCCATGAAAGGGCCTGAGACGGCCACATTCAGTACTGAAAAATGCTCCTCAAATTTTTTTATTTATTTTTTTAATAAATTTAGTTTACCCAATTATTTTTTCCAATTAAGGGGCAATTTAGCGTGGCCAATCCACCTACTCTGCACATTTTTTTGGGTTGTGGGGGCGAAACCCACGCAGACACGGGGAGAATGTGCAAACTCCACACAGACAGTGACCCAGATCCGGGATCGAACCTGGGACCTCAGCGCCGTGAGGCGGTTGTGCTAACCACTAGGCCACCGTGCTGCCCTATGCTCCTCAAATATGATACTGTCCTGAAATCTGTATTCTAAGATCAGGGCCGGGATTCTCTCCTACCCGGCGGGGTGGGGGGTCCTGACGTGAACCACTCTGGCGTCGGGCCGCCCCAAAGGTGCGGAATGCTCCGCACCTTTAGGGGCCAAGTCCTCACATTGAGGCTAGTGGTTAGCACAGCTGCCTCACATTGAGACCGGCGCGGCGCGATTCCCGCCCCCGCCGAATCGCGGGGGGCGGAGAATCCGGGACACGGCGGGGGCGAGATCGACGCCGGCCCCGGGTGATTCTCCGACCCGGCAGGGGGTCAGAGAATTCCACCCCAGGTTACCCTGGGGTAAGGTATCGCAAAGATCTGTCCACCAGGTGAAACATAGAAACTGGGAACAGGTGGAATGGCCCTTCAAATCTGCTCTGCCATTCAATATGATCATGGCTGATTTATGGCAAAAGCCAACCCTTTCATGCTGCTACTGTGCAGTCGCATCATTAGTGGTATTGTCCACCAACAGGATGCTGCTGTCAAGCCAAACAGATGTTCTGCCTACCACACAAGTGAGTAATGCACATTATGAATTTCAATGCCAGTGTGATGCCAAGTATGTAGGTCATCCATCCCAGTGACTGGTGGATCCTATAGAACAGGATGTCACTTTGGCTGTTTGCAATAGACAGAGTACGGACCGTACCCAACCAACCCATGCTTGCCAAACTCAGAATACACTGTCCAACATTAGGTGTGATTCCACAAATGGAATATACTTGCTAAACAATCCTGATTGTGCTCAGAATTATAGAAGCAACCAATTTAAGTTGATCAGTCAGGCTCACAGTGTGTCTAACTTACGTTTGCTAGAAGTTACATATAGTCACGTACAGGGCTCTGTTCTGTAAAAACTGAAAGAACATTGCATCTTTCTCAACTAAACAAAGTTTGGGGAAAGCCGTTCATTCCCATTGCAATGCCTTGAACAATAATAGTCGACCTCCTGGTTTGAATCTAAACCTGGTATTTTCCACATTGCAACACCTCTACCAATGAGTCCATATGCCAACCAATCAGCATACTCTTCTCATGTGGTATAAATTGGTATTCCTTTTGAGACTTGTGATACTGTCCTGATGAGTGCAAGATGAAAAGGTTTAACAGCATGTCTCTTTTTTCATCAATACTCAAGTCGTGGACTACTATTTAAATCAGTAAGAAGTCGGAGTTGGAGCCTTAAACATGTTACAATTCTGAGCTCTGTATTTCAAGCTAGTCAAACCTTAAAAAATTTATATTTTGGGCAGCACGGTGGGCAAGTGGTTAGCACAGCTGCCTCACAGCGCTGAGGTCCCAGGTTCGATCCCGGCTCTGGGTCACTGTCCGCGTGGAGTTTGCACATTCTCCCCGTGTCTGCGTGGGTTTCGCCCCCACAACCCAAAAATGTGCAGAGTAGGTGGATTGGCCACGCTAAATTGCCCCTTAATTGGAAAAAATAATTGGATAATCTAAATTTATTTTTAAAAAAATCATATTTCAGTACAAACATATATCTACTCCCGACTACATGACAAATTCACATATTTTGCATTACTCGATATTACCAAAATGTAATTTCCACACTGCATAAGCAGAATCTAATTGGGCCTATGCCTGTACAATAACTTCAGATAAAAGCTGGCTTCTTTAAGATTCATTTTTCTGCTGGGTTAACCAGCAATCAATATAACTCCCTTAGTTTGTTATCAAGAGGTTCCCTCTTGTTACATAGAACTGCTATCCCACCAACTGAAAACTTTAATTACATTTATATCTCGGATTCTACATCATTTTGCACCAGTTAATTCCCTCCTTCTACTGAAACTCCAATTAAGTAGCTGAATGTTTTGCAAGACTAACTTTTGTCTTTTCATTCTCTGAATCTTAGAAACCAGTATGCAATGGTGCATGAGTTATTAAGTCCCCTCAT
This sequence comes from Scyliorhinus canicula, assembly GCF_902713615.1. Classification (NCBI taxonomy): domain Eukaryota; kingdom Metazoa; phylum Chordata; class Chondrichthyes; order Carcharhiniformes; family Scyliorhinidae; genus Scyliorhinus; species Scyliorhinus canicula. The sequence goes on along the minus strand of NC_052160.1, from coordinate 60,186,567 downwards.
TAATGTGTCATTACTTCATATAGAATCTAGCCAGTCCTGTGGAGACAGTCTTAGTTTAAAATCTGACCATACTTCACTACTTTTTTTCTTTATTTGTTTATGGGATGTGAGCGTCGCTGGCTGGGCCAGCATTTATTGCCCACTGAGGGCATTTAGGAGTCAACCACATTGTTGTGGGTCTGGAGTCACATGTAGTCCAGACCAGGGAAGGATGACAGATTTCCTTCCCTAAATGACATTACTGAACCAGATGGGGTTTTTACAACAATCAACAATGGTTTCATGGTCATTATTAGACTTTTAATTCCAGATTTGTTATTGAATTAAAATTCCACCATCTGCCCTGGCAGAATTCAAACTCGGTCCCCAGAGCATTACCCTGGGTCTCTGGATCACTAGTCCAGCAACAATACCACTACGCCACTGCCTTCCCTTAATAAAGACTAACATTATTACAATAAAAGAAACAATAGCAGTATTTTACACATATAATAAAGGTTTCTTTAGCTATGTATTTTTGTATCCATTACCAGTTATCAACCTGAGAAAACCCAGAAAGCCGGTTTGCAAGATGTATAATTATTTGAAGGTGAATCTTTGAGTCCTGAAATTCACAGGGTTGTCCAGTCTCCCATAACTTGGGTCAGAGAGGAGGAGAACTATTGCAAGATTTCATGGCCTTGGTATTCAACAATATTGGATAAAATAAATGGGATTAATCTGCAATCAGGGGGGGGGGGGGGGGGGGCACACTTTAATAACACTGAGGAGAGCCTTGGTCTTTTGTAATACTGTGGGATTGTCTGGAACTTCATTAAAAATAATGGTTTATGATTTTGTTAGTGTCTTGTTATGCTCTTGGCATAGCATAAGCGGCTTCCTTGATGTGCACTCTGACAAAGGAAGGTTCAGACGTGGAGATAACTTCAACACGTTTATTCAACTATTTACAATTCTTCTACTTGGGTTCGACTCTACTGTTAATCCTCTAATAGCTACTCAGACTGACAAACCAGTCTGCTACAATCCACATGGTGGGTGTGATATTGAATCAACCCTGTGTCTGTTCTCACTGAGTGTCTCCACTGGAAAGAGGAAGATCATTTGTGCTGTGTCCTTTTATATATGGATTGGTGTAATGCCCCCCTGTGGTATTGTCACCTCTGTGTGTATCGTGAATGCCCATTGGTCGTGTCCTATCTAACTGATCTATTGGGTGAATGCCTGTGTGTTATGTCTCTGGTGCTCCCTCTAGTGTCTAGCTAGTCTACGTGTACTTACATTAACCCCTTGTGTATTTACAGTGATGCATATCACCACAGTTAGTGCTGGCACAGCATCCTGGAGTTCTTTGAACTGGTGTTAACATAGTTTCTCAGTTACTGAGAAAACACATTTGCAATCTAGTAGTATGGCAGGCAACTGTTGCAGTACAATGTTGTCATTTAACAACGGGATTCCCATTAGGAGTATTTACATCACATTTTTCAATGTCAAATTGTAACAAAAGAAGTGAGAGTTTATGGACTGTAAGTGTATGCTATATACAAGTTTAAAAAAATATTTATTATGTATTTTAATCAAGATTAAAAGAAATACACTCTCATTAACATCCTGTCCACAAAACTTTACATTTTAAATGACAACATTTTTTCCATAATAAATTCCCATGCCCTCAGTGAAAGTGGAAAAGTGGAAAAGTTCAGTTTTCACAGAATCACAGAATTGTTATGGTGAAAGGAGTCCATTCGGCCCATTTGTGTCTGCACTGGCTCTCCAAATGGGCATTACGACTTGGGACCATTCCCCTGCCTTTTCCCCGTAGCTTGCAATTATTTCTCTTCAAATAATCATCTAATGCCCACTTCAATGCCTCAACTGAACCTGCCTGCATCACACTTCCAGGCAGTTCATTCACGACACCGAACCAGTCGCTGTGTGAAAAAGCTTTATCCCGCATCACATTTGCTCCTTGTGCAAATCAGCTTGAATCTGTGCCCTCATTCTTGATCCTTTTATGAGCAAGTACAGTTTCTCCCCATCTACTCTGTCCAGCCCTCTCATAATTTTATACATATCTATCAAATCTTCTCTCCAAGGAGACTGTCCTCATAACTGAAGTTTCTTATCCCTGGAACCATTCTGTAAATAATTAAAATTAAACCATTCTTCTTCAGGCACCTGATAGTATGCAAATAATGACCTCACCAAAAGGCCATTCGCTGCCCCGCCCTCTCCCTGTGCCCAGCACTGCTAAATGCCAGATATCTATCATATATGCACCAGATAAAATCACAAAATACCACTTAATAAAACCCAGTGGCCCAAATGTGATATCTTATAGTCTATAAAACAGTGACTCCAGAGCAATGTCATGGGAGATATATTAGCCTGCAATAGTAATAAAACTGTACATAATATGTCATATATTGTTCTGTGCAAAAATACTGGCCGAAATTCTCCCAAAGGGAGACAAAGTGCCGATGCCAGAGTGAAAACCGGAGTGTTTCACTCCTGCGTCGGAGGCCGCTCCTCGCCCCTATTCCCCCCCCCCCCCCCCCCCCCCCGCCGCCCCGGCGGCGCCTGAATGACATCACCCGCGCATGCGCAGGTTGGCCGGCACCAACCCCCGCATGCGCGGTTGCCGTCTTCCCCTCCGCTGCCCCGCAAGACATGGAGGATTGATCTTGCGGGGCGGCGGAGGGAAAAGAGTGCGTCTTTCAGAGACGCCGGCCCGACAATCGGTGGACACCGATCGCGGGCCAGACCCCTCCTGAGCATCCCCTTGGTGCTCGATTCTCCCTCCGCCCCCCACAGGCCCCACACGCAGCGGTCGCGGCCGTTCACGCCGGCAGCGACCAGGTGTGGTTGGCGCCGGCGTGAACCGGTCGGGTTCAGCAGGCCGCTCGGCCCATCCGGGCCGAAGAATCGCCGCTCCGAGCGGCCTGTCGCAAAACGCGACACGCTGTTTTGAGGGGGGTGGGAGAATCGCGCGTGGGTGCCAGAGCGGCGTGGCATGATTTGCCCGGCACTCCCGCGATTCTCCCACCCGGCGTGGGGTCGGAGAATCGCGCCCACTGAATCCAGGCATTGCAGGCGCAGGCCACTGAATGAGAGGAGGAGGCCGTGGTCCTCGTGAGTAAGGTGGAGGGGCATGAGGCACTCCACAAGAAGTGGCAAGACCACTTCAAGGAGCTTGATCACCGCATGAAGCGGAAGAATTTGAGGATTTTGGGCCTTGCGGAGGGGCTGGAGGGGTCGGATCTGACAACCAACGTGGCCACGATGCTGAACTCGTTAGTGGGGGCAGGATCTTTCCATCTGCCCCTGGAGCTGGAGGGAGCCCACAGAGTACTGGCCAGGAGGCCTAAGGAGAACGAACCCCCGCGTGCAGTGCTGGTGAGGTTCCACCGGTTCAGTGATCGGGAATGTGTGCTGCGCTGGGCCAAGAAGGTGAAGAGCAGCAATTGGGAGAATGGGGTAGTACGGATCTACCAGGATTGGAGTGCGGAGGTGGATAAGCGGTGGTCCGGGTTTAATCGGACGAAGGAGGTGCTCTATAAGAAGAAGATAAAGTTTGGAATGTTGCAGCCTGCGCGCTTGTGGGTAACTTATTTGGATCGGCATTATTATTTTGATTCCCCGGAGGAGGCGTGGGCCTTCGTGCGGACGGAGAAGCTGGACTTGAACTAGGGGTTGGGGGTTGCAGGGTCGGTTGTAATGCTCTATTGCTGGTTTCTGCTGTTGCTGTGTTTTTCTTTTCCTGTACTTTTGTAATTTTGATATGGTTATTTATTGGGGGTTGTTCTGTTTTTTGTTGGGGAGCATTGTTTGGGTTTTGTATCTTGCGGGGGGGGGGGGGGGTTGGGGGGGTTTGTTGTATTCTGTATAGGGTTGGGGATATGGAGTGGGGCTAGTATTTGGGAGCTGTGTCAGAAGGTTGTGGTGGGGCAGTGCGAAAGCGCGGGCTTTCCTCTGGTTTCCCGCGCTGCGGGGCTGGGGGGTGGAGACGATGACGAGGGGGGGGCCTTAACTGGTTCCTGCCCGCGCTGGAGCGGTGCCTTGAGGAGTGACAGGATGGGGGATGATCCCACTTTGGGAGGGGTCGGGTTTTTGGCGGGAGTTTCCAGGGTCAGCAGAAGTTAGCTGACCCACGGAATTACAATGGAGGACGGTTCGCGGCGAAGGAGGGTTCCTAGCCTGGGGGTGGAGGGAGGGGGGGAAAGGGGAATACCGGGTTGCTGCTGGCAGGGTCAGGAAGGAGCTGGTGTGGGCCGGGGGGACAGAGGTGAGGTGTTGTCGCTGTGGGGGCTGGGTCGGGCGGGGGGTGCTGGCCTGGGGCGGGCAGTCGACGGGCTATGGCTAGTCGACAGGGGAGGTGGGCCAAATATTCGGCCATTGCAATCTCCGACCATGCTCCGCATTGGATGGAGTTGGAGATGGGGGAGGTGCGGGACCAGCGCCCGTTGTGGCGGTTTGATGTGGGGTTGTTGGCGGAGGAGGAGGTGTGCAGGAGGGGTATTGAGGGGTACCTCGAGGTGAATGATACGGGGGAGGTCCGGGTGGGGATGGTCTGGGAAGCCTTGAAGGCAGTGATTCGTGGGGAGCTGATATCCATCCGTGCACACAGGGAGAGGAGCGAGAGGAGTGAGAGGGATAGACTGGTGGGGAAGATGCTGGAGGTAGATAGGAGGTACGCGGAGGCACCAGAGGAGGGACTGTTGGGGGAGAGGCGCAGCCTACAGGCTAAATTTGATTTGCTGACCACTAGAAAGGCAGAGGCACAGTGGAGGAAGGCACAAGGGGCAGTGGATGAACATGGTGAAAAGGCGAGTAGGATGCTGGCTCATCAGCTCCGCAAGCGGGATGCGGCTAGGGAAATTGCTGGAGTGAGAGATAAGAGTGGGAATGTGGTGCGGAAGGGGGTAGAGGTGAATGAGGTCTTCAAGGACTTTTACAGGGCACTGTACCGGTCGGAGCCAACGGTGGAGAGGAGGGGAATGGAGAGGTTTCTCGACGGGCTATCTTTCCCGAAGGTGCAGGAGGAGCAGGTGGAGGGGTTGGGGGCACCGATTGAGCTGGAGGAGCTGGCTAAGGGGATCAGGCAGATGCAGTCAGGGAAGGCACCGGGGCCGGATGGGTTCCCGGTGGAGTTTTATAAAAAGTTTGTGGACCTAGTGGGCCCCTTGCTGGTGCGGACACTTAATGAGGCGTGGGAAGGGGGGACTTTGCCCCCGACGATGTCGCAGGCGCTGATTTCTTTAATCTTAAAAGGGACAAGGACCCCCAGCAGTGTGGTTCATACAGGCCCATATCTCTCCTTAATGTGGATGCCAAGGTGCTGGCAAAGATCCTGGCCACCAGGATAGAGGACTGTGTGCCAGGGGTTGTACACGAGGACCAGACAGGTTTTGTTAAGGGAAGGCAGCTGAACACAAATGTGTGGAGGTTGTTGAATGTCATCATGATGCCGGCGATTGAGGGGGAGGCTGAGATAGTGGTGGCGCTGGATGCGGAGAAGGCCTTCGATAGAGTGGAGTGGGGGTACTTATGGGAGGTGTTGGGGAGGTTTGGATTTGGTGAAGGGTTTATTAGATGGGTGAGGCTGCTATATGAGGCCCCGATGGCGTGTGTGGCCACGAATGGGAGGAGGTCGGAGTACTTCCGGCTTTACCGAGGGACCAAGCACGGTTGCCCCCTGTCCCCCTTGTTGTTTGCATTGCCAATCGAGCCGTTGGCGATGGCGTTGAGGGATTCAGGGAGGTGGAGGGGTTTGGTGCGGGGTGGGGAGGAACATAGGGTGTCGTTGTATGCCGATGACCTGCTACTGTATGTGGCGGACCCGGTGGGAGGGATGCCGGGGGTGATGGAGCTGCTAGCTGAGTTTGGGACCTTTTCAGGCTATAAACTTAATCTAGGCAAGAGTGAGGTGTTTGTGGTGCACCCTGGGGACCAGGAGGAGGGAATTGGTAGGCTCCCGCTTAGGAGGGCAGGGGAGAGTTTTAGGTACCTGGGGGTGCAGGTGGCCAGGGACTGGGGGACTCTTCACAAGCATAATTTCACCAGGCTTGTGGATCAGATGGAGGAGGAGTTCAAGAGGTTGGACATGCTGCCATTGTCGTTGGCGGGGAGGGTGCAGTCCGTCAAAATGACGGTGCTTCCGAGGTTCTTGTTCCTCTTTCAGTGCCTGCCCATCTTCATCCCCAGGGCCTTCTTTAGGAGGGTGACTAGCAGTATTTTGAGCTTTGTGTGGGCACATGTGACTCCGAGAGTGAAGAGAGTTTTCCTGGAGCGAGGGAGGGATAGAGGTGGGCTGGCGCTGCCCAACCTTTTGGGGTACTATTGGGCGGCCAATATGTCAATGGTGCGTAAATGGGTGATGGAGGGGGGGGGGGAAAAGAATGGAGATGGCGTCTTGCAGAGGTATGAGCCTGGGTGCCTTGGTAACGGCGCCGTTGCCGCTCTCTCCTAAGAGGTATACCACGAGCCCGGTGGTGGCGGCGACCCTAAGAATCTGGGGACAGTGGAGACGGCATAGGGGGGAAACAGGGGGCTCGATGGAGGCTCCATTAGGTGGAAATCATTGGTTCATCCTGGGGAACACTGATGGGGGATTTAGGGGGTGGCATAGGGTGGGCATCAGTAAACTGAGGGAGGACCTGTTTATTGGCAGGAGGTTTGCGGGCCTGGGGGACCTGGAAGATAAATTTGGGCTCCCCCAAGGGAACATGTTCAGATACTTGCAGGTAAAGGCGTTTGCTAGGCGACAGGTAGAGGAATTTCCTTTGCTGCCCTCGCGGGGGGCGATGGACAGAGTGCTTTTGGGGGTGTGGGTCGGAGAGGGGAAGGTGTCTGACATTTATAAGGTAATGCAGGAGGTGGAGGAGTCGTCAGTGGAGGAGCTGAAGGCTAAATGGGAGGGGGAACTAGGGGAGCAGATAGAGGATGGGACTTGGGCGGATGCCTTGGAGAGAGTCAACTCTTCCTCTTCATGTGCGAGGCTTAGTCTCATCCAATTTAAGGTGCTGCACCGAGCCCACATGTCCGGGACTAGGATGAGTAGGTTCTTTGGGGGTGAGGACAGGTGCACCAGGTGTTCGGGGAGTCCAGCGAATCATGCCCATATGTTTTGGGCATGCCCGGCACTGGAAGAATTCTGGAAGGGGGTGGCGGGGACGGTGTCGAGGGTGGTTGGATCCGGGGTCAAACCAGGGTGGGGACTCGCGATTTTTGGAGTTGCGGCGGAGCCGGGAGTGCAGGAGGCGAAAGAGGCCGGTGTCCTGGCCTTTGCGTCCCTAGTAGCCCGGCGGAGGATCTTGATGCAGTGGAAAGATGCGAGGCCCCCAAGTGTGGAGACCTGGATCAGTGACATGGCGGGATTTATAAAATTTGGGGGGGGGGGGGGGGGGGGGGGGGGTGTTCTTTATTATTGTTTCTATTTTTTCTATGGTTATGTAACTTAACATTGTGTTAATTTAAGTTGTTGTTAATATGTTTTGTGGTTTATTGAGGGTGGCGAATGTTTATGACGGCTATCATTATTGTTATTGTTGGTATTTTATTGCGGTTCATTGTTGTTATATAAATACAAAATTTTTCAATAAAAATTATTTTAAAAAAAAACAAGAGCAGGAATGTCTTGCTGGAGTTACATAAGGCCTTGGCGAGACAACATCTGAAATATTGTGTGCGGTTTTGGTCACCCTATCTAGGGAAGAATGTCCTTGCTATGGTGGGAATGCAGTGATGGTTTATCAGACTGATTCCTGGGATGGCGGACTGGGGTATGAGGAGAGATTAAGTTAGTTAGGATTATATTTGCTGGAGTTCAGAAGAATGAGGGGAGATCTCATAGGAACCTATAAAATTCTAGCAGGATTAGACAGGGTAGATGCAGGATGTACCAGATGGCGGGGGAGTCCAGAACCAGGAGTCACAGCCTGAGGATACGAGTAAACCATTTAGGACTAAAATGAGGAGAACTTTCTTCACCCAGAGAGTGGTGAACCTATGCAATTCTCTACCACAGAAAGCAGGTGAAGCCAAAACATTGCATTTTTCAAGAAGTTAGATACAGTTCTTGGGGCTAAAGGGATCACAGCATATGGGGGAAAGCGGGAACAGGTTACTGAGTTGGATGATCAGCCATGATCATAATGAATGGTGGAGCAGGCTCGAAGGACCTAATGGCTGACTCTGCTTCTATTTTCCACCTATGTTTTTCTTTTAATAAATTTAGAGTACCCAATTATTTTTTTTCCAATTAAGGGGCAATTTAGCATGGCCAATCCACCTACCCCGCACATCTTTTGGGTTGAGGGGGTGAGACCCACACAGACACAGGGAGAATGTGCAAACTCCACACAGATGGTGACCCAGGGTCAGGATTTGAACCCGGGTCCTCAGCACAGAAGGCTGCGGTGCTAACCACTGTGCCACATGCCGCCCTTATTTCTATGTTTCTAATAAACCATTTTGGTTGATCTAACCCTTACAGGTGTTTATAAAAGGCCATTTTTTGTCAGTCTGTTGTGACCCTAATATATTAACCTTCTTAAAGTGCTGAGTAATGTGGTGAATTGCAGAAATATATCCATCACATATACTATAGGCCTGTATCTAATCATTTTTATTCCTCAGTATACACAGCAACCAGTTGAACTTTCCAAAATATGCATATTCTCCCCATCTATGTTGAGGTGTGGTTCAATGGGCAGTCGCAGCCTCCCATACTAATCAGAAAGGTAATTCTTCATGAATGAGATTGCATACTGTTAGGAACAATATATTACTTTAAGTTTAATTAATATTTATGGGCAGCATGGTGGCCTAGTGGTTAGCACAACCGCCTCACAGTGCTGAGGTCCCAGGTTCAATCCCGGCTCTGGGTCACTGTCCGTGTGGAGTTTGCACATTCTCCCCGTGTCTGCGTGGGTTTCGCCCCCACAGCCCAAAAATGTGCATAGTATGTGGATTGGCCATGCTAAATTGCCCCTTAATTGGAAAAAATAATTGGGTAATCTAAATTTATAAACAATAAAATAAAAAAATAATTAATATTTATGTTTGTGTGTTAAAAAATGTGGAACATGGTTTTAGTTTTATTCTTTTTTTTGAGCTTGGTGCCAGGTCTTCGGAACAAAAAAGTCAGATTTTCTGGATTTGTTTATATACATGCATTTTAAATGATGTTTTACAACCTTTTAAGAGATGGGTTAAAAAAGATTTGGAAGTTTAGTGATGTTGGAAAATAACACAATGGAGAAAAACTGTTGCCCAGCTGACAGGAGCCAGTGACAAACGGACACAAACACAGGAATGAAGTTCAGAATGTATATGTCAAAGTGTGAAGACAGGACTTCTAAGCTCGATAAGCAATACTGCAAGACTACTGGGGGACTGAATTGAGGGAACTCATGTCTTTGCTCTGCAAGTGAAGTAATAGTGAGTTTAGAGTGTGGGATGTTTAGAGTAGGATGTCAGGGAGATATCAGCTGGGGAAGAAACATCTAGCGAATGTTCAGCGTTGGGCTCGAAAAAAAACATTTGCAACTGGGCCAGCCCAAACGAGAAGCCTTTATGTTAGGGTCGTAATAAATCTTCACGGGAGGAGGGGGGGGGGGCAGCACAATGGTTAGCACTGTTGCCTCACAGTGCCGAGGACCCGGGTTTGATCCCGGCCCCGGGCCACTGTCCGTGTGGAGTATGCGCATTCTCCCCGTGTCTGTATGGGTCTCACCCCCACAACCCAAAGATGTGTAGGATAGGTGGATTGGCCACGCTAAATTGCCACTTAATTGGGGAAAAAATGAATCGGGTACTCTAAATTTATTTTTTAAATCTTCACTTGGTTTTTTTGCCTGTATTACTGTGTCTGTATTGCTGTGATTAAAGGAATGGTGTGAGTTTGAATAAATTTTCTTGCATTTGTATTGAGATCGTTCCAACCTTTTTTTGTCTTGTATAGTTCATTTTTTCTTGTTTAATAAATGTTTTATTCTTTTTTTTTAAATTTAGAGTACCCAATTATTTTTTCCAATTAAGGGGCAATTTAGCGTGGCCAATTCACCTAACCTGCACATCTTTTGGATTGTGGGGGTGAAACCCACGCAGACACGGGGAGAATGTGCAAACTCCACACGGACAGTGACCCAGGGCCGGGATTCGAACCCAGGTCCTCAGCACTGTAGGCAGCAATGCTAACCACTGTGCCACCGTGCTGCCCCGATAAATGTTTTATTCTTAAAAGTTTAAAGTAAACTCCTGGGAATTTGTTCAGTAGCTTTCCTTCACGGTTTTTAAAGAAAGTTAGGAAGCCATGTTTCACTCTGGGATCTGACTTGTCCAGTATTAATAATAATAATCTTTATTAGTTAGGGCAACGACAGTAACCCACGACGACTATGACAGGGCCTACACAAGATCACAGGCTATAAAGCAAGGCCAGGCGGAATATCTGAGGCTGGGGCATCCCTACCCGATGATCTGAACACGTTCTATGCCCGCTTTGAGCAGTCAGCCATGGACACACCCACTGTTACAGCCTCAGAGTTAAGAGCTGCCTTCTTGAAAGTGAATCCGTGGAAAGGGACAGGCTCTTACGGAGTCCCTGGGCGAGCACTCAGAGCCTGCGCAGACCAGCTGGCGAGTGTATTCGCAGATATCTTCACCGCCTCACTCCTCCGCTCTGAGGTCCCCACCTCCTTCAAGACCACCATAATACCAGTACCAAAGAAGAACAAGGTAGCCTGTCTCAATGACTACTGACCGGTGGCCCTAACGTCTGTAATCATGAAATGCTTCGAGCGGCTAGTCATGAGACGGATCACTTCCAGACCATCTCGATCCACTGCAGTTTGCCTATCACCGCAACCGGTCCACAGCGGACGCTATCTCACTGGCTCTGCAATCAACACTCGAACACCTCGAGAACAAGGACACCTATGTAAGACTACAGCCAAGCCTTCAACACCATTATCCCAACAAGATTAACAACCATACTCCGCAATTTTGGACTTGACCACTCCCTGTACAGCTGGATCGACTTCCTCACCAACAGACCGCAATCTGTCAGGATAGGCAACAGCACCTCCTCCACAATAATCCTCAACACCGGAGCCCGCAAGGATGTGTGCTCAGTCCTCCACTGTACTCCCTGTGTGGCAAGATTTAACTCCAACTCAATCTGTAAATTGGTGGATAATAGGACTGGTGGGCCGCATCTCAAACAATGATGAATCAGACTACAGGAGATAAATCACTTGGTTGCATGGTGTACCGAAAACAACCTCTCTAAATGTTGGAAAGACCAAGGAACTGATCGACTTCAGGAAGCACAGCACGACACACACTCCCGCCTGCATCAATGGCTCCGAAGTGGAGACAGTCGATAGCTTTAAGTTCCTGGGGGTCACCATCACCAAGTCTGTCCTGGTCCACTCATGTTGATGCAACAGTCAAGAAAGCCCAACGTCTTTACTTCCTACGGAAGCTTAAGTAATGTCTGCATTGACTCTCACAAACTTCTTCAGATGTGCGATAGAGAGCATCCCATCCGGCTGCACCACAGCCTGGTATAGCAACTGCTTGGTCCAAGATCGCAAGAAACTGCAGACTGTGGTGAACTCAGACCAATGCATCACACAAACTTGCCACCCCCAAATTGATTCTGTGTACACCTCTCGCTGCCTCAGGAAGGCAGACATCATTATCAGAGACCTCTCCCACCCAGGCATTGCCTTCTTCCAGACCCTTCCATCAGGCAGAAGGTACAGAAATCTGAAGACTCAGCACATCCAGACATAGGAACAGCTTCTTCCCCACAGCTACAAGACTCAAGGACCCCCCAGGCCACTGTCTGTGTGGAGTTTTTACATTCTCCCGTGTTTGCGTGGGTTTCGCCCCAACCCTAAAAAATGTGCAGGCTCGATGGACTGACCACGCTAAATTACCCTTTAATTGGAAAAAATTAATTGGGTACTCCAAATTTATAATTTTAAAAATTGACAAACACTGCTATCATACACATTTCAGGCTGTCAGCAACATTGTGTAATGAGATTGTGTGCATTTGAACATTTAAATGTACCCCATATAGGAATTACATCTGTACTGAGCAAGTTCTATTAGGTTGGTCTTACCAACAATTTTGTTTTGATGATGAGAAGATTTAATGTTGCGCGACTATTGTTTACAATTGGTCAACCACTTTTGGCCTTGTGATCATGGGGGAAACATTTGACCCTTCCTCCAATTTGAACATTGTCACCGAGCACGGATAGCATGTGGCGATTTGCTCTGAAAGCTAGTGATTTGAAACAAACCGAGTGTTGTAAGACTTCTTACATGGATAGCCTATTGCTCCCAATTACATAAATTATTGCATACTAGTCTGCTGTAAGCAAGGATCAATTTAACTTTGTGACCTTTTCAAAAAGATTGGAGTACCCAATTCATTTTTTCCAATTAAGGGACAATTCAGCATGGCCAATCCACCTAGCCTGCACACCTTCGCGTCACGGGAAGAATATGCAAACTCCACACGGACAGTGAACCAGAGCCGGGATTGAACCTAGGACCCTCAGAGCCACGAAGAAGCACTCTGGCTATTTTAATTAATTATCCTGTCAGCTGCTGTATCCTGCCAATATTTATCCCTCAACTAGCACCAAGATTTTTACATTAGCTGGACCTTGTTGCTGCTGTTCCTACAAGTAAACCATCCTCAAAAAAAAAGTACGGAGATGCCCATGAAACCCCTAAAACAATGAGAATGCTAACCACAAATCAAAGCTTCTTTTGGCAAGGACAAGCTCAACCAGGGTGAAGTTATGCAGCACCACACTATTTACTCTTAATTTAGGAAATGAAAACTAATGATTCCATCCCAGTTTCAAAATCCATTATTTAGGCTAGCTTATCAAATTATCAGCAGATATAGCAAGGGGGCAAAGAAAGCAATGCAGTGTAGACCTTCTGACCTTAAATTAAAAGCTGTAAAAGTGTTACTTTTTTCTCCCTTGATCCATCATGGTGAATTTAACACGACTGAAAACTTAGTAGATTTCCACCATTGAATATTTTGTATATGCATTAGCAAAAGGATAGTTACAAGGCAGATATTGAGGGCAGCACAAGGGCATTGCTGCCTACAGCACTGGAGCCAGGTCACTGCCCATGTGGAGTTTGCAAACGCCCCATGCCTGCATGGGTATCACCCAACAACCAAAAGCTGTGGTGGTTGGGCAGTTTGGCTATGTTAAATTTACCCTTAATTGGAAGAAATAATTGGGTACTCAATTTTTAAAAAGGCATATATTTTATTCTTTCACATGTCAGAAAAATCCATTTGGATCTGTGGAAGTTCTAATTGCACTGGTAGCTACATTGGAATGCTGCCAAGAATTTAGATTCTTGCTCAGAAACAAGTAACTGGATACTGCAATTGCAGGTAGAGCCTGTAACTATGAGCAAAGATCCAACTGGTACAAGAACACCTGGAATTGTTTCAACTTCTACTAAATAACAGCACAGCAACTTCAATTTTCCATTTAAACATGTGCACTTTATTGTATTCGTCAGTGTAGGTCCCACAAACTGGCATCACCAAGTTTAAAACGGTTCATCTTGTGCCCAGGGGGATGTAAACCTCACTTGTGTGTTTGTATAAAGGTAAAGCTTTTTGCATACCAAAATCAAAGAGGACCGAAAATTTAAGGCGGAAAAGTACAAAAACGGGACATTTTCGGTTACATAATTTACATATAAGCAATACTACACAAGGTTAAGTATTTGCTCCCACTTTTTTGGGCAGCCTTCACAGAGGCTTTAATAACCTTAGACAATGCAATCCTTTACATCAATATTTGGAATGACTAAATGTACAATTCAGTCCTTGAACGCATTGCAGAACTTCTGGGATGCTTGTTGCCAAAAATACCACCGACACCTTCACTGTTCCAGTTTTTATTCCTGAGACAAGCACTAAAGCCATGCCAATTCATCTCGCGCAATCGTGACAGTTAGTCCATTTAGAAGCATTTGCGGTGGACAATGGAAGGTCCAGATTCATCATACTCCTGTTTGCTAATCCACATCTGCTGGAAGGTGGACAGGGAAGCCAGGATGGAACCTCCAATCCAGACTGAGTATTTACGCTCAGGTGGGGCAATGATCTGCAGTAGGATGAGACTCAGTTAGTACATTGTAAACAAGTACAAGTACATTAAAATACTGAGCAGTTTAGTTTACAGAGATTCAAAAAAAATAGCTTGTTTTCCACATACAGGCTGAAAGTTAACCCCTTACTACTTTTAGACTGAAACGTCAAACTTCCAAATTACCTTGATTTTCATGGTACTTGGAGCCAGAGCGGTGATCTCCTTCTGCATACGGTCTGCAATGCCAGGATACATAGTGGTACCACCAGACAGGACAGTGTTGGCATACAGATCCTTCCTGATATCTACATCACACTTCATAATGGAGTTGAAAGTGGTCTCATGTATACCACAGGATTCCATACCTGCAAGCAGAAATAATTTTAATCAACACTATTTGATTTTTATGGCAGTGACAGATGGCAACTAACATTTAGTATTGGTGGAGTAAAATTGGCAAAGCTGTAGCCCATTTACCTACCCAAAAAGGATGGTTGGAAGAGGGCCTCTGGGCATCTGAATCGCTCATTGCCAATGGTGATTACCTGCCCATCAGGCAGTTCATAGCTCTTCTCCAGGGAAGAAGAGGAAGCAGCAGTGGCCATCTCCTGTTCAAAGTCCAGTGCAACGTAGCAGAGCTTCTCCTTGATGTCACGGACAATTTCTCTCTCAGCTGTGGTGGTGAAAGAGTAGCCTCTTTCTGTCAGAATCTTCATGAGGTAGTCTGTCAGATCACGACCAGCCAAATCCAGACGCAGAATAGCATGGGGTAGGGCATAACCTTCGTAGATGGGCACAGTGTGGGTGACACCATCACCAGAGTCCATCACGATACCAGTGGTTCTACCAGAGGCATAGAGGGACAACACAGCCTGGATGGCAACATACATGGCAGGGGTATTGAAGGTCTCGAACATAATCTGTAAAAAGAGACAAACATTAATCCAGTCTGAAATCAAGGTTTCAGCTAATAAGGCATATAAATGTTTCACATGAAACATACCTGTAGAGGCACTTACATGCTACAACTTGTGAATTTTAAGAGGCAAGTCAGACTCAAGCTAAGCATGCAATGTGGCTTTGTCCCAGATCCAAAATTGACCACTCTTGCTAGCTAATCTCCACTCCACAATAACTATCTTCTCCCACCCCAATACCTTATTAAAATCCAGATTCCTTGAAACCTATCCTCCAATATCAGCCAATACAAAATAGATAAAATCGATTAGAACTGCACACAATACATGCATCAAAGTTAATGAACTCAAAAACAGAGAAAACAAATAAAAAACCTTGTAATTCCCAGGACAGAATGTCATCTTTGAAAGAATCCCTGTGAATGAGGATAGGAAAGAATGAAGGAAAGGCAGTTTTCAGATAGAAAGGATATGCGCTGCAATTTGATATGTTCAGCTTTGTACCTGTGTCATTTTTTCTCGGTTGGCTTTGGGGTTCAGGGGGGCTTCCGTGAGCAGGACTGGGTGTTCTTCAGGAGCAACTCTCAGTTCATTGTAGAAAGTGTGATGCCAGATTTTCTCCATGTCATCCCAGTTGGTGACAATACCATGCTCAATGGGGTACTTTAGGGTCAGGATGCCTCTTTTGCTCTGGGCTTCATCACCAACGTAGCTGTCTTTCTGTCCCATACCAACCATTACACCCTGAAAAGCAGAGAGTACTTTAAATATCCAGTTTGAGCAAAAAAAAGAGGAAACGTCATCAGTGAGCTAGAAGCAAGTAGCCATTCCAAACCTGGTGTCTTGGGCGACCAACAATGGAAGGGAAGACAGCACGAGGGGCATCATCGCCAGCAAAACCAGCCTTGCACATACCAGATCCATTGTCAACAACCAGTGCTGCAATTTCATCATCCATGACTGTAGATTACCTAAAAAGTTTTAAAGTGTTAAAATATTACACAATAGGAAAATTGGTACAACTGCAATTAAATTAATGGCTTCCTAATAACAGCCATTCTTCAATGCATAAACTGTTACTCCTGTGCTTTCAATTCAGAAGATTTGAATGCCTCCCAGTTTCCTTTCCTGTACTTGTGCCGAGAACAGGCTATTCCCGACCCACATGTTCCCTCCCCTCCTTTCACTTCCTGCCCTAACTGCAGAGGGCGCTGTGTGGTGCAGAACACAGACAAAGAAACCCTGACCGAATCTATTGTCCATAAAAGGCAATGAGTGGCTCGAGGCAGGCAGCCAGAAGGCCTGGCACTCGACCAAACTTCAGACTCGATTGGTTTCCGGGGGTCGCAGCCACACCGCTCCCTGAACGAGAAAAAAACTCCCTGCGCAAGAGGAAAAAAATGAACGCCTCCAGACACCGGTGTCTAGGGCGGGGATAATACAAAATCACGGCACGGTTGTGGTGATCGATTAGCAAACCGTCTCATAATTAGCGGATAAGCCACTTCGCGGTTTTGAAACGCACAGACATGAAGCCCCCTCGCCCACCATCCTGAGACGCGGTGGCTGCCGGGATTTGTAGTCCGGTGGTGGGGCGCATGCGAGGTTGCTGCACCGGGGCAGGCGGGAGCGGAGCCGCTCAGTCGGACAGCCGCCGGGGTGAAGGAGACAACCCGCAACCCCACCCCCCCCCCCCCCATTCTACGACGGGAGTGGGCGTCAACCCCGCCCCCTACCACCCTGGCCGCCGGGCTGTGGACAAAGGAGACCAACCACGCCCTACAAATCACCCCCTTTGGCAAGGCTTCGCCCCGGGAGGCGGCAGCCCCGCCACCGTTCAGTGGACAAACTAACCCCGTCGCACCGCCGGCAAGGCGAAGAGAAAAGCAGGCGAGCCCCAAACACCGGCCATCGACTAAGACATGAGAGGGCTCCTCAAAACCGGCATCGCATCAACAGCGGTCAGCACCACTCCCATCCAGACAACCAGCCCACCGCCTCCTCCCGCCATTTTCTTTCTGGAAAATCCATCTTCCCAGCCCTCCCTTCCCTCAGCCACCGCCTCCCATCGCCACAGAAAAAAGAGTTAACACCCAGCACTCTCCCTCAAGAAAAGCCGCCGGGGGGAGGAAAACCCGTCACTTGCACCTCAGCATTCCCTACTTCGACGCTTTTATAAGAAAAAAAACGTGGTACTGCTGCAAACAACGCCCCCCGGTAAATCGCTTTTCCTATATTCACGCTTTTATTATTTAAAAAAACGTGGTACGGCTGCAATCAAATCGGACAACAATGCCCCCACCATAAATCACAGTTTTTGAGAATCCAAACACGGTTCATTCAAAATTTGGGTTTTAAAGCAAAGCTGCAAAAAGTTGAGGCGGTTTTCGCCCGACAAATTTCGAATGAAGCTCCCACCGCCTCATCCACGTTATTCTTTTTTTTTTAAAAAGCCGTTCTGATATTTAAGGCGAGTCGAGATGACTCTGGTTATCAAAGAAAAAAATAAAACGTTCGTTTGGATGGAGGGGCGGTGGTGGGAATGTTTGAGAGGAATGCCTTACCGTTAGTTTCCTTCTGCAGGTGCAAAAGCCGGGTGCTGGCGCTCAGCCGTTAGAAGTTCAAACAGCCTGAGAATGTCTCGAGCCGGCGCGTTCCCTCGGCTTTTATACCGGCAGCCGGCCCCGCCCACACCCTTCTGTAACCATATAAGGGAACGTTTGCAAAATCGCCTTTCCCATTGGCTGAGCGTCACTGCCCTCCCCCCCCCTCTTCTACCCCGCCGCCCCCACCCCACCCCACCCGGCCCAGCCGAACCCTCGCTCTCCCCTCCAGGGCTGCAATGTCCCAAAGTTGCCACCCTCCCCCCACCATTGCTCATCAACTGGAAATGACTGGGATTTCTCCCTACCCCATCCTACCACATCCCCATCCCGTTCACAACAAAAGTAGACGACAGCTAGTGTGCGGATTGACTGTATTTTGATTTTGAAAAAATTTAAATTTTAAAGGGAGGTGGATCAATGTTTTGATCTATGTTCGGTGGTGGTTCCTTTCGGGTGCCGCACGCAGGGGTGATGGGCCAAACGGTCCCCTTTTACCTCTATTGTTTAACATAATTTCTGTCGCTCCAGGCCATTTCACCACACTAACCGAAACTGATCATTCGGACTGGGCTTACTGTAAAACATGACTGGACTGAAAATGAAAATCCGGTAATGCTTGGTGAGATTTTATACATAGTTCCCACTGTTAATGCCACTGACTTTGCAACAGCTTGCAGTCAATGTCATTTGATAAGATTAATCCACTTGCCTAACCCGAACAGTACACATTTTATGTTGTGTTGGTTATAATTCCAGTTAAAACAATCACAGGAACACACCTTATGGATTTCAGAGCAGTGATAATTCTTGTCAACTCTTTCCTTGCCCTGCTGCAAAGCAAGATTCAGGTTAGGAAATAAAATGTGACTTGTTCGTTGAAAGCCCATAATAAAGATTTCTTTTGTTTGTGTAGAGTTACTCGGTGTCTTAGTCAGCCGTCTATCAGGTCAGCAGGGGTTTTCAACCGAGGAACAATCAGAAACGTCTGAGAACACAGTCCACAGCCAGCTGTTACAGCCTCAACCCATCAGTGGGCAGGATATTCATAATTCATTTTCCCATTTATCATGCTTTCACATAGAATTACAGAAAACATGCAGCACAGAAGATGGTTAGTCGGCCCAACCCGGTTCATGCTGATGCTTAAGCTTTCTTCAATTGTTAACACATGGGTACTAATATTTGTCTTGTATGCTAAAAAAGATCAGCATTGTTTGTTCACCTGAAATAGAATGGCCTCAGGTCTATTTAAGCTGGCAATTTTTAACTGTGGGGGCACTTGAATAGTTATAGCACAAGACACAGCCGAGACACAAGTTCAAGTCCCAGAATTGACTGGTTTATGCTATATTGCATAAAAGACAAACTTTGTCACTGATGGGCGGCACAGTGATTAGCACTGCTGCCTCACAGCACCAGGGACCAGGACTCAATTCCAGCTTTGGGTCTGCACATTCACCTCTTATCTGTATGGGTTTCCTTCAGTTGCTCCGGTTTCCTCCCACAATCCAAAGATGTGCGAGAATTGGCTATGCTAAATTGCACGTTAGTGTCCAAAAGGATGTGTAGGTTAATTAAGGGGTTAATGGGATCGGGAGTGAGCTTGGGTGAGGTTCAGAGCGTTGGTGCAGACTCAATGGGCCGAATGTATAGCTATTTACTTCAGTTTGCTGAGTGAGGAAGTGTGTTAGATGGATTTAAAAGGATACCATGGGTGTGAGAATTGGGAAAAGAAAGAGGGAAGAATACATATGCACGTGCTGCAGATTTCATGTACTTTAGTATCTAAAATGGTAAAATTAAATAGCACTGTATTAGTGGTCACAAAGGCAGTTGTGAATGAGAATAACTTACTTGATTTGGCAAAAGCAGGTCAGACAGCATCTGTGGAGAGGGCAAGGCAGGGTTAATGTTGAAAGCCTGTCACCCATCTTCAAATCTGTACGGCCTCTTTGAAATTTAAGGCCCTTTTATTTTTTTTATTATAAATTTAGAGTACCCAATTATTTTTTCCAATTAAGGGGCAATTTAGGGTGGCCAATCCCCCTATCCTGCACATCTTTTGGATTGTGGGGGCCAAACCCACGCAGACACTGGGAGAATGTGCAAACTCCACACAGACAGTGACCCGGGGCTGGGATTCAAACCCGGGTCCTCAGCGCCGCAGGCAACAATGCTAACCACTGTGCCACCGTGCTGCCATAAGGCCCTTTTATAAAGTATTGGTGTTGGTCTACGTTACACGATCAAATTGGTCATAGGTGTTATTGGATTACACAATGCACATTAGAATCATATTTTAAACCCCAGAGTGTGCAAGGGATTAGAGTTGGACATTTTTACCTAACATCCTATTGAACCTTGGTTTTCACCCAGCGCAACATTAACCAAGTGGACTTCCCAACGACTGAGGCTCTCACTGCTGGCAGATGGGAGCATCTTGACTCTCAGGCAGTTTGGGATCCTATAATGCAAGTATCATAGAATCATCAAACAAAGGAGGCCATTCAGCCCACCAAGTCTGTACTACCGCTTACAAATAGCAATCCAGTTCATCTTACTCCCTGATATTTCCCTGTATTCATGTAATTTTTTTCTCCTTCATGTATAGTATTCAATTCCCTTTTGAAAACTATTATTAAATCTGTATGTACCACCCTTAAACAGAATATTCCAAACCCTAACCATTTTTTACCTAAAGAAGCTTTTCCTCAAGTTGTTTGTATTTAACCAGTCACCTTAAACCTTCGTCCTCTGATTACCTTTCACAGTTGGAGCAGTTTCTCTTTCATGATTTGAACAGAACTATCAAATCTTGTCTTGGCCTTAGAAATCGTAGAGTGCAAAAGGAGGCCATTCAGCCATTTGAGCCTGCGCCGACCTTTTGAAAGAGCACCCCACCCAGGCCCATTCCTCTGCCCTATACCCGTAACCCCACCTTATCTGCAGATGTAGTGATAGCTGCTGGACAGCCTTGCTGAGACATTCGCCACTATTGAGGGCCACAACAACACTGAAACACTGAAACTTCCAGGGAGCCCACGACATTCAAATCTGGAAGTCGCTGTTTGCCCAAATGAACTCTGGGACCCATGCTGATCATCCCGCCAGGACCCGTCAGTGTGTGAGTTTGGGCTGAGTCACCTGGAATTACACTGCTATTTGCCCTGAATAATTTGGGGCTGATCTTAGCAGGCATAGTAGCGCAGTCAGTAGCGCAGTTCAGTTCAGTCACTCCCTCTGCTTCCCTGACCCCACAACCCTGTCTGCTTCCCCAACATCAACCCCCTCACCTCTCGGACAACCCTGGAATGCCTGGCTCCAGCCCACCATCACAATCGTCCCTTGCTCCTCGCACTCCACTCACCTAAACCTTGTTCTCCAACTATCTTCACCTTCCCCGAGGTGGATTTAAAAGAAAAATAAAGGAAAACATTACAATCATTGCACTTATCTGTCATTAAACTGATGACAGACCTCAAAATATGTGTCTTCAGCTTGTGATGTCCAAGAGGGCATGGCTTCGCTGGAATTGTACCTCTCCATTAGGCTTCCCTGCTCACTTCCCTAATGGATCCTTGCTGTAGCTGGGAAAGCAGGTTTGTGCTGCAGCCTACAAAAACAATAGGAACATAATGCAGCCAGAGGTGTAGCTTCTGCTTTGCCCAAGACACTGGCCTTTATGTCCTCACAACTTGCTTTCCCACTTAGTTTCCATATTGCCAGCAAGTTCTGCCCCTTCACCTAGTCATTAATATAATTTTAAATCAGAGAATCACAGTAAATACACAGTGCATAAGAAACCCTTAGGACCGCACATAAAAAACACCAAATAGTTGAGGCCTTATCACTGTGGCACCTGCCATGTGAGAGTACCTTTAAGAAATGGGTGTTTATAAATGAGTGTGTATATAAGTATCTGTAGTGAGAGTACCTTTAAGAAATGGGTGTTTATTACTGCAGTGATGTCAGAGAGTGGGTGGAGCTGGGCTGTCTGTCAGCTTTTTACTTTTGTTTTAGGCTGTTTGCTGCAGGGTGTGTTTTAGTTTCGTTTTCAGAGCTGGATAGCTGCAGTCACAGCCAGAAGGTTTATTAGTGTCTCTCTGTAATCTAAAGACTGTAAATCGATCCTGGTGATTTAAAACTAATAACAGTAGTGGCTTTAACCTGATGTGCTTCTGGTAAAAGATGTTTTAAGTCTTATGGGTGTTAAAAGGAAAGCTTAAAGGATTACTTATTGTTGTATTCTTTGAGGGTTGAATTTGAATTAATGGTTACTAAGATGTTCACTGTATGTTTTAAAAAGGTTAACTTGAGTTCATAGAAAAAACATTGTTTTGCTTTAAAAAATACTTTTCCATTTCTGCTGTATCACACCTGTAGAGTGCCGTGTGCTCCCCATAGCACAATCTATTAAAAGTTGTGGGTCAGGTGAACTCCACGATACACTTTGGCCCATAACACACGCCACTAGGTACAGTCTGCCAACCTGAAAATGACACATCCCAACTCTCTGTTTCGTGTTAGTTAGCCACACTCTAATCATGCTAATATATTGCCCCAACACCATGAGCTCTTATCTCGGGACACTGTATCAAATGCCTTTTGGAAACCCAAATACACTCCCTCTTTATCCATACTAATTCTTACACCCTCAAAGAAGTCTAATAAATTTGTCAAACACAATTTATCTTTAATAGAACCGCATCGATTCTGTTTGATTATATTATGATTTTTTTAATGACATACTACTTCCTTAATAATGGATTCCAACATTTTCCCAATGACAGATGTTAGGCTAACTGGCTTATAGTATCCTGATTTCTGTCTTTCTCTTTTCTTGAATATGGGTATTATATTTGCAGTTTTCCATTCTGCTGTGACTTTTCCAGAGAATTTTGAAAATTTACAACCAATGCATTCACTATATTTGAAGATGATGTAGGCTATTGGGTCCAGGGGATTAGTCAGTCTTTTGTCCCGTTAGTTTTCACATTGGTTTAGTGATAATGATTTTGTTCCTCCTTCCCTCCCTCACTAATTAAGAGCAGATGAGAAGAACATGCCTTGAGTGGAAGTAACAAGGAAGGAAGTGCATGTGTTAGGAGTAATCTTGAGAGATGACATCGTCTTAACGTGTGATAGGTGCTGAGCACTGTAATGCAGGGATGTTTAGTGCCCTGATTGCTGAAGGATAGAGAGGGGGCTGACCAATTACAGTGCAGGAAATGTGGAAAGGAGGAGCTGTATTATCTTTGCTAATCCAGGTAGGTCATTGAGTGGGAGGTCATTGAGCTTTCTCCTCCATTGAATCACAGAATTGTAACATTGCAGAAGGAGACCATTCAACCCACCATGCCTGCACCAACTCTCAAATGAGCAGTTCCCTTAGTGCCAGTCTCCTGTCTTCTCCCTGTAACCGTACAGATTCTTCCTTGTCTCAAACCAAAGGCTAGCAAAACACTAAAAAAATACTGACTAAAAATTATGTGATGTTGTCTGATGTTACAGGAACAGAAATACATCATTGTTCAATTTGGCGGTAAGTATCAAGGAGCGAGAGCGCCAGTTAAGCTATTAATACAATAAGTTCTTGCATTGCAGGCATAACAAGACAGTTCAACTGAAGTCTTCAGTGAAGAATAAGTATCAGATTATACAAACTTGAAAGGCTTCCACACCAAACTAGCTGTTCTCTATTAGCCCACAGCTAATAACACTATATACCCAAAGTCTTGCTGCACACAGTCATATTGGATCTAGGTCCATGGAGTGATGGATGCTTCTGCGATGAATTTCATCTGCCACTTCAACCATATTTTTTGGAAAAGGTTATGAAGCAATCTTCTTATTTTGGGGGAGAAAAGCAATTCTTTCCTGCCTCTTCCAGCCAGGTTCATCATCCAGAATGAGAAGAAATGGAGTTGAAAAGAATGATAAATCCCTTTAAGAAGTTGTACTTGCCTGGCTGATACTTGAGATATTCCATTTTTGTTATGTGGTGGATGGCCTATTAGCTGTGAGCAACACAAGGCCACAAATCCAAGCAACGTTATGTACAACACAACTGTCATTGACTCCAGTATAAGAAATGCAACAAGTCTCCTGACCAGGCAGAGGGGTAGGGACAATACATTTAATCCTGTAACGTGTGCAATGATGCTCGTCGGAAGGAGTAACACGACAATGGAGTACTTGAAGAATGGCTGGACACCAGGAAATTCAGAGGGATCTTGGAGTGCTTGTCCACAGATCCCTGAAGATGGCAGGAGAGATGGATTGGCATCGGCACATAAGAAGGAATAGACAACTGGCTTTATCAGTCATGGCATAGATTATAAGAGCAGGAAAGCTTTGTTGGAGCTGTACAGGAGTTTGGTTAGGCCACAGCTGAAGTATTATGTTCAGCTCTGGTCCCAGCACTATAGGAAGGATGTGACTGCATTAGAGAAGGTGCAGAAGAGATTCATCTGGATGTTGCCTGGGATGGAGCATTTTAGCTATGAAAAGAGAGGGCAGCACGGTAGCTCAGTGGTTAGCATTGTTGCCTCACAGCACTGAAGACCCAGGTTCGATCTTGGCTCCGGGTCACTGTCCGTGTGGAGTTTGCACATTCTCCCCATGTCTGTGTGGCTCTCACCCCCACAACCCAAAAAGATGTGCAGGGTAGGTGAATTGGCCACGCTAAATTGCCGCTTAATTGGAGAAAAAAAATTGGATACTCTAAATATATATTTTTTAAAAAGCTATGAAAAGAGACTGGATAAGCTTGTGTTGTTTTCTTTGGAGGAGAGAAGGTTGAGAGTGGACCTGATTGAGACGTATATGATTATGAGGGACATGGACAGGGTGGATAGAAAGCAGCTGTTCCCCTTAGTTGAAAGGCCAATAACAAGGGGGCATAATTTTACCATGAACGGTGGAGTTTTAGAGGGGATTGAGAAAAATGTTTTCACACAGAGAGTGGTGGGAATCTGGAATTCATTGCCTTGGTTGCTATTTGAGACAGGAAATCTCATATACTTTACTTGTATGAGCACTTGAAATGTCATAACTTTCAAGGCTTTGGTCCAAGGGCTGGGAAGTGGAATTAGAGTCGTTTGTTGTCGGTGCAGAATTGGTGGGCCAAAAGGTCTCTTCTGTATTGTATGATTCTATGAACAATTTAGATCCTGGAGGAGATAGTGGTGTTGTGGTAATGTCACTGGATCAGTGATGCAAAGGCCCAGGCTAATGCTCTGAGAACAGAGGTTCAAATCCCACCATGGCAGATGGTGGAATTTAAATTTAATCAATAAAATCAGGAATTGAAAGCTCGTCTTCATGATGGTGACCATAAAACTACCATCAATTGTCATAAAAACCAAGCAGGTTGACTAATTTTCTCAATTACAGTAACAAGTCTCACAACACCAGGTTAAAGTCCAACAGGTTTGTTTCGGACCACTGCTCCTTCCTCAGGTGAATGAAGAGTTAGGTTCCAGAAACATATATACAGACAAAGTCAAAGATGCAAGACGATACTTTGAATACGAGCATTTGCAGGTATTTAAGTCTTTACAGATCCAGAGTTGGGGGTAATACCAGGTAAAAGAGGTGTGAATTGTCTCAAACCAGGATGGTTGGTAGGATTTCGCAAGCCCAGGCCAGATGGTGGGGAGTGAATGTAATGCGACATGAATCCAAGGTCCCGGTTGAGGCCTTACTCATATGTGTGGAACTTGGCTATATGTTTCTGCTCGGGGATTCTGCGTTGTCGCGCATCCTGAAGGCTCCCTTGGAGAACGCTTACCCGGAGACCAGAGGCTGAATGCCTTTGACTGCTGAAGTGTTCCCCGACTGGAAGGGAACTTTCCTGCCTGGTGTTTGTCGCGCGATGTCCATTCATCCGTTGTCGCAGCGTCTGCATGGTCTCACCAATGTACCACGCTTCGGGACATCCTTTCCTGCAATGTATGAGGTAGACAACGTTGGCTGAGTCGCACGAGTATGTACCGGGTACCTGGTGGGTGGTGTTCTCACGTGTAATGGTGGTATCCATGTCGATGATCTGGCACGTCTTGCAGAGATTGCCATGGCAGGGTTGTATGGTGTTGTGGTCGCTGTTCTGAAGGCTGGGTAGTTTGCTGCAAACAATGGTTTGTTAGAGGTTGCGTGGTTGTTTGAAGGCAAGTAGTGGAGGTGTGGCGATCACCTTGGCAAGATGTTCGTCTCCATCGATGACGTGTTGAAGGCTGCGAAGAAGATGTCGTAGTTTCTCCGCTCCGGGGAGGTACTGGACGACGAAGGGTACTCTGTCGGTTGTGTCCCGTGTTTGTCTTCTGAGGAGGTCGGTGCAGTGTTTTGCTATAGCGTTGGAACTGTCGATTGATGACTCGAACGGCATATCCCGTTCGTACGAGGGCATCTTCCAGCGTCTGTAGATGTCAATTTTCTCTAGGGAAGGGAATCAGCCATCCTCACCCAATCTGGCCTACACCCGATCTGGCCCACAGACAACATCCAGGTGAATCTCTTCTGCACCTTCTCCAGACCCACAGCATTGTGGTTGATTCTTAACTGCCCTCTGAAATGGCCGAGCAAGCCACTTTAAAGGACATTTAGGGTGGGGCACAAAATGCTGGCTTTGCCAGCGACACCCAGATCCCATCAAATAATTTTGTTAATCGCTTCTCGGCCTTTTGGCTAAGATCAAGTCTCGGCCTTTTGGCTAAGACTGTGCGTAGATTGAGCCTTTTGGCTCAGATCCGGTATGTCTCCTTTATGGGGACCATGAATTGGATTCAATTTGAATTGTTTTTTGGAGCAGGCAAGGAGCTGGATTAGGGGTTCGCCTCTGTCCACACTCTGAGCCCTGGCTGTGTAACTAAGATAAAGTAATTTATAAAAATAAAAAATAAAAATAAATAAATAAATAAATAAAAATAATAATTTTGTTAAATTACCAATATTTTATTATAATCTTTATTGTCACAAGTAGGCTTACATTAACTGCAATGAAGTTACTGTGAAAAGCCCCTAGTCACCACATACTGGTGCCTGTTCGGGTACACTGAGGGAGAATTCAGGATGTCTAATTCACCTAACAGTACGTCTTTCGGGACTCGTGGGAGGAAACCGGAGCATCCGGAGGAAACCCACGCAGACACGGGGAGAATGTGTAGATTCTGCACAGACAGTGACCCAAGCCAGAAATCAAACCTGAGACCCTGGTGCTATGAAGCAACAATGCTAACCATTGTGCTACTGTGCCACCCTTGTATATTTATGTTTAGAATATAATTGACCTTTGTGCATGTTATGTGGTAATCTATAACCACAAAATGCATTGGAGCAACTATTGCATTATTAAATAAGTATTTTCATTTGAAGCAGATGGTTGTAAAGTTGAATCTCAAGCTACCTCAGTTGAAAAACAAACTGGTACTGGGAGCATATTTCCTCTTGGTCAATCATGCAAGGTTGCTGGTCTATCTAAGAGCAAATCTTGACTTTACATACACATGTTTGGAGACAAATTGTTCTATGACATTATCCCTTGGATGCCATAAATATCCATTGTTGTAGCTCTGTACGTGACGTCAAAAAGATGGATTACTTGCATTACCCTGAACTGTGCCAGTGACACACACTACAACTGTGATCTATGCTCTGGAAACCTACTAATAAAGCAAGGATGTGCAGCGCGTGTGTTGTATATTTTCTCTAACTTTTTAACTTAAGTGCCTCTCCTATTCATGCACACAGAGTAGAATTTTCATCTATGCTGTTATACACATTTCGGACTACACAAGAAAGTAGGTTATTCTTGCACACAGAAGGAAAATAAACAAACAGCTAACAGGAAGAGAGAAAATATAAACATTTAAATTCCAACCTTTGTTATTACAGTGGCAATGTTATTCTGTAATATGATACGATTCCGGAAATGTATATATTGCATGGTATTTATACTTGCATGTTCATTTGTACTTTCAGGTTCTGTTTTACTATTTAACCGGATCAGCCATTTAAGAGTAGTTTTGGGAATTCCAACAAAAGATCAGAACGCCTGATATTACTGTAGTGTTCATTATCTCTGTTATTACTTTCCTTATTCAGACATTTGGGTAATTCTTGCAATCTGTCACATAAGCAACATTAAAGTCATCCTTGTCCAGGGATGTTGAGGGAATTCCAGTCACAACAAACAATTAAATTATTATTATGATGTACAATTATAAGTGACTGACTAGTTTGCCCTACACTTGAACATGTAATCTCGGCTGACACTCAGCCTTGTATTAAGGGACAGCTGTATTGTGATAAGATATTAAAGTAGGACCCCATCTGCCTATTCTGTTGGATGTTTAAGATCTCACAATTCCGAGGAGAGGTTCTTCCAATTCCTGCCCAAACTTCCTCCCAAGACCGCTGAGAAACAGATTAATGGTTATCTCCATAAAACAATGAACACCAACAGACCATTTCACCTCTTCCACTGTCATAGTATTTCAATAAAAGGAGATTCTGTACGAGTTACAAATTTAGGAATAAAGTATATTAGGGGCTTTGATGAAGGGCAAACCCCAAAAGTTAATAAATTGTCTTCTATCTTTATGGATGCTGTGTATTTCCAACAATTTCTGTTTTATTTAATTAATTTTGATTTACATTGCTTAGCCCTCGTTACTTTCAACACTTTCAATTCAGGTTTGGTGCCAGCCATCTAGAGGAAGGTAATCCATTCATGTGCCAACTGGACACAATGTTGATAATGTGCCTGAGGTGCTGAACCAAAGTAGCTGTCAGGGGTCCCAAACCATTTTCAGTTTTACGCCGCTAAGAGTTTTCCTGACCAGCTGCCAAGCCAAATGGACATGTCACAGTAGCTTACCCCCTTCTTCTGACAGTAAACAAATGGCCGATTGTATGCAGCTGACGCACAGGCGGGGGTGTTAATGCCAGGGACTGGTGTCAAAATGGGTCAACAGCAGACCTGAAGAATTTGTGGATCCTGGCGCACACCACCCCCTCCTTCCAAAAATTGAAAAATAATACATACCTTTCTGGAGACACCCATGGCTCCTTTAAATCCCGTAACAGCCTCCCCGAACAGGCGCCGGAATGTGGTGACTAGGGGCTTTTCACAGTAACTTCATTTGAAGCCTACTCGTGACAATAAGCGATTTTCATTTTTTTCATTTTTCAAATACCATCATTAGTTGTCTGGAAAAAGTGGGACCGCCTTTTCTCCCAAAAAACTAATTATATAAGACCCCCGGTTTGTATATTTAAACAGTCTGTCACCTGCTGTGAGTGGGAGTGATGGGCGCCCGTTATATAACTGCTTGAAAACTGATTCAGGTAGACAAATCAGTATACAAAGTCTCTGTTTTACAGACAAAAAACAAGAGACCAACAGTTGAAAATCACCTTCCCACTTGTGGCGCCTCCAACATGGCAGCAGCCTCAACAAAGCAAAAATTAGGCCATATGAAATGAAATGAAAATCGCTTATTGTCACGAGTAGGCTTCAATGAAGTTACTGTGAAAAGCCCCTAGTCGCCACATTCCGGCGCCTGTCCAGGGAGGCTGGTACAGGAATCGAACCGTGCTGCTGGCCTGCTTGGTCTGCTTTAAAAGCCAGCGATTTAGCCTTGTGAGCTAAACCAGCCCCTATGCCTGTTTGTACAATTTAAAAAATAAACTGATCTGCCTCGCAGTGGGCAAGGGATATGATTTTCACAATGGTAGTGAGAAAAACAGCTGATTCATAGTGGCTGGTGCTTAATGACTAGACACTTAATAACATCTTTAAACCAACCCTCCCCCACCTCTGCACCAATGTAATGAAGAGGCAAAAGAAATCAGGGAAAACCCCAAAGTCAAAGGAGAAACTACTCTGGAAAATTCCCCATTAGTGATCAAAAACCATTCCAGGATATCACATGAACAGGCTGAAATCTTACCAAATTCTTTCAAAGTGTTGGCTTCAGTGAGAAAACTGGGGAGAATCCTGCCTCTGATGTGCTTGCCCTGAGAAAGGGAGCCCTCAGTAAACTTCTCGATGGGATTAAGCAGAAGCAGGAAACCCTTTAGCCATGACTGGGCAGACATCCAGCCAACAAAGTGACCAGCCCGCTTGGGAAGCTGTGGCCACAATTATCAGCACCAGTTCACTCTTATGGAAGATGGGGCTGCAATGTTGTAAGAAGATGTATGACCTTTGTGCCGCCAGGGTAATTCTGCCTCCTCATGTCTCCCTCACACCTCCATGGTGATCTCACTCCCACCCACCTCACAGGGTCAGAGTGCTTGTCATGTGCCACCCCCCATAATCCACCCAGTAGTTCCAATACCCCGCTCCCATCACTTCCCACGCAAGCCAGACTACAGCCCCATCCGACTTGGCTCGATTACCGCCTACAATCTTCCCATCTGTCTCATTGCAGGACAAACCAGAGCACAACTGGCGTGAGCAGGCATAGTCAGCCAGAATGATGCCAGAACTCAAGACCCTAGCCCCATTTGAGGAACGAGCCTTTGAACCTGCCGGCGAGGAGCAGAACTGCTCCTGTGCAGAGGGCAAGGTCAAGGCCACAGACACAAATGAGAACCCTCAACGTATCCAGCCATGGTGCAAGCCTCACATGAGTGACATTTCTCCTATCAGTGTTTCCCTGACCCACACATGTCATCTGCGTGGTGTAACAACAATCTCTCCCTCAATTGCAGCAAAACTAAAGAGCTGGTCACTGACTTCAGGAAGCAAAGTATCGTACATACCCCTGTCTGCATCAATGGTGCCGAGGTGGAGATGGTTGACAGCTTCAAATTCTTAGGTGTAGACGCCATGACCAAGAAAGCACAATAACGCCTATACTTCCTCAGGAAACAAAGGAAATTCAGCATATCCATAGTAAGCATCCTATCTGGCTGCATCACAGTCTGGTATGGCAACTGCTCGGCTCAAGACCGTAAGATACTACAGAGAGTCGTGAACACAGCGCAGTCCATCACGCGGACCCGCCTCCTATCCATCGATTCTGTCTGCACCTCCCACTGCCTTGGGAACGTAGGCAGCATAATTAAAGACCCCTCCCATCCAGGTTATTCTCTCTTCCAACTTCTTCCTTCGGGCCTAGTGTGATACAAAAGTCTGAGAACATGCACTAACAGTTTCAAAAACAGCTTCTTCCCTGATGTTACCAGACTCCTGAATGGTCCTCTTATGGACTGAACTGATCTCTTCACACATTTTCTCTACTGAGTAGTACTATACTCCGTGTGCTCACTCGATGCCTGTACCTATGTATTTACATTGTGTTTTTATGTAGGTCCTATGTTTTTTCATGTATGGAACGATCTGGACTGTACGCAGAACAATACTTTACCCTGTACCTCAGTACGCATGACAATAAATCATATCCAATAAATCAAATCCAATCTCCCTTCCATTGCAGGTCAATAAGCAGACCAGCCTCATTGCCCCTGGCATGAGCAGCTCTGAGGCAGGTATCTCGGTGACCAGCATTGTCACCCGTACCCTTCACCAGTGCAGATACTCGCACCTCTGTGGGATTAAGTGGTAGAAAGGCCTCTGGGTCTCTCATTGGTGAGCACCTCACACTTGATGATCTACAGCATGTGGAGGCAGGGATGACCCAGGGATCCAGCACTTGGAGGGTTCTCTACTGAGTCCCAGGCTGATGATGCGCCCCTGGGTACAGTCGTCCTAGAGCTGCTGGAGCTGCAACGGCAGAGTTGCAAGCATCAGGAAGGGCAGCATCCCCATTCAGACGACAAGAACATACAGTACAGAAGGAGGCCATTTAGCCCATCGAGTCTGCACCTACCCACTTAAGACCTCACTTCCACCCTATCCCAATAACCCCATCTCACCTTTTTTGGTCACTAAGGGCAATTTAGCATGGCCAATCCACCTAACCTGCACGTCTTTAGACTGTGGGAGGAAACCGGAGCACCCGGAGGAAACCCACTCAGACACAGGGAGTATGTGCAGACTCCGCACAGACAGTGACCCAGCAGGGAATCGAACCTGGGACCCTGGCGTTGTGAAGCCACAGTGCTAATCACTTGTGCTACCGTGCTGCCATCTGTTTGAGGAGATGCTGCCATCAGTCTGAAAAGGCCAACACTGCGAGGATTGTGTCTGTAGCGGAGACCTTGGTACAGAATTTGAATTCCATGGCTGAGAGCATGAGGTCCATGGTGCAGGCACTCGTAAGACTCCACAAATGTCAGCACCAGAGAAGGTCAGAGCTTCTGGATCTCACGGCAGCAGGAGCCCAGAAACCCATATACCTGAAGGGAAAAGGATCGGCAGGAGCACAGACCGGGGCCTTCCACCCAGGAGATCATGGGGATGTCGAGCCCATCTGACATTCCCCTCGCTGTGAGTGAAACACCTCCAGTCCCACATACCGATGCGTGTGTTGCCCAAAGCAGGCCAGGACCCTCAAGGTCACGGCAGCCAAGGTAATCTCGGGCAACAGGACGTGGAACTCAGCAGGCGGACTCAACCTTAGCTGCGGGCCCTGTGGCTACACCAAGACATACTGGAAGGGTGAGGAAGACCACCTTGTGGGCACAGGTGAACCGAGGCACAATAAAGGAAAATACACCATTGGAATAACTATCTAGCATTAAAAATCACTTTGATCACCCACAAAGAGCCTCCATACTAGCATGTAATGGCGCCAT
This sequence comes from Scyliorhinus canicula, assembly GCF_902713615.1. Taxonomy (NCBI): domain Eukaryota; kingdom Metazoa; phylum Chordata; class Chondrichthyes; order Carcharhiniformes; family Scyliorhinidae; genus Scyliorhinus; species Scyliorhinus canicula. Next base: position 60,154,180 of record NC_052160.1, on the reverse strand, counting down.
GTTCCCCCAAAAGCCCCGTGCAACCCTGGTGCTTTCTCCCTGTGCAGTGTGAGAATGGTAGCACTATGTCTCCCACCTCCCACATTAACGACACAGTAATGCCACACCACTCCTGACACAGGCCCACCAGCCCAACCCTTCACTGCCACCTCCCACCTCCCCACAGCAACACTCAGGCTTCTCGTGTGCCGTGATTCTCAATTTATGAGGATGCCATAATAGAATCATAGAATTTACAGTGCAGAAGGAGGCCATGCGGCCCATCAGGTCTGCACCGGCCCTTGGAAAGAGCACCCTACTTAAGCCCACGTCTCCACCCTAACCCAGTAACCCAGTAAACCCACCTAACCTTTTGGACAATAAGGGGCAATTTAGCATGGCCAATTCACCTAACCTACACATCTTTGGACTATGGGAGGAAACCAGAGCACCCGGAGGAAACCCACGCAGACACTGAGAGGAAGTGCAAATTCCACACAGATACCCGAGGACGGAATTGAACCCGGGTCCATGGAGCGGAGAGGCAGTAGTGCTAACCACTGTGTCACTGTACCGTCCCTGAAAATATGTGAGAATCTGTCCACCTCGTCAAGAGGTGGTGAAGCACACCAGGGCCCCTGACCTCGGAGGAGGCGGTATCTGTCTCCATGGGCCCCCTGTTCAGTGGCAAGTTGCGTCAACTCTCTTGTCAGGCAGGAGTCAGACATTTTGTGGAGGTTAAGATGAGCATTGCTGGGGCAGCACGGTGGCACAGTGGTTAGCATTGCTGCCTACGGCGCTGAGGACCCGGGTTCGAATCCCGGCCCTGGGTCACTGTCCGTGTGGAGTTTGCACATTCTCCCCGTGTCTGCGTGGGTTTCACCCCCACAACCCAAAGATGTGCAGGGTAGGTAGATTGGCCACGCTAAATTGCCCCTTAATTGGAAAAATAATTGGGTACTCTAAATTTATAGAAAAAAAAAAAAAAAAGATGAGCATTGCTTTGGGGCATAATTTTTGAACCGCAAAGGATCCCATTCCCTCAATGTTCAACTCGGCTGTGACCCCGCGATGCACATCATGCAGGTGTGTGTAGCAATGACAGTTACATCTTGGGGTGCTCGCTCTTCCAGCCACTTGTGAGGGAGAGTAACGGCTGGAGTGCTGGCTCCTCAGGAGGTGGCTGATAATGCCAATGTGGAGGCCACAAACACCTGCTAAGACTCGTTACAATGAGGCTCATCCATCAACGCGTACACTGGCCAAGCAGGCAATTGGATGACTCAAGACGCGGTTCTGGTGCCTAGACTTGTTGGGGGTAGCCTCCAATACAGTCCCCAGAGGATATCCTCCATCATAGTGGTTAGCTGTGCTCTGCACAACCTGGCACTGCAGCAGGCAGAGCATCTGGACCAGAAGGAAATGGAGGCATATGGAGGATATTGAGGAGGGCGACGATGGGCAACCCACAGAGGAGGAGTAGGATGGAGCTCAGGTGATGGCCAGGGCTCGCATGGGTCGCAGGTCTAGGGACGCCGTCATTGACTCTCGCTGCTGACTGGGCTATGCCACACAAGTCATCTCTGCAGCCCTTAAGCTGCTGGCATAGACGTTCAGAGGGGCAGTAACCTTCAGGCCCACAGGCCATGTGGTGCTAACTCTTGCATCACCTGGCACAGGTCATCAGCCGTGACCCGGAACAGACACAGTCTTCTCCAGCACGGGACTTCTGACATCTGGAGGTAGGTATTTCTACATCAGAACACCTATGGTTGGCAGTGTCTCCTCCGAGGCTCTGCCATCTGTTGCCCTGCTCCTGGAAGTTCAGTGGGCCCTGCTTCCTCTGCGGGCACTGGTCCTAGGGGTGTGCAGCGGCATGGCAATGTCGCTGCTGCTGGTCGAAGAGAATATCAAAGTGAGCGATGATGAGTCATAACAATGCCCTGACCCTCAGCCTTCTCAGGATCTGGGACATTCACACATGTGCATCCCCTTATGTGAGCACCTTACTCCTGAGCCTCACTCCCTCCCCTGTGACACACTAGGCACTTCCCCACAGTTGCCCCTCTGAACTTCACATGAATGAACTGATTTGACTGAGAGCCTCAGCGGTCTGTGTGTGCTCCCCCCCCCAAAGGGTGAGGCATCAGGGCAGTTGAGTGCATTCAATTAATCTGTGTTCTAACTTCATTTGAACGGGGTGACTGATGAGCGAATTCACCACAATGCGTTGCATTGGGGCCATATCTATGTCACCTCTGTTATGTAGATGTGAGTATGAGCCTTGGAGTTAAATGTTTGAGGGCCAGTCATTCAACTATCTTAGTTCAACAGAAAAAAACAAGTAAACAAAACAAATAAGGGTTAAAAAAATGGACGGCTATCAATGGCACACTCAAGCATTGCAATGCTGACTAAATTGGCACAATTGACTCGTCAAGGGTCAGCGACCTTGTGGAAGGCAAGGCACACCTGATGTGCGTGAAGGCTGAAATTAGTACATCAACTTCATCCTTAGAGGGCACCCTCATTCCTCTCGTTCCCGGTGCGTGACAGTATTCTAAATGGACCACCTGATGATGCCGTTGAAGAAATGCTTTCGCAGATTGCTGATGCTTTTGATACTGTTGTGGTGAGATCCACATATAACTGGTACGTCACCATGGGTCAAAAACACAGGAAGTCAAGGATGTTCAACTGCAGGGCAGCACGGTGGCGCAGTGGGATAGCCCTGCTGCCTCACGACGCCGAGGTCCCAGGTTCGATCCCAGCTCTAGGTCACTGTCCGTGTGGAGTTTGCACATTCTCCCCCTGTCTGCGTGGGGTTTGGCCCCACAACCCAAAGATTATGCAGAGTAGGTGGATTGGCCATGCTAAATTGCCCCTTAATTGGAAAAAATTAATTGGGTACTCTAAATTTATAAAAAAAAGGATGTTCAACTGCACCTTGAGTGCAGTAAAACATGTGGACATGAGGATTTGGTTCTGGTGAGATTGGGCCGTGTGGGAGAGCACGCACAGCTGCGGCTCCTGGATGGAGAATGGCACTGATGCGTGGAACAGGTATCACATTGATAGGCAGATCATTTCTCTGACAAAGTTCTGGACATGCTAACACATTTTCAGGCTTATCCTCTGTTCCTGTTGAGGAACCTGCAAGGGGTAATCAAGGGGTAATACCATGTGTTTTTGTTTGTGAAAATGAGCTGATATAGCTTTGTATTGGTAGCAATATGGAACACTGATGTTTCTTTCTTGTTAAATGGTTAGTGGAATGTTATGGAATGTTGCGTAGTTGATTTTCAAATCTTTGGTTATTGTTGACCATTTAATAAATAAAATATTCTCAAGGGTTGTGGATTAAACAAGCTTTCCAACTTGAATAGGCAACCACCCATACACTAATCCCTGACAGTCTGGCCTCCACTACCAGTGGCCTGATATCTCATGCCCTCTGGCCCCATCCCAGAGATGTCAATACTGAATCTACCGCCCCCTGGCCCCAAGTTGAACTTATCTGGATCCACCACGTCACCTCTGCTGCCCCCTCTCCAACTGGCACCCTGGAGGGTAATGGCGACCCGACCAGACACCTCCGATATCCCCTTTGGAGTTGAGGACACCAGGCTCTTATTTTTATACAGCTGTTGAAAATCGCACCGACTTGACATCACGCCGACGACTGGTGAATATTCATTGGTGGGGATGTTTCGCCGGGAGAGCTCGCTGATAATATAATATATTTAAATGTGGTTTCCAGCCTTCCGTCGTTGGATTCTCGTCACGTCACTGGCGAGGAGCCTGGAAAATCGGAAAACAATCTCGCCGGCGAGAATTGGGAAACACGATTCTCACCGTATTTTCCACCCTCGTCACTGTTCTCGCTGACGTCCCGAAATTCCACCACATGTGATATATTGTTAATCCTGCTGGTATAGATCTACTGAGCTTGCACTGGATTTGGACTACTTTGATTAATTGTTGCCAGTTGTCAGATACACAGCAGCACTGGCAGAAAAGTAGAAAAAGTTTCAAACATACCCTATATCTGTCCAGTGAGTGATGCAGTAGGGCTGGGTTGGGAGAGGGGGGGGAGGAGGAGTGGTGGGAACAGTGAGAGGGTTGTGTGCATCTTTAAAAAGAAGCAAAAATAATATAAAATGAGCAAAATGCATATAACTGTCTTGAAGTTCTGCAAAAATGGCTTCAGATTGCTTAGGAATTTTACCTAATTGGTCCTCAAGTCCGAACATGGAAACAGATGGTCACAGGATATGAACCAGAGACGCTCGTGAAAACCTTTCTTTATATGGACTTTTCTTAAGTTGTTTTTAAAAAAGAAGCAGTGGTGTGAAGTACATCAGCCAATCAATACCATCAAAGAACCGGAAGTTCTTTGAACCAGAAACTCATATCCTGCAGAGCAGGCAAGCTTACAATATCCGTTCATGACCGAGGACCAGGTCAAAATGTTAAACCCTTATGAAAGCACATACCATAACATTCTATTGCGTTTCCGATTTATAATTTGTGTTTTTTTATTATTATTTTCCAGAAGTTACCCTTATTTAGTTTTGTTGTAACATTAGAAATCTTTACAATTATATTTATTTTAATATTTAAGTTTTGCAAGACTCAGTTGACTGGAGTTTTATACCAACACCAGTATTCAAATTTTATTCATTGGGCAGTGAGTGCACAGGGTACAAGTAAACGGCATTGAAAATAATAAACATAAATAGCAAATGAAGTATGCCTTTATTTTCAATTCAGTTATTCCTTAAGTAACTCTGGCCCTCTAATGACGGAACTTGTTTTGGAGCATTTAAAATATACACTTACAGTTTTCTAAAATTTCACTTTGGCTCATTTGTTATGCTAGTCTATAACAAAATACCTACTACTTTCACGTGACTGTGTTATGGAGAGTGGAACATACGGATTCATTCACTTTAGTGCCTTAATAAGCTGTATGTTCTGCAGCTCAAGTGTTCACATTTCAAACATTTTTGACTGTATATAATTCAAAATGTAACCTTGTTTTTACCAATGCTGCAAGTGAGAAATGACACTATTTTTCACACTTATTCATGCATACATTGGACAGATGTGAAAACAAAGGACGGAATTCTCCGATGACGGAATTCGCCAGCGGGTTCGATGGTGGGAGTCTAAAAGTCAGTTGCACGCCAGTATGAATTTCCCTGGGGGATTCTCTGCTGGTCCCCACCATGGCAGATTGGGAAACCTGCTGGAGGCTGGCTTGAACCTGATTTGCATCACGATGGTGGGATGCAGATGAAGACCCGACTAGAAGGTTTTTCACCTCCCACTCTTGATTCCCCGTGATGCTGGTGGGAAAACATGCCAGTTGAGAACACGGGTGGAATGTTACCATCATTTGTCAGAATGTGAGCGGGTATCTCTCCAGAAACACAGCTGAGTTTTCTGACCAGATTTTCCGCCACTTAGTGCATAGGAAATCTGGGGGAGTGATTTGGACTGTCATTCTGGTGGGGCGGAGCCTGATAGAGACAGAAATCAAGGTGCCACCCTTAAAGGATACCTCAATCTGCATTTAAAATATACTTCCCCATCCCCTCACAGACACAGAGGACACCCCCCCCCCCCCCACCCCACAAGCATTGTGGCGACTCTCCCCACCATGGAGGTATCAGGGGCACTCTTTCCCCCAGCCTCCATCACCACACAAGTATCAGGGAGCACTCTTCCCCACCCCCCATACCGTGGGCACTCTCCTGCTTCACAGCCATCACTCCCTTTCACAGCCATCAGCCTCCCCCTACCAACAGCTGTGGTAGTATGACTAGGGGTATTACGGTACCTGGGAGTGTGAGCTGTCATTGGTGCAGAGGGCTCGCTGTCCATTGGCCCAGGTATCGTGTGCTTCTTATCCCTATTGGCTAAGAGGAAGGTAGCTCCGCCTACGAGGTGGGGTATAAGAACCCGTGTTCCCCTGCAGCCAGGCCATTTCCTGTACGTCTGCTGCCGGGCTCACTTCTTGCTAATTAAAGCCTTTCGTTTCGGACTTCACCTACGTTTTGTGTCCATTGATTGTGCATCAATGGCATTGTCCTGTCTCCCTCACAGGCATAGCCCCCCCTTCCCCCACACACAGACATTGTGCTCTCCCCACTTGACAGGCATCACCCAACTTCCCGTCAGCCATCAGCCCTCCACCCGACCACGCGTAAGGAGGACCAGGGCCCCAAGGGGCAGTGCCAACCTGTGCCAGGGTATGACCCCCTCCCCTGGGGCTATAGCTACCATAGCACCCTGGGCAGGCTCCCCTCCACTGAGTCCCATTCCCAATAGCTGTTGTCAATGTCAGCAAGGTATGAATATTTAGTGAGGGTGGGGGAGGAGTCATGTGGATGAGAATCCCTTTTGTAATACGTTAATGTATTAAAATTTATTGAAATGAGGTACCTGCCTTTCTAAGCGGGAACCACATTACGTCACCAACGAGGCGTGGGGAACATTGGGAACATGACCTTGCCGGTGAAAATCTTGTTTCCCGACTTTAATAACTTGGAAGAGGTGACAATGCACAAAGCAGAGTAACTATAGAACTATTTATTCACAATATAACTATACACAGAGAATGATAAAAATGCTACTGATGACTCGTGTTTCTAGACTGGCTAGGAAGAATGCGGCGAGTCGTAAAGGCTGCCGTGAAACTGGCCGTGTTTCACGGCAGCCTCCGCACCCCCTCCCAGGACCTGATTCTCCCCCCCCGAGCGGGGCTAGCAGCGCGGCACGGTGAAGCACGGCATCGCGCGGGCTTAGCGACCGTCGCTAAGTCCGCGCGCCAAGCGTCACGGCGGCTGACGCGCGCGATGATGTCAACCGCGCATGCGCGGATGACGTCATCACGCAGACGCGTCAAATCCATGCATGCGCGGGCCGTCATGCCCCTCAGCCGCCCCGCGAACTGATCCTGCGGGGCAGCGGAAGAACAAATAGTGCGCGGGTATCGGACCCGCTGCCCGCGATCGGTGCCCACCGATCGCAGGCCCATGCCACCCTTGGCACGGCCGTGCCAATCGGTGCCATGGTTGTCCGGGATGGCACTTTGCGGCCGTTTTCATGAACGGTGAGAGCAGGTGTGATTGCGTTCGTGAAAACGGCCATAAAGGCCTGGGAACTCGGCCCATCGGCCTCGGGAGAATCGCTGTTCGCCGTAAAAAACGGCGAGCAGCGATTCGTGTCGTAGGGCGGCCGTGGGGGGGGGGGGGAGTGAATAGCGGGAGGGCGGGAAAAATGTCGGGAAGGCCCTCCCGCTATTCTCCGACCCGTCGTGGGCAGTGGAGAATCGCGCCCCTGCTCGGCCCCAGGATTTGCATGCTCCGGCCCAACTGGCAAAACAGGTTGCATTACTCCGTTCAATTAAAGTCCCATAGCGAGCGCGTTTAGTCCTCGTTTCCCGGCTCTCGCAGCGGCAAGAAACACATGGCTATACAACGCAACTCGCATTGTGTAATGGGCCTCAGCGGGAAACACGCGGGCTGAGGTCGCACATAGTCCTGTTTTGTACACTGAGGAGCATCTCATGTTGAGCTTGATCTGACACTTGACCTTAGCCAAAAGGCCGCGAAGCGATCTGGCAAGGGTTTATGATCAGTAATTACAGTGAAATGCCAGCCGCAAACATATTGGTAGAATTTCTTTATCCTGAAGATAACAGCCAACCCAGCTTTCTCGATCCGTGGGTATGCCTTTTCTGCATCAGTTAGGGTCCTTGAAGAATAGCCGATAGACCTTTTTGTAAAATTTAGAGAACCCAATTCTTTTGTTTTTATGGGGCAATTTAGCGTGGCCAAAGTGCGACATGATGGCACAGTGGTTAGCACTGCTGCCATGGCGCTGAGGACCTGGGTTCAAATCCCGGCCCTGGGTCGCTGTCTGTGTGGAATTGCACATTCTCCCCATGTCTGCGAGGGTTTCACCCCCCACAACCCAAAGATGTGCAGGTTAGGTGGATTGGCCAAGCTAAATTGCCCCTTAATTGGAAATAAGTAATTGGGTACTCTAAATTTATTTTAAAAAAATTTAGCGTGGCCAATCCACCTAGCCTGCCGGGAGAGGGCCCAGACTGTCAGAGGGGTCTCGACCTTTGAGGAACGGGGAGAGGACAGGAGTGGCCAACAACAGAGTTGTCACCAACTTGGAAGTTGGCGCACGCCGCAGAGGTGAAGGTCCACCAGGTGCCACCCGGATGGACATAACACGTGAGTTTTTATTGTCATATACATTGGCCCATCCCTGCCACTGACCATATGTCCATTCTCCCGCAGGTCCTCCAGCCAAATGCACTGGTCCATCTGGGGTGGCCGCCTCTCCTGCCTCCCATGAGACCACCTTGGAGGAGAGCTCCGAGGATGCCACGATTGACGTGTCACAGCCCAGAGACACACACCTCGGTGGGCAACGTTAGTGGTCAGGCCTCTGGGACACAATCTGCAGAGCACCACACAGTTGCTGATGTACATCAGGTGGAGGCAGTAACGCCAGGCGAGACAGCAGTCAGAGGTCTGCTGGGTCCCACAACCCAGCTGGGTCCCAGCCAGATGCTGAGCCTATGGAACATGCTATCCCAGAGCTGATGGAGATGTTAGGGAGCATTCGGGACGTGTGGTATTTTAGGTATAACATACCTGTCCAATTTTTCCACTTGGTTGACCATTAATTTATAGTCACCACGTATTTGTACAGTCTTATCTAGCTTATGTATTGGCACAATGGGAGCTGCCCACTCTGTGAACTGCAGTTGATAGTGCCCAAATCTTATAAGACTATAAGACATAGGAGCAGAATTAGGCCACTCGGCCCATCGAGTCTGCTCCGCCATTCAATCATGGCTGATATTTTCTCATCCCCATTCTCCTGCCTTCTCCCCATAACCCCTGATCCCCTTATTAATCAAAAACCTATCTATCCCTGATTTAAAGACACTCAGTGATTTGGCCTCCACGCCTTCTGCAGCAAAGAGTTCCACAGATTCACCACCCTCTGGCTGAAGAAATTCCTCCTCATCTCTATTTTAAAGGATCGTCCCTTTAGTCTGAGATGGTGTCCTCTGGTTCTAGTTTTTCCTACAAGTGGAAACATCCTCTCTATGTCCACTCTATCCAGGCCTCGCAGTATCCTGTAAGTTTCTATAAAATCCCTCCTCATCCTTCTAAACTCAGACAAGTACAAACCCAGAGTCCTCAACCGTTCCTCATACGACAAGTTCTTCATTCGAGGGATCATTCTTGTGAACCTCCTCTGGACCCTTTCCAAGGCCAGCACATCCTTCCTTAGATACGAGGCCCAAAATTGCTCACAATACTCCAAATAGGGTCTGACCAGAGCCTTATACAGCCTCAGAAGTACATCCCTGGTCTTGTATTCTAGCCCTCTTGACATGAATGATAACATTGCATTTGTCTTCTTAACTGCCGACGGAACCTGCACGTTAACCTTAAGAGAATCGTGAACGGGCAGCACGGTGGCACAGTGGTTAGCATTGCTGCCTACGGCGCTGAGGACCCGGGTTCGAATCCCGGCTCTGGGTCACTGTCCGTGAGGAGTTTGCACATTCTCCCCGTGTCTGCGTGGGTTTCACCCCCACAACCCAAAAAGATGTGCAAGATAGGTGGATTGGCCACACTAAATTGCCCCTTAATTGGAAAAAAAAAAAAAAAATAAATAATTGGGTACTCTAAATTTATAAAAAAAAAAAGAGAATCGTGAAGAAGGACTCCCAAGTCTCTTTGTGCTTCTGTTTTCCTAAGCATTTCCCCATTTAGAAAATAGTCTATGCCTAAATTCCTCCTTCCAAAGTGCGTGACCTCACATTTTTCCACATTGTATTTCATTTGCCACTTCATTGCCCACTCTCTGTAAAATTTTGGTGTAGCCTCTCGACTTACGTATTTTGCCTAGTTCGTCTCAAAATACCTCCTGATATCTCCGGAGGGTGTCACTTCATTAATTTTGAAAATTCACTTTTATTTCCTGAAGCCAATCCCATCCTATCGAGCTTGGCCCATGACCCTTAACTATAATTTGTCATCCAGACTCAACGTTAGCTCTGTTCTCTCCCCACAGATGCTGCCAGGCCGGCTGAGAGTTTCCAGCATTTTCTGTTTTTGTTTCAGATGAAAAAATGAAACATCTGCCAACATCTTCCAACATCTGCAGTAATTTGCTTTTATCCTATCAACTGAGATGTTTGGGCAGCACAGGCTGTTAACAGTATTTTTCTCTGCTTCTTCTCCCCCTTTTTTATTTGCTTTGAAGAAATATCACAGGCATTCAATGTATTGAATCCAGTCCTTTAGGGCTGAATGGCTCAAGCTTTCTGAATAGAGGCACAAGGACAACTCGCTGACTGCTGAATAGATACGCTTCCAAAGACTTGCACACGAGGTCTACTCTACCATTCTCTGGCAAATGAAAAAAATGCTCCATTGATCCTTGTTGCCAAATGCAATAACTTGGAAGGAGTGGCCACCATCAAGCAGAGTAACTATGGAGCTATTAACAATATAACTATGCATAAAGAATGATAATGATGCTACTGATGACTGTGACTCCAGTTTCTAGACTGGCTCAGAAAACCTGTCTTCAGGCCCAATATTCGCATTCTCTGGCTCAATTGGCCGAATGGGCCACCTGACCCTCAGAACCCACCCCCTCAAAGGGGCACGCTACCTCACCGACTCTTGTGGGCTTTTGCGCCAATGTTGACATTTGCGCTTGCAGAAGCCACGGCCTCAGAGTGTTGCTGGAGATTCATCTTCTTTCTTCAATGGTGGGTCGATGATGTTGGCATCTGTTCAATATGGCACCCAGATATGATGACGGACTTCATACAATCACTACAGTGCAGAAGGAAGCCATTTGGCCCATCGAGTCTGCACCAAGCCTCCGAAAGAGCACTCCACCCAGGCCCAAACCCCCGCCCTATCCCCGTAACCACACCTAGGGGCAATTTAGCATAGCCAATCCACCCAACCTGCATATTTATGGACTGTGAGAGGAAATCAGAGCATCCAGAGGAAACCCACACACACACGGGAAGAATGTGCAAACTCCACACAGTCACCTGAGGTTGGGATTGAACCCAGGTCCCTGCCACTGTGAGGCAGCAATGCTAACCACTGTGTCACCATGCTCATGTCACCGTGCCATCATGTCTACCCACCCTGGAATATGGCACAAAACTCCCAGGTGCTTAAGTAATGAAGTTGGGGTCGGAAGATATGGTGTGATTCCCTACAGCCTCTGCAGCGGGAGGCAATCCACATTTCCACTCTCGCCACAGGACTTGGTCCTAGATGGGAGAATTCTGCCCAAAGGCTTACCTTATACATTTTCATCACTTTAATTGATTCACTACTTTGACATGAAGAAACATCTAAAATGTAAAGAAAATTGCCAGCTAACCACAAGTCTTAAATGTACAATCCAAGATGTTATGCAAAAAGTATCCAATCCCGTGACAGAAAGTAGGAAGGGGCCAGGTTCAATCTTTGGTCTGTGCTGAGTTCGGCCAACCTTTGAAAGGGTTTCAACATCACTGAAGCATTTCGTACTCTTTTGGAAATCTAAGGCTTCCCACCCCAAGTTTCCACAATATCTGCTCTAGCTCAGTGGTAGCGCTTCCATCTGAGTCTCAAAGTTAAAGATCTACAAAAGACAGCAGCAAATGTAGGAGGTTCCTTAACTGGGAGGGAAAGAGTGATACAGGCTCCATTAATCTGTACTGACCAGAAGTCAAAGTCCTGCTTCTGTCCTGTACAAATTTGCAATGTAATTGTCTACAGTTCTACCTGAGGTGTTCAGCGGATACAGTAAAGTGGAAAAATGCAGGTTTGCATTTGTGAAGCTTTCAAATGTGAAGGTGAATGGCATATTTGCTAAATATATATTTATGTTTGGGCTAAACATATTCAGTGATGTTTTCTCTTGAAAAGGGAAGGCTGAGAAGACACCTGACATAAGTCACTAAAATTATGAAGGGATCCAATAGGGTAGATGCAAACAGGACGATTCCACTTTTGGAGGATTACAAAACTAAGGGTAATAAATTTAAGAAACGCATTAATAAATCCAAAAGGGATTCGGGAAAAACATCTTTTTTAAAATAGAAATTTAGAGTATCAAATTCATTTTTTCCAATTAAGGGGGCAATTTAGTGTGGCCAATCCACCTATCTTTGGGTTGTGGGGGTGAAACCCATGCAAACACGGGGAGAATGTGCAAACTCCACACAGACAGTGACACAGGGCCAGGATTCGAACCTGGGACCTCGGCGCCGTGAGGCAGCAACGCTAACCACTGCACCACCATGCTGCCCTAGGAAAAACATCTTCACCCAGTGAGACTGCGGAACTTGTTACTACATGGAGTTCTTGAGGTGAACATATGTTTTTCAGGGGAAGCTGGATAAGTACATGGGGAGAAGAGAATTGAAGGATATCTTAATAAGATGAAATGTATGTACTCTTTCTATGCTGTTTCCTAGATGTATTTAATTTTATTTTCTTCTTGGTTAAGGCTGAACTCCCAAAAGAGAGGAACACCGGAAATTATTTGTCATGATCTGCTTGCCATAAAATGTATTTCCTGTTGGCCATGTTTTACAATTTTTAAGCTGAAGACATGGCATTGATTACAGCAACTTTAAGAAGTGTTTATTTAGAAAAATGATATAATTGCTAATCTCAATATTCACCCTCACACACCGACCAATGGTATCGACCTCAAACCCACCTCTCGCTGCCTCCATGTATCCACCTATTCAGCTTTGGCAGGAATATCACTCAAACGGAGTGCTCCACAATCACTGGAATTCTGGCCTCTCTTGCAAGACAACATGTCGCAAAATAGCAGGGAACAAAGTAGACCTGATATGGTACCACGATCCCTGCATCCCCTGAGGCTTACAGAGGAGATGGCTCTCAGCATCAGGGGCCAGCAGTTACAGAGCCTGTATCATACAACATTAGTATATTCTCAGGCCCCTTCTCGACTCCCAATTCACCCTCATTCTGCTATCTGACGTGATGGGTGGGATTTTCCAGCTCCATCCGCCACTTGGACTGTCCAGTTACTTTGAAAGCCATGGACTAGGACAGCACGGTGGCACAGTGCGTTAGCATTGCTGCCTCACGGTGTCGAGGTCCCAGGTTCGATCCTGGCTCTGGATCACTGTCCGTGTGGAGTTTGTACATCCTCCCCGTGTTTGCGTGGGTTTCGCCCCCACAACCCAAAGGTGTGCAGTGTAGGTGGATTAGCCATGCTAAATTGCCCCTTAATTAGAAAAAAAAATAATTGGGTACTCTCAATTTAATTTAAAAAATGAATAACTAAAAAAAAGAAGAAAACCAAGGACTTTTCACTGGGCTGCTGCATCCCTGATGGCGGGTCCTGCCATGGTGAGGCTGGAAAGTCCTGGATGACAGGTGAAATCTTCCCTTCCTGTTATCAATGGGATTTGCTGTAGGCAACCCAAAAGACTTGGTAAAATGTAAAATATCAGTTTCTGGATGTTGGGGAATCGAGTCACAATCTTCCCCTCCTGACGTTCAGCGGGTTGATGGCAGGTTGGGTTTCCCATTGAAGCTCAGCGGGAACCCATTTTGCATCTCAAATATAGATAGATTGGAGAGTTGGGCAGAGAAATGGCAGATGCAGTTCAATCCAGGCAAATGCGAGGTGATGCATTTTGGAAGATCTAATTCAAGAGCAGACTATATGGTCAATGGAAGAGTCCTGGGGAAAATTGATGTACAGAGAGATCTGGGAGATCAGGTCCATTGTACCCTGAAGTGGCAACACAGGTCGATAGAGTGGTCAAGAAGGCATACAGAGGTCAGCACGGTGGCCCAGTGGTTAGCACAGCAGCCTCACAGAGCTGAGGTCCCAGGTTCAATCCCGGCTCTGGGTCACTGTCCGTGTGGAGTTTGCACATTCTCCTTGTGTCTGCGTGGGTTTCGCCCCCACAATCCAAAAATGTGCAGAGTAGGTGGATTGGTCACACTAAATTGCCATTTAATTGGGTAATCTAAATTTTGAAAAAAATATCAAAAAAAGAAGGCATACAGCATGCTTGCCTTCATCGGACGGGTATTGAGTACAAGAGTCGGCAGGTCATGTTACAGTTGTTTCATGTTTGATTTCATTTCAGTTGTATCGGACTTTGGTTAGGCCACATTTGGAATACTGCGTGCAGTTCTGGTCGCCACATTACCGGAAGGATGTGGATGCTTTAGAGAGGGTGCAGAGGAGGTTCACCAGGATGTTGCCTGGTATGAAGGGTGCTAGCTATGAAGAAAGGTTGAGTAGATTAGGATTGTTTTCGTTGGAAAGACGGAGGTTGAGGGGGGACCTGGTTGAGGTCTACAAAATTATGAGAGGTATGGACAGGGTGGATAGCTTTTCCAAGAGTGAGGGTGTCAATTACAAGGGGTCACAATTTCAAGGTGAGAGGGGGAAAGTTTAAGGGAGATGTGCGTGGAAAGTTTTTTACGCAGAGGGTGGTGGGTGCCTGGAACCCTTTGCCAGCAGAGGTGGTAGAGGCGGGCACGATAGCATCATTTAAGATGCATCTGGACAGATATATGAATGGGCGGGAACAGAGGGAAGTAGATCCTTGTAAAATAGGCAACAGGTTTAGATAAAGGATCTGGATCGGCGCAGGCTGGGAGGGCCGAAGGGCCTGTTCCTGTGCTATAATTTTCCTTGTTCTTTGTTCTATATCATGAATGCCCACAGTCAAAGCTGGCTGCACCACTGGAGCTGATAGTCTGATAGTCTGGTGTGCATGAAGACACAAAAGGTGGGGAGGTCTGGGAGAGATCAGGTCCTGGTGGGTGGAAGACATACCAGGGGTTCCGAGAAGAAAAGGGGGGACTGGATGAGAAGGGGGGTATGAATGAGAGGAAGGGGAGTTGTGGTTGGAGTGAGGGGGAGGGAGGAAGGCATGAAGGGGGCTGGAGTGGTGGGTCAGAATGTTTCTGAAGGGAGGGGTCAATTGAGTCAACGTTGGAATCCTCAGGTCAGTGCTATGGTTTCTTTTGATAGGTGGGGAAGGTAGCTGTGAGAGGGGGGAGTGGGATGCAGTAGACTGGTACGGTCAGGTTCCAGGTATGGCAAGATAGTTTTCACTGGGGGGTCATTAAGGGGGATAAGGATGGGGGCATGGATCACGGGCATGGGGAGGATAAGGTGGGCATTGAAATGGTGACTGTGTGGCTCAGCTGCCTAGGTAGGCATGTCCATATTTAATGTGATAGGGTCCGGGATTATGGAGGAGGCTTCAGGGTTATTGGGGGTGAGAATGAAGGTGACAATGTTGGAGGGGGAGGGGGCAATGGTGATGGGAATCATTAATGGGTGACATGGGGAGGATAAAGGTGATGAAGACAACTGATATGAGACAAGCACCATTCTGAGATGAGACAACTCAAGACCAAGCGAGATCCTGATGTACAACTGCAAAGCATCAAGGTAGGGGGAGAGTCTTCTCGGGTGGGTGGAGCTGAAGGCCAGCACAACTGGACAACTGAAGGGAAACGCTAGTGATTGTGTGGAGACTGTAAAAGATCTTCTTTGCTTTGCAAATCCCCACTGTCTGGTGAAGGCCACATGGCAGCAGATCTGGCCCAGAGTGTTCCCACCACAATGAGATCCCAGTGAGATGTAGAGCTGCTGTTCACTTTGAAACGTTTGTCATCGGCTCCAGGCAGAGTGAGGGAAGAGGGAGGGAGGGAGGGAGGGCGATGCCGACAATGGGCATGTAGGTGAATGGCAGCAAAATAATGTCTGCAAACATCCATCCTCACAGGGAATTGACAAGGACATGGTTAGTCTTTCCAATGTGACAAAGGCAATGGAGGCACGTGAAATAGTGTGAATGGGAGTTGCAACACAACTGGCAGTCATCATCTCTGACAAAGAGCGATCTCCAGGCACAGTCATGTATTAAGGGGAGGAAGACCCATTCTTAGTCACCCATCCCATCACTGAAGGTATGGAGTGCTTGCAACCGTTTAAACAACTAGCAGCAAGATTTAATCCAGGAGCCCTCCAGTCAGTGCAGGCTAACATATATTTAGAAGTGAGAAATATATGTATAATGATTGTACACCCATGCCACCATGTTAATTCAATACTTTTTAATTTTTCTAACTATACTGCTATTTCCACGTGCAACCCTGACATCGCAGCAGAGGTGGAGGCAATAGACTGACTATTATGTCTGTTGTCTGTGATGACTTCGGCAGGCACCCTCTGGAGGCCCAAATCCTGGTGTGCCCTTGCCCTCTTTGGGTTTTCTGCTCAGGGGCAGGTGCATTCTCAGGCTGAGCAACTGGAGCTGATGGGTCACAGGAATGGGAATGCCTGGACACACTTGGAGTGCACTGGGTGGATGTCCCCAGGGTGTCTAATAATACTGCTCCTCCCTTTGGGTGCTCGAGGGCCCCTCCCTGACTGCATGAGGATAAGGGGTACCTGGAGGGAAGTTGAGACGCCACACCACCTTCTCGTGTGGCCACTGCAGAAGCTCACTCATGGCTAGAGTGATGGAGTGCAGGTTTGAGCACATCCCCAGCAGAAACTGGGCATTCTGCTATACCAGGTTCTTCATGGCATCTGACACCAAGGCAGAGTGACAGTGGTGTGTACCATGCAATAGATACATTGCAGCACCTGTGTGGAGTTTACACATTCTCCCCGTGTCTGCTTGGGTCTCACTCCCACAACCCAAGGATGTGCAGCGTAGGTGGATTGGCCACGCTAAATTGCGCCTTAATTGGAATTTAAAAAAAAGATACATTGCAGCAAGTCACTAAGTCTCCTTTGACAGCAACCTCCAACATTACCAGCACTACCAGCTAGAACGGCAAGGGCAGCCACGCACGGGAGTGGCAGCACCTGCAAGTTACCTTGCATTCCACTCCGTGACTGTGCATTCACTGTGGATGGTCAAAACCTGCAGTTACCTCACTAGCAGCACAGCTTATGGTTCAACAACCACCACCTTCTCAAGGGCATTTAGAATTCGGCAAGAGAAATGCTGGCCTTGCCAGTGATGCACACGTGACCTGACAGAAACACAAATGCGTGGTGATGTGAGGTGGGAGAGAAGAAAGTTCACTTACATAGCGGTGCAGATTAGATCAATGACTACTTTCCTGCACTGCGGGGTGGTCCTCCCCTGCATTCCCATGGGTGCTGACCACCATGGTCACCTCCTCCAAGTTCGCCATGGTAGGCCTCCTGTGGCCATCACTGGACACGAGGACATTCCACTTTTCCTGCAATGCCTTAAGGAGGAGCTCCAAGAATCCTTCGCTGAAGTGGGTAGCCACGGCTTGTTGTCTTCTGCTCATCCTTCTAGGGCCCTGGTTGGTGAAGACCAGTCTGGGTGCCTTTTAAATATAGCTGCCGGACAAGATGGCGGCTGCCTGATTTTCTGCACGCTCAGCCATGAGACTCAACGTGTAGCGTGCACATGCATAAAAAAATAAGCCTGTCCCGACCTACATTTATAAAACAAAACGTAGAGAAAAGTTGGCTGCCCTTCCTGTTCTTCATTGGCCGAGGAATTCTCAGCCTTCTCCATGCCTCCCTCAAGCAAGTGATCTCCCCTTTGAAGCACCAGGTTGTTCAGGGCACAACAGACCATAATGATGCAAGACACCCCCTCTGGAGAATGCTGCAGAGTCTCACCTGTGCAGTCCAAGCAGCAAAAATGCACCTTCTGAATGCCAATGGACTGCTCTTTCATGGATCTTGTTGAACTTTGTGCCACGTTGTATATTTTCTCCGAGGAACTTTGAAGACGATGCTCGGGTGTCATAAGACATTGCTTCAGCAGGCAACCCTCATCAGCACGCTCTGTAAACTTCGAACATCAGGGGCTCCCGGGGGAACTGGCACAAATGTGCACAATGTGCTTCTGATGGTCACACACCAACTGATTGTTTAGGGAATGGAATCCTTCCCTGTTAGTGAACATCAGAGGCTGTTGTCATGGAGATGTCAAAGTGGCATGTGCGCAATCGATCACATCCTGTACACCAGGGAAGCCAGAGATTGCTACAAAACCTAAGAATCTAGCAGTCTGGCTAGCTTCATCCAGTGTACATCACATCATGATGAGCTTTACTGTAGAGGGCATCTGCCACCTCCTGGATATATTTATGTGTTGAAGACTGAGAGATGCCACATGTGGTGATCATATGGAGACCCTTGTGGATCCCTGGAATGATTCACCGGCAAAATGAAGTGCAGTACTGACCTTCAGGAGCACTGGGAAGGATGTCCTCCCAGTCTATGCACCATTAGCTCTTCCTGCGGAACGTGGCAGATATGAATCACCACATCGCTTCACAAGCGTAGAGGTGCACGGCAATGAATTTCACCTATCTCCAGTTAGAAACAGCATCTTCAGGAGACCCTTGGTCGTGCAAGTCATCTCTGTATGATGGGTTTGACGTCCTCATCTTCCAGGTCTTACTCGGGCTTCCCTGGACCATGGTTCTCAGGACCTCTTTTCGAAGCTGAGCTAGGTGGCACCAGGCCCTTCTTCTCCTCAATTGGATCACTGCCATCAAGAAGGCTGTATTGGGCTCAGGCTCTATTATTCAACCCTCCACCTTTCTGTGGACAGATCCAACATATTATAGAGTAATGGGGAACTGCAGTAGATCTCCCAATCATGACCAGAAAGCCATTGTCATGCCTTAGAACTGCATCTGTATTACCAGCCTTTCCCTGATCCAACATTTCAGCTGAGGTCAACCTTACAGATCTAGGTGACTCCAGCTACCTCATCTTAATTCCAGAGAGGTTGGCAGAGGTAATGTTTAACCTTACTTGTTGCTCTCCCACTATGTCTGATCTGGTAAAAGTATTATGCCTAACCTGCACTTTTGAAATGACCGGATGCCCTTTGGCCCATTCGCCATTCCAATTGGAGAAAGTGCCTTAGAGGCTTTCATTCTTCATCTTCCGGTTATCCAGCAGTTGTGCTCCATTTATGGTTGGTTGCACCTTCCTTTCTCACATTTCTCTCTCCTAATGTTCAATTGATCAACTTCATTGTGAACCCAATGACCTCTGCAGTCTCATGTTAAAATGCTCCAAATGTTAGTGGCTCCAATAGCACCTTTCAATAAACTCTTCCTGCGTTCTATCAGTTCAGACTCCATTTCCATATTGTTACTCTATGCATTGTGGAGGTGCCCCCTGTTAGGGTCCTAGGGTCCAGCCATGGGTTCTACCACATTGCCTCAGCCCACTCCTTTGCATATTATTTTCTATGTTAAGCAGGTGATGTCACATTTTCCCTTTGAAACCCACTTCAACCCTCCCAATGCCAGAGATTGGGACCCCAAACGCACCAATGCCTCACCATGTACAGGTGGAATTTCCAACAGCCTAGTCTGCGTTCCCATGGCTTTTGGAAAAGACCTTTAGCGGAATGCCATGGGGAGGATTGGCTGTGGTGGGGCTGTCGGAGCGCTGGTAGTTTTTATTATGCAATGGCAGGAGTTTTTGGCGGGCTCCCGGGGTTGAGGCGGAGGTATAAAAGGAGCGCGCGCCGCCTGGCCGTCCTCTTTGGGACGCGTGCTGAACATGACTAAGAAGCGAAGGAATAACGGACGTGCCAAGAAGGGCCGTGGCCACGTCCAGCCCATTCGATGCACAAACTGTGCCCGCTGCGTCCCCAAGGACAAAGCGATTAAGAAATTTGTCATCCGCAACATTGTGGAGGCTGCTGCAGTTCGAGATATTTCAGAGGCCAGTGTCTTTGATGCTTATGTGTTGCCCAAGCTGTACGTGAAATTGCACTACTGTGTCAGCTGTGCTATCCATAGCAAAGTGGTGAGAAATCGTTCACGAGAGGCCAGGAAGGATCGAACTCCACCACCACGTTTCAGGCCAGGCGCCAACCTCCCACGTGGACACCCTCCAAAGCCTATGTAAACATTGGGAATCCAATAATTTGGTTTGAAATATAATAAAAATGTTAGACCATTAAAAAAAAAGAATTTCCTACAGTGGTTCTCCAGCCTCCCGCAATAACCCTGGATCCCATTGTCATTGTAGTGGACACCTCTGCCCTCTTCCTGAACCCATCACTGTGGATGTACCTATGTTGACCTCACCCCACCCACCCAGCTGTATGCACAGTCACATTAAGAGATGACTCTTCCACCCCGCCCCAAAGAGTTTTTAGTACCCCTCCAATTACATTTTTACCATTTGCAGGCTGTACTTGCCTTCCCTGACCATGATAATCCCATCAGAGAGCACATTACCGAGCCATCACCATCAACAGTGAGGCTAAGCCTGATTGATTTTTTTCATTTTGAGCAGGGATTTGCTGGCGGGGTTGGTGGACACGGGGTATTCGGCCATCACTATTTCAGATCATGCCCCACACTGGGTGGAACTGCAGGTTAGTGAGGAGAGCTTCCAGCGTCCGCAATGCAGATTGGACGTGGGCTTGTTGGCGGACGAGGCGGTGTGCAAGAGGCTGAGGAAGTGCATGCAGAACTACCTGGAGGTCAATGACACGGAGGAAGTCTCAGCAGCGGTGGTCTGGGAGGCGCTGAAAGCAGTGGTGAGAGGGGAGCTGATTTCGATCCGGGCTCATAGGGACAGGACGGATAGGGCAGAGACGGACCGACTGGTTAAGGAGATCCTACAGACAGATAGAAGGTATGCGGCGACCCCGGGGATGGAGCTGCTAAGGGAACGTCGGAGGCTGCAGGCTGAGTTCGAGGTGTTGTCCACAGGTAAGGCAGTGGAGCAGCTTAGAAAGGCGAGGGGTGCTTTTTCTGAACATGGGGAGAAGGCAGCAGAATGCTGGCACAGCAGCTTTGGAAGAGGAAGGCGGCTGGGGAAATAGAGAAGGTGGTTGATGGGGATGGGAACTTGGTTGGGGACTCGGCTGGGCGAAACAGTGCGTTCAGGGACTTTTACAATAGAATCTATCGCTCGGAACCCGCCCGCGGGGCCCAAGGGGATGAGACGCTTTTTGGACGGACTGACCTTCGCAAGGGTGGGCAGGGAGCTGGTGGATGGGCTGGGGCCCCCAATTACGGCCGAAGAAATAGCTGAGGGCTTGAAGGCAATGCAGTCGGGTAAGGCCCCGGGGCTAGATGGGTATCCGGTGGAATTCTACAAGAAATTTTCGGGGATATTAGGGCCATTGCTGGTCAAGGTTTTCACTGAGGCGAGGGATAGAGGGGTGCTGCCCCCAACAATGTCACAGGCCACTATTTCGTTAATATTGAAGCGGTACAAGAACCCGGAGCTATGCGGGTCATATAGGCCGATTTCACTGCTTAATGTGGACGCCAAGCTGCTGGCCAAAGCTTTGGCCTCCAGGATTGAAGATGTGATTATGGAGGATCAAAACGGGTTTGTCAAGGGCAGGGAGTTGGTGGCCAATATAAGAAGGCTGCTCAATGTGATTATGATGCCCCCGGAGAGTAGAGAGGTTGAGGTAATTGTGGCCATGGATGCGGAGAGGGAGTTCGATCGGGTGGAGTGGGACTATCTATGGGAGGTGCTGGGGCGATTTGGGTTCGGTAGGGGCTTTATCGACTGGGTTAGGCTGTTGTACCAGACCCCGGAGGCTAGTGTAAAGACGAATAAGATGACCTCAAACTATTTTAGACTGCACTGGGGGACAAGACCTGGATGCCCCCTTTCCCCACTGCTGTTTGCGTTAGCTATAGAGCCGCTGGCAATTGCTCTGAGAGCTGCAAGGGGCTGGTTCGGGGGTGGGGGGTGGAATATTGGGTCTCGCTCTACGTGGACGACCTGCTCTTATATGTAGCAGATCAAGGGGCAGGGATGGGTGAAATCATGGCGCCTTTGGGGGAATTTGGCCGTTTTTCAGGATATAAACTGAATGTGACAAAGAGCGAGATGTTTGTAGTCTAGGCAAGAGATCAGGAGGGTCGGCAGGGGGAGCTACCGTTTAGGTTAATGGGGGACAGTTTTAGGTATCTAGGGATACAAGTGGCGCGCAACTGGGGCCAGTTACACAAGTTGAACTTGTCCCGGTTGGTTGAGCAGATGAGGGGCGAGTTTCGGAGATTTGATACACGACCGCTGTCGCTGGCTGGGAGGGTGCAGATGGTTAACCAGATGACGGTCCTATCGAGATTTTTATTTGTACTCCAATGTCTCCCAATTTGCATCCCGCGGTCCTTTTTTAAGAGGATTAACAAAATCATTCTGGGCTTTGTCTGGGCGGGTAAGTCCCCGTGGGTGGAGAAGGCGATGCTCGAGAGGAATCGGGGGGAAGGGGGGCCTTGCCCTGCTAAATTTCAGTAATTATTACTGGGCAGCCAACATTGCTATGATAAGGAAGTGGGTGGTGGGGACAGGGGTCGGTTTGGGAGCGGATGGAGGCAGCTTCATGTAGGGGCACCAGCTTGGGGGCGTTGATAACGGCACCTCTGCCGTTCCTGCTGGCGAGATATTCCACCAGCCCCGTGGTGGTGGCGGCCTTGAGGATCTGGGGTCAGTGGAGGAGGCACTTTGGAGCAGTGGGAGCATCGGTGTGGTCCCCAATATGTTACAACTGCCGGTTTGCCCCAGGGAACTTGGATGGGGGGGTTTCAAGTATTTTTTTACTTTTATTTTTTTATAAATTTAGAGTACCCAATTATTTTTTCCAATTAAGGGGCAATTTAGCATGTCCAATTCACGTAACCTGCACATCTTTGGGTTGTGGGGGCGAAACCCACGCAGACACGGTGAGAATGTGCAAACTCCACACGGACAGTGACCCAGAGCCAGGATCGAACCTGGGACCTCGGCGCCGTGAGGCAGCAATGCTAACCACTGTGCCACCGTGCTGCCCTGGGGGGTTTCAAGTATGGCGAAGGGCGGGAATTGAGAGGATGGGGGACCTGTTCCTGGAAGGGCGCTTCCCTAGCTTGAGGGCGCTGGAGGAGAAGTTTGGGTTGGCAAGAGGGAACAAATTCAGATATTTACAGGTGCGGGACTTCCTGCCCCCTTCCCACTCCTGCCACGAAGGGGAATCCAGGATAGAATAGTGTCTATGGGATGGGTGGGAGAGGGGAGAACTTGGAAATCTACAAAGAACTAATGGGGGCAGAGGAGACACAGACTGAGGAGCTGAAGCGTAAGTGGGAGGTGGAGCTTGGGGGAGAGATGGAGGACGGCTTATGGGCGGACACATTGAGCAGAGTCAACCTGACCGCTACATGCACAAGGCTCAGCTTGATCCAATTCAAGGTGGTCCACCGGCCCACATGACAGTGCCCTAGATGAGTAGATTCTTTGGGGAAGAGGATAGGTGTGTAAAATGTGCGGGCGGACAAGCGAACCATGTCCACATGTTCTGTGCGCTTCCAAAACTTAGAGGATATTGGCAGGAGTTTACAGACGTCATGTCCAGAGTATTGAAAGCAAGGGTGGCAATGAGTCCAGAGGTGGCGATTTTTAGGGTATCCAGGAGGAGAAAGTGGCAGATGTTCTGGCCTTTGCCTCCCCGGTAGCCCGGAGATGGATATTATTAGCTTGGAGGGACTCAAAGCCCCCGAAGTCGGAGACCTGGTTAACCGACATGGCTAGCTTTCTCGGCCTAGAGAAGATTAAGTTCGCCTTGAGAGGGTCAGTGTTAGGGTTCGTCCTGAGGTAGCAACCATTTATCGACTTCTTTGCGGAGAATTAATAGTCAGCGGTGGAGGGGGAGGGGGGGGGCGGGGGGGCGGGAGGGGGTCTAGTGTAGCGTGGAATAGGGGGCTAAATAGGCAGGTCTTGGAGGGATGGGAGTAGGTGTTTGCACTATGTTTATTGTTCTTTGTACATTGTTTTTATACTGTTGTTGTTTGTAATGCCAAAAATACCTCATTAAAATTGTTTTAAAACAACAGTGAGGCTAAGCCCATACCCCACATACCAAGCTGTGCCTGATCCCCATTGAGCACACAGGCCTTGGCTCTTCCTGGAACGGGAACCCAACATGCCAGCCATGCATAGCCCTGTAGCATGGCCCACAGAGCCCCCGGACGGCCTTTAATCTCTCACCTTGACCACTTGGCATCAACCCAGGGGTCATCTCTCACTCAGCTCTCCAACTTCTAAGTAAACATAAGGCTGTTTCCCTTTGCTCCCTGCTCCAGGGGTCTCTGTACAATCTGTCACTCTTGTACTTTATTAACACCCCTCACACCTTTTGTACTCTAGACTCTGTGTGTTTCTCGTCCTCTTCACGCAAATGGAATCACTCCATCTCTGCCCACTGTTGCATGTCAAATTCCAGCTTCCCACCCCAATTTTCCCTGTGCTTGCTATTGTCACCCCCTCCAACCCTACCAAACCCCTTCACCCTAATGTCTCTGTCATCCTCCCGCTTCGCCAAACCTACCTAGCCCCTTTCACCCTTGGTACTGCCTGAGAACCAATGCACAATGCCAGAGTAGCCCGACAGCCAAGTTGAGCAGTCCAGCACAACACCCAAGGCAGCCATGGTGAGCAGCCCTACCATACACCCCCACCAGTATGGGCTAACATTGGTATCGCTGAGGAACCGGAGCAGCGCTGTTGCAGGTCGGATTTGAATGTTTCATTCACCTCAAAATCACAAGTGAAGTGAGGGTGGACAGCTGCACGCCACTTATATCTGGGTGTAATTTAGACCAGTCTTATCTCACTGGAGTTGCATGAATTTAGGAGGGGAATGTGATTCTAATGGAGTGCATTTTTAATGAGTTCGCATTAACATGCTAATACATGCAAAAAACATTCCCGACATGGCTCAGTGGGAAAGACGGCCCGTCGGTCTCCCACCATGAAAGTGGCGAGGGGAAAACTCCAACTCATTTTTCCGCTGGTGGTAATCTGACCTCACTCCAAATTTTCCACTCCTGCCTGCCACAAAACCTACTGCTGGCAGAATCGGAAAATTCAACCTGTCCATTTCTTTTGTGCGAGTGATGGAGAAAATAGGCCAGGAAAATATGATGAACACTGCTTGATTTAAAATCAAAGATACATCTGTGGAAAGTTACAATAAATTTATATTTGTTTTTATTGTTTTCATTTCAGGCAATGTTGCAGTTGTGGGTGTCAAGGGACCGTCACTATTTCCACAGATCCACTGCTTAGAACAGTCATACGCATTTGTTTCGGTCCCTTAGCTCCTGTTGTGGTGACGATGCTGCAATAACAAAATGAGCAATCAAATGAGGTTTTGCTCTTTAGTTTTATTGCTACATTCTACCTATCAGGTATTGAGGATGGGGAGAATCTAATTTTAATAAACCCAGAGTACAATGTGTGCAACAGAGTGAAGCACTGGAGGACACCATGCAAGCAAATCAGCCAGGAAGCTGCACAATTATACCCTGTTGTTATATTTTGAACATTGCATAAATAATTGAATATTCTGCAAACAAAATAACTTATTTGGCCAGTTTAGTATGAGACTCATCACCATAGTTGAGAGTTTTCACACCAAACTTTGAAGAAATTCATCCAGGCAGCTCTCTGATTAATTATTGTATTACTATTTCTGCCAGTACAGGGCTGAGTTAACTAAGTACAGGCCTGAAATTGACCTTTCTAGTCTTGTGCCTCAGTTCAACATTAGGCAGTACATTGACTAACTGTGCCATCTAAGGAATGACGCACTGGGAGGGCAGCACGGTGGCGCAGTGGGTTAGCACTGTGGCCTCACGGCGCCGAGGTCCCAGGTTCGATCCCGGCTCTGGGTCACTGTCCGTGTGGAGTTTGCACATTCTCCCCGTGTTTGCGTGGGTTTCACCCCCACAACCCAAAAATGTGCAAGTTAGGTGGATTGGCCACACTAAATTGCCCATTAATTGGAAAAAAAAATAATTGGGTACTCTAAAATTAAAAAAAAAGGAATAATGCACTGGGACTTTAACTGAGATCCCAGTTCCTGGGTACGAGTTAGACACTGTGCATCCTAAGTGTGCTGCACAGAATAATTAATCATCAAAGTAACTTATTAGTTTGGACATTGCACCAACTGACAGACATGGAGATTCTTCACTCTGGTTAGCTACTGAGAAATTCAGTTATCAAACCAAAATATTGGACATCAGAACAATATATTTTAAAGCAATCAACAGTTTAAATTATAAACTCACCTGGATTTGTGGATTCAGGTGACTTAAATGACCTGGTCTATACCTCCACACAGGGAAATGGAGAGAGGAAAATCAGCAATTGGTGCAGTCCTAAAATATATTAACAATGGCAGCATGGGGTCTGTTCAAACACAGTTGCCAGTAGGCCTCCAGCACCAATGTCTCACCTAATATTAAGGGAGAAAGACTTACCTTTGAGGCCTTCATGTTTGCTGCCTGCATTTCGTTAGAGGTGAGGAGCTGGGTGAATCCTAAGGTCCACTTTGTCCAATTGATCTTCAAAACCAAGTGCTCTGCCAGCAAGGGAACAGGAAAATATGACATCAGGGTTGGGAAAACCCCTGCTCAATTAGCCTGCCACTATTGTAAGCACCGGCAGTGTGGAACTTATGGAAATCCCCAAATATGCAGAGCAATATGAATTGATTGGTGGTCTGTGTTATGTGTTTCTACCCTACATTTGCTGAGGCCAAATGGAGTGGTCCAACTGCAACTCATATGAGATCAGCTAACTAAATGCTAACCAGCAATTGATAGGATTTTTTGGTATGTATGGTTAAAATTACATTGGCCAATGTATTTGTTCAGTAGACCACGATGGCAGCCTGATAGATTTAATTTACAGGCGTAAAAATTAGTCGCACCTGGAGGTGTTGAGGGCAGGGGGGTGGGTGGTGTTTGCATTCCCTGAGCCTGAATGGTAAGGCCCAAGGTGTTCATTATTGGGTTGTAGGCCTCATTCACATCGAGCTGGTATAACACAAACAATTTATTGAAGAGGATCAAACAACAATCGGGCCACTGCTCAGGGATCTGAGGACCTGCAGTGGTAACCAAAAAGGAAAGGATCAGAAGCCTGGTCACGGGGAACTGGTGTGAGGGTGAAGTGGAGATTGGAGGCTGGAAGGGGTTATAAGAAGTTAGTCTGGGGTAAGGAATTGCCTGCATTCTTTAAATTTGTTGGTAAGAAGTGGTCCCAAGACTAGGACGTGCTGCCTCAGGACAAAACAGCCTTGGTAATGGGGGTTTAAACCAACATCAGGCCATGCTCCGCCCGGTGGGGGGCAAGTAGCCGCACCACTTAAAGCCCCATGCAGATACGGATGCAGAATGGCTGGGTCCGTGGCCGCGCATGTGTACGGCGACGGCCTGTTGCGGCCGCGCCATACAACATGGCGCCAGCCATGTGTGGACCCAGCCTGCCAAAAAGTGCCCCCCTGTAACCCCCTCTCCGTCCCAAACCAGTCCTCCCAGCCCCCACCTAAGCCCCCCCTGCCAGCAGAATGGCTCCCCCCCCCCCCCGACTGTGGCGGCACTAGACACAGTCCGCAGCTGCCATGCGAGGTCCCCAAAAATTGAGAGGACATGCGACCGATTCCATCGGGAAGTTAGTCCATGTGGGGGGGGGGGGGGGGGGGGGGGGGGGGGGTGGGGGGGGGGGGGGGGGGGGAAGCATGGGGAGAGGGTCTCAGGTGACAACCTGAGGCCGTCCCAACGGCGTGCGCCATTCTCCTCGAGTATGCCGTTTTTGAGGGGGTGGAGCATCCGGAAAGCGGCACTGCCCCTGATTCCATCATAAAAATGGATTCTCCGGCCAATCGGCGAATGTGATTTCGGCATCGGCAATTGGAGAATCCCGCCAATTGTTTTCCTTTGCAACATGGAGGGTAATGCAGTTCTGGGCCAACCATAAATTTGTGAACTTGCTCCCTACCCACCAGTAATCCGGGTAGTGGCAAAAAGCCTGTGCTGTGTAACTAAGTTCATAGGTTTATAAATCTTGTCAATGCAAATTAAGTTCCACCTGATATTGCAGAAGGAAACTTAACTGACTATGGTGCTATTTATTAAATTCATTTTCTCCCTGTTAACTGAATTGGCAAACGGTTTAGTCAGCATCTATAAAACTGGTAAGAGTATTGATGACAAACTGTGATGGTGACGCTAGCTCTGAAATTGTTTATACTTAGGTTTGAAGCATTAATGCCATCTATAACCTTTCACTACTGGAAGAACTACTGGACGCAAGCATACTAGACAAAGGACACTGTAGTGACATGTCTGACCGACTGATAGAAAGGGCCGACACCGTACTGGACGCAACAAGAAAGAAATGGGAGGAGGACCCGGGGATTGAGATAGGGTGGGGACTCTGGAGCGAAGCACTGCATAGGGTCAACTCCACCTCCACCTGCGCAAGGCTCAGCCTGACGCAACTAGAAGTGGTACATAGAGCCCACTTAACGAGAAACCGTATGAGTAGGTTCTTCCCGGAGGTGGAGGATAGATGTGAACGGTGCCAAGGAGGCCCAGACAACCATGCCCACATGTTCTGGTCTTGCCCCAGACTTGCAGGGTACTGGACAGCCTTCTTCGAGGCAATGTCCAAAGTGGTGGGGATGAGGGTGGAGCCATGCCCGTAAATGGCGGTCTTCGGGGTTTCGGACCAGCCAGATCTATTCCTGGGGAGGAGGGCGGATGCCCTTGCCTTTGCCTCCCTGATCGCCCGCCGTAGAATCCTATTCGGCTGGCGGTCAGCAGCACCACCCAAAGCTGCAGGGTGGCTGTCTGACCTCTCGGAATCTCTCCAAATGGAGAAAATCAAATTCGCCATCCGAGGGTCAGACGACGGCTTCCACAGAATGTGGGAGCCATTCACGCAATTGTTCCGGGACCTGTTTGTGGCCAACGAGCAGGAAGAAGAATAGCCAGGTAGCCAAGAATCAGGGGAAAGTAGCCAAAGCATGAAGGGGAGAGATAGACCGGGACGGAGGGGGGGACGACAGTTAAACCTAAGAGGAAAGAAAGGCGAACCACGGGAGTGGGGGGGGAGAGGGAAGAGACAGGGAACAAGAGAGGAGAACCAGGGAGGTGGGGGGAGGGTGGGAAATGAGAGCCGGAAGGAAGGCACGGGATACAATAACGAACATGGCATCTCCAGGAGCAGGGAACGAGGAGAATGAAGACGAAAGACGGGAGGAACGGCAGAAGCGGAGGTAAGCGCAAGACGGCAGCGAGATCCATCTGGGAGAACTGGGAGAAGCAAGCGACAACAACACCAAGCCCATTCGGGTATTGCCCACTGTAATTGTTTCTCCGGCACCCGAATGTATATTTACCTCCCCAGGCTCTCCACCCCCCCCCCCCCCCCCCCTCCCCCCCACAGGAGGACAGGTATCCAGTGCTTCAAAAGAATGAATGAACTCCTCTGTTCAGGTACCCTGGCTGTACTACCCTGGCTGAGCTAAGCTCGCTGGCAGAAAATTGACTAAAATGTGGCCTGAACGGGAAGGAACTCCCTGAGGTCCCCCAAAAAAATGGCAAAATCCCGGTGACTAGCAGGGTGAATCTAGCACTGCAGCTGCCAAGAAACACCCTGCCAAGTGTGCCCAAAACCAGACTTGGTTTTAAGTCTGCTGAATCATGCCCGACTTCTCTGATATGGAGATTGAAGAACCATCATAGCTTTCACCCACACACTCCGCCAGTGGAGAGGCACACATCTCTGTGGGACCTAATTTTAGAGAGGCCTTCAGGGTCACAAACAGGTGAGCATATCACTCTGTCTGATCCACAGTTAGTGGAGGCAGAGACATCCAAGAGTGCCGGCACTCAGAGCATTGCTGGATGCCAGGAATCTGTTGAGACCCAACCAGTTGACATGCCTCTGGACTGGGTTGTGCCTCAGTTGCTGGAGCTCCAAAGGCAAAGTCGGGAACATCAGCAAGGGATGTCGGATACACTCCTCGGATTGAAAGGCAGGATTGAGAAGTTGTACCGCCTTCTGTCCGACAAGATAGCGCTGGCACTCCGACACAAACAGGTCGACACAGCGAAGCTGGCAGCTACCATGAGACTTTGGTGCAAGACGTCTGTCTCCAGAGGACGTGAGGGTTTCTCGAGCTCACTCTATTGCAAAATAGAAGCCAGGGGCCTTCGGGTACCCGTCGGGATGCGCAGCAATCGATCCACAGCCATCCACCCAGGTGACAATTCCATTTCCCCTCTTCCTGTGACTGCATCAGCTCCAACTCCGCAGGAGGGTGGAACTGCCCTACTGCAAGACCCAAATTGCAAGCCTGTGCCCTCCAAGTCTCGACGCCCAGGATAATCACAGACAACGGGGCGTGAGAGAGAACAGACTCCCACCACCTGTGCTGTGGATGCTGGGACACACCAAAATATAGCAGCAGTAGAATCATAGACCATAGAACCACTACAGTGCAGAAGGATGCCATTTTACCCATTGAGTCTGCGCCAACCCTCTGAAAGAGCACCCTATACGGCGCTGAGGACCAGGGTTCGAATCCCGGGCCTGGGCCACTGTCCATGTGGAGTTTGCACATTCTCCCCATGTCTGCCTGGGTTTCACCCCCACAACCCAAAGATGTGCAGGTTAGGTGGATTGACCATGTTAAATTGCCGCTTAATTGGAAAAAAAATTATAATTGGGTGCTCTAAATTTAAAAAAAAGAAAGAGCACCGTAGCCAGACTCCCACACTATCCCTGCAATCCCAAAACTCCACCTAACCCACATATCCCTGGGCACCAAGGGCAAGTTAGCATGGCCAATCCACCTAACCTGCACATTTTTGGACTGTGGGAGGAAACTGGAGCATCCGGCGGAAACCCACATAGACGCTGGTAGAATGTGCAAACTCCACTCACAAAAATCACCCAAGGTTGGAATTGAACCCGTGTCTCTGGCGCTGTGAGGCAGCAGTGCTAACTCTGTGCTGCCGAAAGGTTAAGGCTCTTTAGTTGCACAGCTTTTAAAAATTATTTTATTGGATGTGGGCATCGCTGGCTAGGCCAGCATTTATTGCCCATAGCTAGTTGTCCTTGAGGAGGTGGTAGGGAGCTGCCTTCTTGAACTGCTGCAGTCCATGTGATGTAGATACACACACAGTGCTGTTAAGGTGGGATCCAGGATTGTGACCCAGCGACAGTGAAGGAACGGCGATATATTTCCAAGTCAGGATGGTGAGTGATTTGGAGGGGAACCTCCAGGTGGTTGTGTTCCTCGGTATCTGCTGCCATTATTCTTCTAGGTGGTTAGGGTCATGGGATTGGAAGGTGCCGCCGAAGGAGCCTTGGTGAGTTTCTGCAGTGTAGAATGGTACATGGCTGAGATTGTTCATTGGTAGTGGAGGGATTGAATGTTTGTGGAAGGGGCAGTAATCAAGCGGGCTGCTTTGTTGTGGATGGTGCTGAGCTTCTCGAGTGTTGTTGGAGCTGCTCTCATCCAGGCAAGTAGAGAGTATTCCATTACACTCCTGATCTGTGCATTGTAGGTGGTGGACAGACTTTGGGGGGTCAGGGGGTGAGTTACTAGCCACTGGCTACCTAGCCTTTAACCTGTCCTGGTAGCCACAGTATTTATATGGCTAGTGCAGTTCAGTTTCTGATCAATGGTAACCCCCAGGGTGTTGATAGTGGGGGATTTAGCGATGATAATGCCATTGAATGTCAAGGATTATGGGTACAGGTGTTCAGCACTTGCAGATAGCATTCATCTCTGGAGATAAGTCTTCACTTGTTGCACCCTTTCTATGTCTCCTTGTTCTGATGACATGTCTTCCTGAGATGCTGGCCAGAAAACTGATCCACAGAAAGGCTGGGTGCTCAGTCCAGACCTTCCTCCAAGTGCTTTGTACATGGTTGCCAGCACATTGGTGGTGTCCCCTCACAGTGACTAGACACATCAGTCACGTCTCACAGTTACTAGGCATCAGTCATGACAGTCAAATCAATCACACCTCACAGTAAGGCAGCACGGTGGCGCAGTTGTTTGCACTGCCGCCTCACGACGCCGAGGTCCCAGGTTCGATCCCGGCTCTGAGTCACTGTCCATGTGGAGTTTGCACATTCTCCCTGTGTTTGTGTGGGTTTCGCTCCCACAACCCAAAAGATAGAACATAGAACAGTACAGCACAGAACAGGCCCTTCGGCCCTCGATGTTGTGCCGAGCCTTGTCCGAAACCAAGATCAAGCTATCTTACTCCCTGTCTTTCTGGTGTGCTCCATGTGCCTATCCAATAACCGCTTGAAAATTCCTAACGTGTCCGACTCCACTATCACAGCAGGCAGTCCATTCCACACCCTGAGTAAAGAACCTACCTCGGACATCCCTCCTATGTCTCCCACCCTGAATCTTATAGTTATGCCCCCTTGTAACAGCTACATCCACCCGAGGAAATAGTCTCTGAACGTCCACTCTATCTATCCCCCTCATCATCTTATAAACCTCTATTAAGTCACCTCTGATCCCCCTCTGCTCCTTTCCTCATATGACCTATCCTGCAAACCAGGCAGCATCCTGGTAAATCTCCTTTGCACCCTTTCCAATGCTTCCACATCCTTCCTATAATGAGGTGACCAGAACCGCACACAATACTCCAAATATGGTCTCACCAGGGTCATGTACAGTTGCAGCATAACCCCGCGGCTCTTAAACTCAAGCCCCCTTTTAATAAACGCTAACACACTATAGGCCTTCTTCACGGCTCTATCCACTTGAGTGGAAACCTTCAGAGATCTGTGGACATGAACCCCAAGATCTCTCTGTTCCTCCACATTCCTCAGAATCCTGCCGTTGACCCTGTAATCCGCATTCAAATTTTTTCAACCAAAATGAATCACCTCGCATGTTTCAGGGTTAAACTCCATCTGCCATTTTTCGGCCCAGCTCTGCATCCTATCAATATCTCTTTGCAGCCTACAACAGCCCTCCACCTCATCCACTACTCCACCAATCTTGGTGTCACCAGCAAATTTACTGACCCACCCTTCAGCCCCCTCCTCCAAGTCATTGATAAAAATCACAAATAGCAGAGGACCCAGCACTGATCCCTGTGGTACACCGCTGGTAACTGGTCTCCAGTCTGAAAATATTCCATCCACCACCACCCTCTGTCTTCTATGTGATAGCCAGTTACTTATCCAATTGGCCAAATTTCCCTCTTTCCCACACCTCCTACCTTCTTCATAAGCCGACCATGGGGAACGTTATCAAACGCCTTACTAAAATCCATGTATACGGCATCAACTGCTCTACCTTCATCTACACACTTAGTTACCTCCTCAAAGAATTCAATCAAATTTGTGAGGCAAGACTTACCCTTCACGAATCCGTGTTGACCATCCCGGATTAAGCTGCATCTTTCGAAATGGTCATAAATCCTATTCTTCAGGACCTTTTCCATTAACTTACCAACCACCGAAGTAAGGCTAACCGGCCTATAATTACCAGGGTTATTCCTTTTCTTGAACAGAGGAACAACATTCGCCACTCTCCAGTCCTCTGGCACTATCCCCGTGGACAGTGAGGACTCAAAGATCAAAGCCAAAGGCTCTGCAATCTCATCCCTTGCCTTCCAAAGAATCCTTGGATATATCCCATCTGGCCCAGGGGACTTGTCGACCCTAAGGTTTTTCAAAGTTGCTAATACATCCTTCCTCAGAACATTTACCTCCTCCAACCTCCCCGCCTGTATCACACTCTCATCCTCAAAAACATGGCCCCTCTCCTTGGTGAACACTGAAGAAAAGTATTCATTCAACGCCTCTCCTATTTTTTGAAATGAAATGAAAATCACTTATTGTCGCAAGTAGGCTTCAAATGAAGTTACTGTGAAAAGCCCCTAGTCGCCACATTCCGGCGCCTGTTCGGGAGGCTGGTACGGGAATTGAACCGTGCTGCTGGCCTGCCTTGGTCTGCTATAAAAGTCAGCTATTTAGCCCAGTGTGCTAAACCAGCCCCCATGGAGTCTTCTGACTCCATGCACAAGTTTCCACTACTATCCTTTTTTTTATAGCTCATTCCTTGCTACCTTGTAACCCTCAAGCGACCCAACTGAACCTTGTTTTCTCATCCTTACATACACTTCCTTTTTCCTCTTGACAAGACATTGAACCTCTTTTGTGAACCATGGTTCCCTCACACGGCCATTTCCTCCCTGCCTGACATGGGTAGGTGGATTGGCCACACAAAATTGTCCCTTAATTGGAAAAAATGAATTGGGTACTCCAAATTTACAAAAAAGAAAATCACACCTCTCAGTGACTAGACACATTAGTCATGTCAGTTTCTCGTGGGAAATTAGGACAACTCCCACAATATTCAGGGCTGCTGTCACTCATCCCAGTCATTATCAATGTGCTCTCTGCACATGGTGCCCTGCTTCTTGCCCCATATTCCATTAGCCTCAGCCTATGGTGACACTGAGCTTCAAGGGCACAGATCACTAAGGAAGACCTTAGAAATAGAGAGGTGAGACTCCGCGTGATAGCACCATGATATGACCAAGGTCACTGAGAGTAAGTGAGCTGCCATCAGCCAGACAGGAGTCAGACATTCGCAGTAACTCTGAGGATTAATACACGGTTCCCACTGCAAGTCACCATCATCCTCCTGCAACATGGGGACTTTGGGCAACCGTTTCCTCCCCATGACAGGAGCCTTATCAGCGAGGGTGTACACTGCCAGCAGTCAGACAGGAGAGCAATGCTCATAGAAGGGATGTTAGGATGATGGGATATGCTCAGCAGTTTGACTCATCACCATCCATGAATTGGGCAGATCTGAGTGTATCCCAAACCCGTCTGTATCATCTGGCCATTGCCACTGCTTCATAGCCAACATCCTCCCCCTCCAGGTCCTCCTCTCCATCGTCTGCCTTGATGTCCTCCTCATCTGAGGAAACCTGCCAATCCTCCATCTCCTCCTTGGGCATTTCCTGCCCCCTTCATTGAAGCGGCAGGTTGTGAAGGACGCAGCAGGTGACCACTATCCGCAACACTCTCTGTGGATCCCACCTTGCATGGCTCCACCAGACCGATCCAAGGTCTGGAACCTCATTTTCAGCATCCCCATGGTCTACAGCACCAAATTGTGAGTAGCATGAACCTCGTTGTATCTCGTCTCTACTGCACACTGTGGCCACCACACAGGCATCATCAGCCATGTCCTCAGTAGGTACCCCTTGGAGCCCAGGAACCAAGCCCATAGCCGTTGTGAACCCTCAAACATGACAGGAATCTGAGAGCTGCTCGGAATGTATGAGCCATGCACACTCACTGGGAACAGAGCACAGCCCTGGAGGATGTGTTTCATGTGGACACCAACTGAATATTTAGGGAGAGGAAGCTCTTGCAATTGACGAACTGCACTCCTTGATGCCATGCGGATCAGAGAGCCATATGAGTGCAATTGATGGCACTCAGTAACTGTGGAAAGCCAGACACCTGTGTGGCTTGCATTCTGGCTAGCCTGATCCCAATTGAAATGGACATATTTTTGTCTCCTTGCACAGTGTGCATCTGTCACCTCTTGGATGCACTTATGTGCAGAGGCTTGGTACCCTAGTTCCATTGGAGAAGGTCCTGCCACCCCTTCCTCCTCAGGGTTCTCCCCATCCCTCTGGAGAGCCAGGCCCCTATGTTGACGTCTCCTTCCTCTCTATGAGCCAGAAGAATGATTGCTAGTTACAAAGGCTCCATCTCTCCCTCATGCAGATCACTGCAGAAGCAAACAGAGAGAGTTGACGGTGAACTTTTGTCTGCAAGGGTCACCCGTTGGTAACTGCATCTCGATGGCCAGTGACTCATGCGCTACAGCCACCATATTGATGGCCAGTCCTTCATTTCCTCCCTGAATGGACAAGACTCCACACCACCCTTGCCCCACGCAACTTGACTGAGAGGCCACAGCTTTGACCATTCTACTGCTTCCTGAACTCCAATCTAAGGCACAGGCATTGTTCCAAGCTTCCCCTTTAGTGTTGAGCCTTCCCCCTTCTCGCACCAACTCTTCCCCAGCTCCACTACCCCTTCAAACCCCTGTGCCTTCACCATTTACCCCGGTGCATTCATTCCTTTCGCTCCGGTGTCTGGTATCTTCAGTAGCAATGCCAGATTCCCTTCAGTCCCGGTTTCTGACTCCCTTCAGCCCCGGTGCCTTCCCCCTTCAGCCCCGGTGCCTTCCCCCTTCAGTCTCGGTGCCTTCCCCCTTCATCCCCCGGTGCCTTCCCCCTTCAGCCCCCGGTGCCTTCCCCCTTCAGCCCCAGTGCCTTCCCCCTTCAGCCCCCGATGCCTTCCCCCTTCAGCCCCCGTGCCTTCCCCCTTTCAGGCCCCGTGCCTTCCCCCTTCAGCCCCCATGCCTTCCCCCTTCAGCCCCCGGTGCCTTCCCCCTTCAGCCCCCGTGCCTTCCCCCTTCAGCCCCCATTCCTTCCCCCTTCAGCCCCGGTGCCTTCCGCCTTCAGCCTCCGTGCCTTCCCCCTTCAGCCCCCGATGCATTCCCCCTTCAGCCCCCGGTGCCTTCTCTTTCAGCCCCCGTGCCTTCCCCCTTCAGTCTCGGTGCCTTCCCCCTTCAGCCCCGGTGCCTTCCCCCTTCAGCCCCCGATGCCTTCCCCCTTCAGCCCCCGTGCCTTCCCTCTTCAGCCCCCGGTGCCGTCCCCCTTCAGCCCCTGTGCCTTCCCCCTTCAGCCCCCGTGCATTCCCCCTTCAGCCCCGGTGCCTTCCCCCTTCAGCCCCGTGCCTTCCCCCTTCAGCCCCCGTGCCTTCCCCCTTCAGCCCCCGGTGCCTTCCCCCTTCAGTCTCGGTGCTTTCCCCCTTCAGCCCCCGTGCCTTCCCCCTTCAGTCTCGGTGCCTTCCCCCTTCAGCCCCCGTGCCTTCCCCCTTCAGCCCCCGGTGCCTTCCCCCTTCAGTCTCGGTGCTTTCCCCCTTCAGCCCCCGGTGCCTTCCCCCTTCAGTCTCGGTGCTTTCCCCCTTCAGCCCCCGTGCCTTCCCCCTTCAGCCCCGGTGCCTTCCCCCTTCAGCCCCCGTGCCTTCCCCCTTCAGCCCCCGGTGCCTTCCCCCTTCAGCCCCCATTCCTTCCCCCTTCAGCCCCCGATGCCTTCCCCCTTCAGCCCCCGTGCCTTCCCCCGTCAGCCCCCGGTGCCTTCCCCCTTCAGCCCCGGTGCCTTCCCCCTTCAGCCCCAATGCCTTCCCCCTTCAGCCCCCGGTGCCTTCCCCCTTCAGCCCCCGTGCCTTCCCCCTTCAGTCTCGGTGCCTTCCCCCTTCAGCCCCCGGTGCCTTCCCCCTTCAGCCCCCGTGCCTTCCCCCTTCAGCCCCCGGTGCCATCCCCCTTCAGCCCCCGGTGCCTTCCCCCTTCAGCCCCCATTCCTTCCCCCTTCAGCCCCCGATGCCTTCCCCCTTCAGCCCCCGTGCCTTCCCCTTCAGCCCCCGGTGCCTTCCCCCTTCAGCCCCGGTGCCTTCCCCCTTCAGCCCCAATGCCTTCCCCCTTCAGCCCCCGGTGCCTTCCCCCTTCAGCCCCCGTGCCTTCCCCCTTCAGTCTCGGTGCCTTCCCCCTTCAGCCCCCGGTGCCTTCCCCCTTCAGCCCCGGTGCCTTCCCCCTTCAGCCCCCGATGCCATCCCCCTTCAGCCCCCGGTGCCTTCCCCCTTCAGCCCCGGTGCCTTCCCCCTTCAGCCCCCGTGCCTTCCCCCTTCAGCCCCCGGTGCCTTCCCCCTTCAGCCCCCGTGCCTTCCCCCTTCAGTCTCGGTGCCTTCCCCCTTCAGCCCCCGTGCCTTCCCCCTTCAGTCTCGGTGCCTTCCCCCTTCAGCCCCCGGTGCCTTCCCCCTTCAGCCCCCGTGCCTTCCCCCTTCCGCCCCCGGTGCCCTCCCCCTTCAGCCCCCAGTGCCTTCCCCCCTTCAGCCCCGGTGCCTTCCCCCTTCAGCCCCCGTGCCTTCCCCCTTCAGCCCCCGTGCCTTCCCCCTTCAGCCCCTGGTGCCTTCCCCCTTCAGCCCCCGGTGCCTTCCCCCTTCAGCCCCCGGTGCCTTCCCCCTTCAGCCCCTGTGCCATCCCCCTTCAGCCCCTGTACCTTCCCCCTTCAGCCCCCGGTGCCTTCCCCCTTCAGCCCCTGTACCTTCCCCCTCCAGCCCCCGGTGCCTTCCCCCTTCAGCCCCTGTGCCATCCCCCTTCAGCCCCTGTACCTTCCCCCTTCAGCCCCCGGTGCCTTCCCCCTTCAGCCCCCGGTGCCTTCCCCCTTCAGCCCCCGTGCCTTCCCCCTTCAGCCCCCGGTGCCTTCCCCCTTCAGCCCCGGTGCCTTCCCCCTTCAACCCCCCGTGCCTTCCCCCTTCAGTCTCGGTGCCTTCCCCCTTCAGCCCCCGGTGCCTTCCCCCTTTCAGCCCCCGTGCCTTCCCCCTTCAGCCCCCATGCCTTCCCCCTTCAGTCTCGGTGCCTTCCCCCTTCAGTCTCGGTGCCTTCCCCCTTCAGCCCCGGTGCCTTCCCCCTTCAGCCCCGGTGCCTTCCCCCTTCAGCCCCGGTGCCTTCCCCCTTCAGCCCCCGTTGCCTTCCCCCTTCAGTCTCGGTGCCTTCCCCCTTCAGCCCCCGGTGCCTTCCCCCTTCAGCCCCCGGTGTCTTCCCCCTTCAGCCCCGGTGCCTTCCCCCTTCAGCCCCGGTGCCTTCCCCCTTCAGCCCCGGTGCCTTCCCCCTTCAGCCCCGGTGCCTTCCCCCTTCAGCCCCGGTGTCTTCCCCCTTCAGCCCCGGTGCCTTCCCCCTTCAGCCCCCGGTGTCTTCCCCCTTCAGCCCCGGTGCCTTCCCCCTTCAGCCCCGGTGCCTTCCCCCTTCAGCCCCGGTGCCTTCCCCCTTCAGCCCCCGTGCCTTCCCCCTTTCAGCCCCCGGTGCCTTCCCCCTTCAGCCCCCGTGCCTTCCCCCTTCAGCCCCGGTGCCTTCCCCCTTCAGCCCCCGTGCCTTCCCCCTTTCAGCCCCCGGTGCCTTCCCCCTTCAGCCCCGGTGCCTTCCCCCTTTCAGCCCCCGGTGCCTTCCCCCTTCAGCCCCCGTGCCTTCCCTCTTCAGCCCTCGTGCCTTCCCCCTTCAGCCCCCGGTGTCTTCCCCCTTCAGCCCCGGTGCCTTCCCCCTTCAGCCCCCGGTGTCTTCCCCCTTCAGCCCCCGGTGTCTTCCCCCTTCAGCCCCCGGTGTCTTCCCCCTTCAGCCCCCGGTGTCTTCCCCCTTCAGCCCCCGGTGTCTTCCCCCTTCAGCCCCCGGTGCCTTCCCCCTTCAGCCCCGGTGCCTTCCCCCTTCAGCCCCCGTGCCTTCCCTCTTCAGCCCTCGTGCCTTCCCCCTTCAGCCCCCGGTGTCTTCCCCCTTCAGCCCCCGTGCCTTCCCCCTTCAGCCCCGGTGCCTTCCCCCTTCAGCCCCGGTGCCTTCCCCCTTCAGCCCCGGTGCCTTCCCCCTTCAGCCCCCGGTGTCTTCCCCCTTCAGCCCCCGGTGCCTTCCCCCTTCAGCCCCGGTGTCTTCCCCCTTCAGCCCCCGGTGCCTTCCCCCTTCAGCCCCGGTGCCTTCCCCCTTCAGCCCCGGTGCCTTCCCCCTTCAGCCCCGGTGCCTTCCCCCTTCAGCCCCGGTGCCTTCCCCCTTCAGCCCCAGTGCCTTCCCCCTTCAGCCCCGGTGCCTTCCCCCTTCAGCCCCCGGTGCCTTCCCCCTTCAGCCCCCGTGCCTTCCCCCTTCAGCCCCCGGTGCCATCCCCCTTCAGCCCCCGGTGCCTCCCCCCTTCAGCCCACGGTGCCATCCCCCTTCAGCCCCGGTGCCTTCCCCCTTCAGCCCACGGTGCCATCCCCCTTCAGCCCCCGGTGCCTTCCCCCTTCAGCCCCGGTGCCTTCCCCCTTCAGCCCACGGTGCCTTCCCCCTTCAGCCCCCGGTGCCTTCCCCCTTCAGCCCCCGTGCCTTCCCCCTTCAGCCCCCGTGCCTTCCCCCTTCAGCCCCCGTGCCTTCCCCCTTCAGTCTCGGTGCCTTCCCCCTTCAGCCCCCGTGCCTTCCCCCTTCAGCCCCCGTGCCTTCCCCCTTCAGTCTTGGTGCCTTCCCCCTTCAGCCCCCGGTGCCTTCCCGCTTCAGCCCCCATTCCTTCCCCCTTCAGCCCCGGTGCCTTCCCCCTTCAGCCCACGGTGCCTTCCCCCTTCAGCCCCCATGCCTTCCCCCTTCAGTCTCGGTGCCTTCCCCCTTCAGCCCCGGTGCCTTCCCCCTTCAACCCCCCGTGCCTTCCCCCTTCAGTCTCGGTGCCTTCCCCCTTCAGCCCCCGGTGCCTTCCCCCTTCAGCCCCGGTGCCTTCCCCCTTCAACCCCCCGTGCCTTCCCCCTTCAGTCTCGGTGCCTTCCCCCTTCAGCCCCCGGTGCCTTCCCCCTTCAGCCCCCGTGCCTTCCCCCTTCAGCCCCCGGTGCCTTCCCCCTTCAGCCCCCGTGCCTTCCCCCTTCAGCCCCGGTGCCTTCCCCCTTCAGCCCCGGTGCCTTCCCCCTTCAGCCCCCGTGCCTTCCCCCTTCAGCCCCCGTGCCTTCCCCCTTCAGCCCCCGTGCCTTCCCCCTTCAGCCCCCGTGCCTTCCCCCTTTCAGCCCCCGTGCCTTCCCCCTTCAGCCCCCGTGCCTTCCCCCTTCAGCCCCGGTGCCTTTTCCCTTCAGCCCCCGGTGCCTTCCCCCTTCAGTCTCGGTGCCTTCCCCCTTCAGCCCCCGGTGCCTTCCCCCTTCAGCCCCCGTGCCTTCCCCCTTCAGCCCCCGTGCCTTCCCCCTTCAGCCCCCGGTGTCTTCCCCCTTCAGCCCCGGTGCCTTCCCCCTTCAGTCTCGGTGCCTTCCCCCTTCAGCCCCCGTGCCTTCCCCCTTCAGCCCCCGGTGTCTTCCCCCTTCAGCCCCCGGTGCCTTCCCCCTTCAGCCCCGGTGCCTTCCCCCTTCAGCCCCCGGTGCCTTCCCCCTTCAGCCCCAATGCCTTCCCCCTTCAGCCCCCGTGCCTTCCCCCTCCAGCCCCGGTGCCTTCCCCCTTCAGTCCCGGTGCCTTCCCCCTTCAGCCCCCGTGCCTTCCCCCTTCAGCCCCCGTACCTTCCCCCTTCAGCCCCCGTGCCTTCCCCCTTCAGCCCCCGTGTCTTCCCCCTTCAGCCCCAATGAATTGGCCCCTTCAGCCCCGGTGCCTACATCCTTTAACACCAGTGTCTGCATCTTTAAAAACTAGTGCCTGCACCCTATAACCCTGCTGCCTGCATTCTTGAACACCAGTGCCTGCACCCTTTACCATTGGCCCCTTCAGTCCCTGTGCCTGACCCTCTTCAATCCCGGTGCTTGCGCCCTTCAGCCCCAGTGCATTAGTTCTTTCTGCGATTGGTACCTCTGCTGGTAACCCTCTCGCCTCTGAAGCCCCCCCCCCCCCCCCCCCCCCCCCCCCCCCCCCGATCTCACCCCCCGGTCTGGTTGGTGGCGGTGCATAGGAGGGACCTAATTGCATGGAGTGCGTCGGGTAGGACTTCTTGCCAATGGGAGATCGGGAGATTCCAGGACCGGAAGGTCAGTAGGACAGTCTTCCAGACCGTCGCGTTCTCCCTCTCCACCTGCCCGTTCCTCCTGGGGTTGTAGCTGGTAGTCCTGCTCGAGGCGATGCCCTTGTCGAGCAGGTACTGACGCAGCTCGTTGCTCATGAAGGATGAACCCCTGTCGCTGTGTACGTAGCTGGGGAAACCGAACAGGGTGAAGACACTGTGCAGGGCTCTGATGTCTATGTGGGAGGTCATATCGGGGCACGGGATGGCAAAGGGGAAGCGAGAGAATTCGTCGATGACGTTGAGGAAGTACATATTTCGATTGGTCATGGGGAGTGGCCCTTTGAAATCGATGCTCAGGCGTTCAAAGGGCCGGGAAGCCTTTACCAGGTGGGTCTTGTCTGGTCTATAGAAGTGCGGTTTGCACTCCGCGCAGATCGGACAATCCCTGGTGATGGCTTTTACCTCCTCGGTGGAGAAAGGCAGATTTCGGGCTTTGACGTAGTGGGCGAGCCGGGTGACCCCCGGGTGTCAGAGGTCATTGTGGATAGCCTTCAGGCGGTCGTCTTGCGCGCTGGTGCATGTGCCGCGGGACAGGGCATCTGGGGGCTCGTTGAGCTTCCCCGGTCGATATATGATATCATAATTATAGGTGGAGAGTTCGATCCTCCACCGCAAGATTTTATCGTTTTTTATTTTGCCCCTTTGAGAGTTGTCGAACATGAAGGCAACCGATCTTTGGTCGGTGATGAGGGTGAACCTCCTACCTGCGAGGTAGTGCCTCCAGTGACAGATAGCCTCCACAATGGCTTGAGCTTCTTTTTCGACTGAGGAGTGTCGAAGTTCTGAAGCGGAGAGGGTTCGGGAGAAGAAGGCTACTAGACTCCCTGCCTGATTCAGAGTGGCGGCGAGAGCGACTTCTGAGGCGTCGCTCTCCATCTAAAAGGGGATGGATTCATCCACCGCCCGCATGGCGGCTTTGGCGATGTCCTCCTTGATGCAGTTGAAGGCCTGGCGGGCCTCAGCTGACAGTGGGAAGAGTGTGGTCTTAAATAGTGGGCGGGCTTTGTCCGCATACTGGGGGACCCACTGGGCGTAATAAGAGAAGAATCCCAGGCACCTCTTGAGGGCCCTGGGACAATGAGGGGGAGGGAGTTGTAAGAACCGCATACGGTTCGGGTTGGGGCCCAGGACTCCGTTTTCCACGACAGCCGAGGATGGCTAGTCTGGTATGGGGAAAACGCATTTCTTCTTATTGTAGGTGAGATTGAGTTTCTGGGCGGTTTGGAGAAATTGGTGGAGGTTGGCGTTGTGGTCCTGCTGATCATGGCCGCAGATGGTGACATTGTCCAAGTATGGAAACGTGGCCTGTAGCCCGTACTGGTCCACCATTCGGTCCATTGTTCATTGGAACACCGAGACCCCATTCGTGACGCCAAAGGGGCTGGTTTAGCTCAATCGGCTAAATCGCTGGCTTTTAAATCAGACCAAGCAGGCCAGCAGCACGGCTCAATTCCCGTACCAGCCTCCCCGGACAGGCGCCGGAATGTGGCGACTAGGGGATTTTCACAGTAACTTCGTTGAAGTCTACTCGTGACAATAAGCGATTGTCACTTCATTTCATTTTTTCATTTCAAGGTGACCCGGAGAAAATGGAAGAGGCGGGCATCTGCCTCGAACGCCGTGTAGTGGCGGTCCTCCGGGCGGATTGGGAGCTGGTGGTAAGCAGACTTCAGATCCACCGTGGAGAATATTCGGTACTGGGCGATCTGGTTGACCATGTCTGCAATTCTGGGGAGGGGGTACGCATCAAGGTGCGTGAACCGGTTAATGGTTTGGCTATAATCAACCACCATCCGGAACTTTTCCCCGGTCTTGACGACCACCACCTGAGCTCTCCAGGGGCTGTTACTGGCCTCTATGACTCCCTCACGTAGG
Organism: Scyliorhinus canicula; assembly: GCF_902713615.1. Classification (NCBI taxonomy): domain Eukaryota; kingdom Metazoa; phylum Chordata; class Chondrichthyes; order Carcharhiniformes; family Scyliorhinidae; genus Scyliorhinus; species Scyliorhinus canicula. The sequence continues at coordinate 60,110,801 of NC_052160.1, read as the reverse complement.
AGCCGCTGGACTTTGGCTCTGACGAATACTCTGTCCTGCAGGCTGTACCGCCTGCTGCGAGTGGCTACTGGTTTACAGTTAGCCGTTAGATTTGCGAAGAGTGGAGGGGGGTCGATTTTTAGAGTCGCTAGACTGCAGATAGTGAGTGGAGGTAGGGGTCCGCCGAAGCTGAGTGTGAGGCTCTTGAGATTACATTGGAAATCGAGCCCAAGTAAGAGTGGGGCGCAGAGGTCGGGGAGTACGTACAGCTGGGAATTAGAGTAGCTGCCGCCCTGAATCGTTAGGGTCGCGATGGTGCGCCCTTGTATGTGGACCGAGTGTCAGCCCGAGGTGAGGGAGATAGTTTGCCGTGCAGGGAAAATAGGGAGCGAATAGCGTCTTACCAGGTCAACATGTACGAAGCTCTCGGTGCTCCCGGAGTCGAAGAGGCACGGTGTCCTATACCCGTTGATTTGAATGGACATCATCGAGCTCTGGCGGTGCTTCGGACGCGACTGGTCCAACGTGACTGCGTTGAGTTGCGGGTAGTCGGCGGCTCGATCAGCAGCGCTGGAGTGGCCCCGTGATGACTGTCCGCGGAGGTCGTAGTCGTCGAGGTGAACTTCGGTTGATGGCACGTGGCGGGTGATGAAGATGGCACCCAAGATGGCCGCCGCCATTGATCGCACGTGGCGGGCGGCGAGGAAGATGGCGTCCAAGATGGCGGACCCCATGACTCACACATGGCCGGCCGCGTGGGGGAGGATTGCCAAGATGGCGGCCCCCATGAGTCGCACATGTCGGGCGGAAGCGGAGTCGGCAGCATTACGGGGTCTGCGGGCCTGTGAGTTGTGGGGGCGAGTGCTCTGGACTGCGGGGGAGTTAGAGGGTTTTGATTTTGCCAGGCATACTCTGGCATAATGTCCTTTGCGACCGCAGCTGCTGCAGGTCGCGTTGCGGGCCTGGCAGTGCTGCCGTGGGTGTTGGGGCTGGCCACAAGAATAGCACGCTGGCGCTCCATAGTGAGTGGGTGGCCGCGTGGCGCAGGCCTGGGGCAGTCGCTGGTCGGGGGTCCACGATGGGGTCGCTTGGTCCGCGGGGAATGAGTTTAGACTGCGGAACGCGACCTCCTTAGTAGTTGTTAGCTATACCGTGTCCTCCAAGTTCTGGGCCCCTTTCTCGAGTAGTTGCTGGCGCACATAGTTAGACCGGAGCCCCACAACGTATACATCACGGACAGCGAGTTCCATATGCTGGGAGGCCGTTACAGCCTGAAAGTTGCAGTCCCGAGCAAGGGCTTTTAAGTCGCGCAGGAAGTCCTCTAGCGACACTGCAGGGCGCTGGCGGCTGGTAGTGAAAATGTGCCGTGCGTAGACCTCGTTTATCGGCCGCACGTACAATCGGTCGAGCATAGCAAGGGCCTCAGTATAGGAGGTGCTACAATTGAGTTGCGTAGAGATGCGATGGCTCACCCTTGCGTGCAGTAGGCTGAGTTTCTGCTCCTCTGTCGTCTCGGAGGTGCTCGATTCAGCCAGGTAGGCCTTGAAACACTGAAGCCAGTGTAGGATGATTTCCTTCGCCTCTGCAGCCTGTGGGTCGAGTTCTAGTCGATCAGGTTTGAGGGCTGATTCCATAGTAGTTTTCTTCAAGTTTTCTAAGACTATTAAATTGATGTGACCATCAATTTACTCGGTACACGATTGGAAGTAAACTGTGGTTTTAATAGTCTTACAACTGAGCCTGCCTGCGACCAGAAGAACTGAGGGCAGGCTCACACGGCTGCAGCACATTATACTTCTGGTAGTGGGAGGGGCCATGGGCGGAGCCGAGGGTGGAGCCCTGTACAAGCTCCTCATCTCCCCCTATGGGCAGAGCCGCGCAACGGCTCACGGACAGAGTCCACAAGGACATAATACTATACAATACAATACAGTGTGAATTAAATTCACCACACTGAGTCTGCACACGTACAGATGGGACGTTTGACAGCATTGAAGGTGCTATTAATGTAAGGTTTGTCATTGTTGAAGTTGAAAGCAGAACTCCCAGGAAATTATCCCTCAGAATTGCGAAAAGCTCACACAGTTTAACTTCAGTTCTCTGCTTATCTGGGCTTTGAGCAGCTCGGTATTGAAATAAATGAGGAAACAAAAAGTCCTCCTGTCCATAAGTTTGAATTTCTGCCAGGCCCCTAATCGAGGATAATAGTTCATTAGTGATGTTTGATTGGTTTCTTTTCTCTCCCACATGACCTCTTCAGTTAGAAGGTCAGCTCGTGGATATAAATGAATGAATGCCTACATTGAAAACAGTAGTCAAATATTATTCTGATGCTTTTCTGGTAAAGCATATTTATTAAATATTGTGCTACCTCGAAAACGGACACTTTATTACATCAACTGAGTGGAAAGTTCAAAGAGCAGGGGATTAAAGTAGTTTGAAATCATTCAAATGTGCGGTAGATGAGAATTATGGTAGTTCTTCTTCCTGGAACTCAGGAAATAGCACCTAAGAAATGAATAAGAAGCAGGGCAGTTAGGACTAATGATTAGTGCCATTGTTATGTTGCACTTCAATGGTGTAGGCTTCAAGTTTTTTTTAAATTTAGAGTACCCAATTTTTTCCCAATTAAGGGGCAATTTAATAATAATAATCTTTATTGTCACAAATAGGCTTACATTAACACTGCAATGAAGTTACTGTGAAAAGCCCCTAGTCACCACATTCCGGCACCTGTTCGGATACACGGAGGGAGAATGTCCAAATTACCTAACAGCGCGTCTTTCAGGACCACAGAGTTGTGAGGCAACAGTGCTAACCACTGTGCTACCGTGCAGCATGGTCAATCCACCCACCCTGCACATCTTTTTAGGTTGTGGGGGTGACATGGGGAGAATGTGCAAACTCCACGCGAACAGTGACCCTGGGCCAGGGTCGAACCCGGGTCCTCTGCGGCGTGAGGCAGCAATGCCAACCACTGTGCCACCATGCCACCCTTTGGTGTAGGCATCAATGACCATGCATGTAATAACCTGCATGGGACCTACAGGTTGGGAATGCTTGCTTTCCCCGTGCACCTTGTGAAGTACAAGCTCCCCTGCTAGGGGTGGGGTATCTCAATTACCCCAGTGTATATAAGATCAGCCAATAAGGCACCAACCGAAGAGAAACCCGGTCGGGGCCTACTGAGTAGTGTGTATATAGTTGTGAAAATAAAAATTTCTTCTTATTTCACTTCCTGTGGACTCCCCGTGTCCTTTTTAAAATGTGAGTAAGAGTGAAAGAAGGCAACTGCGACTGGTGGAATTAACCACATGGCAAACTTCATATAGCCATGGATCCTATGTTCAATTCCACGTGTTGAGACTATAGGGCTGGATTCTTCCGCCATGCCCGCTGCAAGAACGCCATGGGTGAGGCACAGACAATGAAGAAGTCCGGCGACCGGAAAATCCCGCCCATAAGTACGTGAAGATGGAATATTGGTTTGTCAGTCAGGTTCAGTCCAGTCGACATAAAAATAATTGTGAGAACAAGCCATTTGTAATTGATGATAAGATTTACTCAACTGGCAACTCCTGGAATCAACCAGCATCCAGTGTGCACATGAAGCCAAAAGTATGTCAATAAGCCTTCATGAGAGAAATAGGATTAGTCACATTTCTAGGGCTTTTAGACGTGTTGTAAATCCAGAGGACTGCTTTCTATTAGTTATTGGCATAGATTTGTCGTTAATATCCCTGGAATAAATGAAGCTGCACATCCATATTATCAAGTTTTACAACTGATTGTTACAAACAAACACATTTAGACAGTTTCTACTTGTACCTCCATTGAGACACTTTTGCCTGAAGTCCAATGGCATATTTTGTATTCTTAATTTATTTTAAAAAATAAATTTAGAGTACCCAATTCATTTTTTCCAATTAAGGGTCAATTCAGCGTGGTCAAACCACCTAGCCTGCACATTTTTGGGTTGTGGGAGCGAAACACACACAAAGACGGGGAAAATATGCAAACTCCACACGGACAGTGACCCAGAGCCGGGATCGAACCTGGGACCTTGGCGCCGTGAGGCCGCAGTGCTAACCCACCGTGCTGCCCCATATTTTGTATTCTTGAAGTTCTTTTATGATTGCTCGTAATTCAATTTCTATTTCTTGAAATTCTATTATCGAGTAATTATTTTTTGTTGCCCATATTCTGTTTCCTCCAGCAAGAGGAATATGCTAGGATATACTTCCAGTGGCTTTAATTTCTTCCCAGTAACTGACCAAAGAGATTCATGTGTGGGCCTTATACAGTCAGAGCCTATTTGGCCAGGAGTGGGGAGGCTGGGACATCACAGCTGAGTTCCATATTGTTATCATCCAGACAAGTATACTTCTAGCAAAGATTTCCTGGTCGGTAATTAGGAGGAGAGAGCATAAGCAGTCTTTGGCTAACAAATTCAGAGTTATTATAGCCAATTTAGTAACTGCCATTTCAGCTACGGTGAGCTAATTTAGCGTATAGAACAAACCAAGGGCGGCACCGCGGTGCAGTGGTTAGTAGTGCTCAAGGCTGCACCCCCCCCACCCCCCCCCAACACCTCACCCCCACCCCCCGCCACACCAGCAACTCAGAATTTTAAAGATCGGGGAGCCATATTAAAGGCTACCCCAATACACAAAAGTGAAAATAGAACACTGGGAATATCGGGATTCCCTACCCGCATTCGCCATTCACGCCCAATAAGAACGGGAGCGGAAAATCCCTTGGGAGCATTTATTATTTTACAGGCACTATATAAATACAAGTTGTTATTTGTTGCCACACCTGGGAAAATAAAAGTTGCCCGAGGTTGTCCATAAAAGAAGCAGTTCCAAACAAACCACCACCACAGAGCAGGCTCGAAGGGCTGAATGGCCTCCTTCTGTTCCTATTTTCTATGTTTCTATGACCAGGGGGCCAAAAACCGGAGCCAGTACATCAAATGGCTCTGCTGTTTCTTCACAGCGAATGAAATAGCAGGATAAGACAGGCAGTCTGCTGGCCCTGAAGAGCCCATCTCCATTTTAGTGGCCATGCTAAAATGGCCAAGCTTTTTGAGTTTGGTGCTGTATTCAGCGACATGCTGTGTGACTGCTTAGTTTGATAATCAACAATATAAGCATCCAGAAAGAACTCGTGGCTGAAACTAGAATCACGTTAGACAAAGTGATTGAGATAGCTCAGGCGACAGAGTGCGGCAAAAAAAACACATCTGAGCTCCAAAGCGTGCCAGATGGTGAAGTGAATCAGTTGTGGGGCAGTATGGCTGCAAGGCGTGTGGTGAGATCAACAGGCACAGTGGAAAACCAGACACAGTCCTTGGGACTGGATCAAAGTCAGAGAACTGGGAAAAGAATGGGTTGTCAGTCCAAGACAGATGCGGATTGCTATCGATGTGGGGGAGACCACCCACGGGAAGTTTGCCACTGTTGGGAGTTTGTCTGTTTTTGGTGCGATTGAAGAGGCCATATCTAGGCACGTTGTGTGAGCACCCCAATGCGAGGGAGCAGACGTTTGATTACACTCGAGAAGGGGCTCAGACCCTGAATTTGTGCAGCATGATGGCCAAGTCGTTGATCTATACGGGCGAAACCTGAGAATTCTTGGGGCCACCAATACGCCAGTAGCTGGCAAAGAACAGGAGGCCCAGGTGTCTTTGATTGTCGTAGAGGGGCACAGATTAAGCATGATGGGAAGGCAGTGCTTTCAGTGAATTGAACTAAATTGACTGGAAATCTTTCCAACAGCATTTTTCAAGACTTTCTGTGGAGATACGAAGACGTGTTTCACAATGAGTGAGGCGGGATCAAGGGTGTGAGGGCCAACATTTATATCGAGCCAGACTTAACACCAAAGCTCTTTTGGGAAAGACCAGTCATTCACAACCTGCATTAGAAGGTAGAAGCTAAGCCAAAACGATTAGAGGAATTGAGAATAATTAAGTGCAATTTTCTGAGTAGGCAGCCCCCATAGTCCCCACGTTGAAGCAAAGCCAATCAGGAACAAAATATGGGGTTTACAAGCTGACAACCAAGCTGTCCAGGGTAGATAAGGATCCAATTCCCCAAATCGAGGACCTCTACACTAAGCTGGCGGGTCATCTCACCTGCTTCAAGATGAACCTTAGCTATGCGTACCTGCAATTGGAATTAGCAAAGAGCCCCAAAGGTGCGCCACAATCAATACACATAAGGGCCTATTTCAGTACACGAGGCCTTTCGGCATTTCCTCGGCCTGCGCTATTTTTCAGCATACCATGTAAAACCTCCTTCAAGGAATCCCAAAAGTGATGGTCTACCTAGACAATGTTTTAGTCACTGGGGTCACACATGAAGAGCACATGTCAAGTTTGGAAGAGGTATTGAAGAGATTCAGAGATGTGGGAGTCCATCTTAAACGTGAGAAATGCACTTTCCAGACTACAGAGTGACGTACTTGGGGCTCCGAGTGGATGTCACAGGTCAACACCCACTCGAAGAAAAAGTCAGAGTCATACGCGAGCTCCCGGCACCCAGGAATGTAGCCGAGTTTAAGTATCTCCTGGGAATGGTGAACTATAATGGCAGGTTCATTCATTAAAAAAATAATTTAGAGTACCCAATTCTTTATATTTCCAATTAAGGGACAATTTAGCGTGGCCAATCCACCTACCCTGCACATCTTTTTAGGGTGTGGGGGTGACATCCATGCAGACAGGGGGAGAATGTGCAAACTGACACACGCACCCACACCCCCAGATCTCACACACACATCCACACCCCCAGATCACACACACCCACACCCCCAGATCTCACACACACATACACACACCCACACCCCCAGATCTCTCACACACACCCACACCCCCAGATCTCACACACACATACACACACCCACACCCCCAGATCTCTCACACACACCCACACCCCCAGATCAGACACACACACACACCCCCAGATCTCACACACACACACACACACACACAGGTCACACACACACACACACACACCCACACCCCCAGATCACACACACACACCCACACCCCCAGATCAGACACACACACATACACACACCCCCAGATCACACACACACACCCACACCCCCAGATCTCTCACACACCCCCACACCCCCAGATCTCTCACACACACCCACACCCCCAGATCTCACACACACATACACACACCCACACCCCCAGATCTCTCACACACACCCACACCCCCAGATCAGACACACACACATACACACACCCCCAGATCACACACACACACACACCCCCAGGTCACACACACACACCCACACCCCCAGATCACACACACACCCACAGCCCCAGATCTCAGACACACACCCACCCCCAGATCTCTCACGCACACGCACACACAAACACCCAGATCTCACACACGCACATCCAGATCTCTCACACACACACACAGATCTCACATACACATACACACACCCACACCCCCAGATCTCACACACAAACCCACACCCCCAGATCAGACACACAGTATACACACACCGCCAGATCACACACACACACACACCCCCCCAGGTCACACACACACACACACACACACACACCCCCAGATCACACACACACCCACACCCCCAGATCTCAGACACACACCCACCCCCAGATCTCTCACACACACGCACACACACACACCCAGATCTCACACACGCACATCCAGATCTCTCACACACACACAGATCTCTCACACACCCCCAGATCTCACACACACGCACATCCAGATCTCTCACACACACGCACCCCCCCAGATCTCACACACACACCCACCCACACCCCCAGATCTCAGACACACACACACACCCAGATCTCACATACACACACACAGATCTCACACACCCCCAGATCTCACACACACCCACACCCCCAGATCTCAGACACACACACCCATACCCAGATCTAACACACACACACTCAGATCTCACACACACCCAGATCTCACACCCACACCCCCAGATCACACACACACACACCCAGATCTCACAGACACACACCCCCCCCCCCGCTCTCTCTCTCACACACACACACACACACCCAGATCTCACACCCACACCCCCAGATCACACACACACACACAGATCTCACAGACACACACACCTCCGCTCCCTCTCACACACACACACACACAGATCTCACAGACACACACACCCCCGCTCTCTCTCACACACACACACACACCCAGATCTCACAGACACACACACCCCCAGCTCTTTCTCACACACACACACACCCAGATCTCACACACACGCACACACAGATCTCTCTCTCACACACCCCCATATCTCACATACCCACACACCCCCAGATCTCTCTCACAAACACACACCCCCAGATCTCACACACCCACACCCCCCAGATCTCTCTCACAAACACACACACCCAGATCTCACACACACACACAGATCTCTCTCTCACACACCCCCAGATCTCACACACCCACACACCCCCAGATCTCTCTCACAAACACACACACACACACCACCAGATCTCGCACACACACTCATACACACCCAGATCTCGCACACACTCTCACACACACACATATCTCACACACCCACACCCACACCTCCAGATCTCACACACACACACAGATCTCTCTCACACAAACACCCCTAGATCTCACACACACACACACACATGTGGTGAATGTAATATATGAATGTATATATACTAATTCACACTGTTATTGTAAGCGCAGTAGCGCCATCCTACCACTAGAGGGAGTAGCGCTGGGAGCACTTAGGAACTTGTAGTGGGCTCCACCCTTGGTTCCGCCCACGACTCCTCCCCCTAGTGCAGCTGCATAAGTATCCGTGTCCAGAGTCAGCCTGGGTCACTTCGAGTTCATCAACGGGTAACAGGCTGGCTCTGAAGTAAATCGATTAAAGCCTAGATTCACATCGGAAGCACGTGTCTGGTGAATTGATGGTTCCATCAACACACACACAGATCTCTCTCACACACACACACAGATCTCACCCCCACCCCCAGCTCTTTCACACACACACAGATCTCTCTCACACACACACACACACCCACACCCCCCAGATCTCTCTCACACACACGCCCCCAGATCTCACACACACACACCCAGTTCTCACACACACACACCCACACCCCCCCAGATCTCACACACACACACCCCAGATCTCACACACACACACACGCGAACACACCCAGATCTCTCTCACGCACACAAACACACCCACACAGAGCCAGATCACACACACACACACCAGATGTCAAACACACACACACGCGCACACACCCAGATCTCTCTCTCACACATACACACGCACCCCAGATCTCTCACACACATACACACACACACCCAGATCTCTCTCACACACACGCACACAGATCTCTCTCTCTCACACACACACACAGATCTCACACACACACACACAGATCTCTCTCTCTCACACATACACACCCCAGATCTCACACACACACACACCAATATCTTTCACACACACCCACACACACACACCCCAGATCTCACACACACACACACACACACAGATCTCTCTCACACACACACACACAGATCTCTCTCTCACACACACACACACATCTCTCTCTCACACACACACAGATCTCTCTCTCACACACACACACACACCCCAGATCACACACACACCCAGATCTTTCACACACACACCCAAGATGTCACTCATACACACCCTCCAGATCTCTGACACACACACCCAGATCTCACACACACACACACACACATCCATATCTTACACACACACAGATCTCACACACACAAACAAAATGTGCAAACTCCACACAGAGAGTGACCCTGGTCCTTGGCGACGTGAGGCAACAGTGTTACCCGCCATGCCGCCCCTTAGCAGGTTAATTTTAAATCTGGCCATGGCATTGGTACGTCACGCTCGAGAAAGTGAAGTTCGAGTTGAGGGGATGGATGGAAGGGTTGTACAACTCATGGGCTTCGTTTATCATGCATTTTCAAAAATTGGATGACATCGAACATTAGGGGGGGGTGGGCTGTGAGGGGGGGTGGGCTGTGAGGGGGGGGGGTTGGAATATATAGGTTACTGGTGATTATGTATGGGATGATTGTGGATTCTTGAATTCTTTTTCTTTTGTGTTCTGTATTCAAAATGTTGGGGGCTGTTTGTGGGTGGATGGGATAAAGGCATTGTTAGCCAGGGGATTGCCATTGTATTTGTTATTGTTGATTATCTGTCGGTGGGTGTATATTTTTAAAAATAAATTTAGAGTACCAAATTCATTTTTTCCAATTAAGGGGCAATTTAGCGTGGCCAATCCACCTATCTTGCACATCTTTGGGTTGTGGGGGTGAAACCCACGCAGACACGGGGAGAATGTGCAAACTCCACACGGACAGTGACCCAGAGCTGGGATCAAACCTGGGACCTCGGCGCCGTGAGGCAACAGGGCTAACCTACTGCGCCACCGTGCTGCCCATCGGGGGGGGGGGGGGTGTATATTTGATGAAAATGTGAAAAAGGAGAATAAAAATATATTTTTTTAAAAGATGGAAGGCGGATCAGAATGGCCTCAAGCATTTTTTTACAAGCTCAGCAAAGCTACGCCCAAATTGAAAAGGAAGGACTAGCCGTCATCTATGATATTAAAACGTTCGACCAATATGTTTACGGATGGCATTTCATAATAATAACTGACGGAAAGCTATTATTGGGTCTTTTAAGTGAGGACAAATCGATACCCCCAATTGCCTCTGCCAGGGTGCAACATGGGTTCTTGATGATGGCAGCCGATAGCAATACTTTCCAACACAGGCCACGCACTCAAATTTCCAATGTGAATGCCGAGTTGATTCCCCTTGACAAGAAATCATCTTGGCATTGAATTTCCTTGGTGTCATCAGGACACATACAAAATTGGACCCAGTAAGGTCCAGTATTATCCAAGGTGAAACAGATGATACAAACAGGCTGGCATCATGAGAAGCCTGAACAGTTGAGGCTCTGCTGAACCTGCAGGGATGAACTCACCTCCGATGATGGAGTAATTCTGTGGGGCTCTCAAGCCATCGTACGAGCCCCAGCAAGGGAACCCCTCTTGCAGGAATTATATAGTGCCCACCTGGGCCAGACAAAAATTAAGATGCGGGCTCGCAATTATATCTGGTGGCCGTGTTTGCGTGGATCTCACCCCCACAACCCAAAGATGTGCAGGGAGATGGATTGGTCATGCTAAATTGCTCCGTAATTTAAAAAACAAATCTGGTGGCCGGGTATAAGTAAAACTATCGAAAATGTGGTATGTCAATGCATCCACTGTCAGACTCAGCAATTGTTACCTCCTTCGGCCAATCTCCCTTGGGAGTGGTCGGAATGCCCATGGACCCAAGTGCATGTTGACTATGCAGGCCCTTTCTTGAGCAGGATGTTTTTCGTACTGTTAGATGCTCATTCCAAATGGTTTTCCATACAAGTTTCATAGAATTTACATCGACTCTGCACCGGCTCTTGGAAAGAGCACCCCACCCCTCCACCGCACCCCACAACCCAGCAACCCCACCCAACACTAAGGGCAATTTTGAACATTAAGGGCAATTTAGCATGGCCAATCCACCTAACCTGCACATCTTTGGACTGTGGGAGGAAATCGGAGCACCCGGAGGAAACCCATGCACACACGGGGAGAACGTGCAGACACCGCACAGACAGTGACCCAAGCCGGGAATCGAACCTGGGACCCTAGAGTTGTGAAGCAGTGTGCTAACCACTATGCTACCGTGCTGCCCAGTGATAGGAGCTATGACATCAGTGGCCACTGTGGACACCTTACACAGCCCTCCAGAAGCCATTGTATCCAATAATGGCACCCCTTTTGCTGGGGTCGATTTGCAACACTTTGTTCTGACAAATGAAATTTAGCATACCAGAATGGCCACATTTCAGCCTGGATCCCTGGCGGAAGGGGCTGTACAGACTTTAAAAGATCTTATGAGGAAGCAATCAGACTGGCCATTGCACAATGGGCTGACCAACTTTTTATTGTTCTACAACAAGACTCCCATGGCACCATGGGGTCATGCTGGCTAAATTGCTTATGGGTCATTACCTCAGTACTCATTTGGACTTGGTACTTCCAAATTTGGCAGGGAGGGTGGAGGCACGTCAGGCCTCCCACAGAAGTCAACATACTTCACAAAAGGATGACAGATCATTTCAGGTGGGTGACCTGGTTCTAGGTCGGAATTTCACCTCGGCCCCACTCTGGTTAGCTGGGCGGATCATGTCCCAATCTGGACCCGTAACGTATGTGGTAAATGTCAATGGCAGGACTGTGCAGAAGCATGTTGACCACATGAGGAGACAGGGAAAAGTAACCCCATTCCAGAACAGATGGCTCCAATCAGTGCCATTAGTGCTCTTGTGGCTGTTCCAGAGTGGAGAGAGCTGGGAATTTCAGAGTCAGCCCTACCTGGAGTCCAGGTGGAAGCTGGTGAGGTGAGCAGCCCCACAGAAAAAGTGGAGCCTCCTGAGCTATCGTCTTCTGCAGGCAACAAGACTACCATAGGGACGGCGGAGCCAGCTGGGGAGGTCTGCGAGGGCGCAAAGGTATGACTAAGTGTGTGACTCCCTTATGTCTTTTTACCTTGTCACTCATACATAACAATTGTATATAGCTTATTTTGTAAAATTAAATAAGGCACTAGAGGGGGGGGGGAAGGATGTGGTAGCGTGGCCTCTTTAAGGAGCGAGTCTTGTGGTCCAGGTGACCGGCTCTGAACCAATCGCGCAGGAGCCTGCAAACTCTGACCAATAGGGAGAAAGCGTGGGGCCCTGGGAGCCGGGGCCCAGGCAGTGTGGACCTCAGAGCCAGAGAGTCAAGACCTAACCCATCATTGCTGTGTGCCTGTATATAGTTGCCTCTGCCTGCTGTTAATAACCCCCCTTTGTTGTTACTGGAAGTCTCCAATGTATTATCTCGAGCCACCATACCATGTTAAACCTTTAAATTTGTGTGTATTTGTTTTTTTTTTTAAATAAATTTAGAGTACCCAATTCATTTTTTCCAATTGGGGGGCAATTTAGCGTGGCCAATCCACCTAGTCTGCACATCTTTGGGCTGTGGGGGCGAAACCCATGCAAACACGGGGAGAATGTGCAAACTCCACACGGACAGTGACCCAGAGCCGGGATTGAACCTGGGACCTCAGCGCCGTGAGGCTGCAGGGCTAACCCACTGCGCCACCGTGCTGCCCCTTGTGTGTATTTGTTAAGCTAAAGGGGGGAGTAAAGGAGTATTGTATTGTAATCCAATTCTTTCATGTTTAATAAATGTTTTTTTCTTGTTGTTAAAACTAATTATTAGGGCAGCACGGTGGAGCAGGGCACAGTGGTTAGCACTGCTACCTCATGGCACCAGGGACCCAAGGTCGGTCCCGGTCCTGGGTCACTGCCAATATGGAGTTTGTACATTCTCCCTGTGTTTGCGTGGGTCTCACCACCACAACGCAAAAGATGTGCAAGCTAGGTAGTTTGGCCACGCTAAATTACCCTTTCATTGGAAAAAAAATAATTGGGTGCTCTAAATTTATATTAAAAAAAACAATTATAAGTTCTCTGATGCTGTTCCACTGTGTTTTATAAGAAAAACTAAAAGTTGGAGTCTTTTGAACCAGAATCCCATTCTGGGATCTTCCTGTCCCGTTATAACATCAACTAGGGTGATAACACTATATACAGCAGTGCAGAAAAGCACCACCATGTTACTTGTACATTGGCGGAGAAAAGGAATAGATGAAAATGGATCAGGTCCAGGGATGCCTTTGTCGCAGATAAATTGCCTGCCTGGAAGTATGAGATCGCATTGTTCTTTTTCCAAAGAAGAACAGATAATGGTCTTGGTAACAATGATCCCTCAACATTACTACAGATAGATTAACTGGTCATTCATCTCACTGCTGATTGTGGAATGCCTCTGTATCTTTCCTGGTAGTCACATTTGCTAACAAAACAATAGTGACTTCATTTCAAAGTAATTTATTGGCTGTGAAGTTCTTTGGGAGATCAGGTGGATATGCTACATAAAGTACTATTAAGAAGCAAGTTGTAGATAAAGTTGCGCAATGTTGAAAATCTACCATTCTTTACTATGTGAGGATAACTGATGAGTTACTTCTAACTTCCTCAGCAATAACCTGCTCACTGAAGTTCAGTTTGGGTACCGCCAGGGTCACTTAGCCCTGGCCTCATTACAGCCTTGGTTCAAACCAGGAACAAACTTCACGCCGAAATCGGGTCCAGCGCCGGTCCAGCGGTTCTCCAGGACCCAAGAATCGGCGTGAGCGCGGAATACGCCACACGGCTGAGGGCCCATTATCAGAGGCCAGGCCAGCGATCCTCCGCTCCCGATCGGCCAAGTTCCCGACGGTGTGGAACTAACCTGCTATTGCCGGTTGGGATGATCGCGTGGCGGCTGCAGACTCAGTCCGTGGCCGCCCTGGTGGGGGGCGGGGGGGATCGGACACCTGAAGGGGGGGGGGGTGGACATTATTGGCAGCCGGGGGACAGATCCACGCGGTCAGATTTTCGGACGCGCGGCTGATCGGGGGGTCTCTTTTCTCGGTGTGGCTCCGCTGTCCAAGTCCGTCATGGCGTTGGCTCGGCCGCTGGAGGCTGCTGTCGTGCGCATGCACGGACTCAAAACCGGAAGTGCGGGGGGCCTGTATCCGAGCTAAAGCTGCGTGAATTACTCTGGGTCCCTTCTAGCCCCCTGCAGGTCATTGAATCAGTTCCACTTTGTCCCAGGAATAGAGTAAAACACCAGCGTTCTTACGTCGGCATGGGGACATAGTCCCATTTTGGGAGAATCCAGCCTCTGAACTCCAGGAGTGAGGTAAGAGTGACTGCCCTTGGCATCAAGGGAGCATTTGACTGAGTATAGCATCAAGGAGCCCCAGCAAAACTGGAGTCAATGAGAATAAAGGGGAAAACCTTCCGATGGTTGGAGTCATGCCTCAGACAAAGAAAGATGGTTGTGGTGGTTGGAGGCCAATTATTTCAGCTACAGCATCTCACTGTAGGAGTTCCTCATTAGTGTCATAGGCCCAACCATCATCAGCTGCTTCATCAATTACCTTCCTTCCATGATAAGATCTGAGGTAACGTTGTTCGCTGATGACTGCACAATGTTCAGCCCCATTGGCGACTCCTCAGATACTGAAGTAGTCCATGTCCAAATGCAGCAAAACCTCGACAATACCCAGGCTTGGGCAGACAAATGGCAAGTAACATTTGCGCCAGACAAGTGCCCGGCATTGACCATTCCAACAAGAGAGGATCGCACCTTGACCTTCAATGGCATTATCATCACTGACCGAATCCTTCACTATCAACATCCTGGTGGTTCCCATTGACCAGAAGCTGAATTAGAATAGCCATAGTCCATAGTACTGTGGCTACCAGACTTGGAAATATATCGTCGTTCCTTCACTGTCAGTGGGTCGAAATCCTGGAATTCCTTCATTAGCAGCACTGTGAGTGCATCTACACCTGATAGGACTACAGCTGATCAAGAAGACAGCTCACCACCACCTTCCCAAGGGCAACTAAGGATGGTCTAGCCAGCGATACTCACATTCTGTAAATGAATAAAATAGAACTTAGAAAATATGTGACTCAATCATTATATGGTGCTTATGGTGGTAATTGTTCCCACTTTACTACTAATTTGAGTTATGCCAAGGCGGCATGGTGACGCAATGGCTAGGACCTGGGTTCGGTCCTGGCTCCGGGTCACTGTCCATGTGGAGTTTTCACATTCTCCCCACGTTTGTGTGGGTCTCAACACACAACCCAAAGATGTGCAGGGTAGGTGGATCGGCCACGCTAAATTGCCCCTTAATTGGAAAAAGAATAGAATTGGAAATTTTTTTAAATGTCACTGGTGTCCTTTAAGACATCTTGAGAAGGTTTGAGGACATTTTTCAAATGAAAGGTACCAAAGCCAAAATCTGCCTCAATCCTATTTGACAACCAAGTTCTTTACAGCCAGATCAGTTCCCTATGCCCTTCATCAAAAGGTTGAAGCAGAGTTTAAGAGATTAGAAGAACTGGACATAATCAGATCGGTTCATGTGTGGGATTCTCCGCCAGCGGGATTCTCCATTTTGCCGGCGCCCGGGGGTTTCCTGACGGCATGGGGCTGCCCCACAATGGGAAACCCCATTGACCGTCTGGTGTAATGGTGAATCCCGCCGGCAGGTCGAAGCAGAAAAGTGGAGAAGGGTAGCAGGGTGGCGCAGTAGGTTAGCCCTGTTGCCTCATGGTGCCGAGGTCCCAGGTTCAATCCCGGCTCTGGGTCACTGTTCGTGTGGAGTTTGCACATTCTCCCAGTGTTCGCGTGGGTTTCGTCCCCATAACCCAAAGATGTGCAGGGTAGGTGGATTGGCCACACTAAATTGCCCCTTAATTGGAAAAAAATGAATTGGGTTCACTAAATTTATATTAAAAAAAGAAAAGTGGAGCGACGGGGCAGAGAATCCAGTCCCAGTTCTCTCAAATGGGCAGCCAGCACAGTCACAATTCTCAATCTGGATTGTCCCAAAGGAAACCTTGTGGACAACAAATTAACCATAAATCAAACTTCCCACATGGATCAGTCCCCAATCCCCTGGATCGAGGATCTCTACATCAAGCTAGTGAGAGGCCTCACCTAAATTAGATCTCAACCATCATAATCTTCAATTAGAGTTGGATGAGGAGTCCCAGAAGTTTGCCACAATAAATACCCATAATAAATATGCACAAAGGCCTCTTTCAGCACACGAGGTTGCGATTTAGTATTGCACCAGCCTGCGCCATTTCCCAGCGTTTGTTGGAAAACCTCCTTCAAGGAAATTCCAAGGTGATGGTTTATCTCAACAATGTGTTAGCCACCGGCAGCACCCTTGAAGAGCACGGGCGCGATTCTCCCGAGTTACGAAAAAGCGGGAAGCTGGTGTCAAAAACGGGCGCGTTTGACGCCAGCCTCCGCCCCCCCGACCGGGAACCGATTCATCTCCCCGGTCGGGGCTAGCATCGCGCGGCCGTGAACTCCGGCATCGCGGGCTTAACGAATTTTGTTAAGCCCGCTAGCCAAAGTTAGCGACGGCTGACGCGTCAGATGACGTCAGCCGCACATGCGCGGGTTGGACGACTCCAACCCGCGTATGCGCGGATGACGTCATCACGCATATGCGTGAAACCCGCGCATGCGCGGGCCGTTATGCCCCACAGAAGCCCCGCGGATGGATCCATCGGGGCGGCGGAGGGAGAAAGAGTGTGCGGGGTAAGTACCCGCTGCCTGCGATCGGTGCCCACCGATCGCGGGCCCATGGCACCCTTGGCACGGCCGTGGTACGGCCATGCCAATCGGTGCCATGGTTCCCGAGAACGGGACCTTACAGTCGTTTTTACGAACGGTCAGAGCAGGTGTGTTTTACGCTTGTAAAAACGGCCGTAAAGGCCTTGGAAATCGGCCCATCGGCCAGGAGAGAATCGCTGCTCGCCGTAAAAAAACGGCGGGCAGCGATTCGTGTCGGGAGGTGGACGTGGGGGGGGGGGGGGGGGGAGAATAGCGGGAGGGCGTCGGACCAGCGTGTCCGTAAAAATTTACGCCGCCCGCTATTCTCCGATTTTTCGTAAGTCGGGAGAATCGCGCCCCACATGTCTAGCCTGAAAAAAGTGTAAAGAAGGTTTAGGAACGCGGGAGCCCATCTCAAATGTGAAAAATGTACATTTTAGGCATCAGACGTGATATATTTGGGTTTTTGAGTAGATGCAATATCTCCTCAGAGAAGGTCAAGGCTATCCATGAAGTCCCAGTACCCAAGAATATAAGTGAGATCAAATCGTTCCTTGCTGTGGTAAAGTATTATGGGAAATTCATTTCAGGTTTGGCCACAACATTGGAACCATTACACCAGATACTAAAGAAGCATCAATGGAGGGAGCTTCAGGAGGAATTTTCAAACCTGTGAGTTCACTTCGACCCTGGAAAACTGATTGTGCTCACATATGTTGCATCCCCTTATGGTATAGGGCAGTATTAATCCACAAGATGGGGAGGGGAAGCACGGTGGCACAGTGGTTAGCACTGCTACCTGACGGCACCGAGGACTCGGGTTCCATCCTGGGCCTTGGTCACGGTCCGTGTGGAGTTTGCACATTCTCCCCGTGTCTGCGTGGGTCTCACCCCACAACCCAAAAAAATGTGCAGCGTAGGGGAATTGGCTACGTTAAATTGCCCCTTAATTGGAAAAAAGAATTGGGTACTCTAAAATTAAAAAATAAATTCCACAAGATGGGAAATGGTTTGGCGTACCCCGTCACTTTTTCCTCGAGGATCCTTTTAGAAGCCAAGTGGAACTATGCTCAAATTGAGAAATAGGGTTTAGCAGTCTTTACATGGTGTGAAGAGATTCCACCAATATGCATATGGATGGTAATTTGATCTAGTCACCGACCATAATCCGCTACTGGGCCTTTTGAGGGGGGGCAAACCAACACCACCAATAGCCTCAGCTAGGAGGCAGCGTTGGACCTTATTGCTGGTGCCCTACAATTGCTTCGACCAGCATCGCCAGGCATGCAGACTGCTCATGCAGATGCATTGAGCTGAATACCCCTTCCGTAAAGGGCACCACCTCTCCCAGTACGCCAAGAGATCGTGTTGGCCTTGAATTTCTTAGACACCTTGCCAGTGTTGGCTGGCCACATTCATAACTGGACCCAAAGGGATCCCGTATTACCAAAAGTAAAGAGGGTAATTCAGACTGGGTGGCACTATCAGGGTGGCACTATAATATATCCGAGCACTTGAGGCCCTATTTACCCCACCAAGGTGAATTAACCTGGGAGGATAGTGTGATCTTGTGGGGCTCGCAAGTTGTTCTGCCACCAGCCAGGAGGTTTCTCTTAGAGGAGCTGCATAATGCCCACCTAGGCCAAACATAGATGAAGATGCTGGCTCGCAGCTATAGATGGTGGCCAGGCATTGACATAGCCATGGAAGAAATGGTACAGAAGTGTCAACCCTGTCAGATTCAACAGTCCCCGCCTCCTCTCTCTACCCTTGGCCAGGTTGCCCATTGATCCGAATCCACATTAACTACATGGGCCCTATCCTGGGCGATATTTTTAGTTTTGGTGGACACCGACTCCAAGTGGTTGCCAAAACAGACGCTGGGGACCACGACCTCGGCCGTGACAGTGGGCGCCTTGCGCTGAGTATTCCCTATTCATTTTTAAAAAGTTTAAAATGCCCAATTCTTTTCTTCCAATTAAGGGGCAATTTGGTGTGGCCAACCCACCTTTCCTGCGTACATTTCGGTTGTGGGGGTGAGACCCACGCAAACATGGGGAGAATCTGCAAACTCCACCGGACAGTGACCTGCGCCTAGAATCGAATTCAGGACCTCAGCGCCGTGAGGCAGCAATGTTTTTTTCTCATGAATTAAGAGTACCCAATAATTTTTTCTAATTAAGGGGCAATTTTGCATGTTCAATTCGCCTACCTTGCACATCTTTGGGTTGTGGGAGCGAAACCCACACAAATATGGGGAGAATGTGCAAACTCCACACGGACAATGACCCAGAGCCGGGATCGAACCTGGGACCTCGGCGCCGTGAGACTGCAGTGCTACCACTGCGCCACTGTGCTGCCTGTGAGGCAGCAATGTTAACTACTGTGCCAAGAGTGTTCACTATTCTTGGACTGTCGGAGTCCAGTGTTCACTATTCATGGGCTGCTGGAGTCCATTATATCAAACAATGGCACTCCTTTTACACGGGATGGGTTCCAAGCCTTTGTTCAAGCCAAAGGCATATGCCACCCAAGAATGGCATATCATTTGCGTCCAACGGTTTGGCAGAGAGGGCCATTCGGACCTTTAAGAACACCATGTGGAAAGAACTGCCATGCCACTGGTTTGCCGATTTCTTTTTGTTGTCATACAATTCAATCCCCACCACGCCATCAAGGGGGCCATGCCTGCCGAAATGCTGATGGGCCGTCACTTCAGAATTCACTTGGATATACTTTTTCCTAATTTGGCGGGGAGGGTCGAGACATGTCAGGCCTCCTAGAGACGTCAACAGGCTACACAGGGGCGATAGATCGTTCTGGGTGGGGGACCCAGTCTTGGTTCGTAACTTCGCTTCGGGGACGCTATAGATAGCCGGACGGATTGTGTCCCAGTCAGAGCCTGTGTCATATGTGGTGAATGTAAATGGAAGGACTGTCAAAAAGCACATTGATGGCAGCACGGTGGCGCAGTGGGTTAGCCCTGCTGTCTCATGGCGCTGAGGTCCCAGATTCGATCCCGGCTCTGGGTCACTGTCCGTGTGGAGTTTGCACATTCTCCCCATGTTTATGCGGGTTTCACCCCCACAACCCAGGCTAGGTAGATTGGTCACACAAATTGCCCCTTAATTGGAAAAACTGAATTGGATACACTAAATTTATTTTTAAAAAGTGCTTGTGTGGGTCTTGCCTCCACAACCCAAAAGATGTGCAGGGTAGGTGGATTGGCCACACTAAATTGCCCCTTAATTGGAAAAAAAGAATTGGGTACTCTAAATTTATTTTATAAAAAGCACGTTGACATTTGAAGAAGTGGGGTGGGGGGGGGGGGGGGGGGGTTGGAGGGGCGATGATGACCCCCCCCAATTCAGAGCAAACAAGTCCCACTGGTATTGTCAACACTCTAATGAATGTTCCTGAGCAGCGGGCCAACTCCCAAATTAACCCAGCCAGTTATACCTTTGGAGGGTGGTGAAGTCAGTTCTCCTATCACCAAGGCGGTGTGTAATAACCCTCACAAGACCCATGGGGCCCACTCAATTGATCTCGCCGTGAGATGCGGAATATGAGTTCCCCCACTAGTGGGTAGTTCCACCATTGAGGTGGTGTGTAATACCCTCATGAGATCCACGGGAACATTGCAATTGATCCCTCTGTGAACTTGTGGAATATGAGCTCTCCCACTAGTGGGTGGAGGCCCATCCAGCTGGGGCTCATAAATTTACCTTATGAAAGTTGACTCGGACTGGGACTGGCGTGATCGGTAGTCCCAGTCAGGACCTTTGGACTGCAAGCTGCTTTACTGTGTGTTGGTTTATTAAATACTGTTTAACTTACCTTTTCAGGGATCCTGAGCTTTATACGGTACCTCCTGTACTATCATTGGCTATTGGCAATTTGACTACTTTGAACAATGTCAAATGTGCAGGCAGACTCCGGAGATCTGGAGGCACTTGGAGGTTCCTGGACCGATTCACTCTTTGATGAACTCTTTTCCCCCGGGTGACTTTTGCCATGTAAATGGAACTTGTACATAGTAATTGTGTGAAATGTAATAAGGGATTTGCAAGGGGGGTGGGCGGGGAATGTGATAGCATGCCCCCTTTAAGGAGGCAGGCCTGGTGAATCGCATGACCACCTCAGGGACAATCGCGAACCCCGGCCAATCCAATGGCGGGTTTGTGTGGGGCTCTGGAAGCAGGGGCCCAGGAAGTGTGGACCCATCCTAATGTGTTCTGTACCTGTATAATTAACAGCCTTTGCCTTTTGTTAATAAACTCCTTTGTTATTACTGGGAGCCTCCAGAGTTTTTCTCGAGCCACCACAGGCTTATTCCTCCCATTTCAATTAACCTTAAACATCCATTGTTTTTCAAACATGTAATGATATCAGATGGGACCAGACCCACAGGTACACATTGCCTCAGTGTGGAGAAACTGGGTGGCTAAAAGCTCCCAGCACTATATATAGCTTAGCATGAGCCACCAGCTGTACAAGAGGGGAGGGAAACAATGATGCAGGGAAAGAAGCAGAATATAAATAACATTCATGAAGCTTGTTAGAACATTTTTATAATTGCCAAGTGACACCATTAGGTGGCAGGATTCCATTTCTCCCTGTTTTGACAACATTCGCAATTCCTGAAAGATTTTCTTTCATTTTAAAATGCTGAGGGTTCATAAGCACTATTTATATTTCAATAGAATCATCAATAATTTTTTTTTAAGAATATTTATTTAGAGTGGCACTGAGGAGATGTCTGTTGTACATTTTCTAAAATCATTATTTGGACAAATGGTCCTCTCCCAACCGCCATATTGTTCCAAGGTTGGAGAGTTAGGGCCATTTCGTGTTTGGTTATGATCGCATTTTCTGTGTAGTTGCCCCACCAGAAATAAGACAGAATTTTCATTTAAATGGTGTCTTCCGTAACCTTCCTTACAGTCAATGAACAGGTAGTCGAAATGCCAGCTTGTGCAAGCTGGATGTATGCTGAAACAGTGGGTGACCACCACTTCCCAGTTTCATTTGCTCCCAAAGAAGCTGACAAGATTGGCCAAGCTATCCTGAAAAAAAATGTTAATGTAAACTGGAAACCCCGAGGGCGGCAAGGTGGCGCAGTGGTTAGCACTGCTGCCTCACGATGCCGAGGACTCGGGTTCGAACCTGGCCCCAGGTCACTGTCCGTGTGGAGTTTGCACATCTCCTGGGGGTTTCACCCCCACAACCCAAAGATGTGCAGTGTAGGTGGATTGGCCACACTAAATTGCCCCTTAATTGGAAAAAAAGGAATTGGGTACTCTAAATTTATTTTTAAAAGATTGGGGAACTCTGTAAATTGGGTATCTAATGCACCTCTGAGGAAGACTTGGCAGGGAAATGGGATTTTTACTCCTCTGGTTTCCTCTTTTGCTCCCCCTTGGGCTAATGTTTGTTATCAGTGCAGGACAGCACTTGGGTTGTTGGAATTGGTCTCAGTCTCAACAATAGCAACAGCTAATATTTATAAAACGCTTTTAACATGATATAGTAACACATGATCAAAGAGATAGGCTTTAAGGAGCGAACTAAATGGGGAAAGCGAGACAGAGAGCTGGAGAGGTTTAGAGAGGATATTCCAGAACTTAGGATCAACTAAATGCCCGACACCGATGGTGGAGTAATTCAAATTGCGATGCTCAAGGAACCAAAGCAGATATCTTGGAGGATTGTTAGGCTGGAGAAGATTACAGCGAAAGGGAGGAACAAGGCCTTGAAGGGATTTATAAATAAGGATGAGAATTTTAAAATAAAGATGTTATTTTTAAAAAAATTTAGAGTGCCCAATTAAAGGGCAATTTACTGTTGCCAATCCACCTAGCCTGCACATCTTTGGGTTGTGGGGGTGAAACCCATGTAAACACAGGGAGAATGTGCAAACTCCACACAGACAGTGACCCAGAGCTGGGATCAAACCTGGGACTTCGGCGCCATGAGGCAGCAGGGTTAACCCACTGCGCCACCGTGCTGCCATGAAGATGTTGTTTGATCGCGGGAGCCAATGTAGGCCAGCGAGCACAGGAATAATAGATGAACAGGTGTTGGTGCGAGTTAAGATATGCCCACAGGATTTTGGATAACCTCAAGCCATCATGGGGAGGTGGTGGCATAGTGGTATTGCCACTGGACTAGCAATCCAGAGACCCAGGGTAATGCTCTGGGATCTGCTTTTGAATCCCATCATGGCAGATGATGACATTTGAATTCAATGAAAAGTGAATGTAAAATCTGATCATGGAATATAAAGTCTGATCATGACCGTGGCATCATTGCCAATTGTTGTAAAAACAACAATGGCTCACTAATGTCCTTCAGAGAAGGCAATTTGCTGTCCTTACGGTAGCATGGTGGTTAGCATCAATGCTTCACAGCTCCAGGGCCCCAGGTTCGATTCCCGGCTGGGTCACTGTCTGTGTGGAGTCTGCACGTCCTCCCCGTGTGTGCGTGGGTTTCCTCCGGGTGCTCCGGTTTCCTCCCACAGTCCAAAAGATGTGCGGGTTAGGTGGATTGGCCATGCTAAATTGCCCGTAGTGTAAGGTTAATGGGGGGATTGTTGGGTTACGGGTATACGGGTTACGTGGGTTTAAGTAGGGTGATCATTGCTCGGCACAACATCGAGGGCCGAAGGGCCTGTTCTGTGCTGTACTGTTCTATGTTCTATGTTCTAATTACAAACAAGAAAAAACACACTACAGCTACAGTAATCTATGTATATAACTCTTAATGTATTCTCCTTAGTATTCGCAAATATAGTATAAAATCTAATAAATCAAAACCCATTTCAAGAGTGTGGCCCAGCACACTGTAACCTCACTTGAGTGGGACTGATCCTTTCCCTGAGAT
Organism: Scyliorhinus canicula; assembly: GCF_902713615.1. Classification (NCBI taxonomy): domain Eukaryota; kingdom Metazoa; phylum Chordata; class Chondrichthyes; order Carcharhiniformes; family Scyliorhinidae; genus Scyliorhinus; species Scyliorhinus canicula. The sequence continues at coordinate 60,086,587 of NC_052160.1, read as the reverse complement.
CCAGCCTCCAACCCAAAGATATGCAGGGTAGGTGGACACGGCGGGGGCGGGATTCACACCGTCCCCCGGCGATTCTCCGACCCGGCGGGGGGTCGGAGAATCACACCCCAGGTCTCCCTTTCCAAATGGCGGCCCGATCTCTGACAAAATTTCAAACAATGGGCTTGACTGGGGAAAACCTCCCCAAGGCACAAAAGAATGTCTAAGGGCAGGATTTTCCGGCCTCGCATCCCAGCGACTGGAGAATCGCACCAGAGGTCAATGGACTTCTCCATTGTCTGCGTCTTGCCTGTGGCGATCATACAGTGGGCGTGGCGGAAGAATCCAGCCCTGAGAGTTGTTGAAGAACCATGTGGATCTCACCCAAATAGCGGGCGAGAAAACCCTGCCAAATTTGCCCAAAATGACATTTTGGGCGCAATCCAATGGCCCCTCTGTGCCCGAAAAGCAGCTCACTCCGGCGTAGTGTGGCCGATAAAATCCGGGAGAACCCGCTCCCTGGATCTACCCGGCTCACAACGCCTCGTGAGAAGCAATGTGATCTCGCGAGACATTGCGATGTAAATCCCGCCCATTGTGTGCTGGGTCACTTTTTGGCGTATCTGCATATTAGAGCGAGACAGGTTGTCTCTCTCTAATGTGCAGATTCCAGAGGTACCTGAGGCTTTGGGATCTATCCCCTTGGGTGGGCGCTGTTGAGCATTGATCCCCACAAACGTGGACCTGACGGGGCGGCTCTCGTTGGGGGTCTCCCAGGGGATTGGAGGCCCCCAGCTGCGTGCCCTTTGGGCACGGTGGTGCCTTAGCACTGTTGGTGCCACGTCCAATCCCCTGGGAGCCCCCATGAGTGCTGTTCCATCTGGTCCCTGTTTGTGGGGACCAGTGCTGAACGGTGCCACCTGAGCACCTTGGGGTACCCTCCGTGGGTATTGGGGGGGAGTGTGGGAGAGGCCGGGGACTCTCCTACAGTGTGTTCGGGCTAGGGGTGCGGGGGCTGCTTCGGGGCCTCTCACTACACTGGGGAGTTCCGGCGAGCAGAGATCCCCAGTGTACAAAACGGGGCTATATGCGGCCTCGGCTGCATATTCTCCCTGAGGACACTTATACAACGCGAGCTGTGAGCGTCGGGAAACACACGGCCAAACACGCTCGCGGACTTTGTTCCTAATTAGTTGAATCAAACCCTGAGAAATATTTTGGTTGAATTACGCCCACAGAGTCATAAAGGCTTTACAGCATGGAAAGAGGCCCTTCAGCCCATTGTATCCTCACTGGCTATCAAGCACTTATCTATTCTAATCCTATTTTCCAGCACTTGGCCCATAGCCTTGTACGCTATGGCATTTCCAAATACTTATCTACATACTTCTTAAAATGTGTCAGGGTTCCCGCCTCTACCATCCTTTCAGACAGTGAGTTTCAGATTCCAACCACCCTTTTGGTGAAAAGGTTTTGCCTGACATCCCCTCTAAACCTCCTGCCCCTTACCTTAAATCTTTGGCCGTCCGCTAAGGGGGAAAGTATCTTCCGATCCATGCTATCAATGCCCCGATAATTTTGTACACCTCAGTCAGGTTCCCCCCTCAGCCTTCTCTGCTCCAAAGAAAACAACCCCCGCCTGTCCAGTCTCTCTTGAAACATTCCAGCCCAGACAACATCCTGGTCAATCTCCTCTGCACTCTCCCCAGTGCAATCACATCCTTCCTATAGTCCGCCGACCAGGACTGCACACAGTACTGCAGCTGCGGTCTAAGTTGTCTGTCTGTGTGGCTAGAGAAAAGAAAATCAACTGTGCTGAGTGAAATAAGCATTGGAGAGCCAGGAATAGGATGGGGCAAAACAGACTTCACAACATCATCAATAAAAATTATATATTTGGGTGATTTGTATAATTTATTTTTGAATCACCCGTGTGAAGTAATGTGGGCCGGATTTTGCTTATACCTGTCGCTCAGCTCAAGTGGAGTGTTGCACGATACATGCCTATTCAAATCACAGCTCCTTGGCTGAGTTCTTTGTTCCTGTTTCTGTCCTTTTGCAATAGCAGCTGATGGCCTGCAGATGGCTGCAAGAGAGCAATTCTAGGAACTTAACCCATTCAGTGCTACATCGCTATCTATTCTTGTCCTGCATGTTTTGGGATGAATACAATGAGCAAAACATTCTGGGGGGGATTCTCCATTCAATGCCACTCCTATGGAGATTCCTGATCGGGCAGAGAATGGAGTGTCAAAGGGAAAACAGGGCAGGGATTCTCTAAAAATGTGGCTAAGTGTTGACGCCGGTGTAAACGCAGGAGTATTTCATGTCTGCGTCAACGGGCTTCTTGGCCCAGCAGTTCTGTAGCCCACAGGGGGGCCAGCACGGCGCCAAAGTGCTCTGCATTGCTCCAGCTGCCATACGTGGCTCTGCACTGCTCGCCGCGGGACCGCGCATGCGCGCGGCAGTCGGCCGTGGGTCCGCGCAACATGGCGGAGCCACACAGTGGGCCGGCGCGGAAGAAGGTGGGCCCCCCCTAGATCGCGCGTGCCCGCCGATTGGTGGCCCCCGATCGCGGGCCTGACCATCGTGGAGACCCCCCCGGAGACTGATCCCCCCGCCACCCCACCAGGACGACCACCGCAGCTCCCACCAGGTGGAACCATCCGTTAACCTCGCCGGCAGGAACGGCCGGTCAACTGCGGAGAATCGGCGTGGGGGCCTCTTTCAACGGCCCCCGACCGGCGCCGTGTTGGCCGCGCACACGCAACTGGTGCCTATGCTCCGGTCGCCAGAGAATCGCGTCCCACTGTCGGACCTGATCGCGGGTCTGAGGCCCCATTCTCCACCCCCACGCTGAGCGCCAATTCGGCGTGGAGGCTCGGAGAATCCCGGCCCAGATAACCCATTGTGGTGCTTTGATCCCCCGCCGGGCAGCCTTAGCGTGCTACCCGCTCCGTGCCAGCGGGATGATGCAAAGCAGGCATTTAAATAAATGTTAATGTCATTAACGGGCTTGAAGCCTGAGTATCGACTCCCACCCCCCTCCATGTTATGATCCAGCACCCAGAGCGGGAAACCCACCGTGCAGGCTTTCGTGCAAATCAGCCCAAGTGTGTCCCTGACATGATGGACCCAGAGGGAGGTAGGTCAAGGGGGTCAGAACATAATTGAGGTGCGCCCCAAAGTTCATCTGAAGATCCCCATTCCCCCCACAACGCAAATCCTGACCCCCTGCTGACAAGTAGGGGTAACCTCCCACCCCCAACCACAGGAATAGCGGGTCACCTTCCCACAGCATGCACGCATGAGGGTGATTCGATTTGAAGCCTCTGACCATTGTAACAGTTGCTGCTTTAAACTCTTTTATCTGAGGCAGCAGATGTTAGGGAAGGGTAGGTGAAAATGTATTTATTTTTCACTGTACTGCCTGGACTGCTCTTCAGCTTTCAGGCATGGGTGACTAATAGGGGTCTCTGATGGGGCTCTCTGTTGTTGGTCTCTTTTGGGGGTTCTGATGGGAGAGATGGGGGGGGGGGCGGGTTGGTGGTGGGGGGTGTCAGGTCACCCTCAAGCGTGCATGCTGTGGGGGGTGACCTGTTATTTCTGTGGTCGGGGAGTGGGGGTGAATGCCCCTACTTGTCACGGGGTGGGGGAGGGGGGGGGCGTGTGGACAGGATTTGTTTTGGGAGGGAGGGGAGCCTGCTGCCAAACCTCAGTATCAGGCCGCCTGCTCAAAATGACAGCCTGATAAGAGGTTTCCGATTGGATCCGACGAGATCTTCTCCATACATAAATTAGCATGATAAAGGAGAGAGACTCACATTCCGGGCCCCACCTAGCGCCAGCGGAGACCAGTAGCGAATCACTGCTGGTGGGAGCACTTTGGCTCCAGAACATAGAACTCCAGCCTGTTTACTGTATTATAATTAGCAGATAGTTTTGAAAGTTTTCAAAAATCTGTTTATTTTTGAAATGAGAATAATCTGATCATTCTTGTGTAAATTAACTCCATCACATCCAAATGGCCCAGTATTTCAGCGTTTGCCATCTTCCTGTCTACTCTTGGCTACAAATCTGCGGTTCGCAGTATTCCAACTTCCACAGCACACAATTAGCACATTTCTCGGAAGAAAGATATTACAAATAAACATTTGAATAAAGAAAGAATTCCACAAGTGATGCCATCCGCAGAATTTATTTTGCTTTTATACTGACCTTACAGGGATGTTAGTGTTAGCAACATCCAAAGCCAGAGGCTTATTCAAATATTGGTAATAAGATATAAGAGCAGAAGTAGGCCATTCAGCCCATCGTGTCTGCTCTGCCATTCAATGAGATCATGGCTGATCTGATATAATCTTCAACACCACTATTTTATTTAAATGATAAAATATTAAAACATGCTGCTGTGCAAAGAGACCTGGGTGTGCTCGTGCACGAGTCGCAAAAAGTTGGTTTACAGGTGCAACGGGAGATTAAGAAAACGAATGGAATTTTGTCCTTCATTGCTAGAGGGATGGAGTTTAAGACTAGGGAGGTTATGCTGCAATTGTATACGGTGTTAGTGAGGCCACACCTGGAGTATTGTGTTCAGTTTTGGTCCCCTTACCTGAGAAAGGACATACTGACGCTGGAGGGTGTGCAGGGGAGATTCACTAGGTTAATCCCAGACCTGAAGGGGTTGGATTACGAGGAGAGGTTGAGTAGACTGGGACTTTACTCGTTGGATTTAGAAGGATGAGGTGGGGACGTATAGAAACATATAAAATTATGAAGGGAATAGATAGGATAGAAGCGGGCAGGTTGTTTCCACTAGCGGGTGAAAGCAGAACTAGGGGGCATAGCCTCAAAATAAGGGGAAGTAGATTTAGGACTGAGTTTAGGAGGAACTTCTTCACACAAAGGGCTGTGAATCTATGGAATTCCTTGCCCAGTGAAGCAGTTGCGGCACCTTCATTAAATGTTTTTAAGGTAAAGATAGATAGTTTTTTGAAGAATAAAGGGATTAAGGGTTATGGTGTTCAGGCCGGAAAGTGGAGCTGAGTCCACAAAAGATCAGCCATGATCTCATTGAATGGCGGAGCAGGTTTGAGGGGCCATATGGCCTACTCCTGCTCCTAGTTCTTATGTCCTTATGTTCTTATGTTCTTATCTCCATAACCCTTGATTCCCTTACTGATTAAATATCTGCCTATCTCAGCCTTCAACATACTTAACGACCCCGCCTCTACTCTGAGAGAAGAAATCCTCCTTCATCTCTGTCTCAAATGGACGGCCCCTTACTTTGAAATTATTCCCTCTGGTCCTATACTCTCCCACAAGGGGAAACAACCTCTCAGCATCTACCCTGTCAAGCCCCCTGAGAATTCTATGGGCGTGATTCACGCGTAAAATGTCCAAGTCTGGTTCTGGGCGCGTTTGGCGGGGTGTTTCTTAGTGGCTGCAGTGCAGAGATTGAAACCGCAATTCAACGGCATTTTCTTGGGTTTCAGGGAGTTTCTCTTCATCGAGGCCGCACTTAGGAAGATATCTTGCACTGTGGAGCCGAACCCATCAGCAGGACCGGCTCTTCAGAGATCAGGGCGCCATTTTGAGCGGCTGCCTGATCTCTACATCCCCCCTTTCAAGACCCGCCACTTTCAGGACATGCCCCTTGCCCCCTCACAACCTTTCTTTCGCCCCCTCAAACCTCCCCTCACCCTCCCTTTCATGGGCATGGCCCCCGGGTCTCGGCCCCTGGCACTTGGGCAACTTGACACTGGCACTGTGGCGGTGCCCAGGTTCATACTGTCATGATGGGGCCTCACGGTAGCATGGTGGTTAGCATCAATGCTTCACAGCTCCAGGGTCCCAGGTTCGATTCCCAGCTGGGTCACTGTCTGTGTGGAGTCTGCACGTTCTCCCCGTGTGTGCGTGGGTTTCCTCCGGGTGCTCCGGTTTCCTCCCACAGTCCAAAGATGTGCGGGTTAGGTGGATTGGCCATGCTAAATTGCCCGTAGTGTAAGGTTAATGGGGGGATTGTTGGGTTACGGGTATACGGGTTACGTGGGTTTAAGTAGGGTGATCATTGCTCGGCACAACATCGAGGGCCGAAGGGCCTGTTCTGTGCTGTACTGTTCTATGTTCTATGTTCTATGTTCTATGATATCGAGGTTGGCATTGCCAGACTGGCAGTGCCAAGGTGCTCCGAGGCCAGGGGTGTGCCAGAGTACTACCCTGCCCTGTCCATGACCACCTGGGGGGCCCGATTGGCCTGCAAGACCTCCGAGGTGCAATCACAACTGGTCCATGATTTTGGAAACCAGCACCAAACGACACCTAGTTGCGGCCTCGCAGGTGCGGCCATTGAATTTTAAAATTAATTTAGGGGATGTGGGTGTCGCTGGTTGTTGATTGTGGGGGATGTAGTGATGGTAATGCCATTGAATGTCAAGGGACAATGGTTAGATCCTCTCTTGTGGAGATGGACATTGCCTGGCACTTGTGTGGTGCGAATGTAACTTGCCACTTGTCAGCCCGAGCCTGGATATTGTCCAGTTCTTACTGCATTTGGACATGGACTGCTTCATTATCTGAGGAGTCGAGAATGGAGCTGAATACTGTGCAGTCATCTGCAAACATCCCCACTTTTGAACTTATGATGGAAGGATGGTCATTGGTCAAGCAGCTGAAGATGGTTGGGCCTAGGACACGACCCTGAGTGATGTCCTGGATCTGAGATGATTGTCCTCTAACCACCACAACCATTTTCCTTTGTGCTATAGAACATAGAACAGTACAGCACAGAACAGGCCCCTCGGCCCTCGATGTTGTGCCGAGCAACGATCACCCTACTCAAACCCACGTAACCCGTAACCCAACAATCCCCCCATTAACCTTACACTACGGGCAATTTAGCATGGCCAATCCACCTAACCCGCACATCTTTGGACTGTGGGAGGAAACCGGAGCACCCGGAGGAAACCCACGCACACACGGGGAGGACGTGCAGACTCCGCACAGACAGTGACCCAGCCGGGAATCGAACCTGGGACCCTGGAGCTGTGAAGCATTGATGCTAACCACCATGCTACCGTGAGGCCCCTTGTGCTATGTGTGACTCCAACCACGGGCACCGCATGAATGCGGCATCTGAATATTTAAATGAGCCTAAAGGGAGTGCGGAGCCCGATTTGGGGCGGGCGCGGTGCAGTGGGAAAATCCCACCCTATATGTCTCAATTAGATCACCTCATATTTTTTTAATCACTTTTTTTCCAATTAAGGGACAATTTAGCATGACCAATCCACCTACCCTGTACATCTTTGGGTTGTGGGGGTGAAACCTACGCAAACATGGGGAGAATGTGCAAACTCCACACGGACAGTGACCCTGAACTGGGATCGAACCTGGGACCTCGGCGCCGTGAGACAGCAGTGCTAACCATTGCACCACCGTGCTGCCCCCAAGATCACCTCATATGATCGAATGGCAGAGCAGATTCAATGGCGTATTGATGCACTATCAATTGACCACAGAAGCGAGGTTGTAGTCCAAAACTGAAGGCTTTAATAGACAAGATGTTTCCCCAGCAGCTCAGGTACAGAAAGGAAGCTGTGGGGAACACACGGGCTCTTATACCCCGCCTTACAGGGCGGAGCTACCTTACAACTCTAACCAATGGGTGACTAGTGTTACATACCATTGGGCCAATGAGCAGCAAGCCTTCTCCACCAATGGTGTCTCGGCATTTCTAGTTACCATAATACCTCTAGTTATACTACCACACGTATGAAAATAGAGAAGCCTTGCTAAACCTATACAAAGCACCAGTTAGACCGCTCCTGGAATACTGTAAACAGTTTTGGTCTCCTTATCTGAGGAAAGATATAGCGGCTTTGGAGACTGAAAGGCCTAATTCTGCTCCAATATCTTATGCTCTCACATTCTTCTAAATTCCAATGAGTACAGGCCCAATCTACTCAGCTTCTCCTCATAAGAAAGTCCCTCCATACCTGGAATCAACCTAGTGAACCTTCTCTGGACTGCCTCCAAGGCCAGTATACTTTCCTTAGATAAGGGACCAAAACTGTTCACAGCATTTCAGGTGTGGTCTAACTAGTGCCTTGTATAGTTTAGCAAGGCTTCCCTATTTTCATACTCCATTCTCTTTGAAATAAAGACCAACATTCCATTTGCCTTCCCTATTAGCGACTGAACTTGCATGCTAGCTTTTTGTGATTTATGCACGAAGACCCCCCAATCCCTCTGTGCTGCAGTCTTCTGCAGTTGTGTTCCATATAAATAATAATTTGAATGTAAACACAGCGGGCACGATTCTCCGAGCCCCGTGCCGGGCCGGAGAACCGCCGCAACCGCGCCACGATGCCCCGAGGCCGCCGCGAGATTCTCCGAGGCGGCATTTGCACCGGCGCATTTGGCGCGGCGCTGGCCGCGGGCCGCTGGGATCGGTGGGGCCGCTGATTCTCTGGCCTGGATGGGCCGAGCGGCTGCACGGAAACGGCAGAGTCCCGCCGGCGCCGTTCACCCCTGGTCGCTGCCGGCGGGAACTTTGGCGAAGGGTCGGAGGGGAGGGGGCGGCCTGTGGGGCGGGGAAAAGCGCTCCTTCACCGGGGGGGGCCCTCCGTTGAGGTCTGGCCTGCGATCGGGGCCCAACGATTGGAGGGCCGGCCTCTCCGCCCCCCGGGCCTACTTTGTTGCGCGGCCGGCCCCAGAACCCCCACGCCATGTTGCGAAGGGGCCGGCGGGCTGAAGAAGTCCTCTGCACATGCGCAGGTTGGCGCGGCCCAATTGCGCATGCGGGTTGGCGCGGCGCCCATTTGGTGCCGGGAAGGGAGGCTGGAGCGGCATGAACCGCTCTAGCGCCGTGCTGGTCCCCTGTGGGGGACAGAATCGGTCGTCCCCACGCCCATTTCGCGCCATCGTGAAATGCGACAGTGTTCACGACGGCGCGAACACTTAGTTTCCATTTTGGAAAATCGCCCCCAGCAAATCTGTAAATCTGACCAATGGAAAGATAACACGGCAGTTATGATATAAAATCCACTGTCTGACAGGATGATGGAAACACGTTAATAGTGACTTTCAGGGGCAGCACGGTGGCCTAGTGGTTAGCACAACCGCCTCACGGCGCTGAGGTCCCAGGTTCGATCCCGGCTCTGGGTCACTGTCCGTGTGGAGTTTGCACGTTCTCCCCGTGTCTGCGTGGGTTTCGCCCCCACAACCCAAAAATGTGCAGATTAGGTGGATTGGCCACGCTAAATTGCCCCTTAATTGGAAAAAATAATTGGCTAATCTAAATTTATTTAAAAAAAAAAAAAAAAATAGTGACTTTCAGAGGGAATTGAATAAATATTGGAAATATAAAGGGCGCGATTTTCCGCCCCCCACGCCGGGTGGTAGAATAGTGGGAGGGCTTCCCGACATTTTTCACGCCCTCCCGCTATTCTCCCCCCTCCACACCCGACCCACGCCACGAATCACCGCTCGCCATTTTTTACGGCGAGCGGCGATTCTCCGAGGCCGATGGGCCGAGCGGCCGGCCCTTCACGCCTGTTTCACCACGGCAGCAAACACACCTGCCTGCTGCCGTCGTGAAACGGGCGCCAGATGCCCGTTTGGGGCATCTAGAGGCCTGATTGGCACGGCAGCACCACGGCTGTGCTCAGGAGGGGACAGGCCCGCGATCGGTACCCACCGATCGTCGGGCCAGCGTCCAAAACAGACGCACTCTTTCCCCTCCGCCGTCCGGCAAGATCAAGCCGCCACGTCTTGCCGGGCGGCTGAGGAGAAAGACGGCAACTGCGCATGCGCGGGTTGGCGTTGTCCAACCTGCGCATGCGTGGCTGACGTCATCGGCCGTGTCAGCCGCCGTGACGCTTGACGTGCGGCCTTGACGACCGTCGTCAAGGCCGCGCCGCCGTGGCGCACGGGGCCGCGCTCCTAGCCCCGCCCGGGGGGGAGAATCGGCACCGGAAGTGGCCATGAAGGCTGCCATGGGTCACGGTCTGTCCCACGGCATCCTTTACGATTCTCCGCATTCTCCGCACGGGTATGATGGGCCAAATGGCCTTCATGGTGTATTCTATGACAAAACAATAAATTGCATTTATAAAATGCCTTTCACGATGGTCGGAGTGATCCAAGTGCTTTACAGCCAATGAAGCATGTTTGAAATGCAGTCACTGTTGTAATGAAGCAGCCACTTTGCCTACTTCAAGATGCCACTAACAGCAATGTGACAATAACCAGATAACCTGTTTTTTGGTGATGTTGGTTGAGGGATAAATATTGGCCAGGGCACCTGGGAGAACTCCCCTTTTCTTTGTCAAAATAGTGTCACAGGATCTTTTATATCCACCTGAGAGGGCAGGCAAGGCCTTGTTTTAACATCTTATTCAAAAGGCACTGAAACTATATCCACAGTAGGCCAGAAAACTGTGTAGGGGATGTGGGAGATGGGGGGGGGGGGGGGGGGGGGCAGTACGGGATGGGTACAAATACAATTGAGAGATAAAATTGAAAGACAAAGATTCTAACTCAGCTGTGGCAGATGCAATCCCTCCCCTTTCCGTTACTGTCACCGATGCCAGGAGGCTTATTTTGTCAGTCCCAGCGGGGAAGTGCTGAGATGTTGAAATTTCCATTGATGTAGACCAGCTGCATCAACTAAATGCTGGAGTAAACGATAGAAACCATTGCTGATTTTTTGACACAATGAGTGCAATTCATTGCATTTTGGCCCGACTCCCTTAAAAGGGAGGTCTAAAAGCAAAATACTGCAGATGCTGGAGATCTGAAATAAAAACAGAAAATGCTGGAAAAACTCACCAAGTCTGGCCGCACCTGTGAAGAGAGAGTCACAGTTAATGTTTCAAAACCAATATTCTTCCAAAGAAAAAGTGCTGCCAGATCTGCTGCATTTTCCGAGCACTTTTCTTTTTCATTTTTATTTTAACTGAGATTCTCTGGCCTCCCGGTGCTACCGTGCTGCCTATAAATGGGCTGTTCCCAGGGATGTACCCGGAGACAAACATCAACTGTTGATGAAGGACCATCAACTCAATGTAGGACGATCTTTGGTCTGGCTGAAACTTATTGATCTTCCAGTGCAAATGTTGCAAACTGGCACATTCCAGCATCCAAGACTATGTGTTGAGGGACACACTAAAGCTTGGGGCAACTTCTGCAAAGGCACAATGAGGAAAGGTTGCTGTCTAAGACACTGAGGGGATGTTAATACTGTAGAACCCCTCAAGCTGTATGCCTGACATTGAATACATATGGTAAATATCATGTATGTTACAAATGTATTGAGGTACCTCAGAATGCAACGTGCTCTCTGGAGAAAGGTTAAATATTATTGCGCTTTCCGTAATGCCTAATTTGAAATATTCTGGAATGTACTTTAAGATATTTTGTGCATATATGTTTGGAAAAAAGGGGCCTCCATAGCTAATGGGATAAAGGTGGGGAAAATGCCTTATGCTTCTATTAATTTTGTTGATAGGAATATCATGGGTGGGATTCTCCGCTATCCGGCGGGGTGGGCCGTACCGGCGCCAAGGAGTGGCGTCAACCACTCCGGCGTCGGGCCGCTGGAAGGTGCGGAATCCTCTGCACCTTCAGGGGCTAGGCCAGCGCTGGCGGCGTTGGCGCCGCGCCAACCGGTGCCGAAGGGCCTCCGTTGGCCGGAGCGAGTTGGCGCATGCGCGGGAGCGCCAGCGTGTACTGGCGTCATCCCAGCGCATGCGCAGGGGGGTTGTTCTCCATGCCGGACATGGCGGATTGTTACACCGGCCGGTAGGGGGGAAAGAGCGCCCCCGCGGCACAGGCCCGCCCGCAGATCGGTGGGCCCCGAACGTGGGCCAAGCCACCGTGGGCTCCCCCGGGGTCAGATCCTCCCAACCCCCCCCCCCCCCCCCCCCGAGGACTCCGCACTCTGCCCACAGGACCAGGTCCCGCCAGCACGTACCTGGTGTAATATACGCCGGCGGGACTGGCCGAAAACAAGTGGCCACTCAGCCCATCACAGGGTGGAGAATCGCCGGGGGGGGGGGGCCGCTGCCAACGTCCCCCGACCGGCGCAACGCGATTCCCGCCCCGCCAAAAAAACGCGCCGGAGACTCCGGCAGCTGGCGTCGGGGCTGGATTCACGCCGCCCCCGGGTGATTCTCCACCGGAGAATCCCGCCCCATGTGTTAGAATAAAATATTAATTTAGAATGCCATTGGCTGGACATACATAATTGAACTTCTTGAAAAGAACACTTTTAGAAACAGAAAAACTTAGAAAATAGGAGCAGGAGGGGGCCATTTGGCCCTTCGAGCCTGCACCGCCATTTATTATGACTATGCTGATCATCCAACTCAATAGCCTAATCCCGCTTTCCCCCATATCCTTTGAACCCCTTCATCCTAAGTGCTATATCTAACTGCTTCTTGAAAACATATGTTTTGGCCTCAACTACTTCCTGTGGTAATGAATTCCTCTGTAGGTGAAGAAATTTCTCTTCATCTCTGTCCTAAATGGTCTATCCTCAGACTGTGACCCCTAGTTCTGGACACTCCCACCATCGGGAACATCTTTCCTGCATCTACCCTGTCTAGTCCTGTGAGAATTTTATAGGTTTCTCTGAGATCTCCCTCATTATTCTGAACTCCAGTGAAAACAACCCTACTGACGCAATCTCTCTTCATACGTCAGTCCTGCCATCCCAGGACTCAGTCTGGTAAACCTTCGCTGCACTCCCTCTGGAGCAACAACATCCTTCCTCAGATAAGGAGACCAAAACTGCACACAATATTCCAGGTGTGGCCTCACCAAGGCCCTGTACAATTGCAGCAAGATATCCCTGCTCCCGTACTCAAATTCTCTTGCAATGAAAGCCAATATACCATTTGCTTTCTTTACCGACTGCTGCACCTGCATGCTTACCTTCATCAACTGGTATACGAGGACACCCAGGTCTCGTTGCACATTCCCCTCTCCTAATATAATAGCCTGCCTTCTCATTTTTGCTACCAAAGTGGATAACTTCACATTTCCCCAAATTATACTGCATCTGCTATTCATTTGCCCACTCACTCAACTTGTCCAAATCAGACTGAAGGCGATCTGCATCCTCTTCACCATTCACCCTCCCACCTAATTTGGTATCATCTGCAAATCTGGAGATATTACATTTTGTTCCCTCATCTAAATCATTAATATATATTGTGAATAGCTGGGGTCCTAGCACCCGATCCCTGCGGTACCCCACTAATTACTGCCTGCCAATTTGAAAAAGACTCATTGATTCCTACTCTTTGTTTCATGTCTGCCAACCAGTTTTCTATCCAGCTCAATATACTACCCCTAATCCCATGTTCTTTAATTTTACACACTAATCTCTTATGAGGGACTTTGACAAAAGCCTTCGGCCACATACCACATCCACTGGCACCCTCTTGCCAACTCTACTCATTAGATCTTCGAAAAATTCCAGTAAATTTATCAAGCATGATTTCCCCTTGATAAATCCATGCTGACTCTGTCTGATCCTGCCATTATTTTTTAAGTGCTCAGCTATAAAATCTTTGACAATAGATTCTAGAATTTTCCCTATTACTGACGTTAGGCTTACTGGTCTATAGTTCCCTGTTTTCTCTCTACCTCACTTAAATAGTGAAGTTGCATTAGCTACCCTCCAATCTGCAGGAACTGTTCCAGAGTCTATAGAATCCTGGAAGATGACCACCAATGCATCAATTATTTCTAGAGCCACTTCCTTAAGTACTCTGGGATGTAGATTATCAGGCCCTGGGGATTTATCAGCCTTCAATCCCATGAATTTCCCATCACCATTTCTCTACTAATATCGATCTCCTTCAGTTCCTCCCTCTCACTAAACCCTCCATTCTCCAGTATTTCTGGTATATGACTTGTGTCCTCATTTGTGAAGATAGAACCAAAGTATGTGTTTGGTTGCTCAGCCATTTCTTTGTCTTATGTATTCCCCTGTTTATGACTGTAAGGGACCTACATTTGTCTTGACCAATCTTTTTCTCTTCACATACCTGCAGAAACTTTTACAGTCAGTTTTTGTCGCCTTCAGGAAACAAAGTATCATACACGCCCCTGTCTGTATCAACGGTGCCGAGGTGGAGATGGTTGACAGCTTCAAATTCCTAGGTGTGCACATCTACAATCTGCCCTGGTCCACCCAAATCAATGCTACAACCAAGAAATCACAACAGAGCCTATACTTCCTCAGGAAACTAAGGAAATTCGGCATGTCCACATTTACGCTTACCAATTTTTACAGATGCACCATAGAAATCATCCTATCTGGTTGCATCACAGCTTGGTATGGTAACTGCTCGGCCCAAGACCGTAAGTATCTACAGAGAGCCATGAACATAGCCAGTCCATCACGTGAACCCGTCTCCCATCCTTTGACTTTGTCAACATCTCCCTCTGCTTTGGGAAAGCGGGCAGCATAATCAAAGACTCCTCCCACCCGGATTATTCTTTCTTTCAACCTCTTCCATTGGGCAGAAGATACAGAAGTCTGAGAACACGCATTGACAGATTCAAAAACAGCTTCTTCCCCACTGTAACCAGACTCCTGAATGACCCTCTTATGGACTGAACTGATCTCTACACATCCTCTCTACTGTTGTAACGCCATACTCCGTACGCTTCACCCAATGTCTATGTCTATGTATTTTACATTGTGTATTTATGGTATGTCTGATGTTTTTCATGCATGGAAGGATCTGCCTGGACTGTACACAGAACAATACTTTTCACTGTACCTTGGCACACGTGACAATAAATCTAAATCTATGTTCCCTGCAGGCTTACTCTCGTACTATTATTTTCTCCTTCTTAATCAATCCCTTGGTCCTTCTTTGCTGAATTCTAAACTATTCCCAATCGTCAGACCTGTTGTTTTTCTTGGCCAATTTGTATGCTTCTTGGTTAGCATTGCTGCCTACGGCACTGAGGACCCGGGTTCGAATCCCGGCCCTGGGTCACTGTCCGTGTGGAGTTTGCACATTCTCCCCGTGTCTGCGTGGGTTTCACCCCCACAACCCAAAGATGTGCAGGATAGGTAGATTGGCCACTCTAAATTGCCCCTTAATTGGAAAAAATAATTGGGTACTCTAAATTATAATGTTTTTTAAAAAGTTGTATGCTTCTTCTTTGGATCGAATATTATCTCTAATTTCCCTTGCAAACCAAGGATTTGCCACCTTTCCCATTTTACTTATGTGCCAGACAGGAGTAAACAGTTGTTGCAGCTCCCTCATGCGCCCCTTGAATGTTTGCCATTGCCTATCCACTGGCCTCCCTTTAAGTAAGATTTCCCAATCTATCAAAGCCAACCTGCGCCTCAAAACATCGCAGTTTCCTTTATTAAAATTCATGAACCTAGTCTCAGAATCAACTACTTCACTCTCCATCTTGATTAAAAATTCTATAATATTATGGTTATTCATCCCCAAGGTGGTCTCGCACAACTAGATTGTCAATGATTCCATTCTCATTACACAATACCCATTCTAGGATGGCCTGCTTTTATTTGGTTCCTCAACGTATGGTTCCAGAAAGCCATCAAATATACACTCCAGGAATTCCTCCTCTATGGTATTGTGGCTAATTTGATTTGCCCAATCTATAGGCAGATTAAAATCACCCATAATTACAGATGTTCCTTTATCGCATGCATCTCTAGGTTCCTGTTTAATGCCATTCCTCACATCACCACTGCAGTTTGGGGGTCTATAAACAATGCCCACTAATGTTTTTTCTCCTTGATGTTTCTCAACTCCACATTGTCAGAGCTGATATCCTTCCTCACTGTTACATTAATTTCCTCTTTTACCAGCACTGCCACTCCATCACCTTTTTCCTTTTTGTCTGTCCTTCTTAAATACTGAATACCCCTGGACATTCAGTTCCCATCTCTGGTCATCCTGAGGGCCATGTCTCCGTAATCCCGATTATATCATACCTATTCGCCCATTTGCGTGATTAGTCCATCTGCTTTATTGCGAATGCTCTATGCGTTAAGGCACAAAGCCTTTAATCTTGTCTTTTTAACGTTACTTGTTTCGCTCCCAATATTTTCCACTGTGGCTCTATTTGAATCTGGCCCTTGGTTTCTCTGCCTATCACTTTTCTTATTTTTATTTTGCTAAGCAAAGAACACTGGCCGGCAGTAGCCATTATGTTCTTTTTTGTGAAGGATTTGAGCTGCTTTTTGGTGACACAGAGTCCCTGGAGTTCTCAGGAGAGTAGCTAAGATAAACCCAGATTGAAACCAGAGAGGGGTCAGATGACCCAACTCTTCGGTGTAACAACAATCAGAGAGATTGCCACAGGAGCAACAACCTTACTCCCTCTCTTCAAAGCTGAGCTGTTAGTGATTTGAAAACCCACCAGAAGACCTCATTGCTGCAAACTGAGTTATTAAAGGAGGATTCCGAATCAGCACCACTGTTCCCAAGAGAAAAGTAAATCAACTGGCCATGACTGCTCTCATGGGAAACTCAAATACCACCAGCTACTGTGAAAGTGACTCTTCACAGGGCAGCACGGTGGCGCAGCGGTCAGCACTTCTGCCTCACAGCGCAGAGGTCCCAGGTTCGATCCCGGCTCTGGGTCACTGTCCGTGTGGAGTTCGCACATTCTCCCCATGTTTGCATGGGCTTCGCCCCCACAACCTAAACGATATGCAGGGTAGGTGGATTTGCCACGCTAAATTGTCCCTTAATTGGAAAAAATTAATTGGGTACTCTAAATTTTTTTTTTAAGTGACTCTTCAGCTGCAAACAAGCATCCAGATAATCCATGAATATTTTTTTCTGATTTGGCCAAGTTTTAAGATCTGGCACTCTGCAGAGTTTTATTTTTCTTTTGCATATTTTGGGGGGACACATCGGTGGGGGTGCGATGTGATGTGTGCGTTGTTCTTGCATTAGCGTAGTTGGGCGTATTTATACATTTTAAACTTTTTGTAAATGATCTCTGCATCTTTGCTTGACTGGGTTAATAAAACTAACTCTTTACTTGTTAACTTAAGGAAACTGGCTGCCTTATTTCTTACACCAAGCTACACACGGGGAGATTTTGAACCTGCGTTTATCATCAGTCAACTGGTGATGAATGCCCTAAATCGCAAGAGTCGGAAAATAAGATTCTCGCTGGTGAGAATCTTATTTTCCGACTCTTGCGATTTAGGGCATTCAGCCAGCGCTACCAGAATGACGAAGAAAGCACAACCCCAGATTCCGTCTTCATAGAGCGCCAGCCAATCTGGGGAGAAATCTCATCCAGAGAGTTACACACTAATTTTGCTCTTGAACTCAGGCAATTTATCGGAAGTTTCCATCCACAGTTATGTATTAATATTGAATTGGCAATCACCTCCTGTTTAAATTCAAACTCTCTTATAACCAACCCAGGAATGGGACAGAAAGATGAGTCAGTTCACCCCTCCTTACCTGGTCATAACACAAGTGTCTGCCCACCAGCGTCCAAGCAAATTCAGCAGATGAGTAAATGGGCAGAAACCAGCTCTGTATTCATAGATTTACATAGAATTTACAGTGCAGAAGGAGGCCATTCAGCCCATCGAGTCTGCACCGGCTCCTGGAAAGAGCACCCTACCCAAGGTTAACACCTCCACCTTATCCCCATAACCCAGTAACCCCACCCAACACTAAGGGCAATTTTGGACACTAAGGGCAATTTAGCATGGCCAATCCACCTAACCTGCACATTTTTGGACTGTGGGAGGAAACCGGAGCACCCGGAGGAAACCCACGCACACACGGGGAGGATGTGCAGACTCCGCACAGTCAGTGACCCAAGCCGGAATCGAACTTGGGACCCTGGAGCTGTGAAGCGATTGTGCTATCCACAATGCTACCGTGCTGCCAAATTCAGATCTGACTTCCCTTGCAATCCTGCAAGCTCAACCAACTCCTCATACGTGTGTTTAAGATTGGAAAGGCACTCTCTATCTATACTCACCAGATAGATTATAAAGCAATCCCTGCCTCCAATGAAGATTGCACTGTGCTTCTCTGTGACTTACCTTATTCTGTCCTTGTGAGCAGCATCCTGACACAGCTGAGTACAGCGTAGCTGCCAGCACCCCAATTGCTGAATTAGGGTTCCACTGCCTCTTTCACGGTAACTTTGGAAAGAGACTGACAGAAACCTAAGACATGGAGGCAACCCTTCAAAGGCACATAACAGGCGCAGGGCCAGAAATAACAATCTCCTAAACCAGGAGCCCCAAGTATCCTTATTCTTTTATTTTATTAAAAAAAAAATAAAAATTTAGAGTACCCAATTATTTTTTCCAATGAAGGGGCAATTTAGCGTGGCCAATCCACCTATCCTGCACATCTTTTGGGTTGTGGGGGTGAAACCCACGCAGACACGGGGAGAATGTGCAAACTTCTCATGGACAGTGACCCAGAGCAGGGATTCGAACCCGGGTCCTCAGCACCGGAGTATCCTTATTCTAACACGAACAGTACATCCAACCTCTCCCCGCTACTTGTATAAGTGGCACCTGCAAAGCAAGAATATTTCTATACAGGGCTGCGTTGGCCACGTACAGCTGGACCGATTCCCAGATCCACTTGTGTTTGATGGGTTAGGAATCGCATTCATAGCCTAACAAGCTGGATCAGTGTTTAAGCACTCAATTCACCACAGACTGGGGCAGCACGGTGGCCTAGTGGTTAGCACAACCGCCTCACGGCGCAGAGGTCCCAGGTTCGATCCCGGCTCTGGGTCACTGTCCGTGTGGAGTTTGCACATTCTCCCCGTGTCTGCGTGAGTTTCGCCCCCACAACCCAAAAATGTGCAGAGTAGGTGGATTGGCCACGCTAAATTGCCCCTTAATTGGAAAAAATAATTGGCTAATCTAAATTTATAAAAAAAAAAAAAAAAAAAAAAAAAAAATTCACCACAGACTGTCATTCCAGCCAAGAGGATGGCTGCTAAAAGTTCAGCTCTTATGTTCCTGGAGTCGGAGATCGACTGAATGCTGGAAGCCGTTGAGGAGAAGAGGGACACGCTCTTCCACAGGGTGGGCTGGAGACTATAGGCCGCCATCCTGAACAAGGCCTGGGAATAGGTGGCAGAGGCTGTCAATGGACCAAGAGAACCAGCACGCAATGCTGTTAGAAGATGAACAAACTCCTTTGACCAGCGCGGCTGACTAACCACCTCTGTGCCCCTGGCATCACTCCCATTCTTTACTCCTCACATCTGCCCCCAATCACCTCGAGGCCAACAACATCCCACCTGCCTGCATCTCCCTTGCAAACCGCCCTCCACAAAACCCAACACATGTATAGTTCTCTTTGGCCAGGAGCCTTGCACGCACATGCCACCAGTTACAAACTCCTCAAAAACCTTGGGCAAGATTCTCCGATCCCGCGCCGGGTCAGAGAATTGTCGGGGGGTGCGCAAATCAACACGGGCCCCCTGGCAATTCTCCACACTCGACGGGCCGAATGGCGTCCCGCTGGCGTCATTCGCGTGTGGTCCTACCCGGCGGGAACTCGGCGTTCTGGCTGCAGGGGCCATCCTGGTGGTGGGAAGGGGGGACCTGACTCTGTTGGGGGCCTCCATGGTGGCCAGGCCCGCGATCAGGGGACTACTGAACGGCGGGCGGGCTAATTCCGGGGAGGGGGACTATGTTCCTCCGTGCCGGGCCCCTGTATGGCTCCACCATGTTGCCTGGGGGCCACCGTGGAGACGCCAACCCACGCGCATGCGCCGGCCGTGCTGGGGTATGTATCGGCAGCTGGGGCTGCGTGAAGCGCTCCAGTGCCGTGCTGGCCCCTTGTTCGGCACAGGATTGCTGCTCCTCGTGGCCAGATTACGCCGTCGTAAAAGGCTCCGGCGTTTATGACGGCGTCAACACTTAGCCCCATTATCGAAGAAGCCCACCCCTTGTGTCCCAGCGTCTGTTTCCTTTCTGTGTCCCCAAGGATAAAGTGGCTGTGATGAATGTAATAAATTGGTACATATATTCTATATCTGCTGCAATAATGTTTTTTATTTTTATTTTTTAAAGAAATTTAAAGTATCAATTGCCTTCTTCCAATTAAGGGCCAATTTAGCATGGCCAATCCACTTACGCTACCTATCTTTAGGTTGCGGGGGGGCAAAATCCATGCAAACCGAGGAGAATGTGCAAACTCCACATGGACAGTGATTCCGAGCCGGGATTGAACATGAGACCTCGGCGGCGTGAGGCAGCAGTGCTAACCACTGCGCTACCATGCTGCCCTTAGCATGGTCAATTCACCCACGGGGTTGCGGGGTGAGACACACGCAGACATGGGGAGAATGTGCAAACTCCACACGGACAGTGGCCCAGGGCTTGCATCGAGCCCCGGTCCTCGGCGCCATGAGGCAGCAGTGCTAACCTCTGTGCCTCTGCGCCACCCAAGTAATGTTTTTAATGTCTATATTCTGGTATATATATCTGTTGCAGTAATATTATTAATTAATTGAGGTTAAGGTTTCCAGGCACTGTGGCTGCAGAAGGTGCAATTAAGATGTCATAAAAGAGGGATCATAACTCATTCCAAACCATGAATGTGTTTACAAAGAGAGGCTTAAGGGAATTTTGTTATGGTGGTGGAGATTCCCTGGGAAGTATACAATTTGAGACATTGGGCTGGATTCTCCATTGGCAGGATCCTCCTTTTCGCCGGCAGCACACCATCCCCGTGGATTTCCTGACAGTGTGGGGCTACGCACAATGGGAAACCCCATTGGCCGGCTGCCAGGATGGAGGATCCCACCGCCCATTGTGTTTAGACTTAGGTAAGCAGGTCAGGGGATTTGTGTGAGATAAAGATGATGTAATTAATGGGAAGAGCCAGGCCTGTAGCAAGTGAAAAATGAAAAATGAAAATCGCTTATTGTCACGAGTAGGCTTCAATGAAGTTACTGTGAAAAGCCCCTAGTCGCCACATTCCGGCGCCTGTCCGGGGAGGCTGGTACGGGAAGTAGTTTAGCTTTTAGTTTTTGCTGGGAGCTTTGAGCAGTTCCAGTGCTAACCACTGCACCAAATGCCACCCCCTCGGTGTGTAAGGTTGATGATCAGGCTCCTGGGCACCCTCTGGTGAGCACCACATACATGCTGCAGCATATCAGGTGGAGGCAGCGACTCGTGAGTGAGCAGACAGTCGGACGGCTGCCCGATTTCAGGGGACAGCTGTCTAGCTGTCACCTAGAGAGATGTTGCACTTCTGGAAAAGATGATCCCATCACTATTGCAGATGCAGAAGCAGAGCCAGAATCTACAGTAGTGGGGTGTCAGTAACTTTCCAGCGCCTGCAGTACAACTGGAGGGGTCTTGCTGCCTTCAGGTGCAGGAAATGGTGCCTATAATGCGTGGCACCCAGACCAACGCTGAAAGGGTGGCGACCACGGTGGAACACCTGAGGCAAGACATCAGAGCCATGTGTCAGGATGTCCAAGGCTTGGGACACACTGTCCTGTCCATGGCTGAGGTGCAGGACAGGATAGCCCAGTTACAGGCGGACATGTCCCGGGCGGACAGAGACATAGCTGCGGCACTCCAGGCCCCCGATGACACTGTTTTGGAGGGGGTGTAGCGTCAAAAGGGATTCTCCGCCCGATTGCCAATTATGATAGCGGCATTGGGCAACGGACAATCCCGCCCTTTGTCTCCCAAAGACAGACTTCAGCTTTTAGTAATATTTGGGGAGAATTCCTCCCACAATTTGAATTATTTATCCCAGGGAATCAGGGGCAGGATTCTCTGATCCTGAGGCTAAGTGTTAATGGCGTTGGAAACGGCATCGCGGTTCTCGACGGCGTCAACATGGTCTCAGGATCAGCAATTCTGGCCCCTACAGGGGGCCAGCAGGCACTAGAGCGGCCCACACCGCTCCAGCTGCTGATCCTGGCGTCAACTGGGCGCCGCGGGATCCGCGCATGTGCAGTGGCACCGGCGCCAATACGCGCATGCGCAGTGGCTCCCTTCTCCACGCTGGCCCCGACGCAACATGGCGTAGGACTAAAGGGGCCGGCCCGGAAGAAAGGAGGCCCCTAGCCCGAGAGGTCAGTCGGCCGATCGGTGGGCCCCGATCGCAGGTCAGGCCACAACGGAGGCCTCCCCCGGGTTCGATACCCCCTCCCCCCACAGGCCGCCCCCGAACCCTTCCACATCGAGGTCCTGCCGGCTGAGAGCAGGTTAGAACGGCGCTGGCAGGACTCGGGGTGTTTGCGCTGGCCGCGTAGAACGGCCCCCGACCGGCGCTGCGCCAACCACGCTGTCGCCAGTGGAGAATCGCGTCCCTGCGTCGGGGTGGCGTAGCGCGATTCACGGCGGTCGCGGGGATTCTCAGGCTGAGAGAATCCCACCCCAGTTGTTCTGATAATTTATTGGCCGGAATTCTGTTTGGGTTACTGTGGTTGGAATTCTCCAGCCATTGGGATTTACGCTTCCCGTCAGCAGCGTACCCCAACCATGGGTTTCCCAGCAGCCTGGGGTGGCTTCAATGGGAAATCCCATTGATAAGCGGTGGAAGTGTAGAATGCGCTGCTAGCGAACAGTGCGCCATGGGGCAACACGCAGCTGGGAGTCTGGAGAATCCAGCCCTATGGTCACCCATCAGAGCTGAATTGCACCTGATTTGTGCTCACACTGGAAGTGAGTCACAGTCATTAGCCATGCAAATTTGTGCAGGAGTTTCTCTTATGGGAGGCTTCCAGGCCTCTTTTACGGGGTGTCTCTGGTGTGGGTCCCTTTAATTGTTGGGGGTCTCTGGTGGGGGTCTCTGGTGGGGGGAAGAGTGGGGGGGGTTCTGGAGGGGGAGGGCTGGGCAGGAATTGCATGGGGGACCCCTCCGATAGACTTTCGGGGAAACCCCCTAAAAGAGTCACCCCCTTGGCCCACTGCGAGGTCCACTGTGTCAGGGCCAAGTTTGTAAAGACCCGGGCAGCACGGTGGCACAGTGGTTAGCACTGCTGCCTCACGGCACCGAGGTCCCAGGTTCTATCCCAGCTCTGGGTCACTGTCCGTGTGGAGTTTGCACATTCTCCCCGTGTTTGCATGGGTTTTGCCCCCACAATCCAAAGATGTGCAGGGTAGGTGGATTGGCCACGCTAAATTGCCCCTTAATTGTAAAAAATTAATTGGGTAATCTAAATTTTAAAAAAAGTTTGTAAAGACCTATACCAATTTTCACCCACGTGATGGACGCCCCAGAGGAAGGGCTTTCAATGACGTTCACATACCATGAAAAAAGGGAGAAAAAAAATTCTAATTTTACTGGGTTTTTCATTCCATTGTAAGTTCACTTTTATGATAGCAAAATAAATATTACTGCAAGAAGTCAACTACATCTATTTAGAATCGGGCATCAATGAAATGAAAATCGCTTATTGTCACGAGTAGGCTTCAAATGAAGTTACTGTGAAAAGCCCCTAGTCGCCACATTCCAGCACCTGTTCGGGAAGGCTGTTACAGGAATTGAACCGTGCTGCTGGCCTGCTTAGTCTGCTTTCAAAGCCAGCGATTTAGCCCTGTGCTAAACAGCCCCAGTATAAAAACATAACTGAGGATTTGAACATTCAGCTGAAGGATGAACTATATTCTTAGATAATACAACATCAAACAGATCCTGGCAAATAGAACTGCAGATAATTTCTTGGCTGCAAGATTTGCTAACACATGACTAAGGTTTCACATCAGTGACTTTAGGTCTCTAGTTTTTGCTATTTTAATATAACCACCTATCACAACTCAAAGTTATCACCTCATAAATGAATAACCAATTGTGGTTCATGGTGATAATGAAATATGCTAATTTATTCAAAACATCTCACCCATTAATCCTACAACACAAAAAATATCTTTATACTCTTCCAAAAATGCTGCAACAGGGTAATAGATGCCAGCTAGCTTGTGAATGCTTTATATTGACAAGACAGAAAACAGCTCCGTGACAGAAAACCAAAACTACTTTCCACATTTCAATGTAAAAGATATCTTTCTGAGTCATGGAATGTTTTATATTAGTCATATTTTTTTCTCAGAGTGAATGATATTAAAGAGCTTTTTTTTTTTTTATAAATTTAGATTACCCAATTATTTTTTCCAATTAAGGGGCAATTTAGCGTGGCCAATCCACCTACTCTGCACATCTTTGGGTTGTGGGGGGTGAAACCCACGCAAACACGGGGAGAATGTGCAAACTCCACACGGACAGTGACCCAGAGCCGGGATCGAACCTGGGACCTCAGTGCCGTGAGGCGGTTGTGCTAACCACTAGGCCACCGTGCTGCCCATATTAAAGAGCTTTGATGGCATTTTACAGATGAGAAGGTCCAGACACCTAAGAAAGATTTGAATTTCCTTTCTTTGAGTGCGATCTGTAGACCCGTTGATTGTCTGCCCCTTCACCACATTCCCAACTGACTCAGGTGTGTTTCTCGGCGCCTGCAGTACCGAGAAATATCATGTTATTCAACGGCACTTTGCTGGTTTTGTTTTAGCCTCGGAGAGATCCTCGTCACTGTGGTCATACTTAGGGGGTTTCCTGCTTGATCGCAGATCGGAACGCCATTTTGGAAGGCTGCCCAATCTCCCCCCCACTTTCAGGTCACCTTGGGTCGGTCCCCTGTAAACCCCTGAGGCAACAGGGCTAACCCACTGCGCCACTGTGCTGCCCATCTTGAGCTATTCTGAGATGGCCCGGAACCTGCTGAGGTAACAGTGTCATATGTCAGGGGCGAGAGGGGGAACTCGCAATGGGAGAGGGAATCCAGAGTTGCAATAGGTCAGATTTTTGAGTCACAAAGGCGCTGCAAAAAAAAATTCTCTAACCTTTGAGGGCCTTCCCTTCTTAGACCACAAGTCCTAATGAGTGGAGGAGACACAGCAGACCAGTTCATCCAATATTGTGGGCCAGAATCCTCCGGCCATTCACGCTGGTGGGATTCCCTGGTGCCGCGGCAGTACACCCCCTGCCCCGGGATTCCCGGTGCTGTTCGGTGGCTTCAGTGAGAATTCCTATTGGGGCAACACGGTGGCGCAGTGGGTTAGCTCTGCTGCCTCACGGCGCCGAGGTCACAAGTTCGATCCCAGCTCTGGGTCAATGTCCGTGTGGAGTTTGCACATTCTCCCCTTGTTTGCGTGGGTTTTGCCCCCACAACCCAAAGATTAGGGGCAGCGGGGTAGCATGGTGGTTAGCATCAATGCTTCACAGCTCCAGGGTCCCAGGTTCGATTCCCGGCTGGGTCACTGTTTGTGTGGAGTCTGCACGTCCTCCCCCTGTGTGCGTGGGTTTCCTCCGGGTACTCCGGTTTCCTCCCACAGTCCAAAGATGTGCGGGTTAGGTGGACTGGCCATGCTAAATTGCCCGTAGTGTCCTAATAAAACTAAGGTTAAGGGGGGGGGGTTGTTGGGTTACGGGTATAGGGTGGATACGTGGGTTTGAGTAGGGTGATCATGGCTCGGCGCAACATTGAGGGCCGCAGGGCCTGTTCTGTGCTGTACTGTTCTATGTTCTATGTGCAAGGTAGGTGGATTGGCCACGCTAAATTGCCCCTTAATTGGAAAAAATGAATTGGGTACTCTAAATTTTAAAAAAATAACAGGCATAGAATTCCCATTGATTGGGCCCCTGGTCACCGTACCTCAGGAAGGACCTATTAGTTTTAGAGGAAATGCAGACAGAATAATTAGCATTACATCAAATCGACATATATTCTTGGAATTTAGACAGTTAAGGGACAATTTTATTTGTTTACAAAACATTAAGGGGAACTGATAATTGAACTCTTTTCTTGAGTTTGAGATACATCACAATGATGTGCAAATGCTTGTCTCCTGGTTTAGTTTAGTTGTGTTGGTCTCACAGACTAACATCTGTATTCCACCAACATTTGTATAGATAGCATGACTTAAACCAGGGACGGCCTGCTGAAATTATAGTCCTGAGAATGAAAGTTTATCAATGGAAATAATCTAAAGATGGCTCTTGAAAATTTCCAGTAATGGGGCTGTGATCATTTCCTTTGGCAGCTTGTTCCATTGTGGGATTGACCTTAGGAAGAAAGATTGTCAATGCACTGGGCTGAATTCTCCGCTTCCCACCACCGAAAGCGACCGGGCAGAGAATAACGTGTAATGGAAAAAATTGCGATTTGTGCCCGACGGCGATTTCGATTCCATGCTCCAGTCTCCCGCTGGTGGCGTGAGTGAAGTTTGCAATCGGCAGGCCCATGGAAAACCGTCATTTCCATGGATTTAAATACTCCACCCCTCTCAGGCAGAAGTCACGCAGGTGCAAATTGGTGCAAATATTTACAAGAGGGGCATGGGCGCATTGGTTGTTGAAGGGGAGCGAGAGAATAAAAAAACTCTCAAAATTGCCAGGCTTGCTGTGGGGGGGCGGGGTGGGGGGGGGGGGGGGGGTTGCCTGGGTAAGGGAATAGTGATGAATGACTTGGTGCCAGGTCCGTAGCCCCTTACATGGTAGCTTATCAGGTAGCTGAAGAGAAAACGCCCCATACTGTTTCAGAGAGATGAATTTTCTCTGCACAATTAGACATGGCTTGTAATAATAATAATAGTCACTTATTGTCACAAGTAGGCTTCAATGAAGTTACTGTGAAAAGCCCCTAGTCGCCACAGTCCGGCGCCTGCTCAGGGAGGCCAGCATGGGAATTGAACCCACGCTGCTGGCATTGTTCTGCATTACAAGCCAGCTGTTTAGCCCACTGTGCCAGCTTGTATGGTCTGAGATGAGAGGTCAGCTGAAAAACTGAAATGCATCCACTTAATGATAACGCAGTGGCTCGTCAAATTTGTGATATTGCTGAGAATTTAGAAGCCCAGCTTATTTTCCATTTAAAGTCAGCACAGAAATTCTCAATACAACTGGATGCAAGTAAGATGTTTCAGATTGTGTAACATTCCTAGTTTACGTTAGGTATGTTTGGCGCAATGAATTTGTTGAGGGTTTGATGTGCTGCCTAATATTACCAAGCAGCACGACTGGCGTACAGATTTTTGAAGCATTGAATAGTTTTGTGGTTGGAAAGTATGGGTTTGATTGGGTTCATTGTAGAGGAATCACAAGCAATGGAGCAACCAACATGACTGGGAAAAACAGTGGAGTTATAATAAGAATTAAAGAGCCAGTTGGCCAGGACATTGTTTGGAATAATTGCTTTATTCACCATGAGGCATTGACATGGATAGGAATTCCATCTGAACTTAATAATAACAATAATAATCTTTATTGTCACAAGTAGGCTTACATTAACACTGCAATGAAGTTACTACGAAAAGCCCCTAGTCGCCATATTCCAGTGCCTGTTCAGGTACACAGAGGGAGAATTTAAAATGCTCAATTCACCTAATGGAATGGGCGCGATTCTCCACCCCCCACGACGGGTCGGAGAATAGCGGGAGGGCCTTCCCGACATTTTTCCCGACCTCCTGCTATTCTCCCCACCCCCCCCCCCCCCCCCCACGCCCGCCCCACGACACGAATCGTTGCTCGCCGTTTTTTACGGCGAGCAACGATTCTCCCCTGGCCGATGGGCCGATTTCCCAGGCCTTTACGGCCGTTTTCACGAACTGCAACACACCTGCTCTCACAGTTCGTGAAAACGGCCGCAAAGTGCCGTTCTGGGGAACCATGGCACCGATTGGCACGGCCGCACCACGGCCGTGCCAAGGGTGTCATGGGCCCGCGATCAGTGGCCACCGATTGCGGGCAGCGGGTACGAACCCCGCGCACTCTTTGTTACTCCGCCGCCCCGCTGGATCAGTCCGCGGGGCGGCTGAGGGGCACAACGGCCTGCGCATGCGCGGGTTTCACGCATATGCGTGATGACGTCATCCACGCATGCGTGGGTTGGAGCCGTCCAATCCGCGCATGCGCGGCTGACGTCATCATATGCGTCAGCCGTCGCTAACTTTGGCGCGCGGGCTTAGCAAATTTCGTTAAGCCCGCGATGCCGAAGTTCACGGGGCCCCACTGCTAGCCCGCACAGACAGTGACCCAAGCCGGGAATTTAACCTGGGACCCTGGAGCTGTGAAGCAACTGTGCTAACCACTGAGCTACTGTGCTGCCCTTGAAGTGGTGTTGAAAGAAAGTGTGTAAGTTGTGAATTTCGTTAAATGCAGCACACTCAATACCAGGCTTTTTGAAGCTCTGTGTTCTAATATGGGGGCCGAGCACACACATATATTATTCCATACAGAGGTACGTTGTCTGTCAAGAGGTAGGGTGCTTGTCAGAGTTTACAAACTGAGGTATGAAATCCACTTTCCTCCTTGGGAAATCATCCCCTCTGGCTGATTCATTTGCTGATGAAACTTGGATGCTAACTATGTCTTATCTTGTAGACACCATTTCAATGCTAAACGAACTGAACCTGAAATTGCAAGGAACAATGATAGCTATCAGTACTGTGAAGAAATAGATGATTTCCAAAAGTCATTGGAAGTTTGGCAAGTGCACGTACAAAGCCAAAACTACTTAATGTTCCCCACACTGCAACGATATGTCAAAGAAAATAGTGTGAGGAAAGGAACTAACAATAGACTAGCAAACTTTATTCAGTTGCATCTGGGTGCGCTGATCAACAGTTTTTGTCGACACTTTCCAGAGGAGAAGTTTCAGATTTTGAAAGAGAAGTCATGAAAAATTCTTTGGAGTTTGAGACCCCAGAGTCAATTATTAACTTACAGTTGAGTCCAAATAGAGAGACTGACCTTGAGGCACATTAAAAACTAGTCATGAGTCCATGAGTCCATTCTGGAGTAGCCTCTCCGAGGAGTATCCAATGCTGAGTAAAACAAGCATTTTGTTGCTATTGACCTTCAACAATAACCTGTATGTGCGAGGTTGGATTTCCCCTCCTCACAATGATGAAGTCAGCACAAATGCACCGGCTGAACTCTGCACCTGATATGCACATTACCCTCTCCTCCTGTGAACCTGGATGGAGTGAGATCATGAGGACCAAGCAGGCTCACCTGTAGCATTAAAGGCAAGCAAAAATGATGTGTTGCGGAGATTGGCTGGCGTGGGTCACGCAGGTCGGCCGGTTGGTAAAAGTGGGTCCCTGGAAAAAAAAGTTTGAAAAATACTGCTGTAATTGATAAACTGAAACCCAAGTTGTCAGCATGACGGTAGAGATGGTAAATATTGTGATCTGTGTATCTTGAGGCAAGCAAACATGAACTGGCTGATGTGCAAAGGGTTGGAGAAGAGACTTTCTGAAGGCCAATGATGGCGGTTCCATCCATCCAATAGGCTGTAAATTCAACCTGCAAAAACAAAAGATGATAGTTCCGCAGAGTGTTGCAAATGACTCTGTAAAGCCCAGAAAAATGAACAAACTACACTTGTCCAGAACTGCAACAGAGCTGCAGAAGCTGGCCTCTATAATAAGCACAGCAGAAGCATCGACAAATTCAGTAAGGTTTCAAAACACTATGACAAATATACTTTCCCACTGTGTCATTCTGCAAAGAGAGTACGCATTCAAACCCAAATTACTCCCAAGAATTCAAATCTTGCAAAACGAACTTTCTAGTTGAAATGTCCGAATGGACTGAACTATTATTGACTCCAAAGCCGGGTCCAAACCAATTAAATGTCATTTGGTGAGTGCTGAAGTAATGGAGTACCCAGCAGAAACAAAACCATGGGAATCCCCATCCAATTGATAACTTAAGGAATATCATATGGAATTGCATGTCGACTCCCAAGACTCCCAACTGTTTGTTGGGGAAGAAGGAGGGATGGAAACAATACTGGAATTTATTGTTGGCTGCCTGGTTGTAGAATCTGGCTTTGACTCACAAATGGTATAATTCCCGGACAAGCCCCCAAAAAGTGAAAATTCCCATTGCTTTTCAAACAGTGGACTCTCTCAGCAAAAGCCAGCAGCTTAAAACCCCCAATGAACTGTAAAGAATAAAGAGCCAATTTGAAAATTGGCAGCCTTGACAATCCCTGTATGAATTCAATCACCAGTCAAAGATTTAATGGCCAACATTACAATGCTGGATTAGGAATGGTTTTCCACGGACGGCACGGTGGCCTAGTGGTTAACACAGCTGCCTTACGGCGCTGAGGTCACCAGGTTCGATCCTGACTCTGGGTCACTGTCCGTGTGGAGTTTGCACATTTTCCCCGTGTCTGTGTGGGTTTCGCCCCCACAACCCAAAAATGTGCAGGCTAGTTGGATTGGCCACACTAAATTGCCCCCTTAATTGGAAAAAATAATTAGGTAATCTAAATTTATAAAAAAAGAAATAAATAAATTTGGAATACCCAAATCCTTTTTTTCTAATTATGGGGCAATTTAGCATGGTCAATCCACCTAGGCAGCACATTTTTGGGTTGTGGGGGCGAAACCCATGCAGATACGTGGAGAATGTGTGTAAGAATGGTATTTCCTGACCAGTTTCAAAAGTTGAATCCTCCAGCTCCCCTCAGGATAACTAAACCTGGGGTAATTACATCCCAGCAGATGTAACTGCAGATCAACATCTTGGAGAAATCATCATGCCTTGACACAAAATTGGAAGGTCTTGATCAAAGTGTGAAAGCAGAATGCCCCATTACATCTTCCCCTGCAAGGGCAGCATGGTGGTGCAGTGGTTAGCTCTGCTGCCTCATGGTGCCAAGGCCCTGGGTCACTGTCTGTGTGGGGTATGCACATTCTCCCCATGGCTGCGTGGGTCTCACCTCCACAACCCAAAGATGTGCAGGGTAGTTGAATTGTTAAAGTGGGCAGCACAGTAGCACAGTGGGTAGCACTGTTGCTTCACAGGTTATGGAGTCTGCACGTTCTCCCTGTGTCTGCGTGGGTTTCCTCCGGGTGCTCTGGTTTTCTCCCACGAGTCCCGAAAGACGTACTGTTAGGTGAATTAGACATTCTGAATTCTCCCTCAGGGTACCCGAACAGGCGTCAGAATGTGGCGACTAGGGGCTTTTCACAATAACTTCATTGCAGTGTTAATGTAAGCCTACTTGAGACAATGAAGATTATATTTTCAAAATTTGCCCCTTAATTGGAATTTTTAAAAATTAAAATGTTTTAAAAATCTTTCCCTGCAGAATCCCACATAGGAAAATTCATAGAATTGGTTCACAGCAAGAATAATTGAATTCCAAGTCGATATTTCAAAGCGCAAACGGTTGCCGCCTAGCCCTCTCACTCTCAGCCTTGGCATCTGATCGAGTCGCCCCGCTGCTCCCCGAAAAAAAGACACTGGTGCTTGCCTGGTTCTCGCACCTCCCAACTGCTTACACCTTTCGCCGAGCCTCGACAACCACATGTGCTCTTGGCTGGCTGCCTGTTGCTGCTGGCTATCTGGCCTGGCCTCTGCCAACTCGCCCAGTCTGGTTGCCGCCCATTCCTCTCACTCTTGCTGGCCACTGCTCCCCTAAAACCACGACGCCAGTGCTTTCGTTTCCCGTCCTGCCATCCTCAATCCTGGCTAGAGGTTCAGAGCCACCCTGCTACTTCCGTCAACAGCTGTTGGCCATTTCCTCCACCTCGCCTAGGTGAAGGCTTTGCGGGCTCACACCCTGAAGTTAGCTTGGCATCCTCACTTTTGTTTCAGGTTGCCTACTGGGCCAAATGTCAGAAACATGGCTGCTGCTTCACTCAGTGAATGTTCAAAATCCTCACACCAATTCAGGATTTCTGTCCGAACTGTTCGAAGTCTCTCAATATCTGGCAAACTGTTCTCCCACTCTAAAGCGGAGTCCAACAATTAGTGCCCGATGTTGTTCTGTATTGCCTGCTGATAGGCTCAAGAAATTAGGCTATCAGCAAATTCAGATCTACCAGGCTCTGATTGGTGCTCCCACATCAGTCACTTCTCAGTATGCACCCCCCCCCCCCCCCCCCCCACCCCATTGGCCAGGGGCCAGGATACAGCGCTGTGTGTTTCATAAACATAAGAAGATAAGAACTAGGAGCAGGAGTAGGCCATCTGGCCCCTCGAGCCTGCTCCCCATTCAATGAGATCATGGCTGATCTTTTGTGGACTCAGCTCCACTTTCCTGCCTGAACACCATAACCCTTGATCCCTTTATTATTCAAAAAACTATCCATCTTTACCTTGAAAACATTTAATGAAGGAGCCTCTACTGCTTCACTGGGCAGGGAATTCCATAGATGCACAACCCTTTGGGTGAAGCAGTTTCTCCTAAACTCAGTCTTAAATCTACTTCCCCTTATTTTGAGGCTATGCCCCCTAGTTCTGCTTTCACCCGCCAGTGGAAACAACCTGCACGCATCTATCCTATCTATTCCCTTCATAATTTTATATGTTTCTACAAGATCCCCCCTCATCCTTCTAAATTCCAACGAGTACAATCCCAGTCTACACAACCTCTCCTCGTAATCCAACCCCTTCAGCTCTGGGATTAACCTAGTGAATCTCCTCTGCACACCCTCCAGCGCCAGTACGTCCTTTCTCAGGTAAGGAGACCAAAACTGAACACAATACTCCAGGTGTGGCCTCACTAACACCTTATACAGTTGCAGCAAAACCTCCCTAGTCTTAAACTCCATCCCTCTAGCAATGAAGGACAAAACTCCATTCGCTCATTTAGGTGGAATATGGGTTTAAGGTCTCCGTAATGAGCATATTCAGCACAAAGGAACCATTTGGTTCTACTTACTATTAAAGATTTAAGATTTCCTGTGAAGGCAGTGATTTAGATCAAAGCCATGTTCCGGCTGAAGAAAAATGG
Organism: Scyliorhinus canicula; assembly: GCF_902713615.1. Taxonomy (NCBI): domain Eukaryota; kingdom Metazoa; phylum Chordata; class Chondrichthyes; order Carcharhiniformes; family Scyliorhinidae; genus Scyliorhinus; species Scyliorhinus canicula. Next base: position 60,053,803 of record NC_052160.1, on the reverse strand, counting down.
TTTACTTTGCAACATTTTTGCAGGAATTATTTTTACATTTTGCATAATTTCCAGCATTTTCATAACATTTTTCCTTGTAGAGAATGGAACATGTCTGTTCATGTAAATTCTTTGTAAAAAATTGTTTACATTTAATGTTTCACCAGATATGCACAAGATCCAAACATGTGGCTGTGATTATTTTTTGATTGGAATTAGGCTGTTTTTTTTCCTACTTACATTTTCTCCCCTGAGGATATTGACTTATTACTGAGGAAATTTGGCGTGGATATGTGCATGTGCACCGACACCCCTCCTGTCTCCACCCAAATCACCTTTTCAAACTCTATGGATGATGCCATAATTGCAGAAGTGGTTAATTTGGACAAGATGCAGAGGGACCTAGGCTGCTTGAAGAGATGGGCAGACAATTGTCATATACAGTTCAATGTCATTGGCACGTCATCAGCTGGCCCGCCTGCGATGCCCCGCCCCTGATGGGCCGAGTTCCCGACAGCGGGGGCCACATGATGTCTCAGCGCTTGGGAACCTGGCGTGCTGGCTGCCGATAGTGTCCAGCGCCGCCACACTCATCCGGGATCCGTGCTGCTGGCCGGGGGGGGGGGCTTCTGCTAGGGCTGGGCGGAGTGGTGGGCTGTGACGGTGGGGTGGGCGGGTTAGGGTTCCAGCACAGCCAGCGTCATGTTTTCCAGCACGACCGGTGCAGCTCACCAGCCCAGCGCATGCGCGGCCCGGGACCCAGAGTTTCTCCAGCCGTTTTCTGCACGATCTGTCGGTGTTCCACGCGACGCCGGTGCTAGCCCCTCACTGGTACCAGAATCGGTGAGGGGTTCACGCCAACTGTTGTCGTGAATCATCCGTGGATGATTCGTTGGCAGGGCACTTAGCCTTAGGAACGGAGATTTCCGCCCACTGTCTACTGCCAATGCAAACTGGTCTGCCTATGTGTGGAAAACCAGTGTCATCACTCCACTGCATGCGCATGTGCAGGGACATCAGTACACCCTCGTACATCCTCCTCAGAGACACTGTGGCCGGAATTTTCCGGCCTCTCTCGCTGGCGGGATCTTCCTATGCTGCCAACTGCAAATCCCTGCCGCAGATTTTCCGGCGGTGGGAGTGCGTAGATTGGGCAACAAGAGTGGCAGATTCAGAAGATTCCCACCGCTAGCCTTGGTTGCCGTGAAACATGTCGCGGGAGGCCTGGAAAATCTTGCCCTCCAGAACCATATTATTCAATAAATATTGAACATGTTTTTCGAAATTGAAGGAAGCTGAAAAGCAGGAAAAGTAATACATTTAATGCAGCAGGTTACAATAAATTGTCTCCAAATAGTCTATTTAATCGATATCTGTCCAAATGGGGGGTAAAAATACAATGCCAGGATTTTAAATGATTGGTTGATACATATTAATATAGTTAAGTTTAGGTATTTTCTCTGTCTAGTGAATTTGGAACAGTTGAGTTACCTTTATGGAGCCAGTAGGATGGCCTAAGGATGGGTAAAAGGATGCTGCTGCCTAAAACAGAGCTGTGATGATTTGAGCAGCACCATCTTTGGTCCTGGCTGCTCCTACGTCATGGAGTAACACATTCCATTTGCACACACATAACTGCGGCAGCAAAAGCTGCCATTAAGAAAAGAATCAGGAAAGAAGCAGATCACTTCCACAGGACATCGCTCTAGTATTTGCCTCCTGTGATGAAATGGGATGTTAGGTTGCAAGAAAAGGGAATAGAGCATAGGTTGAAAAAAATTATTGTAGTACAATATACAGTCAGCTTTAGTTTAGTGGTGGCACTCTTGCATCTGAATCAGAATGTTGTAGGTTCACAGAAAGAAGGCTGACAGTTGAGTGCTGCACTCTGAGAGATGCAGTATGTCGGATGAGACACATTTTTATCCTTCAACCAATAATGCAAAAACAAAAATGACCTGGGTATTATCACATTGCTGTTTATTGGACCTTTCTCTGTGTAAATTCGATATAAGGAGCGGGATTTTCCCAGCCAGGGGCCGGGCCGGAGAATCCCCGCAACCGGGCCACGCCTCCCCGACGCCGGGACGCGATTCTCCACAGAGCGGAGATTCAACGCCATTGGCGCTGGCGCGGCGCCAGTCGCGGGCCGCTGTACGTACGCGGCCGGGCCGCTGATCCTCGGCGAGCTGCCGCTCCAAAACGGCAGAGTCCCGCCGGCGGCGTCCACACCTGCTCTCAGCCGGCCGGAACTCTGTGCGCAGGGTCGGGGGGCGGCCTGTGGGGGGGGTGGGGGGAGGGGGTCTCCGACCCCGGTGGCGTCCTTCAATGCAGCCTGGCCTGCGATCGGGGCCCACCGATCGGCGGGCCGGCCTCTCACTTCCCGGGCCTATTTTCCTCCGCGCCGGCCCCTGGACTCCAACGCCATGTTGCGTCAGGGCCGGTACATTGAGGGATGCCACCACGCACGTGCAGGTTGGTGCCGGCGCCACTGTGCATGCGCGGATCCCGCGGTGTTCAGTTCCCGCCGGGATGGGAGGCTGGAGTGGCGTGAACCACTCCAGCGATCAGTAGGGGTCAGAAACGGGATGGCGTTTCCGACGGCGTGGACACTCTGCCGCCGAATGGGAGAATCCCGCCCAAGAAGTGTTGACGCAAAGAACTTTAAAAGTATTTAATTGGTTGTCATCTGCTTGGAAATGTCCAACCAAACCTGCAGTACTGTATTTTGTGCAGTTCTTTCAGGAAGAATGTAGCTGAGTATAGTTTATTGGTTTGGGCTGTCACCGTGGTTTGTAGCCCTTTATTAGTTTGGTCTTCTGGCTAAATTTTGAAAGAAATTTAAAGTGCCCAAATCTGTTTTTTTCCCAATTAAGGGAAAATTTAGCGTGGCCAATCCACCTACCCTGCACATGTTTGGGTAGTAGGGGTGAGACCCACGCAGACACGGGGAGAATGTGAAAACTCCACACGGACAGTGACCCCAGGCCGGGATCAAACCAGGATCCTTGATGCCTTGAGGCATCAGTGCTAACCCGTGCCCCACCATGCCGCTGGGCTTCTGCCTCGATAACGTTTCTCTTACTCTATGAACGACTCAGAGTTTGTCAACATTTAGCTTTTCTTGAAACAATTCATTTAGAACTTTAACAACCCTAACTGCTCCTTCTCCCGTCATTGCAGAACCCTCACCCTCCAACCCAACGACACACCATTGCTCCCCTTTATATTCACAATTCCATTGTTAAGCCCTATAATTAGATGTAAATATATTTTAAAATATTCAAATCAGGCTCACACTCTTCTTGGGTGTTAATCTGATCATATCATTGGAGGGGTGGAGTGGGCAAGATCCCAGACTGATATCTCACTGGCGCAAATCCGTTTTTGGGCCACTCATGAGATTTAGTAGCCATTCAGGATTTGTGCCTGCAGCTAGCTCAGCCGCTAGATCACGAACCTTGCCTTTACAACAATTGGAGGAATGGGCAGACAGTTACGTTCTTATTGATTTGCTTCCTAGTCTCACTGAGGTGTGCTGTGGTGAATTGTCTTGGGGTCATCTGTCCACCTGGTTGTGTTCGCCTGGCAGGCTTTCCAAAGTGTCCTATGCAGTCAGACGATGGCTATTGTTCTGTTCCAGCATCTTCTGGCTAATGGTTGTTTGGGAGGAGGTTGCAGTGTCTGTTTGTGGTGTCTTGAGACATCTTATCAACTATGATGGAGTCGGAGGCTGAGGATGTTCTTTCACTTGAGGCATTATGGTAACCACCTGCAAAGAAAATGGACAAATCGGTTGTGCAAAGAGTGAACACAATTCAGAGCTGAGGTCCCAGTTACAAGAGTATTTTTTCTGTTGCGGATCTCAGGAACTTGCAGTTCTATGTAATTGACAACAGAGGTTCCTTGCCATCTTGTGCGGTTTTAAGAAGGCTCAGGGCAACACAGATATCCTTCATCCTTCAACACTGATAGAAGAGAAATAGACTGGTTATGGGCTACACACATGCCTTCAAAGATTTATTTGCCACCATATCTTCATGGTTCAAGAATCATGCGCGGGATTCGCCGATCCAGCGGCAGAGCGTTGACACCATTGCAAACGCCGGAGCGTTTTACGCTGGGAGCAGCGATTCTGTGCCAGAAAAGGGGCCAGCAAGGGCATGGCGAGAAGCGCGGTGGGAGTGGCCGCAGACCAGCGTCGGCCACGCAGGTCGAGTCACTTACACGGCGCCGAGTCACCTAAGGTGCGCAAGCGGCGCTCACTGCCGACACTGGCAAGATGGCCTCCGCCCGCCGTGCTGCCCCGAGATTCAGGGACCACGGGCGCGATTCTCCGCCCCCTACGACGGGTCAGAGAATAGCGGGAGGGCCTTCCCGACATTTTTCCCGACCTCCCGCTATTCTCCCCCCCCCCCCCCCCCCCCCCACGGCCGCCCCACGACACGAATCACTGCTTGCCGTTTTTTACGGCGAGCAGCGATTCTCCCCTATCCGATGGGCCGATTTCCCAGGCCTTTACGGCCGTTTTCACGAACTCCAACACACCTGCTCTCACAGTGCGTGAAAACGGCCGCAAAGTGCCGTTCTGGAGAACCATGGCACCGATTGGCACGGCCGCACCACGGCCGTGCCAAGGGTGGCATGGGGCCGCGATCGGTGGGCACCGATCGCGGGCAGCGGGTCCGAACCCCGCGCACTCTTTGTTACTCCGCCGCCCCGCTGGATCAGTCCGCAGGGCGGCTGAGGGGCATAACGGCCCGCGCATGCGCGGATTTCACGCATATGCGCGATGACGTTATCCGCGCATGCGCGGATTGGAGCCGTCCTAATCCGCGCATGCGTGGCTGACGTCATCGTTTGCGTCAGCCGCCGTTAACCTTGGCGCGCGGGCTTAGCAAAGTTCGCTAAGCCTGCGATGCCGAGGTTCACGGGGCCGCGCTGCTAGCCCCGACCGGGGGGGGAGAATCGGGTCCCGGGAGGGGGCGCGGAGGCTGCCGTGAAACACGGCCAGTTTCACGGCAGCCTTCACGACTCTCCGCATTTGCGGAGAATCACGCCCCACGACTCTTGGATGCGGTAGAGGAGAGGAGGGAGGTCCTGTGCCCCAGACGGGGCCACCACCACCCGCGCAGCACCATCCGGCGTATGTGGAGGGAGGTGGGCCAGGCCGTCAGCACCGTGGGGCACACCCCACGTACCGCCGACCAGTGCCGCAAAAAGCTGCACGACCTAACGAGGGCAGCCAGGGTGAGTACACAGCAATGTGCCCCTGGCACTACCACCCCTACCGCCCAAACATGTAAAAGGCCCCCCACCCAGGGGGATGGCGCAACCTCCTCCCTGACCCACATGGGCTGCACCCACCCATGCCAGCAGCATGGGCTGGGTGCCCCGTGCTGCCATGCCATCATATACCCAACAGCTGCGTTGCATGCGTCGAACCGCCTAATACTGATGTGTGTTTTCCCCCCCTCCCCCCCCAACGATAAGACTGCCCACAATCACAGGGAGCGGGAGAGAACCGGAGGGGGTCCACCCGTACTGCACCCCCTCACTGACCATGAGCAAAGGGCACTGGACCTCTCAGGCAGAGCCGAGGACCGGGAGGTTGTCGGCTGCCAGGTCGGAGGAGCACCACCAAATCCGACAACCCTGGCTGACTCCACCCCCTCACCTCAGCCCCACCCCCCTCACCCCAGCCCCCCCACTCCACCCCCTAACCCCAGCCCCCCCACTCCACCCCCTCACCTCAGCCCCCCCTTCACCCCAGCCCCCCCCCACTCCACTCCCTCACCTCAGCCCCCCCTTCACCCCAGCCCCCCCACTCCACTCCCTCACCTCAGCCCCCCCTTCACCCCAGCCCCCCCACTCCACCCCCTCACCCCAGCCCCCCCACTCCACCCCGTCATCCCAGCCCCCCACTCCACCCACTCACCCCTATCCCCACTCCACACCCTCACCCCAGCACCCCCACTCCACCCCCTCACCACAGCCCCCCCTCACCCCAGCCCCCCCACTCCACCCCCTCACCCCAGCCCCCCCCACTCCACCCCTCACCCCAGCCACCCACTCCACCCCTTCACCCCAGCCCCCCCCACTCCACCCCTCACCCCAGCCCCCCCACTCCACCCCCTCACCACAGCCCCCCCTCACCCCAGCCCCCCCACTCCACCACCTCACCCCAGCCCCCCCACTCCACCCCTCACCCCAGCCACCCACTCCACCCCTTCACCCCAGCCCCCCCACTCCACCCCTCACCCCAGCCCCCCCACTCCACACCCTCACCCCAGCCCCCACTCCACCGCCTCAGCCCAGCCCACCCCTCCACCCCCTCACCCCTAACCCCACTCCACACCCTCACTTCAGCCCCCCATTCCACCCCCTCACCCCAGCCCCCCACTCCACCCCCTCACCCCAGCCCCCCACTCCACCCCCTCAGCCCAGCTCCCCACCACCCCCTCACCCCAGCCCCCCACTCCACCCCCTCAGCCCAGCCTCCACTCCACCCCCTCACCCCAACCCCCCACTCCACCCCCTCACCCTAGCCCCCCACTCCACCCCCTCAGCCCAGCCCCCACTCCACCCCCTCACCATAGCCCCCCACTTCACCCCCTCAGCCCAGCCCCCACTCCACTCCCGCACCCCAGCCCCTCCTCCACCCCTCACTGCAGCCCCCCACTCCACCCCCTCAGCCCAGCCCCCCCACTCCACACCCTCTCCCCAGCCCCGCTCCACACCCTCACCCCAGCCCCCCACTCAACACCCTCACCCCAGCCCCCCCACCACCCCCTCACTCCAGCCGCCCACTCCACCCCCTCACCCCAGAACCCCACTCCACCCCCTCAGACATCACAGAAGGTCTGCCAATGAGACCGAGAACCAGGACACGGACACCCAGGGCACTGATACCCAGAGCACTGACACCCAGGGCACTGGTACCCAGGGCACTGATACCCAGGGCACTGGTACCCAGGGCACTGACACCCAGGGCACTGACACCCAGGGCACTGGTACCCAGGGCACTGACACCCAGGGCACTGACACCCAGGGCACTGATACCCAGGACACTGACACCCAGGGCACTGACACCCAGGGCACTGGTACCCAGGGCACTGACACCCAGGACACTGATACCCAGGGCACTGAGACCCAGGGCACTGACACCCAGGGCACTGACACCCAGGGCACTGGTACCCAGGGCACTGACACCCAGGGCACTGATACCCAGGACACTGATACCCAGGGCACTGGTACCCAGGGCACTGACACCCAGGGCACTGATACCCAGGACACTGATACCCAGGGCACTGACACCCAGGGCACTGAGACCCAGGGCACTGATACCCAGGACACTGATACCCAGGGCACTGACACCCAGGGCACTGGTACCCAGGGCACTGATACCCAGGGCACTGGTACCCAGGGCACTGATACCCAGGAAACTGATACCCAGGACACTGATACCCAGGACACTGACACCCAGGGCACTGAGACCCAGGACACTGACACCCAGGACACTGACACCCAGGGCACTGATACCCAGGGCACTGATACCCAGGGCACTGAGACCCAGGGCACTGATACCCAGGGCACTGATACCCAGGGCACTGACACCCAGGGCACTGACACCCAGGGCACTGGTACCCAGGGCACTGAGACCCAGGGCACTGGTACCCAGGACACTGATACCCAGGACACTGATACCCAGGACACTGATACCCAGGGCACTGATACCCAGGGCACTGAGACCCAGGGCACTGGTACCCAGGACACTGATACCCAGGACACTGATACCCAGGGCACTGATACCCAGGGCACTGACACCCAGGGCACTGGTACCCAGGGCACTGACACCCAGGGCACTGACACCCAGGACACTGAGACCCAGGGCACTGTGACCCAGGGCACTGACACCCAGGGCACTGGTACCCAGGGCACTGATACCCAGGGCACTGACACCCAGGGCACTGATACCCAGGACACTGATACCCAGGACACTGATACCCAGGGCACTGATACCCAGGACACTGATACCCAGGGCACTGAGACCCAGGACACTGACACCCAGGGCACTGACACCCAGGGCACTGAGACCCAGGGCACTGACACCCAGGACACTGATACCCAGGACACTGATACCCAGGGCACTGATACCCAGGACACTGACACCCAGGGCACTGACACCCAGGGCACTGACACCCAGGGCACTGATACCCAGGACACTGATACCCAGGACACTGACACCCAGGGCACTGACACCCAGGGCACTGACACCCAGGGCACTGATACCCAGGACACTGATACCCAGGGCACTGATACCCAGGACACTAATACCCAGAGCACTGATACCCAGGGCACTGATACCCAGGACACTGATACCCAGGGCACTAATACCCAGGACACTGATACCCAGGGCACTGATACCCAGGACACTGATACCCAGGGCACTGACACCCAGGGCACTGATACCCAGGACACTGATACCCAGGGCACTGATACCCAGGGCACTGATACCCAGGACACTGACACCCAGGGCACTGATACCCAGGACACTGATACCCAGGGCACTGATACCCAGGGCACTGATACCCAGGACACTGATACCCAGGACACTGACACCTAGGGCACTGACACCCAGGGCACTGAGACCCAGGGCACTGGTACCCAGGGCACTGACACCCAGGGCACTGACACCCAGGGCACTGATACCCAGGGCACTGGTACCCAGGGCACTGACACCCAGGGCACTGATACCCAGGGCACTGATACCCAGGGCACTGAGACCCAGGACACTGATACCCAGGGCACTGATACCCAGGGCACTGATACCCAGGGCACTGACACCCAGGGCACTGACACCCAGGGCACTGATACCCAGGGCACTGGTACCCAGGGCACTGATACCCAGGGCACTGATACCCAGGGCACTGACACCCAGGGCACTGACACCCAGGGCACTGAGACCCAGGACACTGATACCCAGGGCACTGATACCCAGGGCACTGACACCCAGGGCACTGATACCCAGGGCACTGATACCCAGGGCACTGACACCCAGGGCACTGACACCCAGGGCACTGAGACCCAGGACACTGATACCCAGGGCACTGATACCCAGGGCACTGATACCCAGGGCACTGACACCCAGGGCACTGATACCCAGGGCACTGAGACCCAGGACACTGACACCCAGGGCACTGACACCCAGGGCACTGACACCCAGGGCACTGAGACCCAGGGCACTGATACCCAGGACACTGATACCCAGGGCACTGATACCCAGGACACTGATACCCAGGACACTGATACCCAGGGCACTGATACCCAGGGCACTGATACCCAGGGCACTGACACCCAGGGCACTGATACCCAGGGCACTGACACCCAGGGCACTGACACCCAGAGGACGGACACCCAGAGGACGGATACACAGAGGATGGACAGACCGGATGGTGACATGCAGACGGGAGTGACACAGGGACCATCGGGCCAAGCGTCGACGCAGGAGACCCTGGGCTTTGGCTCCGATGACGAACTTGTCTTCTCGTCACTGCCGTCTCCCACACCCTCCACCATCGCAGAGAGCTCTGTTGGGCACTTTAGTGATGAGACTCCTGGGACACTCACTGTTGCGCATCCTTCAGCCGTACTGGTACAGCAGGTGGAGGTAGGAGCAGCCGAGGGGCCAGACTTTCGGAGGGCAGAAGACCGGTCCCAGCAACCAGCTGCCGCCCAGACAGTTCCCTGGTTCCTGGACTTACTAGACACACCCACAGACCCGTGGTGGAGGCAATGAGGGCAACGGTGTCGGCCATGGGTCAGGTCATGCAAGGCAAGGGGCTTCCTGTGCATGCGTCATCCGTGGCCCAGGACAAGGCTGCCCTCTCACAGGCAGCCATGTGCCAGAGCCAGCTGGAGATTTCAGCGGCACTCCGCAGTCTGGCCGAATCTCAGCACGCCATCGCTGAGAGCATCGGCGGCATTGCCCAGGTGATGGCCCAGTCTCAGCAGGCCATCACTGAGAACATCGGTGGCATTGCCCAGGTGATGGCCCAGTCTCAGCAGGCCACCGCTGAGAGCATCGGCGGCATTGCCCAGGTGATGGCCCAGTCTCAGCAGGCCATCACTGAGAACATCGGTGGCATTGCCCAGGTGATGGCCCAGGCTCAGCAGGCCATCGCTGAGAGCATCGATGGCATTGCCCAGGTGATGGCCCAGTCTCAGCAGGCCATCCCTGAGAACATCGGTGGCATTGCCCAGGTGATGGCCCAGTCTCAGCAGGCCCTCACTGGGAGCATCGATGGCATTGCCCAGGTGATGGCCCAGTCTCAGCAGGCCATCACTGAGAGTATCGATGGCATTGCCCAGGTGATGGCCCAGTCTCAGCAGGCCCTCACTGGGAGCATCGATGGCATTGCCCAGGTGATGGCCCAGTCTCAGCAGGCCACCGCTGAGAGCATCGGCGGCATTGCCCAGGTGATGGCCCAGTCTCAGCAGGCCATCACTGAGAGCATCGATGGCATTGCCCAGGTGATGGCCCAGTCTCAGCAGGCCATCGTTGAGAGCATCGGTGGCATTGTCCATGTGATGGCCCAGTCTCAGCAGGCCCTCACTGGGAGCATCGATGGCATTGCCCAGGTGATGGCCCAGTCTCAGCAGGCCATCGCTGAGAGCATCGATGGCATTGCCCAGGTGATGGCCCAGTCTCAGCAGGCCATCGCTTAGAGCAATGGCGGCATTGCCCAGGTGATGGCCCAGTCTCAGCAGGCCATTACTGAGAGCATCAATGGCATTGCCCAGGTGATTGCCCAGTCTCAGCAGACCATCAATGAGAGCATCGGTGGCATTGCCCAGGTGATGGCCCAGGCTCAGCAGGCCATCGCTGAGAGCATCGATGGCATTGCCCAGGTGATGGCCCAGTCTCAGCAGGCCATCCCTGAGAACATCGGTGGCATTGCCCAGGTGATGGCCCAGTCTCAGCAGGCCCTCACTGGGAGCATCGATGGCATTGCCCAGGTGATGGCCCAGTCTCAGCAGGCCATCACTGAGAGTATCGATGGCATTGCCCAGGTGATGGCCCAGTCTCAGCAGGCCCTCACTGGGAGCATCGATGGCATTGCCCAGGTGATGGCCCAGTCTCAGCAGGCCACCGCTGAGAGCATCGGCGGCATTGCCCAGGTGATGGCCCAGTCTCAGCAGGCCATCACTGAGAGCATCGATGGCATTGCCCAGGTGATGGCCCAGTCTCAGCAGGCCATCGTTGAGAGCATCGGTGGCATTGTCCAGGTGATGGCCCAGTCTCAGCAGGCCCTCACTGGGAGCATCGATGGCATTGCCCAGGTGATGGCCCAGTCTCAGCAGGCCATCGCTGAGAGCATCGATGGCATTGCCCAGGTGATGGCCCAGTCTCAGCAGGCCATCGCTTAGAGCAATGGCGGCATTGCCCAGGTGATGGCCCAGTCTCAGCAGGCCATTACTGAGAGCATCAATGGCATTGCCCAGGTGATTGCCCAGTCTCAGCAGACCATCAATGAGAGCATCGGTGGCATTGCCCAGGTGATGGCCCAGGCTCAGCAGGCCATCGCTGAGAGCATCGATGGCATTGCCCAGGTGATGGCCCAGTCTCAGCAGGCCATCCCTGAGAACATCGGTGGCATTGCCCAGGTGATGGCCCAGTCTCAGCAGGCCCTCACTGGGAGCATCGATGGCATTGCCCAGGTGATGGCCCAGTCTCAGCAGGCCATCACTGAGAGTATCGATGGCATTGCCCAGGTGATGGCCCAGTCTCAGCAGGCCCTCACTGGGAGCATCGATGGCATTGCCCAGGTGATGGCCCACTCTCAGCAGGCCATCGCTGAGAGCATCGGCGGCATTGCCCAGGTGATGGCCCAGTCTCAGCAGGCCATCGCTGAGAACATCGGTGGCATTGTCCAGGTGATGGCCCAGTCTCAGCAGGCCCTCACTGGGAGCATCGATGGCATTGCCCAGGTGATGGCCCAGTCTCAGCAGGCTATCACTGAGAACATCGATGGCATTGCCCAGGTGATGGCCCAGTCTCAGCAGGCCATCACTGAGATCTTCGATGGCATTGCCCAGGTGATGGCCTAGTCTCAGCAGGCCCTCGCTGAGAGCATCGGTGGCATTGCCCAGATGATGGCCAAGTCTCAGCAGGCCATCGCTGAGAACATCGGTGGCATTGCCCAGGTGATGGCCGAGTCTCCGCAGACCATCACTGAGAGCATCGGTGGCATTGCCCAGGTGATGGCCCAGTCTCAGCAGGCCATCGCTGAGAGCAATGGTGGCATTGCCCAGGTGATGGCCCAGTCTCAGCAGGCTATCACTGAGAACATCGGTGGCATTGCCCAGGTGATGGCCCAGTCTCAGCAGGCCATCGCTGAGAGCATCGGTGGCATTGCCCAGGTGATGGCCGAGTCTCAGCAGGCCCTCACTGGGAGCATCGATGGTATTGCCCAGGTGATGGCCCAGTCTTAGCAGGCCATCGCTGAGAACAACGATGGCATTGTCCAGGTGATGGCCCAGTCTCAGCAGGCCATCGCTGAGAACATCGGTGGCATTGCCCAGGTGATGGCCCAGTCTCAGCAGGCCATCGCTGAGAGCAATGGCGGCATTGCCCAGGTGATGGCCCAGTCTCAGCAGGCTATCACTGAGAACATCGGTGGCATTGCCCAGGTGATGGCCCAGTCTCAGCAGGCCATCGCTGAGAGCATCGGTGGCATTGCCCAGGTGATGGCCCAGTCTCAGCAGGCCCTCACTGGGAGCATCGATGGCATTGCCCAGGTGATGGCCCAGTCTCAGCAGACCATCGCTGAGAACATCGGTGGCATTGCCCAGGTGATGGCCGAGTCTCAGCAGACCATCACTGAGAGCATCGGTGGCATTGCCCAGGTGATGGCCCAGTCTCAGCAGGCCATCACTGAGAACATCGGTGGCATTGCCCAGATGATGGCCCAGTCTCAGCAGGCAATCGCTGAGAACATCGGTGGCATTGCCCAGGTGATGGCCCAGTCTCAGCAGGCCATCACTGAGATCATCGATGGCATTGCCCAGGTGATGGCCGAGTCTCAGCAGGCCATCGCTGAGAACATCGGTGGCATTGCCCAGGTGATGGCCCAGTCTCAGCAGGCCATCAGTGAGAACATCGGTGGCATTGCCCAGATGATGGCCAAGTCTCAGCAGGCAATCGCTGAGAACATCGGTGGCATTGCCCAGGTGATGGCCCAGTCTCAGCAGGCCACAGCTGAGAGCATCGGCGGCATTGCCCAGTGATGGCCCAGTCTCAGCAGTCCATCACTGAGATCATCGATGGCATTGCCCAGGTGATGGCCCAGTCTCAGCAGGCTATCACTGAGATCATCGATGGCATTGCCCTGGTGATGGCCCAGTCTCAGCAGGCCCTCACTGGGTGCATCGATGGCATTGCCCAGGTGATGGCCCAGTCTCAGCAGGCCATCGCTGAGAGCATCGGCGGCATTGCCCAGGTGATGGCCCAGTCTCAGCAAGCCATCGCTGAGAGCATCGGCGGCATTGCCCAGGTGATGGCCCAGTCTCAGCAGGCCATCGCTGAGAACATCGGTGGCATTGTCCAGGTGATGGCCCAGTCTCAGCAGGCCCTCACTGGGAGCATCGATGGCATTGCCCAGGTGATGGCCCAGTCTCAGCAGGCCATCACTGAGAACATCGGTGGCATTGCCCAGATGATGGCCCAGTCTCAGCAGGCAATCGCTGAGAACATCGGTGGCATTGCCCAGGTGATGGCCCAGTCTCAGCAGGCCATCACTGAGATCATCGATGGCATTGCCCAGGTGATGGCCGAGTCTCAGCAGGCCATCGCTGAGAACATCGGTGGCATTGCCCAGGTGATGGCCCAGTCTCAGCAGGCCATCAGTGAGAACATCGGTGGCATTGCCCAGATGATGGCCAAGTCTCAGCAGGCAATCGCTGAGAACATCGGTGGCATTGCCCAGGTGATGGCCCAGTCTCAGCAGGCCACAGCTGAGAGCATCGGCGGCATTGCCCAGTGATGGCCCAGTCTCAGCAGTCCATCACTGAGATCATCGATGGCATTGCCCAGGTGATGGCCCAGTCTCAGCAGGCCATCACTGAGATCATCGATGGCATTGCCCTGGTGATGGCCCAGTCTCAGCAGGCCCTCACTGGGTGCATCGATGGCATTGCCCAGGTGATGGCCCAGTCTCAGCAGGCCATCGCTGAGAGCATCGGCGGCATTGCCCAGGTGATGGCCCAGTCTCAGCAAGCCATCGCTGAGAGCATCGGCGGCATTGCCCAGGTGATGGCCCAGTCTCAGCAGGCCATCGCTGAGAACATCGGTGGCATTGTCCAGGTGATGGCCCAGTCTCAGCAGGCCCTCACTGGGAGCATCGATGGCATTGCCCAGGTGATGGCCCAGTCTCAGCAGGCCATCACTGAGATCTTCGATGGCATTGCCCAGGTGATGGCCTAGTCTCAGCAGGCCCTCGCTGAGAGCATCGGCGGCATTGCCCAGGTGATGGCCCAGTCTCAGCAGGCCATCGCTGAGAACAACGATGGCATTGTCCAGGTGATGGCCCAGTCTCAGCAGGCCATCGCTGAGAACATCGGTGGCATTGCCCAGGTGATGGCCCAGTCTCAGCAGGCCATCGCTGAGAGCAATGGCGGCATTGCCCAGGTGATGGCCCAGTCTCAGCAGGCTATCACTGAGAACATCGGTGGCATTGCCGAGGTGATGGCCCAGTCTCAGCAGGCCATCGCTGAGAGCATCGGTGGCATTGCCCAGGTGATGGCTGAGTCTCAGCAGGCCCTCACTGGGAGCATCGATGGCATTGCCCAGATGATGGCCAAGTCTCAGCAGGCAATCGCTGAGAACATCGGTGGCATTGCCCAGGTGATGGCCCAGTCTCAGCAGGCCACAGCTGAGAGCATCGGCGGCATTGCCCAGGTGATGGCCCAGTCTCAGCAGGCCATCACTGAGATCATCGATGGCATTGCCCAGGTGATGGCCCAGTCTCAGCATGCCATCACTGAGATCATCGATGGCATTGCCCAGGTGATGGCCCAGTCTCAGCAGGCCATCGCTGAGAGCATCGGCGGCATTGCCCAGGTGATGGCCCAGTCTCAGCAGGCCCTCACTGGGTGCATCGATGGCATTGCCCAGGTGATGGCCCAGTCTCAGCAGGCCATCGCTGAGAGCATCGGCGGCATTGCCCAGGTGATGGCCCAGTCTCAGCAGGCCATCACTGAGATCTTCGATGGCATTGCCCAGGTGATGGCCTAGTCTCAGCAGTCCCTCGCTGAGAGCATCGGCGGCATTGTCCAGGTGATGGCCCAGTCTCAGCAGGCCATTGCTGAGAACATCGGTGGCATTGCCCAGGTGATGGCACAGTCTCAGCAGGCCATCGCTGAGAGCAATGGCGGCATTGCCCAGGTGATGGCCCAGTCTCAGCAGGCTATCACTGAGAACATCGGTGGCATTGCCCAGGTGATGGCTCAGTCTCAGCAGGCCATCGCTGAGAGCATCGGTGGCATTGCCCAGGTGATGGCTGAGTCTCAGCAGGCCCTCACTGGGAGCATCGATGGCATTGCCCAGGTGATGGCCCAGTCTCAGCAGGCCATCACTGAGATCATCGATGGCATTGCCCAGGTGATGGCCCAGTCTCAGCAGGCCATCGCTGAGAACATCGGTGGCATGGCCCAGGTGATGGCCGAGTCTCAGCAGACCATCACTGAGAGCATCGGTGGCATTGCCCAGGTGATGGCCCAGTCTCAGCAGGCCATCACTGAGATCATCGATGGCATTGCCCAGGTGATGGCCCAGTCTCAGCAGGCCATCACTGAGAACATCGGTGGCATTGCCCAGATGATGGCCCAGTCTCAGCAGGCCATCGCTGGGAACATCGGTGGCATTGCCCAGGTGATGGCCCAGTCTCAGCAGGCCACTGCTGAGAGCATCGGCGGCATTGCTCAGGTGATGGCCCAGTCTCAGCAGGCCATCGCTGAGAGCATCGGCGGCATTGCCCAGGTGATGGCCCAGTCTCAGCAGGCCATCACTGAGATCTTCGATGGCATTGCCCAGGTGATGGCCTAGTCTCAGCAGTCCCTCGCTGAGAGCATCGGCGGCATTGTCCAGGTGATGGCCCAGTCTCAGCAGGCCATTGCTGAGAACATCGGTGGCATTGCCCAGGTGATGGCACAGTCTCAGCAGGCCATCGCTGAGAGCAATGGCGGCATTGCCCAGGTGATGGCCCAGTCTCAGCAGGCTATCACTGAGAACATCGGTGGCATTGCCCAGGTGATGGCTCAGTCTCAGCAGGCCATCGCTGAGAGCATCGGTGGCATTGCCCAGGTGATGGCTGAGTCTCAGCAGGCCCTCACTGGGAGCATCGATGGCATTGCCCAGGTGATGGCCCAGTCTCAGCAGGCCATCACTGAGATCATCGATGGCATTGCCCAGGTGATGGCCCAGTCTCAGCAGGCCATCACTGAGAACATCGGTGGCATTGCCCAGATGATGGCCCAGTCTCAGCAGGCCATCGCTGGGAACATCGGTGGCATTGCCCAGGTGATGGCCCAGTCTCAGCAGGCCACTGCTGAGAGCATCGGCGGCATTGCTCAGGTGATGGCCCAGTCTCAGCAGGCCATCGCTGAGAGCATCGATGGCATTGCCCAGGTGATGGCCCAGTCTCAGCAGGCCATCGCTGAGAGCATCGGCGGCATTGCCCAGGTGATGGCCCAGTCTCAGCAGGCCGTCGCTGAGATCATCGGTGGCATTGCCCAGGTGATGGCCCAGTCTCAGCAGGCCATCACTGAGATCTTCGATGGCATTTCCCAGGTGATGGCCTAGTCTCAGCAGGCCCTCGCTGAGAGCATCGGCGGCATTGCCCAGGTGATGGCCCAGTCTCAGCAGGCCATCGCTGAGAACATCGGTGGCATTGCCCAGGTGATGGCCCAGTCTCAGCACGCGCTCACTGGGAGCATCGATGGCATTGCCCAGGTGATGGCCCAGTCTCAGCAGGCCATTGCTGAGAACATCGGTGGCATTGCCCAAGTGATGGCCCAGTCTCAGCAGGCCATCACTGAGGTCATCGATGGCATTGCCCAGGTGATGGCCCAGTCTCAGCAGGCCATCGCTGAGAGCATCGGCGGCATTGCCCAGGTGATGGCCCAGCCTCAGCAGGCCATCACTGAGAGCATCGATGTCATTGCCCAGGTGATGGCCCAGTCTCAGCAGGACATCGTTGAGAGCATCGGCGGCATTGCCCAGGTGATGGCCCAGTCTCAGCATGCCACCGCTAAGAGCATCGGTGGCATTGCCCAGGTGATGGCCCAGTCTCAGCAGGCCACCACTGAGAGCATCGGTGGCATTGCCCAGGTGATGGCCCAGTCTCAGCAGGCCTTCACTGGGAGCATCGATGGCATTGCCCAGGTGATGGCCCAGTCTCAGCAAGCCATCGCTGAGATCATCGATGGCATTGCCCAGGTGATGGCCCAGTCTCAGCAAGCCATCGCTGAGAGCATCGGTGGCATTGCCCAGGTGATGGCCCAGTCTCTGCAGGCCAT
Source organism: Scyliorhinus canicula (assembly GCF_902713615.1). NCBI lineage: Eukaryota > Metazoa > Chordata > Chondrichthyes > Carcharhiniformes > Scyliorhinidae > Scyliorhinus > Scyliorhinus canicula. Next base: position 60,036,247 of record NC_052160.1, on the reverse strand, counting down.
CGCTGGGAACAACGATGGCATTGTCCAGGTGATGGCCCAGTCTCAGCAGGCCATCGCTGAGAACATCGGTGGCATTGCCCAGGTGATGGCCCAGTCTCAGCAGGCCCTCACTGGGAGCATCGATGGCATTGCCCAGGTGATGGCCCAGTCTCAGCAGGCCATTGCTGAGAACATCGGTGGCATTGCCCAGGTGATGGCCCAGTCTCAGCAGGCCATCGCTGAGAGCATCGGCGGCATTGCCCAGGTGATGGCCCAGTCTCAGCAGGCCATCACTGAGAACATCGGTGGCATTGCCCAGGTGCTGGATGGTGTCACACAGGCCCAGTGGGAGGTGGCGCAGTCCCAGAGAGGGATGGCCCACTCCCTAAGCTCCATCGCACAGCGGGTTGTCATCACCCTACATGGCATGGACCTCACCCGTTTCCACTGGCGACTGTGTGAGCCCAGCATGTTGTGCTGCAGGTGGATGTGCAATGGAGGGGTGTTGTGGGAGGTGGTGGTGGTGGGTGGTGAGGTGGTGCAGTACAGTAGTGCCCCTGCTCAGCGAACCCCTATCGCCCAGTTGGTAAAACGTGCAGCGATCAACTCCTCCCGTGCTCGCTGGCCCTGAAGGTGGCGTCGTACAGCCTCCCGTCCATATCCAGCCACCATGCCGCGTGGATTGCCCACCCTCCCCATCCTCCTCATCTGGAGAGACGTGCCCTTCCTCGTGCTATCCTGCCCCTCTGCCTCCCCCCTCCTCCTCCAGCACATCGCCCCTCTGCTGGGCTATATTGTGCAGGACGCAGCAGACCACAACGATGCGGCCGACCCCATCTGACGAGTACTGGAGGGCCCCGCCAGAGTGGTCCAGGCACCTGAAGCAAATCTTCAGCAGCCCAAAGCACCTCTCAGCCACACCCCTGGTGGCTGCATGGGCATCATTGCAGCTGGTCACCACGCCAGACTGTGGCCTCCGTATAGGCGTCATCAGCCACTACCTCGACGGGTAACCCCTGTCGAACCAGCCCCTCAGCCCGGGAGGGGGGTCTCTCGAGCATAGTGGGGTGAACGATTGTGCCAGGATGAATGAGTCATGCACACTACCCGGGTAATGGGTGCAGACATGCAGGATCTTCACCTGGTGGTCACACACCACCTGAATGTTCATGGAGTAGGACCCCTTCCTGTTCATGAACACAGCCCTGTTATCCGCTGGTGGCCGCATGGCGACGTGTACCCCATCGCTCGCCTCCTGTACCATGAGTATCCTGGCCACGGCAGCGAATCCCGCTGCCCGGGCATCCTGGTGGGGGCGGTCCACAGGGAACTTAATGTAGCGCTCCGTGATGTCGTACAGGGCGTCCGTCACTGCACGGATGCACCGGTGCACCAATGCCTGGGAGATGCCAGACAGGTCCCCACTCGGCAACTGGAACGATCCCGTGGCATAAAAGTTCAGGGCCACCGTTACATTGACGGCCACCGGGAGAGCATGTCCTCTCCCAGTTCCACACGGTGCCAGGTGTGCCATCAGGTGGCAAATATGGGCGACGGTTTCCCGGCTCATCCAGAGTCTCCTCCTGCATGCCCTGTCCGGGAAATCCTGGAAGGACATGCGGCGCCAGTTGACATGAGGCCTCATCGGGCGCCTCCGGTGCCGTGGCACCACCACCACCTCCTCCTCCTCCCCCCTCACCCCTCCTCCTCGTCCTCCTCATCGGTATCATCGTTCCTGTGCCTTGCCCTCATCATTGTCCTCCTCCTCCTCCTCCTGTGCCTGTCAGGCAGGCGGCCCTCCAGCCTGAGGGGGTGCCACCTGGTCCTCTGAAGCCCGTCCCTCTGCTGCAGCCTCCGCTGCTTCACTGAGCCGCCTGCACCGACATGCCACAGGGCTGCATGCAGGGCAGCGGCCCCCGCCAAGGCGGCCAACCAGGTGCCATGGGCTATATGGCTGCCCTGGTTGCCATTTTGCGCCCCGGCCACACATGCCCCCCACCCCTGCCCGCACCCTTGGTGCCCCGACTCCTGTTGCCCGTCCCTCCTGCAAGCACTACCGTTGGATGGCACTGCCCTCACTGGAGGCTGACGTAGGTGTGGCCTTGGACATACCCGCCGGTGGGTGCCGCCGGCTGGGATGGCCACCCCCTGGGGTCCGGCACCCATCCGCACAGCCGGAGGCTTGCGCTCAGCCAGCGCCCAGGGTCGGTGCCCATCTGCCTGGCCGCCGTAATGCAGTCCGTGGCTTTGGCACCGCCCTGCCATGGCGGGCCGTTCCCGGCCTGCGTGGCTGTCCTCCCCACGCTCCCCCCCCCCCCCAACATGGAGGGCCTCTCCCCTCCCCCCCCTTGCCCGAGAACACCGTAATGCTGGCTCGCATATCTAGTTTAAAATTTGTGAGATGACCATTAACTTAGATGTCCATGTTCAAGTATGAAAACTTCTGGGGCAAAATTTTCCCCTGTCAATTATCATGGGCATTCGCAGTAATGGTATTTGTGATTGCTGTATCTTCATGTTTTCAGCAGCGACTCCTTGGATCGACCTCTCTGAGATTTCCTGCAAACTCTCTAAGTATTTTTGGATCGTGAAACAATCGATTCCCCACTTTTGCTGGACGTTTGAACTGCCAATTTTTAAATGTTATATATTTCATCTGGAACAGGCCTGGCTGCCATGTGGTCAGACGCCGACTTGGCTGCTTGCAGTGCGTTTTCAAACGACCATTCTGACCGCTACTTACTTCAAAACCTCAGTAAACTCATTCTTACCAAGAACCTAAATATGTTAGCTCACTTGTGCTAAGTATTTGACTTTGCACTCTTTGAGTATTGAAACTAGACTTTCATGGAATTCAGTGGCGTTTTCTCATGCAGTCTGGAGTTTTATTTCTGCCTACTGCTTCCAGTCCTGCTTTGGAGCCATTCTCTGGCTCTCCATCTGCACCTCCACTTCTGGTGCTTTTCATTCGGTCAGGGTGTTGCTTTTTCAATCTTCCAGGTTTTAAGTTTCTTCTCCAGCATCTTCTTGTGAGGTTGTAAGATGTGTGAAGTTGGATAGGACTCACGAAGAGGTTCTGAGTCTTGTATAGTTTAACAGTAATTGTTTATTAACTATTTGTAACTATATAGAAACATAGTAGAAGCTGTCTCCATGCTTGCCTCTACACACATCTTTGTCCAGTACAAGACCACCCTTTAGGCTCGAGTCATTTGTTCCTTATATCATAGTGTGGGTGGTACTGTACCCAGTACCATATTAACCCTATCTATGCCAGACCCTTATGCAACATATAGAACCCTGATTATCATTATGATAGTTAAACAGGGCGGCATGGCGGCACAGTGGTTAGCACTGGGACTATGGCGCTGTGATCCCAGGATCTATCCTGGCTCTGGCTCACTGTCCGTGTGGAGTTTGCACATTCTCCCCGTGTCTGCATGGGCTCACCCCCACAACCCAAAGATGTGCAGGTTAGGTGGATTGGCCATGCTAAATTGCCCCTTAATTGGAAAAAATAATTGGATACACTAAATTTTTTTTTAAATGTTACAGAGGTGTCTCAGGATGCAGGAGAGCAATGTTTGGTTAGGCTGAGTTGAGAAAAACACAATGTGTGAGTTCACATATTGCACAATTCTAACGCTATCCAGTTCTTTGCACAGTGTTCACCCTCCTGTGTTCAACATTCTCCCCGTGTCTGCACGGGTTTCACCCCCACAACCCAAAGATGTGCAGGTTAGGTGGATTGGCCACGCTAAATTGCCCCTTATTTGGAAAAAATGAATTGGATACTCTAAATTTAAAGACAACACTCCTGTGTTCAGATAATTCATTATGCTGACACTTTTTCCAGTGTCCATCTATCTACGAAAGGTGATGGACCCTCAGCAAACACGTCCATTTTGACTTCCGGTGGCGGCCATGGAGTGAGCGGTCGCACATAGGGCAGCTCCGGCTCAAAGGCGTAGAATTGAGTTCTTTTTACTCAAAAATGGGAGAATTTTGACAGGAAAGTGTAGCTAAAGGTGTGGAGGAGAAGTTCCCCACAGGAGTGGCATGTCTGCTGGTTATCAGGCCCAGCAGAAGAAGGTGAAAGGCCTGGCAGAGACCCGTGGCAGGCAGCAATTGGAAAGATGGCGGACGGTCGCACAGGTTGGAAAACCCCAGATGGAGCAGTTGATGGCTTTTAGGAGTTTTGGCAGCAATGATAAGAGACGCAGAAAGACCGATCAAAGGCCATCGAAGGAGCGGTTGCACCTCTGAAAGGCTCAATGGAGAGAGTGGAGAAACGTTTGGAACCACAGTGGCACCACTGAAGGGTTCGGTGGAAAGGGTCGAGAAGTGTTTGGAGGCACAGGGGTCATAGATCCGGGAGTTGGAGAGGGTGGTGCTTGGGCGGTAGTGGAGGTGGGGCTCCTGGGGGACCTTTGCAAGTCATTAAGGGCAAAGGTGGAAGAGCAGGAGAACAGGTCTAGAAGGCAGAACCTGCGTATTGTTGGCCTGCCTGAAGGGAGTGGAAGGCACGAGTGCTACGAGATACGTCTCGAGGATGCTGGCCGGGCTGGTGGTGGAGGGGATGCTGGACAAGGTCCCAGAGGTGGATAGACCGCACAGCTCTCTAAGGCAGAAGCCAAGAGCTGGGGAGCAGCCACGGGCGGTGATTGTGAGGCTGCACAAGTTTATGGAGAAGGAAAAGATCCTGCCGTGGGCCAGGGAGAAACTGAACTGCGCATGGGAGGGGAACAAAGTCTGAATATATCAGGACATTGGAGTGGAGCTGGCGAAAAGGCGCGCCGGGTTCAACAGGGCCAAGGCGGCATCCTATCGATGGCAGATCAGGTTTGGGGTACTGTACCTGCCGAAACTGTGGGTGACTTATGAAGGCCGAGGGTACTGTTTTGAAGCCCAAGAGGAGGCCAATGACTTTATTAAAGAGCATAAACTTGAGGAGAACTGAACTTTGATGAGAGATGGAGGAGTTGGCACAATGGAGTTTGGAGGAGGTGGGTCGTGTGGGGGTCAGAAGGTGGGGGGGGGGCTTTTCTTTCTTCTCAGGCGGCGTTTTTCATTGGAATGACTATTTGTTAAGGGGATAACAAGTTTGTGAGGGGAAACTGCCCCATTCCTCCTGCCGCTTATGGTGGTCTTTATATTTTGGAAGCAACCTGTGATTTTGGAAGTATCTTTGTTTGGCTGGGGGAGGGGGAGGTCCACGGGGAGCCATTTACACAGATCAAGAAGGAAAGGGCATAGGGAGGGATTGAGGGGTAAATAGGAGGAGCCTTCAGGCAGGAGCTGCCACGCTGTTAGGTAATGCTGGTGAATGGAAGTAAGGTGGGGGAGATAGCCGTGAGGGATGGCCGAGGGGGAGAGGGATGTCGAGGGGGAGGGATGGAGGGGAACGAGATGTGATGTGGTAGGATAGGTACCCTCAGGGGCAGCAGGGTAGCATGGTGGTTAGCATAAATGCTTCACAGCTCCAGGGTCCCAGGTTCGATTCCCGGCTGGGTCACTGTCTGTGTGGAGTCTGCACGTCCTCCCCCTGTGTGTGTGGGTTTCCTCCGGGTGCTCCGGTTTCCTCCCACAGTCCAAAGATGTGCGGGTTAGGTGGATTGGCCATACTAAATTGCCCGTAGTGTCCTAATAGAAGTAAGGTTAAGGGGGGGTTATTGGGTTACGGGTATAGGGTGGATACGTGGGTTTGAGTAGGGTGATCATGGCTCGGTACAACATTGAGGTCCGAAGGGCCTGTTCTGTGCTGTACTGTTCTATGTTCTATGTTCTATGATTGGAGAAGGAGTGTCCTCATGGGTGGAGAAGGGGCCATCTTGGGTGGGCCCAGTTTAGGGTGAAATTCAAGGAGACAGAATCGGTAGAGGAGGATGGAGGCAGTAGAAGGGGTGGAGGCGCAGGCCTCTGGTAAGGCGTATAACATGGACTGGGCGGGAGCTAAACAGGCCAGTGAAGAGATCTCGGGTCTTTGCGCACTTAAGGAGTCTGAAGGCGGGGGGTGGTCTTTCTGCAGGATTTGAACCGCCGCGTGAGTGATCAGGTTAGGCTGAGAGAGGGATGGGTGGTTCAAGTATTTTACTCGGGGTCTGACTCGAAGTCGCAGGGCATGGCTATTTTGCTGAGTAAAAAGATGTCATTTGTGAGTGCGAAGGAAGCGAGGGACCCAGGTGGAATATACGTGATGGTGAGTGGGGTGTCGGAGAAGATGCCGGTGGTGCTGGTGAACATATGTGGATCAAATTGGGATGATGTGGGGTTTGTGAGGGGGCTGCTGGAAGCGATTCTGGACCTGGCCACACATCAGTTGATTATGGGAAGGGATTTTAATTGTGTGCTGGAGCTGAGGGTGGAGAGATCGAGCCCTAGGTTCAAGCCACACGGGCTGGAGGTTCGACTTAGCTCGGGACAGGAGCAGAGGCCGGGATGGAAGTTAGATTCAGGGCTGTTAACGGACAGGGGATTTTGAGATAAGGTGCGGTCGGTGATTAAGGACGACATGGGGTTGAACCAAAATGGAGAAATATTAGTGGCCACGTTCTGAGAGGCATTGAAGGCGGTGGTTTGGGGAGAGATTATCTCATTCAATGCACAGAAAGATAGGAAAAGGAGAGAGGAATACGAACAACTATTGGGCGAGATAGTCGAGGAGGACAGGGATTACTCGAAGGCCCCCACAGCGGAGGAATTGGTGAAATGAAAGAAATTACAGGGACAGTTCGTTAGGTTGACGATGGGAAGGGCTGTTGGGCAGCTACGGAGGGTGAGGGGGGGTGGGTGCAGTGTGAATATGGAGAGAAGGCGAGCCGCATGCTAGTCCATCAGCTACAGAGGAAGGCCGTGTCTAGGATACGGACAGGGAAGGAGGAGGTAGTGGTCTGAGCTGGGGAAGATAAATGAGACATTCAGGGAATATTGTGAGGAATTGTACAGGGCAAACCCGGGGGGATGAGGATGGGGATATGGGGTGGTTCTTAGACAGGTTGAAATTTCTGCGGCTGGATGAGGAGAGGAGGCAGATACTAGAGGAGCCTTTAGGGCTGGGGGAGGTAATAGAGAGTATAAGATTGGATTGGATTGGATTGGATTTGTTTATTGTCACGTGTACCGAGGTACAGTGAAAAGTATTTTTCTGCAAGCAGCTCAAGAGATCATTCAGTACATGGGAAGAAAAGTGAATTGAACAGAATTCAAGAAAATACATGAGAATACATAATAGGGCAACACAAGATATACAATGTAACTACATAAGCATTGGCATCGGATGAAGCAGACAGGGTGTAGTGTTAATGAGGACAGTCCATAAAAGGGTCATTTAGGAGTCTGGTGACAGTGGGGAAGAAGCTGTTTTTGAGTCTGTTCGTCCGTGTTCTCAGACTTCTGAATCTCCTGCCCGATGGAAGAAGTTGGAAAAGTGAGTAAGCCGGGTGGGAGGGATCCTTGATTATGCTGCCTGCTTTCCCCCGGCAGCGGGAGGTGTAGATGGAATCAATGGATGGGAGGCAGGTTCGTGTGATGGACTGGGCGGTATTCACGACTCTCTGAAGTTCCTTGCGGTCCTGGGCCGAGCAGTTGCCATACCAGGCTGTGATGCAGCCCGAGAGGATGCTCTCTATAGTGCATCTGTAAAAGTTGGTAAGGGTTAATGTGGACATGCCAAATTTCCTTAGTTTCCTGAGGAAGTAAAGGCGCTGTTGTGCTTTCTTGGTGATAGCGTCGACATGAGTGGACCAGGATAGATTTTTGGTGATGTGCACCCCTAGGAATTTGAAACTGCTCACCATCTCTACCTCGGCTCCGTTGATGCTGACAGGGGTGTGTACAGTACTATGCTTCCTGAAGTCGATGACCAGCTCTTTAGTTTTGCTGGCATTAAGGGAGAGATTGTTGTCGTTGCACCACTCCACTAAGTTCTCTATCTCCCTCCTGTATTCAGACTCGTCGTTGTTCGAGATCCGGCCCACTATGGTCGTATCGTCAGCAAACTTGTAGATGGAGTTGGAACCAAGTTTTGCCATGCAGTCGGATGCAGAGGGATGAAGTCAGGGGAAGCCCCAGTTACCCGGCAAAATTTTATAAGGTGTTTATGATGGAACTGGCACCACACATACTGGGGACAATTAGCGAGGCACTGGAGAAGGGGGAAGCTTCTGGAGACAATTACACCAATGACAATTACGTTGATACCAAAGAAAGGGAAGGACCCATTAGAATGTGGTTCATACAGGCCCATATTGCTGTTAAATATGGAAGTGAAAGTGCTGGCTACGTTACCGGCGGGGAGGATGGAAGGATACATTCTGGGAGTGTTTGCAGAGGGTCAAATTGGCTTCGTAAAGGGCAGGCAACTCACGAGTAATATGAGGTGATTACTAAATGTGATCATGACCCCGTCAATAGGACGGGCACCCAAGGTAATGGTATCAATGGACGCGGAGAAGGCATTTCATCAGGTGGAATGGCGGTACCTGTTCGAGGTCCTGGGAAGGATTGAGTTTGGGTTTGGGCCAAAGTTTGTGGCATGGGTGCATCTGTTGTACGTGACCCCGGTGGCGAGTGTACGGACCAATGAGATGAACTCACTGAGTTTCAGGTTGCAAAGGGGAATGAGGCAGGGGTACCCGCTGTTGCTGCTACTGTTTGCATTGGCGATAGAGCTCTCTGCAATGGTCCTCAGGGGGTCAGTGGAGTGGCAAGGGATTACGAGGGGGTAGGGAGCACCGGGTGTCGCTGTACGTGGACGACCTACTGTTATATGTCTCAGACCCGCTGGAGAGTATGGGGAGGATGATGAGCCTATTAGAGAGATTCAGGGCTTTCTCAGGTTATAAATTGAATATGGGGAAAAGTGAGTTCCTGGTGAATGAGCCGGGCTGGGAAGCTAATTTAGGGAGGTTGCCATTTAGGGTAGCCAGGCAGAGATGTAGGTATCTGGGGATCCAGGTGACGGGGGTGTGGGCGATGCTGCACAAGTGAAACTTAACAAAGTTGGTGGAGGTGATAAAGGAGGATATTAGGAGGTGGGATACACTGCACCTGATGCTGACAAGGAGGGTTCAAGTGGTGGAAATTAATGTCCTGCCAAGGTTCCTATTCGTATTCCAGATGTTCCTAATTTTTATTCTAAAGGCCGTTTTTCGCAAGGTTGATCGTCATTTCAGGGTTTTTATGGGCGGTGAAAAGGGGAAAATTTGTATAGACTGTAAAACTGTGTTGGGTGTGTGTTCCCTGGATTATTTATGTTTTTGTACTTTTTGAATAAGCTTTGAATAAAATACATTTTTAAAAGAAGCAAACACATCCATTTTGGATGGGGTGTCTTAATTTTGTCATGACAATGGATCATAGCCCTGAATTACTTATGAAAATATTGAACTTTTAAGAATGTAATTTTGTTTTTAAAAGGACTTACATGTAAAATCTGGCTGAGGCTGCAAAGTAAACACTTGCAGGAAAACACTATTGTGGATTACACTTGACCAACTAGTCCAGAGAGAATGCAATGTCAACCCTTTTCAGACAGACACTTCAAAGGAAGAGATGCATTGCTGACTGAACTGTAATCTCCTGTAGAATCTCAGCAGAAACCATCTCATGTGAGTTATATCCCAGACTATGGCTATGATGTGAGTTGGCAGAATGCGTTTTTCTACTTCCAGGAATACACAAGGAAAGGGTTAAAAGCCAACCGCCCTGGCCTCTGTGTGCTACTCTGCTGTTCTGCTGTGCTAGTGTGTGTTGGGAAGGTCACAGCTGAAGAACAGCCACTGGGCATCCCTGGTGCTTACAGGTAATATTTTTAGAAGCAAGTCACAAATCAGCAAAGCCAGAGTCGAGGAGGAAACAGGACAATTCTTTTCAGTTAACCAGGAATCTCTAAACCAACTTCCAAAGTCAGCACCACTGGAATCACCCAACATAACGGCTACAATGATTCACCATCTACTTCTCACAGACAAGTCAAAAACTTTTTTAAAACTTTTATTTTTTGGGCTCACTTCACATTTTTAATTTGTGTGCACGTGCGCTGTGCTTTGTTTTTTTTTCTCATGTTATGTAACTAATAAAATCACTCTTTCTTTAACACAAGAAAGCCTGGTTATATTGGCTCTTTTTTAAAACATAAATACATTTGGATTGGGAGAAAATATTCATGAGGGAAGGGATCTTTGAAAATCAGCCTTGTTGTAACTAATCGAGGAGATTGAATAAAGAAAGTGAACAGTTCACCCCTCTTTATCCGGGAGCATATCCGTTTAGGGGGTATCTCGTTCGGAATCATAACAGATTAGGGAACCTTGCTGGGAGACCGGTCGTAACAATATGGTGTGCTTTTGCTGAAGGTTGAAGAGATCAATCCTTGAGGCTCTGTTACACGTGCCGTACATGAAGCTACCAAGTCTTGTGGTAGGATGTTGTTTTTGCCATTGGGGGGTACAAAAAAGTGGAGGGAGCGTCGGTCTGGACCCCGATATGCAACAACCACAGGTTTGTCCCGGGTAGGATGGATGGTGGGTTCCAGAGCTGGCAGAGGGCAGGCATCAGAAGGATGGGAGATCTGCTCATAGACAGAAGCTTTCTCAGTTTGAAGGCGCTAGAGGACAAATTTAATCTGCCGTCAGGAAATGCCTTTAAATATCTGCAAGTGCGAGCCTTCCTGAAAAAACAGATAGTGACCTTTCCGACGCTGCCGCCACTGAGGATACAGGGCAGGGTGGTCTCCGACACCTGGGTGGGGGAGGGGAAGGTGTTGGATATCTACCAGGAACTACAGGAGGCTGAGGAAACCCCGGTGGAGGAGCTCAAGGGCAAGTGGGAGGAGGAGCGAGGTGAGGAGTTGGAAGCGGGTCTGTGGGCAGAGGTCCTGGGCAGGGTTAATTCCTCCTCATCATGTGCCAGGCTCAGTCTAAATCAATTTAAGGTGATCCACCGGGCACACATGACGGCAGCGAGAATGAGCACGTTTTTTGGGGTAGAAGACAGTTCTATGATGTGCAAGGGCAGCCCTGCAAACCATGTCCACATGTTTTGGGCATGCCTGGAGCTTAGAGTGTTCTGGCAAGGGTTCGCGAGGGCAATGTCCAAGGTGCTTAACACACGGGTGGTGCCAAGTCCGGAGATCGCGATCTTTGGAATGTCAGAAGACCCGGGAGTTCAGGGGGCGAAAGAGGCTGATGTCTTGGCCTTTAGTAGCCCGGAGACTGATTTTATTAATGTGGAGGGGCTCGAAGCCCCCGAGTGTAGAGACTTGGGTTACTGACATGGCTGGGTTTCTCAGCCTCGAGAAAATAAAGTTTGCCTTTAGAGGGTCTACGCTAGGGTTCTCTCAGAGGTGGCAGCCGTTCGTCAACTTTCTCGGGGAAAATTAAAATGTCAGCAGCAGCAGCAATCCGTGGGGCGGGGGGGGGGGGGGGGGGGGTGAGTGCTCCATTGTGATGGTGTGGGAAGACTGGGTCACGTGGGGTAATGCCTATTTAATTGTTATTCTATATTCTCTTTTTACACTATGTTAATATTCACTCTAGTTTGTTTTGTTATTATTGTTACTACTGTTTTATTATGAAAAATTCTGCAAAACCTTAATAAAAATACTTTAAAAAAAAAGTTTTTGGTGTTGGGGTCTGCCAAGCAATACCCAATTCAGGTAATGCAATGCACAGCGTGAACACTCCCAATTTCAAATAACCCAGTGCTAACATACCTGCGTTCAGCTATCACACAGCGACAACATTCCTCAGCTCAGACACTCTTGCACACACTTAATCAGGTGACCCGAAACAGGAAGGCTGTGATTCACTCAGCTAATGTAACTGAAATCCAAATTGACCAACCCTTCAGAGGTAAAGTGGGGGAAGAAATGATTCCTTCCACATACACAATGCAATTAAATGAGAACATTTCCCAGGTCCAACCAAAGACTGGTACATTTATGGTATATTCCAAACGTCTACCCCCCTTTCCGACAACAGTTGAATTGGGTTTACGAAAGCAGACACAATTACTCGCTAAGGCTAATCTTGTTTAGGTCTCATGAATATTAATGAGAAGAATGCAACTAATTGTTCATGGAATGCCAGTCACCCTATCAGAGAGGATTTTTTAATACTCTGAAACCAATAAGTTAAGAATGCCATTTTGCCCTTTTAAGGGGATATCCAGATAGCCAAGGAAACTGTTGACAGGAAGCTTGGCTCTTTCCAGTGTCTGCTTATCTGGATATTTCCTGTCGATTGGACTGATAGCCTATCAGGTAGTGACTGTGAAGAAAGAACTGACATTTTTTAAAATTACTTTATCAGAGTTACAAAGCCAGAGCTCAGGGTTAGGACAGAGGCAAACCCCTAATCCAGCTCCTTGCCTGCTCCAAAAACCAATCCAAATTGAATCCAATTCATGGTCCCCACAAGCGAGACATACCAGATCCAGGAAATACACTTGACCTCACACTCATCTTAGCCAAAAGGCCGAGAAGTGATAAGAACTGACATTTCTTTGTGCCTTTCACAAGCTCAGTGCATGCCAAAGTGCTTTACAGCCAATTAAGTACATTTGGAAGTGCAATCAATGTTGTAATGCAGAAACGCACCAGCCAATTTGCACATAGCAAGGTCCCATAAATAGCAATGAGATAAATGACCAGATCTTCTGTTTTACTGATGTTAAAATATAACTTTTTGTAACATGAGATGAAGTAGCTTGCACCATCCCCCACACCCCTGCCTTCCGACATATCATGATTGGATAAATTAGAGGAATAAATGTCGTTTTCTGTTTAAGATTCCCTGCTGTTCATCGGAAATACTGTGGTTATCGTGTACCCTGAAGCAAGCTGATTAATAAAGACAAGTCACTGTTGAATTCAGTAGCAAATATGGATGTTTATCTCATAGTCTACCCATACTTGTAGTTTTTACAGTAATTGGTGCCATTTCTTGGGTGCTTCAAGTTTTCCACTGTCTCTTTTTGCAGAAACTCACGCCTTATAAATCATGTCAAGGGCAGTGACACAGGGGCATATCAGAGGTGGCACGGAGGCCTTGTGCAGACTCGATGGGCCAAATGGCCATCTTTTGCATTCTAAGGATTCTATAGATTCTATGGATTCTATATTGCTGTGGAAAAAGCTCAAATGACTGCTTACCAAGGGTGACCTCAGAGAATCGTAGAATTTACAGTGCAGAAGGAGGACATTCAGCCCATCGAGTCTGCACCAGAAGAATTCAAATCATGGGAATGAATATAACACCAGTTATGAATAACATTGCAGAATGCTTTGAAAGACCTAAGGCCTGACTTTAAAGAAAAGGATTGGATGCGTTTTTCACAAGCCCTGAAGTGGACAACAAACTGAGGGATTCTGGGAAGCTGGAGGCCTGGCCTGATCATTTTTAAAATACATTTTGAGTACCCAATTCATTTTTTTCCAATTAAGGGGCAATTTAACATGGCCAATCCACCTACCCTGCACATCTTTTGGGTTGTGGGGGCGAAACCCATGCAAACATGGGGAGAATGTGCAAACTCCACAGGGACAGTGACCCAGAGCCGGGATCGAATCTGGGACCTCAGCACCGTGAGGCAACAGTGCTAACCACTGCACCACCGTGCCCTGGCCTGGCCTGAACTTAACAGCTGGCCCTAAATTAAATAATTTTTTTTTTTTAAATTTAGAGCACCCAGTTATTTGTTTCCAATTAAGGGGCAATTTAGCATGGCCAATCCACCTACCCTGCACATCTTTGGGTTGTGGGGGTGACACCCACGCAGACACGGGGAGAATGTGCAAACTCCACACGGACAGTGACCCAGGGCCGGGATTCAAACCCAGGTCCTCAGCGCCATAGGCAGCAAGGCTAACCATTGTGCCACCGTGCTGCCCCTTATATAAATGTTCTTGGTTACCCACCTGAACCAGGCCAAATTGACAACCTCATTATGGATTCCACAAGAAAACCATGGCCTTGCCTTGCCACAGGCTTCCCCCATTCCCACCCTAACCAATCAACCTCCTCGCCCACAATCCTGCCTCTGAGCACTTTCAGTTAGTTCCTCCACATGAAACAGAAACTAAACAGAGAATTAGCAGATTTTAAAAAATTTTAGAGTAACCAATTATTTTTTTCCAATTAAGGGGCAATTTAGTGTGGCCAATCCACCTACCTCGCATATGTTTACATTGTGGGGTGAGACCCACGCAGACACTGGGTGAATGTGCAAACTCCACACAGACAGTGACCCGGGTCCGGGATCAAATGCGGGTCCTCGGCGCATGAGACAGCAGTGCTAACCACCGTGCCGCCCCAAGAGTCAGATGTTGATTACAAATTCTATCCACCGAAGGAGCACCTTTGCCTCCAGCATCTGAATTATTCCTCCATTCAACAAATGAATTGTGAAAATCCTCATTCTCCTGACAAAAAGTTTTTACAAATATTTAATTGTCTCTCTCTTTCCTCCTTCTTCTCAGACAGTCCTTCAGAATTATGGATGATTTGCATCCACTCCACTTCAATGGGCTCTAAAATGACTGATAAATCCAGTGTGAAATCTGCAGACTCTGGGCAGAATCTTACCGTATCTTTTCAAAGTGTTGGTTCCGGTGTGAAAACCGTGGACAATCGTGTTGGCACTGGGGGTAAACCTCGCCATATATTCAGCCCCTTTAACAATTGTTTTTTCAACGTCATTCACGCCGCACTCGTGGTGGCTTGCCTCTGACACATTCGCCCTGGGAAAACTTAATCTCTGTAATCAGTGGGACACTCCTTTTAAACGCCTCCTCAGCACATACTCCAAGACCAGTGGTTGTCAGGAAGACAGCACCATGATTCACGGAGTGTGCCCTCACTAAACCCCTGGATGGAGCAGAGGCATGGCATCCTGTACCCGCAATCACCCAGATGTCCCGCAAGCAAGGTCACCAACTCCACCTGGGAGGCAGTGGCCGCGATAGTGAGTGCCTGCTCGCCCCATAAGAAAGTAGGGCTACAGTGCTGGGATAAGATGAATGACAGGGTAAGTCTGCCTCCTAATGCCCTCTGCTGCACCCCATCACACAGCCATCACACAGTCTTCACGGTAATCTCGCACCCAACCACTTCATGGATTCCCAACACTTGTCAAGGTGCCTTCTTCCACCCCCACCCCCCCAACAGCCCCACTCCCCCCTCACTCCCCATGGTCCCTTCCAGTAGATAATCTGCTCCTCACATCCCCGCTCCCATTCACCTCCCACACATGCCAGCCATCGTCACCATCTGACCTAGCAGGACTCCCCTTTACACTCTCCCCATCTGTCTCATTGTGAAACAAACTTGAGCACAAATGGCGTGAGCGGACACAGCCCGAGCTGAGAACCCTAACACTCTATGAGGAGAGAGCCCTTGAAGTGGCAGGTGAGGAGCAGGACCGGACCTGTGCAGAGGCCGAGGTGAGGGCAGCTGACAAAAGTGAGAACCCTCAACACATACCGTCACAGTGCAAGCCTCACCTGAGTTAACTTTCTCCCATCAGTCTGCCCCTGTGATGTACTAATGTCATCCCACTTCCCTTGCAGGTCAATCAGTCGACCAGCCTGAGCTGAGCATCTCCGAGGGAGACATCTCAGAGATAAACATTGAGGAGGCACCAAAGCTGTCACCCGCACCCTCCACCAGAGTAGATACTCTCACATCTCGGTGGAATTAACTAATAGGCAGGCTTCTGGGTCACTCACTAGTGAGCCCCTCACAACTGAAGATCCACAGCAGGCAGAGGAAGGAACAACCCAGTGACTGGCACGCGGAGGGATGCTCCAGGACTCTACTGAGCACTGCTCGATCACGTGCCCCTGTATCCGGTTGTCCCAGAACATCTGGAGCTACAAAAGCAGAGTCATGAGTATCAGGAATGGATGACAGCATCAGTCCTTGGCTTGCAAGGCCATGTGGAGGAGTGCCATCGCCTTTTGTCTGAGGAGATGGTGCTGTCCATTCCAAAGTAACGAGACCAACCCTGCTAGAGTAGCGTCCATAGTGGAGACCTCAGTGCAGGACATACACTCATGGCGGAGGATGTCTGCCCCATAGTTCAACTCATAACCTCCATGGCTAAGGGCATGAGCTCCATGGTGGACGGCTTCAATTGCACGTCGCAGGCACTAGTGGGAATCCACAAGTGTCAGCGCCACAGAACAGCACGATTTCTGGATCTCACTCCAGCTGGCGCTCTATCTCATGGAGAAGCCCAGGGGCCCTGAATGCCCGAAGGGAAAGGGATTGGAGGAGCACAGCCTGGGGCCTTCCAACCAGGAGACCCTGGCGATGTCCAGCCCATCTGACACACCCTCCCTGTGAGTGACATACCTCCAACCCCGCACATCGAGGAGGGCAGCACTGCATCACCCATGCAGCCCCAAAGTAGGCCCAGACCCCAAGGTCCAGGCCCCTTAAGGGACGCCCACCAAGGTCATTGCAAGCACAGGGTGTGGAAGTCAGCAGGCTGCCTCAACCTCAGCGTGGCTGGTCAGCTATGGATCCTGAGGATATGTCTGGACGTGGCATGAGGGTGAGCAAGATTATAGGCACCATTCAATGCCAGTGAATTTAGGCACTCATAGACATAAGTCACCATTGTAATCTAGCATTTGAATTAAAAATAACTTTATTCACTCATAAAGATCCTCCATGTTGTCATGCTGTCATGCTCCGCAAACCCCCACACACACTCGGTGCTTCATCGCTGTGGTGTGAGAATGGTATCTCTTCCACCAGCCACGCTGACAACACAGTAAAGATGTGGTACTGCTGGCATACTCCCACCCCCCACCCCCCCCCAGCCCCTTCTCCCCTCCCCCAATTACCCACCCATGGAAGGTTAAACGTCCCCCCCTCACTCCGAACAATTAAACTAACTCAAATGAACTGAGGGACACGTGAAAGGGGCAGCCCCTTAATGGATGCTGCCTTGAACAAAAATAAATCACAAATGAAACCTAGAACAAAAAACTAAAATATGATTAGGAATCACAGAATAATACTGTGCAGAAGAAGCCCTACAGCCCACAAGTCTGCGCCGATGCATGAAAGACACCAGAACTGCCTACCTAATCCCATTTGCCAGCACTTGGCCCATAGCCTTGAATGTTATGACGTGCCAAGCACTCGTCCAGGTACTTTTTAAAGAATGTAAGGCAACCTCCCAGGCCGTGCGTTCCAGAATGTCACCACAAATGTTCTTCCTCAAATCCCCCACTAACCTCACCCCCCTTACCTTGAACTTGTGTCCTCTCATAACTGAACCTTCAACTAAGGGGAATAGCTGCTCCCTATCCACCCTGTCTATGTCCCTCATAACCTTGTACACCTCAGGCAGGTCGCCCCTCAGTCTTCTCTGCTCCAACGAAAACAACCCAAGCCTATCCAACCTCTCTTCACAACTTAAATGTTCCATAAACTGAATTTGGAAAAGGGCGAGTGCTTTTTGTTTTCTTCTCTGGCGGCAGAGGCTGACTTGGAAGGATTGCTGTTTCGTGTGGCGATGACTCACCTCAGGTATTTTGGGGGTGCAGGTAGCTCGGGTCCACCTCCGCAAGTTGAATTTTACAAGCCTGGCGGGTAGGGTTAACGTGGATTTGCCGAGGTGGGATAACCTTCCCTTATCATTGGCGGGCCAGGAGCAGGCGGTAAAGATGCGGTTTTTATTTTTATTGCAGTGCTTACTGGTCTTTTTGCCAAAGGTGTTTTTTATGGGGGTGGAAAGGTTGATTTGGTTGTTTGTCTGGGCAGGTAAGGTAGTGAGGATTTGGAAGTCGGTGCTTCAGAGAGAGCATCAGTCGGGGGTTTGGCTCTTCCAAATCTGTGGTATTATTATTGGTCGGTGAACAGCGAGGAGATGCGGAGCAGGGGGAGGGAGCCGAAGGCAATGTAGGTGCGAATTGAGGCGGGCTCTTGTAGGGGGGGGTGGGGGGGGGGGGGGGGGGGGGGGGTGTCGGGGTTGTGGACGCTGGCAACGGCACCGCTCCCGTTTGCCCAGGGAAATACACGGTTAGTCCGGTGATGGTGGCCACATTGAGGATTATGGAGGCAGTTTCGGCAGCTTTTTAATTTGGGGGCGGGGTCGAAGCTGATGCCAGTCTGAGAGAATCCTGTGTTTGAGGTGGCGAGATTGGATGCCAGGTTTCCGGGTTGAGAGGAGCGGGGGGGGTGACGGAAATGAAGGACTTATTTTTGGAATGGTGGTTTGCGAGTTTGGAGAAGACTGGGATTCCGCAGGGATAGACCTTTCGGTATGTGCAGGTGCAGGACGTTGCTAGGAAAGTTTTCCTGACGTTTCCAGTGACACCGCCCTCCTCGATATTGGAAGGGGTATTGTTGGTGATGGGGCTGGGGGGGGGGGGGGTCATCTCGGTGATTTATGGGAGGATTTTGGACGAGGGTACAGCGCCACTGGAGGGGGTGAAGGCTCAGTGGGAGGAGCAGAGGGTGGGGCTGGAGGAGGGGTTGTGGTGTGAGGTGTTGTGGAGGGTGAATACCTCTACCCCGTGTGCGAGGCTGGGGTTAATACAGTTAAAGATAGTGCACAGGGCGGACCTGCTGGAGTTGAGGATAAGCTGGTTGTTGGAGGGGGCAGAGGACACTTGTGAGTGGTCTTTATCCAGCGCCATGTCAGCAATCTTGTTCTTTGACTTGGGCCCAGTTCCCTGGGTGTCAAACAGGGATGTCAGACTTTCCAGAACTGCAGGCGGGAGCGGGGTAATGTTATTGGGTATTGTTATTGGAGTGTTGGCTAGTGAAGTGGGGGGGGGGGGGGGGGGGGGGGGCTTCTGTTTTTCTTGTTATTTTTACATTGTTTTGTTTTATGTATAAAAACAAATGTTCCATCCCAGGAAACATCCTGATGAATCTCCTCTTCACCATTCCACTACAATCACATCATTCCTATGGTGTGGCGACCAGAATTGCACACAGTACGCCAGCTGTGGCCTCACCAAAGTTCCAGACAGCTCCAACATGACCTCCCTGCTTTCATAATCTATGCCTCGATTGATAAAGGCAAGTATCCAATTTTCCTTTTTCACCACCCTATTAACCTGCCCTTCTGCCTTCACAGATGTATGGGTCAACACTCCAAGGTCTCTTTATTCCTCGGAACTTCCCTCTGTCAGCCCTTCAGTCAATAGCACAGTGGTTAGCTCTGTTGCTTCACAACGCCAGGGTCTCAGGTTCAATTCCCGGCTTGGGTCACTGTCTGTATGGAGTCTGCACGTTCTCCCTGTGTCTGCGTGGGTTTCCTCCGGGTGCTCTGGTTTCCCCCCACAAGTCCCGAAAGACGTGCTGTTAGGTAATTTGGACATTCTGAATTCTACCTCTGTGTACCCGAACAGGTGCCGGAATGTGGCAACTAGGGGCTCTACCACTACGTCGCGGTGTTTCCCCAGGCGTCTCATCTGAGGTGGAGGTTGCCTCCAAAAGTATAATTTCTCTGAAAGCTTCATATGTTTGGTCTATTTTCAAAGCCCTTATCCACCTTTCAAAATTACTGTTTCATCCTTTCAAATTCCATGTATTTTTGACCAGGTTCTTTCCTTAAATTTCCAAACTTTTGTCTGTAAGCTTCAGGCACTAGTTCATATGCACCAAAGGTGGGTTTTTTGCACTTCCTCATACGTCCCAGATACCTCCTCCGGTCGTGATGCAAACACTTCACTAGCCCTACGTACCAGCTTTGTTTGAATCAGTAACACCCACATGTCCGGTGGCCATTTCATTTGTTTAGCCACCTTCTCAAATGAAATGAAAAAGGCTTCTATCTCCTTCTCATCAAACCTTGGCAATGCTTGGGGATATTTAAATAGATCCCCACCACCTTTCGACTGTGCCGCTCTTTCTCACTGTCCTCATCACTATCCTCCAACTGTATGTTTCTCTTTACATCAGCCAATTTTAACTGACTGTCATGTTTCATTGCCATTTTCTGAAGTTCAAACTCTCTCTCTTTTTCCCTTTCCTCTCTCTCTTTTTCCCTTTTCTCTCTCTCTCTCTTTTTCTTTTTCCCCGATCTGCACCTCCCATTCTCTTTCTTTTTGTTTTACTCGGGCTATTGTTTCTTTTTCTCTTTCTTCGCTCTCCTTTTCTTTTTCCCTGATCTATATCTTCCTTTCTCTTTGTTTTTGTACTGCTCGGGCTATTCTTTCTTTTTCTCTTTCTTCTCTCTCCTTTTCTCTTTCTTTTTCACTCATTGTGTATTCAAGCTGCTTTAATTTTTTCTCATGTTCAAGTTGCTTAATTTGCAACTGGATCTTTGCCATTTCCAATGAGTCAGATTGTATCTCAGGTAATTTTAAATGCTCAGCTACCGCCGTAAGTACCTCTTTTCGTATTCTGTCAGGTCATGTTAACTGCAATTTTTTGCCAAATCTAACAATCTGCTTTTAGTCACTGTCCGTAAGGTACTGCGTGTGACCATCTCCACCCCCAAAAGCTTCAGAGCCTCTGAAAGAGCCATTGTCCACAACACACTCCCTACTTAAACTGGAATGCCACACCTGAAAAGCACCCACACCTCACCCCTCACTGTCTTTAAGTTCACTAAGCCAATCCAATAGATAGACTTTTATCCCTCTCGAGCCCCCAATTTGTTATGAGCCAGGGTTTAGAGAACCCCAAAGTGTATCATGGAGTTCACCTGACCCACAACTTTTAATAGATTGAAAATGAAATGAAAATCGCTTATTGTCACGAGTAGGCTTCAATGAAGTTACTGTGAAAAGCCCCTAGTCGCCACATTCCGGCGCCTGTCCGGGGAGGCTGGTATGGGAATCGAACCGTGCTGCTGGCCTGCTTGGTCTGCTTTAAAAGCCAGCGATTTAGCTCAGTGAGCTAAACCAGCCCCTTTGGCACCACGAATGGGGTCTCGGTGTTCCAACGAACAATGGACCGAATGGTGGGCCAGTACGGGCTACAGGCCACGTTTCCGCACTTGGACAATGTCACCATCTGTGGCCATGATCAGCAGGACCACAACGCCAACGTCCACCAATTTCTCCAAACCGCCCAGAAACTCAATCTCACCTACAATAAGAAGAAATGCGTTTTCCCCATACCAGACTAGCCATCCTCGGCTGTCGTGGAAAACGGAGTCCTGGGCCCCGACCCGAACTGTATGCGCCCCCTCTTACAACTCCCTCTCCCTCATTGTCCCAGGGCCCTCCAGAGGTGCCTGGGATTCTTCTCTTATTACGCCCAGTGGGTCCCCCAGTATGCGGACAAAGCCCGCCCACTATTTAAGACCACACTCTTCCCACTGCCAGCTGAGATTGTGGTTATGGGGAGCACACGGGCCTACCTTACAGGTGTGATGCAACAGAACTCTACAGTACTTTTAAATTGAAACACTGTTTATTTATGAAACCAGTTAACACTTTATAAACTCACAGTAAACACCTTAACAACTATCAACACCAATAAATCCCCCAAGGAATACAGTACTCTCAAAGTAACTCTTTTTTTTAATAAATTTAGATTACCCAATTATTTTTTCTATTAAAGGGCAATTTAGCGTGGCCAATCCACCTACTCTGCAATTTTTGGGTTGTGGGGGCGAAACCCACGCAGACACAGGGAGAATGTGCAAACTCCACACGGACAGTGACCCAGAGCCGGGATCGAACCTGGGACCTCAGCGCCGTGAGGCGGTTGTGCTAACCACTAGGCCACCGTGCTGCCCTGTCAAAGTAACTCTTAATCTTTCCTTGCAACATCCATAAAACAAAAGATTCATTTTACAGAAAGACAACAGATAAAAATTTTCTACTGAGAGCAGTTATCATTTTTTAATCACCCAAATGAACTGCAGACAGTCTTTAGATTGCAGAGAGATCCTTATACAGCTGCTTGCTTTTCCTACAGCTATCCAGCTCTCCAAAACAAACCTAGACACACCCTGTAGCTTCAAGCCCAAAGTGAAAGTAAAAGCAGACAGACAGCCCAGCTCCACCCAGACTCTGACATCACTGACAAACACCCATTTCTTAAAGGTACATCTGCTACATCTATTTTATAAACCCCCATTTCTTAAAGGTACTCTCACATGACAAGTGCAGACTGTGCTGTAACCAGACAAACTGCATAAGTAGATTCCAAATTGAAGGAATTTCCTGGAATATTTCAAGGCTTTCGCACTTTACCTTTCACATATATCCAGTTAAAAGAGAACACGCAACCTTTAATACACGCACCAAGACGTGTACCAGCTCCATTGAAAGACAGATTGAAGGATGAGCTAGAAAGGATGATGGCTTTAGGCATAATCAAAGGTATTGAAGAACCTACAGATTGAGTAAACTCTATGGTCTGCGTTAAGAAGAGAAATAACAACCTAAGAATCTATTTGGACCCCAAACATTATCAGATTCCGAAGAGGGAAGAAATCATATGTGAGATGTCAGGAGCAATATGTTTCAGTAAGCTAGATGCTTCACAAGGTTTCTTGCAGCTCAAGTTAGGCAAAGAAAGCACAAAGCTGTTCTCTTTCAACATTCCATTTGGGCGATAATGTTTCTTAAGGATACTATTTGGTATAATATCTGCATCAGAGATTTTCCATCGGCCAATGGAGCACATCCAGGACTCAGAGTTCATGTTGACAACATAATTGATTGGGAAGGAACACAAGCAGAACATGACAAAAGACTTCTCAGGGTGCTGAAGAGCATTAAAAAGAATGGTTTAAAATTTAATCAAGCTAAATGTCAATTTGGTGTTGACAATATCATGTTCTTGGGAGATAAGCTTTCTGCAAAAGATCTACAACCTGACCAAGAAAAAATAAAGGCAATCTTGAATATGCCACATCCCAATGACAAAAGGATATGGGCCGGGATTCTCCGACCCCGCGCCAGGTTGGAGAATCGGCGGGGGGCGCAAGAATCGCGCCACGCCTCCCTGACCCCAGCCCGCCAATCCTCCAGCGTCGATTCTCCGGTGCCTGCAGGATCGCCGCCGCGCCGGTCCGTGGCCGTTAAACGCGGCCCCCCAGCGATTCTCTGTGCCTCGATGGGCCGAGTGCCCGCCAAGTGTGGCCAAGTCCCACCGGCGTGGGTTACGTATGGTCCCACCCGGTGGGACCTCGGAGTTCTGGCTGTGGGGGCCGTCCTGGTGGGGGGGGGGGGGGGGGGGGCTGATCCTTGGGGGGCCCTCCACGGTTGCCTGGCCCGCGATCGAGGCCTACCGATCGGCAGGCGGGCTAGTTCCGGGGGGGGGGGGGGGTCCTCTATGCTGGGCCCCTGTAGGGCTCCGTTATATTGCCCGGGGGCCGGCACGGAGATAGGAACCCACGCGCATGCGCGGACTCGCGTCACCATGGCGCAATGGCTTTCGGGCGCCGGAGCTGCGGACACCACTCTGGCACCATACTAGCCCGCTAAGAAGGGGTATATAGCTGCCAGTTGAGGCCCATTGATGCCGGAGTGGCTCGTGCCGCTTTTCACGCCAGCGTCAGAACTTGCCCACGGGATTGGAGAACCCCGGCCATGGTTTCGATCTAATCTACACGCCTTGCAAGCATCTCATCGTAGCTGACGCACTTATCTTGAGCAACAGGCATAGAAGAGATAAACCAGATGGATGAGGATGTTCAAGTCCATGTGAATCTTGTCACTGAGTCCCTTCCAGTATCTGATGACAAATCAAGACTGATAAAGAAAGAAACGACCAAAGACATCGTCTTACAAAAGGTGATAACATAGCTCCACGAGGGATGGCCTAAAGGTTCCTGCTCCAGTTATTATAATGTTAGGGCAGAATTGAGTGATGCAAATGGGTTTTTGCTTTGACAACAAAGAATTGTAATTCCACAATCATTAAGGTCGCTGATTCATTAAAAAAATCCATGAAGGGCACTTGGGAATAGAAAAGTGCAAGAGAAAAGCCAAGGGCACAGTTTAAAAAAAATAAATTTATAGTACCCAATTCATTTTTTCCAATTAAGGGGCAATTAGCGTGGCCAATCCACCTACCCTGCACATCTTTGGGTTGTGGGGGTGCAACCCACGCAAACACGGGGAGAACGTGCAAACTCCACACGGACAGTGACCCAGAGCCGGGATCGAACCTGGGACCTCGGCGCCGTGATGCAGCAATGCTAACCACTGCACCACCGTGCTGCCCAGGGACACAGTTTATTGGCCGGGCATCAACCGAGATATTCAAGTAATGGTAAAAAACTGCACACAGTGTAGGAAGGTGAGCACAGTAAGAAGTCTTACAACACCAGGTTAAAGTCCAACAGGTTTGTTTCAAACACGAGCTTTCGGAGCACGGCTCCTTCTTCAGGTGAATGTAGGAATGTAGGAATGTAGGAAGGTGAACAACTACACATGGTGTAGGAGGCTTTAAAAACTGCACACAGTGTGGGAAGCTTCAGTTCAAGCTGTCA
Organism: Scyliorhinus canicula; assembly: GCF_902713615.1. NCBI lineage: Eukaryota > Metazoa > Chordata > Chondrichthyes > Carcharhiniformes > Scyliorhinidae > Scyliorhinus > Scyliorhinus canicula. Next base: position 60,011,842 of record NC_052160.1, on the reverse strand, counting down.
GAAGAACCAGCTCCTCGAAGATTAGAGAGGAAACTGATCTTTCAAAAAAGGAGGCAAAGGAGATTTGACGACAAGAAGACTTGAACCATTAGAAACTGATGACACAGTCAGGCTGGAAGATCCAGATGGGAATGGATGGTTAAAGTATGCTATGCTACTGCAACAGGCAGATCCTCATTCATATCTGATCATCACTGATGACAAGACAGTCTTAATGAGAAACAGAAGAGCTCTGCTGAGGGTTCAGCAATCTTTTGTTATGAAACCACAAGAAGAAATTGTGAGCAATCCGAAAACAGTTGAAAAAGATACATTTCAGCAGACAGACCCAGAGCAAAGTGAGAATGCACAAATTCAAGAAGAACAACAAGAGGGCAGCACAGTAGCATTGTGGATAGCACAATTGCTTCACAGCTCCAGGGTCCCATGTTCGATTCCGGCTTGGGTCACTGTGCAGAGTCTGCACATCCTCCCCGTGTGTGCGTGGGCTTCCTCCGGGTGCTCCGGTTTCCTCCCACAGTCCAAAGATGTTCAGGTTAGGTGGATTGGCCATGATAAATTGCCCTTAGTGTCGAAAATTGCCCTTAGTGTTGGGTGGGATTACTGGGTTATGGGGATAGGGTGGAGGTGTTGACCTTGGGTAGGGTGCTCTCTCCAGGAGACGGTGCAGACTCAATGGGCCGAATGGCCTCCTTCTGCACTGTAATTTCTATGATAAGGAACAACTGCAACAACAAATGAACATGACACGGAGATCAACAAGACAAAGACTTAAACCTGAGTGACCAAATTTGTGATGAACTGTTAAATGTTCTAAAGACTTATGCATATCATGTTGAATTGTAAACAAAATCTTGAATGTAAATAATTGCATTTCCAAAGGAAAGGGATGTGATAGAACATAGAACATTACAGCACAGTACAGGCCCTTTGGCCCTCGATGTTGCGCTACCCGTGAAACTATCTGAAGCCTATCTGACCTACACTATTCCATTTTCATCCATATGTCTATCCAGTGACCACTTAAATGCCCTTAAATTTGGCGAGTCTACTACTGTTGCAGGCAGGGCGTTCCACACCCCTACTACTCTCTGAGTAAAGAAACTGCCTCTGACATCTGTCCTATATCTACCACCCCTCAATTTAAAGCTATGTCCCCTCGTGTTGGTCATCACCATCCGAGGAAAAAGACTCTCACTGTCCACCCTATCTAACCCTCTGACTATCTTATATGTCTCCATTAAGTCACCTCTCAGCCTTCTCCTCTCTAACAAAAACAACCTCAAGTCATTGAGCCTTTCCTCGTAAGACCTTCCCTCCATACCAGGCAACATCCTAGTAAATCTTCTCTGAACCCTTTCCAAAGCTTCCACATCCTTCCTATAATGTGGTGACCAGAACTGCACGCAGAACTCCAGGTGCGGCCGCACCAGAGTTATGTACAGCTGCAGCATGACCTTGTGGCTCCGAAACTCAATCCCCCTACTGATAAAGGCTAGCGCACCATATGCCTTCTTAACAGCCCTATTAACCTGGGTGGCAACTTTCAGGGATTTATGTACCTGGATGCCGAGATCTCTCTGTTCATCTACACTACCAAGAATCTTGCCATTAGCCCAGGGCTCTGCATTCCTGTTACTCCTTCCAAAGTGAACCACCTCACACTTTTCCGCATTAAACTCCATCTGCCACCTCTCAGCCCAGCTCTGCAGCTTATCTATGTCCCTCTGTAACCTATAACATCCTTCAGCACTATCCACAACTCCACCGACCTTCGTGTCATCTGCAAATTTACTAACCCATCCTTCTACACCCTCTTCCAGGTCATTTATAAAAATGACAAACAGCAGTGACCCCAAAACAGATCCTTGCGGTACACCACTAGTAACTGAACTCCAGGGTGAACATTTGCCATCAACCACCACCCTCTGTCTTCTTTCAGCTAGCCAATTACTGATCCTAACCGCTAAATCACCTTCAATCCCATACTTCCTTATTTTCTGCAATAGCCTACCGTGGGGAACCTTATAAAATGCCTTACTGAAATCCATATACACCACATCAACCGCTTTACCCTCATCCACCTGTTTGGTCACCTTCTCAAAAAGCTCAACAACGTTTGTGAGGTATGACCTACCCTTCACAAAACCGTGTTGACTATCGCTAATCAACTTGTTCTTTTCAAGATGATTATAAACCCTATCTCTTATAACCTTTTCCAACATTTTATCCACAATCAAAGTAAGGCTCACAGGTCTATAGTTACCAGGGTTGTCTCTACTCCCCTTCTTGAACAAGGGGACAACATTTGCTATCCTCCAGTCTTCCAGCACTATTCCTGTCGACAAAGACGACATAAAGATCAAGGACAAAGGCTCTGCAATCTCCTCCCTGGCTTCCCAGAGAATCCTAGGATAAATCCCATCTGGCCCAGGGGACTTATCTATTTTTACACTTTCCAAAATTGCTAACAACTCCTCCTTGTGAACCTCAATCCCATCTAGCCTGGTCGACTGAACCTGAGTATTCTCCTCGACAACATTGTCTTTCTCCGGTGTAAACACTGACGAAAAATATCCATTTAACGCTTCCCCTATCTCCTCTGATTCCACACACAACTTTCCACTACTACCCTTGATTGGCCCTAATCTTACTCTAGTCATTCTTTTGTTCCTGATATACCTATAGAAAGCCTTAGGGTTTTCCTTGATCCTATCCGCCAACGACTTTTCGTGTTCTCTCCTCGCTCTTCTTAACTCTCCCTTTAGGTCCTTCCTGGCTAACTTGTAACTATCAAGTGCCCTAACTGAGCCTTCATGTCTCATCCTAACATAAGCCTTCTCCTTCCTCTTGACAAGTGCTTCAACTTCCTTAGTAAACCACGGTTCCCTTGCTCGACAACTTCCTCCCTGCCTGACAGGTACATACTTATCAAGGACACGCAGTAGCTGTTCCTTGAAAAAGCTCAACGTTTCGATTGTACCCATCCCCTGCAGTTTCCTTCCCCATCCTATACATCCTAAATCTTGCCAAATAGCATCATAATTGCCTTTCCCCCAGCTATAATTCTTGCCTTGCGGTATATACCTATCCCTGCCCATCGCTAAAGTAAACATAACCGAATTGTGATCACTATCACCAAAGTGCTCACCTACATCTAAATCTAACACCTGGCCGGGTTCATTACCCAGTACCAAAACCAATGTGGCATCGCCCCTTGTTGGCCTATCTACATACTGTGTCAGAAAACCCTCCTGCACACACTGCACAAAAACTGACCCATCTATAGTACTCGGACTATAGTATTTTCAGTAAATATTTGGAAAGTTAAAGTCCCCCATAACAACTACACTGTTACTCTCGCTCCTGTCAAGAATCATCTTTGAAATCCTTTCCTCTACATCTCTGGAACTATTCGGAGGCCTATAGAAAACCCCTAACAGGGTGACCTCTCCTCTCCTGTTCCTAACCTCGGCCCATTGTCCTCAAAAGTCCTTTCTGCCGCTGTAATATTTTCCTTGATTAACAATGCCACACCCCTCCCTCTTTTACCATCTTCTCTGTTCTTACAGAAACATCTAAATCCTGGAACCTGCAACAACCATTCCTGTCCCTGCTCTACCCATGTCTCCGAACTCGCCACAACATACAACATCGAGATCCCAGGTACCAACCCATGCTGCAAGCTCACCCACCTTATTCCGGATGCTCCTGGCGTTGAAGTAGACACACTTCAAACCAGCGTCCTGCTTGCCGGTGCCCTCTTTCGAACTTTTAACCCTATCCCTGACCTCACTACTCTCAACATCCTGTACACTGGGACTACAATTTAGGTTCCCATCCCCCTGCTGAATTAGTTTAACCCCCCCCGAAGAGCACTAGCAAATCTCCCCCCCAGGATATTGGTACCCCTCTGGTTCAGGTGAAGACCATCCTGTTTATAGAGGTCCCACCTACCCCAGAATGAGCCCCAATTATCCAGGAAACCAAAACCCTCCCTCTTGCACCATCCCTGTAGCCACGTGTTCAACTTCTCTCTCCTTATTTCTCACTTCGCTAGCACGTGGCACGGGTAACAACCCAGAGATAACAACTCTGTTTGTTCTAGCTCTCAGCTTCCACCCTAGCTCCCTGAATTTCTGTCTCAAATCCCCATCTCTCTTCCTACCTATGTCGTTGGTACCTATGTGGACCACGATTTGGGGCTGCTCCCTCTCCCCCCTAAGGATCCCAAAAACACGATCAGAGACATCACGAACCCTGGCACCTGGGAGGCACCACACCAACCGTGAGTCTCTTTCGTTCCCACAGAACCTCCTGTCTGTTCCTCTAACTATGGAGTCCTCAATGACAAGTGCTCTGTTCCTCTTCTCCCTTCCCTTCTGAGCAACAGGGACAAACTCTGTGCCAGAGACCTGTGCCCCATTGCTTACCCCCGGTAAGTCCCCCCCCCAACAGTATCCAAAACGGTATACTTGTTATTGAGGGGAACGACCACAGGGGATCCCTGCACTGCCTGCCGGTTCCCTCTTATTTCCCTGACGGTAACCTTCTTCTTTTTTTAAAATAAATTTAGAATACCCAATTATTTTTTCCCATTAAGGGGCAATTTCGCATGGCCAATCCACCTAACCTGCACTTCTTTTTTTGGGTTGTGGGGGTGAAACCCACGCAGACACGGGGAGAATGTGCAAACTCCTCACGGACAGTGACCCAGGGCCGGGATTCTCTACCTTCTTTTTTTACCTGAGGTGTGACTACCTCCCTATAACTCCTCTCAATGATGCGCATAAGCAATCATGTATATAATGATGAAAACGACCTCCGATCAACAGGTGGCAGTATAAATCTACCATATGACTGTGTATCTCAAGGAGTTGAGTGTTAGTCGTGTTAGTGGATAATCATACTTGCAGTAGCTAGATAATGGCTGGGATTCTCCAAAATCCCGGCTAAGTGTTGACGCCAGCGTCAAAACCGCCAGCGTCAAGCGACACCAGCATCAACGGGCCGCCAGGCTCGGGGGCTAGCACAGTGGCAGAGTGCTGTGCGCCGCTCCGGCACTGAAAGCCGATCCTGCATGCGTGCCATGGCCATCTCCGCCCCGGCCCCCGGGGCAACATGGCAGAGCCATACACGGGCCCGGCGTGGTGGAACATAGGCTCCCCCCGGAACGAGCGTGCCCGCCAATCGGTAGACCCCGATCGCCGGCCTGGTCACTGTGGAGGACAACCCCGGAGTCGACTCCTCCTGCCCCCCCCCACCAGGACAGCCCCCGCAGCCAGAACGATGAGGTCCCGCCAGGTAGGATCACATGCGAACGATGCTGATGGGACTCGGCGGGCACTCGGTCTGTCAAACGCGGAGAATCGCTGCGGGGGCCGCTTCCAACGGCCCCCGACCGCGCCGACGAGGTTGGCGCTGAATCTTCAGTCGCCGGAGAATCGGCGGCCCGGAGTTGGAGCGGTGTGCCAGGATTCACACGCTCCCCCCCTGCCGATTCTCCGACCCGGCGCGGGCTCGGAGCATCCCGCCCAATTTATTAGTATTAATAGTTAGTAATATATTTCTTATAGTTATCTTTACCACACATTTATTTTATAATAAAATACTTTAACTCGTCAAGAACTAGACATTCTACTGTGCATCATTCCTACCGGCCAAGCACCAGAACAAAACAATGCCCTTCCTCCTGCATCAATTCTCCAGCTACATGTTCAATCACTCAATCCTCCTATTCCTATGTTCACTACCTTGTGGCATTGGAAGTAATCCTGAGAACACTGCTTTGAGGTATTGCGTTTTGATATCCTTCCTAACTCCCTAAAATCTGCTTTCAGGATCTCTTCCCACTTCCTACTTGTGTCATTGGTACCAATGGGGACGTTGGCCAGATTAGTTAGTTGCAGAGTATTGAACTTAATAGATAAAGGATTAAAACATTTCTGTAGTCCCTTTTTCAAATTCTGGGTATTAAATAGATATTACACCCAGTTAAGTACTTTTTGAAGTGCAGTCACTGTTGCAATGTAAGAAACACAGCAGTCAGTCAGTGCACAGCAAGCACCCATAATTTTTTATTTATTTTAATTTCAAGTATCCAATTTATTTTTTCCAATTAAGGGGAAATTTAGCATGCCAATCCACCTAACCTGCACATCTTTGGACTGTGGGGGCGATACCCACGCAAACACAAGAAGAATGTGCAAACGCCACACGGACAGTGACCCAGAGCCAGGATCGAACCTGGGACCTCGGCACCATTAGGCAGCAGGAGTAACCCACCACCGTGGTGCCCTAGCAAACTCCAATAAATAACAGTGCGATCATGACAGATAATCTGCTTTGCTTCTGATCACTTCCTTTATCCCCCAGGCTTGTCCTGCAGCCTTCAGGAATTAAAGGCTCATCTCTTCAACACTACTGTGAGCAAAATCATTGAAGCATTGAAAAAAAGGGTGCTTTTTTCATTTTTGTTTTATTGGTTATAAAAATATTGGATGCGGGACAAAAAGGTTATTTGACTGATGGTCAAAAATCATCAACTCAGGTGAGGAAGAATCTCTTTGTTTTCTTATTGGTTTGGGAAAGCAGTGTGCTAGGAGAATGACTATGTCAGACAACCAGGGCAGGGCGGGGGGAAGGGGAGGGGCTGAATGTGGAAGGTCAGTGATATGTTCACCCAGCATTGGCAACCTTTTGTGTGGTGATAAAGTGGGAGGACTGGTTAGTGCCCAGGTTTCAGCATCCAATCACCATCCTACCAGAGGTTGGAAATTGAACCTGTGACCTCCTGGTTGCCATGTTTTGGTTACAAGCCAGACTATAATTTGGGCTATCCCGTATAAAAGGTACAGTCGCAACCTATCTTTAAAGGCACTTTAATAATAATAATTGTTCATTGTCACAAGCTGGCTTCAATGAAGTTACTGTGAAAAGCCCCTAGTCACCACATTCCGCCGCTTGATTAGGGAGGCCAGTACGGGAATTGAACCCGCACTGCTGGACCTGTTCTGCATGACAAGCCAGCTGTTCAGCCCACTGTGCTAAACCAGCCCCCTCTTTACTGGGCAGCAGGCAAATGACCACTTGTTTCAGGTAATAGGCTATCTAATTATGTAAATCAAAGTCTTATGACTTACATCAGATTCCAATGGCAATTTTGATGGACATTTGGGTAAAGAGTGCTCTGAGCAGACTCCGCCTAGTTTTCCCAGCAGAATAGAAGTTGAAAATTATTTTTGTGGCGGTAGGAGGAACTGATGTGCTTCTCCAGGTTCCGACCTCACTTTGCAATTCTCTCTTCACTCCTCCATTCCCCGCCTGGTCCTAATTTGTTGCTAGCTTGTTTCATTTAGAATTTTAAAAATTGTAATGGGGCAGAACTGTTCAAGACCCCCAAACCTTGGTGAGACCTTGGGCAGAATCTTGTGCCCTCTGCTGTGGTAAGTTTGGTGGCAGGGGAACATTTAATGGGGAGCGTGGCGGGTGGGCCCATGTGGGGCTGCTTGTGGGCTCCCAGGAGTGATGGGGAGGGGAAGAAGGGGTTCATTGGTATGTACCTGCTGAGAGCCACATCTCTGCCTTTGTTGCCCACTGCCCCTCCCCATGACATCAACTCTGCAAAACCCTTCCGTCCGTCATCGCTCATGTAAGGCCTGGAATGCTAAGATGATCTGAAGCCTTGAGTGACTGTCTCCCGAGTGGGTGGGTCCTCAGCTCCCGGGATCCTTGATCCCTGTAGAGGCCCCGCCATTGGCCTGCCAACTGTCTGAGTGGAACAAAATGTGTTGGGCCTTCCCAAAAAGAGGTGACGGGGGGTTTTCACCAGCTCTGCAGTTAGCTGGTGTCTGTGCGGAGGTTGCACATCCTCCCCATGTCTGCGTGGGTCTCAACCCCACAATCCAAGGATGTGCAGGATAGATGGATTGGCCATGCTAAATTTCCGCTTAATTAGAAAAAATAATTGGGTACTCTAAATTTATTTTTTAAAAAGCGAAGAGATGTCAGCTTCACTCCAGTGACTGCAAGACAAATTGGAGGAGTCCCAAAGGCTGCAGCGCAGGACGGTGCCATGCCAACAATGCATGGCACCGAGGCCTACACTGCCAGATGACTCCAATGCCTCAGTTCAGCTACTCTTCCATCCCATGGAGTCCCTCAGGGTCCAAGGGGCACCATCAAGGAACAGGAAGTGCTGGAGGCCAACCAGGGCCTGCCACTAAGGAGGATCTCCAGTTTTTCCGAAGCTCCTCCTCCTTTTTAAAAATAAATTCAGAGTACCCAATTAATTTTTTCCAATTAAGGGGCAATTTAGTGTGGCCAATCCACATACCCTGTGCATCTTTGGGTTGTGGGGATGAAACCCACGCCAACACGGGGAAAATGTGCAAACTCCACACGGACAGTGACTCAGAGCCGGGATCGAACCTGGGACCTCGGCGCCAGGAGAGCTAACCACTGTGCCACCCTAGGTGCATTGCAGTTTTTAACCAACCTCGGTGCAAAGAAATTTCTCCTAATTTCTGATCCAATTATTTTAAGTCTATGACTTTTGGTTACTAACCCACTAGTTCGAGGAAATACTTTCTCCTTACTTTCTGTAGCAAAATCTCTCATAATTTTGAATCTCGCTATTATTAGATATCTTCTTAACATTGTCTACTCTGGCAGCACGGTGGCCTAGTGGTTAGCACAACCGCCTCAAGGCGCTGAGGTCCCAGGTTCGATCCCGGCTCTGGGTCACTGTCCGTGTGGAGTTTGCACATTCTCCCCGTGTCTGCGTGGGTTTCGCCCCCACAACCCAAAAATGTGCAGAGTAGGTGGATTGGCCACGCTAAATTGCCCCTTAATTGGAAAAAATAATTGGGTAATCTAAATTTTACAAAAACAAAATAAAACATTGTCTACAACATTCCCAGCTTCTCCAATATTTCCAAATAACTGAAATTCCTCATCCTTAGTATCATCCTGGTAAACTTCCTCAGCATCCTCTCCAGAGCCCTGACATCCTTCCTAAAGTTTATTGCACAGAATTGTGTACAATATTCCAGCTGAGGCCCAACAATGCACAGGTAAATATTTTCCATGACTACCTTGTTTTTGTATTCAATGTCCCGGTTTACAAAGTCAACTATTCCACACACTTTCTTAACTATGTAATCAGCTTACCCAGCCACCATTAAAGATTTGTGAATATGCATCCCCCAGGTCCCTCGGTTCATGTACCCTACTCAGAACAATACTATTTTGATCATGCTGCCTCTCCATGTTGTTCCAGTTCACATACTATGGCAATGTATCTGACCATTTCACAAGTCTGTCTATGTCCACTTGAGGTCTGCTCCTATTATGCTCGCTATTTACTGTATTGTCAAGTTTTATGCCATCCGCATACTTATGAATTGTATTCACGTCCAAGTTCCAACCTATATGTAGCAAGGTGAGCAAAGGCTCTAATGGTGCTTTCAGTTGCCTAGGCCCTAAGCTTTAGAATTTCCTCCCTGAATGTCTCTGCCTCTATACATCACTTACATAACTATACAAAACTTACCTCTTTAACCAAGCTTTTGGTCTTCTGACCAAATATCGCCCATGTGACACGGTGTCATTCTTTGTTTTATAATGCTCCTGTGATGTTTCATTACATTAAAGGTGCTATATAAATATAAGTTGTTGCTGTAACCCCAACTCCTGGGGAATCCCACTTCCTACTTCATACTTGTAGCATACTTCTGTTCAACAGTATGTCCATCTCCTATCCCTTAGCCAATTACAAACCCAAGATGGCACTGTTTCTTTAATGTCATCTGCTTCTATTTTCTGAATCGTTTCCCCATCTTTGATTTTTCTTTGTCTCTTTCCATGGCTAGATTAATTTTATTACAGTCACTGTTACCCAGATGTTCCCCCAAAACATATTTTATATGCCTTAATTTCCCCCAAACTCTAATCTTGATCAATATATCTGTGAATAAAACCCACCTGAGTGATGTTCAGCCTATAAATCTGATATTGGCATAGAGATTCAGAGGTGAGGATAGGGCAGTGAAATTTAACGAGAAAGGTTCCATTAAAAAAATTCCCTCAATGCACTGACTGCATAATGGATTGTGATAAGGGGCAGCACGGTAGCATTGTGGATAGCACAACTGCTTCACAGCTCCAGGGTCCCAGGTTCGATTCTGGCTTGGGTCACTGTCTGTGTGGAGTCTGCACGTTCTCCCCTTGTGTGCATGGGTTTCCTCCGGGTACTCCGGTTTCCTCCCACAGTCCAAAGATGTGCAGGTTAGGTGGATTGGCCGTGATAAATTGCCCTTAGTGTTGGGTGGGGTTACTGGGTTATGGGGATAGGGTGGCGGTGATGACCTTGGGTAGGGTGCTCTTTCCAAGAGCCGGTGCAGACTCGATGGGCCGAATGGCCTCCTGCACTGTAAATTCTATGAGAAAATGGTGCACAGTGAGGGTTGACAATAAACCACTAGGATTGTTCTGGAGTCTCTAGGGATTACATATAATCTGCTGGCCCCTGCTGCAAACAACCCAGGAGAAAAAAGTATTGGTGCATTTAAAAAAGTATGTTTTTTTGATATCTCTTGAATGCTTTAGTTTAATAGCTATAAAAATATTGACGATGGGAGGGGGAAAAAAAGAGTTTGACTGCGAAAGACTGGTGGAAGTTGGAGGTCATGTTGTGATACCTCTGGAAATACATGGAACCAGAGTTGGTAATCCTTTTTACATACATGATCAAATATAAAAAGTTTTAATTGTGTTTTGAGTGATGGTGTTAACATAATTTTAGGCAACAGAGCTCCCTCCTTAAATCCTAAGAGAAAAACTGAAAAAGTTAATTTGCGGTAGGCTAAAGATGAAAAACATGCAGAAAGTTCAACCAGAACAGCAACTACATAACTATGAAGAGATATTAAAAAGGAATGTCTGACTTTCAGTAATATGATGAGCGATACTTGTAGCTACAATTCAGTATTTCCCTTAGCTGGGAAATCACCAGGGTAAGTGATATCAGTGAATAGTTTCCAGTTTGCTCAGACACTATTAGATTAAGAGAGGATGATGTGAAAATAGTGAGATCCAGAAGTCCTGTCACATAAAATTTAAAATATGTTCTGATAAGAGATCGATGGGATGATAATTACATTGATATTATGTGTGAGCCTTAATGCGTTCATAAAGTGCCTTTGTGGACAAATGTAACATAAACGTTAATAGTTTTGACATTGGAACCTCAGCTAAAATGTCACGGATGGGGTTTTACACGAATACACTTGTGTGTACACGAACATTAGACATTGCGATTACACAGCATAATATTTTACCAGTGTGCGAAATTAAAAATCACCAGTACCAAATGTTATGTGACCTTTCTTTCTTTCTGACACATACATGCAGACTGGCAAAGTTGTCGGTAAAGTTTATGAATTTGAATTCATTGAGGGGCACTGGGCCTCCCATCCCCCTGGGGTACGTAACCTGACTGCCACTATTGTGATGGATAATCATGGATTCCTACAAGGCTTTGCTCCATGCAAAACTGCCACGGCCCTTCCCCCATTATGTCAAATCGTAAACTGACCACTCCCACCTGGTGAATTCTCACAACCAGCTGAAATGATTTGGTTACATCAGGTTTTTTCTTATTGTTTATGTCTAAAACATTCACTCTTGAACTGCTCACTTTATAAGTTATACATCTTAATAATATTTATCGTGGTTACTCATCCATGTTTATCTCCTGCCACAGGGGATGTAATTCACTATTACCTTCAGCTGTATTTCAAAACCTTGGGAGACTGTACTTAGTTCACGTCATCCTGACATAAACTGAATGTGATCCCTATGAGGATTGCAGTGTAAATGGATCGAGTGCTAACAACTGAATTGATGTATGTTAAGGTATAGGAGCATGTAAATGAGATTTCAATGTATAAGAATTATAATTTAACATTTGATATTTTTAGTTTGCTTATGGTTCGCACTGCTGCCTCACCGCGTCGAGGACCCGAGTTCGATTCCGGCCTGGGTCACTGTCCGTGTGGAGTTGTCACATTCTCCCCGTGACTGCGTGGGTCTCACCCCCACAACCCAAAGATATGCAGATTTACACAGTAACTGCATTGCAGTGTTAATGTAAGCCAACTTGTGACAATGATAAAGATTATTATTAATTGGCCACACTAAATTGCAACTTAATTGGAAAAAAGAATTGACCTAATGGTCAGCAGTAGCGAGCTCCAGGTCGCGACCGCTCGCGAGGTTCAGTTAAATCTCCTGAGACAAGGGCAGCATGGTGGCGCAGTGGGTTAGCACTGCTGCCTCACGGCACCGAGGTCCCAGGTTCAATCCCGGCTCTGGGTCACTGTCCGTGTGGAGTTTGCACATTCTCCCCGTTTTTGCGTGGGTTTCGCCCCCACATCCCAAAGATGTGCAAGGTGGGTGGATTGGCCATGCTACATTGCCCCTTAATTGGAAAAAAATGAATTGGGTACTCTAAATTTAAAAATTAAAATTAAAAAATCTCGTGAGACATCCCACGCGTCACGAATCTCAAGAGAGGCGTCTTGCGATAATCAAGACTTCGTTATGACACTGAGTCGGGCGCAATGAAGTCGGTCAATCGCGCCCCCTGGGTGGTATTCTCTGATAATGGGGCTATGTCCCCACGAGAAAACAGGCGCGAATCTCTCTAGACTTTCCTGGAGAAAGTAGAGAGTGATTCTCCACTTTGAAGGCGGCTAGCAGGGCCCCGGAGTAGTCCTCACAGCTCCGTCTGCCGATACGGGACCCTGCACCTCCGGCCGCGGGTTCACGCATGCGCGCGGCGGCGACCCCGCGCAACATGGCGACCCATGCACTGGGCCGGCTCCGACAATATAGGCCCCCACCAGATCACCAATCGGTGGCCCCCGAGCCTGGCCGTCCTGGAGGACCCTCGGTGACGGATTCCACCCACCCACCAGAGCGGCAGCCACCATTCCGAGCTCCCACCGGGTGGAACCATGAGTGAACCACGCCGGCGGGAACTCGGCCAGTTGTCGGCAGAGAATCGCCGTGGGGGCCTCTTTCAATGGCCCCCGACTGGCGCCGCTTCGACCGCACACACGCGATTGGCGGTGATTCTCCGATCCCTGTAGAATTGTGGGAAGGCGTCGGACCCGATCGCGGGTCTGACGCTCCATTCTCCGCCCCCACGCCGAGCGCGATTGCAACACGGAGGCTCGGAGAATCCCAGCATTTATCTTTCCAAAGTTTGCTTATTATTGACCCCTTGAATGATTTTTAAAAATTGAAATGTGGTCCCTCATGCGAATAGATTGGACAACCCTATTCTACAAGATGCACTGCAGTAACTCCTCTGATGGCTGGGTCAAAATCCTTAAACTCCCTCCCTAGCAGCAGTTCGGGTGTATCTACACCACATGGACTGTAGCGGTTCAAGAAGGCAGCTCACCAACCCCTTCTCAAAGGCAATTACAGTAAGAAGTCTTACAACACCAGGTTAAAGTCCAACAGGTTTGTTTCAAACACGAGCTTTCGGAGCACGGCTCCTTCTTCAGGTGAATGAAGAAGGAGCCGTGCTCCGAAAGCTCGTGTTTGAAACAAACCTGTTGGACTTTAACCTGGTGTTGTAAGACTTCTTACTGTGCTCACCCCAGTCCAACGCCGGCATCTCCACATCAAAGGCAATTAGGAATGGGTAATAAATGCTGGCTCAGCCAGCGATGCCCACATTCTGTGAAGGAATAAAAAGGAAATAGGGGAGGAGAGTTGCGGCTGAGGGAATAAAATAAAATGAAAGCTTGCTGCCCTACCAAATCTGACTACAGTTGCTCGCCAGGTCTATTCTAGTCCATTTTGTAATGATGACTTCAGCCAGTCACTTTGGAAATAATTCAATATTAAATGATCATTTTCCTGAATCTGCTACAAAAAGAGCTTGCTTAGCATGTTAAATTTAGTGCAGCATGTACAATTTGAGAAGCATTTATCAATCACTAATACCCACTTTGATAGTACTGCTGCCTGTGTGAATGGCTTCTTGTGATTTTGTGGTTAAGTTAGGTCAATGAACGTGGAATTGATCAATACCAAAATGGGGATTAGTTAGAGATACTTAATGGAGGACATTGCTTATAGAACATAGAACATATAGAGCAGAAGGAGATAATTCGGCCCATCAAGTCTGCACCGACCCACTTAAGCCCTCACTTCCACCCTATCCCCGTAACCCAATAACCCCTACTAACCTTTTTGGACACTAAGGGCAATTTAGCATAGCCAATCCACCTAACCTGCACATCTTTGGACTGTGGGAGGAAACCGGAGCACCTGGAGGAAACCCACGCACACAGGGGGAGAACGTGCAGACTCCGCACTGACAGTGACCCAGCAGGGAATTGAACCTGGGACCCTGGCGCTGTGAAGCAAGAGTGCTATCCACTTGTGCTACCGTGCTGCTTAGAATTCTATGACATTCATCTGTTTTATATAACACAGTTCTGGCCAGGCGCCAGATATGGCAGAAGCAGCAGTGTCAACAGAGGCCCATGTGCTGGACCCCATAACACCCCCCCCCCGTCTCCCATTAACTGGCTGCAGCTCAACGCCTAGAAATCACGCATGAGGAAAGAATGTTAATGTTCAGAATGGAAAAGTTCATTGCAATTTGCCACCAACCCCCAAATTTGCAAAATACCAGAAGCTATTCCATTTCTCAACTCCTTATTTATTTTACCACAGTTGATGGATTCTGGTTTCACATAATCATCATGTCATAAATCACCTGTGTCACTCCACCTCCACACACTTCGGGCGCGATTCAGTGGCCTCGTTGTGCTCAAGCAAGAGCGCGGCGAGGCCAGTGAATAGTGGGAGAGGCCCAAAATGAGAACCCCGCCAGGTGCCAAACCATTTGAGATGCAGCCGGCCAACTCCCGTAGGCGAAATTGGGTCCCGCCATAGCATGGCGAGATAGCAATAATCACCACTTAAGCTCTATTCCATACAATTAATGGGAGCCACCCCATATCCAGTGGCCTCCCATGATACGGCCGCCTCTCCAGCAAGTGGTCATGCTTGCGCTGAGTGGTACTCCTTTTGAAAACCGTGAACCGGGCAGATGGGCTGCAGCGGTGAGCCGAGGAGGTAAGCAGCCATCTTCATTCACAGGCAAACGAGCCAGAGGACACTGGGCTTGCTGCCCCTATGCTTGGAGGGTGGTAGGAGACAGCTGGGGGTGGGGAGGGAGGGGGGGGGCAACCCTCAGTTGGATTGGTCCATTATGGGGGGGCCCGGAGATCGGGTGGTGCAGTGGGGAGGGGATACTATGCTGGGGGGGGGGGGGGGGGGGGGGGCAACCTGGTGCTGCTCTGCCATGCCGACCCCTGGATCATGTGTACCCATTCCGGGAGCCATTCCACTGATTGAGGAGGCTTCTGGCCTTGCTCTGAAGGCTATTGCACATAGGGAATTGGCAATCGTAGTTCAGTGAGCACATCACACATCCTAAGTGAATCCTGATTATTGATTATTTTGCATTGTTCATTTTAAGAGAAGTATAACAGAGAGGGCTTTATGTCAGATAGTATTATGAGGACCATTGGCTTGTCAGTATTGGGAACAGTCCTGGTATATGGGAACTTGTCGGTCTAACAGCATTTTGAGGGAGGAGTCTCAAGTTGTTAGGCTCCTGGAATCTGGAATCACTAGGAGATGACTCACAATGCAGACATTGAGAGATGGGGTGAATGAAGCCATCAAGGCCAGCCTTGGGAGGGTTGAGAGGGAGGAACCAAGGCACTAAGGCTGTGATTGGGGCTTGTGGTGGGAAGGTGAGGGGGGGTTGCAACGGTGTGGGGGGGGGGGGGGGGGGGGGGGGTGCAATCTCAGACATCAGGGTCGGGATTCTCCATCTCTGAGACTAAGTGTTGACGCCGGTGCAGAATCCGTGGAGTTCCACGACAGCAAAACTGCCGCTGCACCTGGACCACCGCTGCTGTTAATGGGCTAGCACGGCACCATGTGGAACACAATCGATTCCAATGGTTTTGCGATCGACACTCAGGAGGATTACAAGCTGCAGCCGCATATACACACTTCACTCCCCACACACACCATCCCAGCCAACAAAGTGGCAGCAAGACACGCAGCCCCACGCATCACAGATGCCGAGCTGGAGACCCGCCTGGACGTGGTGGAGGCAAGGTGAATGACCCTATACCCCGGCCCGGGAAGGCGTCTGCCAGCGTCCGCCATGCCTGGGTGCAGATGGCAGAGGCTGTGAGCGCCACCAGTAACACTATCCGGACTGGACAACAGTGCCACAAAAAACTGCACCACCGCCTCACGGCAGCCAGGGTGAGTAGGCAACACTGCGCCCCTGGCACCAACCCCTATCCTAGAAAACCATAACCCTACCCCACCCTGTACCACATGTCAGCACCCATACCTGCTGCCATGACCGAGTGCCCTGGCCACTGAGGCCACCAGCTACCCACCCCCAGGCTGCATGCGTCGGACTGTCTAACACTGTCATTTGTTTGTTTGCCACCACCGGAGACAGTCCCAGCCAGGAGTGGGAGTAGTCTGGAAGGGGACTACTGGACCTGAGGAGCCTAACCATGGCAGAGCAGAGGGCCCTGGGCGTGGTCGGCAGCCCTGGGGAAAGGGAGGTCGCCGGTGTGGAGTTCGACCAGGGGCGAGGAGGTGAGACCCTGCTGAATTGCAGTTCCCTGTGACAGATGTGTCAACCTCCACCCCAACACCGCCCCGATTTAGCGATTTTGCCGTAGGCCAACGGAGAATCCCACCCCAGGTCTAGGATCAGGACTGGGAAGGCCAATGGCTTCCTTGTGGATCACCGGAGTACTGAAAGGAATTGAACTCTTATCTTGGCCAATTGACACATCCTGCTTCACGTCTGCTGCCAGGAATCCCAGAGCAGGGCCTCACTTAGATGGTGTCATGAGGTTACGACTTTTTTGAGTCATTCTTAGGTCGCTGTCTGCCTTTTGCGAATTGCCAGTTTTGTGTTTGTTAAATTGTAAATGGAAATGAAAGAGGCTGGGTTGCTCAAAGTTCTTTCCTTTGGTGGCGATGAGGAGTTTAATAAACCTGAAGGTAGTCAGACAAGTAACATAAAGAAGACATTTCCTTATAATACGTACTATTTATAAAGGGGCCTATCTGGCCGACCTTATATACATATAGTAATGACCCCGTAGATAGCAGGGGAGCTCATACTCCTCCAGTCACTCGGGGAAAACAATCAATCCAGACCCATGTGCTGGGCAGCACGTTGGCGCAGTGGTTAGTGCTGCTGCCTCACGGCGCCAAGGTCCCAGGTTCAATCCCAGTTCTGGATCACTGTCCGTGTGGAGTTTGCACATTGTCCCATGTTTGTGTGACTTTCGCCCCCACAACCCAAAGATGTGCAGGGTAGGTGGATTGGCCACGCTAAATTGCCTCTTAATTGGAAAAAATGAATTGGGTACTCTAAAGTTTTTTAAAAAACAGACCCATGTGTCCCATGCAGGTTATTACTGGAGGTGGGCAGCGCACACATTTGATTCTCTCCTCTCGTTACCATAGTAGTAGCATTGGGCTGAGAGTCTGCCTCACTGCTGACTGGCTCCTCACACAGCCCCAGTTGCCTCTGTGCTCAAGCAAAGGCTACTCAGCTTCGTCAACCTGGTCTTCATAAAGGTCGTCTGTCTCTCTTCAAGGTTCTCCCCCTGTCCTTTTTCAAAGATTGGTCTATCAACGTTTTTCTAAATACACTGTCAGAACTCAGGAGTTGGAGAGAGAAAACTGGGCAGAAAAGGAAAGAAAAGGGAGTATAGACTCGACAATACACGAGACTAACAGCTGAAAACGATCACAAAAGTCACTTTGCTTAGAAATATTTCCTTAATAATTTCAGTCGAGAAACAAGTAGTTATTATTCTAGAATTACTGACTTATTATAATCAAGGGAACCTAATTTTACAGCTGCAATTTAAAAAGTGCTTGGAACCTCCCACTTACATGATCACATGCATCTGATAGAGGTTCCAGTCAGCGCCTGGCCAATTTATACTCACACAATGCTCACCATTCAAAATGAAAGAATTATTTTGACTACATTTGCATTTTGCTACAAGACACTATTTCATGCCTTGGCTTCTGGCCTAATCAATACTGGTCTTAACAGTTGAGTCAAAAGTAAATGGTCCTAAAGTTTGTAAGAGAACGAGTAGCGCGTCCCGTACACTTAACCAGGCAACGTGCAATACAGCAGGAAGTGCTTATCACACATGGTCATTGGCTAAAAAAAAACAGGCCAGTCACACTCAAAAGCTGAGGAGTGCAATGCAATTTAAATTTGGCTGCACTGGAGAAAAAGAACCAAATGGATCACTTGAAGCATTTGTTTCATTCTATTCCATTTTGATTCCCAAGATCAGAAACAAACCTTAAGTCAGCTTGACTACTTGATTCTCATCTTTCTTTGTTAGGTATGGGATATGGAGTTAAGGTGGGTAAATAGAGTTGAAATGCTGATCAGCCATGTTCTAACTCAGGGGTTGGCAAACTTTTCCGTGCAAGGGCCACATTCAGAAATTCACAATTTTAAAGGGCCGCATAGTATATTAAGTAAAATAATTACTTCACCCGGTTATGATTCTGGGCGCCTCATATAGAACATAGAACAGTACAGCACAGAACAGGCCCTTCGGCCCTCGACGTTATGCCGAGCAATGATCACCCTACTCAAGTCAACGTATCCACCCTATACCAGTAAGTAACCCAACAGCCCCCCCCCCCCATTAACCTTTTTTTTTTAATGACTTGGTGGGCCGCATAAAGACCTTTGGCGGGCCGCATGCGGCCCGCGGGCCGTAGTTTGCCCACCCCTGTTCTAACTGAATGATGGAATGGGCTGTAGGGGCTGAATGGCCTCGCCTGTTCCTATCCACATCAAAACATTATGGTTTTGAGTTCCACATCAAACCCTTATATAATCTAGGCTAACATTCCAACACAGTGCCAAGGAAGTGTTCTGGTCCTGGAGGTTCTTTGGCTCCGACACTGAACCAACATCCTATCCATCTGTTCAGGCAAGGTTAAAAATCCCAAGGCATTATTCAGAGAGCCAGTGAGCTTCCTGCTGTCCGAGCCAACATTCCTTGCTCTACTAATATTACTATTAAAATTCAGATTGACTGCTCTTTCAGCTCAATGAATGTTGCAGGGATTTTCCGAGTGCAATATGGCTTACATGTTTCCACGCATAAAAACTCTTAACTGCAAAAATAAATTAATTCTGTGAAATAAAAGTGAACATTCTGGAGTTTCTCAACAGATCTAGAAGCATCTGTGGAAAGAGAAAGAAGAGCTACAGAGCTGAATATTCCTGATGCTACGGTGGCGGACTTGGGAGGGGGGGAGCAAACAAAATGGTGGGGAGCCACATTGGGATGGATCCTCGAAGCATTCCCATTCCCAGTGCCCCAGGTCACACCCATCACCCAAATAATTCACCCAATGCGGTTTGATGTAATAAGTTGTAAGCAGTTCTCTGATGATGATTATTATGATAACTCTGCTCATGTTTTTGGTACATTTACTATGCGTGATGCAGCACATGCTTTAGAATGTCAAGTTTAAAGAGCTAGTTCTCTTGTAATTAATTGACAAAGATGATTAAGTTATCAAATGGAAATACTTAAGCCATAAGTGCTCCCTTTGGCTGGGGGTGGGGGTGGGGATGGGGGCGGGGGTTCACAGACATCAGCTCCAAATTATTACCAACATAACTTAAATTAAAAATTGTTAAGTTACCTGTAGTATCCAGAAAGACTGTCAATCACCAAGTAGATTAACGAATAAACAGTTTATTAAGGTAAATAACCATTTACCGAGAGTGAGATAAAAGTTACCATAGGGCAATACGGTGGCACAGTGGTTAGCACAGCTGCCTCACGGCGCCGAGGTCCCAGGTGCGATCCCGGCTCTGAGTCACTGTGCGTGTCGAGTTTGCACATTCCCCCTTGTTTGCGTAGGTTTCGCCCCCACAACCCAAAGGTGTGCAGGGTAGATGGATTTGCCACGCTAAATTACCCCTTAATTGAAAAAATGAATTGGGGACTCTCAATTTATTTTTTAAAAGTTACCATACTCCATGATTCCAGATTCCAAACTGCCTGGGAAAACCTAGGATTCACGTGCTCTAGCTCGATTGGCCAAATGGGTCATATGACCCTCTGAGACCACGCCTCCCTTAAAGGGGGCAGTCCTATTAACTGAGACCTGCACCTCGGGCAACCTGTGGGTGGCAAATGTCTGTTGCATGTCTCTACCATAGCTTATGAGGTCTTTAACCTCATTTCATGTATGTTCAACCACTTGGAGTGCACATCAATTATGAGCAAGAACATGGAGCCCATGAATGGGCCTGCAAAATCGACATGTAGTCACACCCATGGGTGGATGCACTTGTTATCAGTACATTGTGGAGGTAGACAACCACCTTGGGTAGGCCCGGTGAAAAGCTTTCCATCATGTTCTGCAAAATTGCAAATGCCAATGAGACTCGGAAGGGTATCCAGGTATACTGGTATAAGCCTTTGTTGGTATTTATAGTAACAAATTCTCTAGATGCCTCATCTAACTCAAATTTTTAAAAATAATTTTGAGTACCCAATTCAATTTTCCAGTTAAGGGGCAATTTAGCATGGCCAATCCACCTAGCCTGCATATATTTGGGTTGTGGGGGCGCAACCCACGCAAACACGGGGAGAATGTGCAAACTCCACATGGACAGTGACCCAGAGCCGGGATCGAACCTGGGACCTCGGTGCCGTGAGGCGGCAGGGCTAACCCACTGTGCCACCATGCTGCCCTAACTCTAATTGTTGATACACATAGCTCATGTCAAATTTAGTATAAGTTAAACCTCCTGCTAATTTAGCATATAAATCTTCAATTCTTGATATTGGGTATCAGTCCAATTTTGCTGCCTGATTTACAGTTAATTTGTAATCCCCCACATATCGTAATGGGCCCATCTGGCTTAACCACAGACACAGTGGAAGCCGCCCACTCTGAAAACTGTACAGGCTTGATGATGCCTAATTTTTCTAGCCACTTGAGTTCAGACTCAGCCTTTTTATGTAAGGCATAAGGGATGGGTCGAGCTCTGTAAAACTTGGGCACAGCCTCAGATCCCACGTAAAATTTTGCTTTTAGGCCTTGAATCTTTCCTGATATGTCTTAGAAAACCTCCGAGTAGATTTTTAAGATGTCCTGAAAATCTCCTTAATTAATTTTGAAGATTTCTAGCCAATTTAATCTAATTTGGCGAAACCAATTTCAGCCCATGGACTTGTTCCTTGGTCCCATCACCCCCCCACTAATATTAAAGGCAGTTGAGCTGACTGGTGCTGGTAGCTCACGGGCTTTATGGTTGTTACCAAGATCCTTAAAGCATCCCCAGCATACATGGCTAGCCTGGCCATCATGCTTCTTAACTTCAGGGGCTGGACCCCACCTTGTAAGTAATGATACATTTATTCACCTACAACTGTAGCGGAGGCACCCATGTCCACCTCCATTCTGAGTGACTGACCGTTGACCATCTACACAATCATAATTGGGACAGTCTTTCCCACCTTAAATGTTGTTGAAACTAGATGCATTTTCAGGGTTATTCTCAGCACTATGTACTGGAGTTCGATTTTTTTTTTGTTGACCCCCAGTAGGCTCTGCTTTGTCTTGCACTTCCTCCTAATGTGCCTCCTCCAATTTCAGGCATAACATGCAGATTCTCTGAATTTACATCTCTCTGGGGGATGATCTCCCTCACACTGGTAGCCTGTGGAGCTTGTTTCCTAAACCTCTGCAGTCTCTATTGTTCTGAGCCGCTTTGTCATTACTTTCTGCACCTTCATCCTTTTTTAAAAAATTGTATTTGGATTGGATTGGATTGGATTTGTTTATTGTCACGTGTACCGAGGTACAGTGAAAAGTATTTTTCTGCAAGCAGCTCAACAGATCATTCAGTACATGGGAAGAAAAGGGAATTAAACAAAATACAAGAAAATACATAATAGGGCAACACATGATATACAATTTAACTATATAAGCATTGGCATTGGATGAAGCATATAAGGTGTAGTGTTAATGAGGTCTGTCCATAAGAGGGTCATTTAGGAGTCTGGTGACAGTGGGGAAGAAGCTGTTTTTGAGTCTGTTTGTGCGTGTTCTCAGACTTCTGTATCTCCTGCCCGATGGAAGAAGTTGGAAAAGTGAGTAAGCCGGGTGGGAGGGATCCTTGATTATGCTGCCCGCTTTCCCCAGGCAGCGGGAGGTGTAGATGGAGTCCATGGATGGGAGGCAGGTTTGTGTGATAGACTGGGCGGTATTCACGACTCTCTGAAGTTCCTTGCGGTCCTGTGCCGAGCAGTTGCCATATCAGGCTGTGATGCAGCCCGATAGGATGCTTTCTCTAGTGCATCTGTAAAAGTTGGTAAGGGTTAATGTGTATTTTATTACAGACATGTGTCAAAACAGGTTGCAACCCATAAACAACCTGGGAAACATACTTCCCAACAATCAACTATACAGTCTGTACAAATCTTTCCCCCTTTACACCATCCACCCCCCACCCCACATCCACGTTCCCCCCTCCCCCCCGCGACGAACAGCTCCTCAAACACAGTCACAACCATCCTCCATCATTCCTCAAAGCCAGCCCCCTGAAAAGCCCCTTAACTCATACTTAATCTTTTCCAACCGCAGGAAGTCGTACAGGTCACCCAACCAGGCCGCTACCCCTGGTGGTGATGTCGACCGCAACTATAGTAAAATTCGCCGCCATGCAATCAGAGAGGCGAAGGCTCCGACATTGGCCTCCCTCCTCTCCATGAGCTCCTGCTTCTCTGAAACCTCAAATATCGCCACCATAGGGTCCAGGTGCATCTCCTCCTCCTCCACTATCCTGGCTCAGACCGCGAACACTCCCACCCAGAATCTTCCCAATGTTTCACAACCCCACAACATGTGCACGTGATTCGCTGGCCCCCTCCCACACCTCTCACTCTCATCTGCTACCCCCTGAAAGAACCCACTCTTTCTCGCCCGAGTCATATGTACCCTGTGCACCATCTTAAACTGTATCAGGCTCATCCTTGCACAGGAGGAGATCCCGTTTACCCTACGGAGTGCCTCACTCCATACTCCCCAATTGATCTCCCCTCCCAGCTCCCCTTCCCATTTCTCCTTGATCTTCATTTTTTAAATTACTTTATCAGAGTTACAAAGCCGGAGCTCAGAGTGTGGACAGGGGCAAACCCCTAATCCAGCTCCTTGCCTGCTCCAAAAACCAATTCAAATTGAATCCAATTCATGGTCCCCACAAGAGAGACATGCCAGATCCAGGCATTACACCTGACCTCGCACTCATCTTAGCCAAAAGGCCAAGAAGCTATTCTTTTTCCTTGATCTTCACCACCTGCTCGCCTCCCTGCTTCTACCAGCCACTTGTATATATCCCCAATTCTTCCCTCCCCTTCCACAACCGGAAACAGCAGATGCTCCAGCAGGATGTATCCCGGCAACCTAGGGAAGCCCCTCCAGACCTTTCGCACAAAGTTCCTAACCTGCAGATACCTGAACTCACTCCCCCTCGACAGCTCTACCCTCTCCCTCAGCTCTTCCAGAATGATGGACCCTTCCTCCAAATACAGATCCCTCACCTTGGCCAGCCCCACTTCCCTCCACCTCCTGTATGCACTATCCAAACTCCCCCCCCCCCCCCAGCTCAAACCCATGATTCTCACACAGTGGCATAAGCACCGACATCCCTTCCACCCTAAAATGTCTCCTCATCTGATTCCGTATCTTAACCGTAGACTCCACCACCAGACTCCCTGAAGACATACTCGGAACCATTGGCAATGGTGCCATCACCATAGACCTCAAACTACCCCTGTTGCTCTGTTTACTTGCTATAAATATAGCAATCAATATGGTCGTCTTCCTTAATCCTAATTATGTTTGCTTTAGAGTCGCCAGGTATCTCTCGATACTGCCACAAGGTTCAAACCTGAATACTGATCAAACAGCCAATACACCAGTTAGTTAGTTCTGATGTGACCATCAATTCACTCGAGACACGATAGGAAGTAAACTGTGGTTTTAATGGACTTACAACTGAGCCTGCCTGCGACCAGAAGAACTGAGGGCAGGCTCACAAGGCTGCAGCACGTTATACTTCCGGTAGTGGGAGGGGCCATGGCCGGAGCCATGGGCAGAGCCGAGGGTGGAGCCCTGTACAAGCTCCTCATCTCCCCCTGCGGGCAGAGCCGCGCAACGGCTCACAGACAGAGCCCACAAGGACACAATACTATACAATGTGAATGACATGAAGTACATTTACCACAAGTTCAAAGTCAATACTATTTATTTACACACACAGTAGGATCTACACATGCACAAAATACCACAAACTAAACTATATCTAACACTAATGCCTATACTTAAATTCGGGTGCCCACTCAGTCAGAGGAACAATGGCCATTGTTCGGATCTGAGGCTGTTGGGTTTGAAGAGGTAACAGGAGAACAGCTAAGGTTGTCCGTCCGATAGCGAGCGTTGACCTTGAACTTACTTGCTTCTGGTGATGCTGGTGGATGGGTCTCTCCACCTTGATAGCCAAGTCCAAGAGCGAATCTCTCATGGGGGTTCCTTCTTATACCTGGAAGGGCTTCGCGCGCTTTGAGGCGGGCCTTAAACTTGGCCCCAATTAATTGGGCTGCTTCTTTTTTTTTCAAATTTTAGAGTACCCAATTATTTTTTCCAATTAAGGAGCAATTTAGCATGGCCAATCCACCTACCCTGCACATCTTTGGGTTGTGGGGGCGAAACCCACGCAGACAAGGGGAGAACGTGCAAACTTCACACAGACAGTGACCCAGGGCCGGGATTCGAACCCAGGTCCTCAGCGCCATAGGCAACAATACTAACCACTATGCCACCGTGCTGCCCAATTGGGCTGCTTCGTGATCACTGGTATTGATTTTTTTTTTAAAAGTTAGTGTACCCAATTAATTTTTTCCAATTAAGGGGTAATTTAGCGTGGCCAATCCACCTACCTGGCACATCTTTGGGTTGTGGGGGCGAAACCCACGCAAACACGGGGAGAATGCGCAAACTCCACACGGACAGTGACCCAGAGCCGGGATCGAACCTGGGACCTCGGCGCCGTGAAGCTGCAGGGCTAACCCACTGCGCCACCGTGCTGCCCCACTGGTATTGATCTTGACCAATAAAAGGGGTGGGTGCCCTGATGGCTGGGCATGTCTTAGGTGGCCGTTGGCCTGGCTTTGTTTGTGCTTTCGGTTGGGGAACTGGCGCCGGGATGTCCTTTGTTTCCCGGAGATGGCCATCAATATACTAACAGACCCACAGTTTCGATTCCATCTGGTAACTGCTTCCCGAACGTACATTCAGGCACTGTGCCTGCTTGTTTGCCTAACATTGTCCACAGTTCCCTATATTCTTTGCGAGCGTCCATTTTGTATTCTGGAAGTACACCTCTTACAAGATTCTTCCACCATCCTAACCCATTCCACCTCTTCTCTTTCCCACCATCACCGCACCTGTTCCACATTCGCCGCCCAATAATAAAGAAGCCGTTTCGGCAACGCCACCCCCCCCCCCCCCCCCCCCCCCGACTGCCTCTGCCTCCGTAGCATGATCCTCCCGATCCTCAGCACCTTCCCCACCCAAAAAAGTTCCAAATGATTGTGTCCACTTTCCGGCAAAAGGCCGTTCTATACCTATTTGGCCAGTAGGCACTCTGGATCCAATAAACATTATCGGGGCAGCATGGTAGCATAGTGGTTAGCACGATTGCTTCACAGCTCCAGGGTCCCAGGTTCGGTTCCCGGCTGGGTCACTGTCTGTGCAGAGTCTACACGTACTTCCCGTGTGTGCGTGGGTTTCCTCCGGTTGCTCCGGTTTCCTCCCACAGTCCAAAGATGTGCGGGTTAGGTGGATTGGCCATGCTAAATTGCCCTTAGTGTCCAAAAAAAGGCTAAGTGGGGGGTTGCTGGGTTGCGGGGATAGGGTAGATACGTGGGCTTGAGTGGGTTGCTCTTTGTAAGAGCTGGTGCAGACTCGATGGGGCGAATGGCCTCCTTCTGCACTGTAAATTCTATGATCTATGATTATCGCAACAATAGGATGTGTGGAAAAGCTTTAAAAAACAGTCAGACATGACTGTCCTCAAAAGCTGCTGTTACTACAACTCCATAAAAGCGTCAATCAATCAAACCATTAAAGTATCAAAAGCGGAAACTATAGTCATTTCACACCTCTTTATCTTGTGTCAATAAAAATTGAGTCCAGGGCAGCACGGTGGCACAGTGGTTAGCATTGCTGCCTATGGCGCTGAGGACCCGGGCTCGAATCCCGGCCCTGGGTCACTGTCCGTGTGGAATTTGCACATTCTCCCCGTGTCTCCGTGGGCTTCACCCCCACAACCCAAAGATGTGCAGGATAGGTGGATTGGCCACACTAAATTGCCCCTTAATTGGAAAAAATAATTGGGTACTCTAACTTTAAAAAATAAATAATATAAAAATTGAGTCCTTGACTAAATAGATCTTAGCAAAAAAAAGCTGTCAAACAAGAATTTTTTCCTTTTTAATTCATTTGCTGAATGAGCCAGCATTTATTGCCCGTCCCCAACAACCCTCCATTTCAGAGGGCAATTGCGCAGTATTTTGACCTTTTCACTTCATTTTCACACAGACTTGATTGACTATGTTCCATTTACACCTTCAAATGCAGAAAATGTCTTCTGGGATACTGATATTATAATGGATGTTTTGATTTTCAAATTAAAGAGTGAATATTAATTGAGGAATTATTTGCCATCCTTTAACTGAAACCTTTAATTGAATTTAGTGTGTATAAAAGTTTTACTGGGATTGCAACTTTAAAGATAGTTGAGTTTTTTCTTAATGGTGATTATACATATGGAACATGTGAATAATCTGAATTCTACAACAATTAAAATGCCTGTCATGACAACAATTACTATCATAGTAGAGGCAACAGTGAAAGTTAATACTGTTCAGGACCTGATTAGCTTTTGGGTTAAAGAAGCCAGCATAAACTAACAATGAGGTGAATATCTGAATACTTCAGCTGTCCTGCCATTTTTAGGTATGCGAATATGCCTTAATAATAGTGTAGGCACCTCAACATGTGAAAAGCTGGGACAAAATATTGTAAAACCTATTGTGGAATCGCCCAATGAATCTGTTATGTGGCCACGAGAAAGATTAATTCACTCAGCACTAGTAAGAAGGAAGTGCACACTGGAATCCCCATTGCCCCCGCCAGTGGCGGACTGGGTCTAAAAATATTGGTTGCCAGGAGACAAAGGGGCCCACCCACAACTAAAATGCTATCATTTAATTTTCATAACGAATAAATAAAATTTTCAAAAAATACATATGGAAAAAAGGGTACAATTAACATTTTTGTGGAAAAAATGTGTATTTCTTAGTAATTACAGTGTACATGTACTGTACATATTACTGGCAGTAGATACCAAATGTAAATACAGAATGTTATAATTGAATTTTTTTTTTAAATTTTAAGTAATTGGTTGATATTTTTTAATAGGTTACTGCACAATTTACACATTAACAGATAGTTCAAAAGCACAATAGAGCATTGCATGCAGTCCATTATATTAAGAGCAATCGTTTGTGTTCGCTAGATGATTGTGCGAATCTGCCAATAATTGCTTCTGCATCCAATTCATCTAACAATTCCTTTTCAATGGATAGCAACATGTATGATTCCAAATTCTCCTCAGACAGCGAATTTCTTAACCTTGTCTTTATGATCTTTAGCTTTGAAAATGTCCTCTCACATTGGACTTGAGTAACTGATAGTGTGCAGATGACTTTATAAAGTTCATAAAGGTTATCATATGCCTTGTCATGAAGTCTGTTGGATGCCAGAATTTTTAGTACACACGATGGGCAAGTGCTGCAAATTATACAATTGTTGCAACTGGAATCCATATTCTCACCATCATTAAGCAATAGCTTTAATACATCAAAGTTTGAAGCAAAAGAAAATATTTCCAATATTACTTGATCTTTGCGGATTTGTGGAAACAGCTTAATAATACCTTCCAATGCTTCATTTTCAAGGCCCTTCTCTGCAATAGTTTTAAACTTTGCTGGGTCCAAGCAGGACAAATCTTTATACAACTGTTTATGTTGTACAAAGCGTGATTCTAGTGACTGGACAATGCGATCCATTATTAGGTTAAACACATTTACTCGAAACTCAGCTAGAGAATCTGAGGAATTTCTTTCATCATCAATAAGCTCATCTGCCATTCTTTTCTTCTTCCTCTGCCTCTTAACTGGCAATGCTGTTTCCAACGCATCAATTTCCAATGTTTGATTTTCATCCATATTCATCTGTGAAATCCTGTCATTACATTTATTTACAAATTCCAAAGCCTTGCTGTGAACGTTATCAAATGTTCTTGTCTGTTCCTTCAACTTTGTTGTAGCTGAATCTACCAAACTCCATGCAGTAAACATATCTAAACCACTTAAAAATGCTGTCAATATGGTTTCAAACTTTAGAAGACTTTGAAATAAAACATTTGCTTCATGTTTTGTTTTTGCATCAAACTTTTCTGAATCTTGTATAATTGATAAGCATGTCAATAGATTTACGAAAGCACTGGCAGTGGCATCATCAAAACGTCCAAATATAGTTGTTGCTGCATTGTATTTTCCTGACCATCTGGTCTCACCAATTAGCTTTAATCATTTCATTTTTTCTTGTCCTAGATGTTTTCCAACAACTTCTATCCATACAGCCATTCTCTTGTATGATGCTTTCACAAAAGTTGCTATATTCTGGAGCAAATTGAAAAAAGAAATTGCAGGCGCACAACATTTTGTTGTTTCAGTTATCACCAAATTCAAGACATGGGCATAGCACCATATATGAACATGTTGATCAGCCACATCAGCAATTTTACTTTGTAAACCATTATACTGGCCATGCTAGCTTGCAGCGCCATCTGTGCTATCAGATAAACATTTTTGGGGGTCAATTTTAAGATGCTGTAATGTTTCAATCAATAGATCAAAAAGTCCCTGTCCTGTACCATCATTGCTTGGCACAACTGAAAGTAGTCGCTCACAGATAATACCTTTAAGCACATACCGAATAATAATGCTAAACTGATCGATGGATGAAATATCTTGTGTTGAATCAACCTGAATAGAATAATATTTTGCTTGAGAAACTTCATGACTAATTCTTTCTTGTATCATATTCTTCATAATTTTGATTAACATGTTTATAGTTGTTTTACTCAGGTATGTAACAAGTCCACCACGGCTTTTACTTTGAGCCTTTCCTTGTTGCTCTAATCGTTTGATTCTTTGTTTAGACTTGTTTTGCACTGCAGAAACGTGAGCTGCCATAATGGGGTCATATTTTGCCATCAACTGCACTGTAGCTAAAAAATTGCCATGATTCAGAACCTCATTATCTAGAGTGTAGGCCGATTCATTTCTGTGACCTCGAAAAGGAAGTGCTTGCTTGCCTAACATCTTTATGATGTCTATAATCCTCATGACAATACTTCTCTGCTTCAATACTTCTTCTTTCCTTTTAATTAGTGATGCTGCAAAAAATTTATCTAAGGTGCCATCATTAACCACACTGATATATTGCTGAGCATTTCTGACATGTGTTGTTGTCGATTCATGTAAAGTCAACCTCTGGCTAATACGCCTGTAGTCACTCAAGCCACGTACAAAGGGCGATGGATTACAAGTGTTGGGAAACTCAAAGGCTAAGCAGTATGAACAATATAAGCATCTATTTTCTTTGTTATATGTTAGCCATTTTCTTGGGACTGAGTCATTCATAATTTTCCTCTCATACAAACGAGCATCAAATGGCAGATCATCAAGTGGCTGAAGTGGATGTTCAGCAAAAAACTGTTTTAGCTTTGCTCGTGATGGATATTGGAAGATTCCAGTAATTGATCTTTCATTTTCTTGCGTAGGTTCATTTACAGGATGTGCTTCAGAAACCAAGTCATTTATGCTTGAAGGAATATCTGATTCCCTGTCACTAGTTGAAGCTATGTGTTCAGATGTTGCAACTCCAGGCAGTACAGATACCGGAACAAGGAAGCCAGAAGAGATATTGGGCCTGGGTTGATTATTAATGGATGCACTTGTATTTGTCTCTACATTCAAAGTAGCTCTTCTCTGTTCTTGTAACTCACATGTCATTGCATCATCACCATGAGCATTGTTTCTTGCTTCTTGATTATTTGTTGCAGAACTGGATATTGATGTGGATTGTGCTTGGGGTATTATAAACTCTGTAATAGGCCTGCATCGCTTGGCTGATTCCTTCCTTTCTGCTTCTTTTTGTTCTTTGCGTTTTTGTGACCCAGATTTATGCTTTTTCTTTTCCATGCTGGTAGGGGTAATATTCCTGAAATAAAAACTTAATTAAAAATAGCCCACATTGGGAAAAATGAATATTGATGATGGCAAGAATAACTTGAAGGAACGCCTGATAAAAAATATAAAATAACTTACTTACACTTCAATAGGCTATGTTCATTAGTCAATACTACTGTGGCCTATGCAGCTTCAGAAGAGGAGACAATCCACTGTCCAGTGTTCACACCAACAAGCAACTGAGACAACTGTTGAAACTTAGAAATTTGGTCCGACTATAGTAAGACATTAAGAATGGTCCCACGACCAAAGTTAACATGTCCAGTTTGATACCAGTGTAGTGTTACAAGTCGCAACCCTTTGAGTTTACCGATCATGGCTTATCACTTCAATATCTTTGACCTCATGATTCACGGTCAAAGGTACCGCTTCTCCTTTTCGGTGACCTCACGACCCTATGTACTGCTTGATATCCTTTCAAGTTGCCGACCATCTCAAATCACGAACTGTGGGCGAAATTCTCCGCCCCCCACGACGGGTGGGAGAATAGCGGGAGGGCCTTCCCGACTTTTTTGACGCCCTCCCGCTATTCTCCCACCCCCCCGCCGAAATCCCGACACGAATCGCTGCCGCCGTTTTTTTACGGCCGGCAGCGATTCACAGCTGTTAGAAGGGCCGAAGTCCCAGCCCTTTACGACCTTTTTACGAACGGCAAACACACCTGGTCCTGCCGTTCGTAAAAACGTCGTGACTACCTGGAAAAAAATAACCATGGCACCGATTGGCACGGCAGTACCACGGCCGTGCCAAGGGTGCCATGGGCCCGCGATCGGTGCCCACCGATCGCGGGCAGCGGGCCCGATGCCCGCGCACTATTTGTCCTTCCGCCGCCTCGCAGTATCAATACGCGGGGCGGCTGAGGGGCAACCCGGACCGCGCATGCGCGGGTTTCGCGCAAAAACGCGGTGACGTCACCCGCGCATGCGCGGGTGGCGTCTTCCCACCTGCGCATGCGCGGCTGACGTCATATGACGCGTCAGCCGGCGCTAAGTCCGACAAGCGGGTTTAACGATTTTCGTTAAGCCCGACTTGTCGGAGCCTCCGACGTCGGGCTGCTAGCCCCGACGGGGGACCAGAATCGGTCCCCCGTCGGGAAGGGGCGCGATGCCGTAAAACCCGCCCGGGTTTTACGGCGGTTTGACGATTTTTCCCGTTTTGGGAGAATTTCGCCCTGTAACTTTATCTTTAAATTCACACACTCTTGCTGAAAACGTAGATTTCCAACTACGTCCGACCTGGGTGAACCAGCTCCACCCCCCCCCCCCCCACTCCTTTTCACATCCGTTTAACACTGCTTCGTTCCTTCATACACTGAGTGATTATTTGTTTGTTTCTTTATTGCATTTTTATTTGGTATTGCTCTTTTTAAAAACAATTATATTTTATTAAGTTAGAATACAAATCTCAGGAAAGAAGTTGGAGATTTATTTATCTAATTAATTAGAATTTTTAAGGGCCCTTCAGAGATTCACGGGCCCCTTCTTGGCTCTCCGGGCCCCGGACCGATGTACCGGCTGAACCAAGACTACTGCTTGATATCCTTTGAAGTTGCCGACCATCTCAAATCACGAATTGTAACTTTATCTTTAAATTCACACACTCTTGCTGAAAACATGGAATTTCCTTAATTATGCCCGACCCGGGCCCCCCTATTCCACATCCTTCCACTACCTCCCCTGCTTCGTTCCTTTTCATGCACTGCTTATTTGTGTCTTGTACTCTTTTTTTTCTTATTCCTTTTTATTACTAAAACAGTTGTCTGTGTTTGTTCCTTTATTGCATTTTTATTTGATATAGGGGTCCACTTCATCAGGGGCCCACTTGCCATCGGGCAAGCTGACACCCTGGCCAGTCCGCCACTGGCCCCCGCCTCAGGCTCCTTGGCCCCCATCACCCCACTTCCAACACCCATCACCTCGGATCACCCCTGCTGCCCTAGGTTCCTCCATCCCCACCAGCAATACCCCTGGCTCCTTTGTCTCATCAGTGTCAAAAAGGGGCCGGGACATGGTGCTGTGGGGGGTGGAGGGATTGACAGCAAGGCAGAGTCAAGTTGGGAGTGTCAGGGTTGGGGGGGAACACGGCTAGAAATTATGCCTCACTACTGGGCCTCCCAAGTCACCTCACTGGTAGACCCATGCAGCAGCCGAGAGACCAAGGTCAGGTTGTACTTCTTCACACAGTCAATGGTATGCAACTCCACTTCACTACTGAACACAAGATTCAGGCAATCATCTCATCTGAAAGACGGCACCTCCGCTGGCACAACACTCCCTCAGTGCTGCCTGGGAGGATCAACCAAGAACGTTGGAGTGGAACGACCAACCTGCAATCTTCTGACTCAGAGGTAAGAATATTACCACTGAAACATGTCTGAGAGTGTTAGTTTCTACTCTTTAACTGATCTAGTTGATGACAGTAATGTGTTACGATTGAATCGGCACTCCAGTCTGGGTTCCAGTGACAGAGAAATTGGCCAAGGTTTCCACTCCTAATCTCGAACGTTATATGATTCCTATTGGAAGTTACTCAAACGGTGAGTCAAAGGCTACATTTGGCTGCTGTGATTCCTGTGGTTCAGACACACTGCCAACACTCACTGTCCAGGCTGGCAGATGAAGAAAGGCCACTTGAGAGAGCTATGTGAGGGCTTCCTGTGGAACAGTAACCAAACCTGAGTCACTGCCTCCTAAAATGGCAACAAAAACTAATGGGAAACAGGGGGAAAAAAGCTTCATGATTGGAGAGTACAAACGATATAATTTTCTTCTCAAGCTAATAAAAAGGAGGTTCATTTCAAGATATTGGGTGCGATATAACCGAAAAGAAAATCTATGTTAGTTTTGGGCGCGTTTAGCGGGGTGTTTTTCGGCGCTGCAGTGCCGTTCCCACAATTCAACAGCACTTTGCCGGATTCTTTGGCGGGAGTTTTCTCTACATCGAGGCCGCACTTACAGTCATTTCCTGCTGGCGAGCCCAGCAGGAAAGGCTACTCACAGGTCAGGACGCCATTTTGTCTGACTTCCCCGATCTTCCACCCCCATCTTTCAGCCCCCCCCCCATATCTTCGACCACCATCCCCCCCCCACCCCCCCCAACGCCTGGGAGGCCCCCAGGAACACCAGCTCACCTCCCCCCTCCACCTGGTAAGGCCCTAGGCCCGATCCTTAACAGTGCCAATATGGCACCTGCGCACCCTTGCATCCTCAGCATGCCATGGTGGCACTGTCAGGGTGCCAGATTGACAGTGCCAAGATGCCTGGTGCCAAAGGGAGTGCAGAGGTACCACCCTGCCCTGTTCCTGACCACACGGGGGTCTCCAGTGGCCTGGGAGATCCCCCAGGTGCCATTATGACTGGTGCATGTGGAAACCAGTGCTAAACAGCGCTCTGGTGCAGTCTCCCAGGTGCGGCCGTTAGGTCTCGGGCACGGGAGAATCCCGCAGACGCATATTTAAATGAACCTAATGGAAGGTCAGGTTGTACAAAGAAAGTCTGGAGAGAGATGAGGTTGTTTTTGTTGAGGTTCATCCCGAGCAGCTCCGTGATGCATGACTCTCTGCTCTATGGGCAGTTCCCAGGGACACACACCGAGAGAAATTTCAGCTTTTGTTGCGGGTTCATCAACTCGGTGAAAGACACTCCTTGGTCTACCCGAAACCTATTGGTCTTCCAGTGCAACGAATTGTCCCCAACCGAGTGTTGCAGCCAGGCACATTCCAAAGAACAGGACTATGCGCTGAGGAATGCAGTAAAGCTTGGGGCAGCTGCAGCAGAGGCACAATGGGGATAGGTCGCTGACTAAGACTGTCTGAGGTGAGGGAATTATATAGAACCCCTCAGGCTGTATGACTCACATTGGATGCGTACAGTGGATATTACATGTGTCACAATTGTATGGAAGCACTTCAGAGTGCAACTTGTTCTCCTGAGACAACTTAAATACCATTTGTAATAACCATTTTGAAATGTCTGTTATATCTGAAACCTTGAATATTAGATCACTTTCTGTGATAGCCATTTTGAAATGTTTGTAATGTTCTTTTAGATATTTTATAAATAGATATATTCTTGCAAAAAAATGTTGTCTGAAAGGGACCAGAACAATTGCCCTGAGCCCATGATGTGGGGGAACCATTAGGTAAAATGTTGCTGTAAATTACCCAAAGTGCTGGTGAAAGAAAGGAGGAGTAGGTAGCTTCCCCATCCTTAATCTTTGTCCATTTATTCCTCCAAGAATCTAATGCCAGCAACGATAGGAATTCTAAGGGTGGCATGTGGCACAGTGGTAGCACTGGGACTGCAGCGCTGAGGACCCAGGTTCCATTCCCGGTCCTGGGTAACTGTCCGTGTGAAGTTTCAACATTCTCCCCATTTCTGCGTGGGTTTCACCCCCGCAACCCAAAGATGTGCCGGTTAGGTGGATTGGCCACGCTAAATTGCCCCTTAATTGGAAAAAAAAATAATGGGGTACTCTAAATTTAGAAAAAAATGATAGGAATTCTGACATGATGAAAAAGATTTTCTCAATGAAGAACTGTGTGTGATGTCCACAACGATGGCCAATTGGGTAAAGTACTAATGGACAGCCAACAGCCAATTATATGCCTCCAAAGCAAGAAAATTGCAAAAATAGCATTGATGCCTACGGCGCTGAGATCCCAGGTTCGATCCTGGGTCACTGTCCGTGTGGAGTTTGCACATTCTCCCCGTGTCTGCATGGGTTTCACCCCCACAACCCAAAGATGTGCAGGTTAGGTGGATTGGCCACACTAAATTCCCCCTTCATTGAAAAAAAATAATTGGGTACTCTCAATTTATAGAAAAAAGAGAAAAAAAGAAAGAAAAAAAACAGGCAAAATAGAGAAAGGAAAGATCTTACTGGGAATGGCAAATCTGTCATAATATATATGTATGGGCAGCATAGAAGCACAGTGGTTAGCACTGTTGCCTCACAATTCCAGGGTTCCAGACTCGATTCCCGGCTTGGGTCACTGACTGTGTGGAGTCTGCACGTTCTCCCTGTGTCTACGCGGATTTCCTCTGGGTGCTCCTGTTTCCTCCCACAAGTCCCGAAAGATGTGCTGTTAGTTGAATTGGACATTCTGAATTCTCTCTGTGTACCCGAACAGGCGGCGGAATGTGACAACGAGGGGATTTTCACAATAACTTCATTGCAGAGTTAATGTGAGGCTACTTGTGACAATAATAAAAGATTATTATTAGAAACATACGTAGGAAATAGGAGCACGAGGAGGCCATTCGGCCCTTCGAGCCTGCTCCGTCATTCATTGTGATCATGGCTGATCATCAAGTTCAATACCCTGATCCCGCCTTCCCCCCCATATCCCTTGCTTCCTTTAGCCCCAAGAGCTATATCTAATTCCTTCTTGAAATTACACATCATAGAAACATAGAAATATGCTAAATATTTTACTGTCTCTTGTGATGCCATTTTAAAGTGAATATAATTGCATAAAAACTGAACATCCAACCACTGTGTCGGCCCTGAAGATGCTGAGAGAGGAAGGGAGAAATGGACAATGCTAGCCTCGAATGCATGGGCTGTTGTTTATTTCTTCATATCTGAATACAGTAGTGTTTGATTTCAACTTTCCCAGAATCTGCTCGAGAAATATATTGGCAGCTTAACACTGAGATCTATATGAACAGGTATATAGCAGACCAATCATGTTAACTGGAAGACATTTGCTGTAAGCTTTGGGAACTGCATTGCAGTTTTACTTTTATTAATGTTCTCCATGGTTACCTCACCTGTCAACATCCACTTTTTCGACTCACACACAAGGAACAGCAGCTTAAATATTACCACAGAGCTCTGACTGGATATTATCACAGCATGAGTCAGCAGAGAGGAGGTGAGACAGTCAGGAAACTGACAAACAAAAATTGATACACTATTTTAAGGTTTCACAATAGCTTAAATAGTTTATCAGTTAGCAGATAAACCATACATATGAACAAAAGCATTCAGCCCCTCAAGTTAAGTCCATCTTCAATTAGATTGTGAATGCTCTGCGTCTTAACGCCATGACTCACTTTGGTTACATAACCCTTAATACCTAACAACAAACATCTGCCATTCTCAGGTTGGAAATTTTCAATTGATCCAACCTCAACAGCATTTTTAGGGAGAGTTTTCCAGGATCCAGTACCATTTTCTATTCATTTACGGACATGCTTGTCACTGGTTTAGACCAGCATATATTGTCCTTCCCTAGTTGCCCTTGAGAAGGTGCTGGTGAGTTGCTTTCTTGAACCATTGCAGTCACAGTGATGTAGGTACACCCACAGTGCTGTTAGGGAGGGAGTTCCAGGATTTTGAACCCGCAACACTGAAGGAACATCAATGCATTCCAGGTCAGGATGGTGAGTAGCTTGGAGGGGAACCTCCAGTTGGTGGTGTTCCCAGGTATCTGCTGCTCATGTCCTTCTAGATGTTAGTGGTCGTGGGTTTGGAAGGTGCGGTTGGAGGAACCTTGGTGATTTCCTGCAGTGCATCTTGTCGATGGTACACACGGATGCCATTGCTCGTCAGTGGTGGAGGGATTGAATGTTTGTGGAATGGGTAACAATCAAGCGGGCTGCTTTGCCCTGGATAGTATCGAGCTTCTTGATGATTGTTGGAGCTACACTCATCCAGGCAAGTGCAGAGTATTCAATCACACACCCGACTTGTGCCTTGTAGATGGCGGACAGGCTTTGGGGAGTCAGGAGGTGAGTTACTTATTGCAGGATTCCTAGCCTTTGACCTGCTCTTGTAGCTGCAGTATTTATATAGATAGTTCAGTTTTTGGTCAATGGTAACACACAGGATATTGATAGTGGGAGATTCAGCCATGGTAATGCCATTGAATGGCAAGGTGATGGTTAGATACTTTCTTGTTGGCTCCCGCCGAAGGGGAGGCAGGACAAGGTAGTTTCTAGGGGAGAGGTGGGAGAGGGTAGAGTTTCAGACGTCTACAAGGAACTAATGGGATCTGAGACGCAGACCGAGGACCTGATGCTTAAGTGGGAGGAGGAGCTCGGGGGTGGGGGGGGGGGGTGGAGCTGGAGGACGATATGTGGGCAGAAGCCCTGAGCAGAGTAAACACAACCGCAACATGCGCCAGGCTCAGCCTGATCCAGTTTAAGGTCGTGCACCGAACCCACATGACAGTGGCCCAGATGAGCAGATTCTTCGGGCTGGAGGACAAGTGTGCTAGATGCGCCGGAGGGCCGGCTAACCATGTACACATGTTCTGGTCGTGCCCTAAACTCAGGGGGTATTGGCAGGGATTCGCAGATGTCATGTTCCAGGTATTGAAAACTGGCGTGGTAATGAGCCCGGAGGTGGCAATCTTTGGGGTTTCGGAGGACCCGGGAGTCCAGGAAGAGAGAGAGGCCGACGTTCTGGCCTTTGCTTCCCTGGTAGCCCGGCGACGAATACTATTAGCATGGAGGGACTCAAAGCCCCCGAGGGCTGAGGTGTGGCTATCGGACATGGCGAGCTTTCCTGGCCTAGAGAAAGTCAAGTTCGCCTTGAGAGGTTCGCTACTCGGGTTCGCTCGAAGGTGGCAGCCATTTATTGACTTCTTCGCAGAGGAGTAAGCGTCAGCAGGGGGGGGTGGGGGGGGGGCAAGGGTAGAGTAGGGGGATATTGAGGCAAGTCCGTGCGTGAACAGAGCCGTGGTTTGCATTATGTTTAATTTGTAATTTGTGTCTTGACTTCTTTTTCTGTACTGTACAATGTCACTTTTTCTATATGCCAAAAATACCTCAATAAAATTCTTTGTTAAAAAAAAAGATACTTTCTTATTGGAAACGGCCATTGCCTGGCACTGTGTGGCATGAATAATTACTTGCCACCTGTCAGCCCAAGTCTGGATATTGTCCAGGTCTTGATGCATTCTGCTTCAGTATCTGAGGAGTCGTGAATAGTGCTGAACATTATGCAGTCATCAACGAACATCCCCACTTCTTTTTTTAAAAAAATTAAGTACCCAATTCATTTGTTTTCCAATTAGTGGGCAATTTAGCGAGTCTAACCCACCTACCCTGCACATCTTTGGGTTGTGGGGGTGAAACCCATGCAGACATGGGAAGAATGTGCAAACTCTACATGGACAGTGACCGGGGCAGGGATGGAACCCAAGTCCTCGGCACCATGATGCAGCAGTGCTAACCACTGTGCAACCATGCCGCCGTTTATTAAACATGAAAAAATTGGATTATTATACAATACACATTTACTCCCCCTTAGTTAAACATATACACACAGATTTAAAGGGGGTGATTCTCCGAGCCCCGTGCCAGGCCGGAGAATCGGAGCAACCGTGCCCCGATGCGGCGCACGTGTCTCCGAGGTGCAGAGAATCGGCGCCATTGGCGCGGCGCTGGCCGCGGGCCAATGGAATCAGCGGGGCCACCGATTTTCAGGCCCGCATGGGCTGAGCGGCCGCTCCAACACGACAGAGTCCCGCCGGCGCCGTTCACCCCTGGTCGCTGCCAGCGGGAACTCTGCGGGACCGCTCAGGGGGCAGCCTGTGGGTGGGGAGGGGTGGGGGGGCTCCCTCACTGGGGGGGTTCTCTGATGGTGTCTGGCCCGCGATCGGGGCCCACCGGTTGGCGGGCCAGCCTTTCTGTCGGCGGGCCTCCTTTCTTCCGCTGGCAATGTTATATCCCTGCGCCATTTTTGTGCGGGGTGGCCTGGGGGAGGACGGCAACTGAGCATG
The DNA here is from genome assembly GCF_902713615.1 of Scyliorhinus canicula. Taxonomy (NCBI): domain Eukaryota; kingdom Metazoa; phylum Chordata; class Chondrichthyes; order Carcharhiniformes; family Scyliorhinidae; genus Scyliorhinus; species Scyliorhinus canicula. The sequence goes on along the minus strand of NC_052160.1, from coordinate 59,972,509 downwards.
CGCGGGACCCAAGGCGCCACATCTTTTACGCGGCGCGGGTATCCCACGCCGGGGCGAGGCCCCGCCCCCCTAAGTCGCACCACGCCCCTGCCAGCCCCACAGAGGCCCCAGAATGGGGTCTGGGAAAGGACGCCGACTCCGGAGTAAAACACTCCGGTTTTTACTCTGGCGTTGACACTTAGACTCCCTATTGGAGAATCCCGCCCAAAGATTAACATGGATTAGAATGTACATCTTAAACCACAATGGTCTCATTAAAACAAAAAGTCCTTTATAAGTTCAAAAGATGACTGTGCTCAAATATGCGCACTCTGTTCTGAAACCAAGTTAGTGACTGTGAATTTCTCCGCAGAATCTCCCTAGATGATTGTCATATGAGAGTTTTCAAACTCCACTCCCAAAAACACACTTTAAAATTTTCTGTCATTAAGATGGCACAGTGGTGAAGTGATTAACACTGTTGCCTCACGGCGCTGAGGAGCTGGGTTTGATCCCAGCGCCAAGTCACTGTCCGCGTGTGGAGTTTGCACATTTTCCCTATATATGCATGGGTCCCACCCCACAACCCAAAAGCTGTGCGTGGTAGGAGGATTGGCCATGCTAAATTGCCCCTTAACTAGAATAAAAGTAATTGGGTAGTCTAAACTTATAAAAAAATAAACAAAAAAAAATCTCTCATCAGTATAGCGGGATGGTAGCACAGTAGTTAGCACTATTACTTCACAGGGCCATGGACCCGGGTTTGATTCCTGGCTTGGGTCACTGTCTGTGCGGAGTCGGCACGTTCCCCCCGTGTCTGCCTGGGTTCCTCCGGGCATTCAAGTTTCCTCCCACAAGTCCTGAAAGTGCTTGTTAAGTGAATTTGACATTCTGAATTCTCCCTCTGTGTCCCGAATAGGCGCTGGAGTGTGGCGACTTGGGGATTTTCATTGCAGTGTTAATAAGCCTACTTGTGACACTAATTTATTTTAATTTAGAGTACTCAATTAATTTTTTCCAATTAAGGGGCAATTTAGCATGGCCAATCCACCTATCCTGCACATCTTTGGGTTGTGGGGGGCGAAACCCACGCAAACATGGGGAGAATGTGTAAACTCCACACGGACAGTGACAGAGAGCTGGGATCGAACCTGGGACCTCGGCGCCTCGGGAGGCAGCAGCGCTAACCGCTGCGCCGCCATGCTACCCTACTTGTGACACTAATAATGGTTATTATTATACTTTCCCTTAGCGGTTTCCATTCCAAAATCCAGACCAGGTTTTCCGAATGACATTTTTAAACAAAGCTTCGGCTCCACTTTTAACATCAAATCCATTCCACAATTTTACACAACCCTCTTTTAGGTTTCTTTTATCTTCACTGCTTTTACACAAACTCCAGGATCCAACCAACAATTTCCAGTGTTATTTAAACTCATGTACCACAGGCTGTGGTAAAATCTCACACACCTGAAAATCACTTCAGATATTTTTCTGGTGTTGCAGCCTTCTCAGCTCTGTCTGTCCTTTTACAGTACAGTTCTCTGTTCGAGTGCCTTTAACCTCAGACCTCTTGAAAACGTATCTTCATTTCTCTAGGTTCCTTAACTAGCTTCTCTTCAGATTTCTGCACTTGCTTTCTAAAACATTATGCCATCATATGGCTTTTCTTCTTGAAAAGTTGCGAGAGATGTTCCCTCTCTAGCCTTCTAAACAAACTGTTTCTAGCAGAGCTGTGAGAGCTGCCTTATCTCTCACTACCTATCTCCAACTGTAATCAAATTAGCTAAACTAAGGCCGGGATTTCCCTCTACCTGGCGGGGCGGGGGATCCCGGCGTGACGGAGTGGCGTGAACCACTCCATCGTTGGGCCGCCCCAAAGTTGCAGAATTCCCGCCACCGGATGTCTCCGCACCTTTAGGGGCCAAGCCCTAACATTGAGGAGCTAGGCCCGCGCCGGAGTCGTTGGTGCTCCGCCGGCTGGCGGGAACGGTCTTTGGCGCCACGCCAGCCAAGGCCGATGGGACTTCGCCGGCCGGCAGAAGTTCGTGCATGGGCCGGAGCGTCAGCGGCTGCTAACGTCATCCCCACGCATAGAACATAGAACATAGAACAGTACAGCACAGAACAGGCCCTTCGGCCCTCAATGTTGTGCCGAGCCACGATCACCCCATTTAAACCCACGTAACCCGCATACCCGTAACCCAACAATCCCCCCATTAACCTTACACTACGGGCAATTTAGCATGGCCAATCCACCTAACCCGCACATCTTTGGACTGTGGGAGGAAACCGGAGCACCCGGAGGAAACCCACGCACACACGGGGAGGACGTGCAGACTCCACACAGACAGTGACCCAGCCGGGAATCGAACCTGGGACCCTGGAACTGTGAAGCATTGATGCTAACCACCATGCTACCGTGAGGCCCCTAAAGGGCAGGGGAGGGGGTCACTTCCGCCTTCGCCGCCGTGAAGACCATGGCGATGGCGGAAGGAAAAGAGTGCCCCCAAGGCACAGTTCCGCCCGCAGATCGGTGGGCCCCGATCGCGGGTCAGGCCACCGTGGGGCCACCCCCCCGGGCCAGATAGCACCGCGCCCCCCCCCCCCCCCCCCAGGAACCCGGAGCCCGCTCGCACCGCCTGGTCCTGCCGGTAAGGTAGGTGGTTTGATCCATGCCGGCGGGAACAGCATGACAGCGGTGGGACTTCGGCCCATTGCGGGCCGGAGAATCGCCGGGAGGGGGGGGGCCGCCGACCAGTGCGGCGCGCTTCCCGCCCCCGCCGAATCTCCAGTGCCGGAGACTTTGGCACACGGCGTGGGCGGGATTGTTGCCAGCCCCCGGCGATTCTCCAACCCGGCTGGGTGTCAGAGTCCCGCCCTAAAACTTAAAAGCTTCTCTACCTTACAAGTCCCCAGTTACAAAGCAACCACTGCTGGTTTATTTACTTGTCACACTGTCGGCCTCTCTAAGCTAAACAGAACCATATTTGGAAGCTTAACGAACTCCAACACATACAAACACCTTTGAGACTTCCAGGCACAGAAACATTATTATTTTTTTAGTTTTTCCAATTCAGGGACAATTTAGCATGGCCAATTCACCTACCCTGCACATCTTTGTGTTGTGGGGGTGGGACCCACCGAGACACGGGGATAATGCTCATGCTCCACATGGACAGTGACCCAAGGCCGGGATTGACCCCGGATCCTCAGCACAGTGAGGCAGCAGTGCTAACCACTGTGCCACTAAGCTGCCCTTCAGAAACATTAAATTAACCACATTTAAAACTATATTATTTCTAATGTTTACCAATACAAATATAAATCCTTTAAAACTACCTTTTTTTCAAAACACTATCTAGATGTGCTATAATTTATACTTTGTAAAGCTATTAATATTTTTATACCTTAAACATCCATGGAATTAATAAATGATTGAATGTTCTCAATTTGTTACTGCTTAAAGCCACACCATTAAACTGTGGCTAGTTAGGTCAAATGAGTTAACAAATAGAATCAGAGAATCCCGTTGAGATTCATACCTCTTCCACCTAACAATAATGTGGCAATATCTATTAATGAATTTCCACAGATGTTTTTCCGTGAAGCTGCTTGCTGCTTTTATATGCTGTCAAATGGAAAATATGAAATTAAATCAGAGGAACCTATGGATTAACCCTTTGAGACCTCCTGAGCTCTGGGGAATAAAGGAGGGAAGGCCTTGGCCTGGGCTGCATTGAGACTTCAGTACTGGTCTCAGATAGTGTGAGATGTGCTGCAGCAGCATGATTATACTGTGTTTTGCGTTCTGTCTGCCAGGAGAGAGCTTAACCTATGATGCACATACACAAACACGGCCTATGCACATATACACAGATTCACATATACATCTTTTCATGAGTGGCTATTTTTATGATAGGAGAAAGATTTGTCTTTCTCATGACACTAAAAAGAATTATTACTCAGACTAGGATTTAATTCGGAGGCCTATGTACCAGCTGGAAAATCGGGGATGAGCCTGCTTCCAGCAGCCCTGGAAACCACAATTCTTTTTTACGTGTTTAAGCTGTCGCCCCTCTGAGGGAAGATGTCCCACCTTCAAGAGCAACCGGGTTCTCCCTGTGGCCTAGAGGTATACGTCACTGAACCAGCAAACTACAAACATGCTCAGTGGTCCCTGGCTCAAATCCCACCACAGTAGGTGGTTTCAATAAAAAAAATGATTTATCTTGTGGCAGACATGGGTGAGTTGAGAATTTTCAAGAGATGTCAAAGACTGGCAGCAGGGCAGCACGGTGGTGCAGTGAGTTAGCCCTGTTGCCTCATGGCGCCGAGGTCCCAGGTTCGATCACGGCTCTGGTTCACTGTCCGTGTGGAGTTTGCACATTCTCCCTGTGCTTGCGTGGGTTTCGCCCCCACAACCCAAAGATGTGCAGGGTAGGTGGATTGGCCACTCTAAATTGCCCCTTAATTGGAAAAATGAATTGGGTACTCTAAAAAAAAAGACTGGCAGCAAAGCAGTGGTCACTGCTGGGACTGCAGCAGTCGCCAGACTAGTGAGCCTGCAGCAGGCACGGAGTTCAGGGAAATGAAATCAGGGAGTGTCGAGATCCATCAGGATGGTCCCGGTGAGGGTCGAAAGGATGGGTCTTCCATGAGGGGCAGCTGGGGGTCCCTCTGTGGAGCAAAATTGGGACACCCCAAATCCTGAGCCCTCATCAGCAAGTATTCAAAAGTACATGGTGCAAAGTGGCAGAATAACTGGGGTCTTTTTGTGCATCACTAGCGCATCCTGCAACTCTAGCCAAAATCTTTAGTTTGGTGCGGTTTCCCTTCTCACCTTCCGAAGAGTTGGTGGAGAACGCATCCTCATCAATACAGCTTGCCCGGAGCCATTTCACACTCCATTGTGCATTCAATGGCTGGAGGGACTTCTGCCCCTCACTCAGGAGGAAGTGCCATGTCAAAGAGCTATCAACAGATCTACTAATCTGATTGGCTGGTAGCTCTCGATTTCCTGCAGTGCCTGATTGTGGAATCCTAGGACTCAGGAATCAGGGACTGCATGTCCACTTGAGTGGGCAACACTGGGACTACATGCAGTCCCTGATTCCTAAGCCCGAGGATTCCACTATCAGGTACGTTTTTGGGGGTCTGAATTGAAACAGAGTCGCAATAAATAGCAAGGCATTTCTCGGCGCTGCGAGTGCCGGGAAATACCCGGCTACATGTGCTCGTCAGAGGATTCTGTTCCAATTTGACTAGATCGCGCCCATAGTCATTTTATGGGCCTTGGGGTATTTCTCCCTGGTCCAGTCCACACTTTAAAATCTTTTCAGTAATGGGGAGCTGAATTCACCGTCAAGACTGGCTCCTCAGAGATCAGGCCGCCATTTTGAAAGAGTGCCCCAATCTCTAAGTGAGCTTGAGGGTCCTCCACATCCCCACCCACTGACAATGTCAACCCCCGCACACATAGGCATTATCCCCCCTCCCCCAAGTGAGGTCACCCCACTATTGGTTTGCGCAGGGCCCCCCTTTTCAGGCCTCTCCACTCCTTTTTTCTGCATACCCCGTTCAGGACCCACACTAATCACCCTCACAACCTTTATGAGGCCCTTTCATACCCGCCCTTTACCCCCCCCCCACACTTCATACACCCCTCATCCCCCTTTCATGGGCATGGTCCCCCTCAGGCACCGACCGTGGCAGTGCCACCCTGGCAGCCAGGCACCCCAGCTCTGTCACCCTGGCAGTAACCCTGCCAGCCTGGCAATGCGACCAGTGCACCTTGGCAGTGCCAGGCTGGCAGTGTCAAGGTGTCCAGGTGCTAGAGGGTGAGGCAGGGTGCCACCTGCTCTATCCCTTACCACCCCGGGCGGTCTCCAATGACCTGGGAGAACTGCCAGGTGCCGATAGGCCTGGTCCACATTTGTATGGACCTGTACTAATCGGCGTAGCGTTGAAGCCTCACTGGGGAAGCCATAAGTTCCCGGGCCCCGGGAGAATACGGCACATGCATATTTAATTTCACGAAGTCTTGCAAGGTTCTTTTGAGTCACGTGAGATGTCTCGAGCATCGAGTATCTCGCAAGACGCCTCTTGTCAGATTCAACGGCCTCGAAGTGACTCCAAGTCGGGGGTGGCGAGGCTGGTAAATCACGCCCTGCGTTATTGATTAAATATTTAAAATGGTCACTTCTCATTATTAAAGTTTTTTTTTTAAATTTAGATTAGCCAATTATTTTTTCCAATTAAGGGGCAATTTAGCGTGGCCAATCCACCTACTCTGCACATTTTTGGGTTGTGGGGGCGAAACCCACGCAGACACGGGGAGAACGTGCAAACTCCACACGGACAGTGACCCAGAGCCGGGATCGAACCTGGGACCTCAGCGCCGTGAGGCGGTTGTGCTAACCACTAGGCCACCGTGCTGCCCCTCATTATTAAAGTTGCCTGTCCTCCTTTTTATGGCAGTGAATGCAATGCATACAAGTGCCCTGTAGGATTGTCAACTCTGGTTGGACATATTCCTGGAGGTTTGTCACATGATCTCATTGTCTCCAGACTACCTGCCCTCACACCGTTGGCATGGATTGACTAAAATATCCTTACTCACAACTTCCCCCAGCAGTCAGTAGGCAAACAAACTCTCATTGACCTTGTCAAACCATATTTTTCCAAATCTTAAAATACTTTTATGATCAATAAATGGAAACATGCAAAGAAAATGAAGATAAAACCTCTTTGTAATGTCCCTAGAATTTTCCAACCCAGGTTGTTCGCTGCAGCATCCTGGACATTGACGTTCAATCCCTAGAGACCCCATGGCAATTATGAAGAGTTGACAACTCTGTAGTGCAGGATTTTTGTTTTGCAAATTCATCTGAAAAGTTTGACTTTTTGGGCCTCTACTGCCTTTCTGCACAGAAACCATCTAATTGATTAATTCAAGACAGTAGCTTACTCCATTCAGTGATGTGAAGCAAATATGAAGTGTTCCCTGGTTCATTGGTTTGATGTTATTCAAGGTGCCCTACTCCATTCTTTCATATTCTGCAGCACATCCTGTAATTTGCATACAGCTGATCTCCCAGTTGCAAACATTTCAGTTGATATATCTTTACCTGAATACATTAGTCTATTAATAGCTTCAAATGGTCAGATTTCAGATTGGCAAACCAACAATTCCTCTCAATGGACACTTGTTTTTTTTAAAATTGATTTAATCTGCAAAAGCCCTCTGTTTAGCATTTCATCCAAAGATTATAATATATTACCGGAGGTCATTCGAATTCTCACCTCGCCCACCCTGAAAAGGGTGAATCTTGTGATATGCCTCCTGGTGAATGAGGGTGAACCACATAACCAGGTCCCATCTCTGGTCTGTACAGTACGGATTTGGTCCGCTTCACTTGGAGTGGCTGTAGGAGCTCGACGAGTGGCTTTAAACATCCCTGGGTTAGGAACGGGAAATTGTCCGGGGTTCATACTCATCCCCATTGGCTGGCAACCCTTACTAGAAATGCATATTGGGTAAAATGGTATTGGGCTCAGCTAGGACTGGCCAAGACTGGCCTTTTACACAAATCACATGCTTGAGTGAAAGGAATGCACTTAGTGCTCAGAATGCATTTGGTGCATTTAGTGCTTGGAATTCACTTACCTCTCTTTGATATGGTCAATATTTGTAAACATTGGGACCTCAGAACTTAGAGTCACTCATCCGTGGAGGGAGGTGAATGAATCAAGATTGCAGCTGGTTTGTGAAAGCTGTCAATTACAGCTGGTAGCTAGGAAGTTATGAATGGCTTGCAGATAATGGATCTGAGGGGTCTCCTTCCAGGAATGGACACAGGGTGCTTCAATGCAAGTGCTACTTTTTGTACTGCCCCTGTCTGGTCTGCTCTCTAGCTTAGGACCGGAGCCTCTTTTCTGCAGGTGCCAGTCTGTGGGAGGGGGTCACAGGTCTCTGGGGGTGGTCTGCCTAGTAAAGGGGGTCCCTGTGAGGGGGGGTCCCTTTAGTTAGAGAGTCTCTGTGGGAGGTTCCTACAGTTAGATAATCCCAGTTGGTTCTTCTGATAAGGGGGTCCCTGGGGGAGGTCTCTCAATTAAAGGGCTCCCTAGGAGAAGTTATTCTTTCTATTAAAGAGGTCCCGGGACGGGGGGGGGGGGGGAGGATCTCCTTGTCAAGGAGGTTGCTGGGGGGTCTCTCTATTCAGGGGGACCCTGGGTGTCTCCCTATTAAAGAGATCCTGGGGGCATGGAGGGGATCTTGCAGAGGAGGAGTGGGCAGGTGGTGCAATTTTGGAGGGGAGGATTGCCCTCGGGTGGACATTTGGGCCAACTGTCCTTTTTTTTAAAATAAATTTAGTGTACCCAATTCATTTTTTTTTTCCAATTAAGGGGTTCAATCCACCTACCTTTGCACATCTTTGGGTTGTGGGGGCGAAACCCACGCAAACACGGGGAGAATGTGCAAACTCCACACGGACAGTGACCCAGAGCCGGGATCGAACCTGGGACCTCGGCGCCGTGAGGCAACAGGGCTAACCCACTGCACCATGGGACAACTGTCCTGAGGAGTTACTTCCTTGGCCCACTGTGAGGTCCACCATGTCAGGGCCATGCTGGTAAATACCAGACGTCATTCGCGCCCATGTGATTCCCGGCCCAGGAGTGCGGAGAATCACAGAGACTCAGAGAATAGGGTCTGGACCCACTAAATGGATGCAAATGGATCATTAATATCGGTGCCCGGTAGGGCAGCACGGTGGCGCAGTGGTTAGCATTGATGCCTACGGCGCTGAGGACCCGGGTTCGAATCCCGGCCCTGGGTCACTGTCCGTGTGGAGTTTGCACATTCTCCCCATGTCTGCGTGGGTTTCGCCCCCACAACCTAAAGATGTGCAGGTTACGTGAATTGGACACGCTAAATTGCCCCTTAATTGGAAAAAAAATTGGGTACTCTAAATTTATTTTAAAAAAATATCGGTGCCCGGCGACAATCCCAATTTCCCCTGATGCTCAATTCTCCATCACATCGGGGAACGCAGTTCAGGCGTCCCAGGACAGAGAATCCAGCCCATTGTCTCCCAAACGGAGGATCTTGCCCAATGTTTATTGTCCTTAACACCTGAGAAATAAAACATAATTTTAAGAAATGTTCCAACTCACACTCCCACATGCAAGAAACTCACACACACACACATGCACACACACACGCACACACACACAAACACAGAAGTAGATTACAAGGAGGGAAGACGAGTTAAAATGTTTCAATGTCCAGAAGAAAGTAAATAATATATTGGTCCTGAAGGTTCATTGGATGGTTTCAGGCTGTGTTCAGAGGGTTTTGCAACTTCCGTTCAAAGATGATTTAAAGGTTTGATGGATAATCTGTGTCTTTTCTTCTGTAGTCAGCAGCTTTTTGGTTTACGTTGAAGATGTTGATAAGATACACAATGATGAGAGAGAGTGAGCATGGATTCTCTTTTCACTGTTCCCACTGTCTGACTCCAACCCTGGAAAAGCAGTTTCCTTTTTAACACAGAGAGTTAGCTTGCCATCATGTGATCTCCATTCACAAACTAGCCAGTTACCAAATATGGTCATAGTAAGCTGGGGAGCCTTCATTCCTGGTTCATTGGTTATGCGTTAATGCCTTACTGTCATGAGTTGCCTGAAGGGCCTGAGTTTGACGACTCTCCTCAGCTGAGGTCCATTGTCCAAAGTGATTAGGATCAATGGATTGGTCCACACCCATCTTAATAAAGAGATTCTACCTGCATGGCTGTGAATAGTATAGGGGATGGGCCATTCACACTTAATTAAGCTAACTGTCCTCCTGGGCTATTTCCATATGGCACAACGTCTTTCTGATAGTTTTGCAATATGCATTTTAAGAACTGCTGTAAGTCACTTAAAATTACTGTTGCCAGTCTTTTTAAAACTTACCTTGTGGTTTCAACCCACTCCATAAACTAAAGCCTTTTTGATATAAAACATGGGGCACGATTTAACGGGGAAGAAACAGCGTCCCGTTTGTGGCGGGTTTAGCGGGGTGTTTCTCCATACCTGCAGTGCTGAGAATGACCCTGCCATCAAACAGGGCACTTTCTTTAGCTTCAGTGAGGAATGCCCCACTGAGGCCTCAGTTACCTTCATTTCCTGCACTGACTTCGGGGTGCCATTTTTAAAGGCCGGCCCGATCTCTTGACCCCCCCCCCCCACCATGGCCTCCGAACACCCTCCCAATGTCCCAACTTACCAGTTAAGGGGTCCTTGAGTCCCCCCCCCTCACAAGGGCAGGGTACTCCTGGGCCTGATTCCCAGGCATCAGGGGCAAACTGGCATCTGGGTACCTTGGCACTGCCAGCCTAGCATCCTAACAGTGTCCTGCCAAGCCTGACAGTAACCCTGCAGCCCTGGCACTACCAGCGTGCCCGGGTGGCAGCGGGAGTGCTAGGGTACCATGCCCGGAGCCTGACTACCCGAGGCCTCCGATGGCCGGGGAGACTCCCAAAGTGCCATTACACCTGGTCCACGTTTGTGTATGCCAGTGCAAAATGGCACCATGGCAACTTCTCCCAGTTTCGGGCATTCGATCCCGGACCTTGGGTGCCTAATGAGCCCACTGCTCACTTTAATATGTAAATATGAGATCCAAATCTCATGAGATCTTGCAGTGACTGCAGAATATAGTAAAGGAGGACAGCATGGTGGCATGGTGGTTGGCACTGCTGCCTCGCAGTACCAGGGGCCTCAGTTCAGTTCCGGCTTTGGGTGACTGTTTGTGTGGACTTTGCATTTTCTTCCCGTGTCTGCATGGGTTTCCTCCGGGTGCTCCAGTTTCCTCCCGCGATCCAGCGATGTGTGGGTTGGGTGGAACCCCCGAGAGAGTTGCCGCTTTCAGGAAATAAAAAGAAGTTGAGGAGACACCAATAAATTGCTGAGGCACCATGCCGAGGAGCTCGATTTTCTTTTGACGTTTATATATTCTGCAGTCACTGGAGTCTTTTGCAGTACTGAAACATCAATCACTATTTTACCATAAAGAAGACTGGGTTTGCCAGCTACATCACGGGCAGCACGGTAGCACATGTGGATAGCACTATGGCTTCACAGCGCCAGGGTCCCAGGTTCGATTCCCCGCTGGGTCACTGTCTTTGCAGTGTCTGCAAGTTCTCCCCGTGTCTGCGTGGGTTTCATCCTTCAGTCCAAAGATGTGCAGGTTAGGTGGATTGGCCATGATAAATTGCCCTTAGTGACCAAAATGGTTCGGAGGGGTTCTTGGGTTATGGGATAGGGTGGAAGTGAGGGCTTAAGTGGGTTGGAGCAGACTCGATGGGCCGAATAGCCTCCTTCTGCACTGTATGTTCTATGTTACTATATATCACCCAAGCAGCTTTCTTTTCTGACTGACAAGAACAGTCTTCAAGATGTTGCCTTCCAATTGGGAGAACTGGAAATGTCTCCTCTCGGGTAAGAGGAATTGTTAATAAGATTCATTTCACAGTCTCAAAGGAGACAAAACATAAGATTGAAAACACTTCCCCTCAGAGTATTATCACAACAATGACCTTACTTTCAGTGCCAGCCAAATGGTATTGGATGTTTACAATTCTATTCACCTAAGAAGCTGAACACTCCCAATAATCTTCTGATGATCAGGGTTGGAGCTCTGAACAATAGAGGAGGAGGCCTCAGGTTCAATCCCTGACTCAGTGATAACACCATCACCTCTGAGTCAGGAAGAAGTGGATTTAAATTCCACTCTAGTAGTGTGAATTGATAATCCAGGCTGACATGCCAGTGCAGTACTGAGGAAATGCTACATTGTGGGAGCAGCCATCTTTCATCGAGCCATCGGCAGCGCGGTAGCGCAAGTGGATAGCACTGTGGCTTCACAGCGCCAGGGTCCCCGGTTCGATTCCCCGCTGGGTCACTCTCTGTGCGGAGTCGGCACGTTCTCCCCGTGTCTGTGTGGGTTTCCTCCGGGGGCTCTGGTTTCCTCCCACAGTCCAAAGACGTGCAGGTTAGGTGGATTGGCCATGCTAATTTGCCCTTAGTGTCCAAACAGAGTAGGACGGGTTATTGAGTTCCGGGAATAGGATGGAAGTGAGGGCTTAAGTGGGGCGGTGCTGACTCTATGGGCAGAATGGCCTCCTTCTGCACTGCATGTTCTATGTATGCATTCCATGGAATCTATGGGGCAGCACGGTAGAATGGTGGTTAGCACATTTGCTTCACAGCTCCAGGGTCCCAGGTTCGATTCCCGGCTTGGGTCACTGTCTGTGCGGTGTCTGCACGTTCTCCCCGTGTGTGCATGGGTTTCCTCCGGGTGCTCCGATTTCCTCCCACAGTCCAAAGACGTGCAGGTTAGGTAGATTGGCCATGATAAATTGCCCTTAGTGTCCAAAATTGCCCTTAGTGTTGGGTGAGGGTACTGGGTCATGCGGATAGGGTGGGGGTATGGGCTTGGGTCAGGTGCTCTTTCCAGGAGCGGGTGCAGACTCGATGGGCCGAATGGTCTCCTTCTGCACTGTAAATTCTATGAAAATAAGACATTAACCCAAGATCCCCTCTCAGGTGGGTGTAAAAGATCCCATGGCACTATATGAAAAAGAGTCGGGAAAGGGAGTTAGGGAAGGAAAGGGAGTTCTCCTCATGTCTTGGCCAACATTTAACCCAACAAACGACACTTAATTTGCTGTTTGTGGGAACTAGCAGTGCACAAATTGGCTTCCCGATTTCCTACAGTAAAACACTTCAAATCTGTCGCTGGCTTTGGGATGTCCTAAGGTCATGGAATGCACTATAACAATGCAAGTTCTTTCTTTAGTGTGTGCTGGGGTGGAGCTGCTACAATTAGCTGCAGGCGTCAAGGAAAGCCTGCTTGGGTTTCTGCTCCGAATCATCTCACAGGATGTGCTAGCCTGTCGTTGCTAATTGAGGGTGGGATTGGACAAGTTTGTCATTTCCTCTGCAGCCGTGTAGTCTGCCAGCACTCAGTGTCAAGGAACCAGACAGGGCCCATTGCCTTTCCAATCATAGGCCAGTGTTCTCGAGAATAAGTTGAAGACGTTAAAGTAATTAAACAGCACTCATTCGTCTGGTTTCTCAAGCAAGACTTTGTGATGGTTACTTCCTGACCATTATATCCCGTGCTGTGTTCACAAATTAATTAATATAACAAAAGGTGAGCCTTTATTAGGGGTAATTTTCCAACCTCAAGCCTCTCCCTCCAACAGCAGATAAGTTGACACTACATTGATCAAGGCAATGATCACCTTTGCAGGTTGGAACACTATGAACAATCGCTGCAGTAAAAACACATCAAACTATTGAAACTGAAAGAACAATTCCAGGAGAAAGTGACTTTCTTTTTCTTTTGTTTCTCCAAATGGGACTGGGGTTCACCCATGGTTCACGCCTCCTATGAGAGGCAGTGAGCTAGATGTACTCACAGTGAGCTTTAAACTGTCCATCCTCCGCAATGGAACGAAGCAGGGTGGGAGGGCTGCTTGCGGGTTGACTGTCTGCACCCTTAACCTGCGCTGATGAAAATTGCCGGTAACTGCAAATGGAGGCTGGAATCCTGGAACCATTCTTAAAGTGCTCCTGTGTGGCCCGACTCGGAGACAATCTTGGCCCTGGTGTGCCTTCAGGATATTGTATCCCTCATCATATAGCGACCCCCTCCCCATCCCCCAAGCCACAGCATTTTGATAGCTTTAACTGTAATAGCAAGGGGCAATGCTTGAAGGAAGTCTTGTTTTTTTTAAAAAAAGACAACAAAATGCGAAAGAAAATTCACAATTTTATTGCCAACTTTAAGAGGCTTGGAACCCTGGGAGACTCCGCCTCTGGCTACGCCCCCTGGGAAACAGTACTTAAGATGAGACTCCATTTTGCGAGCACACTTCTCATGGAGGCTGCCATTGTTCACTGCTTATTAAAGCCTTTGATTACTGACCTAACTTTCGTGTCGTAATTGAGAGTGCCTCAGCAACTCTATTTTATTGAACTCTTAACTACTAAACATACTTTAACTGTGGGTTGACACTATGCCGAGTTGACTGGAGACCTGAGGCTAACCTGACCAGACTATCTTATTACCACATGGTGTATGTTCTAGTTGTTGCTCACAGGCTCTGACTGTCTCAGAGGCTGGATCCCAATAGAGCGGGAAAACTAGTGCCCTCTGGCTTTATAGTGGCCGTGTCCTGTCTGGTGATTGGCTGCTGTGTTCTGTGTGTTCATTGGTCATCCTGTGTGTCAATTAATGTCTGTCTGTGCACCATCATATACTTATAGAACAGTACAGCACAGAACAGGCCCTCCGGCCCTCGAGTGTGTATATTATGACAAGACTATCTCTAAGAATCTAGGGCGGGATTCTCCCCTAACCGGCGGGGCGGGGTGTCCTGGTGTAGCGGAGTGGCGCCAACCACTCCGGCGTCGGGCCTCCCCAAAGGTGCTGAATTCTCCCTCATTCTCATTCTCCGCACCTTTAGGGGCCAAGCCCTCACATTGAGGGGCTAGGCCCATGCCGGAGCGGTTGGCACCACACCGACTGGCATCCAAACCGGCTCCTGCAGCCTTTGACGCCTGCCGCCCGGCACTGGGGCTGGCCGAAAGGCCTTCGCCGATTCGCGCATGCGCCGGTGCGTCAGCTGCCGTTGATGTCACCACCGGCGCATGTGCGCTGGGGGATTGTCTTCCGCCTCCGCCATGGTGGAGGCCGTGGCGGCGGCAGCGGAAGAAAAAGAGTGCCCCCACAGCACTGGCCCGCCCGCCGATCGGTGGGCCCATATCGCGTGCCTGGCCACCGTGGGGGCACCCCCCGGGGTCCGATCGCCCTGTGCCCCCCCAGGACCCCGGGGGCCCGCTCGCGCCGCCGATCCCGCCGCCACCAGAGGTGGTTCAAACCACGGCGGCGGGAGAGGCCTCCCAGCGGCTGGACTTCGGCCCATCGCGGGCCGGAGAATCACCGCAGGGGGCTTGCCGATCGGCGGGTGGTGTTTCCCGCCCCCACCAATTCCCAGGTTGCGGAGAATTTCTGCCACGGCGGGGGTGGGATTTTTGCCCCTAGTTTCTGTACCTCATGAAAACAGCGCACAACATATCAGGCCCGCGAGCCTGTGGCCCAATTTTCCAACCCACCGTGGCCCGGTGAGGGTAGCGATCCGAGTGCTTTGAGCTGGTCTTCCTAAAGGCTTGTTCAATCTGATTTGCATCCTTTTATTCTGAATTCAATGTTACTGCAGTTAAAAAGCTTTTGCTTGCCTCCGCAGCAACAAATTACACTTATTCCATGAATGTAGTAAAATACCCAAAGGTACACCTTCAGAGGACTGGAAAAATAAAATGACAGTCACATAAGGAATCTATATAATGATCGGCTGGTGCTGAGGAGAAAATCATGTACAGTAAAGCTTATTACTGTCTCGGCTGAATATAAATGACTATGGCAAATCTGGGGTTTTCCAGTGTTCTAACTGATGTAGTCACACAATATATAACCTTTTGGGAGTTTGGAAAATAATTATTTGCATATCCATAAATACTGAAGCAAGCTTGTTCATGCATCGGTTTTATCTCAGTGGCAGATTCTACTTGCTCTTAACTCACCACTTGTTTTTAAAACATATATCACATTACACCAGGGTCTAACTCAGCTCTGGACTTCTCCATTCCCATAGCACAGTGTTAGGATACATTTAACAACAACATGCTATTAAACCCATTATAGAATATTCAATACATATCATCACGTAACAATGAGTTTTGATTTATCTGGAATCAGCTTCCCCTTCTCCCTCTTAGGCTGTGTAAAACCAAGGGTGTAAGTCCACTTTCAGGCTATGTTGGCTGCAGAAATTTATCAGGCAGCAACAGTAAAGAAGACAGGACAATCTTGCTGCTGACATGAGACAAGTTTAGTTCCTGATATTGGGGTCTGGATTTTCATGAAGCTGGGGAGACTCGTGGAGGGGTTAAAAATGGCAGCTGGTATCTGATCCCGGGAATCCTGATCTCATTCCCGGGTTTCCAATTTTCAGGAGTGTCTTTTAAGGGTGTGGACTGGTTCGGGTCACAGGCCCACGCCTTGCATGCCTGACTTGTCTTACTCCATTGTCGGGATAGGCATGTCCTGGTCCTCTGTCATTTTCATGGAGTCAGCACAGCTTTTCAAAGAGTGGTGGTTCACGGCACCTCAGAGGCATTGTGAAACCTAGTTTGCATAAGGGAACCTTGTAAAAGGTAGTTCAAAAGGTCCTCCTCATGCCCCCCCCAGACTAGGTACGTCCCCCACCTACCCCTGCGGTCCCTCATGGCCTGCATGCCAAGCTATAGCACTTCAATACCCATTAACCAACTATGCACTGTGTAGAATCAATTAACCCTACAGTGATAGTTGCATATGCAAAAAAATGCTTTTAAAGATGTCATTCATTTCTAACATTTTGTTTTCTTTAAAAAAAAACTCCTTTTTACTACAAGCCAATAAAACTGTCAATCATTCAGATTTTTAAATCGCAAAAGCTGAAACTGCAAACACTTGCAACAGCTTTATCTTGTGTAAATAAACATCATGGGCGGGATTCTGCGGGAATCGGCGGGGCGGTCAACTCCGGCGCCAAGGAGTGGCGTGAACCACTCCAACGTCAGGCTGCCCCAAAGGTGCGGAATCCTCTGCACCTTCAGAGGTTAGGCCAGAGTGGTTTGCGCCGCACTGGCCAGCGGGGAATGGGCTTGGCGCCATGCCAACTGGCGGCGAAGGACCTCCGCCGGCCAACGTGAATTTGCGCATGCGCGGGAACGCAAGTGTGTGCTGGCGTCATCCCAGCGCATGCGCAGTGGGGATCATCTCCGCATCGGCCATCGCGGAGGATCACAGCAGCCGACGCGGAAGAATAGAGTGTCCCCACGGCACAGGCCCGCCTGCGAATCGGTGGGCCCCGATTGCGGGCCAGGCCACCGCGGGAGCACATCCCGGGGCCAGATCCCCCCGTGCCACCCCCCCCCTCCCCGGCGGACCCCGGAGGCTGCCCGCACAGCCAGGTCCTGCCGGCAAATACCTGGTGTAACATATGCCGGCGGGACTAGCCAAAAATGGGCGGTCACTCGGCCCATGACGGGCTGGAGAATCGCTGATAGGGCCGCTGCCAGCCACCGCCGACCGGCGCGCGTGATTCCCGCCCCCGCCAAATCCCCGGCGCCAGAGAATTCGACAGCCAGTGGGGCGGGATTCACGCCCCCCCCCCCCCCCCCCCCCGGCGATTCTCCGACCCGGCCGGGGAGGGTTCGGAGAATCCCGCCCCATGCGACTGACAGAAGTATATTTTCTCCCGGGCTCTGGTGTTTCAGTATTCTCTTGAATTTCTGCTCATTATACATTTTTGGCTGGGAGCCCAGAAAATCCATTAGAAACACCTCAATCATTTATCCCTCAACCCCCATTACTCAGATTGTCTGGTTATTTCCGCATTGCTGTTTGTGGAACCAATTGTGCTCAAATCAGCGGCTATGTTTTCTATAGTACAACAGTGACTACAGTTGAAAAGTACTTTGTGTGAAGCACTTTCAGACATCCTGAGGTTGTGAAAGGTGTTATATAAGTGCAGGAGGTTCTTTTTGGCTTGAATAGTGATCAACATTTGGAATACAATTCTGGGTGCATTGTATAGACAAACAATTTGTAGTCACTTAAGAATAATTGGATTCAGGGAGGGGAGCTATTGTTTTTTTCCAGCTAGATGGACTGGGAGCTACCTGCATTATCCTTCATTGATGTGACATTGTGATGAACTCATGTTCTTCTCCTCAGGTTGGTCGACTGCTGCCAATGAATGAGGTTTTCAGGAGGCTTGAGCATGATATACAGGGTGCAAGTAGAGTATTTAAATTGTGCTTCATTAGTCGTATTCTGCTCAACCTTAGACAAACGCTGGTCACTTCCCTTCAACATGTCATTCACATTGTTATTTAGTGCTATGTAACTAGCATCCTGAGCAATCAATTATTCAACATATTCTTGAAAATGCAAATTCCTTCGCCTGGTATCATTCTTATTTATCCAGTGGCAGCCGGAGTATCTCCTGGTCCTAAACAATTAACTCTATTCCCCTACCGCACAGTGACCTATGCTTGGTCTTCTCATTTCCCTTACGTACATGTTTCCTCAATCCCATTGTCCAAAATCACCAGGTCAGGTTCCGTACGCTGATGATGCCCTTCTCTATCTCAACACATTCTCTCTCGACCATTCCACCACATTTGCTTTGTTTGGCTGCTCCCCACTACAAACTCCACTCCCTCCCATGACAAACTTCGCTCACTCCCATTGCAAACTCCACTCTCCCATTGCAAACCTCCATCCCTCCCATTACAAACTTCAATCCCTCCCATTACAAACTCCATTCCCTCTCACCGATTTCACCTTGGATACTGCCTCAGGATGAACCAGACTTTTGTAATTTTATGTCCCATTTGACCCCCGAGCTGATCTTCCGACGCCATAATATAATATTCAATTACTAATTAATGGTCGCGTTTTATGACTAAAATCTGGTTACATTTCTCCTTTTGTAATAAATTTAGAGTACCCAATTATTTTTTCCAGTTAAGGGACAATTTAGCGTGGTCAATTCACCTAACCTGTACATCTTTGGGTTGTGGGGGTTAAACCCACGCCGACACAGGGAGAATGTGCAAACTCCACACGGACAGTGACCCGGGGCCGGGATGAAATCCAGGTCCTCAGCACCATGAGTCAACTGTGCTAACCACTGTGACACTATGCCGCCCTACTTCCTTTTTGTTTGTGTTCAGGATGTGGGCGTCACTGGTTAAGCCAGCATTTATTGCCCATCCCTAGTCACCCTTCAGAAGGTGGTGGGGAGTTTCTTGAACCGCTGCAGTCCTTGAGGTGTAGGTACACCCACTGTGTTGTTAGGGAGGTATGTCCAGGATGTTGCCCAGCGGCAGTGAAGGAATATATTTCCAAATCAGGGTGGTGAGTGATTTGCGGGGGAAACCTCCAGGCGGTGAAGTTCCCAGCTATCTGGTGTCCTGGTCCTTCAATATGGTAGTGGTTGTGGGTTTGGAAGGTGCTGTCTAAGGACCTTGGTGAGTTACTGCAGTGAATCTATAAATGGTACACAAGGCTCCCACTGTTTGTCAGTGGTGGAGGATTTTTATGGTTTTGGAAGGGAGAGCAATCAAGTGGGCTGCTTTGTCTTGGATGGTGTCGAGCTTCTTGAGTGTTGTTGGAGCTGCACTCATCCAGGCGAGTGGAGAATATTCCATCACACTCCTGACCTGTGCATTGTGGATGGTGAACAAGCTTTGGGAGGTCAGGATGTAAGTTACCCAACATAGGAATCCTAGCCTTTGACTTGCCCTAGTAGCCACAGTATTAATGTGGATAGTCCAATTCAGTTTCTGATCAGTGGTAACCCCCAGGATGTTGTTTGTGGGGGATTCAGCAATGGTAATGCCATTGAATGTCATGGGGCGATAGTTAGATCCTCCCTTGTAGAAGATGGTCATAGCCTGACACTTGTGTGGTGCAAACGTAACTTGCCACTTGTCAGCCCAAGCCTGGATATTGTCCAGGTCTTGTTGCATTTGGACATGAACTGCTTCATTATCTGAGGAGTCACGAATGGTGCTGAACATTGTCATCTGCAAACATCCGAACATCCCCGCTTCTGTCATTATGATCATTGATGAAGCAGTAAAGAGGGTTGGACCTCAACCCTACGTGAGGAACTCCTGCAGTGATGTCCTGGAGTTGAGTTGATTGACCAATCCACCAAACCTGCACATCTTTGGGTTGTGGGGGTGAAACCCACGCAGACACGGGGAGAATGTGCAAACTCCACACGGACAGCGACCCAGATCCGGGATTCAAACCCGGGTCCTCAGCGCTGCAGTCCCAGCGCTAACCACTATGCCATGTGCTGCCCCCAAGCATCTGTCTTAATTAGCATTTCATAGGACATACAATATTGTATTAATTAGCATTTCACAAGACATACAATATTGATATCTATATATCAATAATGCACTTGGGACAAAGAGCCCAATCACTGAGCAGACCGGCCGGCGTATTTTGGTGCATGCGCGGAAAGGAAGAAGTGCCCCCACGGAACAGGCCTGTGGGCCCCGATTGCGGGCCAGGCCACCGTGAGGGCCCCTCCCCCAGGGTCGGATCCTCCCGTGCCCACCCGAGGCCTGCCCCCGCTGACTTACCTGCCAGGTCCCGCCGGTACGTGAGTTGAGTGATTCACGCTGGCGGGACTGGCCAAAAATTGACAGCCGCTCGGCCCATCGGGGCCCGGAGAATCGCCGGGGGGTCGCTGCAAATGGCCCCCAACCGGCGTGGCATGAATTCTGCCTGAAAAATGGCGCCGGAGAATACGGCAGCTGGTGTCTGGGCGGCGGGGCGGGATTTGCAACGCCCCCCCCCCTGGGGATTCTCCGACCGGGTCGGAGAATCGTCGGAGGGACGTGAAATCGCGCCACGCCAACCTGACGACGGCACGCGATTCTCCGCAGAGCAGTGAATCATCGCCATTGGCGCCGGCATAGTTGGCACGGTGCCGGTCGTGGGATGTTCTACGCTGCCGGCCCACCGATTCTCCGGCCCGGATGGGCAGAGCGGCCGTAAGAAAAGAGCCGAGTCCCGCCGGCGCCGTTCTAACCTGCTCTGGGCCGACGGGACCTCGGCGTGTAAGTGTCGGGTGGCGGCCTTTGGGGGGCTGGGGAGGTCCGACCCTAGTGGGCCTCCGATGTGGCCTGGTCCGCGATCGGGACCCACCAATCGGCAGGCTGGCCTCTGTGGCTGGGGACCTCCTTTCCTACGCGCTGGCCCCTGTAGTCCTGCGCCATGTTGCATCAGGGCCGGCACGTTGAAGGAGGCCACTGCGCATGCGCGCGTTGGTGCCGGTGCCACTGCGCATGTCCTCATTGGCGTCGGCGCAACTGCGCATGCGCAGATCCCGCGGCACACAGTTCGCGCCGGGATCTGCAGCTGGAGCGGCCGAATCGCTCCAGCGCCGTGCTGGCCCTGTGGAGGGGCCAGAATTAGTTGTGGGAGCGGCTTGTTCACGCCATCGTAAACGCAACGGTGTTTACGACGGCGTGGACACTCTGCCGTGGGATTGGCGAATCTCGCCCAGTGTAATTGACTCATAGCAAATCAGTAACCTGTCTTGTACTGCAATTGATTCTCAAGAGTCTTCTCCATTGACTCCAATCTTGTCCTTTTGTCCAATGACCTCTTTTCCCATTCTACCTTGTGTTTTTTAATGCATTTTTTGAGGAATTGAAATATGGTGATAAAATTGCATTGATTTGATTGATTATTGTCACAGTGAAAAGTATTGTTTCTTGCATGCTGTACAAACAATGCATACCGTACATAGGGAAGGAAGGAGAGGCTGCAGAATATAATGTTACAGTTATAGCAAGGTGTAGAGAAAAGATTAACTTAATACGAGGTAGGTCCATTCAAAAGTCTGATGGCAGTAGGGAAGAAGCTGTTCTTGAGTCGGTTGGTGCGTGACCTCAAACTTTGGTATCTTTTTCCTGATGGAAGATGGTTGAAGAGAGTATATCCGGGGTGCGTGGAGTTCTTAATTATGCTGCCTGCCTTTCTGAGGAATTATAGATAGAGTCAATGGATGGGAGGCTGGTTTGTGTGATGGACTGGGCTACATTCACGACTTTTGTAGTTTCCTGCGATCTTGGGCAGAGCAGGCTCCATACCAAGCTGTGATACAACCAGAAAGAATGCTTTCTATGGTGCATCTGTAGAAGTTGGTGAGGGTCGTAGCTGACATGCCAAATTTCCTTAGTCTTCTGAGAAAGTAGAGTCGTTGGTGGGCTTTCTTAACTATAGTGTCAGCTTGGGAGGACCAGGACAGGCTGTTGGTGATCTGTACACCTAAAAAGTTGAAGCTCTCGACCCTTTCTACTTCATTCCCATTGATGTAGACAGGGGAATGTTCTCCACTACGCTTCCTGAAGTCGATGACAATCTCCTTCGTTTTTTTGACATTGAGGGAGAGATTATTGTCATCGCACCAGTTCACCAGATTCTCTATCTCATTCCTGTACTCTGTCTCGTCATTGTTTGAAATCCGACCCACTACGGTGGTGTCATCAGCAAATTTGAAAATCGAGTTGGAGGGGAATTTGGCCACAGAGTCATAGGTGTACAAGGAGTATAGTAGGGGGCTGAGGACACAGCCTTGTGGGGCACCGGTGTTGAGGATGATCGTGGAGGAGGTGTTGTTGCCTATCTTTACTGATTGTGGCCTGTGGGTTAGAAAGTTCAGGATCCAGTCGCAGAGGGAGGAGCCGAGGCCAAGGCCACGGAGTTTGGAGATGAGTTTTGTTGGATTGATGGTGTTGAAGGCTGAGCTGTAGTCGATAAATAGGAGTCTGACATAGGTGTCTTTGTTATCTAGGTGTTCCAGGGTAGAGGGCAGGGCCATGGAGATGGCGTCTGCTGTGGACCTGTTGCAGCAGTAGGCGAACTGTAGTGGATCAAGGCAATCCGGGAGGCTGGAGTTGATTCGTGCCATGACTAACCTTTCGAAGCACTTCATGATGATGGATGTCAGAGCCACTGGACAATAGTCATTAAGGCACACTGCTTGGCTTTTTTTGGTACAGGATGATGGTCGTCTTCTTGCAGCAGATGGGGACCTCAGATGGTTGTAAAGAGAGGTTGAAGATGTCTGCGAATATCCCCGCCAGCTGATCTGCGCAAGACCTGAGTGCTCGTCCGGGTACCCCATCCGGGCCAGTGGCTTTCCGTGGGTTGACCTTCGAGAAGGCTGCTCTGACGTCTGCAGTGGTGATCTCAGATACAAGTTCAATCGAGGCTTCTGGGGTGGAGGGCTCGCTCTCGATGACCTCTTGCTCAAAGCAGGCATAGAATAAGTTGAGCTCATCAGGGCAGGGTGCGTGGAGCTGACGATTTTACTTGCCTTCATCTTGTGGACCATTATGTCTAGCAGACCTTGCCATAGTCGCCGGGGGTCCGTGAGGCTAGCCTGGGACTCGAGTTTGGTCCGGTACTGTCTTTTGGCATCTTTGATGGATTTCTTTAGATCATATCTGGCTTTCTTGTAGAGGTCAGAGTCACCTGACTTGAACGCCTCAGACCTAGACTTCAGCAAGCAGTGGATATCCCTGTTTATCCAGGGTTTCCGGTTGGGAAACACGCGGATTTGCTTCTTTGGCACACAGTCTTCTACACACTTGCTAATGACGTCAGTTGCTGTAGTGGCGTACTCGTGCAGGCTGGTCGCAGAGTTTTTAAATACTGACCGGTCCACTGACTCTAAGCAGTCCCGTAGGAGATCATCCGATTCCTCAGACCAACAATGCACGACTTCCTTTGACGGATTCTCCAGCTTCAGTTTTTGCTTATAAGCCGGGAGCAGGAGCACAGCCTTGTAGTCAGATTTGCCAAAGTGTGGGCGGGCGATAGATCAGTAGCATGTTTGATATTTGTGTAGCAGTGGTCCAGGATGTTTGGGCCTCTGGTGGAACAGGTGACATGTTGGTGGTAACTTGGTCGTATGCTTTGAGCTTGGCCTGATTGAAGTCCCCAGCTACAATGAACAAGGCCTCGGGATGTTTCATTTCAAGGCTATTTGTGGTGGTGAATATTTCGTCCAGTGCGATTTTCACGTTCGTATGGGGTGGGATGTAAACTGCTGTCAGGGTAACGGAGCTGAACTCCCACGGAAGGTAGTAGGGGCGGCATTTTAGCGTCAGGTATTCTCGGTCCGGGAAGCAGAAACTTGCCAGTGCTGCTGCATCTAGGCACCAGGAGGTGTTGATTAGGAGGCAGACCCCACCTCCCCTAGCCTTGCCTGAGGCCGCCGTACGGTCCATTCGGTGGATTGAGAAGCCCTCTGGTTGTAGGGCACAGTCCGGTGAAGCAGGAGTGAGCCATGCCTCCGTGAAACAGAGCACACAGCAATCCCTTAGTTCTCTTTGAAAAGTGAGTCTGCCTTTAAGTTCATCTGGCTTGTTTTCTAGAGATTGGACATGAGCTAGGAGTAAGCTCGGCAGAGGGGCTTTGGGGCCACGTTGTTTCACTCTCACCTGCAGGCCTACACATTGCATAGTAATTATTGGAAATGTATTGTATTGGGAAATGGAGCAGCTGCAATCAGCTGAGTTTTCAGATTTGCTGATCATTATTCTTTTTCTAAATTTGTTTCTGGGATGTGGGAGTTTCTGGCCCTTCAACTGAGGTTTTCTTGCCCATTTCAGAGGGACAGTTAGAGTCAACCACTTTGCTGTGGGTCTGGAGTCACATGTAGGCCAGACCAGGTAAGGACGACAGATTTCCTTCCCTAAATGACATTACTCAACCAGATGATGGGCTTTCATGACAATCGACAATCATCATCTGCAGTGGTGGAATTCTCCAGAGCATTACCCTGGGTCTCTGCGTCAACAGTCAAGTGACAACACCACAATATCACCACCACCTCTGCAATTCCGTAATCATTTGGTGAACTGACTGGTGAATTTGGAAAGAAAAAATATCATGCATGAGTGAGGGGGAGGGTCAAATTTGGGAGGGGGGGTTGAGGAATCAGAGCCTGAAAACTATCGAGGGACCCATTAATCCTCTATCTCTTGCCCTGGTGCAGTGGTCGGGACTCTTTAAGCCATTGTGATGATTAGTCAGATGTGGGTGTGGGAATAGCAGCTTTTTCCTTTTTTTTAGTTATCTGCAACCTGAGACTTTATCCTAATAAGGCAACTATACATCTTGGCATTTTTTATTTTCCCTGCGGAAAAAGTCCTGACTTCAGCAAAGCCTAAACACAGAAGTAGCAGGTTTTCTGATACTTTGTGTTCCAGATCCTGTGTGAGTATATTGGGTACCTTGCAGTCTTAGGAAAGAGACTTGGAACCAACATTGATGAGGAGACATAGGGTAATATATGGGGTTATGCCAATAACATTTTGCTATGTAACAGAATGAAGGAAACTCAGTTCACGATACACCGAGTTTGAGACACAGGTTTGATCCTGCTAGTTCCCCGATGTGCTAAAAGTGCCTGGTAGTCAAAGGTGATTACATACACTGAATATGGTCTTGTGTCAAGATTTAATCCTATTGGTCTGGTGTAGTTAAGAAGCTTGAAAGGATATTTAGCACCGCCTTGGAATTTGATCCTTTGGGCGGGAGTCTCTGATCCTGAGGCTAAGTGTTGACGCCGTCGGAAGTGCCGTTGCGCCAGCATGGCACTGGAGCAGCCCATGCCGCACCAGCTGCTGATTGTGGTGTGAACTGGGCACCACGGGGGCATGCATGCGCAGTGGGGCTGGGCCCCCAACCAGAGAGGCCAGCCCGCCAATTGGTGGTCCCCGATCGCGGGCCAGGCCACACCAGAGGCCCCCCCCCCCCCCCCCCCCCCCCGCCCGGGGGGGACCCCCCTCCCCCCCACAGGCCGACCCCCCGGCCCTTCCACGCTGAGTTCCCACAGGCTGAGAGCAGGTGGAACTCGGGTTTTTTGACACGGCCGTTCGGCCCATCCCGAGCTGAGAATCACGGAGGGGGCCCTGTAGAGCGGCCCCAGGCCGGTGGCACGCCGACCCCACCGCCAGCGCCAATGACACCGATTCTCTGCTCTTGAGGAGAATCGCGTCCTGGCTTGGGGCGGCGTGGCACGATTCGCGCCGGTCACGGAGATTCTCCGGCCCGGCCCCGGGCTGAGAAAATCCCGCCCCTTATTCCTAATTCTGAGTCTTCCAGATAGGAGAATCGAACCTGGGACCACGGCGCTGTGATACAGCAGTGCTAACCACTGTGCCACCGTGCTGCCCCCACCCCGCAAGATCTAACGAGAAATCACAATCTGGATCCTGCCCACAATGGGCCGGACCCAGACTTGCCAAGTTAAATGAGCTTAAATGCTTACTTAACTCTACTGACCCGCCAGATCTACTGGCTTCGCCGAGGAGTCCCCAGCCGGGCGACGCTTGGATTGGATTGGATTGGATTTTTTTATTGTCACGTGTACCGAGGTACAGTGAAAATTATTTTTCTGCAAGCAGCTCAACAGATCATTCAGTACATGGGAAGAAAATGGAATTAAACAAAATTCAAGAAAATACATAATAGAGCAACACAAGATATACAATGTAACTACATAAGCATTGGCATCGGATGAAGCTTACAGGGTGTAGTGTTAATGAGGTCAGTCAATAAGAGGGTCATTTAGGAGTCTGGTGACAGTGGGGAAGAAGCTGTTTTTGAGTCTGTTTGTGCGTGTTCTCAGACTTCTGTATCTCCTGCCCGATGGAAGAAGTTGGAAAAGTGAGTAAGCCGGGTGGGAGGGATCCTTGATTATGCTGCCCACTTTCCCCTGGCAGCGGAGGTGTCGATGGAGTCCATGGATGGGAGGCAGGTTTGTGTGATGGACTGGGCAGTATTCACGTCTCTCTGAAGTTCCTTGCGGTCCTGGGCCGAGCAGTTGCCATACCAGGCTGTGATGCAGCCCGATAGGATGCTTTCTATGGTGCATCTGTAAAAGTTGGTAAGGGTTAATGTGGACATGGCGAATTTCCTTAGTTTCCTGAGGAAGTATAGGCGCTGTTGTGCTTTCTTGGTGATACCATCGACGTGAGTGGACCAGGACAGATTTTTGGTGATGTTCACCCCGAGGAATTTGAAACTGCTCACCATCTCCACCTCGGCCCCGTTGATGCTGACAGATGTGTGTACAGTACTTTGCTTCCTGAAGTCAATGACCAACTCTTTAGTTTTGCTGGCATTGAGGGAGAGATTGTTGTTGTTACACCACTCCACTAGGTTCTCTATCTCCCTCCTGTGTTCTGACTCGTCGTTATTCGAGATCCGGCCCACTATGGTCGTATCGTCAGCAAACTTGTAGATGGAGTTGGAACCAAGTTTTGCCACGCAGTTGTGTGTGTACAGGGAGTAGAGTAGGGGGCTAAGTACGCAGACTTGCGGGGCACCGGTATTGAGGACTATTGTGGAGGAGGTGTTGGTGTTCATTTTTCCTGATTGTGGTCTGTTGGTCAGAAAATCGAGGATCCAGTTGCAGAGTGGAGAGCCAAGTCCTAGGTTTTGGAGCTTTGATATGAGCTTGGCTGGGATTATGGTGTTGAAGGCGGAGCTGTAGTCAATAAATAGGAGTCTGATGTTGGAGTCCTTGTTTTTGAGATGCTCTGGGGATGAGTGTAGGGCCAGGGAAATGGCGTCTGATGTGGACCGGTTGCGACGGTATGCAAATTGAAGTGGGTCAAGGCGTTCCGGGAGTATGGAGGTGATGCGCTTCATGATCATCTTAGCATTGTCTCCACAAACAGGGACTAGGTGGAACACTACTGGTGGAGTGGGGGTCTCTCAGGCGATCGGAGGCCCCCGGGTGTTTATCTGGGTAGGGTGGCACCGTGGCATTGCTAGGGTGCCCAGAAAACACTGGCAGGGTGCAGGGCTGGTGTGCCTAGTTGACATTTTGTCCATACTGGGGTTGTGGCCTAGGGGTGCCCTGCCCGTATGAGGCGGAGTGCAGGAGGCCCGAGGACCCCCAACAGGTGAGATGTGGCGTTGGTGGGGTCCAGGGCTCCCGTCGTGGGTGAAGAGATCGGAGCACCATTTAAAAATGACACCGATGATGTCCTGCACTGACGAGCAGAGCACCTCAGTGCAGGAAATGCGACAGAGTGCAGCCTCAGTGGGGCCTTCCCTGCTAAGGCTGCCTGATACTCTGGCAGTGCCACCTGGGCACCTTGGCACAGCCAGATTGGCACTGCCAGGGTGCCCATGTGTTACTGCCAAGGTGGCAGGCTGGCGATACCCAGGTGGCATTTTGCCCATGCCCGGGATCGGGCCCAGGGGTGCCCTGCCCATATGAAGTGGGGTGCAGGGGGCTCGAGGACCCCACAACAGGTGACTTGGGGGAGGGACAGAGATCGCATTGGGGGGTGAAGAGATCGGAGCACCTTTTTTTAAAGTGGCATCCCGATCTCTTCCTGCACTGGCATTCTGAACTCCTCAGTGCAGGAAATGCGACTGATTGCAGCCTCAGCGAGGCCTTCCCTGGTCAGGCCTGAAAAAAGAGGCCGATAGATAGTGGTGTCTTTCCTGGCGCTAGAACGGACTCAGTGTTTGCTTTTTGGTTAGATTGTGCCCTGCGATTTGTTTGCATAACTATTAGAATGTTTAATTTTTAATTTTCTTCCGTAGTGTTTTGAAAGATTTTGCATATGTTGAACAGTTTCACTATATCAGTTATGAAGGACTGCGACTGTTTCCTTATTTCTTGTTATTTTTGGCATCCTACTTTCCTGTCAGTGTTGGCTGCGGAATAGGAAAGAGGCTGGGACAAAATCAATTTGAACACGACAGAACCCGAGTTTCCCCACCTTGTGAAGTTTCAATCATTTTATCCATCGGAGTTCTCAGAAGATCGAAAGTTGGCTTTCATCTCAGCCTCTCCGATCCATGCTACCTCCACTCCTGTCAAGAGCTTGTTGAGGTCACTGTTTCCAGGTCAAAGTAGTTCAGTACCTTGCACCTTACCTTTGGGAATTGGAGAAGGTTAACCCTTTGAAGTCTGAGTTCTTCCAGCAAAGCAGTGACATCGACAAGTAACAGCTTGCAGAGTGGGACTTTGCATTTTCACCTGCTCTGGAATGGCAGCATTGTACAGGATGTAGCAGCTAATCACGGCCTAATCATCTCAAAAACCTTTTAGTTCATGTCGCTGCTGAAATTCCGAGTTGCAATTTCTGTTTCAAATACGGAGGCAATCTAACACTGCCAAAGGATCGCGGTAGGTCTAGGCATCTTAGTGATTGGCCTTACTGTCCTGTAATAGAAACTATTCAGCCCATCTAAATTCATTCAACAACCCCTTGTATTTTCAGAGCACCTTTTCAGGTTGTAAATCCAGGTACTTCACAGAAACAATGGGCGTGATTCTCCCGATTGGAGACTAAGTAAGTGCTCCTGCCAATGGGAAAACCAGAGAGATTCCCACTAGCGCTTGGAGCAAACCCAACGTGTGATTCAATGGAACTTTGAATTTCTTTCCCCCAGGGATTTCCATGCCATTCGATGGCACATCGGGGTTCTTGCTGAACCTGAGAGGGGCAAGGCCTAATCTCTCTGACAGGTCCCTCTACTCCGAGATCGGAGCGCCATTTTTAAAGGGCGCCCTAGTCTCAGAATGCTGCTGCAGCTGTTATATTACTTGTTTGTAATATGTTGTTACTCTTTTGCTTCATTTCCAGAATGATCTAATGGTTAGATTTCAAAGAAACTACCAATCTTCAATTCAAAGCAAAATAGGTTTAATGAATAACGAATTAAACACTAATGAGTTTGTTCACCCTCACAAAACTATCACTGGTGATAAAGTAAATAAGAAGTATTAACTATGTTTAAATACAGGTACTAACTATGCAATGTCTCTCTGTAACTGCTGTCTAGTCACTCCTGGTTCAAAGAGACCCAAGATCTTTTGAGTTCACTTATTTATACATAATAATAACCTTTTATTGTCACAAGTATGAAGTTACTGTGAAAAACCCCTAGTTGCCACATTCTGGCGCCTGTTCGGGTAAGCTGGTACAGGAATTGAACCTGCGCTGCTGTCACTGTTTTGCCTCACAAACCAGCTGTCTAGTCCACTGAGCTAAACCAGCCTCTATAGTGCTGCCATCTAGTGGTTGTCTTAAACTATAATATAGTTGTTAACTCTTTATCTACCAGCAGATATACATATCACTACAGCAGCCACCCCTCAGATCGCTGGCAAGGGCCCACCCACTGATGGCCCTGCCAACCTGGCCGTTTCCAATCAAGAGGGGTGACAAGGGGGTGAGTACCCTCCTTACAATTGCCTGCAGGATGCTGAGGGGTGTACTTCATGGCAGGTGGGGGTCGGGGGTTTGTGCTGGGCTGGAGGGGGCTCAGCTCAGGGGCCTTTCCTGTGATTGGATAATTTTGCTGGTCTCCAGCTTTTAAACCCTTTTACAGTCTGTCAGTATCTCAAAAGTAGCGTTCTCCGACAATAAAGTGAAAGTCTTCCTGTCTGCAAACTTAAACCCTTTAAACTGTCTGTCAGCAGTTCAAGTCCAAAGATCTGTAAGATGAAAGCAAAAGTATTACCTTTAATGTGGTCGAAGCCTTTGAAGTGATTTTACCAATCACTTTAAATCAATGCCCCTCGTCACTGCTCTCTCTGTTAAAGTAAACAGGTTCTTCCCATCCACTCTACCCAGATCCCTCACAATTTTGTACATTTCAATCAAATCTCTCCTCTGTTCTGCGGAGAACAACCGCAGCCTATCCAATATTTCCTCATAGCTGCAATTTTCCAGTCCTGGCCACATCCTTGTAAGTTTCCTCTGCGCCCTCTCTAATGTAATTACACCCTTTCTGTAATAAAGGGACCAGAATTTCACACAGTACTCAAATTGTGGCCTAACTAATATTTAATATAGTTCCAGCAGAGGAATGCCTTCTTAATCAACGCATCCTCCTACCTTCAGGGATCTGTGGACATTTACTCCAAGCTCTCTCATTTTCTCTACATCTCTCAGTATCCTCCCATTTATTTGTCCTTTGCCCTTTTTTGACCTCCTCAAATGCATCACTTCACACTTCTCTGGGTTGAATTCCATTGATTACTTTTCTGCCCACCGCACCAGTCCACTGATATCTTCCTACTGTCTGCCGCTATCCTCGTTGCTATCTAATACACGGCCAATTTTTGTGCCGTTTGCAAACGTTTTGATCATGCCCCCTACATTTACGTCACAAACCATTAAAATTTCCACTAAAATCAGAGGGCCGAGTAGGGAACCCTGTGGAACCCCACTGGAAACAGCCTTCCATTGGGCCCCATACCTCAGGAAGGACATACTGGCACTGGAGCGGGTCCAGCGGAGATTCACACGGATGATCCCAGGAATGGTAGGCCTAACATACGATGAACGTCTGAGGATCGTGGGATTATATTCATTGGAGTTTAGGAGGTTGAGGGGAGATCTAATAGAAACGTACAAGATAATGAATGGCTTGGATAGGATGGACGTAGGGAAGTTGTTTCCATTAGCAGGGGAGACTAGGACGCGGGGGCACAGCCTTCGAATAAAAGGGAGTCACTTTGGAACAGAGATGAGGAGAAATTTCTTCAGCCAGAGAGTGGTAGGTCTGTGGAATTCATTGCCACAGAGGGCGGTGGAGGCCGGGACATTGAGTGTCTTTAAGACAGAAATTGATAAATTCTTGATTTCTCGAGGAATTAAGGGCTATGGGGAGAGAGCGGGTAAATGGAGTTGAAATCAACCATGATTGAATGGTGGAGTGGACTCGATGGGCCGAATGGCCTTACTTCCACTCCTGTGTCTTATGGTTTTATGGTCCAGTCGCAAAAACACCCATCAACAATTACCCTTTGTTTTCTGCCACTAAGCCAGTTTTGTGTGAGCAAGCCATGTGTGCTCATTAAAAGGTCAGCCTGCTAGAATTAAGTTCTCCCTCCAAATTAATTTTGCACTGACAGGAAACTTAGATGGTTCACATATACGACTGCATAAGTGGCATGCGCCTGCCAAGAAGGTTGACTTCTCCCATAACTTTGAAATGAGTAGTCATTGCTTTGGCCTTATTGACACAAATGTCATGTTCACAAATGTCAGCCTCAGGGCGGCATGGTGGCGCAGTGGTTAACACTGCTCCTTCACTGCGCCAAGGACCCGGGTTCGATCCTGGCCCTGGGTCACTATCTGTACGGAGTTTGCACATTCTCCCCGTGTCTGCGTGGGTCTCACCCCCACAACCCAAAGATGTGCGGGTAGGTGGATTGCCCCTTTAATTGGAAGAAAAACAAAATGTCAGCCTCTGAGTTGAGATCAGATGCTGGCAGGCCAAGGTGCACAAAGGCTGGACAAAGGAGCCAATACCAATGGGGATGGACGGAAAAGTGAAGTGGAGGCTGGGTTTGGGAGGCAAGACTTTTGGGATGGATGGATGGGGGTGTTGCTGATGGAAATGGACAAAATAGGTGGCTCAGATAATGGTAGGGATCAGGATGGGAATGGGGATGGTTATGGGTAAACTCACAGGGAAGAGAAGACAGGTGGAGGGTGATGATTATACGTGCAAAACTAATGGGTTGAGGTTGAAGGGGGTCAGAGGTGGTCAAAGGTGATGGGGAAAGTTTTTGGGGAGGGTAGAAAGTGATTGAGCGAGGCTAAAATGTGACACATCATTGTTGTATTCTCATTTTTTTTATAAATTTGGAGTACCAATTCAATTTTCTTTCCATTTAAGGGGCAATTTAGCATGGCCAATTCACCTAGCCTGCACATCTTTGGGTTGTGAGGGTGAGACCCACGCAGACACGGAGAATGTGCAAACTCCACACGGACTGTGACCCGGGGCTAGGATCGAATCCGGGCCCTCGGTGCTGTGAGGCAGCAGTGCTAACCATTGCTCCGCCCCAAGTTCATCTAGCCAAATCAATGACAGAAGCTCAACAATGGGTTTCTATAGCTGTAGGGAAAGGATAGATCAGCTATGGTTCTCAGTGCTGATTATTTTATTTTAAAATTTTGAGTACCCAATTATCATTTTTCCAATTTCCCAAATAAGGGGCAATTTAATGTGGCCAATTCACCTAATTGGCACATCTTTGGGTTGTGGGGGTGAATTCACGCAGACACGGGGAGAATGTGCAAACTGCACACAGACTGTGACCCATGGGCCGGGATTCGAACCCAGGTCCTCAGTGCCGTAGGCAGCAATGCTAACCACTGTGCCACGTGCCGCCCTTTCAGTGCTGATTATTATTATACTGAAAGATATATCAGCGTGATGTCAGTTAAATGCCTGATTGAGTCTTCAATCAAATACCACTCACTGCCTAGACTCAGACGAAAGGGTTAATGACAAGGGAGCAAAGAATTGCCAAGGATCATGAATTTTACACCAGTCACCACTCACCTTCCCACTACTTGTTCTTCCAATCACAGATTGCTGCTCTTTCCCTGCTTGCTACTTAAAGGCTTACTATTGAGATGCAGGAAGGTGAATAGTAAAGCACAAGCCTAAGAACCGAGTGTGGCGATGGTTCGAGGAAACAGATGTTGGCCAAACCACTGTCCGTGCGGGAGAGGCAGCTGCTTAACCCGCAGGCCAGCAGATTGTTAGGCCAACATGGTCTGCCTGACTGAGGCCATCACCCTACTGGAGCCGTCTCACAAAGGAATTACTATGGTAGGAAGTTTGGGAAGGGGGTGGGCAAGTGAGTGAGTGCGTGTGCATTGGCTTTCTAACTTTAAAATGGAGTAAAATTATATTTTTTTAAAGAGTTATTGGAGGGTTGGGATGGAACAAACCTTTTTTTAAAGGGGTAGGATTTTCACAAACAAACATTTGGGAAACTTTTTTTTCATTGCAATATGTATATATGTGATAAATCTGATTGGGATCTGATAAATTGTCATAAATTCCCGTACCAGCCTCCCCGGACAGGCGCCGGAATGTGGCGACTAGGGGCTTTTCACAGTAACTTCATTGAAGCCTACTTGTGACAATAAGCGATTTTCATTTTTCAAAAACAAGGTGTGCCTTTTGTTTCTTGGCCCACCACAAATATTGAGGAATATAGGTGTGCAAAAGATAGGTCAGGATTCCCCCCACCCCCAGGCAGGTTTTCCAATGGTGGAGGCAGCTTGCCAGTCCCTCCAAAATCAACGGCCAATGTTGCTAGGTTTGTAGATGGTACAAAGATATTTAGAGGGACATGTAGTGTTGAGGAAGCGGGGAGGTTGCAGAAGGACTTGGACAGGCTAAGAGCGTGGGCAAAGAAGTGGCCGATTAAACAATGTTGAAAAATGTGAGGATGGTCATTTTGGCAGGCGGTGTCATGGTGCCCACATTGCCCATGTCAGGGATTCGGCCCCTGCCCTTAAGACGTGGGATATGGGGGGCTTGAGGACCCTCTAAGAGCTAAATTGGGGCAGTGGGTGGGGCTGGATCCAGAGGCCACGGTTGGTGTTTGAAGGAGGTTGAGAGTTCTGGGCGGCATTTAAAAATGGTGCTCTTATCGCTTCCTGCAATGACATGCATGACACCCGCTATACATGCCTAAAACGGGACTCTGGTTTTTGCACGTTAAATTGTGCTCTATATGTCCCAATAAGGTCGCCTCTCGTTCTTCTAAACTCCACTGAGTGCAAGTCCAAAGTCCTTGACCTCTCCTCAGAAGAAAATGCCCCCACACACGGGATTAACCGAGTGAACTTTCTCTGGACTGCCATCTTTTATCATATGAACACCATTCCAGATGAGTTTCACTGTTTTGCCAGTGAAAAATCTGGCAATACCCAATGACAAATTCTGATTGGCATGAACATACTGTAACAGCAGAATCAATGCTGCCTGGCAGATGCACTCTGCAATGTTCCAGTGCCAAAGCGAAACAATCCGTTTTACATCGGTTTCAATTATATATTTGTCTGCACTGAGCCCCTTGAGCCCAGCTGGTGTCCCATTATTCCAGGATTGGACGGAATGTTCCTGGTTTTTTTTAAAATTTAGAATATTTCATTCATTTTTTCCAAGTAAAGGGCAATTTATCGTGACCAATCCACCTACCCTGAACATCTTTGGGTTGTGGGGGCGAAGCCCACGCAAACACGGGGAGAATGTGCAAACTCCACGCCGACAGTGATCCAGAGCCGGGATTGAATCTGGGACCTTGGCGCCGTGAGGCAGCAATTCTAACCATTGTGCCACCGTGCTGCCCAGAATGTTCCTGTTTCTGATCCCTTGCCAGGATATCAGGTGAGGAGAGGATTCCCAAAATCCAATACTGTGCCACAACTCGCTATCTGGGACCATGTATGAAGAATGTTCACTCGCTTCCACATAGGAAGGATGTCCACGCCCAGTCTGGGGCCGTGCTTGAAGAAAACGCAGAGTGTATCTGAAGACCATGAAATCCTCTCCCAACATTCGTCACTGTGGGCAGGAGCGAACATTGGAGGAGGGGGTTGGGTTCTGTTTGCTGGTGTCTATACTCCAAGCGTTCAGCTGTGGATCCTTTTTTAATGGAAGGCCATCTTTCAAACCTAGTGTGCGGCACATAAAAGAGTTGGTAGATTTAAAATACTCTGACATTTTTCTTTAAATACCAAATGGTAGAAATGTTAGCAAACAAATAATAAATGCTAGCTGACAGGACGGCACAACATCTCAGGACCCAGGATAGTTTTAGGGTCAATGCGGATGATAATAAAATTGGTGGCTGAATAATAAATAGTGAGGTGAATAGCCTTTGATTATAGGAGGATATAGACAAGCTGGTCAAGGGCAGATCAATGGCAAATGGAATTCAGTCTGGCTAAGTGTGAAGTGATGCACTTAGGAAGGACAAACAAGGCAAGGGTGTGGTGGTATAACTAGGAGGTTTATGGTACCTATCTGCCATTGGCTCAGGTCGGTCATGTGCCTCTCTGCTGATTGGTTGCGGCTAGTCATGTGACTTCTCACCCATTGGCCGAGAGGCAAGTAGTCCCGCCTACGAGGTGGGGTATAAGAACCCGTAGGACCCGGCAGTCGGCCTTTCTCTGTAAGTCAAATGTCGGGCACACAACTAGTTGATTAAAGCCTGATATATGGAACTTCTTCACGACTTGAGTCCAATTGATGGTACATCAATTTAATCAACTAGAATTTTGAAATGGAGCTTCGGATCAAACCAGACTGCCTCCGCATCAGCCCGCATGCTACAAACGCATCAGCAACTTTTAAACATTGGCTGACATGCTTCAACAGCTACCTCTCCACCACAGGCAGCCAACCCACCAAGGAGCAGAAACTCCACATCCTCCACTCGTGTGTGGGCACCGCCATCTACTCGATGATTGAGGATGAACAAGACTATGACGCGGCCATGGACCTTCTGAAAGGACATTTACACAGGCCTGTTCACCAAGTCTACGCACGGCATCTCCTGGCTACAAGGCAGCAGTGTCCCGGTGAGTCCCTTGATGAATTTTATCGGGCCCTCCTTGTCTTGGGGAGAAACTGCGCCTGCCCGCAAGTTACTGCGGCAGAACATACGGAACTGTTAATTCGGGATGCCTTCGTTGCAGGCATGCAACCTTCTGCAATACGCCAGCGACTATTAGAAAAAGACACGTTAAGCCTCGCTGAGGCATGGACCCTCGCATCCTCTTTGGAGGTTGCCGACCGAAACGCCCGCGCATATGCCCCCAGCCGCGCGGCAGCCCCATGGGCAACGTGGCACGCAACCCCCCCTGTCCCCCGCCAACTCTGACCCCCTCCAGGCCTGCGCTGTGGGGCGCCCCGAAAAGCTCACGGGGCCCCGCTGTTACCTCTGTGGCCTGGCCAAGCACCCCCGCCTGCTCTGTCCGGCCGGCTCCGCAGTCTGTAAGAGCTGCGGTAAGAAAGGTCACTATTCACTGGCCTGTCAATCAAAGTCGGTCGCTGCTGTTCCGCGCAGCGACCGCGGATCACCCCCCCCCGCGCTCCTCCAGGGCCCCGCATGGCACACAGGCCTCTCTACCCCCGCTCCCAGCCACCACGGGCGACCCACGGACCTCTTTGCCCCTGCCTCTAGCCACCACGAGTGACCCACGGGCACCGCCATTTTGGGTCCCGGACGCCACGTGTGAATCCCGGGTGCCGCCATCTTGGGGCCCCAACCCGATGTGCGGGCCACGGGCGCCGCCATCTTGGGGCCCCGACTCCATGTGCGGCCAACGGCGCCGCCATTTTGGACCAATACAGAGGACCCCACCAGTGACTACTCCGCAAGCGAAGACGACCCAGACCTCCTGCCACGACTCGCTGCAGTGACTCTCGACCAGTCGCGACCACGCACGCTCTCCACGGCGACAACACAGATCCTTCTCAATGGACACGAAACGAGCTGCCTACTAGACTCCAGGAGCACAGAGAGTTTTGTCCACCCTGATACGGTAAGACGCTGCGCGCTCCCTGTTCACCCGGTCAAGTATAAGATAGCTCTAGCCTCAGGTTCGCACTCCGTCCACATCACCGGGTGCTGCGTAGCGGACCTCACGGTCCAGGGGAGGGTTTTCAAAAATTACAAACTCCTCGTCCTCCCCCGCCTCTGCGCACCGGCACTCTTAGGACTGGATTTCCAGTGCAACCTGCAGAGCTTGACCTTTAAATTCGGCGGCCCTATTCCCCCCCTTACTGTCTCGCGTCCCTCAAAGTGGATCCCCCTTTGTTTGCGAACCTCACCCCGGATTGCAAACCCGTCGCCATTAGGAGCAGACGATACAGTCCCCAGGACCGGACCTTCATCAGGTCCGAGGTCCAGAGACTACTAAAGGAAGGAGTCATCGAGGCCAGCAACAGTCCCTGGCGAGCCCAAGTGCTGGTGGGTAGGACTGGGGAGAAAAACCGGATGGTCATCGACTATAGCCAGACCATCAACCGGTTTACGCAGCTGGACACGTACCCTCTCCCTCGTATTTCCGACCTGGTTAACAGGATCGCGAAGTACAAAGTCTTCTCCACGGTGGACCTTAAGTCCGCCTACTACCAGCTTCCCATCCGCGCGGTTGACCGCAAGTACACCGCGTTCGAGGCAGATGGGCGCCTCTATCATTTTCTAAGGGTTCCATTCGGTGTC
This sequence comes from Scyliorhinus canicula, assembly GCF_902713615.1. Classification (NCBI taxonomy): domain Eukaryota; kingdom Metazoa; phylum Chordata; class Chondrichthyes; order Carcharhiniformes; family Scyliorhinidae; genus Scyliorhinus; species Scyliorhinus canicula. The sequence goes on along the minus strand of NC_052160.1, from coordinate 59,934,794 downwards.
ACAAATGGGGTCTTGGTCTTCCAACGGGAGATGGACCAAATGGTTGACCAATACGATTTACGGGCGACCTTCCTGTATCTTGATAACGTCACCATCTGTGGCCACGACCAGCAGGACCATGACATCAACCTCCAAAAATTCCTCCGCTCCGCATAACTCCTTAACCTCACATATAATAAGGATACGTGCATGTTTCGCACCGACCGTCTAGCCATCCTCGGCTACGTAGTGCGTAACGGAGTGATAGGCCCTGATCCCGAACGCATGCACCCCCTGATGGAACTCCCTGTCCCCAACTCCCTCAAATCCCTTAAACGCTGCCTGGGCTTCTTCTCTTATTACGCCCAGTGGGTCCCGAACTACGCCGACAAAGCCCGCCTCCTCATCCAATCCAACACTTTTCCACTGTCGATGGAGGCCTGCCAGGCCTTTAGCCGCATCAAAGCGGATATCGCAAAGGCCACGATGTGTGCTATCGACGAGTCCCTCCCATTCCAGGTCAAGAGCGACGCGTCTGACGTAGCTCTGGCGGCCACCCTCAACCAAGCGGGCAGACCCGTGGCCTTCTTCTCACAAACCCTCCACGCTTCCGAAAACCGCCACTCCTCGGTGGAAAAGGAGGCACAGGCCATAGTCGAAGCTGTGCGACACTGGAGGCATTATCTGGCCGGCAGGAGGTTTACCCTACTCACAGACCAACGGTCAGTGGCCTTCATGTTCGACAATGCACAGAGGGGCAAGATCAAGAATGACAAGATCTTGTGATGGCGGATCGAGTTGCCCACGGCCAACTACGATATCTTGTATCGTCCTGGGAAGCTCAACGAGCCTCCTGATGCCCTGTCTCGCGGTACCTGCGCCAACGCGCAGATTGACCGCCTCTGCACCCTCCACGCGGTCCTCTGCCATCCAGGGGTAGACCCCTTCTATCACTTTATCAAGACCCGCAACCTGCCCTATTCCATTGAGGAGGCCAGGACCGTGACCAGGGATTGCCACATTTGCACAGAGTGCAAACCGCACTTCTACCGCCCCGAGCAAGCGCATCTGGTAAAGGCGCCCCGCCCTTTTGAACGTCTCAGCATGGACTTCAAGGGTCCCCCTCCCCTCCAACAACTGCAACACCTACTTCTTAAGTGTGATTGACGAGTACTCCCGCTTCCCTTTCGCCATCCCCTGCCCCGACATGACCACAACAACCGTCATCAAGGCCCTCCTCTCCATTTTCTCCCTGTTCAGTTACCCCGCTTACATCCACAGCGACCGGGGGACCTCTTTTATGAGCGACGAGCTGCGTCAATTCCTGCTCAGCAGGGGCATAGCCTCTAGCAGGACGACCAGTTATAACCCTCGGGGTAACGGGCAGGTCGAGCGGGAGAATGGCACAGTCTGGAAGACCGTCCTACTGCCCCTACGGTCCAGAGATCTCTCTATCTCCCACTGGCAAGAGGTTATCCTCGACGCCTTCCATTCAATTCGGTCTCTCCTCTGCGCTGCCACAAACCAAACACCTCACGAACGTCTTCTTGTTTTCCCCAGGAAGTCGTCCTCCGGATCCCCACTCCCGACTTGGCTGGCCACACCCGGGCCCATCTTGCTCCGGAAGCATGTGCGGGTGCACAAGTCCGACCCGTTGGTGGAACAAGTCCAGTTATTCCACGCTAACCCACAGTACGCGTACATGGAGTATCCCGATGGTCAGCAGGACATGGTCTCCCTTTGAGACTTGCCACCCGCCGGCGTGCGGCCCCAACCCCCCACATCAACACCCTCCGCCCAGTCCCACCTCCCCTGGTGCCCCCGCAACCCAGCGCACAGGAACCCCCTCCCCCGGCCAGAGCTTTGCTAGCACCGACCAGGGGTACGGACACAGGATCACGACCGCTGCTCCCGGGGTCAAGGACTGCCACCGGCCCAACGTCACCGCCATCGCGTCTATCTGATGTTCCACTGGACTTTTATCGGACTCCTTGTGTCATTTAGAGTTCCAATGTACAAGTTGCACATGTTTTTCGTTTTGTTTCTAATTATGTATTGTTCATAGCTTGTATCTTGTCGTCGCGAGCCAGTGGGCAGCTGCCATTTACCTCGGTACACCTCGTTCTCTCTAGTCATACCACCAGTCCAACAGCCCCCCCCCCCTTACTCCTGCCCCCCCCGGCTTCTTTCTCCACAAGGGGTGAATGTGGTGGTATAACTAGGAGGTGTACGGTACCTATCTGCCATTGGCTCAGGTCGGTCATGTGCCTCTCTGCTGATTGGTTGCGGCTAGTCATGTGACTTCTCACCCATTGGCCGAAAGGCAAGTAGTGCCGCCTGCGAGGCGGGGTATAAGAACCCGTAGGACCCGGCAGTCGGCCTTTCTCTGTAAGTCGACTGTCGGGCACACAATTAGTTGATTAAAGCCTGATATATGGAACTTCTTCACGACTCAAGTCCAATTGATGGTACATCAAAGGGAATAATACATAATGAAAGGCAAGACCCTGGGAGGACCAGAGGGATCTTGGTGTGCATGTACACTGGTCCCTTAAGGTAGCAAGGCAGGTAGATACAGAAGGCACATGGTATACTTGCCTTTATTAACCAAAGCACAGAATTTAAGAGCAGGGAGGTTATGATGGAACTGTATAAAAGATTGGTTAGGCCACAAGTTCTGGAATCCACATTACAGTACTGATGTGATCACACTGGAAAGGATGAAGCGATTTTCCCCTTGATGAAAACATCAATGGCTAGAGAGCATAGGATTAAGGTAAGGGGCAGGAGGTTCAGAGGGGATGTGAGGAAAAACATTTTCACCCAGAGGGTAGTGGGAATTTGGAACTCTCTGCCTGAAAGAGTGGTGGAGGCAGAGACCCTCACAACATTTAAGAAGTATTTAGATGTGCAGTTGTAATACCTACGAGTACGGGCTCAGAAATGGTATTAAAATAGTTAGGGCTGGTCTGGTGTCGATGTGATGGGCTCAGGGGTCTTTTCTGTGTTGCTTTAAATTATAACTCACTCACTCAGTAGAAAGTATTGGGATGGACAGAAGTTGAAAGACAGGCTGATCCCTGAACGGGACACGCAGCCTCCAGAAGCTGATTCCCGAAGTGGAGTATGCATACTGTTAATAATAATCGCTTATTGTCACAAGTAGGCTTCAATGATGTTACTGTGAAAAGCCCCTAGTCTCCACATTCCAGCACCTGTTCGGGGAGGCCTGTATGGGAATTGAACCCACGCTGCTGCCTTGTTCTGCATTACATAGAACAGTACAGCACAGAACAGGCCCTTCGGCCCTCGATGTTGTGCCGAGCAATGATCACCCTACTCAAACCCACATATCCACCCTATACCCGTAACCCAACAACCCCCTCCCCCTTAACCTTACTTTTTTAGGACACTACGGGCAATTTAGCATGGCCAATCCACCTAACCCGCACATTTTTGGACTGTGGGAGGAAACCGGAGCACCCGGAGGAAACCCACGCACACACGGGGAGGACGTGCAGACTCCGCACAGACAGTGACCCAGCCGGGAATTGAACCTGGGACCCTGGAGCTGTGAAGCATTTAGGCTAACCACCATGCTACCGTGCTGCCCAAGCCAGCGATTTAGCCCAGTGTGCTAAGGAGCATGGCTAATGTCTCTTAACTGTATAATGGCAGACATTCACCTTTCTGTAGTGTAGAGGTTGCTGGTAGTCAGGCTTACCTGTCACCACTCACCTTCCCACTACTTGTTCTTCCAATCACAGTTTGCTTCTCTTTCCCTGCTTGCTACTTAAAGGCTTACTATTGAGATGCAGGAAGGTGAATAGTAGCGCACGAGCCTAAGAACCGAGTGTGGCGATGGTTCGAGGAAACAGATGTTGGCCAAACCACTGTCCGTGTGGGAGAGGCAGCTGCTTAACCCGCAGGCCAGCAGACTGTTAGGCCAACATGGTCTGCCTGACTGAGGCCATCACCCTACTGGAACCATCTCACAAAGGAATTACTATGGTAGGAAGTTTGGGAAGGGGGGGGGAGTGAGTGAGTGAGTGTGTGAATGATTTGAGGGAACTTGGGGAGAGGGGCTGTTGTGAAAGTGAGGGGAGGGGGTTTGGGAAAAGTGGCTACTGAATGAGTGAGTGCGGAGAGGGGCTTTGGGAAGGGGGCTGCTGTATGACTGAGTTGGAGCAGGCCGTTTAAAAGGGGGGGGGCTGATGGGTGCTAAGTTAAATATGATTAATATAGATAAATGTTTATCTGTAATGTGTAAATATAATGAGTTACAAATTGTGTTGCCATTAAAGGGGTAGATAAAAAAATAACCCTGTCTGCAATGGTGTACAAAGTTGGTAAATCTGAATAGGGGGTCATCACCAAGAAAAAAAGCTGAGGAACTACGGACGTAAAAGAACAGGACTTGTGTCATGCCTTGAACAATTTCAGGACGAGTTGATCACCCAAATGTCACAATGGGACAGCCCCCAGACATGAGCAACAGATTGGGTTGGAAATGTAGAGCTAGTAAACTTTCCAGGATTTCAGATAGGAGCTTTCGTGGAACGAGAGAGTAGTACAGGGCAGAAGGAGGCCATTCAGCCATTTTGACTCTTTTTTTTGAAGAGCAATCCAGTTAATCCTCTGCCCCAAACTTACCCCTTTTCCCTCCGTTTTTTTCTTTTTCAGGTATTTATCCCATTCCCTTTTGAAGGATAATAATGAATCATTGTCCATTGCCCTATCTAACCCATATCTAACCATTCATTGTACTTTAAAAAAAAAGCCATCCCCTGTCAGGCAAGGAGGGTCTCGCGATCATAAGGGATCTGTCCAGGGGGAGGAGCCTCATTTCCCCAGATTATTTTTGTGGGATTATTCCAGAGGAACGCACCTGCAATAATACAAACATACCTTGGCGCAGCGCCTTCTCATTCACCACCACAAGCAATTGGGGTCTGCACAGTACATACTCTGACCCCTTATTGGTCTAAAATGCTGATTGTCGGTCACATCGGCAGCATTAAAGGAGAGCTGAGGCCACTTGCCCTATTTTATGGCAACTTTGGCCCTGTTAGCATCAGGAAATAAACGTTCAACTTGGCCCCAATCTCAACAAAATATACATTTGTGCGTGTCTCTACAAATGTCCCAAAGAAGGGTTAAGAGGTGTGGCTGGGAAACAGTGCTGCAGTAATAATTAGTGCTGGGTTTAATTACAGCTATTTGTTTTTACAAAAAGGTGTGTCTTCCGAATGTCTGACAGCTTCACCCTCCTTGGCCAATCCTCTCTCCTGTCATTTCTGAGATCATCTCTGTATCCTGACCTGATGCTGACCTCTCCACACTCTACATTGTGAATGTATCCTGTGATCTGGCCTTGCCATAATCTAACTAACATTTGCATTTTTAGGACTTTAAGACAATATTTTTTTTAACTTCAAGGCAAAAGTGAAGATAATTTGTTTAAGAACCAACGGTGACATGAGTGAAAACAGTTTGTTTTGTGAGTTATGATCAGGAAGGCATAGCCTGAAATAGTGATGGAAGCAGATTTAGTAATAACTTTCCAAAGGATATTGGATAACCACTTGAAGGGGATAAATTTGAAGGGAAATTGAGGAAGGACAAAGATGGGGGGACTAAATTGGACATTTCGAACATGGTCCAATGGCCACGCTGCGCCTTAAAAGCAGCTCGCTGAAGTGCAACGTGGCCGATAGAAGCTGGGAGACCCCGCTCCCAGCTGCCCAGCTCGCAACACCTCGCGAGGTACGACACGATCTCGTGAGACATTGCGATGTAAATCCCACCCATTGTGGACGGCAAATCTGCATATTAGAGTGAGACAGCTAGTTTCACTCCGAGGTGCAGCGTTCCAAGGTAATTGAGGCTTTGGGATTCACCCTCTTCTCTTGGCACTGCCAAGGTGCCCAGGTGACACTCACAGTTGGCACTGCCAGGGTGCCAAGCTGGCATTATTTGCACACATTCGGGCTGGGGTCTCCTGCGTGGATGTTGTAGGGGTGCGGGGACACTCCCATAGTGCAATTGGGTGGGGGAGGGTGTAGTCAGGGTTTGCTTCCAGGGCCTCGGAGACCAATCTCTTGCAACACATTGTATAAAATGGGGCTATGTGCGGCCTCAGCTTCACATTTCCCGCTGAGGCTCCTTATACAACCCGAGTTGCCTTGTGTAGTCATGTGCTTCTTGGTGCAGCGAGCCCTGGGGAACACACAGCTAAACGCGCTTGCTATGGGACTTTGTTCCCAATTTGTTGAATCGAGCCCCTCTTTTCAAGATCAGTATGATTGGATGAATGGCCTCCTTCTGTGCTGTGGGGCAGAATGGTCACATTTTTTATAAAGTGTCAGTCCCGGTGAGAAAACCGGGGAAAATCCCACCGGCACTGACTGTGGGGAAACTCACTATATATTCAGCCTCTTTAACAGAATTGATTTCTCTGATTTGCTCACCCAGGAAAACGTAATCTTTGCAATCTGTGGGAGGCTCTTTTTAAACACCTCCCCAGCACTTGTTCCGAGTCCAATCGGAGGGGGGGTTGTCAGGAAGACAGCACCACGATTCATGGAGGGACCTCTGAGCAAACTCCTGGATGGTGATGAGCAGAGGCCTGACATCCTCTGCCCTCGATTAGACAGTTGTCCAGCAAACAAGGTTACCAATCTCGCCTGGGAGGCAGTGACCGTGATAGTGAATGCCAGCTCGCTCCAGAAGAGAACGGGGCTACAGTGCCAGGAGAAGATGAATGACCTCCGTGCAGCCTTCTCGTGTCTCCCTCTGCATCCCTCAACACACAGCACACCTCCACGGTGACCTCTCACCCAGTCACCCTCACCGAGTCCCAACACTTCTGATGTCACTCTTTTTCCCCACCCATCCCCACCCCCCATGGTCCTTCCAGTAGATAATCTGCTCCTCACATCCCCGCTTTCACTCACATCCCACACTTTTTTAAAATTTAGAGTACCCAATTAATTTCTTCCAATGAAGGGGCAATTTTGCGTGGCCAATCCACCTACCTTGCACATCTTTGGGTTCTAGGGGCGAAACCCACGCAAACACGGGGAGAATGTGCAAACTCCACTCGGACAGTGACCCAGAGCCGGGATCGAACCTGGGACCTTGGCACCTTGAGGCAGCAGTGCTAACCACTGCACCACCGGGCTGCCCTCTCACATCCCACACATGCCAGACTACATCACCATCTGACCTGGCAGGGCTCCCACCCACACTCTCCCCATCTGTCTCACTGCAGGGCAAACCCCAGCACAACCGGCGTGTGCGGGCACAGACTGCTGGAGTCATGCCCGAGTCATGACCAGACCTGTTCAGAGGCCGAGGTGAGGGCAGCTGACAAAAGTGAGACCCCTCAACACATGCCGTCACAGTGCAAGCCTCACCTGAGTTAACTTTCTCCCATCAGTCTGCCCCTGTGATGTACTAATGTCATCTCGCTTCCCTTGCAGGTCAATCAGTCGACCAGCCCGGACCATCCTCATGCCCTCTGGAAACCACAGACCTAAGCAGTTCTGAGGGAGACATCTCAGAGACAAGCATTGAGGAGGCACCACAGCTGTCACCAGCACAGATACTCACATCTCGGTGGTAATAACTAGCAGGCAACCTTCTGGGTCACCCACGGGTAAGAACCTCGCAGATGAAGATCACAGCAGGCGGAGGAAGGAACACCCCAGGAATTCGCCACTCAGAGAGATGCCGGAGTTCAGGACTCTACTGAGACCCAGGCCGATGACTGTATCTGGGTCCGGTCATCCCAGAGCTATAAAGGCAGCATCGTGAGCATAAGCAAAGGATGGCACAGTCCTTCTCGGACTGCAAGGCTGACTGGAGGTGTCCCATTCTCTTCTGACCCTTGGAGTCCACTTAGCACACCACTTCCTGTGAGCGACGTATCTCCAACCCTGGAGATCAAGCATGGCAACACAGCAATAACCATGCTGCCCGAAAGGACCGGGCCCCCCAGGGGACTCCCACCAAGGTCATCTCAGGCAACAGGGCATGGAAGTCAGCAGGCCACCTCATCCTCAGTTCTGGATCCTGGGGATATACCTAGATGTAGCGGGTGGGAGAAAGAGCAAGAAACCTTAGTACCTAGTGGGCACAGGTGAACTGAGGTACTAGTAGAGAAGTCACCATTTTAATAGCGCACTTGAATTAAAAATCACCCCATTCAGCGACAGTCTGCATTCAGCTCTTTGCCAGGCAGGAGTCAGACATGTCCCAGATGATTAACAAAGCATTGCTCTGTCCTTACTGAAAGTCATCATCATTCTCCAGCACATTCTCCTCAGTCTGATTAGGTCTCACCCTCCCAAAAGGTGTGCAGGGTAGGTGGAGTGGCCATGCTAAATTACCCCTTAATTGGAAAAAAAAAAGAATTGGGTAGTCAAACAGCCCCATTCTCCTACAGCATCAATCGCCTCCACCCCGATGATCTCCCCCAGGCACCACAGTAGTGAGAAAAAGTGAGACCCCATGTTGGGAGAGATCTTCACACCCTAGCCTGGGTCGTTTAATCCGCAGCCCATGAGGATATTTTAAATTTAGTGACAACTCGGGCAGCACGGTGGAGCAGTGGTAGCTCTGCAGTCTCACAGCGCCGAGGTCCCAGGTTCGATCCCGACCCTGGATCACTGTCCGCGTAGAGTTTGCACATTCTCCCCGTGTTTGCGTGGGTTTCACCCCCACAACCCAAAGGTGGATTGGCCACGCTAAATTGCCCTTTAATTGGAAAAAATGAATTGGGTACTCTAAATTTATAAAAAATAAATAAATAAATTTAGGGATAACTCAAGAATACAAAGGAATCGGCAACATGCAACAAAAAGAGTCACAAAAATCAGTAATATGCTAAAAGCTAAAAGTTTACAAAACACAAAACCACCATCTCCCAAGCCAGCACACACACACAACCAGCCCTGTCTCCAACTGGAGCCCCACATTGACAGAGAGGCGCCCAATGAGCAGCACAGACCATGGGACAAGGACACACCGATACGGGGAATGAAGTGCCTCAACCCTTGAAAGCCTCAGCAAACTGCGTGACTCCCCAATGGGGGAAGAGTAAGGGCAGTTAGGTGCATTCAATGGACCTGTGTTCTGGTCCATTGAACCAATGAGGTCACCCAGGTTACCCAGTCAGGTGGTGGATGTTGACACCGGTGCAGAGGCCACAAACACCCGCTGAGACTCGCTACCACAAGACTCATGCATCAATATTTGCACTGGTTAACAGATAATTCGACTGCTCAAGACGCAGTTCCGGTGTTTGGAATAGTCAGGGGTGTCCTCCAATACAGCCTCAGAAGGTGTCCCGCATCGTCGTGGTCCACTGTGCTCTGCACAGCCTGGTACTGCAGCGGGAAGAGCAAATGGAGATGGAGGAGCACCACATCTCCTCAGATGAGGAAGATGTCAAGGAAGGCAGCGAGGTGAAACTCACAAAGCATGAGAAAGAGGAAGGACCTTGGATGATGACCAGGGCCCGCATAGGGCGCAGGACTAGGAATTCCCTCATAGCCTCTCTCCTTGGTGATGACAAAGACTAATATTAATAATAATCGCTTATTGTCACAAGTAGGCTTCAATGAAGTTATTGTGAAAACCCCCTAGTCGCCACATTCCGGCGCCTGCTCGGGGAGGCTGGTACGGGAATTGAACCCGCGCTGCTGGTCTTGTTCTACATTACAAGCCAGCTGTTTAGCCCAGGTTCTTGTCTTTCTCCAGCTATTGTATGTCGGCACCTGATCAATATTCAGTGAGGGGTGAAATCCCGGTGGGAGGGCTCGCTAATGAGATGTTAATGTATTCAAATGAGGTTCCAAACTTTCCATGGCGGGATTCACTGGCGAGAGACCTGGAAAATCGGAAAACGCGATCTCGCTGGCGAGAATTACATTTCGCGATTCTTGCCGTATTTCGCGCTCACATCGCCTTTCTCGCTGATGGTTAATGCGGGCTGAAAATCACCCCTGTGGACTTGAACAATATGGCTGACAACTGGCTCCACCGCGGCTTGCTCTCATCTGCCAAAACTGCTCGCTTTTCCAGAGTCACCCTGCAAAGCAAAGATAGCTCAGTCTTTTTTTTCTATTACAACCGATCATCCCAAATCCCTTTGTTCCGTCTCCTCCACTCTGTTACAAATGTGACGAGCACATGTACAGATTGACTTCATGACACTCCTGTGAAGCACCTTGGGACATTTTATTGCTTTAAAAGTGTTATAAAACTATAAGTTGTTGCTGCCGTAGAGGTATTTCCGTAACCTGGAAAGAGAGAACTTGAATACGTACACCACCTTTTGAACTCAGGAATTTCCCCAGGTTCCTTGCAGCCGAAGAGTTCTTTTTCAGTGAAGTAATTGTTACTTTGTCGGCAAATGTGACAACCAGTGTGCAGACAAGAGTCAACACAAAAGCAGAGATAAGTGAGCAGAGGATTTGATTTGGTAATTTTGATTGAGGGATCAATATTGGCCAGGGGTGTGGGAAATCTCCCTTGGTCTTCTTTGAATAGTGCCTTGAGATCTTCACACCATCGAGCAAGCAGTCGAGGCCTCATTTTAATGAACCAGACACCTGGAGACAGGCCCTTTCAAAATGGAGCTCCACTTCATTGGTATGTCTACTGATTCCATCTTGAGGTCATTGCCACTCCTTTAAACCCAGGTGAAGGCATGGAAAATTGACTTGACAAAGCACGAAAACAAGCTTTTCCATGGACTTTCCATTATTTATATTACAGAGCAAGAGGCGAAATAAGATCCAGCGGGGTCTTTAGGGCAAGCTGGGAAAACTCGCACTTCCCTTTGTTGCTGGCAGTGACCTGGTGCTAACCCAGCTTGTGTGCTCTCAAAACTACAGTGAGCTAGAAGTTCCAAATGGATCTTCACAGTATTGCAATGAGCATTATGCACACTGGATAATTTTAACCAGCTGCCATAGACAGATCTGTTCTCACAGCTATCTGCAAGCACAGGCATCAAGCAGGGGACTGTCTCACAAACCTGTTTATTTTAGTCTTTTGTATATTCCAGCTAGCGTAACTTGTAAAAATTTAAATTCTCTTGTGAGAACTTGTCTTCTATTGGCTTTTAACTTTGAAATCAACATACATATGGTCCTTTTAAGGTTTATAATGATTTAATTCATCTTTTCATTTAAATATGAAGAGGCAAAGGAGCTACAGTTATTTTTTTATAAATTTAGCGCACCCAATTAATTTTTTTCCAATTAAGGGGCAATTTAGCGTGGCCAATCCACCTACCCTGCACATCTTTGGGTTGTGGGGGCGAAACCCACGCAAACACGGGGAGAATGTGTAAACTCCACACAGACAGTGACCCAGAGCCGGGATCGAACCTGGGACCTCAGCGCCGTGAGGCAGCAGGGCTAACCCACTGCGCCACCGTGCTGCCCTGAAGCTACAGTTATGTCAGGTTAACTGACGATTAAGGATGTCAAACATGTTGGTGTAGGTCCCCTGTGTTTTATGGAGATATAAGTCATAAAAGAATTGAAACAGTCTGATTTTAACATGTAATGACCTCCAATTAGCATTATTGGTTGGCCAATTGGAGTATGAGCTCCCTCAATGATAGCTCATTGAGGGGCCCATATAAGCACCTGTGTAGGCTTTGTGAGGAGTCTTAAGTTGACTGGAATGCTAGCAGCACTGTTTGGAGCTGCTCTTGTATCTAGTTATTGGCAATAAATATTGGCGTGGTGATGGGACTCCTGCCTCCTGTGGATTATTACACAACACAAAAAAATAGAACTAACTGATTTACTTTGAGCTGGGACACATGCAAATGATGAAAGTTTTGTTCAAAGTGTCTCCCTGTTGCAGTGAATTTTTGTATCTGAAAAGCACAATGGCTTCAGCCAGCTGCAACCTTCCATAGCCTGAGGTCACTCATGTGAATCTGAATGACCTTGTGTGCATTTTGCAGAAACCTCTTAATTACCCCTCTCTTCATCACCCCTCCCCCCCCCCCCCCCCCCCCACTGCATCCCCACTACCTGATGTGCATTTCTGAAAGGGACAAATTGGCTGAATTCTTCCCCCCTCTATCTAACCTTGAGGGAAGGTATGGCTGTATTCTCAGTATTTTCACTTTACAGCAGAAAGATTCCCTTTGCCTGCCTGGTTACGTGCAGCAGGTTGGTGGTACTTTTGCAAGTGACCTAAACAGGTTGGGAATGCATCAGATTCCCAGTCAATCACTCCGTCTAAATCCAGCACCGACAGACATCCTGCCGCAAGGAACTTCACAAAGAATTTTCACAAAGGCTGACAAAGAGTACAAAAAGTACTTTGAGGATCAGGATGTCAAACCTCCTCACTTAAGATGTTCTTGAAATGAAAGAAAAGGCAGACTGTGCATTCAACTCCCACCCTCAGAGGGAGCAATATAACCCTCGGGGCAAACCACATCCAAAATTAACAATGGTCTGTCAGGTTAACAGCTTTCTCCTCCCTCCCCCTCCCCCACTCTCCCATGGCAGTGAGTCATGTTACCAAGTCGTGTGTTGGGCACTGACAACGCCCACCAAGGGAAGAGCAGGTCCAGATGCAACAGCTCACAAAACAGCGTTTTTCAATTTTATGTCGCAGGAGCGTTGTGAAGACCAGTTACGTTAGAATGTGGAACTGAGGGCAGCACGGTGGCGCAGTGGTAGCATTGCAGTCTCACGGCGCTGAGGTCCCAGGTTCGATCCCGACTCTGGGTCACTGTCCGTGTGGAGTTTGCACATTCTCCCCGTGTTTGCGTGGGTTTCGCCCCCACAACCCAAAAGATGTGCAAGGGTAGGTGGATTGAACACGCTAAATTGCCCCTTAATTGGAAAAATGAATTGGGTACTCTAAATTTAAAAAAAAAAGAATGTGGAACTGGCCACCACAGGGGTAGCTGGATAAATATACGAGAGAGAAAGTGACAGAAAGACATACTGATGGGGTGAGGTGAAGGAGGCCAGGAGGAAGTCTGCATGTGGCATAAACCCCAGAACAGGCCAGCTACTGTGCGGTGAACTGCGTAAAATCAGTAGAAAATAAAGTCAGGTATTTAGGGCGGGATGCTCCGGACGGCGATGCCAGAATCGCGTTCGACCGGCGAAACCCCATTTGCGTCGAAATTGGGGGCCGCACCCCTTTTGCAATGCTTCACCCCCTCAAAAACTCCATCAGGGTGGCCTCAGGATGTCACCTGAGGCACTCCCCCGATGCTCCGACAGCATGGAACACTTATCCTTTTTGTTGTGAACCCGTCGTGGCGGCTGCGGGCTGAGTCCAGCGCCGCCACAGTTGGGGGGGGGGGGTGAGCCATTCCGCGGGCAGGAGGGGCTTCGATGGGGCCTGGGGGCACTGGTGGGTGTTGGCAAGGGGGGGGGGGGGTTACTGGGGACAGAATGTGGCAGGCCAGGTCCACGCACGGCCAGCACCATGTTGCATGGCATGGCCGCTGCAGGCTGCCGCCGTGTGCATGCGCCCCCACGGACCTGGCAGTTCTCTGGCCATGCCCGCAGGTAAAGCCGAGGCCTTTACACTGCTTGGCTGCTTGCCCCCCACAAGACGGAGGGTCGGTGCAGCTTTTGCGCCATTTTTCTGGTGTAAAATGCCACTGTTCCCACACCCTTAATGCTTCAAACTCCATCCATAATCAATATAAACTATTTCCATCCCCATGGAATGAGAGAACTTTTACCAAACACTGTTGCTGAGCATGAACTTTGGGTGACACAAAGAACATAGAACAGATACCTGGCAAATCAAAGTTTTCCCATGATACAGATCCAGGAAAAACATACATAACCCTAGTCCAGAAATAACATTTCCCTAAATTCATTATATTTTGTTATCCGATACAGTCTACAGTTTGAGATCTTGTGATAGAATAATCTTCCAACAAATTGACTCAAAAAGTGATGTGTTGATATTTTATGCATCCCATTTTGCTGTTGAACAAAGGCTGCACATTGGAATGAATGTGCGGCCATCCAAATCTTTATTGAATCCCACAACTGCCCTCACAGAAGCAGGAGCCCGAACAAATCATCACACAGGCACCGAGATATCTCTGAAGAACTACCCTCCCCCTTCCAGTTCATGACACACAAAAGAATTGCTTTGCAGACAATTCAAAGGCAGGAACTTTACTCTCTTGCTAACGATATTTAAATCTTTAAATACGCCTTGTCAGCGTTTTTCAGAGGGATGTCACCACCTGATTTCCTTAACAATTCAACCGATTGGACTTCCCAAATAGAAGGCTCTTGCAATTCAAAACTTGAACCATATGGCTCAGTTCTCTCTTTGATCTCCTCTCACTGATTATCTTCCCCTTTACTGGGAGGCAGTAGTTAATGTGAGGGATACCAGTAGCCATTCAATCCTTTGCCTGCCCCCCCCCCCCCCCCCCCCCCCTCCATTTCACCGCCCTACTTTATTTGAGAGCCTAAAAAGCAAACACAAGGCTCCTGAAACAGCGGAGGATGTTTATATTCCCTCTTTATTGTCAACAGGAGGTGAAGCTCCTGCAAAGAAATTTCGCAGCAAACTGCAATTTATTCAGTCCACTCAGTTTGGGTTCCATTTCTCCTGTGGAGCCGAGGGTGACACGGTGACGCAATGGTTAGCACAGTTGCCTCACGGCGCCGAGGACTCGGGTTTGATCCCGGCCTCGCATCACTGTCCGTGTGGAGATTGCACATTCTCCCCATGTCTGCATGAGTCTCACCCCCACAACCCAAAGATGTGCAGGGTAGGTGGCTTGGCCACGCTAAATATAGTATTTAAAATTTTTAAAATATATATATTGTGGAGCTTGTGTTGTAAACAGGATAGGTCTATTTACACTCACTGTCCCAGATCACACATGAGAAATAATTGCTTCAACCTTAAGCTAGATTCTCCATTTCAGAGACTTTTAAAAATAAATTTAGAGTGCCCAATTCATTTTTTTCCAATTAAGGGGCAATTTAGTGTGGCCAATCCACCTGCTCTGCACATCTTTGGGTTGTGGGGGCGAAACCCACGCAGACACGGGGACAATGTGCAAACTCCACACGGACAGTGACCCAGAGCCGGGATCGAACCTGGGACCTCGGCACCGTGAGGCAGCAGGGCTAACCACTGTGCCACCGTGCTGCTCCCTTTATAATAATCTTTATCGTCACAAGTAGGCTTATATTAACAGTGCAATGAAGTTACTGTGAAAAGCCCCTAGTCACCACATTCCGGCACCTGTTTGGGTACAGGGAGGGAGAATTCAGAATTTACAAATTACCTAGCAACACGTCTATTGGGACTTGTGGGAGGAAACCGGAGCACCCGGAGGAAACCGTCGCAGACACAGGGAGAACGTGCAGATTCCGCACAGACAGTGACCTAAGCGGGAATCGAACTTTGGACCCAGGCGCTGTGAAGCAGCAGTGCTAACCACTGTGCTACTGTACTGCCCTATGGCATCAACCACCATTGATGCTGGAGATGTAGACACAGGGCTGGAGACGACATGAGGGGTTTTCTGGCAACTATCCAGCGCCTGCATGTGCAGTTGGAGGAGTCCAACTGCGTGGAGGGGCAGGAGGCAGTGCCAACCATGCATACCACCAACACCATATGGCTGGCGACCACGGCGGAACTCTTCATAAGAATAATCTTTTATTGTCACAAGTATAAAGTTACTGTAAAAAGCCGCTAGTCGCCACATTCCGGCGCCTGTTCGGGTAAGCTGGTATGGGAATTGAACCCGCGCTGCTGGCCTTGTTCTGCATCACAAGCCAGCTGTCTAGCTCATTGAGCTAAAGCAGCCTGGGAGCAAAGGTGACGGTCATAGATCAAAATGTCCAAGCCCTGAGGCACTCTGTGTGGGCAGTGGCTGAGGCAAAGGACAGGGCTGCCCTGTCACATGCAACTATGATCTAGGACCACCTGGACATTGCAGCGGCGCTCCAGAGCTTGGCCCAGTCATAACGGGTCATGGCCGCGGGCGTTGACAGCATTGCCCGGGCGCTGGCTGACCTGAGCCAGTCACAGAGGGACGTTGCATAGTCTCAGAGGGAGGTGGCTCAGTCCGTGTGCTCCATGGCCAACAAGCAATGAAAGCCTGGTCGAGAAGAGAGCGGCCTCCAGGACAGGCAGCGCCACATGGCGGGGGAGTTCCAGCCGCACCACTTTCCCAAGGAGTAGCCTTGGGGGCCATCAGGCACCCTGAGAGAGGAGGTGGTGATGCAGCCCGTACCAGTGACCCCACAGAAAAGGTGCTGAAACATTACAGCGCCTCGGGCTTCCCCCTTCTATCCCTGGGCAGCAGGAAGAACAGGGCGGCACCATGCCTCCTAGGATGCCCGAGAGCCAGACAGGCCAGTCCAGGCCCGATCGCTCCAGAGGACGGCCACCAAAGGGATCCAGATCACAGGGCGGGAATTGCAGCATGATGTCTGGGTGGATCTCCAGGCGCATCTCCACCCCTGATGCGCCTGGAGATCCACCCAGACGTGGCATTAGGCCACAGAAGACCAGAAAGTTAGACACCAGTTAAGATGGCACGGGTGCAGCACACACGATAGAGTTAGGGGCTAAGACACAACCACGTTCACAATTAACCCCTGTTCACAAATATTTTAACCTGCCTAGTTGCTCTGTCAGAAAGGTATGTGGCTTGTGCTGGGCCGGGCTGGCTGCAGAGGGGGCGCTGCGTGCAGGTGGGGGAGGAGGGGGGGCATGGGCGGCCGTTGGAGGAGGGCACGGGTCAGGGCCCACAGATCAGCCACCACTTGCCACCCTGATACCCTGCCCCATCCCTCTCCACCTCAACCCCCATCCATCCCCCCCTTCGTCCACGTCAACATCCCTGTCCCCCGATCCCCACCTCTGCCACCCCAAGGGTTCGGTGGGAGATCATAGAATTTTTACAGTGCAGCAGGAGGCCATTCAACCCATCGAGTCTGCACCGGCCCTTGGAAAGAGCACCCATCCCAAGCCTTCCACCCTGTAACTCCACCTCAGCTTTTTGGACACCAAGGGCAATTTAGCATGGCCAATCCACCTAACCTGCACATCTTTGGACTGTGGGAGGCAACCGGAGCACCCAGAGGAAACCCACGCACACAGGGGGAGGATGTGCAGACTCCGCACAGACAGTGACCCAAGCTGGGAATCGAACCTGGGACCCTGGAGCTGTGAAGCAACTGTGCTAACCACTGTGCTACCGTACCGCCCACATGTGATGGAATGGGCAACTTGCATGCAGGGGATCACCCTGGTGGATGGTGGAAAGTGCTATGGTGGACAGGAGTCAGACGCTGTCATGATGCAGAGCACCAGAAGTTCATTGCAAAGCTGGTCCCACTATCCTGCATCCCATGGACCAGACCAGCTGTTACTGTTAATCCAGGGCCCGCACCCCGAAGTGAGGCAGGTAGTCATCACGGAGGGGGTTGCAGGTTCCGTGAGGGGGGGGGGGGGTGGCTTGTGGGGATGGGACGGGATGTTCATGCTGCCATTGGCCAGGCCCGCTAGTCGGTGAACCTGGAGGTGATTAGAGTGCTCCCTGCTGTAGCCATGCTGGCCACGCAAAATGGACACTGAGCCAAACTAAAATGGATGACAGCAGGGGAAGCCTGTTTAGTGAGAACAGACAGCCTGCTCTCAACTAATTAGCATTTTGCAAGCAGCAAACCAGTTTTCTGGCCAGGTGCAGATCTCCAAGCCAAAGGTGTTAATGGCAAAGCGCTTAACATTCTGATAAGGCGGCCCAGATCCAGGCACACACAATGGCAACATTTCCATCTCAATGTAGCACTTAATTGGTGGAGCAGACAGGATGGCACCAGAGTAACGAATATCGAAACCACCCCCCAACATCGAGGGAAGCCCCGCATTGGAGGATTTCGAAGGTAGCCGTTTGGAAACGTTCCAATCGGTACCGAAAGGTAGAGCCCGCCTAGAAGGGGGCAAGGACATTAGAGAGGGGTATAAAAGCAAATCCCCCACAGAGCCCGGTCTGTTAAACCCGTGCTCCGGCTCTGACTGACATCTTGCACCCTGACTCCAGCCGTTGAGCACCAGCCGCCGAAACCGTAAGTTCAACGCTCGCTACGCGATCCAAGCCCACTAGACTCCCAAGTACCAGAACGCTTGCTGAAGGCTGCAGTACCAAACCAGGACGAGGGCCTCGTTCTCTGACCTTGCCTGTTCCTGTTAGATAAGTATTCTGTTTGCTTAAGTTTAGTTATAGCTTAGTCTCTTAGTGTGTGTATGAGTATTTATTATAACTGTATAATAAATATTGATCGTTTGAACTTTACTAATCGGTGTATCGTCTTTATTACTTTGAACTTGACCTTGGAATACTTGTGACGTTGCCTATACGGCAACTGGCGACTCCAGAGCTAAATAATTACATAGAACAGAGCCTAGTAGTGTTAAGCACACGTCGAACCCGGAGGCGTGTTAATACACTCCAATAAACGCGTTTTACGCCCATAGTAAAACGTGCAACATTTAGTGGCGACATCCTGACGGGACCCTGTTTTAAGTGGAAACACCACAGTGTCCAGGACCCTGAAATTTGAATTAGAACTCCAAATTGCAGAGAAAGAAAGAG
Organism: Scyliorhinus canicula; assembly: GCF_902713615.1. NCBI lineage: Eukaryota > Metazoa > Chordata > Chondrichthyes > Carcharhiniformes > Scyliorhinidae > Scyliorhinus > Scyliorhinus canicula. The sequence continues at coordinate 59,916,163 of NC_052160.1, read as the reverse complement.
ATCACAAGTATTCAAGGTGTTCAAAATAATAAGCGAAATTCGGAAGTGTGTTTAGTGCATGCGTACTAACAGGGCTGTAAGGTAAAACTGAAAGCTTTTTGTTGCGACAAACTTTCGGTAGTTTTGTGATCGGAAAATAGCGTAAGCCGTACCCTTTTCTCGAAACACCACCCCAGCAACCCCCTGTTCCAAATTATACAAAGAGAGTCAGAGGAAATGGCCATGCAGGCAATGGAACGTCTGATGGATCCAGCAAAGTTTGTGGTCGCAGCGACCAGCAGCAGTAGCAGAGTAGGCCAGTGTCCCACGTGGGAGCTGGAACTCCGCAAATATCTGCAGGGAAAGGGATGGCCCCTTTGGAAAGAGTTTTGTGCAAATGAGGAGACAGGTCCCGGGAGTATAGGTCATACTTGGTGGGAGAACCTCTCTCAGATACACAAAAATAATTTAGGTAAAGCACGCAAGCCGATGGCGATTGTGTCCTGTTTGGCACAGTTGCGAGGCGCAGAGGAGGTCATCAGGACGCTCCGGACAGATTTAGAAGAGAGGAATAGGATGAGTAAGGTCGATGTCAGGGACATCGAGAAAGAAAACCTGGAATTAAAAGGGAAGTTGGCAGAGAAGGATAGAGAGGTGGATGATGCCAAGAGGGCTCATCAGTCTTGTCTAGCTCATCTGAACAGTTCCCAGACCCAGTATGAGAAAGCCTATCAGGACGTGCAACGTGCCGTTCTGATAAGACAGGAATCGGAAAAGCAGGTGGAGGCATTGCAGAGGCAATGTTCTGATCTCAAAGCAGCTTTGAGAGCACTCCATGCTGCAACGACCGAACAAAGACAAAGCACAGTTGACCACGCGAAATGCAGGAAACAGATTGCGGAACTGCAATCTCTGCTTTCGGTGCAGAATGGCTTCCAAAGCACCTTTGGAGCTCAGTTAGATGGGGAAAACGCCCCAGATTGGCAGGAATTAAGCGAGACAGCGCAGCGTTATGTTCAGGGAACATGTGCGCCCGCAGCTCAGCAGAAACGACAGGCACCCCAACCCCCCACAGCTCAGACCATAACCGCACCCATGAATCCCGTAACCACGCAGAGGAAAGCCGAATCAGAAGGCGCCCCAGACATAACTTACACCACCCCTTTAACAGTAACCCAGCTAAGGGACGCTTGTGAAAAGATCACTCCGTTCCTCCCCACCGCAGACCCCCACCAGTTTTTCGCTAAAGTAAAACAGCAGGCTACCATGTACGGCCTGGATGAGAGAGAGCAGGTTAAGCTCACCGTGCTGAGCTTAGACCAAAGTGTAGTAGCAGCCCTCCCCGACCCACAGAACGTGGCAGGAGGCAGCCTAGAGGAGATGCACACCGCCATTTTAGATGCCATCGGGTACAATAGAGGTGACCCCGTAGAAGGATTGAATAAGTGCAGGCAGAAAAGATCCGAACACCCCACAGCATTCGCAGGAAGGCTGTGGATTCATTTCAGCGCAGTTTTCGGACAGTTAGATAGAGCGCATTTAACCCGCGAAAACATGGTTAAGTGGACGCGCACAATTATCTCACACGCAACAGAAGCAGGACAGAGCGCTTGCAATAGTTACGACCCCTCAGAAGAGGCCCATAACGAAAAATGGGTCCTGAAAAGATTGTCCCGCGCTTGGGAGCAATCGCTTCAGGGAAAAGGAAAAGTTAGATCCCCAGAAGAGGCTCAGGCTGCTGCAGATATCCAAGCAGTCAGAGAGCACCAGAAGCCCGCATGGGTAAATGAAGGCAAGAGCAGCCCTCAACAGAAAGGACAGGAATGCTATAACTGTGGACAGTTAGGGCATTGGGCAAAAGAGTGTAATGTACCCCAGCGATCTCAGAGAGGCCAGCAGACAGGCACTCTGAACCACAGTAAGGCAAAACCCATCCACAATGTAGCAGTACAGTCAGGACCCACCAATGTGGACGAGACGAACTGACGGTGTTCGGGCTCCCCCACTTGGGTCTGTGACACACTATGGGACTCATCAGGGAGGCCCGTAGTCACAGCAAAAGTCAAAGGGAAGCCCATAGAGTTACTGTGGGACACAGGAGGATCCCGCACCACCATTAACTCCACAACCACGGCACACGCAGACACGTGGCCGACCACCTCCACCATCACACTTAGCGGGTTCACCGGACACTCGCAGCAGGGGCACATTACAGCACCCATAGCAATTCAGCTAGGGAACATTAGCACAAGGCACCCCGTAGTTCTAGTAAATCTTCCCAGGACAGCAGAACACATCCTGGGGATAGATTTTATGAACGCTCACAGCTTGTCGTTCGACCCAGTCAACCAGTGTGTCTGGCGAATGGCTAGATCAGACAGAGCCCCAGCCACCCTCACAGTAGGAGACTACGCTAATCGGATTAGCGCAGTGGGAGAGTACTCATTCGACCTGACTACACTCCACACCGACAGACAAATTAAGGCCCTACTAAACAAACACAGGACAGCATTTGCAAGTCACCGTCATGACTGTGGCAGAATGACTGGACAAGTTCATGTTACCGGACAGGACCCCCGACCGCAAAAGCAATATAGATTTCCCCTCGAGGCAGAGGTGGAAATAGAAAAGGTTATAGGTAGCTTGTTGGACCAAGGTGTACTGAGAACGGTAGCCTCCACCAACAATGCCCCTATTTGGCCAGTGAGGAAGCCCGATGGATCATGGCGTCTGACCATCGATTATCGGGAACTCAACAAAGTAACCCCCGCAGTAGCCCCAACGGTAGCTACTAGTCCCGAGACCATGCTCAAGCAGGGTCTCAACGCCAAGTACTTCACGGTATTGGACATCAGTAATGGATTCTGGTCAATACCATTGGCAAAAGCGTGCCAATACAAATTCGCATTCACTTTTAAAACTCAGCAGTACACGTGGACATGCCTCCCACAAGGATTCCACAATTCACCCTCCATTTTCCACCGACAGCTGGCAAGTGGATTAGAAAAATTTTCCCGACCCGAATGTCTGGTACAGTATGTAGACGACCTACTACTGCAGACAGACACAAAGGCAGAGCACATTTCGCTTCTGGCCGAACTCCTGGAACTCTTGACTGAAATTGGCTGTAAAGTTAACCCAAAAAAGGCCCAAATATTGGAAAGTAAAGTGATGTATTTGGGATCAGTCATCACGCACGGCAAACGCGAGATCGAATTCAAAAGAATTGATTCGATTGTCAAATTGCCCCTTCCCCAGAATGTTTCAGCCCTCCGGTCGTTTTTAGGACTGGTTGGCTATTGTCGGAACCACATAGACGGATTCGCGACAAAAGCCGCCCCACTTTCAGACCTCCTTAAGAAAGGAGCCCCCTGGGAATGGCTTCCGCAGCATACAGGCGCTGTGGAAGAGTTGAAACGAGCCCTTAGCGCAGCACCCGCGCTGCTAGTCCCCGACCAACTTTCACCGTACGCAATCGAGGTAGCGAGCACCGATCTGACCCTCTCGGCCGTGTTGCTTCAGGAACGGCACGAGCAGCTAAGACCAGTGGCTTATGCCTCCCGACTGTTAGACCCGGTAGAACAAGGATTTTCAGCCTGTGAGAGGCACCTCCTTGCTGTCTTCTGGGCAGTACAGTATTTCTCATACATAACCGGACTAAACCCCATCACCATTCTAACCGAACACACACCCACACAGCTACTACTAGACGGTCGACTGAAGGACGGTTCAGTTAGCCAGATTAGGGCAGCTAGGTGGACCCTACTTTTACAAGGACGGGACATTACAGTAAAACGGACACGCACACACACATACTTAGCAGACAACCTCCAATACCCCGGACAGCCCCATGACTGTGAAATTGTAGCTCCCCTGCATAACACAGGACCCTTTTTTAGCAAAAACACCCCCCAGGAAGATAGGGAACCCAAAACAAAGCCCCCAGCCCACAGACACGTGTGGACCCTTGAGGATTTATGTAGACGGTTCCTCCACAGTTTTAAATGGTGAGCGTATCACAGGATGCGGCATCTATGTAGAGGACGCGCAGGGGCGCGCTCTCGAAGAGATAGCTCTTAAGTTACCAGGTCACTTAGGCGCGCAGGCAGCAGAGCTAGCAGCCATAGCGTACATAGTGGACCACCCCGATTCTTTCCCCAGCCCAGCAGACATATATTCAGACAGCTTATATGTCTGTAATAGCTTGACAGATTTTCTGCCCCTGTGGAGGACACGAGGTTTTGTCTCCGCAGACGGAAAACCCCTTCCATCAGCCCCCTTACTCCAGCATATCCTAGAGAAAGCGAAGGACAGGACCTTCGGCATTATAAAAGTTCGCAGCCACCATAGGTCATCACCCCCTGGGAATGTAAAAGCCGACGCATTGGCTAAGGCAGGTTCCAGGAGAGGACACTTATGGACCCCCCCAGCTAGCGCACCGGCTAGCGCCCCTGTGAGCGCAGTACAAGTCTCACAAACAGAGGTTAAAGATCTCGTGGCAGCACAGAAACAGGACGGAGACCTCAGGGAGGTTTTCAAGGGAAACTTTGTGCCTGCGTACGAGCACTTTAAACACACACTGACCACACATGAGGGTGTGATCATTAAGGACCAACTTTATGTGGTCCCGAAGCAGGACAGGAATCAGATGATTGCCTTGTTCCATGACGGACACGGGCATCAGGGAATTGATGCAACAACGAGGCACCTCAGGCAACTCTGTTGGTGGCCTAATCTCAGGAATGATGTAACGCACTACATAGAGAATTGCCTGATTTGTGCTCAGAATAACCCGGAGAGGTATTCTAAGAAGGCACAACTTCGGCATACTCGCCCAGTTAACGGCCCTTGGACAAACCTCCAGATCGATTTTATAGGTCCATTGCCCCCTTGTAGGAATGGCTATAAATACGTTCTGGTGGTCATCGACACCTTTACCAAATGGGTAGAGGCATTTCCCTCACGAACAAACACAGCAAAGACAGCTGCAAAGATCCTGACCCACCACATCTTCACGAGATGGGGTTTACCCCGAAGTATCGATTCGGACCAGGGATCTCACTTTACAGGACGGGTCATGAGGAACGTCCTGACAATATTCGGAATCAAACAGAACTTCCATATTGCGTATCATCCACAGTCCAGCGGGATTGTGGAGCGCATGAATCGGACCCTAAAAACTACCCTTAGGAAAATGGTTCAACAGAACAATTCCACATGGGATTCAGTGCTCCCCTTTGCACTTATGTTCATAAGAAACACTGTCTCCACATCTACAGGATACACACCACATACACTCATGACCGGACGCCCTATGAAAGGTACAGAATTCCTTTTAGGACTGGACATGACAAGCCCCGAAGTGACGGCCCTCACACATGAAAAGGCAGTTAAAGATCTAGTTGAGACTGTGAGGTCTGCACAGCTCGCAGCCGCAGTCCAGCTAGGGAAACGCCGACAGCAACGTACTGCCTGTTTCAATAAGACCGTCCACACCACAGAATTCCAGGTTGGGCAACAGGTAATGTTATCTGTTTATAACCCCAGCAGTTTTTTGGCTCCAAAATATTCCGGTCCCTACTCAATTTCGGACAAAATTAGCCCCTCCGTTTACAGGATAAAGTATCCTAATGGGAAGACCGCGTGGTTCCATATAAACCAGTTAAAGGCATATGGAACACAGGCCAACCATGCTCACCATGTCCTGCTGGATGCAGCAGAACACTTCACCCCGCCCACCAGAGACACTTTTCCACCATCCCCCTCACAGACCAGTTCATCCACGGACTCGCCCACGACTCCGCCCACAGACCACTACAGACCACGCCCCGACACGCCCACAAGCTGCCACAGCAGAGACAGCAGGACTGACACTGACTCTGAAGACAGCGACAGCACACAGCCATACAGCCCACACTGCACCAACTACGACCCCGACTCCAGTGACCCCATGGAAGTCACCTACCTCAAATATCCAGAACCACCACCCGACCCCGACTACCCCGACAACACACTCGACACTACACAATGGCACAGGGACAACTCATACAGACTTGTCCGCAATGATGAAAGTGACCCCCGGTCACACAATTCCAAAATAGCATGCCTGATCCACACAAGGGTGTGGGATCCGGGAGAGCAGGACGACACGGTGTCTGACTCCCGACACGGCAACCCCTTTGTGACCCTGTTCACAGAGGCAGAATCAAAGTGAGGTGTCCAGATGATGTAAGATAGGAATCGTTTGAGGGAAACGATGTCCTTTCTGATGGAACCTGCACGTATGTTTGTCTTCGTTTTATGTTTGTTTGTCTCAGGATTGTACATTGATCAGCTGGAGGATGGACATCTTCTTTTCAGCTGAAAAGATTGTGACCACCTCACATACACGTTAGTTTGTCCGCAGATACTTTTGAGAACTTCGGTTTGATTGGAGATCTTTTCCAAAGTTGTAAGGCCACACGCCAAATAGCTTGTCCGCAGATATCTCTGAGAACTTCAGTGATGTCCTCAGTTGGAGCATCTTGGCTCCCTTGGTTTTTTAGGTGCCCCTCTATTCGGCGAAATAGAGGCTGCAAGTCACGGTCAACACATTCGTACCCGTTTCTTTCCAGGTTACTCAGGCAGTGGACAAACGGCACTGAGGACCCGCCCTGTCTGAGAACCAACCCTTGGTCAGCCAAGCTCGGGTATGGCACAGCACGCCCTACCCGGGGATCCCATCCAACTCGTACCCGTCGCGGCCCATACGCAACTCATTCGGATGTTTATTTCAAAGTTTGTTTTCATTTTACGTTAGGTAGCCCTTCGGCCGCTATCCCACATGCTATTTACATCCGGGAACATTCGGATGGTAAATCAGCAAAGCCTGCGAGACGGCTCGCAGAAGGAAGGATTGTTAGGTGTATGCTGGTCTTTAAATTCGCTTTTTGAAAAAAAAAATGAGGGGAGTCACAGGGTGTGACTTAGCCAGTCATTTTAAAGGGTCAATTGGGTTTTGAAAGACAGATGCACTAACAAGTAAAGGTCTTAAACTGTGTATTGACAGATACTGTGCTTGATCCCAAAGGTTTCAAAGGACGAGACAGAGGTCGAAGCCAGGATTGTCAATACCGGAGGAAGAAGGAAGAGAAAGAAGAAGAACAGCAAAATGATGGAAGCCCACTTATTACTGTTTAATGTCATATGTATATGTGTGGAAACAAGACACGTTTCCCCCACAACCCCCACCGTAAATGTTTCAATTACAGCAAACCCCCAGTGCTCAGCTCTGATCAGCGAGGTTCAGACCTGGTGTACTAAATTCATGACGTGGTACTCCATGTCCTATATAATCGAATCACTGTTGGTGATCGCGATCCTCATCATACTAGTGCAGACCCTCAGGTTGAGGAAATGGAAGAGGAGAGCCTCTCGTTCCAGCACCTCACCCATCTATAGAGTTCAATCCCCCATCTTCGGATTCCACCAAACCCCTCAACCCCTCACTGATTACAACACTCTGTAAATAAAAATTCAGCCATGTATTATATTGTTCCATACTCGACTGCCGAGTTGGGAAGTGTGATGTTGTGGTGTGAATGGTTAAGATTTTAGAGTGATGAAATGTTAAGTTAAGGTTAAGGTTAATAGTGATAGGTAGAGGTTCCCAGTTGTAGTAATGCATGTCCCTTTGACATAGGGCCAAGTAGAGATGTTAGTTAAAAATTTTTTTCTTCTTCCCATAGTTTAAGATAGAGTAGAACAGGAACTGGCAAGAGGTCAGAACACAAGGAAGGCAAAGTACATAGGTGATCCTTCACAATAGTATGATTGTGAGGATCACAAGGAGGGAATGTAGCCATGCTGGCCACGCAAAATGGACACTGAGCCAAACTAAAATGGATGACAGCAGGGGAAGCCTGTTTAGTGAGAACAGACAGCCTGCTCTCAACTAATTAGCATTTTGCAAGCAGCAAACCAGTTTTCTGGCCAGGTGCAGATCTCCAAGCCAAAGGTGTTAATGGCAAAGCGCTTAACATTCTGATAAGGCGGCCCAGATCCAGGCACACACAATGGCAACATTTCCATCTCAATGTAGCACTTAATTGGTGGAGCAGACAGGATGGCACCAGAGTAACGAATATCGAAACCACCCCCCAACATCGAGGGAAGCCCCGCATTGGAGGATTTCGAAGGTAGCCGTTTGGAAACGTTCCAATCGGTACCGAAAGGTAGAGCCCGCCTAGAAGGGGGCAAGGACATTAGAGAGGGGTATAAAAGCAAATCCCCCACAGAGCCCGGTCTGTTAAACCCGTGCTCCGGCTCTGACTGACATCTTGCACCCTGACTCCAGCCATTGAGCACCAGCCGCCGAAACCGTAAGTTCAACGCTCGCTACGCGATCCAAGCCCACTAGACTCCCAAGTACCAGAACGCTTGCTGAAGGCTGCAGTACCAAACCAGGACGAGGGCCTCGTTCTCTGACCTTGCCTGTTCCTGTTAGATAAGTATTCTGTTTGCTTAAGTTTAGTTATAGCTTAGTCTCTTAGTGTGTGTATGAGTATTTATTATAACTGTATAATAAATATTGATCGTTTGAACTTTACTAATCGGTGTATCGTCTTTATTACTTTGAACTTGACCTTGGAATACTTGTGACGTTGCCTATACGGCAACTGGCGACTCCAGAGCTAAATAATTACATAGAACAGAGCCTAGTAGTGTTAAGCACACGTCGAACCCGGAGGCGTGTTAATACACTCCAATAAACGCGTTTTACGCCCATAGTAAAACGTGCAACACTGCGCGCCGGCCTTGCCCTGCCCATCCTGGCTTTTGCCCGCATCCTCCGCATCAGACAAGGCCTGGCATTCGTCCCCTTCTTCCAGCATGTCGACCCCTGCCGCGTAATATTGTGGAGGACGCAGCAGGCCACCACGATGTGGGAGGCTCTCCTAACGCTATACTGGAGGGCCCCTCCAGAGCAGTCCAGGCACCTGAATTGCATCTGGAGGATGCCGATGCACCGCTCAATCACATTTATTTTTCTATTTTTTAAATAAAGTTAGAGTACCCAATTCATTTTTTCTAATTAAGGGGCAACTTAGTGTGGCCCTGGGTCACTGTCCGTGTGGAGTTTGCACATTCTCCCGGTGTTTGCGTGGGTTTCATCCCCACAACCCAAAGATGTGCAGGGTAGGTGGATTGGCCACACTATATTGCCCCTTAAATGGAAAAAGAAAAATTAATTTAAAAATACAAAAAGCAGAACCAGCATGGCTTCATGAAGGGGAAATCGTACCGGACAAATTTAATAGAATTCTTTGAGGCTAGGATGGCTTGGTGGCGCAGTGGTTAGCACTGCTGCCTCATGGCAGCGAGGACCCGGGTTTGATCCCGGCTCTGGGTCACTGTCCGTGTGGAGTTTGCACATTCTCCCCGTGTCTGCGTGGGTCTCACCCCCACAATCCAAAGATGTGCAGGGTAGGTGGATTGGCCGCACTAAATTGCCCCTTAATTGGAAAAAAAGAATTGGGTGCTCTAAATTAAGAAAAAAAATTTCTTTGAGGTGGAAATGAGCAGGATGGATGAAGGGAAACAGTAGATGTAATCTACTTAGATTTCCAAAAAGCATTCGATAAGGTATCACCCAAATGATTACTTAATAATATAAGAGCCCATGGTGTTGTGGGCAGTACATCAGCATTGATAGGGGATTGGTTAACTGATAGAAGGCAGTAATTGGGATAAGAGGGGCGCTTTATGGCTGGCAACCTGTAACTAGTGGAGTGCTGGGGCCACAATTATTTCCAATATGTATCAATGACTTGGACGAAGGAAGCGAACGTACTATTGGCAAGTTTGCGAATGACACAAAAATAGGTGGGAAGGCAAATGGTGAGGATAACACAAAGAGTCTATAGAGGAATATCGACAGGTTAAGTGAGTGGGTAAAATCTTGGCAGATGGAATATAATGTCGGAAAATGTGAAGTTGAACTTTGGCAAGAAGAATAAAATAGCTGAACATTATTTAAATGGAGAAAGACTGCAGCACACAGGGATTTGGGCCCCTCATGCATAAATCACAAAAAGCTAGCAAGCAAGTTCAGCAGGTAATCGGGAAGGCAAATAGAATGTTGGCCTTTATTTCAAAGCGAACGGCTTATAAAAATAGGGAGCCTTGCTAAAACTATACAAGGCACCAGTTAGGCCACACCTGGAACACTGTAAACTGTTCTGGGCCCCTTATGTAAGGAAAGATGTACTGGATTTGGAGGCAGTCAGAGAAGGTTCACTCAGTTGATCCCGGGTATGGAGGGATTTTCTTCTGAGGAGAGGTTGAGTAGGTTGGGCCTGTACTCATTGTAGTTTAGAAGAATGAGAGGCGACCTTATTGAGACATATAGGGCGGGATTCTTCGGAAACCGGCGGGGCGGGCAACTCAGGCACGAAGGAGTGGCGTGAAACACTCCAGTGTTGGGCCGCCCCGAAGGTGCAGATTCCTCCGCACCTTCAGGGGCTAGGCCAGCACCGGAGTGGTTTGCGCCGCGCCGGCCGGCGGGGAAGGGGCTTGGCGCCATGCCAACCGGTGCCGAAGGGATTCCGTCGGCGGACACAAGTTGGTGCATGCACGTGAGCACCAGTGTGTACTGGCGTCATCCCAGCGCATGCGCAGGGGGGGCTCATCTCCGCGCCGGCCATTGCGGACCGGTACACCAGCCGGCGCGGAGGAATAGAGTGGCCCCACAGCACAGGCCCGCCCGCGGATTGGTGGGCTCCTATCGCGGGCCAGGCCACCATGGGGGCAGCGCCCGGGGCCAGATCCCCCCGTGCACCCCCGAGGACCCCGGAGGCCGCCCGCGGAGCTAGGTCCTGCCGGCAAATACCTGTCGTAACATAGGCCAGCGGGACCCGCCGAAAACTTAGCCCATTATGGGCCGGGGAATCGCTGGGGCGGGGCCGCTGCCAACGGCTGCCAACCGGCGCAGCACGATTCCTGCCCCCGCCAAATCCCCGGTGCCCAAGAATTCGGCAGCCGGCGGGGGTGGGATTCACGCCGTCGCCCCCCCCCCCCGGGCGATTCTCCGACCCGACGGGGAATCGGAGAATCCCGCCCATAGGATACTCAGCGAGCTTGGCAGGGTAGATGCTGAGAGGTTTGTTTCCTTTTGTAGGAGAGTCTAGGAGCAGAGGGCATAATCTCAGAGTAAGGGGTCACCCAATTAAGACGGAGATGAGGAGGAATTTCTTCTCTCAGATGGTGGTGAATCTGTGGAATTCTTTACCGCAGAGAGCTGTAGAGGCTGGGTCGTTAGGTATTTTCAAGGTTGAGATAAACAGATTTTTAATCAGTAAGGGAATCATAGGTTATGGGGATAAGGTGGGAAAGTGGAGTTGAGGATTATCACATCAGATCAGCTATGATCTCATTGAATGGCGGAGGAGACTCCATCTACCGAGTGGCCTACCTCTGCTCCTACGTCTTATTGCCTTGGCCTGTTTTTTATTTAATGAGTTGTATGGTAATATTATTCACAATAACTGTAACCCTAGAATGTTCTTGGTTCTGGTGTTACATTCCAACTTCAGTAGATAATCGGAACCAACACAATGATGCAAAACTGAGGGGGTGCTGCCATGCCAGAGCTGCAGGAAACAAGAAATTAAGGACCACATACCTGTTCCGATGATTCAGATGGGCATTACATTGCAGTGGCATCAGTCAAAGAAAAGCGCTGAGTTCTCCCTTACCAGTGTTCCTCACCCAACTTACACCATTTAAACACAGATCAACTGATCACTCAAGTCCTTGCCCTGGTGGATTCCTGTGTTGCACAAAACAGCTGCTGTATTAATTGACGCAACTTTTAAATATTGATATCAGCAAAAGTGACCATGAAGAAAGAAAAGAAAGACTTGCATTTATATAGAGGCTTTCATTACATCCGGGTATCCCAACCCATTTTACAGCAAATGAAGTACTTTTGAAGTCTAGCCACAATTGCAATGCAAGAAACACACCATGCAAATTTCACATAGAGCTCCCACAAACAATAATAAAATAAATGTCCATATCATCTGTTTTTGTGATGTTGCTTGACGTATGAATATTGCACAAGGCACTGGGGAAGTCCCTGCTTTTATTCAGGTAGTCTCATGAGATCCTTTATGCCCGCCTGAGAGGACATATGGGGCCTCAGTTTAATAGCTTGTCTGAAAAACAACACCATCGACAATGCTCCTTCAGTATTGCATGGAAGCATCAGTCTGCATATTGTTTGGATACTCTCAGGAGTTGGACTTGAACCCATGATCTTCTGAGTTAAATGTAGCCAGATTGTCATTAAAACACAGAGATTGGAGGAGACTCCATGGAGGTGTGAAAACGGAGGCTGGGACCCGGTTCTGTGCTCTCTGGCCCCATTCCCGGTGTGTGTTAAGGGCACAGGCTGGTGCAGGATGTGACCCACACCCTTCACTCCTGACTTAGCAGCTCCATAGCATGGAAAGGCATGTCCTAGTCCTTCACATTTTTCATGGAGTCAGACCAGCTTTCAAAACACCCATGGTTCACAGTACTTCACAATTGTTGTGACTCATAGCCTGGATGAGGGATCCCTTCAAAATGTCTTATCCATGCCTCATGCCAAGCTATGCCCTGCACTCAACCCCCATAGTCTCTTACACCCTCTATGTAAGTTATGCCCCCCACAAATTCCCTCTGGCCCCTCATACTCTCCATGCTCTCCAATACCCCAATGACCCCGCATGCTCTCCATGCCAACCTATAGTACTACCATGCCGATTCACCCACTATACACCCTGTACAGAACCAGTGAACCCCAGAGTAAGAATGAGTAACGAGGCTTTGCTGAAAGCCCAGCCATCCATTAGACTGTTGAAACATCTATGCCCCAGAGAAAACATTGCTTGATTCTCAGCTCTGGCTCTCTGATCTATGGGCTGGAATTCTCTGTTCCGCCGGCAGTGCATACCCCATCTGCGGGTTTCCCAGAGCCATGGGTGTCTTCAATCGGAAATCCCATTGACGAGCGGTGGGAGTAGAGATTCTCACCACCAGTGAATGGCGCACAGCCATGAAACACGTGGCTGGGGGAACCGGAGAATCCCGTCCATGTTTTCTTTTCTAAATTTAGAGTAGCCGATTACTTTACTTTTTCCAATTAAGGGGCAATTTAGCATGGCCAATCCACCTAACCAACACATCTTTGGGTTGTGGGGGTGAAACCTGCGTAGACATGAGTGCAAACTCCACACGGACAGTGACCCAAGGCCGGGATTCGAACCCGGGTCCTCGGGGCCTCAGTCCCAGTGCTAAGCACTGTGAATCCCGTCCATGGTGTCAATTGCAAAATGTTTATTTGCACAAGATGAAGATATTTCAAGTGCTTGCAAATTCTGCTGTTGATGCCTTAAAGGATTTGGATGATTGACACTTATATAGGGTTGTAGCGAGAAGTGTTTTTTTTAAAGAAATAGGAAGTTATTTTTTAAAGCTTTTTCACCCATCTTATTGTTATGGTCAGAAGCATTTTGGACAAACTCTGAATCAGAAATTGTACTGCTTACGGGTTATTTTCTCTGATTTTCAGTATGGAAAGATTTGCATGACCATTAGAACCTCTCTCACCAATATTTTGAAGCTTTTTAGGCGCCAATGAGTTGCTCAGAAATGCAGATATTTCTTCAGAAAAATCATCTTGGATCTTGGTGGGCAGCAGGGTAGCATGGTGGTTAGCATAAATGCTTCACAGCTCCAGGGTCCCAGGTTCGATTCCCGGCTGGGTCACTGTCTGTGTGGAGTCTGCACGTCCTCCCCCTGTGTGCGTGGGTTTCCTCCGGGTGCTCCGGTTTCCTCCCACAGTCCAAAGATATGCGGGTTAGGTGGATTGGCCATGCTAAATTGCCCGTAGTGTCCTAATAAAAGTAAGGTTAAGGGGGGGGGGTTGTTGGGTTACAGGTATAGGGTGGATACGTGGGTTTGAGTAGGGTGATCATGGCTCGGCACAACATTGAGGGCCGAAGGGCCTGTTCTGTGCTGTACTGTTCTATGTTCTATGAAAGCCCAGAGATCCACTGGATTGTTGATTTACATAGAATTTACAGTGCAGAAGGAGGCCATTCGGCCCATCGAGTCTGCACCGGCTCCCGGAAAGAGCACCCTACCCAAGGTTAACACCTCCACCCTATCCCCATAACCCAGCAACCCCACCCAACACTAAGGGCAATTTTGGACACTAAGGGGAATTTATCATGGCCAATCCACCTAACCTGCACATCTTTGGACTGTGGGAGGAAACCGGAGCACCCGGAGGAAACCCACGCAGACGCGGGGAGGATGTGCAGACTCCGCACAGACAGTGACCCAAGCCGGAATCGAACCTGAGACCCTGGAGCTGTGAAGCGATTGTGCTATCCACAATGCTACCGTGCTGCCCCTTACAGTTGCAAAACATTTTTGACTGACATCCCTTGCTCTCTGACCTCTTCCGTGAATTGCACAGCTAAGTGATCACCTCTCAGCTGTGCTGTGAGGTCGCCTCGCAGGCACCTGATTTTAACACCGTCCATGAAGATGGCTTGCCACCGTATTCGCAGGGCAACTAGGAATGGGCAATAAATGGCACTTTGTCAGCGACACCCACTACCTGAAGATTAATTTTTAAAGAACTATCTGCATTTCTAAGCAATTTATTGTCGACAAAATGCTTTGGAACATTGGTGAGAGAAATCCTAGCATGCATGCAAATCTTTCCCTAATGCAAATCACGGAACAGAACCGGCATGTCATTTCTGATTCCGAGTTTATCAAAAATGCCCCTGACCTTTCCTGTCACAGTCTGAACCCTGAGATTATACTCTGGATTTATCCTTCGTCCCCATCCGCCCAATGTTCTCTTTATTATTCAACAGACACAGTTTAGTCTCCTCATTATGCAACCTGTGATTAATAGCTGCACACACTCCCCTTGGCATTCACCGTTACATATTAATCTTTTGCTACACAGTGGCACAAATATAGGAGTGCTACTTGTTGAATAATGTATAAATCTTATTAATGGACAGCTTGATTTATTCATTATTCAGTCATATCAGAACCTGAGATTACTCCTTATTGGTCTTTCATATTCAGCAAGTATACTCCCAAAGGGCTTAAAAATAATGGAGGTTTTTGTCTCTGATCAAGATGATATTTTCACTTTAATCTAGCCTGGCAGCTCTTCTTCTACTTGGTAAATGCAGCATGTATCTGGGAAATGTCATTGCTGACTATGTGTGCGGCTAGAATCTAAAAGGAGCAAGGTGCAATGAGGCATGTTTGGCAGATGCAGGTTTTGAATTGAGCGAAGCATGTGGAATGATGTCCCCCGTCCCCGTCCCGCACCGCCCCTCCAGAATAATGCTATTTTCAGCCCCATTTTTGATCATTTCCAGAATTGAATGCAGCTCCAGCTCCAATGAGTCAATGGGCGAAATTCAATGGAAAAATTTCTAAGTTCATTTGTGGCAGGATATTCAGGGAGATTCCCGCCGGCTCTGCGGGCGAGTTCCCCACCGCTATCAAACAACACTCAGGGCTCGATTCAACTATTTGGGAACAAATTCCCCTAGCGAGCACGTTTAGCCGCGTGTTTCCCAGAGCTCGCAGCACTGAGAAACACAAGGCTATACAACACGACTCGTGCTGTACATGTGGCCAAGGCCACACATAGCCCCATTTTGTACACTGGGGACACTTTGACCTCCAGTAGCCCCACCCGTCATCCTCCCGATCTTCCAGAGGCCCTTACTTACCTGCTATGCACCCCCCCGCCCCCCCCGCCCTCCCCCCCCTCCTTTCATCAGCATGGTCCCCCTTGGGCCCTGACCCTTGGCAGTGCGTCCCTGGCACCCAGGCACCCTCGCACTGCCACCCTGGCTATGCTCCTGGAAGCCTGGCAGTGCCACCTGGGAACTTTGGCAGTGCCATGGTGGCAGCACCAAGGTGCCCGCATTCCAGAGGAGGGCCAGGGTCCAACTCTGCCCTGTCCCTGGCCGCACAAGGGTCTCCGATGTCCCAGGAAACTCCCCAGGGGAGTTCCATCTGGTCCACGTTTGTGTGGGCCAGTGGTGACCGGTGCCTGGCTACAGCCTTGCTGGGGCGCCTGGTAAATCCTGGGATGCCTATTTTGGATCACACCATTTGGTCACACCCCTTTTTGACATGATTCTGATTCTGATGCCCCGTGTGCAGTCCCGCAAGGAGTGAAGGCTGCGGGGAAGCACACGAGAGGCCTCTCCCAGGATCTACCGGCCTTGTTGCGTGACAGCTGTCGTGCACACACCCTGGGAAGAATGCACTCAAGTGCATGATATGCATGTGGTGGTCGCACACGAGCTGGATATTGAGGGAGTGGAACTCCTTCCTGTTAATGTACAGCACTCTCAGCAGGCCTGGTGAGCACAAGGCGACATGTGTGCGGTCTATCAGCCCCTGGACCTGGGAATTCTGGTGATGCCGGAGAATCCTGCTGCCCAGGCATCATTTTGGGCTTGGTCCATGCCAATGTTTTCACAGTTTTCTGCCCAGGCAAACAGAGTATCCGTACCTGTCAGAAGCACCTGTGGGTTGTAGCCTGCGAGATGCCACACAGGTCCCCACTCAAGCCATGGGATGATCCCGAGGGCTAAAAGTTCACGGCTGTGGTGACCTTGGCGGCCACAGAGAGTGGATGTCCTCCGTCTCCACGTGTTGCCACATCCGCGAGGACATGGTGCAGGTGCTGCATCATCTCCTTGTTGCAGGGGAGCTTCCTGCGGCAAGCCCTGTCCCCCATCTGCTCGAAGTACCAGCAACGCTTGTACACTCTGGCCTCCCCCTTTGGGTCTCACTCTGGCCTGATGGGCGGCCAGGTCCTCATGGGATGGGGTGGGGTCCGACACATGGACCACCGCCTCAAACCTCTGTAGAGACTGCTGCCGCCGCCGTCTCTAGCGTCTGGTCACCCGGCCTACCAGTAGCACCACTAGGGCTTGTTCTGCGGGGTCCAAAGTGCCATCCATAGCATTCAATATTTGTAAGGAATTGGGAGACGGGGTTAGACTGACAACTGCGGTGGCTCGCACCCCGGACCCTCCATTCCCCCATTGATCTCCCCTGCTTCACCCCTCTCCCACCTCCCCGCTCCACTCAGCAGTCCCCAGACCCTGTATCCTTGACATCTACATATAATGTTAACTGGTCCGAGCGCTGGTCCCCTCCCCATTGCACTCACTCAGCCCCCATCCGTGGACGTGCCCCCGGAGCTGTGTTCCATCCCCTGGGCGTTGGGATCTCGGCTGTTCCGTGTGTGGTGTTGCCTCCCGCAGTGTTCAGGCACAGTGTAAAGGCACACAGTTTTATTGGGATGCTAGATAATGACAACCTCATGCTAAATGGCCTGCCCACCCACAGGAATCCATTTGGGATGTATGAAGTGCTCACTTAACCGCGATAGCCAATTCAACAATAGCCTTCAGCCGCACGGCCAGAGGCCTCCGCAGTCAGTGGGGGTTATGGGTGATTGGTGGGGCAGATAGGCAGGGGCAAGGGTTGCCACGGAATGGATACGCACAGACTAGGGGTTGGAAATGGAGCTGCTGATAATGGTTTCCAGCACAATCCACACTGTGGGGATATTATATTGTTGGGGAAGTTTAACAGAAGTTCTTTCCGTCAGAAGGGAGTGGAGCTGAACCTTTGGAATGAGAGGTGTGGACTTGATTGGCCTCTGCGCAGAACACATGCTCCCAGTTCTGGAGGCTGGAGTTACAGTTCCCCTCTGCCTGGAGCATGCTCGGGAGCTGGAGCAGAGGCAGCGGAGAGTGGAAACTGCTCACACAGGGAGGAGGAAGAGGGCTTTCAACAGGAGATCTTATTCACCCAGATAACTCCTACCTGAACCTCAGCCAAGAGCAGTGTCAATGGCATCACGGAAGCGGGAACTGAACTGTGTCACCTGATGAACCAGGCCAGTAGCAACAGAGCAGGTCAATGGCAACATTGTCAATGGCCATCATGAACAGCCTGGTCCTCAATTTCTGCATCTCAGGAAAACTCCTGGCTGGAGCCGACAATTTGACCAATATCTCTCATTTCATCATCCCTTGTAGCATCCAGGAGGTTAAGAGGTCCTGCACCCAGGACAGGGAACTTCATTATCTTCTCTAATCATAGAGAAGCAGGACAAGAGGGCACATGGGCTTTGCCAGGGTAATGGGATACTCAATGATGCAGGAAGAGGTGGACTGCACATATGTGTCTCTCCAGGCACATTTCAACAAGCAGATGTACTGAAACTTCAAAAGGTTCCACTTCCTGAATATGCAGTTGGTCTTCAATCATGCACCATGTTAAAAATTCCCATTGTCCTGGCGCCAATCATGAAGCTTTCATCCTGCTGTTCCAGCAATCTTCCAGTCACAAGGTGAAACCAGGGGATAGCTGCTCAGTGCCAAGGGATACCTGCTCTCCAACGGTTCATGACTCCCCTCTGCCAAGTGACCACATGTGGACAGCACTTCTACAATGAAAGCCATGCAGCAACTAAAGATGTCATGGAGCAGACCATTAAATCCTGAAATGATATTTAAAATGCTTGGATTGTAAGAGGGTGCCTTCCAGTATTCACTGGACCACGTCCATGGTGGTCTGCTGTGTCCTTAACAACCTGGCAATCACAAGTGTGCAACCCTTGCCCCCAGGCCTCTACCAAACACCTCAAGAGGAGGAAGGAAGGAGGCATCCTGGACATCATCACTCTGGAAGGGCTGTCCATGTGCATCTCATCATACTCCAGTTTCCCTGAAAAGAACCCCAGGTCACCATTGCTCCACACTTCCTCATCTTTTGGGGCAGCACGGTAGCATGGGGGCAGCACGGTAGCATGGTGGTTAGCATAAATGCTTCACAGCTCCAGGGTCCCAGGTTCGATTCCCGGCTTGGGTCACTGTCTGTGCGGAGTCTGCACGTCCTCCCCGTGTGTGCGTGGGTTTCCTCCGGGTGCTCCGGTTTCCTCCCACAGTCCAAAGATGTGCGGGTTAGGTGGATTGGCCATGATAAATTGCCCGTAGTGTCCTAAAAAGTAAGGTTAAGCGCCCGGGGGGGGGGGGGGGGGGGGGGTTGTTGGGTTATGGGTATAGGGTGGATACGTGGGTTTGAGTAGGGTGATCATTGCTCGGCACAACATCGAGGGCCGAAGGGCCTATTCTGTGCTGTACTGTTCTATGTTCTATGTTTTCATTCCTCTATTACGAACCGTTACCGATATACCTCCCCCGCCCCAGACTTCTGAAATAAAAAACAAACGATACAATACTACCAATGATATAGACATAGCTCAACTATTCACCCTTGTGCTTTCATTCAGTGTCTGTCTTGAAGGTGTCTCTTCCTGACTTCCTTCCCTTACACAGTGTTATCCCACTGATATTGTAGAATGGCAGGTGGAAGGCTGCTGAATTTCAGTGGGGGAGACTGCAGATAGCCTTGCAGGATGCCCTCTAACATTTCTGAGCTTTAAAGGCCCAGCCTCAGACTTAGCAGCACAAACCTGCATGATACAAAACCGGGTTTGCAATGCAACAAGCATCCATCATATAACCTCCATCTGAGTTTTCGCAGAGAGTGAAAAAGAACAAAAAGGTGGTTTGGTTGGTAGGAGTGGCATTTGAAGATGCATTTACTAACCTTGACTACTCATACGAGGTCTTTGAACTTTTCCCTGCACCTATCCAGGTCGTCAGGCCCAGGATTCAGGCATTGACATTTGTAGCTATCTGCTCCCATGCATGTTGGAGGGCATACTGGCCTCCTGCAGAAAGAGGGCCTCTCTTTCCACCACTGCACCAATGTCTCCTGAACTGCACCTGAAATTTAGGAACTCTCGCTCTGGCCTGCTGCATCATTACTTCAGTTTCTTCCTACCTAAACACTCTTTCCCATTAACTTCCAACAACCTGCTGCAGCCAGAATACACTCTCCCTTTAAGCTTTTTTTGCTGTTAGCTTGCTTTTTTTGGTGTTAGCATCGCATGAACCTGGGCCTCCTGCTGAGTTTAGTGCGAGGCTATACACCACAATCAAGGGGGCGAACTGTCTGCATCACTTTCATCAGGTGTGGGAGATCACAATCCCCTTAGGTGTCAGTCATGGATCAGAGAATAGCACCCTCACATCTAAGTCAAAAGGTTATGAGTTCAAGTGTAAAAATCAAGGCTGACACTCCAATATACTACTGAGGGAGTGCTACATTTCCGGAGGTACTGACTTTCAGATGAGGTGTTAAACTCAGGCCCCATATACTCTTTCAGGTGAATGTAAAAGATCCCATGGTATTATTTTGGAAAAGAGGTGTTCCCTCAATCCCCATCACTGACACACATCATATGCTCATCCTTAGATTATTGTTTGTGGAATCATGCTGTGCTCAGATTGGGTGGCATGCTTCCTCCATTAACAGTGAAGACACCTCAAAAGTTACATCATTGGCTCTGAAGCATGTTTTTAAAATTATGAATTTAGAGTACCCGATTCTTTTTTTTCCAATTAAGGGGCAATTTGTGTGGCCAATTCACCTATCCTGCACATCATTGTGTTGTGGAGGTGAGACCCGTACAGACACGGGAGAATGTGCAAACTCCACATGGACAGTGACCAGGGGCCGGGATCGAACCGGGGTCCTGTGCGCTCTGAGGTAGCAGTGCTAACCACGGCGCCAACATGCTGCCCTGGCTATGAAGCATTTTGGGACATGATGAGATTGTGGCAAGTCTATATCATATATATTGTGAAAAAATATAATAATAATATATATATATATATAAAATGAAAGACTTCCTCTTTTCCTTGCCTACTACTATGATGAATTTTTAGCCCAATATTTGCAGTCACCTTGGAATCATGAGTTAACAAAACATTATTCAGGATATTACCTTCCCAGCATTAGAAAGCGAGCTGGCTATCTGGCAGCTTTAATGTTGTACAGTATCTGGTGCTCTTTTGGACGTGTCCCAACAAAGCAATTTCTCCCATGTGCTTCTGTACTGTCATCACCCACCAAGGTCAGATGCATTAGGCATCCATTTAGGCTGCAGTTACCTTCAGCAGTTAGAGAAGCTAAAAACAAACCTTGATTGTTTTTCAGTAAATTCCTTTGTGCCCAGTACCTCAATTGTTTTTGGAAAACTTTTCTGGAACAACTCTACCTCTTAGGTTTTGCTGTTCCTTTCTTCAAAAGCCTCTTAAAAACTTGTCACACGGTAGCATAGTGGTTAGCACTGTTGCTTCACAGCTCCAGGGTCGCAGGTTGATTCCCGGCTTGGGTCACTGTCTGTGCGGAGTCTGCACATTCCCCCTATGTCTGCGTGGGTTTCCTCCGGGTGCTCTGGTTTCCTCCCACAGTCGAAAGATGTGCAGGTTATATGGTTTGGCCATGCTAAATTGCCCTTAGTGTCCAAAAAGGGTAGGTGGAGTTGCTCGGTTATGGCGATGGGGTGGAGGTGTGGGTTTAAGTGGGGTGCACTTCCTAAGGGCCGGTGCAGACTCAATGGGCCGGATGGCCTCATATGCACTGTAAATTCCATGATTCTCCACCTTTAAGTTCCCGTGTCTTCCTTGTAAAGATCCCTGAGGCTCTCCCAGTGCACCAGAATCACTAAAACAAAGCAGGTTGAGTTGACTATCTCTGTAATTTCTCCAAGACATAACATCATCCGCACTTAATCTCCCGTGCAGCAGAAGGCTATTTGTGATCAGAAGGTTATCGGTTCAGTCTTGGGCCAATTCATCAGCCTGTGCAGCAGCGAGGAGCCACCATTGATCTTGCGTCCACTGTGCTGGGTGGGAGTAGGGAAGGAGGAGGGAAACCAGTTCTCTACTGCAGTTTACTGTTCTTTAAGCCTGTGAGTGTACGTGAGCAGTACACCACAACACAATCAAGTTTCCTGATGTCTCCCCATTGGGGCCCAGCTGCCTGGGCTCACAGTAAAGAAGGGACACTTTGGGGCAGGGATGCAGACCCCTGTCATCATCCCTCAGCAGCTACTGGCACCTTCAG
Source organism: Scyliorhinus canicula (assembly GCF_902713615.1). NCBI lineage: Eukaryota > Metazoa > Chordata > Chondrichthyes > Carcharhiniformes > Scyliorhinidae > Scyliorhinus > Scyliorhinus canicula. The sequence continues at coordinate 59,894,104 of NC_052160.1, read as the reverse complement.
GAAAGCAGGGAAGGGAGAGACTTTAAAATGTTCCAAAAAGAGAAATAAGATGGGAACAAAAGATGGAAAAGAATGAACTTGCCTTTAATATCATCTTTCATTTAAAAAAAATAAACTTAAAGTGCCCAATTTTGGTTCAAATTAAGGGGCAATTTAGCATGGCCAATCCACCTACCCTGCACATTTTTGGGTTGTGGGGCTGAGATCCATGCAGACACGGGAGAATGTGCAAACTCCACACAGTCAGTGATCCGGGGCCGGGATCAAACCCGGGTCCTCGTGCTGGGAGGCACCAGTGCTAACCATTGTGCCACCATGCTGCCCCAATAGCAACTTTCATGACCTCACAAGCTACCAAAGTGCTTCACAGCCAATGACACGCTTTTGAAGTAGTAGGTATAATGTAGGAAGTATGGCAGCCAATGTGTGCACAGCAAGATCTCAAAACCAGAAAACTGATAATTAGGTAATTTTCTTTTACAATGTTTGGTAAGAAGTAAATATTAAACAGAACACTGGAGAGATATCCCTTGCTCTTCTTCAAAATAGTGCCATATTGTATGTTCATCTGAGGGAGCAGACAGGTCTCGGTTTATTAATTATTTTATAGGTGGGTCCTCCAGCAATGCGGTACTACACTGGATAAGTCCTCTCCCAAGCCAATATCCCCAGTATCGAGGCACTGGTCACACTCGACCAGCTGTACTGGGTGGGCCACATTGCCCACACGCCCGACGCAAGACTCCTGAAAAAAGTGCTCTACTTCGGGTTCCGCAATAGCAAACAATCATTAGCTGGGCAGAGGAAACGCTACAAGGACACTCTGAAAGACTCCCTAAGTAAATGCGACATCCCCATCGAGAAGTGGGAATCACTTGCCTCAGAACACACAAACTGGAGAAGCACACGCAAAGGCGCTAATCACATCGAGCGTCTCAGGGTGGAGCACGCGGAGGCCAAGCATAAACAGTGCAAGGAGAGCGCAGAATCCAGACCGTCCCACCCACCTCATCAAACACCATCTGCCAAACCTGTGGTAGAATCTGTGGATCCAGGATCGGACTATTCAACTACCGCGGAACCCACCTCCCTGGAGTGGAAGCAAGTCATCCTGGATGCTGAGGGACTGTCCAAGAAGGCTACACTGGGACTGTGTATGTGCTCATGTCTCTGGAATGAGAACCCTTGACCTTATGCCAACAAAATTACACCAACTGAGGCAGAGCTGACTTGGCTAATGTCAATGTCAATTCTTGTAGCTGTGTCTCTTCTCTGGAGAGACTGATAGTGGACACACGCCTCAAAGTTAAATTTAACTGCTTTGGTCAGGGCATCTGTCAAATCAGCAATGGCAGACTGCCAGAAATAAATTGATGTCTGTAATGTAATTGATTTCTGGACTGTGTGTCCTTTTGGTACGTGGGGAATAATACTTCCAACATGACTTATCCCAGTCCTTTCCTCCGATTGCAGAATAACCACCTACATCCTTCAATGCTGACATCAGGGGCAGGATTTTCCTGGGACCTCGGCGCTGTGAGGCAGCAGGGCTAACCCACTGCGCCACCGTCCTGCCCTTAAATAACCTTCATTGTCACAAGTAGACTTAACACTGCAAAGCAGTTACTGTGAAAAGCGCCCGGTTGCCACATTCTGGCGCCTGTTCGGGTACACAGAGGGAGAATTCAGAATTCTCAGCTGAATTCAATCAGCGCTGCTGGCCTTATTCTGCATCATAAACCAGCTGTCTAGCCCACTGAGCTAAACCAGCAGGACTGGGGCAGGAGTTTCCTGAACATTTTTGAACTCCACGTCAGGGTGGAATATCAGAAGCCCACATTGTACCAGATTTTGTAAATAGCATGCCAGTCCCGATTGCCACTCCGAGGAAGTTCTCGCCCCATGGTTTTCACTTTATTTGTGCATTATCGTCATTTGTTGAAACTAGCTTTGTCAGAGAGACAATGTATGGGATGCTTCATGATTAATGCATTGATGGTTACAGCAGAGTTAGGGACAGTTCCTTGATTATGGAAGAAGCAGTGAGCGGAATCTTCCGTTCTCAGCGGGTGTCTCGCTCACTGCCTGAAGTAGTGGGGAGGCACCTGTGCTGAGTAGGAAGGGCCACCGTATCTTCTGCCTATCTGGCAGTTAAGTGGACAGCTGTGGGTTTTCTACAGACAGGGGAACCCGGAAGATGACTTTTCGCCCGTCAAGACCTGTTGGCCAATTAAAGGCCAACAGTTTTTTGCATTCAGCAGCGCCCCAGAGGAGGCCATTGCTGCATCGTCTGGAGTCCCAGGAATGCAGAGCGACCTTGGAGGAGAGGAGTTATACTGTGCAGGGGTTAAAGGGAGAGGGGTCCATGGGTGTCTGCAGCAAGGACGGGAGGGGTGGCTGCGCAGCCAGCGCCCTGCCCCATGCCCTCGATCATGCACAGATTAGTGCAGATTGAGTGACCCACCCTTGCCCAGCCAACATGCAGTAAACAGCTATACCAGTCATGCAGGCCGTATGTAGGCAAGCCAGCCTGGATTTGGGAAAATTGTAGCAGAGTTGGGAAGAGGCCCTTGAGTGCTCACTTTTATTTATAAATTTAGAGTACCCAATTATTAATTTTTTTCCAATTAAGGGGCAATTTAGCGTGGCCAATCCACCTAACCGGCACATCTTTGGGTTGTAGGGGTGAAACCCACGCAGACAGGGGGAGAATGCGCAAACCCCACACAGACAGTGACCCAGGGCTGGGATTCGAACACGGGTCCTCAGCGCCGCAGTCCTAATGCTATCCACTGCGCCACATGCCACCCCGTTGAGTGCTCACTTAAGAGCCTCAGTTGTCAGTGGGCTGGGAAGGTCAACTTTGCGCCAAGAACTTACTTTAAGTGAAGCGGGAAGGAGTCGGGTGTTGGTCTCAAAGCTCACCCACCAAATTCTCAAGCCCACCTGCCTCCTTCCTCACCTTGTGCAGGGGCAGAGGATGCCAGCTGATGTCTGTGTTTTTAAGTTCATTCTTTATTGAACATTCATGTTAGTGCACCGTGTTTAAGCCACCATTGTGAGGGACATGTCTGAACTTGCAGAAACTGGCCCTCCCTTCTCAGCATTGTAAAGGACTGCATTGTCTGAGAGAGAACTTGCAGCGGTAATTGAAATATCGTGGATGAACTCAAAGCCCTGTCAGGACTCTGCCAGCTGTGATGGGCACACACTTGGCCAGTACCGACACCACCCTTTAGGCCCTTAATTTTCTTACCTGACTGACTATCTCCGCCGGCAATACCCTAACCCGACCCTCACTAAACCCAGGACACCACGTCCTTCTCACTTCACCCCCGCATGCCCTGATCCTCCCTCAATCCTCTACTGCAGTGCATCTCAAACTATCTGATGTGGCGTACCGGCAGGTTTTTTTTTCAATGTGCCAGGGACCGGTGAGCGAAACAAGCCAATCCAGGATTACTGTCTCTTTCTTTTCTGGAAACACTCCAAGTACCGGCAGACGATGGCTCGCGTACCGGCACCGGTACGCGTACCACACTTTGAGAAGCACTGCTCTACTGGATCCCTCTTCCACTGCTCCATGTGCCCACCCCCATTCCACAAACTCTCCTCACCACTGACTCACCCTTGATAGTCCTGAGCCTCCATGAAATCTGCCAATCACCTGCTCCTCTCCCGAGGGGCTTTTCACAGTAACTTCACTGAAGCCTACTTGTGACAATATGTGATTATTATTATGCCATTGCTAAACAAAGGCAAACCGCTGACTTTGCACAGAACAGCACAAAGACAATTAGTGTGTGCCACCTTTAAGAGTTGTGAACGAGGTGCTACGAGATTCTCGCCTGCCACTAACTTTATCTTCAGGATAGCGCGTATTTTTAAAAAGTATTACAATAATAAGTTTTCATGGCATGAAATGCAATACATTTTTCAAACCTTTTTCCAATTAAGGGGGTGATTTTGTATGGCCAATCCACCAAACCTGCACATCTTTGGGTTGTGGGGGTGAGACCCACGCAGACACAGGGAGAATGTGCAAACTCCACACGGACAGAGACCTGGGATCGAACCCGGGTTCTTGGCACCGTGAGGCAGCTGCTACTGCACCACCGTGCCGCCCCACTGAAAACGTATTTCAAGTAAGAACTCAGCAAAGGCTGACATAATGCTCAACATGCCTGAGACACGGCAAAAACATGCTGCTGACCTTATCTCTGTATTTCAACCTCTCATCAGCAAATCAAAATTTCACATCCTGCTGAATTAAGTCACCCCGCACCCCTCTCTTCCTTCTCTTGTGGCCGACATAAAATAGCCCCCACTGTGTGGGAAATCGTGCTCGTTGTGATTTTTCCTACAGTAGCCAATTAACGGCCAGAGGGTGAGCTCACAGTTCAATTAAGGGTGGGCTCTCAAAGTTGAAGGGCCGGGGCAGCAGATAAGCCTTGAAGCCTCATGGCGCCTAGGTCCCAGGTTCGATCTCGGCTCTGGGTCACTGTCCATGTGGAGTTTGCACATTCTGTCTGTAAAAGCAAACAGTTGGAGGGCCAACCCAGAGGCCTTCCATTTTGAAAGGATCAGGATACTGTTTTGGAAGGTACGTAAGAGAGAGAGCGATTCATTAGTTGGGTGTTGAATGAATATTTCACATCTGTCTTCACCCAAGAGAATGAGAAGGTAGATATGGAACTCTGGGAGAGACTGTGAGGTTCTTCAGCCAATTGTCATAGGGAGTGTCAGGATTTGGAAGTGTTGGCAGGCATAAAAGTGGGCAAATTTCCAGGTCCAGATGAATTGTGTCCCAGGATTCTGTGGGAGGTGAGGGAGCAGATTACAGGGGCTCTGACCCAAATTTTTAATTCCTCTCTGACCATGGGGGAGGTGCCAGAGGGCTGGTGAGTAGCTAATGTGGTCCCACTATTTAAGAAATGTTGTAGAGATAAACCGGGGAACTACAGACAATTGAGTCTCATATCAGTGGGAGGGAAACTACAGGAGAAAATTCTTAAGAAGAGAATCTATCTCCACTTGGAGAGACAAGGTTTGATTAGGAATAGACAGCATGGCTTTGTCAGAGAGAGGTCATGGCCAGGATTCTCCCTGCCGGAAAACGGGCAAGAATCACTCTGGACATTTTCCTCGAAAGTCTGGGGTGATTCTCTGCTTCCAGGGGGCTAGCATGGCCCCGGCGTGCGTCCTGCAGCTCTGTCCAGACCGTGCGGCCGCGCATGCACATGGCGGCCACACGCGGGTCCGCGAATGCACGCAGAGGACCACTTCAGCGTGTGTGCCGCCAACATGGTTGAGCCACACAGCGGGCCCGCACGGAGTAAGGTAGGTTCCCCCCCCAGATCACGATGGCCTGCTGATCCGTGGTCCCCGATCGCGGGCCTGGCCACCGCTGAGGACCCCCCCCCCGAATCAGTTTTCCCCTGCCGCTCACCAGGACCACCACCGCGGCTGCAGGTCTGAGCTCCCGCCGGGTGATACCAGATGTAAACCACGCCGGCAGGAGTTCCGTTGGTTGCCCGCCAATGGAGAATCACCGCGGGGGCCTATTTCAGGCGCGATTGGCACTGATTTTCGAGTCGCTGGAGAATCGGTGGCCCGGCGTTGGAGCGGCCTGGCGGGAATTTCCCGCGCCCCAGGCGATTCTCCGACCCGGCGCGGGCTCAGAGAATCCCGGCCCATGCCTATCAAATTTGCTTGAATTTTTTTGAACATTGAACCAGGTAGTCACCAGATGAGGGTAGTGCAGTTGATGTCATTTACATAGCTTTCAGCAAAGCCTTTGACAAGGTCCCAAATGGGATACTTATAAAGAAGGCAAATGCACATGGGATACTGGGTAACTTCATAAGGTAGATTCAAAATTGGCTTAGCTGTAGGAGGCAGAGGGTGATGACAGATGGCAGCTTTAGTGACTGAAAGCCAGTGTCCAGTGGCATACCACAGGGATCTGTGCTGGGTCACCTATTTGACATTTATATAAATGACATAGATGCCTATGTGGGGGGTAGGATCAGTAAAGTTGCGGATGACACAACGATTGGCCAAGTGATTAAAAGTGAGGCTGAGTGTCTTGGGTTACAGGAAGATATAGACGGGATGGTCAAATGGGCAGAAAAGTGGCAGATGGAATTTAACCCTGAAAAGTGTGAAGTGATACACTTTGGAAGGAGTGATGTGACAAGGAAATATTCAATTAATGGCCTGGCACTGGGAGGTTCTACGGTACAAAGAGACCTTGACGTGTTTGTCCATGAATCTCTGAAGGCAGAAGGGCAGGTTAATAGGGTGGTGAAAAAGGCTTATGGGACACTTGTCTTTATCAATCGAGGCAAAAGCAGAGAGGCCATGTTGGAGTAGTATTGAACTTTGGTGAGGCCACAGCAGGAGTACTGTGTGAAATTCTGGGCGTCACATTATAGAAAGGATGTGATTGCACTGGAGGGGGTGCAGAGAAGATTCACCAGGATGTTGTCTGGGATGGAACATTTAAGTTATGAAGAGAGTTGGATGAGTTTGGGTTGTTTTCACTGGAGCAGAGAAGACTGAGCGGTGACCCGATTGAGGTGTACAAGATTATGAGAGGCATGGACAGGGTGAAGAGGGAGCAGCTATTCACCTTAGTATTTTTTTCTTCTTTTTTTTGATATTTAGAGTATCCAATTATTTTTTTTCCAATTAAGGGGTAATTTAGCGTGGCCAATCCACCTACCTTGCACATCTTTTGGGTTGTGGGGGCGAAACCCACGTAAACACGGGGAGAATGTGCAAACTCCACACAGACAGTGACCCAGAGCTGGGATCGAACCTGGGACCTCGGTGGCGTGAGGTAGCAGTACTAACCACTGCGCCACCGTGCTGACCATATATCCTTAGTTGAAGGGTCAGGTACGAAGGGACACAAGCTCAAGGTTAGGGGCAGGAGGTTTAAGAGGGATTTGAGGAAAAACCTTTTTACCCAGAGAGTGGTGATGGTCTGGAATACACTGCCTGGAAGGATGGTAGAGGCAGGTTGTCTCACATCCTTTAAAAAGTACAGGGACCCTGGTTCAATTTCCAGCTTGGGTCACTGTCTGTGCGGAGTCTGCACGTTCATCCCGTGCCTGCGTGGGTTTCCTCCGGGTGCTCCAGTTTCCTGCCACAAGTCCTGAAAGACGTGCTTGTTAAGTGAATTGGACATTCTGAATTCTCCCTCAATGTACTCAAACGGGTGCCGGAGTGTGGTGACTTGGGGCTTTTCACAGTAACTTCATTGCAGTGTTAATGTAGGCCTACTTGTGAAAATAAAGATTATTATTATTAGAAAGGCCTCTTCTGCACTGTGATTCTGCAATTCTGAAACTGGAGGTGACAACTTTACAACTTCTAAAAAATTTAAAAAGCCAGGGCACCGCTGTGGGGAGAGAGGGGTGAGCGTGGGGTGGTTCTACAGTGCAGTCTGTGGATGCTGTTTTACCTAAAAGTACCTCCATCCTAATGAGCTATGCAAGGCAGTCTCCAGGGTGTTAATTTAACCCCCACCACTTGTGGTAAACTGCAGTTCACTGGAAAATCTCAGACAAAATCTATTAATTGGCCTAAATAGGCCTCTACTCACTCAGATTAACTTCCCTCCACATACTAGATAATCCTGCCTCTGGGAGGAATGGCATCTGGAACCAACATGCGGGCCAGCAGCATTAAATGACAGCTCCATCCCTGCCCCATGTTTGGGGTGAAAATCCTGCCACAGGTCTCAGGTAATCATTGGGTCTTGGAGAATCAGTAACTAAGTGAGTTGCACGAAGTAGGAGAGGAGTAAATACTGCATGACAACTGTTATGACTCTTTAAACAAATGTGTCTAATTAAAGGGCAATTTAGTGTGGCCAATCCACCTACCCTACACATCTTTGGGCTGTGGAGGCGAAACCCACGCAGACACGGGGAGAATGTGCAAACTCCACACGGACAGTGACCCACAGCCGGGATCGAACCTGGGTCCTCGGCGCCATGAGGCAGCAGTGCTAACCACTGTGCCACAGTGCTGCCACAACTGTATGGCTCTTAACATTCTCCACCTCCAAAAAAAGAGTAACCTTACAACCATGCATGCATGCACATATAGCTTGAACAGCAGGCTCTCCAGGGGCGCTCAGTCACACAACTCTTACAGGAAAGCAAAACAAAATCCTACTAAAGGTTTAGTGTGGAGGTTATTCATTATGTTTATGTTCTCTAAATATTGTTCTGTACTGGGAACATGTTAAAATGGATATTTGTTTCAGAAGAAATCATCTGTTTTTTTTATAAATTTAGAGTACCCAATTCATTTTTTCCAATTAAGGGGCAATTTAACGTGGCCAATCCACCAACCCTGCACATCTTTGGGTTATGGGGAGCAGCCCGGTGGCGCACTGGTAGCCCTGCTGTCTCACAGCACCGAGGTCCCAGGTTCAATCCTGGCTCTGGGTCACTGTCCGTGTGGAGTTTGCACATTCTCCCTGTGTTTGTGTGGGTTTCGCCCCCACAACCCAAAGATGTGCAGGGTAGGTGGATTGGCCACGCTAAATTGCCCCTTAATTGGAAAAAATGAATTGGGTACTCTAAATTTCTTCAAAAAATTTTTTGGGGCTGTGGCGTGAAACTCACGCAAACACGGGGAGAATGTGCAAACTCCACATACACAGTCACCCAGAGCTGGGATCGAACCTGGGACCTCAGCGCCGTGAGGCAGCAGTGCTAACCACTGCGCCACCGTGCTGCCAGAAGAAATCATCTTTGACCATAGAATGGTACAACACAGAAGAAGGCCATTCAGTCCATCATGTCAGTGCTGGCTCTTGGAAAGAGCTATGTCCAATTAGTTCCATTGCCGTGCTTTTATCCCATTGGCCAGCAACCTCTTCCATTTATCCAATAACCTTTTAAAAGTTTTGAGTAATCTGCTATCACCGCCCTTTCAGGAGGTGAATTCCAGATCATAAGAACAGGCTGTGGACAATCTCCTCATTGCCTGTTTGATTCTTTTGCCAATCACTTAAAAATGAAGCCTTTGAGACATCCTACCAGTGGAAACAGATTTTACTCACTCTATCAAACCCCTTGTGATTTTGAACACCTCCATCCAATTACCTCCTCTGCTCTAAGGAAAACACTCAAGGCTTCTCTAGTCTCTCCGCATGATTGACATCCTTCACATCTGGTTCCATTCGAGTAAATCTCTTCTGTGCCCTCTCCAAGGCTTTGACCTGCTCCCTAAAGTGTGGTGCCCAGAATTGAACACAGTAAGTACTCCAGTACAGGTCGAACTCATGATTTTGTAAAGGTTTAATATGATTCTTTGCTTTCATACTCTGTCTCTATTTATTAAGCCACATATCCCATATACCTTTTTAATAATAGTCTTAATGGCCTGGCACAACATGCACTGTCATTTTTTAAGTTAAATTTTTATTTCCGATTTCTTCAGGCAGTACTTGGAGAGAAGAAAATAAAACTTGAATTTCTTGTGTCTTTCACAATCTTAGGATGTCCCCAAGTGCTGCACGGTTCACTAATTAACTTTTTTTTACTTTTTTTGAAGTGTAGTCATCGTTCGTAAGGCAGGAAAATTCAACAGGCAGTCAACAAGGTCCTGTAAACAGCAATGAAATAATTGGTCATGTGTTTGTTGAGGTGTAAATAATGGCCAGGGTGCTGGGAGATGATCTCCTCAAGAAAATATTTTATTGAGGCATTTATAATTTTAACAATTTTAAACACCAAATTTCAACAAAAACAAAAACACAACAATATAACCAACAAACCCCTTGGGCACAAACCTCAGCCAACATGGCTTACACAAACAATGTCACCTTTCACAACCACCCCTCCATTGCTTCTATCCTTTCTTGTCTCTCTCCTTTCTCCCCCCTTCCCCCCCCCCCCCCCCCACCCCCCCCCCCCCCCCCCCACCCCCTGCTGATAGCTTCATTTTCTTCGAAGAAGCCGATGAACGGCTGCCACCTCCAAGCAAACCCCTGCAACGATCCCCTCCAGGTGAATTACATTTTTTTGAATCTGAGAAACCCCACCATGTCACTAACCCACACCCAACTTCGGGGGGGGGGGGCTCTGAGTCCCTCCACCCGAGTAGGATCCGTCTCCGGGCCACAGGGAGGCAATGGCCAGGACGTCGGCCTCACTTAACCCCTGGGTTCCCGAGTCTTCCGACACACCGAAGATCGCCACCTCTGGATCGGAACCACCCTCACTTTTAAGACCTCTGACATGCCAGCACAGTGGTTAGCACTCCTGCCTCACGGCGCCGAGGTCCCAGGTTCGATCCCGGCTCTGGGTCACTGTCCGTGTGGAGTTTGCACATTCTCCCCGTGTTTGCGTGGGTTAAGCCCCCACAACAGGGTAGGGGGATTGGCCACACTAAATTGCCCTTTAATGGGAAAAAATGAATTGGGTACTCTAAATTTATGTATAAAAAAAGAAAACCTCTGGCAGAAACCCCTCAGCCTCGGACACGCCCAAAACATATGGACATGGTTCACAGGACCCCCCCCCCCCCCTCTCCCCACCCCCCCACACACACCGCCAACACCTATTCTCCACCGCTTCAAAGAACCTGCTCGTCCAGGCCACAGTCATGTGTGCCCTGTGGATCACCTTAGACTGTATCAGGCTGAGCCTGGCGCACGACGAGGATACATTAACTCTCCTCAGGGCCTCCTCCCATAACCCGACCTCCAACTCCAACCCAGCTCTTCTTCCCACTTTCTCTTAACCTCCACTATTGGGGCTCCCTCCCACACCATCAGCTCCTTATAGATCTCTGAGACCTTCCCCCATCCTACTCCTATTCTCAACACCACCTTATCCTGTAGCCCCTGGAGTGGGGCAGGTGTAGGAAGGTCGAAACCTGCCTCTGCACAAAATCCCTCACTTGTAAATACTGGAACCCATTCCAACCTGGCAACTCAAACTCCTCCTCGAGCTCCTCCAAGCTCGGGAAACCCTCATCAATAAAGAGATCCCCAAATCTCTCAATCCCTGCCGGCTGCCACCTCTGAAGCCCCCCGTCCAGCCCCCCTGGAGCACACAGGTAGTTATCACATATCGGTGCCCACACCGACCACCCCCCCTTCTGACCCGCTGTGCTGCCTCCACAGTCCCCACACCCTTAGGGCTGCCACTACCACTGGGCTTCTGGAGTATCAACCCGGCGAGAACGGCAGAGGTGCCGTTAACAATGCCCCAAGCCCGGATGAGCAGATTCTTTGGGGTGGAGGACAGGTGTGCGAAGGGCCAGTGAACCATGTCCACATGTTCTGGGCATGTCCAAAGCTGAGTGGATTTTGGCAGGGGTTTGCAAACGCCATGTCCAAGGTATTAAATACGAGGTGGCATTGAGTCCAGAGGTGGCGATTTACGGGGTGTCGCAGGATCCGGGAATCCAGGAGGAGAAAGAGGCAGATGTTCTGGCCTTTGCTTCCCTGAGACAGATATTACTAGCATGGAGGGACTCGAAAGCCCCTGAAATCGGAGACCTGGCTATCGGACATGGCTGGCTTCCTCTGCCTGGAGAAAATTAAGTTCTGCTGAGAGGGTCACTGTTAGGGTTCACCCGGAGATAGCAATCATTCATCAACTTCTTCGCAGAGAATTAATCGTCAGCAGAAGCGGGGGGGGTGGTTAGGCTAGCGTACATTAGGGGGTTAAATCGTGGTAAGACCTGTGAGAGAGGGAGGCGGTATTTGCACTATGTTAATATGTTTATGTACATTGTTTATATTTCTGCTGTTACAATGCCAAAGAAATACCTCAATAAAATATTTATTCAAAATAAAACAATGCCTCCAAACCCGTGTCCTTACATGAGGCCACTCCACCCGTTCCCATACCGTCCCCTCCCCTACTACTCACTTCCTGACCATCGTACTATTCGCCACCCAATAATAGTTAATAAAATTCGGGAGGATCACCAAGTCACCCCTCCTGCCACAACTCCTCTAATATTCCCATAATCCCTCCAATTCCCCCCAGTGGGCCCGATATGTACAGAAGCAGATCGTCCGCATAGAGCGAGACCTTGTGTTCCACCTCCCCACGCTCCTGTGACGAACAGCTCCTCAAACACGGTCACAAACATCCCCCACCTTTTCTCGAACTCCCCTGCTGAGCCCCTTAACTCATACTTTATCTCTCTAACCGCAGGTCACCCAACCATGCTGCTACCCCCGGTGCCGATGCCGACCGCCACTCCAGCAAAATTCGTCGCCGTGCAATCAGAGAGGCGAAGGCCACAACAATGGCCTCCCTCCACTCCATCAGCTCCGGCTTCTCTGAAACCCCAAATATTACCACAAAAAGGGTCCGAATCCACCTCCTCCTCCACTGTCCTGGATGAGGCCACGAACACTCCCGCCCAGAATCTTCCCAATTTATCACAACCCCAAAACATGTGCGTGTGATTCGCTGGCCCCCACCCACACCTCTCACACTCATCTGTTACCCACTGAAAGAACCCTCTCATTCTCGCCTGAGTCATATGCACCCTGTGTACCATCTTAAACTGTATCCGGCTCATCCTTGCAGAAAAGGAGGTCCCGTTTACCCTTCACAGTGCGTCATTCCAAGCTCCCCAATTGATCTCTATTCCCAACTCCGCTTCCCATTTCTCCTTGATCTTCACCACCTGCTCACCTCCCTGCTCCCCCAGCCACTTATATATATCCCCAATTCTTCCCTCCCCTTCCACATTAGGAAGCAGCAGCCGCTCCAGCAGGGTGACCACATATTGACCAAAATTGCCACCGCGCTCATTTTAAAATACATCCCTGAATGAAATACTTGCCCAACCCATCCCTTCCTCAGCCTCATCTGGTCCCCCCACCTTCAGGTGCGCCTGTTGTAGCGTGGTCACATCTGCCTTCAATCGCTTAAAGTGTGTAAACATACTTGTTTGGTCCATTCAATCCTTGCACGTTCCACGTGACCAGCCTGGTGGGGGGGGGGGGGGGGGGGGCATTCTGCTACCCTCCCTCCGCCGATCAATCATAGCCCCTCTTGGGCCCGCCACCGGGCCGTGTCCCTCACCTCCCCAGGCCCACCCTCGGGCGCCCACCATCATCGATCCTCCTCCCCTTACACTTTAAATACCCTTCCTCTGTCAGCAGTACTTCCCCCCCCCCCCCCCTCCGCCCCCAGAGAACCCAGCAACAAACCCTGCCTCAACCCTCACTGATCTCCCACTCACCCACCATTGCGCTTCCGTGAGCTAGCTCGCCCAGCCAGCTAGCTAGCACCCCGACCATGGCGCCTAGCATCCAACCACCCCCCCCCCCCCCCCCCGCTGATTCCCCTCTCCCCAGCTCGAACATTAGTGAAAACAAACCAAAACAACCCTTCCCCAAGCCCAAATAAAGAGACCAACCCCTCCATCCCTTAACAAAGGACAAAGAATAAACCTGAAGCCAAAAAAGAATGAAATGGCCCCAAATATAAGTTAACTGCAACAGCACAGCATCTTCACCAAAGTTCAATGTCTACCTTCTCCTGCCAGTCCATTGCCTCTGACAAATTCTGTCGCCTCATCCGCCGAGCCAAAGTACAAATCCCAGCCTTCGTAGGTCACCCACAGAGGTACCAGGTACAGTAGCCCAAACTTGGCCTCCTTATTTTAGAGAGCTGCTTTGACCTTGTTGAAACTCGCCCTCCTCTTGGCCAACTCTGCACCCAGGTCCTGGTACACTCGAATTTCACTGCCCTCCCAGGTATAGCGCCTCGTCTGCCTGGCCCACCTCATAATTTGCTGCTTATCCAGGAACCAGTGCAGCCGCACCACCATCGCCCTCGGCGGCTCGTTCCCTTGGGGCTTCCTCATTAACGCCCTGTGCGCTCCATCCAACTCCTACAGCCGTGCAAACGCAACCTCACCGAGCGGCTTATCCAGCATCCTCCCCACATACGGACCAGCATCGGCTCCTTCACTCCCCTCCGGCAGACCCACGATTCTTATATTCTGCCGCCGTGACTGTTCTCTAGTCAGTCCTCAATCTTCTCCTGAAGCCACTTCTGCTGGTCCTGCATCAGCCCCATCTCCACTGCCATTGCTGCAAACTGCTCCTCGTGTTCCCCCACCACCTCCTCCATCTTCTGGATCGCCTGACCCTGGGCCGCCAGCTTTGTTTCCACGCGGTTAACCGCCACCCTGATCAAATCCACCGCCCGGGCCAGGTCCTCCAGACTCTCCTTCCATTCTGGGTGAACTTCTCATTTCAGAAGCTCACCAGTTGTTCCGTCAACCACTGAGCCAGAAGGGACGCTCTCTGCCCCTCCACCATCTCCACGTCCGTCGCAGGCTCCGCACCAGCTCCAGCCGACTGATTCCCTCTTTTTCGACCGGTTCTGGCCCTCAGCTCCATACACCAGAGGGTCAATCTCTTCCCCTCACTCCCCTGCACCTATATTCCGCCTCACATCCACCTGTTAACCAATGAAAAGGTCAGACAAAACCGCCACAAGCGGGAGCCACCAAATGTGAGACCAATCACTTCATGGTCGCCTCCGGAAGACTGAGGACCCAGGTTCGATCCTGGCCCCGGGTCACTGTCCGTGTCGAGTTTTCACATTCTCCCTCTGTCTCCATGGGTCTCATCCCTACAAACCAAAGATGTGTTGGCTAGATGGATTGACCACGCTAAATTGCCCCTTAATTGGAAAAAAGTAGAATTGGGCACTTTGAATTTGGGGCTGTTTAGCACAGGGCTAAATCGCTGGCTTTGAAAGCTGGCCAGGCAGACCAGCAGCACGGTTCGATTCCCGTATCAGCCTCCCCGAACAGGTGCCGGAATGTGGCGACTAGGGGCTTTTCACAGTAACTTCATTTGAAGCCTACTTGTGACAATAAGCGATTTTCATTTCATTTCATTTAAATTAAAAGAAAGTGACAATGTTTACATGTGTCATGGAACTTGGATTCGGCAGCACAGAGGCACAGTGGTTAGCACTGCTGCCTCAGGGCGCCGAGGTCCCAGGTTTGATCCCAGCTCCGGGTCACTGTCTGTGTGGAGTTTGCACATTCTCCCCGTGTCTGCGTGGGTTTCACCCCCACAACCCAAAGATGTGCAGGCTAGGTGGATTGGCCACGTTAAATTGTCCCTTAATTGGAAAAAGTTGGGTACTCTAAATTTTTTTTAAAATGGTACTTGGATTCAGCTGTAACATTTATGAGAGAAAAATCTGCCCCCATTGACATTGTAAGATAAATACTCAAAGTTCCAAACCTCACATCACTCAATGGCCCTTAAGGACCTTTGTAAATAGGACAGAATGATATAAGTCGAGGGTGATGAATTCACTCAGCAATCACTGTATGCTTGTTTGAGCTTCTAAAAATAGTCATTCTGCTGGTTAGAGCTTCAGTTGTTTGCACTGTGTCCCAGGCGAATGTGAATACCCAAAAAGCCTGATAAAGCGATCTAACGTCCAGGAATACATCCACCTAGGGTTGGCAACTCATGTGGATTGGAAATTAATCATCAGCACCTCCATATCCTTTGGTTCGCTTTCACCTTTTCACTTTTAAGACATTAAACTGCAGGACTTAGACAAAATCTAAGCCTCTATATTTAAGCAGGCCTGGGAGAAGATTAGTTCCTGAATATAAACACTTTGCCTTGCTTTTCGATGTAGATGTAGGGAACTACACCCTCCCCATTTTTGTGGGATGAGACCCATGCAGACACGAGGAGAATGTGCAAACTCGACACGGACAGTGACCCGGGGCTGGGATCGAACCCGGGTCCTCAGCGCCATGAGGCAGCAGCGCCAACCACTGCACCACTGATGCACTATCAATTACAACGAGACGAGAGTAGAGTGTAAGCGAGGCTTTATTAAGCAGAGATGTGTAGCCTCCCGCAGCTGCTGCCGAAATGGCTGCAGCTCGGTGTGCACAGACATTTATACTCCGCCTGATGGGCTGAGCCAGTAGGCAGGGATCTACCCCCGTACCTGTAGTACAGGAGCCTTACCGTATTACATCTCGTATGTGATAGATACAACAGCGGTGACTACCACATTCACTCCCTGTTAAAAAAGAGTCCAGCGGGGGTGGTGGAACACTATTTACATGCATAGGTTAACATTTTGGCGAAAGTTCACAAATTCAGACGATCGGGTGCCTTGATCCTCTGTTGTAAGCGCCACAGTCCCGGCGTCGGCTCGGTCGCCGGTGACTCCGGGAGCATGTAGACCTCATCTTCATCCCCGGGCGGGACCAAGAGGAGGACGGATCGTCCTGGAGGTGAGGTGCGCTGTGGGGAGGAAGGGTGGCACCGGGGCGGGGGAGGGGGGGTACCCAGCCGGTGCCAGGTCCCTGAGGGAGACTGTGTATTGGCGGCCATCGGCGTACGCCATGTAGGCATACTGCAAGTTTGCATGGAGTAGCTGTATCCTCTCGACCAATGGGTCCACCTTGTGGAACCGCACGTGCTTGCGGAGGAGAACAAGTCCTGGAGCTGCCAGCCACATAGGGAACGAAACCCTGGAGGTGGACTTCCTGGGGAAGGCAAGGAGACGTTCATGGGGGGTTGCATTAGTCGCCGTGCAAAGTAGCAATCGGATGGAGTGAAGGGTGTCGGAGAGGACCTCCTGCCAGTGGGAGACCGGGAGATTCTTGGACTGTAGGGCCAGCTGGATGGCCTTCCAGAACATCCAATTCTCCCGCTCCACCTGCCCGTTTCCCCGGGAGTTGTAGCTGGACGTCCTGCTCGAGGCGATGCCCTTGCTGAGCAGGTACTGACACAGCTCATTACTCTTAAAGGAGGATCCCTGGTCGCTGTGGATGTAGGCGGGGAAACCAAACAGGGCGAAGATGGTTTTGAGTGCTTTGATGACTGTGGCAGACGTCATATCGGGGCATGGGACTGCGAAGGGGAATCTGGAATATTCGTCGACCACGTTAAGAAAGTACGTGTTTCGGTCAGTGGAGGGGAGGGGCCCTTTGAAATCCACGCGGAGGAGTACATGGGGCAGGAGGCCTTCACTAGATGTGCGCGGTCTGGCTGGTAGAAGTGCGGTTTACACTCCGCGCAGACCTGGCAGTCTCTGGTGATAGCCCTGACCTCCTCAATGAAGTAGGGCAGATTGCAGGCCTTTATGAAGTGAAAGAACCAGGTGACCCCTGGGTGACAGTGAGCGTCGTGTAGGGTCCGAGTTGGTCCACTTGTGCGCTGGCACATGTACCTCGGGATAGGGCATCGGGGGGCTCGTTGAGCTTACCGGGGCGATACAAAATCTCGTAATTGTAGGTGGAGAGCTCGATCCTTCACCTCAAGGTTTTATCATTTTTGATCTTGCCCCACTGTGTGTTAAACATGAAGGCAACCAACCGTTAGTCAGTGAGGGGAGTGAATCTCCTGCCGGCCAGGTAATGCCTCCAAAGCCGCACAGCTTCTACGATGGCTTGGGCCTCCTTCTCGACGGGGGAGTGCCGAATTTCAGAGGTATGGAGGGTGTGTGAAAAGAATGCCCGGGCCTGCCTGCCTGGTTGAGGGTGGCAGACAGAGCGATGTCTGATGCATCGCTCTCGACTTGGAAGGGGGGCGTCTCGTCGACTGCATGCATCACAGCCTTGGCAATGTCGGCCTTGATACGGTTGAAGGCCTGGTGAGCCTTGGCCATCAGGGGGAAAGCGGTGGAGTGAATGAGTGGGCGGGCCTTGTCCGCATAGTTAGGGACCCACTGGGCGTAGTATGAGAAGACCCCCAGGCATCGTTTGAGGGCCTTGGGGCAGTGGGGGAGGGGGAGTTCCATGAGGGGGCGTATGCGATCGGGGTCGGGCCCTAGAACTCCATTTTGCACCACATAGCCGAGGATGGCTAAGCGGTTAATGCTGAGCACGCACTTCTCCTTGTTGTACGTTAGGTTGAGGAGTTTGGCAGTGTGGAGGAATTTGGAAAGGTTAGCATCGTGGTCCTGCTGGTCGTGGCTGCAGATGGTCAGGTTATCCAGGTACGAGAAGGTGGCCCGCAGTCCGTACTGGTCAACCATTCGGTCCATCCCCCGTTGGAAGGCCGAGACCCCATTAGTGACGCCGAAGGGAACTCTAAGGAAGTGGTAACGGCGGCCGTCCGCTTCAAACGCAGTGTATGGGCAGTCCGTCTTGCGAATAGGGAGCTGGTGGTAGGAAGACTTCAGGTCCACTGTTGAGAAGACCCGGTACTGCGCAATCTGATTGACCATATTAGATATGCATGGGAGGGGTACGCGTCAAGCTGCGTGTACCGATTGATGGTCTGACTGTAGTCAACGACCATCCTGTTTTTCTCCCCAGTTTTCACAACTACTACTTGGGCTCTCCAGGGGCTGTTAATGGCCTCGAAGATGCCTTCCCGCAGCAGCCGCTGGACCTCGGACCTGATGAAGGTCCTGTCCTGGGCGCTGTACCGTCTGCTCCTGGTGGCGACTGGTTTGCAATCCGGGGTGAGGTTCGCAAACAGAGAAGGCGGGTTGACCTCAAGGGTCGTGAGACCGCATACAGTAAGGGGTGGTAGGGGCCCGCTGAATTTCAGAGTGAGACTTTGGAGGTTGCACTGGAAGTCGAGGCCGGGTAGCAAGGCAGCGCGGAGGTTGGGGAGGACGTAGAGCCGGAAGTTGCTGAACTCTACGCCCTGGATGGTGAGGGTGGCGGTGCAGTATCCCCGGATCTCCACGGAGTGGGATCCGGAGGCCAGGGAGATTCGTTGTGTGATGGGATGTACCGCAAGGAAGCAGCGCCTTACCATATCGGGGTGGATGAAGCTCTCTGTGCCCCCGGAGTCAAGAAGGCAGGAGATCTCGTGCCCATCAACCTTTACCGTCGTTGACGCGGTTGTGAGGTTGTGCAGCCAGGACGGTTCGATCGTGATGGAGGCGAGCTGTAGCTGGTGTTGGAAGGCCCCTGGCTGGTCGGCGGCGGTTCCAGGCGATGAGTGGCCCGATGAGGTGCCCGACGAGCAGGGGTTCTGAGGCGGGGAAGATGGCGGCGCCCACAGGGCGCACGTAGCGGGTGGCGTTAAAGATGGCAGCACCCACGGACCGCACGAGGCCTAGCGGGGGGAAGATGGCGGCGCCCACGGGCCGCACATGTTCTGAGGCAAGCAACATGGCGGCGCCCACGGGCCGCACGTGTTCTACGGTGAGGAAGATGGCGGAGCCCACGGGCTGCACGTGAGTTGCGGGTGTGAAAATGGTGGCGCCCACGGGTCGCACATGGGGGATGCAGGAACAATGGGCCTGGTTACAGCGGCGATCGAGCAGGCCTGGCACACAGCAGCAAAATGTCCTTTCTTCTCACAGGCCTTGCAGAGTGCGTCCGCGCCGGGCAGCGCTGCCGGGGGTGCTTTGTCTGTCCGCAGAAGTAGCACTTGGATCCCCCGAGGTTGGCTGGCTGCCGCGCGGCGCAGGCTTGGGGTTGGCTGGGGGCGGTCGCTGATGGGGTCTACGATGGGGTGTTCGCTGGTGGGGTCCACGATGTCCAGGAGGGGGGGGTGCCGTGAGGTCGGGGGCGTACGTCTGTACATTCTGGGAGGTGACTGTGAGTGAGATCGCAAGTTTCTTGGTCGCCGCGAGGCCGAGAGTAGCCCCTTCTAAGAGGCGCTGGCGGATGTACGCCGACCCTATGCCCGTAACGAAAGCGTCCCTGATTAGGAGTTCGGAATGTTCAACGGCCGAAACTGCCTGGCAATCGCAGTCCCTCGCCAGGGCGTGCAGGGCACGCCAGAAATCTTCCACAGACTCACTGGGGATTTAATGCCGCGTAGACAGGAGGTGCCTGGTGTAGAGTTTGTTGGTCTGCTGGGTGTAGTTCTCTTTCAGCAGCGCCATGGCCTCAGCGTAGGTAGGTGCGTCCCAGATGAGGGGTAAGATATCGGAGCTCAGCCGTGTATACAGGATCTGGAGCTTCTGTGCCTCTGTGGGTGGTTCCGTCGCAGATCAAAGCAAGCTAGCCAATGGGCAAAGGCCGACTTGGCGTTGTCTGCTTGAGGGTGCAGCTGCAGGCGATCAGGCTTGATGCGGAGGTTCGTCATTGTAAAATCTCTGTGTAATACATTGATGCACCCAGTAGGCAGGGATCTGCCCCCGTACCGGTAGTATAGGAGCCTTACCGTATTACATCTCATATGTAATATATATACAACAGTGGTGACTACCACAACCACAGTGCTACCCCTAATTACTCCCTCCCTAACAGCACAGTGGATGTGCCTACACCACATGAGCTGCAGTGGTTCAAGAAGGCAGCTCACCACCACCTTCCCAGGGGCAATTTGGATGGACAGTAAATTTGCAGGCCTAGCCAGCGACAACCACATCCTGTTAAAGAATTTTTTAAAACATGCTAGCTGGGGGATGGGTGCGCTTGCCACTTGCAGCTTAAAATTGCAGTGGGTCAGATCAAGGGAAGGAGAGATGTGGATAGGCTCCCGCTCTCTGATTCAACTGCCCCCCTCCCCCACTGGTTTCCACAGTGTGTGTTTGTGTTTGATATTTTACAATTTGTGACAGTCTTATCACCAAAAAGCATAAGAATGAATGCACTGTTTCAGCGCATTACAATCCACAATCCAATTCAATGCCTAGGCTTGTAGAATGGGAGAATTCCAGTGCATGCATTTTCTCAGGCAAAAAAGCAGAACAGAAAAGCGTACTTGACTTCACAAGCATTTAATGAGGCTGTACCCTTCCATGGGCCCGGCTCACTGCCCTGACCCTAATTAAAGACGACACTGCATTAGATAAACGTTCTCATCAATGTGACAGGTCTGAATATGTGACAAAAATATCGATACAGAGCTGAGGATGGGCAAGCCAGCAGCAAAACCAATTGACCCCTGCTCAATCTTTTGGCCTCGATACACAAATTGTTGAACTGAGGCAAAATGTTCATAGTGGACTGGCCATTTAATAATCATCTTTATTGGTGTCACAAGTG
Source organism: Scyliorhinus canicula (assembly GCF_902713615.1). NCBI lineage: Eukaryota > Metazoa > Chordata > Chondrichthyes > Carcharhiniformes > Scyliorhinidae > Scyliorhinus > Scyliorhinus canicula. Next base: position 59,873,140 of record NC_052160.1, on the reverse strand, counting down.
ACGAACGATCAATTACACAAAGACGAGAACTGGAGAACGAGAACGTCAAGGGAAGAGAGTGGATTGAATGAGTGAGCGGGCCTTGTCCGCATAGTTTGGGACCCACTGGGCGTAATAAGAGAAGAACCCCAGGCATCGTTTGAGGGTCTTGGGGCAGTGGGGAAGGGGGAGCTCCATGAGGGTGCGCATGTGGTCGGGATCGGGCCCCAGAACTCCGTTCTGGACCACATAGCTGAGGATGGCTAAGTGGTTCGTGCTGAACACGCACTTCTCCTTGTTATAAGTTAGGTTGAGGAGAGTGGCGGTATGGAGAAACCTGGCAAGGTTGGCGTCATGGTCCTGCTGATCGTGGCCGCAGATGGTGACATTGTCGAGGTACGGGAAGGTGGCCTGCAGTTCATACCGGTCAACCATTCGGTCCATTTCCCGTTGGAAAACCGAGACCCCGTTGGTGACGCCAAAGGGAACCCTGAGAAAGTGGTAAAGGCAGCCATCTGCTTCAAAGGCAGTGTATGGGCGGTCCGCCTTACGGATGGGGAGCTGGTGGTAGGCGGACTTCAGGTCCACAGTTGAGAAGACCCGGTCCTGTGCAATCTGATTGACCGTATCAGATATGTGAGGGAGGAGGTAGGTCTCGAGCTGCGTGTACCGATTGATGGTCTGACTGTAGTCCACGACCATCCCGTGTTTCTCCCCAGTTTTCACAACTACCACTTGGGCTCTCCAGGGGCTGTTGCTGGCCTCAATAATGTCTTCCCAAAGCAATCTCTGGACTTCGGACCTGATGAAGGTCCTGTCCTGGGCACTGTACCGTCTGCTCCTGGTGGCGATGGGTTTGCAATTGGAGTTAAGGGAAGGTGGGTCGACCTTTAGGGTCGCAAAGCCGCAGACAGTAAGAGGTGGTAGGGGCCTGCCGAATTTCAGTGTTAGGCTCTGGAGGTTGCACTGGAAGTCCAGTCCGAGCAGCGCAGAGGTTGGGGAGGACGTAGAGGCGGAAGCCACTGAACTCCACGCCCCGGACAGTGAGAGTGGCTATGCAGTACCCCCGGATCACCACGGAGTGGGACCCGGAGGCCAGGGAGATTCTCTGGTTGGTGGGGTGTATCGCGAGGAAGCAGCACCTTACCGTATCGGGATGAATGAAGTTCTTGGTGCTCCCGGAGTCCAGCAGACAGGAGATCCCGTGCCCATTGATCTTCACGTTGGTAGGAGCAGTTGACAGGTTGTGTGGGGGAAACTGGTCAATCGTGACTGAGGCAAGATGTGGCTGGTCGTCGATGGTAGCAGGCGATGAGGTGCCCGGGGAGGGGCATGGGTCCTGGTAAGATGGCGGCGCCTGATGATCCTGGGGAGAACAAGATGGCGGCACCCACGGGCCACATGTGGTGGGGGTCAAACAAGATGGCGGCGCTCACGGGCCGCACATGAGCCGAGGAGGGTAAGATGGCGGCGCCCACTGCTCGCACGTGGGGGGAGTCGGAACAATAGTGGCGACTGCACGGGCCTGGCACACCGCAGCAAAGTGTCTCTTTTTGCCACAGGCCTTGCAAAGGGCGTTCAGGGCCAGACAGCGCTGTCGGGGGTCTTTAGGCTGCCCACAGAAGTAACATTTGGGACCCCTGAGGTTGGTTGGCTGCCACGCGGCTGATGGGGGTCGCTGGTGAGGTCCAGGATGGGGCGGCCGTCTGCGGAGTCCACGATGCGCAGGAGGGGTGGGCCGCGCGGCCGGGAGTGTAGGCCTGGATGTTGCGTGAAGCGGCAGTAAGCGAGAGCGCTAGCTTTTTTGTCTCCACGAGGTCGAGCGTGGCCCCTTCTAAGAGGCGCTGTCGGCTGTAATCGGACCCTATCCCTGTGACAAAAGCGTCTCTCATGAGCAAGTTCGAGTGTTCCGTGGCCGTGACGGCCTGACAGTCACAGTCTCTAACTGGGGGAATCAGGGCATGCCAGAAATCTTCCACAGACTCACCAGGAGGTTGACGACGATGGAGAGGATGTGCCTGGCGTAGAGCATGTTAGTCCGCTGAGCGTAGTTTTCCTTCAGTAGCGCCATGGCATCTGCGTAGGTCGGCCCGTCCTGGATAAGTGGAAAGACGTTGGAGCTGAGCCGCATGTAGAGGATCTGAATCTTCTGAGCTGGCACAGACCCAATGTATGCTTCGAAACAGGCTAGCCAATGTTGAAAGTCCTTTTTGGCGTTGTCTGATTGCGGATCCAGCTGCAGGCGATCCGGCTTGATGCGGAGGTCCATCTTCTGAAAACTTAGTGTAATAAATTGATGCACGATCAATTACACAAAGACGAGAGTTGGATGCAATCGAGGCCTCCAAAATTCGGCATTCCTCCGTCGAAAAAGAGGCCCAAGCCATCGTTGAAGCTGTGCGGCATTGGAGGCATTACCTGGCCGGCAGGAGATTCACTCTCCTCACTGACCAACGGTCGGTAGCCTTCATGTTCAACAACACACAGCGGGGCAATATCAAAAATGATACAATCTTGAGGTGGAGGATCGAGCTCTCCACCTACAACTACGAGATTTTGTATCGCCCCAGTAAGCTCAACGAGCCCCCGATGCCCTATCCCGAGGTACATATGCCAGCGCACAAGTGGATCGACTCCAGACTCTGCACGACAACCTCTGTCACCCGGGGGTCACAAGTTTTTTTTTCGGCAGCTGCTGTAGGAGGCCACACATCTTAGTGTAATAAATTGATGCACGATCAATTACACAAAGATGAGAGTTGGAGGCAATTGAGGCTTTATTACAATAAGATGTGTGGCTTCCTACAGCAGCTGGTGAAATGACTGCTGTACAGGGAGCACACATATTTATACTCCGCCTACTGGGCGGAGACAGCAGGCAGGGAACTACGCCCGTACCTGTAGTACAGGGCCTGACCACAAAACACCTGCACCGACATCCTCTATGTATGATATATACATCAGTGGTGACTACCACAACATCAGTACTACTATGAAGTTACTGTGAAAATCCCCTAGTCGCCATATTCCAGCGCCTGTTCAGGGGCACGGAAGGAGAATTCAGAATGTCCACTTCACCTGACAAGCACGTCTTTCGGGACTTGTGGGAGGAAAGCAGAGCACCCAGAGGAAACCCACACAGACACAGGGAGAACATTCAGACTCCGCAGTCAGTGACCCAAGCCAGGAATCAAACCTGGGACCCTAGAGCTGTGAAGCAACAATGCTACCCTCTATGCTGCCGTGATACTGGTGAGGTGGTAGACCCAAATCAACGGATAAAGGATTCCCCACTTTTTCCCACAAGAATACCAAAGAATCGGATAAGTTCAGCATGAAAGGTGTTTAAACTAGATAAGAACAAATAGGGTGGGGAGCAATAATTTAGCTTAGATAGTGGATTGGTTAAAGAACAAAACAGCAGAAAGTAGGAATAAACAGATGATTTTCAGGTTGGCAGGCTTTTACCCATGGGCTCCCAGCCTCCAGGGATCTCAGTTATTTACAATCTACATTGATGGCTTAGATGAAGGGACTGGGTGTAGTGCATCAAACTTTGTTGATGAATCAAAGCTTGATGGGAAAGTAAGTAGGATGCAAACAGGCTGAAAAGGGATTGACAGGTTAAGTGATTGGAGAAGGAGGGTGGCATATTGGCATATTTCGCATAGGTAGGAAAAATTTTAAAAATCAGAATATTTTTTAAATGGTAAGAAACTCGGGCAGCATGGCGGTGTAGTGGTTAGCACCGCTGCATCATGGGGCCGAGGACCCAGGTTCGAACCCAGCCCCGGGACACTGTCCGTGTGGAGTTTGCACATCCTCCCAAGTCTGCGTGGGTCTCACACCCACAACCCAAAATATGTGCAGGGTAGGTGGATTGAACACGCTAAATTGCCCCTTAATTGGAAAAAAAGAATTGGGTACTCGAAATTTAAATGTTGGCCATGAAAGGGATTTGGAGTTCTTTATGCGCAAAACACACAGGCAGAATTTACCGGCTCTTCATGGCGGCACGATATTCCCGTCCTAATTGCCTTCCCTTGCGTCTCCCAGAGATGAGTGGAAATCCCGTTGACAACGGAGGGCCAGAAAATCCCACTGGCGCACTGCCTCTGCCAATGAAATACACACAGCGGGGTTGGTCGGTAAATCCCTGACAACACGGTAGGCAGCACGGTAGCATGGTGGATAGCACAAATGCTTCACAGCTCCGGGGTCCCAGGTTCGAATCCCCCCTGGGTCACTGTCTGTGTGGAGTCTGCACGTTCTCCCCGTGTGTCCGTGGGTTTCCTCCGGGTGCTCCGGTTTCCTCCCACAGTCCAAAGATGTGCAGGTTAGGTAGATTGGCTGTGATAAATTGCCCTTAGTGTTGGGTGGGGTTACTGGGTTATGGGGATAGGGTGGAGGTATGGGCTTGGGTAGGGTGCTCTTTCCAAGAGCCGGTGCAGACTCGATGGGCCGAATGGCCTCCTTCTGCACTGTAAATTCTATGAAAACAGAGTTGGCATGCTGGCACAGCAAGCAATTAGGGAGGTAAATGGCACATTGACTCTTGTTACAAGAGATTTGGAATACAAGACCATGGAATTTTCTTTTTAATTCATTCATGCGGGGCGGGGTTCTCTCAGCCCGGGACCGGGCTGGAGAATCCCCACAACCGGTGCGAATCGTGCCACGCCGCCCCGACACGCGATTTGCCGCAGAGTGGGATGGGCCGAGCGGCCGTCGGACAAAAAACAAGTCCCAGCTGCATCGTCCACACCTGCTCTCAGCCGGCGGGAACTCAGCGTGGAAGGGTCGGGGGGCGGCCTGTGGGGAGAGAGGGGGGTCCGATCCCGGGGGGGGGGGCCTCGATGTGGCCTGGCCCGGGATCGGGGCCCACCGATTGGCAGGCCGCCCTCTCTGGCTGGGGGCCTTTCATCCGTGCCGGTCCCTGTAGTTCTGCGCCAGGTTGCGTCGGTGTTGGCGCCTTGAAGGAAGCCACCGCGCATGCGCGCGTTGGTGCCGGTGCCACTGCACATGCGCGGATCCTGCGGCGCCAAGTTGACGCTGTGTTGGCCCCCTGTAGGGGCCAGAATTGCTGATCCTGAGGCCGTGTTGACGCCAGCGAGAAACACGACGGCGTTTCCGACAGCGTCAAAACTTAGCCTCAGGATCACAGAATCCCGCCCAGGATGTGGGTGCCGCTGATTGGGCACACATGTATTATCTATCCCTGAGGGCATTTAAAAGTCAACCACATTTCTGTGGTTCTTGAGTCACATGTAGGCCAGACCAGGTAAGGACGACAGATTTCCTTCCCTAAAGGATCTAAAGTGAACCAGGTAGGTTTTATCACCAATCAACAATGATCATGATTAAACTTTTAATTTCAGATTTTTATTGATTCAAATTTCACCATGGTGTGACTCCAACCCAGGCTCCCAGCGCATTACCCTAGATCTCCAGATTACTAGTCCAGTGACAATACCACTACACCACCACCTAACCTGCAATTGCACAGGGCTTGGTGAGATCACATGTGGAGTATTGTGCTCAGTTTTGATCGCTCTATGTAAAGCAGGATATACTTTATTTATTCATTCAAGGGATGTGGGTGTTGCTGGCTGGGACAACATTTTTAATTACCCTTGAGAAGGTGGTGGTGAGCTGCCTTCTTGAACCACTGCATTGCATGTGGTATAGGTACACCCACAGTGCTGTTAGGGAGTGAGTTCAGGATTTTGGCCCAGTGACAGTGAAGGAATGATGATGTATTTCCAAGTCAGAATGGTGAGTGCCTTGGAGGGGAACCTCTAGATGGTGGTGTTCTCAGGTCTTGACTTCTAGATGGTAGTGGTCGTGGATTTGGAAGGTGCTACAAAGGAGCCTCAGTGAGTTCCTATAGTGCATCTTGTAAATGGTACACACGGCTGCCATTGCTCATCGGTGGTAGAGGGAGTGAATGTTTGTGGATGAAGTGAATCTATAAGTAGGATGCTCTTTCCAAGGCCAGTGCAGACTCGATGGGCTGAGTGGCCTCTCCTTCTGCACTGTAAATTCTATAATACATGGGGTCAAGTTGGAAAAGGAATTCTTCATTTAGGACTCAGTAAGGAGAAATTTCTTCACTTAAAGGGTTGTGAATCTTTGGAATTGTCTACTCCAGAGATTGCTCAATCATCAGGAATATTTAAGGCTGAGATTGGGAGGATTTTGGACTCTAAGCAAATCAAGAGATATGGGAATCAGGCAGGAAAGTGGAGTCGTGGTTGAAGATCAGCAATGCTATTAAATGACGTAGCAGACTTGAGGGGCTTACTCAATTTCCTTTCTCTTATGCTTTTATGTTCTAATCCTGTCACCTTTTTGGAGGAGCCAGTCTACCCCTAGAAATGACCATTTACCAGAGGTGAGGTTGGAACTTTCCATACTGTTGGGTTGTGAGGATAGAGGACAATGTTCAGACTAACTTCTACCTGAAATATACTGGCTGCTTGTTGCACTGTGTGGTCCCTTTAAGATTGTCACCAGGTTGGGCAGGCGCACATCTTAAAGGGAACACTGATAGGAAGATATTATGCCTAAACTCTGGAATTCCCTTCCTAAACCTTTCCCCTTCCCTCCCCTCTTTCCAGACATTCCTTAAAATCTACATCTTCGATCCAAGCCTTAGGTAACCTGTGCTAATATCTCCTTAGTGACCTCAGTATCTACTTTTATCTGATATGCTGTTGTGAAAGCATCTTGGGATATTTTACAATGTGTTTATGTAAGTGCACATAAAGCTGATGTGGGCAGGCTATGCAATGGGGAAAAACTGAGGAGAAAGACAGTGCAATTTTATAATCCCTCTATCATTGAATGCTCTCTGCAGATTGCAAGTTTTAGATTCGTACCAGTTTTAACTGATAAAAATCCACTTTATCTGGAAAAAATGATCCCTTTTTATCAGATGAGTAAATATCTGGTTGTGAATGGTCTTAAAAGGCCTTGTGACCACAGGATGCCTTAACCATTGATGTCAGAGCTCTGCTGTGACTAGAAACCCCAGGGAAATTAACCTAAAACTCAAAGGAAGCATTGAAAAAAAAAGTTACAATTGATTAATAATTTTAATGATTTAATTACAAATCTGAAACGGACCAAAATTCATGGCGCCGAGGATCCAGGTTCGGTCCCAGCCCCGGGGCACTGTCCATGTGGAGTTTGTACATTCTCTCCGTGTCTGCGAGGGTTTCACCCCGACAACCCAAAGCTGTGCAGGGTAGTGGATTGGCCACGCTGAATTGTCCCTTAATTGGAAAAATAAATTAAAAAGAATACCAGTTCACTGAAACTGACCAAAAGAATCATCCAGACTCGAAACGTTAGCTCCCGTCCCTCTACACAGATGCTGTCACACCTGCTGAATTTGTCCAGTATTTTCTGTTTTTGCTGTGGTTTTTACTGAGGTTTTCTTTAAATCATCAAGTACGTATTTTTACATAGCAAACAAAATTCAGAAACAAACTTGAAAATGTTCACCCAACAATTTCTGGAGCTAGGGTGGATGGTTGAAAGGAGCAACCTGTGTGGGAAGAACGGAAATTCGAGCATTCAGGAAACTGAACTCCCACAGACGTACGCTGTTTGGTTATTTTTGGAAACCCTGATCACTTTCAGAGCGTTGAGCCTATGTGATGGGCGCTTGTATTGCAATCTAACATGAATGAGGGAAATGCGGCCTACAACATATTTTCCTCATCCATGTCCAAGCCACTGTTATTTTATAAATTTAGAGTACCCATTTAATTTTTTCCAATTAAGGGGCAATTTGGCGAGGCCAATTCACCTACCCTGCACATCTTTGGGTTGTGGGGGCGAAACCCACGCAGACACGGGGAGAATGTGCAAACTCCATATGGACAATGACCCAGAGGTCCATGCCACTGTTGGACAGCAGGGAATTCTTAGCATTCAGCTTTAATAGGACCATGAGAAATCGGTGCATTCAAAGGCCAATTCCAGGGATGTAATCAATGGCCACATTGCCAAAACCGGCTTGATTAGGAGCAAGGCAGTATAAACGTTTTTGTCCATCCCACCTGATTCCATCAGCACTGAGACAAATTATGACGGCTGGTTTAGCTCAGTGGGCTAGACAGCTGGGGCGGGATTCCCCCTTTTGGGGACTAAGTCCCCACGCCCGCCGGAAAATGGGCTAGAATCACTCCGGACTTTTCCTAGAAAGTCCGGGGTGATTCTCCGTTCTCCGTGGGGCTAGCACAGCCCCAGCGTGCGTCCCTCAGCCCTGGCTGCTGGCGGGGCCTGCTACCCAGGCTGCGCATGCGCACGGCTTCCGGCAGCATGTCTGCGCATGCGCACAGCTTCCCACTTTGGCGCGGACGATGCTGACATGACGGATGAAGACAGTAGATCACGCGGAGGAAGGTAGGTTCTCCTCCGATCGCGATGGCTCGCCAATTGGTGGCCCCCGATCGCGGGCCACCCACCGCTGAGGCCCCCTCAGAGTCCTGTTTCCACCCCCCCCCCCCCGCTCCCCCCAGGACCGCCACCATGGCCGCGAGTCCGAGCTCCCGCCGGGTGGTATCAGATTAGAACCCCGTCGGCAGGACTTTTTTTTAAATTTAGATTACCCAATTATTTTTTCCAATTAAGGGGCAATTTAGTGTGGCCAATCTACCTACTCTGCACATTTTTGGGTTGTGGGGGCGAAACCCACGCAGACACAGGGAGAATGTGCAAACTCCACACAGACAGTGACCCAGGGCCGGGATTCGAACCTGGGACCTCAGCGCCGTGAACCTGGGACCTCAGCGCCGTGAAGGCAGGACTTGTCGGAGTTCGGCCCATCGAGCGCCGGAGAACCGCCGCTAGGGGCTTTTTCAGCATCCCCCCGACCGACGCTGCGTGGACCGCGCCGCACGGCTGGCGGGCGATTCTCCGGTCCGTCGGGAATCGCGTCCCGGCGTCGGAGCAGCATGTTGGAATTCTCCGACCCGGCGCGGCCTCGGAGAATCCCGGACCTGGTTTGTGATGCAGAACAAGGCCAGCAACGGGGATTCAATTCCCGTACCAGCTGAGAATTCAGAAACCCGAACAGGCACCGGGATGTTGCGACTAGGGGCTTTTCACAGTAACGTATTGCAGTGTTAATGTATGCTGACTTGTGACAATAAAAATAAAGTGTTAGAGCACAAAGCAGCACTGGTCTCTGAGGGACCTTAGTGGTATTGTCGCTGGACTAGTAATCCAGAGACCCAGGGTATTGTTCTGGGAATTGGGGTTCAAATCTCACCATGGCCGATGGTGAATATAAATTCAATTAAAATCTGGAACTAAAAGTCTAATGATGACCATGAAACCATTGTCAATTGTCATAAAAACCAATGTGGTTTACTGATGCCCTCCAGGGAAGGAGATGTGCCGTGCTTACCTGATCTGGCCTATATGTGACTGCAGACCCACAGCAATGTGGTTGACTCTTAAATTCCCTCTGAAATGACTGAGCAAACCACTCAGTTCAAGGGCAATTAGAGTTGGGCAGTATATGGCGGCCAGTCAGTGATGCCCACATCCCGTGAAAGAATTTTTAAAAGGCCACATTCCAGACTCCAAAATGTTTTAAATAGCTTCATTCTGAGTTTTCCAACATTCAGTGCTGTTCTTTTTAAGAAAAGAAAATCTGGGGCAGCACGGTGGCCTAGTGGTTAGCACAACCGCCTCACGGCGCTGAGGTCCCAGGTTCGATCCCGGCTCTGGGTCACTGTCCGTGTGGAGTTTGCACATTCTCCCCGTGTCTGCGTGGGTTTCGCCCCCACAACCCAAAAATGTGCAGAGTAGGTGGATTGGCCACGCTAAATTGCCCCTTAATTGGAAAAAATAATTGGGTAATCTAAATTTTAAAAAAAGAAAATCTTGCATTTATATAGCACCATTTTAAATGCAATGATGTGTAGCCACTGCTGTAATATGGGAAACATGATAATCTGTTTGGCTAGGACTCTTGGCGGGAGTGTTGCTGGGAGTGGGCAGGTCGTTGGGGGCAGGGCGGGGGGGACAGACTCTCTGCTCCTCTCCAAATAGCACCATGAGATTGTTGATATCCACCCTGGAATGCTGAGGGAACCTCACTTTTACATCTCATCTGAAATACAGTTACCTCCGACAGTGCAGCACTAAGCACTCCAGTGTAGCAGTCTTGCTTCTGTGTTCAAGCCTCCAGAATGCTGCACTGATCTTCGACTAGTTCCAGGCCTTCAATTCATCAGAAAGCCTCAACCCCCCAGTCGCGCCACTCTCAAGTTACTCACAATCTGACTACATATGTCCACTTCTATCCTCAGAGCTGTCAACCATTCCAACCAGTTCACATACTCAACTAAGCCACTATGCCTATTGCAGCAGAGCACAGTCTCTGGTCTATTGAAGGACTAAGTGCCTTATTGTCCCTCCATGAATGCTGAATGAATAACGGTGAAGTTTAGGCAATTGATGAAATCAGCCATTGGTCATTGGTGATTACGTAACACTATGTAACGGGCCTGAGAATTTGCGCAAACTCTTGCACCCTGCAGTACGCTGCTGGATGTGTGGGACAGACTCCATTGCGCTTCCGGCGAAGTAATGCAGACGGAGTGGCAGCAACTCAAAGAAATGTCCCTGCTACAGTCAATGCTGTTTCTTGCACAATTTTGTTATTTATCTTCTCTCCATCCCCAGGGATTCCCCTTGTCAGCCACTGCAACTCACCGGATGAGCTGCGGAAACCCAGAATAACAACCACCTGCATTTATGTAGCATCTTTGATAGAGGGAAATGGACAAGTTACTTCCCAGCAAGTAATCAGACGGTAATCAATGCTATACTAAAGAGCACTTAATTAGGACCAAAGGTTCGATCAAAATGGTGGGTTTCAGACAGGGTCTTAAAGAGGAGAGGAGGAGAATTTGTGAGCTTTGGTCGCTGAAGGTACGACCACCAAAAGTGGGTTGAAGAGAGTAGAGGATGCACAAGAGGTCAGACTTAAAGGAACACAGAGTTCACAGCAAGTTGTAAAGCTGGAGAAGATTACAGAGATGGAGGAGGCAAGATCATGTGACTGCAGGCCGACATGAAGGAATTTATTTATTTATCTTATAAATTTAGAGAACCCAATTAAATTTTTCCAATTAAGGGACAATCCAACTAGCCTGCACATCTTTGGGTTGTGGGGGCGAAACCCACACAAATACGGGGAGAATGTGCAAACTCCACACGGACAGTGACCCAGAGCTGGGATCGAACCTGGGACCTCGGCGCCGTGAGGCAGCAATGCTAACCTCTGCGCCACTATGCCGTCCTGGTACCAGCTCTTTTAGAAGAGCTATCCAATTGGTCCACTCCCCTGCACCTTCCCCATAGCCCTACACATTTTTCCATTGTAATTCCTATAAACCTCCCTTTGTAAAATTACTATTGACCCTGCTTTCACCATCCTTCCAGGCAGTGCATTCCAAATCATAACTAATCAGAGTAAATGCAAAGTTCTCCTCGTGATCCACCCCCCCCCCCCCCCCCCCCCAATAACCCTGCTCCCCCACAACACCACTTTAGTCTTGATGCAGGATCAATGGCTACTAAAGCAAGGTCGTAGTCCAACTGAAGGCTTTAATAAGCTAGATGTTTCCCCCCAGCAGCTCAGGTACAGAAAGGAAGCTGCTGGGGTGGTACGGGCTCATATACCCCATCTTGCAGGGCGGAGCTACCATACAGGCTCGACCAATGGAAAGCATACATTATCTACCAATGGTGTTCCAGCATTACTAGGTACCATAATACCTCTACACAGACTACCACAAGTCTTTTTGCCAATTTTTCTAAATTGGAATCCTCTGATGACCAACCCTTCTCTGTCAGTGGAATCAGCTTCTCCTTACTTACTTCAGAAAAACCTCTTACAATTTTGAACAACACTATTAAATCTGCCTTTAACCTCTCTGTTCTAAGGAGAACCTTAGCTGCTCTAGTTTGCCCACATCAAAGTCTTTCACCCCTGCTATCTATTACAATCACAGGAGACACAAAAGGAGTCAAAGAAAGGTTTATTCAACAAGTAAGTGGGGCAGCACGGTGGTGCAGTGGATTAGCCCTGTTGCCTCACGGTGCCAAGGTCCCAGGTTCGATCCCGGCTCTGGGTCACTGTCCGTGTGGAGTTTGCACATTCTCCCCGTGTTTGCGTGGGTTTCGCCCCCACAACCCAAAGATGTGCAGGTTAGGTGGATTGGCCATACTAAATTGCCCCTTAATTGGAAAAAATTAATTGGGTACTCTAAATTTATAAATAAAAACAAGTAAATGCAAACCGCTGGGAGTACGTCTCGTCCCAGCCAGGTCTATGCGAAGATGTCGATTCCCATCCTGGCCAGCTGTTATCATTGGTATTATCGAATCCCTCTGTTAGGCCTCCGCCCCTCAGCGGGGGAGCACGAGCCGTGTGGAGAGATCAATCGGTCGTCCCAGGGGCTCTCGGAAGGGGTTATTGCACTGCCATTCTCGGTGAATCTCCCCTGCACTCTCCCGAAGGCCTTGATATCTTTCCAAATTGGACACAGCAGCTGGGGCCTACTTTACTGAGAGCCGGATACGACTGCCAGATTAGAACTGGCAATCTGAGCCAGCTAGGATGACTGAGTGCATGAGCCTAGGGCACAGCTGTATAAACTGTTAACACTCATCTTGTTTTCTTTCTTTGCAAGATCAAAACAAGTTTCATGTGTGGTATGAGGTGATTTGGCAAGTTGTCACAAACCAAAAAATTATAAATATTAAGGGCAGAATTTGATGTCAGGCAGGCACGGTGAATCTGGAGAGAGCCACAACGTCTGAGACCCTCCGGCACTAAATTATTTATTTATTTATTCTATAAATTTTGATTACCCCATTATTTTTTTGCAATTTAGCGTGGTCAATCCACCTACCCTGCACATCTTTGGGTTGTGGGGGTGAAGCCCACGCAAATACGGGGAGAATGTGCAAACTCCAAGCAGACAGTGACCCAGAGCCAGGGTTCGAACCCGGGTCCTCAGCGCCGTAGGCAGGAAGGCACAAATTTACATCCACCAAAACAAAGATTACTGATATAATGGAAAGTTCCAGAAGAGATGTGTGTCTTTTTCACGCGGTTCTAATCTGAATTTTTTTTTCCTATTGAAAGAATTTGTAACCAAGTTAAAAACAGTTTAACTGCTTAAAAGCCCAGGGGCGCGATTTAATGGGAATGAAATGTCCCCTGACCACTGATAGCCCTCTGCTTTACTCCATCTTAGTCACACTGTTATGCTGTGACATTGAGCAGATATGAGGGATCTGGCCAAGGGTCAACAGTGCGGTTCATCCTGATAGATGGGTGGCATGAGAGCAAGTGGATGGGATAATGAACATGGCCCTGTTCATCATTCATCCACACAGAGCTTCAAGGGAATGATCATATCTGCATGCTGCAGTTAAAGTGAGAGACCTGGCATGTAGCTCTGCTTCAGCATGTGGGTAAATCTTGTAGGTAAACATAGAACAGATGTGAATGAGCACAGAAGCAATGAAGAGCAATATCCCTCCATGCATTGAATATCAGGCTAACATAAATTCATGTTGATATTGTCGTCAAAAAGGGCAAAGAAGGCCACGGAGTTGACCCACTGGGGATGCGTCAGCCTGGCTGAGACACATCTTTTTTTAATATAAATTTAGAATACCCAATTCATTTTTTTCCAATTAAGGGACAATTTAGCGTGGCCAATCCACCTACCCTGCACATCTTATGGGATGTGGGGGTGAAACCCACGCAAACACGGGGAGGACGTGCAAACTCCACACGGACAGTGACCCAGAGCCAGGATCGAACCTGGGACCTCGGCGCCGTGAGGCAGCAATGCTAACCACTGCATCACCGTGCTGCCGTTGGCTGAGACACATCTGACCTGTGGAACAGATATCCATGAAGATAACCAGGGTGCCTCAACAGCTGTCCGTTGGTGACGGTGAATCGCTGTTAGCAGGCGATAAAGGCGGTCTTGAAATCATTCTGGAACTTGGTGGTAATATTTGAGGTCATGAAGTCAGTTCATTGAGGACAATGGGATGTTGGCATGAGAGGAAGTTCAATGATGGGGTTGAGTGATACGGCAGCGCGGGCATGATTAAATGTAATGGTGTACATCAGTGCATACCTTAACTATGAGAAGGACTACACCTAAGTATCTCCCTTTGTGTCTCACATATCTCCCAGATATGCTCCCTCATATCTTGTGCCCCTGCCTCCACCCCAGTCAGATAATCCCTTGAGTATCAAAAGGATGAAGACATGCCCAAGAGGACAGTGTCACATCCGGCTAGCCGTTATATTATGTGATATTAATATGTCATTACTCTTTTGCTTACTTCCAGAATGGTCTGACAGTTGTAGTTCAGTGAATCTATCAGTCTTCAAATTCAGCAAATAGCACTTATTGAATAACGAATATAAAAATCTATGAGTTTGTTCACTCTTCTACAACTATAACTGATGATTAAGTAAATAAGAAGAAGTATAAATAATGTTTAACTACATGTGTCAACTAAGCTATATCTCTAACACTCTGCTCACTAGTCACTCCTGATATGAAGAGGCGGGAATCTCCTCTGAGTGCAGTTTATATGTATGGATCTGGTGCTGCCATCTAGTGGTTGTCTAGCACTATAATACAGATATTAACCCCTTACATACCAGCAGATATACAGATCACAACATCCCCCTTTTTTAAAACGTATTTTCTATCTAGCAGAGAAAATTGTATAACAAGATTTATAAATCATGAGCTGTATATCTGTACAAGCAAAACTGGAGTAATGATTATACACAATAATACAATATTTTATAAGTTCAGTCTGTTTGGTTGTCCTCGTCGTCTCGTCAATCCTCTTAGCTGACGAGGTGGTGAATCTGAAACTTTCACAGTCTTGTGCATGTCATTCGAATTTCTGGTATGCAGTAGATTGTCATGAAATATCGAGTCAGTGAAGTCTAAATTTGGAAAAATTTGATGGTTCAGCTGGATTTTTTGCAAAGCATGCCTGTTATGTCAAAAAATCATGCCTTCCAGGGCGGCATGTGGTGCAGTGGATAGCACTGGGACTGCGGCGCTGAGGACCCGGGTTTGTATCCCGGCCTTGGGTCACCGTCCGTGTGGAGTTTGCACATCTCCCCGTGTCTGCGTGGGTTTCACCCCCACAACCCAAAGATGTGCAGTTAGGTAGATTGGCCGCACTAAATTGCCCCTTAATTGGAAAAATAAATAATTGGGTACTCTAAATTTATAAATAAAACAAATTGTGCCTTTCGGTGATTTTACTATGTAGGAACGTGGAGCTGCTGGCCTAATAATTGTAGCTGGAGCAGACCGTCCTCCTTCTGGATTTTTTATTCTGACAATGTCATCCTTTGTCAGTGGTTCCAATTGATATGCACATTGGTCATAGTATGATTGTTGTCTTGAACGTTGTTCTTCAACCTTCTTCAGAACAGGCAAATGGTATGGATTCTGCAGTCTGATTGCTGGTAAGGTAGTCCTGAGGTGCATTTGAGCTGGCGAGAGTCCTGTAAGGTAACAACGCAAGATGGATATCTGACTTTGAGTCATTAGCTTAACTATCAACTGTTTGACTATGTGAACACCCTTCTCTACCTTGCCGTTGGACTGAGGGTAGTGAGGACTGGATGTCACATGCCTGAAGTTATATTTCTTTGAGAATTCTGTCTATTCCGAAATTGCAAAGCATGGACCATTGTCCGACATTACAGTATTTCATGCCTTGAGAATGTTTCTTTACACAATTTAAGTACTGAATTTGATGTCAAGTCTGGAAGTTTCATAACTTCTGGGTAGTTAGAATAGTAATCCATTATTAAGACGTAGTCTCGACCAGTATTTGTAAAAAATTTAAAGTAGTCAATTCTTCTTCTTTTTCCAATTAAGGGGCAATTTAGCGTGGCCAATCCACCTAACCAGCGCATCTTTGGGTTGTGGGGGTAAAACCCACATAGACACGGCGAGAATGTGCAAACTCCACATGGACAGTGACCCAGGGCCGGGAATCGAACCCGGGTTCTCAGCGCCACAGTCCCAGTGCTAAACACTGTGCCACATGCCGCCCCTAGTCTCGACCAGTTGAATGAAAAAGGTTGATCCCTACTTTGGTCCAAGGAGATGTAACCAGTTTGTGCTGTTGAAGGGTCTCCTTGTATTGCGCAGTTGGTGTCTTTGACAGGTTACGCAGATTATGATCATATCAGTGATGTCCCTATTTATTCCCAGCCATTAGACTGTCTGTCGTGCTCTTCTTTTACATTTTTCAATACGGAGGTATCCCTCGTGAATCTTTTCAAGTATGTCGGAACGAAGACATTGTGGAATGGCAATTTGATCCAGTCTCAGTAGCAGACCATCAACTATTGTCAAATCAGATTGTATGTTACGGTATTGAGGACATCGCCCCATCAGCCACCCATGTTGTAGATAGTGCATGGCCCTCTAAAGTGTAGAGGGTCCTTCTTCGTTTCTGACTTGATTAATTGCAGTTTATCGTCTGATGCAGGAAGCTTCTACGCACAGAGTTGAGCCTGAGCTTCTACATCATGTATGAATTCCATTGGTGTACATTCTGTTGCAATGGAACGTGATAAAGTGTCTGCAATAATTAACTCTTTCCCAGGTGTGTAAATTAAATTGAAATCATACCGCCGTAATTTCATCATTATTCGCTGAAGTCTGGGCGCAAATCGTTTAGATCTTTGTCAATAATGTGGACCAACGGCCTGTGGTCTGTCTCAACTGTGAAGATTGGGAGTCCATAGATATAATCATGGAATTTATATATTTTTTAAATTTAGAGTACCCAATTCATTTTTTCCAATTAAGGGGCAATTTAGCGTGGCCAATCCACCTAGCCTGCACATCTTTGGGTTGTGGGGATGAAACCCACGCAAACACAGGGAGAATGTGCAAACTCCACACGGACAGTGACCCAGAGCCGGGATCGAACCTGGGACCTCGGCGCTGTGAGACAGCAGTGCTACCACTGCGCCACCGTGCTGCCTTATAATCATGGAACTTGAGTATTCCTGTCAGTAGACCTAGACATTCCTTCTCAATTTGTGGGTATCTGCATTCCGTTGCTGTCATTGCTCTCGAAGCATTAAGGGGCAACTTAGCATGCAAACACCACACGGACAGTGATCCAGAGCCAGAATCGAACCTGGGACCTCGGCGCCATGAGGCCGCAGTGCTAACCACTCAGGAATCCAATCAGACTGTTCCTCTTGTTGTAAGAGAACTGCTCCTATCCCATCCTGCATTAGTGGATATTTTGATTGCTCTTTTCGGATCGAAGAAAGCGAGTGTCGGTGCCGTCATTAGCTGTGTTTTTAAACCTGTACATTCCTTCTAAAGGCTCTGCAGCCACTCAAAGGGATCATAGAACATACAGTGCAGAAGGAGGCCATTCGGCCCATTGAGTCTGCACCGACCCACTTATGCCCTCACTTCCACCCTATCCCCGTAACCCAATAACCCCTCCTAACCTTTTTGGTCACGAAGGGCAATTTTAATTTATTTTTCTATAAATTTAGAGTACCCAATTCATTTTTCTTTCCAATTAAGGGGCAACTTAACGTGCAAACACCACACGGACAGTGGCCCAGAGCCAGGATCGAACCTGGGACCTCGGCGCCGTGAGGCCGCAGTGCTAACCACTGCGCCACCGTGCTGCCCTACGAGGGGCAATTTATCATGTCCAATCCACCTAACCTGCGCGTCTTTGGATTGTGGGAGGAAACTGGAGCACCCGGAGGAAACCCACGCCGACACGGGGAGAACGTGCAGACTCCGCTCAGACGTACAGACTCCGCACAGACGTACAGATAAACTTGTCAAGAAAATTGATGAAGCCTAAAAATCTGGGAACAGCTTTCTTGTCATCTGGAATTTTCATGTTCTGAATTGCTGCTATCTTACGATCATCAGGTTTGACACCTTGATGAGAAATGGTGGCCGAGATTCCCCGACCCCGTGCTGGGTCGGAGATTCCCCGGTGCCAATTTTTGGGTGCCGCGGGACCGCCGCCTCGCCAGTCGGGGCCCGTTGCAAGCGGTGCCCCCAGCGATTCTCTGGCCCTCGATGGGCAGAGTGTGCGCCACATTTGGCCGAGTCCCGCCGGCGTGGGTCACGTATGGTCCCACACACAGGGACCTGGAAGTTCTGTCTGCAGGGGCCATCCTGGAGGGGGGGGGAGGGGGAGCCGATCCCAGGGGGGCCTCCACGGTGGCCTGGCCTGTGATCGGGGCCTACCGATCGGCGGGAGGGCTGGTTCCGTGGGGCCCTATGTTCGTCCGCGCCGGGCCCATGTAGGGCTCTGCCATACTGCTCGGGCGCCAGCGTGGAGACGGGAACCCACGCGCATGTGCGAACTCGCGCCGGCCGTGTCGCGCCGGCTGGAGCTGCGGAGACTACTCCGGCACTGACCTAGCCCCCTAGGAAGGGGAGCATACCAGATAATCGAGGACCGTTGACGCCGGAATGATTGGCGGCGCTTTTCATGCTGGCGTCAGAAATTGGCCGCGGGATTGGAGAATCCCGGCCCATATCTCCCAAAAACTTCAGTGAAGACTGTGCAAGGTACACTTCGCTTGATTTAGTTTGAGTCCAAACTTGGTGATGCGTTCGAATACTTGTTCGAAATGTTTAATGTGTCCTTCCCTGGTTGTGGACCAAATGATGATGTCGTCAATGTACACCCTCACACCTTCAATTCCTTCTGTCATTTGCTCCATGATCCTGTGGAATATCTCAGATGCTGATATGATACCAAACGGCATACAGTTCAGGCCATGGACAAGTCCCATTCCCTGAGTGTTCGAATGTTTTTTTTTTAAATTTAGATTACCCAATTATTTTTTCCAATTAAGGGGCAATTTAGCGTGGCCAATCCACCTACTCTGCACATTTTTGGGTTGTGGGGGCGAAACCCACGCAGACGAGTGTTCGAATGTTGACTGCTGCGTGTGTGGTGTTGCCTCCCACAGTGTTCAGGCATCACGATCTGATTGGAATGCTAGGCAACAAGTCCCACATGCCATATCATAGAATTTACAGCGTAGAAGGAGGCCATTCGGCCGATCGAGTCTGCACCAGCTCTTGGAAAGAGCACCCTACCCAAGGTCAACACCTCCCCCTATCCCCATAACCCAGTTACCCCACCCAACACTAAGGGCAATTTTGGACCCTAAGGGCAATTTATCATGGCCAATGCACCTAACCTGCACATCTTTGGACTGTGGGAGGAAACCCGAGCACCCGGAGGAAACCCACGCACACACAGGGAGCATGTGCAGACTCCGCACAGACAGTGACCCAAGCCGGAATCGAACCTGGGACCATGGAGCTGTGAAGCAATTGTGCTATCCACAATGCTACCGTGCTGTATGGTCCATCCACCCATGGAAATCCACTTGGGTTGTGTGAAGTGTTCACTTAACCAGGATTGCCAATTTCCTATTAGCCGCACGGCCACAGGCCTTGGCAGTCGATGGGGGTTATGGGTAGCCGATGAGGCAGATGGACAGGGGCAATGATTGCAACGGAATGGGTACACACGATCCAGGGGTTGGCATGGTGATGCTATGCACGGTTGCCCCCTCAGGATCTCCCCCCACCCTCCCATGGCGGCCTACCCTTGGGGACGGTCCCCCACCCCCAGCAAAGGGATCACCACCTATTTCCGAGCACTGTGGTGGCAATCCCAGCGCCCCAGGGCTCTTTGCCTGTGAGCAAAGATGGCTACTCACCTCCTTGGCTGCCCACAGAAACCCTTCTCCCAGGTTCACTTTTTTAAAAAGGAGCACTAATCAGCGGCAACATGACCACTTGCTGGGGAGCCTGTTGAATGATGGGAGGCCGTTGGATATGGGGTTGGCTCTCGTTAATTGTATGGAAATCGGGCTTAAATGGTAATAATTGGTTTCTCGCCACACCACGGTGAGATCCCAATTTTGCCTACAGGAGCGGGCCGGTTGCATTGGAAACTGGCACCTGGCACGGTTCTCGATTTCGGTCTCTCCCCCTATTCACGGGCCCCGTTTCACTCGAGCGACAGTGTAACAAGCCTATTGTCTCAGTTGGGTTTTTCTTTCTAGTGTTTCTTTGGCTCTGTTTCTTCTTTTGCTCCATAATTTACATTCCATTACTCAGCCTCGCTTTGAAGGTTAATTATTGGGTTGTAAAGACTTAGCAAATTTTAGCCGAACAGTAATTCTCTCCAAAGGACTTTGAATTTAGTTGAAGTTGTTTGTTGTGATTTAAAGATGGGGCAGTGTTCATCAGTTAGCCAATTCATAGCGAAATTTAAAACACACAAAAGGAGTGATTATTTTTCCAACCTTCGTCTTTAGCTGAACCAGGAAACACATTTTGACACATTAGTGTATGCCCATCTCATGCTAACAGGTCCATTTCCCAAAGCAGGAAAGGCTTAAGGATGTCTAAAGAGGCCTAAAGATCAGACCATAAGACTGTGCTCCTTCTCCCGGCTTACAAGCAGAAACTCATGCGGGAGAATCCAGCTAAGAAGGTTGTGCAGTGCTGGTCCGAGGAGACAGAAGAGCTCTTACGTGACTGCTTAGAGACAGTGGACTAGTCCATATTTAAGAACTCAGCGACTAACTTAAATGAGTATGCCACCACCGTGACAGACTTCATCAGCAAATGTGTGGACGACTGCGTGCCAAAGAAAGCAGTACGCACGTTCCCCAACCGGAAACCATGGCTCAACCGCGAGATTGACTCCCTATTGAAGGACAGATCTGAGGCGTTCAAGGCAGACGACCCTGTCCTATACAAGAAATCCAGGTACGATCTCCGCAAAGCCATCAGAGATGCCAAAAGAGAATATCAAACTAAGTTAGAGTCACAGACAGACTCTCGGAGGTTGTGGCAAGGACTAAACAACATAACGGGCTACAAAGCGAAGCCGAGCAGTATCTCTGGCAGCAGCGCACCTCTCCCCGATGAACTTAATGCATTCTATGCTCGGTTCGAGCAGATAACCAACAATCCGCTGTCGAGTGCCCCAGCAGCCCATAATTCACCCATACCCACCATCACAGTTTCCGAAGTCAGATCGGCCTTCCTGAAAGTGAACCCGCGGAAGGTGGCGGGCCCGGATGGGATCCCTGGTCGCGCATTCAGAGCCTGTGCAGACCAGCTGGCAGAGGTATTCACAGACATCTTTAACCTGTCCCTACTCCACTCCAAGGTCCCCACCTGCTTCAAGAAGACCACCATCATACCGGTACCAAAGAAGAACCAGGCAACGTGCCTCAATGACTACCGCCCGGTGGCCCTGACGTCAGTTGTAATGAAGTGCTTAGAGAGGCTGATCATGAAGCACATCACCTCCATACTCTCGGAACACCTTGACCCACTTCAATTCACTTACCATCGCAACCAGTCCACATCAGACGCCACTTCCCTGGCCCTACACTCATCCCTAGAGCATCTCGAAAACAAGGACTCCTACATCAGACTTCTATTTATTGACTGCAGCTCCGCCTTCAACACCATAATCTCAGCCAAACTCATATCAAAGCTCCAAAACCTAGGACTTGGCTCTCCACTCTGCAACTGGATCCTCGATTTTCTGACCAACAGACCACAATCAGTAAGAATGAACACCAACACCTCCACCACAATAGTCCTCAATACCGGTGCCCCGCAAGTCTGCATACTTAGCCCCCTACTCTACTTCCTGTACACACACAACTGCGTGGCAAAACTTGGTTCCAACTCCATCTACAAGTTTGCTGACGATACGACCATAGTGGGCCGGATCTCGAATAACGACGAGTCAGAATACAGGAGGGAGATAGAGAACCTAGTGGAGTAATGTAACAACAACAATCTCTCCTTCAATGCCAGCAAAACTAAAGAGCTGGTCACTGACTTCAGGAAGCAAAGTACTGTACACACCCCTGTCAGCATCAACGGGGCCGAGGTGGAGATGGTTAGCAGTTTCAAATTCCTCGGGGTGCACATCACCAAAAATCTGTCCTGGTCCACTCACATCGACGCTATCACCAAGAAAGCACAACAGCGCCTATACTTCCTCAGGAAACTAAGGAAATTCGGCATGTCCACATTAACCCTTACCAACTTTTACAGATGCACCATAGAAAGCATCCTATCGGGCTGTATCACAGCCTGGTATGGCAACTGCTCGGCCCAGGATCGCAAGGAACTTCAGAGAGCTGTGAATACTGCCCAGTCCATCACACAAACCTGCCTCCCATCCATGGATTCCATCTACACCTCCCGCTGCCTGGGGAAAGCGGGCAGCATAATCAAAGATCCCTCCCACCCGGCTTACTCACTTTTCCAACTTCTTCCATTGGGCAGGAGATACAGAAGTCTGAGAACACGCACAAACAGACTCAAAAACAGCTTCTTCCCCACTGTCACCAGACTCCTAAATGACCCTCTTATTGACTGACCTCATTAACACTACACCCTGTAAGCTTCATCCGATGCCAATGCTTATGTAGTTACATTGTATATCTTGTGTTGGCCTATGGTGTATTTTTTTGTATTTTCTTTGAATTTTTTTTCTTGAATGATCTGTTGAGCTGCTTGCAGAAAAATATTTTTCACTGTACCTCAGTACACGTGACAATAAACAAATCCAATCCAATCCAATATACTCAGACTGTTGGTAGAATTTAAAAAGTGGGCTGGACTGCTATTGAGGGGGATTTTCCACCTTTTTTCAGTGGGTTGAGAATCGAAGAGGGAATGCCAAAACGGCTTTTACGCCGGTGGGATTTCCCTGCTCGACGGACCCCGCCCCGCCAGTGACGTAATGGTGTTACCGCCATGCAATGATGAGAACCCCATTCGAGTTCATTTAAATATAATTAGTGAGCTTCCCCCACGTGCAAAACTTCCCGCCCCCGGCAGTGTGACTTCAAGCTGCTGAGATTCCTGACCGGTTCTTACAAATGGGGAACTGGCAAACAAAACGTGCTGGGCACGCACAGGTAAGTTCAGCTCCTGGGGGAACTTAACTGTGCATCATGGGACACGCCTCTAGGATTTGTTTTGACTAAGCGTGAAGAAACGTGGCGGGGAAAGCCAGCAGTGGAGCGATGGGCTACACCCCACTTTTCCCACCTGAGTTGACGCTTATTCCAAAAATGAGAAAATCCCCCCCCCCCCCGCATTGTAGTTGAGCCGCCAGTGAACTGAGCTTCCAGTGCAAGTGAATCTACACCCCAAATTTTGGACAATATCGACTTTGAGGTATTGAACAACAGTTCAATTTCAACCTTCCAGTTGAGAAACAAATAAAACAGATCCAGTGGTGGATTTATACCCCACCTGTTTTTTCTCTCCATTAGAATCAGCTTTCCATCTGGTCCCATGGGATTTCAACCTGGCACGTTCAGATAAAATTACCTCCAACAGTTCATAGCAGTGCCAAAGAAGAACCAGACAACGTGCCTCAACGAGTACCGTCCGGTGGCCTTGACATCTATCATTATGAAGTGTTTTAAGAGATTGGTTATGAGACATATCAACTCTATTTATCCAGACTAACTTGATCCACTCCAATTTGCATACGCCACAACCGGTCCACAGCAGATGCTATTTCACTGGCCCTACACTCATGCCTGGAGTATCTCAACAACAAGGACTCCTACATCAGACTCCTATTCATTGAAGACAGTTCCGCCTTCAACACCATAATCCCAGCCAAGCTCATATCCAAATTCCAAAACCTAGGGCTTGACTCTTGCCTCGACTTCCTGACACTTAGACCACAATCAGTAAGAAAAAGCAATGACACCTCCCCCACAATGGTCCCTAATATTGGGGCCCCGCAAGGCTGAGTACTTAGCTACCTACTGTACTCCTTATACACACACACGACTGTGTGGTAAAGTTTGCTGATGACACGAACGTAGTGGGTCGGATCTCGAACAACAATGAGTCAGAATACTGGAAGGAGATAGAGAAACTAGTGGAGTGGTGTAATGACACAATCTATCCCTCAATGCCAGCAAAACTAAGGAGTTGGTCATTGACTTCAGGAAGCAAAGTATTGTACACACCCCTGTCTGCATCAATGGTGCCAAGGTGGAGATGGTTGGCAGCTTCAAATTCCTAGGTGTGCACACCTCCAACAATCTGTCCTGGTCCAACCACGTCGACACCAAGAAAGCACAACAGCGCCTATACTTTCTCAGGAAACTAAGGAAATTCAGCATGTCCACATTGACTCTTACCAATCTTTACAGATGCACCATAGAAAGCATCCTATCTGGCTGCATCACGGCCTGGTATGGCAACTGCTTGGCCCAAGACCGTAAGAAAGAGTCATGAACACAGCCTACTCCATCAAGCGAACCTGCCTCCCATTCATTGATTTTGTCTATGCTACCTGCGGCCTTGGGAAAGTGGGCAGTATAATCAAGGACCCCTCCCACCTGGGTTATTCTCTCTTCCAACCTCTACCATCGGGCAGAATATACAAAATTCTAAGAACGCACACTAACAGATTCAAAAACAGCTTCTTCCCCGCTGTTACCAGACTCCTGAATGACCATCTTATGGCCTGA
Source organism: Scyliorhinus canicula (assembly GCF_902713615.1). Taxonomy (NCBI): domain Eukaryota; kingdom Metazoa; phylum Chordata; class Chondrichthyes; order Carcharhiniformes; family Scyliorhinidae; genus Scyliorhinus; species Scyliorhinus canicula. The sequence goes on along the minus strand of NC_052160.1, from coordinate 59,848,494 downwards.
ACTGATCTCTTTACTCATCTTCTCTACTGTTATAGCACTATACTCCATATGCTCACCTGATGTCTGTGCCTATGTATTTACATTGTGTATTTATCATATGTCCGATGTTTTTCATGTATGGAACGATCTACCTGGACTGTTTACAGAACAATACTTTTCACTGCACCTCTGTACACGTGACAATAAATCCAGATCTAAATCCTATATTTGAACTGCACTAGGAATACTTTGCAATTCAGGAAATGGTGTCATGCTTAAAGAAGAGTATATGCCATTGCGGAAGAGGAGCAGTTGAAAGGTCATGGCATGGGAGTTGAAATGGTCGTTGCAGGAAGAAATGTGATTTCCAAGACTCTGACTGAATAATTCTTCCCTTGTAGGAAACTATTCATCAGCAGTGCTGTTGGAGTGGAAACCATTCACTTTTGGGTCTTCTCTCAACACTTCTGAATTGTGCTTCCAATTCGCAGAGTCTGACCCTTGTGGCCAGCTAGGGACCTTACTTTAACAGTGAATGGAATGTCGCCTCCCTCAGAACTAACATCGCCCTCTTTTAAATCCTGATTATACTGATCCTGCAATTCTGACAGGGCTCTCCAACTTTCCTGCTTATCTTTGGTGACAGTTGGATGGATTTCCTGGGATATGGCTGATCATTCATTATCTGGCAGCCCCTCTGGCCTCCCACTGAAGTTACAGTGGAAGAGTGGGAAAAACTCCAGTGCCCACGATAGGTTGCTCCGAAGGAAAAGTGCCAAGCTGACGGAAAATATATTGCGGGCTTTTGAGTTATTTGCAGCAAAGAAGCAATGTTCACAATGTAATCAGACTAAATTCGCAATACAGTAAGTAACTTTCGGCAGCACGTTAAGTGTTTTCTGAGCCCATCGTTACTAAAGTTTCTGAAATTCATCCTTCATGATAAGACTGGGATATCCTCGAAAGTTTAGTGCAAGCAGAGGTGCTATATGTCATTCCAAATAAATTCACCCAAAAGTTCTTTACAGCAAAATATTGACTCTGGGCAAAAGAAGAAGCTATTTGGACAGGTGACCAAAGGTGTGGCCAAAGAGGCAGTTTCCAAGGACTGAGGAAGGTGGCAAAGCTGAGGGAGGGAAGTCCTGATGGCACAGGCCTTCTTTCTGTTGTATTTCTAACCCTTTCCAGAAAAGATCATCAACCTAAAACATTCATTCAGCTTCTCTCTGCACTGTTTCTGCTGCTTGGTCTACTCAGTATTTCCAACATTTTCGGTTTTAAATTATGTTACAGCCTTTGATGATGGAGTGGAGGGAGAATGCGGCCAGGAAGGAGGAAAACATTACAGATCTGCGTGATGCCATAAAGGAATACAAACACCTGCGGCGCTGAGGACCCGGGTTCGCATCCCGGCTCTGGGTCACTGTCCGTGTGGAGTTTGCACATTCTCCCCGTGTCTGCGTGGGTTTCACTCCCACAACCCAAAGATGTGCAGGTTAGGTGGGTTGGCCACACTAAATTGCCCCTTAATTGGAAAAAATAATAATTGGGTACTCTAAATTTAAAAAAAAAATTTTTTTTTTTAAATAAAAAAAATAAAGGAATACAAACACAAGGGTGAGAATTTTAAGCAACCATCTTTGGGGAGCCACAATATACTTTTAACTTAGAACCATAGAATTCCTACAGTGCAGAAGGAGGCCATTCGGCCCATCAAGTCTGAAAGAGCACCCTACCGAGGCCCACTCCCCTATCCCTGTAACCCCACCTAACCTACACCTCTTTGTACACTAATAGGCAATTTAGCATGACCAATCCACCTAACCTGCACATCTTTGGACTGTGGGAGGAAATCGGAGCACCCGGAGGAAACCCACACAGACACAGGAAGAACGTGCAAACTCCACACAGTCACCTAAGGCCTGTGAGGTCCCTGAAGCTGTGAGGCAGCAGTGCTAACCACTGCACCAGCGTGCCACCCCTATCAACCTGTAAAATCTTTCCAAAAGGCCGCCATTCCATGCGTGATACGGAGTGGCAACCTTCAATGTATAAGACCCTGACGACAGGCTAGCGACCTGTTCCAGGAAAAACGAGCTAAGAAAAGTTGAAAGTCTGCTTCACTGCACTGGGTAGAGAATCAACAGCCTGATATTAAGAGAAATCCCTCTCAGCATCTCTTCAAGGATGGGGAGCGACAAAGAAGGACATGAAATGATAGCCTTGAGCACTGGTATTTGAGATCGGGAGACACATCTAACACTAGCATTTATTTTAAGCACCAAAGCAAACTTTATAAAACAGCAGTCAGACAGACAGATAAATCCCAGTCATAACATTAAGTACAACTGTGGTAAGTTGAAACAACTGTTTATTTTCACATTTTAGGATTAAGGTATTATGTTCAGAGATTTTTACTCTGTGACATTAGGTAATTAACTAATGATTAATGACAAGTTGCAGAACAAAATGCTACAAGGTAATTTTAGTTCACTGAAGTATACCTTAGCTATAAAATCACCAGCATAACAGGTGATTTAAAAGAGAGGAAACACTGTTCATAGTGCATAGTATTCTCACAGGAAACTCTTATATTTAATTTCAACATTGATGTGATCCCAGAGAATGGCAGGAAAGCAGCAAACTCTGCAAGCATGCATTCAGGATGTCCATGATTGCAAAGCAGGCAAATAGGAGGGTGAAGAGAGTCAAATTTGATCTGGAGAAAAAAGAAAAGATCATAAACAGTGCAGGATGAGTCAATTCGGCCCAACAAGTCTGCACCAGACCTTGGAAAGAGCACCCTACTTAAGCCCACTCCTCCATCCTTTCCCCGTAACCTAGTAACCCCACCTAACCTTTTGGACACGAAGGGACAATTTAGCATGGCCCATCCACCTAACCTGCACATCTTTGAACTGTGGGAGGAAGCTGGAGCATCCAGAGGAAACCCATGCAGACACGGAGAGAAAGTACAAACTCCACACAGCCAGTCACCCGAGTCCGGAATTGAACCCGGGTCCCTGGAGCTGTGAGGCAGCAGCGCTAACCACTGTGCCACTGTGCCGCCAGTGGGAGATTTATTTTATTTATTTTTTTAATTTAGAGTAGCCAATTATTTTTCTTTTACAATTAATGGGCAATTTAGCGTGGCCAATCCACCTAACCAACACAACTTTGGGTTGTGGGGTTGAAACCCACGCAGACACGGAGAGAATGTGCAAACTCCACACAGACAGTGACCCAGGGCCAGGATTCGAACCCGGGTCCTCAGCGCCGCTGTCCCAGTGCTAACCACTGCGCCAGATTTATAAGGAGAAGCAATGTTCATCTCCAAGGTCAGTGGTAACCTACTGAAACAAGATTGTTGACAGCCTCTGCAAAAGCCGTTGTTATCTGTAAAATATATTTCAGCCCATGTGTAGGTATTTGGAGTAAAGTAAACCTGGCAGGACCCAGTCACTGGCCTAAAATTGCACAAGCAAGAAACTGAGTCTCTTAACAAGTATTAGTGCAACATTCCAACCTCAATTCCATGGATTTCAGAGTGGAGATGGTTCAAAGTAAGTTTACAGAGAATATAGTGATGCTGTCTGGCACTCCAAGACACACCCTGGAAACCACCGTTGCAGTATGTTTGGATTGGGGGGGGGGGGGGGGGGGGGGGGCGGTACCAAAGGGAAAAAAAAGTTCACAACTGAGTTAACAACATTGCTACAAATCTTACATTAAATGCACACGTAAACTGCAATCATGCCCAACTATTTTATCCAGACAGGTTTGTGGTGGAGAATTGTGCCAATGAGAATGCCACACAGAAACACTTCATGGAGGGCTAACTGGCATATTGAGGGTCTAATCGAACACAATTAATTACAACTGATTCCAACCGAGGCCCGTTTCTTGCACCAGTCCAAAACCTGACCAGAAACCCAAATCAGGTGCTTACTGATTTGAAGGTCTATTTTAGTGAGCTGTACACACAAACCATTGTATGGGTTTACTATTCCAACTGTCAATCTGCCCAACTCCACTTCAGCTCTGAACTCACATATAGTTCGACCTTAACAAAGCTTATGACGTTATGAACTTTCCACACAAGGAGGAGGTTGATTTGATCTTAGTTTCAGACTAGTTCGGCACAACATCATGGGCCGAAGGGCCTGTACTGTGATGTACAGTTCTATGTTCTATGTTCTAAGTGTCCCTTGTTACCTGTATATGCACAACAAACTCCAGCTTTGGTCTCCAGAGCATTTCCAACTCACTGGTTCCATGTCAGCAGTTTTGCATGCAATCTGAAATGCAACCACTGGAAAGACAGCAAAATACAAGGAAACAAATGATTAAGAATGCACATCAATCAGAGCAATTGTTCAATCACTAACATTTACATGTGCTGCTAACCATAAGAATCTTCTGCATTATTCTTGTGTTGGTTATATTGAGGCCTGACTGTGTCATGTTGTAGGTAATACTAATAAGGAAGTGAAGTGTGAGTCATGGACTAGTTGGTTTTAATAGCAGCAGTAGGCAGGAAATGCACAAATGCATAAGACGCTATTTTTAAAAAAAAATTTAGATTACCCGATTATTTTTTCCAATTAAGGGGCAATTTAGCGTGCCCAGTCCACCTACTCTGCACATTTTTGGGTTGCGGGGGCGAAACCCACGCAGACACGGGGAGAATGTGCAAACTCCACACGGACAGTGACCTAGAGCCGGGATCGAACCTGGGACCTCAATGCCGTGAGGCAGCTGTGCTAGCCACTGCGCCACCTTGCTGCCCTACAAGACGCTATTGAGATACTTTCGAAAACCGTAGAGCCCATAAGGATGGTCAACATCATCTAAGACTCTGCTGGAATTCTTTGACAAACAGCAGACAAAGTACATCAATGACTTGGATTTTCAAAATAGGTTCTTGCCTGCATGAATGAATTGAAACCAAATTAATGATGCTCCATATTGAAAAGGATGAAGATCTCTCCACTTAAAGCCTCTGCCATTAATTAGCTGCTATAGAATAAATATGCCTAAGGCAAGCACCAAACCAGATCAGCATCTCGCCAGCACTGAGCAACTGACTGGATTCATTATGAATCATGTTCACAACAACTCTCATTACTCTTTTCATGCACTCTGCAATGTGGGCACTGAGTCCATCTCAGGTGCTTCATTTTTGATGGGATAGCAGATCAGAGATAATAGTTTCCAGTTTACATATTTTAAGAGATGTCCATGGAACTAATAGCTAAGCTCTTCCTCCCCAGTGCCCCTTCCAACCACCTTGTCCAGTTTTCTCTACTACCTCATACTGGCTACGGCTTAGCTTAGTTGGCTAGACAGCTGGATTTATGATGCAAAGTGAGGCCAGCAGTGTGGGATATTCATGAAGGCCCTGCCTTACAAGTTTGGGAGCACTGATAACGGCACCTCTTCCGTTCTTGCCGGCCCAATACTCCTCAAGTCAGGTGGTGGTGGCTGCTCTGAGAATCTGGGGGCAGTGGAGGAGATATAAGAGAGTGGAGGGAGCATCGGTTTGGACCCCGATTTATAATAACCATCGGTTTGTACCGGGTAGGCTGGATGGTGGGTTCTGGAGATGGAAAAGGCCAGGGCATGAATTAGGAAGATGGGGGATCTATTTATAGATGGGAGGTTCCCCAGCTTGAAAGCCTTGGAGGATAAATTTGAATTGCCAGCAGGAAATGAGTTTAGGTATCTGCAGGAACGAGACTTCTTGAGAAGGCAGGTTTCGGCATTCCCGCTGCTGCCGCCATGGGGGATACATGACCGAGTGGTCTCCAGTACCTGTGTGGGAGAGGGGAAGGTATCAGATATCTACCAGGAACCTTTGGAATCAGAGGAAACTTCAGTGGAGGAGCTCAAGGGCAAGTGGGAAGACGAGCTAGGGGGAGAGATAGAGGCGGGTCTGTGGGCGGATGCCCTAAGCAGGGTTAATACATCCACATCATGTGCCAGGCTTAGCCTGATACATTTCAAGGTAGTCCACCGTGCACACGTGACGGTGGCCTGGATGAGCAGATTTTTTGGGGTAGAGGACAGGTGTGCGAGGTGCGCGGGAAGCCCAGCAAATCATGTCCACATATTTTGGGCATGCCCGAAGCTTAGAAGGTTCTGGCAGGGTTTCGCGAAGGTGATGTCCACGATACTAAAAACACGGGTGGTGCCGAGTCCAGAGGTGGCGACCTTTGGAGTGTCGGAAGAGTCAGGAGTTCAGGGGGCGAAAGAGGCCGACGTCTTGGCCTTTGCCTCCCTGGTAGCCCGGGGACGGATCTTATTAAAGTGGAGGGACTCGAAGCCCTCGAGTGTAGACACCAGGTTAGTGACATGGCTGGGTTTCTCAGTCTCGAGAAAATAAAGTTCACCTTAAGAGGGTCAATGTTAGGGTTCATCCGGAGGTGGCAGCCATTCATCGACTTTCTCGGGGAAAATTAAAAGGTCGGCAGAAGCAGAATGCCAAAGGGTGAAAGCGGGGGTTTGGGGGGGGGGGGGGGGGGTGGCCAGACTGTTGTTTTATGGTTGGGGTGTGTGAACATTGTGATGGGGTGCAAATATTTATTTTTTTTTTTTTTTTTTTTTTTTTTTTTTATAAATTTAGATTACCCAATTATTTTTTCCAATTAAGGGGCAATTTAGTGTGGCCAATCCACCTAGTCTGTACATTTTTGGGTTGTGGGGGCGAAACCCACGCAGACACGGGGAGAATGTACAAACTCCACACAGACAGTGACCCAGAGCCGGGATCGAACCTGGGACCTCAGCGCCGTGAGGCGGTTGTGCTAACCACTAGGCCACCGTGCTGCCCCTGGTGCAAATATTTATTGTACAATGTTTATGTTGTGCTATTATTATTATAAAAATTGCAACTACCCTAATAAAAATATATTTTTTTTTTAAAATGAAGGCCTTCTCAACCTTTCCCCTTGTCTGAGGTGTGGTGATCCCCAGGTTAAATCACCACAAGTCAGCTCTCCCCCCTCAAAGGGAAAAGCAGCCTATGGTCACCTGGGGCTATGGTGACTTTACCTTTGTAATACTGGCTACAATTCTATTGGTACTGGCAGCCCTCCATTGTCTGTTGGTCATGTGGTTGCCTCATCTTATGTGAATCTAGATACTGACTTCTGGTAGGCTCTTGAATCAATGGGAGCATCACAGTTGATCTCAATTCTCCCTTTTCCAACTGGGATCTCTAAATAGCATTCAGGAATGGAAATTTGGACTTATTTCTCAATACCTCAGATCAGGGGTGCTAACATTAATTGTAGTCATTTAAAAAAAAACTTAGAGCACCCAATTCATTTTCTCCAATTAAAGGGCAATTTAATGTGGTCAACCCACTGAGCCTGCACATCTTTGGGTTGTGGTGGCGAAACCCACGTAAACATGGGGAGAATGTGCAAACTCCACACGGACAGTGATCCAGAGCTGGCATCAAACCTGGGACCTCGGCGCCGTGAGGCAACAGTACTACTCACTGCGCCACAGTGCTGTCCCCAGATGCCACCCTTCTGATGGGAGAGCACAAGGCTAACCCAGTGAGGAGACCCACAGTAGACCCCATGGGGGACACAGGATAGGGACCACAGAGTCTCTCACTAAAACCGGTTGCAGCAGCCATGCACTCTGTTGACAAGGATGGGTAACGAGGATAGAAGCCACCTACATAACAGGCCGGGTGCCAGTCAACGATCGGGATAGTGAGGCAGTGTGGACTACCTTATCTCATAGGGGACAGAGGAATGGTGAGGGTGGCATAGCAGGACAACTCAGGGTGACCATGTAACCTGGTGGCATTGGATGGTCACAGGAATCCTCATTTTGCTGACATTCTCAACGCGATTTAATGGCCACGTTGTGTTTAACCAAGAGGGCGATGAGGCCGTTAAGTCACGAGAGAGGCCAAGAATAAGAATGACGCCAGACGCCAATCGGTTTGCGTTCTAGTCGGCCTGCTCAGCTTGGATGAATCAGGAATCCGCCGTAGTTTGGCGACAAACCAATAATCACCACTTAAGGCCAATCTCCACAAAATAAACGAGAGAGATCCCGTATCTAATGGTCTCCGTGATCTAACAACCTCCCCAGCAAGTGGTCACGCTGGCGCCGATTAGCACACACTTTTTAAAAACGAGAATCTGGCAAGGGCTGCTGTGGGGACCCGAGGAGGTGAGTAGCCTCATCCCCCAAAGGCAAAGAGTCCGGGATGCTGCCTCGGTGCCCGGAGGGAATGGGGGAGCCCCCAAAGGGCCAATCTTGGTCGGGATGCCCGCCATGGTGGGGGGGGGGGGGGGGGGCATTTGAAATGCCGGGGTGCTGGCCGCCATTGGGTTGGGGAGCAGAGGGGGGGTGGAAATGGGTGTCTCAGCAGCTATGGGTCTGCCATGCCAACCCATGGATCGTGTATTCCCATTCCGGGGGCAACCCAGCTCCGACCCGTCAGCCCCACCAACCATCTGTAACTCCCACTGACTGCAGCGGCATCTGGTCGCGCAGCCAATTCTATTGCTAATAGGAAATTGGCTATAGTAGCTCAGCGAGCACTTCAGACCTCTCAAGTGGATTCCTGTGGGGACGCATGCCATGTAGCATGTGGGAGTTATTGCCTAGCATCCTAATCAGACTGTGATGCCTCGACACTGTGCCTGCACACTGCCGGAGGCAACACCACGGATGCAGCAGCCAACTTCCAAACACCCAAAGGTTGGGCCCCAGCACCAGGGCATTTTGGCGACCAGAGATTGGGTGTGTGCATCAGGGAGGGGACCAGCCCCCGGTCCAGGTAACGCTTTGTGCAGGTGTCTGGGGTACAGGATGTGAGGCCCGGTGAGCAGGGACCCCACAAAAGTTCCTCTCGTGGTGCTGCTGACCAAATGGCCAGACGCTGGAGGAGGTGGCAGCAGCAGCGTCGACAGAGGCTTGAGGCGGCGGCCCAGGTAGGGCCCTGTTCCTCATAGGGGTCGAGATCTCTGATGCCCGGAACACTGCTGCCCGTCTGTGCCCTCTCCCATCTGTTGTGGGCCAACTACTCCTGCGGCGACACAGAGGGGGCATCGTGAGCCGCATGCATTGTTCATCACAAGGGTAGAGTTTGGTGTGGGGGGGGCGGGAGGAGATGGGGCGTATGTGGAGGGAATGGGGATAATGGGGGGGGTGTATGTGGGGTGGAATAGGGAGTAGTGGGGGGTGGGGACAGTGGGGAGTATGGGGGAAATGGGGAGTATGGCAGGCAGCGTGGGGGGCACTGTTGGACATGGGTGCGCTAGGACACAGAGCCCTGCTGGGCGAGGGCTGGTGCCAGGGGCATGCTTGTGGGGTCGGGGGGCCGGGGGTGGCCGTCAACCTTTTTAAAAACATTTTTTCCCAATTAAGGGCAATTTAGTGTGGCCAATCCACCTACCCTGCACATCTTTGGGTTGTGGGGGTGAGATCCACGCAGACACGATAAGAATGTTCTAACTCCACACGGACAGTGACCCAGGGCCAAGAACAAACTCGGGTCTTCGATGCTGTGAGGCAGCAGTGCTAACCACTGCGCCACCACGCCACCCATGTCATTAATCTTCATACAGAAGTGGGTGCCAGTCCTCCTGGTGGGGCTCCCAGAGTTGACAACCACTGCCACTTCTTCCCAGGCGGCACAACCCTCGGTGGAACAGGGCATCCTGTCTGGCCTCAACCTGTCCATATTGGCATCACCGAACCATGGAACTGATCTTCTCGGTAGCATGGCAGCGAGCTGTGTGGGGTTGGCTGACATGGTACGGTGTAAGTGCTGCTCTCCCTTGTTAGCGGGGGGCCATTTTATTCTTGGGGACACAGAAAGGGCATATTGAAACACTGGGACACAAGTTTGATGAAGGGTTTGCAGCTGGTGGCATGTGGTGTGCAAGGCTCCTAGCCAAGGAAGACAGTACACGGGTAGGGGGCTCATGGAAGGTGGGCTGTTGTTGGTCTCGAGGGGATTGGGGGATGTGTGAAGGGTCAGGGTCAGAGTGATAGCAAGGGCACAGATTTGGTTACTCACCTGAGCTGCTCAAAGGTGTTTTGTCACCTTTTTGCACGCCGTTCCTCTTGGTCACGCCGGCAGCATCGATGGCCTCTGCCACCTCATCCCAAGCGTGATTGAGGAGAGCGGGCGTGGTCTCCGGCCCATCCTCTCCTCGACGGCATAGAGCAGACTATGAATTTCAGCAACCAGAAAGCTGGAATGAGCGAATGGTGTGAGTGGAGTGCTTAAAAGCTGCTCCGGCTTGTCAGGCTCTAAGGGCTAAATCCCGACCCCAGCAAATCAGATGCCAATGGGGCCGCACAGGCTGCATGTTGCCCAGGTCCATGTTGTGCTGGTCCATTTGTGTGTCCTGAATAGACCACCACCGACGCTCCCAGCGGCGGTGCGCATTTATAACGATCCTCCACCAGCAGGAGAACTTTGTCTCCAAAGAGAGAATCCCGCCCATCATCTTTAACATAGCAGAATCCTCCAAGGTGGTGCACAAGAGCTCATTGGACATAATTTAACACTCAGCCACTTAAAGAGATATTAGAACACACCGAAAACTTAGTCAATGCAGCACATTTTAAGGATTGATTTAAAGGAGCAGAAAGAGGTGGAGAGGTTTGGGGTGGGAATCTCAGAGTGTAGCGTCTACATTGCTGAAGGCAGGGTCAGCAATGGTGGAGCAATGAAAATTGGGGTTGTTCATGAATTGAAGGAGTTGGTGCAGTGATCTCAGAGGATTGTAGGGCTGAAGGAGATTACAGAGAGATGGAGAGATAACAGGTATTTTTTTTAAACATAAATTTAGTGTACCCAATTCATTTTTTCGAAATAGGGGGCAATTTAGCGTGGCCAATCCACCTAGCCTGCACATCTTTGGGTTGTGGGGGCGAAACCCACACGAACATGGGGAGAATGTGCAGACTCCACACGGATAGTGACCCAGAGCCGGAATCGAACCTGGGACCTCGGCACTGTGAGGCAGAGGGCTAACCCACTGCGCCATCGTGCTGCCCTGAGGTAACAGGTATTGAGGGATTTGAACATAATGGGCTAGATTTTCACGAAGTCAGGAATATTGGGCTGAGACCCACTATGGAGATTCTAGACCCCATTCCTGAATTTTCTGATTTTGAATATTGCCTTTTAAGCGCGCAGGCTGGTTTGGGTCCTGAGCCTGTATCCTGGCTCCATTACGGGGATAGTCATCTCCTAGCCTGTACAATCTTCATGGAGTCATGGTTCACAGCATCTCAGAGGTGTGTGAACCATAATCTATATGAGTGGTCCCTATGAAAGGTAAGTTGAACAGATCCTCCTCAAGCTCCTATGCCTATGGGTGCTCCCTACCTATCCCCTATGGTTGGACATGGCTCATGAAGCTGGTCACTTTGGCTACTGTGCACGCTGGAGAAGGAATAGTGCCTGCAGGCATTTGAGACTTTCTTGACCAGTGAACACCTCAGGGTGTGTAATGAGCATTGATAATAACATTAACATTTAAGTTTATAAATGTTTTTTTTATGACTTAGTTTCTTAATAGTCACGTCCCTCTAACTAAAATCAGGGCGCTTCTGTTTGATAACACTGAGGCAATCCAGTGTCTCATGATTGGAACTATGATGTTGTTGCTATTACAGAGACTTGATTGAAGGAAGGACAGGATTGGCAGCTAAATGTTCCAGGATTTGGATGCTTCAGGCGAGCCAGAGGGGAATGTAAAAGGTGTGGGGGAGTTGCATTACTGGTTAAGGAGAATATCACAGCTATACTACTGGAGGACACATCGGAATGCTCACGCAGCGAGGCAATATAGGTACAGCTCAGGAATGAGAAAGGTGCAATCATAATGTTGGTGCTAGAGGCTTGGATGGGAACAACTTTGTAAGGAGCAGCCAGGAGGGTTTCTTGAAACAATATGTAAATAGTTCAACTAGGGAAGGGACCTGGCATTGGGAAATGAGTCCAGCAAGGTGGTTGAAGTTTCAGTAGGAAGCATATCGGGAACAGTGACCATAATTCTGTAAGTTTTAAGCTACTTGTGGATAAGAGTAGTCCTCGGGTGAAGGTGCTAAATTAGGGCAAGGTTAATTATAAAAATATTCGGCAGGAACTGAAGAATTTAGATTGGGGGCGGCCGTCTGAGGGTAAATCAACTTCTAACATGAGGGAGTCTTTCAAACGTCAGTTGATTAGAATTCAGGACCGGCATGTCTTGTGAAGGATGAAGGATAAGTATGGCAAGTTTCAGGAACCTTGGATAACGAGGGATATTTGAGCCTAGTCTGAAAGAAAAAAGAAGCATTTGTAAGGTCTAGAAGACTGAGATCAGATAAAGCCCTTGAAGAATATAAGGAAAGTAGTGTAGCCACCTGGGGTGGCCACGTCCCGATTCAAAATGGACACTCGCAAGGAGTGCAGGGGAAAAACGGACAACACCGGAGAACACAAGCAGGTGCAAGGTTTCCTGTGTATTACGATTTCCAGAACCCAGACAGAACCGAAACTAATAGCCATTAACATATTAATGAGCTATCTCCAGGGACAAAAAGAAACATTGAAACAACCGAGACCAAGACAGACTCCCCAGCGCCAGTGGGAGCTAAAATAAAGGCAGGCCAACGCCCAACGATCAGGGAACAACTCCAGTATTGGAGAAAATCGATAGGAACGACTGGGACATGGTCCAATTAATTGGGACCAAGTCCGGGGTCCACCCAGAAGGGTGCGAAACCCCTGGGGACTATAAGATAGCGTCCCCAAGTTCAGTTCGCTCTCTTGGCCTTGGCTCTCAGCGAGGAGAGACCTGCCTAACAGCTGCATCAACCAAGTAAGTCTCAGATCAACGCACGCTATGAGATAGACGCTCCTAGCTAATATTCCGTACCAGTTCGAAGCCAGCAGTATCAGAACCGGACAAAGGCCATTGTTCCTCTGACCTGGTGGGCCACTCGAAGCTAGGTATAGGCTTTTAGTTGCAGTTGTAGTTTAGTAAATAGAGTTTATGCATGAGTAGTAATTGATTGTGTGTATAATAAATGTGTATTGATTTCAAACTTACTAACTGGTGTATTGAGTTATTGATCAGTACTCGGTTTTAAACCCTGTGGTGGTATCAGAAAGATACCTGGTGACTCTAGAGCAAAGGTAATTAAAACATAGCAAAATAAGGGAAAATATAACGAGCAACAGTAGGAAACAAAATTAAACAAGGAGTCAGGAGGGCTAAACGGGATCATGAAAAATCCTTGGCTAATAGGAGTAAGGAGAATCCCAACGCATTTTATACATATATAAAAAGCAAGTGGGTAGCCAGGTAAAGGGTTGGTCCACTCAAGGACAGAGGAGGGAATCTATGCATGGAGCCAGAGGAAATGGGCGAGGAACTAAATGAGTAATTTGCATCGGTATTCGCCAAAGAGGACTTGGTGGTTGATGGGTCTAGGAAGGGTGTGTAGGTAGTGTGGGTCATGTCAATATCAAAAAGGAGGTGTTGGGCATCTTCCAAAGCATGAAGGTAGATAAGACCCCAGGGAATGATGGGATCTATCCCAGAATACTGAGGGAGGCAAGGGAGGAAATTGCTGGGGCCTTGACTGAAACCTTTGTATCCTCATTGGCTCATGTGAGGTCCCAGTGGACTGGAGAATAGCCAATGTTGTTCCTTTGTTTCAGAAGGGTATCAGGGATAATCCAGGAAATTATAGGCTGCTGAGCCTTACATCAGTGGTAGGGAAATTATTGGAGAGGATTCTTAGGGACAGGATTTATTCACATTTGGAAACAAATGAACTTATTGGCGATAGGCAGCATGGTTTTGTGAGGGGGAAGTCATGTCTCATTAACTTGATTGAGTTTTTTGAGGAAGTGACGAAGATGATTGTTGAAGGAACAGCAGTGGATGTTGTCTACATGGACTTCAGTAACGTCTTTGACAAGGTCCCTCATGCAGACAGGTATAAAAGGGAAGTCACATGAGATCAGAGATGAGCTGGCAAGAGGGATACAGAATTGGCTCGGTCATGGAAGACAGAGGGTAGCAGTGGAAGGGTGTTTTTCTGAATGGAAGGCTGTGACTAGTGGTGTTCCACAGGGATCAGTTCTGGGATCTTTGTTGTTCATAGAATATATAAATGATTTGTAGGAAAATGTAGCTGGTTTGATTAGTAAGTTTGTGGACACAAAGGTTGTGATGAGGATTGTCAAAGGATACAGCAGGATATAGATCAGTTGGAGACTTGGGTGGAGAAATGGCAAATGAAGTTTAATCCAGACAAATGTGAGGTATTGTGTTTTGGAAGGTGGGAATTATACATAAATGGCAGAACCCTTAGGAATATTGACAGGTAGAGAGATCTGGGCATACAGGTCCACAGATCACTGGAAGTGGCAACGCAGGTGGAGAAGGTAGTCAAGAAGGCATACAGCATGCTTGCCTTCATCGGTCAGGGCATTGAGTATAAAAATTGGCACGTTATGCTGCAGCTGTACAGAACTTTAGTTAGGCCACACTACCAGAAGGATGTGGAGGCTTTGGAGAGGGTACAGAAAAGGTTTACCAGGATGTTGCCTGGTCTGGAGGGTATTAGCTATGAGGAGAGGTTGAATGAACTCAGATTGTTTTCCCTGGAACGAGGTTGAATGAACTCAGATTGTTTTCCCTGGAACGACGGCGGTTGAGGGATGATCTGATAGAGCTTTACAAAATGATGAGTGGCATGGACAGAGTGGATAGTCAGACACTTTTTCCCATGGTGGAAAAGTTAATTAGTAGGGAACATGGGTTTAAGGTGCGAAGGGCAAAGTTTAGAGGAGATGTACGAGGCACGGTTTTTACACAGAGGGTGGTGATTGCCTGGAACGCGTTGTTGGAGGAGGTATGGAAGCAGGTACAATAGCGATGTTTAAGGGGAATCTTGACAAATACATGAATAGGATGGGAATAGAGGAATATGGACCCCAGAGTGCAGAAGGTTTTAGTTTAGACAGGCACCATGGTCGGTGCAGGCTTGGAGGGCCAAATGACCTGTTCCTGTGCTGTACTGTTCTTTGTATTCAAGATAGGGTAGACTGGAGGGAAAAAAACTTCCCGCTGGTTGGGGAATCTATGACTGTGAGGCATGGTCTAAAAATTAATAATAATAACCTTTATTGCCACAAGTAGGCTTACATTAACACTGCAATGAAGTTTCTGTGAAAAGCCCCTAGTCGCCACGTTCCGGCGCCTGTTGGGATATACAGAGGGAGAATTCAGAATTTCCAAATTACCTAGAAATAGCATGTCTTTCGGGACTTGTGGGAGAAAACCGGAGTACCCGGAGGAAGCCCACGCAGACACGGAGAGAATGTGCAGACTCCGCACAGACATTGACCCAAGCCGGGATTCGGACCTGGGACCCTGGTGCTGTTAAGCAACAGTGCTAACCACTGTATTACCATGCCACCCAGGTAGGAAATTAAATTAATTTCCGATGTAAAATTCTGAAACACCAAAGGATGACAGAAGTTTGGAACTCCCTTCTGCAAACAGCAATTGATCAGCTGTAAATAATTTTAAATCTGATTTGATTGATTTTTGTTAGGCAAAGGAATTCAGGGATAAGGGGCCCAAGGTATATGGAGTCATACAAGGGTGGCATGGTGGTACAGTAGTTAGCACTGCTGCTTTACAGCGCCAGGGACCCGGGTTTGATTCCGGCCTTGAGTGAATGTATGGAGTTTACACTTTCTAAATTTTTTTTAATAGAGTACCCAAATACTTTTTTTTTCCAATTAAGGGGAAATTTAGCATGGTCAATCCACCTACGCTGCACATCTTTAGGTTGTGGAGGTGAGATCCACGCAGACACAGGGAGAGTTTGCATTTTCTCCCCCTGTATGCATGGGTTTCCTCCAGGTGCTCTGGTTTCCTCCCACAGTCCAAAGATGTCCAGGTTAGATGGATTGGCTATGCTAAATTTCCCCTTGATGAGGTTAGGTTACGGGAAAGGCAGGGTGGAGGCGTGAGTGGATATGTGTAGGGTGTTCTTTTGGAGGATTGGTCCAGACCCAGTGGGCCATGGCCTCCTTCTGCACTGTAGGGATTCTATGATTCTATGAGTTTGATCAGCCACAATCTCACGTTAGGTGGATTGGCCATGCTAAATTGCCCCTTAGTGTCCAAAGATATGCAGGCTAGGTGGGATCATGGGGATAGGACAGGGCACTCATTCAGAGGGGTGCTGCACGCTTGATGGAATGAATGGCCTCCTTCTGCACTGTAGGGAATTTTATGGAATGGCAGAAGAGGAATGACCATGCTAAATTGGTCTTAGTGTTCAAAAAGGTTAAGTGGGGTTACTGGATTAAGGGGATAAAATGGAGGTGTGGGATTGTGTAGGGCGCTCTTTCCAAGGGCTGGCGCAGACTCGAAAGGCTGAATGGCCTCCTTCTGCACAGTAAATTCTACGATTTCTAGGATCAAGGGGTTAAATGGTCAATTCCTGTTTCAATGATCCGATGTTCATTCCTTCGAGAAAAAAAGCGGCTGGGAAAATACAGCTGATGTTATTTGTCCATTGGTCACACACAGTGAAGAGTTGTCAAGCTTGTGTGGGTTTTAAGATTTAAAAAAACAGGATAAAACCATCAACGACAAAAAAAAGCATAGCAATAGTAAGGAGTGATTAGTGAGTGAGTAGAAAGCAGCGTGGCTCAGCCTCTGCTGAAAGGCGGTGCTAACTCTCCTGACGTCAGGCACTGTATAAAATATACCGCGGTGGCTGGAGCTTCAGCCTTGCTGGAGGAGGCTGAGCTCACACACACGTACTGGGGGTCTCCATTCAAACAAAGGGGCTTGATATAAACCGTGCAACAACAACAACAGGAAAAAAAAAATTCAACAAGGAAACAACGCAAAACCAAGCTCAGATTCAAGGGAGGGGTTGACGAAGCAGTGAAGAGCCTGCAGCCATGCCAGCCAACGACCCCAGCAACAGTCTGCAGATCCAGTTTGGACTCATCAACTGCGGGAAGAAGTACCTGACGGCCGAAGCCTTTGGCTTCAAGATCAACGCCTCGGCGGCCACCATGAAGAAGAAGCAGATTTGGACGCTGGAGCAGAATGGCGAAGACTCCAATGTGGTCTTCTTCAAGAGCCACCTGGGCCGGTACCTGGGCGCCGACAAGGACGGCAAGGTGTGGTGTGAGAGTGAGCAGCCGGCCGCCGACTGCAGGTTCCTCATCGTTGCCCACGACGACGGCCGCTGGTCGCTGCAGTCCGAGCCCCACAAGCGCTACTTTGGCGGCACCGAGGACCGGCTGACCTGCTTCGCCCAGACCATCTCGGTGGCTGAGAAGTGGAGTGTCCACATCGCCATGCACCCGCAGGCCAACCTCTTCAGTGTGACCAGGAAGCGGTACGCTCACCTGAGCGCCAAGGATGAGCTGGCCATCGACCGGGACACTCCCTGGGGGGTGGATTCCCTCATCACCCTGGTCTTCCAGGATCAGAAATACAGCCTGCAGAGCAGCGACAACCGCTTCCTCCGCAATGACGGGCTGCTGGTGGAGAAACCCGAGAGGGGCACCGGCTACACCCTGGAGTTCAGGTCGGGCAAGGTGGCCTTCAGGGACTGTGAAGGCAAATACCTGGCACCCTCCGGCCCCACTGGCACCATGAAGGCTGGCAAAAGCACCAAGGTGGGCAAGGATGAACTCTTTGTCCTGGAGCAAAGCCATCCACAGGTGGTCCTCAAGGCTGCAAATGGCAGGCATGTTTCTATCCGGCAAGGTAAGGGTTAATGATAGCACATAAGCTTTCTCTCCCCCCCCCAAATTAGCCGCACTTTCCCTTATTTATTCTAATATCCATTAACCATCCCTTTTGTAAAAAGGAACACATTGCAAAAAAAAAATCTGCATTCTTATTTTCCCCCCCAAAAATGGACGTGTGGTCACCTTTTCCATTGATTTGATTCCCTCATTAATTTGCTGGGGAATTAATTTGTCAGGCTTGAGAAGAATTTCTCCAACATGGCTTCTATTTTCATTCCATTGTTTTCCTGGAGGATCTTTTTTTTTCTTTGGGGGAGGGCGCGCCCCAAGATAAATACCTCACATATCCATCAATCCTTTCCTATCTCTCTTGGTAACGGTATATAATTAGTTTTGGCGGTATGTCAAAGGTTAACTAGCAAGACCAAGTCTCATTCTGTGGCCCTTCCATTCGCAAATGCCTTTGATTAACACGAGATCAGTGTGGGCAGCAATATAATTGGGAGGAATGGAGAGGCGCCATGAATGCAACAGATTTCCAGAATGTCCTTTATGGAGAATTGGGGGAATGTTTCTTTTTCGTCCTGGGACTCTAGAAAAGGTTATGTTTTTGTGTTGCCCTATCATTGTCTGCAATAACGGTTTCGCACAGCTGTTCACAGTTCCTTCGTTTACAGGAATGGTATAATCGTTCCATTGTGCAGGGAACAATCCAAACATTTCCTTACAGTTCTCTGCCAGCAAAGCTGATCACTCCTCTCCCAGCCAACACTCGGGTTTGAAGTGGGGAATTGGTGTGTGCAACAGAGGATGTATCCAACCATTATCCTTTAATCAATCAGGCTGCTGCAAAAATAAACATCTTCTGGATGTAGTTGCAATCTTGAAGTTGCTAATGAAATTTAGCCGTGAGGTGTTTCTCTTTCTCCCCCCCCCCCCCCCCCCCCCCCCCCCCCAAAGCTGAACACGAGTGGTTGAAAATCCTCGTCTAGCGCTTTATTTTATGAATAGCTTCCTTTATCTCAATGAGGCGTTAAATAACAAAACTGGCTTCAGACACAACAAAGGAAATGTTCTTTAGTCTACTGAGAGCGTTTTCAGATGCTCAACAAAATGGGGTTCCAGCGGGAAGCGAGTCGGAGCTGCTGGTTTAATGCGGAGACTCGACCGATCAGGTCTTAAAACGAGCTGCTGTTATGGAATGAAATACATATATTTAAAATCCTTTAGCCCCTGCAAAAATGCTTCAACGTGACCTCACCCGTGACTGCAGAACAAAACCAGATGTGTGTTATTTGAGCTCTTAAAGGGAGGACTTTGCTGCAAGCTTGGGGTCTGCCGACAGAAATATAATTTGGGCGCCTCGTCTGCCACAGAGGCAGAAAGCAATGTGCAACATTTCACTACTGCACCCAGACTGCGTAGCATTAAAATTAACCTTTTTTTGTGTGGTAGCTATGCAAGTCGGTATCCCTATTATTAAAAAGTTGGTTTTAATTTTATTCGTGTGACCACTTGAGGATCATCTTGATCTTATGGAGGATTGTTGCAACTTGCATTTTTCTTGTAGTTTTGAACTAATGTATTTTTTAAGAATTTGAAGGGCCGCAAGTGTTTTAGTGATTGAATAATAGGTAACAATTAACACCGAGTGCCAAATTCTCATTTTTGGCTCTAGCTGATGTGTTTGTCATCTTGAGATTTGCAAGTGTCAAAGTGTGATTGCTCGAGCTTTGAATCAAATTGCAGAACCTGCATTTTATCCAGCACATTTTTAATATGGTGAAACGTTCCAACATGTTTCACTGGAACGTTATCAAACTAAACTGCAGGAGACAAGACCAGTGACAAAATTTGGGTAGAGGTAGGTTTTAAGAAGCATTTTAAGGGTGAGAGGAGGAGGTGATGTGGTATAAGGGGGAGAATTCCAGAGTTTTGAGCCCAAGTAACTGGTTGCCAACGATGGAATGATGAAAATGGGGGATATGTGAAAGATGAGAATGTGAGGAAATCGGAGATCAGGCTTGTAGGGCTGGTGGAGGTCAGAGATGGGAGAGGGTGAGTCTGTGGGGGGGGATTTGTAAACAATACCATCTTGTGCAGCGGTCAGTCCTTCTTAAGAAGGACATTGAATCTACACCTGTTCCATGTGCCGGTCCGCTTGTCACTGCATAGTGACTCTGTCACTTAATAGATTGAATTGATCTGTCAATAGAACAACCCCCAGCTTGCACTGTGTTCAGTATATGCTTCATATTAGCAAAAAAAAGGAAATGAGTTCCTTGGAGAGAAATTACTAATGTCGCACTCGAGTGCAGAATTTGGGTGTCTGGTAGGCCTGAATTTGTGCACTTTTCATTTTCCTCATCCTCACTTTTTTTTTCTTGTACTAAAACGGGATGATTTTTGTGTACCAGTATAGAATCCCACAGCTGCTCTCTCCTCCTCCTATTCCCAGCTGTCACTTGTCCATTGTAATTGTCCCCTCCCTTCACATGCTTTTGCTAATTGCCTTTTGCAAAACATTTTTGTAAGGGGGAGGGGAAAAGAGTTGCACACTCCATGTCTGAGCAGTTTTAAAGGAAAATATCTCCCATTGGTGCTTAAATAGTGAAGTAAAGGAAAGCCATTTAGCTGGATTGGAGCCCAAAATACTACTTCACTGCACGTGTGGAATTGGGTTTTCGCCAATTTGGATTGTTTGGCCTACAAAGCATTTTTGTGTCTATATAAATTGGACAAAACCTCTATTAGATGCTGTCCAACAGGTGTGCGTCAATGTTATTCCTGTTAACTTTGCTGATATTTGGGAATTGTAGTAACCTTGCGTGTATCCCCCACTTTTTATTCGGTAACATTGGGGAAAAGTGTAACGAGCTGATGCACTGAATTATCTGTTGCATTATGGAGCTTGACCACAGCACACTGGCTGCAGTATGTCTAGTGATAGGAAAAGCTGCCGCAACTCACCAAGTCTTTTGACAGCACTTCCTAAACTGACCTCCACCATCTGGAAGGATAAGGGAGGGGTGCATGGGAACGCCATTGCCTCTGAAATTCTCAGCCGACGCTGACATGAGCATGTATTGCTTTTCATTCACTGTGGCTGTGTCACAATCGTGGAACACTATCCAACAGCACCATAGGAGCACCTTTCACCATGCGGACCTCTGCTGTGATTCAGGAGGGCATCCTACCATCACCTTATCGAGGGCGATTAAGGATGGGCAATAAATGCTGACCTTGCTGAAGATTCAATCTTGGGGTATGAACATTAATATTTAAAATGTTACCTGTGATTTGCCAGAAGAAAAATGGGAAATGAATGTTGGTGGCCAGTGTCCTTGGACTCCACATTCGGTGTTCACTGCTGCTGGAAGTGCATGTATGTCTGGGGAGGGCAAGATGAAATTTGGCTACAATACTTTACGTAGCTGAATAACCTGCTTAGATGTTTGCATGAACAGTAATGACTTAATCAAGGTACGGACGAGTGCTAAGCACAGGCACTGTATGCCAGTCAGGAATTAATTTTGGCAGGCAAAACATTTATCTTTAATATTTAAAAAAAATTAGAGAATTTTGGGGTATTATATGACTACCCGTCTCAATTTAATACCAAATGGGTCCCAATGCGTATCCCTGCCGTTCAGCCTTGGGAATGCCAGCCTGCGCATAGGTGTTGGGAGAGGGAGCAGCACAAAGCCAAAGCCAGGTCTGTGAATGCTTAGCGGAACTTGGGGGAGCACTTCTTCCAGCTACACACAAATCTATTTTTAATGGTTTTAAAAAAAGAATCTGCTCCCTGGACTCCAGTGCACATGGGTGGAATGTTTGTTCCAAGCCCACCCATGTGTCCCTTAGGATTGCAGTCAGAGCCCTAATAATGTCAACGGCTCCAATTTTCATGGTGAAAGAAGCAGACCAGTTTGCTTAGCTAATTTAGTTTAAAATCATCTGACTTGATCCATTATTTGATTTTTTTTTTAATTGGTGGAGTATGCAGACAGTAAGGATATGTGCCCACTGCTGATCCTCCTCCTCCAGATACCATGCCCAAAGAGGGTGCTGGCAACCATGGATTTCCATTGATTAAATTTGGCAAAGTACTGCTGCAGTTTGCCTTTGTCTTCTGTTGGATGGCTGACCAGGAGACTCTCCTGCTCTTCACCTGTCATCAGGCATATTGGTAGGATTTACAGGCTGATGAAGACCCATTGTTAATCCTAAACTTATTGCCTATTCATAAAAAGTAATTTGCTTGATGGCACCACAAACCCAATGAACTACCAACTAGCTTCTAGCCCCACATTGTGGCTTATAAATAGCAGTGAATTGAATTTAATCTATCATCCATAAATGTAATGGATATGATTTAGTTCAGGTTGACAACAACAATAGATATTTTTTGGCAGGAAGTAATATCTGCCTGGCAGAAAAGATTAAAAAGTATTTGTTTCAGGAGAAGAAACTTTTTTTTTTTAGACCCTGGTCTGCCATTCAATAAGGTTCTCATTGTAATCTTCCCCCTACTGTGATAACCTTTCACCCCTTGCTTATCAAGAAGCTATCTCCCTTTGCTTTAAAAATATTCAAAGACTCTGCTTCCATTGCCTTTTGAAGAAGGAAGTTCCAGACCCACTACCCTCAGAAAAAAATTCTCATCTGTCTTAAATGGGTGACTCCTTATTTTCAAATGTGACCCCCTACTTTTAGATTCTCCCACAAGAGGAAACATTTTCTCCACATCCACCCTGTCAAGACTCCTCAGGATTTTATATGTTTCTTTTCTTTAAAATTAATGTATCCAATTTAGTTTTTTTCCCCCAATTTAGTGTGGCCAATTCACCTACCCTGCCCATCTTTGATGAACATAAGAACTAGGAGTAGGCCATCTGGCCCCTCGAGCCTGCTCCGCCATTCAATGAGATCATGGCTGATCTTTTGTGGATTCAGCTCCACTTTCCGGCCCGGACACCATTACCTTTAATCCCTTTATTCTTCAAAACACGATCTATCTCTATCTTTAAAACATTTACTGAAGGAGCCTCAACTGCTTCACTGGGCAAGGAATTCCATAGATTCACAACCCTTTGGGTGAAGAAGTTCCTCCTAAACTCAGTCCTAAATCTACTTCCCCTTATTTTGAGGCTATGCCCCCTAGTTCTGCTTTCACCCACCAGTGGAAACAACCTGCCTGCATCTATCCTATCTATTCCTTTCATAATTTTACATGTTTCTATAAAATCCCCCCCCCATCCTTCTAAATTCCAACCAGTACAGTCCCAGTCTACTCGACCTCTCCTCCTAATCCAACCCCTTCAGCTCTGGGATTAACCCCGAGTGAATCTCCCCTGCACACCCTCCAGCGCCAGTACGTCCTTTCTCGGGTAAGGAGACCAAAACTGAACACAATACTCCAGGTGTGGCCTCACTAACACCGTATACAATTGCAGCATAACCTCCCTAGTCTTTAAACTCCACCCCTCTAGCAATGAAGGACAAAATTCCATTTGCCTTCTTAATCACCTGTAAACCAATTTTTTGCGACTTGTGCACTAGCACACCCAGGTCTTCACAGCAGCATCTTTTAAGATTTTATCATTTAAATAATAATCCCTTTTGCTGTTATTCCTACCAAAATGGATAACCTCACATTTGTCAACATTCTATTCCATCTGCCAGACCCTAGCCCATTCACTTAACCTATCCAAATCCCTCTGCAGACTTCCAGTATCCTCTGCACTTTTCGCTTTACCACTCATCTTAGTGTCATCTGCAAACTTGGACACATTGCACTTGGTCCCCAACTTCATAGAACATAGAACAGAACAGCACAGAACAGGCCCTTCGGCCCTCAATGTTGTGCCGAGCCATGATCACCCTACTCAAACCCACATATCCACCCTATACCCGTAACCCAACAACCCCCCCCCCCCTCCCTCCCCCCCTCCCTCCCTTTTCTTTTCAGTTCCTCAGCCATTTCCTCATCTCCCATTATTAAATCTCCCTTCTCATCCATCCTCTAAAGGACCAATATTTACCTTAGCTGCTCTTTTTTGTTTTATATATTTGTCGAAACTTTTACTATCTGTTTTTATATTCTCATTATGAGATTATATTCTCATAATCTATTTTACTCTTCTTTATAGCTTTTTTCGTAGCTTTCTGTTGCCCCCTAAAGATTTCCCAGTCCTCTAGTCTCCCACTAATCTTTGCCACTTTGTATGCTTAGCAGCCGGTTTGTGGGGTGAGACTTGTGTAAACGCAGGGAGACTATGCAAACTCCACATGGACAGTGACTCGGGGCCGGGATTGAATCCGGGTCCTCAATGCCTAGGCAGCAGTGCTAACCACTGCGCCATGATGCCGCCCACTGGATTTTCCCTTTCTCAATCAAGTCGCTCTTCCTCCTCTAAGCTCCAACAGATGCAGCCCAGTCTGTTCACCCTTTCCTCCTAAGAACCCGCCCATTCTTGATACTGGTCCAGTAAACCTCTCTGAAGGGTGGAAACCAATACTGTGCACACTTCAGATGTGGCCTCACAAATGCCCTGTACAACTGAAGCATAAACTCACTACTTTTGTATTCCATTCTCCTTGCAATCAACAATAACATTCTATTAGCTTTCCTTATTACCTGCACAGTAGCCTTTGTACTAGGACACCCAGGTCCCTCTGCACCTCCTTGAGTTGTGAAACCTCTCACTATTGAAGTAATATGCTTCATTATTCTTCCTGCAATACAGAACAATTTAACATTTTCCTACATTAACGCAATTTGCCAGATCTTTGCCCTTAACGTATCTGTTTCTTTGCAACCTAATTATGTCCTCTTAATACCTTACTTTCTCATCCATCTTTGTGTCACAAGCAGATTTAGCAACCATACCTTTGGTCCCTTCATCCAAATCATTAATATAAATCGTAAAAAGCTAAGGCTCCAGCACTGATCCCTGTGACACATCACGCATCCAACATCCTGCCAACCTGAAAAAGACCCCCATTTCTGCCTACTCTCTGGCTTGCTAACAGGAAATCATCATCTACACATGCAAATGTTACCCCCTACACAGAGCAGCACGGTGGCGCAGTGGATAGCACTGCTGCCTCACAGCGTCGAGGTTCCAGGCTCGATCTCGGCTCTGGTCACTGTCCGTGTGGATTTTGCACATTCTCCCCCGTGTTTGCGTGGGTTTCACCCCCACAACCCCAATATGTGCAGGATAGGTGGATTGGCCACGTTAAATTGCCCCTTAATTGGGGGAAAAAAAAATTGGGTACTCTAAATTTTAAAAACCTGTTACCCCCTACACATTTGAAGATTTTTTTTTTTTTTTGCAATAACCTTTTGGCACCTTCTGTAAATCAGTACAGTATACTGTATTCACAGCTACCTTTTATCCAAAACAAATGTGACTCCTTCAAAGAATTCCAGTAAATTGGCTAAACCATTCACAAAACTGATTGCCTTGAATTTAGGTACCCTGCTGTAACATCTTTATCATAACATCTGTCACAGAGAATATGTTGATGCCAACCTAAGTGGCCAATAGGTTCTTGTCTTCTCTATCCCTCCCTTTTTGAATAAAGGAATTACATTCATTATTTTTCAATCTAATTAGCTTTTCCAAATCTCGGTAATTTTGGAAAATTAAACCAATGTATCGGCTATCTCATTGGTCACTTTTGAGACCGTAGGATGAAGTCCATCCAGTCCTAGGCACTTGCCAGCTGCAGCTCCAATATTTACTCAGTGCCACTTCCCTGGTGATTTTAATTTTCCTGATTCCCTCCCTCCCTTCCATTTCCTGATTTCATCCCACCCTTCCATTTCCTGATTTACAGCTATTTCTAGGATGTTGCTTGTATCCTCGGGTGTCAAATACCTGTTTCAGTTCATCTGCCATATCCTTATTTTTCCATTACTGTATTACTTTCCCAGACTCGCTTCCCCCAGGATCCAGACTGCTTTGCAGTAGCTGGAAAAGGATCACTTCAGTTTGAACCTCGAATAATTATTTCTGGATGGTTGTAGTGCCAGCCTTTTCCAACTGAAAATGTTATAACCAGGCAAAAGGATAGTCAAAATTTGGTTTCAAGACAGAAAGCAATGGATTTTGCTTGTGTGGATATTGAAGAATGTGGAGATGGCATCCTGAGCTGCCATTTTATTAGATCATGGCTGAACCAATTTGAGGGGATGAAGGTCTCTCTCTAGTCACACCAATGTGCTCTATGTCCTATTGGTGGTCGGGTCGTGGTTTTGTGCTGGTGTACATATCAGAACTCAATCAGAATTCCCATTCTCTGGAATTTTTCCTGGAGTGGGAATTGAGTTAATCCACAAGTAGGGGTTTCAGTGGACCCCACTTGAACGTAGAGAAATACAGCACAGAATAGGCCTTTCGGCCCATGATGTTGTGCCAAACTTTTTTGTCCTAGGTTAATGATAGATCATAGAATTTTGGACACTAAGGACAATTTATCATGGCCAATCCACCCAACCTGCACATTTTTGGACTGTGGGAGGAAACCGGAGCACCCGGAGGAAACCCACGCACACACTGGGAGGATGTGCAGACTCCACACAGACAGTAACCCAAGCCGGGAATCGAACCTGGGACCCTGGAGCTGTGAAGCAATTGAGCTATCCACAATGCTACCGTGCTGCCTTTAGCACTGCCCTGAGCAATGCCAATGATTAAATAAATTTATATGTAATGATGTGGCATAACATTTATAGAAATAAGTCATGAGGGTATTATGCCTGGCGAGGGGGGAGAAAGGTGTAAGAAATGTGGAATGGTGTCACATGGTCTTGCACTGTATTCCATTGAAATTTTCCAGTTAACTGTTTTACATTTGTGGTTTTCCTTTTGTAGGATTAATCAACTGAAATTTCTCCCAAGTCTACAAGGAGCAGTACTAAAAGTGGTTATAGAATCATAGAAGTGCAGAAGAGGGCCTTTTGGTCCATCAAGTCGCACTGCCTCTCAAAAGAGCACTTTCTAGGCCCTATCCCGCACCTAACTTTTAGGTATGAAGGGGCAATTTAGCAAGGCCAACCCACCTTACCTGCACATCTTGGGACTGTGGGAGAAAACCGGAGTACCCGGAGGAAACCCACGCAGACACAGAATGTGCAAGCTCCACACAGACAATCATCCAAGGTTGGAATCGAACCCTGGCGCTGAGGCAACAGTGCTAATCACTGCGCCCCCCCCATGCTCTATGTGATCCAATTCTCAAAAGTGTATAATAAATATCGCCCATCAATTGTAGAACCCCCCCCCCCCCCCCCCCCCCCGTGCAATGTTCACACACATCTTCTACCCCCTTGTAAGGTGCGCTCTATACACCGCCTTCAGCTGTATCAGTCCCAACCTCGCACATGAGGTGGAGGCGTTCACCCTCCGGAGCACCTGACACCAGATCACCTCCTTCACATCTGATCTCTTCTAGCGGCGCCTACTCCTCTTCCCAAATAGCCCCCTAAACCGCCGATACTACCCGCCTTCGCCAGTACCCCTGTCGTCAGCACCTCCTCCAGCAATGTGGAAGCTGGCTCTACTGGGAAGCTCTGAATCTCCTTTCTGGAAAAGTATTGAACCTGCATGTATCTAAATATTTCTCCCTGCTGCAGCCCATACTTCGCTCCCAGCTCCTTCAATCCCACAAACCAACCCCAAGAAACAAATCTTTTAGTGTCCTAATTCCTTTCTGCTCCCATCTCCGAAAATTTCCATCCCACATCCCTGGCTCAAATCTATGGTGGTGCAGTGGGTTACCACTGCGGCGTCATGGTGCCGAGGTCCTAGGTTCAATCCCGGCTCTGGGTCACTGTCCGTGTGGAGTTTGCACATTCTCCCCGTGTTTGCGTGGGTTTCGCCCCCACAACCCAAAAAGATGTGCAGGATAGGTGGGTTGGCCACGCTAAATTGCCCCATAATTGTTGGAAAAAAATGAATTGGGTACTCTAAATTTATATATTTTTAAAAATCTATGGTTACCCCGAATTTGCATTTTCCTTGACCCTGCCCCAAACCAGAAGTGCTGTCGAAACTGCCTCCAAATTCTCAACGAAGCTATTGCTACTGGACTCCGAGTATTTTCTCGGGCTCCTTTACTGGGCCCCCTCTTGCCATCGGGTGTGCTCGAAAATTGTGTACCACCAATCATGAGGTTCCTCCAAGCAGGTCTTTACTGAGTCAGGTTTTCGCAGGCATTGCCATCTATGTTGCATTTCAGGGTGTAATTGAAGCACTTCCTTTGTCCTTCTCTTGTTCAGAAGCTGCCTTTGAGCTGGGCGAAGATGATTTGCTTTGGGAGTCAGGACTCTGACATGCTAAGTATGTTTTCGGCCCATCTGTTTTGGATGATCGTGGCCTCTATGCTGGTGCTCTTGGTTCCTTCAAGGACGCTGATGTTAGTCCACCTGTCTTCCCGGCTGATGCAGAGAATCCGTGTTGTTGGTACCTCCCCAGAGCCCTGCGGTGGCATCTGTACATAGTCCCAAGTTTCTGAGCCACATAGGAGTTGGAAGGATGACTGCCTTGTACACGAGGATCTTCGTGTCAGCATGAATGTCGCAGTCGTCAAAGACTCTCCTTGGGTGCCCAAAGGAGGCGCTCGTGGATTGGATACAATGTTGGATCTCCGCATCGATGTTAGCCTTAGATGAGAGGTGGCTCCCCAGGTAGGGGAAACGTTCCATGTTTGATAGAGTTTCCCCATTGATCTTGATGGAGGGAGTGACTGATCTTGCCCTGGGATGGGTTGGTAAATGACTTGAACCCCCTTGAGGTGAGGCTGAGACTGATTCTTCGACATGCTTCAGTAAAGGTGTCCAGAATGGCTTGGCAATTCTCTTCTGAGAGGGTGAAGGTGGCGATGTCACCTGCATACTGGAGTTCCATATGATTTGCCAGTGTCGATTTCTTCTGGATTCTTCTGTCCATCCTGTAGACTATGTCCACTCCACTGGGAGGTTTGTTCTTGACCTGGTGAAGGATGGTGGCGATGATGCATCCCTGCTTGACTCCAGTCTTGACCTCGGAGGTTTCTATCTTATTTCTGTTGATGTGGTCACTGATATCTTGTTATAGAGGAGCCAGAGGATGTTGATGAATTTCTTTTGGACAGCTAGGAACTTCCATACCACTTCTGGGTTGACCGAGTCAAAAGCCTTGGTCAGATGTAGGTAGAAGCTGCTTCTGGTATTTCTCTTAAAAGTGGAAATCATGTCTGCTGTCTGGCTTTCAAGAAGGATATCTTTTAGAGACTGGGCGAAGGCAGCTAGCAAGGATTCTGGCGATGATCTTCCTGTTGATGGAGAGCAGGGAGATTCCTCGATAGTTCCCACTGTCTGCTTTTGTCTCCTTTCTTAAAGATGGGGGCAATAACTGCATCCCTGAGGTCAACGAGAATTTCTTTCCTGTCCCAGATTTTCAGGAACAGCTGCTGGAGATGACTGGTGATCTCTTCCCAAGTTTGTAAATCTCCACTGAGGCAGCTCAGTGGTTAGCACTGCTGCCTTATGGTGCCAAGGACCTGGGTTCGATCCCGGCTCTGGTCACTGTCCGTGTGGAGTTCGCACATTCTCCCCGTGTGTGCGTGGCTCTCACCCCCACAATCCAAAGATGTGCAGGGTAGGTGGATTGTCCGCACTAAATTACCCCTTAATTGGAAAAAATGAATTGGGTATTCTAAATTTAAAAAAAAAAGAAAGTCTCCATTGGAATTCCATCCACTCCTGCGGCTTTTCCATTCTTTGTTTTTAAAAAATAAATTTAGAGTACCCAATTCATTTTTTAAGGGGCAATTTCACGCAGCCAATCCACCTACTCTGCACATTTTTGGGTTGTAGGGGCGAAACCAACGCAAACACGGGGAGAATGTGCAAACCCCACACGGACAGTGACCCAGAGCCGGGATCCAACCTGGGACCTCGGCGCTGTGAGGCTGCAGGGCTAACCCTCTGTGCCAACGTGCTGCCCCATTCTTTGGTTTTCATAGTACACTTCTAAAAGTAAGTTTACTGTTTGGCTGACTTTGCCTGGCAGCATGAATGACACGCTGCAAAATGACGCATGCTTTAAAGCTCCGACATAAATGCATTTGCTTTGACTCTTCATTTACTTAAAGGGTAGCTGTTATCCTATACCATCAATATCTCACAATTAGATGATTGACTAGTTTTTTTTTCTTTTTGGTGACAATTAACTAGAACATAGAACAGTACAGCACAGAACAGGCCCTTCAGCCCTTGATGTTGTGCCGAGCCATGATCACCCTACTCAAACCCACGTATCCACCCTATACCCGTAACCCAACAACCCCCCCTTAACCTTACTTTTTAGGACACTACGGGCAATTTAGCATGGCCAATCCACCTAACCCGCACATCTTTGGACTGGGGGAGGAAACCGGAGCACCCGGAGGAAACCCACGCACACACTGGGAGGACGTGCAGACTCCGCACAGACAGTGACCCAGCCGGGAATCGAACCTGGGACCCTGGAGCTGTGAAGCATTTATGCTAACCACCATGCTACCGTGCTGCCCCACTAAGAACTTAATGTAGCCCAGAACACATTATTCCTCGTTGAATAATATGCCAGGACCGTTAACTTGCACCTGAGGAAGATTCCAATTTGTATCTTCCTAACATTTGCATCTCCTGCCACACAGAATTTCCTCTGCACCAGACTAAAATATTAATTTGGACTATGTGCTTCATGGGACCCGAGCATTCAACCATTGCCATTATGAAAGAGTACTGTACCTGTTGCAGGCTTTCTCTCCCAATGCACAGTTTCCTCGCCAAAACCATCAGGAGACTTTAAAGTTACCCCTGCTCTTGAATTGGACAATGGGGTGTGTCCTATCTTCCAAACAGCAGCTAAGCCCTGAGAATGAGGAACCCAGCTTTTGTTTCTTGGTTTTGCCACCCAAATATTTAGCACTCACTCCCCCAACCTTTGTCAACTCATCCGATATAGACTTTCAACTTGTGGTGTTGCATCAAGTTATTGTACCTCTTTTGATCCTTAACCTATACTTTACAGCTAACAGTTGTCGCTCAAAAGTTTTACACCCACAGTGCAAATTGCAAATGCATCCTCATTTCAGCTGAGAAATGTATTTGTGGTTTGTGTTTGGTCATTCCTTGGCCTCAAAGATCTTGTAATGAAGGGTATCTAGGTTAATGTATTCTTTTGCTTGTCTGATGTTTCACCATGAGGAACCCTTTTTCGTCTTGTCTGTAAAAGCAATTAGAACGTAGGAAAATACAGCACAGAACAGGCCCTTCGGCCCACGATGTTGTGCCAAACTTTTGTCCTAGATTAAGAACAAATTAATGTACACCCTCAGACTCTTTGGGATGTGCTGATTTGTAAGTACTGTAATGTATTTTTAATGTCAGAATTAAAATTGCATGTACATACTCATCCAGCTCCATTTTCAATAATTTGTGAATCCACAATAGTGCTGGAAACTTATTCCAGACACTAATTTTTTGATTAACAGTATTTTCTAGTACCTGAAACTAGTTCTATGCTTTGGCCCAATTGAACAATTGCGCCGAGTGGCCGCCCATTTTCGGTCCGTCCCGCCATCGTAAATCAAACAAGGTCCTTACCAGCAGGACCTGGCTCTGCGGGTGGCTTGCGGAGTCCTGGGGAGGGGACGGGGCATGGGGGTATCTGGTCCCGGGGGGGGGGGGGGGCGCATATGGCCCCGGGGGGGGGGGGAGAGGTGGCACAGTGGCCTGGCCAGTGATCGGGGCCCACCGATCTGCGGGTGGGCCTGTGCCGTGGGGGCACTCTTTCCCTCCGCGCTGGCCACTGTAATGGTCCACCATGGCCGGCGTGGAGAAGACCCCCCCCCCTCCCCCCCCCCAAGAACATGCTGGCGCTCCCGCGCATGTGCCAACTCACGCCTGCCAGCGCAGGCCCAACCCCGCCGGTGCCGCCCCAGCCCCTGAAGGTGCTGAGGATTCCGTACCTTCTGGACGGCCCAATGCCGGAGTGGTTCACGCCTCTCCTCGGCGCCGGTACGGCCCACCCTGCCGATAGCGGAGAATCCCTGCTAAGGTCTTCGAACCTGTCCTAGAAACTAACACCTCCCTTTAAACTAGGTATCAATCATCGATAATAATAGCAAATTGCTGCGGATGCTGGCATCTTTAAAAAAAAATAGAAAATACTGAACGATCTCAGCAGATCTGACGGCATCTGTGGAGAGAGAAGGAAGCTAACGTTTCGAGTGTGGATGACTTTGTCAGAACTGGAAATAAGGTTAGATTTATACTGTTGTGGAGGTACCGTTCAGTGGGGCTGGATACTGGGCCAGAGATAGGTGGAGGTTGACAAAGATGTCATGGACAGAAAGACAAAGGAATGTAAATGGGGGTGATCAAGGCTAAGAACGGTGTTGATAGTGGCACATTAAGAGATCAGAATGTGTTAATGGCAGGACAGCGTTTGGCAGTGTGTCAACAGGCAACTAGGAACAGTTGGCCCAAGTGGAGTGGAGAGGAGGGGGGCAGTGGTGAGGAAAAAACAGATCTAATCCATTTTCTAATGGAAAACAGATTCCATGGGAACGTGCCGGAGGAAGATGGTGAGGTGTTGGGGGTGATGGAGGAGTGGACTAGGATTTCCCGGAAGGAACAATAGGGAATGCTGAGGGGGGGGGGGGGATGTTTGGTAGTGGCATCATGCTGGAGTTGGCAGAACTGGCTGAGGATGATTCTTTGAATGTGGAGGCTGATGGGGTGAAAAGTGAGGACTGGGGGACCCTCTCCTGGTTTTGGGAGTTGGGGGAAGGGGTAAGAGCAGAGGTGCAGGAGATGGATCAGACATGTTTGAGATCTCTGTCAACCAGAGTGGGTGGGAAACCACAGTTAAGGAAGAATGACCTGGCAGCAGTTTTGGAAAGAAGCATCATCAGAACCGGTGTGATGGAGGTGATAGACTGGGAGAATGGGATGGAATCCTTACGGGGTGTATGGTGTGAAGAGCTGTAGTTGAGGGTAGCTGCGGGAGGGGACGGTGTGGTAGCACAGTGGTTAGCACTGCTGCCTCACGGTGCCGAGGACCCGGGTTCGATCCAGGCCCCGGTCATTGTCCGTGTGGAGTTTGCACGTTCTCCCCGTATCTGCATGGATCTTGCCCCCACAACCCAAACATGCATAGGTTAGGTGAATTGGCCATGCTAAGTTGCCTCTTAATTTGAAAAAAATAATTGGGTAATTAATTTCTTTTTAATAAAAATAGTTAGCTGTGGGAGTTGGTGTGCTTGTAATGGATACTAGTGGACAGTCTATCCCCAGAAATTAGAGGTCAAGGAAGGAAAAATACCTTTAGATGGACAACGTGAAGGTGATAGAGGGTTGGAAATTGGAAGCTAAATTGCTACGTTTTTTCAGGTCCAAATGGAACATGAAGCGGCAATCTAATTATCTTGCTTTGAAACATTTTTCTTGTGTTCTATAATCACTGACCACGAGGGGACCAAAACTAGTCATACTACTCTCTACATGTGGCCTCACTTGAGGTTTATTAAGAAGATGGTATTTCTTGTATTCGGTTGTCCTGAACTTTCAATTCCTGATTTGCTTTCCTGATGGCCTTTAAGCACTGCTCATGGACCTTCAATGAATGATGCACTATGAACCACAGCAGTCCTTTTGCTCAGCAGCTGGGGACAAAAGACGCTCCCTGTCTGGTGTGTTCATGCATAGGATTGCATCATGAATAAATCTGTATCCTTTCAACCTGAAGGAAGCAGGACAAGTCATCTCGACACTACATAATGTGCATTCAAATATCTTTTCAGCAGCTTAATGACCAAATTCCCCAAGTGGACAAAGACTGATTTTACTGAAATCAGATGCTGGAGAGCTGCTGTGTGTTCGAGATGCCCTCTTGATCTAAATTGGCTTTGTTTTTATTAGCGGGAGACCTGGTCCAACAAGTACAGTTCTTTTTGACTCTTATTTTTTTATAGGTTTTGGTGCTGCCTCGCACATACACACTTGAGATGCATGCCATCTTATTCGAAGTACAGACAGCCGCCTGATTGTATTTTTCCTTTGACCAGCAAATCTATTTGCTACGATTTTTGTTTTATCTTTGCTTTCATTGTGCTCTCTTTTTTTTTAGTCAATCCACTGGCCAACTGAAGGCCTATTCATACGTGGGTGTGAATGTTCTTTGTACATCAAAGTCTATTTGGATATCAGCTGCCAGTGAACTCTTCCTGAGAGCGGAAAGGAACACATTGGCTATTCTGTAGTATTGAATTTATGCCTTGTGTAAATTTTTCTCTTGTTACAATATGCATGTTTTAGGTGATTTTCTTGTGCACTGAGGTCATCGGGCGCACTTTGCATTCACCACTCTCTACCCCCACCCCCAGTGGATGATATCGAAGAGGTGGTTTGCAACTCTCATGACCTGACTTTTGACCTTTCGTTGTCATGACAACCCATTCCCCCTGGCTTGAAGTATGTTATCATAGCAACTGGGCTGAGTAACTGACTTCCATGCTGGCAATTGGGAGGAGGTGGGCAGGGGGAGGGGAGGAGGTGGCAGTGAAACCGATTTGATGGGAAGTTAATGCCATTTGAGTCAGTGATGTACTGTGCAAGAGCATCTGTTTGTAATAGGTAAACCATCAGTAATGGCAGTATCAAAAGAAAATTGATGTACAAGTTGAAAGGAACACTGAAATCAACTCCCAAGTAGAAACACAAGTTCCTAGGCAATCATCTGCAATTGTGTATATTTTTTTCCAACTTGTTCGGTGTTTTTTCCTGCTGTGAGTCACTGGGGTGAGAGAATTGATTTGAGTCACATTTTGAATCTACAGCAAAAGATCAATTTAAATTTTAAAAATGCGATACTTTTCGGCAGTACTTGCTAACAGGTATGATTGCCCATCTATGTTACTCGCCGTGGGTTCTGTGGGTCCTTGCATGACGAGCCTGATCCTAGCGCTGTGCCTCTGACCACACACTTGGCAGGTGCTTCCAGAAGGCGGGATTGGTCCTTGGACTCGTGATCACACTGGAATTCCTTTCTCGGGATCACTGGAATTCTTTTCTCGGGTTCTTTTTCCAGACCTCCTTTGCCGTCAGGTGTTCTTGAAGAATTGCCCCTTCAATCAGGATGTTCCTCCTAGTAGGTCTCTTCCGAGCACGGATCTCCCAGGCGTTCACGTCAGTGTTGCATTTCTTTTTTTTTAATATAAATTTAATGAAATGGAAAATGAAATGAAAATCACTTTTATTGTCACGAGTAGGCTTCAATGAAGTCACTGTGAAAAACCCCTAGTCGCCACATTCCGGCGCCTGTCCGGGGAGGCTGGTACCCAATTAACTTTTTCCAATTGAGGGGCAATTTAGCGTGGCCAATCCACCTACCCTGCACATTTTTGGGTTGAGGGTGAAACCCACGCAAACACGGGGAGAATGTGCAAACTCCACATGGACAGTGACCCTGAGCCAGGATCGAACCAGGGACCTTGGCGCTGTGAGGCCGTAGTGCTAACCCACTGCGCCACCGTGCTGCCCAGTCTGTGTTGCATTTCTTGAAGTAAATCTTCAGGGTGTCTTTGAAGCATTTCCTTCGTCTTTGTCGTCCTCTTGTTCAGGAGCCTTCCTGGAGCTGGGCAAAGAAGATTTGCTTTGGCAATCAGGACTTTGGCTGGCCCAGCGGAGTTGGTTTTGGATGATCATGGCCTCGATGCTGGTTCAATCGGCTCCTTCAAGGACACTGATGTTAGTACACCTGTCCTCCCAGCTGATAAGGAGAATCTGTCTTCATAGTGATGATATTGATGATATCCAGGGTTTCGAGGTGGTGTCTGCATAGTTCAGGTTTAGTTTCTGAGCTGTGTAGAAGAGCTGGGAGGACGACTTCCTTGTACACGAGGATCTTGGTATCAGCACGGATGTAACGGTCATTGAAGACTCGCATCCTTGAGTGTCTGAAGGCAACGCTGATGGATTGGACATATTGGATCTCTGCATCAATGTCTGCCTTAGCTGAGAGGTGACTACCCAGGTTGGGGAATGGTTCCATGTTTGGTAGGGTTTCTCTGTTGATCTTGATGGAGGGAGAGACCGGATCTGCCCTGGGGTGGGTTGGTAAAGAACTTAAGTCTTGTTGAGGCTGAGATCAAGTCTTTGCTTTGCTTCCACAAAGTCACAAAGCATAGCTTGGAGATTCTCTTCCGAGAGTGGAGATGGCGATGTTATCTGCGGACTGAAGTTCCATGATTGATGTCAGTGTAATTATCTTCTTGGATTACGGCCATTGAAAAGTTTTCCACCCATCCTGTAGACGATGTCCACTCCACTTGGAAGCTTGCTTTTGACAAGGTGAAGGACAGTGACAATAAAGATGGGGGAATGGTGGAGGTGATGACACTTCCCTGCGTGACTTGAATCAAAAGGTTTCTATCTTGTTTTTTCTTTTTCTTTTAATTTTTAGAGTGCCCAATTCATTTTTTCCAATTTTGGGGCAATTTAGCATGGCCAATCCGCTGACCCTGCACATCTTTGGGTTGTGGGGGCGAAACCCACACAAACACAAGGAAAATGTGCAAACTCCACACAGACAGTGACCCAGAGCTGCGATCGAACCTGGACTTCGGTGCCATGAGGCACCAGTGCTAATCACTGTGCCACCTTGCTGCCCTGTTTCGATCTTATTTTACTTGGAATTGAAAAATGTTTTGAAATTTACTTTTTGTGGTTCATTCAATCACTTTCATCCTGTAGGCCCTCTATTGTTTAGAAATATTCACTGCCTGTAGATTTTGAACAACAGTGACTGAAATGGTTTGGTCTTACGGCAGCTATGACAAACCTGTAAGAGAGTGGCTATGCCCTTTTTTAGTTTTTCCCAGATGTTATGCCTCCATAATATTGCTGCACCTTGAGGCACATTGGGCAGAATGAGAAGTACACCTGTAAAGCACTTGGAAACATGCAGTATATGCATGCAGATTTGTTCTCGGTTGTCTCACTAACCTTGAGGCATTACAGTTAAATGCACTATTTAACTGCAGTACTCAGGCGAACAAAGTAAGCCATCATCACCTACCATTAAAAGAAATACATGGCACTGCTGCCTCATGGTGCTGAGGTACCAGGTTCGATCCTGGTTCTGGGTCACTGTCCGTGTGGAGTTTGCACATTCTCCACGTGATTGTGTGGGTTTTGCCCCCACAACCCAAAGATGTGCAGGCTAGGTGGATTGGCCACACTAAATTGCCCCTTAATAGGAAAAAAATGAATTGGGAATTGGACATTCTAAATTTAATTTTAAATAAAACGGATTGATGGAATAATGCTGGCCATTTGAATGGTCCCTGCTCCTCTTGGTTGCAAAACGTAATGTTCAGCTAAACTAGTGAAACTGGTGGACAATGTGTCTACCAAAAGGATGTAGCAATGATGCATCAGGCCAGGTTACATGCCAAAGTTCTTGTGTGGTTCTGAAAGCTCATCACATTCTAGCTTTGGGCTTCAGTGTTGTAAAATAGAGCCTAGCAGCTTTAATAGTAATGCTGCTCTTTGCTAACACACTAACCACAATGTTCCGAGTAGGCTGTCCCAAAATCAAAACTGAGACTAACTGAGAAATAGCAACCTGCCATTTTACACTGACCTGGGTGGGGAGAAGTGGGCGACTCGGTGATGAGCCATATGGGTGGGCTTAAATTTTTTTTTAAAGTTTGCTTTGTAGACCCAGGAAAAGCTGGAGTGCTCCTGTGTTCTTTACATACAATTTGTACTCTACTATGGGCAATAACTGCTGCCCTGTCAACAACACACTTTTGTACTGGCCGTGCTACAATCTCCTCTGAGCCCTACTTGCCATGGCTCACATTATACAGCAAATTTCTTTGAACTGACCCAAGTTGTGAGTGGCCTGTTTATTTTGAAGCATGGCACTTTTTCCAGGTTAATTTGTGGCTGTGAACATGGGCATTTTAGAGGGAGTATTGTTCCCAAGATTGGTTAGAATCCCTACAGTGCAGACGGAGGCCATTGACACCCTACATAGGCCCATTCCATTGCCCTATTCCTGCAATCTCACCCTAAGGGGCAATTTAGCATGGCCAATCCACCTGACCTGCACAGCTTTGGACTGTGGCAGGTAACCAGAGAACCTGGAAGAACATGCAGACACTGGGAAAAGGTGCAAACTTCAAACAGACAGTCACCCAAGGTTGAATTTGAACTTGGGTCCCTGGCACGTGAGTAAACAGCTAGCCACTATGCCTCTGGTTAAATTTGCTGATTAAATTGACAAGATGAATCACAGACCAAGAAAGTTATATTCAAAAGTTGAACCGTGTTGATTTAGTAGGTGTAAATCAAAGTTGCGATGATGTAGCAACCCGGGGAAGTTGTGCTACAAAGCAATTTTGCATCTAAGTTTATGGGATCATTGATGAAGGCTGTTCCGTTCGTGTGGCACATTCAGTTCAGGAGGAAAGGCCATCTTGAACAAGGCACTGATGGCTGTAACCTTCGCACAAACTTCCCGACAATGAGATGCGATGGACTGGGGGAAAATTGGAAGAAACTAAATAATTCAAAAGCACTAGCCTTCACTTTTGCACTTCTACACAATGTTGGCGTTAGTATAAATAGTTTCTTGGCTGGTGTCCAAAATAAGTTGTTGCCTGTTTTTAAACACTATCCTAATTGTACTTGACTTCAAAGCTACTAGTATAGCTGCTTCCTCTGAAGAATGCTCCACTGAGGGTGGTTAGCACTGCTGCCTCATGGCGCCGAGGACCCGGGTTTGATTCCATGTGGAGGATGCACATTCTCCTCGTGTCTGCACGGGTCTCACCCCCACAACCCAAAAAGATGTGCAGGGAAGGTGGATTGACCACGTTAAATTGCCCTTTAAATGGGGCAAAAAAAGAATTGGGTATTCTAAATTTATTTTTAAAAAGAGTGCTCAACCTAAATCTCATTTCAACTGTTCAAAATTACTGTAGCCATTTTAAAATTTCCTTCCAAATTCATTGGATGTGTGAGCTGGAGCAGACAGAAGAAAATACTTTTGAAGTGGCCTATCTTGGCTGCCACTGAATATTTTTGGAAATTTTATTTTCAAGAGCAAGGCATAACTTTAAAATTTGTAAGCGGCAGAATGGTGAGAATTTTTTTTTTCAGTTCTCATAAATTTCTTGTAATTTTTCTAAATTATTTCAAAGCTATGCTAAATACTATGCCATTCTTTCTTCCTCCTCCTTTCTATCTCCCCCCCCCCCCACCCCAGCATTTTTAAACTGGTGGATTCCAACTGGCTGATCTGCCCTATAATTTGGTTTTGTGGCTGGAGAGGAATGTTTATCAATGGAATTCAAGAAGCTACTGCCCAATCTTCCCTGACTTACAGTTAACTATCTGAATTTTATTTCTGTATTTTTCCACGGCTAACCATTCATCCATGGGCCTATCCTGTCTTGGTAACCGCACTGATCTCCTCTAACATGGTGCTGTGTTTGAGCTGCTGAATCATTTCTCTTCCTACTTTACACGCTCAAAGTGTAAACGTGTGTCACATCTTTTGTCTTCTAAAGCACTAATCTTTTGGGGGCACTTGATGTTAAATGAAATGTTGAGCTGTCTTGCGGCTACTGTCATCCTTTTTTCTGAACTACAAAGAAGTGAATTGCTTGTAGTAATCTCTTGCACTTCTACTTAATGTTAGAGGAGAAGATTAGAACTTTGCATCTTCCAAAAAAAGGCTGATTCTATTTTCGGTCTTTGATTAAATGTATTATTGTTAGTCCAAACACATTACATGGGACTGAACCATTTGTTGCCCTTAGAATTGCTATCATTTGTCTGTCCAAATCTTCTATTTTAGTACCACTATTTTGGTTGGTGGTTACATTCTTCTTTATTTAAAAAATCGATCTTTTGTCCTTTTATTATTCTAAGGCTTGAGGGTAAAAATTTATATTCTTGACAACCATTTTCTCTGTTCAATTAACTATCTTGGGCGCGATTCTCCGAGCCCCGTGCCGGGCAGGAAAATCGCTGCAACTGCGTCACGCCGCCCCGACGCCAACGAGCGATTTTCCGAGGTGTGGAGAATCAGCGTCATTTGGCGCGACACCGGTTGTGGGCCTCCGTCCTCGGCCGGGCTGCCGATTCTCCGGCTCGAATGGACCGTGCGGAAAGGGCAGAGTCCCACTGGTGCCATTCACCCCGGCTGCTGCCGGTGGGAACTCTGCGCGAAGGGTTGGGGGGTCGGTCTGTGGAGGGGGAGGGGGGGGCTCCTTCCCGGGGGGGGGGGGGGGGGGGGGGGGGGGGGGCGCTCCGATGAGGTCTGGCCTGTGATCAGGGCCAACCGATTGACGGGCCAGCCTCCTGTTTCCCCCCTCCCCAGGGCCTACTTTGTTGCGTGGCTGGCCCCTAAACCCCCACGCCATTTGCGTTGGGGCCGGCGCACTGATGAAGTCCCCTGCGCATGCGCGGTTTGACGCCGGGAAGGGAGGCTAAAGCGGCATGAACAGCTCCAGCGCCATAAATCGTTTGTCCTCCTGCCCATTTCACACCGTCACGAAACGCAGCGGCGTTCACGGTGGCGCGAACACTTGGTCTCCATTTTGCAGAATCGCACTCCTTAATTTTGAGCCTACTGGATTCAGATTCTTCGAAATAGAAATTTGTCTCAAAGTACTAAATAACACTGTGGATAGGATAGCACCCAAGGCACATTTCTACCTCTGTGTTCACAATGTTAATTGAGTGCTTTTCATTTTTCCCCCCCCCCCCAATTAAGGGACAATTTAGCATGGCCAATCCGCCTACCCTGCACATTTTTGGGTTGTGGGGATGAGACCCACGCAGACACTGGGAGAATGAGCAAACTTCGCATGGACAGTGACCCTGGGGTCCTCGGTGCCATGAGGCAGCAGTGCTATTTGAGTGCTTTTCGTATTGAACCTGGCGTTTGCTTTGCCCAAAGGCAGGTCCACAGAATCCCTGCAGTACAGAAGGCAGCCACTTGGCCCACCAAACCTTTGAAAAAGCACCTAGGCCCACTACCTCCCCTATCTCTGTAACCCTGCACATTGATCATGGCCAATCCACCTAAGCTGACTGGGAGGAAAGCAGAGCACCTGGAAGAAACCTACACCGATATGAGAGAACATGCAGACTCCAGAGACAGTCACCCAAGGCTGAATTGAACCTGGGTCCCAGGCACTGTGACCACAGTTCTAACCACTGTGCCAGGTGCTGCCCTTGGCTTGTTGTCTGCTTATGCTTCATCCTTGGCCATTACTGTGGCAGTTTTTTGTCAGTGGTTGTTTGCTATTGTCTTCCATTCTCCAGGTATCCAGTCTACCTCTGCTTGAATGAGAATCTCCCCCTCGCTGTTGGCATTATTCTGAAATACTTACCAGCTAACTGAGTTAACCAGCCCCAATTGTAGCGGTTGTTTTGCTCCATGCTGAGAGGTGGTTGTGTGTGTATCTGGTTTCAGTCTGACCACTGTAAAACTGGTTTGATATGATCTGTTTGCTGCTCTTTTGTGTTGCTTGGAGGTGAAGAGTGATTCCTATCAGTTTTGATCCTCCTTTGAACCCTGATGTACGATTTGTTCCTTGAAAGGTATGGACCTGTCTGCAAACCAGGATGAAGAAAGTGACCAGGAAACTTTCCAATTAGAAATCAACAAAGAAACCAAAAAGTGTGCTTTCCGAACCTGCACTGGAAAATACTGGACGCTGACATCTAATGGAGGGGTTCAGTCTACTGCCTCTACAAAGTAAGTGGATACAAATTCAGTAATAAGCCTCAAGCTGTAGGGTTATAAGAATTTGAAACTACCTATTTTGTTTAAGTCCTGGCGGGGAAAGGTTTAGAACTTGC
Organism: Scyliorhinus canicula; assembly: GCF_902713615.1. Lineage (NCBI taxonomy): Eukaryota > Metazoa > Chordata > Chondrichthyes > Carcharhiniformes > Scyliorhinidae > Scyliorhinus > Scyliorhinus canicula. Next base: position 59,806,804 of record NC_052160.1, on the reverse strand, counting down.
ACAATATAAAATTAGTTTACATCTTCTTGATGATCTTAATCCAGGTTATTTTAAAATCAGGCCTAAACTGGAATTTTCAAAACTGCCAAGACTTTAACTTGACTAGCACTAGCTACTCTGATTTCAAATCCTGTAAATTAAGATTAGCTTGTTCCTCCCTAATGCAGCTGGTATCTGTAGTAGATTATGGAGCATAGATTGAGGCATTTAAAACAACCCCATTCTTTTCTGTGCTAAAAAGCATGCTTTCTGTGCAAGTCGACCCTCATCTTTCAGCTATGAAAGTAGTCAATCTCAATTTCTCACCTTGGAAATGCATCTTTTACTTTGCTAATGCCAAGTTGGCACATGGGATCAAGCAGGTGATACAGGCTGTGTTGCAAAGTTGATGCACAGGACCTCGAGACAACCACGTAGAGAAGGCCACATGTGGCATGGTGAGTGCCAAACAGAAATGGGTCCTCCAGCAAAACTAATGATGCTCAAAGCGACTTTCAAGCTACAAGTTGTAACATTTGCTCATTCTAAGTAACTCCTGCAGTGTGAGAATGCTGTGTTAATGGTGTGCCGCCAGCCTGATCTTGAGAAGCATGTATCAGAATGGTTACATTGTCCTGTAGTGGGCCAATTCGAACATCAGGTTTAGCAAAGATTTCAGAGCAATAGCTTAGATGGTGTAGCTGTTTCATAGAATGAAATGTCTTAGCGTTGCAGTAGAAGAGCAAGATTGCTCAGCGATTACCATAAGATCGCCAGTGGAATTTTCTCAAGTGTTGTCTCCAGCAGGAAAAGTGGAGGGCATCCTGCCATCTGCCTTACCTGCTCTTCCTGTGGCGTATTGAAACACCTAGAAGGAAAAGTGGAAGGGGAGAGCCCCACAACATGCTGGCGGGGCAAACTCTGAATGACCCTGCCTGACCAGCAACCTTGGCTGCTGATCAAATAAAACTTTTTTTTTAAACGAGCCCCCAACCCTGACACTGCCAGGGCATGACACCTCTCTCTCTCTTGACAGTTAAAAAAAAATTTTTAAGAGTACCCAATTATTTTTTTTCTCCAATTAAGGGTCAATTTAGCCTGGCCGATCCACCTACCCTGCACATCTTTAGGTTGTGGGGGTGAAACCCACGCAGACTCAGGGAGAATGTGCAAACTCTACACGGACAGTAACCCAGGGCCAGAATTCGAACACGGGTCCTCAGCGCTGCAGTCACAGCGCTAACCATTGCGCCACATGCCGCCCTTAACAGTTTTAAAACACTTTAAGGAGGTACCTTTGTACAATTGTTCATTCAATAAAGCATGCCACATTAATATGAATCACAAGTGTTATTTTGTCTGTTTCAAAATGGTGGCCACTATACCAGCATTGCACATTTTATATTTGGTCTTGAGGTCAGCCCACAGTTTTTGGAAAGATCTTTGAGGCTTCAGTGTGTGTGTCTGCCCCCTAAATTTGGCATTGTAATTGTTTATACATCTTCAAACTCAATTGAAAATTAGGCAAGGATTAAAATTCCAAAAGTTTGGTCTCCAACACTGTGTGGCTGTTCCTTTTTGTTTAGAATGGGATGAATCGGGTAGACTGTGGCAAAGGCCTACCACCTGCTGGTTGTGGGTTAAGGAGTAGGAGTGGCGCAGTGGTTAGCCCTGCTGCCTCACAGCACTGAGGTCCCAGGTTCGATCCTGGCTGTGGGTCACTGTCCATGTGGAGTTTGCACATTCTCCCTGTGTTTGGGTGGGTTTTCGCCCCCACAACCCAAAGATGTGCAGGTTCGGTGGATTGGCCACACTAAATTGCCCCTTAATTGGAAAAAGTTAATTGGGTACTCCGAATTTATTTTAAAAAATTTATACACTTGATTTAATTTTTAAATGAGGACTTTAATCACTGCAAAGCATCAAAACAAATGAAACTAAGTGTATTTTTGTGTCAAGCTACAAGAAATATATATATTTTTTTCATTTTATTTCACAGAAATGGCAACTGCTACTTTGAAATTGAATGGCGTGGGACGAGAATTGTTCTGAAGGCTGCCAATGGAAAATATGTGGCAGCTAAAAAGAATGGGCAGCTGTGTGCTAGCATAGAAACACCAGGTCAGTCCAGGCTTCCAAAGTAGGTAGGCATTTCTGTTGCTTCTAACTTCTTTACACCTTCCCTCCTTGCACCCAGCATTGGATGTGTTTGCAAACTGTCCTAAATGAGGCAGTCTTTACGTGGTGCCATGGAGAGGTGGACATTGATGTGCAGTCCTATTTTTAAGGCGAAATGGAGGAAACTGCCTTTTTACACATCTTGTTTTTCCACTGCTGATTTGTTGACCTGTTGCTAACGTCTGCTCAGTTGCTTTAGGCCCACATCCTGTGTCTCACTGAGCTTTGCTTCTCCAGCCCAGCAACTTTTATCTTTGATTCTTGACTTCCTTTTCTACTCTTGCATTAATCTCCCACACTTGTTTTGGTTTTTTTTTTGGTTTTTTTGCACCAATTAATTTTCTGAGAGAAATCAAACTATGATTGTTTCTTTACTCCCTGTACCCGGCACCCCATCACCACCACTACCCCCTAACTGTGGCATATTGTGCTCAGAGGCTGCCCTGGTTTCATTCTGAAGCTTTCCACAAATAGGACCTTTATTCCAGTCAATTCTGGAATGGTTTAATATCGCAAATATTATCGACCCACATTGGCCAGTATGCAATCAAAAAAAATTGTCTGACTGCACCATAAAAGATAAATTTACACTTACTCATACTGTTAAAAGTACAACATCACCAGCCTTCATTCCCCCATCTCCCTCCCCACCCCCCCCCCCCCCCCCCCCCCCCCCCCCCCCCCCCCCCCCACCCACCCCCTCTCCCTTGCCCCTGCTGGAAATCTCCTAACTGGAAAGGGAATCGGAGGTTATGAGAATGAGAAAAATAACAGCCACGACTGAATGGCGGAGGAGACTCGATGAGCCGAGAGGCCTAATGCTGCTTCTATGTCTTGTGGTCTAATACATTTGTCTGATAGTAATGCCTCTGAACCTCTGCAAAACTACAATTTATTTGCTCCCCATTCTCCCTCCTTTCTTCTAATTCTTATAAAGTTATCAAGTCTGCCATTCTCCGATCTAACCTGCCTTCCTGGGGCCATCAATAACGTTTAAATTCTTTCTATCGCTCCAAACGTTGTCTCATCATAAGGTCACACTTGACGTTCTGATTCAAATGAATGCTGCCCCTATGTTCTAGCATTGCCTCTTCAAACTTGCTGCAAAGGCCATTCTCTACTGCACTACTATGTCGACCATCCAAATGTTCTTCTCCTTAACCTGACAAGCACATAGCATAAGAAGAATGAACTCCTTCTTAGGAAGTTTAAAATTAGTTGGACTCCATTATTGTCGAGACTCCAAATATAACCTTTTGCTTTTAGCTGCTTGCCTTTTCTTTCTTAAAGCATTACAGAGTTATATAAAAATTCTTGCTCAAAATAGTGGCACGCAACTGGATTCATTCATTCTTAAAAATCAGATTAAACACGAGCTGCGTGCTTCTCATTAGCCAGCAGATTTTGACGAGCATGTTCCTTTCCTGACCCAGACGTTATGAAGTCTCTTTCTAACCTTCCATGAATTGATGATTGATGTTCCATTACATTTTGTTGCTAAAGTAGGATGCTGTTAGTTTTTCGGTCCTTTTGCAAATCACAAAGCAGTATAGGCATAAGAAATTCTTGGGTTTAATATTGGCAAAGAGAGATTGTTACAGATAAACCAATGTTTCAGTATTGACGAGGAGTGTTGTAACTCCCCAGGGAATTTGATGTTTTTCACTCGCCTCCACATCTTTGTAAATCAAGACAGTTGATCATATTTGACCAGGATAGCAGAAGGCTACTTTTCATTTAGCAATTCCTACTAATCTGTGCACTGGTACTAGGTGCCCTATGCTAGCAATAAGCAACTTTTCTATTTTGAAAACTATACGATGGCTACAACAGTTTTTTTGCATCTGCCAAACTTAAATGAATTAAACTTTTGTTCTCGAGTCATATGTTTATCCTGAATAACTGTTTTAGTTAAAATACCTTCTCCAGTGCAGATGAACTGGAAGTTTGTTTTCTCAACCTTCTGATGGAGACTTCCATATCATTTTGAAGTGATTCTATAATTCTGCGTAACTGAATCCAGTTAGATTATTCCATCCCCTGATTGTTTTTGCTTCCACGTGTTTCTTTCCCTGAATATGTTGACTCCTTATGGGGGTGCTTTTCCAAAAGGGTGGGTGCACTCTGATATCTTTATACTGAAGTGACCACCCTGAAATATTCACCTGTTCCTCTTTTTGTTTCCAGCGGAGACTGAAGAATTCTTAATGAAGCTCATCAACAGGCCTATTATAGCCCTTCGGGGAGAGCATGGCTTTATTGGATGCCGGAAGGTAACTGGAACCTTGGACGCAAACAGATCCTCATATGATGTCTTCCAGCTAGAGCTTAATGATGGTGCTTACAGACTGAAAGGTAAATGATCCGGTTGGTGCGTGTTCCTGCAGAATATGGTTCCTTGAATACTGGGACATCACTCTGTTTTTCGTGTTTAAGTCTGGATAGTGTATGTAGGTGAACTTTGCCACAAAGGGCATCACAGGTGACTCTACTCCTGTTCTTCGTTGACAGCCACACGTGCATGTTACGGTGGCACAGAGACTAGTTTTATACTATCTCTTCCTTGTTCTACTTCCTCACAAAGGTGGTAGGTCAGACCTGTGCCAAATCAGGCTGTGCTTTAGCTAGTGGGTATCGGAGGTGTGAGGGGAAAGAATTGAAGCTATTTTGAACCTGTTTACTATTCAGTCGCCTGAGCTACCTTTTCAACTTAAACCAGTTCACTGATATTCCCTAAGGTTAGAAATTAAACGCCTGCCTTTCTGCTGTTTACCTGGATTAGTTATTTTTTATTAATATTAAGCGCCAAGGGCTCAAATATAGCATGTGATTGCTACCCACAACGTGCTACAATAATTACACAATCTTTGCATCAGGAGATGGATGCAGGTTGAGACTATCTTGAATGGTGTATACATTTTGTATATTCAATTTAGCTTTGATACTATTTGCTCTTCTGAGTCAGGACTGGTTCTCATTATGTCTTTGTATTTCCTTTACAGATTCTACTGGGAAATACTGGATGGTTGGAAGTGACTCCTCTGTCACCAGCAGCAGTGATCAACCTGTGGATTTCCTGTTTGAATTCTGTGATTACAACAAAGTTGCAATTAAAATCGATGGGAAGTATTTGAAGGGGGATCATGCAGGTGTGCTGAAGGCATCTGCTGATGGCATTGACTCCTCAACTCTCTGGGAGTATTAAATGCACTTTATATATAAATGTGGCTTTCCAGCGTTATTTTATTTTTATTTTTTTTGCAGTAGTCCTACCATGGGTTGCAATGCCTGCCTGCATTTCACAACATATCGCAACAATTTTTTAAGCAAATTTTCTATATTCATCATGACAGTAGTTGCTATTGAAGGATGTGATGTACCTAGGTCTGTGCAGGCTGTATAATTCAATTCTACCACATGACATTCCTATTAGCATTCCTTTTTTTTGTGTTGGTGGTTTTTTTTGGGCTATCTAACTTTGGCATGGCCAAAGTTTTATAGTTACAACCTGCTTCATGTGCCACTGGCCATGGATTGTAGCTGCTGCACTAACTGCTGCTCTGATATTGCCAGCCATGATCACAAGTGCTTTGGTCTTGCCGGGCTGGGAGTTTGATGGCCACTTGCCTCCCCTTGTGAAGGGAGAGAGGGTGCAACTGATGAGGGGGGAGCTCTTTGTGCTGACTCGATACTGGATCTCAATGGCCACTGTGAAAGCCCATCCTCTTCAATAAGGCAGTTTAGTTCATGAGGACTTGAGCACAAACTGCACACTCATCCTCTCCAGGGATTGAGCAATTTTCCTGCCTCTAGCATTTAAAGCTAACTGCATTCTTACAGTGAACAATTAAACCCAGTCACCAGAACTCCTTAGTTTCCGTTGTAACTGAAGATGATGCTGTCGGAGTTATATCCATTGGTTCTAGGTATCTTCAGAAAAAGAACAAAAGCTGGCACAAGAGAATTGTATGGGGATCTGTAGAACATTTTAATAATATCTCCCCAAATAACTGTATGGATGTGGAATGACCAAAGCTGGCCTTGTGTGTACATTCCTATTGTTTATCCGATCTGTAGTTCAGCAAGTTGCTTTCATTATGTGGAGATGTTCTCTGGAAAGTGCATTCCATGTGTATGTGACTTTCTATCTCACTGGAGGCACAAGACTAGTGCCTCCAGTAACTGATTTTTTTTTTCTGCCATATGTTTGTTCTTTAAAAGTTGGAAGAGACACCATCAAATAAGTTCCATATAATCAACAGTTAATGCCTCACAATCGCAAAACAAATGTTTCTTAACTGCTCAGATTGGGCAAAACACTGGACACAGCCATCTAGCCTATTACTGGAGGTCGGGATGTCGTCTTGTTAGCTCGTCCCCAATGATCTAATGGCTACTGGAATTTTTTTTGTTTGTAATGGGATTATTTCTGGAATGTTTAACGCCTTCACTCTCCTAGAACTTGAAAATCAGGAGCCCTGCCTCACCTTAACTAAATTATGATGTGCCAATAAAGCAGACTAAACTGGATATCCTAACAATCCAAATCAGGTGGATCCTCTGGGGGGAAAACTGGAGCAGTCATTTGAAAAATGCCCATCTTTGATCAGAATTACTTTCTTGGAGATCTGATTTGAGATAGATCCAAGATCTGACCAAGTTCATTTTGAACTATCGAATCAATTGTAATCCAGTTCTGGATCAAACATATTTGTTTAAAAAAAAAAGAATTGGAACTTTTAAGGCAGGTTTTTAAAAAAAAAAGGTTTCATAGGTCTGAGTGAAAAATGGACAGGCATTTAGTTATAAACTATTACTTTTAGTGGTCCATGGTAGGATCTCAATACAGTTCTGCAATCACTGAGCAATGTACTTTATGGAAAATGCATGTGGTCTTGTAACTTGTTGTGGAGGAAAATAATTGCCAAAACCCACATCTTGTTCATGTGGAACCTCTTGAGTATTGTCCTAGGAGCAGATTCAATTGGGGTGAGGGAACTTCTGAGGTTAACATTCGCCTTCCAGTGTATGGTAGCCTTATCTAAAATTTACTGAATTTTAGTGCATGGTCCAAAAAATAATTAGATTTATTTTTTAAGTGTTGGTTACACTGTGCTGTGCAGAAAATTCAGGAATTGCTTGATCCAAAATTCTGCTTCTGTGTCAAGACACCTTCAGATGTTCGAAAAGGTCCGGAAAACGCTCCGCCCTCATTTATCAGGACAATGAAAATGGTGCCAGCTTAAAGGTTTCACCTCTCAAATGTTGAATCATTCCACCCAAATGTATCGTGTAGAAGTAACACTGTATTCCACTTTATTTTGAACTTCTCTCTTTTGTACATGCCATTTATGTAACTTGAGGAATGTCATGTCAAATAAAACAAATGTTGCATATGCCAAAAAAAATCCACAACTGTGTTCATCACCGGTGAGTGATTTCTGAATTATCAGTTTAATTCTTTTGCTAAGGAGCGACAGAATTTTACAGCACAGAAACTGGTCAATTGGCCAATCCGAGTATTTACATTGAGCATGAACATGAGGAACTTTTGGAGTCGGTCAGACTAAATTTGTCCGTGAGTCTCTTGAGGCTGACAAAATGTCCTTCTGAAAACAAGTGTGTTCTTTCAGGCGGTCGGTGCAGATTTGATGGGCCGAATGGTGACCTTCTGCACTGTAGGGATTCTATGGAATGAATATTCCATAGAAGGGGTAGCATGGTGGTTAGCATAAATGCTTCACAGCTCCAGGGTCCCAGGTTCGATTCCCGGCTGGGTCACTGTCTGTGTGGAGTCTGCACGTCCTCCCCCTGTGTGCGTGGGTTTCCTCCGGGTACTCCGGTTTCCTCCCACAGTCCAAAGATGTGCGGGTTAGGTGGATTGGCCATGCTAAATTGCCCGTAGTGTCCTAATAAATGCAAGGTTAAGGGGGGGGGGGGGTTGTTGGGTTATGGGTATAGGGTGGATATGTGGGTTTGAGTAGGGTGATCATGGCTCGGCACAACATTGAGGGCCGAAGGGCCTGTTCTGTGCTGTACTGTTCTATGTTCTAATATCTGGCTGGGAAGAAAAGTCCTTCTATCCATGTCAAAGGTTTTGCAGTGGACTTTTGCAGGGGGAAGCTGGCACAGATTGTGGGCAGAATGGCCTCCTTTGCTGCACTATTCTTTGCCTGGGGGTTAATATTAGGCTTATGAATATATATAATTAATGTAAGTGGCAATATCTATTGCAAGATTCATGGAAATACTCCTAATGTGTTTATGGTTTTACTCATGCGCTCATTCAAATCTGTTAGTTATGTGCATCTGTTGATAACAGTTCTATCTAGTTTATTGTTCAGCCTTCACTAAAATTAGACAGGATGAAAACCATTGCACTGTAGACTCAATAGTCCACCTGAAACAGCCCACTATAGTCAAAACATGATGAGATCGTATTCAATGAAAGGAATTTACTTGTTTTCTATCTTTTTCAATTATTTTTCCATAACCTACATGAAGGTGTATTTATCCGGGTGTTCAGATAATCTTTTGAGATCTGCAGCACAGAAAAGGCCCTTCAGCCCATTGTGTCTGCACCAGTCCCTTTATTCTAATCCCATTTCCCATTTTTCAGCACTTGGCCCTTGTATGCAAGTGCACCTTTAAATGCTTATGAATAGAGCCAATTAACATCATGGAGATCTAGTTACTGGAATGCTAGGCCTGGAGCCAGAGTCTGACTGGGATTCTAGCTTTGCAAAAGAAGTACCACTTCCTGTTGTGTACAAGAGACTTCACAGCAATGAATTCCTCTGAGTAATATGGTCAAATTGTAGCAGCAGAATATTGGATTCCACTATTGAGATAAAGGGAAGCTTGTTTAGCAAGGTAAAGATGGGTGCAAGCCTTCTGTGACTCCACTGCAGAAGCATTCAATGTAAAATGTGTCCATAAATTTAGCTCTGCAGAGGTTCTGGAGCTGGTAACCCATACAAGATGGGGGTGGCAGAACTTACTGCAGTATCTTGACTTCACTGAGATGTGTTACTTACACATACCAGCTCTACCACAATATCTATACTTTGCATTTCTATGGCACCCTTAATACAAGAAAATGTTCCAATGTATTTCACTCAAACATCACCATTGAATAAAATTCAACACCTAGCCACTAAAGGAAATATTTGGACTGGTTAGTCCACAAGGTGGATGGAGCTTCTTAAAGGCGAGAGAGTGACAAGAGAAGGAATTCTAGATCTGAGGACCCAGGCAGCTGAAGACACAGCTGCCAAGGTTGAAGCAATAAAACTTAGGGGTGCAGGAACCCAGAATTGAAGAAGCACAGAGTTTTTGGAGAATTGGCAGAGGTGACCCGAGACTGAGATGGATTTGAAAACTAGGATGAGTGCTTTAAACCAATAATGCATTATCACACATAGCAGTTCCAGAGTAGATTTAACTTGTGGCTTAATTAGTAGCATTTACTCTATTGCCTCTAAACGAAGTCTGTTTGTATCTTGCGTCACGGTTAATGTCTATACTCCTTTGGAAACTATGTACGGCGACCATATGCTATTACATTTCCAAATTGTGGGTCCATCGTGTGAGAAAGAACAACAACAAAAAAAACCTGTGACTGGTTTTCAGGCATCTAATTTCCTCTTTTTGTTTATACAGTAAATCTATCCTCTCAACACAAAGACAGGAATGTGAGAGTTATTAAACTACACTTGAAAAACTGTTCCTTACTGAGTGCCAACCTACAATACTGGGAGTCCTGTCTGTCACTCCTTTGTTCTCTTGGGTTGTTTCAGAGTTGTGTCCGCAGTAAAGCTAACCAGTCAATCAACTAATCGTTTGAAGATTTGTTTGCTTTTTTTGTCTAATCTAGCATGTATCACCACATGTAATCAAGGTTGATAAGGAGTACACTGGTGGAGGTGGGACAGAAAACAGTCTTCAAAGATTCAAAATAAAAATCAGGAGCTATTGCAAATGAAAATAGACCAATTGGTATCATCCGGCTTGAACTATCACACAGAGTTAAAATTACATCCCCACCCCCCGGGCAGCACGGTGGCCTAGTGGTTAGTACAGCTGCCTCAAGGCACTGAGGTCCCAGGTTCGATCCCAGCTCTCGGTCACTGTCCATGTGGAGTTTGCACATTCTCCCCGTGTCTGCGTGGGTTTCGCCCCCACAACCCAAAGATGTGCAGAGTAGGTGGATTGGCCACACTAAATTGCCCCTTAATTGGAAAAAATAATTGGGGATTCTAAATTTAAAAAAAAATACATCCCCCTCTCCCCCAAGCGTGTTCAATATGCATGAAGAGGAAGCATAGTTTAGAGATGGGCAGAATGGTAGCACAGTGGTTAGCACTGCTGCCTCATGGTGCCGAGGTCCCAGCTTCGATCCCTGCTCTGGGTCACTGTCCGTGTGGAGTTTGCACATTTCTCCCCGTGTCTGCTTGGATTTCGCCCCCACAACCCAAAGATGTGCAGGCTAGGTGGATTGGCCACTCTAAACTGCCCCTTAATTGGGAAAAAATGAATTGGGTACTCTAAATTTATTTTAAAAAAGAGATAGGCAGTAGTTTATGAGTCACAAAGGGACTGAGTGTCGATTTCCAGGACTTGTGGTGATGATACCTGATTTGCACAGACCAGGGCGTATCATATTAAAACATCTAGTTCAGTCGGGTTCAGTCACATCTGGCATCAGGGCAGCTCAAATTCTGCATCTTTTATGGAGCATAGGAATGGGATTGACATTAAGCGTCGACACCAAAGCCATTAATTTCAATGGGGGATAACTCGCATCGTTCTGTGAATCATCTGCAAGACCATGTGGAAAATTCCTACAGGTATTCTGCACGGTGGGCTCCGAACAGTCACAAAGCCTTCAGGTCTCTGGGATTCTCATCCAAAAACCCTCTCGCCTGACGCATCTCCAGCCTCTTCAACCCTCTGTTCACTCAACGACAACAGCAACTTGCATTTAAATAGTGTTTTTAACACAATAAAATATTCCAAGGTGCTTCACCGGAGCATTCGCAATCAGAAATTTGACATCCCAACAATAGGAGATGTTAGAGCAGGTGGCCAAAAGCTGGGTCAATGAGGTAGGAAAGAGATGGAGATGACTCAATGCTTAGCACATTTTGCCTATGAGTCAGATTTGTGCTTCAAATCTTAAACATTAGCATTGACTGACAGGCGGGTGCAGAGGAGGTGTCACATTGAAGGAGGAAGCACAGTCTGCCCTCTGAGGGGAACATAACCTCTCTTGGCACTATCCAAAGAATAATAGGGGAAATCATCCCAGCAGCAAATATCTATCCCTTAATCAACAGAATTTTTTTTTATGATCTCATTCATAACAATCTTCTCTTAGGGGCATTTTGCTACATTCTAGGTGCTATATAAATGCAGTTTCTTTTGGCTATTAAAATGTTTGCAGAATCAGATGTGGATATTCTGTGCATTCGGTTTTATCAAACATGGTATGAAACTGGAACTAAACTGGCAGGATTAGGATGGGGGAGGGGCAGTGACTGTGCTAAAATCCTGCATCCCACCCATGATCACAGTCCCCGCCTTTCAGACCCTTTCAGTAAAATTCCTATTTGTCAAATTATGGAATGGCATCTCCCTGTCGGAGCAACAATTTTCAACAAAATAAATTGCTGTGGATAAACGGGTTCATTTTGGGTTTGTCTCCTTATCATAATCTAAAGAAGATGACTGAGGCAGTGAGGTTGAATGGCACAGACGTGGCATTTATCTGCAGTAGCTGTTTCCTTGGTAACACGATGAAAGAATGCAGCTTGTGCAGGGAGCTCGGTTTTCTGCTCCTCCAATTCATGTGGGTGGGATCCTGTGAGGATGGATCAGATTTTATATGGAGCCCAATATAACGTAGCACTGACGAATTTGTTGCTTTTTCTGTCAGTGAACTGCAACGGCCAGTGACATGTTCCCCAGTGTCCAGGTACATCACATGAGAACCGTCCAATAATTATAACACTTCAAGATTCTGTGGTCTCCTTGTGTAATCTCTCTCGCCACCCTACATCAATTGCAAAGGGATTAGATTTGAGTCAGAGGTTGTGGGTTCCAGAGACTTTTTAATATATGGGGATGTGGGAGTGGAGTTGCTAAATTATGATTGATTGCCCATGCCCTTGAGTGGCTTCAGACGGCAATTAACCACATTGCTGTGGCAGGAGTCACATTTCATTAAATGGGTTTCATGGTCATCATTGAGATTTTTATTGAATGCAATAATAATTGGGTACTCTAAATTTATTTTTTAAAAGTCCATTGACCTGGGGGGAGGGGTGGAACATCTGGTGGAACCAGAGTAGAAGTGCAGGTTAGGTGGATTGCCTACCCTAAATTGCCCTTTGTGTGTCCAAAAGATGTGCAGGTTAGGTGGGGTGAAAGGATTAGGGCAGGAGAGTGGGCCGAGATATAGTTTTCATTGATGGGCCAAATGGCCTCCTCCTGCACTGTAGGAAATCTATGGTTCTGTAGTTTGAAGTGTTTGAGGGCTAGTAATAAACTGAGGGGTTCCTTCTCCACTGTGGAGCACTATTTCTGATTCTTGTTGAGATTTTTAGAGGTGTACCCAATTGATCGCTCTATTCCAGATTTGTCCTCTTGTAGGAGAACTGCCCCTACCTGCGCTACCACTCCCATCAATGACCTCTTCAAATATCTGGTTAGAGTTCGGGCTGCAAGCACAGGCTCGTCCATTATGATGGCTTGAAAGCTGACTGGCATTTCTCAGTTAGTGCTACCTGTTGTTTTGCAAGGCAATGTTAAAATACAACTGAGATTTATTGAACGAAGAAGGACTATACACAGGCCTCGCTTCCATAACTCCTGAGTTAACTCTGACACAACAGGTAGATCCACACCTAAACACTTACACCGGGTCGGAGAATCCCCAGGGGGCGGCACAAATCCCCCCCCCCCCAGCACCCCGACGTCGGCTGCCGTATTCTCTGGCATCGGTTTTCAGGTGAGGGCGGGGTTCACACCACGCTGATCGGGGGCCGTTGGCAGCGGCCCTCCCAGCAATTCTCCGGGCCCTAATGGGCCGAGCGGCTGTCTGTTTTTGGCCAGTCCCGCCAGCGTGGGTTACGTATGGTCCAACATGGCGGGACCTGGCTGGTAAATCAGCTGGGGCGGTCCTCGTGGGGGGGCGCGGGAGGATCCGACTCCAGGGGGGCCTCCATGGTGGCCTGGCCCGCGATCGAGGCCCACCGATCTGCGGGCGGGCCAGTGCTGTGGGGGCACTCCTTCCTTCCGTGGGGGCGCCCCCTGTGCATGTGCCAGAATACACTGCGCAAACTCCCACAGTCCCTTCGGTGCCGGCTGGCGTGGTGCCAACCCTGTGACGTCCACCTAGCCCCTGGAAGTACAGAGAATTCCGCATTTTCAGGGGCTGTTGACGACGGAGTGGTTCGTGCCGGTTGTCCCACCGGAGTGGTGATTTAGTCTCTGGAAAGGAGAATCCCGCCCCTAATGTTCACGCGCTTCGTCCCCATAGGCTCAGGGTCCATCACGTGGCTCATGGAAAATTACCCCTTGAAGGAGACTCTATCGTCAGCGCAAACTGGAGAGGGGACATAGGCCACCCCTGCCTCGTTCCCCTATACAACTGGAGGTATTCTGAGTTCCAATCGTTCATATGGACACTTATCTTGTGCTCCCTATAAAGCAACTTAATGTGGTTAGCACAGCTGCCTCACGGCGCTGAGGTCCCAGGTTCGATCCCGGCTCTGGGTCACTGTCCGTGTGGAGTTTGCACATTCTCCCCATGTCTGCGTGGGTTTCGCCCCCACAACCCAAAAAAAATGTGCAGAGTAGGTGGATTGGCCACACTAAATTGCCCCCTTAATTGGAAAAAATAATTGGGTAATCTAAATTTAAAAAATAAAATAAAATAAAATAAAGCAACTTAACCCTCAACACAAACTTGGGCCCTACCCCAAATCATTCCAACACCGCAAACAAGTAACTCCACTCCACCATATCAAAGGTCTTCTCCACATCCAGTGCCATAATAGCCTCCTTCTCCCCCCTTTCTGACAGGGAGAGCACCATGTTTAACAAATGCCACACATTCAAGGACAACCCTTTACAAACCCTGTCTGGTCCTCACCACCCACCTGTGGAAGACACTCCTCCAATCTAAGCGTCAGCACTCCTCCAATCTTGGCATCCCCATTAAGAAGGGATATTGGCCGGTACGACCTGCACTCTACCAGGTCCTTACCTTTGATCAATAGAAGTGAAATGGATGCCGTCAATTCGCCTTTGCCAACGCATTTCAAACATTTCCACCAACAACAGTATCAGTCGGTCTGCAAACATTTTATAAAAGTCTACCCGGAACCCATCTGGCCCCAATGCCTTGCCTGTCTGTGTTACATTATATGTTTGTAATATGTCGTAACTCTTTGCTTTACTTCCAGAATGGTCTGATGGTTAGATTTCAATGAAAATACCAATCTTCAATTGAAAGCAAAATAGATTTAATGAATAACAAATTAAATACTAACGAGTTTGCTCACTCTTACAGAACTATAGCTGATGATAAAGTAAATCAGAATAAGTATTAACCATATTTAACTACACATGCTAACTATGCTAGATCATGCGAAGACCCAAGATCCTCTGAGTTCAGTTTATATACCTGAATCCAGTGCTGCCATCTAGTGGTTGTGTAACACTATGATGCAGTTGTTAACCCTTTACATACACACAGATATACAGATTACTACAGTCTGCATTTTCCCTATGGTAATCCAAACCTCCTCAATCCTCAGTGGCTCCTCCAAGCCCTCCCTGTCCTCCTGCTTCACCATAGGTCACTCCAATCCCTCCAGAAACCCCACAACATCAGACTCATCCCCCAGCGGCTCTGACCTGTACCGCTCTTGATAAAACTCCCCAAATGCCCTATTCTCCTTCTCCAGAGCGGATTTAATATAACATGATTCTTAAATGCCGTGAGAATTTTAAGACGCTGCCTTCCCAGACAGGCTGGAAAGGCAACATGAACGCCTATATTTTCATTATCCTTGACTGAATGATGAATAGGCCTTTATTCAAGATTTCTCAATTACAAATGACAGACAGTTATGTTAACTAATTATTGTTCAGCACCTAGGCTAACTCAAGATGGGAGATATAGCTTAAGAGAAGCCATTGTCTTAAAGTTCAGACAATGTGTGTAATTAGCTAAAGACCAATGGTCTTTAGCTTAATTAATTAATTATTCTTAATTAATTATTGACAAATTATAGACCAGGGTGACACGGTGGTGCAGTGGTTAGCACTGCTGCCTCACGGCGCCGAGGACCCAGGGTCGATCTGCCCCCGGGACATTGTCTGTGTGGAGTTTGCACATTCTCTCTGTGTCTGCATGGGCCTCACCCCCACAATCCAAAGATGTTCAGGGTAGGTCGATTGGCCACACTAAATTGTCCCTTAACTGGGAAAAAAAGAATTGGGTACTTTGAATTTAGGCGAACTAAGGTGGGCTTTCAACATCTTCAAGGTATAAAAAAAAGGGGTCTCGAGTAGCCATAAGGTGGCGTTGTTTTAATATGTTATTCATGTTTTCGGAGCTTTCACTTCACAGCCTGGTCTGAAAAGGGTGCTTACTGTTAATTACAGTTAATTACTTTGAATGTACAGTTTACATATTATCTTTTTTGACTTATTACCTTTTTAATGGTTAACAAACTTTCTGAATTCACTGGGCAGCACGGTAGCATGGTGGTTAGCATAAATACTTCACAGCTCCAGGGTCCCAGGTTCGATTCCCGGCTGGGTCACTGTCTGTGCGGAGTCTGCACGTCCTCCCCGTGTGTGTGTGGGTTTCCTCCGGGTGCTCCGGTTTCCTCCCACAGTCCAAAGATGTGCGGGTTAGGTGGATTGGCCAGGCTAAATTGCCCTTAGTGTCCTAAAAAATAAGGTTAATTGGGGTTGTTGGGTTACTGGTATAGGGTGGATACGTGGGCTTGAGTAGGGTGATCATTGCTCGGCACAACATCGAGGGCCGAAGGGCCTGTTCTGTGCTGTACTGTTCTAATTCTAATTCTAATTCTAATTCTAACACTGTTTAAAGTGTTCTTTCTTGTCATGTGGTTGAGTAGGTAGAACCTAATGTCATTTACAGTAGGGGAGTTATAGCAAACAAGTGAACTCTACTATAAATCTTAGCTGTACCATCAATGAGTCAAACATTAGGTTTTAAGGAACAAGAGAGATGGAGAGTATTAGGTCCCCAGCTTAGGGTCCAGGCAGCACATAGGGACACAGGTCAAAGAGGCAGGAAATCTAAACTCTCCAATGCTGCCGGTCCAGCTGAGTATTTCCAGTAGTTTCTGTTTTTATTTCAGGTTTTACGTAGTGTCACCTGGGCTCCAGTGATGGAACAATTAAAATCAGCGATGCTCAGGAGATTGAAAGTGGAGGAGCCCAGGTACCTGGGAGGGTAGTGCAGTGGGAGGTATTGCTGAGATAGAGAAGGGTGTTGCCACGAAAGGAGTTGAATGTGAGAGTGATCATTTTAAAATCACAGCAATATCATCTAAATTCCACAGAACGTGGAATTGCAGCCGACAACAGAAGTCTTTCTGCCAAAAATGCAATAAGCTTGATTAATGATCAGCTTTATAGTGGAGACAATGGGTGAATGGCTGAAGGAGAGGGAACCATTTTCTCTCTCAGCAACTAGTACAGTGGCATTTGCACTTTTTAAAGGTTCCCCTTCCGGCACTGTTCGCTCGACCCGCTATTTGAAAGGATCTGTGCGATAGGCCAAACTAATTTAGACAACCAGAGCTGCCAGGTATAAACAACATTCACAAAGTCTTTCTCTTTTTACTAAAGAGATTGTAGACACTGATACAATGGGGCTTATAATAAGATGATTTGACTTCCAAATCAGTACATTTGCAAATACCCTGTACTAAAATCTTCCCAGTCCTAAAACCCGAGACCCCTGTAATCCTGGCCTCTTACACATCCACAATTTTCATTGTTCTGCCATTGGTGACTTTGTCTTCCCTTCCCAAGGCCCCTAAACACTGGAATTCCCCTCCTATAGCTCTGGAAAGAATGAAAGGTTGCACATTTCCATAGGGCTGTTCACAACTTCAGAACTTCCTACAGTTGTTTACAGACAATTAAGTATGTCTACAGTACATTCACTTATGTGATGTTCTAATGCCAGACACAGAACAGCCAATTTGCATACACAACATTCCAACAAACCGCAATGTGATACTGAACAGGCGAGCTGTTTTCTATCTAATAATCTTTATTAGTGTCACAAGTAGGCTTACATTAACACTGCAATGAAATTACTGTGAAAATCCCCTAGTCGCCACACTCGCCTGTTCGGGTATACTGAGGGAGAATTCAGAATATCCAATTCACGTAACAGTACATTTTTTGGGACTTGTAGGAGGAAACCGGAGCACCCAGAGGAAACCCATGCCGACACAGAGAATGTGCAGATTCCGCACAGACAGTGACCCAAGCTGGGAATCGAACCTATGACCTTAGCGCTGTGAAGCAACAGTGCTAATCAATGTGCTACCATGCCACACTCGTGGTGATGATTGAGGGATAACTATTAACCCACACACTGAGGATAACCTGGTTGGTTTTTTTTTCACCCAATGGGGCAGGCAGGGCCTTGTTTTAGTGTCTCATCTGAAAAACACCTTGAACAGTGCAGCCTCCCCTCGGCACTGCACTGGAAATCTCTGTGCTCATCACTATCACTCGAACCACTGATGGCACTATCCCTCTCCTTTCCTTTAAAGACACTACGTAAAACCTGAAATAAAAGCAGAAACTACTGGAAATACTCAGCTGGACCGGCAGCATTGGAGGCAAGAGTTTAGATTTCCTGCCTCTTTGACCTGTGTCCCTATGTGCTTCAGTGTCAAATCGCCATTGATCACTTTCCTGCCGGTGTGGGATGCTCTACTTCATGCTCTGTCTGTGTGGAGTCTGCACGTCCTCCCCCTGTGTGCGTGGGTTTCCTCTGGGTGCTCCGGTTTCCTCCCACAGTCCAAAGATGTGCGGGTTAGGTGGATTGGCCATGCTAAATTGCCTGTAGTGTCCTAATAAAAGTAAGGTTAAGGGGGAGGGTTGTTCGGTTACGGGTATAGGGGGGATACGTAGGTTTGAGTAGGGTGATCATGGCTCGGCACAACATTGAGGGCCGAAGGGCCTGTTCTGTGCTGTACTGTTCTATCTATCTATTCATTAAAAGTGTTATGTAGGCTCACGGCACCGAGGTCCCAGGTTCAATCCAGGCTCGGTGTCACGTCCGTGTGGGGTTTGTACATTCTCCCCATGTTTGCGTGGGTTTAGCCCCCCCCCCCCCCCCCCCCCCCCCAATCCAAAGGTGTGCAGGCTAGGTGGATTGGACAGGCTAAATTGCCCCTTAATTGGAAAAAATGTATTGGTACTCTAAAAAAAAATTTTACGTGTTACATAAATGGCACCAGGAAGCAGTGGCAGAGTGGTATTGTCACTGGGCTATAATAATCCAGTGACCCAGGGCAATGCTCTGGGGACCTGGGTTCAATTCCCACCAAATCAGAGAGTGAAATTTGAATTCAATAAAAATCTGGAATGCTGTCCATGAAGACATTGTTGTTAAAAACCCATCTCTAAGGGGAGGTGCAGTGGTTAGCACTGCTGCCTCACGCCGACAAAGATCGGGGTTCAATCCCGGCCCCAGGTCAGTGTCTGTGTGGAGTTTGCACATTCTCCTGTGTTTGCGTGGGTCTCATCCCCACAACCCAAAGATGTGCATCATAGGCAGATTGGCCGCACTAAATTGCCCCCTAATTGGAAAAAGATTAATTGGGTACTCCAAATTTACTTTTTAAAACCACCTGGTTCATTAATGTCCCTTCAGAGAAGGAAATCTGCAGTCCTCATTTGGTAGGCCTACATGTGACTCTAGATCCACAGCAATGTGGTTAACTCTTAATTGCCCTTTGAAATAGCCCAGCAAGTCACTGATGTCAAGGGCAATTACGGATGGGCAATAAATATTGGATCAGCCAGTGACACCCACATCTCACGAATGAATAAAGAAAAAAAAGTAACCTGTTTTTGTACCTCCAATCTTTTAATGGTGTCTATCTCTTTCTTGCTTTGCTCTGTCTTTATGTTTGTTTCCCTCCATATGCCTACCTCTGAGCTGTAATTAAGTTGTCTTTTTCTCGTTAAATGCTCTCACCTCCCTCGCTTTAGCTTCCTACTCAATCAGTCACATTAGATCACTTGCACAAATCTGTCAGGTTGCTTGGTTACCTGCAGAGCCAATGAGGAAAAAAAGAGATACACAGCCAATGAAAACAGCTTGAGGTAGGAGGTGCCAGAATTTATCTATGAAAGATAAAGAAATAAGCAAAGTTGGGCTGGGGAAGACAGGACAGAAAAAGGAGAGGGGAATAAGGAAATAAGGAGTTTGCACGTTCTCCCCATGTTTGAGTGGGTTTCATCTGGGTGCTCCAGTTTCCTCCCACAGTCTAAAGATGTACAGGTTAGGTGGGTTTTGTAGTGTATATGTATATACATGAAGGGTTAATGTGTAGTCAGTACAGTCAGAAGATCACAAGAGGGCAACACTAATAGGGAGTATCTGTTTTCCCGCTCTCTTCGGGTGTGTTGTGGCTGGAGAACAGGGGCGGAATTCTCCGAACCCCCGGGGCCAGCGTCAATCCCGCCCCCGCTGTGTCCCGAATTCTCCACCCACCCGAGATTCGGCGGGGGCGGGAATCACGCCGTGCCGGTTGGCGGGCGCCCCATGCCAGTCGGCGAGCCCCCCGCAGCAATTCTTCGCGATGGGCCGAAGTCCCGCCGCTGACAGGCCTCTCCTGCCGGCGTGGTTTAAACCACATACCTGACCGGCGGGATTGGCGGTGCAGGCGGGCTCCGGGGTCCTGTGGGGGGGCGTGCGGGGCAATCTGACCCCTGGGGGGGGGGGTGCCCCCAAGGTGGCCTGGCCCTCGATCGGGGCCCACCGATCGGCAGGCGGGCCTGTGCCGTGGGGGCACTCTTTTTCTTCCGCCTCCGCCATGGCCTTCACCATGGCGGAAGCGGAAGAGACCCCCTCCCCTGCGCATGCGCCGGTATGACATCAGCAGCCGCTGACAATCTGGCGCATATGCGGACTTACGCCGGCCGGCGAAGTCGTTTCGGCTCCGACTGGCGTGGCGCCAAAGGCCGTTCACACAGCCGGTGGAGTGGGAACCACTCTGGCGTGGGCCTAGCCCCTCAATGTGAGGGCTTGGCCCCTAAAGGTGCGGAAAATTGTGCACCTTTGGGGTGGCCCGCGCCGGAGTGGTTCACGCCACTCTGACACGCTGGGACCCCCCGCCCCACCGGATGGGGAGAATCCCGGCCCAGAAGTTCATTCAGAGTGCAAAGTATAATATTCATAGTTAATCTAATTCTATCAGGTTTAAATTAAAAAAAAAATTTAGAATATCCAATTCATTTTTTCCAATTAAGGGGCAATTTAACATGGCCAATCCACCTAACCTGCACATCTTTGGGTTGTGGGGGTGAAACCCACGCAGACACGGGGAGAATGTGCAAACTCCTCACAGACAGTGACCCAGGGCCGGGATTCGAACCCGGGTCCTCAGCGCCGGAGGCAGCAATGCTAACCACTGTGCCACTGTGCCGCCCCTATCTGGTTTAAATTAACTACTATTGAATATCTGTTTTTTGCCAGTGACGGGCGTTAATTTATTGTTTCTCTTTTGTATTTACGGCAGGGGGGTTCTGTTTTTTTTTGTTCTTAGAATTTTCTGTTATTGTTTTCGGCATAAATAAATGAGTAACACATATTACTCCAAGTAATATAGCATGGTACCAGGAAACTAGCTTTAAGAAAGATTACTAGTAAGATTAGGCAAGTAAAAGAGAAAAACCCAGTACCAACTATTCGACTGTGGAAGACTTTGTAGCAATCGGATCCTCGAAAACCAGTCGACTCGATGGACCACGTTCCAGCTCCACGGCTGCTGAAAACTACCGGTAATTTAAATTCAAACTGGGGCAGCACGGTGGCACAGTGGTTAGCATTGCTGCCTATGGCGCTGAGGACCCGGGTTGGATCCCGGCCCTGGGTCATTGTCCGTGTGGAGTTTGCACATTCTCCACGTGTTTGTGTGGGTTTTGCCTCCACAACCCAAAAGATGTGCAGGGTAGGTGGATTGGCCACGCTAATTGCCCCTGAATTGGTAAAAATGAATTGGGTACTCTAAATTTATAAAAAAGAAAAAAAAATTAAATAAAATTTAAATTCAAACTGGAAACTCTTTAAGCAGCAGTTCCAACTTTATTTGGAAGCGCATGATTTAAATATTGGGCGGCATTCTCCCCTACCCGGCGGGACGGGGGGTCCCGGCGTAGGGGAGTGGCGGCAACCACTCCGGCGTCGAGCCTCCCCAAAGGTGCTGAATTCTCTGCACCTTTGGGGGCTAGGCCCGCTCCGGAGCGGTTGGCACCATGCCGACTGGCGCCAAAACTGGCACCAGCGTCCTTTAGGCCCGCCGCCTGGCGCCGGGGCTGGCCGAAAGGCTTTCGCCGGTTCGCCCATGTGCCGGTGGTGACGTCAGCGACAGCTGCCGCTGACGTCACCACTGGCGCATGCGCGCTGAGGGATTCTCTTCCGCTTCCACCATGGCGGAGGCCGTGGCGGTGGCGGAGGAGAAAGAGTGCACCCAGGGCACTGGCCCGCCCTCTGATCATGGGACCCCGATCGCGGGCCTGGCCACCGTGGGGGCACCAGGACCCTGGGGCCCCGGTCGTGCCGCCGATCCCGCCGCTACCAGAGGTGGTTCAAACCTCAGCGGCGGGTGAGGACTCCCAGCGGCGGGACTTCGGCCCATCGCGGGCCGGGGAATCGCCGCAGGGGCCTCGCCGATCGGCGCGGACGTCACGCCGATCGGAGAGGCGTGATTCCCGCCCCCGCCAATTCCCAGTGGCGGAGAATCTCTGCCACGGCGGGGCAGGATTTTTGGCCATTGCCTCTGAAGCCAGAAGAATTGCACTGCTACTGTCAATGGCATGTCAGCAAGCTATAGAGATATATAATTTGTTTATATTTTCTGAAAGCAAATTGAATGGGATAATCACAACCTTTCTTTAACAAATTTAGAGTACCCAATTCATTTTTTCCAATTAAGGGGCAATTTAGCGTGGCCAATTCACCTACCCTGCACATCTTTTGGGTTGTGGGGGCGAAACCCATGCAAACACGGGGAGAATGTGCAAACTCCACACGGACAGTGACCCAGGGCCGGGATCCAACCCGGGTCCTCAGCGCCATAGGCAGCAATGCTAACCACTGTGCCACCATGCTGCCCTATCTTAGACATAGTCTTGACATCTCATGGCAGAAACTGGTAACCAACACAGAGGTCCTGAAGTGTGCTTATTGCTGAGCATCGATATCTGCATTGGTTCAGCCACGTTCATCAAATGTATGATGGTAGTTTGATCACAGACCAGACCCCAACAGTGGCTAGGATTCTGGACTGAACCCCCAATATATTAGTTAATTTGTAAGACTACAAAAGTTAATTTGTAAGAATTTGTAAGACTTCCCGTACCAGCCTCCCCGGAATGTGGCGACTAGGGGCTTTTCACAGTAACTTCATTGAAGCCTACTCGTGACAATAAGCGATTTTCATTTTCATTTTCATTTTTTCATTTCATGTCATTTCATTACAGAAAGAATGATTCGCTCCAGGAGTGATTGCGTGAAGAAATAGGGTTTCGGTATTATGTTTTTTTTAAAATTTAGAATACCCAGTTCATTTTTTCCAATTAAGGGGCAATTTAGCGTGGCCAATTCACCTACCTTGCACATTGTTGGGTTGTGGGGGTGAAACCCACGCAAACATGGTGAGAATGTGCAACCTCCACACGGACAATGACCCAGAGCCGGGATTGAACCTGGGACCTCGGCGCCGTGAGGCCGCAGTGCTAACCCACCGCGTCACCGTGCTGCCCTCTGGTTTGGGTATTTTTAAAACAAAACTTTATTATGATTACAATATTACCTTTTTAAACTTCACACCTGAAAATAACAGCTTACAATTACCCCATAAAAACTACTGCTAAATTTCCAATTAAACAATAGGAATAGAAACATACAGATCTCTATCTATCTAACTGTGGGAGAATTGTGGACTCAGCGTCGGGCAGATCAGAATTCAACTCCTCTCTCCAAAACTTTCTCCATAATCTCTGCCTCTCGAAAGCTTTTCAAATTGTCTCTCTGCATTCCTTGGCTCCAACCAGCACTGACCTCAACTCCTCAAGCTAATGAAAAACAACGATATTTGCAGGCTTCAAAGCACATTAGCCCCTGGGACTTTCCTAGTCAAACCACAGTCCATTAGTCCAGACTGAAAAACACATTCCTTTGTCAATTTCACCTTCTGACTGCTAAAAGCACCCAGGCTGTGAAAGACAGAATTATGTTTCAACAAACATGGCCACTGCAGTCAAACACACGCTAACCCCAGGCTTTTAACCCTTAATTGCCCAATGTTCCTAAAGTCTTCCAATCGTCACGATGGCTGTAAACCCAAAGACCCTCTGTACAGTGAACTGGCTATGGAGTCACAACATCCTGGGTGTCTATCTCTCTGTGAGTGAAATATGAAGGTGGCGGACATTGACAACTGGGAGACAGTTACTGGCAGCCATGACCTCTGGAGACTGACTGTTTGGAAGGGTAATGGAAGAGGTGAGGAGAAACGGGAAGCTCAGCTGGCCGAAAATAAGGCCTAGAGAAAACAGAGGCCAGCGAACCACACACCTTCTCAGCCATTGCCTCCCCCTGTAGCAACTGCGACCGAGAGACTGCCCTGCCAGGGGGTTTGTGCGTCACACACTAGGTGTTGCTTAACACAGAGTTGACCATCACAGCACAAACTGTCATCTTATGGATCAGAAAGCTGTCACATTGTTATTAAAGGAAACCTCCCATGGAATTTTATTATATGTACGAGATATTGATGGTTTGACACAGGTTTCACTGCCAGCTCTGCTCAATGTGGGGTTATCCCAGCTCCAGGCACAGAGCTATGTTTCATTGATTTTTTTTTTAAATTTAGTGTACTCAATTCATTTTTTCCAATTAAGGGGCAATTTAGAGTGGCCAATTCACCTACCCTGCACATCTTTGGGTTGTGGGGGTGAAACCCACGCAATCACGGGGAGAATGTGCAAACTCCACATGGACAGTGACCCAGAGCCGGGATCGAACCTGGGACCTCAGCGCCGTGAGGCAACAGGGCTAACCCACTGAGCCACCGTGATGCCTCTATGTTTCATTGATGATGTACAGTCCTAAACAGACAAAATATTGTCTAAAAGCAGAATGTCAAATTAAAGCTCAGCACATCTTCATTTAATAACACAGATCCAAACACAGAAAGACGCAAGACATCCAGGCCAGGACTGGAGTGATCAACTGTCATATACTACTGATCCTCTGAATTGCCAATGCTGATTCATGACACCAATTTATAAATATATAGGTTCAGAAGTCATTTTTAATTAAAAAAAAATAAATTTAGAGTAGCCAATTAATTTTTTCCAATTAAGGGGCAATTTAACGTGGTCAATCCACCTACCCTGCACATCTTTGGGTTGTGGGTGCAAAACCCACCCAAACACGGGGACAATGTGCAAACTCCACACGGACAGTGACCCAGAGCCGGGATCAAACCTGGGACCTCGGCGCCGTGAGGCAGCAGCGCTAACCACTGCGCCACCGTGCTGCCCTTAGGTTTAGAATTCTTTTTTTTTAAATTAAGGGGCAATTTAGCATGGCCAATCCACCTACTCTGCACATTTTTGGGTTGTGGGGGCGAAACCCACGCAGACACGGGGAGAATGTGCAAACTCCACACGGACAGTGAGGTTTAGAATTCATAACCATCAACACAACTGTATGGTGTTCTTTGAAGGATAGAGGAAGACAGAAAATAGGTAGCTACATATAGGAGCAAAGAGGAATGAAAGGAGAGAGACATCCCATCGTGACAGGAAGAGATAATGGAAACCTCGCCTCACCCCTTTGTGATTCAGTGATTATATTCACTGAGACATCAACTACACTGTGATAAATGTAGATGCATTCTATCTTTGTAAAACAGGGAATTGTTTTTCAGGATCACCTTTGGTCTCCGTGATTACTTGTGTTAAAACATCACGCTCCATTGCTGGGCCAAGCTTCAGAGAATGAATGAAACACGAGTATTCCCTGATCGACAGTCTGCAACTGGTCTCTGCTCCATAAAGGACCTTGTTTGCCTTCAATCTCAAAAACAGTTTATGGCTGTGGTGTGGTTAGAAGTAAGTTGCTCATTTTTTGTCGATATTTTGCTTGCATTCAGAGGCTTTATGAATACTGATGTAAGAGCCACACACAGAGACTTAGATCCCAGAGGAAATTGGGGAATGTTCTTGGGACGTGCAAGAAAACCCAAGGGAGCGTAGAAAAGAAAATGGGAGATTTACTGGGAGTTCAGGATCTTGTCAATGCTCCAGGCATAATTAACCCTGATTAGTGCGGTAAGAGATTGAATGAGATTTTAATATTTAATGAGCTAGCGCAATGTCATCATTACTTTGCTGCAATTATCAGAACAGCTGCTCTTACTTAACCTTTGAACTCTCCGATGCGATTAAAAACCAGGGCTGCACATAAGTTACAATATAGAATCAAGAAATCACAGGGTATTCGGATTAAGATTCGTAACTTCCCCAACAGTCAACTCACTGTCTGACTGTATTCAACACTTCGGTTTACATCATGTTTAAAATAAAACATTTAAACGCAGATAACTCATTATAAAATCTTAATTCTTCAAAGTGAACTGCTTTTAATTTTGGCGGATGTTTTTGAACAATATACAAGTTAAAGAAAAAGAACATTATGGAGTAAGACACCGAAAGGGTGGTATGTGTTTAAAAGTCCATCGTGATCTACTGCAGATGTAAATGTGACCCCCCAGTAACCGCAGTCTGATAGTTCACATTTTTTCCGCGTTATGCAGCTTTGGGACCAATGTGCCGTCACTCCTGAATCCAATCAGTATATAAATGCACAACAGCAAATCAACTAATTTTGGATTGAGCCTTTTGCTCTCAATCCCTTTATCCCTTCATCTTCATCCCTTTAGTTTCTCCCAAGGCTGCAGTAATCAAAGAAGACTCAAAGAATCCCTACAGTGCTGAAGGAAGCCATTCGGCCCATCGAGTCCAGCCCTCCGAAAGAGCACCCTAACTAGTCCCACTCCCCTGCCCAATTCCCGTAATCCCATCTAACCTGCACATCTTTGGACTGTGGGAGGAGACCAGAGCACCAGGAGGAACCCCACGCAGCCAGGGTACAACGTGTAAACTCCACACAGTCACCCAAGGCCGGAATTGAATCTGGGTCCCTGACGCTGTGAGGCAACAGGGCTAACCACTGTGCCACCATACCGCCCAGTTAAATGACAAACCTTTCAAAATCAATTTACAATTTACGCCTTTACCTTCAAACAAATTGAAAGGTAAGGATTCAGCACAAACCTGGTGAGAGGATTTGGGTTGATAGAAACATGGGTAGCTGGATCATTCAGCTCCTCACGCCTACTCTACCAATTAAATTGTGGTTGATATGCATCTTCACTCCATTTACCCACATTGGGCCTATAACCCTCCATATCCTTGCCAAACAAACCTCCGACAATCTCAGCGTTGAACGTTTCAGTGGACTTTCCGCTCGGCCTCAACAGCTTGTCTAAGAGAGATTTCCAGATATCCGTTACTCTCTGTGTGAAGAAATATTTCCTGACATTACTTCTGAGTGGCCAGCACTCATTTTGAATTCATTCCTCTATGTTCTGGACTCCTACACACTAAAGGAAACCATCCCTCTCTATCTATTCTGCCAAGTCCTTTCATCATTGTAAACATCTCAATTAGATCACCACTTAATCTTCTGTACTCAGGGGAATGCAAGCCTAGTCAACGCAACTTGGCTTCATAATTTAACCCTCTTAGCCCCGCTATCATTCTTGCGAATCTGTTCTGCAAACCCGCCACGGCCAAGATATGTTTCTTGAGGTGCAGCGCCCTGCATGGGTAAGTGGAAACATATTCAATATTTTTTAAAATATAAGTTTAGAGTACCCAATTCATTTTTTCCAATTAAGGGGCAATTTAGTGTGGCCAATCCACCTACCCTGCACATCTTTGGGTTGTGGGGGTGAAACCCACGCAAACACGGGGAGAATGTGCAAACTCCACACGGACAGTGACCCAGAGCCAGGATCGAACCTGGGACCTCGGCACCGTGAGGCAGCAGGGCTAACCCATTGTGCCACCGTGCTGCCTTGAAACATATTCAATATTAACTTTCAAAAGGAAATTGGATCTATAGCTGAAAAGTATATCATTTGCAGGACCATTGGGAAAGAGCTGGTGAGTAGGTCTAATTGGATAGTTCTTTCAAAGAGCCAGTTCCAGCACGATGGGCAGAATGGTCTCATTCTGGGCTGTATTCCACGTTAATAAATATAGTTCCTCCCAAGTTCAAAAGTAAAATGACTTCCATAATGTAAATTTTGTGATTTTGGTTGAGTAGTTCGTACTCTATTGGGAGTGCTGGAAACTGCGTCAAACATTTATCCCCTCTGCTACAGTTGGCTTGGGAAGCTGAATGCTTATAAAGTGTTCCTCGGTAAAGAAAATAAATTCAGCAGTAGCCTATTACAGGTCAGGGAACGGCTTACATGGGCTTGTTTCGATTGATAGATTATGTTTGTATTCCATCAAACAAAAGAGGTTGAAATATTTTAATTGGCTCTTGGTGGATGCTCTTTAAAACCTACCTCTTCAACCAAGCTTTTAGTCACCTATCTCAGTGATTTTTAATTTTATTCTCTCATGGGCTGTCGTCGTTGCTGGCTCGGCCAGTGTCCATTGCCCACCCCTAATTGCTCTTCTTTTTTCTAAAATAAATTTAGAGTGCCCAATTCATTTTTTCTAATTAAGGGGCAATTTAGTGTGGCCAATCCACCTACCTGTACATTTTTGGGTTGTGGAAGCGAAACTCATGCAAGCACGAGGAGAATGTGCAAACTCCATTCGGACAGTGACCCAGAGCTGGGATTGAACCTGGGACCTTGGCGTCGTGAGGCAGCTGTGGTAATCCTAATTGCTCTTCTTGAACCACTGCAGTCCATGTGGTGTAGGAACACCCAGTAAGGGGTTTTCAACCCTTCAGAATTGGCCTGTAATTCTGTTGAATTGAAGATCGATTTCTAGGACACTACTCTGAGCAACCTTGGAGAAAAACCATCAGGCATTAAAAATGATTGGTTTTGTTTGTCATATTTTTGCCTATTTCTCTTTAGCAGGTATAAAAAAATTGAAAATTGGAAAATAGAGCCTGTACGGCAGTTGGTCAAGCATTATCCAATTGGGTGATGAGTCTTTTTACTTTCCAGTTGGCCTAGGAAGGCCGGACATCACAAGGATGGATGTGTTGGCCGACTAATGGCATGTGGCAAGTCATGTGATTAAATCTCTAGGAATACATGTAACCATAGATGTCAACGCTAACACTCACAGTACTGTTAGGAGTTCCAGGTCTTGGACGCAGCAACAGTGAAGGAACGCCGATAAAGTTCCAAGTCAGGATAGTATGTGACTTGGAGGGAAGGATGTGCTGGCCTTGGAAAGGGTCCAGACGAGGTTCACAAGAATGATCCCTGGAATGAACAGCTTGTCCTATGAGGAACGGTTGAGAACTCTGGGTCTCTACTCGTTGGCAGTTTAGAAGGATGAGGGGGTATCTTATTGAAACTTACAGGATACTGCGAGGCATAGATAGAGTGCACGTGGAGAAGATGTTTCCATTAGTAGGAAAAACTAGAACCAGAGGGCACAATCTCAGACTAAAAGGACAATCCTTCAAAACAGAGATGAGGAGGTATTTCTTCAGCCAGAGAGTGGTGAATCTGTGGAACTCTTTGCTACAAAAGGCTGTGGAGGCCAAATCACTGAGTGTCTTTAAGGCACAGATAGCTAGTTTCTTGATTAATAAGGGGATGGGGTTATGGGGAAAAGGCAGGAGAATGGGGATGAGAAAAACATTAGCCATGATTGAATGGTGGAGCAGACTCGATGGGCCGAGTGGACTAATTTTGCTCCTATGGCTTATGGTCTTATGGTCGAATGTGGCTCAGGATAAAATTTTGTTTGATAATCCTCCTGTGAAGCACCTTGGGACAATGTACTTTCTAAAGGTGCTATATAAATGCAAATTTTGTTGGAGATACTGAACTAAAGTAAATGCAATAACATTTTGAGCAAAAGTGGGGAAATGTCATATGATCAAATATCTTGCAATCAAATGTCACATGATCAATCATTTTTTAAAAATAAATTTAGTGTACCCAATTATTTTTTTCTAATTAAGAGGCAATTTAGCATGGCCAATCCACCTAGCCTGCACGGGATAGGGTGTGGGAGGGGCCTAGGTAAGGTGCTCTTTCAGAGAGTCGGTGCAGACTCAATGGGGCAAAAGGCCTCCTTCTGCACTGTTGGAATTTTATTAAGGTGGACAAGTCCCCAGGTCCGGATGGGATCTATCACAGGTTTGTGAGGGAAGTGAGAGAGGAAATAGCTGGGGCCTTAACAGATATCTTTGCAGCATCCTTGAACATGGGTGAGGTACCGGAGGACTGGAGAATTGCTAATGTTGTCCCCTTGTTTAAGAAGGATAGCAGGGATAATCCAGGTAATTATAGCCCTGTGAGCCTGATGCCAGTGGTAGGGAAGCTGCTGGAGAAGATACTGAGGGATAGGATCTATTCCTATTTGGAATAAAATGGGCTTATCAGTGATAGGCAACATGGTTTTGTGCAGGGAAGGTCATGTCTTACCAACTTAATAGAATTATTTGAGGAAGTGACAAAGTTGATTGATGAGGGAAGGGCTGTAGACATCATATACATGGACTTCAGTAAGGCATTTGATAAGGTTCCCCATGGTAGGCTGATGGAGAAAGTAAAGTCTCACGGGGTCCAGGATGTACTAGCTAGATGGATAAAGAACTGGCTGGGCAACAGGAGACAGAGAGTAGTAGTGGAAGGGAGTTTCTCAAAATGGAGAACTGTGACCAGTGGTGTTCCACGGGGATCCGTGCTGGGACCACTGTTGTTTGTGATATACATAAATGAAGAAGGGATAGGTGGTCTGATTAGCAAGTTTGCAGATGACACTAAGATTGGTGGAGTAGCAGATAGTGAAGGGGACTGTCAGAGAATACAGCATAATATAGATAGATTGGAGAGTTGGGCGGAGAATTTAAAAAATAAATAAATTTAGAGTGCCCAATTCATTTTTTCCAATTAAGGGGCAATTTAGCATGGCTAATCCACCTATGCTGCACATCTTTAGGTTGTGGGGCGAAACCCACGCAAACACGGGGAGAATGTGCAAACTCCACACGGACAGTGACCCGGAGCTGGGATTGAACCTGGGACCTCGGCACCGTGAGGCTGCAGGGCTAACCCACTGCGCCACTGTGCTGCACAATTGGGCGGAGAAATGGCAGATGGAGTTCAATCCGGGCAAATGCGAGGTGATGCATTTTGGAAGATCCAATTCAAGAGCGAACTATACGGTAAATGAAAAAGCCCTGGGGAAAATTGATGTACAGAAAGATCTGGGTGTTCAGGTCCATTGTTCCCTGAAGGTGGCTGCGTAGGTCGATAGAGTGGTCAAGAAGGCATATGGCATGCTTTCCTTCATCAGAAGGGGTATTGAGTACAAGAGTTGGCATATCGTATTAGAGTTGTATAAGACTTTGGTTTGTCCACATTTGGAATACTGCGTACAGTTCTGGTCACCACATTGCCAAAGGGATGTGGATGCTTTGGAGAAGGTGCAGAGGAGGTTCAGCAGGACGTTGCCTGGTATGGAGGGCACTAGCTATGAAGAGAGTTTGAGTAGATTAGGATTATTTTCATTAGAAAGACGGAGGTTGAGGGGGGGCCTCATTGAGGTCTACAAAGTCGAGAGGTATAGACATGGTGGATAGCAAGAAGCTTCTTCCCAGAGTGGGGGACTCAATTACTAGGGGTCACGAGTTCAAGGTGAGAGGGGAAAAATTTAAGGGAGATATGCGTGGAAAGTTCTTTACGCAGGTTGCCTGAAATGCATTGCCGGCGGAGGTGGTAGAGGCTGGCACGATAGCATCATTTAAGATGTATCTAGACAGATACATGAATGAGCAGGGAGCAGAGGGATACAGATCCTTAGAAAATAGGCGACAGTTTTAGACAGAGTATCTGGATCGACGCAGGCTTGGAGGGCCGAAGGGCCTGTTCTTGTGCTGTAATTTATCTTTGTTCTTTGCTCAAATCTTTGGGTTGTGGGGGCGAAACTCACACAAACATGGGGAGAATGTGCAAACTCCACACGGACAGTGACCCAGAGCCAGGATCGAACCTGGGACCTCGGCACCTCTCAATCACACATGAGCACTTGCCATGTGATCAATCCTCGAGAAATACATCCAACCTGCGTCGACACTCTAGATTTAAACCACACACTATGACCAAATGTACACTTGCAATATATCTAGAAATTGAGTTGCTTTTCAAGGATTCTTGAATTCCCTGCTCCATCTCCACTCCCTGGTGCCTTGACGTTTTTATAGTGGTTCATGTTACATCTTCAATAGATTGACACCAAACTGCTGAAACTTGAGCTTTGCAATGGATCCTTTGATTTTCGACCTTCTTGTGCTCTGACTCGACAGCCGGACTGACTCAACATTGCTTTACTGCTTGGACAAGGTCTGGGCACAAGACGTCTAGTCCCAAGCATTCTCAAGCGAATAAGTTATGTCTTCTTTCCATTGGAGTATATCATTCATTAACACAAAGGTCCTTTTCCCAGACTCCGCTGTTTTCTGCTGATTCTCTACATAATGAACAGGATGAGAATTTAATTGGGTGGGATTCTCCGGTCCCACAGCCGTGTGTTTCTCAGCGGCTGCCATTCGCTGACATTAGGATTCTTTCTTCCCACCACTTGTCAATAAGATTTCCCATTGAAGCCACCCCTCACCCCCAGGAGACCCAAGGGCGGGGGGTGCACTGCCAGTGAGAAAAGAGAATCTCAATGCCCGGAGAATTCCGGCCAGTATCCTTTATTCTTCTTTTTAAAAGCACATTGACATTTGGAAATCTATGGTGGATATTTGGAAAGGGTTAATGATAGTAGGAAAGACCTTGAATTTATGTGCAGCCTCATCATTTCTCTCTGACTTCCAATCAGTTGTTTCAAAGCCCGGTGACTGTTGTGTGGGGAAATATGACAATTTGGGCAGCACGGTGGCCTAGTGGTTAGCACTGCTCCCTCACAGCGCTGAGGTCCCAGGTTCGATCCTGACTCTGGGTCACTGTCCCTGTGGAGTTTGTACATTCCCCCCATGTGTTTTTAAAAAATAAATTTAGATTACCCAATAATTCTTTCCAATTAAGGGGCAATTTAGTGTGTCTACTCTGCACATTTTTGGGTTGTGGGGGCGAAACCCACGCTGGCAGCTGTGCTAACCACTAGGCCACCGCGCTGCCCCGTTCTCCCCGTGTCTGCGTGGGTTTCGCCCCCACAACCCAAAGATGTGCAGGGTAGGTGGATTGAACACGCTAAACTGCCTCTTAATTGGAAAAAATGAATTGGGTACTCTAAATTTATTTTTTTTAAATAAAAAGAAACACTGCTGCCTCACAGTGCCAGGGATCCGGGTTCAATTTTGGCCTTAGGTGACTGTCTGTGGAGTTTGCATATTCTCACCATGTCTGCGTGAGTTTCCTCCAGGTACTCCAGTTTCCTCCCACAGTCTAAAGATGAGCAGGTTAGGTGGGGTTACAAGGAGAGGGCAGGGGAGTAGGTCTAAGAAGGGTGCTCTTTAAGAGGGTTGGTGCAGACTCAATGGACCAAATTGCCTCCTTCTGTACTGTTGGGATTCTATGATAAAGACAAGTTATGCAAAGCTCCTTTGTGAGGTTATCTCACACTATTTTGAGTTTGTAATATGTGTAAGATATTACCAATCAAACTCCGATGCACCTACAACCTGGTGCAGAGAAGCTGTGCTCAGGCAATGCCCTGGAAAGATGTGAAATTTAAGTGTAGATCATTTTTTAAACGTCAGGGTAATGGAGGCTCCCACCTGCACTGTCCTCACATATCTTTCTCACAGATCTCAGGGTGTTCAAGGGTGATACAGACAGGTCATTATACCTGCACCCTGCCAGCTGTAGTTTGCACCAAGCAGGTACCTGCTCTCAGATCAGTAGTTGGAATTACGGCAGCCTTCGATTGCCTGTTTTGGACGGGATAGAGTCCAGTTTTGGAGTGGCGGTTCCAAATATTTCTTAGATGGGCAGTTTGCTAAAATGGAAGTCCAGTTTTTCATTATTATGTCTCTGCATTACTTATAAAATTCTCTTGAATTCCACACCCTTTAAAACATTGCAAAGAGTATTAACTATACTTCTTTCAGGGGATTGGTGCACCTCGATGGGCCAAATGGCCACATTCTGCACTGTAGGGGTTTTATGGATATGAATTCTGTGAAGAGCACAGTTGGGGCAAGAAGTCCCAGCAGCTCTATTTGTAAATCTAAGATCTTTACACTGAAATCACCATACAGCAACAGCATTTTGAATAAGTTTATTATTTTTAAAAATA
The DNA here is from genome assembly GCF_902713615.1 of Scyliorhinus canicula. Lineage (NCBI taxonomy): Eukaryota > Metazoa > Chordata > Chondrichthyes > Carcharhiniformes > Scyliorhinidae > Scyliorhinus > Scyliorhinus canicula. Next base: position 59,772,814 of record NC_052160.1, on the reverse strand, counting down.
AATTTAGAGGACTCAATTTGTTTTTTCCAATTAAGGGGCGATTTAGTGTGGCCAATCCACCTACCCTACACATCTTTGGTTGTGGGGGGCGAAACCCACACAAACACGGGGAGAATGTGCAAACTCCACACGGACAGTGACCCAGAGCCAGGATCGAACCTGGGACCTCGGCTCCGTGAAGAAGCAGTGGTAACTACTGCGCCACCGTGCTGCCCTATTTTGCATAAGTTAAATGAGTTTCAGGAAGGACAAACCAGCACTACCACTTATTCAGTTACTCGATAACTGTGCTAGATTCTAGGCAGTGAAAGCTAGACCGAGTGGAGCCTATTACGATGGGATCTCATTAACTGTTAGATGGCCTTCAATTTCCTTACCTCGTCAACTGTTCTCTATTTATCAGTTACACGCTTTGACAATTCATTCGAGGAAGTCACACCTAATTGCAGGAAAACAGAAACAAATGGGGTGTTAATCTTTGCCAGACATTTTAAGCGCTAACAAGTTAAAGAAGTGTCTGAGATGGGTTCTTTAACTAGAGGGCTGGTTTTGTCTGTGTTGACATCTTCTTGGTAGAATTGAGGTGAGCACGAGGAAGGCTGCCCTGAGGTTTGTTAAACAGCAGATTGCGACTTAAAATGCCTGCTGGTGCCCATTCTAGGGGCTGATTGGCATTTTGGTGGCTGACACTTCAATTAACCCCCTCTGCCAACAGCAACCCTACACATCTGAGGGTACACACAACATTGATGTCAAGCACTACCAAAAGGGATATTGATCACTTAAAGGGGTACTCACCACTTCATGGTCGTTGCTGCTGGAGTTGTGAAGAGGGCCTCAAAACACATCGGGAGACTTTATGACACACTTCATCAAAGCATCAGCAACATTCAAGAAACATTTATTATGAATATAGCACATTGCTAGGAATCTCTCCCGTCCCCCTTTGGCCTGGATGAGGAATCTGAGGGGACGCAGAGCCAAGCAGCGCAGAACCAGCTGCTGCAAGAAGGACGGACAGCTGTGTGAGGAGGGAGAGGTGGTGTCCTCCTTGCCATTGCAGGTACATCCTGAGTCCTCGGTACCTCCTCCGCCAGTTCAATATCCAAGACCCTGTGACCTGTTTCCTTGTACCCTGAGCCATCCTGCAACATGCCACTGTGCCATCCTGCGACATGCCACTGTGACATCCTGCGACATGCCACTGTGCCATCCTGTGACATGCCACTGTGCCATCCTGCGACATGCCACTGTGCCATCCTGCGACATGCCACTGTGCCATCCTGTGACATGCCACTGTGCCATCCTGCGACATGCCACTGTGCCATCCTGCGACATGCCACTGTGCCATCCTGCGACATGCCACTGTGCCATCCTGCGACATGCCACTGTGCCATCCTGCGACATGCCACTGTGCCATCCTGCGACATGCCACTGTGCCATCCTGTGACATGCCACTGTGCCATCCTGTGACATGCCACTGTGCCATCCTGCGACATGCCACTGTGCCAGCCAGAGTACTTCACCCCACCACTGGAAATGGTGTCAGAGGCTCCACAAAAATGTGACTAATCAGCATTTGCCTGATAAACCTGCAGATCAGAAACTTCAGATACATTTGGATCAAAATCCAGACTTTCAAACAGGTTAGTCTTGTTAGCGCTATAGCCATTTCGCACCTCTTTTTATACTTTGGCCAAGATTAATTCCCCCAATTCTTTGAATAAAGAAATAGCAGGTTAAAACTAGACAGGGTGATGTGGCGCGGTGGCACAGTGTGTAGCACTGTTGGCTCACGGCACCGAGGTCCCTGGTTCAATCCCGGCCCCGGGTCACTGTCCATGTGGAGTTTGAACATTCTCCCCGTATCTGCGTGGGTTTCACCCCCACAGCCCAAAGCTGTGGGTGGATTAGCCATGCTAAATTGACCCTTAATTGGAATTTTAAAAAAAAACTAGATGGGGTTGAACCAGTGAGTTTCAGCTGTTTCAGGCATATTTATAATGCACTGAACTCGAAGGAAAAAGCTATAGTGTAAGATCGTGAGCAGAGAAAAACACAGCATATTTTCAAACAAGACAGCAAACTGCACCATTACTTGTTGTTTGGATACTATGCGTGTGATTGATTGTGTTGATTGTTACAATAACTTGGGGCAGCACGGTGGCGCAGTGGTTAGCATTGCTGCCTCAATGGCACCGAGGTCCCAGGTTTGATCCCGACTCTGGGTTACTGTCTGTGTGAAGTTTGCACACTCTCCCCGTGTCTGCATGGGTTTCGTTCCTACATTCCAAAGATGTGTAGGCTAGGTGGATTGACCACGCTAAATTGCCCCTTCATTGGAAAAATGAATTGGGTATTCTAAATTAATTTAAAAAAATTGTTACAATAAAGATGTATCATGACCTAATTGGGATTTCTGATAGAGTAACTAGGAGCTAAGAATGTCCAGCACGAAGGAAATCTGACCATACAATACAGCATAAGGACAGCACGGTGGCACAGTGGTTAGCATTGCTGCCTACATTGCTGAGGACCTGGGTTCAAATCCCGACCCTGGGTTGCTGCCCATGTGGAGTTTGCATGTTGTCTGTGTGGGTTTCACCCCCACAACGCAAAGATGTGCAGGATAGGCGGATTGGCCATGCTAAATTGCCCCTTAATTGGAAAGAAATAATTAGAAAAAAACACAATACTGCATGCGGCACTGACGTAACTCACCAGCTCCTTGGCTGACTCTGATAGTGTTGCATGCTTTGAGATCAGAATCCCAAATTAATTCCTAGGTTTTAATGGATTTCTGTATCTGTACTAATAAGAAGTGAACTCTAGAACTAGGGCTCACTGTTCAGATGTAAAGGGTTATCCATTTAAGGGAGAGATGAGGAAAAATATTTTCTCTCAGGGTCATAAGTCTCTGGAGCTTTGTTCCTCAAAAGGCAGTGGAAGCAGAATGTTTGAATATTTTTTAATTCAGATAGATTTTGGATAAGCAAACGTGTGGGGATGGTTGAAAGGTTATCAGGGGCAGGCAACAATGTGGGATTGAGGTTACAATCAGTTCAGCCATGTTTTTATTGAATGGCTGGATAGGCTTGAAAGGCCGAGTGGCCTACTCCTGCTCCTAATTTGTAAGCTTGTATTAAAATAATTACGGAATAAGATCAGTCAGTAGCACTAAAACTTGATTATGTCTGCATCAATGCTGAAAGAGGTTTTATTAAAATTATCGAGGCTAAAATAGGCAGTTTGGAAAGGAGATGGAGTTGAGGTCAAAGTGGAATTTTCCTGTTATGGCAACACTAAACTGTGGAAAATTCTAGCTGATTTGCCAACAGCAGGTTAGACAGCACCGTGCACGTTTTGGAGTTAAGGGCTATCGGAGAGAATTAAAGTTGGATTAAGTTAGTTTGATTCACTGGTAGAACTCTCAGTTCTGAGTCAGAATATTGTGGATAGAGTTCCAGTCCTGAACCCATCCCTACCACAGACTGACATTTAAATACAGTATTGAGGGAGTTCTGCTCTGTTGGAGGTGATGGCTGCTGGATGATGCACTAAACAGGTTTTGTCTCTTCAGGCTGATGTAAATGACCTCATGACACAGTTAATAATAATAATCTTTATTATTGTCACAAGTAGGCTTACATTAACACTGCAATGAAGTTACTGTGAAAAGCCCCTAGTCGCCACACTCCTGCGCCTGTTCGGGTACACTAAGGGAGAGTCAGAATGTCCTAATTGCCTAACAGTACGTCTTTCGGGACTTGTGGGAGGAAACCAGAGCACCCGGAGGAAACCCACACAGACACAGAGAGAACGTGCAGACTCCGCACAGACAATGACCCAAACCGGGATCGAACCTGGCACTGTGAAACAACCACTGTGTCACCGCGCAGCAAATCGGAAGTTCCTCCAGTGGGTGGCCTGGCCAGAATTCGTCCCTCAACCAACATCACCAAACTGGATAAAATGATCATTCCTTTCACGGTAATGTCATGTGGGAGTACCTTTAAGAAATGGGTGTTTAGAAATGGGTGTGTCTCTAAATATCTGTAGTGAGAGTACCTTTAAGAAATGGGTGTTTACTACTGCAGTGATGTCAGAGAGTGGGTGGAGCTGGGCTGTCTCAGCTTTTTATTTTCGTTGTAGGCTGTTTGCTGCAGGGTATGTTTTAGTTTCGTTTTCAGAGCTGGATAGCTGCAGTACTAGAAGGTCTATAAATCTCTCCCTGTAATCTAAAGACTGTAAATCGATCCTGGTGATTTTAAACTAATAACACTAATGACTTAAACCTGATGTGCTTCTGGGAAAAGGTGGTTTAAGTCTTATGAATGTTAAAAGTAAAGCTTAAAGGATTACTCAGTGTTGTATTCTTTGGGGGTTGTATTTGAATTAATGGTTGCTAAGATGTTCACTGTATGTTTTAAAAAGGTTAACTTGAGTTCATAGAATAAACATTGTTTTGCTTTAAAAAATACTTTTCGATTTCTGCTCTACCACACCTGTAGAGTGGGCCGTGGGCTCCCCATACCACAATCTATCAAAGGTTGTGGGTCAGGTGAATTCCATGATACACTTTGGGGTTCTCTAAACCCTGGCCCGTAACAAATTGGGGTCTCGAGGGGGATAAAAGTCTATCTATTGGATTGGCTAAGTGAACTTAAAGGCAGTGAGGAGTGAGCATATTGTGGTTGCTTATAAGGTGTGGTATTCCAGTTTAAGTAGGGAGTGTGTTGTGGACAATGGCTTTTTCAGAGGCTCTGAGGTTTTTGGGGTTGGAGACGGTCACACGCAGTACCTTCCGGACAGAGACTAAAAGCAGACTGTTAGATTTGGCAAAAACATTGCAATTAACATTACCTGACAAAAAGCGAAAAGATGAGGTAATTATGGCAGTGGCGAAGCATTTAGTGTTGTCTGAGATACAGTTTGACTCATTGGAAATGGCAAAAATTCAGTTACAAATCAAACAAATGAATGAAATGAATGAAAATGAAAATCGCTTATTGTCACGAGTAGACTTCATTGAAGTTACTATGAAAAGCCCCTAGTCACCACATTCCAGCACCTGTTCGGGGAGGCTGGTACGGGAATTGAACCGGGCTGCTGGCCTGCCTTGGTCTGCTTTAAAAGCCAGCGATTTAGCCCAGTGTGCTAAACCAGCCAAATAGAACATGAGAAATAATTCAAGCAGCTTGTTTCCAAAAGCGAGGAAAAAGAAAGAGAGAGAGAGAGTGGAAAAAGAAAAAGAAAGAGAGAGAGAGAGTGGAAAAAGAAAAAGAAAGAGATAGAGCAGCAAGAGAACAAGAGAGAGAGGAAAAAGAAAAGGAGAGAGAAGAAAGGAGAAAAGAAAGAATAGCCCTAGCAGAACAAAAAGAAAGAGAAAGGGAGATACAGATCAGGGAAAAATATAAAGAGAGAGTTTGTACTTCAGAAAATGGCCATGAAACTTAAAAAATTTTTTTTTTAGAGCACCCAATTATTTTTTTCCAATTAAGGGGCAATTTTAGTGTGACCAATCCACCTACTCTGCCCATTTTTGGGTTGTGGGGGCGAAACACACGCAGACACGGGGAGAATGTGCAAACTCCACACGACAGTGACCCAGAGCCGGGATCGAATCTGGGACCTCAGCGCCGTGAGGCAGCTGTGCTAACCACTAGGCCACCGTGCTGCCCTATGGCCATGAAATATGACAGTCAATTAAAATTGGCAGATGTAAAGGGAAACATACATTTGGATGATAGTGATGAGGATAGTGAGAAAGAACATCAAAGTCGAAAGCTTGGTGGGGATCTATTTAAAGATGCCCAAGCATTGCCAAGGTTTGACGAGAAGGAGGTAGAAGCCTTTTTCATTTCACTTGAGAAGGTAGCTAAACAAATGAAATGGCCACAGGACATGTGGGTATTACTGATTCAAACAAAGCTGATAGGTAGGGCTAGTGAAGTGTTTGCATCACTACTGGAGGAGGTATCTGGGATGTATGAGGAGGTGAAAAAATCTATCTTAGGTGCATATGAGCTAGTGCCTGAAGCCTACAGACAAAGGTTTAGAAATTTAAGGAAATAATTTGGTCAAACATACATGGAGTTTGAAAGGCTCAAACAGAGTAATTTTGATAGGTGGATAAGGACTTTGGAAATAGACCAAACGTATGAAGCTCTCAGAGAAATTATACTTTTGGAGGAGTTTAAAAATTCAATTCCTGATGTAGTGAGAACTCATGTGGAAGAGCAGAGGGTTAAAACTGCGAGATTGGCAGCAGAAATGGCAGATGATTATGAATTAGTTCATAAATCAAAGCTTGGTTTCCGACATCAGGTTCAGCCTGTGAGGGATAGAAACTGGGGACAAGAGAAATACTCAAGTGGTAAAGGTAAAGATGATCTGATGGGAGATAATAAGGAGAGTGTACCTCAGATTAAAAAAGAAATCCGGGAGGGTGGAAAAGAAATGAAGAGTTTCAAATGTTTTCACTGTAATAAACTAGGAGATGTAAATCACAGTGTTGGTGGTTGAAGAAAAGCACTGGGAAGGCTGATGTGGTAAAATAGGGATAAGACAGTGGGGTTGGTTAAAGTAGTAAAGGAAAGCCCAAATGAAGCGAAGGAGGTGCAAAAGATTGTACAGCCTGATTAAGAGGTGATTGATAAGAAGGTGCCAGATCTCTTTAAAGAATTTACTTGTATGGGTAATGTTTACTCATGTGTATCAGGAGGAGGAGGTAAAGAAGTCACAATTTTAAGAGATACGGGAGCTAGTCAATATTTAATGGTATGAGGTGAGGAGTTATGTAGTTTGGGAAGAATGTTGCCAGAAAAGGTAGTAATATGTGGAATTCAGGGTGAGAGGAGTAGTGTTCCATTATATAAGGTAAGGTTGGAAGTCCAGTGAAGACTGGTGAAGTGGTAGTAGGAGTAATAGAGAAACTATCTTGTCCAGGAATACAGTTTATCTTGGGTAATGATATCGCTGGATTGCAGGTGGGAGTGATGTCTACTGTGGTTGATAAGCCAGTGGAAAATCAGACAACTGAAGTGTTGAAGGATGAATATCCTGGGATTTTTCCGGATTGTGTAGTAACAAGGTTGCAAAGTCACAGGTTAAGACAAGAGGAGAAATCAGAGAGTGAAGATAAAGGTGAAGTGCAATTATCAGAAATGATTTTTGATCAAATGGTTGGAAAAGAACAGGAACAGGTGGAGGATGAGGTGGATATTTTTAGTTCAGGAAAATTGGCAGAGTTACAACAGAAAGATGTAGAAATAAAACGGAGGTATCAGAAAGCATACACAGAAGAGGAATCTGAGTGTATACCAGAGTGTTTTTACCGTAAAAGTAATGCCTTGATGAGAAAATGGAGACTTTTAAATATGCAGGCGGATGAAAAGTGGGCAGAAGTTCATCAAGTAGTATTTCCGGTAGGGGATAGAAAGGAGGTGCTGCGAGTTGCACATGAGGTACCAGTGGGAGGTCATTTGGGAATAAGGAAAACTCAAGCTAAAATACAGAAACATTTTTATTGGCCTGGACTACATAAAGATGTAGTAAAATTTTGTCAATCATGTCACACATGTCAAGTGATAGGGAAACCTCAAGCAGTGATAAAGCCAGCGCCCTTAATACCCATTCCAGCATTTGAGGAACCTTTTACAAGGGTCCTAATTGATTGCGTAGGACCGCTTCCTAAAACGAAAAGTGGGAATCAATATCTTTTGACTATAATGGATGTGCTACTAGGTTTCCAGAAGCCATTCCAGTACGTAATATCACAGCTAGAAAGATTGTGGAGGAGTTACTTAACTTCTTTACTAGATAAGGACTACCCACTACCCACATACATACAATCGGATCAAGGATCGATTTTACCTCAAGGCTATTCAAAGCAGTTATGGATAGCTTAGGAATAAAGCAATTTAAATCAATGGCATACCATCCAGAATCGCAGGGAGCATTAGAAAGGTGGCATCAAACATTAAAGGCAATGTTGAGGGCTTACTGTCAAGATTATCCAGAGGATTGGGATAAAGGAATTCCATTCGTACTGTTTGCAATTAGGGATGCACCGAATGAGTCAACCAAATTTAGTCCTTTTGAACTAATTTTTAGTCATGAGGTAAGAGGACCACTTAAATTGATTAAGGAAAATTGGTGAGTGAGAAATCAGAAATTACATTATTGGATTACGTGTCAAATTTTACAGAATAAGACCATAAGACCATAAGACATAGGAATGGAAGTAAGGCCATTCGGCCCATCGAGTCCACTCCGCCATTCAATCATGGCTGATGGGCATTTCAACTCCACCTACCAGCATTCTCCCCGTAGCCCTTAATTCCTCGCGACATCAAGAATTTATCTATCTCTGCCTTGAAGCCATTTAGCGTCCCAGCCTCCACTGCACTCCGCGGCAATGAATTCCACAGGCCCATCACTCTCTGGCTGAAGAAATGTCTCCGCATTTCTGTTCTGAATTTACCCCCTCTAATTCTAAGGCTGTGCCCACGGGTCCTCGTCTCCTCGCCTAACGGAAACAGTTTCTTTGCGTCCACCCTTTCTAAGCCATGTATTATCTTGTAAGTTTCTATTAGATCTCCCCTTAACCTTCTAAACTCCAATGAATACAATCCCAGGATCCTCAGCCGTTCATCATATGTTAGACCCGCCATTCCAGGGATCATCCGTGTGAATCTCCGCTGGACACGCTCCAGTGCCAGTATGTCCTTCCTGAGATGTGGGGCCCAAAACTGGACACAGTACTCCAAATGGGGCCTAACCAGAGCCTTATAAAGGCTCAGTAGCACATCGCTGCTTTTATATTCCAACCCTCTTGAGATAAATGACAACATTGCATTCGCTTTCTTAATCACGGATTCCACCTGCATGTTTACCTTTAGGGAATCCTCGACTAGCACTCCCAGATCCCTTTGTACTTTGCCTTTATGAATTTTCTCACCGTTTAGAAAGTAGTCTATGCTTGGATTCTTTTTTCCAAAGTGCAAGACCTCACATTTTCTCACGTTGAATTGCATCAGCCATTTCCTGCACCACTCTCCCAAACTGTCTAGATCCTTCTGCAGCCTCCCCACTTCCTCAGCACTACCTGCCTGACCACCTAACTTTGTATCATCGGCAAACTTCGCTAGAATGCCCCCAGTCCCTTCATCCAGATCATTAATATATATGGTGAACAGCTGCGGCCCCAACACTGAACCCTGTGGGACACCACTGGTCACCGGCTGCCATTCCGAAAAAGAACCTTTTATCCCAACTCTCTGCCTTCTGTCAGACAGCCAATCCTCAACCCATGCCAGTAGCTCACCTCGAACACCATGGGCCCTCACCTTACTCAGCAGCCTCCTGTGTGGCACCTTATCAAAGGCCTTTTTGAAATCCAGATGGACCACATCCACTGGGTTTCCCTGGTCTAACCTACTTGTCACCTCCTCAAAGAATTCTAACAGGTTCGTCAGGCACAACCTTCCCTTACTAAATCCATGTTCTAATCCGACCCTGCTCTTCCAAGAATTTAGAAATCTCATCCATAACAATCGATTCTAGAATTTTACCAACAACCGAGGTTAGGCTAATTGGCCTATAATTTTCCATCTTTTGTCTTGATCCTTTCTTGAACAAGGGGGTTACAACAGCGATCTTCCAATCGTCCGGGACTTTCCCTGACTCCAGTGATTTTTGAAAGATCTCAACCAACGCTTCCGCTATTTCTTCAGCCACCTCCCTCAGAACTCTAGGATGTAGCCCATCGGGGCCAGGAGATTTGTCAATTTTAAGACCTTTTAGCTTTTTTAGCACCATCTCTTTTGTAATGGCAACCATACTCAACTCAGCCCCCTGACCCTTTATAATTTTTGGGATGTTACTCATGTCTTCCACTGTGAAGACAGACGCAAAGTACTTATTAAGTTCTCCAGCCATTTCCTCATCTCCCATCACTAGCCTTCCAGAATCAGTTTGAATTGGCCCAATGTCTACTTTGGCCTGTCGTTTGTTTCTTATGTATTGAAAGAAACTTTTACTTTCATTTCTTATATTACTGGCTAGCCTGCCTTCATATTTGATCCTCTCCTTCCTTATTTGTCTCTTTGTTAACCTCTGTTTGTTTTTGTAGCCTTCCCAATCTTCTGATTTCCCAGTGCTTTTGGCCACTTTATAGGATCTCTCTTTTTCTTTGATACATTTCCTGACCTCCTTTGTCAGCCATGGCTGTCTAATCCCTCCCCGGATAATCTTTCTTTTCTTGGGGATAAACCTCTGTAGTGTCCTCAATTATGCATACAAACTCCTGCCATTTTTGCTCTGCTGTCTTCCCCACTAGGGTCTGCTTCCAGTCGATTTTCGCCAGTTCCTCTCTCATGCCCTCGTAATTACCTTTATTTAACTGTAACACCATTACATCCGATTTTGCCTTCTCTCTTTCTTTTTGTTTGTGTTTTTTTTTTTGTTTTTGTTTTTTTAAAAATAAATTTAGATTACCCAATTATTTTTTCCAATTAAGGGGCAATTTAGCGTGGCCAATGCACCTACTCTGCACATTTTTGGGTTGTGGGGGCAAAACCCACGCAGACACGGGGAGAATGTGCAAACTCCACACAGACAGTGACCCAGAGCCGGGATCGAACCTGGGACCTCAGCGCCGTGAGGCGGTTGTGCTAACCACTAGGCCACCGTGCTGCCCTGCCTTCTCTCTTTCAAACTGCAGACTGAACTCAACCATATTATGATCACTGCTTCCTAAGTGTTCTCTTACTTTATTTTATTTATTTATTTATTTATTTATTTATAAATTTAGATTATCCAATTATTTTTTCCAATTAAGGGGGCAATTTAGCGTGGCCAATCCACCTACTCTGCACATTTTTGGGTTGTGGGGGCGAAACCCACGCAGACACGGGGAGAATGTGCAAACTCCACACGGACAGTGACCCAGAGCCAGGATCGAACCTGGGACCTCAGCGCCGTGAGGCAGCTGTGCTAACCACTAGGCCACCGTGCTGCCCTTTCTCTTACTTTATGATCAAGAATGATTAAATAGAGCAGGTGAATTGGCTGGACAACATTTAAAAGTTGCACAAAAGGTGATGAAATTGGTGAGGCGGTCAAGAAATCCAAAGTTTGTAGTTTTGCCAGTGGAGATAAAGTTTTAGTGTTGTTACCAGTGGTAGGTGAACCTTTAAAAGCTAGGTTTGTGGACCTTATCAGATTGAAAGGAAATTAAGTGAGGTGAATTATGTGATAAAAACACCAGATAGAAGGAAGACTCACCGAGTGTGTCATGTGAATATGCTTAAAAGGTACATTGAAAGAGGAGAGAAAAAGGAGGTTTTAATGATTCTAACTCAAAGTGATGAACCAAATCCAGATGACTGTGAATTTGGCGTACCTCAAATTAAATTGGAAAATGAGGATGTTCTTAAAAATTGGGATAAATTGTTGACTTACCTTCCAGAGGAAAAACAAACTGACCTGAAAGTGTTATTGATATCACGTGGGCAAGTTTGTAGAGATAAATTGGGTAGTACAAAAATGTCTGTACATGATGTAGATGTGGGAAATGTTGTTCCAATCAAACAACATCCATATGGACTTAACCCTTTAAAATTAGCACAGCTTAACAAAGAGATTGAGAGTATGCTTAAAAATGGCATAATTGAAGTGGGTTGCAGCCAATGGAGCTCACCCATAGTGATGGTACCGAAACCAGACGGCACCTAACGGTTGTGTGTGGACTATAGAAAGGTTATTGCAGTTACAAGAACGGACTCTTATCCTATCCCACATTTGGAGGATTGCATTGAGAAAGTGGGACAATCAGCTTTTATTTCTAAACTGGATTTACTTAAAGGTTACTGGCAAGTACCTTTATCCGAAAGGGCGAAGGAGATTTCAGCTTTTGTGACTCCAGATGGTATATACCAATTCAAAGTTATGCCATTTGGCATGAAAAACGCCCCAGCCAAATTTCAAAGGTTAACTAACAAAGTTGTTGCAGGATTACCCAATTGTGCGGTACTGTATACATCGACGATCTGGTAATTTTCAGCCAGACATGGACAGTACATTTGAATCATCTGATGGAGATATTCAATCGACTTCAGGAGGCAGTTTGATGATAAAGCTAACCAAAAGTGAATTTGGAAAGGCCCAAGTAACTTTCCTTGGCCATACAATCAGACAGGGTCAAATGGTCCCACGGGATGTGAAAACAAAAGTTATTTGGAGTTTCCGATACCCTCGACATGACGAGAAATAATGTGATTTCTTGGTATGAGTGGATTTTACCGGAAATTTGTACCAAATTCTAGCAGTGTCGTTGCTCCACTGACGGACTTGCTCAAGAAGCGTAACAAATTCCAGTGGACAGCGGAGTGTCAATTTGACGGCCTGAAGGCTGTGTTAACCACTGCTCCTGTGTTAGCCATCCCAAATTATACGAAACCATTCAAAGTGGCGGTTGATGCAAGTGATGTGGGTGTAGGCTCGGTGCTTCTCCAAGACGACGATGAAGGGCTAGAGCGGCCTATTGGTTATTTTTCGAAGAAATTGAATTCTCACCAGAAAAAGTATTCCATGATTGAGAAGGCGACTTTGAGTTTGGTGCTGGCTTTGCAACATTTACACGTTTATGTAACCAGCAATCTATCTGACACCATTATATATACTGATCATAATCCATTGACGGTTTTGGAGCGATTCCGGAATAACAATGCAAGGCTGTTGCGCTGGAGTTTATTGTTACAGCCATTTCACTTAAAAATAGTACATGTGGCAGGACGAGAAAATGTGATAGCCAATGCTTTGTCACGAATGTGATGAACGGAAGCAGTTTCAGTTGGAGGAAGAACAAAACAAAGGGACTATATTATTATATCTGTTTGCGTGTGTTATTTCTTTTCAACAAAAAAGTATATTTACTGTGTGCATTTGTGAAAGGATAGTGACAAGGTGAAAAATAAAACCATCTTGAAGTTGATGGTTTATTTTTTTTTCTTGGGGGAGGTGTCATGTGAGAGTACCTTTAAGAAATGGGTGTTTATAAATGGGTGTGTATATAAATATCTGTCGTGAGAGTACCTTTAAGAAATGGGTGTTTATTACTGCAGTGATGTTAGAGAGTGGGTGGAGCTGGGCTGTCTGTCAGCTTTTTACTTTCTTTTTAGGCTGTTTGCTGCAGGGTGTGTTTTAGTTTCATTTTCAGAGCTGGATAGCTGCAGTCACAGCCATAAGGTGTATGAATATCTTTCTGCAACCTAAAGACTGCAAATCGATCCTGGTGTTTTAAAACCAATAACAGTAATGACTTTAACCTGATGTGCTTCTGGTAAAAGGTGGTTTAAGTCTCATGGATGTTAAAAGGAAAGCTTAAAGGATTACTCATTGTTGTATTCTTTGGGGGTGGTATTTGAATTAATGGTTGCTAAGATGTTCAATGTATGTTTTAAAAAGGTTAACTTGAGTTCATAGAATAAACATTGTTTTGCTTTAAAAAATACTTTTCCATTTCTGCTGTACCACACCTGTAGAGTGGGCCGTGTGCTCCCCATACCATAATCTATTAAAAGTTGTGGGTCAGGTGAACTCCATGATACACTTTGGGGTTCTCTAAACCCTGGCCCATAACAGTAACTTGTAAAAGAAAATTGCCATTCACAATTTTCTGCAAAGAAGAAATGTCTCCACCTCGAAACAGTAAGATTGGCTAACATGGACGTTGCAATGCTACGGAAATGTGAAATGTGAACACCTGTCTTTCTTTCTTTAAATTAGAAGCTGATTCTTGAAGATTACACATTCAGGGAGAAACATGTAGTCGAGGAATGGAAATGGTAGAAGAATGACTCTTTGGGTTCATCAAACTGACTGCACCCAGCAGACAGGAGAACCCATCCACAACATCCAAATGCTATATCCAGGTGAGCAGAAACGAAGCCATGAAAGGGTGTCGTCACTCCTGGAGGATAGGGGCAGCATGATGGCGCAGTGGTTAGCATTGCTGCCTCACGGGTTCGATCACAGGTTCGATCCCGGCTCTAGGTTACTGTTCATTTTTGCACATTCTCTTTTTAAAAAAATTTAGATGACCCAATTCCTTTTTTCCAATTAAGGGGCAATTGAGCGTGTTCAATCCACCTATCTTGCACATCTTTGTATTGTGGGAGCGAAACCCACGCAAACACGGGAAGAATGTGCAAACTCCACACAAACAGTGACCTGGGGCCAAGATCGAACCAGGGTCCTCGGCGCCGTGAGGCTGCAGGGCTAACCACTGCACCACCGTACCGCCCTGGAGAATTTTCAATACTGAGAGAAGAAATTGAATTCACAGAGTAGCTTTTAAACCTCAACTTATCCCAAATTGCTTTACACCTACTGAAGTAAATGTAGTAAAGACAGTTTGGTGCAAACACCCACAAACAAAAATGAGATCATAATAAAATAATCTGTTTCTCTGATCTTACTTTTAGGGTACATTCTGGCTCAGGCACCAGGGGAAACTTTCCCTTGAGCAGCACCATGGGATCTTTCACATCAGCAAGACGGACGACTGGGTCTCGATTTAAAAAAAAAATATAAATTTAGAGTACCCAATTAATTTTTCCAATAAAGGGGCAATTTAGCATGGCCAATCCACCCACCCTGCACATCTTTGGTTTGTGGGAGGGCGAAACCCACGCAAACACAGGGACAACGTGCAAACTCCACTCGGACAGTGACCCAGAACCGGGATGGAACCTGGGACCTCAGCGCCGTGAGGCAGCAATGCTAACCACTGCGCCACCGTGCTGCCCCGACTTGGCCTTGATAACACCTCATCTGAAAGACAGCATCTATGACAATGTAGCACTTCCGCAGCATAGTAATGGATCATCAGCCTTGGTTTTATGGTCAAGTCACCGGAGTGGGAACCTCCTGACTCAGAGGCAAGTCCAAACTGGGTGTCCTGTTATTATCATTGACAGGGAGTTGGATAGCTTGATCTTGGTTTCGGACAATGCACGGCACAACATCGAGGGCCGAAGGGCCTGTTCTGTGCTGTACTGTTCTATGTTCTATGATCTGGACTTACAAATGCTGCTGGAGGCAGGGCTGTTGGTAAACTCTACCTTATCTTGTACCTTCTTCTGCACTGTAAATTCTATGATTCTATTATGTACATTAAAGGTTAGCAGGAGGCTCCACATGTGCTCTGTTGTCATGTGATCTTTTGCCATGGGTGATGTAGACCATATGTTTTCTTATTTAACAAGGTGAGACTGTCAACTAACTGACAGCAGCAATAGCAACAATTTGTAGAAAAACTTTTAATGAGTTAGACCCACTCACTTCCCAAAGCTCTTCGCAAACAAACTTTGAAACAATTAGCCACATAGAAATTTTAAGACAGGTAACATGAACCGTGAATTGATTGATTTGATTTAGATTTATTTTCACGTGTGCCGAGGTACAGTGAAAAGTATTGTTCTGCGTAGTCCAGGCAGATTGTTCCATGCATGAAAAGCATAGGACATACGATAAAATACACAATGTAAATACATGGACATTGGGTGAAGCATACGGAGTGTAGTACTACTCAGTAGAGAAGATGCGCAGAGAGATCATTTAGTCCAGAAGAGGTTCATTCAGGAGTTTGCTAACAGTGGGAAGACGCTGTTTTTGAATCGGTTAGTGTGTGTTCCCAGACTTTTGTATCTCCTGCCCAATGGAAGAGTTTGGAAGAGAGGATAACCTGGGTGGGAGGGATTGAGGACTCCGAGTCTGTACTCGTTGAAGTTTTTTAAAATGAATTTAGAGTACACAATTATTATTTTTTTCCAATTAAGGGGCAATTTAGCATGGCCAATCCACCTAACATGCACATTTTTTGGGTAGTGGAGGTGAAACCCACGCAGACATGGGGAGAATGCACAAACTCCACATGGACAGTGACCCAGGGCTGGGATTCGAACCCGGGTCCTGAGCGCCATCGTCCCAGTGCTGTGTACTGCGCCACCGTGCTGCCCTCTCGTTGGAGTTTAGCAGGATGAAGGGGGATCTTACTGAAACTTACAGGATACTGCAAGGCCTGGATACAGTGGACAAGGAGAGGCTGTTTCCACTAGTAGGAAAAACTAGAACAAGAGGGGCACAGCCTCAGACTGAAGGTACTATCCTTTAAAACAAGATGAGGAGGAATTTCTTCAGCCAGAGAGTAATGAATCTGTGGAACTCTGCCTCAGAAGGCTGTGGAGGCCAGGAATTTCTTCAGCCAGAGGGTAATGAATCTGTGGAACTCTGCCTCAGGAGGCTGTGGAGGCCATATCACTGAGTGTCTTTATAAGTCAGTGATAGATAGGTTCTTGATTAATTAGAGGATCAGGTGTTACGGGGAGAAGGGGGATAAGAAATACGGAGCAGACTTGATGGGCCGAGTGGCCTAATACTGCTCCTATGTCTTATGGTCTTTGATTATGCTGCCTGCATTCCCAAGGCAAAAGGAGGTGTAGACAGAGTCAATGGATGGGAGGCGTGATCGCGTGAGGGACTGGGCTGTGCTCACGACTCTCTGTAGTTTCTTATGGTCTTGGGCCGAGCAGTTGCCATACCAGGCTGCGATGTAGCCAGATAGGATGCATCTGTAAAAGTTGAGAGAGAGAAAGCGAGAGGTGAGAGCGTGTGAGAGAGAGCTTAGGGCCGAGGCTACTGGATGCGACCCATCAATGGTGGGGCAAAGGAAATTGGGGATGTACAAGAAGTGAGAATTGGAGAAGTGCAGAAAATCTCAGTCATTGGTCTGACGGAGGTTAGAGAGTAGGAGAGGGGAGGTCTTGGAGGGGTTTGAAAACTAAGTTGAGAATTTTAAAATCAAGGTGTTGTCAGACTCGGAGCTGATGTGTGTCACCAAGCATGGGTATTTTCTACAGGATGACAGGTGACCGAAGAGAGTATTTTAAAATAACACTGATATACTGATCTGAAAGGGGTGGGAGGGGGGTAGTGAAATGCAGAAGATAATTGACAAACAGTGACAAAGTGAAACATCTTGTAATTTCTCATTTCTGCTTGGCTTCAGGGTGAATACAAGGACTATTTAGAATTATGTCTTGTCATCAATTATCTACAAAATACGTCTCTTTAATGGCGATATAACTTCCAATTGCTGGCACTGGTGCTCAGCAGGGAAACAGGTCTTAATAACAATTCACTCTCCAGTGACAACTTACACAGAGCAGAGCAGAGCTCTAATGAAATTAGTATTTAATTTTAATTTATGTGGCCTGTATAAATCTGGATTTAATTCCCAATGCTGAGGACAGTTTTGAATATTAAATAACAATCAAATAGATAATTAAAGCAACTTTAAATTAATTTAGTGTATTATCTTCCATTTCCTCCCTGTTGAGATTCTTCTGTACCTTTTCAGCGATTTTGTGTTCTGAACACCTTTTGATTACCTCAGCGGAATAGATTTGGCTGCAAAGCGCTTTGGAATCCCAAGGTCACTAAAGGTGCTATATAAATGCAAGTCCTTTTTTTCTTTTTGTTTATTAGGCGACTTGTAGGTTATTGAATCCATTACTTTGACTGGAAAAACTCTTGTTCTTTGCTCCCCTTTGATTGAATCCCAAGAAGTAAATCTTAAAAAAATTTTTTTTTAGAGTATCCAATTCAATTTTTCCAATTAAGGGGCAATTTAGTGTGGCCAATCCACCTACACTACACATCTTTGGGTTGTGGGGGCGAAACCCACGTAAACACGGGGAGAATGTGCAAACTCCATACGGACAGTGACCCAGAGCCAGGATCGAACCTGGGACCTCGGCGCCATGAGGCAGCAATGCTAACCACTGTGCCACCGTGCTGCCCCAAGAAGTAAATCTATCTTCTTTTTGCTGAAGCTGCGATCTCTGTCTCCCTCCAGCATTTCACCTTGTAATGCCTGGTAAAGGCATGTCATATTCATAACTTTAAATGTGGACTGCGCTCAGTATATGCTTTAAAGCAGTGGACAAGAACAAGACTGTTAAGATGGCCACCAAGGGCCAGGTGAATTTGGCAATTTCTACACAACCTCAATTTTTTAGAAAGCTCTTATTTGAATGCCTACAAGTAGAGTGCTTCCCCTTGAATAGACTCACCAAGATTAATACTTCCTGTGGAATTTACACAGGCTATTGTTTGTGGATTTAAAAAAAACAAACGTCTAGACTCCATCTTTCTGGATTTAAGCCTGAATGAGAGCTGGGCAGAACCTAGTTAATCCTGAGCAAGTCTAAAGAACTCATCCACTGCCCCATTGTGTAGCCATGGTTTCAGATCATTCTGAATGGACAATAGAAGTTGATCATGGGAACTAAACTATCTTCAGGTAAGTAATTGTATTGATCTCTAGACCCAGAAACAAATGTAATAAGACTACACCAACGCCAGCTGCAACACATCAGCAGTAGAAAGAAAACAGTAGATCCTCGCCTCTTTCTGTTGTAAAATAAAGTTAGAGTATCCAATTCTTTTGTTCCAATTAAGGGACAATTCAGTGTGGCCAATTCACTTCCACTGCACATCTTTTTGGTTGTGATACTCACGTGTACACGAGGAGAATGTACAAACACCACGTGGACAGTGACCTAGGTCCAGGATCAAACCTGGGCCTCGGTGCAGTGAGACAGCAGACCTAACCACTGCGCCACTATGCTACCCCCTACCATCACCTCTTTAAACCTGGAGACCGTTACATCTAAAAGAGTATCCTAGTCTGATTCATGTTCCAAGACTACCTGTAACGAAACCTGCTTTCTTGGTACAAAGAAACTACAAGCAGCAACGTTTTGACCTGCTCAACATGCATCTCTTCAAGGGAATCTTATAATAATCCCTGAAATACGAATATGGTTATGAAATCTACCTAAACTATTCTTTTTAGGACAGCACGGTGGTGCAGTGGGTTAGCACTGCGGCCTCACAGGGCAGCATGGTGGCCTAGTGGTTAGCACAACTGCCTCACGGCGCAGAGGTCCCAGGTTCGATCCCGGCTCTGGGTCACTGTCCGTGTGGAGTTTGCATATTCTCCCCGTGTCTGCGTGGGTTTTGCCCCCACAACCCAAAAATGTGCAGAGTAGGTGGATTGGCCACGCTAAATTGCCCCTTAATTGGGAAAAAATGAATTGGGTACTCTAAATGTATATTGAAAAACTATTCCTTTGGGGGCAGCACAGTGGCGCAGTGGGTTAGCCCTTCTGCCTCACGGCACTGAGGTCCCAGGTTCATGGGCCTCGGTGCAGTGAGACAGCAGACCTAACCACTGCGCCACTATGCTATCCATGGGGCAGCAGGGTAGCATGGTGGTTAGCATAAATGCTTCACAGCTCCAGGGTCCCAGGTTCGATTCCCAACTGGGTCACTGTCTGTGTGGAGTCTGCACATCCTCCCCCTGTGTGCGTGGGTTTCCTCCGGGTGCTCCGGTTTCCTCCCACAGTCCAAAGATGTGCGGGTTAGGTGGATTGGCCATGATAAATTGCCCGTAGTGTCCTAATAAAAGTAAGGTTAAGGGGGGGGGGGTTGTTGGGTTACGGGTATAGGGTGGATACGTGGGTTGAGTAGGGTGATCATGGCTCGGCACAACATTGAGGGCCGAAGGGCCTGTTCTGTGCTGTACTGTTCTATGTTCGATTCTGGGTCACTGTCCGTGTGGAGTTTGCACATTCTCCCCATGTTTGCATGGGTTTCGCCCCCCCAGAACACAAAGATGTGCAGGGTGGGTAGATTGTGAAGCACCTTGGAATGTTTTACTGTGTTAACAGCACAAATGTACATTATTATTGTTACTCAATGGGTAACCTAACAGTCCAATGGCAGGTTTGCAGATCCACTATCTGCTGGCTCTACGGTCGTACTGGACTAAGGAAACCAGTGTGGAGGAATGTCACTGCTGGAGTCAGTGCTCATACTCCTGCTCAGCAGCAGCACCAAATGTCAGTGATCTCACCAGTAAAGACCATCTATAGGTGCAGAAGCAGATTAATTTTCACTCTGCGGTTGAACACTAGCTTGTTTAAAAAGACCTCAAATGACAAAATTGAAAATCAAACCATTTATCGGATATAACAGCGAGGAGCCATAATCTAATATTGGGCTTTCAATGAAAGAAAGAAACCACTTGCTCTTTACTCCTGCACTTTATCATAGCGTCTGAACCATTCGATTACATCATTGCTGCATGAAGATGTATCCAACAGAAGCAGAGAAAATAAAGGAAACACAGGGGAAAGAATGGAAAAATATAACTGCAAACATTTCTTTAAAAAAAGTAAATTTAGAGTGCCCAATTCATTTTTTCCAATTAAGCGGCAATCTAGCGTGGCCAATTCATCTACTCTGCACATCTTTTGGGTTGTGGGGGTGAAACCCACGCAAACACGGGGAGAATGTGCAAACTCCACATAGACAGTGACATAGAGCCGGGATTGAACCTGGGACCTCGGAGGCGTGAGGCAGCAGTGCTAACCACTTGCGCTGCCCATAACTGCAAACATGACTGCGATTGATGGGGGCAGCACGGTGGCGCAGTGGTTAGCACCCAATTATTTTTTTCCCCTTTTAGGGGCAATTTAGTGTTGCCAATCTACCTAACCTGCACATCTTTGGGTTGTGGGGGTGAAACCCACGCAGACATGAGGAGAATGTGCAAACTCCACACGGACAGTGATCCAGGGCCGGGATTCAAACCCAGGTCCTCTGCGCCGCAGTCCAAGTGCTATCCACTGTGCCACATGCCCCACATCAATCTGCTATGTTAATTCCTTCTGAGACATGTGAATGCAACCAGATTGAGAATGTAGTCAGGCCAAGGGTAGAGCTCTTGGAAGGTGCCAAGAAAGTAGTGAGGCAATTTTTACTGTTTCACATTTGAAGTATTCCACTTGAATCAGTGCCATTCAACGTAAGGCACTAATTTCAGGGGAAAGATTTGGTTTTATAGGGCTAATCTTGATTTTACTGAATGTCCATCACTAATTATTTATATGGCAGCTTTAATGTAATTAACTAGGCACTTCACAGATAATCAAAGACACCAAGGCACATAACGGGATTAGGTCAGATGATCAAAGGTTTGGTCAAACAGGTAGGCCATGAACTGTGACCATGGGATAGAACATAGAACAGTACAGCACAGAACAGGCCCTTCGGCCCTCAATGTTGTGCCGAGCAATGATCACCCTACTCAAACCCACGTATCCACCCTATACCCGTAACCCAACAACCCCCCCCTTAACCTTACTATTAGGACACTACGGGCAATTTTAGCATGGCCAATCCACCTAACCCGCACATCTTTGGACTGTGGGAGGAAACCAGAGCACCCGGAGGAAACCCACGCACACACGGGGAGGACGTGCAGGCTCCACACAGACAGTGACCCAGCCGGGAATCGAACCTGGGACCCTGGAGCTGTGAAGCAATTATGCTAACCACCATGCTACCGTGCTGCCCCTAATAGTAATCAAGATGCAAATTTTGAATAATATTCTTACCTTAACTGAGAAGCATTTAAGAGGATTATATTCCTACTATCACCGCAGCCAGGATTAAGTGATTCAGCAGAGACAGGGGAGGTTTATTTGACTCATTAGGATAACTGGTCAAGCTTTTAGGAGTCTCATTCGATGTGTTTTGCTGAGAATCCCAGAGCAAAGCTACCAAATCCTAATTCCACAACACTAAAGCTGAAGGTTGGATGTTAATAATTACCATGGGCAATTAGGGATGGGCAATAAATGCCTCATCAGTGACACCCACATCCCATGTAAAAAGTAAGCAAGAATCTGCTGATTTTGCAGATTTCAAAATGTAATACTTTTAAAAGATAATATTGCATGTAGCGAACACAGATAATTTTTAGTGAAGTGATTTTTTATTACAATGTAAAAAAAAAATTCCTTTTTCTAGGTTTCAAGATTCTCGCGGATAAACTTGCTCCAGCATTTTCAGCTTCAAGATGCTGACAATCATAATATAAACCACATCATCCATCCCAATAATAAAAGAACAGCAAGTCAGAGGGGGTCCTGGACTCCATCATAGAATCCCTATCGTGCAGGTCATTTGGCCCCTACCTGGGCCCACTCCCCTGCCCTATCCCTATAACTCCACCTAACCTTTAGATACTAAGGGGCAATTTAGCATGACCAATCCACCTAACCTACACATCTTCATACTGTGGGAGGAAACCGGAGCACCTGGAGGAAACCCACACATACACGGGAAGAACGTGTAAACTCCATCCAGTCACCCTGAGGTCAGAATTGAATTGGGGTCCCTGGCGCTGTGAGGCAGCAGTGCTAACCACTGTGCTGCTATCATGAAAGACCTCCATCACAATCATACACTTCTCTCCCATGAGAAATGATCTTTTTAAAAAAATTTAAAGTACCCAATTCATTTTTTCCAATTAAGGGGCAATTTTACATAGCCAATCCACCTAGCTTGCACATCTTTGGGTTGTGGGGGTGAAATCCACACAAACACGGGGAGAATGTGCAAACTCCAATGAGAAATTACTTTGACTTTTAGTAATGACTGATGTGAAATAACTCAAGCTTACTGAAGATCAAAACGTTTTACAATGGAAAGCCAGAGAAACTACATGACAACTCTGCACCAATGAACCTTCAGAGTTGTGAATTTAGGACAGAAGTGTGGGTCTGGGATTTTGCAGTGACTCAGGTACGTTTACCGTATGATGTGGTACTAATCATAGGAGGGAGCCAAGTTTGATCCTGCTACAAAACGGTACCCAATTTCAGTGGTTTCGGGAACACTATGGAGCTGGGTGATGAAGTGGAGGAAAAATGAACATGAGTTCTCTCTCCTGTTCATTAATGAATGCAGGGAGCTGCACTGTATGACTCAGATTCCACCGCAATATGGAGCAGTGAGTTCCACAAATTCACCACCCTCTGCGAGAAGTAGTTCCTCCTCATCTCAGTGAACTCTTGTTCTAGATTGCCCTACAAGGGGTAACATTTGGTCTACATTTACTTTATCAATCCCATTTTGTATTTTACACACCTCAATCAGATCCCCTCTTATCCTTCTAAACTCCAGCGATTATAAACACAAATGGTGACATAAACCGTAACCATTGTGGCCTTCTGAAATCGACTATCCCAGCACAAAGTGGAGATGGGATCTTTCTGTTTTGTATGGATCTTAGAGAAGCTGTACTTACCCACTGAGCCATCAAGAGAGGTCACACTATTCAATTTTGTACATACATCCAATTGTAGGATGAATGGAAGCGATGCTTTAGACACATGTTTGCAGGGAGCTTTCCAAAATTCCTTCATGGGATATGAGCTTCACTTGCAAGGTGCGTGTTTGTTGCCCATCCTAA
The DNA here is from genome assembly GCF_902713615.1 of Scyliorhinus canicula. NCBI lineage: Eukaryota > Metazoa > Chordata > Chondrichthyes > Carcharhiniformes > Scyliorhinidae > Scyliorhinus > Scyliorhinus canicula. The sequence goes on along the minus strand of NC_052160.1, from coordinate 59,749,419 downwards.
TTGCCCTCGAGAGGACTTTCTGGATCAGTAGACCATTTCAGAGGACAGTTAAGGGTCAACCACATTGCTGTGGGCTTGGAGCCACACATAGGTCGGGCTGGATAAAGGCAGCAGATTTCTTCCCAAAGGGCACAATTGAACCAAAGGGATTTCTTTTGTGAATCTGGTGGTTTGACGGTCACCATTACTGCGGCCAGCTTTCCATTCTAGCTTAATTAGTGAAATATAAACTCTACCAGCTACCACGGTGGTATTTAAACTAATTTCTGTGGAGAATAGTCGGGACTTTTGGAGTATTAGTGTAGCAACATTGCCGCTATGCTCCAGTTCTCTTTGAATGATAGTTTTCGGACATGAATGTGTAAATCAGGTGGATGTGTGATCTGCATCCTCTTCAGCTTCCAGTAACTGCCTGTCTGAGCTATTACAGACAGTAGCTATAAATAGCCATGCCACCAGTCTCAATGTAGACATTGGTTTGTTGCTCTTCTACTTTGCCAAGTACCAGGTACTAAGCTCTCATTATGAACTGCTTCATCGAGTAGCACATGATCCAAAAACTCTTTGCTAGGGAATTGGAAGTAAACAGCAGGCCTTGGAATCAAATTGAGGACCATTCGTTTGTAAAGAAAACATTTTATTCTTTGTTAATATTTATCCAAGTAAAATTTTGTTCTTTAAAAAAAAAAATCTTTGCCGTTTGCAAGTGGAAAAAAAAGTATGGTTTATTTGATCAGTATTTACAGTAAATCTATCTGTGGCCTTTCATTTAACATTCACCAAACAACAAACACCAAAGGTCTCTTTGGCTCAAAATAAAGTCTACAGGGACAATGCTGGTCATCGAAGGTTATGCTGCTCTGGTCTCGGTACAAAGTTGAACATCATACGTTCCTGTGGTGGCTGGTAAACTGGCGGCACATCTGGGTGTCCATGGGGACCGTCATGGTGATGGTGCGGTGGATGATGATGGTGCGGAGCCTCAGGAGGAGGATGATGATGATGATGATGGTGGCGGTGATGATAATGATGTTGATGGCGATGACGGCGGTGGTAGGGCTGTGGACCAAAGTGCATGGGGTACTCGTGCTCAAAATTAATGTGCTGTAAAGCATCAAAGTTGAAGTGAAAATACGGAGGAGGGGGGAAGGGGACCTGCAGATGAGGGGGCACAGGTGGGATTTGGGGGAATTCAGGAATCATTGGCGCTGGTCGAGGAAGGTCATTGCGGTTGAAATTCACTCCAGGATGTACTGCTTGACCTCTTTCTTCAATTCTTGCATTCTTGGAAGGAGGATCCTCTGGAGGAGGCCCAATTCTTTTCACAGCTTGCTCTAAAGTAAGTAGATCAAAGTAGAAAGTTGTTACTGCATTAGAAAGCAGGCATTCACAAGCAACAAACACACCGTCAGAGTTAGCGTTTCACGTGAGACATTATCTCAGGTTTAGTGTCTCTTGCAATCTAAAGTGCATCTGGTTCACATAGATTTACATAGAATTTTCAGTGCAGAAGGAGGCCATTCGGCCCATCGAGTCTGCACCGGCTCCTGGAAAGAGCACCCTACCCAAGGTTAACACCTCCACCCTATCCCTATAATCCAGTAACCCTACCCAACACCAAGGGAAATTTTGGACACCAAGGGCAATTTATCATGGCCAATCCACCTAACCTGCACATCTTTGGACTGTGGGAGGAAACCGGAGCACCCGGAGGAAACCCACGCATACACAGGGATGCTGTGCAGACTCCGCACAGACAGTGACCCAAGCCGGAATCGAACCTGGGACCCTGGAGCTGTGAAGCGATTGTGCTATCCACAATGCTACCGTGCTGCCCTGCTGTGCTGATGGCACCGTGCTGCTGGTTATGTCCATCATCTAGATAAACAGTATAGTGATCCAGACATTGCATTAAAGAAAAAATGAGCTCGCATTCATATGCACCTTTCATGGACTCAAGACAACCCAAAGTGCTTTGTGATGACGGAGTGCCTTCAAAGATATGTTGAAGGGAGAAGAGGAAGTTGTGCTTCATCTGGGAACCAATGTCACAGGAAGGAAAGAGGTTGACATTCTGCAGTCAGTTTTAGGAGATGGGAAGGAAGCAGGGCCTCAAATACCATAATCTCAGAGTTATTTGCAGTGTCACGCGGGTGAATGTATGAATAGTAGAATAAGTTAATGTATAGTTGGCGAAATGGTGCAGAAGGACAAGCTTCAGATTCCTCACGCTTTAGAAGCATCTATGACGTAGATGTACAGCCCTCAACGGAGCAGGTCATGACAGAAGAGAAACAAGGTGAGCAGAGAGGTAAATAATACTGGAGAAAATAACAGTTCAGAATTGGAACAGTTCAGAATCTGACGGGGGAATATGTGAGGCAGGTTAAGATGGGCTTGGATTGTGTGTGTGTAAATACATGAAGCATGGTAAATAAAGTTCAGTTGAAGGCAGAAGTGGCCACAGGGAATTGATACAATGGTAACAACAGAGATCTGGCTCAAATAGCAAGAGGACTGGGAACTTAATATTCCTGGCTATAAGATATTCAGTAAAGATATGGAAGGGGGGGAAAAAAAAGAGATGAGTGGCAATATTGGTCAAATAATGTTATTGGATTGAAAAGGAATGAACCATTGATAGACAAAGGCTATTAGAATTATGTAATAGAAGAACTATTCTGCAACTGCTATCCAGTAACACAAGGCAATTGGAGCATATTTGCAGGCAAGTTATGGAAAGATGCAAAACGTTCAGAGACTGGAGAACTATCTGAACATAAAATAGGATACAGTAGTAACAGTGACAACCAGGCAAAAGATCTTTATCAGTGCATTGCTAGCACAGCGAGGAAGGAAGCACTATTAGAGCTAGTTCTGAGAAATGAAGTGTTCAAGTGGATCAGCGGAGAATGTGCAAACTCCACAAAAAGAATTGGCTATTTCAATTTAAAAAAAGATCACACACCCTCAACAGAATAAATTCAGCACCTTTGTATCAAATGGGAGATACCCTATTCTGAAACCTCATCCCCTTTCCAATTAGACCATTATTCCATTTGCCTTCCTAATTACTCGATGTACCTGCATGCTAAACCTTTTGTGATCCATGTACAAGGACATCCAGATCCCTTGGTACCACAATATTCTGTTGTCTCTCCAGTTAAATAACATTTTGCTTTTATATTCTTCCTACCAGAATCAGAGACAGAATCATACAGTGCAGGAGAGTCCCTTCGGCCCATCGAGTCTGCACCGATGCATGAAAGGCCCTGACCTGCCCACCTAACCCCACTTGCCAGCACTTGGCCCATAGCCTTAAATGATATGACGTGCCAAGCATCCATCCAGGTACTTTTTAAAGGATGTGAGGCACCTCGCCTCTACCACCCTTGGCAGTGCATTCCAAACCGTCACCACTCTGGGTAAAAATATTTTTCCTCAAATCCCTTCTCCCTCACTTTGAACTTGAGTCCCCTGGTAACTGACCATTCAACTAAGGGGAATAGCTGCTCCCTAATAACCCAGTCCATGCCCCTCATTATCTTGTACACCTCAATCAGGTCACCCCTCAGTTTTCTCTGCTCCAGAGAAAACAACCCAAGCCTATCCAACTCTCCTTCTAACTCAAATGTTCCATCCCAGGCAACATTCTGGTGAATTGCCTCTGCACCCCCTCCAGTGCAATCACATCCTTCCTACAGTGTGACGACTGGAATGGCCTCACCAAAGTTCTATCATGACCTCCAATATGCCTTTTTCACCACCTTATTAACCTGACCTTGTTCATCAAAGTGAACAAACTCAATCTGTATCAAATTATACTCCATCCGAGGGTGGCAAGGCGGCGCAATGCTGCCTCACGGTGCCGAGGACCTGGGTTCACTCTCGGCCCCGGGTCATTCTCCGTGTGGAATTCTATGATCTATGAACTCAAACTTCAGGATCTCGAGTGTTAAAAACTCCAACAGATCCCTCAGCCACGCCAGGGAACAGGGTGGAGAAGCTAACCTCCACTCCTACAGGATTTGCTTTCAGGCAATCAGCGAGGCGAAGGTTAAAACATCTGCCTTCCCACCTGCTTCTAACCCCGGCCGATCCGATACCCCGAATACGGCCTCCAGAGGACCTGGCTCAAGCCTCACATGTGCCACTTTTGAAATTACTCTGAACACCTCATCTCCAGCTTTGGACAGGACCAAAACATATGAACATACTTTGCTGCCCCCCCGACCTCAACGTTCACTAACATGCTCTACCCCCTCAGAGTCAGCTCATTCTCGCCTTTGGTTGGTGCACCCTTTACACCACCTTCAGCTGTATGAGCCCCAACTTCGCGCACGAAGTTGAGGCATTCACCCTGCGGAGCACTTCACACCACAACCCCATCTCCATGCCGTCTCCAAACTCTTCCTCCCAGTTTGTCCTAATCCCCTCCAGCAGTGCCTTCTCTGCTCCCAGAATCGCTCCATAAATCACTGACACTACCCTCTTCTCCATTCCCCCTGCCGGCGCCTCCGGAAAGCTCCGTATCTCCTTCTTAGCAAAATCTCGGACCTGCATATACCTAAACATTTCCCCCTGTCTCAACCCATTTTTCGCCCCCAATTCCTCCAATCCCGCAAACCGGCCCCATAGAAACAAATCCTTTAATGCCCTGACTCCCTTCTCCTTCCATCTTCGAAAACTCCCATCCCACTTCCCTGGCTCAAATCTGTGATTCCCCCGAATCGCCATTTCCCTCGACTCCGCCCCCAGCCTAAAGTGCTTGCGTAACTGCCTCCAGATTTTCAATGTCGCTATTATTACTGGACTCCCTGAGTATCTCCCAGGGGCCATTGGGAGAGGCGCTGTTGCCAACGCCCTCAGCCCCGACCCCCTGCACAGACTCTCCTCCACTCTAACCCACTGGGAGTCCCCCCTCTAACCCAGCTCCTAACCTTCTCCGCATTCACCGCCCAGTAGTAATACACTAGGTTTGGGAGACCCAAATTCCCTGACTGCCATCCTCTCTGTAACAGCACCTTCCTAATCCTAGCCACCTTCCCCCCACCCCCCCATATAAACGAGGTAATCATCTTTTCAACCTCCTTGCAAAATGCTGTTGGCAGGAAGATCAGCAGGCACTGAAAAATAAAAACGAATCGTGGCAACACGTTCATTTTAACTGTCTGTACCCGACCTGCCAGTGACAGAGAGAGACCATCCCACCTTGTCAGGTCCGCTTTCACCCTTCCCACCAGACTAGTAATGTCATATCTGCGGAGCCCCCACCCCATAATCCTGTGCCACCCGCACCCCCAGATATCTACAGCGAGTCGGAATGGTAGTCCTCCCACCCCTGGCCGAGACACCACAAAATATGAACCTTTATCTAAATTTTGATTATATCCCGAAAAAGACGCAAACACCCGAAGCAGCTCCAATATGACTCCCATCGACACCTGGTCCCGATACACACAATAGCAAGTCGCCCGCACACAAAGATACCCTATGCTCTCTCTCTCTCTCTTCCCCCCCCCCCCCCCCCCCCCCCCCCCCCCGCACACTATCCCTTTCCACACCTCCGAACACCTCAACGCGATGGCCAACGGCTGAATCACAAGCATGACCACAGGGGGGACATGGGACATCCCTGACTGGTCCCACGATGAAGAGCAAAATATCCCGAATTCATGGTATTCGTGTGGGCACTCACACTTGACTCCCTATAGAGCAGCCTTACCCAATCCGCAAATTGTGGTCCAATTCCAAAACGCTCCAGAACCGCCATCAAATACCCCCACTCTACTCGGTCAAAGCCTTCTCGGCGTCCGACGCCACAGCCACCTCTGTATCCCTCCCCTTGCGCAAGAATCACATTCAATACCTTCCTAATGTTCGAAAAGAGCTGACTCCCCTTCACAAACACCGTCTCATCTTCCCCAATCAGCTTCGCGAGGCACTCCTCCAACCTACCCACCAATACCTTTGCCAACACTTTTGCGTCCACATTCAAAAGTGATATGGGCCTATACGACCCACATTCTGTCGGATCCTTATCGTTCTTGCGCAACAGGGAGATCTGTGCCTGCCCCAAAGTCTGTGGCAACATTCCTGTCCCTATTGCCTCCTCAAACATCCCCACCAGCAGCGGCACCAACGTATCTTTAAATTTCTTGTAATACTCCACTGGAAACACATCTGGCCCTGCTACCTTACCCGACTGCATCCTCGCAATCACATCTTTTATCTCCTGCTCCGCTATCGCCCCTCCAAAATGGCCACGTCCCCCTCCCCCAACTTCGGGTATTCCCAACCATCCAGGATTTCTTGCATCTCCCGATCCTTTCCAGGTGGCCCTGACCCATACAATCTCTCGTAAAAGTCGTCAAACACCCTATTAAACTGATCTAGAGCCACCACCAACTTCCTTGCCCTATCCCACACCTGAACAATAATAAAGATTATTATTATAGAATCTACAATGCAGAAGGAGGCCATTCAGCCCATCGAGTCTGCACATGACAGTGGCCCGGATGAGCAGATTCTTTGGGGTGGAAGACAGGTGTGCAAAATGTGCGGGAGGACCAGCGAACCATGTCCACATATTCTGGGCATGTCCGAAGCTTAGGGGATTTTGGCAGGGGTTTGCAGATGTCATGTCCACGGTGTTAAAAACAAGGGTGGCGCTGAGTCCAGAGGTGATGATTTTCGGGGTGTCGGAAGACCCGGGAATCCAGGAGGAGAAAGAGGCAGACATTCTGGTCTTTGCTTCTCTGGTAGCCCGGAGACGGATACTATTAGCTTGGAGGGACTCAAAGTCCCCGAAGTCGGAGACCTGGCTATCGGACATGGCTCGCGTTCTCTGTTTGGAGAAAATCAAGTTCGCCTCGAGAGGGTCACTGTTAGGGTTCGCCCAGAGGTGATAACCGTTTGTCAACTTCTTCGCGGAAAATTAATCGGCAGCACGGGGGGGGGGGGGGGGGGGGGGGGGGGGGGGGGTTTTAGTTTAGCTTAGATTAGGGGGTTAATAAAGGTGGGACCTGTAAGGGAGGGAGACGGCTTTTGCACTATGTTTATAGTTTCATGTACATTGTTTATTGTGTTGTTGTTATAATAGCAAAAAATACCTCAATAAAATGTTTATTGGGAAAAAAAAAGATTACCCAATTAATTTTTACCAGTTAAGGGGCAATTTAGATTGACCAATCCACCTACCCTGCACATCTTTGGGTTGTGGGGGCGAAACCCATGCAAACACAGGGAGAATGTGCAAACTCCACGGACAATTACCCAGAGCCAGGATCAAACCCAGGACCTTGCCGCTATGAGGCAGCAGTGCTAACCACTGCGCCACTGTGCTGCCCATGATATTGATTGTTTTAGGTTCCTCCCTCTCTTTTAATTTTCTACTCTTCTTGAAATGCTTTTATTGTCTTCCATCATTAAGACAGATGCAAAATACTTGTTCAAAATCCCAACCATTTCCTTGTTCCATTAGTCTTGTAAAACATTGGTTAAGCTTCAGCTCAAGTATTGTGCTCAATTCTTGGCACCATACTTTAGGGAGGACGTTGAGCTCTTGGAACAAGTGCAGAAGGGATTTACTCGATTAGCATCAGGGAAGAGGAGCTTCAATGATGTGGAGGTACTGAACATCTGGGATTGTTCTCCTTTGGGCAGAGAAGGTTAAGAGGAGATTTGATAGAGGTGTGCAAACACAGGAATGTTTAATCGCGTTAATGCTTCCATTTGCAGAAAGATCATTGATCAGAGAAAGCAGATATAAAAATTTTTTTTTTTTTTTTTTAGAGTTGCCAATTTTTTTTTCCAATTAAGGGGCAATTTAGTGTGGCCAATTCACCTATCCTGCACATGTTGGGTTGTGGGGGTTACACCCATGCAGACACAGGGAGAATGTGCAAACAGTGACCTGGGGCCAGGATCGAACCCGGGTCCTCAGTGCCGTGAGGCAGCAGTGCTAACCACTGTACCACCCAGAGAAAGCAGATTTAAGGTGATTGACAAAAGAACCCGAGGTGACAGGAATTTAAAAAAAACACAGCAAGTTATGATGATCTGGACTGACTGCCTGAAAGGTTGGTGTAAGTAGATTCAATGATAACTGAAGGGGGGGGGAGGGGGGGTTCAGCGATGATACCTCTTGAAACAGAAGTTACTTTATTAAGGATTGAGATGAATTATAGGACTGAGTAATCATTATTAACCATTAAACATGTATTTTTAGGACACAGCAGTAATAAGTAATCAAATGGGATTTAGGATAGCTAACTTGCCCGGAAGGACATCACTTCTGATATCTTGTCTTTGTGAAACAAATGCAGAATGCTGGTTTTGCTGTCCTGTTTTTCACAGACAATGAATGCACAGCAAATTACTAGGAAGCATAGCTGTCAGGTTGAAGATCAATCATGCACTGCTTGCATTTCTATTGGGTGAAGTTTAAACACTGCTTGCAATTCTATTGGATAAGTTTAAACGTAGCAGCTTCAGGGATTGGACTGCGTCCAACTGGGGTAGGCTATTGATTTTTGAACGTTGTATAAGTACTGTGTTCTGGGTCTTTGTTTGGCAGATATCCAGTCTGTTCTCCGTGTACACATAACAAGCTTGATTAAATAGCCATCTTGTCCAGGTTGTCGTTGTGTTTTCTCCTCTCTGTACTGAGCTGAGCCACAGGGAATAACCCCTTGTGTAAGCTGACTCAATACACAGATCTTGAAACGCTCCTACATCAATAACCTTTAAAAGAAGCAAAACATTTATAGGACTATGGCAAAAGAAAAGGCAATTGGGACTAATTAGATAGCTCTTTCAGAGAGCCAGCAGACAGGATAGGCCGAATGGCCTCCTTCTGTTCTACAGGATTCCATGAGTCTAATTATTTCTGAAATATTGCACATACTGAAGTACAGTTGAATTAGAAAACATGACAACCAATTAGGCTCCCTTAATCGCCATGTTGTGGCCAGATGATGTGGTTTTAGGTTTTGGTTGAGGGATAAATATTGGCCTGGGCATGAGAAATCCCCTGCTCTTAGAATATAGAACATAGAACAGTGCAGCACAGTATCGGCCCTTCGGCCCACGATATTGTGCCGAACATTTATCCTAACCTAAGATCAACCTAACCTACACCCTTTCAATTTACTGCTGTTCATGTGCCTGTCCAAGAATCGCTTAAATGTCCCTAATGACTCTGACTCCACCACCTCTGCTGGCAGTGCATGCCACACACCCACCACTCTCTGTGTAAAGAACCTACCTCTGACATCTCCCCTATACCTTCCACCAATCACCTTAAAACTATGTCCCCTCGTGACAGCAATTTCCGCGCTGGGGAAAAGTCTCTGGCTATCCACTCTATTCATGCTCTCATCACCTTGTACACCTCTATCAAATCACCTCTCTTTCTTCTTCGCTCCAGTGAGAACAGCCCTCAACCTTTCTTCATAAGACATGCCCTCCAGTCCAGGCATCCTGGTAAATCTCCTCTGCACCCTCTCCAAAGCATGCACATCCTTCCTATAATGATGTGGAGATGCTGGCATTGGACTGGGGTGAGCACAGTAAGAAGTCTTACAACACCAGGTTAAAGTCCAACAGGTTTGTTTCAAACACGAGCTTTCGGAGCACTGCTCCTTCCTCAGGGGAATGTGAATGTGGATTCACCTGAGGAAGGAGCAGTGCTCCGAAAGCCCGTGTTTGAAACAAACCTGTTGGACTTTAACCTGGTGTTGTAAGACTTCTTACTGTTCCTATAATGAAGCGTTCAGAATTGGACACAATATTCCAAGTGTGGTCGAACCAGGGTTTTAGAAAGCTGCAGCAAAACCTCGCGCCTCAATCCCCCTATTAATGAAAGCCAACACACCATATGCCTTCTTAACAACTCTATCAACCTGGGTGGCAACTTTGAGGGATCTATATACATGGACTCCAAGATCCCTCGATTCCTTCACACTTCCAAGAATCCTGCCTTTAACCCTGTATTCAGCATTCAAACTCAACCTTCCAAAATGAATCAATTTTGTGCCAAGGAACCTTTACTGTCTACCTGAGTGAGCAAATGGGGCCTTGGTTTAGTGTCTCATCTGAAAGATGGTACCTGCGACAGTGTAGCACTTCTTGGTACTGCATTGAAGTGTCAGTTTTGATTAAGTGCTCAGATTCCTGGAGTGGGGCTTGAATACACAATCTTGGAAGGGAGACTAAACTCCTTTTCTTTACAGATGAACTAAATAGGTTAAGACGCAGGGTTTGAACCAGTAATAAACACAAAGTGCAGGAAAACTCAACAGATCTGGCAGCATCTGTACTGAGAAAAACAGAGTGAACGTTGAGTCCATATGACTGGTCTTCAGAACTGAGAGGTAGAAATGTGATGGCTTTCATGCTGTTCAAAAAGGCTGAGGGTAGATCAGGTGGAGCAAAGGGAAGGTCGTGGATAGATTATCGGGCGGGAGATTAAATGACAAAGATGTCATGGAACAAAAGGGAACAGAAATGGTAGGAGTAAAAAAACAAAGCAGGGGCAGCATGTGGCACAGCGATTAGCACTGTGACTGCGGCGCTGAGGACCCGGGTTCGAATCCTGGCCCTGGGTCACTGTGTGGAGTCTGTACTTTCTCCCCATGTCTGTGTGGGTTTCATGCCCACAACCCAAAGAAGTGCAGGTTAGGTGGATTGGCCACGCTAAACTGCCCCTGAATTTGAAAAAAAAAATTGGGTATTCTAAATTTATATTAAAAAAAACAAAGCATTGGTAGTAGGTATTGAATAAAGGTAATCTCTCAGCAAATATATGAAAACAAGGTAAAAATTGACACTTGGTTGGAGTGGGGGAAGAGAGAGAGAGAGAGAGAGAGAAGAGAGACAGAGGGTAAAGGTGACAGGGGAAAGAAACAAAAGTTCAAAAAGGAGGACAGCGTTCAGGGTCTGAAGTTGTTGAACTCAATGTTGAGTCCAGAAGGCTGTAAAGTGCCTAATGGAAAAAGTAGGTGCTGTTTCTTCAGCTTCTTTTGAGCCTCACTGGAACATTGTAGCAGGCCGAGAGGAGAAATGTGAACCCGAGAGCAAGATGGTGAACTGGAATGGCAACCGGAAGGTTGGGGTCATGCTTGCAGACTGAGAGAAGGTGTTCCACAAAGTGGTTACCCAGTCTGACGTTAGAAGGAGATTGCATTGTGAACAAATACAGTATACTAAATCGAAAGACGTACAAGTAAATTGCTGGAGTCGAGGACAGCGAGGAGCAAGGAGTCAAGGGCAGGTGTTGCGCCTCCTGCAATGACATGGAATGATGCCGAGGGAAGGGGTTGAGATGTTGGAGCAGGTAAGAGGAGTGAACCATGACAGTGAACAGTCCCTTTGGAAAGCTGACAGCAGAAGGATGAGGAGGATGGTGTTGGCATCATGCTGGCGTTGGCAGAAATGGCAGAAGATGATCCATGGCAGAGCATCATCCAGAGGATGATGGGGTGGAAGTGAGGACAAGGGGAGCCCTAGTATGGTTCTCAGAAGAAGGGGAAGGGGGGAGTGCAGAAGTGAGGGAAAAGGATCGGACACGACTGAGGGTGAGGTTAACCACAGTGGGAGGGTTGGGGAGGTGAACATTGATGGAGGAAAGAGAAAGGTATGTCAGAAGCAATATTGTGGAGGGTAGCATCATCAGAACAGATAGTGACAGAGATGGAAAAACCTGAGAGAATGGAATGGAATCCTTACTGGAAGCAGGGTGAGAGGGGGTGCAGTCGAGGTAGTTGTGGGAGTCGGAGGACTTGTGTTGAATATTAGTAGACAGTCAAATCCCAGAAATTGAGATAGAGAAGCTGAGGAGGGCAAAGGAAATTTTGGAGGTGGACCACATGAAGGTGAGATAAGGTGGAACAGTAATTAACAGTAAATAATTGAACACCAAATATACATTTACCCACACTCCCTAGTATAAAACAAATATGCAACTCACTGTCCCTCTTATCAAGGTTCTTAAAACAGAAGCCCACAAACCAACTTAACTGTTTCTGGCTGGTTTAGGTCTTTAAACACAAAGATTACTGGCCACCTGCTGTGCAATTCACACAGATTCAGCCAGCATCAGTCTGTTTCTCCAAGATAAAAGTTCCTGCCTTTTAATTATTCAGCAAAAATGGTTAGCACTCTTACAGAGTGGCACAGTGGTTAGCACTGTTGCCTCAAAACACCAGAGGAACGGCTTCAATTCCGACCTCGGGTGACTGTCTGTGTGGAGTTTGTACATTCCCCAGTGTCTGCGCAGGTTTCCTCTGGGTGCTCTGGCTTCCTCCCACAATTGAAAGATGTGTGGGTCGGCCATGAAGAATTGCTCCCAAGTGTCCAAAGATTAGCTGGGGTCACGGGGTTACAGAGATAGGGCAGGGAATTGGGCCTAGGTGCTCTTTCAGAGGGTCGCTGCAGACTCGACGGGCCAAATGACCTCCTCCTGTACTGTCGGGATTCTATGATTCTAAGAGAACTCCTCACTGCCCAAATTCAAAGGGGTCCAAAATAGGTATCACCCAGAAGTTAAGGATCGAGCCCAAGATGTATTACAAGGGAGCTGGCTCCCTTCCTATCACCAGCCCTTTCAGTTGGCATAAATGAAATTTGTGCAAGGAATGTTGCAACTGATTCCAGTAAGACAGTGGCCCGTAGGGCGGCATGGTGATGCAGTGGTTAGCACTGCTGCCTCACGGCACCGAGGACCCGGGTTCTATCCCGGCCCGGTTCAATGTCCATGTGGAGTTTACATGGATTTCATCCACACAACCCAAAGCTGTGCAGGCTAGGTGGATTGGCCATGCTAAACTGGCCCTTAACTGGAAAAAAAAGAATTGGGCACTTTAAATTTATAAAAAATTAAAAAGACAGTGGCCTATAGCGTCCACAGAATGCCACTCTTACCAGACTTACCCACCAAGGGATTCTGAAGCCAACAATCACCCAAACTTCCTCACTCAGGCTGGGCAGCACCACCATGGAGTTAGTCGGGTGCGGAAACATAAATCACTTCCCCCTTTTTGGGGGGGGGGGTTCAAAGGGATCATTTATCTGGGGAGGGGGGGGAAGGAGATCTGGGTCAGACACGTTGGTTAGGGAGGGGGTCAGTCAGTTTGGGACAGCATTGCTGGCTAGGCTAGCATTTACTGCCTGCAGTAATCCACGGGAGCAGGAGTTCCGTCACCACACCAATATTTATTTACAATAACGATATTACAGGAGCAGCTACAGTGCTGCTAGCAGTCCAGTCAACTTAAGACTGGCTCACAAAGCCTACACAGGTGATTATATGGGACCCCTCAATGAGCTATCACTGAGGGAGCTCATACTCCAATTGGCCAACCAATAAAGCCAATTGGAGTTCATTACACCCCTCCCCCCATATCCGAGGAATTCCTGCCAGCTGGTATTCCTATGAGCTTCTTCCTGCTCCTCATGTCTGGGTCTGTCACCTCTGTGTCGTCCGCCGGGTCGTTCTCCGAAGTGGGCGGGGTGTATCTTATAGGTGCCCGTCTTTTCCTTGACGACCTCCTTGGAAGTTGTTCTTCCTCCTCCTTGGGGAGAGGTGTCGCGGCGGCCTCGTCGAGTGTGTCCATCTCCGACTCTCACGACTGGATGACAGGGTCTGGAGAAATTGTTCGGGGCTGGGGTGTGGGTATCCTTTCCGTCTGGGCTATCCCAGCTTGAGGCGGTCCTGCTTCGCCTGCCTCCAGGTGTGGTTCCACTGCCCTTATTTGGTCTAGGTGTTTCTTCAGCACCTTACCTCCTATTGAAACCTCATAGGATATGGGCCCTGTTTGGGACTCTACCATGCCTTTGACCCACGTTGGTCCATTCCCATAATTCTTGACCCAAACCGGTGCCCCCACCTGGAAATGTCCCTGTGCCGACTATTATCATGCCCCCTGCGTTGGGCCTCCTTTTGTTTCTCCACTTTCCCTGTTAAATTTGGGAAAAGGAGACTCAGCCTCGTTCGCAGCCGCCTTCCCATTAAGAGTTCAGCTGGCGGTATGCCCGTTGTGGAATGAGGTGTGGTCCTGTAATCAAACAGCCAGCGGGAGATCTTTGTGTCCATTGACGCTGCCGGCTGCTTCTCGAGTCCCGCTTTAAGTGTCTGGACCGCTCTCTCTGCCGGGCCGTTGGTCACTGGATGGTAAGGGGCCGTTTTGATGTGACGGACTCCGTTTTCCTTCAGGAATTTTCCAAATTCCCCACTTGTGAATGCCGTTCCGTTGTCCGACACCAATGCCTCCGGAAGTCCATGTGTTGCAAATGAGGCCCTGAGCTTTTCAATTGTCGATGCTGTGCTTGCCGTGTTTACCCGGTGGACGTCCAACCATTTGGAGTGGGCGTCCACTATCACCAAAAACATTGAGCCCATGAAAGGGCCGGCGTGGTCAATATGCAGGCGGGTCCACGGTCTGCCTGGCCATTCCCACAGGTGCAATGGCGTCGCTGGTGGCACTCTTTGCCCCTGTTGGCACTCCTGGTACCGACGTACCAAGGCTGCTATGTCTGTGTCCAAACCTGGCCACCAAACGTAGCTTCGAGCTAGCATCTTCATTTTAGACACCCCTGGGTGTCCGTGATGTAACTCGGTTAAGATTGCCTGACGGCCTTGAGCTGGAACGATTACCCGGGCTCCCCATAATAGGATACCGTCTTCTACGGTTATTTGGTCCCTTCTGCTCCAGTATGGGTGCATCTGGGGCTCCACTGGTCTTTCCAGTTCCCTTGTTAGCAGTAAATGCTTCATCTTGGCTAAAACTGGGTCTTTTTGCACCCACAACCAAATATGTTGTGCGTCTACTGGTAGGGTGTCCAAAAAATTTAGAGTCATTACTGTCTCCTCTACTTTTGGTATTTGCGGCGGAGTGTCCGGAGGGGAAGTCTGCTCAAAGCATCTGCATTTGCTACTCGCGTTCCCGGTCTGTGCTCCAGAACGTATCTATATGCCGCCAGTAGCAACGCCCAGCGTTGGATTCTAGCTGATGCAATCGGGGGTATTGACTTGTAATCTTTTAATAACCCTAGTAATGGCTTATGGTCCGTCACTATGGTGAATTTCCGCCTGTACAGATACTGGTGAAATTGTTTTACTACGAATATCACCGCCAGTCCTTCCTTCTCGATTTGGGCGTACTTCCTCTCAGCCATCGCCAAGGTCCTCGAAGCATAGGCTATTGGCCGTTCTTCCCCATTCCTTCCTCGATGGGCTAAGACGGCTCCTACCCCGTAGGGGGATGCATCACAAGTGACCACCAACTCCTTCCTTGGGTCGTAATGCTCTAGGACATTTTCGGATGACAGCTGTTCCTTAATGTCCCTAAATGCTCGGTTTTGGCGGCTGGACCATTTCCATTCTTGCCCCTTTTTTAGTAACTGGTGGAGGGGTTCTAGGATGGACACCCTATTTTCAATAAATTTTCCATAATAGGTTACCAACCCTAGAAATGATCGTAACTCCTGGACCGTGGTGGGAGCTGGGGCTTCTTTTATCGCCCTTACTCTGTCTTCTAATGGGTGTAAGCCTGACTTGTCTACTTTATATCCCAGGTACGTCACTTGTGGGGCCAGAAAAACACATTTTTCCCCTTTTAGCCGTACGCCTGCCTTTGCGAAACGCCTGAGCACTTCCTCCAGGTTCCTTAAGTGTTCCCTGTTTGTCCTACCCGTGATTAAGACATCGTCCAAATAAATCGCCACCTGCGGTAGTCCCTGCAGAATATTTTCCATCGTACGCTGGAATATAGCGCAGGCTGATGACACTCCGAAAGGTAGCCTAGTGTAACGAAAAAGGCCCTTCAGGGTGTTGATCGTAGCGAACTTCTGGGAGCCCTTGTCCAGTTTTAACTGCAGGTAGGCATGGCTCATGTCCAGTTTCGTGAACAAAAGCCCACCTACCAATTTGGCATATAGGTCGTCTATTTTCGGGATTGGGTATTTGTCCAACAGTGCGTATTTGTTTACTGTCTGTTTGAAATCTCCACAGAGACATATCGAGCCGTCTGGCTTCAAATTTGGTACCACCGGCGCTGCCCATTCCGAGAACTGTACTGGTCTGATAATGCCGTTGCGCCGTAACCTTTCTATTTCGTCATCTACTTTCTTTCTTAATGCAAAAGGTACCGGCCTGGCCGTACAAAATTTCAGAAGGGCTTCTGGGTCCACGTGCAAAGTTGCTTTGGCGCCTATGATTTCCCCCAAACCTTCCTGGAAGACCTCCGGGTATTTTTGGAGTACTCCACTCAACTGCCCGGTTCCACTCTGGAAAATTTTCATCCAATCTAATTTTAGGTCTTTCAGCCAGTTCCGTCCAATTAAGCTCGGTCCGGAGCCCTCTACTATCGTCAACGGTAATCTGAGCAATTGTTTCTCATATTCCACGGGTACATGAGTCGTGCCTAGAACTTCCAGGGGTTCCCCCGTGTAGGTTTTAAGTTTCGTCAATGTTTTTGTTAGGGTTAGTGGCTGGAGTCCATCTTTGATTTTTCTAAATGCTGCCACTCCCATTACTGATACGGCCGCACCCGTGTCTATTTCCATTATTGTCGGCCGCCCGTTCACCCGTGGGGTAATCCTAACGGGTTCTGCTTTCTTCGTTGCAATATTATATAATTGTTCCCCTTCGGAGGAGGATGGGGCGTCAAGGTTGTGTACTTACCTGCGTCCCCACCTGCTATTCCTCTTTTGCCACCTCCTTCTAGGGTTTCTGTCATTGTTACCCCACTCTGTCTGGTGCCAGAAACGGTCCTTGTCTGTTGGGGGAGCCTCAGCCGGTACTTCCCTCTGTCTCCAGTTAGTCCTGGCAGACTTGGGGGGCAGTTCTGGGGTTTTCCTTTTTCCCACTATTCCTCAGGTTTTTCCTCAGAGCGGCTATCTGGTAGCAGGATCCGTTGTGGTAGTCCCTCTCACAGGTATCTACCTCCATTGGCGTGCCCTGTAGTTCCTGCGCCCCACTTGCTGCCTTTTCTAGGGACAGTGCGAGCTGTAACGCCTGCCTGCAGTCTAGCTCCGTTTCCGCCAACATGCGTTTCTGTTTTGAGAGGTCGTTTATACCACACGCGAACCGGTCCCAAAGCATTTCATTTAGCGTCAGGCCGAACTCACATTTTTCCGCCAGCCTTCTCAGGAGGGTCAAGAAATTTGTGACTGACTCCCTGTCTTCCCGTTTCGCTGTGTAGAATCTGTACCTACGCAAAATGAGGGGTGGTTTTGGGTCATAGTGCTCTTTCACCAATTCCGTTACTTCTTGGAAAGTTTTTGTGTCCAGCGCATCGGGATAAGTCAGACTACGTATAATGGCGAAAGCTGAGGGTCCGCACGCCAACAGCAGGATAAGCCGTCTCCTTTCGTCCGTCAGTATATCATTTGCCCGGAAGAAGTAACACATTCTCTCCACATACTGGGACCAGTCCTCAATAGCAGGGTCGAATGCCTCTAACCTCCCAAAAAACGGCATTTTTAAAACGGCAAGGCTTACCCTCCGAGTGAGGCAGCTGGTCTCCGCAAAATTCTTAGTTTACCTCATCGCCACTGTAGTAATCCACGGGAGGCACGAGTTCCATCACCACACCAATATTTATTTACAATAACGATATTACAGGAGCAGCTACAAACAGTGCTGCTAGCAGTCCAGTCAACTTAAGACTGGCTCACAAAGCCTACACAGGTGATTATATGGGCCCCCTCAATGAGCTATCCTTGAGGGAGCTCATACTCCAATTGGCCAATTGGAGTTCATTACACTGCCCATCCAAGTTGCCCTTCAGAAGGTTGTGAGCTGCCTTTTGAACCGCTGCAGTCCCCAAGGTGTACGTACATTCATAGTGCTATCAGGGAGAGAATTTCAGGATGTTGAAGGAATGGCTGACATACTTTCAAGTCAGGGTGGTGAGTGACTTGGAGGGGAACCTCCAGGTGGTGTTCCCAGGTATCTGTTGCCCTGGTCCTTCTCGATGATATTGGTCGTGGGTTTGGAAGGTGCTGCATAAGGAACTTTGGCGAGTTCTTGCAATGCATCTTGCAGGCAGTACACACGGCTGCTACTGTTGGTCAGTGGTGGAGGGAGAGTGTTTGCGGAAGGGATTCAATCAAGCGGATTGCTTTGGCCTGGTTGATGTCAAGCTTCTTGAGTGATGTTGGAGCTGCACTCACCCATAATTAACTTTAAAAAAATTTAGAGTACCCAATTCTTTTTCCCCCCCCAAATAAGTGGCAATTTGGAGTGGCCAATCTACTAACCCTGCACATCTTCGGGATGTGGGGGTGAGACCCACGCAAACACAGGGAGAATGTGTAAACTCTCATGTACTCTCATGACCTGGGGCCGGGATTGAACCTGGGTCCTCAGCACTGTGATGCACTCATCCAGACAACTGGAGAATAACTCATTATGCTCCTGACTTCCATAGAATCGCTGTAGTGCAGAAGGAGGCCATTCGGCCTGTTGGGTCTGCACTGACTCTGCAAAAGAGCATCCAATTTAGATTTGTAAAGGGCAGCTGCACTGATTAGATGGAGCATTGTATGGGCATTGCTAATTCAGCTGATGTGATGATGCAAAGTGAGCTCATGTGTTAAAGATTCAACTTTTAGGGTAAAGTGTGCCACTTCTTTACTTGACATGAAGCTGTTAAAAACACAACATTTTTGTTTAGCCCTGCATTTTCTTCAGATTCCTTGGATGCAGTCGGCTTGTTTAAAGGGATTTTGTTGAAATGACATATTGATGGAAAGGTTAAATCTATCGAAACTTTAAGGAAGGGTATGGTGATTAACTTAACTATAATTTGGAGAGTTCATCAACAATAATGAAAGCGGCGACGCTTCATGTTCAGATACTTTGGTTGATCAGTAAATCAAAAGTCTCTGTTTCTCAGCAGCCAGACAACCTGAGAGAGACTGGTCCACAAGGAGGGCTAACGTCAAACTGTAGAACCCCTTACAATGCAGGTGGCGGCCATTCGGCCCATTGGGCCTGCACCCACCCTCTGAAAGAGCGCCCCCACCTAGGCTCAATCCCCCACCCTATCCCTGTAACCTCAATAGGGGCAATTTAGCATGGTCAATCCACCATACATCTTAGGACTGTGGGAGGAAACCTACACAGACACAGGAAGAATGTGTAGACAGACAGTCACCCAAGGCCAGAATTGAACCCAGGTCTCTGGCGCTGTGAGACAGCAGTGGTAACCACTGTGCTCCCACATACACTTCAAACATTGACAAATCTGCTGTATTGCTACTGTAATATAAAATTTAACCAAGAATAAATATAACACCCCAAAAAAACAGCAGGAGGGGAAATGAATAAACGGTTATGCTGACGGTGAGAAATGAGAGGGTGCTTGTGTGGGGCAGAAATAATCGCAGCAGTTGGATCAAGTGGCCTGTTTCTGCTCGGATATTTCTGTATAATGTAACTATTTAATCAGGTGACTTACCTCCAATTCTTTTCTTTTGTTCATTTTCAGCTTCATTTTGAATCTCTCTGATGAGTCTCTCGTCATCTTCCTGTCAGAAAATTGAGGTCATTATTGATGGTGATAGCATCAAGACATTGATAACACATTCAAGATTATTGGAGCAATTTCCCGGATTGAATGGACATACAACGAGATGAGCCAGCTAGGCCAAAGGTTAAATACCTGCCACGGGGGCGGCACATGGCACGGTGGTTAGCACTGCTGCCTACGGCGCTGAGGACCCGGTTTGAATCCCAGCTCTGGGTCACTGTCCGTGTGGAGTTTGCACATTCTCCCCATGTCTGCGTGGGTCTCACCCCCACAACCCAAAGATGTGCAGGTTAGGTGGATTGGCCACGCTAAATTGCCCCTTAATTGGAAAAAATAATAATTGGGTACTCTAAATTAAAAAAAAAAATACCTGCCAGCTCAAAACTTCACATCGGGTTTTTTCAGAGCTACAGTGCTAGTTTCTGTCACTTGCAATGCTAAAGGCGTCATTGTAGGTACAACCTGCCAGCTAGAATCAGGAGACTGTGAATTCCTCAGACATCACAACCGGTTCTCACTGGAAGGGGTCAGCTAAAACCAATGCCATGAGATTTGCAGTAAATTAGATGGAAAGATAAGATCGATGGAAATGAAGAATAACTTTGCACTTATACAGAGCATTGGACCAGCTCTGGATGCCCCAAAGAATGTTACTATGAAGTACTTTTGAAATACAATGACAATTACAATATAGGGAACAGGGCAGCAAATTTGTACACAACAGGATCCATAAATAGTAAATGATCAGAGGTGTGTCTCATTGTCATAGGTGCCAGCTTTAAGATGAGATGTTAGACCAATGCCTGGTCTACTATTTTAAGGTCTGACAAAAGATCCGATGGCAGACAGAAGAACAGCAGGGGAGCTCTCCCAGTCTCCTGTACAACATTTATCCTCCAACCAGGTCCACAAATTGGATTATCTCGCTGCTGTTAGTTGGAACTTGTCATGCACAAATTGGCTGTCTTGTTTCCCTGCATTATAATGATGACCCCACTTCTAAAGTACTTCATTGGGTGTAAAGCACTTTGTGATGTCTTGGGGTGCCAATAAATGCAAAAGTGTTTTTTCTTTGACTTATGGAATCAGAGAATATTACAATATCATCTCATAATGGAGCGGATTGTAAAATAAGAGCATAAAAGTACAATCTAGCTCTGTGGAAATATTTCATAAAATAATGTTTCTGTTTCACTATTAAATACTGTTAAATATATAGCACTTATCAACTGCATGCTTATTACCCTTAAAGTGGAAATGGCACACTCTTGAGGTTGCATGGCCTCCAAAATGTACAGCCAGTTAAACACAAGATATTGATATGAAACTGTCATGTGAGAGTGCCTTTGAGAAATGGGTGTTTATAAATGGGTGTGTATATAAGTATCTGTAGTGAGAGTACCTTTAGGAAATGCGTGTTTATTACTGCAGTGATGTCAGAGAGTGGGTAGAGCAGGGCTGTCCGTCAGCTTTTTACTTTCATTTTAGGCCGTTTGCTACAGGGTGTGTTTTAGTTTCGTTTTCAGAGCTCAATAGCTGCAGTCACAGCCAGAAGGTGTATGAATCTCTCTCTGTAATCTAAAGACTGTAAATCGATCCTGGTGATTTAAAACTAACAACAGTAGACTTTAACCTGATGTGCTTCTGGCAAAAGGTGTCATAAGTCTTATGGATGTTAAAAGGAAAGCTTAATGGTTTACTTAGTGTTGTATTCTTTGGGGGTTGTATTTGAATTAATGGTTGCTAAGATGTTCACTGTATGTTTTAAAAAGGTTAACTTGAGTTCATAGAATAAACATTGTTTTGCTTTTAAAAATACTTTTCTATTTCTGCTGTACCACACCTGTAGAGTGGGCTGTGTGCTCCCCATACCACAATCTATTAAAAGTTGTGGGTTAGGTGAACTCCATGATACACTTTGGAGTTCTCTAAACCCTGGCCCATAACGAAACAAGAAGTGTCTGAAAATGCCAACTGTGTTTAATAATTTTCCTGGCATTTTTAAAGACATGTTATCCCAGGGGAAGTAAAAGAAAACGTGTTGTGCAGGAAACTGTACTTTAAAAAAAAAAGTAATTTAGAGTACTCAATTATTTTTCCAATTAAACGGCAATTTAGGGAGGCCAATTCACCGAACCTGCACATTTGTTTTTGGGTGTGGGGGTGAGACACGGGAAGAATGTGCAAACTCCACACGGACAGTGATCCGGGGCCAAGCTCAAACCCGGGTCCTTGGCGCCTTGAGGCAGCAGTGCTTTTTAAAAACATGTATTTTATTCCAAACATGTATCAAAACAGGCTACAACAAATAAACACCCCGGGGAACATACTTCCCAGTAATCAACTGTACAGTCTGTACAATTCCCCCCTCCCCCATGACGAACAGCACCTCAAACACAGTCACAACATCCCCCACCTTTTCTCAAACCCTCTGCAGAGGCCTTTAACTCATACTTTAACTTCTTTAACCGCAGGATGTTGAACAGGTCAGCCAACCAAGCCGCTACCCCCTGGTGGCGATGCCGATCGCCACTCAAGTAAAATCTGCCGCCGTGCAATCAGAGAGGCAAAGGCCACGACATCGGCCTTCTTCCTCTCCATAAGCTCCGGCTTCTCTGAAGCCCCAAAGGGTCCGGGTCCAACTCCTCCTCCACTATCCTATTTTTTTGAAGTTTCACAGAGGCTTTAATCAGACAGAGTGTGACCCCGGGCCACATTGGGAGATATTAGTGAAGGGGGCAGAGGGAGAGGCAGGGAGGGGGGAGAGGGGGTAGGGGGAGAGGCGGGGAGGGGGAGGCGGGGAGGGGAAGAGGCGGGAAGGGGGGGGACTTCTCCACTATCCTGCGAACACTCCTGCCCAGAATCTTCCCAATTTTTCACAACCCCAAAACATGTGCGCGTGATTCGCTGGCCCCCGTCCACACCTCTCACATCTGCTACCCACTGAAAGCACCCACTCATTCTCGCCTGAGTCACCACCTTAAACTGTATCAGGCTCAATTTTGCACAAGAGGTGGTCCTGTTTGCCCAATGCAGTGCCTCACTTCGTACTCCCCATTTGATCTCCACGCCCAACTCCCCATCCCATTTCGCCTTGATCTTCATCACCCGTTCGCCTCCCTGCTCCCCCAGCCACTTGTATACATCCCCAGTTCTTCCCTCCCCATCAACATCAGGAAGCAGCTGTCGCTCGAGCAGGGTGTATCCCAGCAACCTAGGGAAACCCCTCCAGATCTTTCGCGCAAAGTCTCTAACCTTCAGATACCTGAACTTACTCCCTCTCGGCAGCTCAGCCCTGCTCCTCCAGACTGGCGAACCCTTCCTCCAAATGCAGATCCCTCACCTTGACCAGTGTGAGGCAGCAGTGCTAACCACTACCCCACCGTACTGCTCAGAAAACTGTACTTTTCGCAATCTTGGAATCAACGGGCATCTTTCTCTTTGGTACCATCGTTCTTTTACGTAGTAGCCGCCAGGACACCATTTATTTTTCTGTCAAAGGCCATTGATCTGCTGGTTCCGAGGGTCTGAGGAAGCCCAGATAAAACGGAGTTCGCACTGTGACAGGATTGAGTAAATTTGACAGTTTTTAAAAATAAATTTTGATTTGCATATTCTCCCCGTGTTTGCACGGGTTTCGCCCCCACAATCCAAAGATATGCAAGATTAGCAGATTGAACACGCTAAATTGCCCCTTAATTGGAAAAAAAATGAATTGGGTACACTAAATATATATAAAAAATAAATTTAGAGTACCCAATTACTTTTTTCCAATTAAGGGTCAATTTAGCGTGGCCAATCCACCTAACCTGCACATCTTTGGGTTGTGGGGCTGAGACTCACGCAAATACAGGGAGAATGTGCAAACTCCACATGGACAGTGACCCGGGGCCAGGATCGAACACATGTCCTCAGCGCCGTAGGCAGCAGTCCCACCCCAAATTTGGCAGCTGAGGGAGTTACATGTGAACCCTGAGGACGGGGGCAATCCACAATCTAGAACAGAAAACACTGGAAATGCGCAGGTCAGGCAGCATACAGCAGTTAGTGCTTCAGGTCAATGATTTTACATAATTCTGATGAAAGATCATTCACCTGAACATGCATATCCTTCTCTCCCCACAGATTTTGACTAACCTACTGAGTGTCATTTTCGGTTTGTAGTCCAAAATTAGTATGCATCATTCTGACTTTATTTTAATGGGGAAAAAATCTGCAGAATGCACCCTCGAATATGGCACCATTTTCCTTCAATGGATTACCATGAGTGGACTGCTTTTGTTCAGTAATGATGAGTGTTCTTAAAAAAAAGTCCATTTAGAGGACTTGGAGTTACTAATTCCTGACTGTTTCCACTCTTTAAACAGTCAACAGTTAATAAGGTGAATTATAGCTACAAGGAATTTTGTCAGCTCAATTTGTAATTTTGTGACAGGTACAATTGGCTAACTGGTAGCTAAAGAACCGAGGAAATTAATGGTGAAATTCTGTGCCACAGAACCACTATAGTAAAAGAAACATTTACTACTGAAAGATAAATTTAACAGGAAGAAAAACAAAAGAAAACTGAGAAAATCCAATTCATTTTTTCCAATTAAGGGGCAATTTAGCATAGCCAATCCACCTACCTTGCACATCTTTGGGTTGTGGGGGCAAAACCCACGCAAACATGGGGAGAATGTGCAAACTCCACACGGACAGTGACCCAGAGCCGGGGTCGAACCTGGGACCTCAGCGTCGTGGGGCAGCAGAGCGAACCCTCTGCGCCACCGTGCTGCCCTGATATAGACTAATTCAAGGAATATATTTATCCATGAAAAATAACTTCACTGGTGCAAAGACGGGCTTTGATGCACAACAGGTTGTGTTACAAAAAATCAAATGTTCCAAGCAAATGTGGACTTTTAAATCCAATCATGCTTACCCGATATATATGTCATTTAAAGAACTAGTCAGTCTCCAGAAATGTTAGCTGGATCCTTGCAGCATTTGACTCTGTTGGAATTCTGGTTTGCATTGCCAGTTAACACCCAGCTCTATCACTCCACCTCCTCTTTCAACACCTCTACTGACTGAGTTATCAGACGGCTTGCCTGAACATTCAGCCTTGGATGAGTCACAATTTCCAGTCAAACAGTGGAAAGACCAAAGCTACCATCTTCAGACATTGTCACAAACTGCCTTGCCACTGATTCCGTCCGCCATGAACAGCAGCCACCTGTTGCAGGTTGAACCAGCTCAAGCTAATCTGACCCTAAAACGAGCTTTTAAACCCAGACCTCTTTATCAAATGTGCCACCTTATTGAACTTACAACGTAGAAACAGATTTTCAGGTCCAACTAGCCTATAGTAGTGCTTTTGTGTCCCATATGAGCCTCCTTGCACCTGACCAGCCGCCTCAGCACCTAACTTCTACCCTTGCCTAAGACCGGTGTTCTTCAAAGTCGGGGGCGTGACCCGCGGGTGGGTCGTGGGCGGGTCGCGGAGCTGTCCTTCGCGGCGCTCCCGATCGCGCAAATCCCCGCGCAGCAGCCGGCAAGTGGCCTTTAAAATGGCTGCGAACATGTAAAAAAAATTCAGCCGCATTGTACATGCGCGCACAAGCAAAACTATGCGCATGCGTGCCAATGATCTGGCGCGCATGGGCAGTGCTGCCGCTATTTTTTTTAAACGGTCACAGCTTTTTGTTTTACAAGTTCGGGGGGGGGGGGGGTTATTCATTTTTTTCCATTTATTTTATTCATTTAATTTTAACTTTTTTCATTTATTTTATTCATTTTATGTTTTTTTTAACAAGTTCAGAGGGGGGGGGGGGGGGGGGGGGGTTTATTTGATAAAGTTTTACAGGAAACAATGCAGAACTTTGGACAGATGGAGGCTCCATACTCTCCGACACCGGAAGGCTTCCCCTTCATCCAACAGGTTTCATTGGAGGAGCGTGTACGAGGGCCAAAGGGACCCAAAACCATTTCCTCCATTTTTATCAGCAGCAAACAAGGCAAGAGAAAATGGTGGGTCGCTCAGGTCGGCTGGGTTGGGTCGCTCAGGTCGGCTGGGTTGGGTTGCAAAGGTCGGCCGGGTTGGGTCGCAAAGGTCGGCCGGGTTGGGTCGCAAAGGTTGGCTGGTTGGTAAAAGTGGGTCCCCGGAAAATAAGTTTGAAGAACACTGCCTTTGACTATCCGCTGTTGAAAATGTCACCCAGTTTAGAGGCCATTTCATCACTCATCTGATTTATTTCCTCTCTCTTGATATGCTGTGGTAAAATTCTGCTGCTCCCTCCCTCTTTTTCAGAAGGAGATGTCTGAAGGACGAGAGGAGCAGAATAATGACTCAGCATCACTACCATTTTCTCAATAATTCAAACAGAACCTCCTGTTACTATCGCTGGGGAGACACCTACCAAATGTTAGGACAAAAGTTAACAAATTAATATGCAACAGTCAATAATGAGACCCAGCAGACTAAGAAACAGAGGCTGATAATACTCCCTTTAAATTTTCCTTTCCATCACAGTGGTTGCACCGTGTCTCTGCATGTAGGAAATTACAGGGCACAACTTCAAGGCACACAACTCCACACGTATGTGCCAAAATGTTTTCTAAGGGAAGAACCGGAAGCAAAGAAATCGACTTGTTTTTGAAGCATTGTTATTGAAATTGAAACCAGCTCGCCTCTGAGTAGCAGGTTTGTGGAGGTGACAAGGCCATTACTGTCGCAGCAGCTCACTGTCATGTGAACAGGACATTTGGGTGCAGACGTCCACGTCAACAGCCCCAGAATGCAATCAGGCAGCAAATGTTGCAGCTGCCCACAGCCAGTGTTTCAGAAATTACGCATTGACAATTTTAAGAGCCGACGATCACTTCCACAGAGATGGGATACTGGGACATTAAAATAGTACACACCACTTCATGGATTATCTACTCCAATCGGGAATTCAGAAAAAAAAACCTAATTTACCCAGAGAATAGTGAAAATGTCGAACGTGCTACCACAGGGAATGGTTGAAGTGAATAGTATAGAAGCATATCAGAGAGATGGGAATAAAGGGTTACGCTGAGAGATTTAGGCTCGGGTAGTGCATAAACACCAGCATGGACTGGTTGGGCCAAATGGCCTGTTACTGTGCTCCATTTACCTTGAAGATAAAAATGATCAGAACAGTTAGCCACAGGACATGTCTTACACTCTTGCGGGACAATACACTCAATCAAAATTGCCACTGTCCTTGAGTTGACATATTTAAAATAAATGCCCAGACTAACATTACTGGGATTGCACTTTTTAAATTAGCAATTTACTTCCATTTTCACACAACTATTGTCGGAAAGTTTAATTTGGATAATTAATCACAATTAGTTTGTAATTTAGTTATGGCATTCGTCAAATCAAGGTATGTCAACCTAATATAAATTTACACTGAAGTCTGATCATCACACTCACAATTGACAAGGGAGAAAAAACATATGGCTCTTCAGTCAGTGATGCAAGACGTCAAGGTTGAACAATTACTGGTGTGGAACCATCCACCTCCCTGGCAAATAAATTATCAGCTGTGTTCTCTAAATTAAACAACGCATTGTACAAAGAAAAACAAGTGTTAAAACATTTAGTCTTGTGCACTATATTAGTGCAGTTCAACTTACGATGTTTAAAATAAATCACTTTCTTTCACAGTACGTAACCATCTTTGACTTTGCAAATTTTGAATTAAGTTATGCAATTAGCTTTTGTAACTCTATACTTTTTAAATTTTAATATGTTAGTGGAGTGTTGTTTTATATTTAGTACACCAATCAGTCAAGCATTGACTGACATGTATTTTAGACAGACTTTTGGTGGGATTTTCCGTGCCCCGCTACGCCATGTTTTGTGGCAGTTGCTGTCAATGGAATTTCCCATTGTTTGCATCTCCCCCGCTGGGAACCCGCCTTCGGCAAGACAAGATTATGGCAGCACGGTGGCTAGCTCTGCTGCCTCTCAGCACCAGGAACCCGGGTTCAATTCCGGTCTCGGTGACAGTCTGTGTGGAGTTTGCACGTTCTCCCCGTGTCTGCGTGGGTTTCCTCTGGGTACTCCGGTTTCCTCCCACAGTCTAAAGATGTGCAGGTTAGGTGGATTGTCTATGCTAAATTGCCTTTTAGTATCCAAAAAGATGTTTTCGTGAAGTACTCTTTCAGAGAGTCAATGTTGACTCGATAGGCCGAATGGTTTCCGCCTGCATTGTAGGGATTCTATGATCCCGCTGGAGGGAACTGGAGAATTCCAGCCTTGGTGTATTTTCTGTAGCTTAGTTTTGTAATACTATTTTATATTTTTTAATTGACTTATACCAAGCATTGACAGATACAACAAAACATATTGTTATGACAAAGTTCTCAGCTTAAACATGTTGAGAAGTACCTATTTTAATGAAGCTCTACAGGACATACTGTTACCTATAAATCAATTAGAGGCCTGGACCGATTAATCCATGTTCCCTGACATCACAGTGCTGTCTTATCTCAAATAAAGCAGACATCAAAACCATTCACACTTATTACGTTCTATAAATGCCCCTTTTACTTAAGTACCAGGGCAGCACGGTGGCCCAGTGGTTAGCACTGCTGCCTCATGGCACCGAGGACCCGTGTTCAATCCCAGCCCTGGGTGACTCTGTGGAGTTTGCACATTCTCCCCATATCTGCATGGGTCCCACCACCACAACCCAAAACGATGTGCAGGGTAGGTGGATTGTCCATGCTAAATTGTAAAAAAAATAATTGGGAACGTTTATACTTTAAAAAAAAAACTAAGTACTACCCACTTTGTAATCTTCTTCATTGGTTATCCGCAAAGTTATACGTAACTTTTTCAACTCTTATCCTTTGTTTTAAAACTAAAGGAACTGTGATCACAATGAGAAAGACATCACCCAGTAAAATAGCCTCTACAGTCACTGATGGGGGTCTCATTTAATACCAATTAAACAAAGTCTGAGACAATGAGCTCAAGATATCAATCCTGGGGCATGATGGCATATTTTTTCTCCCCTGAACAAATGGGCAAGGAAAATATCATTAAACGTTCTTTTACCTTAGCAAGAAGTCATACGAATAACCAAAACAAAATTCAATGAGGGAATGGGTCCCACAAGCAATTGATATCTTAGAGGGCTTCAGGGTACAATGAGAAATTAAATTAACAGATAATCATCTCCTCCAGGAAACCAATCGCAGATTGATCAAATAACCCTTAAGCCAATTAGGAAATAGCCTTGCATTATGTAGGTGAATCAGATAATTATGTGGGTTGGAAAGTTAGTAAGCAGCAACTTTCACTGAGCAAGTTTGAAACTGAACAGCAAGGATTACAGGAAGAGAACAGGGTCTGAATGTCAACCTGCACCCAAAACTGAACCAGAAAGGGCAGCACAGTGGAGCAATGGGTTAGCCCTGCTGCCTCATGGCGCCGAGGTCCAGGCTCGATCCCGGCTCTGCGTCACAGTTGTGTGGAGTTTGCACATTCTCCCCGTGTCTGCATGGGTTTTGCCCCCACAACCCAAAGATGTGCAGGGTAGGTGGATTGGCCACGCTAAATTGCCCCTTAATTGGAAAAAATGAATTGGGTACTCTAAATTTAAATTTTAAAAAAAAGACTGACCAAGAAAGCAAGTGCTACGGTATGCTAATCAAGTCCTGTCCTGTTTCTGATAATCTACAATTTATTAAAATTTTACTGAGCTTGGTGCTGTTTCCTGTTGCCTATATGTGTCAAATGAACACATTTAGAAATTAAGTTCAAATCGTACCTAGAACCTATATCCAACAAAAATAAAAGTTACAAATGGCTGAAGTTTAAAAAAAAAATGGGATGGACATGGCGTCGCTGGCTGTGCCAACATTTATTGCCCATTCCTAATTGCCCTTGAGGGAACATTAAGAGTCAACTTTTTGCAGTCACATAAAGGCCAGACCAGGTAAGGAAGGTAGGTCACTTCCTTAAAGGACATTAGTTAACCAGAAGGGTAAAATACTCTTGGGTTGTGGATAATGTGGCAAAGATTAATTTTAATGCTCATCATGAATTGCCTAGTGGTAGTGGACCCTCTCCTTGAAGTACTGCTGCTCCTGTGATGGTGGTACTCCCACAGTATTGTTTGGAAAGGGTTTTCAGAATACTTACTGACCAAGTGACAAGATGGTAATGTTTGTCCAAATCGGGATGGCAAGGCAGCACGGTGGTTAGCATTGCTGCCTCAGAGCATTGAGGACCTCCGTTTGATCCCAGCCCTGGGTGGATCACTGTCCGTGAGAATTTTGCACATTCTCACCATGTCTGCGTGGGTCCCACCCCCACAATCGAAAGATGTGCAGGGTAGATTGCCCTTTAATTGGAAATAAAATGAATTGGATACTTCAAATAAAAATAAAAAATCGGGATGGCAAATACTCATGAGGAGGTGATCATACATAATTAAGTTTTAAGTTTTTTTTTCCAAATTAAGGGGCAAGTTAGCGTGGCCAAATCACCTACCCTGCTCATCTTTGGGTTATGGGGTGAGACCCACACAGACACGGGGAGGATGTGAAAATGGACAGTGACCTGGAGCCGGGAGCAAACCCGTGTCCATGGCGCCGTGAGGCAGCAGTGCTAACCACTGCACCACCGTACCGCCCTATCATATGTAATCATTTAAAAAAAATATAAAGTTAGAGTACCGAATTCATCTTTTTCCAATTAAGGGACAATATAGCGTGCACATTTTTGAGTTGTGGGGGCGAAACCCACGCAAACACAGGGAGAATGTGCAAATTCCACACGGACAGTGACCCAGAGTCGGGATCGAACCTGGGATCTTGGTGCCATGAGGCCACAGTGCTAACCCACTGCGCCACCATGCTGCACCCTCTGTAATCATAACAATGAAACTACAGCGATGAACTATGACTGCCAGAGGATACAAGTTCTGGATTATACAGAAATGCTGGAAGAAACTCAGCAGGACAGGCACCATCTGTGGAGAGAGAATCATAGACAACATTTCAAGTCCTGTATTAGACTCCAGACGGTAACTGTTTCTCTGTCCACAGATGTTGCCAGACCTGCTGAGTTTTTCCAGCACTGTTTTCATTTCAGATCTCCAGCATGCGCAATATTTTTGCTTTTATTTCAGGAATATATCGGTGAGTGCATTTTTTTTAAAAAGTCCCACACGTGGTAAAAACAAAAAACTTTGAACTTCTAAATCAGTGATGTTGGATGCAGTTGATAGAGTGATAGCCTTGTAACAAACTTGCTTCCTCCCAAGTAACTTAATTAAATCAGGTCACGTTTATAATTCTAGAAGTTAAATTAAATCCTGGACTGCAGAAACGTTCCACAGGGTTATTTAGGAGCTTTTTACATTACTGAATTGTGAGGAATATAAACTTGAAATAAAAATATTGGGCCTTTGGACAGAAGCCAGGACTTGGATTGCAACTTTCCGAAATGTTCCACAGTTAAATACTCTTCATACCTAAAATTAGAGCCAGTTCAATGAGAAACTGGAATACTGAAGATTAAAGGCTGCCGATCACTTGGGGTGCATTGATATTGGGTACCAGGCATCCAAAATATGCCAAAAGTTGCAGACTATCAACCTCTATGCACACACTGAATACATTATTAAAAGTGCTACTCAGATTAATGAATGATGTGCTACCTTTGATGGTAAATAAGGTTTGGAACAAATTTATTTTGAGGTCTCACAAGTGGTGTAATTTGGGTGGTGCCCGAGGCCGACAGGCTTTTTTGGTTCAACTGAGATGAAGAAGTAACCATTATAGATTCTGCTTCAGATGTGGTGGCACAATAACTGGTGATACGTTTTCCAAAAAGATTTCTGTCGTAGGAGCTGTTATAGTGTTATTATGCATCTTCTTATTTAAATCCATTGCTGATGTCATCAGTAAATACGGTGACACCATTAATTATTACCTGCACATATTTGTATTTAACTGTTGTTAGTTTTAATTCTACTCTTACTGTTATTTCCATGTTTAGCTAATTGCTCAGTTTTTGAGTCCATACTGTATTTTAAAATTTGTTATTTTTATATATTAAAGAAGATAGACTCCCACATCTTTTCGATTACCTTTTTGTGGCCAAGTTACCACAGGGCTATTGCAAAACTGTACTTAAGAGCATCTGATAGACAATATATTCTTGAATTCACCTCTCGTCCTACAGATGCCAGGGTTTTTTTTGGTGTGGTTTGGATCATCAAGCTTATTTTTTTTTGTTCTCCAGAGCTACAGACATTTTCAGTGTAGAAGGAGCCCATCTGATACACTGGTTGGGATTTTCCTATCCCATCCGCCACGGGCCGGGAAATTCCTGCCCAAAGTCAACAGACCTTTGGCTGTTCTGTCAGATTTTCTGTCTTGTCTGTGGCAATTCCCACTGCAGGCTACACTGGAAAATCTGCCCACTGTTTCTGGACCAGCTCTTTGCGAAAACTACCCAAAACACTGGCTGTGTTCTTCCCCCATCTTCTTGTACAAGCAGTTTATGCTCCCTGACCACACTCGCTCAGCTGGAACCAAAGCATTCAAAAAAACTGGCACTCTTTTCAACCTGTATCTGAGCTCCAGGCACCACATCCAATTTGTCACATCTGCCTGCCTCACAGCTCCTCCCTCCCTGAAACCTTTTGTGACAAATGTATATCCGTCGAAGATTTAGTCTGGCATTGAACTTTTTTTTATAGCTCAGTCATGACATGAAAAGGCTTGGAATCCAAGGTTATTCACAGAAATCAATAACTTATTGCAACAATCAGGCAGTTTGCATGAGGGAGGAGCCATGCCACTCCATTCAAATAAAAATATGCTGTGTGATTTGTTCAAGTCTATATTTGATTGGCAGCTTTTTGAATTTAAGATTATTTAAAATCTACTTGGCCCAAGGTACTCTTATATCAGGGTATCAGCAGCCTATAGTTTTAAAATTAGGAATTTTATCTGGAATCTTTGAAGGCGGTCGGATGGAAATCTTTTAAGAGAATATCAGAAACTAGACAACGTGCACAGTAAGGAAGGGACATTAAAAGAAATTGAATAGTTTAGTTATAGTTTTAGCAATACAGATGCAAACCATTTATTACAGACTGCTGAACAAACAGCTAACAAACTGCAAGTTACTGCAAATACCATATATCATGGCGTACAAGTTGATCAACCCGTACAAAATTGAGAGTCAACCTATATGCAGAACGTAAAATGTCAACCATCAATTTTAGCGTAGGTGGTTGCTATTTAGAAATGTTAACAAAAAAACACTGGCAATTCAATGAAATAACGACAAGGAGAGTCTGCAAAGGAGTTAATCAAGTTTATCCCGAGTCGCTTTGGATATGGCAAAATTGTCAGGATCCCACTCTGGATCAGATTTGGAGCTTTTGCTTTCAGAATCATCAAATTTTTTTCTTTTTTTATAAATTTAGGGTACCCAATTATTTTTTCCAATTAAGGGGCAATTTAGAGTGGCCAATTCACCTATCCTGCACATCTTTTGGGCTGTGGGGGCGAAACCCACGCAGACACGGGGAGAATGTGCAAACTCCACATGGACAGTGACCCAGGGCCGGGATTCGAGCCCGTGTGCTCAGCGCCGTAGGCAACACTGCTAACCACTGCCACCGTGCTGCCCTTCAGAATCATCAATAACAAATCATCTTCTCCATCCACTAAATTGGATATTCTGCTTTTTTAAAATCTGATGACAATTTTGCATTAACAGTATGCATGATTTGATTTTTCTTTTAAAATATTTTTATTTAACATTTTCAATTTTATATATAACAAAGCAATAACAAACAACCCAAAACGTTGCCACCCTCCCGCCCCCCAGTCTCCCAAACAAAAAGACCCCCAACAAAAAAAGTCCCCCACCCAAGCAACTAATAGTGATTTGCTCTTTAAAGCAGTGTTCTTCGAAGTAGGGGGCACGATTCCCGGGTGGGTCGCTGGCGGGTGTCGGGAGGGTCGCGGAGCCGTTGCCCGCGGTGCTCCTGATCGTGCAAATCCCTGCGCAGCAGCCGGCTTTTCATAACGTCGGCTGTAAGCGGGCGCGAATATGTAAAAAGAAAATCGGCCGCATTGCGCATATGTGTATGATGATTGGCGCGCATGTGCGCCGATAATCAGGCACGCATGCGCAATGCGGCCGCTATTTTTTTTAAACAGTTGCAGCTTTTTGTTTTACAAGTTCTGTAGTGGTTTTTATTCATTTAGTTTTTTTTCCTTTTTTTTTTACAAGTTCGGGGGGGGGGGGGGGGGGGGGGGGGGTTTATTCATTTTTTTCATTTTACTCTTTTTTTTTTACAAGTTCGGGTGGGTTTTATTTGATAACATTTTACAGGAAAAAAATTCTGAACCTTGGACAGATGGAGACTCCATACTTTCCGACACCAGAAGGCTTCACCTTCATCCAACAGGTTCCATTGGAGGAGCGTTTACGAGGGCCAAAGGGACCCAAAACTATTTCCTCCATTTTTGTCAGCAGCAAACAAGGTAAGAAAAAATGGTGGGTCGCGTAGGTTGGCCGGCGTGGGTCGTGAAGGTTGGCCGGCGTGGGTCGCGAAGGTTGGCAGGTTGGTAAAAATGGGTCCCCGGAGAAAAAGTTTGAAGAACATTGCTTTAAAGTACAGAATAAATGTCTGCCATCCGGTAGAACCCCTCAATTGCCACCACTCATGGAGCACTTGACTTCCTCGAGGTATAAAAACTCCGTAAGATCCCCCAGCCATACTGAGGCACTGGGTGGAGAAGCTGACCTTCACCCCATCAGCACCCACCTTCGAGCAATCAGTGAGGCAAAGGCCAGAACATCCACCCCGCCCCGTCTGCAGCTCCAGCAGATCTGACACCTCAAATATGGCCCCCATAGGACAGGGCTGCAGTTCAATTTGCAGAATTGCCGACATGGTGCTAAAGAAGGAGACCCAGAACTTCACAAGCTTCGGACACAACCAGAACATGAGCACATGGTTAGTCGGACACCGCATTCCATTATCTGATGAAGCCACATTAAGCATCAAGTGAGGTAACATGCATATTTCCACTCTTGTGAAGGTTATTTTCTCCATCAACCAATTCCAATTAGCATATCTGAATGGCTTGTTAGAGGCATGTCCAAATTCTTGGGCTTTTCATTCCTGTTGTCAATGTGATCTAATAGTTTTGTGTTTCTGACACTGATGAATTGCTAGAAACTGGCAATTTTGACAGAGGCCTTTTGGTAGTCTCGGAGTGATCTTGGTCGTCTGCCGTAACATTAGACATTTTCATTATTAAGAGGCTACACAAACTAGGTATTGCTCTACATAAACACTGCATTGCATTTCTGGTGACCATGTAATGATTCTGATAACTTTTGAGGACCCATTCCAATACAAGCTTCTGAAGATCAGGCCAGTGGCTGGTCCTGTTCTCATTGTGCACTTGGTCTTGGGCATCTTCTTCATGGCAGATTCCTCTTTCTTCCACTCTCTCACCATTTTTTAAAGGAACATTAAATTCCCACACTGCAGCAGTTATTTTTTTTAAAAATTTAGATTACCCTATTATTTTTTCCAATTAAGGAGCAATTTAGCGTGGCCAAATAACCTACTCTGCACATTTCTGGGTTGTGGAGGCGAAACCCACGCAGACACGGGGAGAATGTGCAAACTCCACACAGACAGTGACCCAGAGCCGGGATCGAACCTGGGACCTCAGCGCCGTGAGGCGGTTGTGCTAACCACTAGGCCACCGTGCTGCCCGTACTGCAGCAGTTATTCGGTGAGTTAGCAGATGTTATGACTTTTAGCTTGAAACCGGCTTCGCATTTCATTCTTTCTGCAGGACCCATTTTAGTTGTCAGGTGGGGTATGTCTCTTAAACTCCTATCATCATCTTGGCAACATGGTCTATATCGTCTGATTGAGTGGGAGTATAACTCTAAACAAATATTTTTCAGCTGAAAAACGGAGGTTCCTAATGCGAGTATAGACTTAAACATAGGCCGAGGTGAAAAAACTTACAGGGTGAGTATAGGCCTAAAACATGCATTTTGGCACTGAAAAAAGTGGGGTTGTCCTATATACTGGGCCTATTTATACACTGCGATCTATGTTACATCATCCTTCTGCTAAAAATGGATGCCTTACTGTGTTTGCAACTTGATATGTGCTGATGGTGTTCCACCACCTTTTAGAGGTTTTATGCCTGAAGAAAAGAATGATAAAATTAAAGGATTTAATGCACCTAAACCTTTTCACGTGTGGGGCGAAACTTGAAGGCTGGAATCATGAAGATTTAAAGAAATAACTATCCATAAGCACAATTCTTTGTACATGTGCTGTGTGTGAAGTTGGACGGGAGTCCATTCAGATTTCCCCCGCCCCCAAGTGTCTGCATGCCAGGCCTCTCCAGCTTTGGGACTTTGCTCCTTTTTAAATTGGGTACACTACATGAGAGGTAGCTGCACAGAATGGTTGCAAAAGGAATACAGTTGAATTATGAGCATAAAAACTGGGATTTTGATGAGAATGCAGAATTTTCTGTTAAGTATTGGATGAGCATTTAACATTTTGAATTTAACTTGGAACTGAATAAACATTATCTGAGTGGCCCTACAAAGAGTGCAGTGTAAGCAGCCGGTGGTATTCAGCGTTTGCGGAGGCTGGAAATTTAGTCTTGGCGGAAAGGAGCTGATACGTTTTTCAAAATTCTTTCATAGGACATGGGTGTCACAGGCAAGGCTGGCATTTGTTGCCCATCCCTAATTGCCCTTTAACGGAGTGGTTTGCTTGGCCATTTCATAGGGCAGTTAAGAATCAACCAACATTGCGTGGGTCTGGGACATATGTAGGCCAGGCCAGGCAAGGATGGCAGATTTCTTTCCCTAAAGGACATTTAGTGAACCAGATGGATTTTTACAACATTCAATTATGGTTTCATGGTCACCAATGCTGAGACTAGCTTTTAATTCCAGATTTCTTAATTATTTGAATTTAAATTCCACTAGCCGTCATGGTGGGATTTGAATCGGTGTTCCCAGAACATTAGGCTGGGCACCTCAATTACTAGTCCAGTGACATTTTTGCCTGCAGTACTTGTAGTAGTTCATGTAAGCTAAAGGCAGTAAGTATTTAAAATCTTTTGC
Organism: Scyliorhinus canicula; assembly: GCF_902713615.1. Classification (NCBI taxonomy): domain Eukaryota; kingdom Metazoa; phylum Chordata; class Chondrichthyes; order Carcharhiniformes; family Scyliorhinidae; genus Scyliorhinus; species Scyliorhinus canicula. The sequence goes on along the minus strand of NC_052160.1, from coordinate 59,712,708 downwards.
CCAGTATTCGAGAGCTTGATGCAAATTAGTAAAAGAAAAAGATATACAAACTGCAAAATGGATATAATCTAAACTAAGATACGGCAAAGTAGATTGTTCGTCCGGACTACAGTTTGTGGACAGTAGGACACATCTGCAGCAGATGCCTCCATTTCAAATCTCTCCGGCAATTATTAATTGTAAAACTGAGTGATAGATTTTTGTTAACAAAATGTATGAAGGGATATGGGGCAAAGGCAGGTACATGGTTTGAGGTCTGAGATCAGCCATGATCTCACTGGATGTCAGAAGGACTAAATGACCAACTCCTGTTCTGAGTGAACTTTCAGGTTTGTGTGGATCAATTACCAGGTTATATTCTCCATTTATGAGGGGAAGCACGAGAGAGTTGTGCAGTTCAGAGTATCTATATTTGACACAAATTAGTAGCTTCAATTTTTGACTGGGTCTGCCCAATTTACACATATAAATTAGACAAGACCAACTGAAAAATTGGGTAACAAAATCTGGCATTACATTACATTCCTCCTTTTGAAGTGCAGGGGCATAGGATCGTGGGCAGTACAATGCATTTCAGAAAAAACACAGGGTTGCTTGATTGAAATATGTAAATGAGCTCCCCTGCATGCAATTCACCAAGATTCATGTGCTATTCATAATTACATCTGTGTCAAGTGGATGTGCTGCATTGCTTGGTAATGGTACAGTTACACTGAGAAAGTACTTTTGAAAATCTATGTTCCAAGGATGATTTATTGACAGTTTCTTGCTTTTGGGCACTTGGATTTCTCAAGAGTTCCTTTGGTGTGCTTGCGGTGGTGGAGAAATGAGAGTGTGTAACCCCAAAGGTCCAGGTTAATGTCCTGGGGACATGGGTTCAAATCCCACATGGTAGATAGTGGAATTTAAATACAGTTAACAAATCTGGAATGAAAACAGGGCAATGGCAAACTATCAATGATGGTTGTAAAAATAAATGCTCATGATTCTTTAATAAAAAACACTGTGCTCACCACCAGTATTCTATGTACATAACTACAGTGTACATTACTTTAGAAAGAACTGGCATTTGTAATGGGCCCTGTTCCCAATGAAAGCAGGGGCAATAAGCTGAATGGCATGAAGACACACAAATGCTTGGCTAACTTATTCTGGGCGCACCTTTTAAATGCACTAATCATGGTATGTCAGAATCTCTGCAAGCAGCACATTACAGAATCCCTACTGTGCAGAAAGAAACCATTCAGGCCATCGAGTCTGCACTGGCCCTCGGAAAGAGCACCCTGCACTTAGGCCCACGCCTCCACCCTATCCACACAACTAAGTTACCCCACCTAACCTTTTGGACACAAAGGGACAATTTAGCATAGCCAATCTACCAACCCTGCACATCTTTGGTCTGTGGGAGGAAACTGGAGCACCAGGAGGCAACCCAAGCAGACACGGGGAGAAAGTGCAAACTCCATACAGAGTCACCCGACCCCGTAAATGAAGCCGGATCCCTGGAGCTGTGAGGCAGCAGTGCTAACCACTGCAAACGAACAATGGATAACTGTCTTCACAGGGCCTGGATAAGTAGACAGCTAGATATAAATATGTGCCACCCGTTACTAAACTTACAGCCATCACGGAACAGAGGATACCTCATAATAGTACTGTCCAGCTCAGGTTGAAACCTGCTGCCATCTCTTTCCAGGCATGTGACACTGATGAACTATGATGATTGTGGCATCACAGCCGCCCTTTTTTGTAGCAACCTCAACGAGTATCACATTTCCTTCAGCAGCCAAATAGGAAGTCAGCTGATGGATATTTATATGAATCTCACACCCTCATTGTGAATTTCTTTCACTTCATTTTTTTTGCCCTCAACAAGGCTGAAGGACACTGCCCCAAGACTAACATTAGATTGAGCCTTACTTCATCATACAAAGATTAATGTCCCCAAACTTGACAGATTTTCATATACCTCATGTGAAATTTAACCAAAATGTTATCTTCCACCATCATCAGCCACTGTGATTGCTGCAGGTGTATAAATCTGAGCCCGAAGGCTGTATGGTGGCGCAGTGGTTAGCACTGCTGCCTCATGGCCCGGGGTCCCAGGTTCGATCCTGGCTCTGGGTCACTATCCCTGTGGAGTTTGCACAATCTCCCCGTGTTTGCGTGGGTTTCGCCCCCACAACCCAAAGATGTGCAGAGTAGGTAGATTGGCCACGCTAAATTACCCCTCAATTGGAAAAAATGAATTGGGCACTCTAAATATAAATAAATAAATAAAATAAGTCCGAGCCTGGAGCTCTGCAAAAAAACAATAACTCATTGTGGAACAAAGGTGGGTATAACACACTTCACTTTGATCTGGTGTAACCTTCACTTCATACTGAAAGATCTATCTGAAAGCTGCCCCTTCAAACTAATAAAGTTGTAGAAATTATTCAGAAGGCGGAAAAAACATAATAGGAACAAACTTGCAGATGTATTGGGAAATAGAATTTGTTTGTCGGTGTTTTAGCCTACAAAGTGTTTTTGACTCTTTTAACATGGTGTTTTAGACCATAAAACATAGGAGCAGAATTAGGCCACTTGAGTCGGCTCCGCCATTCCACCAGGGCTGACATGTTTCTCATCCCCATTCTCCTGCCTCCAAAGTCTCTGTGACAATGAGTACCACAGATTCACCACCCTCTGACTGAAGAAATTCTTCCTCATCTCTGTTTTAAAGGATCGCCGCTTCAGTCCGAGGCTGTGCCCTCGGGTTCTAGTTTCTCTTGCTTGTGGACATATCCTCTCCTCTATCAAGGCCTCTCAGTATTCTGTAAGTTTCAATGAGATTCCCCCCTCATCCTTCTAAACCCCATCGAGTACAGACCCAGAGTCCTCAACCGCTTCACATATGACAAGTCCTTCATTCTGGGGCTCATTCTTGTGAACCCCCTCTGGACCCTCTCTATGGCCAGCACATCCTTCCTTCGTATGGGGCCCAAAACTGCTCACAATATTCCAAAGGGGGTCTGACAAGACCCGCACACAGCCTCAACAGTACATCCCTGCTCTTGTATTCTATCCTTCCAGACGAGAATGCTAACATTGCATTTGTCTTCCTAACTGCCAATAAAGTTACAGGTTAGCCTTAAGAGAATCCTGAACAGGACTCGTAAGTCCCTTTGTGCTTCTGATTTCCGAAGCCTTTTCCCATTTAGAAAATAGTCTATGCCTCTATTCCTCCGACCAAAGTGCATAACGTCACACTTTTCCACATTGTATTCCATCCGCCACTTCTTTGCCCACTCTCCTAGCCTGTCTAGGTCCTTCTGCAGCTTCCCTGCTTCCACAACACAACCTGTCCCTCTACATACTTTTTTTACCATTTGCAAACTTGGTAACAATGCCCTCAGTTCCTTCTTGCAAAATAATCTATTTTGTGAATAGCTGTGGTCGAGTGTCAAGATGGCGCAGTGGTTAGCACTGCTAAATCACAGCACCGAGGACCCGGGTTTGATCCTGGCCCCAGGTCACTGTCCGTGTGGAGTTTGCACATTCTCCCCGTGTCTGAGTAGGTCTTACTGCCATAACCCAAACATGTGCAGGATAGGTGGAATGGCCACGAATTGGAAAAAAAAATGACTTGGGTACTTCAAAATTTTTAAAAAAGTGAACAGCTGTGGTCTCAACACTGACTCTTGAAGAACCACTAGTCACCGGCTGCCATCCTGAAAAGGGCCCCTTTATCCCCACTCTGCCTTCTGTCAGTCAACCAATCCTCTGTCCATGCTAGTACCTTGCCCCTAACACCTTGTGCTCTTATCTTATTTAGCAGTTCCTGTATGGCATTGTGTCAAAGGTCTACTGGAAATCCAAATAGATCATGTCCACTGGTTTTCCTTTGTCTAACTTCCTCGTTACCTCCTCAAAGAATTCTGATTTGTCAGGCATGACCTCCCCCTTGAAGAACCCATGCTGACTCAGTCCTATTTTAAGTACTCCGCAATCACATCCATAGACTCCAAAATCTTACCAACAACCAAAGTCAGGCTAACCAGCCGATAATTTCCTGTCTTGCGCCTCCCTCCCTTCTTAAACAGGGGTGTTATATTAGCCATTTTCCAATCCTCTGTGACTCTCCTTGCCTCCAGTGATTCCTGAAAGATCACCACCAATGCCTCCACAATTTCCTCAGCTATCTCCTTCAGAACCCTGGGGTGAAGTCCATCCGGTCCAGGTGATTTATCCATCTTCAGACCTTTCAGTTTCTCCAGCACCTTCACCTGTGCGATGGCCACTTCACTCACCTCTGCCCCTAGACTCTCCTGAAGTTCTGGTATGCCACTGGTGTCTTCCACTGTGAAGACTGATGCAAAGTATCTATTCAGTTCCTCTGCCAATTTTTGTTTCCTATTACTACTTCTCCATCCTCATTTTCCAGCAGACCAATGTCTATTTTTGCCTCTCTTACCTTTTATATATTGGAAAATACTCTTGCAATCTTCATTTATATTACTAGCTAGCTTACACTCATATTTCATCTTCACCCCATAATGCTTTTTTAGTTTTCCTCTGGCTGCTTTTAAAGGCTTCCCAATCCTCTGGCTTCCCACGAATGCTCGCCACTTTGTATGCTTGTTCCTTTGCTTTTATGCTTCCCTCGTCAGCCATGGTTGTCTTGCCCTCCCCTTAGCCTGTTTCCTCCTCTTTCGGATGATTTTCTGTTGTATCTCCTGAACAACCCCCAAAACTCCTGCCGTTGCAGTTCAACTGTTGTTCCTGCTTGGCTCCCCTTCCAATCAACTCTGGCCAGCTCCTCCCTCATGTCTTTATTTACCATATTTACATGAAAAACCATTACATCTGATTCCAGCTTCTCCCTCTCAAACTGCAGGGTGAATTCTATCACTTTGTGGTCACTGCCCCTGAAGGGTTCCTTCACCTTATGTTCAGGTCTGCCTCATAACACATCACCAAATACAGAATTGCTTGTTCTCTAGTAGGGTCTACCACAAAAAAAACCCAACACGTAGACATTCCACAATGCCTTTTCTTGGGATCCGCTACCAATCTGATTTTCCCAGTGCACCTGCTATCGATTGAAGTCTCCCATGATTAATGTAATGTTGCATTTCTTATCTCCTGATTTATTTTCTGCCCCACACCCTGATTATTGCTAGGGTGCCTGGACGTAACACCCATCAGGGTCTAATTTAATTTGTGATTTCACACAGATTCTACGCCTTCTGACCTTATATTGCCTCTCGCTATCGATTGAAGTTCATCTTTTACTGACAATGCAACTCCGCCCCTACTCTGCCCATCCTTTCGATAGGACACACATCCTTGGATATTTAGATCCCAGCCCTGAACCCCCTGCAGCCACGTCTGTGATGCTCACAACATTGTACCTGCCAATTTCACTGTTTTGAATGTGGTGTGTGCATTTAATATCTTGGGTTAATGCCCATTGTTTGGCAAATTTGTACAAGAATAAAGTACTGTGCAAATTGGAAATCTGAAATAAAGAGAGGAAATTCTGGGAATACTCTGCAGAACGTTGATTTGACAAGCAGAAACCATGATTTTCTGGTTGCTGTCATTTTAATTCTCCTTGGCACTCCCACTGGCTTTCTGTACTGTTCTACTGAAGCTCAGTGTAAATTGCATAAACAACACCTCATTTCCCGAATGGTCACTTTTCATAGCCTTTTGGATTCAACATAAACAAATTCAAAAATTTCAAATAGTTAACCCTGCCTTTCTTTTTCTTTTGATTGGCGACTGTTGGCAGCGATTCTACCTTTCCATTTCTGGCTTAGACATATTTTTAAAAATGTACCCCATTGCTATCTTTTTGCCTTTTACCCTTCCAAAGGCTTTGCCTTTTATTCTTTCATCCTCTCCCCACTTTCCCTGCTCAACTTTAAAACGGTTATATCTCAAAGCGCTCTCAGTTCCCTTGAAGTGTCACCAGCCTGAAAGGCTAATGGTTTCTTGCTCCACAGCTGCCGTCAGATCTGCTGAACATTTCCAGCATTTCCTTTTATTTGACATGTTTGTATCTCAATAAGCAAAATGGGAATTTGAGAGTTGTTTGCATACCACCCCCACCCCAAGTCTCCTCCAAAATGAAATTGCTGTCACGATAGTCAAAGACACCTGACTGAAACAACGAAAATGTTTCATGGATAGCAACACAAACATAATAAATAACATATGGTTATGCAGAGGAGTCTCTCCCTCTCTTGTGAAGAATGATCAACAAAACGTTGGGAGAAACACTTGATCTTCTGCTGCAGGATTTAACTGTTTCAGGGCAGATTTTAGACAAATTACCCAGACACGCAAAACAATTAGAATGATAAATCTGCATTAATTGGCAGCACTGCGAGATCATGGGACATGAGTCACTCTTGCACCTGGGAACCTTAAATTGGAATTAAATTTTCTTTTTAAAAAGTGGCTATTACACAAGTTCCCAAGGCAGCTGCCTAATGGTATACGCTCTAAATGACTAGTAATTCCACATATGACACCACTGTGCATTATAACTGCTGGTGTTTATTTAAAGGTGGCCTTTTGGGACATTTCTATTTACTTCATGTTAGTAGGGCTATTCAGCATTCAACACAACTGTGCAAGGCTATGCAACGTGTCCTCTTGTTCAAAATTAGGAGTTTCCATTCCATTACTGAAATCTTCCATTTTTGCTTGTTCATTGGATGGAGCCAGTCCCAGTCCTGTACCTCACTCAAGAGACCAAACTTCATACTTCAGTTTTCGCAATGGATGTGACCAGGAGTCTCGTTCACAGACCATCACACCCAGTCAATGCAATTCAGTAACCAAACTGGTGCACACTGCGAGCCTAATTAAGTTCGGTGAACATGGCACAGATCCATGATCAAATGCAAGGTCAACACAGGCTGTACTGTCGCACCTTGATGACTACCTGAACAAAGATGCGTTATTATAACACAGACCAGTGATTGAAACTGAAACCTCCCAGTCCGTAAAGCTCAGCTACTTGCTGCTCAAACAACAGAGCCATCTCTTGAAATGGATGAGGGAGTGGGCATATGGGCAGCACGGTACCATAGTGGTTAGCACTGTTGCTTCACAGCAGCAGGGTCCCAGATTCAATTCCCGCTTGGGTCACTGTCTGTACGGAGTCTGCACGTTTTCCCTGTGTCTCCATGGGTTTCCTCCGGGTGCTCCGGTTTTTTTCCACAAGTCCCGAAAGATGTGCTGTTAGGTTATTTGGACATTCTGAATTTCCCCCTCTGTCTACCCTAACAGGCGCTGGAGTGTGCCGACTAGGGGCTTTTCACAGTAACTTTGTTACAGTGTTAATATAAGCCTACTTGTGACACTAATAAAGATTATTATATGCATGATAGATGCAGTGTAATGTGGGTAAAAGTGAGGTTATCCACTTTGGTAGCAGAAATAGGAAGGCATATTGTTATTTGAATGGGTGCAAATTGAGAGAGGTGGATACACAAGACTTGGTGCCATCATGCATTAGTCACTGAAAGTGAGTGAGCAGGCACATCAGACAGAAAAGAAGGCAAATGGTACAGTGGCCTTCACAACGAGGGGATTTGAGTATAGGAATAGGGGTGTTTTACTACAATTATATAGGGCATTGCTGAGGCCACAACTGGAGTACTGAGTGTAGTTTTTGTGTCCTTATCTGAGGAATGATGTTCTTGCTATGGAGGGAGTGCAGCAAAGGTTTACCAGGCTGATCCCTGGGATGGCGGGACTGTCATATGAGGAGAAACTAAATTGGTTAGGATTATATTCTTGGGAGTTTAGAAGAGTGAGGGGTATCTCATAGAAACTTCTAAAATTCAAACAGGATTAGACCGGATAGATTCAGAAAGAATGTTCCCAATGGTGGGGGAGTCCAGAACTAGGTATCACAGTTTGAGGATAAGAGGTAAGCCTTTAGAACTGAGGTGAAGAGAAATGTCATCACCCAGAGAGTGGTGAATCTGCGGAATTTACTACCACAAAATGTAGTTGAGGCCAAAACATTTGTGTAATTTCAAGAAGGAATTAGATATAGCTCTTGGGGCTAAAGGGATAGTGGGGTGGGGGGGAAGAGGAGGTGGGATCAGTGTATGGAACTTAATGGTCAGCCATGATCATAATGAATGGCGGAGCAGGCTTGGGGCTCAATGGCCTCCACCTGCTTGTATTTTCTATGTATATGGATTAATTGGTTATGGAAATTTCCTGGTTTATACAGTAGCGCCATATTAAAGTTGATTGGATAGCCCCAGCATAAGTTGCTTAAAAATCATTGCCACGGAAGAGACAGACAACAAAGACATGTTAAAAAAAAATGTTTTAAACTATAACCTGCAGAGATGTCCTTGTACACATCAGCTTTTAAAAAAAAAATATTTACAATATGGTGCAAAGCTGTAACAAAGTGTTACTTTCCCAGGAAAATGTGCTTCCGCAAGAGTGACATTATTCAAAATCTACTGCACAAATACACCCTGATGTTTATAGAAGAAAATAGGATTTAAAGAGAAAGGGGGTAGGAGGTCACAGGCACAATATTCTAACGAGACCTACTGTCCAGATTTATTGGCTCACTCAGATATGATTTTAAATTTCTCTTGCAGCATTTGATCCCAAATGGTCTTAAAGGAGCACCTGCCAAAATGTGTAAGCTTTGATTTATCTTGCTATTTTGAACTTCTGAATTTGGAACCCGTTCAAAAAGGCAATAGTCAATTACTAGAGCTCCTGCCTTCACCATTCCCAAATGACTGCAGATTCCATACATCAGCTCATGAGGAAGGCACCGATGTTGACTATCCAACAGTAGACTGGCAAAATGCCAAGTCACCTGCAGCGAGTGCCATTAGCAACCTGGGGCTGATGTGGGATTATCTTCATTGGTTTGTGTGTCAAAGTGAGTGAACGCTTTCAACAAAAAGATTAACACAAATTGGCCAAGAGCACGTAAGACACAACTAGCAATAATGAGCACTGCTAACTGTAAATGTGTGTTTTAATAGTTATACGTTGCACATTTACAGACAGTGCCAGATTTAATTCTGGTCAGTTTTTTTTTCTGATCAGCTTTAAATACTGACAATAATCTGTTCACAACAAATGCCAAAATACTGCCATGGAAAAATCAAAGCTATAGTTTGCTCAGAAACCTGTCAATAAAGATTGGAGGACAATACAGAAGGATCTGGAATACCAACATAGATTGTGATTAGTTAATTAATGCTGTCAGTCTAAACATTTTGCACTTAAGGCTTTAGAACTGGAAGAATGAAAAATCAGAAAATATATTCCAGGATACATGGCGATAAAGTAGGTATAGCAATCGCAGAAGTTGATGCTTCACATGAAGCATAATCACTCACATAGGCCTGTTGGGGTGAATGACCCCTTTCTGTTCTTTAATTTTATTTTAAAATAAATTTAGAATATCCAATTCATTATTTCCAATTAAGGGGCAACTTAATGTGGCCAATCCACCTAACCTGCACATCTTTGGATTGTGGGGGTGAAACCCTCCAGACACGGGGAGAATGTGCAAACTGCTCACAGGCAGTGACCCAGGGCCGGGATTCGAACCCGGGTCCTCAGCGCCGTAGGCAGCAATGCTAACCACTGTGCCACCGTGCCGCCACTGTTCTTTAATTTCTAAGTCAATCTATATACACAAGACATATTTTCTAGCTTTAATTGAAAGCAAAAGTGTGGCACAAGGGAAAACCTGGGAAGTATTAACAAAATATCAGAGGACAAAATACACAGTGGAAAATTCAAATGAACGGTTTCCAATTTTCCCTCAGAAGTATAGATAAATGTCTCCGATGGTAAATACTGCTGTCAATTTTCTTGTTCTTCCTGAGCTACAAAGAACCAAATTAGCCTGACAAAAACGATTCAGAATGGAAATTATGTAGATTCGGGGAAGATCAGTTTAAATATTTCTCAATGATCCTGGTAAAGGAAGGACTAAATTATGTGGGGAAGTAAGGTGCACTGAGGACCTGGAGCGTATTCAATCAAGGATTTTAAAATGCTCAGCAAAGGAATGATTTGAAGATAGGAATAGACACCTATAAAAGTAAAGTACTGTCCAAAGCTCGTCAAAAATAAGCATTGCGGGACTTCTGGTGACATCATGTAAGAGCAAGACGCTCGAAATGTGGCTCTCGGTAGGGTCATTGTTATTGATCACTTTTGCCCGGTTTTTCGAGAGCCTTTGGTGTCCAAGCTAGGGCTGGAGAGTGGGTGGGCTCTTTCCCAACAGTGTTGAATTTGTTAACTAAAAAAGCTAATACTAAGGCGGCTCAGGAGGGCAGCCCATCGAAGGAAGCTGGAGGAGGAAAGATGGCTGCCACAGCCATTACATTAGACATGTTGGCCGTTGTAATGGCGCAGGAGCTGGAGAAATTCGGCAAACAGATAGGCAGGCAGTTTGAGCGGCAGGGTCTGGAGATTAAACAATCCTTTAAAGCCACTGTCGAGGAAGCTTTGGGCCCAATCCTCGAACAGCTGGTGAGAACCGCGAACATGGTGCGAGCACAGGGTGAGTCGTTGAAGGGGGTGGAAGAAGAGGAGGCCTTGTCGGGGCATGAGGACCAGTTTGCCTCACTAGACGCAGAGTTGCTGCTAGTGGCGGATAGCAATAACGCCCTGAAATCAAAGGTGGAGGATCTGGAGAACAGATCATGCTGGCTAAACCTCAGATTGGTGGGGCTGTCGGAGGGAGTGGAGGGCTCGAAGCCGACCCAGTATTTTGCCGCAACTTTCTCCTGATTGGTGGGACGGGATGAAGTGCTTGCTCCTCCGGAGTAGCATAGAGCGCATCAGGCGCTTAGGCAAAAGCCTAGGCCGAATGAGCCTTCGCGGGCGGTGATAATCCACTTCCACAGTTGTCAAAGGATGGAGAGGGTCTTGGAGTGGGCAATGAAGATTCAGAATATCGTCTGGGGCTGGAACACGGTGCAGATATACTAAGACATTGGGATTGAGCTGGCGAAGAGGCGTGTAGCCTTCAACAGGGCAAAGGCAATGTTAAATAATAAGGGCGTATAATTTGGTGTGGCATACCCGGCACGACTGCGGGTCACAATGGACTCAAATGGCTACTCGCTGACACGCTGGAGCAGGCCTTCATCAGGGAGAAGAAGTTGGGACCACTGTGAAGCAGAATATGTGCGCGTATGAAGGAGGGTCGTTTGTAATTTGTACCAATGCTGTGTGTTCTGTTATTTTTGCTCTTGTTATGTTTCACTTGGAGAGAAGAAGGAATTGTTGATTTGGTGGCGACTTGGGGCACAGTGGTGAGAGAAGGGATGTATTGGCTTGTTGCCTGAGGGGACATTGGAGGGGACCCTGGATGGGGCCACCATGCTGGCGCGAGAGCAAGGGGTGGCTAGCAAACGGGAGTGGTGGGGGGAGGCGGCTTCAATCTGTTGGGCGGGGGCAATAGGTCGAGCTGTTTATTTGTGCGGTGGAGGATGGGGGAGGATGTGGCGGCAGGCAGTTTGTGGGTCTAGAAGGGGATTGGGGGAAGAGTGCACTAACAGTGACCAGGGGATTTTCTTTGTCTCACCCTAAGGGTGGGGCCGGTGGTCATCTTAAGTGGGCCTGGGACCCAGGAATTGTGGTAGGAATTTTGCACCAAGGAGCAGATGGCAGACCCGAAGGGCAGGGATGAGAGATTCGTCATCTGGCCTGGTGGGGCCAGTGAAGAGGGCAAGGGTTTTTCCCATTTGAAGGATTTGGGGGCTGATATGGTGTTCCTGCAAGAAACTCACCTGCGGGTGGGGGACCAGATCAGGTTGCGGAAGGCATGGGTGGGCCTGGTCTTGCACTCTGGGTTGGGTATTTTATGAGGGCTCTATAGGTCGGATCAGCCAGAGGACAAGCAGGGGATTGAGGTGGTCTTGGAGAGATTTGAGTTTCCTCAGGTGGGGGACGAGTTGCGGGAAGAATAGCAGGCACTGATGGGGTTGGAGGAGGTCTGCAGAGCCATGGCAAAGATGCAGATCGGGAAGGTGTTGGGATCGGATGGGTTCCCAATAGAATTCTAGAAGAAATTTGCAGATTTGCTAGCCCCTTTGGTGCAGGGGATGTTTAATGACTCATTGGCATGGGGGTCTCTCCTGGATTCGCTAGTGCAGGCGCCCATCTTCCTCCTTCTGAAGAAGGACAAGGACCCCACAAAGTGTGAGTCGTACCGCACAGTTTCTTCGCTTAAAATGGATGCAAAACCTTTGGCCATGGTCATGGTATTGAGGTTGGAATTTTGCCTCCTGGAGGTAGTGGGAGAAGACCAGACATGATTTGTGCAGGGTAAAAAGTTGTCCTGTAGTGTGAGGCCGTTACTGAACATAGTTCTCACACAGGTGTTGAGGCCAGACGCGGAAACATGTGTGTCTCTGGACGCAGAAAAGGCAATCGACAGTCAGATGCTATTTCCTAGGGTAGGAGAGCCAAGTAGGGGACATAGGTTTAAAGTGCATGGTGAAAAGTTTAGAACAGATATATGAGGCAAGTTTTTTTACACCGAGGGTGGTAAATATATGGAGCGCGCTGCCTGGGGCGGTGGTGAGAGCAGGTACGATAGTGGCATTTAAGGGGCATCTAGACAAATATATGAATAGGGTGGGAATGGAAGGATACGGACTCTGTAAGTGCGTACTGTTTTAGTTTAGGCAGGTACCATGGTTGGCGCAGGCATGGAGGGCCAAAGGGCCTGCTCCTGTGCTGTATTGTTCTTTGAATGGAGCTACCCATTCGCCATGCTAGAGAAGTTTGGGATTGGTCTGGTGTTTGTGTCATGGGTTAGGCTATTACATGATGCACTGTCTGAGTGTGTGCAGACGTAGCAGGGATGTCCTCTGTCCCCTCTTTTGTTCCCGTTGGAAATTGAACCGTTGGAAATCGCTTTGAGGGCCTCGGATAAGTGTGGAGGGATTTGGGGGGGGGGGGAAAGAGAAAGAGAGAGAGGAGAGCATAGGGTGTCCCTGTACGGGGATGATTTGTTGCTATATGCAATGAATCCTGAGCCAGCTATGAGGACACTGGCAGGACACTGGAATGGCGCATATATCTCCAGGTTCATATGTAGAGAATGCAATTAGCAGTGCACAGCAGACTGTTGGAGTATGGTGCGCTTTGCTACAGAGTAGTTGAGGGGGAAGTGGATATTTGAAACAATGGAATAGACAATATTATCGGGAAAAGGGCAATAGATATAACGGGCTGCATTGCCTCTTTCTGTGCCTGTAAACATCTCCACTCTCTAATCATGATGAGCAGACACCACTGCAAGAAATAAAGATGAGCTTTTTGTTTGTAAATTGCAATAATCCTGAAATGGACACTAAGAATATCAGACAAAAGTCAGTGCCGTTTTCCTTTTGGATGCCAAGGCATTCATTTAATGTGCCAAGCTTTTGTGAAAGTGAAGCAAAAGTGACACTGAAGGTTTAAAAGTAGCAGAAATCATCAGTCAACTCAACCACAAACAAGGGCAGGGTTACATTTCACATACGAAAATGTTAAACTGCATTTCATTAGAAACTCTCTCATATGCCCTCAATTAGATCCCTTTGAAGCGATATGTTAGCAAATAATCAGTATAAGAAGCTTTTTCATGCAAGAACTGAGTAAGGTCAGCTACTGCCAGACAATAAGACCAGTCATGCAAACCCCATTATGTTTTCAATGATCTAAAGATTGAGTTTATCATTTAAAATGTATTAAACTATCTCTGGGAGAAACAATTACATGAAATGCCCCAATTGGCGAGCTGAATTCTCTTTCCCTCTTGTATATGGCAGACTTTGTGTAAAATGTATAGAAACGTAACTTCCCAGAGAGAGTGGGGACATTGAAGTGCTCCCAGATCAGTGAAACATTCCCAGCCTGATTGCCAGTTTTCACAGGCAGGGTTTTGTGTGGGTGCTTGCTTCGATGTGCAGCTTTCTAATGTGTCTTTATATCAAATCTGCTTTTCTTGGGGAATAACACGTATATATTTTGTTACCTGTACTACTCATACATTAATTGGGCTATGTTATTGTCAGCTGCAAGATCATTCCAGCAGAAACAATGGAACCGCTGCAGCCAGAATTGGGCTCCTCAGTCATCTGAAGACTCACCAAGCCTGATGATGATCATCCTTGATTTCGAGGGACCGCCGATGATTACTCTTGGTTTACATTAGTTTGGCTACATTTATGTTAGCTACAAGGTCATTACAGCAGAAAACAAAGGATTCACTGTACAGAATAGTCAATGTGATTTCTTCACAAACTGACAAATGCTTAAGTATTAACATGGGCCCCACTCAACAAACCACCCACCTCATATCATCTTCTATTGATCATCTCTTTTCTGCCTTTATTGTCTCTGGGCCTGATTATTCTGTTGCTTCCTTGGTCAGCCTTCTGAATACTTGTAACAAAATTTTAAACAAATACTTGTAACAAATACTTTTTGCCGATCTCCCTTTTCTTTGCTGATCCACTATGGCCCCTGACCGTCCAGGAGCTCAAATACTCATGTTGTATTTAAATTATCCTGTGGCCTCTATCTCAGCTCCATAATACCTTGGACCACCGACCTCCGCACCCTGGGTTGTCTTTTTCTATGGATGCACTGATGTGGAGATGCCGGCGTTGGACTGGGGTGGGCACTCACTTGATGAAGGAGCTGCGTTCTGAAAGCTAGTGATTCCAAATAAACCTGTTGGACTTTAACCTGGTGTTGCAAGACTTCTATCTATGGATGCAAGCTGTCCTTGCTGCAGAACAGTAGAAAAAAGTCTCAACTGCCATAACTAAACCTTGGGGTCAAGCTTTTGTTACAACACAAGGACCCAGATGCTTTTTTGACAAAGCACCAAATTACCATCAAGTTTACAGTGAACAATCATCGCAATTACATAGAATGTACAGGGCAGAAATATGCTATTCTTTCCAACAGGTACACAGTGTTTATGCTCCACTCAAACTTCCTTCCAATCCTCTTCATCTAACATGTCCATCTCATGTTCAATGAAAAATGGCTTCATACCAAAAGCTAACTGAAACTCCAATGCACATAATGTTAAGAACAATTTTAGAACCTCACCCAAACCAATTGCATACTACTGCAACAACAAAAAAGCCATCTGTAGCAGGTTTATGATGAATGCACAGACTGATAGAAGGAATGAATTCCACTGCTATTATTGGATAGATAATGGAAGACTGGTTTTCCTTAATTGGACATTGTCAGGAAAACAGAGTAATATTATTTTTCTTTTGGTAATATTACTGTCATATTTATCATGTACTGGAAACAGGCTGTGTGTGTGTGTGTGAGAGAGAAGGGGGAAGAATTGTTGTAATTGGATAAAGAGACAAAATGACTAAGAGTCTAAAACAACAGTAAGAAGTGGTTTTGACATGTTAAGGATCCAAGAGGAACTTGTATATGGCAATGAAAGCAGTATTAAAGTGGGTTGTTTTAGTTCAAAAGAGGGCATTTACAAATTACAAAAATTCTAAGTAACATACAAAGATGGGGTAAATTTATTTATTATTTAAAACATAGCACCAAAAGTAAAGAAAGGAGTTTGATAGGTTCTGATAAAAGGACACTTCTGAGAGACTGGATGAAACAATAGAGTATAGCGAGATCAAAGGAACCTTTAATTAATTCCTGTTCCAGCATTTCAGGAACCTTTTACTGGGGTCCTAATTAATTATGCAGGACCCCTCCTTAAGACAAAAAATGGAAATCAGTACTTGCTGACAAATCACGGATGTTTCCACCAGATTTCCAGAAGTGAAACCATTGAGAAATATCAGAGCAAAGAGGATTTTGGAAGAATTTTTTTTTTTTAATAAATTTAGATTACCCAATTATTTTTTCCAATTAAGGGGCAATTTAGCGTGGCCAATCCACCTACTCTGCACATTTTTGGGTTGTGGGGGCGAAACCCACGCAGACACGGGGAGAATGTGCAAACTCCACACAGACAGTGACCCAGAGCCGGGATCGAACCTGGGACCTCTGCGCCGTGAGGCGGTTATGCTAACCACTTGGCCACCGTGCTGCCCTGGATTTTGGAAGAATTGACCAAATTCTTGATAAGATATGGTTTGTCAAACGAAATAGTCAAATCAGGGTTCAAATTTCATGTCAGTTGTATAGGGAAGACATGAACAACCAATGGATAAAGCAGTTTAAATCATCAGCTTATCACCCTGAATCACAAGGGGTGTTAGAGAGATGGCATCAAACTACAGACAATGATGAGGGCATATAGCCAAGATTACCCACAAAACCAGGATAGAGGAATTCCATTCTTATTATTCACTGTTAGAGATGCGCCTAATAACTCAGCAAAGTTTGGTGCATTTGAATTATTCTATTGTCATGAAATGAGAGGGCCATTGTGGTACATTGAAAAAGTTCCACAATCAGAGTTCATGACAAAGATTGCTCTGGTTTAGCACAGTGGGCTAAACAGCTGGCTTGTAAATCAGAACAAGGCCAGCAGCATGGGTTCAATTCCCGTACTGGCCATCCGAAGAGGCACCGGAATGTGGCGACTAGGGGCTTTTCACAGTAACTTCATTGAAGCCTTCTTACGAAAATTAGCGATTATCATTATTATAAAGGAGCAGTGATCCGAAAGCTAGTGTTTGAAACAAACTCGTTGGACTTTAACCTGGTGTTGTAAGACTTCTTACTATTGTTATAAAAGATTGACTTGCTGATAGGATATTGGCAAGTACCTCTATGAAAGGCGAAAGAGGTTTCAGCTTTTGTAATATCAGATGGGTTGTATTAGTTTAAAGTCACAACGTTCGTATGAAAAACGTATCAGCAGCTTTTCAAACACTGAAACAAGGCTATTACTGTACTGAGTCACTGTGCTGTGTACGTTGCCAACTTGGTGATATTCAGTCAAACTTGGGAGGAGAACGTGCAACATCTGGGGGAACAATGTGATGGTCTGCAAGAAGCTAATTTGGTAGTGAACGTGGCTAAAGGTGAAGTTGTAAAAGCACAGGTCATATTGCTGGACACAAGTCAGATGGTCCCATGAGATACAAAAATAAAAGCTGAATTCCAAATGCCTTCAAAGAAAAGGGAAGTTTTAAAATTGCTGGACACAAGTGGTTTCCATCGAAAATTTGTGCCAAAGTTTAGCAGCATCGTTGCTCAATTAACTGACCTTTTAAAAAGAACCAAGAAATTCCACTGGGCATCACAGTGTCAAAACGTATTCAACAATTTAAAAACGGTTGACAACAGCACTAGTTTTAGTGACACCTAGTTTTAGTGCCAAGCAGTTTAAATAAGCCACTGATGCAAGCGATGTGGGTAGTGCTGCTGCATTGCTGCAAGACAACACAGCTTTTGAAAAGTTTGTAGGTCATTTTTCAAAAAAAAAGCTAAATATTCATCAACAAAAATACTCCACCATAGAGAAGGAAATACATGAGTTTGATACTGGAATTGCAACATTTTGAAATTTACGTTGTTAACAATTCATTTGAAACAATTGTTTACACTAATCATAACCCAGTGAAGTCTTTGGAAAAGCTTTGAGACTGGAATGTTAGCCTTCTTAGATGCCATTTACTGCTACAACAATTTAATTTAAGAGATTATACATGCGGCTGGACAAGAAAACCTAATTATAAATGCATTACCAAAGGTTTAATGAACAAGAAAGATTGGACATTTGAAATCTAGGTATGAAGTGGACTCTATTTTTATTGGAACCTTATGTATATTATCATGTTAAGGCATGCATCTTATAATAGTGTATAGAGAAAGGGAGTAACTAATGTCAAAAGGGTTGAGAAAATGACTTAGAATGGTTCATTTTCAAAAAAAGAGGAGAGCTGTCAGAAAAACAAGCAATAATTTTTTTATTTTGGGAATAGCAGTCAGATTTCTCATGTACTGGAATACAGGTATTGGCGTGGTTGTTGCAATTGCATTAAGAAGCAGAGTGACAGGGTGGCACAGTGGTGCAGTGGATAGCATTGCTGCCGCACGGTGTCGAGGACCCGGGTTTGATCCTGGCCCCGGGTCACTTGTCTGTGTGGAGTTTGCCCATCTTCCACGTGTCTGCGTGGGTCTCACCCCCAGAACTCAAAGTGGTGCAGGGTAGGTCGATTGGCCATGCTAAATTGCCCCTTAATTGGAAAAATTAAAAAGAGACAGTGTGACTGCAAGGGTCTAAAACAGCAAAAAGCGGTTTTGGTATGTGAATGAATCAGGAGGAACTTCAATAAGAATTTACATATGGCAGTATAAGTTGGCGTTTTGAAGTGGGTTGTCTTAGTTCCAAGGGAGGCATAGACAAGTTACAAAAATTCTAAGTAAGTGAGGCAAAGATAGGGTAAGTTTACTTTTTAAAATATAGGAGCTAAAATAAAGAAAGGAATTTGATGGGTTCTGGGAAAAGGGCACTTCTGAGAAACTGGATGAAACAATAGAGGATAGAGAGGTCAAAGGGAAGGAACACATTTAAGAAACCACTGAAGTCTGCCTGAGAGGGTAGCTGCCTAGATCTCCCAGAAGACAACATGGTAGCTGGTCAGATTTCCCAGAAGACAGTGTGTACAAGGCCAGACCCGGAGAACCAGTTGCTGTCAGCCTCAGAGCACATCCCAAGAGCCAAAGAGCACTGCGTGGTAAAATTATTGGAATTCTATAGAAATATGGAAAACTATAAGGACTGTGGCCGAGCAGAAAATGGAATGTTAGTTAAGAGCTTTTGGAACTGTTTTAAATTACAGTTAGCTGTGACGCCATTCTTGTGTTGCCGTGTAATTTTTAATTAAAAAATAAATGTTTACTGTAATATAAAATCAGCAAATTTGGTCAGAGGCATCATTTCCTGATTTCAGAACACCTCATAATATACAAATTTCAAAAAACATTTTGGCAGTGATTTTAAGTTTCCCTTTGGGATTTGGGCAGCTTGCCAGTTACCATTAGCCGTGCCTTAACACATCCATTCCCCTGTAACGAGAATGGCATCACATTAATTAACATAGCTAATTGAACTTATACTTTGAAATTCTTTTCGCACAGGCACTTAAGTTAATTTTAAGCAATTCCACCAGAACATGATTTTAGAACGCGCTGTCAGTGTCTTGATGGTTTGTCATGCCAATTGAACGTATATTGAATTTTTTTCCATGTGAACTATTTTCTGTAACCCTTTCAATACAACTGGTATTTTCTCTTCCTGTACAATGGGTTCATTTCTGGAGAAGCTAAAAACAAGGCTCGTTTGTCAGTGATGCATTAGAATTTTGCATTGAAATGAGCAATATTGTTTGAAATGCACAACACCGTACCTTAGGATCTGTCCATAATGAACACCTCTTGCATAAACGACAAGGCGCTCCTGGTGACCGTGGGTGTTGGCAGAAGTGGTCGTACCCATTTATTGGAGCCCGGCAGAGGTAGCAGATCTGTGCTCCACAACGACAGGACATCCTATTGCACCCTTCTGATTTTATGAGGCCCATTGTACATTTGTGACATTTCCTGATCGCTGCTGCTGTCATTTTCTCCTCACTGCAACACAAGATCACAATGGGTGAGAAATATAGATTTGCAAAATTAATGTGCATGAATTCTCAATTTATTAGACAAGGCTAATGTGGACCATCTATATTCGCTTTTTTTTTTAAAGAGCTCCCCTCTCCTGCAACTTGCCTAAATGATCATTCTTGAAAGGTAGCCAAGATACAGTTAGCATGTAGTGTCAGCTTTCAGATGGGATGTTAAACTCTCTTGGGTAGATGTAGAAGATCCCAAGTCACTAAATTGAAGAGGGGGCTCTCCCCAGGGCCCTGGCCAATATTTATCCCTCAACCAACATCACAAAAAACAGATTATCTGGCCATTACCACATTGCTGTCTGTGGGACCTTACCAAGTATAAATTGGCTGTGTGAATACATCAAAGTACTTCATAAGGACCTTTACTGTTGATTCCGTTATTTCCCATTTCTTTTACTTTGTCGTTATCATTTTGACCCATGGATATTTAACGGACATATACCTTTTAAATTGAACAGAACTGAGGAACTCGAGAGTTGCAAAAAGTACACTGTGCTATGAAGATTTAGATTTTGAACAGAAGAACTCAGACTTTATGGCATCCGAGAGATTGGAGGGAGTTGGTTCGGTTAGTAGGCTGGTGGTCGATGAATTTTGCCAAAGACCGTATTCTGCCCGGGACAGACAGTGGTTGGATCCTACCTGGTGGGATGTTTTCAGAGAACCCAGGAAGAAAAAGCAACGTGCCTGGACGCTGAGAGAAGCTGTGAGTTGCTCTCTCTCCTTCTCCAAAAAGGTTTCCTGCCTGCTGTTTCTGAATCTGCAGAGAAGTCATGAGATCCTGTTGAACCTACAGTGAAGACCATTACAGGCTAAAAGCAAAGCCCTCACCCAACTGAAGGGCCACCCTAAAAGAATGAAACTGGAAGACGTCCATCTGAAACAAAGACTTTTATCCTTTTACACTTCATACTATATTTTTTTTCCATCCCTCTTTCCCCTCTGTCTTGTGTGTGCCTGTAGAGGTTGGGGCGAGTTAAAGAGGGGTGTTAGGAATTAGATAATAGTTAAACAGTTGTTCTGCTGCCTATTTAATTATAGTTGTTATTAATTAAAATTGTGTTTAAATTTTCAAACTTGCTGACTGTAGTTATTGGGCAGCCAAAGGCTTTGGGCATTTTCTAGGAATTAATAGTTAATTTCAATTGTGCGCGACTCCAGGTCAAGAATTGACTGCACACTAGCCCAGGATGCCATGACAACTTGACTAACTGAAGGGTTTTGAGGTGACTGGAGGTCATGCAAGATTCTACAGAACTGCAAGACCTTCGCTCAAGTCCAATGTTATGCTGACGCTGACAATACATTTGCACAGCACATTCCAGTTACAACATTATTTTCTTAATGGGCTGGGATGTTAAGTGAAAAAGATTCTCAAATAGACGTTCAAACCAGAAAGACATAATCTTTAATTTGCGATCAATTAAAGTGATGTCAGTAGCAGCAGCACTTTGACCTCAGCAACCTTAATCTAGGGAGGCGGACTGGAGTACGTGGGTCTCACCAGTGAAGAAGGGCCGCTTGTATGACACATCAGCTAGCTGTCAGCGCCGATAGAATTATTCCTCAGGTACAGTCAGTGATTCAAATGAAAAAGTGGGGAAAAGGGAGAAGATTAAAACTGTCTACAACCCTGATTTGCAAGTTGAAAAATTACTATGACACATTGTAAATTTATTTTCCATGTGTATTCCCAAAAAAAGACAAAGTCTTTCACATTTTTGAACAAATATCCTGTTGTGGAAATCACCATGCTGTGGTAATTGTGTATTTTTAGAGTGAACTAGGAAAGTTCAATTAAATTAGTCGAGATAGAGGGCCATAAATAACAAGCAATTGAGTAATGCATTTCTATTTTCATTCTGGGGTCGCATTGCACCAGTCTGGAATTGTACTGTGCAACATTTAAATTTTTTCCAATAAAGATTTTCCTAGGTCTGTGAGGTTGCCAAGACTGGGCTAAGAATACATTTTATTGGTGTGCTTTCTCTGGAATCCTTACAGTTCAGAGGAGGCCATTCGGCCCATCGGGTCTCCACCGTTCCTCTGAAAGAACACCCTACCTACGCCCTATCCCCGTCACCTACATCTTTGGACTAAGGGGCAATCTTGCATGGCCAATCCACCCAAGCTGCACATCTTTGAAATGTGGGGAGCAAACAGGAGCACCTGGGGGATATCAACACAGTCACAGGGAGAACATACAAACTCCACACAGTCACCCTGAGCGGGAATTGAACCTGGGCCCCTGGCGCTGAGGAAGCAGTGCTACCATGTCGTTCTGAGATCCCATTGCTGATGTGTTGGATATTCTGGATCTGTGGAGACTGCGTTTACCTTAGCAGTAACATAGACAGACTACCAACACTTGTAATAGTACAACACTATTTTATTAAGCTAAGAACTCTTGAACATACTTGCACTGTGGGTCGACACTATGTTAGATTAACTGAAGACCTATGCCTATCCAACCTGTTAGCACATGGTGAAGGTTTGTGCTACTAGCTGCGAGCTCTGCCCGTCTCAGAGGCTGCACCCCGAATGAGCGGGAAAACTAGTGCCCTCTGGCTTTATAGTGAGCGTGCCCTAACTGGTGTGTTATGTGTGTTGATTGGTCTTGCAGTGTGTCAGTCAGTGTGTGTCTCTGCACCATTATATACTGATGTGTATATTATGACAATTGCCACAGCATTTGTTCTGTGAAGAGCAACTGTTTAGATCCGTCCACAATTTCTCATTGGTGCATTCATGAGTAGAATCGTTTTCTTGCAACAAAGGTTTAAATGATTCAGTTTTGTTGCATGCGTGAAGGCTATATATCTATGATGGAAAATGTTAACCAGTTGGTATAAAAGCCATTGCGAGGGTCATCCTTTCTACACAACATATGTCTCTCATTGACTCACATTGCATCTTCTGGTTGTGGCTCTTCCTGCTTGTATGTAGCAGGATGCATAGCTGGCCTAAAAGGAAACCACACCTGACGGACACAGAACTTAGTCTTTAACGTCCTCAGGAAGACGGCAAACGCATCCGCCATTTCCTAAATTCCTATCACATCTGTGCAGCTAGGAAACAATATTTTCAGATGGCCGTGGAACAATTCTAAACTAAGTAACAATGAGTTTCCTACCTCAGTAAGTCTTTAGTGCCTGAACATAAAGTGCAAGTTTGCAATGCTAACATGTACGGCAGTTCAATTTAGCGCACTCATAATATGTAAATGGTAAATATGAAGTTTCAACTTTAAGCACAAGGCTACAGAGCTACTTTTGATAAGTGCAAACTCAGCATTCTGCTCTTTCCTTCCTGCCCCACAAAGTCAAGACTTGCTTTGTGATATTTACCTTCACCACACCGTCTTTAACTGCTCTTTGGCCAGATAGTACAAACGTCTGTACCCCTGAAATTCCAAACTCCAGTTGGGCTTCTTCCATTTGTCTCAAGCAGACAAGTTTAAAAAAAATTGTAATTCTCATTGGCATGCTACTGTGTAATTAACAGCCCCCTCCCCACCTTCAGAGAAGTAGTTGAGAATTTTGCACCTTTTCATTATTGGTTTGCACTGAGTAAGCTGATCAAAGGCAGATACTTCTGATTATGATCTGGGAAACGCAAGAACATAGACATTGGATGTGGGCTGGAGGAGATGAGGGGAAGGTATTTTTGTGGTATTCCCCTCTGATAGTTATATCCAGTTGTTCATCGTAGAAAGTCATGATCAAGATTAAAGCACGAACAAGGTACCGAATGGCTGTTCTCGTGAACATGTCTTCATATGAAATATCAGGAGAGAGAGCGGATAAAAACAGAGGAATGTTTACTTTTCAACTTTGCTACCAGCTGGTGTTGCCTTTTCTTCAAATAAAATTTAGAGCACCCAATACATTTTTTCCAAATAAGGGGCCATTTAGCTTGCCCAATCCACTTACCCTGCACATCTTATGGGTTGTGGGGGTGAAACCCACGCAAACACGGGGAGAATGTGCAAACTCCACACGGACAGTGACCCAGAGCAGAAATCGAATTGGAGACCTCGGCGCTGTGAGGCAGCAGTGCTAACCACTGCACCACCGTGCTGCCCCAGCTGGTGTTACCGTTGATAGTTATGAGGCAACGTTTCATAAATAAGAGAGAAGGGATTTTCACAGTAACTTAATTGCAGTGCTAATGTAAGCCTACTTGCGACACGAATAAAGATTATTATTACTACGTGGGGACAAAGTGGAAATTGTCAACAGAGAAAAATGGTTCCTAAAATAATCAACCCCTCTGGGATAGACGTCCAGCACAAATAGGAAAAGTCGAGTAGGGCAGTGGGCATGTGGAAATTCAAACTCTTGATGATGAATTGTTTTTCAGACTTGTTTTCTTTTTTAAACCTCACCTATGAATTATACTTACAAATGAATTTTGCACATGCATCATCAAAATTGGGCTCCAATAATGCTTAATTATATCACATCACATATTTATTCCAATGCCTCAGTTGCAATGCTGCTTGCCCAACATCCACTCCTAACTGAACCAAAATATCTTCCAACTGAATAGAGAGAGGCAGAAGACATCGCCTGTGCCCCTCATAGAAACATGGTCCCTTTCCAACAGGGTACTGTCCCCACCTTGGCCACACTCTCAGACAGAACTAGAACTTCTCACAGCTCAGTGCATTGACCAAGCTGAGCTTCTCACTCCATCACAAAGACCATCCATTTCCACTCTGTATAATTACCCTGCCGACACCCAGTTTGTTGCTGAAACTGTCATTCATTCTTTTGCTAATTTGGCTGGCCAGCCATTTTCTACATTCCACTAACTTGACCTCATCGAAAACTTTGCTGTCCATATTTCATAGAACCTTTGGCGCTGATCTGTTTTTTCATAGAATTTACAGTGCAGAAGGAGGCCATTCGGCCCATCGAGTCTGCATCGGCACTTGGAAAGGGCACCTACCCAAGCCCACAACCCCACCCTATCCCCATAACCCAGCAACCCCACCCAACACTAAGGGCAATTTTGGACACTAAGGGCAATTTAGCATGGCCAATCCACCTAACCTGCACATCTTTGGACTGTGGGAGGAAACCGAAGCACCCGGAGTAAACCCACGCACACACGGGGAGAATGTGCAGACTCCGCACAGACAGTGACCCAAGCCAGGAATTGAACCTGGGACCCTGGAGCTGTGAAGCAATTGTGTTAACCACAATGCTACCGTGCTGCCCTTGATACACCGTAATTGATAGTGCATATTGATGCACGATCAATTACGATGAGACGAGAGTAGAGAGTAATTGAGGCTTTATTAAGCAGAGATGTGTTGCCTCCTGCAGCTGCTGCCGAAATGGCTGCAGCTCGGTGAGCACAAACATTTATACTACGCCTACTGGGTACCCCCGTACCTGTAGTACAGGAGCCTCACCGTATTACCTCTCATATACGTATTATACAAACAGTGGTGACTACCACATTCACCCCCTGTTTAAAAAAAAAAAAAAAAGAGTCCAGCGGGGGTGGTGGAAAAACTATCTACGTGGTATGTGAGCATTTTTAAAATAAACTTTCTGGTGAAAGTTCACAAATTTAGCCGGTCGGGTGCCTTGATCTTCCGTTGTGAGCGCCGTAGTCCCGGCGGTGATGCAGGTGGTGGCTTGGTCACCTGTGACTCCGGGAGTATGCAGTCCTCATCTTCATCCCCGGGTGGAACCACTGGGAGGACTGATCATCCTGGGGCAGGGGCTGTAGTGAGGTGCGCTGGGGTGGAGGGGGGGGGGGGGGCGCGCCGGGGCAATCGGAGGCGTGAGGGGGGGGGGGGGTGCCGAGTGGTGTGGGGTTGTGGGTGGGGATCCAGCTGGTGCCAGGTCCTTGAGGGAGACTGTGTCCTGGCGGCCGTCAGGGTACGCCAGCGTACTGCGGGTTTGCATGCAGCAGCTGTACCCTCTCGACCAACGGGTCCGCCTTGTGGCGACGCACGTGTTTGCAGAAGATGACGGGTCCTGGAGCTTCCAGCCACGTTGGGAGCTAAACCCTGGAGCTGGACTTCCTAGGGAAGGCAAGGAGACATTCATGGGGGGGGGTTTCATTAGTTGCCGTGCAAAGTAGCGATCGGATGGAGTGGAGCGCGTCGGGGAGGACCTCCTGCCAGCGGGAGATTTTTAGACCGCAGGGCCAACAGGATGGCCTTCCAGACCGTCCCATTCTCCCTCTCCACCTGCCCGTTTCCCCGGGGGTTGTAGCTAGGTGTCCTGCTCGAGGCAATGCCCTTGCTGAGCAGGAACTGCCTCAGCACTTGGGCCCCTGGGGTTTGCTGGCTGCCGCGCGGCGCAGGCTTAAGGTTGGCTGGGGGCGGCCGCTGGTGGGGCCCACAATGTCCATGAGGGCACTGTGCAGTCGGGGGTGTATGCCATGCGGTCGGGGGCATACGACTGTACGTTGCAGGAGGCTACCGATAGTGAATTTGCGAGTTGCCTGGTCGCCGCGAGGTCAAGAGTACCCCTTTCTAACAGGCGCTGACGGATGTACGCCGACTGCATGCCCGTAACGAAAGCGTCCCTGATTAAGAGTTGTGTGTGTTCCACGTCAGAAACTGCCTGGCAATCGCAGTTCCTTGCCAGGATGTGCACGGCACGCCAGAAATCGTCTAATGACTCACCCGGGAGTTGTCGCCACGTGGACAGGAGGTCCCTGGCGTAGAGTTTGTTGATCGGCCGGATGTAGTTCTCTTTCAGAAGCGCCATGGCCTCAGTGTAGTTGGGCACATCCCAGATAAGGGGAAAAATATCGGAGCTCACACGTGAGTACAGGATCTGGAGTTTCTGTGCTTCTGAGGGTTGTTCTGTTGCTGATCCAATGTAGGCTTCAAAGCAAGCTAGCCAGTGGTCGAAGGCCGACGTGGCGTTGTCTGCTTGAGGGTGCTGCTGCAGGCGATCTGGCTTGATGCATAGTTCCATTGCTGTAAAATCTCTGCTTAATAAATTGATGCACTATCAATTACGACGAGACGAGAGTAGAGAGTAATCAAGGCTTTATTAAGCAGAGATGTGTTGCCTCCTGCAGCTGCTTCCGAAATGGCTGCTGCTTGGTGAGCACGCACATTTATACTCCGCCTACTGGACAGAGCCAGCAGGCAGGGATCTACCCCCGTACCTGTAGTACAGGAGCCTCACCGTATTACCTCTCATATACATATTATACAAACAGTGGTGACTACCACACATATTAACTCCCACCAAGTCCCAGTTGATCATCACTCCTGTACTTGGTGAACGACATCGACGCCCAGTCCCCCGACAGCTCACATGCTTGTGTTTAAATCCCTTTGTAGTCTCACCCTACCAAACCTCAGAACTCTGCATCCGTCCTATCCTGGGATCTTGCATAACCGCCACTTCCATCGCCTCACCACTGATATCCATTTTGCTCCCAAGCTCTGGAAATCCCATCGTTAACCTTTTATCCTTTTAATATGCTCCTTAAAACTTACCTCAATCTATTGACCACCTGCGCCAATGTCTCCTTCTTCTGCTCAGTGTTTAATTACATATCTGTGAACCATCTTGAGACATTTTGTTTCATTAAAAAGTGCTATAGAAATGTTTGTTGTTGTTTGACAGCAGGTTCTGCAGATTTTTGCTATTTCTGAACAGTGACCTGGGGCTGGGATTAAACTTGGGTCCTCGGTGCCATGAGCAGCAGTTCTAACCACCACGACATCCACAATAGTCCATTCTTATTATTTTATCTTTGCTGCATTTCCGGCACAATTATCCTCAAAACAAAAAGTGTGTGTCATTTTGGGCATGAGAATCGGTTGAATCATGCTGGTTGTTCAGCGCAATCCTACCCCAATCCAATCTCACCCAAAGATTTTCTCTTCTTTCGTTAGGTGACAAGGTCAGATTTCTTGAACATGAGCACACACGGCAGGAACTCTGCTTGCTTGGGTTTATGTAAAGTATCACATGGCACTACTTTGAAGTGCAGCAGAGAGTTTACTTGGTGAATATTTATCATTCAAACACCATAACTCAAAACCAAAATAAATTTCTCCTTTTGTGATCTGTGCACAAATTGGTGGCTGTCTTATCTACAGAAATTGTAAGTCAAAAGTACTTTAGTGGCGAGAAAGTCCTTTGGGACATTGAGGTTACAGTAGAAACCTAAATATTGATAGACTACTTTAATCTGGAGCTCTGAGTGTCCTGAATCTGAGAGATAGCTTCTGATATTGATGCTGTTAAATCAGTTTTGTATTGTCTGATATCAGATTGGTAAATGAGTCAACATGGAATAATGCTTAAGGCTAGCAGAATTGCTTCAAATTATTTGGAAATCCAATTGTTTATAATCAAACATATCAACTACCCAGTGTTTCGTAGCTGTCCATTCAGAATCAGGTATCACCTATAAGAAATGTCCCCAAGGAAACATCATAGGAACAGGAGGAGGCCAGTCAATTCCTTGAGCCTGTTCTGCCATTCGATGTATGCAAGTCAACCCAATTTACCTGCGTTGACCCACATGATTCGCTACTCTTAATATTAAAAATTTCAATCTCGATAGTTTGTGATCGATCAACCAGAGCCTTCTGGAGCAGACACTTCAGGTGTGGAAAGAATTTCAATTCTGAATGGTCTAGCGCTAATTTTATTATTTGTTAAGGAATATAATTTCTTCATCTACCAGACTGAACCCTTTAATCTTTTTAAATACCTTGGTTATATCACCCCTTAATCTTCAGAGCACTCCCTTCCTCCATCTTCCAAAAGGACAAAGTGTGGGGAAGGGGGCGGCCTCTGGTTCTCACCTCCTTATGAAGAGCTGATTTTGTTCAAGTTTATTTCTCCTCATTATCCCCTCTGTCAAATCCATATTTCTGTCACTCCCTCTCTCTTACTCCTTTCCGCATCCTCTCTTTCTCTCTCTGCTATCTCAGTTCTGTTTCTTTTCTGAATTGGGCGCTCCCAATTTCAAGGAAAGACTCTCCGCTGGTCCTAGATTTGTGTTTCAAAATGGAAAAGAAGAATTCACGAATGTCCTTTCGGGAAGGATTGTGCTGTCCTTGCCTGGCCTACATGTGACTCCAGATCCACAGCAATGTGGTTGACTCTCAAATACCCACTGAAATGAAGAGTATTTAGGGACGGGCAATAAATGCTGGCCCAGCCAACGAAGTTCAGGTCCCATAAAATGAATTTTTACAAAGATCCTACCAATTCCCACTTCTGTAATGCCATTGCACAAAAAAACAAGATATTCAATTAGGATGATGTCACCATAAAACCTTTTTTGGACTGACCATATTGCCAACTACTTACAATGATGTTCGGAATTTGATTTCATCTTTCTCAACCACCTGATCACACGACAGTCCAGCATGATCCTTCCACAACACTTGACACTTCCTGCAACTTTCCTGGAGAGAGCAGAGGAAATGGTTAATGAGAGACAATAAACTGTTATTCACCAGAGTAAGAAAGAATAAAATAGAACACACTTCATAGAAGTATAGTGAGCTATTACTGTTTAAAATCTGCTATTCTGGGAATTCCTTTTCTCTGGGGCAGGAAGAATACCTACAGATTAAACTATCTTTTGTTAACACACAAGCATATATAAATAGATTGTAAAATGAAGAAATTAAATAAGCATCTCAAAGCAAACTTGGAAATTTAATGAACATATTTAGAATATCGGTAAGACATTTTAACAGAGGCATTATCCTGTTCAAAGTAATTTTATGTAATACCCCTAGTATAGGCTTGTCTAACCCTGCAGCCTGGGGCCCAGATTGTGGTCCCCAGAATCACAGTCCAAAATATCAGCAAGCCAGGGAAATGACAGGGAAAGGTTCTGCAAAGTGGCTGCTCCTCCAATGACAGGCCATTCTTCTGCTGCTTTTGCTACTGATAGGCTCATTATCCCTCTGGGGCCCACAGGGGAGCAGATCACAGGTGCTATAGGTGCCTTGGAGGGAGTGGGGAGAGGTAAAGAGATTCCTTGCCCGAGCGAGTGAGCATGTAGTGAAGTGAGAGCGTCTGGTTTACTCCCAGTCTCAGGATTCTCATTCACCCTCACACACCAACACATACACCCACTCCCAGTCAGGGAGGGTGAGTATGTGAGTGAGCAAAGACTAGGAAACTCGGAGTGAGCCAGACACAAACACACACACACTAACGGTCATCTTTATTAATTACTCTTTTTTAGAAAATGATCAATTCAAGTTGTTTCTTTTGTTCATGCCTCCATTAAAAAAACATGGGTAATGTCATTCCAAAACTTATCTTTCCAAAATTTTCTGATCAGCCCCTTGAGTAAGCAAAAGCGGAAATGTGCCTCCCCCATGTAAGAGGGTGGCCTGTACCACAGACTTTGGTTGTCCACTGGTCCTTTGCTCAAGTAATCATTACTTATATACAAGTTTCAGCATGCTGCGCGCTTACAGGGGACATCACACCCATACTCCGACATTTATGTCCCACCTTGAATGTAGAAAAATGACCCAAGTTATTTCACGTAGGTCTGATCAAACAAAAAATATGCACCAAGCTAAGGGTGGAGATATGAGGAATGACAACTTAAAGCCTGATCAAAGAGGTTAGTTTAAGGCGGGTGTTGGAGGAAGACTGGGAGGTGGAACAGGCCAAAATGGTGAAAGGCACAGGCACCACTTGTGGGCAAGGTGAGGGAGGATTGGCCCAGAGGCCAGAGCAGGAGTGGTAGGTGTGGCATTGGGGTTTGCCTGAACCAGTCATACCCAATGCACCCACACAGCAATTGCTTTTGCAATCTGAGATTAGCTAATTCAACACAGACTAGGGGATAAGACCTGTGATTATTATGGTCAATGTGTGCTTACAGGACAGATTTGCTTGCACACTGGTTAGCACTGTTGCTTCACATCACCAGGGCCCCAGGTTCGAGTCCCGGCATGGGTCATTGTCTGTGCGGATTCTGCACGTTCTGAGTCTGCATGGGTTTCCTCCGGGTGCTCCGGTTTCCTCCCACAAAGTCCTGAAAGATGTGCTGTTAGGTAATTTGGACATTCTGAATTCTCCCTCAAGTGTACCGAACAGGCGCCGGAATGTGGCGACTAGGGGATTTTCACAGTAACTTCATTGCAGTGTTAATGTAAGCCTACTTATGACAACAATAAAGATTAATAAAACCCTTGCTGGCGGCTACCTCTTTGATCAGATGTTTGGTCACGCATCTGAATATCTCCCATCTTCAGTTTGATGTCCATTTTTGCCTCATTATGATTCTAAGCACAGTGAACTGCAGCACCAATAAACTGGTTTTCTTCCACAGACAAAATAGTTTCAACTATTCAGTAAAAAACTGACTTGTACTTTACCACAATGCAATTAACTTATTACTGCAAAGGGCAAGGTTAGTGAATTGGAAGAGACGGAGACTGGTCAATACAAAATAAACAAATTGATTTCAGCTTCAAGTCATGCTCAGTAAATATTCAAACTCTGTTTCCTTACAAGTACAGAAAGCATGTTTTAAAACCTGTAGTCTACTATTTGGCACATTTCTGTCCTTTTTTTCTTTTTACATAGGCATAATTCGGAATAGTTTCTGCTTCCCTTAAAAAAGCAAACCTCCAAGTAAGTGAAAATGTCTGATGCCAGTGAATGGGGCTGAACAGTTGTAAATCTGGGACAATCTATATGCTTAAATGGGAAGTCAGTCTGTATGGATAGGAATACTGTTTACAAGGAAAGTGATTGCTGAATTTGGTGGCACAGAGGGATCTGGATGTCTTGGTACATAAATCACAGGAAGTTAAAATGCAGGTACATTAGCAGGTACATGGGCAGCAGGGTAGCATGGTGGTTAGCATAAATGCTTCACAGCTCCAGGGTCCCAGGTTCGATTCCCGGCTGGGTCACTGTCTGTGTGGAGTCTGCACGTCCTTCCCCTGTGTGCGTGGGTTTCCTCCGGGTGCTCCGGTTTCCTCCCACAGTCCAAAGATGTGCGGGTTAGGTGGATTGGCCATGCTAAATTGCCCGTAGTGTCCTAATAAAAGTAAGGCTAAAGGGGGGGGGGGGGGGGGGGGGGGGGGTTGTTGGGTTATGGGTATAGGGTGGATACGTGGGTTTGAGTAGGGTGATCATGGCTCGGCACAACATTGAGGGCCGAAGGGCCTGTTCTGTGCTGTACTGTTCTATCTATGTTCTATTAAGTGATTGGGAAGGCAAACCGAATGTTGGTTTTTATTGCAAGGCAAGTTGAATTTAAAAGTACGATGTTTTACTGAAGCTGTATGGGGCCTTGGTAAGACCATTTCTGGAGTACTCCGCACAGTTTTGGTCTCCTTATTTCAAAAAGGATATAATTGTGTTAGAAGCAGTTCAGAGAAGGGTCATTCAACTCATTCCTGGGATGAAAGGCTAATCTTATGACAAAAGGCTGAACAGCTTGGCCTATATACAAAGGATTTCGAAGAACGAGTGATTTTGAAAAAAAAATTCCAATTATGTGCACGTTAGCGTGGTCAATCCACCTGCTCTTCACATCTTTGGGTTGTGGGGGTGAGACCTAAGCAGGCATGGGGAGAATGTGCAAACTCCACAAGGACAGGGACCGGGATCGAACCCGGGTCCTCTGTGGCATTAGGCAGCAGTGCTAACCACTACTATATTGAAACATACCAGATCCTGAGGGGACTTGATAGGGTAGATACTGAAAGGATGTTTCTCTTGTGGAGAAACCAGAACTAGGGGATACAGTTTTTTAAAAAGTATCAATTTAAGATGGAGATGCAGAGAAATATCGTCAGTCTCAGAATTCTCTTCCCTAGAAGGCAGTGGTCAATGAATTTACTTTGGGTTGAGATAGATGGATTCTTGTTAGGCAAGGGGGTCAGGGTGTTATTGGTTGGGGGTGGGGGGGCAGGAAAGATATTAGAGTTGAGGCCACAATCAGATCAGCCACAATCTCATCAAATGACAGAACAGGCTCGGAGGGCCAAATGGCCGACTCCTGCTCCAAAGTCCTATGTTCCGACTGACCTAAGAATGTGAAGCTGCAGTACTTTTAATGAATTTGCTTTAATGGACAGTTTTTGAAATTTTAGTAATTATTGTGCCTTTCAGTTATACCAGAGAGGTAATTTCTGCATAGGATACTGGATATAATAAATTGAAATCATTAAATTCAAAATATTTACTGCATTCATGTTTTTACCAGTACATAGATATTTTACATAGAACACACAGTGCAGAAGGAGGCCATTCGGCCCATCGAGTCTGCATCGACCCACTTAAGCCCTCACTTCCACCCTACCCCCGTAACCCCTCCTAACCTTTTTTGGTCACTAAGGGCAACTTATCATGGCCAATCCACCTAACCTGCACGTCTTTGGACCGTGCGAGGAAACCGGAGCACCCGGAGGAAACCCACGTAGATACGGAGAGAATGTGCAGACTCCGCACAAACAGTGACCCAGCAAGGAATCGAACCTGGGACCCTGGCGCTGTGAAGCCACAGTGCTAATCACTTGTGCTACCGTGCTGCCCAAGTACTTCAGCTGCATCTGTTTGTCTGAGAATGATTTGGAGAACTTAAATTAAACCAGTCATCAATAACTATTGAATCTGTTCCTGATGGACATCTGTCACTCGCACCCCTGTTTATAGTGGGCATTCTCAGTCACTGGGCTCAGTGCTATTGGATGTTCTATGTTTTATGTTGACCTCAGAAACATAACGCACAATGTATCAGCAAAACCTACTGGGCGGGGGAGGGGAGTGCACCGAGGAAGTGAAAGACCTATTACATTGCAAACTGTAAAAATAATTTAAAGACCAATAAAAAATATTCCTGAGGCTTTGCATCTAAAACAGCGAGCTATATTGTGCATCTAAGTCTGAGGTGTGCATAGGCCAATAAAGCACAGTTGTGGTCTGCTATATGGCTCACCAGGGATTCTTTAAGTAGACACATTGCAGCTCTCTATTTCAGGAATGCTCAGAGCACATATATAAAACTTAGGTCTATTTAACTTTTGTCATATTAGGTACACTGGTATAACATTGGCTGCAACAGGATGCAGCTTCGATCAAAAAGATACTCCAGACCTTGAAGTTAGTTCAATCAGGTTTATTGAACTAATAGCACAGTTCTCTGTGAGTTCGACTCTCTGCTAACCTAAGTGTGGTTACTCTGTCTGACTGAACCAGGCCAGCTCTTAGCCACGTGGTGGAGGTGTGAGACTGTAACAACACTCTTGACTGACTCTCTAGATGTTCATCAGTGGAAAGAGGTGGAGGGTGAGTGCCTCGTGCCTTTTATAGTCAGATCCCACCACCGAGTGTCCTGCCTGCTTATTGGTCATGTCCTGTTCCATGTCCATTAGCTGATTGTTTGTGTCTGCCTGTATATCATTATGTCTGTGTCAGCATATCATGACAAACTTTGCACTTCATTTGCACTGTTTTGTCCACTTTGAGTTTTGAACTGGAAGTTCAGAAAGGTTCTTCTTAACACAACTTATTGGTGGCTAAAAATCAGTGCTGAGAAATTGTTTACAACTGGAGACACATACAAATTAGTGGGAAGTCGAATTGAAAATTAGTTCAGTGCTGGTTCTGTGAATCTGGAGGGTAAATTTAATAATTCTTAGACTTCAACATCAATTCTTCATTTCAATATGGAGGGATTTTTGATTGTCGCTCGGGAAGGGGGAGGCACGGTGGCGCAGTGGTTAGCACTGCT
Organism: Scyliorhinus canicula; assembly: GCF_902713615.1. NCBI lineage: Eukaryota > Metazoa > Chordata > Chondrichthyes > Carcharhiniformes > Scyliorhinidae > Scyliorhinus > Scyliorhinus canicula. The sequence goes on along the minus strand of NC_052160.1, from coordinate 59,678,338 downwards.
GCCTCACAGCGCTGAGGACCTGGGTTTGATCCCGGCTCTGGGTTTGCACACGCTAAATTAGAACATAGAACATAGAACAGTACAGCACAGAACAGGCCCTTCGGCCCTCAATGTTGTGCCGAGCCATGATCACCCTACTCAAACCCACGTATCCACCCTATACCCGTAACCCAACAACCCCCCCCCTTAACCTTACTTTTATTAGGACACTACGGGCAATTTAGCATGGCCAATCCACCTAACCCGCACATCTTTGGACTGTGGGAGGAAACCGGAGTGCCCGGAGGAAACCCACGCACACAGGGGGAGGACGTGCAGACTCCACACAGACAGTGCCCCTCAACTGGAAAACAAAATAATCGGGTACGCTAAATTTACAAAAAGAAAATTGTTGTCATTCAGGCAAGATGTTGAAACTGTCCAGGCGGATGGAAAAGATCCCACGGCACGATGTGAAGAGGAGAAACAAGTCTTCTCAGCCAACAAGAACATAGAACATAGAACATAGAACAGTACAGCACAGAACAGGCCCTTCGGCCCTCGATGTTGTGCCGAGCCATGATCACCCTACTCAAACCCATGTATCCACCCTATACCCGTAACCCAACAACCCCCCCCCCCCCCCCTTAACCTTACTTTTTAGGACACTACGGGCAATTTAGCATGGCCAATCCACCTAACCCGCACATCTTTGGACTGTGGGAGGAAACCGGAGCACCCGGAGGAAACCCACGCACACACGGGGAGGACGTGCAGACTCCGCACAGACAGTGACCCAGCCGGGAATCGAACCTGGGATCCTGGAGCTGTGAAGCATTTATGCTAACCACCATGCTACCGTGCTGTGAAGTGCAGGAACAGAGATGGTTAGCTGGTTAACCATCCAATTATATTTTGGCTGGTCTGCATTTAACTTCATTTATCCGCCTCGATTCTGCAACCTTTACTCCCCATGCTTAATAAAAGTAGTTTGTCAATTTCAGTTCTGAAACTTTTCATTAACCGTGCCTCAGCCTTTTGGGGGCAGTGCTCCAGATTTTCACTGTTTTGTGTGAAATGCTTCCCGTCATGAGTCACAACTGCCTCGCTCCAAATTTTAAAGTTATGCTCTGCACCCCACCCTTATTCTTGATCTGTTCACTAGGAAACAATAGCATTGCACCTTCATCCTGATCAACATTCATCCTCATTTGTTAAAACAGATTGAGTGGTCATTCATGTCATTTCCTGTTTATGGGAACCTTGTGTACAACAACAAAGCAGCTTCAAAGGTAATTTGAAGGCTTTGGTAATTTGATAAGCAAGGCATTATATAAATGCAAGTTATTTCTTGTGACCTACATGGCATCACGGGGTGCACTAAAGTGGATAATTGTGTTTCATATTATTAAGTATTCAGAAAACCTACGATTCTCAGCACAGAAAGTGCCATGGATCTATTTGTTCAGTTAAACAAGAGGACAAGATTTTGCTTTATACCTCCCCTGAAAGACAGCAGCTCTTTACAGAATAGCAATGTGGAGATGAATACTTTGCTGTCTCATGCAGTGATATTCTTAAAAATTTTTATTTAAAAAAAAAAAGAGTACCCAATAATTCTTTTTTCCAATTAAGGGGCAATTTAGCGTGGCCAATCCACCTACTCTGCACATCTTTGGGTTGTGGGGGTGAACCCACACAGACACGGGGAGAATGTGCAAACTCCACACGGACAGTGACACAGGGCCGGGATTCAAACCCGGGCCCTCAGCCCCGCAGTCCCAGTGCTAACCACTGCACCACATGCCGCCCTATGCAGTGATATTATGAAGCATATTTAAATCAATGCGAAAAAAACTCCACCCAGTTAAAATTGTGCAATGCTGTTCAGCTGGTCTCTTTGGACACTGAGATATAAATCATGGGGGTATATCTTTTCTGAATCGGGGGGTGGGGGGTGCGCAGCCAGATGCCTTTCAGTGACACTTTCTGATCCTTTGTATTCCTATGTGATATTCTCTTATTCTCTACTTATTCTATATTTCACCACCCTACAGCAATTTATCAAGGGAAAATAAGTACTTAATTTGGCATTAATTAGCAGCCTTACTCAGAACAGCAGATGCCTTGTGTGAGAACTGAAAGAAATATCACACATATACAGAAAGGGGTGCTCTTCTGATGCGTGGGCCTCGCATGGGTACTCAGCCATATTATTGTATCAGAGTAAAGGGAACTTTGCTGACTTGGCAGGGTTTAGTGCTGATTATGAAGTGAAGAGATCCATTTCCTTAGATTCCCATCTTAATGAGGGGCAGAAAAAAAACATTAAAACATATTTCTCAGTCTGTCCAGAGTTGATTAAGCCAAACAACAATGCGTGACAACAAAGGGGATGGGGCTCGTTAGGATCCATAAAGATTATAAATAATTCCAACTTGTGCTTGCTGATTGTCTTTTTAGCCAAGTTTTTAAAATCCATGTAAATAAATATTACTACTCGAGACCAGTTGTGTCAACTAAATTCAGTTTTGGTTTCCTTTGTATACTGGGCTGTAGAGTAACAAGCACAAAAGCCCATGGTGATTACCTAGAAAAACCATGCTCCCAATGGGAAGATACTTCATGGATTTAATGCAACCGTGATTCAGTAACTGATTACATGTGAATTTGCATTTAATAGGAACAGTTAATAGGAATTCTGTTATCTGGGTGAAGGCGTGGCAAAGTGTGATAGGTATGAGATCAGAGATAAACTTTGATGCTGCTTTGTATATAATACAATGGTCGATTAAGTCTTCTACATTTGACTCTGATATTAATTTGAATTTGCTGAAGAATCCAGTCGGCTGGTCTAGCTGGAATTAGACTCACTGGATCTTTGCCAAATGTTCCATCACTGAACTGAATAGGGGCATGCACAATTACATACATGTATGCTGCCCTCAAGCATAATCATTATGGGTTTTTAAAATCCAAGTCAAAACCGTTGAGATTCAAGAGTAGAGATTAACTTGGAATGATATTGCTGTCGCCTTTTGTTGGGGTTTATTAGAGAGGGGGGAGAAAACTAACCAGAGTTGCCACTGCGAATCATAATCCTGTGAATGCTGTTGGAATAGCGCACACGGGATCAGGCTCCCTGGGGCAAACAGCCTGCCAGCACTTATTGTGAAAGCGTGCCAATGAATAACGGCCAACTGCTTGAGGGTTTTAAAACAAAAGTATTTTTTAAAAAAAGGAACATTTGAAAGGGACTAAAATACCTCGACCAATAAAGTCCAAATCTTGATGAAGGATGATAATGAAGTCACATATTCTTTGTATAATTTACATGCTTTCTTTAAAAAAAAATATAAATTTAGTGTACCCAATTCATTTTTTCCCCCCAATTAAGGGGCATTTAGCATGGCCAATCCACCTCCCCTGCACATCTTAGGGTTAAGGGGGAGACCCACACAGGCACTGGGAGAATGTGCAAACTCCACACGGACAGTGGTCCGAGACTGGGATAGAACCTGGGTCCTCGGTGCCGTGAGGCAGCGGTGCTAACCACTGCGCCACCCATGTGCATGCTCTCTGATAAAGATCCTCAAAAAAACAATATCATACTAGTATATTAATATTTAACAAGTGAAAAACCAGACAGGTACATCTTCTCCAAGGTGTTAAATACGAACTACAGAATCTATACAGTGCAAAAGGTGGCCATTTGGCTCATCGGGTCTGCACCGACCCTCTGAAAGAGCATCCAACCCAGGCACACTCCCCTTCCCTATCCTCGTAACCCCATCTAACCTGCACATCTTACATCTTTGGACACTATGGGGCAATTTAGCATGGCCAAACCACCTCACCTACACATCTTTGGACTATGTGAGGAAACCGGTGCACCCGGAGGCAACCCACGTAGACATGGGGAGAAAGTACAAACTCTACATAGATAGTCACCCAAGGCCAGAATTGAACCGGGGAGGGGGGCACGATGGCGGTGGTGAGCATTGCTGCCTCATGGTGCCGAGTAGAACAATTTGGGAGTAGAACAATTTTATTTTCAAATTTTGTAAGCTCCGCTCATATAAAAATTTCACCTTAGCCATAAACAGCCACAATAAATTCTGTCATCTCTGTGGTTGTAGCTCTTTACATTTTAAAATCTATTCGCCTGATCCCATCTTCCAAATGTAAGCTTGGCTCAGCATTGGTACCATCGCATTCGGATCAGATGGTTGTGGGTGCAGGTCCTATTCCATAATTTAAAAAAAATGTTTAAATTTAGAGTACTCAATTACTTTTTTCTCCAATTAAAGGGTAATTTAGCATGGCCGATCAACCTAACTGGCACATCTTTGGGTTGTGGGGGTGAAACCCACGCAGACACAGGGAGAATGTGCAAACTCCACACGGACAGTGACCCAGGGCCGGCGGGATTCACATCTGGGTCCTCAGCCCCGCAGTCCCAGTGCTAACCGCAGCGCCACATGGCACCCTTCACTCCACAAATTAAATACATAATCTAGCTCCATTGTTGACAGTGTCATCTTTTGAATGCAATGTTAAACCGAGGATCCTGTGGCAACAAATTGATGATCTTAAAGTTGTCCAGGTCAACATTTACCCCTCATCCAAGACCTCTGATGTAGATTAACTGGTCATACATCTCAATATAATTGTGAAAATTTGCTGCACACAAAGTGACATCTTGTTTGGCTACATTGTGTTTGTGTTTCATTGGGGCAGCACGTGACGTGGCGTTGAGGACCCATGTTTGATCCTGACCCCGGGACACTGTCTGTGTGGAGTTTGCACATTCTCCCTGTGTCTGCGTGGATTTCACCCCCCACAACCCAAATATGTGCAGGCTAGATGGATTAGCCATACTAAAATTGCCCCTTAATTGAGAAAAAATAAATTGGGTAATCTAAATTTATGAAAAAAAGCGTTTGCATTTCACAAGAATTATCCAGTGCTTTGGACATTGAGAATGTGAAGGTGCTTGAATTAATTTATTTCTTCCTTACAGTTAGGTTGCTATTTCCCCCCTCTCTATCACTGAACCTGTAATTCCTTCTCAGCACTGGCTGAAAATCCCTCTTTTGCTTGATTTGTCACTTTTCCTTATACTACCTCTTCCTATCAGAATGGCTGAACTCGTGTCTCTCAAACTATGCCAGCACGTCTGAACTTCTCTATTAAAATTATGAGGAGGAAGGGGTGGGCAGAGAGGAGAGAAAAGGGAAAGAGAGAGAGAGGAGATACTGAGACTATTATTACAGCCAAAATAACTAAAACAGATTCAATAGAGGTTTTTAAAATCATGAAATATTTTGATAGCATGAATAGGGAAGCACTGTATCCTCTGGATGAGCTCTTGCTCAGATGGCATCAACGTTAACTTGTCATGAAAAGTGATGAGAGGCAGGATAATTTTTTTTTCCATAGAATTTAGATTCAGAAAAAAGGGATTTATATATTTGAAGCACAGATAAATAGAGCTATAGGGATAGATGACTAAAATGTTTTGACTTGATTTAGCAAAGGGTTTTCTCTCTCTCTATGCCAATGTGGCCATCAGCAAGCCATTCAGTGGTGTGACAGCACTACAACCAAATAGGATTTGGCACCTATTCAACATCAACACATGCTAACAGGGGTTAGCGGACAGCAGCCTGGAGTAGATGGGTTTCTATATCCTGCCCATACTAGCTGAGGAGTAGAGGTTAATTGTAGAATTCTGTACCACTACTGCTGTCCTACTCAGCACAACCTGGGTCCTCCCTGGCTTCTCTTGTTTAGTTCCATTCTAACGGACTGTGACTAAGTTACTGAACCATTTTCTACAAAGTGGCTTCACCCATTAGGTAGCACAATTAATTCAAACTGATGGAATGAAAAATGAAATGAAATCAAAATCAAAATCACTTATTGTCACGAGTAGGCTTCAATGAAGTTACTGTGAAAAGCCCCTAGTCGCCACATTCCGGCGCCTGTTCGGGGAGGCTGATACGGGAATTGAACCTGCTGCTGGCCTGCCTTGGTCTGTTTTAAAAACCAGCGATATAGCCCAGTGTGCTAAACCATCCCCTTTGGCTAGAGGGAAGAGGGATAATAAAGGCTTTTGAAATAATAATTTGAATGCACAGCAGATCTCCCCGATTATCAGGCTGCTAGATTTAATATACATATCCTTCAGTAACCTGCTCTTTCCTGCATCAGTCCCAAGGTGCTAAACAGACAAACTGTACAACCTTTTAGTTTGTCTGGTCTTTCATGCTATTCCATATTTTGAGCAAAATCACTAAAACAGCATGTAAACTAGATTATGCTGATAATGTTAAACCTGCTAAAAAGATTTTGCATTCACATTAATTAAAATGTGTAATACTTTGGGGGACATTGTGTAGTTAATTTAAAATAAATATGAGATCTAATGGATATCTGATGGTTCTTTCTTCTCCAACTCCAATGGAGGATCAGGAATTTGCACATTATTTTACAGCTGCCACATCTTACTGGCACATCATGACATGCATTTCTGCAAAATTTATTACAAACCATCTAAGCAGCACTCAAAGTACGTACTTAGTGACACAGTAAGGGGAACCAGTGATTGCTTTCATTATCACTAAAGCTGTGACCGAAAGGATGCTGTGTAAAGTACATTTCCATTAATGAATAATTCTGTTAAATGAATAAAATCTTCAGCTTGGCCATTTGCTTAAAGATACGGTGACCATCTTGAAGAAGAATTCCTGGTTTGCTGAATTGTGGAAGCATTCAGTTTCAAAATAGACTCAGCAGCATAATAATTAAAACCTGGAACAAAAAGGATCCAGTGCATGTCTTCTAAAAGCCACTTGCAAAGCCACGCCTGCAAGTGCTTTTCAGTAGTGACTGAGCAAACCCTAGTGGTGAAAGATGGTTAACATTTCTGATACACAATGTTTCAGCTCAACAACAGAGGCCGTTACCAATTCCAACATTGACACAAAACGATAGCAATTTTTTTTCAGTTGAACATTCAAATTGGATAAGATGGGTGGAAAGAGGGCACATTGTCGCTAATCTTTCAATGAGCACCTTCACTGAAATTAAGTGTCCAATGTGCACTGCTGCAATGTTGCTTCCTTGTCACCCTGCCAGAAATGGGTGCAGTTAAACAGAAAAATGAATTCTCCAGCTATAGCTTAAAGCCTTTACAGGTATTGCGAAATATTAATATTTAAATGCTTAACAATTCATCTTAGAAAAACAATGAACCAAAACAGAAACATCTTCACTAAATACATTCGCTAACCTGTTTATCCAAGCTCACAAAATGCCAAAGCTCGTCATCTAAAGAGAACAATAAATAAAATCGAATTGCCTGGGCATCCTTGCCTCCATTTTCACTCTCCTCAATGAATACAAACCATAAACAAGTCTTCATGTTTACATTTTTTAAGCTTTGCATTTTATTTTCTTTCCTCTTATTCCAATTTTGTTCTCTCATCTGAAGACGCTGACATGTGGGGGCCCTCTGCCACCTTGTTCAAGTGCCAGGCTACACAACAAGTCTTGTAAAGCATTTCCACTGCATATGGTTTCATGGCTCAGCTCAATTCTGTCTTCATCAGGTGCTCACACAAAGGCATTTTCCAACAGAAGGATGACAAAGAGCATTAAAAAAAATTCATTCAAGGGATGCGGCCAGCATTTATTGCCTGTCCCCAAATGTCCTTCAGAAGGTGGTGGTGAGCTGCCTCCTTTAACTGCTGCAGTCCATGTGATGTAGGTACACCCACAGGACTGTTCGGGAGGGGGGAATCCAGGATTTTGACCGTGAATGACTGAGCGGTGATAAATTTCCAAGTCAGGATGGTGTGGCTAGGTGGGGAACCTCCAGGTGGTGGTGCCCCCATGTCTCTGCTGCCCTTGTCCTTTCTGGTAATGGTTGTGGGTTTGGAAGGCGCTGTTGAAGGAGTGTTGGTGAGTTCTTGTATCTTGTAGATGGTACACACAGCTGCCACTGCATGTCGGTGGTAGAGGAAGTGAATGTTTGAGGATGAGGTGCTTTTCAAGCGTGCTGCTTTGCCACGGACGATGTCCAGCTTCTTGAGTGCTGTTGAAGTTGTACACATCCAGGCAAGTGGAGAGTATTCCATCACACTCCTGACTTGTGCCTTTTAGATTGTGGACATGCTTTAGGTAACACATGGTGCCCCCATGTGTCTGCTGCCCTTGTCCTTTCTGATGCGTTACTTTAGATGCGTTACTTGGCGCAGGATTGCTAGTAGCTGACATGATCTTGCAGCCAAAATTTTTATATGGCTAGTCCAGTTCAGTTTCTGGCCAATGGTAACACTCAGGATGGTCAATTTGGAAGGGAATCAGGCAGCACGGTGGCGCGGTGGGTTAACCCTGATGCCTCATGGCGCCGAGGTCCCAGGTTCAATCCCGGCTCTGGGTCACTGTCCGTGTGGAGTTTGCACATTCCCCCGTATTTGCGTGGGTTTCGCCTCCACACTTGTAAATCTGTGTCATGAACTTTTAACTATCAGGCCAGTAACCATACTGTTGGCATGTTGATCTTGAATTACAATGTAATATAACATTACACCAGGCAATTATTTTGCTGTTGGCACCAGCCACACCAGTAAAATTCCACCTGGTCAATACTTGGACCAAGCTTTACAAACGTTAATACACTAAATAAATAACTTTGTAAACACACACAACTAGGGTACCAAATGGCAAAATATTGTGTTGGCCTTGTAAACTTTTAAAAAATAAATTTAGAGTACCCAATTCATTTTTCCAATTAAGGGTCAATTTAGCAAGGTAGGTTCAATCCACCTACCTTGCACATCTTTGGGTTGTGGGGGCAAAACCCACGCAAACAAGGGGAGAATGTGCAACCTCCACACGGACAGTGACCCAGAGCCGGGATCAAACCTGGGACCTCGGCGCCGTGAGACTGCAGTGCAACCACTGTGCCACCATGCTGCCCTTTTTCCTTGTAAACTATAGAGCCTGCGTTCAAACCCAGTCTTGCCAGATGAGACAAAGGGCGCCTTTGATGACGACCAACTACCAATGCCTCAGTCCCAGTCATTGAATTTGCAGCAATAACCAAATAGAGTTATTCTTTACGAAGCAGGTAGAAAGGTCAAGAGTTGCATTAGGACAGTAGCTTTTAAGAAATTTAAATCCACACTGTAAAAACTCCCCCTCATGATGCAAGGTGAAGAAAAGTCCACATTAAATAAAACAGTGTCCAGGAAGTGTATCACGTGACCTGCAGTCAGGCAAACATCCTATTTCAAAGAATAGCAGCGAGTTAAGAGGCTTCAATAAAAATGCTAAAAACAAGTAATCAAGTCCTAATCAGTGACTGGCTTTGGATTGAGACACCCGTCTAAAATTTAAAAGTCAAGTCTAGTTGCTGCAGAGGTTAAGATTTTTCTTACAGTCAAAACTGATATTTGCCACGTTAAGTGAGAAGGCAGCAAGCACAATCAACGAGCTAAGCCAGTATGGCAGCTGGGGAAAGATTGAATGTACTTTATATACAGGTGCTAAAAATAACCCACAGCATCAGCATGAGGCAGCTCCAGCCTCAGGCATGAGTTCTGTGACCTTTCACTGAGTGTAGAAACCACAATGAGTTACAGCACCTATACTTCAAAATTGTGAAAAAATAATTTGGATTTCACATTCAGCCAGTCTGGCAAAAAAACTCGCCAGCTGATTGTATTATTAAGGAAAGGACATTACCATATGCTGTGTTGATGTAGCAAGGTGTACCTGTGTGATTTGTCTTAGGTGTCTTGTGTTTTGAAACATCGTTATTTACCCAATCTCAGTCATAAAGGGAATACAACGTTACAAACATCCATATAAGGACATGCATGCAGCAACAGGTATTAATCATAGCTAGAGACTAAGACAAAGCTGTAGTTTCGGTTGGGCACATATGCAGGACATGGATGAGAATGCACATCAGGCACCGCCACCTAAATCTCCTTTAAGATCCTCATGCAGACCAACCTTTTTGAATAGGTTCTATGCATTTAGCTGTCAAACGTTGTAGCACATGGCCATCAAATACCTTTAACAGCTATTCAGTTACCAGCATAAATATTGCAGCTGACAAAAATCTTATATTATCTCAGGATTTGTTTGGGCAAATCAAGACATAGCCGCTGCCAGCCGATTGTCGCTTCCTTCCGTCTTCGCTCCGAAATGCAATGATTGTGGAATCAATGATCATGGGGGTAAAAAATAAGTTAAATGGAGAATGAGGTAATGGAGCCAATTAAGCACATTACTCAGCACTTTGGGAAGCTGACATGGAATGTCTAGGAGATCTCTGTTCATTTCTTAATTGCCATGTGTCCAGAACATAAAATTATCCATACACTGGCTTAAATTTTATGTACTGTCTGTGATGTAGTGAAAATACCCAAAGTGTTTCCCAATTGGGCACCAAAATCTTTCCAAATTAACATAAGTGTGTGCCCACTCCAAAAGGCCTTAGGAAAGCTGTGCAGGAAGCAAAATAATGTTGTGCATTCTTCACAGGCAATGGAGAAAATATTGTTTCTCCGAGGCTGGGATTGTTCAAGCAGTGTTAAAGCAAGTTTTCTTCTGTCCCGAGTCCTGGCACAGCAGATACAGTGGGCAAAACTACCTCTTTCTATAATCCTGTCTTGCCTTTAAGTAAAAGCTCATGTCCCATTTTGCCAGACAAATTACTAAGAAAATGGAAGTGCGGCATGGTGACACAGTAGTTAGCTCACGGCCCTGAGGAGCAGGGTTCAATCCCGGCCGGGTCACTGTCCGTGTAGAGTTTACACATTCTCTGTGTCTGCGCGGGTCTCATCCCCACAACCCAAAGGTGTGCAGGGTAGGTGGACTGCCCACGCTACTTTGTCCCTTAATTGGAAAAATAAAAATAAAAAAGGAAAATGGAAAAGGGCACTTGCACATGCTCTTGCATGGGGCATTGTTGCCAATGAGTTTCTTTTGTAGTCAAATTGAGAGTAGATAGATTCCATTAAAACCCTCTGAAAGTAGCTCAAGCAAAGCTGGACACCAAGTTTTCAGTTGGTTTTTGCTACCGCGCTTTTTCTTCCTTTTTAATGAAACTACCTCACAATACAACAGCGGCATTCTGTGAACAGAGAAACAATCATCATGACCAGAGTGCCATTTAAAAGCCTATCTGTGCCAATAAATCAGGCACTCGACACTCAGCAGTTAAAGGCTCTACGTCCAAACTAACAAAACTAAATTTTCATTAATTTGGAAAAGCTACCATTGATGTCTTATTGAGCTAGAAATTCCATTATAAACATTGCATTTGAAAATTGAGATAATTCAACAAAGTTGGCCTTCATCTTTTTGATTTGTACTCAGTGGACTGGATTACAATTCTGCATCACAAAGGGCCAGAATGCTAGCTGCAGGATAGCTCGTGACAAGATTTATGCCACAATTAAGGGACATCCTGGTGGGAAGAAAAGAGGTTCCACATGAAGAAAGGTGGCTTCTCCGTGGGGGTGGTTGGGGTTGTTTGTCCCATTCTCTGCCTTCATCACAGCATTGAATAGAGCACTAGGGAAATGATTCAAGGAACCAAGATTAGCAATAGTCCACACTTTCAAAGTGCCATATGCTGTTCAACTAGTATGAAAAACATGCTATTTTAAATTTTGCCAAGAAAAATAATACACAAAATACTTGTTTTATTGAAGAGAATGTAAATGCTTACAAAAGCAATTGCTGCCTTTTGCATTGGCTTTATGCCACTATCCCTGCCCTGTGTAACCAGCTGCGACCACAAAGTAAACTTGCCATTACGGCAGGTGGGATAGACGGGTGGAATTGCAATAGACAACACAAGAGGACATAAGTCTTGATGGGCTAGAGCCAAAACAGACAAAATCAACCTTGAAAGCAGCTTATGACCTCCCTCTGGATGTGGGAAGAAGGTCTTATCCCCAGTCTTTCTTCCCCACATTGAAAACAAAACACGACTGTGCATGTGAATGCAGGACTGTCTGAGACAGTGCATTGTCTTCTCACACGCTCATTATTTTCAGGGGGAGAGGCCAATGCGAGTGGCAGAATTTAGTTACTGTATGCCAAACCAAAAGCAGAGCTTTTCAGTACTAATTCTATTCCATGCTTATTAGTTTAAAAATGGCGAACAAACAAGTCTCTGCAGCTTTACTTCAGCTGGAAGCCAGATGAAACAGTGTGCTAAATGCGATTTGCCAGTCAAGATACATTCTCACACTTTCTTCATGTACATATGTTTTGCACAATGTTCACACAGATGTGAAATGTTATTGATTAAGTAAAGTGCAGCAATGCAAATCTAAATATAGGATTACAGCTCTCCACAGGGACTACTCTGAAATCTCTCTGAAGGCTTGCAGCAGTGAAGGGCCTACAAAAACAAATTACATCGACAGCAACTGCCGATGAAATATATGTCATGAGATGCAATGCAACACAACACAAGTCACATAAACCATTGTTAGAGCTTGCACTTTAAGAGGGGGTGTTTCCTAACACTGGGACAGTATTCAATATCAATATTGGAACAGAAAAAAGGATACAGATTTACACTGGCTCTGTGTCGCTGGTTCTGCTGTACAGGACAGATAGGGCGCTGAAAAAAAACTTAGTTATGTTGAGTTAGCTTTAGTCGCTGTTACACCTGACATTGGATTCCCTGTCCCAATTGTATTTAACAGCCTGCACGAGCATGTTAATGTCAAATATACAGGAACAAACTTGGCTGCGCTTCCTACTGTGGTTGAACAGTGTGTTGCCACTCGCAGTCAAAGAGCACCCCCCCCCCCACTATGTTCTACTACCAGGGGACAGCAGGGGCATCAATAAGTACGGTTGTGACAACCAATTCCCGGGGGCTGCTGCCCCCATTTCTGTACAGAGGTCCATTTGCGTGATTGTATAAAGGTCTGCCAGTCCCTCAATATTTCCATTTGTATACATTTGCAATTTGTAGATGCCTGTTTTTCTTTCTTCTTTTTAAACAAAATGTTTTTATTGGTTTTATAATATTTGCAGTGACATTTGTCATGGATAAAACAATAATAATAAAAATAAAAGTGCACACGAGCAGTGGCCACAGAGCGTCTGGCTCCACTTGAAATTTACAGCACAAAGTCTTGATCCGAACAGAAAAATTACTTGTTTGCAAAAGTAACTTGAGTGCACGTGTCAAGTCCCACGTGTCCACCCAAAAATACCATTGCTACTCTCCCTTGACATCTCCCTGCTTTTGTTCATTCTTTCTACCCAGACAAAACAATCCTGAGAATTTTAGTGAAATAGAAATACGAAACCAATAAAAAAGAAAACTTCACACATATTTCCAAGGAATACACATATGAATGGAATGTGAAATCAGCCTCCGTTAATGCCACCCAGTAAATAGAACAAATTGGTCGGTGAAGTAAACTAACATCGCTGCAGTTTAGGAAATGGGAAGCAGAATGATGGATGATTTCAAGTGGAGAATAGATTAGCCAGGAAAGTATTAAAATAGATCAGGTGGTGACAAGAGACATTCAAAGATGTGCAGGTTAGGTGATTTAGTCATGATCAATGCACGGGGTTACAGACATAGGGCAGGGTAGTGGGCCTCAGTAGAGTGCTCTTTTGGAGCGGCGATGAAGACTCGATGGGCCAAATGGCCTCCTTCTGCACTGCAGGGATTCTATGAAGCAGAGGTTAAGGGTGCCAACAACAGAGGTGGGGAAAGAGACAGTTGATGGTGGAAAGGATATGGGATTAAAAGTTCATCTCAGGATCAGATCAGGCATAGAGGTTGGGAACAGTAAATTCAGCGTGATATTAATATATAAATTTAGCATCGTTAATTGAATACGAAATTCAGGAGTATGTGAGAGGCATACTTTTTACTTTTAAAATACATTAGATCCTGGAGAGAGAGAGACAGAGAGAGAGAGGTACAAAGTTAGAGGAAGAGCAATCACCACAAATACTGGAATTTATTTATTTTTAAAATAAATTTAGAGTACCCAATTATATTTTTCCAATTAAGAGCAATTTAATGTGGCCAATCCACCTACTGTGCACATCTTTGGGTTTGGGTGAAACCCACAGGCACAGGGAGAATGTGCAAACTCCACACGTACAGTGACCTGGGGCTGGGATTGAACATGGGTTCTCGGTGCTGTGGCAGCAGTGCTAACCACTGCGCCACCAAGCCGCCCCTCAAATACTGGAATTTAAACAAAGCCAAAGTAAAATGAATCACAGACAATTTTCCAAGATACTTGGCACAATTCAATCTTTCTTCACAACAGAGAACCTCAATAGTACCATCTTGCCTGCTAAAATGTCATTCAATCATCCTGTAAATTATAAAGATCTGCAATCTGCTAAACCCAGTACTCAGGAGAAATGGGCAGAATCCTGTGTGGTGCTCCACCTCTGGCTGTAGTCTATTCCATACATTATTTTTAACTGAAGCTTGCAGCATTTGCAAGGTTGGACCTTTACAAAACAACAATGCATGAATGATGGAGAAACACCGTACTTAACTTTTTCAAAAATGCTTGTGAAAATTTCTATTTTTATTCCGAGCACAGTAAAATACCACTTCACACACTGCTTCATGGGATACAATGTTTACTCATCAAGCCCAATCTGTTTCCACCCAGATCACAAATAAAATAGTTCAGGTAGTATTGAACAACATCACATAATTTGTACGAAATGGATAAAACGGGTTTAGTCCTGCATGATACTATGTAGAGGTATAGGGCATTCCATCAAAACATGCACCTTGTTTTGTAGTTGCACGAAGCTTATTTCACCTTATATTCACTCTGATGCCAGACAAAACTTGCATTAACATTGTCACAAATCATGGTGAGCAAAGCATGTGCACTGGAAGGTTGTACTGCAGGCGCCCGCTTTGGCGCCTGGATGTGGGGATGCTGGTGGAGGAGGAGGTGTGTAAGAGGGTTCGGAGAAGCATTGAGGGGTATCTGGATACCAATGATACGGGGGAGGTCCAGGTGGGGATGGTCTGGGAGGCTCTAAAAGCAGTGATCCGGGGGGAGCTGATCTCCATCCGGGCCCACAGGGAAAGGAGGGAGAGGAAGGAGAGGGAGAGACTGGTGGGAGAGCTTCTGGAGGTGGACAGGAGATATGCGGAGGCACCGGAGGAAGGGTTGCTGGGAGAACGGCGCAGGTTGCAGGCCAATTTTGACTTGTTGACCACCAGAAAGGCGGAGACACAGTGGAGGAGGGCGCAGTATACGAGTATGTAGAGAAGGCGAGCAGGATGTTGGCGCATCAGCTCCGTAGGCGAGATGCGGCGAGGGAAATTGGGGGAGTGAAGGATGGGGGTGGAAATGTAGTGCAGAAGGGGACAGAAGTAAACGGGGTCTTTAGGGACTTTTACGAGGGATTGTACCGGTCGGAACCTCCGAGGGGGAGAGAGGGGATGGAGAGCTTCATGAACAGGCTATGTTTCCCACCGGTTCAAGAGAGGCTGGTAGAGGGGCTGGGGGTGCCGATAGAGTTGGAGGAGCTAGTCAGGGGGATCGGGCAAATGCAGTCAGGTAAGGCCCCGGGGCCAGACGGGTTCCCGGCAGAGTTTTACAAAAAATATGCGGACCTGGTGGGTCCCCTGCTGGTGCAAACTTTCAATGAGGCGTGGGGCTTTGGCCCTGACGATGTTGTGGGCACTGATCTCTTTGATCCTAAAACGGGATAAGGACCCCTTGCAGTGCGGATCATATAGGCCTATCTCGCTCCTTAACGTAGACGCTAAGTTGCTGGCGAAGATTCTGGCTACCAGGACAGAGGATTGTGTGCCAGAGGTAATTCATGAAGATCAGACAGGATTTGTCAAGGGGCGGCAGCTCAACACGAATGTGCGGAGACTGCTCAATGTTATCATGATGCCGGCAGTAGAGGGGGAGGCGGAGATAGTGGTGGCGCTGGACGCAGAGAAAGCGTTTGATAGAGTTGAGTGGGGGTACCTGTGAGAGGTGCTGGAGAGGTTTGGATTTGGGGAGGGATTCATCAAATGGATGAAGCTGCTTTACGCGGCGCCGATGGCGAGTGTAGTCACAAATGGAAGGAGATCGGAGTATTTTAGGCTCTATCGTGGGACCAGGCAGGGGTGTCCCCTGTCCCCCCTGGTCTTTTCACTGGCGATTGAACCGCTGGCCATGGCGTTGAGGGAGTCAGGGAAATGGAGGGGTCTGGTGCGGGGTGGGGAGGAGCACCGGGTATCGCTGTATGCGGACGACCTGCTGTTATATGTGGCGGACCCAGAGGGGGGAATGCCGGGGGTGATGGAGCTGTTAGCGGAATTTGGGGGCTTCTCGGGCTATAAGCTAAACTTAGGAAAGAGCGAGGTATTTGTAGTGCACCCGGGAGATCAGGAGGGGGGAATTGAGAGGCTCCCCTTCAGGAGGGCAGTGAAGAGTTTCGGGTACCTGGGGGTGCAGGTGGCCAGGAGTTGGGGGGCTCTTCATAAGCTTAACTTCACCAGACTAGTGGAACAGATGGAGGAGGAATTTAAAAGGTGGGACATGGTGCCGCTATCGCTGGCGGGCAGAGTGCAATCCGTCAAAATGACGGTTCTCCCGAGGTTCTTGTTCCTCTTCCAGTGCTTGCCCATCTTTGTCCCTAGGGCCTTTTTTAAAAGGGTGACCAGCAGCATCATGGGATTTGTTTGGGCGCATGGCACCCAGAGGGTGAAGAGGGTCTTCTTGGAGCGGAGAGATGAAGGGGGGGGGGGGGGGGGGGGGGGGGGGGGCTGGCGTTGCCCAACCTCTCGGGGTACTACTGGGCGGCCAACGTGTCGATGGTGCGTAAGTGGGTGATGGAGGGGGAGGGGGCAGCATGGAAACGGATGGAGAGAGCGTCCTGTGGGGATACAAGCCTGGGGGGCCCTGGTAACGGCGCCGTGGCCGCTCCCTCCCACGAGGTATACCACGAGTCCGGTGGTAGCGGCTATCCTCAAGATTTGGGGGCAGTGGAGGCGACATAGGGGAGAAGTGGGGGGCTCGATGGAGGCTCCGTTAAGGGGGAACCATAGGTTCGTCCCAGGGAGCATGGATGGGGGATTTCAGGGATGGTATAGAGCGGGCATTAGACAGCTGACGGACCTGTTTATCGACGGAATGTTTGCGAGCCTGGGGGAGTTGGAGGAGAAATTTGGGCTCCCGCCGGGAAACATGTTTAGATATCTGCAGGTAAAGGCATTTGCTAGACGGCAGGTGGAGGGATTCCCTGCGCTCCCCGCGAGGGGGGGGGGGGGGGGGGGGGGGGGGGGGGGGGGGGGGGGGGTGGGTGAGTGACAGGGTGCTCTCGGGGGTCTGGGTCGGGGAAGGAAGATATCCAATATCTACAAGCTTATGCAGGAGGTGGAAGAGGCGTCAGTAGAGGAGCTGAAAACGAAGTGGGAGGGGGAACTGGGGGAACAGATCGAAGATGGGACATGGGCTGATGCCCTGGAGAGGGTAAATTCTTCCTCCTCGTGTGCGCGGCTTAGCCTCATTCAATTCAAGGTGCTGCATAGGGCCCACATGACTGGGACGAGGATGAGTAGGTTCTTTGGGGGTGAAGATAGGTGTGTCAGGTGTTCGGGGAGTCCAGCGAACCATGCCCATATGTTCTGGGCATGCCCGGCATTGGAGGAGTTCTGGAAGGGGGTGGTGAGGACGGTGTCAAGGGTGGTGGGATCCAGGGTCAAGCCAGGATGGGGACTCGCGATCTTTGGGGTTGGGGTAGAGCCGGGAGTGCAGGAGGCGAAAGAGGCCGGTGTGCTGGCCTTTGCGTCCCTAGTAGCCCGGCGAAGGATTTTGCTACAATGGAAGGACGCGAGGCCCCCCCCCCCAAGCGTGGAGACCTGGATCAATGACATGGCGGGCTTCATTAAGCTTGAGAAGGTCAAATTTGCCCTGAGAGGATCGGTGCAAGGGTTCTTTGAACGGTGGCAACCTTTCCTCGACTTTCTGGCTCAACGATAGGGTACTGGGACAGTAGCAGCAGCAACCCGGGGGGGGGGGGGGGCGTTGATTATGTTTGCTTATTTTATTTAAATTTGATTTATTTAATTTTAATTATGGTTAAGTTCTCTTGTGGGGGTGGGGGGGGGGGGGGGGGGGGGGAGGGGGGAGTGTGATACATGTGATGTTACGGTTTGGGGGGAATTGTGGGTGTTATGGGGCTGTTAGTTGCATATTACTGCTTGTTGCTATACTTGTTGTTATATTTTTATATTTTCTGTAAAAAATTCCAATAAAAATTATTTAAAAAAAAAGAAGGTTGTACTGCAGTACTGAGGAAAGCTAATTCACACTACGTTCATTCACTTGTTAAAGTCAAATGATTATTCGGTTAACCCAAAACGTTTACGCGGAGCTCTTCTTAGTGTTCTCGGCCAATTTTAAAACTAAATGTTCACATTAATAAAGTATCATAATTCGGACTCAGCATCGAGTTTGTACACAGATTTAATTTGTCTTTGTCTAAGTGCTATTTAAAAAAAAACCTAACTGCACTCTTCTCTTGAAGGCATCAATACCTCGTAGAATATGATGCCACTGGCAACGCGTGTTCTCTCAATGCTGTGAAGTGATCATCATTTATATACAAGGCTGGACAGCAAGCATCACTGGCCTATCATTTTTTTTTGAAATAATTTTTATTGAAAAATTTTGATTTTATACAACATTGACACACCTGAGTAAAATACCGAAAATAACAATAATATTAACAATCATATACATTCGCACCACCTCCATGAACAACACAGCATTTTAACAACGCCGCAAATTAACCCACTATAAAGTTACAGAATAGACACTACAATAGTGCAACCCCCCCCCCCCCCCCCCCCCCCCCCGGGTTGCTGCTGCTATTGACCAAGTTACCTATCTCTGAGCCAGGAAGTCCAGAAAAGGCTGCCATTGTTTATAGAACCCTTGTATTGATCCTCTCAAGGCAAATGTGACCTTTTCCAATTTTATAAATCCCGCCATGTCACTGATCCAGGTCTCCACGCTTGGGGGCCTTGCATCCTTCCACTGTAACAGAATCCTTCGGCGGGCTACTAGGGACGCAAAGGCCAGGACACCGGCCTCTTTCGCCTCCTGCACTCCCGGCTCTACCGCAACTCCAAAGATCGCGAGTCCCCACCCTGGTTTGACCCTGGATCCAACCACCCTCGACACCGTCTCCGCCACACCCTTCCAGAATTCTTCCAGTGCTGGGCATGCCCAGAACATATGGGCGTGGTTCGCAGGACTCCCCGAACATCTGGTGCACCTATCCTCACCCCCAAAGAACCTACTCATCCTAGTCCCGGACATGTGGGCCCGGTGCAGCACCTTAAATTGGATGAGACTAAGCCTTGCACATGAGGAGGAAGAGTTGACTCTCTCCAAGGCATCCGCCCAAGTCCCGTCCTCTATCTGCTCCCCGAGTTCCTCCTCCCATTTAGCCTTCAGCTCCTCCACTGACGACTCCTCACCTCCTGCATTACCTTATAGATGTCCGACACCTTCCCCTCTCCGACCCACACCCCCGAAAGCACTCTGTCCATCGTCCCCTGCGAGGGCAGCAAAGGGAATCCCTCTACCTGTCGCCTAGCAAACGCCTTTGCCTGCAAGTATCTGAACATGTTCCCTTGGGGAAGGCCAAATTTATCTTCCAGTTCCCCCAGGCCCGCAAACCTCCCGCCAATAAACAGGTCCCTCAATTTGCTGATGCCCACCCTTTGCCACCCCCTAAATCCCCCATCCATGTTCCCCGGGATGAACCGATGGTTGCCACCCAGTGGAGCCTCCATCGAGCCCCCTGTTTCCCCCCGATGCCGTCTCCACTGTCCCCAGATTCTTAGGGTCGCCGCCACCACCGGGCTCGTGGTAAACCTCTTAGGGGAGAGCAGCAACGGTGCCGTTGCCATGGTACCCATGCTCGTACCTCTACATGACACCATCTCCATTCTTTTCCACGCCGCCCCTCCCCCCTCCATCACCCATTTACGCACCATTGACACACTGGCTGTCCAATAATACCCCAGAAGGTTGGGCAGCGCCAGCCCGCCTCTATCCCTTCCTCGCTCCAGGAACACCCTCTTCACTCACAGAGTCCCATGTGCCCACACAAAGCTCAATATACTGCTAGTCACTCTCCTAAAGGCGGCCCTGGGGATAAAGATGGGCAGGCACTGAAAGAGGAACAAGAACCTCGGAAGCACCGTCATTTTGACGGACTGCACCCTCCCCGCCAACGACAATGGCAGCATGTCCCACCTCTGGAACTCCTCCTCCATCTGATCTACAAGTCTGGTGAAGTTATGCTTGTGGAGAGTCCCCCAGTCCCTGGCCACCTGCACCCCCAGGTACCTAAAGCTCTCCCCTGCCCGCCTAAGCGGGAGCCTACCAATTCCTTCCTCCTGGTCTCCAGGGTGCACCACAAACACCTCGCTCTTGCCTAAATTTAATTTATAACCTGAAAAGGTCCCAAACTCAGCTAGCAACTCCATCACTCCCGGCATCCCTCCCACCGGGTCCGCCACATACAGTAACAGGTCGTCGGCATACAACAACACCCTATGTTCCTCTCCACCTCTCTGAATCTCTAAATGCCATCGCCAGCGGCTCGATTGCCAGTGCAAACAACAAGGGGGACAGGGGGCAACCCTGCCTGGTCCCTCGGTAAAGCCGGAAGTACTCCGACCTCCTCCTATTCGTGGCCACGCACGCCATCAGGGCCTCATATAGCAGCCGTACCCATCTAATGAACCCTTCAGCAAATCCAAACCTCCCCAACACCTCCCATAGGTACCCCCACTCCACTCTATCGAAGGCCTTCTCCGCATCCAGCGCCACCACTATCTCTGCCTCCCCCTCAATCGCCGGCATCATGATGACATTCAGCAATCTCCGCACATTCGTGTTCAGCTGCCTTCCCTTCACAAAACCTGTCTAGTCCTCGTGCACAACCCCTGGCACGCAGTCCTCTATCCTGGTGGCCAGGATTTTTGCCAGCACCTTAGCATCCACGTTGAGGAGAGATATGGGCCTGTATGAACCACACTGCTGGGGGTCCTTGTCCTTCTTTAAAATTAACGAGATCAGCGCCCGCGACATCGTCGGGGGCAAAGACCCCCCTTCCCACGCTTCATTGAGTGTCCGCACCAGCAAGGGACCCACTAGGTCCACAAACTTTTTATAAAATTCCACCGGGAACCCATCCGGCCCCGGTGCCTTCCCTGACTGCATCTGCCCGATCCCCTTAACTAGCTCCTCCAGCTCAATCGGCGCACCCAGCCCCTCCACCTTCTCCTCCTGCACCTTCGGGAAAGAAAGCCTGTCAAGGAACCTCTCCATTCCCCCCCTCTCCCCCGTTGGCTCCGACCGGTACAGTTCCCCGTAAAAGTCCTTGAAGACCTCATTCACCTCTACCCCCTTCCGCACCACAGTCCCACTCTTGTCTCTCACTCCAGCAATCTCCTTAGCCGCATCCCGCTTGCAGAGCTGATGAGCCAGCATCCTACTCACCTTTTCACCATGTTCGTACACTGCCCCTTGTGCCTTCCTTCACTGTGCCTCCGCCTTTCTAGTGGTCAGCAAATCAAATTTAGCCTGCAGGCTGCACCTCTCCCCCAACAGTCCCTCCTCTGGTGCCTCTGCATACCTCCAGCATCTTTCCCACCAGTCTATCCCTCTCACTCCTCTCGCTCATCTCCCTGTGTGCTCGGATGGATATCAGCTCCCCACGAATTACTGCCTTCAGGGCTTCCCAGACCATCCCCACCTGAACCTCCCCCGTATCATTCACCTCAAGGTACCCCTCAATACTTGCCCGGACCCTCCTACACACCTCCTCCTCCGCCAACAACCCCACATCCAACCGCCACAACAGACGTTGGTCCCGCACCACTCCCATCTCCAACTCTATCCAATGCGGAGCGTGGTCGGAGATTGCGATGGCCGAATACTCGGCCTCCTCTACTCTCGAAATCAGTCCCCTACTCACCACGAAGAAATCTATCCGAGAGTAGACCCTATGTACGTGGGAGAAGAAAGAGTACTCGCGTGCCTCGGCCTCACAAACCTCCATGGGTCCACTCCACCCATCTGATCCATAAACCCTCTCAGTACCTTGGCCGCCGCCGGCCTCCTACCCGTCCTAGAGCTGGACCGATCCAGTGAAGGATCCAACACCGTATTACAGTCCCCCTCCCCCCCCCCCCCCCCCCCCCCCCCCCCCCCCCCCCCCCCCCCCCCCCCCCCCCCCCATGATCAGACCTCCCGCCTCCAGATCCGGGATCCGTCCCAACATACGCCTCATAAAGCCCGCATCGTCCCAATTTGGGGCATACACACTAGCCAGTACCACCTTCTCTCCTTGTAGCCTGCCCCTAACCATAACATACCTACCCCCCTTATCCGCCACCACCTCCGATGCCTCAAACAACACATTTTTCCCCACCAGAATCGCCACTCCCCGGTTCTTCACATCCAACCCAGAGTGGAAAACCTGCCCCACCCATCCTTTCCTCAGGCGGACCTGGTTCACCACCCTCAGGTGGGTCTCCTGAAGCATTGCCACATCTGCCTTTAGCCCCTTCAGGTGAGCCAGTAGCCTCGACCGCTTCACCGGCCCATTCAACCCTCTCGCATTCCAAGTGACCAACCGGATCAGAGGGCGTTCCGCCCCCCTCCCCCGTCGGCTAGCCATAGCCTGTCGACTGCCTGCCCCAGGCCAGCACCCCCTGCCCGACCCAGTCCCCATAGCGACAACACCTCACCTCTGTCCCCCCAGCGCCCCCCCCCCCCCCCCCCCAAGCTCCTTCTTGACCCTACCAGCAGCAACCCGGTATTCCCATTTCCCCCCTCCCTTCCCCCCCAGGCTTGGAACCCTCCCAGCCGCGAACCATCCTCCATTGTACTTCCGTGGGTCAGCTAACTTCTGCTGACCCCGGAAACTCCCGCCAATAGCCCGACCCCTCCCGAAGTGGGATCATCCCCCAATCTATCCCTCCTCCAGGCACCGCTCCAGCACGGGGAAGAACCAGTTAAGGCACCGCCTCCCCCGTCACCGTCTTCACCCCCCAGCCCCGCAGCGCGGGAAACCAGAGGAAAGCCCGCGCTTTCGCACTGCCCCACCACACCCTTCTGACGCAGCTGCCAAATATCAGCCCCACTCCATACCCCCACTCCGACATAGAATACAACAGACCCCCCCAACCCTCCCCACAAGATACACAGCCCAAACAATGCCCCACAGCACAAAAACAAAAACATTGCAGAACAACCCCTCCGTAAATAACCATATCAAAATTGCAAAAGTACTAAGACAAGAAGAGAAGAACAGAAGAAAAAGAGAACACAGCAACAGCAGAATCCAGCACTAATATATTACAGCCGACCTCGCAACCCCCAACCCCTAGTTCAAGTCCAGTTTCTCCGTCCACACGAAGGCCCACGCCTCCTCCGGGGAATCAAAATAATGGTGCCGGTCCGAATAAGTTACCCACAGGTGCGCGGGCTGCAACATTCCGAACTTTATCGTTTTTCTATAAAGCACCTCTTTTGTCCGATTAAATCCGGACCGCCGCTTAGCCACCTCCGCACTCCAATCCTGGTAGATCCGTACTACCCCATTCTCCCACTTGCTGCTCTTCACCTTCTTGGCCCAGCGCAGCACACACTCCCGATCACTGAACCGGTGGAACCTCATCAGCACCGCACGCGGGGGTTCATCTTCCTTAGGCCTCCTAGCCAGCACCCTGTGCGCTCCCTCCAGCTCCAAGGGCAGATGGAAAGACCCGGCCCCCACTAGCGAGTTCAGCATTACAGCCACGTAGGCTGTCAGGTCCGACCCCTCTAGCCTCTCCGCAAGGCCCAGGATCCGCAGGTTTTTCTGCCTCATGCGGTGATCAAGCTCCTCGAAGCGTTCCTGTCACTTCTTGTGGAGTGCTTCGTGCCCCTCCACCTTACTCACGAGGACCACGGCCTCCTCCTCTCGTTCAGTGGCCTGCGTCTGCAACTCCTTGATGGCAGCACCCTGGGTGGACTGAATCTCTGACAGCCTTCTGTTCGTTTCCTGCAGAGAGCTCAGCACCTCATCCTTGAATTCTTTAAAGCAGTGCAGGAGATCAGTTTGTTGCTCCTGGGCCCACAGCCTCCAATCCTCTGGGGCTCCCCTGGCGGCCATCTTGGATTCCTTCCTCCGTTTTTTCTGAGGAGCTGCTGCTGTTTTATCCCCCTTTCCATTCCGAGTTCGAGGCATGGACTGCGGGGAAAGTTGTTCAGCACACCTTCCCCCACCGGGAGGCGACGAAAAATTTCCGTTTTGGGCTCTCAAAAGAGCCGAAAAGTCTCTTTAAAACGGGAGCTCCCAAATGTGTGGCTTCCTACTCCATCACAGCCACCGTAAGTCTCACTGGCCTATCATAACTCACATCCAATTTGAGAGCTGCGTCGAGGTAGCAAATTAAGAGCGGGAACCCAGGACACATTTTTCCTTTCCTGATCCAAGGACAAGGAGATTAACTGCAGCCCCCTCACTAGTCCAGGACAGAATGAGGACTGAACCTGGAACCTTTCTTACCCAGCTCAAAGTGAATAAATATATTGAACCATGTGCTTAATTTTACACATTATAGGGTAGCACGGTGGTGCAGTGGATAGCACTGCTGCCTCATGGCGCCGAGGACCCAGGTTCGATCCCGGCTCTGGGTCATTGTCCGTGTGGAGTTTGCACATTTTCCCCGTGTTTGCATGTTTGCGTGGGTTTCACCCCCACAACCCAAAGATGTGCAAGGTAGGTGGATTGGCCATGCTAAATTGCCCCTTAATTGGAAAAAATGAATTGGGTACTCTAAAATTTTTTTTTATAAATAAAATTTACATTAAGATTCTGTTATGCATGCCTCTACTGGTGTATGCTGGATTAATGTGATATATTCATTTATATAAATATATTTATGCGTGCACACACACAGCTAATCTAGAAGGCTTTAGGTCACAAGTACAATGCCAGTTTATTATGCTGAATGCTAGCTACGATGGCCGAGTGGTTAAGGCATTGGACTTGAAATCCAATGGGATTCCTCGGGCAAGTTCGAGCCCTGCTGGCAGCGACTGTGATTCATAATGCTTGCACAGCTCCCTAAAGAAGCTGCAGACTGGAGAATTAATCGGAATTATGATGAATGCTGGGGACATGTCTGCTTCTCTAGTGTTTGGCGCGATTTTTTACATTTCTTTGCACTGTAGGGCTGATGCATTGTAACACACTGGGATCCCATTAGGAGTTTTTTTGCAATGTGTGGTGAATTCCTCCTTGATTCAATGTGCTTGTCTGACAGTTCAGGGTCAGTGCCAACAAAAAAAGAAGAAAACATGCACACAGCCGAGGAAAGGGAGGAGAAAAATAGAGTAACTTTGGGGGCTGAGAGCTGGAGAAACTGAGCTCAGCGTTCAGTAAAGATGCAGAGGGGCCAATATAATACAATCATCTGTTTTTTGGGTGAAAAAAAAGAAAATGTGCATTTTTGACCATTATATACTGCAAAGACTGGGGATGACCTTCAGATCTGATCTCCTTACCCACTCCACATGCCAAAAGTGGCAAGCCCTGCAGAATTATTGATAATTCATATTCTCAATGAGGAAAATAACATCCTCTCTTCCATTTGACTTTTTATTACCTTTTCAGTGTAATCATCTGTGTTTAAGTAGATTAGTACATCCCAATTGAGCTCCAACAATTCTGCTCCGAAGTCATCTGGAATCTATAAGAAGCTGCTGGCTTGCTTTACTGCACAGAAATTAATAACTAAAAATGGGGAAAGTCTGTCAGATTCATCAAAGGTTCGCACTCAAAGAGTTAAAAATATTTCATTTTCTGCTGGCTAACATTTCAGCATAAATGCACACTGCTGGTGACAGCTGGTGTTCTCTGATTGGACACAGTTAATGTGCGGGGTCATCTGGCAGTGGGAGCTCAGCTGAGGAGCAAAGGTCAAACTTCCAGCTCCTGCTCCTCACAGACCCAAATAACTATAAACATGTGGAGGGTTGCTATAACAAACATTACAGCCAATAACAAGACTGCTGGTAACCTCATTTATTGTACTCAAAGGCTACACTGATTATTGGATGAAAACCAGTACTGGCAGAATCCACTTTTAATTCAAATGATACCGAGCAAACTATCTGTATTTCTTCAGTAAAGCAATGGTGGTAGTATTACTTTAATATTCTACTTCACCTCTCAATAAGCCTTAAATGAGATATAAAACCTCTAATTACTTAATTTTGCTGATTGCTATTTTGTACTGTAAAGTCAGTCACACGTGAACTTTAACAATTAGCGTCAGGAGACCATTTGTAACAGAAAAGCTATCAGCTAAAACTGTACTCCCTAACTTTTCCCTCACCTAACATCCACCCACGCTTTCCAGCAGCGATCACTGAACAGCAATGTGTGTGAGGCTGAGGCTGCCAGCACTTCCAGGGTTTCCCAGGAGTCTCCAGGAATGAAAGAATAATCTTTAGAACTCTGCTTCAGGCAATCAGGGGAAAAAATAAATCAGCAGAGCATTAAAACAAAGGTGATTGGAATACAAGAATAAAGAGATCTTGCTACAATTGCACAGGGCTTTAGTGAGACCATACCTGGAATCATGTGCGAGATTTTGGTATACATAGCCAAGGAAAGATATACTTATCTTGGAGGCAGAAAGGTTCACCAGTTTGGTCCCTGGGATGAGGGGCCGCGTAAATTGGGTCTATATTCCCTGGAGTTTAAAAGAATGAGAGGCAATCTCATTGAAATAAACAAGGATCTGAAGGGAAACTGAAAATGCTGGAAAAACGCAGCAGGTCTGGCAGCATCTGTAGTGAGAAAATTTAGAGTATCCAATTCTTTTTTTCCCCCAATTAAGAGGCAAATAAATTCACCTACCCTGTACATCTTTTTCGGTTGTGGAGATGAGACCCACACAGACACGGGAGAATATGCAGATTCCACAGGGACAGTGACCCGGGGCTGGGATTGAACCCAGGTCCTCTGCGCCGTGAGGCAGCAGTGCTAAGCACTGCACCACCGTGCCAAGTGAGAAAAAGAGTTAACGATTCAAATCCATAGGATTCTTATTCAGAGGTTTCTGTCTTCACTGATGCTGCCAGACCTGTCAAGTCTTTCCAACATTCTCTGCTTTTATTTCCGTTTTGCAGCATCTGCAGTATTTTACTCTTCAGAAGGTGGTGGCGGTGCATTACCTTATTGAACTGCTGCTGTCCCCGAGGTGCAGATACACCCACTGTGCTGTTAGGGATGGAGTTTCAGGATTTTGACCTAGTGACAGTGAAGGAAAGACAATATATTTCCAAGTCAGGGTGGTGAGTGACCCGGAAGGGAGCCTCCAGGTGGTGGGGTTTCCCAGGTATCTGCTGCTCTTGTCCTCCAGATGGTAGTGATTGCAGGTTTGGAAGGTACTGTCGAAGGAGTCTTGGCTAACGGTCTTTTGTTAGAACTGATAATTTCTCGGAAATATTTTTCTCTCCACAGCTGCTGCCCGATTTGCTGAGCATTTCCAACTTCAGATTTCTTGCATCCCAGTATTTGCATTTTATATGGTAATTATATGATTGCAATAAAATATCTGACAAACACTATTGGACTTCCTCAAACTTTGAATGCAAGAATCTCTTTTGCATTCAAACAGCAGCCCTTGACTCATTTTAAGAAGAAAAGGAATCCTACAAATGATTGTGGGATCTCTGTCCTGCAATGGGGAGCCAGCAGGATGACGGACAAAGCCAGGCAGGGAATGCGCATGGCGGCAGGAAGGCATTCAGAGCCGGCTCAAACCTCCATGACGGACACAGGCTATTAGCATTACCCAAGCCTGAAGGAAGCAACATGAGATTTTTTTATTATTAAAAAAAAATTCCAATTAAGGGGCAATTTAGCACGACTAATCCACCTACCCTGCACATCTTTGGGTTGCAGGGGTGAGACCCACGCAGACACGGGGAGAATGTTCAAACTGCACATGGACAGTCACCTGGGGCCAGGATCGAACCTAGGTCCTCAGCGCCTTGAGGCAGCAGTGCAAACCACTGCGCCACCGTGCCGCCCAGAAGCAGCGCGAGATTAAAGGTTCAACTTTTATTTTGACAACGATTAATTTTGAGTATTGATGCTCCTTGATACTGGAGTATCATTTTTAACTGTCTTGAACTGATATGTGCCCATTAGCTGTGGGCTGAATAGGGACTGGATTTGAATCAAGCTTATTTTTAAATCAAACAGCACCAGTTGGGGAGGGTTTTTTGTTCCCTTTGATTTGAAACATCTGCATGTCCAAAGCCAACCTAGACTTGAGGTGTGCTGTAAACAGCATACTCGATGCACAACCAGACAAGAAATCAGACTGTTCGGCTGTATTTCTAAAATAGGTAAGGCAGATTTAGTGCTGATCAAAACTAGCTGATTGGTATGCCTTCCGGTATAAAATGACTGATCGTCACAACTTACATTGCTTTATTAACCTAAGATAATGGCTGCATCATTTTACATTCTTCCCCGTGCTGCACCCTTTCAAGCTATGTTACATATATCAATTCAATACTGCTGGAGCTGAGTCATGCACTTCCTCCCTTCCACTGCAGCACCGCCCCCCCCACAGCTTCAGCTCTCAGCCACTCCTCTCCTCCCATGCTTTCTCAAACCGAATCATACCCTCAGCAAAGCAGTATTAGGCCATATAAGGAAGAAATTATTTGCTGCAGTTTTGGATGGGGTGGAGTCCTGATTTTGTAACTAAAAGGCCTTTTCATTGTGCAGATCTCTGCACCTCCCTTCGCAATAGAAAAATCATGGCTCCTGTCCATTTCTGCTACTGTTTAAGTTATGCAGCATAAATATATTGTCCATTCATAAAGGACCAATATAGTGTTAAAATGGCAAAAGTCAAGTGGCTATAGGTATCTGCCAATTATCTTTTACTCATATTTTCATGAACGCTGGTAATGCTCGTCAAAAATTGAGCACGCTCAAATTTTTAAAAAAATTACATAGAATTTACAGTGCAGGAGGCCATTCGGGCCATCGAGTCTGCACCGACTCTTGGAAAGAGCACCCTAACCAAGGTCAACACCTCCACCCTATCCCCATAACCCAGTAACCCCACCTAACACCAAGGGCAGTTTTGGACACTACGGGCAATTTATCATGGCCAATGCACCTAACCTGCACGTCTTTGGACTGTGGGAGGAAACCGGAGCACCCGGAGGAAACCCACGCACACACGGGGAGGATGTGCAGACTCCACACAGACAGTGACCCAAGCCGGAATCGCACCTGGGATCCTGGAGCTGTGAAGCAATTATGCTATCCACAGTGCTGCCGTTAAAACAAAGGAAATATCCTAGTGCTCACAAGTTAGTATGCATAAAAAAATTCTTATAATATTTAGATTACTTCATGATTGTGTTTAGGTACAACTGATATCAGCAAATGCTGAGTACTCTCGAACAATTCTATTTGCCACCTCACCATCAATAAAGATATTTCTGAAGATTGTGTTTCTGAGATAGCCTGCAGAATTGAGTCATTGATAGTTAAAGTAGGTGTGGCACATTTGTTGCCGTTTGCTGTGTCCTTGTGTCACACTGTCACATTGGAAGCATTGCCTTCAAATAATCATGGGTTGTTTCCCAAAAGCAAATTGTCGAAAATGTGCTCGCCATCAGCACAAGGAAGACAGAGATACTCCACCAGCTGTATCCAGTGGTCAGTGCTGTTGCTTCACAGCTCCAGGCTCCCAGGTTTGATTCCCGGTTTGGGTTACTGTCTGTGTGGAGTCTGCACATTCTCCCTGTCTGCGTGGGTTACCTCCGGGTGCTCCGGTTTCCTCCCACAAGTCCCGAAAGATGTGCTGTTAGGTAATTTGGACATTCTGAATTCTCAGGCGCTGTAATGTGGCGACTAGGGGTTTTTCACAGCAACTTCATTGCAGTCTTAATGTAAGCCTACCTGTGACAATAAAGATTATTTATTATTTTATTTATCTCTCATATTTCTGGTTGTGGATTTCACTTCTCTCAAGTTGAAGAGGTTACTCTCTGCCTCAATTGGACGTCTATTCCAACAGCATTTCTATCTTCATTACCAGAAACCTCCCAGAAGTTCTCACTTCCTTGGTATGTAGCTACACGAGGCACTCCCAATCATTGACTATTCATTAAAAACTGCAGAAAGGAGAAGTGAAATTTGCCTTGCTTCATTACAGGAATGGCTCGACTGAGTACAGAGTTGACCTAGAGACAGTGGTGTGAACCCTGTTCACTAAAGTACAAGATGTGGGTGGGAAGTTAAGATACAGATCAACTGTGATTAGCATTGCTGCCTCACGGCGCCAAGGTTCCAGGTTCGATCCCGGCTCTGAGTCACTGTCCGTGTGGAGTTTGCACATTCTCCCTGTGTTTGCATGGATTTCACCCCCACAGCCCAAAGATGTGCAGGCTAGGTCGATTGGCCACACTAAATTGCCCCTTAATTGGAAAAATGAATTGGGTACTCTAACTTTAAAAAAAAGATTCAGATCAACCGTGTTCCAACTGAATGGTGGAACAAGCAGGCTTGAGGCACTGAAAGGCCTAATTAATTCCTGACTGCCAACAGAGATTAAGAAACTATTTTTCTTTACTCACTTATGACTTGCATTGAATATATCAATGTTTTAGTATTTCTCTTCAAGTGTGAAAATAAAGGGGAAGTTAAAAATTAAAATCCCTTGGATAATCCTGGTTGAAATCAAGTACAATTGGTAACACTGCTTTTACTTTCTATGCTAAGAATGCTGCAGACTTCACACAAAAATGGAAGGCTTCTTTCAGTTCTATGATGAGCTAAGAATTTCAAGGAAATTATTTAAATTTGACTGCAACTTTATGGATGCTTGTCGAGTGATCAGCAATTTCAGTTTTTAAAATCCTCTCCAACATCACCAGACAGGAAGTCATTTTCATTTTAAAAAAAAGTACTTTACTGGTCA
This sequence comes from Scyliorhinus canicula, assembly GCF_902713615.1. Taxonomy (NCBI): domain Eukaryota; kingdom Metazoa; phylum Chordata; class Chondrichthyes; order Carcharhiniformes; family Scyliorhinidae; genus Scyliorhinus; species Scyliorhinus canicula. The sequence continues at coordinate 59,647,263 of NC_052160.1, read as the reverse complement.
CTTAACTCACCTCAATGTTCAAAGATCTAAACTGCTCTCACTGACAACACATTTATGTCAAACATGAGAGGATTGAAGATTGACCTTGTTCACTGCCAATACCCAACTGCATTCAGGTAGATGACAAAGTAATGCACCGTTGGATAGCTGGGTTAATGTTCTAGTCGCCTCCCTGACCTTCATTTACCATTAGGGCATATCTCCCCTAATCTCTGCTGTACCGATCTGAACTTTAATCTATTCAAACACACATTTTGGCTGCCAATCCTGACCCAAATCAGTGACTTCCCATTCCCTTCATTTTCTCATAGAACCGTTGAGACATTCTCACCTTTTCTCATAGAACCTTTTTGACATTCTTGCTTTCACTTTGTCATCATCTTCCATTTATCTGTTCTCAGATACTTTTGATCCACCTCGTTTCTGCCTCAATCCATCACTACTTTTCCCCAAACCTTACTGCATCTCTCAAACTCCATTTTACTTCCCTCTACTCAGGTTTCTGCCCTCTCCAGCACCTAGTTAAAGTCACAAATATCATTCACTGTGGCTGCTCTCTACACCTTTGCAAAGGTCAACTGCACCATCTTCTTTCAAAGTTTCTTGTCCACTGTCCAGCTTGGTGAAACTTTCCTTGCCTGGTTATCCCAGTGATTTTCAAAGTGGGGATCGCGACCCCCATGGGTTGCCAAAAAGATCTCCAAATATTGTCTGACCATATTTACCATTTTCTCTCTGAGTAAATTCTCACTGCATCAGTGTTCCATGGACTTCCTTGCCTCTCTGAGTCAGAGTGTAGTTGGGCAGTTTGTGGTCAGAGACCTGTAAAATTCTCTTTGGGTGGCATATCCTGCTACTGTGTTCAGCGTCAGGATCTGTATTATTCTCGAGTTCAATGTGTCACTTACAAACCCTGTGCGTCTTTTATCATTCTTTCAATTAAGCTGGACATACAGTCTCCTCCAGCCCGATAAGCCCCTATGTCTACTCCTTCCACGTCCGAATTGTCTCTCCACACCTGGCCTCTTTCCTTTGAGGGCGCTTCTTTTTTTCATCCCATCCCTCCCGCTATCCACCCTCTCTTTCCAGGTACTCATCCCCAAGTATCTGTCTCTGCCGTGTGGCGACATGGACTTCATCAGCTGAATCAGTTCCTCTTCGGAAAGGATTTTTGCATCTACCTTTATTGGGGCTTGAATTGTTCGCCAAAGATGACATTAGCTGGTGACTAAACTACACCCATGTATACAGGAGTCCATAAAATGTTGCAGGTGGAGGAGCTTGGAGGAGAAATTTAGTCTGGTAAGGGGAAACGATTTCAGGTACCTACAGTTGTGGGACTTTGTCCGTAGACAGGTCCCGTCCGTAGACAGGTCCCATCCTTTCCACGCCTCCCGCCAATGGGGATCCAAGACAGAATAGTCTCCAGAGGGGAAGGAGGGGAGGGCAAAGTCTCTGATATTTATACGGTACTCATGAAGGGGGAAGGGTCCCAGACAGAGGAACTGAAACTCAAAAGGGAGGAGGAGCTAGGCAGGGAAATGGAGGATGGGCTGTGGGCAGAAACCCTGAGTAGGGCAAACTCAACAGCAACATGTGCCAGGCTCGGCCTGATTCAATTTAAGGTCATTCACCGGGCCCACATGACGGTGGCTTGGATAAGCAAATTCTTTGGGATAGAGGACAAATGCGCTCGGTGCACAGGAGGACCAGCGAACCACGTACACATGTTTTGGACATGTCCGATGCTTAGGGGGTACTGGGAGGCATTTGCGGGGATCATGTCCCGGGTGCTAAAAACAAGGGTGGCAATGGATCCAGGGGTGGCAATTTTTGGGGTTTTGGAGGACCCGGGAGTCCAGGGTGAGAAAGAGGCTGATGTTTTAGCCTTTGCTTCCCTGATAGCCCGGCGACAAATATAATTGGCATGGAGGGACTCAAAGCCCCCGAAGACTGAGTTGTGGCTTTTGGACATGTCGAGTTTTCTGGGTATGGAAAAAATTAAGTTTGCCTTGAGGGGATCTGTACAGGGGTTCGCCCGAAGGTGGCAACCGTTCATTGACTTCTTTGCAGGAGAGTGAGCGTGTGTGTGTGTGTGTGTGTGGGGGGGGGGGAGAGGTTAGAGTAGAGTAGGAGGGATAAATTGGCGGGTAGTGCCAATGGGAGAGAAGCGGGCTGGTGCAGTATGGTACGATTGAAGTATTGATTTTACGTGGATGTTTGCACATTTTTGCCTTTTTTGCTTTCTATTTGTTGATGTCTGTAACTGTTTACAATGACGAAAAATACCTCAATAAAATTGTTTGTTGAAAAAAAAAGTTGCAGGTGTATGGAATGGAATGTGTCTGCACATTTTGCATATTGATCAGCTGAGCTGTGCCCAGCATTGTTTCCCCCCCCCCATACTTTCAGTTTATTACATAATTACCCGGGAAACGTAACTCACAGGCGCCCAGTGACATTCTGTCTGACTGTGTTCATCGTTCAACAGTTAGAACATAGAACATTACAGCGCAGTACAGGCCCTTCGGCCCACAATGTTGCACCGTCCTGTGAAACCCTTCTAAAGTCCCTCTTTAGATAAGGGACACTATTCCCTTATCGTCCATTTACCTATCCAATGACCATTTGAATGCGTTTAGTGTTGGCGAGTCCAGTACTGTTGCAGGCAGGGCATTCCACGCCCTTACTACTCTCTGAGTAAAGAACCTACCTCCGACATCTGTCCTATATCTATCTCCCCTCAATTTAAAGCTATGTCCCCTCGTGCTGGACATCACCATCCGAGAAAAAAGGCTCTCCATGTCCACCCTATTTAATCATCTGATCATCTTGTATGCCTCAATTAAGTCCCCTCTTAACTTTCTTCTCTCTAACGAAAACAGCCTCAAGTCCTTCAGCCTTTCCTCATATGATCTTCCCTCCATGCCAGGCAACATTCTTGTAAATCTCCTCTGTACCCTTTCCAATGCTTCCACATCCTTCCTATAATGCAGCGACCAGAACTGCACACAATACTACAAATGCGGCCGCACCAGTGTTTCTTAAGTTTTGAGTTGGGCGGCACGGTGGCACAGTGGTTAGCATTGTTGCCTACGGCGCTGAGGGCCCGGGTTCGTATCCCGGCCCTGGGTCACTGTCCGTGAGGAGTTTGCACATTCTCCCTGTGTCTGCGTGGGTTTCACCCCCACAACCCAAAGATGTGCAGGATAGGTGAATTGGCTACGCTAAATTGCCCCTTAATTGGAAAAAATAATTGGGTGCTCTAAATTTATTAAAAAAAAAAAAAAAAAAAAGTTTGAGTTTGATTTCCTATCCGAGATCATGTTAGGTTTTGAACGTGTGAACTGGCAATATTGAGCCTGTTTAATCTTTCCAGCGCTTGCACGCAATTTCCAAATGCGAACAATAGGTGTGATGAAATGAAATAATCCGGAGTTACACCCTTTCGCAAGGTATCAGGGTGGAGATGTTGTTCAGGGTGAAACAGCAGCTCAATTTACAAATTTACATTCAATAATACAGAATTGCCAACAATGAGTGTGACTTTTTAAAAAGTAATTATGGAGAATTATGTTAGGTGGATTGGCCATGATAAATAGCCCTTAGTGACCAAAAAGGGTTAGTTGGGGTTGTTGGGTTACGGGGATAGGGTGGAAGTGAGGGTTTAAGTGGGTCGGTGCAGACTCGATGTGCCGAACGGCCTCCTTCTGCACTGTATGTTCTATGAATGTGGCGTGGGTCATAATAGTCGGCCATTCTGTAAGCATGGGTTGCTTGAAAAAAAAAGTGTTTGAAAAACACTGGGTTATACTATTATTTATCGGATTGAAGGAAGAGCATCTCTTGCAATATATTTGACTCCAACTATCAGTTCTAAAGATGTATCCTTGTCCCCCTACTCTTCCTCATTTACATCCTGTTCCCTGGTGACATCAACGGGGGATATGGGATCAACTTCTGTATCCGTGTTGATAACATTCATCTCCAAACCTCCATCAGCTTTCAAATCTCCCAATGATTGTCCAACATCTAGTCTTGTATAACACCCAGATTCTTCCAGCTGAAGACAGGGAAGATCGAAATCCAACCGTGTCGTTTTTCCAGCCCTTTCCCGGTCATTATCTCCTGCTAATTCAGACTCCCCAGCCACATGCATATCATCTACTTCTGCTTCTACCGCAACCCATATTCCAACATTTACTTCTGAACAGAGAAAAGGGAATGGAGCCTATTTACACAGAGGAAATAATCCACTTGCAACCAAACCGCCATTTTTTGCAACTACAGTCCCAGCCACACATGAAATCTTCAAAAGTTCATACATGGTACAAATTGTAGAATTTGAAAATATGATTGCTTTATCTACAGTGATCCTATCTTCATTTATATATCAGCTGCATTGGGGATCATATCTCCTTTGAGGCCTCACTTCAAAACCCGTGAATCTTACAGTTGCAACGTAGCGAGGACACTGCAATTCTAAAATCAACTTATCACCAGGCTTCCTACCAATTTATTTAGCAGATAGTAAGTCGACAAACAAGAACTACAGGAGGGACAAAAGAAGTTTGTGTTTTTACAGACATTTCTAATTTCTGTACTTTGAGCATGTCCAAATTTAACATTAAATACTACAGGCTCAAGCATTGTGGAACTAAAACACAGTCTGCGATGAGTTAACTGATTTCAGTTGGAGCAACAGAGTGGCTCCGTTAGAATCAGCATCTTTTGGACGGGAGGGTGGGAAAAATAAATCACTGAATGTTCCTCACTGCCCAGTGATGGTGAAACATTTGCCAATGGTATGTTTCACAATGATATGATTCAGCTTGGTTATGATGTCCCTACGAGTCAACCAAAGTTCATTGTCTCATCACAGATCAAGAGCAGAGATAGGTATTGACAAGTACCCAAGGAACTCACTCTGGGATGAGGCAACTCTATCTGAAGAGGAATTGGTAATCCAATGCCCATTACAATGCGGTTTTCCAAGAATGATCTGGAGTCTGACCAGCAACGAAAGGTTATAAAATGATGCATCTCTTTCTATCTCTATTGGGATATAGGCCAAATTAAAAGGTACTTTGGAGTGTTGATAGCATTCTGGATTAGAGTGCATCATACCCAATGATTTCAATCTTCCCCGTCTTCAGCTGGGCAGCACGGTAGCACAGTGGTTGGCACAGTTGCTTCACAGCTCCAGGGTCCCATGTTCGATTCTCGGCTTGGGTCACTGTTTGTGTGGAGTAGGCATGGTCTCCCCATGTGTCAGTGGGTTTCCTCCGGGTGCTCCGGTTTCCTCCCACAGTCCAAAGATGTGCAGGTTAGTGGATTGGCCATTCTAAATTGCCCTTACTGTCCAAAAAAGTTAGGTGGGGTTACTGGCTGAAGGGGATAGGGTGGAGGCATGGGGCTTACGTGGGGTGCTCTTTCCAAGGGCTGGTGCAGGCTCAATGGGCTGAATGGCCTCCTTCTGCACTGTAAATTCTATGATACTACCGGCCTGTGTAGGTCTTACAACTACAACTCATTTGTATAGTATCAAGTAATCTTGCAGGGACGAAAACATTTTCATTTGTCTCAAATTAACTAAATTCAAACCAAATATGTCAGACAAAATACAAATCAATTAAATATTAGCGACATTCTGACAGAATAACCTACCAAACTGTTACACAACAAACGTTATCATTCAATGTTTCTCAGAGCCAGCATAAACCAGCAAGAGCAACTGAACTGACCCATCACTTCACCCTCGCATCCCGAGTAACTATATTGTTTCCTCATGTAGGTACGGCTAATAATTTAGATTTGTTCCAGTAAATTGAGGAAAAGACAATCTATTTTGATTCTTCCCATGAGGATTATTCCATGCTTCTCTAGAGCGTATGAAACTCTGGAAATCTCCTCCCTGTAAGAAAGCCAAAGTTGCTCTTTTACCTGATAACTCCCAACACCTCGGGCGATATGACTCAAAGAAAAGGAAAGTATCATGACATATCTAATCGTGAATGCCTTGAATGAACAGTAATCGGATACTCTGCGGTTGATAGATGCCTCAGGATACAAATGCAGATTCAGGGATTATGCTCTTTCAAGCACATGGCTTGCGAGAGAAGAGTTACCTCTTTAGCTCAGCATGTGCCCACTTCCAAGTATCAGAGTCAATAAATTGGAGATAAATGACAAAAAAGTCTACAAACTAGCCTGTCAAATGATACAACTGTGCTGCCTCCTTTAAATCTGCCGTCATCACCTCGCTCCTTAAAAAAAAACCAACCATCGACTCCAGCGTCCTTGCAACCTACCGCCCCATTTACAAATTTCCTTTCCTCACCAAAGTCCTTGAAAGTGTTGTCACCTCCCAAACTCGTGCCCATCTTTCCCTGAACTTCTGTTCCTGTTACAGTACTACTCTTACCAAAGTAACAAATGACATCCTATGTGACTGTAAAAGACCAACTCTCCTTGTTCTTCTCGACCCGTCTGTCATTTTCAACATGGTTGACCACATGGTTCTCCTCTGACGCCTCTCCAAAATCATCCATCTGGCTGGGGCTGCCTTCATCTGGTTCCATTCTTATTTATCTCATCACTGCCAGAGTCACCATTAATGGCTTATCCTGTCATTCTCCCAAAGTTATCTCTGATGTCTTCCCAAGGAATAATCCTTGGACCTCGGGTTATTTTCAAATGAACATGGGGTACAAGACAGGGCTGCCCGTTGTCTCCACCTTTGTTTGCCTTAGCTGGCCATTGCGTTTAGGTCGTTTACCAGATGATGGAGGGGAATAGAGCGTGGGAGGAGGGAGTATACGGTGTCCTTTTGTGCTATATATAATAGATCTTCTGTCCAATGTGGCGGAGATAATGGAGCTCCTCAGGAAGGTTGGCTCCTTTTTGGGGTACAAGCTAAATCTGGACAAGAGTGAATTTTTATTCTGGTGAACCCCCTGGAGAGGGGAGTTGATCTCAGGAGGCTGTTGTTTAACCCAGCAAAGGCTAGCCTCGGGTATCTGGGTAGCCGGGTGACTGGGCCATTACCAAATCTGTTATTACTGGGTGGTAAATATTGAGGCGGTGCGGGGGTGGTTCAATGATTGGGACTCGATATGGGATGAATGGAAGAGGTTTCATGCATAGGGTCAAGTCTGAGGGCCCTGGTTACAGAACCTGTTTTCCAATGCTAGATTCTCTTCGAGCCTGGTGGTGATAGCCACTCAGGATCTGAAATCAGAATAGGCATAATTTTAAACTGGACTCTGAGTCGCTGTTGACTCCAATTTTGCAGGAACCATCAGTTTGAGCCTACTGGCTTGGACTCATTGTTTAGGGCATGGGAGAGGGAGTGATGGATACGTGTTTCTGGTGGGTAGGCTCACCAGTTGAGATGTGTTGTTAGGAAAGTTCCAGCTCCTGAGAGGGAATATATTCATGTACTTTCAGGTGCGCAATTTTTTTAACGCAAGGAGCTTCCTTCATTTCCCAGAGTATCGTCACCTTCGCTGATAGACAGCGTCCTGTCCTTAGCTGAGTTAGGGGAGGGTAAGATTTTGGATGTCTATGGGCGGATGTTGGCGACTGAGCACGCATCATTGGAGGAAGTAAAGAGGAACTGAGAGAGCGAGCTGGGTTTGGTGTGAAGGAGTGTGTGGAGTGAGACTCTTCACAGGGTCAAATTCACCTCCTCATGTGTGAGGTTAAGCCTGATCCAGTTCAAGATGATGCACAGGGCACACCTGACCAGGGCACGCATACATGAGTGATGTCATAATATACATCCAGGTATATGATGGTGCACAGACAGGCAGTAATTGACACACAGGATGACCAGTGAACACACAGAACACAGCAGCCAATCACCAGACAGGACATGACCACTATAAAGCCAGAGAGCACTAGTTTTCCCGGTCTCTCGGGATCCAGCCTCTGAGACAGTCAGAGCTCATGAGCAGCAATGTGGTTGTAAGATAGTCTGGTCAGGTTAGCCTCAGGTCTCCAGTCAAGTCAGCATAGTGTCAACGCACAGTTAAAACATGTATGATAGTTAAGAGATCAAGTGTTGGAAGCCTGTCTCTCTCACCAGTGCAGTAAACGCAGTCCTCGCGGACCCAGCTTACCCAACACATCAAGTGGGTTCTTCTTGGGGGTGCAGGATAGTTGTGAGCGGTGCTCGAGGGGGCCAAGGAAACATACGCTCATGTTTTAATCTTGGCCCAAGCTCATTAGTTTCTGGGTCTTCCTTTTTGATACAATGAAAGAGATTTTGGGTGTTCAGTTGGAGCCATACTCGTATGTCGCCATGTTTGGAGTATCGGACTCGCCGGTGCTGCAGATGGGGAAGAGGGCAGATGTCCTAACCTTTGCCTCTCTAAGAGCCCGGATGCGCATTATACTTGGGTGGAAGTCCCCGTTGCCGCCTGAGGCCTCGGTTTGGTTGGGGTACCTGATGGGGTTTTCGCACCCGGAGAAGATCAAGCATACATACCATGAGGGGGTTGGTGGAAGGGTTCTATTCAATGTGGCAGTCTTTCATCTCCTTTTTCAGAGAACTGGTTACTGTAAACTGTCAGGGGAAGGGGTTGTCTTTTGTGTTTAAGGTTTTGGTTTCTTTATGGATGGAAAGATGGGGGCAGGGAACTGTGTGGGTGCACTTTGGGAACAATATGGGGATGGAATTTGCTGTATTGTTGTTGGTTATAATGACAATCTTGGTTGAATGAATATATATATTAAAATCATTCTGGTAGCTCCAGACTGGACTATTCCAACATACCTCTGGTGGACCTCACACTTTTTACCCTCCATAAAATGTGGTCATCCAAATCTCTGCTACACATGTCCTAAAACATACCACCTGCCATCCATCCACTATCCCTATTTTTGCTGGGCTAGACTTGCTCCTGATTAAACAATGCCTCAATTTAAAAATTCTTCTCCTCATTTCAAATGCCTTCAAGGAGTGGCCTCCAATCTCTGTGATCTTTTCCAACAAACCCCCCTAGATACCTTCACTCCTCTAATTCCAGTCTCGAGCAGCCCCCATTTTAACTACTCCAACTTTTGCGGTCGTGCCTTCAGCAGCCTCTGCCATAACTATGGAGTTGCCTTCCAAAACCCCTCTGCCTCTCTGCTCAATTTTGTCCTAGACACACTCCTTGTGGCTCAGGGTTATATTTTGTTTTAGAATGCCATTTGTGGGGTGCCTTAGGATGCTTTATGTGTGCATGTGTGTGTATATATACACACACACACACACACACACACACACACACACACACACACAGTTGCTGTTCCTAATCAATTCAGCAAAGCCCTATGTACTCTCTCCAGGTCTGTCAAGTGCAGAGAGATAAGGAACAACTGTATATGACGAGGATACGGTCTGTTTCTTGCCAAAGCTTATGGAGGGGTGAGGTGGGAGGGGTTTCCACCTTTTCCAGCAGGGAATCCCCTTTTATAAAGTGGTTTGCGATTCAGACCCGTTAGATGCAAGCATGCCATTAACTTCCCCACTTCCTCCATTGTTTCATGCTCATTTCCTGTTCAGCTAACAAACAATACCCCGCCACAAATTGAGGAGATGTTCAATTATCCCACATAACCTATCCACATTATAAGTGTGGCTAAGTTTACAACATGAAGGGCAACATGGTGGCGCAGTGGGTTAGCCCTGCTGCCTCACGGCGCCGAGGTCTCAGGTTCGATCCCAGCTCTGGGTCACTGTCCGTGTGGAGTTTGCAGATTCTCCCCGTGTTTGCGTGGGTTTCGCCCCCACACAACGATGTGCAGGTTAGGTGGATTGGCCACGCTAAATTGCTCCTTAATTGGAAAAAATGATTTGGGTACTCTAAATTTATTTTTTAAAAAGTTTACAACATGCCTGGTTTGAAGTTTCCAAATTTGGCAAAAAACAATATCAAAGGTGGCACACCTAAATAGTATGGCACACAAGCTAAGCATACTAAACACAATGCATTAGTGCCAATCCAATGCAGGATGGCTTGAGTCACAGTGGTCCTCAGTTTGGTAATTAGTCTCTATAATGCACTGCATGCATTGTCAATCTGTAGTTCCACAACATCTTACAAACTACTTGCATGTGCTGTAAAACCTGTGTTTTAAAAAGACCTTGCGTCAACGAACAAGTGAACACCAGCATCTGGTGCAAACACATCCCATCCTAGGTTGGCATCGCAAACAATATCAGTGATGACCCAGGATCTTTACTGCTATGCAACTGAATACCTTGCCGAGTGAGGTTTTTTTTTTCATCCAGGCAATCCGACAGTGTAATACTAATGAGAAATGTATGGAAGCACAGGGTCACCACTGCAGCAAAAAAACTGGCACCACACACATTAATTGTCTGACCATCAGCTGCTGTGTCAATTTAAAAGCAAAATAATAATACAATTTTAATCTGCAAGGTGGGGAGCAGCTTTAATAGCTTATCCTTTTTAACTGTGGCATTTAAAATCTAACTATCATTGATCTGCCAAATAATCAGAAGCTGGCTGCTGATGCGTCAGCACTCTTCCCGACATCATATGGATGCAGTTTCCATGACGATGTCGCCCAGCTGATTGAACAATCATACTTGCGGCATGAAGAGCCAGCGGGGTGGTATACACTTTTTGAAAAAAAGCTCAAGAACTCATATGTACAACTCATTTTAATCCACAATCAAATCAGAATTTAGAAATTACGAAAGCAAATATGGACGAGGTTTGGTTGGGGAGGAGTGAATTAAAGTGCTTAACTTGCATATTGCACCATCACCCAATTGTCATTCTGGGCATGCAGAGACATCAGAAGCAGAACTCATCATGCCTTATCTAGATCTTAAATGGCACACTATGCGAAAAAAAGAACCCAGCTTTAATCAGAAGAAACAAATGCTAAAATACTCAGAATTCATATGCAAATTGGAAGACGCCCTACTGAAGCACAAGCTTAAATTTTAATCCTTATTGTACACCACACGGTTAGCTCCTTGACATGCTTAGATAACAGATATAAAATTATAACGGCAGTGTGTGTGTTTGTGTGTCTATTTTATATATATATATATATATATATATATATAAAAAAGGTAATGTTTGAAAAGACCATCAAATAGAAATGGAAAAGTTCTAATTATATTTTCACCAACTTCAAGGAGATTAACTTAAACCATGTCAATCCAGATATTTTCTTGAGCAATGGTCCCTTTACAACCTAAATTTTATTTTACACAAAATTTTTTTTGCAGACCTATTTCTCCAAAGAATTAAAAACATTTTGAAGACAGAAAACCCATCTTACCCAATTCCTGGCTTAATACAATGATTACCATCAATTTGCTGTTAATAACAGTGGCAGCTGTGCAGTGGTGATGCCATGCAGTTTACATACAGATATAGCAGATGCATCCTTACCCAATACTGAAACCAGCTCCGAAGAGTTTAATCGAGATTTATCGTAAATGTTGCACAATAGCTCAAACTGAAAGTAGGATACTGATCACACATTAATCACAGTAACATTCAGAACAATGACCTCACAACGCCTGCACACTGTTGTCACACAGTTTGAATAGCAAACACATTTCATTTCACTACTTTGAGCAAATCAGAAGCTAGCAAGCTATCAGATCAAACAACTTCTGAACAAGTCAAGCCATCTTGGTTTGTTGTATGTCAAATTTATTTTGACGAGTTAAATCACTGCACCATTACTGGGTTGATTAAGGTTAGATTTGAAGTGAACTACTGTAACTTCAAAATTATGTTGCGTCTTGTTTCTTGATATTTATTTAAACGACATTACACAACCATCTTCAGATGCTTCCTCAGTGACCTTCCCTCCGTCATAAAGTGAGAAGTGAGGATGTTTGTTTGCTGATAATTGCACAATGTTCAGCACCATTTGCGACTCCTCAGATCCTGAAGCAGTTATTGTCCGCATGCAGCAAACCTGGACAATATTTAAGCTTCAACTGATGAGTGGCAAATAACATTAATGCCACTCAAGTGCCAGACAATGACCATCCCCACCAAGAGAGAATTCAACCATCTCCCTGTGACATTCAATAGCATTACCTTCGCTGAATCCCCCACTATCAATAACCTGGGGGCTACCAATGGCCGGAAACTGAGCTGGACCAGACATACACGTGGCAGCAGATACATGGGAACACCACCACCTGGAAATTCCACTCCAAACCACTCACCATCCTGACTGGGAAATAGATCATTGTTCCTTCACTGTTGCTGGGTCAAAATCCTGGAACTCCATCCCTAACAGCACTGTGGGTATACCTATACCAGATGGACGACAGTAGTTCAAGAAGGAAGCTCACCACCACCTTCTCAAGGGCAATTATGGATGGACATTAAATGCTGGCCTCAGTTACGTAATACATATCCCTTGAATTAATAAAAAAAATAAGTAAATGCAGTGGCTACAAAAGTATGTCAGAGGCGACGAATTCCGTGGCATTTTGACCCTCCTGACTCCCAATTCCTGTGCACCTTCGAAAGGGCACAAGTCAGGGGTATTATGGAATATTCTCTTCTTGCCTGGATGAGTGCGGCTCCAACAACACAAGAAGCTCAACACCATCCAGGCCGCAGTAGGCTATACACCACCCTAAACATTCATGCCCTCCACCTTTGACTCAGTGGCAGCAGTGTGTACTAGATACAAAACTCACCACGGCACCATTGACGGCGTCCAAACCTGTGACCTCTGCGACCTAGGACAGGGGCAACAGATTCATGGAAACCCACCGAGGCAAATTCCCCTCTCAGCCACACACCATCCTGGTTGAAAACTGCAAGTCATTCCTTCATCGTCAATGGGTTAAAATCCTGGAACTCCAACTATGGATGCACCAACACATGGATAGCAGTGGTGACTCACCAACACCTTCTCAAAGACAATTAGAGATAGGCAACCATTACTGGCCCGAGCAACAACAACCACATCCCAAGAAAGAATTTTAAAATGCTGAAGTCAATGGAATAAAGTTCATTTAAAATTGCTTAAAGTTCAGCTTAAACTGAACAGGTTCACTCTGTGCAAATTCAACAGTATCAGCGCTTTATAATTAGAGCACTTTGTGAATACGATTTATTATCCATATTTAGATTGTCCAGCGGTATTTGCCCATAGAATCCCTAGTGCAGAAAGAGGCCATTCGGCCCATCGAGTCTGCACTGCCACTCTGAAAGAGCACGCTACCCAGGCTCACTTCCTTATTCCAATAACCAAACCTGCACATCCCTGGACACAAAGGGGCAATTCGGCATTGGCCAATCCACCTAACCTGCACATCTTTGGTCTGTGGGAGGAACCTGAACACCCGGTGGAAACCATTAGATAAGGGGAGAATCTGCAAACTCCACACAGTCACCCAAGGCCAGAATTGAATAGGGTCGCTGGTGCTGTGAGGCGCAACAATCCGTTAATGTTGTCTACTCGAGCACAGCAGCTTTGCAGCAGTGATGTGGGTGTGACTCCAAGCCGTTCACTGTGCCAAAGTCGCCCTCTAGTGGCTGCTCTTATACAAGCACAAAGCATGCAAAGCACTGCATGAAAAGCTCTTTTTAAGAATTCTTTTTATAAATTTAGAGTATTCAATAATTTTTTTCCCAATTAAAGGGCAATTTAGCATGACAATCCACCTACTCTGCACATCTTTGGGTTGTGGGGGTGAAACCCACACAAACAAGGGGAGAATGTGCAAACTCTACACGGACAGTGACCCAGGGCTGGCCACCGTGCCACCCCTAGAAACTCTTTCTTTTTTTTTTAAATGAAGTTCTCATTTTCACCATTCACAGATACCACTTCAGTGAAAGATAGTTTTAAATAATACAAATGTCACTGTTTTTACACATCCTATTTTATGGTGGGCTGCCCTGGAATTGGTCTCGCAATTTAAATTAGCCTTTAGGAAAAATTGAAATAGTGCAAGTAAATCTATTTGAAAGAATGAGCACATCATGTATCTGAAGTGTTCATTGATCTCGTGGCACAACTGTACACTTAATAATATATGAACATAAAGTGGGCTTTGCAATACATCAAGGCTTTGAAATTCAGCTCTTCCAGATGTGAACCCGGACAGCAAATGCTGGTGGGTCCAAACACAGCTGAGCCTAATTCTCCAAACCACTTAATGATGTCCACTTCCAAACAGGGGAGTCTAAATAGTAATCAGGAGCAGGCAATTCTGATCAATCTATCCCCTTTGCTAGCCCAGGAAGCCACATGTTCCCCCATCAGCATCGAGGAAGTCAGCGAATTTGCAGAGACTAAAACAGAACGGGCATCTTCACTGTCTGATATGGTTTAGTTTCACACCATGCAGTAAATTGTCTTAAAATGTTGCTGGTGGAGTTTTGGGAGACCACTTTTATTTGTATTCACAAGAGAGAGTGAGACATATTAGATGTGATGTTTATTCACTAAGCCAAAAAACTCAGTGGATAAAAATAAATATCCAATGTTTGTGTCCAATGAGGTGTCAGACTTGGCTTGGTGATGCCATTCACGACCGAGTCAGAAACATGGCCTAAGCCCCATTCTTCAGTTGAGATGTTAGACCAAAGCTTCAACTACTCTCAGGTGAATTTGAAAATTGCTAAAGTTGCTGTTGCACTAATATTACTGCAATAGGGTAGCTTCGCCCAGTGCCTTCAATAATATGTATCCATCAATAAATAATGAAAGCAAATTATCTGGTCATCATCACAATGCTGTTCGTCAAGCCATACATTGCGTAAATTGTCTGCTGCATTTCCTATATTGTAACAGTGTTGAAGTAGCGAAAGGTGCTATTTAAATCCAATTTAAAACAAATGCACAAGCAGTACAAAAGGCAGCCTGCACAGTGAATAGTCTTTGTGATACTGTTAACATTAAAACACAATGAACAATTCTAATCTTTTCTTCTTGGCAATTGGTAGTGAATTTCCCCAAGTATAATTTTCTAATCTTTAGAGCTATCAGGTAAAACGGAACCTGGTTTTGTGCTCGCCAAATATGGGGTGAAAAAGTCTATTCCCAAACCACTTGTCTGAAAAAAGTTATTTGATTTATAAGTGGACATGGGCTTTTAAAGTCTTTGTACAATAAAATGAATTCCAATCTTTACTTCATCCTGTTTAAGCATCATCAAACTGCAATGCATTGCAGAATTCCACCTCTGCAACTCTTCGTCTTGAAGAAAGACATGCATTTGTGTCTAATTGAAGTTCTCCAGTTTTTCCTTCAGTTTTTTGGTTCAAAATCAGAAGTATTTTTCTTTGAAACCATGTTTCTCAGACATGCTCTGAATTAAGACCCAGGTGATGGAGAAGATGGGGAATTTAAACAAATTCCTCTTTGCCACACTATCCAAGGGTACTGTCGTACCTGCACATGTGTGTTTGGAGCTCGCTGAGGAGAAAGGAATCAGAGCAATAGTGTCACTGCTCGACAGATGACCAATCTTTTTTCATTCATTCATGGGATGTAGGTGATGTTGGCGAGGCCAGAATTTTTGTCCCATTCCGAATTCCCCTTGAGAACATGTTGGTGAGCTGCCTTCTGGAACTGCTGCAGTATATGGTTCTTCTAGGAAAGCAGTTCCAGGATTTTGACCCAACAACTAGGAAGGAGCCGCACTAATTCCAAATCAGAATAGTGTGCGACTTGAGAGGTAGTGGTGTTCCCATGCATCTGCTGCCCCTGTCCTTCTAAGTAGTGGAGGTCAGGTGCTTGGAACGTTTCACAGTACAGAACCATGCCATGCGGTCTGATAGATCAATGCCAGTGTTAATGTTCCACACAAGCTTTTCGATCTCCACATAACTTCATCTCACCTGATAAAAATAACTTTTTATCCCCTTCTCCTTAATTCACTACCTCGTTTCGTCATACATCTAAATCACCTCAACAACTCCACTGGATACCCTAACCACTCCAAGCACGAAGTTTCCCTTATTGCATTTATTTGTGACCATCTTATATTTTTGCCCCCTGGTTTTGTACTCCACTCTCCCACAAATAGAGACATCAATATATTTAATTGACTACGTGCTGAAGGACGCACTCAAGCTTGGGGCTGCGGCCGCCAAGGCGCAATGGAGAAAAGCCAGCGTGTAAAGCCTTCCAGGCAATGTAGACCAAGGAGCTGGTAATCATGTAAAACCCCTTGGACTGTGTACTTAATCCTAACCATACATAACGGTATTGAAGCACCGCAAAGTGCAACATGACCAATGTAGATAGATTGAAAAGAATTGCACTCCCTGCAATTAAAATATTGAAATGTATGTAATGTTCTCATTACTGAATTGAAGCATCTCCGAGTGCATCTTGATTTCTGGAGAAAATGTGAATATCATTGCACTTTCAGTTCTGACAATTTGAAATGTTTCTTTCAGAGATTTTATGAATAAAGTATATTTTTGCTAAAAAAAATATAAATTTCAAGTAGTTAATTAAATGAATCACCATTGAGGAGGGAAATAAGAAAAAGGACAGGCGGCAGGTTAGAAATGAGAAGAAACCCCACAGATCTAGATGGTTAGGAGTTCGTCTTCTCCGAAAAAAACAATTGGGCCTTCAATGCCAGGGAAAATTCAAGAATTATATGGAAAAATATCCACAAAATCCTGGGTATACGTATGTCAACTTTTGCCTTTGCAAGATCGTTTTGTAAAACATCCTTTAAATAATAGAGAAATAAACCTCATCTGAGTCTATTTAAATCAAATCAATGTATGAAATCATCAATAATGTGGAAACTAATTATGTCGAACAGTGTGAACGTTTCTCCGGAAGCATACCTGTTAAATTTTTGGAGCTGGTAAGTGTGGTTAAAGGGAACTTTGAGTTCATCTTGTAGCCTGTGTTCAGTGCCATAAACAAAATCTTGAATGAGGGAAAAAGGTGGCATTCTTGACTCTAATTTTCCTCATATGTACTTGTGCAATCTGGGTGATACTTGGAAGAGTCAAAGAAAATTCTTGTTCCATTGGGTACACAGTTTTACAAAAAAAGCTACTCTGAGCCCCCATTAGCTTAACAATGCTGTAACAGCTTGCCAGACTGAACAAATACTGCAGGAAGTCTCTAGCCTCCTGGGTAATAAAGCATTCAGTGCACGTGTTTAAATCAGACTCGTCTCTCTCTTCCTGAGGTGAGGCACTGCAGTGGAAAGTGCCGAGGGGGAAATAAAAGGGTTACCATGGTACAGCTGTAGGACGCCTGCAAAAGAAACCACATCCAACTTGCAGCAACTGTCTGGCCTTATTTCACTGAATACACAAGAGGGCTGGATCCGGGCTGGAGGATCGGAGATGGAATGTCAGGGGGATCTAAAGAAAGAGCTTTCAAAAATTATCTTCAGGGAAGTCATGCTTGCAGCTGATTTTGCAGAATCTGCTTTAAACTGTTTTGATCTACTTTTTAATAACTGCTGCTCTGGTCTTACCTGCATTTTCTTCAAACAAACTGGTGATGACTTCACCACAACCTGAAGGCAAGGTGGTTGGTAGATTCTCTCAATTTAGATTGGTTGTCCCATCAAAACACCCTGTTTGCACCAGATGTAAGGCGATGGTCTTAACTGAATCCAAGGAATTTAATTTTTACCATATGCCTTTGTGCATAGCAAAGTTGACATGCAATATGGTGGTAAATTACTGACTGCTGTAGTTTTGGAAGGGACGAGATTGGAGCTGGGATACCAGACAAGATAATCTTATTCTGGCTGTGGCCAAAAAGTAGCAGCAAGATAATTTACTAGGAAATCAAATGAGCCTAGTTTTCAGCATTTAGACAGGCATCTCTCTTCAACAAACTGCAGGAGGCATCCATAGGACAGGACTCAGAGAAGCAACGGAATCTAAAAGCATAGCCAAGTAAAGTGCAAATTAAAAGGCATTTTCTGGTATCGGCCAGTGGGATAGTCGGAATCCAAATGGGCAACTTCAGAACAAGGCACTTGATGGAGAGTTGACCCCAATCTGCATGGTGACATTACCTGGTTGCGGTAATGCTATAATTTCTGCTATTTAGATAACTTGGTGGAGGATGGATAAATGAGGAAGACAACTGTTTTTCTTAAAATTAGCAACTCAATCATCAAGTACTTTGTGAAGTCACCAATTTTTATCCAATATATTTCTCTCAATTTTTTTCAGCATCAGCGATAGGCATGCATTATGGTTCTGGGCACTACACTTTACGGAGGCATTAGAGGAAGTGCGGAAAAGATTCACGAGAGTGGGATGATAAACTTCCGTAATGCAGACAAGTTGGATAAGCTGCGACCGTTCGTCTTAAAAGGAGATGGAGAGGATATTTGATAGAAATCTTCAAAATTGTGGGGGGGCAGGTGGAAGGATAGAGAACCAGAGGACACCAATTTACAGTGATTGGTAAAAGAAGCAATGACAACACAAGGCAAAATTTCTTTATACAGCGAGTTGTTAGGATTTGGAATGTACTGCCTATAAATGTGGTGGAGGTAGGTTCAATTGTGGCTTTCAAAAGGGAATTGGATTATCTGGAAAATTTGCAGGGCCACAGGGAAATGACATGAAAGTGGCAATAGATGGGTTGCTCTTGCAGTGAGCTGGCACAAATGTGATAGGTCAAATGGCCGTTTCTCAGCTGTAACCATTCTATGATAGGGTCTTGGTGAAATCACACCTGGAATATTGTACACAGCTCTGGCTGTCAATGTACTATTGATCATTGTGTATGGCAATTACCTTAAGGGAGTTGTTAGTTAAACATGTGACAGTGATTATCCTATAAATACAGACAGCTGGAACACGGTCTGTGAGGGCTTCTGTGGGGTAGTAGCTCTGAGGAAGTGTCTTACAATAAACCAGCTTGAACCTAAAAGGCCAAACTGGATTGATATTTACACTGTAGTCCTTAACAGTAACAGTGAGTAACACTACATCCTCATCCAAAGATACATATACCTGGAAGTGCAACCAAGGTTTACATGACTGTTTCTGGGATGGGAGATAATCCTGTAATAAGAAACTTTGGAGTTTCGAAGAATGAGAGGTGATCTAATTGAAAAGATAATATTCTTCAAGACTTGACAGGATAATTGTGGGGAGGACTGTTTCCCTGGATAGTGAGTGTAGAACTAGGGTCCAGTCTCAGAATAAGAGACTGCCTTTTATGGACTGAGATGTGGAAAAACGTCTTCACTCTCAGGCCGGCAAATCATTTGAAATCACTTTTTGTGAGATACGTGGATATTCAAGACTGATACTAATGGACTTTTGGACACAATGTGAACCAAGTGATATCAATATAGTGTGGAAAGGTAAAGTTGAGGGGGAGATAGTCACCCATGATCTTACTGAATGGCAAAGCAAGTTATTTCTTATGATGAAAAGTGATGGTTGTGGATAACAGAAGAAAGGAAGGATCAAGTTTACTTTGGTGGTCCTCCAGTTGAAAAACCAGCTGATACTCATTGTCCAAGCTCATGTCTGAAGATTAGATACTTGGGTGAAGTACAAGATTAGGGACTGCTCTTGGAATAAAATCAGCAATTCCAAAAATTTGGATGTGGGAGTTTAAATAAAAGGGTCTCCTCATATAACAGTATTTGCAACAAAAATTCAACAATAACTTTTGGCAGGCTTTTTTTTTTTTTGTTGCCTTGGTTGGGGAGGAAGCCATGTCTGCACTTGTGAACCAGTAGCCTCACAACTGGATGTGGGGTCGTCAGTCTGATTTTTGTATCTTTTATACAGAATCATCCATTGGCTTAAAGCAAGTGGAGTGTTTTTTAAATTCATTTACAGGATGATGACATCACTGGCCAGGCCAGCATTTATTGCCCATCCTTAGTTGCCCTTCAGAAGGTGGCAGTGAGTTGCCTTCTTGAATCGCTGCAGTCCTTGAGGTGCAGGTACACCACTGTGCAGTTAGGGAGGGAGTTCCAGGATTTTGACCCAGCTAAAGTGAACGAACGGCGATATATTTTCAAGTCAGGGTGGTGAGTGACTTGGAGGGGAACCTCCAGGTGGTGAAGTTCCCAGGTATCTGCTGCCCTGGTCCTTCTAGATAGTAGTGGTTGTGGGTTTGGAAGGTGTTGTTTAAGGAACCTTGGTAAGTTATTGCAGTGTATCTTGTAGATGATACACACAGCTGCCACTGTTCGTCGGCGATGGAGGGTCTGAATGTTTGTGAAAGGGGAAGCAATCAAGCGGGAGGCTTTGTCCTGGATGGTATTGAGTTTCTTGTTGTTGGAGCTGCACTCATCCAGGCTTGTGGAGAATATTCCATTGAACTCCTGACTTATGCCTTTGGGACAGGCTTTTGGGGGGGGGGGGGGGGGGGGGGTGTGTGTGTGTGTGTGTGTGTGTGTGTGTGTGTGTCAGGAGATGGGTTACTCGACTTAGGAGTCCTAGCCTTTGACCTACCCTGGTAACCACAGTATTAATATGGCTAGTCCAGTTCAGTTTCTGATCAATGGCAACCCCCAGGATGTTAATTGTGGGGAATTTAGCAGTGATAATGCCATTGAATGTCAAGAGGCGGTGGTTAGATCCTCTCTTGTTGGAAATGGTCATTGCCTGGCACTTGTGTGGCATGAATGTAACTTGCCACTTGCCAGCGCAAGCTTTAAATATTGCAATCTTGAAAATGTAGAGTTTGATGGATGAGATTTCAGCCTCTGGATTCTATATATTTATAAACATCTATTTTCATCGAGAAATGGTACACATTTTTCTTTGAGGAACCTTACTCAGAAGTAATGTTATCAAATAAAATGTTCAGACTGCATCAAAACATCAGATTTGACTGATTCACACACTCTTTTTGGTGAATAAAGAAACATTCAGCGTGCTTCAAGATAACCAGACTATGAATTGCATTATTAGCTTCTTCATGACAGAATCTGTACCTTCATTGTTTAAATGTGTTTATTACTTTGTAACGCATCAATTTTTCATTTTTCACCAGAAGTTGAAAACAGAAACTGCAGGTAGTGCTGCTCATTTCTACAACAGTACAAAAATAATCTTATGAATAAAATATGTTTGGAAATGCAGATTTATAATGAGTAAAGTTTTTTTTTCATTTTTCCAATTAAGGAGCAATTTAGCGTGGCCAATCCACCTACCCTACACATGTATGTGAAAAGTATCTCAACCCTTCTTCCTTGTGGCATCTAGTTGTCTCTTTGTCTAAGAGTACAATTCAAGCATTAGCTCTCAGACTCAGTATTGCTCAAACTGCCTTGTTTATACAGCAGGACAGTTTTCCAGGATACATTCTGGATGGCGTGACAAAACCATGTCTACTTCCAGGTTGTATTCCTGAGAAGCATCTTCAGTGCTTAAGTACCCCAAGTCACTCCCAAGATCCCAACCACTGCTTACCCATCAAAGGTAGAAATCGATGAGAAATATAATCAAGTGTGTTCAGAAGCCTAAAACCAAATTTTCACTTTTTTGATTTTTTAAATTAACCTCCATAGATCACTGCTCTTGTTGGTCACTATTCCATTAGTGTTGCTATTTTCTGGCAGCTCACCCAATTGACCATACTTCGTGTGTAAGTCTCGATGAAGAACAATGTGATTCCACCATGGAGGGAAACACAACTAAATCCAGTTCGACAACAATATCTACTTGTATGAATATTCAACCAGCACGTCCTTGAAAGAGTAAGAACCTCTTTTTCTTTTCACGTTCCCCCCATCAGTACCTTGCTCGAGATCAATAAACTCAGCACAACCCTGGGATTGAATCAGGATTCTTCCCATCCATGGTTCAACACCAATCACTGAACCCCAGTCACTGGGGGTTCATTGACATTTTAATGACAACAATTATAAACAAAGTCATCATGGACTTTGTTTTAGCCTATTGGAGTACTCAGGTGGACTAAAGTCTCGCTCTCTCATGTCAGTGGGCTGTGTCATCATCCCATTCCAAATGATTACCTGCACACACTAAATTAGAAAATACTTTTATGATCTCGATGCTCCTTCCATTCTGCATCCGATTTTGATTGATCCACCGCCTCTGCTTTCAGTTGTCTTGGTTTTAAACTCTGAAATTCCCTCCCTCCATCTCTTTACCACTCTCCCCTTCTTTTAGTCCATTGACAAAGCTTTTAGGTATCTTCCCCGACTTCTACTTCTATGGCTTGCTGACAAAAATGACAAAATGTTCTTATATCATCATTTTTAGTATATACCTTGAGACAGTTTGGCTTAAACATGCTCTGTAAATGCAAGTAGTTTTTGCTTAATCTGATGGTTCTTTTCAAGTGCACTTTGCTTCCACAGGTGCTGGGTGTGCTGGCTTAACTTATTACACTCTTGTGATGTTTGAGAACCACAAACCCCTAGTTAATTGTATTGGTTCTGTATAGTCTGCATTCCTTTTTCCCCTCAGCCAGGTAATTACAACCCTAAACTCTTCAAGCTGACAATCGAAATTAGGGCAGTTCCCAGAAGGGCCACTTAGCAGGTTACCACGTGGAACCAGTGTTTCACCACATCCTGTTGTCCATGCACCATTTGCCAATATGCATCCTTTGAAGCGGTTGTGGACAAGCCTATAGACAAGCCTCTCTCCCTTTTCAGGAGAGAGGGAGCACAAGAGGAAGGACAAAATGGCCTGAAAAAATGAAACCAAATGCAAAATTTACCTTCAAAATCTAATTTTCCAATGCAACTAGTAGTAGAAGAGACATATGCAAAATGTATCAAACTGCAGAAAATACAACTATTCTAGTAATTGATCAGAGTTGCAAATTATTATTGTCCTCAACAAGTTAAATATCTGCATGAATTTGTATACCACTTCCTGTGGTCAATGGGCTGCTCATTATTTTTGCCATATAAAGCTTTCTTTGTCTACTTAAGGAGAGGAAGGATACGAGTTAAACAAAATAACAAAGTAAAAAGCCTAGCTTATTTAGCATGACTAAATGAGAAAGAATTCAATGTGCACAAAAGGCTTTACCGTTTCAGGATTACATTCCAAATTTGCACAGAGATATGACTACCAGCATTTTTTGCATGCTGAATGAATAATACATTTTTGCATCGAATTTTCCGAATTAGTTTGCAGAATAGCAACACAGAAAAAGGTATGAGTTAGAAAAAGATATTTATTTAAAGGAAAGTAAATTCATTCGACAAAGTGTTGAATATTCACCAGTGCAATATTATCTTCTTGTCATGTTTCTCTGCCCTTTGGCTCAGATCAAGCACGAGATCAGGTGCAAAGCCTGTTCTTGTCAGCTTGGATCTAGTAGGTCTCTCTTGTGGGACCATGAATTAGATTCAAGTTTTTCTTTAAAAAAAATTTAAAGTACCCAATGTTGTTTTCTAATTAAGGGGTGATTTAGCGTGGCCAATCCACCTACCCTGCACATCTTTGGGTTGTGGGGGTGAGACCGACACAGACATGGGGAAAATGTGCAAACTCCACACGGACGGTGACCCAGGCCCGGGATCGAATCCGGGGCCTCAGAGCTGTGAGGCAGCAGTGATAACCACTGCGTCACCATGCTGTCCCAGGATTGGATTTAATTAGAATTTGTTTTTGAAACAAGGAGATGGATTAAGGGCTTGCATTGTCCACTCTGCAAATTGGCTTTGTAGCTCTGGGAAAGGAATAAAACATTTTAAAAAATCTTCCTGTCCTCTTTGGCTAGAAGTTTTTTTTTTATACACAAAAATCCTCAGCATTCAATGCTTTTAATAATTTCCACCCAAGAGACCGAAGACCATTTTGTTTTCCTGACAGCTGTGTAAAATTTCCCAGAGTACTCTTGAAGTAATTTATCCTTATTCACAAATCTAATCATTGAACAATAAAACTAAGGCATATTTTTAAGCTACGTTCAAAAGATTTGGTGAAGTTGCAACAATAGCATGTAGTCCAGAAGAAAACGCACAGTTTCAGGGTCATAATTTTTCACAAAGAATTTACTTGGAATCTGCACAACCTAAAATTCTTCAAAAATTGCTATTGTGGGTCCAGGTAGTCAGCCGAATGAAAATAGCTTTTGTTCTGCTCAAACAAAACTTCTTCGTGGTGCCTCTGAAAATTCAGGTGACAGCTAGGGATGCAGTTACAATATTGTAGGAACGCAGAAAGAAATAAAAACATCATAGAACATAGAACATAGAACAGTACAGCACAAACAGGCCCTTCGGCCCTCGATGTTGTGCCGAGCAATGATCACCCTACTCAAACCCACGTATCCACCCTATACCCGTAACCCAACAACCCCCCCGTAACCTTACTTTTAGGACACTACGGGCAATTTAGCATAGCCAATCCACCTAACCCGCACATCTTTGGACTGTGGGAGGAAACCGGAGCACCCGGAGGAAACCCACGCACACACGGGGTGGACGTGCAGACTCCGCACAGACAGTGACCCAGCCGGGAACAAAACCTGGGACCCTGGAGCTGTGAAGCATTTATGCTAACCACCATGCTACCGTGCTGCATCATGACATAGCAGATGATTGAAGACAGCTTGACAATTACGCCAAGAAGTTGAGTCAACTACTACTGAAAACTTCTTGGCAGGAAAAGGCCCCTTTAACCCACAAGTGGACTGATAGTATTATGAAACCATGAAAATGCTACACCATTGACTTCCTGATCATACCATTCATATGAAGGAACACAATTAACAGAAAGAGAACCCCAATTTCTGATCCTGATTCAAATGTTGAGCTGTAAAATCTCACAAGAGTGCAGCAGACAAAAAGGAGGCACAAAAACACTCATCACTGAAGTGCACTTGTTAAGTGTCCATGGCGTTAAGGGCAAGATCCTGGCATGGATAGAGGATTGGCTGACTAGCAGAAGGCAGAGAGTCGGGATAAAGGGGTATTTTTCAGGATGGCAGCCAGTGACTAGTGGTGTGCCTCAGAGGTCTGTGCTTGGACCACAACTTTTCACAATATACCTGAATGACCTGGAAGAACGAACTGAAGGCACTGTTGCTAAGTTTGCAGATGATACAAAGATCTCTAGAGAGACAAGAAGTATTGAGGAAACAGGGGGGCTGCAGAAGAACTTGGACAGGCTAGGAGAGTGGGTAAAGAAGTGACAGATGCAATACAATGTGGAAATGTGTGAGGTTATGCACTTTGGTAGGAAGAATAGAGGCATAGACTATTTTCTAAATGGTGAAATGCTTCGGAAATCAGAAGCACAAAGGGACTTGGGAGTCCTTGTTCATGATTCTCTTAAGGTTAACATGCAGATTCAGTTGGCAGTTAGGAAGGCATATGCAATGTTAGCATTCATGTCTGGAAGGCTAGAATACAAAAGAGCAGGGATTGTGAGCAGTTTTGGGCCCCGCATCAAAGGAAGGATGCGCTGGCCTTGGAGAGGGTCCAGAGGAGGTTCACAAGAATGAGCCCCAGAATGAAGGACTTGTCATATGTGGAGCCTTTGAGGACTCTGGGTCTGTATTCGATGGGGTTTAGAAGGATGAGGGGGGATGTCACTGAAACGTACAGAATACTGAGACACCGAGACAGAGTGAACGTGGAGAGGATGTTTCCACTAGTACGAGAAACTAGAACCCGAGGGCACAGCCTCGGACTGAAGCGGCAATCCTTTAAAACAGAGATGAGGAGGAATTTCCTCAGTCAGAGGGTGGTGAATCAGTGGAACTCACAGCCACAGAGGCTTTGGAGGCCAACGGCTAAATGTCTTTGAGACAGAGATAGATAGGTTCTTGATTAATAAGGGGATCAGGGGTTATGGGGAGAAGGGAGGAGAACGGGGATGAGAAAAATATCAGCCATGATTGAATGGCGGAGCAGACTCGATGGGCCGAGTGGCCTAATTCTGCTCCTATGGTCTTAATAATACACAAATGTGGAATATCACTGTACTGGCCACAAATCGAACACTTTGGATTATAAACATTAGCTGATTCATGCCATCTTTAAACAGCACTATGCTTACTTGATACTGCTCTATTTGCCTTGATAAATAAAATAGTTCATAATAAATGAGCAACAGAGAAGTGTAATTGATCACTGCAAAGTGCAATACGTCTACCGAGGAACTGGGGAGAATAGTTGATTGCTGCTTACTTAAAGCAAAATGCTTCTTAAAAATTGCTGATAGGCCTTTTATATTTGCCGTTCTATTTGGATTCCGGGGAACATTGTGTAAACTACTAATACTTAAGTTTACAGGAAGAGCTGGGTATAACTGGGTCTGCAAGGCTGCCGCTGGTCTACAGAAACAAGAGATAAGAGCATAACTGCTCACTGACGCACTTAATATATGGAATCCAAACTAAAATACCAATGTAAAAGTAGCTGCAAAAAAATTGGATTACAAGTTCTAAATGAAGCACTGGTGAACTTCATAATCAGGTGACCCTCCCTGGAGTTTGCTGGAAACTGATAATGTTTGCAAGTTCCTTCAAACAAATGGTGTTAACAGGGTATTCCACCTCAAGGTTCCTGTAATTAGTCTGGTGAGGAGCATCAGAAAAGACGATACCAATGAGAAATGAGACAGACATAATTTAAACATCTCATGAAATTTAACCTATGACTATGTGCACAGAAAATGAATAGCAGACAGGTACATGTCTTCAGAACACTTTCTTCTGTATGGCCTTACATTAGAAAGGAACAATTTTAAAAAAAATTGAGTACCCAATTATTTTTTTTTCCCAATTGAGGGGCAATTTAGCATGGCCAATCCACTTAACCTGCACATCTTTGGGTTGTGGGGGTGAAACCCACGCAGCCATGGGGAGAATGTGCAAACTCCACACGGACAGTGACCCAGGGCCAGGATTCGAACACAGGTCCTCAGCGCCGTAGTCTCAGTGCTAACCACTGCACTACTTGCCGCCCTAGAAAGGAACAATTGATTGCAGATAATCCGTATCTGTCGGTTGCATTCCTTAGCGCACATACATACACATATATTATAATATGAGAGCGAGTGAGGGAGCGTTGCATTGATACAGCAGCTTTCATACCCCCAAGACATATCCATAACTGATTAAGCACTTTTGTAGTGTATTCATTAAAAAAAATGTTTTTTTATAAATTTAGATTACCCAATTATTTTTTCCAATTAAGGGGCAATTTAGCGTGGCCAATCCACCTACTCTGCACATTTTTGGGTTGTGGGGGCGAAACCCACGCAGACACGGGGAGAATGTGCAAACTCCACACGGACAGTGACCCAGAGCCGGGATCGAACCTGGGACCTCAGCGCCGTGAGGCGGTTGTGCTAACCACTAGGCCACCGTGCTGCCCTTGTAGTGTATTCATTACTACAATGCAGGAAACATGGCTGCCAATTTTCACACCATGAGATAATGACCAGATTACCTGTTTAAGTGATGTTAGTTGAGAGATTTTTATTGGTCAGTACAGCAGGGAAAATCCCCCTGCTCTTCATCAAAATACTACTGTATGATAGGCTACATCCACCAGAGCAGACTAGTCTTCAGATTATCACTTCATCTGAAACCTGAGGTTTCTGGGACTGACTGCATCACAGACCCGTTAAAATGTGGGAGTAAGAGTACTATTTGTATAAGGGAGCTATCTGCACCTTTGCACTCAGTGAAGCTCTGTACAAAAATCGAGCCCACTGCACACTTAGAAGAACAGTACAGCACAGAACAGGCCCTTCGGCCCTCGATGTTGTGCCGAGCAATGATCATCCTACCCAAACCCACGTATCCACCCTATACCCGTAACCCGACAACCCCGCCCCCCCCCCTTAACCTTACTTTTTAGGACACTACGGGCAATTTAGCATGGCCAATCCACCTAACCCGCACATCTTTGGACTGTGGGAGGAAACCGGAGCACCCGGAGGAAACCCACGCACACACGGGGAGGACGTGCTGACTCCGCACAGACAGTGACCCAGCCAGGAATCGAACCTGGGACCCTGGAGCTGTAAAGCATTTATGCTAACCACCATGCTACCGTGCTGCCCCAAAATATTGTAGCTCAACAGTATGCTTGAATTAAAGGATGGAGATAGTCATCCATTGTGGGGGCCCCCAACAATATTTTCTTTTGTACATTGAAATAAAACCATGGTTCAAATCACAAACTATCATAGTGGTCTTCACTCACAGAGCCCAAGTTAAAGAGTAAATACAACTTTTGCTGTATAAACGGATATATCTCGATTCAGTAAATAACACCAGCATAAATTCATTCAGCCAATCAACTTCTAAACAGTAGTTAAAAGCCTTAAATGGACTAAAATCTGTTGAGAGAGTGACCTCTGTTGGTAACCTCAAGAAAGCCATACCCACATGAACAGTAGCAGTTAGCTGGAGAAAACCTTGCTTATTCTTTTCAACTGGTAGTAAATCCAGAACAAATGAACCTACAGCGAAGATTTTCAAACTAGGGTTACAAAAATCCCATAGGATTCATGAAACAATCCTATGAAGTTCCTAAAGTCATTCATTTTCCTTGTCAGCTCTCAGGGATTTCTGTATTTGCTGACAATTATTTGTGTTGCCATATGATAGTGGACTCCCATCTTCCTCAAGTTAAAATGCCAGGTTTCTGGGAGTGTGCGAATATTTTCATACCCTCCTACACAATAGAAGTAGAAAATCGCTGTTTAAATGAAGCACTGGCAAATACAGTCAAACACCTTTCATCTCTTCTAATGAAAGTCAACTGATCTTTAATCTAAGATTCCAAGCTTAACGTCACCCACTAACAACACGGCATTATGAAGGCCAGGAATTTCCTGAGGTGATCCCATTATACTGCTGTCACGTCTGCTGCAATTAAATGGGAGCAGTTCCAAGGAAGTTACTGCCCTCTATACTACCTAATAAAAATTAAAGGTGTACACAGGAGCTCCTCCAAAAGGTGCAGAGCATATAATGAATTTGACATACAACACATGTAACACTAACCCACCTGTCTTTCAGATGCTGACTGACCCCGTTGTGTATAATAGCATTTTCAATTTTTACTTTGGATTTCCATAGCTACAAATACTGAGCGCTACCATTTCACATTCCTGTAAATAGAAAAAAGTGGCGCAGTGTCAAACTAACATTCCCGTGAAACATTTTGGGATGTTTTACTTTGTGAAAGATGCTTTATAAATGCAACTTGATCTTGTTGCTGGCTAAGATTATAATTCATCTCGTCTTCCAGACCCCCACTTTCATCCTATTGTGACACTAGAGCTGTAGGAGAAATGGGAACTAACCCGAGAGATTAACAAAATGTGATTTTACCAGCATGAGTAAATTATTTTTGTCACTCAGGGAAACAATATTGGGGTGCAAATTTAACCCATTATAAATTACAAATTTGAAGTAATTAAAACTCTCCTTCTCTTGAAGGTGGCTCATGCTGTAATAAAATTTGATTCAGGATTGTGTCTGTAAGGCAAGTATGCTTAGGTAGAGTTGTCACTAAATCTGTAAACCCAGCTGCTAAGGCGACAGAGTGTCAACTTAATCACAGCCTGCCTGTACGAGCCCACAACCCAAGGTTACAAACCCTCCAAGGTTGCTGACGAGTCTCCGGAACTGAAGATTAATCCCATGGATACTGCTGCAAGCAACCCAGGAGAAAAATCAAATTGCCATCGGTATTTGAATCTGTGCTATCGTAAGTTAACATTGAAAACTCTGCTCAAATCTTTAAAATGTTACGACTAAAATTCTACTTTGCTTTTCTTCTCTAACAACCTTACAATGTATTAATGTTTTTTTAAATTTAGAGAAGGAATTGGAAGACATGGCTTTCTGCTTAAATGCCTGTGTTATCTCTGGAGAATTTAGCATTGGACAGAGTTCAAATTTTTTTGAAGGAGTTTTAGAGTTCAAAACTATGGAAGACAAGCTTTTCTCCAAATTTGGGATGCTGTTCTGCTTCATTGCAACACGTTGCTTCTCTGCAAACATATTAACAGTATTATGAAAAGTGCCTGCAGCTTATCAAACAAAAGTGATAACTTCCTTTTTAACATCCCTGTCAAAACCTTACTGCTAAGCAATTTTTCTTTGGAAAGAGATATGTTGTGATGCATCAGAAATAGATCATAAAAAATGGAACATGCAAGAATCTGCTTCCTCATTAAAGAGGAAGTGTGCGTCGCTCTGCAACTCCCCTGATAAGACCATTTCCTCTTGCTCGTACGATTTGACCATGCAGGTCGTCTCGGCTGTAACTCTGACCAAATTAGGCAACAATTCTAGATTCAAACTCCAAAGCCCATTTAACCCTTTCATAAGATGCATTTGCTATATTAGCGTGAACTTGTGTTTTCACACAGTGTTCTCTGGAAGTCAGAGGTGAGCATTTCAACTTAGAAGAAGCAATAAGGTTTTCTGTGGACCAGTCACGCCAAATGCCTTATACTCTGCGCAAGTTATTGTGCTTCGGCAGGTTGATAAAATACATTTATTTTTGCATCAAAATTAAGAAAGAGTACTTGACAATTGCAGCCCTGATGGTTCAAGTTAGTCATGGGTGTGTGTGTGTGTGTGTGTGGGGAGTGTGTACGCACACGCGATGAAAAAGGAGGATGGGTCTGGCAAGTTGGCTTCAGGAGTTTGGGAGGACAAAATTAAATGAAAGCTCCCACTCTTAATACTTTTGTCACAATTGCAGCTGATAAGTGAAAGTCGGGCGGCACAGTGGTTTGCATTGCTGCCTACAGCGCTGAGGACCCGGGTTCGAATCCCGGCCCTGGGTCACCGTCCGTGTGGGGTTTCAACCCCACAACCCAAAAGATGTGCAGGGTAGGTGAATTGGCCACACTAAAATTGCCCCTTAATTGGAAAAAAATAATTGGGTACTCTAAATTTATTTTTAAAAAGATAAGTGAAAGTTGCAGTCATTGATCGAGGTAGAATCAGGCTCAGCTGTGATCCCTTTCACAGCTTGCTGACGTTTCATGAAGACTGGCCAAATATGGAAGTTTCAGTACTGTTACTCGGCACTCATGTAACCTACTCTAGCAAAGGGGTTAAGAGGAAGATGCAAAATAACTAGTTGAAAGGAACTGCAACACTGCAAACAAGTGTTGAGCAGAACACAAAAGGAAACCCATCCTGTCATGTGAATTTCTGGTACCGACAACTTCAATCAAAAGCTTTGCACTCAAAATTTGCTGGCATTCTGGACATCCATTCATTCATAGCAAACATAATGAATGACTTTCCTTGAAACAGTGAAGCAACATTCCAGCTGCTTTATACTTCTGATGGAATCCTGAACAGCAGATAGTTGTTGGAATATGCAACATGCTCACTGATAAATGAATGCATGCAGATTAAACAGCTGTAAAGTTTAATCACTTTGTAACTAAATCAAAATTCAGTGGTGGATTTCACAATCAAATGTAACTTCTAGGCCATTGTCGTGCTCAACACCATCTGCACTGGAATTAGATAGATAACAACATTATCATCCCTTCCCACTGAGACAATTCTACTTTGGTTGCTACACTCCATTCAGAATCCCATTCAGCTCCTAAACCCCTCAAGAATCTACAGACCCGTCAACACAACATCTAGCTATTTTTAAATTGACCCAAGAGAAGCGACACGGTCTAAAATTTTCATCAATGGTGAGTCAGTCAATAGCCCAGTTTAAAAAAATAAATTTAGAGTATCCAAACGGCAATTTAGCATGGTCGATCCACCTACCCTGCACATCATTTGGGTTGTGGGGGTGAGCCCCATGCAGACACGGGCAGAATGTGCAAACTCCACAGAGACAGTGACCCAGGGCCGTGATCGAACCTGGGACCTCGGCGCCGTGAGGCAGCAGTGTTACCACTGCGCCACCATGCTGCCCAATCAATAGCCAGTTGATTATCCCAAATGGCCATACAATATGGGAATTCAATCACGTCCACCATTCCCCTTATCAGCTGCTCCAATACAATTCTCCATTAGCTAGAGCTAATTCAGAATACTACATTACGAGTTCACATCTCCACATCTCTATTGTCCGAGTCTTTGTGAAGTAACTCTGGTTTCCCATCTCCTGGACAAATGATTACTTCATCCTCAACTTCAAATCTCTGTCATATTGCCCCTCCCGATATCGACAATTCCCTCCATGTGCAACCATTGCCTACTCCTTCTATTTCACTATTATCTTTCCCTCAGCACTCATTCTCTCGCCTCTATATCTTTGCCTTGGAACTTTCCTCCCCCCCCCCCCCCCCCCCTCACCCCTAAAGCTTAAAGCCCTTTTCCCGGACAGTGCTTTTAAAAAATAAATTTAGAGTACCCAATTCATTTTTTTCAATTAAGGGGGCAATTTAGAATAGCCAATCCACCAACCCTGCACATCTTTGGGTTGTGGGGGCAAAACCCACGCAACCCACGGGGAGAATGAGCAAACTCCACATGGACGGTGACCCAGAGCCAGGATCGAACCTGGGACCTAGGGCGGCATGAGGCAGCAGTGCTAACCACTGCCCCACCATGCTGCCCTCCGGACAGTGCTTTTGTCCCTTCATGACCTTCCTCCCATTTCTCTCTTTAAGTCCACTAGCTAACCATCTGTGTCCTACCCTGATGTTTCTTTTTATGCAATCAGTTCTATAGAAATGAAAGGAAGGAACTGCTATTTCCGAACCCATGCACTTTTGTTAAAGCTCCCGTTACTTGTAATTTGCTCAAAACTGCAACTAAACACGTGTTTTGTCATGTGCTTTGAGATATTTTATTCAGCTAACAGTGCTAGGAAAATACAAACCGTTATACTGGCACTTTTGCACATGCTATTGTTCAATTTATAAATTGTGCTTTAAGAACTAAGTTTGTAGAAACAGGTCAAGTAGAGTTCAAATTCATATCCTATGTTAATAAAACAGGAAAGATCGATGTAATGTACTTCTATGTGAATTCCTACAATCAGACTGTTGATTCTCAGCACTTACAAATTAACACCAGTATAAACACAAGTGCATGCTTATAAGAGAATTATATTTCAACTGACATATACAAGGTGTGTGGGTAATGTAGGGACTATTTTTTCACAATACTTGTAACCGGAAATAATGTTTTAGAAGCCATAGTTTAGAAAATGTGTTTCATTCCTAAACCTTGGTGCTCACTATTTAACCACACATGCATTAACAAATGCTGATAGCATCTCTTCCGTCTTCCTGTGGTGGTGTGTTCAAACTAGTGATGTCCTTTTATGGTAGCTGCCTGAATTAAGCATCAAGGAATAGCGAAGGTACAACTTGTGAAGCAACAATACAGCACGCTGAGACTCAAAGCCTCCACTATCCCTTTACTTGACAAACGCACTCAATGTTGTAAACGAGTCTGCAAGTTACGCATGTGTGGTTGTGGGGGAGACAGGGGCCATCAGAGCCAACCTCAAACTTGTCCTATAAGCAAACATATACAAATGCACATGCAGTCAATTATTAAACACATGGAAGGGACCTCGGACAACATTTCCTCTCCTTAACCTGGCACGACAAAGAAAATTGTCCCCGGCAAGCATGGACTGAAACAGCCTTTGGTCAAGATGCACTTCAACCACTTGAGCGCAAAATGTATACTGACAGATCAGTACATCTTTCAGATGCAACATTAAACCAAGGCCCTGCCTGCCTCCTCAGATCGACATAGTTTGCCACATTGTGAAGAGCAGTAGGGGTATTCTCCCTGCTTTTACTGGCCAATATTTCCACCTCAAACACCGTCAAACAGATTATTTGATCAATCTTATTTTTGTTTATGGGACTTTGTGTGTGCAAACTTAATGCCAAATTTCCCTCCATGACAACAGTAAAACTGCATTTCAAATGTACATCAGAGGCTGTAAAGCCCTTTCAAATGTGAATGCTTTCTTACCCAATCATTTTTCCAATTAAGGGGCAATTTAGCGTGGTCAATCCACCTACAATGCACATCTTTGGGTTGTGGTGGCAAAACTCACACAAACAGGGGGAGAATGTGCAAACTCCACATGGATAATGTCCCAGAGCTGGGATCGAACCTGGGACCTCGGCACCATGAGACAGCAGTGGTAACCACTCCGCCACCATGCTGTTGTGAATACTTTCTTTCGACTGCAGATCACACGAGGGATCATCTTGACCTGAACAACTGATGACCACACCACACTGGTGTACTGTCTGGGCATTATAAAACCAATGCACAAAATTACAAGTTAATTTGGATTCCAATCATGAGACGTAGATGAAGCTGGCACGGTCATCATTCATTTCACATTCCGAGCTATCCTCGAGAAGGTGGTGTTGGTGAGCCACCTTCTTGAACTGCTGTAGTCCATGTGGTGAAGGTGCTCCCACAAAGCTGTTTGACCCAGCGATGAAGGAGGAACAGACATGTTATGACCAAGTCACGGAGTTCTGTGACTTGAAGAACAAAGTGGAGATGATGCCGTTTCCGTGAACAACTGCAGTTGCCGCTTCAACAGGGTAACCAGGGGTTTACAAGGTGCTGCCAAACGAGACTTGGCCTGATGATGCAATATATTCTGTGGATAATTCACACAGCTGCTAGTGTGCCAGTCAGTTGTCGAAGTAAAGTGATGGAAGAGGTGCCAATCAAGTGAACCGCTTCGTCTCGGATGGTGCCAAGCTTCTGGGGTGACTGAACAGTCAATACTAAAATCCTCGAACTTGTCATGTTGCACTAATCATCCAAACATTTAAAACTAAATTAGATATGACCTAGACACATTTTATAAGTTATTAATTCTATAGCAGTAATGTTCAGGCTTAATGGATGACATGGCATCATGAAGTTTCAGGGGTCGCAAAGAGTTTAAATTCATGCCCCCAGTAATTTCAGATATTTCAAGTTGCTAATACCAAGAGATTTTGGAGTTCTGATTCAGGACTTATGAGACCATACAATGAACAGCACATCAAAACAACTCAGCCAAGAAAATAACCAACCTACAAAAAAGCACACAGCAACAACTTCTTATCTATTGGCTTTGATGTAGTTAAACATCCAAAGGTGCTTCACAGTAGCAGAGTCACAAAATCTGACATTGCACCTTATAAGGAAATTAGGCAGATCACCGAAAGGTTGTAGGTTGCAAGGGACATCACAAAAGGCAAAGAGAGAAACAGAGAAGTTTAGGGAGGGCATTTCAGAATTTTGGACCAAGGCAGACGATGGCATTATCACAGAATCAGAATCACAGAATAGTAGTCAGAAGGGGCCCTTTGGCCCATTGAGTCTGCATTGATGCATGAAACACACCTAACCTGCCTACCTAATCCCACTTGTCAGCACGTGGCCTAGCCTTGAATGTTATGATGTGCCAAGTGTTCATCCCAGTGCTTTTTAAAGTATGTGATGCAACCTGCCTCTACCATCCTTCCAGGCAGTGCATTCTAGACGGTCACCACCCTCTGGGTAAAAAAGTTTTTCATCAAACCCCCGCTAAACCACCTCCCCTTACCTTGAACTCGTGTCCCCTCGTAACTGACCCTTCAACTAAGGCTCCCTATTGACCCTGTCCATGCCCCTCATAATAGATCAAGTCACCCCTCAGTCTTCTCTGCTCCAGCGAAAACAACCCAAGCCTTTCCAACCTCTCTTCGTAACTTAATTTTTCCACCCCATGCAACATCCTGGTGAATCGCCTCTGCACCTCCTCCAATACAATCACATCCTTCTATGTGGAAATCAGAATTGCACATAGTATTCCAGCTGTGGCCTTACCAAGGTTCTATAAAACTCCAATATGACCTCCCAGCATTGCTGCCAATTGTGGAGCAAAAGAAAATTCAGCCGAAAGTTCAGAAATTAGGGTTGGAGAAGCTTATAGAGATAGGGAGAGGATGAAAACTGGAGAAAGGTGTCACTGCTCTGAGATCTAAATCGTCAATGCCAGGCATGCGTGTGACCGGAGACTTGCTATTTGATGCTGTGCCTTATCTGGAAGTGGATCCATTTTCCTGCACAAATATCTTCCACCTTCAGAAGCACATTTTCCATCAATTAATTCAATTTGTTCTTAAAACAGAATGAAAAATGTTCTTTTCATGTAATCAGCATTTTTCCATCTAGTAAATTGCAGGAATATTGCATCCAGCTCCCACAAACCAAATATTTACTAACTGGCCATTTTTAATCTCAGTCCTCTGATCCAAGCAAAATCCTCCCAACACTTGTTAGGAACAAACTACTGCTTATCTTGATTAAGCTACAACACAATGTACTTTACGCTTACATTTCTTTGGATTGCCTTTAATACAAGTAATAGGTTCACTGTGGTATTCTTGACCAATCTAGCATTAATCTAGTGCCAGCATTGCTTTGAGTAATCAAAGCCAGATAATGGATTATTGCGCACCATAATATGTCCATTCCAGATTTTGTTCACTAATCTAACCTCCTTTTTCTTTGAAGGGGTCATTGCTGGACAAAAAAAAGACCATGGTTTAGCTCACCTTCCACTTTCCCCTGTACTTTTGCACTTTTATCCTCATTGTTCGGCACAACATCGAGGGCCGAAGGGCCTGTTCTGTGCTGTACTGTTCTATGTTCTATGCTAGGGTAGAACTCCAAAAGTGCTAGCAACCCGTCAAAATCTCAAACAAGAATTCGGGAATGCTTCATGTTGAGATCCAACAGCAAGGGTCGGCAGTCATAAGGTCACAGACATTCCCAATACTACTTTTGCCACTCCATATAGGGGCCGGTTTAGCTCAGTTGGCTAGACAGCTGGTTCATGATGCAGAGAGCTGCTTCAGTTCCCATACCGGCTGAGGTTATTCATGAAGGCTGTGCCTACACAACCTTGTGGCTTGCCCTGAGGTGTGGTGATTCTCAGCTTATATCACCACCACTGAGCTCTCTCTTCAAAGGGAAGCAGCCTATGGTCACCTGGGACTATGGCGATTTTACATTCTTGGATAGTCACAGCTGAGCAATTCACTGGATGGTAAACCCGCAAGCAGAGCTACTCCACCTATGGGGACTGGGTGCTGACCCACGTCCTCCTTTCCAGCTGGATCTCATCCAAGGCCATGAGCATCATGAATTCCTTTGTGATCGACATTTTTGAGCACATCACCTCCTAGACCTCACACCTCATTCATGACAACGAGCGGGGCACCACCTTGGCCAGGGAGATGCAGAACGTTGTCCGCCTCATGCTGCTGGGGGATCAGGCTAAATACGCTGTCGTTGGGGGATCTGGCTAAACACGCCATCTCAGAGGGCACGATAAAAGTGCTCACCAAGTACACTAACTCCATTTAGGTCGACTATAATGGAAGACTAAAAATATATAGAAGCAACAGCTGGGCTAATTTCCATTCCAAAAACCAACAAAAACATACTTGGCACCCTATATCTACCAAGCTGAAGTCAGCAATCTTGATGCATTAAATATCAAGTCTGGAATTTCCTTATTTGGTCTGCATTTACCCACTGGCCCACCAATCTCCACTTTTCTTTAAAAATGATAAACTTGGGGCGGCACGGTGGCGCAGTGGCCAGCACTGCTGCTTCACGGCACTGAGGACCCGGGGTTCAATCCCGGCCCTGGGTCACTGTTCATGTGGAGTTTGTACATTCTCCCCGTGTCTGCGTGGGTTTCACCCCCACAACGCAATGTGCAGGGTAGGTGGATTGGCCATGCTAAATTGCCCCTTAATTGGAAAAAAATGAATTGGGTACTTTAAATTTATTTTAAAAAAACATGATAAACTAAAAGATAACAAAATGTTTTAGAGTCATGTGAATCAGTTAAAATCCAAATCTTGATCCACGGGCTTCGCTGAATTTCCTATCACACACAGGGAAAAAGTGCAGGTGTCTTGGCCTTCCCTATCTCGGGAGGGGTATCTTCCCCAGCCCGACAACCCAGTGATATCTTTGTGCTCCTTTCATTCTGGATCCTTCTGGTTTCCACCACAGTACACTCCCAATCAGTGAAGCTCACCTACATTACTGTTTGGACTTGGACCCATGACTGTCAAGCAGATAAATGTAATTTTTGACCTTGTGCAAAAAAAAAGATCTTGCTGTGGCATACTAAAACGTTACTTTTCAGTTAAAATTTGCTTTCGCAAAGTTAAATGCTCTGAACACAAGGGCTGGGTAATGCACACATGAACCAGATTGATTTGTAGAATGCAGTTTCATGGAAAATATTTAGCCCATCCACAAACCATCCTTCCAGTTTCATTGTGTCAGATTAGTTTAAATGGCAGCCCTACTGCGTAACCCCCAGGGAAGGGGGAGAGTTAGTGGTCAAGCAGCTGACTTCCTGTCCAGCTTGGAGAACAAAAGAGTCAAATTCTGCTGCAAGAGTCACAGATCAGGACCAGTTTCCTTTCCTTCAGATATAGTCAGCCAGAGTCTGAGGCAAACGGTCTGAAAGAGTGACTATTTAGCCCATTTACAGGAATAGTGTAGCATTGTTTACTTTCGAAACGATGAGCCGGTTTGTTGAACTGAAATGCAATTTACTGTAAATGTTACTTTGTAGATTCATTTAGGAACTGTGAAATTAACCAGCATAGTGATTCACATTTGGCCGTATTCCATTAAATTCAAAGTTCACTTCAGATATGGGCATGTGGAGGAACTTGCAGATTACAGTCTCCAGTTCCTATTGCAGAGCTTCCATTGCTATGATCTCAGAGATCACCCTACCATATGACGAGGTATTGGACACTGAAGATTAATTCCTGACCATGAGACACAGAATCCACTCTGGGGCAGATTAATCTTGCCTGGACACTTTGGAGCACACTGAAAAGTGAGTGTTAATATGGTGACTTGAACAGTCAATTTGGAACCAAGAAACACGAACGCTTATGTTTCTGGAAATGGAGCTTTACTCGAAAGGGATTAATAAATTAAAATAGAATAAAATAGGAGGAATTATTTCTCCAGTTAAACAGGATTAGGAGTGATGCTACGGATATAAATTACATGAGCATTAATACCATCTTAAAAACCAACATTAAAAGCACCCAACAATGCAATTCCTACAAAGTGAAACAATGAAATATATAAAGCTCCACCAATGAATCAAAATATTAATTGTTTCCTCCATTTGAGACATTTCTTAGTTAATTATCAATTCCTTGTTAAAATAAAAGATTTCAGCATCACACCAGCTACTAACAGGATAACACTTTAAAGTATAAAAAAGATTTAAAAGTCACACTGCAGTTGAAATACTTACCAACTATGCTAAGAATATGTATTTCTGTGGATCTGTTAGGTCAATGTCTACAGTCCTTTGTCTAATTTAGATTGTCACAATTCTAGAACAAGGTTGATTATGAAGACAAGGTTGGGATACAAGTGAAGGGAAAGTTTTTTTTCCTGAAACATATTCAAAATTATTTATTCTGCGTTGGCACTCATGTAAAGCAAACATAAAATTGATTCTGTACAGCTTTCTACATATGCAATTGGTTAATGTCCTGGCTACACACTATGCTATGAGGAAATGAAAATGATGGGAGACCGAAAAGGACTACTCACAGCTTCATTGCTTTCTTATAAGGAAATAATGGTGATTGGAGCGGCAGCCTGCTCCAGAAACATAGCACACTTTTAAGAAAACATCCACCAGAATGGGAGATAAAACGTGCAAAGGCTGTGTGCCTTGCAGCATTGGGCAGCTCATTAGAAGCAGGGTTAGTGCTACTTGACAGAACTTTATTTTATCATTTGTACATTACATTTTATAAAGCAGCACACATGCACCACAAGAACATTTATTTTTACACTGCATATCTGGAAATGAGATTTGACAAGATCTCACAGTGGGCATGACATTTAACGAGCAGGTTCACAGCAGGCAGCTTGCCAGAATTCAACTAATGGAGCTTACAAAACTGCACAGTGTTTTTTTTTAAGTAATAAGGTCTTGCCGAGCATGTAAAACACCGCACTGCCAGCACTCATCCTCTCATCAGGCGGTGAAGACATGGAATAGTCACAACCAGCTGAGTCATTCCACCGGACCTCATTTATCTTTTTCTGGTTCGGCCTCCTTATTTTCCCCAATTCTGGGGTGCAACATCACAAGTCTCCTCGCTAAATATCGTAGACGACTGTGGCACTCATTCCAAAAGGAGATATGGTGTCGTGGAAGACAGTGCATAGATACACAGGGAAGCATAAATAATGGAGTCACATTATTCTTGTAACTCAAATGTCTGTTTTCCCTATCACAGTGTTCGCACCCATTTATTTTTGCATGTACTTTTTGTGATGGAATTAAAATTTTGAGTTACATAAGGACCTCGTTCAAATGCAAAGTTTCTACTGTGCCAACTTTCCGTCACTACCTCCATACTGACATTTGGTTAAGTATTTTCAGGTTAAAGGGAAGAGTTTGCAAGTGGAGAGATGAGCAGCTGAAAACACTTTTAGCTCTCTGATCCTAAGAAACATTTCTATCTCTTTCTTTCTCTCTCTCTCTCCCTCCCCCCCCCCCCCCCCCCCCCCCCCCCCCCCCCTTCGTCTGCGAGCTTAATCCTGTCCTCATCCGGTGTCCACGCACGATCTAATTGAGGTATACAAGATGCTAAAAGGTATGGATAAAGTAGACGTGGAGCTAATGTTTCCTCCTGTGGGGTATTTTAAAATGAGGTCATAATCTTAGAATATGAGGTAGCAAATTTAAAACAGATTTGGAGAAAAACTACTTCTCACAAAGGGTTGTGAATCTGTGGAATACCCCAGAGTTCAGTGGATGCATGGACAGTGAGTAAATTTGATGAGTTAGACAGATTTTTAATTGGTAATGGGTTGAAGGGTTATGGGGAATGGGCAGGACGGTGGAGTTAAGGCTAGGATGGGATCAGCCATGATCACATTGGGGCTGTTGGGCTCGGGAGGCTAAATTGCCTACTCCCGCTCCTAGGTCATGCGTTCTAGGGAGGAGATGCTCTGGCTGATTTTGCAATCCAGCTCTTGGGTCTGTAACACTGTAGGTAGCAGATGAGGAACATATCAGCCATGATAAAATGGTGGAGCAGACTCAATGGGCTGAATGGCCTAATTCTGCTCCTATATCTTATTAACTTCGAAATGGGCAGCACGGTGGCACAGTGGTTAGCATTGCTGCCTCATTGAGCCAAGGTCTCAGGTTCGTTCCTGGCTCTGGATTACTGTCCGTGTGGAGTTTGCACATTCTCCCCATGTTTGCGTGGGTTTCGCCCCCACAACCTAAAGATGTGCAGGTTAGGTGAATTGGCCATGCTAAATTGCCCCTTAATTGGAAAAAAATCAATTGACTACACTAAATTTATAATTAAAAAAAAAGAACTTCTAAATGTCTGAGTCAGGTTTCTAGATAATTATTTGAAGTGGGAAGGCTAGCCAATTTTCCCTGCCTAACTCGGGAGCACATGTAGCCACCTGGGTTGGCCACTTCCCCACACAAAATGGAAGAACGCAAAGGTTACAGGGAAAAATGGACAATTATAAAGAGACAAGCAGTTTGCGGAAGATCATATGTATTCTGCCTGCAAAGAAAACAGACAGCACCGAAACCAGCAGTTTACATATTAATGAAACGATCCCCGGGAACAATGGATACAACGATTAGCTACAATTGGGACATTCTATGGCAGGTCAGACATGCCGGCGCCAACGGGGTCTGAAACAAAAGGAAACAAACCAGTTAGGAAGAACCGCCCCACGATTGAGGGACAGCCTCAGTATTGGGAGATTCATACCAATCGATTGGGATGTGACCCAATCGATGGACAGTAGGATTGGGGCCCGCCCAAAAGGGCGCGAAGCCCCTGGTACCTATAAAAGTCAGGTCCCAAGACTAGTTCGATCTCTTAGCCGGCCCTCCCAGCAGAACACCTTTGCAGCAGCTCTCTAACGTGAGAAGGAGAGGCCTGGCCAACAGCTACACCGACAAGTAAGTGTCATGCAACGCACGCTACGAGAATAGACACTCCTGACCCCTTTAGTCCACACCAACTGGAAGCCTGCGGATCCAGTACAGAGCAAGAGGCCATTGTTCCCTGATCCGGCAGTTCCCTTATTCCAGATAAGTATTGGCCTAGTATTGGTAGGAATAGTTTAGTCTTAGTATTATATGCATGAGTAGTAAATAACTACTGTATTGAGTCATTGATCTGAACTTGAACCTCGTGGCGATATCATAAGGATACCTGGCGACTCCAGAGTTAAGGAATAAAACAGAGCCAATTGAGTGTAAAGCACACTTACTCAGAACGAGCAATACACAAAGGCCAATGGAAGCAGTTTTCACAAATATCAACCAAGAGTTTAGTGCATCTATAACCTTTAGCTCAACATTTTGTTTGACACAAAGAACTATGTAAACAAAATCAAATGAACAAATTAAAGGGGCAGTGCCTGAAAGGGAAACTGCCTGAAACAAAAAACAAATTAAACTTAAGACATTAAATCAAAATGTGATTAATGGGGTCAATAAGGCACCCCAGACCCTGCAGTGCCCAATGGGTATGGAAGATCTCAAAGATGCCTGTGGACAATGCATGCGCCCCCCTCCAGAGACACCATGCCACGATCGCAGTCAAGTAAGAGGGGCAGACAATCGGTTTGGACAAACCCTTCGATCGCCTGCTGCCTGGACCTGTTGATAACAAGTTTTGCTAGGCCTAAGAGCAGGTTCACAAACAGGTCCCCTTCCCTATCCACTTGGGTGCCTGTATATCAGGAGTGTGGGCCTAAAGTGCAAACAAAGTGCAACAAATTTTTTAAAAATTTAAACAGGGAATGCAGCCTGCAGCAACCTATATAAATGTGGTCCATGGACTCCACAAAAAGGCAGGTATACTGGGAGTCTGTGAACCAATGTAATCTACGCTAATATGGTACTGCGGCATGCAATATAGTTCAGTTATTCACCGTTTGAACGAGTTCAATCAACTAAAGAGGCCAACTGAGCACTTCAATGGATGGTTCTTTTCAATAATGCAAAATAATTCCCAAGCCTCGTCGCTGTGCAGGCAGAACACAGAAGTGAATCACATGATCTGCATCAATGGATTGCAGTGAAACATCAAGTATCCACCTGGAGAAAAACACATAATTTTTCCCATCCATGTTGCAAAACTGGAAACTTTGGCCAGACATAAAAATATCTATTATTTCAGGTGGTCGAAAGCAAAATAAATCATTGGACGCTGCTTCAATTTTGACTTAGCTTCCATGTTCCCCCAAATATTTTCACATATTAAGGCACCACTTAACTATTATGTCTGCCTCCCTATTATGCTGTGTGTTAAAATTTAGATAAAAAAGCAAGTCCAATTTAATTACCGTATATACTCGCGTAACATGCGACCTTTGAAGACCTAAATTTTGACCTGAATTTGGGGGGTCGCATGATACGCGAGATACAAAATTTCGGGTGTGAAGTACTGGTCAAGATTAGGCTGTTAGGCTGTTAAACAGACCGTATCCATTAACGGAAAGTCAAATGGACATTATTATGGACATAATGAAATATAAAACAGGAATTTAGGGGCAGCAGGGTAGCATGGTGGTTAGCATAAATGCTTCACAGCTCCAGGGTCCCAGGTTCGATTCCCGGCTGGGTCACTGTCTGTGTGGAGTCTGCACGTCCTCCCCCTGTGTGCGTGGGTTTCCTCCGGGTGCTCCGGTTTCCTCCCACAGTCCAAAGATGTGCGGGTTAGGTGGATTGGCCATGCTAAATTGCCCGTAGTGTCCTAATAAAAGTAAGGTTAAGGGGGGGGGGGTTGTTGGGTTACGGGTATAGGGTGGATACGTGGGTTTGAGTAGGGTGATCATGGCTCGGCACAACATTGAGGGCCGAAGGGCCTGTTCTGTGCTGTACTGTTCTATGTTTCTCTATGAATACATATGTAGGTTAATTAACAAACTTTAATAAAACTTTAATTAAAAAACTATTAAAACAAACTTTTGCAGGTTAACTAAAATCCGTCAAATTTGGTGTCTCAAAAAAGTGACTCGCATGATACATGAGGTATAGCATAAAATCATGTTTTGGGGTCTAAAATTTAGGGGTTGCATGATACGCGAGAGCGCATGATACGCGAGTATATACGGTATGTGTTTTGGCCCTGCTGTCCAAACAGTACAAAGACAGACCCATCTTCGCTATAGAGCAGTTATCACAAATTTGCAACAGCCACTCACACATCTCTACATATATCGGGGTCATTAGAGAACGAGGAGGGTGAGAAATACAAACAGCTTTTCCTCTTCCCCATTCTCAGTCAATCCTTGTACCTGCACAGCTGTCCAAGCAGAGATTAACTTCAGAGAAACCAAAACTTAATCCACACTTTCAATACGAGGCACAAAACCAGAGCACCTGGAGGAAACCCACGCAGACACGGTGAGAACGTGTAAACTCCGCACAGTGACCCAAGCCGGGAATCAAACCTGGGACCCAGGAGTTGGGCAGCAACTGTGCTAACCACAAAGCTACCGTGCCGACAGGCAACAATTTCTGAGCTCCTGTAACTATACTACAGGGAAATGTGCACTTTTATAATGGTCCTTTCAGAATTAATAGACCTTTCTTAATTTTGTAAATCTTAATGTGACCTAGGTTAGTGTGATCGATTCCCTGACTGGGAATCGAACACACAGGTAGCAGAAATACTGAATGCGACCCATGAGACTACCAGGGAACAATAGGGCGATGTGCCCCAAGTTCATCCATCCTCAGCTGCTTCATTAATGCCCTTCCTTCCATAAGAGCAGAAGTGGGGATGTCGTTGATGATTGAACAATGTTCAGCAGCATTCGCAATTCCACGGATACTAAAGTAGCCGATGTCCATATGCAGTGGACCTGGAAAATATCCAGGCTTGCATTCACAAGTGGCAAGAAACATTCGTGTCACACAAGTGTCAGGCAATTGGT
This sequence comes from Scyliorhinus canicula, assembly GCF_902713615.1. Classification (NCBI taxonomy): domain Eukaryota; kingdom Metazoa; phylum Chordata; class Chondrichthyes; order Carcharhiniformes; family Scyliorhinidae; genus Scyliorhinus; species Scyliorhinus canicula. The sequence goes on along the minus strand of NC_052160.1, from coordinate 59,602,353 downwards.
CATTGCTTCAACAAAAGATAATCTAATCATCGCTCCTCGTCATTCAGTGGCACTACCATCATTGAATCCCCCACTATCAACATTCTGGGGTTGGGGGAGGGATTACCATTGACCAGAAACTGAACTGGACTAACTATATAAATTGTGGCCACAAGAGCACGTCAGAAGCATGAAATCCTGCACTGAGTAACTTAGCTCCTGAGTTTCAAACGTCTGCCCACTATCTACAAGGCACAAGTCAAGAGTGTGATCGAATACTTTCCACTTGCCTAGATGAGTGCAACTCCAACAACACTCAAGCTTGACACCATCCTGGACAAAGCAGCCCCGTTTGATTGGCACCCCATCCCGCCACCTTAAACATTAATTCCCTCCACTATCGATTTTGAGTGTACCATGCACTGCAGGAACTCACCAAAGCTCCCTAGATAGCACCTCTCGAACCCACGACCAGGAGTATGTAGAATGGCAAGGGTTGTAACTGCCTGGGAACACCACCACCTGGAAGCTTTCCTCCAACCACACATTATCCTGTTTTGGAATTATATTGTCATTCCTTCACTATCACTGGATCGAAGTCCTGAAACTCCTTCCCTAACAGCACTGTGGGGGTACCTACTGTGGGGCTGCAGTGATTCAAGAAGGGAGCTCATCACCACCTTCTCAAGGGCAATTAGGGATGGGCAATAAATGTGAGCCCAGACAGCAATCCCCAAGTGTTTATTAACACAAATATAAAACAGCACGAGGAACAATCTCAAACTGCACAAGATTTACACACGCACTGTTGCTCACAAGTCGCATAAACTTCTTTAGAGCAATTGTGTTCACAAATCTTGTGCATGTGTGGCTACTTCTTTTAATTTAAAAAGAGAAACATTAAATAAATTAATCAAACTCAGAGATATGGATGAATTTGATGTACATATTTGAAAATAAGCTTGTGAAGAGACAGTAGAGATATAGAGATACTATTACCCACACTTAATAATGTTAGAAGAAAGTATAGTGTCAGACGACTTGTAGATAGCTAACTTTATACCTATATTTAAAGTCAAGAGCAACTATACATAGAAGACGACGAAATTAGCTGAATACTGTGAATTTGGAGATGTCTTAAACAACACCATTACATAGAACATACAGTGCGGAAGGAAGTCATTCGGCCCATCGAGTCTGCACCGACCCACTTAAGCCCTCACTTCCACCCTATCCCCATAACCCAATAACCCCTCCTAAACGTTTTGGATACTAAAGGCAATTTAGCATGGCCAAACCGCCTAACCTGCATGTCTTTGGACTGTGGGAGGAAACCAGGGCACCTGGAGGAAACCCACGCAGACACGGGGAAAACGTGCAGACTCCGCACAGACAGTGACCCAGAGAGGAATCGAACCTGGGACTCTGGCGCTGTGAAGCCACAGTGCTATCCAGTGTGCTACCATGCTGCCCCAGACAAGCTTAATACTGGTGTGAGGAAAAATACGGAACCACATAAGAAAATAGAAAAATATCTGAAAAACAGAAATATAATAATGAACAGTCAGCACAGATTTCAAAAGTGAAAGCCTTGCTTGACCAACCTCGGTGAATTCTTGAAAGAGGTAGCAGAGACCAGATAGGACAATGCAGTCAATGTAATTTATCTGGGTTTCCTAAAGCTTTACAGTAAGGTGCCACATAATAGACTGGTGATAAGGTCAGAGCTTATGGAGTTAGGGGACAAGTAATAGAATAGATATATCCAGCTGGTCATAAGACGAAAAAGAGTGGCAGAAAGTGGAAAATGAAGCCCAACAAAGAACAGTGCTGGGACCACTGTTGCTCACAGCTTATATTCATGATTTAGACTTTGAATCAAAAACATGATTTCAAAATTCAGGAGGGGAAGCGTTACTCAATACGGAGGTGGGCAGGAATAAATTACATGGACAGATAATTGAGAAGTGAATTGTAACAAACTGTGAAATATTACATTTAGGCAAAAAAAATTAAAGTGGTCACATAAGACTTGAGAAAGTTGATTAAGTGGCATAGTGGAGCTGGAAATACAAACAAATCACTAGCAGTGCATGAGGTCATACAAAAAAAATATACTAAGGACAGATTTATTTCTGGTGGGATAGAACTGAAAAGTAGAGAACTTATGCTAAACTTGTATTAAATCACACTTGCAGAGAAGTGTGTTCAGTGCTGCTGGCCATATTATAAAAAGGCTACAGAGGCAATGGTGCAGATGTTTAAAAAAAAGGTTTGCCAGGATGGCAGAAATGTAAGGTTATACTTGCCATGAAAGGATGACCAGAGTAGGTCTATTTTCTCTTGAAAAGAAAGGTTGAGGAGTGACCGAGTGGAGGTTGTTAAAATTATGTAAGCTTTCACAGCACTTGTGTGGAAAAGCAAAATCAGAGGCATCAACAAGATAGGTACCAAGAAACCTTTTTCAGAGAGGTGACAATGTGCAACTCGCCACTTACGGCAAATAGTTTAGATGCATTTAAAAATGCTGGATTAGCATGTGAAAGAAAGGGATAGAGGGAACATACAGAGACTTCACTGGTGTACCAACACTGGTATAAACCTGTGTGTCGAATGGCTGCTTCTGTGTTACATATTCAAAGCAATCCTATGTGCATTTGTGACTTTAGTCATCGAGCTGGGGCCTTGAACAGACTCAATATGGCACACCTGAATGAATCTCAAGCCAGCGAATGATACTGCTTACTCACGCCAGCACCAGCATCTTGCAGTTGAAGGCACTTAAGGATATGCCCTCCAACAAGAGGTCTGGTGCTCCTGACAGTACCAAGTTGGTCGGCACCGTAGCACAGTCATTAGCACTATTGCTTAATAGCGCCAGGGTCCCAGGTTCGATTCCCAGCTTGGGTCACTGTCTGTGCAGAGTCTGCACATTCTCCCCATGTCTGCGTGAGTTTCCTCCGGGTGCACCGGTTTCTTCCCACAGGTTATTGGGAGGTGGAGTTGAAATGCCCATCAGCCATGATTGAATGGCGGAGTGGACTCGATGGGCCGAATGGCCTTACTTCCACTCCTATGTCTTATGGTCTTATGGTCTCGAAAGACGTCATAGGAGGTAATTTGGACATTCTGAATTCTCTCTCAGTGAGAAGGTGCCTAACAGGCGCCGGAATGTGGTGACTAGGGGCTTTTCACAGGGGCAGCATGGTAGCACTGTGGCTAGCACAATGGCTTCACAGCTCCAGGGTCCCAGGTTCGATTCCGGCTTGGGTCACTGTCTGTGCGGAGTCTGCACATCCTCCCTGTGTGTGCGTGGGTTTCCTCTGGGTGCTCCGGTTTCCTCCCACAGTCCAAAGACGTGCAGGTTAGGTGCATTGGCCATGATAAATTGCCCTTAGTGTCCAAAATTGCCCTTAGTGTTGGGTGGGGTTTCTGGGTTATGGGGATAGGGTGGAGGTGTTGACCTTGGGTAGGGTGCTCTTTCCAAGAGCCGGTGCAGACTCGATGGGCCGAATGGCCTCCTGCACTGTAAATTCTATGAATTCTATGAACTCCACTGCAGTGTTAATGTAAGCCTACATGTGACATGAAGTTTTAAAATATAAATTTAGAGTACCCAATTCATTTTTTCTAATTAAGAGTCAATTCAGCATGGCCAATCCATCTACCCTGCACATCTTTGGGTCGTGGGGGCGAAACCCACGCAAACACGAGGAGAATGTGGAAACTCGACACGGCCAGTGACCCAGACCCAGGATCAAACCTGGGACCTCGGCGCTGTGAGGCAGCAGTGCTAACCACTGTGCCACCCTATTATTATTAAGTTGAAATAATTCATCATGTAGAGTTGTCTTTCACATTGCTCTTGAATAAAAACAAACGTGCGTTAAAGGCATCTTTAAAATAAGATTCTGCTCTTTAAAATGAGTTGCACCGTCCTAAGGATTATACAAGTGCGACTTAGAACAAAGAAAAGTACAGCACAGGAACAGACCCTTCGGCCCTCCAAAGCCTGTGCCATTCATGATGTCCGAACTAAAAAAAAACCTTCTGCCTGAAAAGAACAAAGAAAAGTACAGCACAGGAACAGGCACTTCAGCCCTCCAAATCTGTGCCGATCATGATGCCCCATCCAAAAACAAAACGTTCTGCCCTCCAAGCCTATGCCAATCATGATGCCCTAACTAAAAAAAAAACCTTCTGCCCTGAAAAGAAGAAAACTACAGTAATCTGCAACAATAACCTTCCTAAATATGGTTTAAAAAACAATAATGTAATGGGAAGATTTTGCTATAGCTTAGGCAAGTGCTGAAATATACTGCAGATGAGCAATATTATTATTTCTATCCCCTTTACAGATATGAGCCTTGCTTTCTGGATATCAGGATTTTATGTTGGTATTTGGAAATAAAGACTAGTATTTTCAGCAATATTTATAAATTATAAAGGCTAGTCGCTAATTTAGGATTCTTCGTCCTACATTTTACTATAAGAGAATTCCCACTCTGATTAACAAGACGCTTTGACGATCTTCTGTTCTGCAACATTTAAAAAAAAAATAATTTTTATTGACATTTTTTACAGAAAATATAACAATGAAAAGCAACAATAAAACACCATAATAACTGTAACACCCCCAAGACCGTATCAACGCAAGTATCACACCTCCCCCCCCCCAACCTAGTAAACAAGAGAACTTAAAAATAAATTAAATTTAAATTAAATAAACAAACTGTCAACGTCTCCCCCCCCCCTTTTCCTCCCCCCTCCCCTTTTTCCTCTCCCCCGCCCCCCTTTTTCCTCCTCTCCACCCCCCTTTTTCCTCCTCCCCCCCCCATTTTTCCTCCTCCCCCCCCGCCCCGGGTTGCTGCTGCTGCTGACCCAGTACCCTATCGCTGAGCCAGAAAGTCGAGGAAAGGTTGCCACCACCTAAAGAACCCTTGTACCGACCCTCTGAGGGCAAATTTGACCTTCTCCAGCTTGATAAATCCCGCCATGTCATTGATCCAGGCCTCCACGCTTGGGGGGTCTCGCATCCTTCCACTGTAGCAAGATCCTCTGCCGGGCTACGAGGGACGCAAAGGCCAGCACACCGGCCTCTTTCGCCTCCTGCACTCCCGGCTCCACCCCAACCCCAAAAATCACGAGTCCCCAGCCTGGCTTGACCCTGGATCCTACCACCCTCGACACCGTCCTCGCCACCCCCTTCCAGAACTCCTCCAGTGCCGGGCATGCCCAGAACATATGGGCATGGTTCGCTGGACTCCCCGAACACCTGACACACCTGTCTTCACCCCCAAAGAACCTACTCATCCTAGACCCGGACATGTGGGCCCGGTGCAGCACCTTGAATTGGATGAAGCTAAGCCGCGCACATGAGGAGGAAGAGTTAACCCTCTCCAGGGCATCAGCCCATGTCCCATCTTCGATCTGTTCCCCCAGTTCCCCCTCCCACTTAGCCTTCAGCTCCTCTACTGACGCCTCCTCCGCCTCCTGCATAACCTTGTAGATATCAGATATCTTCCCCTCTCCGACCCAGACCCCCGAAAGCACCCTGTCACTCACCCCCCTCGCGGGAAGCAAAGGGAATCCCTCCACCTGCCGCCTAGCAAACGCCTTTACATGCAGATACCTGAACATGTTCCCCGAGTGGCGCGCAAATTTCTCCTCCAACTCCCCTAGGCTCGCAAACCTCCCATCAATGAACAGGTCCCTCAGCTGTCTGATGCCCGCTCTCTGCCAACCCTGGAACCCCCCATCAATGTTTCCCGGGACGAACCGATGGTTCCCCTTAACAGAGCCCCCCACTTCCCCCCCTATGTCACCTCCTCTGCCACCAAATCTTGAGGGTAGCCGCCACCACCGGACTCGTGGTATACCTCGTAGGAGGGAGCGGCCACGGCGCCGTTACCAGGGCCCCCAGGCTTGTGCCTCCACAGGATGCCATCTCCAACCGTTTCCATGCTGCCCCCTCCCCCTCCATCACCCACTTGCGCACCATCGACACATTGGCCGCCCAATAATACCCCGAGAGATTGGGTAACGCCAGCCCCCCACCATCTCTACCCCGCTCCAAGAAGACCCTCTTCACCCTCGGGGTCCCATGCGCCCAAACAAAGCTCATGATGCTGCTAGTCACCCTCCTAAAAAAGGCCCTAGGGATAAAGATGGGCAAACACTGAAAAAGGAACAAGAACCTCGGGAGAACCGTCATTTTGACGGACTGCACTCTACCCGCCAGTAATAGCAGCACCATGTCCCACCTTTTGAATTCCTCCGCCATCTGCTGCAAAAGCCTGGTAAAATTAAGCTTGTGGAGAGTCCCCCAACTCCTGGCCACCTGCACCCCCAGGTATCTGAAACTCTTCACTGCCCTCTTAAACGGGAGCCTCCCAATTCCCTCCTCCTGATCACCCGGGTGTACTACAAATACCTCACTCTTGCCCAGATTTAACTTATAGCCCGAGAAGCTCCCAAACTCAGCCAACAGCTCCATCACCCCCGGCATTCCCCCCTCTGGGTCCGCCACATACAACAGCAGGTTGTCCGCATACAGCGATACCCTATGTTCTTCCCCACCCCGCACCAGGCCCCTCCACCTCCCCGACTCCCTCAGCGCCAAAGCCAAAGGTTCTATCGCCAGTGCAAAAAGCAAGGGGGACAGGGGGCACCCCTGCCTGGTCCCACGGTAGAGCCTGAAGTACTCTGATCTCCTTCCATTGGTAACTACACTCGCCATCGGGGCCTTGTAGAGGAACCTCACCCATTTGATGAACCCCTCCCCGAATCCGAACCGCTCCAGCACCTCCCACAGGTACCCCCCACTCAACTCTATCAAATGCCTTCTCTGCATCCAGCGCCACCATTATCTCCGCCTCGCCCTCCACCGCCGGCATCATAATAACATTCAACAATCTCCGCACATTCGTGTTAAGCTGTCTTCCCTTGACAAATCCTGTCTGATCCTCGTGTATCACCCCTGGCACACAGTCCTCTATCCTGGTGGCCAGGATCTTCGCCAGCAACTTAGCATCAACATTGAGGAGCGAGATTAGACTGTATGATCCACACTGCAAGGGGTCCTTATCCCGCTTCAGGATCAGAGAGATCAGCGCCCGTGACATCGTCGGGGGCAAAGCACCCCCCTCCCTTGCGTCATTGAAGGCTCGCACCAACAGGGGGCCCACCAGATCCGCATACTTTTTATAAAATTCCACCGGGATCCCATCCGACCCTGGCGCCTTACCTGACTGCATTTGGCCAATCCCCCTGACTAGCTCCTCCAACTCTATCGGCGCCCCCAGCCCCTTCACCAGCTCCCCCTGCACCATTGGGAAACGTAGCCTGTTCATGAAGCTCTCCACTCCACTCCACCCCCCCCCCCCCCAAACCGGTGGCTCCGACCAGTACAGTTCCTCATAAAAGTCCCTAAAGACCCCGTTCACCTCTGCCCCCTTCTGCACCACATTCCCACCCTTATCCGTCACTCCACCAATTTCCCTAGCCGCATCTCGCCTGCGGAGCTGATGCGCCAACATCCTGATCGCCTTCTCCCCATACTCACATACCGCCCTTGCGACCTCCTCCACTGTGTCTCCGCCTTTATGGTGGTCAACAAGTCGAACTTAGCCTGCAAACTACGCCGTTCCCCCAGCAACCCCTCCTCCAGGGCCTCCGCGTACCTCCTATCCATGTCCAGGAGCTCCCTCACCAGTCTCTCCCTCTCCCTCCTTTCCCTATTTGCCCGGATGGAAATCAGCTCCCCCCGGATCACTGCTTTCAGAGCCTCCCAGACCATCCCCACCCGGACCTCCCCCGTGTCGTTGGTCTCAAGATACCCCTCAATACTTCCCCGGACCCTCCTACACACGTCCTCATCAGCCAGCATCCCCACGTCCAGGCGCCACAGCAGGCGCTGGTCCCGTGCCTCTCCCATCTCCAGATCGACCCAGTGCGGAGCATGGTCTGAAATTGCTATGGCCGAATACTCGGCATATCAATCCCCTGTTCAGGACGAAAAAATCTATTCGGGAGTAAACCCTATGTACATGGGAGAAAAAGGAATACTCCTGCGCCCTCGGCCTTCCAAACCTCCAGGGATCCACCCCTCCCATCTGGTCCATAAACCCCCTCAGCACCTTGGCCGGCGCCGGCCTCCTACCCGTCCTTGAACTGGACCGGTCCAGTGGGGGATCTAGCACCGTGTTAAAGTCTCCCCCCATGATCAGGCCCCCTGCCTCCAGGTCCGGAATGCGGCCCAACATGCGCCTCATAAAGCCAGCACCATCCCAATTCGGGGCATACTCGTTTACCAGCACCACCTTCTCTCCCTGCAGCCTACCCTTCACCATAATTTATCTGCCCTCCTTGTCCGCCGCCACCTCAGATGCCTCGAACGCCACCCTCTTTGCCACCAGAATCGCCACCCCCCGGTTCTTCGCGTGGATCCTGAGTGGAAAGCCTGCCCAACCCACCCCTTCCTCAGACGAACCTGATCCGCCACCTTCAAGTGGGTCTCCTGGAGCATAGCCATGTCCGCCTTCAGCCCCTTCAAACGAGAAAATACCCCAGCCCTCTTAACCGGCCCATTCAGCCCCCTCACGTTCCAGGTGATCAGCCGGATCAGAGGGCACCCCGCCCCCCTCCCCCGCCGACTAGCCATAGCTCATTGACTGCCAGCACACCCAGCCCGACCCGTCCCCCATGACGATACCGCCTCCCCTCTACCCCCCTAGCCCACACTAGCTCTCTCCTGGCCCTTCCAGCAGCAACCCGGTATTTGTCCTCCTTCCCTCGCTTTTCCTGGGGAGCTGCTGCAGGCTTTTCCTTTGCCCCACTCCGGGTACGCACCATAAATTTCGGGGAATGTTCCTCCAAACACCTTGACCCGCCGGGAATCGTCAAAACAGCGCCGTTTGGGGCCCTAAAATAGGCCCGAAAGTCCCTTAATAGCGGGAGCTGCCGAACGTGCGGCTTAGCTCCGCATCACCGCACCCGGAAGTCCTGTTCTGCAACTTTAAAAGCAGATGTGGTAATGAGCACCTTGTAAGCTGTTTGTGCCCTTGCTGCAGCAGTGAAGCAGCCCTAATCAAAGTCACAAATGCCTCTGTGACTATGATCATAGTGCACTGTCCCACCTTGCTCCCTCTGTAGTCTCTGACCTGGTTGACCAGACCATCTGTGTTGACCCCAGCACCGTCAATGCCTTGGCAGTCGGTTTGTCCAATCTTGGATGTGGTGAGATTGCTACGTTTAACGTGCAAAAAGAAAATAAATTGCGTTCCACCCCTGTCAAAACTCTATCTCAATGCCATTTTTAATGTATTTGGGCACACTTGAACTGTAGAAGATTTCTTGTACCCTTGGTGTCCTGTTCCATGACAGTCTGGCTTTCCATTTCCTAATCCCCGTCATCGATACTGGCCCATCTCAGCCAATTTACTGAAACCATCATCCTCTAGATTTGACTTTTTCAGTTGATCTCCTGACCGGTCTCCCATTCTTCTTCTCTATTGTAAATTTCAGCTCAGTCAAAACTCTGCTACCTGAATAATATGACGCACCAAATTTTGCTTTCCCATCACCCCTTTCCTTACCAACTTCCAATGTTCCTGTTACCTTAATATTCAAATATAAGACTCCCATCATGTTTTAATTCCTTTATGGCCACATCTCTGCAAAATCCCATCCCAATCTTAAACTCTCCCCCACTGAACACTCAATTTCTGTGACAATGACCTCTTGCACAAGTTGTGTAACCCACGAATCCTGTTATATACAAATGTGCTTTCATCAACATCAGCCCCACATGTTGGAAGTCCCTTCGCCATCGTCCACTCCTCCTTAAACCCCACTTCTTTGACCAAGCTGTTGGTTATCGCTCCCAATATCTCCTTCATTAGCTGAACTCGATTCATTCATTTTCATCTTGCATGTCTGTTAAGTATTTTGTGACTTTTTTACTACATTGAATGCCAAGATCTTGTATTACAATCGAGAGTCATCAATGACAGAGGGGTGCTTTTCCAAATAAAACCGCATTTCTGCAAAGGCTTACGTTTTTTGGAATCATACAAGCTGGTTTGGATCAGCGACTTGCCACGATGTCCTGATAGATCTCTTAAGTTGGTTCCGAGTTTGCATGCTTGCCTCGTGGCGTTATTTATCTTGACTAATTCTGCTTCAATTCCCAGATCTGTACTCATTTTCTCTCTCCCGCCCCTAAACTGGCATAGAGCATGAGCAATTTTCTTTTTAAAATGGAGTCCACGGCATAGCATTAAGTCATGTTTCTAGTGTAACACAAGCCTACCACAGGGTGGTTTCACATTCAAAGTTCTCAGATACTATTACATGTGTACAGTTCAAAGGCATCATCTACATGATCCATCCTTCTTCTCATTCTCTGTCATTATTCATAATTTATAACAAAGAAGTATTCCAAGGAACTTCACAGCTGAATTAGAATGGAAATGAAGAATGTGCCACGAAGAAAGAAACTAGGGGATTTGCAGAGATATCAGAAGAGATAGATTTCAGTAATGGTTTCAAAGTGCAGAGAGAAGCAACAAATTGCTACTCAAAAGTTGCTAGCTTCATTGAACTGGCATTCTAACAAGATCAAACAATGAGTTAACAGTGCCAAAAGCCAAGAACCTAATTTTTCAATGTACTGCAGTGAAGAGATAGATATTTACCTTAATATGAAGAAAAGAGGCTTAGAATTGAAAAATTTGGAAGTCATACTAAACTTGTGGTCGCACCAAGAGTACTGTTTGCAGTTCTAGTTGTCATATTATAAAAACTATTTGAGGCATTGGAGAGGGTGTAGAGAATATTTATGAAATGAAATGAAAATCGCTTATTGTCACGGGTAGGCTTCAAATGAAGTTACCGTGAAAAGCCCCTAGTCGCCACATTCCGGTGCCTGTTCGGGGAGGCTGTTACGGGAATCGAACCGTGCTGCTGGCCTGCTTGGTCTGCTTTCAAAGCCAGCGATTTAGCCCTGTGCTAAACAGCCCCTGTTTATACAGCCCCCTGTGCTAAACAGCCCCTATTATAAGGATGATACCAGAAATAATTGGGTATACACATCAGGAAAGGATGCGGCTTCCCTCTCAAAAAAGGCAGAGGGTGGCCCAGTAAGGTCTTCAAAATTATTTGTGATAGAGTGGATACAGAGAAAATGTTTCCTCTTGTGCGAAAGAGCATAACTGGAGGCCATCATTACAAGATAGTCACCAAGAAATTCAATAGGGAATTCAGACGAAACTTCTTCACCCAACGACTGCTGAGATGTGGAACATGCTATCATGCAGTTCAAGTCAACGGTATAGTAGGGCAGCATGGCGGTGCACTGGTTAGCACAGCTGCCTCACTGCGCCAAGGTCCCAGGTTCCATCCCGGCTCTGGGTCACTGTCAGTATGGAGTTTGCACATTTTCCCCGTGTTTCGCCCCCACAACCCAAAGATGTGCAGGGTAGGTGGATTGGCCACGCTAAATTGCCCCTTAATTGAACAAAATGGTGTAGTTGCATTTAAGGGAAAGCAAGTCAAGCACGAGGGAGATGGTTACACTGGTAGAAGTTAGATAGAAAAAGATGGGAGGAGGCTAGAGTGGAGCAAGAACATTGGCATAGACTATTTGGGCCAAATGGCCAGTTTCTGCACAGTACATCTTATGCAATCCTGTGAAATCAGGGAGAAATACATCTTATTTAACTACCATGGGGAAGATGCTGCCAAGCCACAAAGGAATTAATTAGGCTTGTTACTGACCAGTATCTATACTGATGCGGGCTTCAGTTTGGAACAACTTAAACTTGAAATCAGTGGATTTGGTTTGAGCAAACAAGAGTGACTTGTTTTGTCGAGACTCCGTTTGTGAAGATTAAGTACACAACCATATTTGGAACAGCTAGCAACAAAGTTAAAGAAAAATAATTGACTAGGAAAAGGAAAAATATGCATTCACATGCAACTTTCATGATCTCAGAAGTCCCAAAGCACTACACGCCAAATTAATTACTTCGGAAGTGTAGTCACTCTTGTGACGTAGACAAGTGCAGCAACCATTTTGAGCACAGCAATGTCCCAGAAACATCAATGAGATGAAAGACAAGTTAAATCTGGTTTGGCGATGTGACTTGAGGAATGATTATCAGCCAAGCCGTTGGAAGATATCATTCCCCCTTGATATTCACATAAAGACCACTCGGACCCCAGTTTAAAGTCTGATATCAATGACAGAATCTCTGACAATGCAGTATTGCCTTGGTACTGCACTGAAATCTCAGCCTAGATTGTGTGATGTTCCTGCAGAAGGGTTTGAATCCATGACTTGTAATTCAGAATCGATAGTGCTACTACAGATAATTCAGCAGAGGGCTCGACTCATGATCTGCCGAAATGGCTTCCAATCCCACCATGGCAGCTGGTGGAATGCAAATACAACCAATTAATAAATGTAATTAACAAATCTGGAATTGTAAGCCAGACTCCGTAATGGTGACCGTGGAACTATCAACTGTCAGGTTCACTGAAGTCCTTTATTAAAGGTTATCCTGCTACCCTTACCCAGTTCAACCGACCCGGGGCTCCAAGGCCTACAGTAATTTGGTGACTCTCAACTGCCTCCGAAATGGGACAGCAAGCCTTTTAGTCGTAAGGACGGGCAAAATATTCTGGCCTTGCCTGTGACACCCACGTCCCATGAAACAATAAAAACAATTTAAAGACAAAAATGAAAATGGCAGCTTCGTTGATAATGGATTCTACATAATTTATTTATATAACCTCAAGGGATTTCCTAATCAGAGGTAAAAGCTGCCAGTTGAAATTGTTTAACATTTTCCCTGATTTGAAAGAACGAACCATAATCCCAAATGTGCAAAAGCATCGAAACTGCCTCCAGCTGCATTTACCCTGGTCATCTCCAGTGCTATTTTAGCCTGTATCTACCCAGTTTTTAAAATGCAGTTAAGTTGAAACAGCATTTATTGCTTTTGATGGTGTTCTTTTCCAGAGTTTTTGAACTGGCATCCCCAAGGTCAATAGCATGTTATTCCTGCTGGATATTAATAAACTGCACCTTTCCTGTTCTTGCTTATTACTTCATGTGCAGGTTAAATCAGGAGAAAAACATACTGTGATATCAATTCCTGTGATTTATTGAGTGACTGATGATTTAATAGAGACATTCAAAAGCATGAAGAATTTTGATAGAGTAAATAAAGAGCGAGTGTTTCCAGTGGGAGAGGATCTGCAACCAGCAGTCACAGATTTAAAGTAATTGGTGAAAGACTCAGATGAGAAGAAAAATGATCTTATGCTTGAGTTAATTATGGTTTGAAAGCACAACTTGAATGAGTGGTAAAGCAGATTCAGAAGTAATTTTCAAAAGTAACTTTGAAAAGGGAATTGGATATCTATTGCAAGTCGAGAAAATTGCAAGGGAATGGAATGAATTGGAGAGCTCTTTCAGAGAGCTGGTACAAGCAAAATGGGCCAAATGGCCTCCTGCTGCAGAGGATTCCATAATGCTATCTTTGCGCAACTGTATTCAGCAAGAAGAACAGAAGGTCCCAGCTGTCAATTTTTCAACATTGCCCAATGTTCCTCAGTAATTTTCCCAATCCCATCACAGGAAGCTAGGCTGAGATTTGCACTCCAGTGTTTCATCTTTTCTCAACACAAAAGGACAGCTGAAAACGACAACTCTTCAATACAATGCATGTTTGAAGTTAGTTAGCTGGATAGGAATGATTTGGAACCAAGAGGCTCCAAATGAATACTTTTTCCAGCCTTGGCCGAGATCTCTTCGTCCACCACCCTTCAGCTATGACAAAATGCTCCACCTGCTGACCAAGTTCAGAATGGACAATCCACTAAATTAACCTTGGAATCACAAGCTCACATGAACACAGAAGGTAAGGAAAAGCTGATCAGCATCTTCAGAAGTTGACCGCCTCCCAGGATAGCGCTACCCAATCATTCCCAACTCCCATAACAGCCCATAACATCCGACAGCTATAGCAATGTACAAGCAGTGGGGGCATGGGCTTATCGTCATTTTTGCTGCAGATATAACTGAAGTTCATGGACAAAAATCTAAATGACATAAAGGTGCAAGTGTAGCACAGTGAGTTTAAAAATTACCGAAATGCTGATTGCAAGAGAATTATTTTAAAGGCCTCCTGACTAGATGCTTTCTGGGTGACTGTCACACGGCTCAGTACTTTTGGGAGCCTTCAGTAACTCCACCTGTTAAACCAAATTTATCCTGGACCTGTTGCAGATATTTTAAATTGCACAAAAGAAAACAAATGATTTCATGTCAGCTTTACTATGCCCAGTTGCATTCATTCAGAATATTAGATCCTTCAGGCTAACTTGTGACCTGGCACCTTTGACAACATAAACCTACCTGAACTCGTGGAGAGTCTTACTTTCACAAGACAGAAATGTCTCAATACCCCGAAAATTACTATTCTGACATCAAGTGGTGTTGGGGGGAATTGCTTCAATTGAGAAAAGCTGATTTGCCTTTTGTAAATAAGCAAGACGACTGTATTAATTATCATTTGGAAAGGCACAGATTAATCAAGGACAGTCAGCATGAGTTTAAGGGAATGTCGTTTCCTGCTTAATTTGATTGATCCTTTTATTCCTTTCTCAAAACAATTCAATGAGGGGAGCAAGTTTAGAGCCATCCACATAGATTTTAGCAAAGCTTGTGAATGGCTCCCATGTAGCAGAATGATCAGAAAATTAAAAGTCCATGGGATGAGGGAAGTTATCAAGTTGGATCCAAAATAAACTGTACGGCAGAAAGCAATGGGTGTTTTTAAGATAAGACGGCCATTTAAGAAAAGACTCCGGGTCTCTTGCTTTTTGTGGCACATATCAAAGACTTGGATTTAAATTTATGGGGCATGATTCAGAGATTTGCAGGTGAACAAAGTTGGCTTTGAGATGGATCATGAAGATGAAGGCGATAGACTGCAGAAGATAGCAATTGGATTTGGTGGGCAGACAAGTGGCAAATGGAATTAATTCCAGAGAAGTGTGTGGCAATGCATTTGGGGAGGGAAAACAAGGAATGCACAATATCATACACAATCCTTTTCTTTATTCGCCAGGCAGAGAACAAAAGAGCAGGAGGATCCTTCTGAACTGTACAAAACGCTTGGCTACACGCAGCTAGAATACTGTGCAGTGGAGTTATCATTGCATTCGAGGACAGATATGATCAAACTGGAGAGAGTAGAAAGATGTACGTATGATGTTGTTGCCAGGCATTGAGATTTTTTGTAATGTGCAAACACTGGATAAACTGGGGTTGTTTTTATTGCATCAGAGGTGGCTGAGGGGAGATTAATTGCGGTGCATAAAATTCTGAAGGACCTTGAAGCAGTGCATTGCACACCAAAGATGTGCAGGTTAGGAGGATTAGCCTTGCTAAATTGCACCTCAATGTCCAACAGTTAGGTGATGGTTACAGTGATAGTGTGGGCGTGTAGGCCGAATGGCAGTCTTCTGCACTATAGGGATTTTATGATGTAATTTCCCTTAGCAATAATTTGGGGATTGGAATTAAAGTAATTTGTAGAAATATTGGAGGGGAGCTGAAGAGAAATTATTTTGCCCAGAGGGCGATGTGGGTCTGGAACTCAAAACCCTCATTGCATGGTTACAATCTTAGCCTTAGCCACACATGTGCCAACAATTGCTACAGGGTTTCCCCAGGCCCAATCTCCTTCGCTGTACCAGGCAGCTATCCCTCTTAGGCCTTTGAGCCCCAGCTCTCAGCTACACCAAGCAAATGCTGGTCCTGCGCTTCCTTGAACTCCAGCTCTTAGCAACTCAGAGCAGCCAAGGACTTTTCAAGCCCCAGTCCTTCAGAAGCACAGGGTTAATGGCAGAACCTCGGGTCTCTCCTCAGTCTGCAGCAGACTGACCGGTCATGTGGGCTTGTTTTTGCACTGTAAAACTCGAACCCATGGTTGTTTTTGCACCCTCGCCAAATAAGTTGTCCTGGCTCCCTTTGCCACTCTCCGCTTGTGCCGTAATTCCCCTGCTTGCCAGGAGTTCTAGTCCTGAAAACATAGATTTCTTCACAGCATTTAAAAAATATTTGATTGCCCTTTGAAAGGCTGCAACCTACAGGGATAAGCAGCGTTGGAAAATGCGATTCAGCTGGATAGTGGTTTTGGCTGTCAAAGACAAGATTGTCTCCTGCGACATATAGAATCATGGAAATCTATGAAGGATACAGCTGGTTTACAAGTCAACAAATCCGTAGAACCAAATTCTGTTGAATGATCACATTAAGAAATTAATTCACCTTTTTTCCGACACGCCAACCTGCTGTGCATTTCAAATATTTTCTGTATTTGAAACTTTATAACAGAGGGCCAGTAAACAGCAACATTGACACCGGCGATGATGGGCTTAATGGAAATATCCTCTGAGATTTTAATGGAGACATAATCTCCTTAAAAGATCAATTAAAACCTCTGCTAAAATGGCTTATTTGCTGTTATCACTTATAATAATTTGTAGCACAATTATCCTTTGTGTCATTCATAAAGCAAGATTTATCTTTGCATGGCAAGCAAAATTCACTGGACATGGTGGCCAGCAGAAAAATTAAAATACATGAATGTGTGTTTGTGAAAATAGGTTAAGGTATTGCATGTTTCAAGGTGGATCTTTCTAACTGCCTTCAGTTCCTTATTCGTAACTAATCTCAATCCTCACATCTCCCACTGCCCTCAGACATGGGCATGCTCCCTTTCCCAGTTATTCCAGAGGATCTCCACCACCCAAGTCAGAAGGCCAAACAACTTTTGAAGTTGCAGCGCCTAAACCAGGTGCTGTGCTCTGATGGAAATGACCTGTTCCATACCACGTACTACAATTTGAGCTTACGTACGATCAACATGAAATTCAGCTTCTGCAGCAAGACGGTGCCTCAGATGAAATGAAGCTTGACCTCAGACGTGAAATATCAGCAATAGCACTGAGTTGCTGACAATGAGAATATGGGAACTAAATACCAGGCATTAGCTCCAGAAAAGTCCTCACCAAAACACGTAGCTCTGGCTAAAATTGAGAACATTTACTGGGAGTAAGATTATAGAGGAGCAAGACTAGATCAGAGGATTAGGTAGAAACACAAGTGCTGCATTTACCAGTTTGAGATCACTGTGAAGTCATTTCAAAATTCTTCGCAGAGTCCATTTATCAGAATTGCTGTTCAAAAAATACATATTTCGAGATGTTTCAGTGTCCATGGAATTTCCCAGCATGGAGCTGATTAGTGAAATGACAATAACTGAAATAATCAGCAATACTGGTTAAATGTTATTACCAGTCTTTGCTGCCCCGGAGACCGACTTGCTGAACAAAAGGTCAACAGCAGAAGATGGCCAACATACCAGGCTGAGTGCTCCCCTATCCAGGTTTAAATATGAAAAGCTAATTCTGACACAAGGCACACAACCAGATTTTGAAAAGCAAAACTTGTTTTGGATGGCTCGTTCAATAATGAGGACCGAGTTTCAAACTTAAATACAATGTTCCACAAAAAACTGTAGGCAAATCACCTCGCCTGCACTCTTGCGCTTTAATATTAAAACCAGCTTGTGCAATCACTTCTTCACAAAGATAATCACTCTCAGATAATTACAGGAACAATTTGTGAACTGCGGCATTAGGCAATACTTTTAGAGCTCACTCTTATTTGAAAAAGTAAGATTTTGATGGTCCAAAATTCTGCAAATCCTCAGCATTGTAGTCTGTGGTGATCGAATTTTAAATATAACAACGCTGATAAAACTTTATAAATTAAAGAAACTTCATCATTACTTGCCATATTTTTCTTACAACTCTGCCACTTTATAAGCGCAGTGACAGCAGCATTGAAATAAAGCCTGGAATTATTTTCTGCCAGGGAACATCCTGAACATTCTTTTTTTAATTTACAGTACCCAATTATTTTTTTTTCCCAATTAAGGGGCAATTTAGCATGTTCAATCCACCTACCCTGCACATCTTTGGGTTGTGGGGGTGAGACCCACGCAGACACGGGGAGAATGCAAGCTTCACAAGGACAGTGACCTGGGGCCAGGATCGGACCGTGAGGCAACAGTGCTAACCACAGTGCCGCCCCCATCCTGAACATTCTAACAAACATTTTTTTTTTTTTCTTTTTTTAAAATTTAGATTACCCAATTATTTTTTCCAATTAAGGGGCAATTTAGCGTGGCCAATCCACCTACGCTGCACATTTTTGGGTTGTGGGGGCGAAACCCACGCAGACACGGGGAGAATGTGCAAACTCCATACGGACAGTGACCCAGAGCCGGGATCGAACCTGGGACCTCAGCGCCGTGAGGCGGTTGTGCTAACCACTAGGCCACCGTGCTGCCCCATTCTAACAAACATAACCGCATTTAATGCAACCATGCGACACGGTAGCACAGTGGTTAGCACAGTTGCTTCACAGCTCCAGGGTCCTAGGGTAGATTCCGGCTTGGGTCACCGTCTGTGTGGAATCTGCACGTTCTCCTTTTGTCTGCATGGGTTTTCTCCGGGTGCCTCTCTCAGTCTAAAGACGTGCAAGTTAGGTGGATTGACCATGCTAAATTGCCCTTAGTGTCCAAAGGGGCTGGGTGGGGTTGCTGGGTTACGGGTATGGGGCGTAGGTGTGGGCTGAAGTGGGGTGCTCTTTCCAAGAACCGGTGCAGACACAATGGGCCGAATGGCCTCCTGCTGCACTGTAAATTCCATGAACCAGCGGGCATGCCACAGTTTTAAATAAAAACATTTCTAAATATTTTCGTGACATGCACGGAATAAACGTGCCTGTAAACTATTAGCTCATTTTTTGCACTTTTCTGCTTCAAGCTTAACGCCAACACTTTTGATCACACTGTGCTAATTTTAATTTCATAATCTCATTACATCTCGTAACAACTGACGTGTCTGTAAAAATATATTCGCCCTGACAAGTCTGTAAAAATATATTCCTTAAAGAACAGGAAGCAACTGTCTTCAATATTAAAAAAAAAAATCCTGCACTTCAGTTTCCGTTTGGTGCACTCATTCCACAGATTCCAAGATTTAACTTTCACTTGGCACATTTATCTAGGTCAACATAACTTCCCCTTCAATGGTTTCCATGGCTACTGCCTTATAAATTAGATGTTTGGATGTAGGCCAGGAACTAACTTTTGAGTGACTGTTTTTCCTGTTAGATGGAGTACCGCTAGCATCTATAGGAGGCCCCTAAAGGTTTTAAATCTTTCTTTAACTTCAGTCTGCGTATCAGGTAACAAGATATGCCTGCTAACATATTTGCACAAAAACAATCACATATCCAACACGAAAGTATGCTCTATTCCCAGCAGGGAACATTTCTGCAGAGAATGGGGGTCGCAGGGGAAGGTAAAAATCACAGCAGTCTTCCACACTGTTTTGGAAGGCAAGTTCTAGGATGCAACTAAGTAATATGGAATCACAAAACTCATTCCTACTTTTCTCTGAATAATCTGAACAGCAATTCATCACAAGTCCCCTTCCTTTAATTCTGCCCACAGAAAATAGATCTTCAACTGATTGATCCTCAAACTATCTCCCAACAGCTTGATTAAAGAGAAACTTATTGCGAGATCGATGCACAAGGATTGATATTTCACTACCCTTTAGTGCAATTTATGCACAGCTCACAGCTATGGAGAAAAATTGAAGAGATGTCCTCAAAACCACCGTACCCATTGTTCGGCCATACATAAAACAGAATCCACTTTTTATATAATCACCACGTTACATCTGTTTCATGATGTGTTCGAAGCTAAACACTTGATAATTTCTCCAAAAGCGATGATTCTTTCATAAAGGTGCAAGTGTACTATTTTGAGCACAAGTGACAAAGAGCACATTTAGGCAGAATTCAGAGTGGATTTCAGAAAATTTTAATCCTTCTGTATTATCAATCTTATTCCCAACCCCTCCAACCAGATAGTCAGTTTGCAGCTCTGTAGCCTTGTAATCCATGCACAGTCCAACAGCACCATCTAGTGGAATTCAATGGGACTTTGTCTGAACTGAAATAGCAAACGCTTGTTTGAAAAACCACAAAATAGTTGCTTAGAATGGTGCAGAACAAATCATCTAAAGCAGGTTATCCAGACTAGTTCCACCCCAAACAAGAAGCTATCTTCCACTGTCTTTCGAGTACTGTGTGTTAATTTCATAAATCTTTTAAACCAATATCACCATGCGCTGTGGACTGCCAGCTAATTGTTTCTCCTGCCTGGTGAGTTCCATATCTCACTTAGACTTGTTGAATGGTCTTGGATGGGAAGGAGTAACTGAGTGTTGCTGAACAAAGGTCACATTTCCTTTACCTGGGGCAGCATGTTGGTGCAGTGGCTGGCAGTGTCCCCTCATGGCACCAAGGACCCGGGTTCGATCCCGGCCCCAGGTAACTGTCCGTGTGGAGCTTGCACATACTCCCCGTGACTGCGTGGCTCTCTCCATCACAACCTACACAACCCAAAGCGGTGCAGGGTAGGTCGATTGGCCACGCTAAATTGACCCTCAATTGGAAAAAAAAATCCTTAACCCACAGAGATGTCACTACAAAGTGCTTTTTACACACCTACCAGCAGTACACAATTTAGGACACAAAGTGCCTTCAGAGGTGAAGGAGGAAATGGGTAGAAATACAAAGTAGCATACAGAAAATATGAATTTACATGGAACGTATCTCACCAGAATCTGGCAAGCTCAATTTATCAAACTTTAAAAAACTCAAACATCACAGTCTGATATCAGGTTCAAACTTGCATCACTCATATATCCTAATTCAAGTTTTAAATTTATATTACCCAGTTCCAACTGCCACAGTGCAACCAGGATCTGAATCCAACACAAACTATTAGCTGGGGGAAGAAACGTTCCTGGAATTGCAGTTATTATTACACTTGAAGTCCCATTCTGCTTCAATACAACTTTCTGCTGGTCAAATTACGTGGATTTTAATCACAGCACGTAAACACAGTCCTAATTTTATTTCTCAGAATAAAATGAGACAGCCCAATATAGATGTGGTAACCGTTACATGTTACCATGTACAGCATTGTTACCAATCACCTGTTTATTTCCTCTCTAACTTGCATCCGCCCTGTGTTCCTGGCAACAGATTAATCATCAAATATGATAATTTTTAAAAAAACCTGTGCCTATCTTAATGCAAATCGTCCAACTGCAGTTTTAAGCTACCTTCAGATCTGTTCACTGGACAATGAGGTGGTGCATCCTTTTCTCAGTTACGGATTATCTGGTTTAGCACAGTGGGCCAAACAGCTGGCTTGTAATGCAGAACAAGGCAGCAGCGCGGGTTCAATTCCCAGACTGGCCTCCCCGAACAGGCGCCAGAATGTGGTGACTAGGGGCTTTTCACAGTAACTTCATTGAAGCCTATTTGTGACAATAAGCGATTATTATATCGCACTCTCCTTTACTGATATAATTTTACAAACACCTGATATTATTCATTCACACAACACTGAATCTGCATTATTGAAGTGCTGATTATTTGCCTATGATGTACTGCTTAGTTGAAGAAATATCAACCACAGCAGTTAAAGCACAATACGCATTTAAGTTACCATTAAAAATATGATTTTATTTCTGGTTTTATCATGACTGAACTACTGATTAATTCTAGAAAATGGTATATTCACAGTCAATAGAATCACTGGTAGTGATGCAGTACTGATCAACAACTACTTTAATTATAGCTTTTAGTTAAGTTATGCAGTACATCAGAAGCAATATGATATCACTGTCATTTACGCATTTTCCCAGGCTAGGCATTAGGGAAATCTGCAGCAAAATACAATAATCCTTGAAAAAGAGGAAGGCAGACACAATCGATTGCATTTTACAGACATTATTTTGAATATTTTAAAATTGTTGCATCTTAATGGTGATTTTCAACATAGATGCCACCATTACACATGACGACGGTTGGATACTTCTCTGTACAAACACAATACGCTGTGTGGTGCCAAGCTATGAATGACAAACGCCAAATTAACAGCCTTCAAACGACTACATTTCATAGTGGCAAGCTCCCAATACCACTGTTTCTTTTAAATAAGAAAGCAGGTTCTTACCTTCCGACAGCGAGGGTTGGGGCAGCTGAACATATTGATATCTTTGTCCAGTAGTGCTGGGAAGTTGCAGAATGGGCACCTGGAGGAGCGAAGCGACATAAAACAGCAATTTAAACAATACAGTGAATGTAAATACTCCTCGTATATGTGCATTTAGTTATCTGGTCTGCAAGGATTTTTTAAAAATAAATTTAGAGTACCCAATTAATTTCCAATTTAGCATGGCCAATCCATCTACCCTGCAAATCTTTGGTTGTGGGAATGAACCCACGCAAACACGGGGAGAATGTGCAAATTCCACACGGACTGTGACCCAGGGCCGGGAACGAACCTGGGACCTCAGTGCCATGAGGCAGCAGTGCTAACCACTGTGCTGCCCCTGGTCTGCAAAGGTAATGTCTAATATAGCATTAAGCCAGACAGGTCCCAGATTCAATTCCTGATTTGTTCTGTTAGCTGATCTTAGACAGGATAGCAGTTTGCAGTAGCACACTAGAAAGAATCGGCCTAAGTTCAAGCAAGCAGGATGTAAAGTGGTTTGTACTGAGATGAGAAACGATAACGGCAAGAAGTCACTTGTGGGAGTGGTGCACAGGCCTGCAAATTGTAATTATATGGGGCAGCGAATAAGGGAAGAAATAATGGGAGCTTGTCAGAAGGTACAACAATAATCACGGGGGATTTAAATCCAAGTTCACACGACAAAAATCAGATGCGTCACGACAGCCTGAACTAGTGTGCGGTCAATTCCACTATCACTTGACCCGGAGTTGCAACACGGGTGAAATTAAATTTTACTTAAAATAACTGAGGTCCTTAGTTGAGCCCAATAAATAAATAATAATAAATAATCTTTATTATTGTCACAAGTAGGCTTATATTAACACTGCAACGAAGTTACTGTGAAAATCCCCTGGTCGCCACATTCTGGTGCCTGTTCGAGTACACCAAGAGAGAATTTTGGTACTTGTGGGAGGAAACTGGAGCACCTGGAAGAAACCCACGCAGACATGGGGAGACCGTGCAGACTCTGCACACACAGTGACCCAAACCGGGAATCGAACTTGGGATCCTGGTGCTGTGAAGCAATACTGTTAACCACTAAAGTCACCATGTTTGTAACTTGAAACACAAGTAACCTTTTATTATGCACAGTATTATAAGTAAACAGACAGAAAAATGTAACAGATTGTCTACGACCTCTTTCCCAACCTGCCCAACTCCCTACACACAAACAAACAACGTAGGGTGGTGGTGTTAGGCTGACTTCCAGTCAATGTCTTTCTTGAGTTCATGCTTTCATTTTGGTACTTCTTCTTAGGCTTGAGATGGTTTCTTTCACAAGGCTGTCCATTTTCTCTGCAGACTGAGCATCATTTCAGGTTCACAGCAAAGGATGTGTCAGGCACTGGTCTCTCAGAAAGCATCACGCACGAACCAATCATTGACCATTGTCAGATAGAACACGGCCCCTAGCCAACCCACCTGTTGCCAGTTAAGCAATCGAACTGACGTCTCTGGCTTCTCCCTTCCAAAGTAAAGAACCTAGAACACAGTGTCCTGGCAAGCAGGCTGTTTTAAGGGAGTCTTCTGCTTAAAGGCACATGCCAATTACAGGTCCGCGAATCAAAAATAAAGAAAATAAATGGGACCTAAGGAAATAACAAGCAGGACTCTTACAGGTGGGCAATGGTAGCATAGATAAGGAGTTCACAGAATGTTTTCAAGATGGTTTTTTAGTCAACCAGAGAGCAGGCTATACTAGACCTAGTACTGTGAAACGAGAAAGGGTTATTTATCATAGAATTTACAGTGCAGAAGGAGGCCATTCGGCCCATCGAGTCTGCACCAACTCTTGGAAAGAACATCCTACCCAAGGTCAACACCTCCACCCTATCCCCATAACCCAGAAACCCCACCCAACACTAAGGGCAATTTTGGACACTAAGGGCAATTTATCATGGCCAATCCACCTAACCTGCACATCTTTGGACTGTGGGAGGAAACCGGAGCACCCGGAGGAAACCCACGCACACACGGGGAGGATGTGCAGACTCCGCACAGACAGTGACCCAAGCCGGAATTGAACCTGGGACCCTGGAGCTGTGAAGCAATTGTGCTATCCACAATGCTACCGTGCTGCCCCCCACAATGCTACCGTGCTGCTCTTTAAAAGAATGTTTCAGAATACACACAACAGGTGCATTCGAATGAGAAAGAAAAATTCCAAGGGGAGGCCCCCCATCTGTGGTTAACTAAAAGAGTTTAACAGAATAAGCTTAAAGAAAAAGCATTAATAATGCAAAGGCTGGTGGTCAGAAGATTGAACAGAATATAAAAGAACAAAGGATGCCAAAAGCAATCAGAGGGAAAAATTATAGTACGATAGAAAGTTAGTGTAAAGACAGATAGTAAGAATTTCTATAGATGTTTAAATAAGAGTTAACAAAAGTGAGCATTGGTCCTATAGAAAGCAAGTCTAGAGAATTAATAATGGATAATAAGGCGACAGCAGATGAATTGAACACCAATTTTGCTTCAGTCTTCTGGATACAAGTAACATCCCAGAAATGGCTGTAAATCAGGAAATAGAAGGGAGGAACTCAGGAAAATTACTATCACCACGGAAGTGGTATTGAGTAAATTGTTGGAGCTGTGGGCTGCCAAATCCCAGAGTCCTGATGGACTTCGCCCCAAGGTCTTAAAAGAAGTGGCTAGTGAGATATTAATGCACTAGTTTTAAGTTTCCAAAGCTCCCTACATTTGGGAGCAGACTCTATTAGATTTGAAAATAGCAAATAGAACTCCCTTATTCAAAAGGAGAGGAAGACTTAAAGCAGAATATTACATGCCACTTAGCTTAACATTTGTCATAGAGAAAATGTTAGAAGCTATTATTAAAGGTGTTATATCAGGGCACTTATAAAAATTCAAGGCAATCAGTTTTGGGAAAAGGGAAATCATGTTTAACCAATTTATCGGAGTTCTTTGATGGAGTCACATGCGATGTGGATAATGGGGATCCAGAGGGTGTATTGCATTTGGACTTCCAGAAGGCATTTGATAAGGTGCCTCGTCAAAGGTTATTGTAGAAAATAAAAGCCCATGAGTAGAGGGTAATCTACAGACATGGATAGAAGATTAGCCAGCTAACAGGAAACAGAATTGTCATAAAAGGTATTTTACTGGTTGACACGGTGCAACGAGTGGCGTGCCACAAGGATCTGTGCTGAGGCCTCACCTTTTTACAATTTATACAAATGCGTGGATGAATATATACTGGTGGACAATGTCACTGACAGCAAGTTCATCCAATAAAACGGACCAACTAGTAATATCAGGAACACGCTGATGGATGAAAGAATATAAAGTACAATTTATATAAAGTTGTAAACAGAGGCAACCCAGTCGCTCATGTGACTGAACATTCAATTCAGGTTCACAGTATTTGAGACTCAACTCTGTTTTGGCAGAACAAGCTTTGTGAGCTCTGTCAGGCCACCAGATGGAGTGGCACATTGAAGCAATGACTGCACTTTGCTGAGATTGACAACAAGCCCAACAAACTCTCTTATTCATGATCTCCCATTGGTGCATCATCAAACGCGTTAGTCAAAACCAAGGGACAAAAGTAAAATACTTCAAAAAGGAAAAGTTAAGGTATTAAATTGTGATGACCAAGACGTTTACTCAAAGAAATAGGAACATAGGAACAGGACTAGACCATTCAGCTCCTCGAGCCTGTCCTGCCATTCATTGAGATCTGAGACCTAACTCCATAAACCTGCCTTTGGCCAATATCCCTTAATATCTATCTGTCTCAGGGCAGCACGGTGGCCTAGTGGTTAGCACAAGCGCCTCACGGCGCTGAGGTCCCAGGTTCGATCCCGGCTCTGGGTCACTGTCCGTGTGGAGTTTTCACATTCTCCCCGTGTCTGCGTGGGTTTCGCCCCCACAACCCAAAAATGTGCAGCGTAGGTGGATTGGCCACGCTAAATTGCCCCTTAATTGGAAAAAAATAATTGGGTAATCTAAATTTTTTTTTTAAATAAAAAAATATCTATCTGTCTCAGATTTAAAATTACCTGATCTAACTTCAACTGCTTATTTGTGCGAGACAGTTCCAACTCTCTACCACCCTTTGAGTGAAGAAGTTCTTCCTTGTATCTCTCCTGAATGGTCTTTTTTTTTAAATTTAGAGTACCCAATCATTTTTGTTCCAATTAAGGGGCAATTTAGTGGCCAATCCACCTAACCAGCACATCTTTGGGTTGTGGGCGTGAAACCCACACAGACATGGGCAAATGTGTAAACTCCACATGGACAGTGACCCAGGGCCGGGATTTGAACCCGGGTCCTCAGCACCGTTCCCCTGAATGGTCTAGTCCTAATTTCTTTAAAAAAATAATAAATTTAGAGCACCCAATTTTTTCCAATTAAGGGGCAATTTACCATGGCCAATCCACATACTCTGCACATCCTTGGGTTGTGGGGGAGAAACCCACGCAAACACGGGAAGAATGTGCAAACTCCACACGGACAGTGGCCCAGAGCTGGGATTGAACCTGGGACCTCAGGGCCGTGAGGCAGCAATGCTAGCCCACTGCGCTGCCCTAGTCCTAATTTCTAAGACTATGCCCCCTAGTTTGAGAATCTCCAACCAGTGGAAACAGTTTTTCTTTATCTATCCTGTCTTTCCCTGTTAATATCTTTGATCAGATCAGGGCAGAATGTTCCCCAAAGCCTGTCTTTTTTTTTAAATATAATTTTTATTGGAATTTTTTACAGAAAATATAAAACATAACGACAAACAATGAGATGCAACAAAATAACCCATAATAACCGTACCACCCCCAGACCTTATCGACGCATGTATCCCATCCCCCACCCCCCCAACCCCAATGAACAACAAAAGAACTTCAAAATAAATTTAAATTAAATAAACAAACATAGTCATCGTCCTCCCCCCCCCTTTTCCCTCCCCCCCCCGGGTTGCTGCTGCTACTGTCCCCGTACCGTATCATTGAGCCAGAAAGTCGAGAAAAGGTTGCCACCGCCAAAAGAACCCTTGTACCGACCCTCTCAGGGCGAATTTGACCTTCTCTAGCTTAATGAAGCCCGCCATGTCATTGATCCAGGTCTCCACGCTTGGGGGCCTCGCATCCTTCCATTGTAGCAAGATCCTTCGCCGGGCTACTAGGGACGCAAAGGCCTCTTTCGCCTCCTGCACTCCCGGCTCCACCCCAACCCCAAAAATCACGAGTCCCCATCCTGGCTTGACCCTGGATCCCACCACCCTCGACACCGTCCTCGCCACCCCCTTCCAGAACTCCACCAGTGCCGGGCATGCCCAGAACATATGGGCATGGTTCGCTGGGCTCCCCGAGCACCTGACACACCTGTCTTCACCCCCAAAGAACCTACTCATCCTTGTCCCAGTCATGTGGGCCCGGTGCAGCACCTTGAATTGGATGAGGCTAAGCCGCGCACACGAGGAGGAAGAATTAACCCTCTCCAGGGCATCAGCCCATGTCCCGTCTTCGATCTGTTCCCCCAGTTCCCCCTCCCACTTAGCTTTCAGCTCCTCTACTGCCGCCTCCTCCATAACCTTGTAGATATCAGATATCTTCCCCTCTCCGACCCAGACCCCCGAAAGCACCCTGTCGCTCACCCCCCTCGCGGGAAGCGAAGGGAATCCCTCCACCTGCCGCCTAGCAAATGCCTTTACCTGCAGATACCTGAACATGTTCCCCGGGGGGAGCCCAAATTTCTCCTCCAACTCCCCCAGGCTCGCAAACCTCCCATCAATAAACAGGTCCCTCAGCTGTCTGATGCCCGCTCTGTACCAACCCTGAAATCCCCCATCAATGTTCCCGGGGACGAACCTATGGTTCCCCCTCAACGGAGCCTCCATCGAGCCCCCCACTTCTCCCCTATGTCGCCTCCACTGCCCCCAAATCTTGAGGGTAGCCGCCACCACCGGACTCGTGGTATACCTCGTAGGAGGGAGCGGCCACGGTGCCGTTACCAGGGCCCCCAGGCTTGTATCTCCACAGGACGCCCTCTCCATCCGTTTCCATGCTGCCCCCTCCCCCTCCATTACCCACTTGCGCACCATCGACACATTGGCCACCCAATAATACCCCGAGAGATTGGGTAACGCCAGACCCCCCCCCCCCCCCCCCATCTCTACCCCGCTCCAAGAAGACCCTCTTCACCCTCGGGGTCCCATGCGCCCAAACAAAGCTCATGATGCTGCTCGTAACCCTTCTAAAAAAGGCCCTAGGGATAAAGATGGGCAAATACTGAAAAAGGAACAAGAACCTCGGGAGAACCGTCATTTTTTTTTTTATAAATGTTTTTATTCAGTTTTCATATTTTATATTGAACAAATTACAAATTGTTAGGAGAGAGAGACAAAACAAAAAAAAAAAAACCAAACACGCAAAAATTAACATACATATTTACAGGTAAGCATCTTCGTAGTAGTAACTGCGCCCCCCCCCCCCCCCCTCCCCCCTCCCCCTCAACATGTTTATTTAGCTTGGTTTTGGGCCTTAGCTAGCCATCGAACCCCCGTAACGAACCTGTAGCCCCCCCCCCCTCCCGCTACCTTCCCCCGACTATTCTTCCTCTTGTACATTGGCCACAAATAGGTCCCGGAACAGTTGCATGAATGGCTCCCACGTTCTGTGGAAGCCGTCGTCCGACCCTCGGATGGCAAATTTGATTTTCTCCATTTGGAGAGATTCCGAGAGGTCGGACAGCCAGTCCGCAGCTCTGGGCGGTGCTGCTGACCGCCAGCCAAACAGGATTCTACGGCGGGCGATCAGGGAGGCAAAGGCAAGGGCGTCCGCCCTCCTCCCCAGGAATAGATCTGGCTGGTCTGAAACCCCGAAGACCGCCACTATCGGGCATGGCTCCACCCTCACCCCCACCACTTTGGACATAGCCTCGAAGAAGGCTGTCCAGTACTCCACAAGTCTGGGGCAAGACCAGAACATGTGGGCGTGGTTGGCCGGGCCTCTTTGGCACCGCTCACATCTGTCTTCCACCTCCGGGAAGAACCGACTCATACGGGTTCTTGTTAAGTGGGCTCTATGTACCACTTTTAGTTGCGTCAGGCTGAGCCTTGCGCACGTGGAGGTGGAGTTGACCCTATGCAGTGCTTCGCTCCAGAGTCCCCACCCTATCTCCATCCCCAGGTCGTCCTCCCACTTCCTCCTTGTTGCGTCCAGTACGGTGTCGTCCCTATCTACCAGTCGGTCATACATGTCACTACAGTTCCCTTTCTCTAGGATACTTGCGTCCAGTAGGTCTTCCAGTAGTGTCTGTCGTGGCGGTTGTGGGTACGTCCTTGTCTCCTTTCGTAGGAAGTTTTTGAGCTGCAGGTACCGTAGCTCGTTCCCCCCAGCTAGCTGAAATTTCTCTGTCAGTTCGTCCAGTGTTGCGATCCTGTCGTCCGTGTATAGGTCCCTGACTGTCAGTGTTCCCCCGTCCTGCCTCCACCTTTTGAAGGTGGCGTCGGTCAGTGCTGCTTTGAACCTATGGTTGTTGCAGATGGGAGCCCTGTTCGACATTTTGGTCAGGCCAAGTTGCTGCCGCAGTTGGTTCCAGGATTGGAGGGTGGCTGTCACCACTGGGCTGCTGGAGTGTTTTTTGGGTGGGGATGGGAGTGCTGCCGTGGCGAGGGCCCGGAGGGAGGTTCCCATGCAGGAGGCCTCCTCCGCACGCACCCACTCAGCTTCTGGCTCCTGGATCCATCCCCTTACTCGCTCGGCTGTTGCTGCCCAGTGGTAGAATTGTAGATTCGGGAGGGCTAACCCTCCCCTGGTTTTTGTTTTTTGTAAGACCTTCTTTGGGATCCTAGCATTTTTACCCCCCCATACGAACGCCATGATGAGTTTGTCCAGCGCTTTGAAAAAGGCCTTGGGGATGTAGATCGGAATGGATCTAAACAGGAAGAGGAACCTGGGCAGTACGTTCATTTGATCGTCTGAACTCTCCCCGCGAGGGAGAGCGGGAGTGTGTTCCATCTTTGCAGGTCCTTTTTAACTTCCTCCGTCAGGCTGGTGAGGTTCCATTTGTGGATCCCTTTCCAGTCATGGGCTATTTGGATCCCCAGGTAGCGGAATTTATGTCGGGCTTGTTTGAACGGCAGCCCCTTTAGTGCTGCCCCCCCCTTGCGGGTGTAATGGGAAGATCTCACTTTTGCTCATGTTGAGTTTGTAGCCCGAGAAGGCTCCAAACTCTTTCAGGAGCGCGATGATTCCGTCCATGCTGCTTTGTGGGTCCGAGATATAGAGGAGCAGATCATCCGCATAGAGTGAGACTCTGTGCTCTCTACCTCCCCTTCGGATCCCCCTCCATTTTTTTGCTGCCCTGAGCGCGATTGCTAGCGGTTCAATTGCTAGTGCGAACAGCAGCGGGGACAGTGGGCATCCTTGTCTGGTGCCCCTGTGCAGCTGGAAGTATTGGGAGTTGGTATTGTTGGTCTGTACACTCGCCATGGGAGCGTTGTACAGGAGCTTTACCCAAGCGGTGAACCCTGTTCCAAGCCCGAACCGCTCCAGTACCTCTATGAGGTATTTCCACTCGACTCTGTCGAAGGCCTTTTCTGCGTCCAGGGAGACGATCACCTCTTGTGTTCTCTCCCCGGAGGGGGTCATTATCACGTTCAGCAGGCGCCTGATGTTCGCGGTCAGCTGTCTACCTTTGACAAAGCCCGTCTGGTCCTCTGTGACCACCTCAGGTACACAGTCTTCTAGCCTTTTGGCTAGGATTTTGGCCAGTATTTTGGCGTCTGCATTCAGCAGAGATATGGGTCTGTATGACCCACATTCCGTTGGGTCTTTGTCTTTCTTAGGTATCAGCGAGATTGAGGCCTGTGCTAACGTGGGTGGCAACGTGCCCCTAGCTAGCGAGTCTGTGAACATCTCCCGCAGGTGCGGGGCCAGCGCTGTCGCAAATTTTTTGTAGAAGTCCGCCGGGAATCCGTCCGGTCCCGGCGCCTTCCCCGCCTGCATGGAGCTAATGCTCTCCATGATCTCTCCCAGTGCTAGTGGTGCTGCCCTCTCCCACAACTGGTATGTTCAGTCCGTCAAGAAACCGGTTCATCCCAGCCTTCCCCGTTGGGGGCTCTGAGGTGTACAGCTCTTGGTAGAAGGCCTTGAAGGTTTTGTTAATCCTCTCTGGTTCTGTTTCCAACGTGCCTCTGGTATCTCTGATTTGCGCAATTTCTCTGCTGGCTGCCTGCTTTCTCAGCTGGTGGGCCAACAGGCGGCTGGCTTTGTCTCCGTGTTCGTATAGGGCCCCGCGTGCCTGGCGGAGTTGGTGTACTGCTTTCCTGGTGGAGAGCAGGTCAAAGTTCCTTTGTAGTTCTTTTCTCTCCGCCAGGAGTTCTACAGTCGGGGCCTCGGAGTATTTATGGTCTACCTCCAGTATGGAGTCGACCAGCTTCTGCCTAGCCACCCTTTCCTCCCTATCTCTTCGCGCTTTGTAGGCTATGATTTAGAACCGTCATTTTGACGGACTGCACTCTACCCGCCAACGATAGCGGCACCATGTCCCACCTTTTAAATTCCTCTTCCATCTGCTCCACCAGCCTGGTAAAATTAAGCTTATGGACAGTCCCCCAACTCCTGGCCACCTGCACCCCCAGGTATCTGAAACTCTTCACTGCCCTCTTAAATGGGAGTCTCCCAATTCCCTCCTCCTGATCACCCGGGTGTACTACAAATACCTCACTCTTGCCTAAATTTAACTTATAGCCCGAGAAGCCCCCAAATTCCGCTAACAGCTCCATCACCCCCGGCATTCCCCCTTCTGGATCCGCCACATACAACAGCAGGTCGTCCGCATACAGCGATACACGATGTTCCTCCCCACCCCGCACCAGACCCCTCCATCTCCCTGACTCCCTCAACGCCATAGCCAAAGGTTCAATCGCCAGTGCAAAGAGCAAGGGGGACAGGGGGCACCCCTGCCTGGTCCCACGGTAGAGCCTAAAGTACTCCGATCTCCTTCCATTTGTAACTACACTCGCCATCGGAGCCGCGTAGAGCAGCCTCACCCATTTGATGAATCCCTCCCCGAATCCGAACCGCTCAAGCACCTCCCACAGGTACCCCCACTCAACTCTATCAAACGCTTTCTCCGCATCCAGCGCCACCACTATCTCCGCCTCCCCCTCCACTGCCGGCATCATAATAACATTTAGCAGTCTCCGCACATTCGTGTTGAGCTGCCGTCCCTTGACAAATCCTGTCTGATCCTCGTGTATCACCCCTGGCACACAGTCCTCTATCCTGGTGGCCAGGATCTTCGCCAGCAACTTAGCGTCAACATTGAGGAGTGAGATAGGCCTGTATGATCCACACTGCAAGGGGTCCTTATCCCGCTTTAGGATCAGAGAGATCAGTGCCCGCGACATCGTCGGGTGCAAAGCCCCCCCCTCCCATGCCTCATTGAAAGCTCGCACCAACAGGGGGCCCACCAGATCCGCATACTTTTTATAAAATTCCACCGGGAACCCGTCCGGCCCCGGCGCCTTATCTGACTGCATTTGTCCAATCCCCCTGACTAGCTCCTCCAACTCTATCGGCGCCCCCAGCCCCTCTACCAGCTCCTCTTGAACCCTTGGGAACCGTAGCCTGTTCATGAAGCTCTCCATCCCCCCTCTCCCCATCGGAGGTTCTGACCTGTACAGTTCCTCGTAGAAGTCCCTAAAGACCCCATTTACTTCTGTCCCCTTCTGCACTACATTCCCACCCCTATCCGTCACTCCACCAATTTCCCTAGCCGCATCTCGCCTGCGGAGCTGATGCGCCAACATCCTGCTCGCCTTCTCCCCATACTCATATACCGTGCCCTGCGACCTCCTCCACTGTGTCTCCGCCTTTCTGGTGGTCAACAAGTCAAATTTGGCCTGCAAACTGCGCCGTTCCCCCAGCAACCCCTCCTCTGGTGCCTCCGCGTATCTCCTGTCCACATCCAGGAGCTCCCCCACCAGTCTCTCCCTCTCCTTCCTCTCCCTCCTTTCCCTATGGGCCCGGATGGAGATCAGCTCCCCCCGGATCACTGCTTTCAGAGCCTCCCAGACCATCCCCACCCGGACCTCCCCCGTATCATTGGTATCAAGATACCCCTCAATACTTCCCCGGACCCTCCTACACACCTCCTCATCAGCCAGCAGCCCCACATCCAGGCGCCACAGCGGGCACTGGTCCCGCGCCTCCCCCATCTCCAGATCAACCCAGTGCGGAGCATGGTCTGAGATCGCTATGGCCGAATACTCTGCATCCTGCACCTTCGGGATCAATCCCCTGCTCAGGATGAAAAAAATCTATTCGGGAATAGACCCTATGGACATGGGAGAAAAAGGAATACTCCCGCGCTCTCGGCCTCCCAAACCTCCAGGGCTCCACCCCTCCCATCTGGTCCATAAACCCCCTCAGCACTCTGGCCCCCAAGCCTGTCTTAACATTCAATTAAGATCATGGCTGATCTTCTGCTTCAACTCCACTTGTACACCGTATCCCCATATTCCTTGATTATCTTAAGTGTCCAGAAATCCATTGATCCAAGTCTACAGTAAACTCAACAAATGAGCATCCATAGTTCTCAGAGATAGAGAATTCCCAGGATCCACAATCTTGAGTAAATTTCTCAGGGGTCAAGGTCAGATCCTTCTTAAGGAGTGGAGACCAAAACTGTACACCCCACTCCATTAGCGGTGTCACCAAAGCTCCACATAAATATAGCAAAACCTCCTTACTCTTCTCCTACTTGAGGAAAAAGTAAATTTTGTACTTTGTAGTGTCTTAATGTACCGAAGCATTTTACAAACACAGTATTTAAAGCGAAGCAATATTGTACGGTCAGCAAATGTGACAGTAAATTTGTGAGAGAAGTTCTACAAACAGCATTCCAGAGACTAGCATTCCATAATCTAGGCTAGCATTCCAGTGCAATGCTGAAGGAGTACTGCACTGCTAAAGGTTTCCTCTTTCAGATGAGTCATTAAACCACGGTCCCATCTGCTCTCCCAGATAGATGCAAGAGTTTTCTTAGCTCTATTTGAAGAGCAGGGAAGTCAATCTAGATATTCCGGCCAATATTTATATCAACCAATATCACTTAATTCAGGTTGTCTGGTCGTGATCACGTGGGTATTCGTGGGACCTTGCTGTGCACAAACTGGTATCTGTGTTTCTTAATCTGCAACAATGGCTACATTTTACAAGAACATCACTGCGATAAAGCAGTGTTGGACATAGAGGTCGTAAATGGTGTTACATAAATGAACAGCTTTTTTTCTTATGCCTTCAATAAAGTGAAAGCTAGCACTGTGCCGGTAAGGTACATTTTCAGATATAAAAACTGTTCAGTATGGTTACAGACGGTCATTAGTTCCAGGACACCACTCGCAACTGTGCCTAATGAGCATGATGCTAGTTCAACACTGGTATAGATATGTTTACTGAAGAGTAGAAGACAATGTGTTCAGATACCAACCGGACTAGTTCATCAGCACAGGCCGTAGCAATCGCCTCCTCTGCTTGACGTTCATAGTATTTGCATAGTATGTTCTCTGGCAATACCTTTTCCAGTTCACCATTGAGGAATGTGCAGCTACAGCAACTATCCATACAGCTCAACTGGGACTGTAAACAAAGGAAAACCAGACACAATGACATTGTAAAACACATCTAAGTTCATTGTTCGGCTACCATATGTTCAACACCAACCATTTTTGGTTATGAAAATTTGCATTTACTTGTCAACACCAATTAGATACAGAATCGAGTTGCAAAAGATCATAAATTATAATAATGTTATCTTCATTCCTCATGTGAACCTTGTGCTACCTAGAATGCCACCAAATACCACAATCCAGAAGACTATTCACTGCTTAGATCCCAATTCAGCAATCTTTTCTCTCCATCTATTCTCACTTCTCCGTTATCCCTCAAAAATATTCTGCCTGACTTCATCGCTCATTCTTAACATCACACTCCATCTCAGATTCATAACCTGGCTTGGTCTTGGCGCTCCATGTAAGGAAACTATCCTGATGGACTCATACTGTTTCATCAATACCACCACTTTGTGTGGAATTTCTCTGCTTCTATCCAGTCAGCACTGGCGTACACTACCATGGGCCAAATTCTAGTATCTCAACCAACTGGCTGTTGTTCATGTTTGTGTCTGGATAGTAAATACCAATTGGCACTTGCAACATTCCCTTTGCTCACCCAAATTCTCGACTAGCCAAACATTTAAACAGTGATTGTTGGTTAGTGATCAGGAGTATTAGCTTGTTGTCTTTTCCTTCCTCAAACCAGGGGAGTGGGGAGGAAGATGAACTTTAGCACCCCTTCTATTGCATTCTAGCCTTACAAATACTTTGTCATTTTTAATCTGTTCATCGTTGCAATCATTAATTTGCCCTTGTGCTTCTCTCAGTTTTCAATGTACTATGCTTACATAATACCCATACAAGCCACGTTCCTTTATTGTCAAAACAGAGGTGGTGTTAATTGTTGTGGCATAGGATCACATCCTTAATTAAAAAGATAATTAGCCCACAATTTGGCTTTCTGTAATATATACCGTACTTCAATTGTTCATCATACAAATGCAGTACAATGGTGAGGAATTGTTTCGCACAGAATACATCAACAGATAGCATAATTGCTTGTACCTGTTATGCAATTAACAACAAAACCTGGGACAGTTTGTACAATGAAACAGCTGGAATCAGGTAATGTCACCAAAATGTATAATATTACAGTGATTAAGCTCTTTTTACTCCAGGTGTACACTTCGGTCTTAGGAACATACATCTCTGGCCTTTTCAAAGGGCATTTCTTTTAAATTGAGTCTTTACCTTGCCAGCTCCGAACACAGCCTCTTGTGCATATCTCACGAGGCATTCTTTACAGAAGAGGTGACCATCACTACATTGTGTCAACTCCTCAAAGGCAAATTCTCCATAACAACAGCCACATTCAATCAGCTGTCCATCCTGTAAGCAGCAAGAGTTGAATTTATTGCAGATAATTTTGAATAAACAGTATTCTTTTGACAATTTGACATTTTGTTTGTATTGTTAAACAAGTCCAAGTAATTTGAATTAAGCATCTGGAACAGAGCAGTGCCGGTGGATTTTCTAAGCATATTTTGAAACTTCTTGCCATTTATATTCAAACCATCTCGAATTCTAAATAGAAGGCAGTGACAAAGAATGTCAATTAAACAAAACAATGCTTTGTCCGATTTGCTCTCTTTGCACTGATTACATCAATCACTCTGGTTTGCCGTTAATCATACCCACGGCACAGTTCTATCAATGTACCCAATCTCCATGGCCTCCATGGACAAAATTACCAAAGCACTTTCATCGAGTTTAGAATCTCCATGGGCTCCTCGGAAGTTGTAAAGATTGAGCTAAAAGCAGGCATGTTTGAATGAGATAGAATTACAACAATCAGTTTGAATTTGGATATTAAAATGGAGTAGTGTGACCTTGATTTAAGTAGAAAAATAGTGAAGCAATAAAACGCATACAATTTTGTTTTGAAGAGGCTGCTTTATCTATTGATGCTGGTGATTTAAGTAAGGAGTGCAGAGCTATCTGCACCATTAAAGCGATAATTGGCAAAGGTGACAGTAGGATAATTCTGAGTATCAGCTCAGAACAGAAAAGCTGCCAAATTGTAGCTTTCCTCAAAGGATAATATTTCAATATCTGCACCTCAAAGAATTGAGTTACAAGGAACACTGATTTTTAAAAATATGTTTTTAAGTGCCTCGGGCTGGAAATTCTGTAACATCTATTTTTATTTGTTTTTTAAAAACAAATCTAAAGTACCCAATTTGTTTTTTCCCCAATAAGGGGCAACTTGGCATGGCCAATCCACCTACCATGCATATTTTTGGATTGTGGGGGTGAGACCCACGCTGCCACGGGGAGAATGTGCAAACTCCACACAGACAGTGAGGGCCAGGATCAAACCCAGGTCCTCGGTGTTGTGAGGCAGCAGTGCTAACCACTGCACCACCGTGCCACCCTAGAAATTCTGGAACATCCATATGTATATAGAAAGTTTAAGCTTTGGGCCTCAACACAATGAAGACAGTGCTGTAGGAGGAATGGAAAATATTTTAAAATTTCTCCATGGCCAGCACAGCAACACACAAGTACATAATGGTTGCGGTGGGAAATGATGACTTGGAGGGGTTGAGGAGGGGGCTAATTTGGAGTATTTGTGGATCATGCACAAGTGCTTTCTGCCCACCAATTTGGAGTCTTAGGTGTCCCACTTGGCACATGAAAAAACTGGTTTCTATGCAATCCAATTTCTGGATCCTTAAATTTATATTACAAATACTTGATTTCACATTTTCCCAATGAAATCAGGTGGCATAATTCAAACATGCATGCAATATAATTGATCAACCAGACATATTATGCATACCATTCAGAAAGCTTTTCACGGTAAAGGTAAATATTATTTTAACGTGAAATTAAAAATCTACAAGGTGCAAAAATTTGAAACAAAAAAAAAAGGGCCTCAAATGACAGAAGCTCCATCCGCATCTGGAAAGACAAAAGACAGCTTAACATTTTGGTCCGAACAATTATTATTATTAGAAGGGGAAGAACAGAATTTACAGACGAGAAGGAATAATAGGCTAAAATTTAACATGCTAACATTTAATTACAGGATTTCAAGATACAATCCTATGCTCGAATGGTTCTTAACATGCCTACTTTCAACTAGAATCCAATGGCAGAACAATTCACATCTGTTAAAAATCTGACAGCTGAGGAGATGCATGTGCTTTAAGATGCAGAGATGGAACATTTAGATTGTTCTCAGCAAGGCCAATTTTGAAAGAAAACAAGGTAACGTATAGACGATTTATGAAGTTGGGTGCTACACCAAAATTGGAAATTACGAAGTAATGTGCTGAGTTTGAAGTGCTGTGCTTACCTTTTGATATTGTTCTTCATTCATTTGCATAGCAAATTGAAAATCTGCATACTGCAACAGAAAAAGAATTATAAGTATGACTCCAAGAGTGAATTACGAACCAGCCAACCTTTTAATTCTCTTTGCGTGTTGTTCTTCCACCACTTGACGATCTCCATTCAAGGTTCCATTTTGAGGTATGGTGGCATAGATACCAAATACCCTCCAGCATCTGAACAATTTATTCATATGTAAAGTTGGACAGTCAATTACAGGAGCAGCATATCACAGCAAATCCTGTCATATGGGTAGCTGCAGTGGAAGTCGGCAGATAGTAATCTGGAACTCAGTTCCCAGCCCTTTCCTAAACTTGAGATATTGAGGCTCACTGTAGCAGCCACACCCAGCCCAGATGAAGATCAACACATTCAGCAGGAATAGGTAAATCCAGACTCTGACTCAGTTACTCGGCAGCTGAACTGGTTCAGGCGTCAGGGAGCAAGCAGATTAAATATAGTTTCCCTTTAATTTTCTCTCTAGTGTTCGGTTTTAAAATTATTGGCTCCTCACAAATTCAAGAGTTGGTTACTGAACGATGCATTTCAAATGGACATTTTATATTCTATTTGTTCTAAATAATAATGATCTTTATTGTCACAAGTAGGCTTATATTCACACTGCAATGAAGTTACTGTGAAAAGCCTCTAAAGACACCAATTGGTTTCTTTACCCTTATGACTCAAAGTATCACGTTTACTCAAGCTTGTTGGAGGTTATGGAAGGACCGTATGTTGTTATTTAAATTCAATGTAAGGTTCAGAAGATTTATTTCCAAATCATCTTTCACTTTCACATCCAATTCTGTTCACCCTCCTCAGGCAACATGTAACCTCTGACTCACTGTGTAAAATGTCACAAGAGATTCCCGAAAATATATATTTAAAATATGGGCCAAGGTACACAACAGAAAGCAAAACATGAGAAAGAGAATAAAATGGGGGAGGATGTGAAATGAGATATAGAATTGGAAGTGGGACGGGAGGAGGGGGGGGGGGGGGGGGGGGGGGGGGGGGGGGGGGTGCAAGCCACAAAAAAGAAATGAAGGACAATGGAGCAAGAAAGGCATCAGAGCCAAGCCCATCTATTCTCACCTAAACTTCAATCGAGCTCCACAACCCCAACCGATTAATACTGATTTTACTTGGCACCATTGTGGTCTGGATGAGGCAGCACCATTTTAAAGTAAGAAATGGAAACTGAAAAATGTGTAAGAATGTAACTACAAACTGAATTATGAAAGATTAAGTTTAAGTCAGAAATATGGTTTAAGCAAAACTGTGCTAGCACAAAGGACATATATTTCACATGGAAGCTTTTCCACAAAAAAAGAAGATGGAATGCTGTTAGCATTTAAGCAGTCGATGTCAACCCATCAAGTTCATGCCAGCTCAGCTAGCCCCACCTCCTTCCTTCCCTGTCGCCAAGCAAAACGTTTCTATTCAGATAATTAAACAATTTCCCTTTTAAAGGCACAATTAAATCTGTCTCCCTGCATTCTCATGCAATATATTCTAGATTGCAACAACTTGTGCAAGGAAGCTTTTCCTCTTGCCACCTTTGTTTCTTCTGCCATTCACATTAAACCTGTGTCTCGATCTTTGCACCTATGGGAACAATTTTTCTGTACCAGCTCTGCCTGGATCACTGTCACATCTTCCTTCTCTCAACCGTCTCTCCTCCAAGGCCTTACTTTCTCCAACCTATCTATGTAACTGAAGTCCCTCACCCCATGAAGCATTCTCATAAATCTGCTCTGCACCATCCCCGAAGCCCAGTACCTATAACTGGACACAATACTCCAGTTGAGGCTAATTATGTACACGGTGCCTATAGTCCAAAACACAACTATTCACCACTTCCTGTCACTTGACCAATTTTGTATTCATGTTGCCATTTTATTCCATGGTCTTTAACATTGCTGTCACA
This sequence comes from Scyliorhinus canicula, assembly GCF_902713615.1. Taxonomy (NCBI): domain Eukaryota; kingdom Metazoa; phylum Chordata; class Chondrichthyes; order Carcharhiniformes; family Scyliorhinidae; genus Scyliorhinus; species Scyliorhinus canicula. The sequence continues at coordinate 59,562,218 of NC_052160.1, read as the reverse complement.
CCTATTCTGTGACACTTTACTAAACAACCCTTGCTGCAATAAAAAAATCATCAAGGCGATTAAACACAATTTGCCTCCAACAATCTGTGCTGGTTTTCCTTAATTAATCTAGGCTCGTATAACTGACTGTTAACGTTGACCGAGATTATTGTTTCTAAAAGCTTTCCCACCAAGATTAAACTGACTCGCCTGTCGTTGCTGGGTTTACCCTTACAACTTTTTAAACTTCCTTTGCATGCATTCTATCAATCCTGGTGCCACATCATTTTATGCACAGCCTATTTCTTTCTCATAATTCTTAGCTGATCCAGTGTCTCAACTACATCCCTTTTCACTGTGACTCAGGCAGCATCTTCGTCCCTGGTGAAGGCAGATGCAAAGTGATGATTTAGGATGTACGCCATGCCTTCTGTCTTCATGTGTAGCTCCTCTTTTTGGTCCCTAATTAGCCTATTTCCTCTTTACTATCCTTTTACTATTTAAATGCCTGTAAAAGACTTTAGCTTGTTATCTGCCACTCGTTTTTCGTTGATTTTTCATTCCCTCTCAGAACGTTCTATATTTAGCCTGATTCTCACTTGTATTAATAACCTGATACCCTTCATAAGTATATTTTTTATGTTTCATCTCACTATCTATCTCATTCGTCATCCTGGGAGCTCGGTCTTTCTTCATCCTATAATAATCTTTATTGCCACAAGTAGGCATACATTAACACTGCAATGAAGTTACTGTGAAAATCCCCTGGTCGCCACATTCCGGCGCCTGTTCAGTACAGAGGGAGAATTCAGAATGTTCAAATTACCTAAATAGCATGTCTTTTGGGACTTGTGGGAGGAAACCGGAGCACTCGGAGAAAACCCACGCAGGCACAGGGAGAACGTGCAGACTCCACACAGACAGGACGTGGTAATTTCCCAAGCTGGGAATCGAACCTGAGAGCCTGGAGCTGTGAAGCAACAGTGCTATCCACTGTGGAAGTGTGCCGCCCAACCCCAATGTTCCCCTCCTGGGAATGTACAACAATGGTACCCGAACCTGCACTTTAAAGGCAGCCCATTTCTCCATCGCAGTTTTGCCCGCCAATATTCAATTCCACTTTACCCACTGAAATTGGCCCTCCCCCAATTAACTATTTTTATTCTGGATTGTTTCCTATGCCTTTCCAAAGTTCATCTAAACCTTATGATACCAAGATCACTGTACATGTTCCGACTGATACCTGAACCACCTCATCTTCCATAGAACCATAGAATCCCTGCAATGCAAAATGTAGCCATTCGCCCCATTTAGTCTGCACTGACCCTCTGAAAGAGTACTCGAAGACCACCCACCAACCATATCCCCGTACCTCGCACGCCTTTGAACACTAAAGGGCACTTTTATCATGGCTAATCCACCTAATCTACACAGCTTTGGACTGTGGGAGGAAACCCACGCAGACACGGGTAGAAAGTGCAAACTCCACCCACGGCCGGAATTGAAACCGGGTCCCTGGCGCTGTAAGGCAGCAGTGCGAACCACTGTGCCGTCTAGAACGAGGTCCAGCAATGCCTCCTCAGTGGGCTGGAAATATATTGGTTGAGAAAATTCTCCTGAAGCCTGTTCAGAAACTCGTGTACCTCTCAGTTTTTCACACTATTACCATCCCAGTCTATATTAACATAACTAAAAACCACATTATCACTACTGCATTGTTCCTGCACATCTCTGCAAATTCCCAACAAATTTGCTCTTCTAGACTTCTGTGTACTAGTTGGTAGCGTAAAGCACATACTCAGTGTGATAACACCTCCATTGTTTCTCAACACTAATCCACTCTCTCCGGTACTGCAACATTCTCCTTATTCAGTACTGGCCTATTTATCCTCCTTAATCTTTCCTGAACATCTTGTATCCAGGTGAAGCATCTTGTTCATCTGAGATGATCAGAAATTTTCCTCTCATCACCAACAACAAAAGGAAGGCCAAAGCCTTTCATCTAGGTAGAAGACACTGAAGGAAACAGAATTCCGCCCACAAAATATTTAAATCTGATCATTTGAGATAAACCTTCAGGGCCTGGGAATTTCCATTGGTATAATCTCCCAAGCTCACATTTTCCTTCTAAACATGTCATTCACCTCTTCCATCTCTTTCATCTTCTGATGGAAGAACTCCAGTTCTTGTCGTACTAGTGGATGAAGGCCATCCTGGTCATACGATCTCCAGTGTCGTCTTTTGTTTTCCAGAAAGCGCATCTGTCTCTCTATTTTAAAGGCACCTGAGAAAAATGCAATACACAGCTAGAGTAAGAAGCTCCCAAGTTTAAACCTCCAGCAGTGCAAAAATGAAGAGGACATATTTTTGGTTCTATTTCTTTCAGACAGGCAAAATTTTACATTTAAATGGTTTCAAGTCAATGAGGCATACAAAGCAAATGTTGAAGATCATACTGAAACACTTAACTCAGTGGTGGTACAATCTCATGGCGTAATCAGAGATATTACGGCAACACTATCTGGGTTACATTATAATAGTGTTCTTGGAAGAATTTAAACTGTTTCCAATGAGTGGGATTAAAACAAAGTCCACAGCAGCACGAAGGTTGCCAAGCACAATAAAAGAACACATTTCCATATGTTAGCAGGCAGCTTCACCCAGACTGCTGAGCAGCTTCATCCAAAGTGTTACCTTGGTTTTTCAACACAAGAGTCATTATGACAAACCCCGCAAGGAAGAGAAAAGATGTAAATAATCTGTGGTTATTCAAGCTTTTCAATGTCACTGCCAACGTTCCATTCTGAGCAACCTTAAGAACAGGCTATATGTGAATATTATTATTTTTTGCAAATGTACTGGGAGATGTGAATGCTTTAATATACATAAACATGCAACACATTCAGAATATTCTGTGTAATACATGGTGCATATTAACACCCATCCACAATACTTGGCATGCTTGCAGCAAGGAGAGACAGATTGTTTTTCCGAATTACTCAAAGGAACTACAAATGGAATTGGAGCCTATCCCATTCACTTAAATGTGACAACGAGCACTTAAAAATTATGGCGAAATTAGATGTTACTATTTCAAGGAACATTAATCCAAACTGTCAGGACCTATAGCATGGGTGTTCCAGACAGTAACAGCTTTCATTCCATACCTTGTTCAAATTTGAAACTTATTGAATTAGATGAGCTCATTTCTTTTCGTCTGCTCTTTTTCTGACTGGATTGTGGCGAGTTCTCCTGCCACTGCTTAATTGCATCTGATAAGGCCTACAAAACAAGCAGCAGGAACACAATAAAACAGCAGTCACAGTATACAGGACATAGAACAAAAACAGTTGGTCTTCAGATTTGTCATTTGTAAATTAAAAAGTTAATAAACAAATTAAAATGGAAAAGCAGACACCCTGAAGCTCCTTACGCCATGGTTTTTAAAAATAAATTTAGAGTATCCAATAATTTTTTCCAATTAAGGGGCAATTTAGCGTGGCTAATCCACCTACCCTGCACATCTTTGGGTTTCAAAAAATAGATTTAATCAAATTTGTAGTACAGAAGGAAGCCATTCAGCCCATCGAGTCTGCACCAGCCCTTGGAAAGAGCACCCCACTTAAGCCCATGCCTCCACCCGATCCCCGTAACCCAGTAACCCCATCTAACCTTTTTTTGGACACTAAGGGGCAATTTAGCATGGCCAATCCACATATCCTGCACATCTTTGGACGGTGGGAGGAAACCACAGCACCCGGAGGAAACCCACGGAAACACAGGGAGAACGTGCAAATTCCACACGTACAGTGACCCAGGGTCGGGATCAAATTTGGGACCTTGGTGTCGTGAGGGAGCAGTGCTAACCACTGCGCCACCCCCACACAATGGTTAACTAGTTAAGTGCAATTTCATTTTCTAAATGGAAGGAATTCATACGAGGCTTTGACCCTGCCATGGCTATTGCTGTTTCTGCATGAATGCCTTCAAAATATTAAAACTAAGTTTACTTACTGTGCTCCTCAAATTACAAATAGTAGCATTTATCTTGTTGCCAATCACCAAAAGTATTGTTGGGAGCAACAACCATTAGTTTTGTGGTCTATTCAAATGAAAGTAAAAACTTTAAAAAAAACAAAGTTACATTCACAGAGATTAATGCATTATGTGAAACTGGAAGGCTGTGGCATGTCAATCATTTTGTTCGAGTGACCTCTGCTTGCTTTCGTGTAGGCATTAACAGTATTACTTGTGTAAATCAACTGACAGAAGGATCCCAGGTTAAGAACCAAGAACATACTGTCACATTAATTATCTTCCCAGCTACAGTGAACTCAAGGTGCAAACATACCGCTTCCATCATTTTAGAGAGGCTAGAACAAGTTAGGGAACAAATTTCGAGTCCAACACTACTGACACTTACTCTTCTTTCACAGTTGTCTTTTTTAAAATAAATTTAGAGTAGCCAATTCTTTTTTTCCACAATTAAGGTGCAATTTAGGGTGGCTATTCCACCTAACCTGCACAGCTTTTTGGGTTGTGGGGGTGAGACCCATGCAGACACGGGGAGAATGTGCAAACTCCACACGAACAGTGACCCAGGGTCGGATTGATCCGGGATCCTCGGCACTGTGAGGCAGCAGTGCCTACCACTGCGTCACCGTGCTGCCCCTTTTACAATTCAGTCTTCACTTCAGCCACTAGATTGTACTATTGAGAGATTAAAGGACACAATCAATATCTAGCAACAAGAATGGAGTGCTGCAACCGTTTGATGTTGCAAAACATTGCATTTTTCCTCACTCAATAATTTCATTGCTTGCTCTCCAAGTGTTAACAATTTGTACATCCATCGTGCCTTCATGTAATAAAATGTCTTAAGGTATTTCATAAGAGCCAGTGAACAAAAATTGATATTGAGCCAGATAAACATACATGATGACAGGTGAACAAAAAAATTGAAGAAGTAGATTTTAAGAAGTGGCTGAAAGGAGAGAAGTAGAGAGGCAGCGAGGTCAAGGAAGGGATTTACATGCTTACATCATAGGCCGCTGAAGACATGGTTGCCAGTGGTGCAGATGTTTTTCCGGCACAGACCACTGGATAATAATAAAGAGCAGGAAAGCCCAATGTTTTCTTAACCCAGCCCAAGACAATGAAAACGATCGTACTTCTTCTATGTCGACCCAGCTGGGATCAACACTCACAGAGTAGAGATCTAGAGATGTTGTCCCTGAAACCTTCCCGGTGTGCAAGGCCCATCTACTAACTGGATTAGCACATGGCCATAACAGAAGCTCAGTTTTAAGACTAACCAGCCAAAAGTCCTAGTGGCATGCATCAAAATTAATTCTTCATGGTCTTTTGTCTGCCATTATTTCATCTGTTTTAGGCGATTGTAGGGCAACACCCAACTAACAAGAGTGGAAATGGGTAGTCCACTCCGTTTTCATATGTCTTGTAGGAGAATCGCGGGAGGGCTGGGCGAATCACTCCACGCCGCCCTGGCACCCCCCGCGATTCTCCCACCCACCCCCCGAAAATGCTGTGTCGAGTTTTCCGACAGGCCGCTCGGAGAATCGCCGCTCGCCGTTTCTCACGGCGACCGGCGATTCTCCGGCCCGCATGGGCCGAGCAGCCTGCCGAATCCGACCGGTTCACGCCGGCGCCAACCACACCTGGTTGCTGCCGGCGTGAACAGCGGGCGACAGGTGAGTGTGGGGCCTGGGGGGGGGGGGGGGGGGGGGGAAGAGAGATCGAGCACCATCGTGCTCAGCAGATGTCTGGCCCACCGACCAGCGTCTGTAAACGACGCACTCTTTTCCCTCCGCCGCCCCGCAAGATCAAGCCGCCATGTCTTGCGGGGCAGCGGAGGGGAAGACGGCAACCGCGCATGCGCAGTTTGGAGCCGGCCAACCTGCGCATGTGCGGCTGACGTTACTTCGGCGCCGCCAGTCGCGGCATTCCCGGCGCGCCGCTTTGATGCAAGCGTCAAGGCCGGGCGCTCGGGATTCACGCGCCGCCTCTCCTAGCCCCCTGGGGGGGGGGGGGGGGGGGGGGGGGGGGGAGAGGAAGAGAGAGAGAGAGAGAGAGAGAGAGAGGAGAGAGAGAGAGAGAGAGAGAGAGAGAGAGAGAGAGAGAGAGAGAGAGAGAGAGAGAGAGAGAGAGAGGAGAATAGGGGAGAGGAGCAGCCTCCGGGTTTCACTCCAGCGTCGGGAGAATCGCACCCCATGTGCAGGAGTAACTTGTACACCATGAAACTTAAAAAGTTAATAAAACAGGAATCATTTTTCTGCTATGTAATTTCCTCATGCATTAAATAAACCAATTTGGCAGATAAAATCAACTTCAACATGTTGTTATCCTGAACCTCCAATCTGCATACCTAACGTCATCATTTCTGATCATTGTCTGTAGAATATTTAGCACCAACTTTCCACATCCCCCTACAACCTAACTTCATCTGCTTCACACATTGATATCGGACCAGGTAAATTGCAGGACACGACGGTGTAAATTATAAGTGTTTGCGTATCTGTAATGCTGCCATCTGAACGTCAGGAGTTGATCTTTTACTTGCAATTGTATTGAAGAAATAATCAACAAATAAAATAAATAAACTGAAAAGGAGAAAATAAAAACCAGGAAAAAGCACCTAGCAGTACAAACCTTGCGGGTGATTGCATAGTGTCCCTTGAGCTCGTGTAAAGCCCATTTGATGTCTTGACTGTTTAACATTTTGAAATCTGCCATGAGGAGGTCAGAAGCGTGAAGAAAACATTGCTGGTTTACAGGAGCAAGCTTTGAAAAGTCAAAAAAATCCAGTTTGGGTTTCTGTTCAATAGAAAACATACACATGCACAAATTCATTAGTGCACAATAATTGTTCAGAAAAGTATCTTGTACCTCAAGGAAAACTTGCACAAACACACTAATGATATTTTGAATTTTGGAATTACTTTCTTCCTCGCCACTCAAAACCATTCATAGTGGTATGCAATTCTAAACTGCAATAGCTTCCCTTAACCTGATACGTTCTCTCCCTGCTATCCATAATCAGAACAGCTTAGGCTAGGCACTCTGTCAAATTCCTCGATACCGTGGCAGGAGATAAACTTGCTGTAGTGCACAAGTTAAACACAATTTCCCTCAAGCATTTACAATAAAAGAATATTCCATATGGAATGGCAAGAATAAACCAAGTTACCTCTTCATTACTTTCAAGCAAACTGCTGCTGTGTGTGAAAATTAAATTTTTCTTCGGATAATCAGGATTTTCCAGGAGGTGGTTGCACAAGCTGAAAACAAGGGCAGAATACGTGTTAGTATGAAATTTTATTTGTATTAACTCACAAGCAGCTTCCTATCTATGTTGCACAATGGCACAGAATCATCCATTCAGTACTCTTTGCTTAGTCACTGTACATGAGAAGCGATGAGAGGGGGCCAAAATATATTCATGGAAAATATATGTCAAATATTTTCTTTCATGACAGAACTTCAAATCCTTCCCTTAACAACTCACTTCACCAACCCTCCAACTTATCGGAAAACGCAATGGTAGTCTATGAAAAATAATTCCCCTGAAATCCCTGGGCTCAGCAGGAAGGGGCTTCCCCTGGGATTGCCAGAACAGCTCTGACGAGCGTGGTACTCCTGCTATGCTGTTTTACATAGAACATAGAACAGTACAGCACAGAACAGGCCCTTCGGCCCTCGATGTTGTGCCGAGCAATGATCACCCTACTCAAACCCACATATCCACCCTATACCCGTAACCCAACAACCCCCCCTAACCTTACCTTTTAGGACACTACGGGCAATTTAGCATGGCCAATCCACCTAACCCGCACATTTTTGGACTGTGGGAGGAAACCGGAGCACCCGGAGGAAACCCACGCACACACGGGGAGGACGTGCAGACTCCGCACAGACAGTGACCCAGCCGGGAATCGAACCTGGGACCCTGGAGCTGTGAAGCATTTATGCTAACCACCATGCTACCGTGCTGCCCATTTTGTTGCACTCTTGCAGTTGAGGAAAATGTTATGGCACTGAAAATACCTGGAATCCCAGCCCTCTCATTGCTCTCCAACTTGAGGCAGAAGGGCAACGATAAACACAAGGTACATCATCTCTATTTTTTGGTTACAGATGTGTGTCTCTTAAAAAATGTTCTGACTCCATTGTGGAATTGAAAGGGATTGTTCTCTGAAAATAAATGACACGTAAAAGTTTTTCTGAACTGCAAGTGGACCCCGAAACAGAAGAAGCATCAGAGCCCATGATTTCTCTATCGGGCCCTCATCCTATGATTCTGTCATGCACTTCTTAGTAAATAGCGTTGGTTATAGCTTGGGTGAAAAAGGGAACTCCCTGTATAAAATGTCAAGAAAAGGGATATTTTTGAAAAGCTAATAGTACTGCATTCAATTTGGGGCACCGTACTTTAAGTAGGGCCTTACGAAAATTGAAGAGATTTGTTAGAATGGAACCAGAGATTAAAGGCTTCAGTTATATCAAGAGACTGAAGAAGCTGGGATTGTTCTCCTTTGAGCAGAAAAGGTTAAGAGAAGATTTGATAGTGATTTTCAAAATCGTGAAGGATTCGGATAGAATAGAGAAGGAAAAGCAGTTCACAGCCACAGCAGAGGTTGCAACTAGAGGACATTCAGGTGACAGGCAAAAGAACAAGTGACAACATGAGGATTTGTTTTTTCTTCTTAAGCAGCATGTTGTTGTGATCTGGGTGACTGAAGCATATTCTTTCAAATTTGCTGATGACACCAACGTAGTGGGTCGGATTTCAAACAATGACGAGACAGAGTACAGGAATGAGATAGAGAATCTGGTGAACTGGTGCAATGACAATAATCTCTCCCTCAACGTCAACAAAACAAGGAGATTGTCATCGACTTCAGGAAGCCTAGAGGAGAACATGCCCCTGTCTACATCAATGGGAACGAAGTAGAAAGGGTCGAGAGCTTCAAGTTTTTAGGTGCCCAGATTACTAACAACTTGTTGTGGTCTCCCCCCTCCTCCGACACTATAGTTAAGAAAACCCACCAACGACTCTACTTTCTCAGAAGACTAAGGAAATTCAGCACGTCAGCTACGACTCTCACTCTCACCAACATTTACAGATGAACCACAGAAAGCATTCTTTCTGGTTGTATCACAGCCTGGTATGGAGCCTGCTCTGCCCAAGACCGCAGGAAACTACAAAAGGTCGTGAATGTAGCCCAGTCCATCACGCAAACCAGCCTCCCATCCACTGACTCTGTCTACAATTCCCGCTGTCTCGGAAAGGCAACCAGCATGATTAAGGACCCCACGCACTCCGGACATACTCTATCCACCTTCTTCCGTCAGGAAAAAGATACAAAAGTTTGAGGTCACGTACCAACCAACTGAAGAACAGCTTCTTCCCTGCTGCCATCAGACTTTGGAATGGACCTACCTCGTATTAAGTTGATCTTTTCTCTATACTTGACTGTAACATTACATTCTGTAGTCTCTCCTTCCTTCCCTATGTACGGTATGTGTTGTCTGCATAGCATGCAAGAAACAATACTTTTCACTGTATACTAATACATGTGACAATAATAAATCAAATCAAAAGGGAATTACACAGGTAAATACTTGAAGGGGAAAAAATTGCAGGGTTATGATGGAAGAGTCAGGAAGTGGGACTAATTGTCTAGCTCCTACAAACAGGCGGTACACGAGCAATGCGCTGTATTACTCTACGATTGCAAGAATTCAATCTCATCAGATATATTCCTAATCAGCGTTTTGAGAAAACTCTTTCATAGGTGGCTTTGTTTGGGAGAACCACCAACAGAAATGTCACACAGAGCGATACAACGTTCATGAAATGTTTTAAATTATTGGTTATACTTTTGGGACCCCATTAACCACCATTTTCCATTGGTCACAAAGCCACATCACATTTTCTGTTCATTTCCAGATAATTGCAACAATATACTTACACATTTAAATCCCATATTTCATTTGTCGTAATCAGCTCTTCGACAAACTGTTCTTCTATATCAGGAAACAGATTTACCTGTAAGAAAAGTCAAGCTAAATTAAAATTGCATGTTAGATAAACAAAATCTGGGTTAGCTGATTGCTTGTGAAGAAATTACTGTCCACAAAACTAAACTGAATTTTTATTGCTCATTTGCACCACATAGATGCAATGCTCTGTAATCCCTATGCCATGGAAATTCAAATTCTTGAAGAAGATTGTTCTCAAAGTTAGGAAGGGGGCAGACATTTTTTCCACATTAGTCACCCCTTATAGCTTCTAAGATTGTCTGTTTATTGTTGACCACAGGCAGGATTGAACAAAATTGGTTGACACTGCAGTATTTAATTTGATATTTTTACAGTCAACAAAAAATAGATTTTCAAATCATTATTTGCCTGGTGGGTTCAAAACCTAGTCCCAGATAAGCAAAGGCTGCTTTCCCCTTTGAGGGAGGAGAGCTGACTGGTGGCGATTCAACCTGAGAGTCACCACACCTCAGGTGAGGGGCACGGTTGAGAAGGCGGGACCTTATGAATAACCTCAGCCGGTACAGGAATTGAATCCACGCTGTTACTTACTTACTTGTCTCGTGGGTTCAAAACCAAAATGGCAGGGCTGAAAGGACACTTCAAAAAAAAATTAATTGCTAGGTGCGGGTGTGAAGGCCAGTGTTTTGACTGCCCATAATAACACTCCAGCGGTGACAAGCTGCCTTCTTGAACTGGTGTACTCAATGTGACGCAGAGGCTGCCACAGTGCCACCAGGGACGGAGTTCAAGGATTTTGACCTAGTGACAGTGAAAGAGGGACTGATTAGTTGCATGTCAGGGTGGTGACCTGCAGATACACTTGCTCTTCCAGGTGATAAGAGGTTGCAGCTTGCAAGGTGCTGTCGGAGCAGCATTCGCAGGTTGCTTCCCAAAATCTTGTACATGATACACATCACAACCACAATGGCGAAGGGAGTAAATGTTTGAAGTAGCAGGTGGGGTGCTGATCAAGTGGGCTCCTTTATCTTGGATAGTTTTGAGCTTCTTGAGTGATGTTGGAGCTCCACTTTCACCCAGGCAAGTGTTGAGTATTTCATCACACTCCTAACGTATGCCTTGTGGATGGTGGAACAGCTATGGGGAATCAGGAGAGGAGTTGCCACAAACTTCCCAGCTCTGACCCGCTCTTGTAGCCAAAATATTTTCCATTGATTCACAATTAATTTCAATTGTGCGCGAGAGCTCGTTGATGTTGAACTCTGTCAAATCATGTCTTCAATTCAAGGGCAGTCACTCTCACCTCTGGATTTCAGCGCTTTTACCAATCTTCAGACCAAGGCTGCAATGAGGTCTGGACTCCAGTGTTTCTGGCAAATCCTAAACTGAGAATTGGTGAGCAGGTTATTGCTAAGTTAAAAGCTTGCTGGAACTGCTGACAAGCCCAGCATTGTTGATGATTGAGAAAAGTGACCGGACGGTAATTGGCTGGATTTGATTTGCCCTGCTTTTTGTGCACGTGACATACCTTGGGCAATTTTCCATTTGTTGGGTAGATATCAGTTTTATTGCTATACTACTGCAGTTTGGATCTTATCAACTGATAGTGGACTCCCTTTGTTATCTTTATAACATGCTGCTTCTGCTGTCAACATAAACAAAGTTCTGTGTTGTAACTTCACCAGGTTGACAACTCATGTTTAGGGGCACCCAGCGCTGCTCCTCGTATGCTCTCCCACACTCATTGAACCAAGGTTGATCCACTGGCATGATACAGTGGTGAAGTGAGGAATAGGTTGAACCATGAGGTTACAGAGCAAGAAAAATAGCCCTTTGGAAAGCTGCCAAAATAGATTCTTTTACAGTTAAATATCTGTCCAATTCCTTTCAAGTACTTAATAGATTATTGTGTTCCTTCTTCTCTATCTCCAAATTAGATTAGCTCAGTAAAGTCAGCTTTCCCATTGCTACAATTAAAATATTATTTTGCATTTCTTACAAGTTTACTTTGCTCAATACACAGCAGCTTTGCACTGCACGGTGGCAGAGTGGTTATCACTGCTGCCTCAGTGCCAGGAACCCGGTTCTATTTCGGCCTTGGTAACTGTGTGGAGTTTGCATGTTCTCCCAGTGCCTGCGTGGGTTTCCTCCAGGTGCTCCTGTTTCCTCTCACAGTCCAAAGATGCACAGGTTAACTGGGGTTATAGGTATAGGGCAGGGGAGTGAGGCCAGGTAAGGTGCTTTTTCAGAGGGTTAGTGCAGACTTGATGGGCCAAATGGCTTTCTTCTGCAACGTAGGGATTCTATGGATTATGTTCAAACACGGTTGGTGCATTCTCTGCAAAAAGTGTTGCTAAGGAAAATGTAGCCACAGAGAGGCAGAAAATTGCCAATACAGATTTTGACCATGTTTCAATAAACCCGACAATATATATTACGATCCCAGACCAAACCCCAACAGTCATAGTTAATCTCTCCCTAAAGTTTGACATACAGTCTAACAGCGTAGTCTCTGAATGCTGATTCACCAACTTCTCTTTGACAAATTTAAGTGGTCCTTTTAGCTCCTGACCAAAAATCAGTTTGAATGGACTGAATTTGACTGATTCATTAGGTGCATCCCTAATTCCAATTAGTGCAAATGAAACTCCTTTATCCCAATCTTCTGGATAATCCTGACTATACGCCTTCAACGTGGTCTTTAAAATTTGATGCCACCTTCCTAACACCCCTTGTGATTCTGGATGATATGCAGTTGAGTTAAATTGCTTTATTCCTAAACTATCCACAACTTTCTTGAATAACTTTGACATAAAATTGGATCCCTTTCAATTTAATTTCTTTTGGTAGTTCATCTTGAGTAAAAGCATTTGGTTAACTCCTCTACAACCCTCTTAGCTATGCGTTTTAATGGAATGGCCTCCGGAAATCTAGTGGACACATCCATTATGGTCAACAGATACAGATTCCCACTTTTTGTTTTAGGCAGGGTCTCACACAATCAATTAGGACCCTAGTTAAAAAGTTCCTCAAATGCTGGAATGAGCATTAACGGTGCTGGTGTGAATACTGCTCGCGGTTTTCCTATTCCTTGACATCTACGTCAAAATTCAACTACATCCTTATGCAATCCATTGCAATAAAATTTGTTTTGTATTTTTGCTCGCATTTTCCTTACTCCCAATGACCTCCTACTGGAGCCTCATGCACTACCCCAAAATCTTCAGTCTATAACCCACCGGTAATACCGCTTAAATGAACCTCTGCACTTTCTCATCTGCTTGAATATGTAATGGTCTCCATTTTCGCATTAATACATTAATAATGAAATAATACTATGGTATACACTTGGATTATATTTCCATATATGCTTTCTGATACAGCGGCTTTATCTCGGAATCTTCCTGCTGTCATTCAACCAACTTTCCTGTACTAAAGATATCCGCTTCATCCACCATCTGCTCTTGTTCTTTATCGACCATCTGATCAAATATGGTTTTTGACAACTGAACATCGGCCTCCCTATGGGTACTCCGCAAGTTCTCTTCCTTCTGTCTTAACCTGTGGCTTTGTGATCTTTACACCACACAATCAGGAAACACCCCAGGATATGCTTCTTGCAACACTTCGGTTTGACTTTCCACTGGCTTTTCAACCACAGTAGGCTGCACTCCCACCCGTGATCATTAACGAGGATAAGTTGTACACCTGAAAAAGGTAATTTTTCTATTACTCCTACCACCACTTTTCATCAGTACACTGTAACCCTACCGTATATATTGATACACTATTCCCCTTACCACTATTTCCATAATTACCACCTTTTCTGGTAATACCCTTTTCCAAACTGCACATCTCATTTCTCATCATTAACTTGCTCCTGTATCCCTGAAGATCTTAATCTCCTTACCTACTCTACCTTGGACACACGTGTAAACCATACACTGACAAAATCCTTCAAACCTTTTGGCATCTGCTTATTCACCAACATCTAAACAGGCTGTGCACTGTTGCACACCTTCCACTGGGAAAATGTTTTGTTTTTTTCCCACTTTAATAAATTCTCCTGTTTATGCTGTTTTATCGAGTCTGCCTTCCCAGTACTTTTCTTAAGTCACCAACACTGCAACTTCATGTATCCAACTTTATTACAATGAAAACACTTTGTTTTCTTATCTCTCTTCCACTATGAGACAGGATTGATTCATGATCTCATAGTTAGGGATCCTCTCGGAAGGAGCGATCACAATATGGTGGAATTTAAAATACAGATGGAGGGTGAGAAAGTAAAATCAAATACTAGTGTTTTGTGTTTAAACAAAGGAGATTACAAGGGGATGAGAGAAGAACTAGCTAAGGTAGACTGGGAGCTAAGACTTTATGGTGGAACAGTTGAGGAACAGTGGAGAACCTTCCAAGCGATTTTTCACAGTGCTCAGCAAAGGTTTATACCAACAAAAAGGAAGGACGGAAGAAAGAGGGAAAATCGACCGTGGATATCTAAGGAAATAAGGGAGAGTATCAAATTGAAGGAAAAAGCATATAAAGTGGCAAAGATTGCTGGGAGATTAGAGGACTGGGAAATCTTTAGGGGGCAACAGAAAGCTACTAAAAAAGCTATAAAGAAGAGTAAGATAGAGTATGAGAGTAAACTTGCTCAGAATATAAAAAGACAGTAAAAGTTTTTACAAATATATAAGACAAAAAAGAGTGGCTAAGGTAAATATTGATCCTTTAGAGGATGAGAAGGGAGTTTGAATAATGGGAAATGAGGAAATGGTTGAGGAACTGAACAGGTTTTTTGGGTCGGTCTTCACAGTGGAAGACACAAATAACATGCCAGCAACTGATAGAAATGAGGCTATGACAGGTGAGGACCTTGAGAGGATTGTTATCACTAAGGAGGGAGTGATGGGCAAGCTAATGGGGCTAAAGGTAGACAAGTCTCCTGGCCCTGATGGAATGCATCCCAGAGTGCTAAAAGAGATGGCTAGGGAAATTGCAGATGCACTAGTGATAATTTACCGAAATTCACTAGACTCTGGGGTGGTCCCGGTGGATTGGAAATTAGCAAACGTGACGCCACTGTTTAAAAAAGAAAGTAGGCAGAAAGCAGGAAATTAAAGGCCAGTGAGTTTAACTTCGGTAATAGGGAAGATGCTGGAATCTATCATCAAGGAAGAAATTGCGAGGCATCTGGATAGAAATTGTCCCATTGGGCAGACGCAGCATGGGTTCGTTAAAGGCAGGTCATGCCTAACTAATTTAGTGGAATTTTTTGAGGACATTACCAGTGCAGTAGATAACGGGGAGCCGATGGATGTGGTATATCTGGATTTCCAGAAAGCCTTTGACAAGGTGCCACACAAAAGGTTGCTGCATAAGATAAAGATGCATGGCATTAAGGGTAAAGTAGTAGCATGGATAGAGGATTGGTTAATTAATAGAAAGCAAAGAGTTGGGATAAATGGGTGTTTCTCTGGTTGTCAATCAGTAGCTAGTGGTGTCCCTCAGGGATCCGTGTTGGGCCCACAATTTACATTGATGATTTGGAGTTGGGGACCACGGGCAATGTGTCCAAGTTTGCAGATGACACTAAGATGAGTGGTAAAGCGAAAAGTGCAGAGGATACTGGAAGTCTGCAGAGGGATTTGGATAGGTTAAGTGAATGGGCTCGGGTCTGGCAGATGGAATACAATGTTGACAAATGTGAGGTTATCCATTTTGGTAGGAATAACAGCAAACGGGATTATTATTTAAACGATAAAATATTAAAGCATGCCGCTGTTCAGAGAGACTTGGGTGTGCTAGTGCATGAGTCACAGAAGGTTGGTTTACAAGTGCAACAGGTGATTAAGAAGGCAAATGGAATTTTGTCCTTCATTGCTAGAGGGATGGAGTTTAAGACTAGGGAGGTTATGTTGCAACTGTATAAGGTGTTAGTGCGGCCACACCTGGAGTATTGTGTTCAGTTTTGGTCTCCTTACTTGAGAAAGGACGTACTGGCACTGGAGGGTGTGCAGAGGAGATTCACTAGGTTAATCCCAGAGCTGAAGGGGTTGGATTATGAGGAGAGGTTGAGTAGACTGGGACTGTACTCGTTGGAATTTAGAAGGATGAGGGGGGATCTTATAGAAACATTTAAAATTATGAAGGGAATAGATAGGATAGATGCGGGCAGGTTGTTTCCACTGGCGGGTGACAGCAGAACTAGGGGGCATAGCCTCAAAATAAGGGGAAGTAGATTTAGGACTGAGTTTAGGAGGAACTTCTTCACCCAAAGGGTTGTGAATCTATGGAATTCCTTGCCCAGTGAAGCAGTTGAGGCTCCTTCATTACATGTTTTTAAGGTAAAGATAGATAGTTTTTTGAAGAATAAAGGGATTAAGGGTTATGGTGTTCGGGCCGGAAAGTGGAGCTGAGTCCACAAAAGATCAGCCATGATCTAATTGAATGGCGGAGCAGGCTCGAGGGGCCAGATGGCCTACTCCTGCTCCTAGTTCTTATGTTCTTATGTTCTTATCATTGGTTTCCTTTTTAATCTGAGGCAAACTGTCAACATCTAAACAAAACCTCCTTTGCCCTGACCACCTGTGGATTTCTCATTTCCCCAATTTCTATCCTTCACAGATGTAAATTGAAGTCGAAAACCAGACTTTATTTTATGAACTAATTCAAAATGATCTGCCATTTCTGCTGGCAGTCTAGCAGTTTTAAATCTTTGCTCTTTCACGAGTTCTCACTAATGCAGGAAATTCCTCCAAAATAATCGTTTCTCTAAGGCGGTCCTATGTTTGGTCTATTTTTAATGCTCTTATCCACCTTTTAATGCTTGAATCCACCTATCAAAATTAGTGTGTTTACTATTATTGAATTTGGTATATGTCTGATTTGGTTCTTTCCTTAGATTTCTAAACTTTTGCCTGTAGGCTTCTAGCACTAGTCCATATGCAATTAATGTGTTTTTCTCACCTCATCATAATCCCTCGATACTTCCTCCGATAGCGATGCAAACACTTCACTAGCTCGACCTACCAACTTTGTTTGAACCAACACTACCCACATGATCTTTGGCCAATTCAATTGTTTAGCCACTTTCTCAAATGATATCAAAAATGTTTCCCACAGCTTTCTCATCAAATCTTGGCAGTTATTGAATATATTTAAACATAGCCCGAATTTTATTACGATTCCAGGCCAGAAACCAACAGTGGCTAGGATACTGGACCGAAACCCCAATATTTTATTTTGATTTTCTAAGAGTGAGAGGAAAGGATACCTTGTTGTAGGAGCGATTGCAGAAAGAAATAGGGGTATAGTACTATTGAACAAAACTTTATTACTAACAGTATTTTTTTTTTAATAAACAATTTTATTGAGGTAGTTTTTGGCTTTATAAACAGTTACAGACATCAGAAAGAAAGCGAAAAAAGGCAAAAATGTGCAAACATCCATGTACTTTCAATACTTCAATCATAACATATTGCACAAGCCCGCTCCTCTCCCACCGGTACTACCCGCCATATTTTCCCTCCTACTCAACTCTACCGCCCCCCCCCCCCCTCCCCCCACCCCCCTGCTGACGCTCACTCTCCCGCAAAGAAGTCAATAAATGGTTGCCACCTCCGGGCGAACCCCTGCACAGATCCCCTCAAGGCGAACTTAATTTTCTCCATACCCAGGAAACTCGACATGTCCGCAAGCCACAACTCCGTCTTCGGGGGCTTTGAGTCCCTCCACGCCAATAGTATTCGTCGCCGGGCTATCAGGGAAGCAAAGGCCAAAACATCGGCCTCTTTCTCCCCCTGGACCCCCGGGTCCTCCGAAACCCCAAAAATTGCCACCCCTGGACTCATCACCACTCTTGTTTTTAGTACCCGGGACATGACCCCCGCAAATCCCTCCCAGTACCCCCTCAGCTTAGGGCATGCCCAAAACATGTGCACGTGGTTCGCTGGTCCTCCCGCGCACCTAGCGCATTTGTCCTCTATCCCGAAGAATTTGCTCATCCGAGCCACCGTCATATGGGCCCGGTGAACGACCTTAAATTGAATCAGCCCGAGCCTAGCACATGTCGCGGTCGAATTTACCCTACTCAGGGCCTCTGCCCACAGCCCATCCTCCATTTCCCCGCCTAGCTCCTCCTCCCATTTAAGTTTCAGTTCCTCTGTCTGGGACCCTTCCTCCCTCATGAGCACCTTATATATACCCGAGACTCTACCCTCCCCTTCTTCCCTCCTAGAGACTATTCTGTCGAGGATCCCCATTGGCGGGAGGCGTGGGAAAGATGGGACCTGTCTACGAACAAAGTCCCGCAACTGTAGGTATCTAAAATCATTTCCCCTTACCAACCCAAATTTCTCCTCCAAGCTCCTCAGACTCGCAAAGCTCCCTTCCAGGAACATATCACCCACCCTTCCCGCCCCCGCCATACTCGGAACCCCCCATCCATACTCCCGGGGGCAAACCGATGGTTGTCGCAGATTGGCGCCCAGACAGACGCCCCCATCTCCCCCACATGCCTCCTCCACTGGCCCCATATCCGCAGGGTCGCCACAACTACCGGGCTGGTGGTGTACTTGGCCGGCGGCAGCGGTAGAGGAGCCGTGACCAGGGCTGCCAAGCTGGAGCCCCTGCACGAAGCCGCCTCCACCCGCTCCCAAATAGACCCCGTACCCACCATCTACTTCCTTATCATAGCGATGTTGGCCGCCCAGTAATAATTGATCAGACTCGGCAAAGCCAGCCCTCCCTCGCTGCGGTTCCTCTCCAACATCGCCTTCTTCACCCGCGGGGATTTTCCCGCCCAGACAAAGCTCATGATCAGCCCGTTAACTCTTTTGAAGAAGGACTGTGGGACAAAGATCGGGAGGCACTGAAAAATAAACAAAAATCAAGGGAGGATTGTCATCTTTACAGTCTGCACCCTCCCTGCCAGCGACAGCGGGAGTGCATCCCATCTCAGAAACTTTCCCTTCATTTGCTCCACCACCCTGGCCAAATTTAACTTATGCAGCCTGCCCCAGTCTCGTGCCACCTGGATTCCCAAATACCGGAAATTTTCCTCAACCAGCCTAAACGGTAGCCCTCTCAATCTGTTCTCCTGGCCCCTTGCTTGTACCACATACATTTCACTCTTGACCGTATTTAATTTGTATCCTGAGAACTGGCCGAACTTCCTCAGCATTCCCAGTATAGTTCCCATCCCAGCTACTGGGTCCGACACATACAGGAGCAGGTCGTCTGCATAAAGAGAAACCCTATGTTCAACCCCGCCCCTCACCATCCCCTTCCAACCCTCTGTGGCTCTCAGTGCAATCGCCAGCGGCTCTATGGCCGGCGCAAACAGCAGCGGCGAGAGCGGGCAGCCCTGTCTGGTCCCGCGGTACAACCTAAAATACTCCGACACTTCTCTGTTGGTCCTGACGCTGGCCCTCGGGGCCTGATATAATAATTTGATCCAGTCCACCAATCCCTCCCAGAACCCAAACCGTCCATAGATAGTCCCACTCCACCCGGTCAAAGGCCTTCTCGGCGTCCATTGCCACCACTACCTCCACCTCCCTACTCACTGGGGACATCATTATCACGTTAAGTAATCTTCTCAGGTTGGCCGCCAGCTGCCTACCTTTCACAAACCCCGTTTGATCCTCCCCAATCACCTCCAGTACACAGTCCCCCATTCTACTCGCCAGTACCTTTGCCAGGAGCTTGGCGTCTACATTAATCAGGGAGAGGCCTGTAGGACCCGCACGCCTCCGGGTCTTCACCCCGCTTCAATATCAGTGATATGGTGGCTTGTGACATTGTCAGCGGCAGGGTCCTTCTGTCCCTTGCCTCATTAAAAACCCTCGCCAAGACCGGGCCCACCAGCTCAGAGAACTTCCTATAAAACTCTACTAGGTATCCATCCGGCCCCGGGGACTTCCCTGACTGCATGGCCTTAAGGCCCCCCAATACCTCCTCTACTCTAATCGGGGCCCCCAGCTCTTCCACTCGCCCCCCACCTACTGTTGGGAATGTTAACCTGTCCAGAAACCTTTTCATCCCCTCCGGTTCTTCCGGCGGCTCCGAAGTATACAGCTTACGATAGAAGTCCCGGAATACCTTATTCAATTCTGCCGGGTCCTCCACTTCCCCCCCCCCCCCCCCCCCCCCACGCTTACTCTACCTATTTCCCTGGCCGCCTCCCTCCTCCTGAGTTGCTGCGCTAACAGTCTGCTAGTCTTTTCCCCATGCTTGTACACCACTCCCCTCGCCTTCCTAAGCTGTTCCACAGCCCTGCTCGTGGATAGAGCCCCCAGTTCCGCCTGTAGTCTCTGCCTCTCCCTGAGTAAAACCTCCCCCGGGGACTCCGCGTGCTCTTCATCTATCCGACCCATTTCCCTGACCAATCTATCCATCTCTGCCCGGTCTGCCTTGGCTCTGTGGGCCCCAATTGAAATCAGCTCCCCCCCCGCACTACTGCCTTTAGCGCCTCCCACAGGGTCGCCGCTGAGACCTCCCCCGTGTCATTCACCTGCAGGTAATTTTGCATACACCTCCGAAGCCTCTCACAGATCCCCTCCTCCAACAGCAGTCCCACATCTAGCCTCCATTGCGGGCGTTGATAGCTCGCTCCCCCGAACTGCAGGTCCATCCAATGCGGGGCATGGTCTGAAATGGTAATTGCTGAGTATTCCGTGTTCTTTACCTCCCCCATACAGTTCCTGCTTAGTACAAAGAAATCTATCCTGGAATATACTTTATGGACGTGCGAGTAAAACGAGTAGCCCCTTCCTGTTGGCTGTCTATCTCTCCAGGGGTCCACTTCCCCCTTTTGCTCCATAAACCCTTTCAGCTCCCTTGCCATTGCCGAGAGTCTACCCGTTCTGGGACACGACCGATCCAAAGTCGGGCCAAGGACCATGTTAAAGTCCCCTCCCATTATTAGATTACTAACAGTATTAAAATCTTTAACATCACACCCAATAATAGTTTACAATTACCCCTTAAACTGTACTACTGAACACAGTGAATACAATACCCTTACTTGCTATCATTATTCCCACTTAAACTAGATCATCTCAGTTCTCAATTCACCCTAAATACCAATGGCAAGATAATACTTGCTTCATAGAATTATTCTTCGAGAAAAAGAGATCTCTTGACACTGCTTTACAGAAAAGGTCTGAACCCATGCAGGAGCCTGGCTAAATGTCCAAAAGCTGTTTAACTGACTTGTTTCACTGTGCACACATTCAGCCAGATCAGAACTGAAACTAAAACATGCTTTCTCCGAAAAAGCTTGATGCCTTAGTTCCACCCAGCAATTACATAATCTCAGCAAGTTGAAAACTAATGAAGTCCGCAGGGAATCCCATTAATCAAAACAAAACAGCATTAGTCCAAGCTTTTAAAACGGGTTAACCAGGGGCTGATTTAGCTCACTCAGCTAAATCGCTGGCTTTTAAAGCAGACCAAGCAGCACGGTTCGATTCCCGTACCAGCCTCCCCGGACAGGCGCCAGAATGTGGCGACTAGGGGCTTTTCACAGTAACTTCATTGAAGCCTACTCGTGACAATAAGTGATTTTCATTTCATCTCAGTCTCCTAAAAGCGTTGTCGTCTTTCAAACCAAGATTCTTTTCACAACATGACTGCAGCAAACACATTATAACCCAGGCTTTTAATCCTCACTGCACCAAATGCTTATAATCCAATATCTCTAAAATCCTATAGTCATCATACATACGACAAAATGACGATCCCCACACTTCCAAACATCAAATGAACTTGTGAATAAATACAACCTTAAGTGTTTTAAAATGGCCTAAGTGCTTCACAGGAACAAACAGATAAATCCACACAAGGAGGATAAGCATGGTCAAAAAGTAGATTTTGTGGATGGTAGCATTTTAAATCGAGAAAGAGGTAGAGAAACATTGCAGTGAATTCCAGATCTCAGGGCCTCGGCAGAAAACACTGCTAATGACACACTGATGAAAATCTGGGATGCTCAGAACTCAGCAAGGTTGGAGGACTGGGGGAGGTTACAGAAATAGGGAGAACTGAGTGAGGCCCGTGAGGGATTTAAAAACTAGGACGAGAATTTTAACATTATGGGGTTGCGTGACTGGGAGCCAAGTGACTGGAGGTTAGCAAGTGAGCACAGGAGTTAGAGAGTGCGGGGGTTATCTTTAGGCCATCGCAAATATGAAAAACATTCAACAATAAACCTTTTTTTTGGTGCAGATACTTTCCTCTTATGTTATGTCCCCCAGATGGTCTGAAGGTTACTGTATCAAGTCTGCCATATAGGAAGGAATGCATAACCATGAATAGGCACTGCAAATGGGCAGGAGTCATCAAGTCCAAACCATGGGCAGGTGGTGATTAAAGTTGGGCACAATTTCACTTCCATCGCCTCAAATTTGAACAGTTGTGCAAGAAAAAAAAAAGAGATTACGAGGAGAAAAAAAAATCAGTACGGGAACCAGGAGAGCACAGGAACAAAGTAAAAAGGGATTTAATTTTTGTTATTAATGATAAGGGAAAGAAAGAATCAATAAAGGTCAGGGAAAGAAATCAAGCTCCGCACATACAGGAAAATTGAGTTCCAGGCTCTTGTGACATAGGTCAAAAAGATATAGTAGTGTAGCAATGTGGAACTTTCAGATTTTACAGAGGAATTGGAAATTATTCATGTGGTTCATTAAAGACCAAACATGCATTTACATAGCAATTAATATAACCAAGGCAATTAAGTACTTTGGATTGGAGGAAACACAGCAGCCAATTTGGGTACAACGAGGTCCAAAAAACAGCAAAGAAGTAAATGAACAGGGCAGGACGGCAGTACAGTTGCTAGCGCTGTTGCTTCACAGCTCCAAGGTCCCGGGGTTGATTCCCGACTTAGGTCACTGACTGTGCGGAGCCTGCACTTTCTCCCAGTGTGTGCGTGGGTTTCCTCCGGGTGCTCCTGCTTCCTCCCACAGTCCAAAGTTGTGCAGGTTAGTGGATTGGCCATGCTAAATTGCCGAGTGTCCAAAAAGGTTATCTGGGGTTACTGGGTTACGGGATGGGTGGAGGTGTGGGCTTAAGTAGGATGCTCTTTCCAAAGGCCGGTGCAGACTAAATGGGCTAAATGACTTACTTTCAAATGTTAACCAAAGGATAAATGTTGGCCAAAGAAACCAGGGAAGAGCTCCTGCTCTTCTTCGTAGAGCCATGGGATCTTTTACATCCACCTGATAATCCAGGTTTAATGCCTCAATCTAAAGACAGCATCTGTGACAATGCAGCACTCCCTTGGTATTGAATTGGAGTGTCAGCCTAGATTATGCGCGGAAGTCTCGAGAGGCATTTGAACCCACTATTTCCCAACTTGGGTAAGAGCGCAACGACCGCCGTCTCAAATAGTACACATATGGCTACATATTTAGCTGGGTCAAGTAAAAACAACAGCTGTAACGACTTAGAGAAATAAATGCAGCGACTTGAAAGGTCTAAAATAGAAGCCTTTAAGGCGCTTGCTTTTCCCAGAAAATCTTCCCCGATCTATATTTCAGCAAATCAGTCTGTTTAAAACATCACTTTCACATTCCGGTAATATTTTTGAAGCACTATTAAAATTGTTTTTAACATATTTTATAACTTTTTTTTTGACATGACTGATCTTTTACAACAGCCATGGTCACACAACATAACAGACCTCTGCATTACAATATTGATTGCTTGGCAATTTATTAATTCCTGTGACTTGATAAACCGTAGTGGGCTAAACTCAAGGTTAACGCAAAGAACTCAGTGAAACTATTTGAACATGACAACCCTGCATGTGTTTCAAAGTATTCTATGCAAGAGGGACACGATGTACTAAACATTAGGCAATCCGGACAGGGGAAATCATATCTCCAAAGAATTGCTTGAATAATTATTGGGCCTCAGTAACATACATAATTCTGTTTGTATCTGAAATTGTAACCAAAGAAATTTGAAGATGTCAGGAAAAGTTGAAGTGAACACGGCTATTTAAAATTCGCAATCAAGGGGCGTAATTTAAATTGGATAACATACAATGACTACCAGAAAAGATATATATTATATGTATAAACTGTATATATTAGATATTTTTTTAATATTAATTCATGGGTGTCATTGGTTAGACCAACATTTATTGCTCATGTAATTATATGGCTGGTTCATTGGTTAAACCAGCATTTATTACTCCTGTAATTATATGGCTGGTTCAGTTCCTTGCCAATGGTAACCCCCAGGATGCTGATAGTGGAGGATTCAATGATGGTAATGCCATTGAATATCATGGGGAGATGGTCAAGATTTCTCTTGTTGGAGATGGTCACTGCCTAGCTCGTGTGACTTATTACTTATGAGTGCAAACCTGAATATTGTCCAGATCTTGCTGCATATGAACATGGACTGCTTCAGTATGAGGAATTGTAAATGCTGCTGAACATTGTGAAATCATCAGCAAACAACCCCTCTTCCGACCTTATGGTGTATAGGAGCTCATTGATGAAGCAGCTGAAGTTGGTTGAGCCTAGGACACCATCCTGGGGAACTCCTGCAGCGATGTCCTGAGACTGAGATGACTGAGCTCCCAACAACCAGAGCCATCTTCCTTTGTGCTAAGTATGACTCCAGAGTTTCCTCCAATTTCCTTTGACTCCAATTTTGCTAGGACTCCTTAGTGCCACAATCAGTCAAATGCTACCATTCCTGACAAGGGCAGTCACTCTCACCTCAGAATTCAGTTTTTTGTCCATGTTTGAATTAAGGCTGCACGGAAGTCAGGAGCCGAGTGGCTCTGGCGGATCCCAAACTGAGCATCAGTGATCAGGTTACTGCTGAGTTAATGCTGTTTGAGGGCACTGTTGACAACACCTTCCATCGATTTGCTAAAGATCAAGAGTAGAACAATGGGGTCGGAGTTGGCCAGATTGGATTTATCCAGCTTTTTGTGGTCAGGACATACCTGGGGAATCCTCCACATTGTCAGATAGATAGAAATGTTGTAGCTGCACTGGAACAGATTGGCTGGAGGTACAACTAGTTCTGGAGCATAGATTGTTTGTGCTCTCACTGGAATACTGTCACGGCCCACAGCCTTTTCAGTATCTAGTGCCTTTGGATTGGATTGGATTTTGCTTGCTGTCATGTGTACCAAGGTACAGTGAAGTATTTTTCTGCAAGCAGCTCAACAGATCATTAAGTACATGAAAAAAAAATACATAATAGGGCAACACAAGATACACAATGTAACTACATAAACACCGGCATCGGGTGAAGCTTACAGGGGAGTAGTGTTAATGAGGTCAATCCAAAAGAGGGTTGTATAGGAGTCTGGTAACAACGGGGAATAAGCTATTTTTGAGTCTTTTCGTGCGTTTTCTCAGACTTTTGTATCTCCTGCCCGATGGAAAAAGTTGGAACACTGACTAAGCCGGGTGGGAGGGGTCTTTGATTATGCTGCCCGCTTTCCCCAGACAGCGGGAGATGTCAATGGAGTCAATGAATGGGAGGAAAGTTTGTGTGATGGACTGGGCTGTGTT
Organism: Scyliorhinus canicula; assembly: GCF_902713615.1. Lineage (NCBI taxonomy): Eukaryota > Metazoa > Chordata > Chondrichthyes > Carcharhiniformes > Scyliorhinidae > Scyliorhinus > Scyliorhinus canicula. Next base: position 59,536,662 of record NC_052160.1, on the reverse strand, counting down.
CATGACTCTCTGAAGTTTCTCGCGGTCTTGGGTCGAGCAGTTGCCATACCAGGCTGTGATGCAGCCAGATAGGATGCTTTCTATGGTGTAATCCTATCTGTAAAAGTTGGTAAAAGTTAATATGGACATGCCGAATTTCCTTAGTTTCCCAAGGAAGTATAGGCGCTGTTGTGCTTTCTTGGTGGTAGCGTCGACATGGGTGGACCAGGACAGATTTTTGGAGATGTGTATGCACCCCTAGGAATTTGAAACTGCCAAGCATCTCCACCTCTGCCCCTTTGATGCTGACAGGGGTGTGTACAGTACTTCCTGAAGTCAATGACCAGCTCTTTAGTTTTGCTGGCATTGAGGGATAGATTGTTGTCGCTGCACCACTCCACTAGGTTCTCTATCTCCCTCCTGTATCCGGACTCATCGGTATTCAAGATGCGGTCCACTATAGTTGTATTGTCAGCAAACTTGTAGATGGAATTGAAACCGAATTTTGCCACGCAGTCATGTGTGTATAGGGAATATAGTAGGGGGCTAAGTACGCAGCCTTGCAGGGCTCCAGTATTGAGGACTATTGTGGAGGAGGTGTTGTTGTTTATTCTTACTGATTGTGGTCTGTGGGTCAGAAAGTCGAGGATCCAGTTGCAGAGTGAGAAGCCAAGTCCTAGGTTTTGGAGCTTTGATACGAGCTTGGCTGGGATTATGGTGTTGAAGGCCGAGCTGTAGTCAATAAATAGGAATCTGATGTAGGAGTCCTTGTTATCGAGATGCTCGAGGGATGTGTGTAGGGGCAGGGAGATGGCATCTACTGTGGACTGGTTATGGCGGAATGCGAATTGCAGTGGATCAAAGGCATTCTGTGAGTATGGAGAGCCATTTTGTGAAATCACATGGAGTGGACAGAATTTGCTGAAGTTTGGCACGTGATGCTGGGGTCCTCGCGGCCGGGGGGGGGGCCAAGATGGACCATCCACCCGGCATTTCTGGGATGGTTACAAAGGGCTCCTCCATTATTGAAAATTGGGATATTTGCAGAACATCCTCCTCCTTTTAGTCTAATCGTCCAAGATCATTCAAGACTGGATGTGCCAGGACTGCTGAGCGGAGATCTGATTTGCTAGCTGTGGGATTGTTTAGCTTTCTCTCCATCTCAAATGTTGTATATGCTGTTTGACTTGCAAGTAGTCCTTTGTTGTAGCTTCACCAGGTTGACAACTCATTTTTATCTGTGCCTGGTGCTTTTCCAGATATGCCCTCCTGCACGCTTCATTGAACCAGGGCTGTTCCCCTGCTTGATTTTAACGGTAGAATAGGAATATGCTGGGCCATAAGGTTACAGATGAGGTTTACCACTGTCCGTATGGAGTCTGCACATTCCTCTCTCCTCTCTTTCCCTCTCTTCCCCCCCCCCCCCCCCCCCCCCCAACCAAAAAATGTGCAGGGCAAATGGATTGGCTGTGCTAAATTGCCCCTTAATTGGAATTTAATATTTTGAAAAAACAGATTAGGTTTTCTGCTGCTGATGCCACTGCGCCTCATAAATGCCCAATTTTGAGTTGCTGCAGCTCTTTGAAATCTATCCTACCTATTTAGCATGGTGACAGTGCCACATAACAGGTCGGAGAGTATTCTCAATGTGAAGACAGGACTTTATCTCCACAAGAACTGTGCAGTCGTTATTCTCGCCAACACCATCATGGACAGATGCATTTTAACAGGTAGATTCTTGAGGACAAGGTTAAGTAGGATTTCCCCTCTTGTTACTTTTGTTACCATCTGCCGCAGAGTCAGTCCAGCAGCTCTGTCTTTTCGCGCTTAGCCAGCTCGGTCAGTAGTGGTGCTACTGACTAACTCTCGGTGATGGACATTGTCATCCCTGGTCCAGACTACATTTTGGTCTTGCCATCCACACTGCTCCCTCCAAGAGCTGTTCAACATGGAGGAGTACCAATTCATCAGCTGTGAGGTGATGATAGGTGGAGATTTCCTTATCCATGTTTGACCCAATGCCATGAGATTTAATGGAGGCCAGAGTCAATGTTGAGGACTCTCAGGGAAACTCCTCCCTGACCACTGTGCTGCCACCTCTGGCTGGTTTGTACTAGTGGGATAAGACATACCCAGAAATGGCGATGGTGGTCTCTGGGACGTTGTCTATAAGGATTAATTCCATGAGTAAGACTATGTCAAGCTATTGCACAACTAGTCTGTGGGAACACTCTCCCAATTTTGGCACAAGATCCCCCTCTGTCACTAAGGAGAACTTGACTTGGTGGACAGGGCTGGGTTTCCCGCAGGCATTTTCAGTGCCTAGGTTGATTTGGGTGGCATGGTAGCACAGTGGTTAGCATTGTTGCTTCACAGTGCCACGGTCCCAGGTTCGATTCCGGGTTTGGGTCACTGTTTGTGAGGAGTCTGCACGTTCTCAGTGTCTGCATAGGTTTCCTCCCACAAGTCCCAAAAGATGTGCTGTGAGGTAATTTGGACATTCTGAATTCTTCCTCAGTGTACCCGAACAGGCGCCTGAATGTGGCGACAAGGGGCTCTCCACGGTAATTTCAGTGCAGTGTTAATGTAAGCCTACTTGTGACAATAAAGATTATTATTGGGTGGTCTGTCTATTTTAATTCCTCTTAGACTTCGCAGCAATTTGATGTTACTCAGTGGGTGTGAGGCCATTTTAATGGGAATTTAAGAGTCAACCACATTGCTATGGGTTTGGAGTCAGATGTAGGCCACTCTAAGTATGGACAGATTTTCGTCCCTAAAAGGATATTAGTGAACTAGATGTATTTTTACAACAATCGACAATGGCTTTGTGGTGACCATTTGACGAGTTTTAAATTTCAGATTTGATGTCTACCAGCTGCTGTGGTGGAATTAGCCTGGGCCCCTAGATTATTGGTCCAATTACATTACCATTATGCCACCACCTCCCCCAATATGTATATTGAAGTTCATCCACTGTAAATAAATAAAATCACGCATGAACAAGAGAAAAAGAGAACATCTACCATTAACACAAATACCAAGAGTACTAAAACTTGAGAAAATATAAATATTTTAAATATCTGTTTTGACCAAAATATTGGAAAGCAATATTTTATGAAATATTAACCTTTTGGTTCTGTGCTGCTACACGGGATTCCCCAAAGTGATCAAAGTTGAGGATATAAAAATAGGTATGAAGGTAACAGCTAGATTCAGTTGAGAGTTTATTTTTCAAGGGGTTCCAGCTCCACATCAGTATTTCAGCTCATAATTGGAGGTCAACACTTTAGTGGGTAGAATGCCACACTGTCAAATGTCAACCCTCAGATCAGATGGAAGCAATATTGATAAGATTAAATGAATGGAAAACGGATTTCAAAGTATCGAAACGCGAGTTCATCCTCTTTGGACCTAAAAAGGATCGAATAGGGTACTTCAAAATGGTGGGACGCTTGAATGGTGGGAAACAATGGATGTACAAAGAGACTTGGGGATCCAGGTATACTTTAGCTTTACAAAGCCCCGTTTGACCATATCTGGAATACGGAAAACAGTTCTGGGCATCAGTGGCCTTGGAGGCAGTGCAGTGCAGATTTACGAGAACGGAACCTAGACTCCAAGGGTTAAGCTTGGAGAAGAGATTGAACAAACACGGACTGCATTTCCTGGAATTTAGATTTTAAGGGGTGACTTGATCGAAGTTTAAGATAGTAAAGGGAACAGTTCAAGCAGACTGGAGAAATACAGCATAGACATGATGGGCTAAATGGCCTCTTTGTTTCGTAAATTTTATTTTTCATGGTTGGGGCGTCATTTCCGGCGGGGGGGGGGGCTAAAATTTCGAGCCAGTCCTTTCAAGAGTGAAATTCGGAAACACGTCTCCAATTAAACGGTGGCCGCAGTTTGTAAAGCTCTTCTCTCAACGTCCACTTATGGCACATTTTATTTAACCACAGTTATTAAGCTATGGGGAAAAGGCGGTTACTGGAGTTAGGTTACAGATTGGCCATGATCTCACTCATTGGTAAACCCTGTCAAAAAAAGACAGAAACCAGGACAATAATTCCTTTTTGAGGTATGGCTGTTTCATCAGACCATAAGAAATAGGAGAAGTGGGCTATTCAGCCCATTGAGCCTGCTCCGCCATTCAATATGTTCATGGCTGATCGGATCGTGGCTTCAACTTCATTTTCCTGCCTGTCCCCCATAAGCCTCAACTCCATTATTGATCAAAAATCTTAGGCTCCGTTAAACAATGGTCCAGCCTCCATTGCCCTATATGGAAGACAATTCCAAGAACTAATGACCCTTTAAGGAGAAATTCTTCCTCATCTCAGTTTAAAAATAAGGGGTCTCTCACTCAAGACAGGTTCCCCAAGTTCTAGATTTCCTCACGAGTGAAAACATCCGCTTAGCGTCCATCCTTTCAAGGCCCCTAAAGATCTTGTATGTTTCAATAAAATCTTCTAAATTCAAAATAGCAGGCCCAAATTGCTCAAGCTTTCCTCATAAAACAACACTTTCACCCAGGAATCAACCTTGCGAACCTTCTCTGAACTGCTTCCCATGCAAGTATATTCTTCCAAATGTAAGTAAACAAAACTGTACACAGTACTCCAGGTGCAGTCTCACCTATGCCCTGTACAGTTGTATCTGTTGCATACAGTGGAAACATGTTAGGAATTGTGCAATAAGCTGGTCGGTCAAACACTGAAACAAGGTATACCAACTGATTGAACAGAGACACAATGTATGAAGATAAATACTCACCGCTTCTTTCACGAGTGACGTTAAAATCTCTTTGCCTTCACCAGCAGCTTCCTCAAGATTTTCCAAGCCTAATAGTATATCATCTATTACATCCTCGCCTTGGTTCGCCTGCTCAAGTTGATCATCAACTTGTTGAATCTCTTCTCTTACATCTTCCTGGAAAATGTCTGGTTGAGGTAACACAGCGTCTTGCTCCCTCACAAGCTTCACAGATGCTTCTTTCGGCGTTGCTTCCATCACTTCTGCGACTGGAAAAAGGGGAATGGCCAGCAGTTCAATTTCATCTGCTTGGACATCTGGAGCTTGCATGTCCTGATTGGGACCAAGAGCTACTCCAGGGTCCACCTGATTTTGTTCTTCATTCCTTTGTGCAATGTGATGCTGTTCACCTGGGGCAATCCCCTGATTTCTGGTGGCTATTTGAGGATGACTTTGGTCAGGTTCTGCATTTTCCTCGACCATATTTGACATAAGTCTATGTTGAGCCACCAAGATAGACCTCCGCTCCTCCTGAAAGTTTCCTTTGCCTCCATGTTTTTCCCTCAGTATTTCCTCTTGCTGCACTTTTCGCCATCCAGATGCAGGTCGGATAATGATAGGAGGTCGAATTTGTCTAATTGGAGTCTGGAAGAGATGTGACAGAAAACAGAGAGTTAAAAATTAAGTCTGAAAAAAATTAATAGTCCAATTCCTAATATAGAAAAAGGCGTCAAGTTTCCTTGAGGATACTCTCATTGCGCCACTGAAAAGTCAGCAGGAGTTGCGGTGCAAATCCTGTATATGCAGTTAAACAGGGTTCCCATTGAATTGCTGCCAAAGATGATGGGTGGGAGGGACTTCTGGACCATACACACCTCCTCTTCTTTCAACCCAAGGACTTGAGCTGTCACTCTGCTTTCTTCAGAAATGGGAGCCAGATGCAAACTTATATCATACATTGAAAGTTATTTTACTTCATGAGGAATAGACAGCTGCCACTATCCGCATTTACATATTTTATTGCATTCGTTTTGAGGATTTTTCTCATATGTGACGGCCCATCTAGTTGAGCACCATCTGCAAATCTGATGCCTTAATGGTGGGTTTGTACTTTTGCCAGGCAAAAAATGTCTAGCAATATTTTTTTCAAAATGCATCACAAGCTGAACAAATTCCACATGGGAGTTCATAGTGGAGATGAAATATTTGTGTAAAAATAGCAATTTAACAGTAAATTCAAACTTAAACAGGTTCAATATGTCAAATGGCTCAATGAACAGAAACAAAACAACACAAAATAAACTCTGTAGTTTGCAATTAATTACAATTCTATTTGAATTAGCAAATTGGATTTTTCAATTTGTGCAAATGAATTGCATTAGTTTAGGCGCACTGCATAGTTCACCATATTGTCTGCTTTGACATCCCCTTTGCCATTTAATAGTTTAATATATGACTGAGATCTGATTATGGGTGCTCTGAATCAGAAGGCAGATTGTTCATTAGACAACCATAATATTATTATAAAAAACAGGAATAAACAACATCTTGAGGTAACAAAGAACAAGAATAGGCCATAGAGTTCTTCCATTCAATTAGATCAGCAACAAAACTCCACTTACCTGCTTTTGCACCATAATCCATGATACCCTTATTAAACAAAAATCTATCAATCTCAGTCTTGAAATTTTAACTGACTCAGCAATCAATCAGAACTTTTTGGAAAAGAGTTCCCCGCTTTCTACAGTGCATGGAAAGAAGTGCTTCCTGTTTCATTCCTGAATGCCTTGGTTCTGATTTTTAGATTTTGCCCCTTGTTCTGAATTCACACTAGAGAAAATGGATTCTTCTTAAATGTAGGAAGCATTGAACATTCTAAAATGTTATCACCGAAATATCGATCTTACAAACTGGATTAAAGTGAACTAAAGAATGAGAAAGTTCTTTTAAATAAATTTAGAGTATCCAATTATTTTCTTCTAATTAAGGGGCAATTTAGCGTGGCCAATCCACCTACCATGCACATCTTTGGGTTGTGGGGGCGAAACCCACGTAAACACGGGGAGAATGTGCAAACTCCACACGGACAGTGATCCAGAGCCGGGATCAAACCTTGGACCTCGGCAACATGAGGCAGCAACCACCGTGCTGCCCTAAGAATGAAAAAGTTTTAAAATTACACTATTCTGCTTTTTCGTACAGTATTTTGCTTCTTACAACATAAATTTCTGCCTTTATGTGTAATTGGGGCATAAGCTATAAAATATTTAACAAAATATAAATTGACTTGCCAAATTACATTTCTATTTGATATCAGATGATTTTGATTATCTGGTTATTTTGGGAGTTTGCTGTGTGCAATTCAGCAGTCACGTTTCTTACAACAGTGATAACACTTCAAAAATACTTAATCGGCTTCGAGTACTCAGAGACATTGAGATCACGAAAGTTGCTTTTTAAACGCAAGTCCATTTTGTTTTCTTAATTGGACAATGATGGTAACAAATTCAAGAGTTGCCATGCATAACAGCCATTCCAGGTGAAAGATTGAGGTGTGTACGAATTTAAGAAAAATCGTCCAAACCCTTTGGGAAAATGCAGTTACAGTATATATACATGTTTCATAAGTGCACAAGACTGCTTCTCTGTGAACCAATTCCATTTTGTTAAACATAAAGGGTAATGCAGACTGAATGGGGTTAATCACCTGACATCAAATGACTAATCCAATACGGATGCATTGGTAAAGGCTGTATTCATTTACAATAGTTTGTGTAACTGTAACACATACAAACAGAAGCATTAACATGTTTCAAAAGTTAAAGGTACAAAAATACATTCATAATGAATGAGGGGACATTATTTTCTGTCATTCTCCAAAAGTACACCCACTAACATTTCCATTGCTGCGATCAATTACTTAGTCTCCTCAACTGACACTGCAACTCTCCAAAGACCCATTGCTTACCACCTTCCTGAAGAACCTTCACAATGCTTTGATTGCACATCTTCGAAAATCAGTTTCCCGATATAGAAAGAGAGCAAAACATAATACCTCAATGAGTACAACATCTTGATCCTCTGTTAGTCGATTCCCAATGGGCACAACTGGTGGATCATCATCCGAGTCAGAGTCATCGGTGATGGTGATGACTGGAGTATTGCGAGGGTCTCTCCATACTGGAACAGAAATTCAAGAATTAAGACTTGGCTGCAAAAAAAAATTTACAGCATTTATTGAAAATGTTCTCTACCTCTCATTAAGTGCTGCCTACAGGTAGCAAATTATAAAAGTCAGGGGCCACAGCAGCTTGATGAAGAATACAGAAGACTGGAGCAGTTAGAAAAAGTGGGTAGCACAGCGGAGATGTAGTGACCCATGATGCCAGGGTAAAGTGCGAATGAAGTAGGAAACACTTCCTTCAGGCTGACGCTGGGGGAAGTGGTTTTCCCACAGCCGAGGACTACAGCAGAGGCAGGTGAGGGCAAAGAGTTGGTTTTGCTTAAAAAAACAGGGCAGCACAGTGGCACAGTGGATAGCACTGCTGTCTCACGACGCCGATGTCCCAGGTTTGATCCTGGTACTGGGTCACTGTCTGTGTGGAGTTTGCACATTCTCCTCGTGTTGGCGTGGGTTTCGCCCCCCACAACCCAAAGATGTGCACGGTAGGTGGATTGGTCACGTTAAATTGCCCCTTAATTGGAAACAATTAATTGGATACTCTAAATTTAATTTTTTTAAAAACATGCTTGCACAATTGCTTTTTACTATGGATACAAATGCATTACATAGAACATAAAACAGGGCAGGAGGTGGCCATTCGACCCATCGAGTTGCATCGACCCACTTAAGCCCTCACTTCCACCCTATCCCCGTAACCCAATAACCCCCGCTTATCGTTTTTTGGACACTAAGGGCAATTTAGCATGGCCAATCCACCTAACCTGCACATCTTTGGACTGTGGGAAGAAACCGGAGCACCCTGAGGAAACCCACGCACACACGGGGCAAACGTGCAGATTCCGCACAGTGACCCAGCAGGGAATCAAACCTGGGATCCTGGCGCTGTGAAGCTACAATGCTAGTCACTGTGCTACCATGCTGCCCAGTGCTTCTGCTTTCAAAATAAAAAAGTTCACATTTTCGTTTGTTTTAATTGTTAACGACAATAAAAAGCACAACAATTTAATTGTGACTTTTCCGAATTTTACTGTCTGCCTTTTCCCCTTTGAAGGGTGGGTTTAGGGCCAACTAACAACACACCCGAGCTTACTTTATGAATGACACCAAGATCGACCATTTGTCCGGCCCTGCACCTCGCCGACCACACCCAAGGCAGTGCAACAACCCCTAACACTAGAAAAATCAGACCAGCCTTAACCGGAGAGACTTCACCACCAAAGAGGAGAATAGTCAAGACCCCCCCCACAAAGATAAGGGAAATCTGCCAGAACCCATTGAACTAAACCAGTGTTTATAACAGTACGTTGCTCACCCAGGTGAAAAGAAAAAGAACCACCGAGGGAGAAACGCCCAAGCTAGCCCAGGATCATAGCCACAGAGTAGCACCGTGTGCCTTTGTAAAGATGATACTCTGGGACAAGGCAGAACTACCTCAACAGAGACAAAGGCACTGCCTCCCCATGGAAGACCCAACCACAATGAGGAGGACACTCAGGAACCACTATGTACCCCTTGGAAGGCACCTAACACCCCCATCAAGCCTACCCCAAACTGAAGGGTCCAACAATGTAGAGGCACAGCATAGAGACTCTCACTTCAACAATTCGAACAAGGATTAACTAACCCCAGCCCGGCTTGCACCCTTACTCATTTCTCCCTACTCAAATAGCTCTAAAAAATGCCAACCCAAGAAAGAATCAGAAGGAACCCAATCCTCTCCAGGATACGTGATCTGCCCCAGCCTTCGAAGGCGATGAGTGCGGATCTCAAAATTCAAATTAATTCATAAAGAGAAATATAAACTCGACCCAGTTAGCTCTAGATGGGGGCTATCCTCAACCCCAAGTGAAGACTTAACTAATCCAACTATCCACCGATCACCCCTTCATGGCTCTACTCATCTTCATTATAAATGAGTGAAGGGGTGTCTTAAATGCACTCCCTTCTCATAACTGCAAGGATTACAGCACATCAAAAAAAAAATAAGGAGCAAGACTGCACACAAACCACATATCACATTACCGACTCAACGTGATTTTTGCTAACGCCTTGCTAGGAGAAAAAACAAGAAATCAACAGTATAATCATAATGGAGCAAATTTTAGGATTACTGATGAACTGTGGGATAATAACAACATCTATGTCGCGTGGGAAGGCTGAAGCTGTGACAGGATTGTTGACCAACCCTTCCAGTCTCAGAAATTCCAATTCCTTCGAACGAAGCACATTCACCTCGGCCACGCCGTCACCCTGACACGCAGTCAACTAGGAACTTAGGCCCCTACACGGGGAGGGAACAGGAAGGGGCTTCAACTGACCCCTGGCCTCAAAGACTGGATGCAATGTGCTCCGAGAACCTGATACACCCAGCCTCCAAAACAAGATTGCTAAAGTATGGCAGCCAATTTTCCAACTCAATTAGGAACTCGCCTCTCACCTCGCAAAAGACAGATCTCATAAACACCCCTCATCTGCCCCCCCTCATCTGCGCGCCCCCCCCCCCCCCCCCCCCCACTTCACAAGTCGGTCAGGATAGATGACATACCATGGAGCAGGATTTCCAATGAAGCGAAGGTGGGTCCCACCAGTGAAATTGCTCCATCAAATAGAGGGATTATTTTCTGCACTCCCACCATTCTCTCAAGGTGCTTCGCAGTTCATCAAAGTGAACACCAAAGATCTGCATCACCGAGATTATCATCCAAAACATCACTCGTAGCGGCAGCCATCATCCCGATGCAAACAGCACAGCTGAGACGTGGGCCCGCTCACCAGCAAAACTGCAACTGCAAGTTCGGCCACACCCCAGCCACCTCTGACTGTCTGAATCAAATGAGTATTCTTGCTGATTCAACTCGGCTCTTCATCACCAAACTCCGACCAGCAACATCCAGGGACATAGTACAAGACACATATCCCAAAATAAGATTTTGGAATGTGCATTAGGATAAAATAAAGGATTAAAAGTGGGTAGAGCCAGAGCTCGTGGAAGCGCAAACACTCCTGCGCTCCTCACTTGACCCACCCCCCCCCCCAAGACCATTTTAAAACAAACTAATTAACAATAGCACCATTGTCATGCTTTCAGCTCAAAAGTAGAGCAACAAGGGCAGCACGGTAGCATGGTGGTTAGCATAAATACTTCACAGCTCCAGGGTCCCAGGTTCGATTCCCGGCTGGGTCACTGTCTGTGCGGAGTCTGCACGTCCTCCCCGTGTGTGCGTGGGTTTCCTCCGGGTGCTCCGGTTTCCTCCCACCGTACAAAGATGTGCGGGTTAGGTGGATTGGCCATGCTAAATTGCCCGTAGTGTCCTAAAATGTAAGGTTAAGGGGGGGGGTTGTTGGGTTACGGGTATAGGGTGGATACGTGGGTTTGAGTAGGGTGATCATGGCTCGGCACAACATCGAGGGCCGAAGGGCCTGTTCTGTGCTGTACTGTTCTATGTTCCAAGTTTAAATATTAAAACAAAGAAGATGCAAGATTTGAAAGCCAATCATAAGGGACTGGCCTCCCAATTAGGGCCTCTCCCGTCTTAATATTTTCATGGATATCCCATCAGCTGGGAGCCAAAGTGAAAAAACTGATTCCACTCTGGAAATATTTCTTAAAACTTGGCTTCTAAGCACTCAACATTATGTTGTTACTTTAATAATCTTCAGGGAAATATTTTGCCACTTAAATCTCCAAATGCAATCAATCATGTTACTAGAACACACGATTTGCATGCATTCCAACATGATGGCGCTGCATATGTGATCTGTTTTACCTCAATCAATTCACACTTCTGGAGGTTAAGTGCTGATGCAAATAATCTTCGGTATGAATTTGGTAAATGCAATTGGGTATAATTTAAGTTGTGACGGTGTAACAGAAACCTGGAACTCCTAGCCTAAAAAATTGCTGGGGCCAAGGGTCATTTTCAAAACCGATTAATAGATTTGTTAGGCAGGGATCTGAAAAAGTTACAGAACTAAGGAAGGCAAATGGAAACAGATCAACTATGACCTAATTGAATGGAGAAGGGCAATGTTCATTGCTGAAATAGTCTCGCCCAGAAATCGCACAAATACAAATGAAATGGTATCCACGCTACAGGAATGTTAATTATTAATCATGTGAAAAATTGTGTACAGGCAGCTCCTGCTTGCACATTACCTTTGCTATCATTCATTAACACAGGAAAACTATAAGTAGTAAAACAGCAACATTGCTGCGATATTGCAGTACCTACCACTGTGGGAATCTCCCTGGTACATGGAAACGTTGATTACCTCCTCCTCCACTATTTGCTCAGCCATCGTCGCACAATGAACCAGAATGTAGCACTCCAAATGTTTCACATACCTGCAAAGCATTGCACATTTTAACCACATGCACTATGATCAACAACCAGTGTTTTAGCATTAATTACACAAATTATTTAATTACAAAAATAGAAGGGAAACTGTACCATTCAGCTGGGCTGATGGATTTGGTTCACAAACATATTTTATGGTGTCTTTAACCAACAATAATTTGGAACATTAGGACTTTGCTAAAAAAAAAATGGATGTTGAACTACAAATTTTACATATAGAACATTACAGCGCAGTACAGGCCCTTCGGCCCTCGATGTTGCGCTGAAATATATTGGAGTTTCACCAGATGTGTGAGATGACAGTGCTCAATTAAGCATAGGTGTGCCCAAATAGAGATTTAGTGATTCAGTGTATAATTGGAATATCCACAAAGGTCAGTCTGCAGGAGTTAATTGTGCATTAGGGTCTGAGTAGAAGGCTTCTTTAACTGTATATATCTTCCACATAAACACACTTGAGTAACTAATTTTGGACGGTCATCGTAATCTTCTTTTGCTGATGCATAGAGTTCTCAATTATCACAAATTTTGCAGAAGAAAATTAACTCACAGTAGCACAAATAATGGGCCATCGGGGAAGGCGAGGGTGCTACCTCAGCAGTTCCATTGGCATTCAAGGTGTGTCTCAGGCCACATTTATTTGGCACCCGGAGTACGCCACATCGAGTCAAACAAGCACCAGTGCTAAATTCGGCTCAGACCTTAGGCTGACCCAGACCTGCAATACATGCTAACGTGTCAGCCAGTGTGGGCACAATTCCAATTTTTAACCTCCTCCTTCCGGTTTCTCCCATTTTACTTGGGGGTCACGATGCTGGTTCATCAACGTTCTCCATGTCTTACCATCAGTCACCAATTCCCCATCTAGTCCTGGGCATGATTCTCCGCCGGCGGGATTCTCCGTTTTGGCAGCGCCCGGGGGTTTCCCGACGGCGTGGGGCTGCCCCACAATGGGAAACCCCATTGACCGGCCGGCGTAAGGGAGAATTCCGCCGGCGGGTCGAGGCAGTAAAGTGGCGTGTGGGACGGAAAATCCAGCTCCCGGTGTTTAAATCTCACAACCACATCTCATCACCTGATCTTGGGTCTTCCCTTTCTGCACCTTCCTGGCAGTCGTAGCTCCATCACTCTCCTCATCATGTCCACTCTCTCCGCAATAATAAATAATCTTTATTATTGTCACAAGTAGGCTTTCATTAACACTGCAATGAAGTGGCTATGAAAATCCCCTAGTCGCCACACTCCTGCACCTGATCGGATACAGAGAGAAAATTTAGAATGTCCAATTCATGTAACAAGCACGTCTTTGGAGATTTGTGGGAGGAAACCGGAACATCTGGAGGAAACTCACGCAGACACAGGGAGAGTGCGCAAACTCCACACAGAATCAAGCTGGGAATCGAAACTGGGTCCCTGCCGCTGTGAAGCAACAGTGCTAACCAATGTGCTAACGTGCCACCACAAGAAAATTACCATACCATTTCAATCTCTTCTTGGCTACTTTCTTCAATGTTCCCACAATCGTCACTTCCCCCATTATGTAATGGTGTCTCACACTGTTCCTGATGCACATTCATTTCAGTATCTATTCTTGTTAGTACCCAGTTGTTGTTCCTCTCTTCTTGATGTTGCTCAAGTTTCTGCGTGATATAACAAGGCCGTCTTGTGGATTCGTCCTTTCAGGAAATGGGAGGAGGAATCCGCAACCCCAAAAGGATCTCTCTATCACCCCACAGCTTAGGAACCACTGTTACAGGAAGGGTAATCAGGATACAAGATGGATGACAGAGACGAATAAGGTATGGCCTTGGCCTGTGTTTTCCCATGGTACAGTCACCCCCACCACCCATCAGCTCCGTATAAGATATTGCTGCTTCACCATGTTTCATCGCTATTTTGGAAAAATAAAATAATTATTTATTGCTGCCTTATAATGTTTTGTCATAGCTTCTGTCTCTAATGCATATTTATATCTGGCTCACATACTTGTGGTTAGGCATTCTAACATTATTTCAAAATTCAGAAAATTCCAAAATGCAGAAATGCCCTGTTCCTAGCATTCTGGATTTGAGGGGTTACAATGCATACGCATTGCATTTCACATGACAGTGCAACCATTCTGACAATTTGAGAGGCCATTCCGACACATGCTTCTCAAGATCAGGCCAATGGCTGCTCCCTTGTCTGATGGCACATTTGGTCTTGGTCATCTTCTTCAGGATGGATACCTCTTCCTTCCAGTCTCACACTAATTTTTCACTAATGCAAAATTCCCTTGCTGCAGCAGAGTTATTTAATGAGTCAGCAAATTAAACAATGTTTAGCTTGTAGCTGGCTTTGTACTTAATTCTTTCTGCAGGATCCAGTTCTGTTCGTTGATCGCCATGCAGTCTGCTGTGTAGGCACATCTTAAACTCCCACACATCTTAACGAATCAGTCCAAAATGGCAACCAGAGCCCTTACACCAATAAATAAAGTGAGTATAACCCTAAACAAAGCTGATAAATCAGAGAATTAATCGAAAGGTGCATTTTTTAAACTGAAAAATTTGGGGGCCAATCTATAGGTCAAGTATAGGCATAAACATGCTTATATGCTGGGTCAACTTAGAAGTCTCGATCTATGGTATACAGTCTCAGATCGTGAAATTGCCCCCACTACAAACACATTGCAAAACGATTAGATAACAAGTTGTGACTTGCCTAAAGCCTGCAAATGAAAATGTTAATAAGCGGTCAGGTTTTGGTACTGGTTATACTGTAGGTCATTGTAGGTGAAAATACACCACACATATTTGCAACCAGTTAATTTGTTTTATTTTCTCAAACTAATATGGAGTGTCTTCTCATCCAGCAAATATTTGCACAGAGAGAATAAGGGAATGATACAAACTAGACAGGTGCAGCCAACTGTAACAATGTTACGCCTATTGGTTTTGCAAAGAATCAAAATCAACTTCAAATTTGATTTGATTTATTATCGTCACGTATTAGTATACAGTGAAAAGTCTTGTTTCTTGCATGCTCTACAAACAATGCACACCATACATAGGGAAGGAAGGACAGACTGCAGAATATAATGTTACAGTTATAGCAAGGTGTAGAGAAAAGATCAACTTAATACGAGGTAGGTCCATTCAAAAGTCTTGATGGCAGTAGAGAAGAAGCTGTTCTTGAGTCGGTTGGTATCTTTTTCCTGATGGAAGAAGGTGGAAGACAGTTATGTCCGGGAGTGCATGGGGTCCTTAATTATGAGGTAGCAGGAATTATAGAGTCAATGGATGGGAGGCTGGTTTGCGTGATGGACAGGGCATTCACGACCTTTTGTAGTTTCCTGCGGTCTTGGGCAGAGCAGGCTCCATACCAAACTGTGATACAACCAGAAAGAATGCTTTCTATGGTGCATCTGTAGAAGTTGATGAGGGTCGTAGCTGACATGCCAAATTTCCGTAGTCTTCTGAGAAAGTAAAGTCATTGGTGGGCTTTCTTAACTATATTGTCGGCATGGGGGGGACCAGAACCGGCTGTTGGTGATCTGTACACATAAAAACTTGAAGCTCTCGACCCTTTCTACTTCATTCCCATTGATGTAGACAGGAGCATGTTCTCCACTACGCTTCCTGAAGTCAATGACAATCTCCTTTGTTTTGTTGACAGTGAGGGAGAGATTATTGTCGTCTCACCAGTTCACCAGATACTGGTCTAAGCAAATATAAGCAATAATATCAACAAATCAAAAGTGCTTTAAAAATGTACAAAGATATATCCCATGGTCAAAGTCCCTAACTAGCAACATAAGAGTGATTTGCCCATTATTAAAATTTCAGGGTTAATGATTTTCTATGAAATGGAGGTATTTTTTTCTCCCCCAAGTTAGGAAGTGTTGCAATACTTTGCAAGAAGAGTTCACTTTTTAAGCAACATTACCCTGGGGGGGGGGGGGGGGGGGGGGGGGGGGGGAGGAGAGCAGGATGGAGGTTCCTAGTACAAAATGCTTTTTCTTGCTCCTGTCTTGAACCAGAGGCAAGGAATACTGATGGAACGATAGTTTAAAACAAATTTCCAACTAAGGGTCAATTTAGCATGGCCAGTCCACCTACCCTGCACATCTTTGGGTTGTGGGGCAAGTCCCACCCAGATACGGGGAGAATGCGCAAACTCCACACGGACAGTGGCCCGGGGCCGGGATGAAACCCAGGTCCTCAGCGACGTGAGGCAGCAGTACTTGCCACTGTGCCACCCTGAACGATAGTTTTTAAAGAAAAAAAATTCACTCGCGGTATGTGAGCACCATTGTAAGGCCAGCATTTAAATGGCACTTTTAACTGTTCTGGAGAAGGTGGAAGACGCCTTCCTGAACTGGTGCAGTCTATGTGATGTTGGTACACCCAACGCTGTCAGGCAGGAAGTTCCATGATTTTGAGCCAGTGGTGATGAAGGAACGGTGATAAATTTTCAAGTCAAGATGGTGTGTGGCTTGGAGGGGGAACTTTCAGGTGGTTGTGTTCCTATATTACTGCTGCCCTTGTTCCTCTAGGTGGTAATGCTTCTGGATTTGGAGCTTGCTATAGAAGATGTCTTAGCAAGTTGCTGCAGTGTATCCTGTGGATGGTACACACTTCCGTCACTGTGTGTCAGTGTTCGAACATGGCCAGGTAGATGCCTTTGTTGCAACTGTATTGGAACAACTTGGCCAGGGGATGCACCTAGTTCTGAAGCACACGTCTTCTCAAGTATTGCCAGGATGCTTTCAGGGTCCTTAGTTATTGCAGTATCCAGTGCTTTCAGCCATTTATTCATGTCACATGAATCGAAATAGCTGAAGACTGGTTTGGATGATGGCTATGGCACAGTGGTTAGCACTGCTGCATCAGCACCAGAGACCCCAGTTCAATTCCAGCCTTGGGTGACTGTGTGGAGTTTGCAGGTTTTCCCCGTTTTTACATAGGTTTCCTCCAAGTGCTCCGGCTTCCTCCCACACACCAAAGATGCGCGGGTTAGGTGGATTTGCCATGTTAAATTCCCCTTCATGTGGGGTTACGGGGATAGGACAGGAAAGTGTGCCTGGGTAGGGTGCTCTTTCAGAAGATGGTGCAGACTTGAAGGGCCACATCCACAGATGCTGCCAGACCTGCTATGTTTACTCAGCAATATGCTTTTATGCCATTTCCACTGTTTAGCACACATTTGTTATGTGTTCCAGCTTCACCAGGTTTTTTAGGCACGCCTGGTGCTAATCCTAACATGTACTTCTTGGTCCAGGTTTGGTCCCATGACTTGACAGTAACGGTAGAGTGGGAAATATGATGAGCCTCCAGTGTACAGATTGTGGTGGTGATGACGACCCATATCACCTCATGGATGTTCAGTTTCGAACTGTAAAATCTCATCAGAATCTATTCTATTTAGCACAATATTAATGCGACACAGAGCAACATGGAGTGTCCTCAGGATGAAGGTCAGACTGTCTCTACAGGTACTTGCCACTCTTACCAATACTGTCATGGATAGCTGCATCTGCGCAGGTAGATTGGTGTTGAGGAGATCAAGTATTTCGCTTGGGAGCGAATCACGTGACACAGTGGTTAGCACTGCTGCCTAAGGCGCTGAGGACCCGGGTTCAAATCACGGCCTTGGGTTACTGTTCATGTGGAGTTTGCATAGTCTCCCCGTGTCTGCGTGGGTTTCACCCCCACAACAAAAAATTACCAAAAAACAATAAAGAGGGAGAAAATAAACCATGATTACGAGCAAATAATATAAAAACAGACAGCAAGAACTTCTTTAAATATATAAAAAAGCGAGGCCATAATGAACAAAGGTCCCTGAGAGAATAAGACTAATGAAATTTTCCAAGAATCCTTAAATTCTGTAAAAGTCCCAGAGGATTGGAAAACTGCCAATTAACTTTTGTTCAAAAAAGGAGGAAGACAGATAAATAGGTAACTATAGGCCAGTTAGTTTAGCATTGGTCATTGGGAAAATGTTAAGATTCCAATATAAAAGGCAGCTGGATCTGACACTTGGGGAGAATGGATCAAAGGCTATGGGGAGAAAGCAGGATTAGGCTATTGAGTTGGATGGTCAGCCGTGATGAATGATGGAGCAGGCTCGAAGGGCCAAAAGGCCTCCTCCTGCTCCTATCTTCTATGTATTCTATGTAACCCAATGATGTGCAGGTTAGGTAGATCGGCCACGCTAAATTGCCCCTTAATTGGAAAAAAAATAATTGGGTAATCTAAATTTTTTTTAAAAAAGTATTTAAAAATTCTCTCATCATCTGCCACAAGCAAACCCAGAAGCAACCTCCTTCAGGACTCAGCAAGTTCAGTCAGTCGTGGTATGGCGGAGACACACTTTTTGATGGACACTGGAGCCCTCCCTTTGGGGACATTGAAGAAGCAGAGGATGGCAAGGACACAAAGTGGTGCCTACCGTGAAGGAATACGGATTACTCAGCTGAGGGAGGATCATAGGTGGTAATCAGCAGAGATTTCATGGAGTCTGGTGTCCATGTTGTGGACTCCCAGGGCAACTCTCTCCTGACTGTGTACAACTGTGCTGCCCTCCCAGGAGATTTCTCTTACAGGCAGTCTGTCCCCAGCAGCAGTTGACCTTTGGGGGTTTATCCTGCCAGTGGGGCAGGACATTTTTAAAATATTCTTTTGTGGAATGTGGGCGTTGCTGAAATGATTGCAGTCATTGCCCACCCCTAATTTCCTTTGAACTGACTGGCTTGCTGGGCCATTTCAGAGTCAACCACATTACTGTGGGTCTGGTGTTCACATGTTGGCCAGAGCAGGTAAGAACAGCAGATTTCCTTCCCCATATTGCACGATAATGGTGGTGGCATCTGAGACATTGGATGTAAAGAATGGACTGCTTCTCCCAAATTAAAATAAATAAATTTAGAGTACCCTGGATGTCATTCCTATACTGTGTTGAAATCAAGATCTTGTACTACATTCATTATCTGACCACTACGAAGTGTTTATTTCCGCCCAAAAACCTGATATTTTCAAGACCCAATCATTTTGCCACTACTACTTAATTTAGCTCCGGTGTATTTTTCACAATTTCAACCTTGTTTATTAGGTGTTTATTGTGTGAGCCTTTCTCCTTCAAATTGGTTTCTCAATTCAAACAAAACTCAATTTTAAGGCCAAACATGTTCTGTCTGAAAGCCTGCTGGCATTGAAGAGGCTGCAAGTACTACTTCCTCAGGTCTCAAATCTATATAGGCTTCTCCAAAAACAGGAAGGTCAACTTTGATCAACGTTAGGTTAGTCAAGTTCTATGTCTAAGTGAATTCCTCAATCACAAGGAAGAAAAACAAAAGATATGCAATCGGCCATTAGAATGCACTAAATTTACAGCCCTGGAAATAAAGCAGGCTCAAGCTTTATTTAATTATTCATTCAAGGGATGTGGGTGTCATTGGACAGGCCAGCATTAATTGCCCATCCGTAATTGCTCTGGAGGTGGTGGTGTCATTGGCCAGGCCAGCATTTATTGCCCATCCATAATTGCTCTCGAGGAGCTGGCTTGGAGAGGAACTTGCAAGTGGTGTTGTTCCCATGCATGTTAACTTTGACCTTCTGGGTGGTAACGGTTGGGAGTTTGAAAAAAGTGCTGATAATAGAGCCTTCGTGAGGTACTGCAGTACATCTTGTAGATCAGGGTTTTTCGAAGTGTAGGTCACGGCCCGCAGGTGGGTGTCACAAGGGCCACGGAGCCGAGGGTCCTGGTGTTTCCATCAGCCGCTAACGCTATGTGTCCCAATGGCAGCATTCTGAAGCCTGCAGGGAAAACCCTGCCTAAAATTGGAATTCAGTCCCGATCTGTGCACTGCGCTTAACTGGCACATAACAAGCTGAGAGCTGCCGACCTGGCTGCTCTTCCACGTGTATTTAAAATTCATTATAAACAAAATAATATAAAATAATTAATCCAAGTTACAAAATCAAAGAGGACAAACAAGCAAAAGCACAAATTAACTTAACCCCACATAACTAAATTAAACCCCTTAACAGCAGATGGTGACTAAATTTCCAGCTTCTGACCTGCTCTTATAGCTATAATACCTATATGGCTAGTCCAGTTCTGTTTCTGCTAAATGGTAACTCCCAGGATGTTGATATGGGGGAATACAGTGATAGTAATGCCATTCAATGTCAAGAGGAGATGGTCAAGATGCTCCCTCATTGGAGATGGTCATTGTCCAGCACTTTTGTGGCACAACTGTTACTCATCACTTATCACGTCTTGCTTCATAGGGACCGCAAACTACTTCAGTGTCTGAGAAATCGCGAATGGTGCTGAGCATCATGCAATCATCAGCAAGCATCCCCACTTCTGACCTGATGATGTAGGGAAGGTCATTGATGAAGCAGCTGAAGATGGTTGGGCCTAGGACACTAACCTGAGGAACTCCTGCAGTGATATCCAAGGACTGAGATGACTGATATCCAACAACCACAATTACCACACTGAATGTGCTCAGGATGAATCCACCCAGTAGAGTTTCCCCCAATTTCCAGTGACTCAAGTTTTGCCGAGCTCCTCGATGCCAAACTAGGTCAAATGCTGCCTTGATGTCAAGGACAGTTATTGTCACCTCAGGAGTTCAACTCTTTTGTGTTCATCTTTGGGCCAAGGCTTTAATAATGAGGTCAGGAGCAGAGTGGCCTCAGCAGAACCCAAACTTAACATCAGTTATTGCAAGTGTCATTTCGTAGCACAGTTAATGATCCCTTCCATCACTTTACTGGTGATCGAGGATAGACTGATGGGGCAGTAATTGGCCAGGATGGATTGTCCTGCTTTCTGTGTACACAACATATTTGGGCAATTTCCCATATTGCTGGGTAGATGCCAGTGTTGTAGCTCTACTGGAACAGCTTAGCTAGGGGCACAGCAAGTTCTGGAGAATAAGTCTTCAATATAATTGCAGGTATATTGTCAGGGCCCATAGCCTTTGCAGTATCCAGTGCCTTCAGTTGTTTATTGATATCACGTGGAGTGAATCGAATTGGCTGAAGAATGACATCTGTGATACAGAGGACCTCAGGAGATTGTCAAGGTGGATCACCCATTCGGCATTTCTGGCTGAAGATTATAGCAAATGCTTTCACATTACCTTTTGCACTGATGTGCAGGGTTTAGCTTTATTCAGGATGGGGATATCTGTGGTGTCTTCTCCTATTAGTTGTTTAATTGTCCACCGCCATTTAGGGTTGAATATGGCAAAATTGCAGAGTTTACATCTGATCAGTGTGTTGTGGGATTGCTTAGCTCTGTCCAGCATGTACTGATTTGCATGCAAGTAGCCCGGTGTTGTAGCTTCATTAGGTTGGCACCTCAGGTTTCGGTATGCCTGGTCCCTCTCCTGACATGCCATCTTCATTGAAACATAGAAAATAGGAGCAGGATGAGGCCATTTAGCACTTCAAGCCTGCTCCGCCATTCATTGTGATCATGGCTGATCACCCAACTCAATAGCCTAATCTTATTCCCCCCCCCCCCCCCCATTTCCTTTGATCCCCTATGCCCCAAGTACTATATCTAACTGCTTCTTGAAAACCTTTTGGTCTCAACTACTTGTTTCGGCACAGTGGTTAGCACTGCTGCCTTACAGCTCCAGGGACCTAGGCTCAATTCCGACCTCTGGTGACTGTGTGCGGATTTTGCACTTTCTCCCCTTGTCTGCGTGGGTTTCCTCCGGGTGCTCCAGTTTCCTCCCACAGTCCAAAAATGTACAGGTTAGGTGGATTGGCTGTGCTAAATTGCCCTTTGTGTCAAAAAGGTTAGGTTGGGTACTGGGTTATGAGGATAGGGTGGAGACGTGGGCTTAAGTAGGGAGCTCTTTCCAAGAGCCAGTGCAGATTTGATGGGCAGAATGGCCTTAACACAAGAACATAAGAACTAGGAGCAGGAGTAGGCCATCTGGCCCCTCGAGCCTGCTCCGCCATTCAATGAGATCATGGCTGATCTTTTGTGGACTCAGCTCCACTTTCCGGCCAGAACACCATAACCCTTAATCCCTTTATTCTTCAAAAGACTATCTATCTTTACCTTAAAAACATGTAATGAAGGAGCCTCAACTGCTTCACTGGGAAAGGAATTCCATAGATTCACAACCCTTTGAGTGAAGAAGTTCCTCCTAATCTCAGTCCTAAATCTACTTCCCTTTATTTTGAGGCTATGTCCCCTAGTTCTGCTGTCCCCCCTCATCCTTCTAAATTCCAACGAGTACAGTCCCAGTCTACTCAACCTCTCCTCATAATCCAACCCCTTCAGCTCTGGGATTAACCTGGTGAATCTCCTCTGCACACCCTCCAGTGCCAGTACGTCCTTTCTCAAGTAAGGAGACCAAAACGGAACACAATACTCCAGGTGTGGCCTCACTAACACCTTATACAATTGCAACATAACCTCCCTAGTCTTAAACTCCATCCCTCTAGCAATGAAGGACAAAATTCCATTTGCCTTCTTAATCACCTGTTGCACCTGTAAACCAACTTTCTGTGACTCATGCACTAGCACACCCAGGTCTCTCTGCACAGCGGCATGCTTTAATATTTTATCGTTTAAATAATAATCCCGTTTGCTGTTATTCCTACCAAAATGGATAACCTCACATTTGTCAACATTGTATTCCATCTGCCAGACCAGAGCCCATTCACTTAACCTATCCAAATCCCTCTGCAGACTTCCAGTATCCTCTGCACTTTTCGCTTTACCACTCATCTTAGTGTCATCTGCAAACTTGGACACATTGCCCTTGGTCCCCAACTCCAAATCATCTATGTAAATTGTGAACAATTGTGGGCCCAACACGGATCCCTGAGGGACACCACTAGCTACTGATTGCCAACCAGAGAAACACCCATTAATCCCCACTCTTTGCTTTCTATTAATTAACCAATCCTCTATCCATACTACTACTTTAACCTTAACGCCATGCATCTTTACCTTATGCAGCAACCTTTTGTGTGGCACCTTGTCAAAGGCTTTCTGGAAATCCAGATATACCACATCCATCGGCTCCCCGTTATCTACTGCACTGGTAATGTCCTCAGAAAATTCCACTAAATTAGTTAGGCATGACCTGCCCTTTATGAACCCATGCTGCGTCTGCCCAATGGGACAATTTCTATCCAGATGCCTCGCTATTTCTTCCTTGATGATAGATTCCAGCATCTTCCCTATTACCGAAGTTAAGTTCACTGGCCTATAATTTCCTGCTTTCTGCCTACCTCCTTTTTTAAACAGTGGTGTCACGTTTGCTAATTTCCGATCCACCGGGACCACCCCAGAGTTTAGTGAATTTCGGTAAATTATCACTAGTGCATCTGCAATTTCCCTAGCCATCTCTTTTAGCACTCTGGGATGCATTCTATCAGGGCCAGGAGACTTGTCTACCTTTAGCCCCATTAGCTTGCCCATCACTACCTCCTTAGTGATAACAATCCTCTCAAGGTCCTCACCTGTCATAGCTTCATTTCTATCAGTCACTGGCATGTTATTTGTGTCTTCCACTGTGAAGACCGACCCAAAAAACCTGTTCAGTTCCTCAGCCATTTCCTCATTTCCCATTATTCAAACTCCCTTCTCATCCTCTAAAGGACCAATATTTACCTTAGCCACTCTTTTTTGTTTTATATATTTGTAAAAACTTTTACTGTCTGTTTTTATATTCTGAGCAAGTTTACTCTCATACGCTTCTTTATAGCTTTTTTAGTAGCTTTCTGTTGCCCCCTAAAGATTTCCCAGTCCTCTAATCTCCCAGCAATCTTTGCCACTTTATATGCTTTTTCCTTCAATTTGATACTCTCCCTTATTTCCTTAGATATCCACGGTCGATTTTCCCTCTTTCTTCCGTCCTTCCTTTTTGTTGGTATAAACCTTTGTTGAGCACTGTGAAAAATCGCTTGGAAGATTCTCCACTGTTCCTCAACTGTTCCACCATAAAGTCTTTGCTCCCAGTCTACCTTAGCTAGTTCTTCTCTCATCCCATTGTAATTTCCTTTGTTTAAACACAAAACACTAGTATTTGATTTTACTTTCTCACCCTCCATCTGCATTTTAAATTCCACCATATTGTGATCGCTCCTTCCGAGAGGATCCCGAATTATGAGATCATGAATCAATCCTGTCTCATTACACAGGACAAGATCTAGGACCGCTTGTTCCCTCGTAGGTTCCATTACATACTGTTCCAGGAAACTATCGCGAATACATTCTATAAACTCCTCTTCAAGGTTGCCTTGACCGACCTGGTTAAACCAATCGACATGTAGATTAAAATCCCCCATGATAACTGCTGTACCATTTCTACATGCATCAGTTATTTCTTTGTTTATTGCCTGCCCCACCATAACGTTACTATTTGGTGGCCGATAAGACTACTCCTATCAGTGACTTTTTCGCCTTACTATTCCTGATTTCCACCCAAATGGATTCAACCTTATCCTCCATAGCACCGATGTCATCCCTTACTATTGCCCGGATGTCATCCTTAAATAACAGAGCAACACCACCTCCCTTACCATCCACTCTGTCCTTCCGAATAGTTTGATACCCTCGGATATTTAACTCCCAGTCGTGACCATCCTTTAACCATGTTTCAGTAATGGCCACTAAATCATAGTCATTTACGATGATTTGTGCCATCAACTCATTTACTTTATTCCGAATACTACGAGCATTCAGGTAAAGTACACTTATGTTGGTTTTTTTACCTCTGTTTTAAATCTTAACATCTCCAGTTTTATTCCTTTCGTTATTACTGGGCCTATTCACTGAGCTCCCCTCAGTCACTGTACCTTGTACTGTTGCCCTTTTAGATTTTTGACTATGTCTTCTCTGCCTTGCACTTTTCCCCTTACTGCCTTTTGCTTCTGTCCCTGTTTTACTACCTTCCAACTTCCTGCATCGGTTCCCATCCCCCTGCCACATTAGTTTAAACCCTCCCCAACAGCTCTAGAAAACACCCCCTAGGACATCGGTTCCAGTCCTGCCCAGGTGCAGACCGTCCGGTTTGTATTGGTCCCACCTCCCCCAGAACCGGTCCCAATGCCCCAGGAATTTGAATCCCTCCCTCTTGCACCATCTCTCGAGCCACGCATTCATCCTATCTATCCTGACATTCCTACTCTGACTAGCTCGTGGCACTGGTAGCAATCCTGAGATTACTACCTTTGAGGTCCTACTTTTTAGTTTAACTCCTAACTCCCTGAATTCCGCTTGTAGGACCTCATCCCGTTTTTTACCTATATCGTTGGTGCCTATGTGCACCACGACAGCTGGCTGTTAAACCCCCCCCCCCCCCCCCCCAGAATGTCCTGCAGCCACTCCGAGACATCCTTGACCCTTGCACCAGGGAGGCAACATACCATCCTGGAGTCTCGATTGCGTCCACAGTCCCCTTACGATCGAGTCCCCTATCACTATAGCCCTGCCATTTTTCTTCCTGCCCTGCTGTGCAGCAGAGCCAGCCACGGTGCCATGAACCTGGCTTCTGCTGCCTTCCCCTAGTGAGCCATCTCCCTCAACAGTATCCAAAGCGGTATATCTGTTTTGCAGGGAGATGACCGCAGGGGACACCTGCACTGCCTTCCTACTCTTGCTCTTTCTTTTGGTCACCCATTTTCTATCTCCCTCATTAATTTTCACCTGCGGTGTGACCAACTCGCTAAACGTGCTATCCACGACCTCCTCAGCATTGCGGATGCTCCAAAGTGAGTCCATCCGCAGCTCCAGAGCCGTCAAGCGGTCTAACAGGAGCTGCAACTGAACACACTTCTTTCACGTGAAAGAGCCAGGGGCAGTGGACGTGTCTCTGAGCTCCCACATCGCACACGAGGAGCATGACACGGGCCTGGGATCTCCTGCCATGTCTTAAACCTTAGGTAAACTTATACAACAACAATTTCAAAATAAAAATAAATAAATTAGACAATGAAAAGAAAAACTACTTACCAGTCACTTACCAGGGTTAAAAAGCACCTCCGAAAAAGCACCTTCTCTCACTCTGCACCGAATTACCTCACTGCACCAAATTACCAAGTTGCAATCCCACTCTAGGTGTGTTTCACTCAGGATGTGTCTCCTTGAAAAGCGCTAGCTTACTGAGTGCGCTTTCTGTCTGTCTTTTATGCAGACCTCAGCTAATCGATGACTCAAAAAATACCTAATACCTATGATTCTTCCTGTGGTAACTAGTTCCACAGGCCAGTCTCTCTGGGTGAAGACATTTCTCCTCACCTCTGTCCTAAATTGTCTACCCCGTATCCTCAGACTGTGACCCCTGGTTCTGGACACCCCCACCATGCAGGGACATCCTTCTTGCATCTACCCTTTTAGAATTTTATAGGTTTATATGAGATTTCCCCCCCCCCCCCTCATTCTTCTGAACCCCAGCAAATATAATCCTAACCGATTCAATCTCTCCTCATATGTCAGTCCCGCCACCCCAGGAATCAGTCCGGTAAACCTTCGCTGCACTCCCTCTAGAGCAAGAGCCCCTCAGATAAAGAGGCCAAAACTGCACACAATATTCCAGGTGTGGCCTAACCAAGGTCCTGCTCTTATATTCAAATTTTCTCGCAATTAAGGCCAGCACCGGTTGATTGTGGTTCAGTGACAGTCAGCAGGACCTGATGCCATAAGATCCCATGGGGCCTGAAGTCAATGTTGAAGCCTCCCAGGCAACACCCTCCCGACTCCTATACTACTGGATGGTCTGCACTGCCGATGGGACAGGATATACCCCGGGATGGTGACAGAGACATTGTCTATTAGGTGTGATTACACGAGTATGACTATGTCAGATTGTTATTTGACTAGTCTGTTGGACAGCTCTCCACAAGCCCCAGATGTTAGCGAGGTGGTCTTTGCAGGCTTGACAGGGATGGGTGTGCCATTGTCATTTCCAGTGCCTCGTCAATGCCAGGTGGTCTATCCAGTTTAATTCTCTATTGACTAAATACAGTCTGCTGCTGTGTTACTGACAATGCTGCCACCCCCTGTAGACATGGATCAATGAATCTGATGACTGTTCGATAGAGCAGTGTTCCGCTGCTATTTTTGACAAATAGCAGTCTCTCTCAGGCAAAGTGGAGCTGAAAGCAC
The DNA here is from genome assembly GCF_902713615.1 of Scyliorhinus canicula. Lineage (NCBI taxonomy): Eukaryota > Metazoa > Chordata > Chondrichthyes > Carcharhiniformes > Scyliorhinidae > Scyliorhinus > Scyliorhinus canicula. Next base: position 59,509,254 of record NC_052160.1, on the reverse strand, counting down.
ATCACATGAACAAACTGCATGATGTTGTCCAGTGTCCTTCACCAAGCACACCTATAGCTCTTTAAGGTTCGTGAGCAGGCTCTTAAACAAGACCATGTCCACTCAAGTTATTCAGGTTTTGTCAAAAAACAAAGATGTGCAACGGTTGTGTTTATTAATTGCATCATGCATTGACCAAACTTGCTGCCCATGACGGGGCTATTTCACTTTACTGATGAAGTAATCAAAGGGCAACTGGACCTATAACATCTAATTGCAGAACATGGCTTATGTGACTGCTATAAAAAACAGTCATAACATTTGGAGTATTTTACAACTCTGACTGACATTTATTACCAGATGAGAGAATGTATAATTCACACTGATGTTTGGTTCAGTTATCCTGTAGCCAATGCTTCTAACAAATCAAAAAATTACATTGTTTGTGAAACACTTTCAGTTGATTTGAGGACATAGTAAGTTGACATACAATTGCAAGCACCACCTTTCTTTCAACTTTCTTTATCGCCCCCCTCAGCGTGCCACCTCATGCAGTTGTCTTAATTGCCAACAGTGGACTCCCTGCTTGACCATTCTTTGCATGCATAGAGTGTCATTGAAACAGAAGGAGCCCATTCAGCCCCTCAAATCTGTACCACCATTCAGCTGGGTCATGATGATACACATCTTAACTCCACATACCACCTTGGTTCTATATCATTTAATACTCCTGTTTATCAAAAATCTGTCAATCTCAGTTTTGAAATGTTCAAGTAACCCCAACCTTTTGAGGGACAGAATTCTAGATTTCCACTCCTCATAATGTAAAGAAGTGTTTTCTGGCAGCACCGCTTAGCAGCCAGCATTAATTGTAACCTCTATTCCAGTGTTCTGGACTCACCCCACCAGTGGAAACAGTATCTATCTACCCCTTTCATCCTTTATAACGTCTCAATTAAATCACTCCTTAATCTTCTTTATTCAGAGAACATAAGGAGAGTTTATGAAACCTATTCTTCTCATTTAACTTGTAGTCCAATACACTATCTGAACAGCAGGTCATTACTGGCAGCTAAGTCCACCTCATTCAAACGTGCAGTTCCATCAAGGTTTGCCAGATAGGCCATCAGACTGCCAATCTGTTTCCACCTGCATGACCTGGGGCTATACAGATGGCTGCCACACCTCAAATGAGCAAATAGTCAAACTTTGAGCTCCCTGACTAAACCACAGAGTAAATATACAATAAAATGCAGATATCATTGGTATAAATCAGTGGGTTTCAAAGTCTTCCTTCTTAATACATTGTTTTACAAGTGGAACATTCTCAATTTCACAGATTCATAGCATTTCATTGAAACAAGACATGACCAAAGCATGATAAATACAGTGAATAACAATTTCAACATGTTGAGCCAGAACAGCCACAGCACAACAGCAGCTTGTCCTTTGTTTTTACAAACCCCCCCCACCCCCGAAGATTCACATGTTGATAATATGAAAAATGTACAAGTTTTGTGGCTAAAATACCCAGTTTCACAACACAAACGTGGAACATGTAAGATTTGATTAAACTGTGTTTGTTTATTCACTAGATGAAAAACATTGAATCTTTTCCTTTGAGCCCTAAACTTGAAAAAAGTAAACGTGCAAGTAGTGTCCAATCAAAAACTATTCCAAAACTCTAACTTAGTAATTTTTATTATATATAAAATTAAGCCACTAAGTGCTCAGCATTAGATACATTATTGATCGCTGTCTTTCAAGATTGTGCCATTACCAGAACCATTCCCTGACAACCACTCATTTCCAAACACTAAATTCTAATTTTCATCTTGAATATCAGAAAGGATGCACTCAAAATAAATAATCAATTGTTTCTTTTCCACATATTCCTATCACGTGTAAGGTCTTCCGTCCAACATCAACACCGAAATGTTTAAATGCACATCATGCCTTCTCCCAATCATGCTTTCTCCCCATGTTGCACAGTCATTAGCACTGCTACCTCTCAGCGGCAGGGACCTGGATTCGATTCTGGCCTTGGGTGACTGTCCGCCTGTATGGAGTTTTTGCACGCTCTCCTGTATGTGCATGGGTTTCCTCTGGGTGCTCAGGTTTGCTCCCACGGACCAAAGATATGCAGGTTAGGTGGGGTTGCGGGGAAAGGGCGGGGGGAGTGGGCCTAGGTAGGGTGCTCTGCCAGAGGGTCGGTGCAGACTCAACGGGCCGAATGGCCCTCTTCTAAACTGCAGGGATTTAATGGAAAAATTAAGTGCCTTTATGGTAGGAAACCTGATCATTAGTTCCTACCTTGTCCTTTCCTGCCCCTATTTAAAGTAAAATGGTTTTGGTCCGAACACATATTCAGCGACATTTGTTGGACTAAGTTAAGGTTGCCACAAAAATGTATTTTTGATTCCTAGGATGAAATTGGCTGTTATTTTCTTGAACTTGGTCTGAAAATTGAGATTGTTTCAGTAAAGTTAAACAGCAACAACAATATTTTGTGCATTATACAGCTACAACAATATTTTGTGCATGTTAAGTTAGTCTCAAGTAATTGATATTCTTTGTTCCGCTAATTAATAGATCAATTAAACCCAAGATGCTGAGCATCAGATCGACTCAAACCCATGCAAGTGAGCAGGTATGGCATCACTACAAGTTGTATACCTGGTTGCAGTCTTGCAGGACTAACAACAATAAAAAAGGCTGGACAGGAGTGCAAAAGAGGGATTAGGTCCTCTGTCCAAGGGGCTGAACTTAAAAAACATTTTGAGTTATTCTCCTCAGAACAAAAAGGAATGCCAACAATTTAAAATTACAGAAAAGATAAATGGTAGTAATGCAATTACTAGGTTTTTTAAAAAATTGATTCATGGGATCTGTGTGGCAATCGTAATTCTCAGCATTTAATACCCATGTCTAATTTCCCTTGAGGTGGTGACAGCGAACTGCCACTTTTAACCTCTGATGTCTGCATGATGTGGGGACACCCAGGTGCTGTTAGGGAGGGAGTTCCAAGTTTTCGATCCAGCAACAAAAGATCATTGGTATCTATCCAAATCAGGTTGATGCATGGCTTGGGAGGAAACTTGGAATAGTGGATTTTCTTGCAACTTTTGCCCTTTTTCTTTGTCAACAGTGGAGGTGGCAGGCTTGTGAGGTGCTGGGAATTAAAGTGTAGTGGAAATATATATTTTAACAAGACCTTATTTTCTCAAAAGAATCGTGGGGTAGGAATTTGAGGCAAATCAGTTACCTAAGAGGAAAAATTAGACCAACGCAAGTTCTGAAATGTAGTGATGTAAATTTAAGATTCAAAATAAAGAAATATGGTAAAATAATTTTAATAAATAAATAGATTGGTAAGACTTTACCACGGGTGACATTAATGCATCATACTGTAAATGGGTTTAATATCCTTTTCTAATTAATGGTCCTAGTTAACACAGCTGCGGAATGTCTATTAGATGCACTTTTGCTGAACTGCTTTGTCCCATCCTTGTGATGCTGCTCCAAACTCTACAAGTTGTGTGGGCAAGATGCTGCCCCATGGACACAAGAAAATTGACCAATATTTCTTGCTTATATAAATGAATGTCAATTTGGAACTAGGTTCAGATTGCTCAAACTTGCTTTCAAGAAGACCACAGCGATGGCTTTTATCTCATCAGTTTGGGATCCTCAGATACAGGGGCAAAGGGAAAGGGGGTCATGCTGGCATAGTGAGAGAAGGCTCGAGAGGATATAAATACTGGCACTCTCAGCTAATTTGAGGCAAGTAATCAGGGAACCAGGTAATTCTTGGGACACCCGGGTTCAAATGTCCAGGAAGACGTTGAAATTTGAATTCAATAAAAACTGTAATAACCATGAAACCAGGGCAGTACGGTGGCGCAGTGGTTAGCACTCACAGTGCTGAGGTCCCAGGTTCGATCCTGGCCCTCGGTCACTGTCAGTGTGGAGTTTTCACATTCTCCCCCTTTTTGCGTGGGTTTCGCCCCCACAACCCAAAAGATGTGCAGGGTAGGTGGATTGGTCACGCTAAATTGGAAAAATGAATTGGATACTCTAAGTTTATTTTAAAAAGATAACAACCATTGTAGATTGTTGTTTAAAATGATCACGTTCACTAATGTTCTTTTGGGAAGGAAATACGGCATCCTGAAATGTCACTGGTCTTTTAATAGTCTTTTTTTTAGATTATTGGTAAATGTTGAAAGGTCTATGTTGGAATCTCAACTTCTCTGACAATGTTCACTGAAGCATTCAGTGTACAAAGTCCAGCAATCACAGTAAAGCCAATGTCATTATACCAAGACCTTGAAACTAAACAAACTGTTAATAAACAAGCACCTAATACTTCCATCCAAAACTGTTATTTGCTATTTTAATGGACTCATCGAATGGCTAGCAGTAAATAGGTTAAATTAGCTGAGAAAGGCACTTTGCATCAATGCTTCTAATGCTGATCACATGGCCCAATTCCAAAGTCTAAATGTGTCCTAAAATTGGATGGAATGGTCAGCAGATGTAAACAAGCATCAAGATGTATCTTGCGGTACACAGTAACTTGATATTGGCACATGAACAATTGAATTATCTGTCACAGGAATGATTCTCTGTGGAAGATGGAGGAATACTCAAATTCCGAGTTACCAGAGTCATATCAATTGGCATACCACAACCAGAGCTAATAAAGCCAATGGTGCACAGCCAATGCCAGCCCCACATGCCCCGGAGTCACGACACAAATGAATTGACAAATAATTCTGATATAAACTTCCGAAATCTTTGCCCTTGCCTGCCCCAATAATTGCAGTCGCCAGGTTTAACACAATTACTGTTTATTTCTAACAGGATTAATGGTGAAATACGTAGATACAGCTGGTTAAATATTAATAAGTACCCAAATTACTGTAACATGACTCCCCCCAACATCCACACACACACAAGACAATCAGGGGGGGGGGGTGGAAATGTAAAGAGTCGTTGCTTCTTTTGATGTATCCTTGCACGCTTTCGCCACAGTCAACTTGGGAATCACAGTCCTTGTTTTGCTATCTATACACTCTCTGGTGCGACAGGGTCTCTGTTTCGACAGAGTCTCTGTTTCATTCGACTTTGCTCTCAGTTTGTGGCCTGCCTTCAGGCCCTGTGTTCAAGAATCCAACACCCGCAGGCTGATGATTGGAGGGAGAGAGTTAGCTGTATCTTTTTTGAAGAGGTTTAGCAGCTGCTTTCTGGAGAGGATATTTTACCTCCGCTGCCAGAATCAAAAGTAAAACTAAAATGGAACATCATGGTTCTGAGAAACATTCCAATGGGATAATATCCAATCACCACCTGATACTGGGCAGAGCACAACCTTCTGGGCTCATTCATTGGCCATCAGCCAAATCAATCAAACGGAGTCCCAGCCAATCTCTGTCATTGGTACCAGTCCACAATTAAAATCAGGACTGCCTTCTGGATCCTTCCATTTGAATTAAAGGCACAGGCCATGCTTTCTTCTGCTTGAATTAAAATGGCAGGTTGCCTGAAAGAAATCATCCATGAATCAACAATGTTACGGCAAAAGTAAAAGAAAAGGGAGTAACAAGGGAATAAACAAAATGGAACAGGAGGACCCTTACAATGCGTAAACAATCATTCTGAAAATATAGCAAACTTTACTCTGTTCAATACGACTCCAGTAGAGTTAAGAGAGAGAAAAGCAGTTTTGGGTTTGGGAGCATTTGTGGTTAATGGAAAATAACAAAGACAGAATGGCAACTTATAAAAAAGCTGTCACGATTGACATCATATTAGCTATTGGCAGGAAAGAGGCAACAATCGGTAGGAGTCCCACTTCAGATGACATCTCAATATCAATTGATACCAACAGTTCACCAATGCATCAGTCCAAGTACTCCAGTTGCAAAATCCTTGAACATGTTACCTCCTAAATTCCTGTCCACCTTTCCCACAATCTATTTCAATTTCAGATTTACGGCCCTGTCACAGCTCGGGAATGATCCTGATCAAAGCCACAAATGAAAGCTGTGACTATGACAATGGTGCATCATCTTCTCATCACCTATCTGCAGCCTTTGACATAGCCAAACCAAATATCTCCCACCCTTATTTATCCAATTGTCACGAGAGCATCTCTGGCAACAGCTTTTCTTCCTGTCTCAATAGGTATCTTTGGGATCGCCAAAGGTCTCTCCTCGGTCTCCTTTGCTCCCCTTTAAAGCTGTCCAGCCTCCTTCCATGTATACATTGATGGCGCACAGTTCTAGATCTCCAGCATCCTCCAGTGTCTGACATGGTCGTGCAATTTTCTCCAGGTAAACATTAAATCCTATGCCATTGCCTTCAGCCCCATCACTAATTTACATTCTCTTTGCCACTAATTCCATTCTCCCCGCTAGCCACCAACTCGGGCTAAAAGAGACTGCTCAAAACCTCCTTCACTGTCCTATTTGACAATTATCCAGCCCACTTTTTCTGACCGCTCTCTTCGGTTAGTAACTATTCAGCTTTGATTGCACTTCTGTGTACACTCCTAAGCACCAGCTTAAGACATTTCCCAATAGTTCCCCTGTCCGCCATTATCGCCGCTGGTGGTTGCAGTAGGAATGACGAACAAGCAGTTTTGTGGCAAATTATTTGATTGCATGTTGTAATTTGAGAACAGTATGAGGTGGCTAACAAGAGTGGCAGTGTGAATAAGTACAAGGACAATCATGCAGGGATAGAGGAGAAGTTGCAAATTTAGCATCATTCAGTTCCAATATCTGGGCCACAGCCCAAATACAGTGTTTTTCTCTTCATTTGCGAACATTAACCATCAGCATTTGGCAAAGGGAGAAAATTTACATCAGATGAACAGTGATAATCAAAATTCTAGATTGCAGAAATGCAAGCCAAACGAATTTGCCCAAAAGTAACCTCACCAGCACAGGCCTATGGCGGTAATAATTTTGCTACTTAAAATGTACACATGCCTCGACAAGTCTATTAGCATGACATCAGAGATTATTTCAAATTTATATTTTACTGTAACTTATTGGAAATATATATATAGGAAACTACCAGATATTCCAAGCACCCACTTCCTTCAAGCAGAACAGCTGACTTTTTTATGTGAAGAAAAGCTGATATAACACAGGACTATTCAAACCCGTGGTCTTTCTGGGGTAATTAAGTTGCTAAAAAATTAGCTTCAGGCAAAATTTCTTTCACTGGCTTATCGCATGGGATCTGGGGTAGCCAGCAGCATCACCAAAATGAACACACTTGGTTGGCTGAAACCAGTTGGAAAGAATCATGAACCAGTGCCATTAGCAGACATTGTTATATAAAAGGTTGGTTTAGCTGTAGACCGGGGAGCTCTGTGGGCCCTGTGCAAGTAATGCTTACATGAATGCTCATTAATTTATCCCCATTACAAGCTGCCAATGCTGATCTGGGTGCTCAGATTTAACTATCAGTGAGCAGAGCTGATAATACACCTTTAGACCTACAGATTTAAAACCTGAAGAAGCTTAAAAAATTAGGGAATAAAAGTAGCCGCAAGTATTTCATCAAAATTCCCCAGGCCAGAACATCAGGATTGCCATAGCACACTTTGGATGGCCCAGTTTTACAAAGAATATGAAAACAGAATCACAACATTTTGCTATTTTCCTGGGATATGCAGATCTTTGAGGCATTTAGAACTTACAGACTGAATGCATGTTTGAACCACACAGACTAGGAGGGTCTTGGTGCTGATTTCCCCAGCGCATAACTCTCGAGTGGTTGAGAACCATATCATTCAAAGTTCCTGCCCCCAACCACCATCCACTGAGACCTATAGAAGTGTGCTAAATATGGTAACTGATGAGGACAGAATGGTTGCATAGTTGAATAGTCTGCCAACAAGTCCTGCCAGGGTTTTCAGCAAAGGGATCAAGTTGGAAAGAAAAACAAAACATTTTACCGTAGAAATTTCCGACTGCTAGGTAAATGCATCTCCTGGTACAGTATTGAACTAATTGGACCATCAAGGTCCCCAGTTCGATCCTTCATTGGTTCTGAAGTAACTTATTTCAGTTACAACAGCAATGAGACAACCTTAGCCCCAAGTGCACTTGGCCTATCGAGGGAGAAATCCAGCCAATAGTAACATTCTAGGTAAATCCTTCTGGAAAGCATGGCTGGCATTGGTCACGGATCAAATAGACAGTGACATCTTACAATGTAAGTGTAGAAAATTGTAACTTGTTTAAAGTACTAGAAAGGTGCATGAAGAGCCATGCCCCAACTTAACAACTGCAGCACAGGAAACCTCAATTTTCATACGCCCACCTACACCAGTATAGGCAAGCTGTTCAGATGCCTATTTTGTCCTTGGCAACTATCTACAACTTGGGATTTTGTAATCATGTTCAACGTGTTATATAAACGCAAGGCACTTCACAGTGTTATAAAGCAAAGGTTGACACCGAGCTACAGACATACGTATTAGGACAGATGGCTAAAAGTTTTGTTAAAGCAGCAGGTTTTAAGCAGCATCTGAAAGGAGGAAAAGAGGGTAGGGACTTTCAGGGAGGGAATCCCAGAACTTAACGCCTTGGCATCTGAAGGCTTGGCAACCAATGTGGAGCAATTAAAATCGGGGTTTCTCAAGAGGTCAGAATTAGAGCAAGGCGATATCAGAGGGTTGTGGCGCTGGAGGTTGGAGATAGTAGGTGGCAAGGTCACAAAGGGATTCAAAAATAAGGATGAGAATTTTAAATTGGAGGTTGAGAAAAGAATCTCTGTGAATCTTTCCATTAATTACCTCGACAAAACAAATCCACAGATCTCAAAATAAAATCTATAACTGACTTAGGGATGCAGTTTACTGGCTAAATTTCCCGATGTATTGAGATTTTGGGCAGTGCTTGGGTTGGGAATGAAGAGCGCGCTGCAGAGATAAATGATAGAATTTAACTTTAAAACACTTTCCCACCATCATCCACCATGATCGTGCATGCTCAAAATAAATTGCACTTCCAAGGCACAAAATACATATTGCTTTACCATGGCTATTGTAATACAATCTTATAGCAAAAGACTTCACAACCTATCGGTCAGGAATGAGAAGAGATAGGTAGAGTGGACCCACATTCTCTGGAATTCAGAACAATGAGAGGGCTTGATAGGTTAAGATACTGAGACAGTCTGTGGCTGGAGAGTTGAGAAATAGGGATCATAGTCTAATACAAAATGGCCATTTGCTATTTCCCATAACAAATTTCATAAAATTTATCACGGATTGTCTTCAGAAGCTGAATTTCCTCTGCTAGGGGAAATCCAGAATGAGAGAGAGCATGAATTTAAAATAGGCAATTTGGGAACAAAATCCATGATACACAAAAAGCAGTTCATACAGCACCAGCCTGCGTCCCTACCATGCCTTCAGTTGGAATCAATCATAAAAGTGCTTCAAGACTGGCACAGTTTACGCCCATGTTTGTAACAAATAACAATGTTTACTGATTTTTTGGGGTATTATTACATTTCTTTTGTAAAGTTTGTCATGAAATTATTCTGGTGCAACAAATGCTAACTTAGTATACGGACTGTACTATATTTTTTAATAGTTAGGTTTGTTTCTGCCTCAGCTAATTTCAACGGTTGGCCGACTGTAACCACCTGGGTTGGCCACTTCCCGACTTTAAAATGGAGATTCGCTAAGAATGCAGGGAAATTCAGCCAAGGACAGAAAAACAAGCAGGTGCAAAATCTTCTGTATATTAGAACTTGCAGAACCCAGACAGCACTGAAACTGACGACCATCTACATATTGATGAGCGATCCCCGGGAACAATTGAAACAGTTAAGATAATCGAGGCCAAGCCAGACTCCTCGGCACCAGCAGAAGCCAAGACAAAGGAAGGCCAACGGACACTTAGGAACCGCCCAGCGATCAGGGAACAGCTCCAGTATTGGAGAAATCAATCCAAGTGATCAGAACTCAGTCCAATCACTTGGAACCAGGTACAGGGTCCGCCCACAAGGGCACAAAACCCCATGGGACTATAAAATAGAGTCCCCAAGTTCAGTTTGTCCTTCTTGGCAGCTCTCAAAGAACTCGGCCATGACTCACAACTCTGAGAGACTTGCCTAGCAGCTGCACCAACCAAGTAAGTGTCCAGTCAACGCACGCTACGAGATAGGCGCTCCTAACCCTTAGTCCATACCAGCTGGAAGCCTGCAGACTCAGGATCGAACACTGAAAGCTAAGTATTGGCCTGTTAGTGTTAGAAATAGCCTAGTGAATAGTATTTTATGCATGAGTAGCGATTGACTGTGTATATAATAAATGTGTTTTGATTTGCACCTTACTAACTGTGTATTGAGTTATTGATCAGCACTTGAACTTGAACCTCGTGGTGGTATCATAAAGATACCTGGCGACTCTAGAGCAAAGGTTATAAAACAGAGCAATTAGGTGTAAAGCACACTTAACAAAATTAGCAACACGACTATGTTTTGCGAACTTGGATCACAGATCATTTGGAGCTTTTAGCCTGTGTCTTGAAGCAGAAATAGGAAATCAACAAGTCAACATTCTCTCGGAAGGCTTCCTGGTACTGATTATTTGCAGTTTAAGTTTATGAGGTATTTTGCAAACATTTTCACGTTATTTGAGGTATGCAACAGAATACTACCAATTCCAACTGCGCAAGAGGCGACAGGTTCAGACAAATAAGCTTAGGACTGATGGTGTAAACGACTACTTCGGTCAAGTTGATCAACAGCTAGAACAGATCACCAGGAACAGTGGCTAAATAAAGCAAGGAACACTGGATTAATTTCAGCAGCTGAGCACTTAACTAGCAGGGGGTTGAGCTGTTATTCTGGAAGGGCGAGATCAAATGGAATGAAGCTCTACAAAACCTATCTGGTGATTATGTGATGAGTCTGTGTTCAGACAAGCAACTTGTCTGCACCAGTGATTTACTGTGCGGCAAACTCGTTCAAAATACAAAGCAGAGCTCGCTTGCTGTGGCAATACAATTTTTTTATGCACAGTATACGCACTTTTAGTCATTTTAACATCTTGGGCTCATTTCAAACACACCTTGATTCAGATCACAGATCTGAAGTGCTACACTTAATACAAGTCCCACCAAGATATTCAAGCTTCAGCATTTTACTGATTTCTCTTTCTCCTCTCCCTTTATATTTAAGGGGTAGGTATATTTAACATATCAATACTACTGCATAATACCTTCAATCAGTGCTCTTTAGCACAATACTAAAACTCCTAATTCATCACCTCAAACTATTCTGTTATACCTCTCCTCCCACCAATGAAAGATCCATAATCATACGTAGGTCTCAGACATCAGGAGAGTACGGCGTTATTCTGCAAACTGCACAAGGCAATTGGACAGCATAGTCTGGTCCTGTATTTCCTCATTGTTCACAAGATAACTCAGTGTACGGCAAAATGTGATAAATTATCAAAATAAAATTAAGTACATATTGTCCAGGTACCTCCAATTGGTCTTTCTTATGAGAAGCGAGCCCAGGATCCCATTTCCCTCAATTTCCTCACAGTTGGAAAAAGATTAAGTAGGAAAAGCAATGTCACCAAAACCATAATGTTCACTATATAAACAATGGAATTTGCACACAAATCCAATGTACGTATCCCTATTCAGCATAAAACCACTCTGGGAGAAAAATATCTTAGTCACCCATGACCTCCTCCATGGTCTCTCTTGCTCCTCCTCCCATGCTTTAATTCATTGCACAGGTGAAGAGAAAGCACAAGAGAGTTAACTTAGTAATTTATATCATTGCTGATGAAAGGCTTTGCTGTGTATAAATGGGCGGCTGCATTTCCTACATTACAAGTTACGTTTTTAAAAATACAATGACAAAGAATCAAAAGTACACATTACCCCCCCCCCCCCAAACAGTAAACTAAACCGGTGACTAGCTCTTTAAAAAAAAATCAGTGTCTGTCATCTTCCGTAGAAATCTTCGCCGACCCCCTAAAGGTGTACTTGAACTTCTCCAAATGTTATTAAAAATAAATTTAGAGTACCCAATTCTTTTTTTCAAGGGGCAATTTATTGTGGCCAACTCACCTACCCTGCACATCTTTGGGTTGTGGGGGCGAAACGTGAAAATTCCATATGGACAGTGACCTGGGACCCAACCCGGGTCCTTGGTGCTGTGAGGCAGCAGTGCTAACCACTGGACCACCGTTGCGCTCCAAACCTCTCCAAATGTAAGAACGATATGAAGTCACCCAACCAAGCCGAGGCACTGGGCGGAGTAGAAGACTCCACCCAAGGAGAACTCGCCTCCAGGCTCTAAATGAGGCAAAGGCGAGGATATCCGCCTTCATCCCTGTCTGCAGCACTGGCGAGTCTGGTACCCCACAAATGGCCACCAGCGGACATGGCTCCAGACGGACATTATATATCTCTGAAATGGTGTTGCAGAAAGAGACCCAACAGTTTACTAACTTGGTACAGCACTAGAACATGAGTGTGGTTAGCCGGTCCCTCAGAACAACGCTCAGACCTGTCCTCCTCCCCAGAGAAAATTCCGCTCATCCTCGCCCTGGTCAGATGAGCCCTGTGCAGCACCTTGAACTGGATCAGACTAAGCCGAGCACAAGAGGACATGGAGTTGATCCTGTGAAGAGTTTCACTCCATGCCTCATCATCTAGAATAAGGCCCATTTCACCTATACGTCATTCAACGGAGCCGACTCCGCTGATATGACCGAAATAATCCCCCCACCAGACCTGGCCAAAGACAAAATCCTCTTCAACAGGGAGGATGGTGCGATGAGGAAAGAGGGAAAAGCCTTGTCAGAAAAGTCACGAATTTAAACAGATTGGAGCAAGGGAGTTGAAATTTCTGACAGCTCCTTCAAGCTGGCAAACCTTCCCTCCATGAAGTGCTCAAACCTCTTCAAACCCCTCCGCTCCCATGACTGAAACATTGATTCTAGACCCACTGGCAAAATGAGGTGATTATTGCAGATAGGGGCCAGTAAAGACAGGGAAATAAGTTTAAAATGCTTTCTGAACTGCTTTCTGATTCTCAGGATGGACACCACGGCCAGATTAGAGGAAAATCTTGCTTGAGAAAATGGCAGCAATACACCAGGGCTACAACCCTCACTTTTGCCTCCATAAAGGAACCTGGATCACTAAACCACTCCTGTGCCTTCTCAATATTGGCTGCCCAATAATAAAATAATAAATTGGGTAAAGCCAAATCTCCTGATTGCCTCTCTCTCCGAAGGAAGGCCCTACGGATCCTTGGGATCTTACCCAGCCACCCTAATAAATGAACTTATTAACTTTGACAAAAAAAGGACGTGGGGAACAGAGACACTTTGGAAAAAATAAAAATATCGGGAGCACATTCATCTTAATAGTCTGGATCCTGCCTGCCAAGGTCAGAGGGAGGTTATCCCACTTCTGTAAGTCAGCTTTAACCCCATTAATCAAACTAGTATAATTTATGATGCCAGGCCCAATCATGGGCCACCCAGAATAACCAGGAAGTATTCGCTGTCATCCAGATTCAACTTATTTATACCCAGAGAAGGATCCAAAACTCCCAAGCAGCTTTGTTATCTCACCCAGTGTGAATACGGGGTTTGCAATATAAAGAAGCAGGTCATCCGCGTTCAAGGCCACCCTGTGCTCCACCCCTACCCAATTAATCCCCTTAAAATCCATGCTCTATGGTAAGCAGTTCTATTGCCAGAGCAAACAAAAGCGGAGACAATGGACATCCCTGCCTCGTGCTCCTATTCAGAAGAAAGTAGTTCAAATGCAAACCATTTGTGTGAACACAAGCAGTGGGGGTCCTATGCAATAAACAAATCCAGGATATAAATTTTTGCCCAAATCCAAACCTCCCAAGAATTTCAAAAGAGATATCACCACTCCACCCAATCAAACGCCTTTTCAGTGTCTAGAGAAATAATCACCTCAGGTTCAGGCACCAAAGAGGGGGAAGAGAACGGCATTTAACAGACAACATATATTGGCCGACAATTGCCAACCCTTGATGAAGTCTGTCTGGTCTCCGAGATCACCTCTGGGAGGCAGGGCTCCAACCGCAGTGCCAGCACTTTTGCAAGTAACTTAGTGTCCGTATTTCAAAGTGAAATTGGTCGATATGATCCACATTATATTGGGTCCTTGTCTTTCTTTAGGATCAGGGAAATCAAGGCCTGCGCAAGTGTAACAGGCAATGAACCCTGAGACAAGGAATTGTTGAACACATCTAAAATTAAAGAGATGAACTGTTCCACAAACTTCTTATAAAACTCAAATGGAAAGCCATCACAGTCAGGGGTTTTACTCGTCTGCATCAACCCAATGCATTTCCTCATTTCATCTGGGCCCAAAGAGGATTTCAACTCTTCCAGCCTCTTCCCCTCCATCACTGGGATGGATAACCCATCCAAAAAGTCCACCATCAGCCAGGGGCTCCGATCTATAGAGATCCCGATAAAACATTTCAAAAGCCACACTGACCTGAGGTGGGCGGAAACCAGGCTGCCACTGAGTCCCGCATCTGCACAATCTCCCAGGAAGCTGTCTGCCACCTCGGCCAGTGAGCTAAAAGGCGACTGGCCTTCTCCCAGTGTTCATAAAATACACCCTTCGAATGTCGCAGTTGGCCCACCGCCTTTCATTGAACTTAATATATTTCCCAAAGGCAGTGGTCATGCATTCACAAAATCTCTTGTCCATTAATAATGCCGTATCCAATGTCCATGGCGGATGTTGGAAGGACCCGACTCTAGTGCCAAATCAACAAAATGTGGTGCATTGTCTGGAATCTCAATCGCCAAGTAACCTGCCCCCTCCACAGGAGACACCAATCCACCACAAAAAGTCAATATGCGAGCGTGGACATGGGAAGAAAAGGAAAAATCTTCATCACCCGGGTGCAAACAAAATGCTACAGATCTGCCCCCTGATCTGTTCCATGAAAACCAGCAACGCCTTGCCCACCCCTGATGGAGTCAGAGATTTGGGCCTGCACTGAACCATCCGGGAGTCCAGAACACCATTGTGCCACCGTGCCAACCCAGGGATCAGCCATTTATGAATGAAAAACAATTCCTTTACTCAGAAGATTGTGGAAATTTCTACCTCAGATGGTGGGCATACTCACTCGTTGCCTATATTCAAGGCTGACATCAATAGATTTTTGGTCTCAAGGGAAATCAAAGAATATTGTGACCAAGCGATAAAGCAATGTCCAATGTCAGCTGAGATCTAATTGAATGACGGAGCAAGCTAAAGGGGCCAAATGGCCTGACCCTCACCTTATTCCGCAACTCTTTCCCTTTAAGCACACAAACATAAAACACTGGATGGGAGTTAAAGTAGTAGGTGTATTTAACATATTAATACAAATGCATAATACCTTCAAACCAGTGATCTTTCGTGCAGACTGAACATTCTTGAATTCAGCACCCCAAATTATTCTATTCTACTCCCACCAATGAAAGATCTGTAGCCATGAGTGTATCATCCTTGCCAGGCAAAAAGACTATAATTGTACTGTGGGTCATTCATCACGTTGATATGGAGGCAGTAAGATAATTTCACACGTCCGTTATTGCATTGGAATTCTGGTAAAGAATATAAAAATGGCCGGTGTTCACTTTCCCTGATTTGCTTTTACTGGACTATTTTCCATTATTTCCAAATGATTCCACCGAAGGCAGAAAATTGATAAACCAACCAAACTATTTTTTTCCCGAATTTGCAGTTTCTACAAAAGAATTCCACTTAAAAAGGCTGATATGAGCCCGAGCTAAAATTCTCGATGTCGGGTGTTTGAACAATGGCAATCAATCCTTTACTTTTGAACCCAGGGACATAAATTTGGACGCATTTTATTTCCAAATTTCCTGCAACACCCACACAGTATGCATTCCGATTCCACTCACGCAACTCAGGATAGACAAGCTGTGGTTTCTGAGCATAATTTGCAGTTCAGCAGACAATGCACAGCTAATTGCCAGTTTGATTTTCTCTGCCGTTCTCTAGCATTAACTTTTTTCCACTTACGATTAAAACAAATCTCACTTTCAGCAACTTTTTAACACAGGGAAAAGCAGGTTTTGGATTCCCAATTTACTTAAACCCAGTACAAAAACATTAATACTGCTCTTTTCCTTAAAAAAAAATTCAGCCGCAGGGTTGGTCTCCACATTATCCAATGTGGAGCGCAGAGTCAAAAATGAATTGCAAAGATTCTTGCTGTAGTGATGCTAATTGAGACACAGCTACTTAATTAGGACACGATTAAGTTCTGTGTCAGGATTAATATGCACTGTTGTGATAAATCTGCCTGTACAGCTAAGATGTATGGACGTTCAGAAGGAGTGGCTTGTTTTGCTTTCATTAATCATCGCTCCAAAAAAAAAAGCAATAAGTCACTGTTTACAAATGTAACATACAGTTCAGTGCAACTCAAAGGAGACCAGGGCACACCAAGAGCCCATGGGGGACTGCTTTCAAAACTAAACATTTGTTGCAGCAAGCAAAAGCAGTAAACAATTTGAGATCCCACAAACAGCAAATGAATCAAACAGGAAAATCTATTTTTGCTGGTGCTGCTTTAAGGAGAAATGCTGGCCACGACACTGGAAGACGTGGCAAAGAAGCCTTATCATCTGATCATTGGAGAAACACTTCATATTTCTCCTGGGACGTACATAGAAGATAAAGTGAAAGCCAACAGAGCCAATAGCACCTTGACCATTATCCAGGATCAGCCCAATGCCCAGCATGGCCTCAGGTTTAGCAAGCACCTGCCAGAATTGGGGGAAGTAAGAACAAGTTACATATCATCTGTCGGTTTCCGAGCCAAGGCTGACGCGACAATGAGTTCATAAAAATTCAAGTATCGGAGATGCCCATGATGTGCAACGGCCGGAACAATGATTCAAAGAGGAGGAATGGCCTTCACAGTCGACCAGAGACTAAAGAGCAGTGGGTGCCAGGATGCAGGGCTCAGGAAGATTCCCATGGGAGGAAAATAATCACCGGCACAGAGCACGCCGACGCCTCTCATCAAAGAGCCGGTTAATATTTAGGCCATGACAGTGAATGACAAGAGAGAGGGGTGACTTTCTTCTCAGTTCGGATGAAGATTATTGATCTGAAACATTAACTGATTCTCTCTCCACGGAAGCTGTGTAAACTGCTGAGTATTTCCAATATTTTCTGCTTTTATACCCAACCTTTTCAGACACTTTCTACATACGACCTCTGGCCGATTTTCTCCTTCCGAACCCAAAATCCACAACTAAATGTCGCAACCTTACTGCCTCTGAACAAGTCAAGAATTAAATCTACAAACCGTATGTCTGTATAGTTCACCAGGGCAGCAAGGTGTTTTTGTCAAGGCTTGATTTTAAAACTATTAGAAATTCTTCACGTGTGTTGCAGGACACAGTACAGTTCCAGTCTGGCTGTAAATTATGACTCAACAAAGAGGTGGTGGTCATTTTTTACATTTTGAAAACATAACCCTGTTAGTGGAGTACGTCGATCAGGTGCTTGATTAATAAGGGGGCCAGAGGTTATGGAGTGAAGGCAGGAGAATGGGGATGAGAAAAATATCAGCCATGATTGAATGGCGGAACAGACTCGATGGGCCTAATTCTGCTCCTATGTCTTATGGTCTTGATGCAAGTCAAGCTACATGTGATTCCAAGCACCTTTCATTTAAAAAACAATTCAGAGGGCAGCACGGTGGCCTAGTGGTTAACACAGCTGCCTCACGGAGCTGAGGTCCCAAGTTCAATCCCGGCTCTGGGTCACTGTCCGTGTGGAGTTTGCACATTCTCCCCGTGTCTGCGTGGGTTTCGCCCACACAACCCAAAAATGTGCAGAGTAGGTGGATTGGCCACACTAAATTGCCTCTTAATTGGAAAAATAATTGGGTAATCTAAATTTATTTTTAAAAAAAGAAAAAAAAACAATTCAGAACAAAGTCAGCATATCCTGTGCCGTAACTTGTCGTGCAATCAAAATTCCCTTGCAAAGAAAGAATGCACAATTAATTGGGAAAAAATGGGCCCATGAAGTGTATATATTTTAGACATCTAAAAGCAGATATACTCATTGGCTGCCTGTATCGTGTTCCATCCTTGGACAAATATAAACACGACTTTTGAGAGAGCAGGCCAGGTACAGCCTTTGAATTGTTTTGAGCATTAACGTCTTCTCTTGTGCTGGGAACTTGGATGCAGTACAGCATTCCATTTGGAAGGTGGGGAGGCAGCATGAGGAATAAACATGAACAGATTGGTCCCACATAACTACGTCAGCGGAACCAGGAATAGAAAGTAAAACGACAGATGGGTCATTTGTATCAAAACATTTTTAGCCCCCTTAGATTACAGAGCAGCCTTTCCGAACACTGGTCACATTTTAAAGAACAGACAGCATCACACTCAGCATGGTCAAATCAATCCAACAACTTCAGAGTTCTTAATGTAAACAAAAATGAATGTGTTTCTCGACATCCTGATGACTTCCTGACCATGATAGACATGGGGCTGGGACTGGAGGCATGGTGGGGGATATTGGGGGGGGGGGGGGGGGGGGGGGGGGCACACACTGGTGGAAGTGAGCCATGGCCACGGGGGGGGGGGGGGTTGAAGGGGGGCCAAGGGGGGTTTGGAAGGGGGCCATGGGGGGGGGGGTGTGAGAAGGGGGCCACAGGGGGGGGGGGGAAGGGGGCCGGGGGGGGGGTGAAAAGGGGGCCACGGGGGGTGTGTGTGTGTGTGTGAAAAGGGGGCCACGGGGGGGTGAGAAGGGGGACGGGGGGGGTGAGAAGGAGGCCACGGAGGGGGGGGGGTGAGAAGGGGGCCACGGGGGGGGGGGTGAGAAGGGGGCCACGGGGAGGTGAGAAGGGGGCCACGGGGAGGTGAGAAGGGGGCCACGGGGAGGTGAGAAGGGGGCCACGGGGAGGTGAGAAGGGGGCCACGGGGAGGGGGGGTGAGATGGGGGCCACGAGGGGGGGGTGAGAAGGGGGCCACGGGGGGGGGGGGGGGTGAGAAGGGGGCCACGGGGGGGGGGGGGGGATGAGAAGGGGGCCACCGGGGGGTGTGTGTGTGTGTGTGTGAAAAGGGGGCAACGGGGGGGGGGTGAGAAGGGGGACGGGGGGGGTGAGAAGGAGGCCACGGAGGGGGGGGGTGAGAAGGGGGCCACGGGGGGGGGGGGAGAAGGGGGCCACGGGGAGGTGAGAAGGGGGCCACGGGGGGGGTGAGAAGGGGGCCACGGGGGGGGGGTGAGATGGGGGCCACGAGGGGGGGGGTGAGAAGGGGGCCACGGGGGGGGGGGGGGGTGAGAAGGGGGCCACGGGGGGGGGGGGGTGAGAAGGGGGCCACGGGGGGGGGGGTGAGAAGGGGGCCACGGGGGGGGGGGTGAGAAGGGGGCCACCGGGGGGGGGGTGAGAAGGGGGCCACGGGGGGGGTTGAAGGGGGCCCAAGGGGGGTTTGGAAGGGGGCCATGGGGGGGGTGGGGTGTGAGAAGGGGGCCACGGGGGGGGTGAGAAGGGGGCCGGGGGGGGGGGGGGGGGGAGTGAAAAGTGGGCCACGGGGGGTGTGTGTGTGTGTGAAAAGGGGGCCACGGGGGGGTGAGAAGGGGGACGGGGGGGTGAGAAGGAGGCCACGGAGGGGGGGGGGTGAGAAGGGGGCCACGGGGGGGGTGAGAAGGGGGCCACGGGGGGGGTGAGAAGGGGGCCACGGGGGGGGTGAGAAGGGGGCCACGGGGAGGTGAGAAGGGGGCCACGGGGAGGTGAGAAGGGGGCCACGGGGAGGTGAGAAGGGGGCCACGGGGAGGTGAGAAGGGGGCCACGGGGAGGTGAGAAGGGGGCCACGGGGAGGTGAGAAGGGGGCCACGGGGAGGTGAGAAGGGGGCCACGGGGAGGTGAGAAGGGGGCCACGGGGAGGTGTGAGAAGGGGGCCACGGGGAGGGGTGAGAAGGGGGCCACGGGGAGGGGTGAGATGGGGGCCACGAGGGGGGGTTAGATGGGGGCCACGAGGGGGGGGGGGGGTGAGAAGGGGGCCATGGGGGGGGGGGGGGTGAGTAGGGGGCCACGGGGGGGGGGGGGGTGAGAAGGGGGCCACGGGGGGGGGGGGGGGGTGAGAAGGGGGCCACGGGGGGGGTGAGATGGGGGCCACGAGGGGGGGGGGTGAGAAGGGGGCCACGGGGGGGGTGAGAAGGGGGCCACGGGGGGGGGGGTGAGAAGGGGGCCACGGGGGGGGGGGGTGAGAAGGGGGCCACGGGGGGGGGGGGGGGGTGAGTAGGGGGCCAGGGGGGGGGGGGGGTGAGAAGGGGGCCACGGGGGGGGGGGGGGGGGGGGGGTGAGAAGGGGGGGGGGGGGGGGGGTGAGAAGGGGGCCACGGGGGGGGGGGTGAGATGGGGGCCACGGGGGGGGGGGGGGTGAGATGGGGGCCACGGGGGGGGGTGGGTGAGAAGGGGGCCACTGGGGGGGGGGTGGGTGAGAAGGGGGCCACGGGGGGGGGGGGTGAGAAGGGGGCCACGGGGGGGGGGGGTGAGAAGGGGGCCACGGGGGGGGGGGTGAGAAGGGGGCCACGGGGGGGGGGGGTGAGAAGGGGGCCACGGGGAGGGTGAGAAGGGGGCCGCCGGGGCCCGCAAGGGGGTCGACGGGGCCGCAAGGGGGTCGACGGGGCCGCAAGGGGGTCGACGGGGGCGAAAGGGGGTCGACGGGGGCGAAAGGGCGTCGACGGGGGCGAAAGGGCGTCGACGGGGGCGAAAGGGCGTCGACGGGGGCGAAAGGGCGTCGACGGGGGCGAAAGGGCGTCGACGGGGGCGAAAGGGCGTCGACGGGGGCGAAAGGGCGTCGACGGGGGCGAAAGGGCGTCGACGGGGGCGAAAGGGCGTCGACGGGGCCGCAAGGGGGTCGACGGGGCCGCAAGGGGGTCGACGGGGCCGCAAGGGGGTCGACGGGGCCGCAAGGGGGTCGACGGGGCCGCAAGGGGGTCGACGGGGGGAGAAGGGGGGCTATGGGGCTGGAAGGGGGGGCGATGGGGCTGGAAGGGGGGCTATTGGGCTGGAAGGGGGGCTATTGGGCTGGAAGGGGGGCTATTGGGCTGGAAGGGGGGCGATGGAGGTAGAAGGGGGCGATGGGGGTAGAAGGGGGCGATGGGGGTAGAAGGGGGCGATGGGGGTAGAAGGGGGCGATGGGGGTAGAAGGGGGCGATGGGGGTAGAAGGGGGCGATGGGGGTAGCAGGGGGCGATGGGGGTAGAAGGGGGGCGATGGGGGTAGA
The DNA here is from genome assembly GCF_902713615.1 of Scyliorhinus canicula. Lineage (NCBI taxonomy): Eukaryota > Metazoa > Chordata > Chondrichthyes > Carcharhiniformes > Scyliorhinidae > Scyliorhinus > Scyliorhinus canicula. The sequence continues at coordinate 59,487,934 of NC_052160.1, read as the reverse complement.
AGGGGGGCGATGGGGGTAGCAGGGGGCGATGGGGGTAGAAGGGGGGGCGATGGGGGTAGAAGGGGGGGGCGATGGGGGTAGAAGGGGGGCGATGGGGTAGAAGGGGGGCGATGGGGTAGAAGGGGGGCGATGGGGGTAGAAGGGGGGCGATGGGGGTAGAAGGGGGGCGATGGGGGTAGAAGGGGGGCGATGGGGGTAGAAGGGGGGCGATGGGGGTAGAAGGGGGGCGATGGGGGTAGAAGGGGGGCGATGGGGGGTAGAAGGGGGGCGATGGGGGTAGAAGGGGGGCGATGGGGGTAGAAGGGGGGCGATGGGGGTAGAAGGGGGGCGATGGGGGTAGAAGGGGGGCGATGGGGGTAGAAGGGGGGCGATGGGGGTAGAAGGGGGGCGATGGGGGTAGAAGGGGGCGATGGGGGTAGAAGGGGGGCGATGGGGGTAGAAGGGGGGCGATGGGGGTAGAAGGGGGGCGATGGGGGTAGAAGGGGGGCGATGGGGGTAGAAGGGGGGCGATGGGGGTAGAAGGGGGGCGATGGGGTAGAAGGGGGGCGATGGGGGTAGAAGGGGGGCGATGGGGTAGAAGGGGGCGATGGGGTAGAAGGGGGGCGATGGGGGTAGAAGGGGGGCGATGGGGGTAGAAGGGGGGCGATGGGGGTAGAAGGGGGGTGTTGGGGGTAGAAGGGGGGCGATGGGGTAGAAGGGGGCGATGGGGGTAGAAGGGGGGCGATGGGGGTAGAAGGGGGGCGATGGGGGTAGAAGGGGGGCGATGGGGGTAGAAGGGGGGCGATGGGGTAGAAGGGGGGCGATGGGGGTAGAAGGGGGGCGATGGGGGTAGAAGGGGGGCGATGGGGGTAGAAGGGGGGCGATGGGGGTAGAAGGGGGGCGATGGGGGTAGAAGGGGGGCGATGGGGGTAGAAGGGGGGCGATGGGGGTAGAAGGGGGGCGATGGGGGTAGAAGGGGGGCGATGGGGGTAGAAGGGGGGCGATGGGGGTAGAAGGGGGGCGATGGGGGTAGAAGGGGGGCGATGGGGGTAGAAGGGGGGCGATGGGGGTAGAAGGGGGGCGATGGGGGTAGAAGGGGGGCGATGGGGGTAGAAGGGGGGCGATGGGGGTAGAAGGGGGGCGATGGGGGTAGAAGGGGGGCGATGGGGGTAGAAGGGGGGCGATGGGGGTAGAAGGGGGGCGATGGGGGTAGAAGGGGGGCGATGGGGGTAGAAGGGGGGCGATGGGGGTAGAAGGGGGGCGATGGGGGTAGAAGGGGGGCGATGGGGGTAGAAGGGGGGCGATGGGGGTAGAAGGGGGGCGATGGGGGTAGAAGGGGGGCGATGGGGGTAGAAGGGGGGCGATGGGGGTAGAAGGGGGGCGATGGGGGTAGAAGGGGGGCGATGGGGGTAGAAGGGGGGCGAGGGGGTAGAAGGGGGGCGATGGGGGTAGAAGGGGGGCGATGGGGGTAGAAGGGGGGGCGATGGGGGTAGAAGGGGGGCGATGGGGGTAGAAGGGGGGCGATGGGGGTAGAAGGGGGGCGATGGGGGGAGAAGGGGGGCGATGGGGGTAGAAGGGGGGCGAGGGGGGTAGAAGGGGGGCGATGGGGGTAGAAGGGGGGCGATGGGGGTAGAAGGGGGGCGATGGGGGTAGAAGGGGGCGATGGGGGTAGAAGGGGGGCGATGGGGGTAGAAGGGGGGCGATGGGGGTAGAAGGGGGGCGATGGGGGTAGAAGGGGGGTGATGGGGGTAGAAGGGGGCGATGGGGGTAGAGGGGGGCGATGGGGGTAGAAGGGGGGCGATGGGGGTAGAAGGGGGGCGATGGGGGTAGAAGGGGGGCGAAGGGGTAGAAAGGGGGCGATGGGGGTAGAAAGGGGGCGATGGGGGTAGAAAGGGGGCGATGGGGTAGAAGGGGGGCGATGGGGGTAGAAGGGGGGCGATGGGGGTAGAAGGGGGGCGATGGGGGTAGAAGGGGGGCGATGGGGGTAGAAGGGGGGCAATGGGGGTAGAAGGGGGGCGATGGGGGTAGAAGGGGGCGATGGGGGTAGAAGGGGGGCGATGGGGGTAGAAGGGGGGCGATGGGGGTAGAAGGGGGGGCGAAGGGGTAGAAGGGGGGCGATGGGGGTTGAAAGGGGGCGGAAGGGGGGCGATGGGGGTGGAAGGGGGGCGAGAGGGGTGGAAGGGGTTGACAGTGGTGGATCGGGTGCGGCTGAAGGCCGTGAAGCGGTTTGGGAATCACTATAAATATGTCTGTCGCCTGTCACTGCCCCAGTGAAAGGCCCCAGTGAAAGGCCCCGGACCCCTCGCAGGGCAGGGGTTTGTTTCTCGGGTTTCTCACCGACTCTGAGGCCGAATCCGGCAGCGGCTCCTTCGCTCCTCCGAGAGGACTACCGGGCGGCCCAGAGGGCAATGCAGCTGAAGCGGGTGGTCGAAGCTGAAGCTTGAATCTAGAGTATTGTTTGTGTGTGCAGTCGCCCCACCACAACCTGGTCTCCCATTGCGATCAGCAGCCCAGGCCCTGAATCCGCTCAGCCCAGCGCCTCCAAACACAGGAACTGACGCACGCTACGTCACCACGGCGGCCTCCTGACCTCAGACGCAGCGCGCAGACAAATGTGGTGACAGTCCCGAGACAGCCCCGCCCACTGCCCTCCGGCCACCCCCCCCCCGCCCGGGCCCTGCCCCTGCCCCTCCCCCAGCCAATGGCCGCTCCCCTGCCACACTCTGCCTTCCCTTTCCCATTACCCTCCCTCTCTTCCCACCCTTTTTTATTTGATCATGGGCTGAGGGCTTCCTAAACTGCCAGCTTTTATTGCCCATCCCTAATTGCCCTTGAGGGGGCTGTTAAAAGTCAACCACATGGCTGTGGATCTGGAGTCACATGTAGACTGGACCAAGTAAGGCTGGCAGATTTCCTTCCCGAAAGGACATTTGTGAACCAGATGGGTTTTTCCGACAATCAACAATGGCCATCATTAGACTTTTAATTCCAGATATTTTATTGAGTATAAATTCTATCACCTGCCATGGTGGGATTCGATCCCGGATCCTCAGATCAATATCATGGGTGTTTGGATTATTAGTCTAGTGATAGTGCCACAATCCCAGCACCTCCCCACTCTCGGCTCTCTCCCCGCCCTACTCTCGGCTCTCTCCCCGCCCTACACTCAAACCTTTCCCCACCTCTCCCTCGACTTTCTCCTGCCCCTCTCTCGACTCTGCCCTGCCTCTCTCACCACTCTCCCCCTCCCCTCCCACAACACACCCCATCCCCTCCCACCACACAAACCCTCCCCTCCCATCACTCTCCCCCTCCCCTCCCACCACTACTCTCTCCTTTGCCCCTCCCACCACTACTCTCTCCTTTGCCCTTCCCTCCACTCTCTGCCCCTCCCCATCCTCTTCCCCTCCCTGCCCCTCACCCACCCTCTGCCCCTCACCCCACCCTCTTCCCCACACCTCACTTGACTCTCAAATGCCCCTTCATCGATTCTCTTCCTCGCCCTCCCCCACCCTCTCCCTGCCCCTTCCCCCACCCTCTCCCTGCCCCTCTCATTCCTATCCATTTCCCACCCCTCTCCCCATCCCGTGCTAAATTGCCCGCTGTCCAAAATTGTTCGGTGGGGTTATGGGGATAGGATGGGGGTTTGGGCTGAGGTAGGGTGCTCTTTCAGAGGGTCGGTGTAGACTTGATGGACCAAATGGCCTCCTGCTGCACTGTAGAAATTCTATGTCACGCATGTCAGATATTAGGGAAACCTAACACGGTAATTAAGCCAGGCCCTTTAATACCGATTCCAGCATTTGAGGAAACTTTTACTCGGGTCCGAAATGATTGCATGGGCCGCCTCCCTAAAACAAAAAGTGGGAATCTATATTTGTTGACCATAATTGATGTGCTTACTAGATTTCCGGAGGCCATCCATTAAGAAACATTACAGCTAAGAGGGTTATCGAGAAGTTAACTACATTTCTTATGATATACGGACCACCAAAAGAAATTCAATCAGACGAGGGATCCAATTTTTTGTCGAAGTTATTCAAGGAAGTTGTGGATAGTTTAGGAATAAAGCAATTTAACTCAACTGCGTATCATCCGGAATCACAAAGAGCGTCAGAAAGGTGGCATCAAACTTTTAAGATCCTGTTGAGGGCCAATATTCAAGATTATTCAGAGGATTGGGATAAAGGAATTCCATTTGTACTATTTGCAATTAGGGATACACCTAAATCAACTAAATTCAGTCCATTCAAAATGACTTTTGGTCATGGAAACAGAGAAAACAGAAGCAGCAGGAGGCCATTCAGCCCTTCAATCCTGTTCCACCATTCATTATGATCATGGCTGATCATCCAACTCAGTAACCCTGTTCCTGCTTTCCTCCCATATCTTTTGACCCCCCTAGCCCCAAGAGCTGTATCTAAGACCTTCTTGAAAACATGCAATGTTTTGGCCTCAAATACTTTCTGTGGTAACGAATTCCACAGGCTCGCCACTCTACTCCGTATTCTCAGACTGTGACCCTTGGTTCAGGATATTCCCACCATCGGGAACATCCTTATTGCATCAACCCTGTTTAGTCCTGTTAGAAGTTCATAGGTTTCTCATAGAAACAACCTAATCAATTCAATCTCTCCTCATACATCAGTCCTCCCATCGCAGGAGTCAGTCTGGTAAACCTTCGCTGCACTCCCTCTACAGCAAAAACATCCTCAGATAAGGAGACCAAAATTGTACACAATATTCCAAGTGTGGCCTCACCAAGGTCCTGTATAATTGCAGCAATACATCCCTGCTCTGTACTTGAATCCTTTCCCAATGAAGGCCAGCATACCATTTGCCTTCTTTTTTTAAAGAAAATATTTTATTGAGGCATTTAATATACCCAACCCCCCCCCCCCAGTAACAAGCCCCAGCCAACATAGCTTACACAGACAGTGCCACCTTCCCCAGCCCCCCTCTTTTGGTACTTCTGCCCTTACTCGCCGCCCATGCCTCCGTCGCCCCCCCACCCCCGCTGACACCTTAATTTTTCTCGAAGTTGATGAACAGCTGCCACATCCGAGCAAACCCCTGCAGCGGACTCCTCAAGGTGAATTTTATTTTCTTGAGCTTGAAAAACCCTGCCGTGCCACTAACCCATTCCCTGACTTCGGGGGCTTCGATCCCTCCATCCTAGTAGGATTTATCTCCGGCCACCAGGAAGGCAAAGGCCAGGAGTTGCCTCTCGCATCCCCTGGGCTCCCGGGTTTTACGACACACCAAAGATCGCCACCTCTGGACACGCACCACCCTCACTTTGAAGACCTCTGACATGACGTCAGCAAACCCCGACCAGAAATCCCTCGGCCTTGGACATCCCAAAAAGTATGGACATGGTTCGCAGGACCTCCGCACAGTGCCCGCACCTATCCTCCACTCACTCAAAGAACATGCTCATCCGGGCCACAATCATGTGTGCCCCATGGGCCACCTTAAATTGTGTCAGGCTGAGCTTGGCACATGCGAGGATGCATTGACTCGCCTCAAGACCTCCTCCCATAATCCAGCCTCCAAACCCACACCCAGCTCTTCTTCCCCCCTCCTCTTTACCTCCTCTATTTATGCTCCCTCCCACTCCATCAGTTCCTTACAAATCTCTGAGACCTTCCCCTCCCCCACTCATGTTCTGGACACCACTTTAGCCTGTGGCCCCCGGTGCGGCAGATGCGGATAGGTCGAAACGTGCCTCTGCACAAAATCCCTCACTTGTAAATACTGGAACCCATTCCCACCTGGCAACTCAACTTCTCCTCCATCTCCTCCAAGCTGGGGAAACCCTCATCAATAAACAGATCTCCAAATCTCTCATTCCCCGCCCGCTGCCACCCCTCCCGGAGCGAACCGATTATTATCACATATCGGTGCCCACACTGATGCCCCCTCCAATACCATATGCCGCCTCCACTGTCCCCACACCCTCAGGGCTGCTGCCACTACTACTGGGCTTGTGGAGGACGTAGCCGGTGAGAACGGCAGAGGTGCCGTTAACAGTGCCCCTAAACTCGTGTCCCTGCATGAGTTCCCACATGAGGCCTCCTCCATTCACTCCCAAACCGAACCCTTCCCCACTACCCACTTCCTGACCATCGCAATATTTGCCGGCCAGTAGTAATTGATAAAATTCGGAAGAGCCAGCTCCCGCACCCCATGCCCCCACTCCAGCAGCACCTTTTTCACCCACAGGGTTTGACCTGCCCAAACAAATCCCGAGATCACTGCATTCATCTTTTTCAAGAACGCCTTGGGGATAAAAATTGGAAGGCTCTGGAAAACAAACAAAAACCTCGAGAGGACCGTCATTTTATCTATCTGTACCCATCCCACCAATGACAACGGGAGCACGTCCCACCTCCGAAGGTCCCCCCTCATCTGATCTACTAACCAACCCAAATTCAGCTTATGCAGCTGCTCCCACTCCCACACTACCTGGATACCCAAACACCAAAAGCTCCTTCCCACAACCTTGAATGGCACCTCAGCCAATCTTTTCTCCTGTCCCCTCGCCTGAATGGCAAAGACCTCGCTCTAATCCATATGCAAAACTGCCCAAATTCCTCAAATATCCCCATAATCCCTCCAATTTGTCCCAGTGGATCCCATATGTACAAAAGTAGATCATCCGCGTAAAGCGAGACCCCTGTGCTCCACCCATCCCCTGCTAGACACTAAACCTAAATGTATATGCCAAACTATTGGCTAAGTTCCTGGCCACGAGGATCAAAGACTGCGTCCTAGGGGAAATAGAGGAGGCATTTGGCGATCAACATCAGGAGGTTATTCAATGTGATTATGATGACTTCAGAGCGGTGCGAGGTTGAGGTGGTGGTGGCCATGGACGCGAAGAAGGCCTTTGATCGGGTGGAGTGGGAATATTTATGGGAGGTAAAGGCATTAAAGGTAAGCGAAGATGGTTTGCTACGCAGATCAGGCCGGTATGGGTCGCGACAGTCGGCTGGTGTGGGTCCTGAAGGTCGGCTGGTTGGTAAAAGTGGGTCCCAGGGAAAAAGCTTTGAAAAACATTGCTCAAGACCAAACACAACCTCGATGGACTCTCCTGGAACCTATTTAAGTCACTCGAGTTTCAGGTAGCTGACCCGGTGGACTTACACTTTTGATGGCACACCACGACCACCTCTCAGTATGGGGCCTCTCCATTGGCCGGGACCCAGTGCTGCAGCGTTGTGTTTCATTACAAGTTTACCTTTGAGGAGAGTTTAGAAGGTTAAGAGGCAACTTGATCGAAACTTTTAATCTCCTGAGGGATATTAACAGGGTGGATATGGAGAATATGTTTCCTCTTGTCGTTCCTGGAGGCAAAATATCCGAATTGTGGGGTTGCCAGATGGGATAGAAGGCTCAACTATAGAGTATTTTGCGAAAATTATGGGCGAGGGTGGACTAACTGAGCTGGACCGAGTCCACTAGACACTCCGACAAAAGCCTGTCCCAGCGAACTACTGCGAGCAGTAATCGTGATGTTTTACAGCTTCCAAGAAAAGAAGCGGGTCCTGAGATGGGCAAAGGAGCATGGATACTTCAAATGGAAGACCACATCATCAGGGTGTGGGAGCGGAGCTCACATAGAAGCATGTGGCGTTCAACAAGGCCAAAGGCACCTGTATAAAGTGGAGTGCCTGGCGCAGCTAAGAGTGACCTTTGAAGGAAAATATTTCTTTTGATGCGCTGGAGGAGGCAGTTTCATTTTGTAATGAAGCATGGGCTGGACGCAGGTTGATTGAGGTATTTAGATATTGATGATGGGCATGTTGATATGTGGAATTGTTGGAGCTTCTTGTTCATGTTTGCATTTTTTTGTTCTTGTTGTTGAATGTTTTACAAGTTGGTCTTGGGTAGGGGGTTTAATTTTATGTTGGTTTTTTGCTCTATTCGTCCCAACTGTTGTTAAAATATATAGCTCTCTGTTGGTCTACTTTGTTTTAAGGTATTTTTATACTTTGTGTCTTTTTTCTGAACGCATTTCTCTTCACTCTGGGCGGGAGCTGTCCTGCTAGCCGAAGAGTTAGTTAATAGGAGTGGTGCTGAGGGGCGACTGTAGCTCATTATATTAGTTCTGTTTTAGATCATGAGCTTGGTGTTTTCATTCTGCTTGGGGGGGGGTTAGGTTTATCAGAAATAGGTTTCAGTGGTTTATGTTCGCCTTGCTGTTTTCTGCATGCGCATTTGGGTGTAATAGTGTCTGAGGGCAGGGGAGAGGGGGTGGGGGGGACAGGGATAGTTTACTGATGGTGACTGAAGATTTCTTTTTTTTCATCTTGTTAGTGGATTTGGCAGCCATCTTGGGTGGGCCTGGTTGCTGTACTTTCTATGTAACTGTTGGATAATTCTTCTTGATGGAATTGGCTGACTCTGGATTGAGGAGGGGTGGGAGGCCCCCATATCGTTTAGTCACCTGGAATGTCAGGGGGTTGAATGGCCCAGTGAAAAGGTCGGGGGTATTTGCTCACCTTAAAAGTTTAAATCCCAATGTGGTGTTTCTGCAATAGACTCGTTGCTCATTTGCGGGTTAGAGAGCAGACAAGGTTGCGGAAGGGGGGGATGGAACAACTTTTTCATTAGGACTTTGAGGATGGGGCCCGGAGTGTGGCAATTTTAATCAGTACAAGGATTCCATTTTCTGCGTCTAAGATTTTGGCTGACCCCAATAGTAGACGTGTTATTGCCTGTGGGTCTTTGGTGGTCACCTCGGTGGTCCTTGATAATGTATTTGCTCCAAACATTGCTGACGCCTTCCCCTTCAGTGCTGTGGGCCAGACCCATGATATCCTCAGTTTTCCTTCTCTTCTTCTTCTGTTTCATGGGAGGGATCTTTTGACTGCGCCTCTTTTTCTTTTGCTTTGGTAGTACCCATCATGCCGCTGGACTGCACTACGGGACTATTTGCTTATGGATTGTCTGCTGCGCAGGCTGACCTTAGCTCTTCCTCCACAATAGCTGCATTCAGAGCCTTAGCTCTACCAATGAGCTTTGGTTAATCCATGTTTTTTAAAAATAAATTTAGGGCAGCCAATTAATTTTTTCCAATTAAAGGGTAATTTAGCATGTTCAATCCACCTACCCTGCACACCTTTGGGTTGTGGGAACGAAACCCACGCAATCACGGGAAGAATGTGCAAACTCCACACAGACAGTGACCTAGAGCCAGGATCGAACCTGGGACTTCGGCCCCGTGAGGCAGCAATGCTAACCACCGTGCCACCATGCTTCCCCAGTTGATCCATGGTTGTGTCCACACGCTGAGTTGCATGCCCATCATCTGGTGAAACATCCAATGTCAGCATACGTTTGGATGATTGCGCATCCGCAGTGAAGTCTGCAACATCAGGGACAGTCTGCAAAGCCTCACCCTCTGGTGTCTGGGTTGGATCAATATCCCCAATGTTGGGTGCTGCTCCATCATTTTGTGTTTGAGGCCCAATTGGTGGCTCATCCTCACTTGATATGACGATGTATTTTGTTGAAGAGCCGATTTGTGGCTTATCCTCATCTGATAGGATGTATGTTTCGTGTTTCATTGCAAAACTGCACGTAGATGTGTCCATCTGCTCTTCTAGCACGCCTCTCGGTGTAGTGACCTCGTGTATTGGGGAGTCTGTGCAGGGGATGATTCACCATACGCCTCTGGAGCCAGTTTCTCCAGAATGGGGATTGTTTCCTCGTTTATCAGTCTGTTCGCAGTTGAGTTGCTGTCATCTGAGATGTCTGCTACTGCAATCTCACCTTCAGCCTCAGTATATGCCATCTTAGAGCTTTCACACTCATCGGTGTGCTGCACAGACTGGGCGACTATTGTGATCACCTCGTCACTCCTGTCAAATAAACTGAATAGACATTTATCGTACCAGCTTACCCGAACAGGTGCCGGAATGTGGTGACTAGGGGCTTTTCACTGAAACTTCATACTTGTGACAATAAAACATTATTATTATTATTATAGTCTTCCTCTTCTGGCTCATCATCTGATTCTTCACTTTCCTCATCGTAATCGTCATCATAATTATCATCCTCATAATCATCATCATCGTAATGATCATCATCACCCTCATCTTCTTCTGTGAAGTAAAACAGCGCTTGTGGAATTATGTGTTCATGCAAGATGTGACCAATTTCAAAGTCAGCAGCGAGTCTTACTACAGAACCTTCATCCAGCTCTCCATGCTCTGGAACTTCAGGAGGACTAAAGAAATTGAAGAAAGAGGCATTTGGTACAGTTTTCGTCACTGTTCTACCAGTGGGCCGACCCTTATGCTTATGCTTCATTTTAATGGTTTTCAAGTTGACGTTTTTTTCTTTCTTCCAGTCGATCCGGCACCCTGTGCAGCCTATGATTTGAAAGACGAAAAGTTTGACCCATCAGGCTGCAACTCCATCTGGTATGTTTTTGTCAGTATCTCGTTTGTGAAATACCCATTTGGTTTAAAAGTGAACTCTGGAGTGAAGCCCAATGGCTGCCCAAAATCTGAAAATTTTAAGTTTACATCTTGTAGATGCTTTAGGATAGACTCATCATGCTCCTGTATCATTTCACTGAGCAACTCTTATTTTTGAAGACTGTCAACCAAAATCCGGAGTTCCCTTTGGCTCCACCATCTCTTCATCTGGTTTGTCTTCCTCCACTTCGACTTTTGCTTGTATCTCATCAGATAACTGCGCCATTATCTCTCATTGCCAGTCCCAATGATCCTCTGGTGCAGCGCTGTCAACTAGGAATCTACAGCCGCTCAACTAAGTTCAGGGCCTCACATGCGTCTGCTCCTATGATAGACTCGCGTTTCGTATCCACAATGTAAAATGGTATGATGCAACTTCTGTTGTGTACCCATGCTTCGAGTTCACATACACTCAGTGTCGCAATCTCCTTTCCATTGTCCTCGAGCAGCAGTCTCGTTTCATTTAACCCGCAATCCGTGCGGATCAGACAGATTGAGGTGGTTGGCCATCACTCCCGTGTCGAGCTTGCATTTTATCAATGTGCCATTCAGCATCACTGGAATTGTCCATCTGCCTTCGATGGTCTCAGCTTCATCATCACTATTGTCACAGCTGGTTAGTAAGACTTCTTCACTTTTCATAGTCGGACTCATGAAAGCGTACAGCACGAAAACAGGCCTTTCGGCCCAACTTGTCCATGCCGACTCATTGTGTCCTTGGTTGGAATCAGATCAACACAAAACTGTTCTTCAAGGGACATCTCATCAACTGTGTTGATAGACCCTGTTTGGTCCACTGTAGGACACGAAAAACATCGCAAAATAATTCGTAAGCCCACACTTGGAACATACTTTCCCTCATGCTGGACATTGCTGTGGCCCATGACGATTGCCTCGCACAAGATGCCGGACCAGATCGTCCACCTAAAATGGCCACCCTAACTGAAACCCCATTTTTTTATTGAACTGTGTCACAGTGCTGATGGCGCTGCCGTCTTGTTCTCGATTGACGCCAACATTTCTCTGGTTGAGCATATTGATCTGATCTGTGCAGCCAGCCCACTTGCGTGGCAGATCTTGATAGTATTTTCTAATTTCAGGTCTTTTCCCCATAATGATCTCTCATGTATTTTGTCATTCGATATCCCAAATACTACCTGATCGCGCATCATCGACGACTTCAGAGTACTAAAATTGCACAACTGCACGTTCAACCGTAAGTCGGTTACAATCCTATCAAAAGATTCGCCTGCTTTTGGGGTAAGTGTACAAAATATGTAACATTCAAATGTTTTGTTTTTCTTTGGAGAGCAATGCCGATTGAAGAACTTTATCACCTCAGCTCTTGCTTTCCTCTTTGCTGTTGAAGGCAAATTTCTATATTTCTATTGCGTGAGGACCTACTACAGTGAGCAGCAAAGCAAAATGCCTCCCATCAGGCTGTGCCTACAGGCCTATGGCTGCAACATCGAGTCTAAATTGTTTCTTGAACACATGGCAATTTTCATCTACGTTACCCGAGACTTGAAGCTGCTGGAATGCCTTCAAACCTTAATAATAATCACTTATTGTCACAAGTAGGCTTCAATGAAGTTACTGTGAAAAGTCCCTAGTCGCCACATTCCGACGCCTGTTCGGGCAGGCCGGTACGGGAATTGAACCTGCCCTGCTGGCATTGTTCTGTATTACAAGTCAGCTACTTCCATCCCAAACTTCACAGTCATTCATGTCAAGAGGGCCGTAATTCACCAGGTTGGCGGAAGAAAATTCTCTTTTCATTCTTCCGCCTATTTTGCCCCATCTTCTCCATTGTTATCTTTTGTTTTAATACATTTAGAGTACCCAATTCATTTTTCCAATTAAGGGGCAATTTAGTGCGGCCAATCCACCAACCCTGCGCATATTTTGGGTGGTGGGGCGAAACCCACGCAAACACGGGGAGAATGTGAAAACTCCACACGGACAGTGACCCAGAGCCGGGATTGAACCTGGGACCTCGGCGCCGTGAGGCAGCAATGCTAACCACTGTGTCACCATGCTGCCTCCATTGTTATCTGTAAGTGTCCTGCACTCCTGGTACTATGTTGTGTTTTGCGGTGTAACCGCTGTAAGGATTTACACAGAACATATAGTTGTTTAACTATAAAGATGATTTATTAATAAACATGTGGAAAAGATAACTAAGGCACTCTACAATACAGACGATGGCTACTAAATGAATTCAGTGAATTATCCTGCAGCTATTCTTTTTTCTTAATAAACATTTTATTGAGGTATTTATGATTTTATAACAATAACAGAAGAAGCAGTGTACATACAAATATAAACATAGTGCAAAGGCTGTCTTCCTCCCTGACGAACCCTGACATTGACCCTCTCAGGGCGAACTTGATTTTCTCCAAACAGAGAAAGCTAGCCATGTCAGTTAGCTAGGTCTCTGACTTCGGGGGCTTTGAGTCCCTCCAAGCTAATAATATCCGTCTCCGGGTTACCAGTGAGGCAAAGGCCAGAACATCTGCCTCTTTCTCCTCCTGGATTCCCGGATCTTCCGACACTCCGAAAATCGGCACCTCTGGACTCGGTGCCACCCTTGTTTTTAACACCTTGTACATGACATCCGCAAACCCCTGTCAGAATCCCCTGAGCTTCGGGCATGCCCAGAACATCTGAACATGATTCGCTGGTCCTCCTGCATACCTTGCGCACCTGTCTTCTACCCCAAAGAACCTGCTCATCCGGGCCACTGTCATGTGTGCACGGTGAATGACCTTAAACTGTATCAGGCTGAGCCTAGCACATGTTGTGGACCATAAGACATAGGCCACTTGGCCCATCAAGTCTGCCCTGACATTCAATCATGGCTGATATTTTCTCATCCCCATTCTCCTGCCTTCTCCCCATAACCCCGGATCCTCTTATTAATCAAGAACCTATCTATCTCTGTCTAAAAAACACTCAGTGAATTGGCCTCCACAGACTTCTGCGGCAAAGAATTCCACAGATTCACCACCCCCTGGCTGAAGAAATTCCTCCTCATCTCTGTCCGTTTAATCTGTGATGGTGTCCTTTGGTTCTAGTTTCTCCTGCAAGTGAAAACATCCTCTCCACGTCCACTCTATCCAAGCCTCGCAGTATCTTGTACATTTCATTAAGATTCCCTCTCATCCTTCTAAATGCCAACGAGTGCAGACCCAGAGTACTCAAACGTTCCTCATACGACAAGTTCTTCTTTCCAGGGATCATTCTTGTGAACCTCCTCTGGACCCTTTCCAAGGCCAGCACATCCTTCCTTAGATATGGGGCCCAAAACTGCTCACAATACTCCAAATGGGGTCTGACCAGAGCCTTATACAGCCTCAGAAGTACATCCCTGGTCTTGTATTCTAGCCCTCTTGACATGAATGCTAACATTGCATTTGCCTTTTTAACTTTCGACTGAACCTGCACGTTAACCTTAAGAGAATCGTGAACAAGGACTCCCAAGTCCCTTTGTGTTTCTGCTTTCCGAAGCATTTCCCCATTTAGAAAATAATCTATGCCAAGATTCCTCCTTCCAAAATGCATAACCTCACACTTTTCCACATTGTATTTCATTTGCCACTTCATTGCCACTTCATTGCCCACTCTCCTAGCTTGTCCAAGTCCTTCTGCAGCCCCCTTGCCTCCTCGACAGATCTTTGTATGATCTGCAAACTTAGCAACAGTACCTTCAGTATCTTTTCCAGATCATTAATACATATTGTAAGAGGTTGTGGTCCAGCACAGACCCCTGAGACACACCACTAGTCACCGGCTGCCATCCTTAAAAAGACCCCTTTATCCCCACTCTTTGCCTTCTGCCAGTCAGCCAATCCTCTATCCATGCCAGGATCTTACCCTGAACACCATGAGCTCTATCCCTCCATCCAGCCTCCCTGTGGCAAACCGATGATTATTGCAGATTGGAGACCAGACCGATGCTCCCTCTGCTCCGAAATGTTTCCTCCATTGCCCCCAGACTCTCAGGGCTGCCACCACCATGGGGCTGGTGGAGTACCATGCCGGCGGGAATGGCAGAGGCGGCGTTACCAATGCCCCCAAACACGTGCTCTTACATGATGCCACCTCTACTCGCTCCCACATCAACCCCCCCCCCCCCAATACCCACTTCCAAATCATGGCAGCGCCACCCTGCCCTCCCCCCGGCTACGCTCCAGCATCCCCTTTTTTACTCACGGGGTCTTACCCGCCCATACAAAGCCAGAGATCACCTTGTTAACCCGTTTAAAAAAGGACCGAGGACTAAAGATGGAGAGACACTGAAACACAAACAGGAATCTCGGGAGGACCGTCATTTTCACTGTCTGTAGCCTCCCAGTCAGTGATAGTGGGAGCATGTCCCACCTTCGGAAGTCTTCCTTCATTTGGTCTACTAGTCGGGTCAAATTTAACGAATATAGCCGTTCTAAATCCCGTGCCACCTGGATGTCTAGGTACCGAAAGCTTCCCCCTACCACTCTAAACGGCAACTCCCCCAGTCGCCTGTTCTGCCCCCTTGCCTGGATCGTGAACATCTCACTTTTCCCCATGTTCAATTTGTAACCCGAAAACCGGCCAAATTCCCCCAGAATCCTCATAATTTCTCCCACCCCTTCTAGTGAGCCAGAAACATACAGGAGCAGGTCATCTGCGTTATAGCGAGACTCTGTGTTCCCCCCCCCCCCCCCCCCCCCTCTCCGAACCAGCTCCTTGAGGCTCTGAGCACAATTGCCAGCGGCTCTATGGCCAGCGCAAACAGCAGTGGGGAGAGGGGGCATCCCTGCCTCGTGCCCCGGTGCAACTTAAAGTAGCCCAATGTCAACCTGTTCATGCGTACAGTCGCCACGGATGCCTGATACAGCAACCTAACCCAGTCGATGAAGCCCCGTCCAAACCCAAACCGCCCCAGCACCTCCCGCAGATAGGTCCATTCCAACCGATCAAATGCCTTCTCTGTGTTCATTGTGACCACTACCTCTACGTCCCTCCCCTCTCGGGGCATCATGATAACATTCAACTGTCTTCTAACGTTGGCCGCCAACTGCCTGCCCTTAAGGAATCCAGTCTGGTCCTCCCCAATCACGTCCAGAACGCAATCTTCGATCCTAGAGGGCAAGATTCTGGCCAACACTTTGGCGTCAACACTCCCCCCATCTGGTCCATGAACCCTTTTAGCTCCTTTGCCATTGCTGGCACCCTGCCTGTCCTTGAGCGAGATCGGTCTAGCCCTGGGTTAATGACTGTGTTGAAGTCCCCCTTCATGACCAGCTTATGCGAATCCAGGTCCGGGATATTCCCCAACATCCTCCTTATGAACTCCACATCATCCCAATTTGGCGTGTATACTTTCACGAGCACCACCGGCAGCCCATCCAGCTTGCCACTAACCATGGTGTAACGGCTTCCCACATCTGCAACTATTCTTCCCGCATCGAATGACACTCACTTATTAATCAGGATCGCGACCCATCTAGTCTTAGAGTCCAGCCCCGAATGAAATACCTGCCTGACCCATCCCTTCCTTAGTCTAGTCTGATCGATTATCCTAAGACGTGTCTCCTGTAACATTGCCACATCCGTCTTCAATCCCCTCAAATGCACAAACACGTGTGCCCTCTTAACCAGCCCATTTAGCCCTCTTACGTTCCATGTGATCAGCCTGGTTGGGGGGCTTCTCGCCGCCCCCCCCCCCCCCACCCCTCCGCTGATCAGCCATCACCTTTCTTGGGCCAGTCTCCACCCCGCGCATCCGCAGGCCCGCCCTCAGTTCAGGTCTTGGTAGATACGCAGGATGCTGTTCTCCCACTTACAGCTCCGTGTCTGCCTGGCCCACCGTAAAATACGCTCCTTGTCCAGGTACCTGTGGAATCTCACCAGCATCGCCCTCGGGGGGGTCACCTACACTCGACTTCCTCGCTAGCGCTCTGGGAGCACTGACCACCTCCAAGGGTCGGGTGAACGTCCCAACCCCCATTAGCTTCTCGAACATGCCCGCTATATATGCCCCTGCATCCGCTCCTTCAGACCCCTCCAGGAGACCAACGATCCTCAAGTTCTGTCACCGGGACTTATTCTCTAGATCTTCCACCTTCTCCTGGAGCCGTTTCTGCTGGTCTCTCAGCATCCCCTTTTCCACCTCCATTGCTGTTTGGTGTTCCTTCTGCTCGGTCAGTGCCTTCTCCACTTTCTGGATCACCCGATCTTGAGCATGCAATCTCTGTTCCAGCCGAGCAATTGATTCCCTAATCTCCCCAGCCCCCACCCTCTCTCCCCATCTCTCTCTCTCTCTCTCTCTTTCTTGCACCAATTCTCAGTGCTATTCACTCAGTGCCTTATTTCCTCAAATGTTCCTCAACCTACCCCTCTCCCTTTTGAACCTCTCCCCACATGTTGCAGCCAAACACCAAAAGATGCCTGGCCTCACACACAGATATGCTGGCATTTTTCTCTCCCTATAAATTCCTTACAAGGGAGGCCAGTCAGCCCATCAGGTCTGCACTGACCCTCCAAAAGAGTATTCTACCTAGGCCCACTCCGCCACCCTATCCCCAAACCCCACCTAACCTGCACATCTTTGGACATTTATCATGGCATTTATCATGGCCAATCCACCTAACCTGCACATCTTTGGACTGTTGGAGGAAACCTGAGCACCCGGAGGACACCCATGTCGACATAGGGAAATGTGCAAACTCAAGGCCAGCTTTGACAAAGAAGTAATCGAGACTCGAAGCGTTAGCTCCCTTCTCTCTCACAGGTGCTGTGAAACCTGCTGAGATTGTCCAGCATGTTCTGTTTTTCACACAAGGCTGGAATCAACCTGGGTGCATGGCGCTATGAGGCAGCAGTGCTAGCCACCATGCTGCCTCTCTCTACACTTCAACCAAAACCTGTGTGAACTCAGTGAGATGCTGGCTCTGATTTGGACTGACAAGAGCTTCAGAAGTTCAAGAAGGCAGCTCACCACCACCTTCTCGAGGACAGTGAAGGATGGGTAAAAAATGGTGGCCTAGCTGACGCCCACAACTCATTAAAAAAAATACTCTCATTGATTGATGACATCCCTTGATTGATAAAATCTCTCAACAGCTGCCTGTCCCGCCTCTGATTCTATTTGGGTTTTTTTACGCATTCTCCATTTTTGGAGCCTTCTCGCAGACTCCGAAGAGGGCGTTCACCCTGGCTGCAAACTCACACAAGCTGAGGCCTTGCAGGAGTCCCTTCAGAGATCACAAACCTTTACTTGTGTAAAGGGGCTCTTTTACTTTCTCTAGCTGCAGAGCATCCAAAATGTTCTTATAAAATTTGTCAACATCCCACCTGGGCGTCCAGAGCATGCCACTGCACCTGAAAAGGCCACTGCTAGAACAGCCTTGCACAGGACCTCTGGTTTAGACTGAAGTTGATAACTGACCAGTGTGTGTTAGAGTGGAGAACAGCATTGACAACCAGCCAAGCAGAGCCTAATTCACAATCTGCTTCAGGAAGCATTGTCAGTCAATTTCAGTTCGATTTGCATATAAATCATCATGTAGTCATTGTCCGTGAATTTTTTGGGCCCTCACTCTGCTGGTCCACATGTTGTAGAGCATATCCCTTGCTTCCCGATGCCCAAAGCTAGAAAATCCCTCCCAAATTCCGTGGCATGGTGATCACTTGCATCTACTGCCCTATGATTCTTAGGGAAGGCAGGGGAATCTCAGGAATTCCTCTCCTCATCCCCTTGACTACGCACCCCCCCCCCCCCCCCTCCCCAGCTTGACCTCAGTAGGTAGAGGGGATGGGAGCAGGGTTTTGTGGGTGGAAGATCTACCTCATCCAACCAGAATTTAACGGTTCAAGAGAAGCTGAATGCTTGCAGAACTGGGATATAATCCTTATTCAAGGCCATTTGTCAAGGTTAAAAATGATCTCAGCTCATTCCAGTCCTGTATTTCTCGGGATGTTATAACCCCCACAGGACCTATGGGATGACCCGCTTAATCTCCCTGTGAGCCCCAGGGAGTACAAGCTCCCCTGCTGAGGGGCGGAAGCCCATCAGCAAGTAAGTTAACTCAGTACCGTAAAAGCCGGTCCTGGTAGGTGCCGAGCTGAAGACTACTCCTGTGTGGGACTGGGACTCTTATTGTAAATACGTTCTTCCAGGAAATAAACCTTGTTTTAACTCTTCTTTCTGGACTCCTCTGTGACTACTAAATTGGGGAGAAAGCAGAGTTGGAGCTGCTAACCATTTAGAGCATGACCACCTCTCGTCATGGCGGAATAACGTTTGCACCATTTTGAAAATGTTGCTTTTGACCGGCTCGATGCATTCGATGTGGGTACAGGGAAATGAGTTTCAGTACGCAGAGCATATGTGCTATTTTTCTAACTTGAACTCTATCATTGGGGATAGTTGTCAGACGGTGATTCTTCTGAGTGCCTGTGGGGCCTCCCATTTCAGTGTCATAAAGAGCCTAACATACATCATGGCCCCAGACTCTAAGGCGTTCGAAAATTTAGTGGTACTCGTTGCAAATACTACGCCCCCAAGCAATCAGTTTTTGTACAGATGTACCAATTTAATATGGCTGAGAGGATCACAGGGAAATCAGTTACTGAGTATTTGCCGCGATTGTGCAAACTGGCAGAGTTTTGCGACCATCCCTACGCAAGGTACTGCGGGACCGCTTTGTATGTGGATTAAATAATGTTGTGACCCAGCGGAAATTGCGACCCAGCGGAGTCGTTGCTGGACTTAAAGAAGGCTGTAGAAATCTCCGTCTCATGGGAGAGTGCAGAGAAGGGGGTCCAGGAACTCCAGGGTATATCAGGGTGTGTAGGATGCCCCCCTCTTCCGGTGAACAGCATCCTCTAGGACCCCCAGAACCCCACCCTGATCCAAACACTGTCAGGACCAGGTCCGTAAGCTAAGAGCTGCCACAGCCAGGCAGGCCACCTCCCTGAATCGATGGAGGATGATTCAAAGCAGTGCAGTACATGCAGCCGGCAAACCGCAGTATTAAGGAAACCATAGGTTAGTCAGCAAATCCTGGCCTGAATTCTCTGCCGTCGGGATTCTTCGTTGTGTTGGCAGCCCGGGGGTTTCCCGACAGCGTGGGGCTGCCCCACAATGGCAAACCCCATTGGCCAGCCGGAGAATACCGCCTTC
This sequence comes from Scyliorhinus canicula, assembly GCF_902713615.1. NCBI lineage: Eukaryota > Metazoa > Chordata > Chondrichthyes > Carcharhiniformes > Scyliorhinidae > Scyliorhinus > Scyliorhinus canicula. The sequence continues at coordinate 59,468,296 of NC_052160.1, read as the reverse complement.
TTTGCCCAGCTCAAAGGCCAGCCCAGAGCTAGGACGCTCCACTTAGAACAACCTGATGTTGAGGAGTGTACACAATTTCAATGCGTTGCCGTGCCATGAGCTGCCCCCATCAGGATTACCGTTCAGGTGAATGGCCACCCGTTAGAGGTGGAATTGGACAAATGGGACCACAGTTTCACTAATAGGGAGTCAGTCCTTCAAGACAATGAGGACTGGAATTCAGTAGTTGGTCTTGCGGGACACCTAGTCAAGGCTAGCGACCTACATGGGAAAACCCCTAACCATAGCGGGCACGACAATGACCCCGGTCATGTATGGGCAGCAGTCCATTAGGCTACCATTAATAATTGTGTGAGTCCCTGGACCGAGTCTGCTGGGCTGTGACTGGCAACAGATCACCTGGATGGGCACCAGGGGACTTTATGAAGTCTTGGGGAAGTATCCAGAAGTCTTCTATCAGGGTCTGAGCAAGATTAAGGGAACCATGGCCAAGATATATGTGAATCCTGAGGCCCAGCCAATGTACTTGTGGACCTGACTGGTCCCCATGCGGTGCTGCTGAAATCGAGGACAACATAACTGATTGGAAGGCCTCAGTATCATCCAACCAGTGCAGTTTGCAGGTTGGGCAGCGCCGGGAGTCCCGGTACTAAAACTTGTTTAAAAAAAAAAAAAATTCAATATAAATTTAGAGTATCCAATTAATTTTTTTCCAATTAAGGGGCAATTTAGCGTGGCCAATTCACCTACTCTGCACATCTTTGGGCTGTGGGGGTGAAACCCACACAAACACGGGGAGAATGTTTAAACTCCATACGGACAGTGATCCAGAGCCGGGATCGAAACTGGGACCTCGGCGCCGTGAGGCAGCAGGGCTAACCCACTGCGCCACCATGGTTCCTCCCGGTACTAAAACTTGACAAAAATGTGCACTTGTGCGGAGATTATAAATTGACCTTAAATGAGGCCTCCCATCTGACTCAATGCCCCAGATTTAAGACCCATGCGCAAAGTGGCTGGTGGTCATTCCTTTTCTAAGCTTGACATGAGCCATGTCTATGTCCAGCTGGAGCTGGATGCCGATTCCAGGCTTTATGCAACCATAAATACCAACAGGGGCCTCTACGAGTATAGGAGGTCCCAGTTTGGAATATTGTCAGCTTCAGCGCATTATGGAGGATATCCTGAGAGGGCTACCGCATGTGGCAGTCTACCTGGATGACATAACAGTCACCGATGCCACGGAGAATGAGCACCTGAGCAACCTGGAGGAAGTCCTCCACCAGTTTTCCAAGATGGGCATCTGCCTCAAGAGGGGAAAATGCATTTTCTATCCAAAGGAAGTTACATACTTGGTCTCTCGTCTGGATTGGGATGGACTACACAACTGAGGAGAAGGTGGGGGCTTTAAACCAAGCCCCCCCACACAGGAAAACATGACAGAATTGCAGTCGTTCTTGGGTCTCATAAACTATTACGGGAAATTTATTCCTGGTATTGCGACCACTGCCCCACTACACACATAGCTGAAGGGGCACCAAGAATGGGTGTAGAGAGTGCCTCAGGAGGAGGTCTTTGCCAAGGTAAAGCTGCAGCTTACGTCGTTGGGGTTCTTGACGCATTATGACCCCTCCATGCCCCTATTGGTGATGTGTGACGCCTTGCCTGATGGAATTGCTGTCCCACCGCATGGCTGATGATCGGGAAAGGCTGATAGCATTCCCGTCAAGGACTTTGTCTGCTGCGGAGTGCAATTACAGCCACATTGAAAAAGAAGGTTTGGCTGTTGTATTTGCGGTGAAGACATTTCATCAATGCTTGTATGGGGGATTCCGGAGGCAGCCATGGAGTGAGTGATCGTACACAGGGTGGCTCCTGCTTGAAGGTTTTGGTTTTGGCCCTTTTCATCCGTGCTTTTGGTAGATTCAGTGGAAAAGTGGAGCAAAGGGGAAGAATTTCTCCTCTGGATGGGCACGTTTGCGGACTATCAGACCTGGCTGAAGACAGTGAAAGACCTGGCGAAAGAGTTGGAGGAGACTCGTGGTGCAGCACCAATTATGAAAACGGTGGAGGGGGAAGGATCGGCATCGACGGGAAAGCTGATGATGGAGCAATTGACGCAGAAGCCGAGAGCGGGGGAGCCACTGGGGGCAATGATTGTTTTCTGGAAAAAGGAAAGATCCTGAGGTGAGGAAGGGTGAAACGAGTCTGTGAATAGGAAGGAAATTGAATCCGGATTTATCAGGCCATTTTGTTGAGCACAAAACAGGGGATACTGGGCCAAGGACGTGCGGGACCCGGGGTGTTTGCGGGGGGAGGCTGTAGGTATGTGATAGTGAGTGGGGTGTCAGAGGGAACGTCAATAGTGTTGGTAAATGGCATGCACCTACTTGGGATGATGTTGGTTTTGTAAAAAGGTTACTGGAGCGATTCCGGACCTGGACTCTCAGTTGATCATGGGGGTTGTTGCCTTCACCTCTCTGATTGCCCAGCGATGGATTCTTTTGAATTGGTGGTCAGATACGCCACTGGGGGTTGCTACTTGGCTGGGAGACCTGCACCAGTTTCTCCGGTTGGAAAAGATTAAGTTTGCTTTAAGGCAGTCAGAAGAAGGGTTCGAGTTACAGTGGGGGCCGTTCATTATGATATTTCAGGAGCTGTTTGTTGTGGGGGGGTGGAATGGCTAGGTAACGGATTAAAAGGGGGGAATGTACAAACTGTTAACGGTTTTGTTGGGATGTGGTTTTGTAGTTATTGTTTACATTTGGAACAAATATCTTTAAAATTATAAGTGTATGGGTGTCGATTTGCCATTGTGACAGGCCATAAAGCATTGGTAGGGCTCTTTAAAAAAGACAAACAATCCCGCTAATAGCATCAGACTGGACACAGCTTTGAGCCCTGGTGCTAGCAGCCTACACGTCATTCTTCTGAGGGGGGCTTGTGTCATGGTTCCAAGCCCGAGCAGACAGGCGATTCTCCAGGGCCTGCACAACAGACACCAGGGGTGTTGAAAATGAAGATGTTGGCCAGACTTTATGTGTGGTGGCCAGGCCTGGATGAGGTGATCGAAAGACTAGCCCGACAATGCACCACATGCTAGGAGCAGCGGAAGCTGCCGTCTCCCACCCCACTACATCCATGGCAATGGCCAGTCGGCGCCTGCATGCTGACTTTGTCAAACCGTTCCAAGAGTCAATATTTTTACTCGTAGTGGACACTGACTCCAAGTGGCTGGAAGTCCATCGGATGTTGTCCATCATGTTAGAGGCCACGGTTGAGAAGCTATGGCTCTCTATCAGCACCCACGGCATCATGGAGATGCTCGTCACAGATAACGGCACCACGTTCACCAGTGGGCAGCATAGTAGCACAGTGGTTACCACGGTTGCTTCACAGCCACAGGGTCTAAGGTACGATTCCTGGCTTGGGTCACTGTCTGTGTGGAGTCTGCACTTTCTCCCCATGTCTGCGTGGGTTTTCTCCAGGTGCTCCGGTTTCGTCCCACAGTCCAACCCACAGGTTAGGTGGATTGGTCATGCTAATTTGCGTTTTGTGTCCAAAAAGGTTAGGTGGGGTTACTGGGTTATGGGGAGAGGGTGGAGGCATGGGGCTTAAGTGGGGTGCTCTTTACAAGGGCTGGTGCAGACTCGATGGGCCGAATGGCCTCCTTCTGGCCTGTAAATTCTATATTCTATGAAGGCAAACTGGGTGCGGCACATCCACACGGTGCTGTGTCACCCTTCCTCGAATGGGCTGGCTGAGCAAACGGTGCAGATCTGCAAGAGAGGCATGAAGTAACAGACCACGGGGTTGGTGGAGACATGACTAAAAAGATTTTTGATTTGCTACCAGACCAGTATGCATGCTGCGATCGGCATAGCACTGGTGGAACTGTTGATGGGTGGGAGGTTCAGGACCCGCTTCAGCTTCGCATTCCCTGATATTGGCGGCAAAGAACTGGACCTGCCACGGTGAAGCCAAGGCAGGCAGACGCAGACGAGTGTTTCGAACCAAGGGACACAGCGTACTTTGGGAACGGTGCCAGATGGATTCCAGGGACAGTGGTACAGCAGACTGGACCTGTTTCATACGAGGTGAAGACACGTGAACAGTCAGTGTAGAAACACCTTAACCACCTCAGGAAAAGGGCCCAATCTTAGGCCATGTCCCACCAGAGAAACCATCATCCAGCCATGTCACGTGGCACAAGGGGGCCTGGGGCATCGCCCCTGGGGGCCCCGACACCGAGATCTGAGAGTTAGTGGACTCAGACTCTGAGATGGAGACCCAGTCAACCGCGGCCTCCATGGTCAACTTGCCAGGGATCAAGTACCGGCGATACTCCCCAGATGGTCATCTTGGAAACGACATTCCCGACACTTTATACACCCGCCGACCCAGCCCTGCAGCCACTGGAAGTGCAGTCGTGGCCAAGGAGGAGCCGACGCCCTCCTGCTCTCCCCTCTTCAGAGGGACGTATGGCGTTCGAGGGGGGGGGGGGGGGGGGGGGGGGGATGTTATAACCCCCACGAGGCCTGATTCAAACAGATTTAGTCGTATCTTTAAAATAAAATAGCTGGGCTATGGGAAAAAGACAGTGAAACTAATTGGATAGTTCTGTCAAAGAGACATCACAGGCATGACTGGCATCTAGTGCCCCACTATTGCAAATACATCAGGTCTGATTTCTCAGCCAGTTTTCAGATTAAATCCCATATATTTACTTTAACCGTACATTTCATATTGATGTTTTTATTTTGGAAATTGTTCAGTTCTTATGTTGCTCATATTTAATATTCCTGTCAGAAAATCTCATGTATTGTTCTGAGAATCATTCAAATCTTGAAATATAAAATCACTTCAACCTCCCAGGAGAGAACTTTTTAGAAAAATACGTTTTTCAAAACTGAAAGGAAAGCAGTACATCTGGAATTGAAGAGAAGAAACATCGATTGCCATATATCTGAAATATGTTTAAAAAATGAACAATAATGTCACGATAAATTGCAGACCTTTGTACTTGATGAGCCTGGTATAAAATACAATAATATTGCGAGGAAAGAAATGATTGTGTGGTGAATAATTGCACTGTGCAAATTATTCAATAAATAATCTCCACACTACCATCATTGTGAACAGAAGTTGTCTTTTCCACTTCAATCTTATTTTTGAAAAATTGACACCACAATAAAGGCAGGTTATATTTCTCTTTCTCAAGTTATTGAGTTAAGGGGCATTAGAAACTGCTTTACATTATATTATTCCGTAATTACTTTTTATGGAGAGGAGAAGATATAAGATTTATAGTGCCCAATTAAAGATGTGTGAGCTAAGCCAGTCAATTAGTAAGACCTCTCTATGTGTTTGCATTGTATGCGTCAATGGTCCTTTCCAACCATTTTATTCTGTTTGTGTCTTTTAAGTTTTATTTAAGGAAGGTAGCGCAGTGGTGCAGTGATTAGCACTGCTGCCTAAGGGCAGCACGGTGGCCTAGTGGTTAGCACAACCGCCTCACGGCGCTGAGGTCCCAGGTTCGATCCCGGCTCTGGGTCACTGTCCGTGTGGAGTTTGCACATTCTCCCCGTGTCTGCGTCGGTTTCGCCCCCACAACCCAAAAATGTGCAGAGTAGGTGGATTGGCCACGCTAAATTGCCCCTTAATTGGAAAAAATAATTGGCTAATCTAAATTTTTTTTAAAAAGCACTGCTGCCTCACGGCACCGAGGTCCCAGGTTCGATCCTGGCCCTGGGTCACTGTCCGTGTGGAGTTTACACGTTCTCCCTCTGTGTGGTTTTCGCCCCACAACCCAAAGATGTGCAAGCTAGGTGGATTGGCCACGCTAAATTGCCCCTTAATTGGAAAAAAATGAATTGGGTACTCTAAATTAATTTTTTAAAAAGCTTTATTTAAGGTGGATGTCCCATGGGTCTGTCAGACCTCCGTTTTGGAGCACTTCACTCATTAAAAAGCACACAGAAATGGGTTCAATTTACAAAACATCCTTTGCCAGACTGAAGTTCCAAAGGCACCAGTCCACCAGATTAGCACAAAGAAAGTTCAGCTTCTGAACTCATGCAGCTGTAGGCAAGGGCGGTGCTGCTGCTTTAAAGCTGCTTCACATTCAGGTGCCTGCAACTTCAGAGCGTTACAAAAATGCAACCTTCTCATATCTAGCCACAACGATATTTCATCACAGCCCCTGGACTAATGTCTCACTTAAGTTGTTCATTTCTCCTGGGTGATTGTCTGGCAGTTTCCCGAAATCGAGGGTGAATCACCATACGCTGTCTTGAGCAACCTTGGTGAAATCATTTGCATGCAAGGGCTTGGTGCTCGCCTGTTGCTGTATCCAGAATGCTGGTTCCTGGTTCTTGCCCAGGTTGGTGAAGTTGCTCTCACAGATTGATGTGTACCTGTGCATGGGTGGCCACTCCAGTCACACAATATAGTTGTTTCAGTGGCTTGGGACATTATGGGCACCTGATGCCACCATTGCGACCTCACTGATTTTACCATTAGAAAGTGCTTCAGCAACATGGTAGGGGTACAGACAAATGTGGGGATTTAACCCACAGTTAAATCACAACCAAATTTTCACTCTGATTATTTCTGACAACTTCCTTGCCCAAAAACATAAAATCAAGATGGTGCAAAGCTCATAAACCACCAATTCACACATTTGCATCATGTACATTGTTGGAGTCCCCCCCCTCCTTCCCAGAATTTCATGCCAAACAATCTCTTCTTTGCAGCAATTGTTCATTTTACCACACTTCGGACACATTCCCGGACTCATATTTCTACTACAATGGCTCTCCACCATAGCAAAAATATTGACAATGGGTGGAAATTCAAAGTCCCATTCCTGAAAACGCCATTTCTTATTTTCACGGGGGTGGGACGGGAGTCAGGCTGGGCTTCCCGCATTTGCAGTTTATGGAGGCTGTAGGCCATTTACATTACCGGCTTCCTCCACTGAAGCGGGATTTTTGCCAGCCAAGAGTGTGAAACCCAAGGTGTGCAGCTTAGACCAGGTAAAGGTAATCTTTACTTGCTGCATTCATTTGGAAAGCACCTTTGGAGAGGTGAGGTATCCTTTGGATATGGTTCTGGGACATCTTTTGGAGAGGCCAGTCACACTTTGTTATAATTAAGGTACCCTTTTGGAAAGGTGAGGCATTCTTTGGGATTGTGGCGACAAGGGGCTTTTCACTGTAACTTCATGATTAATGCGGGAAGGGCTGTGGATGTTGTCTGCATGGACTGAAGTAAAGCATTTGATAAGGTCCCTCATGGCAGGCTAGTGCAAAAGATTAGATCATATGTGGTCAGGGGTGCACTAACTGGATGGATCCAGAACTGGCTTGGCCATTGAAGACAGAAGGTAGCAGAGGAAGGATTTTTTTTCCGAATGGAGGTCTGTAACTAGTGGTGTTCCGCAGGGATCAGTTCTGGGACATCTGCTCTTTGTAATATATATAAATGACTTGGAAGCCAACATAGCAGGTTTGGTTAGAAAGTTTGTGGATGTAACCAAGATTGCAGGAGTAGCTGATAGTGATGTAAATTGTCAGAAAATACAGCAGGATATAGATAGGCTGCAAAATTGGGCAGAGAAATGGCTGATGGAATTTAACCCGGACAAATGCGAGGTGATGCATTTTGGTATATCCAATTCAGGTGGGAGCTATAAAATAAATGGCAGAACCATCAGGAGCATAGAGACACAGAGAGATCTGGGCGTGCAGGTCCACAGATCCTTAAAAGTGGCAGCACAGGTGGAAATGGTGGTAAAGAAACATATGGCATGCGTGCCTTCATAAGACAAGGTATCGAGTATAAAAGCTCAAACAATTATGTTACAATTATATAGAATGTTGGTTAGGGCACATTTGGAATACTGTGACCAATTCTGGTCACCGCACTACCAGAAGGACATGGAAGCTTTGGAGAGAGTACAGAAAAGGTTGACCAAGATGGTGCCTGGTATGGAGGGTATTAGCTATGAGGAGAGATTGAATAAACTGGGATTGTTCACCCTGGAGAGACAGAGGCTGAGGGGTGACGTGATAGACGTTTATAAAATTATTAGGGGTATAGATTGGGTGAACAGTTGGAGGCTTTTTTCCAGGACGGAAATGACAATTACAAGGGGGAACAAGTTTAAGGTGAAGGGGGGAAAGGTTCAGTGGAGATGTGCATGGTCTGTTTTTTACAGAGAGAGTGGTGGTGGCCTGAAATGCACTGCCAAGTGAGGTGGTTGAGGCAGATACGTTAGCGAACTTTAAGACTTATCTGGATAGGCACATGAACAGACGGGGGAAAGAAGAATACAGGCGCTTGGTCTAGATAGGGCACATGATCGGCGCAGGCTTGGAGGGCCGAAGGGCCTGTTCCTGTGCTGTATTGTTCTTTGTTCCTTCTTTGTTCTTTGTTATAAGTAAACATGATTGTGCATAAAAGGTGCATAAGCTGATTGGAAATTATCAAGCTGCCAAGTAATTGTCATGGAACTGTTGAGCCTGTCAAGGAACTGCCAAAGCTGTCAAGGAACTGTCAAAGAATTGTCAAAGGATACTAGTTGAATTGGCATGGAAGGGGTAAAGGAAAACATTGGTATGTGGGGGACCTGGGTTGTCACTGGTTGGCACTAAGTTGTCATAGGGTCTCTAAAGGGCCATAGGGATATTGGGGGCATAAAGGGTATGAGGGACCATGGGAACTGGGTAGATGGGCATGTATTGGTATGAGGGACATGGCAGTGGATAGTGGCATGAGGTGGTGTCGCTTGGCATGGATGGGGCATGAGGAGTGTGTGGGGGGGGGGGGGGGAGGGCAGAGGGCTGTTTTTTGTTTTTATCCTTTTTTAAATAACTTAAACAATGTGGTTGTATACAGAGGCAGGACCTCCGCCCAGCCCGTCACTGCACCCAGAAGCCTCTATGCTCATTCCGGGGATGGTGGGTCCACCTGTTCCCCCGGAACAAAGGTCCCAACCTTGGGCTGCCATTTTTGAAGGTTGGGTTCGCAGAGTCAGGAATTCTACCGTCTCTGCGCACCTGACCCAGGAGCAGAAATCTGGTCTCCACGTTCACTTCTCACCTCTGAATTCCCATTACCCATCACTTTCCTATCTCCTGATTGCTTCAACACCGTTATGCTGGTTCCAACTTTCTAGTTCCTTCTAACTTTCAGGCACAGTGATAGGCTCTTACTCCTGATGCCATTCTTCTTGCAGTGAAAGCAAGGCTGTTTCTCTAGGTCTCCTATTCTCTACACTTGTCCTTATGGGTCTGTGCACTTTCTCCATCTATTTGTGAGAGGCCTTCTCATTTTCAAATACCTTTTCTGACAACTAATGGTACAAAACCATGAGCAGAGACTCTCAACTACAAGAGACTCAGGGCGCAATTCACCCAAAAAATGACTGAGGGCACAATTCTCTGACCTTGTTATGGTCTCGGTCAAGCAAACGTGGCTAGTGACTAGCGGGAGAGGCAGAAAATGAGAACCGCGCCAAATGCCTAGCAGTTTGCGATGCAACTGGCCTAGACGAAATCGGTATGGCAAGAACATAGAACATAGAACATAGAACAGTACAGCACAGAACAGGCCCTTTGGCCCTCGATGTTGTGCCGAGCCATGATCACCCTCCTCAAACCCACGTATCCACCCGATACCCGTAACCCAACAACCCCCCCCCCTTAACCTTACTTTTTAGGACACTACGGGCAATTTAGCATGGTCAATCCACCTAACCCGCACATCTTTGGACTGTGGGAGGAAACCGGAGCACCCGGAGGAAACCCACGCACACATGGGGAGGACGTGCAGACTCCGCACAGACAGTGACCCAGCCGGGAATCGAACCTGGGACCCTGGAGCTGTGAAGCATTTATGCTAACCACCATGCAACCAATTATCAATACTTAAACCCTATTTCCATACAATTAACGGGAGCTAACCCATATCCAAATGCCTCCTGTCATTCAGCGGCTTCCCCAGCAAGTGCTCACACTGGCGCCGATTGGTACACTTTTTGAAAAAGGGCTTCTGTGGGGAACCGAGAGGGTGAATAGCCATCTTTGGTCACAGGCGAAGAGCTCGGGGGCAGTGGTTTTGCAACCCCAATGCTCGGTGGGGGATGGGGGAAACCCTCGGCTGGAAATGGGGGACCTTGGTTGGGGGTGGGGGACCCTCTGCAGGGGTGGGACACCATGGGAGGGTGGAGGGGAGGCACTGGCGGGGGGTAACTTGGGGGCAACAGCATGTGGCACCACCATGCTGACCTTTGAATCATGTGTACCCGTTGCAGGGGCAACTCCTGCCCCTGCCCGTCTACCCCACTGACAACCCATGCCCCAATGACTGCCGAGACCTCTGGCCATGTGGCTGTAGGCTGTTGCTCATAGGAAATTGGCAATTGTGGTTGAGTGAGCACTTCACGCAACCCAAGTCGATTCCCGTGGGCGGGCCATGTAGCATGTGGGAGTCATTGCCTAGCATTCCAATCGCATCCTTGAAGCCTGGATACTGTGCCTGAACACCACAGGAGGCAACACCACACACCCAACAGCCAACATCCAAACACCCAGGGGATGGGACACAGCTCCAGGGACATGACCACAGTCGGAGGGTGGGTGAGTACCATGGGGAGCGGTGGGGGGAGTACCTGGAGAGATGGGCCAAGGGTTCGAAGATTGATGCACAGTGCAGAAGAAAGCGACAGAGGCATCAGACTGGTTGTGCACAAAGGTGTTTATTTTGTGTTACAATTCCCACCCTCATGATGGTGTGTCCCCAGGCTGCATATCTGAGGTGGAGGCATCCAGCTGCTTACCACGTCCCATGGCCTTTGATTCCCTACTGGCGGGTGTCCTCTGGGGCCTCTGAGGCCGGAGGGCCCCGGCTCACTTCACAGTGGCACATGCACATCTGTGCGCCCTGTCCCGTGTGCTGGCTGTGACGTGCGGCCTCATCAGAGAGATGGAACTCGCGGGAGCTGGTGGCCACCATCACCACTTCTTGGGACGGGCCTGGGATAGCACCTGGCGCCCCCTCCTCAAGCTCAGTGCCCATACGGCCCTGGGGTTCGCTTTGGATGGAGAGGCAGCTGGTTTGAGCCCGAGCTGCCCCTGCATCATCTGGTGGTTCCACATGGTCCACACCATCATACAACGCCCTTGGTGATGCTCCTCAGTGACTGGGACATGCTCTGCAGCACATCAGCCATGCCCATCTGAGAGCGGGACATGTCCCGCAGGACCTCATCAAGGTCAGCCTGGTACTGGATGGCATCTCCCAGCGAGTTGAACATTCTGCTGAGTCCCTCAGCCATGGCTGTCACCGACCCTGCAAGATGCCTTGGACACCTTCATTATTTTTTTTAATTAAGAGGTAATTTAGCATGGCCAATCCACGTACCCTGCACATCTTTGCGTTGTGGGGGCGAAACCCACGCAGACAGAGGGAGAATGTGCAAACTCCACACGGATAATGACTCAGAGCCGGGATGCAGCAGTGCTAGCCACTGGGCCACCCTGCTTCCCTGGACACCTTCATTAACGGTGCTGACGTCATGCACCAGGCTCTCCACTGCGGTCGCCACCCTGGCAGTGTTGGCCCAAGTGCCATCCATTGCCAGCGACATCGCCAGCGTCTGTAGCCTCTGGAATTCCTCCAAGCGGCTATGGATCTGCTTGAGTGACGCGACAGCTCCCTCTGAATATCCCAGTTGCACCCTAACATCTCCATCAACTCCGGGATGGCCTCTTACACAGGCCCAGCATCAGGCTGCCTGCTTGTTCCGCCCAGGCGGCGGAGTATAAATATGTGTGCTCCCTGTACAGCAGCCATTTCATCAGCTGCTGTAGGAGGCTACACATCTCAGTGTAATAAAGCTTCGATTACATTCTACTCTCGTCTTCTCGTAATTGATAGTGCATCAATTTATTACACTGAGCTTTTTCAGAGATGGACCTCCGCATCAAGCCGGATTGCCAGCAGCTGCATCCTCAAGCAGACAATGCCAAACAGGACTTCAAACATTGGCTAGCCTGTTTTGAAGCGTACATCGGGTCTGCGCCAGACGCAATCCCAGAAGTACAGAATCTCCAGATTCTGTACACACGGCTGAGCTCCAACGTCTTTCCCCTCGTCTAGGACGCGCCGACCTACGCAGAGGCCATGGCGCTACTGAAGGAAAACTACGCTTAGCGGACTAACAAAATCTATGGCAGGCATCTCCTCGTCACGTGGCGCCAACTTCCCGGTGAGTCTGTGGAAGATTTCTAGCGCACCCTGCTCACCCTAGTTAGAGACTGTGACTGTCAGACCGTTTCTGAACACTCGAATCTGCGGATGAGAGACGCATTCGTTATGGGCATAGGGTCTCACTACATCCGCCAGCGCCTCTTAGAAGGGGCCACGCTCGACCTTGCGGCGACCAATAAAACTAGCGCTCCTACTTACGGTCGCCTCACGCAACATTCAGGCCTATGCCCCCGACCGCACGCCCCCCCCCCCCCCCCCCCCGTGCATCGTGGACCCCGCCAACTGCCACCCCATTGTGGACCCCATCAGCGACCGCCCACAGCCAACACCATGCCTGTGCCGCGTGGCAACCAACCAAGCCCGGGGGACCCAAATGCTACTTCTGTGGGCAGTCAAAACACCCCTGACAGCGCTGCACGGCGCGGAGCACCCTCTGCAAGGCCTGTGACAAGAAGGGACATTTCGCTGCAGTGTGCCAGGCCCGCTCAATCGCCGCTATTGTCCTGGCACCCCCCACGTGCGGCCAGTGGACGCCGCCATTTTCCCCTCCTCGGACCACATGCAGCCATGGGCGCCGCCATCTTGCTCTACTCACAACACGTGCGTCCCGTGGGTGCCGCCATCATGCCTCTCTCAGAACCAATGGGCGCCGCCATCTTGCGTGCCCCAAGACACGTGCACCCCAAAGCACCGCCAGCTTGCCTCCCCAGGACACGTGCGGCCCGCAGGCGCCGCCATCTTACCCGCCTCAGGACCCCTGCCCGTTGGGCACCTCATCAGGCCGCTCATCGCCTGCAACCACCAACAACCAGCCGCGTCTCGCCTTGGTCACGATTGACCAGTCTCGACCACACAACGTCGCGACCACTTCAACAAAGGTGAAGGTCAACGGGCACGAGATCTCCTGGCTGCTGGACTCCAGGAGCACTGAGAGCTTCATTCACCCCGATACGGTAAGGCGCTGCTCCCTCGCGGTACACTCTTCTAACCAAAGAATCTCCCTGGTCTCCGGATCCCATTCCGTGGCGATCAGGGGGTACTGCATTGCCACCCTCACCATGAGGGCGTGGAGTTCAGTGTATTCCGCCTCTATGTCCTCCCCAACCTCTGCGCTGCCTTGCTACTCGGCCTGGACTTCCAGTGCAACCTCCGGAGCCTAATCCTGAAATTTGGCCGGTCCCTACCACCCCTTACCGTTTGCAGCCTCGCGACCCTTAAGTTCGACCCGCCTTCCCTTTTTGCAAACCTAACCCCGGATTGCAAATCCGTTGCCACCAGGATCAGACGGTACAACGCCCAGGACAGGACCTTCATCAAGTCTGAAGTCCAGCGGCTGCTCCGGGAAGGTATCGAGGCCAGCAACAGCCCCTGAAGAGCCCAAGTGGTAGTGGTCAAAACTGGGGAGAAAAACAGGATGGTCGTTGACTACAGTCAGACCATCAATCGGTACACGCAACTCGACGCTTACCCCCTCCCACGCATATCTGATATGGTCAATCAGATTGCACAGTACCGGGTCTTCTCGACAGTGGACCTGAAATCTGCCTACCACCATCCGCCCATACACAGCGTTCGAAGCAGACGCCCGCCTTTACCACTTTCTTAGTGTTCCCTCCGGCGTCACCAACAGGGTCTCGGTCTTCCAACGGGAGATAGACCGAATGGTTGACTGGTACCCACTGCGGGCCACTTTTCTGTACCTGGACAATGTCACCATCTGCGACCATGACCAGCAGGACCACGATGCCAACCTCTCCAAATTTCTCCACACCGCCACTCACTTCAACCTCACGTATAACAAGGAGAAGTGCGTGTTCAGCACGAACCGCTTAGCCATTCTCGGCTATGTGATCCACAACGGAGTTCTGGGGCCCGACCCCGATCACATGCGCCCCCTCATGGAGCTCCCCCTTCCCCACTGCCCCAAGGCCCTCAAACGATGCCTGGGGTTCTTCTCGTATTACTCCCAGTGGATCCCAAACTACGCGGACAAGGCCCGCCCACTCATTCAATCCACCGTTTTTCCCCTGACGGCCGAGGCTCACCAGGCCTTCAACCGTATCAAGGCTGACATCGTCAAGGTCGCGATGGATGCGGTCGACGAGACGTTACTATTCCAAGTGGAGAGCAATGCGTCAGATGTCGTTCTGGCCGCCACCCTCAACCAGGCAGGCAGGCCCGGGGCATTCTTTTCCCACACCCTCCATGCCTCCGAAATTTGGCACTCCTCCGTTGAAAAAGAGGCCCACGCCATCATTGAAGCTGTGTGACATTGGAGGAATTCCCTAGCCGGCTGGAGATTCACTGTCCTCACTGACCAACGGTCGGTTGCCTTCATGTTTAATAACACACAGCGGGGCAAGATCAAAAACGATAAAATCTTGAGGGGGAGGATCGAGCTCTCCACCTACAACTACAAGATTTTGTATCGCCCCGGTAAGCTCAACAAGCCCCCCGATGCTCTATCCCGAGGTACATGTGCCAGCGCACAAGTGGACCGACTCCAGACCCTGCACGACCTGTTTACCCACAGGTCACCCATTTTTACCATTTCATCAAGGCTCGCAATCTGCCCTACTCTATCGAGGAAGTCAGAGCGATCACCAGAGACTGCCAGGTCTGCGCAGAGTGTAAGCCGCACTTCTACCGGCCAGACCGTGCGGGCCTGGTGAAGGCCTCCCACCCCTTTGAATGCCTCAGCGTGGACTTCAAAGGGCCCCTCCCCTCCACTGACCGCAACACGTACTTTCTCAGTGTGGTCGATGAATTATCCCGATTCCCCTTTGCCGTCCCATGCCCCGACATGACGTCTGCCACCGTCATCAAAGCCCTCAACACCATCTTCGCTCTGTTTGGCTTCCCCGCCCACGTCCACAGCGACCGGGGATCCTCATTCATGAGCGATGAGCTGCGCCAGTTCCTGCTCAACAGGGGCATTGCCTCGAGCAGGACGACCAGCTACAACCCCAGGGGAAACGGGCAGGTGGAGTGGGAGAATGGGATGGTCTGGAGGGCCGTCTAGCTGGCCCTATGGTCCAGAAATCTCCTGTCTCCCGTTGGCAGGAGGTCCTCCCAGACGCTCTACTCCATTCGGTCGCTCCTGTGCACCACGACTAATGAAACCCCCCATGAACGTCCCTTTGCCTTCCCCAGGAAGTCCACCTCCAGGGTTTCGCTTCGAACGTGGCTGGCAGCTCTGGGACCCGTTCTCCTCCGTAGACATGTGCGACTCCACAAGGCGGACCCGTTGGTTGAGAGGGTACAGCTACTCCACGCCAACCCGCAGTATGCTTACGTAGCGTACCCCAACGACCGCCAAGACACAGTCTCACTCGGGGACCAGGCACCAGATGGTTCCACATACACACACCCACCTCTGCCCCTGCGCCACCCTCCCTTCCCCCGGCGCACCCCACTGCAGCCCCTGCTCCAGGACAATCCGTCCTCCCTTTGCTCCCACCTGGGGATGAAGAGGATTTCGACACGCTCCCAGAGTCACCGAAGACCAAGCCGCCGCCTGAGTCGCCACCAGCACTGCGGCGCTCTCGACGGCAGATCAAGGCACCGGACCACCTGAACTTGTAATATTCTTTGTGATTTTAAATACAACTTTCTGTATATAGTTCTCCACCACCCTTGCTGGACTCATTTTTAACAGGGGGTGAATGTGGTAGTCACCACTGATGTATACTGTATATATACATGTTTTACGGTAAGGCCCCTGTACTATACGGGGGGTAGATCCCTGCCTGCTGACTCCGCCCAGTAGGCGGAGTATCAATATGTGTGCTCCCTGTACAGCAGCCATTTCGTCAGCTGCTGTAGGAGGCCACACATCTCAGTGTAATAAAGCCTCGATTACATTCTACTCTCGTCTTCTCGTAATTGATAGTGCATCAGGGAGAGCTTTTCCTGAGGACACACAGAAAGGGCATCGTTAGCCACACATGTGGTTGACAGTGGTGGGAGGGGCTGTGAGGAAAGTGTTGGGGGGTTGGAGGGGAGTGGAGGGAAGGTTGGGGGTTGCATGGAGAGTTGCGAGGTGTGGATGCTTGTGTGGTGGCAGAAAGGTCGTGGGGAAGGGTTGGGGTGGGGGGTCCTTGGTGTCTACTCACTCATGCTGCCCAGTGTCAGATCGCTGACCTTTTTCTGGTACTGGCGGCCAGTCCTCCTGGCCAGAATCCCGGCATTCACAGCTGCCGCCACCTTGTCCCATTCAACACTGGCTGCCTGGTGGCTCACATTCCTGGACCCTCGGGTGAACAGGACATTCCTCCTGGCCTCGACAGCGTCTAGCAGCCTCCCCAGGTCAGCATCCCCTTGTCATTGTTGAAAGTTGGCTGGGGTTGACTGAGCAAGGGCAGCTTAAGTGCTGTTCGACCTTGTTAGCTGATGGCGGGCGGGTGCAGTCTAGGCGAATCAGCTGGCAAGCCTACATTTGCGTTAAGAAGTCTGTAAGGCCTCGTTAAGTGGACCAATTAATGTTGAATAGCATTGCTGGCCTAGCTGGGCCGAGCGCCAAATAAGCATATTCTGCTAAGGGGTTTTGAAGAGCCCACCCACCCTTTCAGTCCCCCCCCCCCCCACTTTCAGCCCCGGCCCCTATTTCAGGACCCTGTCCCCCCTCAATCCCCTGACCTTCAATCCCCCTTCACCTCCCCTTTTATGGGCATGGCCCCCCTCTGGCCATGCCCATTGGCACTGCCAACCTGGCGCACTGACTCTGTGGTACTCTGTCCCCACCCATCCGGGAGCTTCAATAGCCTACAAGACCCCCCGGAGCGGCCATCATGTCTGGTCTCGACACCCGGCACAAAGCCCGTTTTGGGCCTCACCCACAATACACTGGGCACAACAGAACCATCACCGGAGACAGAACCGTCACTGAAGACAACGTGGTGGGAAAATCGCGCCATCAATCTTTAGAACAACATTTGCATGTGCGGGCAAGTATTGTATGATTGGATATCACTGGAGCAGACGTAATGAGAGTTGGCCCCAGCAGCCTCTCCCTCCCCCATGGCCCCAGCAGCCTCTGCCTCCCCCATGGCCCCAGCAGCCTTTCCCCCCCTCCCCATGGCCCCAGCAGCCTTTCTCACCCCCATGGCCCCAGCAGCCTCTCCCACCCCCATGGCCCCAGCAGCCTCTCCCACCCCCATGGCCCCAGCAGCCTCTCCCTCCCCCATGGCCCCAGCAGCCTTTCTTCCCCCTCCCCCCCCCCCCCCCCCCCCCATGGCCCCAGCAGGCTTTCCAACCCCCATGGCCCCAGCAGCCTCTCCCACCCCCATGGCCCCAGCAGCCTCTCCCTCCCCCATGGCCCCAGCAGCCTCTGTCTCCCCCATGGCCCCAGCAGCCTTTCTTCCCCCCCCCTCCCCCAATGGCCCCAGCAGCCTTTCCCACCCCCATGGCCCCAGCAGCCTCTCCCACCCCCATGGCCCCAGCAGCCTCTCTTTCCCCATAGCCCCAGCAGCCTCTCCCACCCCCATGGCCCCAGCAGCCTCTCCCACCCCCATGGCCCCAGCAGCCTCTCCCTCCCCCATGGCCCCAGCAGCCTCTGCCTCCCCCATGGCCCCAGCAGCCTTCCCCCCCCCCCCCCCATGGCCGCAGAAGCCTTTCCCACCCCCATGGCCCCAGCAGCCTCTCCCACCCCCATGGCCCCAGCAGCCTCTCTTTCCCCATGGCCCCAGCAGCCTCTCCCACCCCCATGGCCCCAGCAGCCTCTCCCATCCCCATGGCCCAGCAGCCTCTCCCTCCCCCATGGCCCCAGCAGCCTCTGCCTCCCCATGGCCCCAGCAGCCTTTCCCCCCCTCCCCATGGCCCCAACAGCCTTTCTCACCCCCATGGCCCCAGCAGCCTCTCCCACCCCCATGGCCCCAGCAGCCTCTCCCACCCCCATAGCCCCAGCAGCCTCTCCCACCCTCATGGCCCCAGCAGCCTCTCCACCCCCCATGGCCCCAGCAGTCTGTGCCTTTCTCCCACCCCCCTCCCAAACTTGTCTTTCCCCATCATACTTACCACCGCTGCTCGTCCAATCACAGCCTGATTCTCGACCACAATTGCTGTTGATGTGCCCACTAGTGTAAAGAGGAGAGGACCAGCACATGAAGGAGGTCAAAGTCTGATAACAGCTCAGTATTGGAAGTGTTCCAGTCTGCAAGTCTTTCTGCTCCATCTCCTCCCTCTTCCTCAACCAGTTGCTCTGGCACCGGTGGGCCTTTGATCTCCTCTCTGCCCTACTGCATATCAACAAAGCTTCACAACAGACAGCAGACAGTAATGATCTTGATAAGCCGTGCTCATCAACTTTTCCTTCAGTCTCCACTGGTGTTCCCTATCTGATTTCAGGCAGGACCACTGTTACGAACCCCTCGGCTAGCGTATGGTCAATTCCAGCCCCACTTGACCCGGAGTCACAACACAATTGAATGAACTAATAATTCTCAGGAATATACCCAGTCTTTGGCCCTTGGTTGCCCAGTAATTACGGTCATCAGGTTTCTAAATTTAAACACAATTACTTTTTATTTCTAACAAGAACTATAATGAAGGTCATGACAGGGAGATATTAGGAACTTGGGCCCAGAAATTGGCTCCAAAGGGGCAACATGGTGGCGCAGTGGTTAGCATTGCTGCCTCGTGGCACCGACCCCAGGTTCGATCCCGGCTCTGGGTCACTGTCCGTGTGGAGTTTGCACATTCTCCCCTTGTTTATGTGGGTTCCGCCCCCACAACCCAATAGATGTGCAGGGTAGGTGGATTGGCCACGCTAAATTGCCCATTAAAAAAAGTCTGAATGGGGCAAGGTAATTCAGGCTGTGGGTGTATCCTCTGACTCTTTTTAACTCCTAAATTGCGTGCTACATCTTGGAGCCAATTTCTTTAAAAAAAAATGTTGAGTATCCAATTCATTTTTTTTCAATTAAGGAGCAATTTAGCGTGGCCAATCCACCTAGTCTGCACATCTTTGGGTTGTGGGGTCGAAGCCCATGCAAACACGGAGAGAATGTGCAAACTCCACACGGACAATGACCCAGAGCCGGGATCGAACCTGGGGTCGGCGCCACGAGGCAGCAATGCTAACCACTGCGCCACCATGTTGCCCCTTTGGAGCCAATTTCTGGGCCCAAGTTCCTAATATCTCCCTGTCATGACATCTCAGAAACGTGAAATGCAAAAAACAAATGCAAATACAGTATTGCTAACCCGGGCAAAAGCGTGAGTGTAGAAAGGTGTGCTACCCCTTTCAGCCATGGTGCCTCACCCTCAGAACCTATTTCTTCTGTTGATACTCCTTTACCATTATTAGGGTGAACATTGGGATGTCCATTTCAGCAGCATAGTCTTTGTGAATGTATGTGGGAGGATGGGTGCCAGGCCATGAAAATGTTTGTCTTTCTGAGATTGACAACAGTATTGGTTCATTAGAGTACAGGTTTCAGTAAGGGAAAAAGTAAGGAAAAAGGGAAGAGAGTGGTTATCAAACTGCAGTTATGCAGATTTGGGCTGTGCTGTGCCCAAATCTTCGAGTGTAAATTTATGCCCATTCAGAACCATTGTAGGTCCAGGAAACTCATGCTCTCTCATCTTTCATACAGGGCAAGGGCTGGGCCTGGTTAATAAGCTAAGCAGGGGGCTGGATTCTCCGTCCCGCCGTGCCACATTTCTGTTTCACCCCGCCAGCGGGATGCTTCATTACGTCAGCTGGGCAATAGGGTTTCCCATTGTGGGGCAGCCCCACGCCGTCGGGAAACCCCCAGGCTGCTGGCAAAACGGAGCATGCCACCAGCGGAGAATCCAGCCCAGGATTTCTGTAAACGTAACTTGGGATCAGCACGAACAACTGGAAATGTGTGCACGGAGAAGTGGAATCATTGTAAGTCTGCTTGAGATGAGTGCAAGAATTTCCCCAGGAGAAATCAGTGCCAGGCACTTGCCCTTGCATCGATGAGGATGTACGAGGAAACTTCAGGCCAAAGTTTATAAAGTATCCCAAAGTGAGAAATGTTCCCAGATTAACATCAGCCAGTGCATTCCTTCTGCACATACTTTGGTCTGAAGTTTCATACTTTTCTGGAATTCCACACAATGTAGATTCTTAAATGACATTTTGAATTAATGGCATTTTTACTTTATTTTCACTGGTGTGAAATGTTTCTATTAGCCACTAGATTTATGCAGCTAAATTACATGTCTTATGCATGAATAAAAGATAGATTGGTTTCAGCACGCGCAATGCCTCATACACAGCTCATATATTAGTTCATAAAAGTGTCAGAAATTTATAATATATCAGCGAAGGCCAGAGCTCCAGAACACTGATAAATTACCAGGTACACATTAATAAATATTTCTCTCAGTTACATTTTCCTTACTGGTTAGGAAACTAAAATATGATTTGTCACCATTTATTCAATAGGGATTTCTTATTATTAAAATTGCAGTTTGGCTAGTTAGCACAAAGCACTAATTTCCAATCATGCCACTTCTTGGTTATTCTTCCCAGCCCCCTGAATGAACTGAGCCATGACAATGCCCATGCATGCCAGCAGAGATCCAATGCCTCACTCAAGTAGCCATTCTTTAGGCATGGGCTGAAGTGCCGAATGCTACCTGGCTGTTCCTTATGAAGGGGCATCATAACCCAGCCCAGTCCCGGCCTCACACTACATCTTAAACACTTCCTTATGGTGCCGCAAGATAGCAAACAGAAGCAAGATTTCTGGTTGCTAAGAGACACTGCTGGCTGAATACACTCAAAGAACAAAGAATAATACAGCACAGGAACAGGCCCTTCGGCCCTCCAAGCCTGCGCCAATTACGTGTCCTGTCTGGACCAACTGCTTGTATCCTTCTATACCCTGTCTGTTCATGTGCCTATCCAGATAAGTCTTAAAGGTCACTAATGTATCTGCCTCAACCACCTCACTTGGCAGTGCATTCCAGGCCACCACCACCCTCTTTGTAAAAAACATCCCCCACATATCGCCACTGAACCTTTCCCCTCTCACCTTAAACTTGTGCTCCCTTGTAATTGTCATTTTCACCCTGGGAAAAAGCCTCCAGCTGTTCACCCTATTTATACCTCTAATAATTTTGTAAATTTCTATCAGGTCGCCCCTCAAACTCTGTCTCTCTAGGGAGAACAATCTCAGTTTATTCAATCTCTCCTCATAGCTAATACTCTCCATACCAGGCAACATCCTGGTAAACCTTTTCTGTACTCTCTCCAAAGTCTCCACGTCCTTCTGGTAGTGCGGTGATCAGAATTGAACACAGTACTCCAAATGTGACCGAACCAACTTTCTATATAACTGTAACCTAATTTTCGAGCTTTTATACTTGATACCCCGTCCCATGAAGGTTAGCGTGCCGTATGCTCTCTTTACCACCATTTCCACCTGTGCTACCACTTTTAAGGATCTGTGGACCTGCACGCCCAGATCTCTCAGTGTCTCTATGCTCCTGATGGTTGCGCCATTTATTTTATACCTCCCACCTGAATTGGATCTACCAAAATGCATCACCCCGCATTTGTCCGGGTTAAATTATCTGCCGTTTCCCTGCCCAATTTTGCAACCTATCTATATCCTCTCTATCTATTCTCTGACAATGTTTATCACTATCTGCAACTCCTGCAATCTTAGTATCATCCGTAAACTTGTTAATCAGACTCGCTACGTTTTCTTCCAAGTAATTTATATATACTACAAAGAGCTGATCCCTGCGGAACATCACTAATTACAGAACTCCATTCGGAAAAAAACCCTTCCACTGCTACCATCTGTCTTCTATGGCCAAGCCAGTTCTGGATCCATCCAGCTAGTTCACCCCTGACCCCATGTGATCTAATCTTTTGCACCAGCCTGCCATGTGGGACCTTAACAAATGTTTCACTAAAGTCCATGTAAACAACATCCACAGCCCTTCCCTCGTCAATCATTTTTGTCACCTCCACAAAAAATTCAATTAAATTAGTGAGACATGACCTCCCTTGTAAAAAACCACGCTGTCTGTCACTAATAAGACCATTCACTTCCAAATGTGCAAATACCCTGGGCGCGATTCTCTGCTCCCACGCCGGGTGGGAGAATCGCGGGAGGGCCGCTCTGGCACCCCCTCACCCGCCGTTTTTCATGGCGACCCGCGATTCTCCGACCCGGATGGGCCAAGCGGCCTGCCGTTCCCGACTGGTTCACGCCGGCGGCAACCACACCTGGTCGCTGCCGGCGTGAACAGCGCCCCAAAGGTGAGTATGGGGCTTGTGGGGGGCGGAGAGGGGAGTGAGCACCACGACCGTGCACGGGAGGGGACTGGCCCGCGATCGGTGCCCACCGATCGTCAGGCTGGCGTCTCAAAGAGACGCACCCTGGGTATTTGCTTTTTAACACACCTAACACTTCCTCCCTCATAATAATGACCTAAAGTGATTATACATCCCTCTGAGACACCACCAATCAACGTGTCCCAATCCTTTGTGAATACCAATGCAAAATACTCATTAAGGACTCACATACTTCCTCTGGTTCTCCACATAATTTCCCTCTTTTATCCTTGAGAGGACCAACTCTTTCTCTAGCTACCTTCTTGTTCCTAATATACGTATAAAATGCCTTGGGATTCTTCTTAGTCCTGTCTGCCAAGTACATTTTGTGACCCGTTTTTGCCCCCTAACTCCCTGCTTGAGCTCTTTTCTACTTTCCTTGTATTCCTCAAGTGCTTCATCTGTTTTTAGTTGCCTGTACCTCACATAAGCATCTTTTTACTTTTTGACAAGATTTTCAATTTCCCTGGTCATCCATGGTTCCCGAATCCTGCCTTTCCTGTCCTTCCTTTTTACCGGCACATGTCTGTCCTGCACTCCCATCAACTGCTCCCTAAAAGACTCCCACATGCCAAATGTGGATTTACCCTCAAATAGTCTCTCCCAAAACAACAGCCTCCAAATCCTGCCTAATGTGGACGTAGTTAGCCTTCCCCCAATTTAGCACCTTAATCCGAAGACAGCACTCGTCCTTTTCCATGAGTATTTGAAAGCTTATGGAATTGTGGTCACTCTTCGCCACATGTTCTCCCACTGCAACTTTGATAACCTGGCCGGGCTCGTTCCCTAGTACTAGGTCCAGTATAGCCCCCTCTCTAGTCGGACTACCAACATATTGTTCCAAAAAAACCTTCTTGGACACACTTAACAAATTCCTCATCATCCAAACCCCTAGCCCTAAGTGATTTACAGTCAATATGAGGAAAATTAAAGTCTCCCACTACAACAACCCTATTATTTCTACATCTATCCAGAATCTGCTTACATATCTGTTCTTCAACTTCCCGTGGGCTGTTGGGAGGCCTGTAGTACACACCCATGAGCTCTACCCACAGTGCCTTGTTATTTGATTCTACCATGGTGTCCTCCCCATGTACAGCTGTAATATGTTCTCTAACCAGTATTGCATTCCCCCACCTCTTTTACCTTCCCCTCCATCTCACCTAAAACACTTATATCCTGGAATATTTGGCTGCCAGTCCTGTCCCTTTTTTAACCAAGTCTCCATTACCGTAACCACATCCAAGTTCTGCGCGTGAATCAGGCTTTAAGTTCATCTGTCGTACCTGTTATACTCCGTGCATTGAAGCAGATACACTCCAGACCTCCAGGCCCACTGAGTTCGACCTCCCCCAGCCTACACTTCCACTTAGCCAGCCTGACCCTGGTACTGTGCTCATTCCCAGTCTCTATACTTGCTGGCTTACTGTCTTGATTCCCAACCTCCTGCCAAATTAGTTTAAACCCACCTGAACCATACTAGCAAACCTCCCAGCCAGGATATTGGTGCCCCTCCAGTTCAGGTGTAACCGTCCTTCTTGTGCCCCACCTTCACTGGAAGACATCCCAGTGATCCAAAAAACTGACTAACAGGTTCATTGACATCTCTATTTTATTTAAATTAGGGGGCAGCATTACATTATTTAAAGATCACTATTTTCACAGGATTTGTAAAAACAGTTTTGATGCTGAAAAACAATGATTAGAAAGAAAGGAAGACTTGCATTTATATAGTGCCTTTCATAACTCAGGATATTCCCCAAAACTCTTTACATCCGGTGAAGTACTCTGTTATAACCTGGAAGGGATTGCGGGGTTGGAGCAATCAGTCTCACCGTGAGTCTCGCTGAATACGAGCTCCCCCATTAAGGGAACAGGGAGCCCTTGATCATCCGTGGTTAAGATCTGTATAAAGTTGGCCAGATATGGAATCCACGGAGCAGACCCAGCTAGAATCTGATGTATATTGTCAATATAATTGCTTTGCAATAAACCAATTTTTCTTTTTACTAACTCGGTTCGGACTCATTTGTGGTCTACAAAACTGGCGATGAGGATACAATTAGATTACTGTTGGCACTGCTACACCATTAGGTGAACCAAATTCTTTACTCTGCTGGACCAAGATTGGATTTTTTTAAACCAGAAGTGCCTTTGTTTAGCAGATTGGACGTGTTCGATGCAAGACTAGAGGATTGGACACAGTATGCGGAACGGGTGCGTTACTTTTTCCTGGCCAACAATGTCACAGATGATGATCGACAGACAGTAATATTGCTGACTGTCTGTGGAGCACATACTTATGGAGTGATAAAAAGCTTTACATATCCTGCAACTCTGGACAAGAACATTTTTGAGCACTTGGTAACTCTAGTGATGCAACACTTCAACCTTAAACCTTCCGAAATAGTGCAGATATGCCATTTTAATACGGCAGAGAGGACCCCTGGAGAGTCCATAACCAAGTGTTTGACAAGGCTACAAAAAATAGCAACATTTTGTGAACATGGAACTTCCCTTTCCAAAATGGCAAGCAACCATTTGGCCTGTGGCGTAAATAACATGGCTACTCAAAGGAAGTTACGAGCCGAACCGACCCTAATCATTAAACAGGCTGTACAAATTTAGCTTTCCTGCGAAAGCACTGCGAGAGGAGTGCAGAAAATCCAGGGATGGAGGTTAACACCCGAGGGCATGTTCCCCCCCCCCCCCCCTCCCCCCCATCCCTAGGCAAGCAGCATGCCCCCAGGACAGATACCCCGCTCCGGACCGAGTACCATAGGGGCCAGATCCATTGATCAAAGACTGAGTAATCCTGACAGGATATCTCTCTGAAGTCTATAGAGGGAGAGCCAGGACATCATGGTGCTTGTGAACGCAGGGGCCGAAGGGAGCGCAAGGCACAGGTCAGCCAGAGATCCAGGTGCCCCAGTCAAGGCAGGCGCCAACCACAGGCTCATATTTTCCACCTGGATCATCAAGGGCAGGAGTGTATGCAGCTGAATTGTTTTATGGCACCCCGACTGGCCCCTATCAAGATAACTGTGCAAGTTAATGGCCATCCATTAGAAATGGAGCGAGACGCAAAAGCTACAGTTTCTGTTACTGGAAAACAGACTTTTGACAGGATAAAATCTGTGGGACACTGAGGCAAATTAGCGATGGATACCGACAAACCGTTAGCCATTGCAGGAACCATTATGACCCTGATGGTTTACGGACAACAGTCGGTGCGCCTCCTGTTAATTATAGTCAAGGAATATGACCCCAGCCTGAAGACCGCGATTGGCTGAAGCGCCTACATCTGGACTGGCAGGACATTTTCCACATGTGATCTGGGAGCTTGTACGATGTACAAGGAAAATACCGTGAGGTTTTCCAACCCTAACTGGGGGAAATAAAAGGGGCCATGGCAAAACATTCAGGTCAACTCAGACGCACACCCAAGATATTTCAGAGCTCGTCTAATCCCTTACGTGTCATTAGTGAAAGTTGAGGCCGAACTTAGCCGGCTCGAAGGTCTTGGGATCATCAGGCCAGTATGTTTTGCCGATTGGCCGGTGCCAGTGGTCCTGGTACTCAAATCTGATAAGATATTCAGATTGTGAGCCTCCTGGTTAGATCATTACCCAAGTCCTGCAACAAGGATCAATACGCAAAATTGGCCGGTGGACACTCATTTACCAAGCGTGATATGACCCATGTGTATTTGCAGTTAGAATTGGACCCAGCCTCCCATATATACATCACTATAAACACCAATAGGGACCTGTACGAGTATACCGCACTACCCTATGGAGTATCGTTGGCCTGTGCCATATTCCAGAGGATGATGGAAAACATACTGGGCAGCAAGGTAGCACAAGTGAATAGCACTGTGGCTTCACAGCGCCAGGTCCCAGGTTTGATCCCCCACTGGGTGACTGTGCGAAGTCTGCACGTTCTCCCCATGTCTGCGTGGGTTGCCTCCGGGTGCTCCGGTTTCCTCCCACAGTCCAAAGACGTGCAGGTTAGGTGGATTGGCCATGATAAATTGCCCTTAGTGGCCCAAAAGGTTAGATGGGGTTATTGGGTTACGGGGATCGGGAGGAAGTGAGGGCTTAAGTGGGTTGGTGCAGACTCGATGGGCCGAATGGCCTCCTTCTGCACTGTATGTTCTATACTATGAGGGTAGTTGAGAGTGGCAGTATATCTGGATGACGTGTTGGTCACAGGGAAAAGCGAACAGGAACATGTATGCAATTTGGACGAGGTGCTCCATCTTCTCTCGGAGATGGGTGTTCGCCTGCAGAGAAAAAAGTGCGTTTTCCATGCGAGGGAAGCGGTATACCTGGTCTACCGTGAGGGGTGTAGCCATCTGGGATGGCCACTTACAAAGGAAACATGGACACTTGCAAAGACTCAAGCGAAATATGGCCAATACAGGATTCAGGCAACCTCAGAGCCTAAATGTATATTTGCCAACAGAGAACCAGACAGTATCAAAACCCCTAGCCTAGTTGCATTCTAATAGCCCATTTCCCCAGGACAAAGGACTTGTTCTCAGGTATCGGATACAATTCCAGACACATCGACACCACTCCCTTCACCCAGGAAGCCCAAACAGCCAAGGTCAATGACCGCTCAGGACACGCCCAGTCATCAAGGCACCCGCCCCTTTATTGGCTCAAATCGAAGGCAGTAATTGAAACCTGCCGAATTATTGGGTCCAAAGCTAAGGACCGCCCAAAAGAGTGTGAAACCCCCAAAGGATAAAGAGAGATACTGCCATGTGTTCGATCTCTTTTGGCCCTGGCACACCGGCACTCTTCAGCCCGGCCTCCACCTGAAGCCAACTGCAGCACCACGACCAGAAGCAAGTTGAAGATCAACGATCGCTACCAAACGAATGAGCCCAGCAGAACATAGAACATAGAAAAATACAGCACAGAACCGAAGTTCCTTCTCCAGACCCAGCCACTCCAGATCCGAACATAGGCCTGGTTCCTCTGCCAAAGCCGGTTGCCTGAAGTTAAGTATAGGTTGTTGTAATGTTAGGTATAATTTAGCTCGTAGTGTTTTTATGTTGCATGTATGAATTAATCTCGTGTGTAAATAAACCATTATTGAACTTGAACGAACTGACTGGTTGTTTGGTTTGATCGATATCCGGTTGAAACTTGTGGTGGTGTTGTTTGATACCTGGCGACTCTGAGAGCAATATTATCATTAATAACTGCCATATCAGTATCTAGTTAAAAAGAGCAACATTATTGGCGTCTCCGGTGCAAATTGGCAACATGGGTTACACCCGGTCACAGAGAAGGTATGGGCTATTCAGCAGGCTCCTATCCCTGAAAACACCATGGAGCTGCGGTCTTTTTTGGGATTGGTGAACTATTATGGAGAATTCATCCCCGACCTCGGGACATGTTGGGCCCCCCCCACATCTTCTTTTAAAGAAGGACAAGGAATGGACATGAAGCAAGCAACAGGAAGCAGCATTTATGCAAGTTAAATAAAATTGAATTCCTCTGGCTTGTGAACACATTATGATCCCGCCAAACAGCTAATTGTCACGTGTGATACGTCACCGTACAACATTGGCGCCGTTTTATCACATCGCATGGAAGATGGCAGAGAGAGGCTGATCATTTTCACTGGCCAGACACTGGCCATGGCTGAGCGCAATTATGCGCAAATCGAGAAAGAAGGTCTGTCAGTTGTTTACGCCGTGAAGAAATGCCATCAATATGTGTACGGTCGACATTTCACGATCATCACGGACCACCCGCCACTGCTTGGTCCTTTTAAAGAAGACCAGTTAGTTCTGCCTATCACCTCTGCCAGGATCCAGCATTGGGCCCTCCTGCTGGCCGCCTATGTGTACTCATCTGAGCATTGTCCTGACACCCAGATCGCAAATGCGGATGCATTAAGCCGACTGCCTTTGCTGACACGCCCTCTTTCTCCTCCCAGGACGGATGAGGTCATGGCCATGCTCAACTTTATGGATTCATTGCCTATTTTAGTATCTCAAATCCAAGAGTAGACACAGACTGACCCAGTAGTTCACGATAGCACAGTAATTAGCATTGTTGCTTCACAGCGCCAGGGTCCCAGGTTCGATTCTCGGCTTGGGTCACTGTCTGTGTGGAGTCTGCACGTTCTCCCCATGTCTGTGTGGGTTTCCTCCGGGTGCTCCGGTTTCCTACCACAAGTCCCGAAAGACGTGCTTGTTAGGTAATTTGGGCATTCTGAATTCTCCCTCCGTGTACCCGAACAGGCGCCGGGATGTGGCGACTAGGGGCTTTTCACAGTAACTTCATTGCAGTATTACTGTAAGCCTACTTGTGACAATAAAGATTATTATTATTATTATCCTTTCGAAAGTTCAACACATAGTCTTATATGGGGGTCAGCATAAGTGATAACCCGGCAAGTTTCGGGCATTCTTGACGAAGATGGACAGAGTGGATAGGCAGAAGCTTTTCCCAGAGTGAAAAAGTCAATTACTGGGGGACATAGGTTTAAGGTGCGAGGGGCAAAGTTTAGGGGAGATGTACGAGGCAGGTTTTTACACAGAAGGTAGTGAGTGGCCTGGAACTTGCTGCAGGGGGAGGTGCTGGGAAAGGTACGATAGCGATGTTGAGGCATCTTGACAAACACATGAATAGGATGGAAATAGAGTGGTACTAACCCCAGAAGTACAAAAGGTTTTGGTTTAGACAGGCATCATGATCGGTGCAGGCTTGGAGGGCCGAAGGGCCTGTTCCTCTGCTGTAATGTTCTTTTTTTTTTCTTCTGTGTCTAAGTTCAGCGTGGAAGGTGGCATCCTGTTGTAGGGTACGCACGTCGCCGTCCCATGCAAGGGCCAGGACCTGATCCTCAGGGATCTGCACAACGGGCACCCAGGGGTGTCAAAAATGAAAATTCTAACACATAGCTATATTTGGTGGTGGGAGTCGGCCAATAGTGTGGCATATGTCAGGAGCACCAGAATCCGCCAGCCGTGTCCTTCACCCATGGGAATAGCCGGGGTGACTGTGGGTACGGTTAGACGCCAACTTTGCCAGCCCGTTTCAAGGCACAATGTTCTTACTCTTGATCGATACCCACGCTATCTAATAGAATGTCGAAGACCACCTCCAGAACAACCATTGAGAAAATGCTTTTGTGAGACTTGCAGTGGAGTGAGTGGTCACATATTTGGTGGCTCCCGCTCGAGGTGGAATTTTCTGGTCCTTCCCCACCCGATTTGAGGGGTGTTTGCTGGTGAATGGTGTATCAGCACTGAAGGATTGCAATACTCCTCTGGTGGGGCCGATTTATAGCTTATCGGTCGAGGAGTGTAACAAAGAAGAGGCAGCAGCTTGACCACGAGAATAGTCGAAGTGGGGATCCAGGAGGAGTTTGGCCGTTTCTCAGAATATAAATTGAATATGGGAACAAGTGTGATGCTCCCGATAAATGCCAGGGGGCAAGAGAGGAGGCCGCAGCAGTTGCTGTTCTGGGTGGTTGGGGTAAGTTTCTGCTATCTTGGAATACAGGTGGTGTGGAGTTGGGTCCAGCTGCATAAGTTGAACCTGGTGCGATTGGTGAAGTCTATGAAAGCGGACTTCAAGAGGTGGGACGTATTGCCCTTGTCTTTGGCAGGGCATATACAGACGGTTAAAGTAACAGTGCTGCTCAAGTTTCTGTCCATATTTCGGAACCTCCCGATCTTTGTTCCGACGTCCGATTTTTGAAAGGTGAATGGGATGATTTTGAGGTTTGTGTGGGCTGGAAAGGCCCCACGGCTGGAGGAAGTTATTTCTGGAAAGGGATCGATGGAGGAGGGTGTTGGGGGGTGGGGGGGGGGGGGGGGGCGGGGGGGGGGGGGGGGGGGGGGGTCGAGTTTGCAGGCCTGGAGGAGCTTGAGACGTATCAGCTGTCTAACCGAAACAGGTTCAGGTACCTGCAGCTGAGGGATTTTATTAGAAAAGACGAGCTGCCCTTTCTGGAGCTGCCACCTCCAGTAGTGCAAGACAAGTTGTTGGCCGAGGATGGCATTGGGGAGGGAAGAGTGGCGAATATATATGGAGAGCAGATGGATAGGGAGGGCTTTCCTGTGGAGGAGGGCAGACGTAAGTGAGAGGAAGAATTGGGGTGGAGTTGTGGGCCGGGGTGTGGAGGGTAGCCCTGCAGAGGGTGAATGCTTCCTCGTCATGTGCGAGGTAAAGCCTCATCCAGTTTAAGGTGGTGCACAGAGTCCACATAACGGTATCGAGGATGAGCCAGAGATGAGGAGTGTGGATTGTTAGTTTTGTTACCTATTGCCGAGGTTTGGCTTGCGTATTTTTGTATATGTGAAAAATGTTCTCCCTGTGTCTGTGTGGGTTTCCCCCGGGTGCTCCGGTTTCCTCCCACAAGTCCCGAAAGACGTGCTGTTAGCTGAATTGGACATTCTGAATTCTCCCTCTGTGTACCTGAACAGGCACCGGAATGTGGCGACTAGGGGCTTTTCACGGTAACTTCATTGCAGTGTTAATGTAAGCCTACTTGTGACAATTAAGATTATAAACCATTTTTTAAAAAAATGCCTTCAATGAAAATATGTCTGAAAAAATAAGAAAAATTGCGTTTGCCCTTCAGCATGCGTGGTATTCCAGAGGTGTTGATTACTAACTATGGAATGCTTTTCACAAGAGAGAGTTCTTGGGATTCCTGAAGGCCAATGGGATACGGCACATCTGTTTGGTCCCATATCACCCGGCTTCAAACAGGCTGGCGGAAAGGACAGTACAAACATTCAAACATGGACTCAAAAAGTAGACTTCGGGGTCGATGAACACAAAACTGGCCAGGTTTTTATTCTGCTATAGAACCACTTTGCATGTTGCTATCAGGGTGACACTGGCCGAATTTCTCATGGGCCAGAGGCTTCAGACCCGTCTTAGTCTGGTTTTCCCTGATAGAGGCGCAAAAGTATGCCACAGCCAAGAACTGCAAGGGCATTGTCCTATTCTACGAAAACCGCCCAGACTCTTTGTACCAGGTGACGCAGTCTATATTCAAAACTTTGTAGACGGTACCCAGTGGACCTCTGGGACAATCATCTGACAGACAGGGCCAGTATCTTATCAAGTTCAGGAACAAGGTAGTGTCATGAAAAAGCTCCTTGGTTTCATTTGGTCCAGGTGACAGAGTTCTATGTAAAGTTCCTCAGTCGAGGAAAGTTACAGCCAAACCAAATCTGATGCCAAAGAGGCAAGAACATTATGCCAAGGGGGGGTCAAGATGACAAAATTAGAGAGGTCGTAGATATGGTCTCTGACATGGACACCCTGATGTCGGAGGTCTCCGATAGGGAGCAAGCAGTACAGCTGCCTCAGACAGTGCATCCACAATGACATTCCGATCGGAAGCTGTGTTCACTGCCCTGATATACAGCACTGTGAGTGGAAGAAGGACAGCCAAAGGCAAAGAGAGTCCTGCGCCCTCCTACTCCGCAGTCGTCGGAAGAGTTTTTGTACGTGGAGGGGGGGGGGAGAGATGTTATAACCCGCACGAGACCTACGGGATTGGAGCAATCAGTCTCCCCATGGGTCTTGCTGAATAAGAGCTCCCCCGCTAAGGGGGCGGGGAGCCCTAGATCATTCATGGTTAAGGTTTGTATAAAGTCAGCCAGGTATGGAACCAACAGAGCAGACCTGGCTGGGATCTGATGTATGTTGTCAATATAGTTGCTTTGCAATAAACCGAGTTTTAGTACCTTAGTTCGGCCTCTTGTGTGGTCTACAAAAATACTTTTTTGAAGTGTAATCACTGTTGTAATGTAACCAATCTGCATCCAGTAATCTCCCACATGCAGTATATTCGCCCAGGTTATTTTGAAAGGATGAAGGGTGATCTGTATACTAAATGGAAGTTGGTTATTCCAAGGATCCAAGTAATAAATAATTGGCCAGCATGGCTGGACAATTGAAAAAAAAAACTCTCCCCAATTGCAATGAGCAACACTGTGATTTCTGTCCATCTGTGAAACAGGACCTGTAAAGTCTAACCAGGGAAGGGAACATGGAACCAAGGGATACAGGCTTAAAAAGCCAGAATGTGAATGAAGTTGGTCACCACAAAATTCAGTTGCATTGCATCTGCATTTTTTAGGCACTATGTCATTTCAGTACCAAAATGGCATCCATGTCACCCGAACAACTGCTGCTGTGGGTTGTACAGGATTTGGATTTGGGTTTATTTTTACATGTACTGAGGTACAGTGAAAGGTATTGTTCTGCGTACAGTCCAGACAGTTCCATTGATGAAGAATCATAGGACGTACGATAAAGAGACATTGTAAATACATAGACATAGGGCGGGATTCACCGACCCCCCCCGCTGGGTCGGATAATCGCCGGGGGCCGGCGTGAATCCCGCCCCCGCCGTCCTCTGAATTCTCCGACCCCCCAAAAGTCAGCGAGCCATGAATCGTGCCGCCCGCCTCGGAGAATGGCGGGGACCGGCGCGACGCTATGGACCCCGGGGCTGCCCGAATTCTCCCGGCCGGATGGGCCGAAGTCCCACCGGTGTGACCAGGGGTCACACCGTCGTAAATTAAAACACATTATATAACGGCGTCAACCAGTGCTGATGGTTGACGCCAGACAGCGTGGAGGTAGGTCACGGCGTGGGATGGCCGCAGAAGAAGTGACAGCGCGGCCGCAATCTGTGTGTGTGGGGGGGGGGCTGTGCGAGGGGGGCAGTGAGGGGGGTGAGGGGGGTAGAGGGGGCGTGCCGGGGAGGGGGGAGGGGGCGAGTGCCAGGGAGGTGGGAGAGGGCGAGTGCAGGGGAGGGGGGAGAGGGTCAGTGCCGGGGAGGGGGGAGAGGCCGAGTGCCGGGGAGGGGGGAGAAGGCGAGTGCTGGGGAGGGGGGGGGGGGGGGGCGAGCGCCGGGGAGGGAGGAGAAGGTGAGTGCCGGGGAGGGGAGGCGAGTGCCGGGGAGGGGGGGGCGAGTGCTGGTGCGAGGGGAGAGGACGAGGGAGGTCGTCTGTCTGGCCAGTTGCCAGCCTCCAACACTAGCGCCCATGCAACCCATGGCACCTGGCTGTGGGGGGGGGGGGGGGGGGGGGGGGAGGGGGGTACGGGCAATGAAGACATGTCGTCGTTCCCCACCCCCACCCCCTGCAGGCCGTTATGTTTGCTGATCAGCCAGCGATGTTGGCCGCCGTGGCGGCAGCCGCACTTCTACATGTTGCCCTGGGGGAGGAGGAGGGGGAGGAGCGTACCACGGAGGCGGCACAGGCTGCCGTAGAGGAGCATGCCGCAGAGGGGCAGGTGACAGCCGCCCAGGCTGGAGGGCCACCCGCCCGACAGGACGAGGAGGAGGAGGAGGAGGAGGTGGTTGAGCCACGGCGACGGAAACGCCCGAGGAGGCCCCGTGTGTGCAGGCCCCGCTCGTCGTACCAGGACCTCACGGACCGGGCATGCAGGAGGAGTGCAGATGAGCCGGGAAACCGTCGCACACATCTGCCACCTGATGGCACACCTGGCACCGCGTGGCACTGGGGGAGGACACACTCTTCCCGTGTCCGTCAAGGTTACAGTGGCCCTGAACATTTATGCCACGGGGTCATTCCAGGCGCCGAGTGGGGACCTGTCCAGCATCTCACAGGCATCGGTGAACCGGTGCATCTGGGCAGTGACAGACGCCCTATATGCCATTGCAGACAGTTATATCCAGTTCCCTATGGACGGCCAGCCAGGATGCCCGGGCAGTGGGCTTCGCTGGAGTGGCCGGGTTTCCCATGGTCCAGGGGGCGATCGATGGGATGCACCTCGCGGTGCGGCCACCTGCAGATAACAGGGCCGTTTTCACCAATAGGAAGGGGACCTATTCCATGAACAGTCAGATGGTCTGTGACCACCGCATGATGATCCTGCACGTCTGCGCCAGGTACCCGGGTAGTGTACATGACTCAGACGTGTTGTCGCGGTCTTACATCCCCGGCATATTCGAGGGACGCCAACCCCGGCTGAGGGGCTGGTTGTTGGGCGACAGGGGTTACCCGTTGCGGTCGTGGCTGATGACGCCTATACGGATGGCACAGACTGACGCGGAGAATCGCTACAACGATGCCCATGCAGTGGCCAGGGGTGTGATGGAGAGGTGCTTTGGCCTGCTAAAAATGCGTTTCAGGTGCCTAGACCGCTCTGGAGGGGCCCTCCAGTACCCGCCAGATAGGGTCGGCCACATCATTGTGGTGTGCTGTGTCCTGCACAACATAGCCCAGCAGAGGGGCGATGTGCCGCAGGCAGAGAAGGGGGGAGTGGAGGAGCAGCAGGACGAGGCGCAGTCCTCCCCAGATGAGGAGAATGGGGGCAATGATCAGGACAGACGGGCTGGACATGGATGGGAGGCTGCCCACCGTTACCGGCTGGGCCAGCGGGCACGGGACAGGCTGATAGCCGCCTGGTTCACTGACTGGGGGGGGGGGGGCGTGAGAATTGCTTAGCATGGGCACAGACCGCACACCACGGAATATGGGGGGAATGGGGACGGGCCGTGGGGGGACTCACTTGGTGGTGCGCCCCCAACCTCTGCATCGGCAACCTCCTGGTCCTCGGGTCCGCCTGCCAGTTCCAGTGCCCTCACCTCATGAACAGTGAGTGGTCTCTCGTCAGCTGGGCCCCCTCCGGTCCTCTCACGCTCCCTGTTGTTGTGTGTGCGCTTCTCCTGTGGGGGGGGGGGGGGGAGATGGCAGGGATAAAGGGCAACATTGTTTGGCAGGGATATACATGCAGGCCAGCAGTTGTGCGTATATTGGCATAGGTACGCAGCACATTTGGGTTAGGGTTAGGGTTGGTTGCACCTGGGGGTGTGCCGCACATCGGGGCAACCCTGCGGCCATGTCCGGGCTACAGGGCCTCCCTCCTCTGCTCTACTGTGTCCAGGAGCACCTCGATGTCGCGCTCCTGGAACCTCGGGGCTGCGCAGCGGGCGGCCATCTTTTCGGATCTCCGGGGGAGGGGGTATGGCGTCTTTTGTGCTGTGACGCCGCCTGGCGTCAATGACGACGCGCGTCCGCGGTGGGTTGCGCCATCCCGAATGGCGCCACGCCGCTACTAGCCCATTCCGGGCCGGAGAATTTGCGCCGTTTTGCGGGGGGGGGGGGGGGGGGGGGCCCTACGCCGGAGTGATCAGCACCGTTTTTGACACCGGGTCCCGGCCATCGTGCCGATTATTGGAGAATCCCGCCCATATAGTGTACTGAGTGTAGTACTACTCAGTGGAGAAAATGTGTAGAGACCAAAGAGAAAATGTTGGAATATCTCAGCAGGTGTGGCAGCATCTGCAGGGAGAGAAAAGAGTTACAAGTCCAGATGACCGGTTGTCAACTTTATTAAGATGTGTGGAGCGATCAGTTCAGTCCACAAGAGGGTCATTGAGGAGTCTGGTAACAGCGGGTTAAGAAGCTGTTTTTGAATCTGTTTGTGCATGTTCTCAGACTTTTGTATCTCCTGCCAGGTGGAAGAGGTTGGAAGAGAGAAGAATCTGGGTGAGAGAGGTCTTTGATTATGCTGCCCACTTTCCCAAGGCAGTGGGAGGTGTAGACAGAGTCAATAGATGGGAGGCGGGTTCGTGTGATGGACTGGGCTCTCTGTAGTTTCTTACCGTCTTGGGCTGAGCATTTGCCATACCAGGCTGTGATGCAGCCAGATAGGGTGCTTTCTATTGTGCATCTGTGAAAATAGCACAGTGGTTAGCAGTGTTGCTTCACAGCGGCAGGGACCCAGATTCGATTCCCGGCTTGGGTCACTGACTGTGCGGAGTCTGCACATTGTCCCCGTGTCTGCATGGGTTTCCTCTGGGTGACCTGGTTTCCTCCCACAAGTCCCGAAAGATGTGCTCGTGAGGTGAATTGGACATTCTAAATTCTCCCTCAATGTACCCGAACAGGCGCCGGAATGTGGCGACTAGGGGATTTTCACAGTAACTTAATTGCAGTGTTAATGTAAGCCTACTTATGACATAATAAAGATTTATATTATAATAAGTGGAAAGAGTCATGGAATCATAGAATTTACAGTGCAGAAGGAGGCCATTCAGCCCATTGAGTCTGCACCGGCCCTTGGAAAGAGCACCCTACTCAAGCCCACACCTCTATCCTATCCCCGTAACTCCACTTTACCATTTTGGATACTAAGGGCAATTTATCATGGCCAATCTACCTAACCTGCACAACTTTGGACTGTGGGAGGAAACCGGAGCACTTGGAGGAAACCCACGTAGAATTGAGGAGAAGGTGCAAACTCCACACAGACAGTGACCCAAGCCGGGAATCGAACCTGGGACCCTGGAGCTGCAAAGCAACTGTGCTAACCACTGTGCTACCATGCAGCAATGTGGACATGCTAAATTTCTTTAGTTTCCTGAAGAAGTATAGGCGTTGTTGTGCTTTCTTGGTCGTAGCGTCGACGTGGGTGCACCAGGACAATTGTTAGTGATGTGCACACCTAGGAATTTGAAGCTGTTAACCATCCCCACCTCGGCACCATTGATACAGACAGTGGTGTGTACAGTACTTTGCTTCCTGAAATCGATGACCAGCTCCTTAGTTTTGCTAACATTGAGGGAGAGATTGCTGTTGTTATACCACGCTACTAGGTTCTCTATCTCCCTCCTGTACTCTGACTCATCGTTGTCTGAGATCCCCCCACAACGGTCGTGTCATCAGCTACTGGATGCCATGTTGGAGAGGTTGTTTGCATAGGTGCAGGGAATGTGCATAAGAAATATGCAGAGTTCGTAGATCGTCCGTGTGGACATTCATTTGACTCCAGTAGTGACATTTTTAATATCGCTGCGCCAATTAGCACCCTCTCCTGAACTCATATACACGGCTAAACATGTTGTTCAGCAGCACTAAGGAATATCCAGCACTATTTAAGGGATCTGATCCACCATCAATAAGACACGACGAGTGATGAACGTGATGTACCATCAATGACCATGAAACGAAAATGGTGAAACTATTTTTATTGCTTTATTGCACAAGATGTTGAGCCTCCTGCAGCTGGAACCAGAATGGAAGCAGCGCAGGAGAGCATACACTTTTATACAGCACCTGCTGGGAGGAGCCAGCAAGCTGGGATTTACTGTGTTACCTGTAGTACAGTGGCAGTACCATAATACACGTAGTGTGTTACCAGTGGTGTTTACCACAGAACGTAACTGAGGCTTTAATACACTAAACAGCAAACCTCCTGCCTCTGGACCCGAACTGGGTCTGGAGGCGGAGACTTGCCACTTTTATACAGAAGCCCGAGGGGAGGAGCCACAGGCGGAGCCAGCCTGGATAAGCCCAGGCATGCACAATACAATACAATGCACATAATGCAATAACGTGGTTTACCACATTCACCCCCTGTTTAAAAAAGAGTCCGGCGGAGTTGAAGTGGTCTTAAAGGTCAAGTCTGTCGGGGGCCTTGACCTTCCGCCGTGATCGCCTCAGTCCCGCCTGTGATGTGGGCACCAGTGTCGAGACCTGTGCATCCGGGAGCGTGTTGTCTTTTTCTTCTTCACCCAGATGTTGAGTCGGCGAAAGGGGGGGGGGGGGGGGGGGTTATGGGCGAGGGTGGTGGTGCTTGTCGCCAGTGGGCCTGCGGGTGTCAGTTCATGAGGGAGGTGGGCGGAGGTGGGAGAAGACGGTGTAGGATGCGGGGTGGTGGTATTGGTCGCCGGGGAACCTGCAGGTGCCAAATCCCAAAGGGAGACCGTGTCCTGCCGCCCGTCCTGGTGTGCCACATAGGCATATTGGGGGTTTGCAAGGAGGAGCAGGACCATCTCGACGAGGGGGTCGGTTTTATGGCTCCTCGCATGCTTCTGGAGAAGGATGGGCCCCGGGACTGTCAGCCAGAACGGGAGCGAGACACCGGAGGTTGACTTCCTGGGGAAGGCAAACATACGTTCATGAGGAGTCTCGTTGGTGGCTGTACATAGGAGCGACCAGATGGAGGACGGAGGAGGAGTCAGATTTTGGAGGCATGGAGGGTACGGGAGAAGAAAGCCACGGGCCTGCCCACCTAGTTGAGTGTAGCGGCCAGAGCAAAGTTCGACACATCGCTCTCCATTTGGAATGGGATGGACTCGTCCACAATGTGCATCGCGGCTTTGGCAATATCTGCTTTGATGCGATTGAAGGCCAGTCGGACTTCAGCCGTCAGGTGAAAAACGGTGAATTTTATCAGTGGATGGGCCTTCTTCCCATAGTTG
Organism: Scyliorhinus canicula; assembly: GCF_902713615.1. NCBI lineage: Eukaryota > Metazoa > Chordata > Chondrichthyes > Carcharhiniformes > Scyliorhinidae > Scyliorhinus > Scyliorhinus canicula. The sequence continues at coordinate 59,429,469 of NC_052160.1, read as the reverse complement.
GGGACCCACTCGGCATAGTACGAGAAGAACCCCAGGCATCTCTTCAGGGTCTTGGGGGAGAGGGAGTTCCAGGAGGGGGGCGCATGCGGTCGGGGTCGGGCCCTATGTCTCCATGTTCCATGACGTAGCCGAGAATGGCTAGGCGGGTTACGCGGAAGACGCATTTTTCTCTATTGTAGGTTAGGTTCAGGAGTTTAGTGGTGTGGAGGCAGCACCGGAGGTACTCGTCTTGGTCCTGCTGGTCATGGCCGCAGATGGTGACGTGGCCCACAGCCCGTACTGGTCAACCATTCGGTCTATTTCTCTTTGGAAGACCGAGACCCCATTGGTGATGCCAAAGGAGACCCTGAGGAAGTGGTAGAGGCGGCCATCTGCCTCGAAGGCAGTGTATTGGCGGTCCTCCGGGTGCTAGGGAGCTGGTGGTACGCGGACTTCAAGTCGACTGTGGAGGAGACTCAATACTGTGCAATCTAATTGACCATGTCAGATATGCGGGGGAGGGGGTACGCATCGAGCTGCGTGTACCGGTTAATGGTCTGTAATCGATGACCATCCGATGCTTCTCCCCAGTCTTGACGACCACCACTTGGGCTCTCCAAGGGCTGTTACTAGCCTCAATGATTCCCTCTCGCAGGAGTCGCTGGACCTCCGACCTGATAAAGGCCCTGTCCTGGGCACTGTAGTGTCTACTTCTGGTAGTGACGGGCTTACAGTCCAGGGTGAGGTTTGCGAAAAGCGAGGGTGGGGCGACTTTAAGGGTCGCGAGGCTACAGACGGTGAGGGGGGCAGGGGTCCACCGAACTTTAAGGCTCTGGAGATGGCACTGGAAGTCGAGCCCCAGTAATAGGGCAGTGCAGAGATGGGGGAGGACGTAGAGCTTAAAGATGGTGTACTCTATGCCTTGTACAGTAAGGGTGGCGACACAGTACCCCCGGATTTCTACTGCATGGGATCCGGAAGCCAGGGAGATTTTCTGGGTCGCGGGTAGGATTGGGAGGGAGCAGCACCTTACTGATCTGGGTGTATGGCAGGCCGTCTCGTGCCCGTTGATCCGGACGGTTATCGTGGACTTCGCGAGGTGGTGCGGCTGGGACTGGTCGAGCGTGATGGAAGCGAGCTTCGGAAGGCGATCGTTGGGCCAGCCGGAGTTAGCGGCGGCCAGCGTATGGTCGGGTGAGCTGGGCTCCCGAGAGGCTGCGGAGTAGTCCCAAGGTGGCGGCCTCCATGAGTCGCAGGTGGCGGGTGAGGTGCAAGATGGCGTCCAAGATGGTGGCCCCCGTGGGTCGCACGTGGCGGGTGAAGTGCAAGATGGTGGCCCCCGTGTGTTGCACGTTTCGGCCGAAATTAAAGATGGCGGTGCCCATGGGTCGCACATGGTGGGTGGCGCGGCAGCTGGGGGCGACGCCAACAGGCAGCAAGCAGCGCTGCTGGGCCTAGAATGTTTAGGGAGAGTTCGGGCCTGGCTTTTGCAAAGTGGCCCTTCTTCCCACAGCCGTTACAAGTTGCGTTCCGTGCCGAGCAGCGTTGTTGGGGGTGATTACTCTGGCCTCAGAAGTAGCAATTCAGGCCTCCGGCATTGGCGGGCCGCTGCACGGCACAGGCTTGCGTCACACCAGGTTCGGTTGATGGCTGTGCCCACGAGGGTGCCGCGCGGCCGGATGTGTAGGCCCCCATGTTCTGGTAGGCCATCTCCAGTGAGTTGGAGAGTTGTAACTGTCTCTGGGTGGCCGAGTGCCGCCCTTCTAATAATCGCTGGTGGATATAGTTAGAGTTCATGCCCGCGACAAAAGCGTCCCTGATCAGCAGCTCCGCGTGCTGGATAGCCGATATCGCCCGGCAGTCACAGTTCCGGCAGAGGGCACGCAGGAATTCTGCGAGTGTGATTCCCCAGGGCATTTTAACTTCTCTTGTCTCGTGGCAAGGAGGTGTCTAGCATATACCTGGTTAACGGATTTCACGCATTGTCCTTTTAGCACTGTTATTGCCTCCGCGTACAAGGGGGTATCCCTGATGAGGGGAAAGACTCTTGGGCTCACCCATGCATGGAGGACGTGCTTCTTCTGGATGTCTGTGAAGTCTTCGTGAAGGTTGCGAGGTACGCCTTGAAGCAGCTTAGCCAGTGTTCAAACGTTTCTGTAGCATCGGCTGCTTGTGGGTCCAGTTCCAGCAATCAGGCTTGAGTGTTCACCTTTAGGAGTTAAGTGTATTAAATTGATACACCATCAATAACACATGACGAGCGATGAACGTAACACTAAACAGCAAGCCTCCTGCCTCTGGACCCGAACTGGGTCTGGAGGCGGAGACTTGCCACTTTTATACAGAAGCCCGAGGGGAGGAGCCACAGGCGGAGCCAGCCTGGACAAGCCCAGGCATGCACAATACAATACAATGCAGATAATGCAATAACGTGGTTTACCACAGGATCGTCATTCAATTTCATGTCAGTTGCTGGTTGATTTCTGCGAAGTAAGTAGAACTGTTTGTTGGCTGGTCCAATTATTGAAGGTCGAAGAAGCCAGTGGTGTGGCATGTGGTGAAGACTTTGGTTCTCACTTCATGGGTTCAGCTCCAGACAATCCAACAATCACCCCTCACCCATTTTATTGAACAAGGCTATGGTTTCTGCCTGTTTGAGAAACAAGAAATAATAAGAGAGAGAGAGACAGACTCTGAAAGGAGCAGCTTTTGCAGCAAAGCAGCTGCTGAGACAGAAAGGGACCAGGCAACACACAGTCGCAGTAAAGTTAAAATGCAAGTTAGAATGGGTGCAGTCGTTTGTAGGCCTCTTGACCTGCAGCATTACAGAAAGAACGAGCAGACTTAACACATGGCAGGACAAGCCTCGTGAAAAGGGAGGAGGAGGAAACGAATAAGGGTCCTCAGCAAGAGATTGTATCCATCCAGTACAGGGAACATTTCTTCCACAGCAATCTCAGCCACGAACAGCATGTGCCATATTTCTGCTTTACTAAGGAGACGCTCGCTGAAATCTGCCACACATTGCAGCTAGACCTGTAGCCCTGAGGGGCAACATGGTGGCGCAGTGGTTAGCACTGCTGCCTACGGCGCTGAGGAATCGGGTTCAATCCCAGCCCCAGGTCACTGTCTGTGTGGAGTTTGCACATTCTCCCCGTGCCTGCATGGGTTTCACCCCCACAACCCAAAGATGTGCAGGTTAAGTGGATTGGCCACGCTAAATTGCCCCTTAATTGGGAAAAAAAATAATTGGGTACTCAAAATTTATTTAAAAAAAGACCTGTAGCTCTGCGACTTAGTTGGCATTTCAGGTTTCTCCGTGGTTCCAGGTGCCACTGACTGCATATGCATCATTTTGCAGGTGTCACAGGCAAACATAGCAATGTACTGCAACCACCAAGGCTTCCATTCAATGTTCAGCTGGTGTGCGACCATACTCAGCACGTCATGCAGCTGAATGCCTGGTCAGCTTGGCAGCAGTTATGAAGCCTGTGCCAGTACGCTGAGCCAGTTTCATTTCGGCCACCATGTGAAACCAGAGGATGGCTTACTTGGCAATAAGAGCTATCTTTTGACCACCTCGCTCTTGACTCCAGTCTGTAGCCCACACACGCAGGCAGTATGCACATAACTGGAGCCATCGTGCCACAGAAATGTCATTGGAGAGACTGTCTGGGTGCTGAACACGCTTGCTGCCTGGACCTTTGCAGAATATTCACTGGAGTGCAGCGCATGATTTGCTGCAGGCTGCTGCATGCTGCACAGACTCACCCACTCATTAGGGTACAGCCCTTGCCACCTTCAGCGAGCAGCTGAGAAGGAGGAGGTAGAGGAGGAAGAAAAGAAGGATCAAGAATAAGAAAAGGAGGAGAAGGACAAAGGGAGGTGGCAAGCAACACTTTTCTGACCAGCCTGTCGATGATTGGCTCATCCATCTGTGATACCAGTGAAGGCAACTCCTATTCATCAGCCATTATCCGTCCTACTTCTTATACTCCCTCTCTTGTTGTCTATTACAGCATCTGCTTTACCATAATGCTGAATTAAAAGCTACCATAAAACAACCATATTAAACCATTTTTATCCGTCAAACCATCCAATATGCCATACAAAAGACAACTAACATGCTTGCGCATTTTCTTAGTGCCACATGCCTTTGCCTGCCTTTGTATTCCTCTACAGTGTAGCATGGTTGGTGGAAGGCTGCTGATTTTCACTGGCAAAGATTGAAGATGGCCATGCAGGACTCCCTCAAGCAGCTCTGGATCTTGAGGCTCCCAGCTTCAGACTGCATCATCTCGGCAAGGGTGGCAGCAGCTCTATGCTGACTGTCAGGCAACAGCAGAGCACTGGAGGGTTGGCGTTGGTTGGGATTTGGGGGAAGGGGGCGGGGAGAATGCTGTAATCTTGAGAAAGGGCAAGAGGTTCATTCTCCATGGATGACTGCCTTTCTCCTGATTGGCACCTCAAAAACTGTAGCAATCTTTTGGAGGACAGATGTTGGACTGCACAGTGACTATATCTAAGCTGATAGCAGTGGGTGTGAGACTGAATCATGGTGCTCCTTTATCATCGGCATCATCTTCCTCTTCCACTTCTTGATGTTCCTCCAATTCCTGGCCAAGTTAGATATCTCCTTGGATATCTGCAAAGAGAAAGGCACAAGGGTAAGCTTGCAGTTTGTGGGGGGTGGAAAGGAAGCGGTGCATGCTTACACCATCTGCAGCTTGTAAATCAGTCAAGTTTGTGGGATGACGGGGCAGTGGAATGTGAGAAGAAAGAATAGGTATGAGCAGACCGTGACCTTTGATGGTTTCAGCCCTTTTGCTGTCCATGACCTTAGTCGTGGCCGCTCCAGTAATGATGAGCTTTGGAGCATTGCCCCCTCCATTAAGGCAAAGACATGCTCTTGGTTACGGGCTGCTGCCACTGATTTTGCACCATTTGTTCTGCAAGTGAGAGGGATTGTGCCAGTGAGTGTGGTGCAATGTGTATGGGTGATGTGCCTGTGTGGTTGAATAAGCTGGCAGTGTGCCCAAGTTGAAAGATGTCAGCATAAGGCTGGAAGCACGGTTCAATGTGTGAGGGTGAGGTGAAGCTATGAATGTCAAGTATGAGTAATAGTTGTTGGAGATTTTTGGAAGGTAAGTGAAGTGGAGGCGGGGAAATAGAGAATAGAGCAGTGACTGAGGCTCCAGCTTCATTTGTAAGGATATGTCATTTGAAAATAAATTCACTGACTCTGACCACTTGTGTTAGGTTATTACACATTTTGTGGCACTGAATTCAGGTACTCAAGGCTACACTGTTGGAAGTGATGATTTTCTACTCCCAGTGCCTTCGCAATGTCCGTCAGTAGAGTCTCCTGAACCATGAGGATAGAACACCTCTCTCCTTTGATCCACCTCATGCTCAATGGCCTCGAGTGCTGTGTCAGAGACCTTGAAGCAAATTCTTTGCCCTATGTGCCATTATTCAGATCTGTTTCTGCTTGGATCCTCTTCCCCATCCAATTCTAACACATGCTGCGGGCAAAATGCACCTCCTCCTTTAGAGAGGCTGGCTGGCTTTAAGTCGTCCAGGTTAATATATCGGTAGCCTCACACAGATTTGTGGCCTCTGCTGAAGCATGCAGACACTCAACAGCTGCACACTATAATCACAGTAATAAGAAATGTATGTGTTTGGATTTTGAAATGTAACCAGTCTGATTGACACATTTGGCTTTCCGTATGTCATGAGGCTGCCTCTGGAGGCAGACATCTTAATACTAGTTCAACCTCTCACTGAGACAAAACACTGATGGAGATTTCTGTCCTTATACATGCTGCCTGAATTGGAAGGAACTCCCTCCGCTTGCTATTTGACTGTATCCCATGTTGCCCCAAGTCTATTTAAATCAAGGAAGGTCAACCCCCACATTGCACCCTCATCATTTAGATATTCTTACACAGATATAAAAGTCCAATGTTCAAAGTCAATCAGTCAGGGCTGATCTGCTTCAGAGAAAAGCCTCGAAAACCTATTACAAACATCTTAGGACCAGGAATAGACCACATAAAACTATTGCTGACCATGTTAATGTGTATTTTGGGATGCAATTCAGCAGCCTCATCATGTCCGAATCACTGTTGGGACGGTGATGTACCATCAATCTGACACGAGTCGTAGAGAGGATCCGAATATCAGGCTTTAATAAGCTAGATGTGAGCCCGGCAGTGGTCGTACAAGGAAAATCCGACTGCCAGCTGGTATGAGCTTTTATACCCCGCCTTGTAGGCGGAGCTACCATCCTCGCGGCCAATCGGCGGGGAGTCACATGACTAGCCACAGCCAATTGGCAGAGCGGCACATGACTTGCCTGGGCCAATGGGCAGCAGGACTGCTGTACCAATGGCAGCTTGGTTCTAAGGTAATATGATCTCCCTTGTCATACTACCACACCCCTTAGTGAGAAAGAAGCGGGGGGTGGGTGGGAAGGAGTGACGGGAGTGCCCGGGGGGGGTCCCATAAGACTGGTAGTATGACTAGAGACCTACTCAAGTAGCACCGAGATAACTATGGTTGCCCACTGGCCCGTGGCGAACGTGCAAGAAAACCAACGAACTATATACAGTGCACAGGAGAAACAAAAACACTTCCGGTTGCGGCTATGACCAGCTAAGTCGCACGTTTGGCGGCTCCTGCTACAAAGGTGTTTTCGGGCCGATTGGAGGGCCCCAACGGCGCTGGAAGGACAAATCCCGGTGGGGGAAGGCTCCCTGAGGAGAACCAGACCAACTTTATGGTCGGTACCCGGAGTGGGGTGGTAAAGAAAGCAACAGCAGCTCCCCAAAAAAAGCGGGGGAAGAAGACCAAAATGGCGGCCGGTGGCGCACCCGAGGAATGGAGGAAATGGGCGGAGGAGCAGCAGGCCGCTCTCCTGCGCTTCTTTACGGAGCTGAAAATGGAGCTCTTGGAGTCAATGAATGCGACGACCACCAGGCTGATGGGAGCCCAGGCGACCCAAGAGGCGTCGATTTGGGAGCTGCAGCAGGAGATGACTGCGAGGGAGGAGGAGGCCACGGTCCTCGTGGGAAAGGTAGAGGTGCACGAGGCACTCCACCTGAAATGGCAGAGCCGTTTTGAGGAGCTGGATACCCGAATGAGGCGGAAGAACCTGAGGATCTTGGGCCTGGCAGAAGGCCTGGAGGGGTCAGACCTCCCGGGATACGTAGCAGAAATGCTGAGCTCCCTGATGGGGGCAGGGGCCGTCCCTTCGCCCCTGGAGCTGGAAGAGGCCTACAGGGTCATGGCTAGGAAGCCAAGAGCAAATGAGCCCCCGAGGGCGGTGCTGGTGCGGTTCCAGCGACTCAGCGATCGTGAGAGAGTGCTGGAGTGGGCCAAGAGGGAAAGGAGCAGCAAGTGGGAGAATTCGACGGTGAGGGTCTACCAGGACTGGAGTGCGGAGGTGGCAAAGCGGCGGGCCCGGTACAACCGGACGAAGGCGGTGCTACATGCAAAACGGATCAGGTTCGGAATGCTGCAGCCAGCGCGCTTGTGGGTCACCTACAAGAACCAACACCACTACTTTGAGTCCCCAGAGGAGGCGTGGGCCTTTGTACAGGAAGAGAAACTGGACTCGAATTAGACCCAGGGGATACTTGGCGGCCGTAGCCGCTCGGGTACTTTCAGCTGAACAAGCGGTTTTTTTTCGGCTGGGTCGGAACTGGGCAACTCTTATTGGAACGGTTTCCTTTTTTTTTCTTCTTTCTTTGTTTGGATCCTGAACTCTTGCTTTGGGTTTTTCTTCTGATGTTTTTTTCCCCCTTTGCCAACTTCCCTTAGTTATTGTTATTGTGGTTATTCATGGTTATTTATGGTTATTTATATTGTTTGGTAGAGGGCGACTGTTAAGTACATTGTTATTTGTTATCTATCTGTTATTTATAATGTTAAGTTGGGGAGGCGGGACGGGGGGGAGAGCAGATCGGGGATATGGGCTCCTAGGGGGGGTTCTTTATAGGCATGGACGGGGACGGGGGTGGAACTGAAGATGGCGGGGTGGGGTGTGGCAGGGCGAAAGCGCGGGCTTTCCTCTGTTTTCCCGCGCGCGGGGCAGAGGAGGGGGGAGGGGAGGAGCGCGGGGCGTGGCTAGCAATGGCGACCTTTCCCGCGTTGGAGCGGGGCCAGGGAGGAGTGGCAAGGGGGGGGAGGCCCCCCCCCCGAGCCGGGAGGAGTCGGAGTGTGGCAGGAGCAGCCGGGTCAGCGTAAACCAGCTGACTTACGGGAGTACGATGGAGGGTACATCGCGGCTAGGAGGGGTCCTAGCCTGGGGGGGGGGGGGGGGGTTAGGGAGGGACACCGGGTTGCTGCTGGAAAGACCAGGAACGGGAAGTGGAGGACTGGAGGGGTGGGGGGAGGGGGCCATCGCCATGGGGAGCGGGTCAGAAGGGGAGGGTCGACCCGGGGCGAGCAGGGAACAGGACATGGCTAATCGGCAGGGGAAGGGGGCGGGTCGTCCCGCGACCCGGCTGATCACTTGGAACGTGAGGGGGCTGAATGGGCCGGTCAAGAGATCAAGGGTATTCTCACACCTGAAGGGACTGAAGGCTGATGTAGCAATGTTACAGGAGACCCATTTGAAGGTAGTGGACCAGGTTCGCCTGAGAAGGGGGTGGGTGGGACAGGTGTTCCACTCTGGATTGGACGCAAAGAACCGGGGGGTGGCGATTCTGGTGGGAAAGAGGGTGTCGTTCGTGGCGGAGGAGGTGGTGGCGGATAAGGAGGGTAGGTATGTGATGGTGAAGGGTAAGCTGCAGGGGGAGAAAGTGGTGATGGTCAACGTATATGCCCCGAACTGGGATGACGCGGGTTTTATGAGGCGCCTATTGGGCCTCATTCCGGGACTGGAGGCAGGGGGCTTGATCATGGGGGGGGACTTTAACACAGTGCTGGACCCCGGGCTAGACAGATCGAGCTCAAGGACCAATAGGAGGCCGGCAGCGGCAGAAGTGCTGAGGGGGTACATGGAGCAGATGGGAGGAGTAGACCCATGGAGGTTTGGTGGGCCGAGGGCGAGGGAGTATTCCTTTTTCTCCCACGTCCATAGAGTGTACTCCAGAATCGATTTCTTCGTGTTGAGCAGGGGGCTGATCCCGAGGGTACGGGAAGCTGAGTACTCGGCCATTGCGATCTCTGATCATGCACCACATTGGGTGGATGTGGAAATGGGGGAGGCGCGGGACCAGCGCCCGCTGTGGCGGCTGGATGTGGGGCTGTTAGCGGACGACGAGGTGTGTAAAAGGGTCCGGAAGAGCATTGAGAGCTATCTGGACTTGAATGACACGGGTGAGGTGCAGGTGGGGATGGTCTGGGAGGCCCTGAAGGCAGTGATCAGGGGAGAGCTGATCTCCATAAGGGCACACAGAGAAAGAAAGGAGAGGCAGGAGAGGGAGAGGCTGGTGGGGGAGCTATTGGAAGTGGATAGGAGATATGCGGAGGCACCAGAGGAGGGGCTGCTGGGAGAACGGCGCAGCCTGCAGGTCAAGTTCGACCTGCTGACCACCAGGAAGGCAGAGACGCAGTGGAGAAGGGCGCAGGGCGCGGTCTATGAGTATGGGGAAAAGGCGAGCAGGATGCTGGCACACCAGCTTCGCAAACGAGATGCGGCTAGGGAGATTGGGGGAGTGAAGGAGAGGGGCGGGAAGGTAGTGCAGAAGGGGCAAGACGTGAACGGGGTCTTCAGGGATTTTTACAAGGAGTTGTATCGGTCTGAGCCGCCGACGAGGAGAGGGGGAATGGAGGACTTCCTAAACAAATTGAGGTTCCCAAGGGTCCAGGAGGGGCTGGTAGAAGGGCTGGGGGCGCCAATAGGGCTAGAGGAGCTAGTCAAGGGAATAGGTCAGATGCAAGCGGGGAAGGCGCCGGGGCCAGATGGGTTCCCGGTGGAATTCTATAAGAAAAATGTGGACTTGGTGGGACCGGTACTGGTACGAGCCTTTAATGAGGCGCGAGAGGGGGGGGTTCTGCCCCCGACAATGTCGCAGGCTCTGATCTCCCTGATATTGAAGCGGGATAAAGACCCCGTGCAGTGCGGGTCCTACAGGCCTATCTCGCTTCTGAACGTGGATGCCAAGTTGCTGGCAAAGATCCTGGCAGCTAGAATAGAGGATTGTGTGCCAGGGGTAATCCATGAGGACCAGACGGGGTCGTGAAGGGGCGGCAGCTCAACACGAACGTGCGGAGATTGCTGAATGTAATTATGATGCCGGCAGTGGAGGGGGAGGCTGAGATAGTGGTAGCGCTGGACGCGGAGAAGGCATTCGATAGGGTGGAGTGGGAGTACCTGTGGGAGACGTTGGAACGGTTTGGGTTTGGGGAAGGGTTTATTAAGTGGGTGAAGTTGCTCTACTCGGCCCCGACGGCGAGTGTAGTGACAAACGGGAGGAGGTCGGAGTATTTCGGGCTCCACCGAGGGACCAGGCAGGGATGTCCCCTATCCCCCTTACTTTTCGCACTGGCGATTGAACCGTTGGCGATGGCACTGAGGGGTTCAGGGGGGTGGAGAGGACTGACTAGGGGAGGGGAGGAACATCGGGTATCGCTGTATGCGGATGATCTACTGCTGTACGTGGCAGACCCAGAAGGGGGAATGCCGGAGATAATGGAACTATTAGCAGAGTTTGGGGACTTTTCGGGGTACAAACTAAATTTGGGCAAAAGTGAGGTTTTTGTGATACACCCGGGGGACCAGGGAGAGGGAATTGGGGGACTCCCCTTCAAGCGAGCAGGAAAGAGCTTTAGGTACTTAGGGGTGTAGGTGGCAAGGAACTGGGGGACCCTCCACAAGTTGAACTTTTCCAGGCTGGTGGAACAGATGGAGGAGGAATTTAAGAGGTGGGACATGGTACCGCTGTCGCTGGCGGGGAGGGTGCAGTCAATCAAAATGACGGTCCTCCCAAGGTTCTTGTTTTTATTTCAGTGCTTGCCCATCTTCCTCCCTAGGGCCTTCTTCAAAAAGGTGACGAGTAGCATCATGAGCTACGTGTGGGCGCGCGGCACCCCAAGGGTGAGGAGGGTCTTTTTGGAGCGGAGTAGGGGCAGTGGAGGGCTGGCACTACCCAATCTCTCGGGGTATTACTGGGCGGCAAATGTGTCGATGGTGCGCAAGTGGATGATGGAAGGGGAGGGGGCAGCTTGGAAACGAATGGAGAGGGCGTCCTGTGGCAACACAAGCCTGGGGGCCCTAGTAACGGCACCATGGCCGCTCCCCCCCACGAGGTACACCACGAGCCCGGTGATGGCGGCCACCCTCAAGATATGGGGGCAGTGGAGGCGACACAGGGGGGAAAAGGGAGGTCTGTTGGCGGCGCCAATAAGAGGGAACCATAGATTCATCCCGGGGAACATCGACGGGGGATTTCAGAGCTGGTACAGGGTGGGCATACGGCAGCTGAAGGACCTGTTTATAGAGGGGAGGTTTGCGAGCCTGGGAGGGCTGGAGGAGAAGTTTGAGCTCCCCCCGGGAAACATGTTCAGATATTTACAAGTGAAGGCATTTGCTAGGCGGCAGGTGGAGGGGTTCCCCCTGCTCCCCAGTAAGGGGGCGAGTGATAGGGTGCTCTCGGGGGTCTGGGTCGGAGGGGGGAGGATATCGGACATCTACAAGATAATGCAGGAGGCGGAGGAAGCATCGGGGGAGGAGCTGAAAGCCAAGTGGGAAGGGGAGCTGGGAGAGCAGATAGAAGACGGGACGTGGGCGGATGCACTGGAGAAGGTCAATTCTTCCTCCTCGTGTGCGAGGCTGAGCCTCATTCAATTTAAGGTGCTGCATAGAGCTCACATGACGGGGACAAGGATGAGCCGGTTCTTTGGGGGTGAGGACAGGTGTGTCAGATGTCGGGGAAGCCCAGCGAACCATGTGCATATGTTCTGGGCATGTCCGGTGCTGGAAGGGTTCTGGAAGGGGGTGGCAAGGACGGTGTCGAAGGTGGTGGGGTCCAGGGTCAAACCAGGATGGGGGCTTGCGATCTTTGGGGTCGGGGTAGAACCGGGGGTACAGGAGGCTAGGGAGGCCGGAATACTGGCCTTTGCGTCCCTAGTGGCTCGACGAAGGATATTAATTCAATGGAAGGACGCGAGGCCTCCAAGTGTTGAAACTTGGATTAACGATATGGCTAGCTATATTCAGCTAGAAAGGATCAAATTTGCCCTGAGAGGGTCGGTACAGGGATTCTCCAGGCGGTGGCAACCTTTCCTTGACTTTTTAGATCAGAGATAGGCGTTCGGGGTCGTGGCAGCAGCAACCCGGGGGGGGGGGGGGGGAGGGGAGGGGGGAGGGGGGGGGGAGGGGGGAGGGGAGGGGGGGAGGGGGGAGGGGAGGGGGGGGAGGGGGGGGGGGAGGGGGGGAGGGGAGGGGGGAGGGGAGGGGGGAGGGGGGGGAGGGGGGGGGAGGGGAGGGGGGAGGGGGGAGGGGAGGGTGGAGGAGGGGGGGGAGGGGAGGGGGGGAGGGGGGGAGGGGAGGGGGGAGGGGGGGAGGGGAGGGGAGAGGGGGGGAGGGGAGGGGGGGCGGGGAGGGGGGGAGGGGAGGGGGGGGAGGGGAGGGGGGGGAGGGGGGGGGAGGGGGGGGGGAGGGGAGGGGAGGGGAGGGGAGGGGGGAGGGGGGGAGGGGAGGGGAGGGGGGGAGGGGAGGGGGGGCAGCAATGGTCGTGGGGGGACATGCACGACTGTAACGCGGGCAAGTCTGCTCGCTGCTCATGTCTGGAACTGTAGGCTGCCTTGTTTGTTAAGTTGTTGCTTGGGGGGGGGGGGGGGGGGGGAGGACTGGTGCGCGCGAGAGGGCGGGCGAGGGAGGGATATTTGCCTAGAGGGATTGTGTTGTAAATAATTTAAAAATTAGTAGGGGTAAATGTCTGTATGGAAACTCTTTCAATAAAATTTATTTTAAAAAAAAGGAGAAACAAAAACAACAATAACCATAATAATAAAAACACAGGCAAGGAACATATGCCGAACATGAAAGTCCAAAAGGTCCATCAAATTGACTCGATCAGCCAAATGGGTGCCTTCAGTGTCCTGCCGGACCTGCGCAGCAGCGCCGGTGACGGTGGAGCAGTGGTCATCCATGACTCCGGGAGCGGTGGTCGTGATCCTGTGTCCGTACCCCTGGTCGGAGCTAGCTGTACTCGGGCCGGGGAAGGGGGTTCCTGTGCGCTGGGTTACGGGGGCGCTAGGGGCGGTTGGGACTTGGGGGAGGGTGCTGATGCTGGGGGTTGTGGCCGCACGCCGGCGGGTGCCAGGTCCCGAAGGGAGACCGTGTTCTGTCGTCCGTCGGGATACTCCCCGTTAGCGTACTGCGGGTTCGCGTGGAGTAACTGGACTCTTTCAACCAACGGGTCGGACTTGTGCACCCGCATATGCTTCCGGAGCAGGATGGGCCCGGGGGTGGCCAGCCAGGTCGGGAGTGGAGTCCCAGAGGAAGACTTCCTGGGGAAAACAAGAAGACGTTCGTGAGGTGTTTGATTCGTGGCAGTACAAAGGAGGGACCGAATAGAGTGGAGGGCGTCTGGGAGGACCTCTTGCCAATGGGAGACCGGGAGACGCCTGGACCGAAGGGCCAGTAGGACGGTCTTCCAGACTGTACCGTTCTCCTGCTCGACCTGACCGTTACCCCGGGGGTTATAACTGGTCACGCTGCTAGAGGCGATGCCCCTGCTAAGCAGGAATTGACGCAGCTCGTCATTCATGAAGGAGGACCCCCGGTCGCTGTGGATGTAAGCGGGGTAACCAAACAGGGAGAAAATGGAGTGGAGGGCTTTGATGATGGTTGTCGTGGTCATGTCGGGGCAGGGAATGGCAAAAGAGAAGTGGGAGTATTCATCCACCACATTTAAAAAGTATATGTTACGATTGTTGGAGGGGAGGGGACCCTTGAAGTCCATGCTGAGACGTTCAAAGGGGCAGGAAGCCTTTACCAGATGTGCCTGCTCGGGACGGTAGAAGTGCGGTTTGCACTCTGTGTGCAAACGTGGCAATCACTGGTCACGGTCCTGACCTCCTCGATGGAGTAGGGCAGGTTGCGGGTCTTGATGAAATGACAGAAGCGGGTTACCCCTGGATGGCAGAGGTCCGCGTGGAGGGTGCCGAGGTGGTCCATCTGTGCGTTGGCACAGGTACCGCAGGACAGGGCATCAGGAGGCTCGTTGAGCTTCCCAGGACGATACACGATATCGTAGTTGTACGTGGACAACTCGATCCGCCACCGCCAGATCTTGTCGTTCTTGATCTTGCCCCTCTGTGCATTATCAAACATAGAGGCCACTGACCGTTGGTCTGTGAGGAGGGTAAACCTCCTGCCGGCCAGATAGTGCCTCCAATGTCACACAGCTTCTACTATGGTCTGTGCCTCCTTTTCCACCGAGGAATGGCGGAGTTCGGCAGCATGGAGGGTCCGAGAGAAGAAGGCCACGGGTCTGCCCGCTTGGTTGAGTGTGGCCGCCAGAGCTACATCGGACGCGTCGCTCTCGACCTGGAATGGGAGGGACTCGTCGATAGCTCGCATCGTGGCCTTTGCGATATCCGCTTTGATGCGGCTAAAGGCCTGGCGGGCCTCCGTCGACAGGGGGAAAGTATTGGACTGGATAAGTGGGCAGACTTTGTCAGCGTAGTTGGGGACCCACTGGGCGTAATAGGAAAAGAAGCCCAGACAGTGTTTGAGGGCTTTGAGTGAGTTGGGGAGAGGAAGTTCCATTAGGGGGCGCATGCGTTCGGGGTCGGGGCCTATTACTCCGTTACGCACTACGTAGCCGAGGATGGCTAGACGGTCGGTGCTGAACACGCACTTATCCTTATTGTAAGTGAGGTTAAGGAGTTTTGCGGTATGGAGGAATTTTTGGAGGTTGATGTCGTGGTCCTGCTGGTTATGGCTGCAGATGGTGACATTGTCGAGATACGGGAAGGTGGCCCGTAAACCGTATTGGTTAACCATTTGGTCCATCTCCCTTTGGAAGACCGAGACCCCATTTGTGACACCGAATGGAACACTTAAAAAGTCATAGAGTCGCCCATCCGCTTCGAACGCGGTGTACTTTTGGTCACTCGCGCGGATACGGAGCTGGTGGTAGGCGGACTTAAGGTCCACCGTGGAGAAGACCTTGTACTGCGCGATCCTGTTAACTAGGTCGGAGATATGGGGGAGAGGATACGCGTCCAGCTGCATAAACCTGTTGATGGTCTGACTATAGTCGATGACCATCCGGTTGTTCTCCCCAGTCCTACCCACCAGCACTTGGGCTCGCCAGGGACTGTTGCTGGCCTCAATGACTCCTTCCTTCAGCAGCCTCTGGACCTCGGACCAGATGAATGTCCGGTCCTGGGCACTGTATCGTCTGCTCCTGGTGGTGACGGGTTTGCAATCCGGGTTGAGGTTCGCAAACAGGGAAGGGGGGTCGACCTTGAGGGATGCGAGGCTGCAGACAGTAAGGGGGGGAATAGGGCCGCCAAATTTAAAAGTCAAGCACTGTAGGTTGAACTGAAAATCCAGTCCAAGAAGTGCCGGTGCTCAGAGGCGGGGAAGGATGAGAAATTTATAATTTAAAAAAACCCTTCCCTGGACCGTGAGGTCCGCTACGCAGCACCCAGTGATTTGGACGGAGTGCGAACCCGAGGCCAGAGCGATTTTGTGCTTTACTGGGAGGACGGGGAGCGCGCAGCGTCTTACCGTGTCGGGGTGGACAAAACTCTCTGTGCTCCCGGAGTCCAGTAAACAGCTCGCTTCGTGGCCGTTGAGGCGGATCTGCGTGGTCGCCGTGGAGAGCGTACGGGGCCGTGATTTTACAGACTGCGGTGCGGGCTGGGCAGCACGGGCGGGGGTGCTTGGCCTGACCACAAAAATAGCAGCGGGGGCCCGTGGGCTTATCGGGGCATCCAGCAGCGCAGGTCTGGGTGCCCGAGTCTGCGGGGGCGAGGGGGGTCGTGTGCCACATTGCCCAAGGAGCTGCAGCGTGGCCAGTGGCATACGCGTGTGCGTTGCGGTCAGCGACCTCCAGAGAGGATGCGAGGGTCCGTGCCTCAGCGAGGCTTAGAGTGTCTTTTTCGAGGAGTCTCTGGCGTACCTGAGGTGACTGCATGACCGCAACGAAGGCGTCTCTGATCACGAGTTCAGTGTGTTCGGCCGCAGAGACTTGCGGGCAGGTGCAATTTCTCCCTAGGACAATGAGGGCCCGATAGAATTCTTCGAGGGACTCACCGGGGAATTGTTGCCTTGTAGCCAGGAGATGCCGCGCGTAGACCTGGTTCACTGGTTTGATAAAATGTCCTTTTAGCAGGTCCATAGCGACATCATAGTCCAATTCATCTTCTATCAGCGGGTAGACGGCGGTGCCCACGCACGAGTGGAGGATGTGGAGTTTTTGCTCCTTTGTCGGGCGGTTTTCTGCAGTAGCGAGGTAGCCATTAAAACACGCCAGCCAATGTTTAAAAGTTGCTGAGGCGTTTGCAGCATGCGGGCTGATGCGGAGGCATTCGTGCTTGATCCACAGTTCCATCTTCAAAATCTAGCTTCTTAAATTGATGTACCATCAATCGGACACAAGTCGTAGAGAGGATGCAAGTATCAGGCTTTAATAAGCTAGATGTGAGCCACAGCCAATTGGCAGAGAGGCACATGACTTGCCTGGGACAATGGGCAGCGGGACTGCTGTACCAATGGCAGCTTGGTTCTAAGGTAATATGATCTCCCTAGTCGTACTACCACAGACGGGGCTGTTGAATTTTGTGAGAGGCCTCTCGCCGGATCAGCAACATTTAAAATGCCTTGTGAGATTTAATGATATCTTGCGAAATGCCTCTGTTTGGATCTCGCCCTCATTGGGCGTGATACACATCTGCATATTTAAATCACCCATTTGGCTCGTTTAACTATGCGTTTGCAGGATTACCTTGGTGCTCGGGATCTAAAGGCTGCGTTTGGAAGACCTCACCAGTATGCCGTTTATTGCTGGTTTCCAAATCCCCCAGGTAATGGCACCTGGCCATGGAGACTCCGGGGTGGTCAGGACAGGGCAGGGTGGCACCTTGGCAGTGCCACCTGAGCACCCGGCACTGACACCCAGGCACCAGGTTGTCAGGGACACTGCCTTGGTGCCAGGTTGGCGCTACCAGGGATTCGGCCCGGAGGAGGCCTTACCAGGTGGGGGGGGATCAGGAGGGGGGGCTGGGGTTGAAAATGGTGGGGAGCTGAAAGGCGGGGGGAGGGGGGCGATGATCAGGGCAGCCTTCCAAAATGGCGAACCAATCTGCGAGGAGGTTTTCCTGCTGGGCTTGCAAGCAGGAAATTACTCAAGTGCTGCAGCCGTCGAGAAATACCCCGCTAAACATGCCCAAAACCAGACACATTTGTTTCCAATTTAAAACTTAAATTTGACTTAAAACCAGTTGAGAGGATGAATAAACTCGGTTTGTTCTCACTGGAACGATGGAGGTTGAAGGGTGACCTGAGAGAGGTCTACAAAATTATGAGGGGCATAGACAGGGTGGATAGTCAGAGACTTTTCCCCAGGGTAGAGGGGTCAATTACTAGGGGGCACAGGTTTAAGTTGCAAGGGGCAAGGTTTAGAGGAGATGTACGAAGCAAGTTTTTTACACAGAGGGTAGTGGGTGCCTGGAACTCGCTGCCGGAAGCAGGGACGATAGTGACGTTTAAGGGGCATCTTGACAAATACATGTATAGGATAGGAATAGAGGGATATGGACCCCGGAAGTGTAGAAGATTTTAGTTTAGCCGGGCAGCATGGTCGGCACGGGCTTGGAGGGCCAAAGGGCCAGTTCCTGTGCTGTACTTTGCTTTGTTCTTTGTTCAGTATTACCCAGCCCGCTCACTCATGGTAAGGCAGTGTGGTTTATTATTTTTATTATCCACATAGAGGAATTTGCACATAAGTGATCTGTGTTCTGACTGTAATTATTCCTCAGGATGTTTTACTCCTATCTATACTGGACGGCACAGTGGCACAGTGGTTAGCACTGTTGATGCACAGCACCAGGGTCCCAGCTTCGATTCCCGGCTTGTGTCACTTTCTGTGCGGAGTCTGCATGTTCTCCCTGTGTTTCCTCTGAGTGCTCCAGTTTCCTCCCACAAGTCCCGAAAGATGTGCTTGTTAGGTGAATTGGACATTCTGAATTCTGCCTCTGTGTACCCGAACAGGCGACGGAATGTGGCGACTAGAGGATTTTCACAGTAACTTCAATGCAGTGTTAATGAGACAATAATAAAGATTATTATTGCACAATATAGCACTTTAATAATTTGTCTTCTTTCAGTCCTCCCAATTGAAATATCAGGCAATGCACACGATTACTGTCAAAGTATTCAAATTAGCTGACTTATTGCCCTGTAAACTCATGTAAAGTGAGGTGCACGCAATGGCTCCCAATGCAGCTTCACGGGATCTGCATTATGGTTCCCACATGTACACTGCAACACATTTTATTTTCATACCATGACCATGTTCTCCCAGTCATCAAATGTTGGCAAAAGTAACGCATGAAAAATTATTAAAATTTCTTTGAATCAAATTCCCGCTGAATGAACACAAAAAACAATTGTGTAGAGCTCATTACTGCACTATACATTTATTCAGGTAATTGGGGTGTACGGGTATTTACACAATCAGCCAGGTTATACATTGAATTGCACACTCTGTCCTTGACTTGAGGGAGCAAACTTCCTTTCCAACTGTCAGCATTACCAATACAGATGTTTGCTCACTTTACACAGGATGGAAGACAATGTCACAAGCTGCTCCAAAAAAAACTTAGACATTCCACAAATTCCTTTTCTTGGGATCCACTGCCAACCTGATTTTTCCAGTCCACCTGCATATTGAAGTCCCCATGATTATTGTAATATTGCCTCTTTTACATGCCTTTTCTATCTCCTGAATAATTTTCTGCCCCACATCCTGACTACTGCTAGGGGGGGGGCCTGTGCATAACTCCCATCAGGGCCTTTTTACCTTTGCGATTCCTCAACGCTACCCACAGAGATTCAATGCATTCTGATGCTATATTACTACTTGCTATCGATTTAACTTCATTCCTTACTAGCAATGCAACCCCGCCCCCTTTGCCCATCTGCCCGTCCTTTTGATAGGACACATATCCTTGTATATTTAGATCCCAGTACTGATCCCTTTGCAGCCATGTCTCTGTGATGCCCACAACATGGGCACCGTGGTTAGCACTGCTGCCTCACAGCTCCAGGGGCCCAGGATCAATTCCGGCCTCGGGTGACTGTCTGTGTGGAGTTTGACCATTCTCCCCCTGTCTGCATGGATTTCCTCCCACAGTCCAAAGATGTGAGTTAGGTGGATTGGCCATGCTACATTGCCCTTAGTGTCCAAAAGATTAGATGGGGTTATTGGGTTACAGGGATAGGTGGAGACGTGGGCTTAAGTAGGGTGCTCTTTCCAAGGGCTGGTGCAGACTTGTTGGGCAGAATGACCTCGTTCTGTGCTGTAGGGATTCTATGATTCTATTCTATCCATCATTCCTCAAATAAGGGGACCAAAACAGTACTCCAGGTGTGGGCTCTGGGGGAGGCAGATTCTCAGAGGAATGCAGCAAGAGCTGGGTGGCACCACGAGTGGCTCAGCTGTACAGGAGGGAGAAAAAGAGTGAAAGCAATAGTGATAGGGAATTCTCTCGTAAGGGGAACAGATAGATGTTTCTGAGGCTGCAGTCATGACTCCAAGAGAGAGGATTCTTCATTTCTGCACGTTTCCAATGATAAATAATTCAATATCCCTTGAAAAGACTGGAAGTTTTTGTTCAGCAGATATCTCTTCAATGAATGATTGACAGCTGTCAAGGAAGACACACATAACCCTGAAAGGAAATGAAAAAAGTTTAAGATTGATGGAAATCACTTCGGTTCTTTTACTTCATAATTCTACATATTATTATTGTTCATATAAGGGCAGCACGGTGGCGCAGTGGGTTAGCACTGCTGCCTCTCGGTCCAGAGGTCCCCGGTTCGATCCTGGCTCTGGGTCACTATCCGTGAGGAGTTTGCACATTCTCCCCATGTTTGCGTGGATTTCGTCTCCACAACCCAAACATGTGCAGAGTAGGTGGATTGGCCACGCTAAATTGCCCCTTAATTGGAAAAAATGAATTGGATACTCTAAATTTTTAAAAACATTATTGTTCATATTATATTTTACGGTTCTTCTTACATTTAAAGGCCTTGAACTTCATGGAGGTTTGAAAGGAGCATCGAGTGCACGATTTTCCCACTGCGTTACACTTGGTGCCAATCCCGTTGCACCGGGTGCATCGTGGGAGAGGCCCAAAATGGGCTTTGTGACGGGCTACAAGCTGCGCGCAAGTCACTCGACCCGCACCGCCCAGCACAATCTGGATTATGCCCTCACTTGGCGTGATCCATATAATAATATTTAAATGATACATTAGTCTCACCTAAATATTCACGGCCGATTTGAGGCTGCCATCTCCCGGTTCCCAAGAGTCACCGGGCGCACTGGCGAGGCCGCACCCGGGTCTCACCCGGGCCTAGCTGGTCTCCACAAGCAGAGACCAGGCTTGATGGCCACTCCTGGGGACCCAGAGGCCATTGAAGCCCCCCCGGGTGATCGGGAATAATGCTGGCACATGGGCATCCTGGCAGTGCCTGAGTGCCAGATTGGTAGTGCCAGGGTGCCAGAATGGCAGTGCTGCAGGGCGACATAAAGGTTCGGGAGATGAAGGGGCGGCCATAAAGGTCGGGGAGCCCTCAGTGATCCAATAGCAGGGTATGCTCACTTGGAGTAGAGGAAGGCGATGCCCAATGCCCAAAGGATAGATGGGTGTGGGACAGGGTCATTCTCATGTCTGGGTGCTAACTTTTATTGATGGAGGGATGTTGTCGCTCGGGAGTCAACCGTTGGGCATGGGGTGTTGCCCATGTCTGCAAGGAATTGCATTGTGCGTGGGGGGGTGTGGGGGACCGTCAAGCCCAATTTGAGATCAGGGTACCCTTTCAAATACGCACTCCGATCTCTGAGGACCCGGCTGGCCAACGGGTTCAGTACCCCACTGCAGAAAGAATTTCTAAGGGCGCGAATCTCCAGTCGTGTTGGGGTCTTGCTTGAGCGCAACATGGCCGGTAAAATCCTCCAGCGTGCCTCCAGACAGCCTCCACGCCATCTTGGATTCTCCAACGATCCACGAGACATCGGAGTCGGACCCAGCCCCAAATGGGCGGAACCGAATGACGCTCGCAGAAGTAGCTCGTAAACCTACTTGCGACCGACCTGCGCAGGATCCAGCGGCCTCTCAAATGTGGACCAGGTGGAAAGGCACCTGGGGGGGGGGGGGGTCTCCCAAGCCACTGGAGACCCCAGGGTGATCAGGGAAAGTGCAGGGTGGCTCCCTGGCCCACCCCCTGGAATGTGGGCACCTTGGCGCTGCCCAGCTGGCACTGTTACCCTGGCACTGCCAAGGTGACCGGTAGGCACTGCCAAACCAGCAGGAGCACTGCCTGGGTGCCAGGGTGGCAGTGCCAGTGTGCCCAAGTGCCAGGGTGGCACTGCCAAGGCCAGGCATCAACGGAGGCCATGCCCGTGAAATGAGGGTGGGGGGGGTTTGAAGGGTGGGGGAGTGCAGGGCAAGTAAGTAGGGGCCTCCGCGAGCTTGGGTGGATGATGGGTTGGGGTCCTAGAAGAAAGAGGGTGCTGTAAGAGGGTTTGGGGGGTGGGGGCTGAAGAGGGGGACCCCAAAGCTGGGTGTCCTTACTTGGAGGGTGTGGGGTTGTGTCTGTGTGTGTGTGTGGGGGAGTTACATTGGCCATGGGTGGGTGTTAGCTCACTTCGACATCGGGGCATCCTTTCAAAATGGCGGGCGGATATCTGAGTTCAGCTCCCTAGTGCTAAAAAAAATTCTAAGTCTGGGCTAAACTGGTGAGAAACTCCCCAGGGCCCAAAAAAGTGACTAAGTGTCATTGAATAGCGGTGGGGTACTCGGCGGTAGAGCCGGCGGGAAACTCCCTGAAAAACCCACCACAAATTAACTTTGAAATTGTTTGGGAGAATCGGGCCCCAAAGTTAATGGGCGGGATTCTCCATCTGAGGAATTCTCCGTTTTGCCGGCACCCAAGGGTTTCCTGACGCCGTGGAGCTGCCCCACAATGGGAAACCCCATTGACCAGCCGGCGTAACGGAGAATCCCGCCGGCGGGTTGAGGCAGAAATGTGTCGTAGCAGAGTGGAGAATCCAGCCTAATACACCTTCCACCATGATCGAGCATCCTACTAATCACATAATACAACAAGAATGGAATCAGTGACTAATCATCACAATCAATCTCGATTGATTAATGTACAACGTTCCCAGGCATTATGTAAAGAAAATTCCAGTGGTGGAGTCATTGGGAATTATAACTGGAAAGTCAGCAGTTCCTCCCTAAGCACACTGGGAGAGATTCTCCGCAAATGCGGAGAAACGTAAAGGCTGTCGTGGGACAGGCCGTGACCCACGGCAGCCTTCACGCCCACTTCCGGGGCCGATTCTCCCCCCTCGGGCGGGGCTTGGAGCGCGACCCCGTGCGTCACGGCAGCGCGGCCTTGACGACGGTCGTCAAGGCCGCACGTCAAGCGTCACACCGGCTGACGCGGCCGATGACGTTGGCCGCGCATGCGCAGTTGGCGTCTTTTCCCTTAGCCGCCCCGCAAGACGTGGCGGCTTGATCTTGCGGGGCGGCGGAGGGAAAAGAGTGCGTCAGTTACGGAGGAGAAAATCTTTGTGTTCATAGCTCACGGATTTCCCCAGATCATTCTAGGTGTTTTTCCATGACTTTAACATCAATGCTTCACCAACAATGAGAATTATTTATATGGGCTGAGATAACTCTCATCCAACCCCGCCAGGAAGTCCACTGGATGAATGCATTGCCCAGTTTGACCTCCAGTTTGTGCTGGGTTTCCTGATTTCAGTGAGGATTCAACAAAGGTGCTTCAAGTGGCCTCACAGTCCCCAATTCAGGATTGATGCCCTGTGTAATTTGCTATAAATGCGCATGTATGTGGGTAACAGATAAGACCAAGGTCAGATGAGGAGCTGCTGTACTGCATGATAGGCCAACGTACAACACCAGCTGGGACTTGGATGGTCAGTTAGGAAGGTTCTAGAGCACGGCTGCAACTAGAGGGTGTTACTTGTTAATTGAATTCATTAAGGTTATGTAGATACAGAAGGGAAAAAAATGACCACTTGAAACAGATGTATAATTTGAGTCGCAACAAAGTTGCAAAGGAACTATCCTCAAAGATATACAACCAGCCAGGAAAAAATATTGAAGCAAACAACTAATAGAAAATCACAAAGTCAATCGTTTTTGAACATGCGTTTTCAATTTGGTCAACACTATCAAAAAAGTCAAAGTTACCAGCTGAGATAGAACAAACATCTGTCTACTCCTCCGTGGCAGATTTGGAAGACACCTGGATGACCTCGACTGTGCTGAAGCTTTTGCTGGCAGAAACCCGGTTCCGGGTTCGGAGTTTGTTCAGCGCACATTCTGCCATCCCAGCTCTCTCCTCGGCATCGTCCAGCTCGTGCACAGTTTTCCTGTATTTTGCCAGGCTCTGGTTAGCCTGTTCCTCCTGTGAAAGGTGAAAGCAAAGCAACAATGTGAATGGGGTTGTCACCACCAGGCCCTTTCTATTGGGAGCAACAGTAATCAGTCCCCTCAGCTGAATATTGTAGAATATGGGGCTGGATTCTCTGACCCCCCCCCCCCCCGGGCCGGGTCGGAGAATCGCCGGCGGGCGGCGTGAATCCCGCCCCCACTGTCTCCCGAAGTCTCCAGCACCAGAGATTCAGCGGGGGCGGGAATCGCGCCGTGCCTGTCGGCAGGCCCCCCCGGTGATTCTCCGGCCCATGATGGGCCGAAGTCCCGCTGCTGTCGAGGCAGCGCGAGCGGGCTCCGGGGTCCTGGGGGGGGGGGGGGGGGGGCGTGGGGCGATCTGGCCCCGCGATCGGGGCCCACCGATGGGCGGGTGGGCCTGTGCCGTGGGGGCACTCTTTTCCTTCCGCGTTGGCCATAGCCTTCACGATGGCGGACGCGGAAGTGACCCCCTCCCCTGCGCAGGGATGAAATCAGCAACCACTGACGCTCCAGCGCATGCGCGGACTTCCGCCGGCCGGCGAAGTCCCTTCGGCCCAGGCTGGCGTGGCACCACTCCGGCACAGGCCTAGCCCCTCAATGTTAGGGCTTGGCCCCTAAAGGTGTGGAGAAATCCGCACCTTTGGGGCGGCCCAATGCCGGAGTGGTTCACGCCGCTCCATCCCGCCGGGACCCCCCGCCCGGGGGAGAATCCCGGCGATGGTCTCCAAATTGGTTGAAATTGAGATGAAAGACTAACATCCCTATTACTAAATGGATAATCTTTCACAATTTACCCCTTTGGCAGCTGAGAAAATAATATGGGGTGTATTCTGTATCCTGTAGATTGAGTAAGGTACTGTATAAAGATAGTTTTTTAAAAAAACAAACAAGACACTGAAAATGGAAATAATATTGTCGCCTTCCTTTCTCTGGTGGGATTAGTGAGGTTTTGGGTTGGGGGTGGATTGCCAAAAACCAGTGGATCTCCCAGGAAGGTGGTGGGCACTTTACACTGCGTCATTTTCTTGGACTTTCTTCACTGTCCTGTAAAGGGTGGAATTTCCAACCTCAAATCCCACAGGAAGCAGATGACAGCGAGGGCCTCAGATGTCCAAATCACCTGCTCCAGTTTTTTTTCCTGTAGTTGTTGGTAGGCTAAGCGAGTGGAGAGATGTACTGGCTTTCACAGGGCTGTATGTTGGTGCAGTCTAGGCAGGAAAGTGGCCTGAACCAGCAAAATGTAGGCACATCAGTTCCTTTTTCTAAAGGGGTGGATGGGGATTTACTCCAAGGGAAACGTTGGTATGGTCAGTACTGATAAGCACTGTCGTGTTTCCTCCCAATATACCCATCCGCGTAGTGAAGTAAGGAATTTTAGGGTCTCTAACTATTACGATAATCAAGAAAAACAGCTGTCAAATTTAGGCATCGTTGTTTTGATTGGCCATCTTTGATTGACTGTTTCCAATTAAAAATAGGTAATCAGACAGCTTTCTGATTGGATAGATTGAAATTAAGGTTCCTGAGATAGAGGACGAATTCTCCAGCTGTTACGATTCACTTTTTCTGCCGGCAGCAGACTGCCCGTAGGTTTCCCGGCAATGTGGGATGGCTTCAATGGGAAATCCCATTGGCAAGCGGCAGAGTATAGAATCCCATCGGCAGTGAATGGCGCGCTGCCGAGAAACAGATGGCTGGGGGACTGGAGACTCCTGCCCAGTGTTTTCTACATTCTCAGAACACACTGTATTTTGTTCCAAAGTCTAATTTGTTCGACCGGAATAGATGTGCACATGTTGCCGACCTCAGAAGCCTGCATTTTTACAGCACTTTTAAAGTCGAACAAGGCACAATTGTTGGGCGGGGTTCTCCCATTGTGCGGCTAAGTGCCAATGCCAGCGTAAAAACGGCAGTGTTTTACTCCGGCGTCGGCGCCCATTCTGAGACCTGATTCTCCAGGCCACAGTGGGGTAGCACGTCGCTGGAGCGGCCCATGCGTGAACCCGGTGCACGCAGTTGGCCCGGCAGCAACTAGCGCATGCACAGTGGCCTTCTTCCCCGCGCCGGCCCTGACACCAAATGGCGCAGGGCTACAGGAGCCGGCACAGAGGAAAGGAGGCCCCCCGACAGAGAGGCAGGCCCGCCGATTGGTGGGCCCCGATCGCAGGCCAGGCCACTACGGAGGCCCCTCCGGGGTCAAACCCCCCCCCACGCTGCCCCCAGACCCTTCAACGCTGAGGATCCCGCGGCTCAGAGGATGTTAGAACGGCGCCGGCAGGACTTGGCTTTTTGTTGATGGCCGCTCGGCCAGAGAGTCGGCGCATACATCGACCGACGCTGCGCAGACCATGCCGGCCCCAGTGGCGTTGATTCTCTGTTCTGCGGAGAATTGCGTCCCGGCATCGGGGCGGCATGGCACAATTCGCACACCCCGCCAGCGATTCTCTGAGGCGGCGCAGGGGTCGGAGAATTCCGCCCCATATGTTCATTCATGAATCGAAGTCAGTTCCTTTGATCATTGTCTGATGGTGCTTCACCCCGAGCTTTTTCTTTGGCGGTTTTTGTGACTGGTGTTTTACCATTGCCTTCCACACTCAGCGGCTGGGCGAGGAGGCAGGTCCCAAGTCTACCTCAGCTGGGTGGGGAATCAAAATAGCAATTTTGGCATTATTCTGAACCACAAGCAAACCATCTTGTCCCCATCCCCAGCTAAAGTGATACAGAGGTCCAAATGAAAAATATGGATACCAAGCCAAGAAAGGGGATGTTGGGAAAGGTCATCTACAACATGGGTAAAGCGATGGGTTTTGAAGATAGCTTTGGAGGAAAAGAGGGATTTCAAGAGGAATTTCCAGAGCTATCTGTTCATAATAATGGCCTTCATTTACCTCTTCTTTTAATACTTGTTGCAAGGACAATATTAAACAGTTCACTTACAGATTCCTCAATCTGCCTCTTGTAACTCTTCAGCTTGTTCTGCAGTTTCTCCACTAGCTCCTGCATGCGTTGGTTAGTCTTGTGATCTTCATCAGTCTGGAAGATCAGCTCCTTCAGCCTCCGTTCATGCTTGCGCAGATTCTTCACTGTCTCAACGTGGCGTTTCTGCTCGGAGTCCAGCTCAGACTCGAGTTCCTTAATCTAAAGTACGGGAAATAAACACAAAATAAAGTTTCTCACTTGAGAGGAGTAACATTGACTTTCATCAGAATTCATGATCAGTTGACCAGAAAAAAAGAAAGGATGGAAGATTTGCATTTATGGAGATCTTGGATGACCTCCAGATGACCCGAATCTCTTTCTGGTCTACAGGAAACATTCCAACCAGACACGTGACAACCATTTCTAAGGGCCAATAAGATCAAGTATTCCAACAAGCAAGTCAACATTAACTTGCACTAAATATTCCGGGATGTTTTCAAATCAACTCAAATTTTCCACTGCTGATGTATATGTTCTCATTATGTAATGATTTATGAAGGGGCAGTACAGTGGCGCAGTGGGTTAGCCCTGCTGCCTCACGGTGCCAAGGTCCCAGGTTCGATCCCGGCTCTGGGTCACTGTCCGTGTGGAGTTTGCACATTCTCCATGTGGGTTTTGCCCCCACAACCTAAAGATGTGCGGGTTAGGTGGATTGGCCACGCTAAATTGCCCCTGAATTGGAAAAAAATGAATTGGGTATTCTAAATTTATTTTTAAAAACTAATGATTTATATTTATTTCAGAAGACTACTCATTTCAGTTGAGGATGAAAGATGGTGGAGCAGGTCAAATCTCACCCCCATTTCCTTTGTAAAAAAACAAATAATTTTACTTTGGTATTTGTGACTTTTTAACAACAATTTTGAATGCAAGCATAATACAGTAAATAACATCCCCCCCCAATCAACAACCATACCCAGCCAACATGGTGTACACACAGTTCCCCAGACCCTCCTCCTCCACTTGCAGATCTCGCCTAAACTATCTCTCCTTACCACCCCTCATTCCATAACCTCCCCCTCCGCCGGCCTTATTGTATCTGTATTGTAACTGTTTAGTTTTCCCCGAAGAAGTCAATAAACGGCTGCCACCTCAAGACGAAACTTAACGTCGATCCTCTCAGGACTAACTTGATTTTCTCAAGCCTGAGAAACCCAGTCAGGTCACTAACCCATACCCCCGATTTCGGGGGCTCCGAGTCCCTCCACGCCAATAAGATCTGTCTCTGGGCTACCATGGAGGCAAAGGCCAAAACGCATCCTCTCCCGCCTCCTGGACTCCAGGGTCTTCCGACACTCCAAAACTCGTCACCTCTGTTTTTAGTACATCAGCAAATCCCTGCCAGAATCCCCGAAGCTTCGGACATGCCCAGAGCTCACCCCCATTTCTGGCATATCCTATCTTTGTTGGGTTGGGAGTGGGTTAGGGGTGGGGGAGGCGGGGGGGGGGGGGGGGGGGGGGGGGGGGGTTGGTTGGACAAAGACAGGACATCACTCCCGCATGTGGAAATCCTAAACTCAGCAGGGCCATTTGAACTAATTTGAGGTTAAGTACACCCCATTTCTGCTACAGTGTGTAAGTTACAAATCTTTGGGAACTTGCAAATGTTCTTTCAGGGCTTATAAGGTCTATACAGCTGTTGTTAGTTACATGTCCATTCCTTTAAAAATTGAAAAAGATGACTGTCTGAGTATGTGAAAGTCAAAAAAATGTGATTTTGCGTTTTGGCGGGGGGGTCGGAGAATCCCGCCCAAGATCTAACCTCCATTTTACAAAATCTATTAATTCACCCTAACAAATCATAACGGCTGTTGTTCAAGCATTATTAATGGTTGGCTGCTTTCCACAATCCAGTGGGGAGGGGGATTCTAAGTTGAAAGTTTGATTGACAGCTTAAACAGGTTATTAGGGGATTAGCCATCTTTGATTTGGGGCTAACAATAAAAGTTGGAGTGTATTTTTTACATAGTGCACTCTGTAATAGATCGTTAGAACTTTATTTTATTTCATCTCAGTATGGTCCATGAGGTCTGCCATGGTGGATACCTGGCAAGGAGGGTGTTAGGGAAAAGGGCGGTGGTTCATAAGTTAGCACTAAGTTAACATAGCAGCTATAAGGAGACCAGGACAAAGATGGAAACATGAGTTGACATGGAGGATGTGAGGGGCCATTGGGAGTGGGGTGGAGTTTCATAAGCTGCCATTTAGGTGCATGAGAATTAGGTGGGGTTGTGAGGGGTGAGGCATGGAGGGCATAATGTTTGAGAAAACAACTAGGACCAAATCCCAGAAACCAAGGCAGGTGTTTTAAGGGGCTGGTTTAGCACAGTGGGCTAAACAGCTGGCATGTAATGCAGAACAATGCCAGCAGCGCGTGTTCAATTCCCGTACTGGCCTCGCCGAACAGGTGCCAGAATGCGGCGACTAGGGGCTTTTCACAGTAACTTCATTGAAGCCTATTTGTGACAATAAGCGATTATTATTATTATTATTATTATTAAACCGACCCCCAGAACAAAAATCTGCACCTTGGGCACTTTTTCCCAAGATGGGTGGGGTAACTGGGTGATTTCCTGACTCGAGCTAACTAACCCAGGACGAAAATCCAGGCCTCTATATTCACATTAATAAAATCAATAGACTCCAGGTTTATTTGAACCTTTTTCTCCCCTTTAACATCTCACGTGTTATGATGCAATGAGCTAACAGTCTGAAGCGGAACTATTTTCCGTGGTAATTCAGTCCACATTAATCCCTACCCTATTGCTCTTCTCACCTTTGTCTCCAGTTTCTGGATGATGCGTCGGCCACCCTTGAGGGCTTGTTGTTCAGCTTCTTCTAGCTTAACCTGCAAATCCTTGATATGAATCTCAAAGTTCTTCTTTATCTTCTCCAAGTGCATGCAGTGTTCCTGCTCTAGATGCAGCTCCTCAGTCATACGGGCAGCCTGGTCAAACAATAGAGAAAATTGAATTGACGTAACTACTTGCGAACAACCTATATTTTACACATATCCTGTTAGAACCAAAATATATCAACAGCTGAGAGATCTACGATTTAAACAACTCAGGAATTATTCTTTACAAACTATGCAATGAAGGTATCAGCAAGAAGAAATTGACCATTTAGATTCAATATGTTGATCTTTTTAAACATTCAATATGTCATTCTTCAATGCTACCTAATATCAATTACAAAATAACAATAATGATGCCACAAAAAATGGTTTACTTTTTAAACTGACCATCAAAGGACTGAAGATGTCTGATTTATGCTTGGACGGAAAGAGAATTTTAATTTGGTTTACTTACAAATGAATTAGCCTAAGTAAAATTATGTCATAAGGATAATAGGTGAATGTTTTCTCAGTTAACAAAAGTATCTAAGTTGTGTGGTAGTCCACCAAGATTGAAAACCTACATCACTCATGGCCTTCTTTGCCTTCTCATCGGCAGAACGGAACTCGTGGATCAATTCTTCATGGTCGTTTGTGAGGGACTGAAGATCCCCTTCAAGCTTCCGTTTATAAATCAGCAAAGTGCTGTTCTGAAGGGGGAAAAAAACAGAATGTTGGAGCAGCCATTTAGTCTATCCAGTTTGATCAGTCAACCACTTTAAATAAACACCTCCCATTCTGGTCAGATCTCTTCCATCTGCTTTACTCACCCATGGTGCTCCAGACCTGTGTCAATATATTATAGCATTTCAGCACTCAGGGGCCTTAACTGGAAACTCCGAAAGGCAATCACATCAAATCAGAACAATGCTTTAATTTTCTACAGTGAATTTAATTATAACTTGTGGCCAACTGTGTCCTGCAGGTCTCTGTTCTTTGAGAACAACACTGAGACGGTTCAATATCTACTTCATTTCGGACCCAGATAGACAGAATGGAAAATAAATTTTTGAAAACGATTGGATTCAAACCACTGTAAAGATATTATGATAATACAATATTGATTTGTGACTCAGTTACTTCCGCAAAATGTTCATTCATCCTTTTTAATGTCCTTTTCCTAATAGCTTATATATATACGGCTCCACTAGTTACCTGCACATTGAGTTCATTGTACCGTTCAGTAATTTCGACCAACTCCTGTTCTGTGAGCTTGCGGGACCGTTCACTGGATTCCAAAGTGTTGCGATGTTCCTCCAGTTCTGTTTGCAGAAGGCTAATGCGTCGTTCTGACAGGTTGAACTGTTCACGCAGCTCCTCGTGTCGACGCGAATCCTCATCCATTTGTGCTTGTGTGTCCTGAGGGAGCAAGAGGATCATTCTGTCAGCAGCGAGATTGCTGAATGTGAGTTGCTGGCTGACTCTCAGTCAGGCAATAGTTCAATTCAAGAATTGTTTTCAAATCCTTCCATGGCCTTGCCCCACACTGTTTCTGAAACCACCTGAATTCCAACAACTCACTGATTCCCGGCACTCATCCAATTTTGGGCTCATGCAAAATCTCGAATCTCTGCTCTAACTTTATCTGTCTGGGCCCTTAGCTCTGAAATATCATCCCTTTATCTCTCTGTCTGTTTTAGTCCTCCTGACCTGCCCTTGTACCTCCTTTGTGGCTCAGGGTATATTTTTTTGATAACACACCTTTGAAAGGTTTTGGAACTGTTTAGTACTTTAATGATACTATATAAATGCAGTTGCTGCTGTAAATGCATTAATAATCCTCCCATAGTTAAGAAGCCCTTATGTACGTAGGCTTGTATTTATCTTAATCCAGTTATTCGAGTCTTGCTTTTTACCTCCTTAACATGAATCTACCCAACCTTCCTGGCAAGACGAGATTACAATAATGTTGCAATGAAGCAAAAGGCTTCAACTCCTCTGTACCTTGAGTTGTTGCTGGAGTTTCTTTAGCGTCTTGACCAACTCTGTGTTGTTTTTGTTTGCATGTTCCAGTTGGATCTCCATCTCATTGACATCAGCTTCCATTTTCTTCTTCAGCCTGAGTGCCTCAGCACGGCCCTTGGTCTCAACCTCTAAGCTGGCCTGCAGTGATTCAATGGCACGCTGGTGGTTCTTTCTGTAAATTTACCGAAAAGGTAGCTTTAGAAACCTTAGCAGTAGTGATCAACAGTGGTGGAATGTCATGGAGATGCCTTTACCCAACAACATGCAACTTCCTTGTTGAAAGAGAAAGTTGATTGTGTTGACAGTACAAGTATTAAATAGATACCATTGGTTCAATTTTCATTGTAAATGCAGGGAACAATTCTTAAATTGCAATAACCTAGCTTAAAACTAAATCAGGATATCTTTAAAAGGTGTAGAATGAAAGTAATTAAATCACACTTCATACCTTGTGGTTTCAAATTCCTCTTCTTTTTCATGGATTCTCCTCTCGATGTCTGCCTTCACCTGTGCCAATTCCAGTTGAACGCGGACCACCTTGGCCTCCTCTGCCTAAAAGCAAAGACCAACCAAACATTGTCAGCACGGAAAAAAAAGTTCAACTGATGAGGCATAAAACAGCCATGACTAGTTTTTATGTAGGACTTGTAAAGAAAATTCCAAAAATTCTCCAGGGGTCTCACAAATAGAGGTTAATAAGGGCATTGAGCCACAAGGGCAGACTCCGAGGTGTAATCAACAGTTTGGCCGAAAACATGGGGAGCAATTCAGCGGCCTCATCGTGGCCGACTTGGTGTCGGGACAAGACAGTTAGATTTACATCGCTCGAAACATCTTGGGAGATTTAACGAAATCTCGCGAGACGTCATGATATGGATCTCATCCGCAATAGATGGGACCCAGATCAGCATACATACCGCTCATTTAAAATGAACGACATAAGGTATGTGCTTTTTCTAGTGCATGCAGCAGACAAATGTTTGGGCTATGTTCCAAGCTTATTTTATTGTGCTGATGCTTCGTGCAATACTAGTCACAGTTTTATTACGCCGGAAACCTTTGTTTTGATTGACATTCACAGAATCAGATTTCATTACCTCCAGTGAACTTTCAGCCTCTTCCAGAGCTAGCTGCAGTTCATCCCGTTGAACTTCCAGCTTTTTCTTCAGTTTCTGAAGCTCGTGCACACTCTTTCCACCCTCAGTAAGTTGGTCGACCAGTTCTTTAACCTCATCTGAAGATTCACAGAAAATTGCACAGTGAAATGTGCGATTGTTCGCATCAAATCCTCAAGAAGGTAGACGTTTGGAAAATCGTGCATTCGTTGTTCACTGGGCAAACAATGACACTTCCCCTATTTGTTGCTTTAAAATGAGTGTGGAGAAGGGGCGAAATAATGTGCCTTAAGCGGACAGGCCTTTGAGCACAATGGGCCAAATGGCCTCCTTCTGCCTGAACCGTTATGGGGTAGATTTTGATTCTGGGTGATAATGTAAGATGGGTGACAGCAAATTGGCAGCTTTTTTCCACCTCTGCCTATTTCTATTTCCAGTGAGATCAATTCCATTGTGAGGTGGTACATCTTGCGTTGTAGCATTGTAAACGTTCGGCACAGTTATGTAATCACTTCACACAGTTTTCATAACAATGTGACATCTGGTAGATTTGACATTGATATTGTGAACTAAATTATTCGATACGTTGA
The DNA here is from genome assembly GCF_902713615.1 of Scyliorhinus canicula. Lineage (NCBI taxonomy): Eukaryota > Metazoa > Chordata > Chondrichthyes > Carcharhiniformes > Scyliorhinidae > Scyliorhinus > Scyliorhinus canicula. Next base: position 59,396,302 of record NC_052160.1, on the reverse strand, counting down.
GGCTGCTTGTACTACATTATAATATACATGACCTTTGGTACAATATTGTTTGTGATTCAGTCATTACTGCCTAAGGTATCTTCTGTATTGCCAGAATGAAAATATTTTAATTACAAAGCTGAGAATTAAAATGGCTATATTTTAGGGAGATGTAATTGCCAATTTATGCATCAAATTTCACTGTTTGACATAGTCAGGCCATGACAGGATTGAATCGGAAGTGGAAAATCTGGTGGCCACAATGGGTTGAGAAATAAATGGCTTGAACAGCTTTTTATCAATTAACTGAAAATTAACATTTTCACATAATGCCAGCAAATGTGAAGTATATTGTTTATCTGTCGGGTATAAGGGAATTTATTTTTCTGGATTCTATGTACATCCCCACCGTGCCAATCCTGCAAAACAAAATTAACTGGCTATGTGATAATGATTGTACTTTTGTATCTGCATTTAATTGTGTGTGTCACTGTAATTGTGTGTGTGTGTGTCTGTGCTGACTGTGCCCAGGCATGGGTCAGTTACAAATCCAATGTAGAATCATAGAATCTTTACAGTGCAGAAGAAGGCCATTCGGTCCATTGAGCCTGCACCGACGCTCCAAAAGAGCACCCTACCTAGGTCCACTCCCCCTCTCTATCCCCGTAACCCTACCTAAACTTTGGACACTTTGGGGCAATTTAGCATGAACAATCCACTTAACCTGCATATCTTGGGACTAGTGGGAGGAAGCCGAAACACCCGGAGGAAACCCACGCAGACACGGGGAGAAAGGGCAAACTCTACACAGTCGACCATGGTTGGAATCGAACTCGGGTCCCTGGCGCTGTCAAGCTAACCACTGTGCCACTGTGTTGCCCCTGTAGTTCTGCTTGATTTGCGTTGAGTAGTAAGACACCTCTCGTGTGAGAGTATCAAAATACTCGCTGCTTGTTCTCTATTGTGACAAGGTTTTATGATGATTGACAGGTTCCCACCTTGTAGATTCTTATTGTCCTTCTTCACAATCTCAAGCTGCTCGATAATTTCTTCATAGACTGTTTTAAGTTTGAAGACTTCTGTCACGTAGCTCCTGCACTCTTTCTGTGAGCTGTCAAGTTCAACCTGCAATTCTTCATATTTCTGCTGCCATTCTGACATCATTTTATCGAAGGAGCGTTGTTTTTTGTCCAGAATAGCTGCAGCAGCATTTGCCTGGGAATAGTCAGAAGAGCAGGTGCTTATTACATTCCGCACAAAAATAACCTTACAGCGAGCAGGCCTATATTTTGTTAGGTTTAAATCTTCTTGGGGTGCCTGTGAGCGCAATGGTGGAAATATTAAGGGAGTAGTAAGTTGTCGGGTAAATATTTGAGTCAATGATCCAGGGAGCACTGGTCTTAGGGTTGCCAACTCCAGTTGGGCATATTCCTGGAGGTTTCATCACATGATCTCACAACCTTTCACTAATTCTTCTTCAATATTTTAAAAGTAATGAACAAAAATTTAAAATAGGCATTAAAAAAAAAATGCCACTGTACTTTTTCTCACCAGGTTCCTTGCAGCACTGTTCTGATGACAAATTATTTATTCCTGGAGACCCCAGGACACCCCCGGAAAGTTGGGAACTCTAACTGGGCTGTGCTTATACTGTTGGAAAGAAGAAATCAATCCCATTTTCAATCTAAGTTTCTTTTCCTAGTCATGCGCTCACTCTCATTACCTTTTCCAGCTCAATGGTCAAATCTTCCACCTCTCCTGTAAGTCTCTGTTTAGATTTCTCCAGACTAGCTGCTCGGGCCTGTGCAGCCTCAGCAACCTCTTCAGCCTCCTGCAGCCTGGCAGCCAACTTCCTCCTGGACATCAAAAAGTATCAAAACAGAAGATGTGACATTCAAGGAGAAGTCAATCAGCACAAAGGATAAGGTGCTTGCATTACTTCACTATCTAGGGTCCTATGGTATGAAGACACCCAATTTTACCAAGTCTCATGAAGTGGACAAGAAAGGGAATACTTCAATAGGTTTGCATTTAAATAGCCGGCTTGGGTCATTGTCTGTGCGGAGTCTGCACATCCTCCCCGTGTGTGCGTGGGTTTCCTCCGGGTGCTCCGGTTTCCTCCCACAGTCCAAAGATGTGTTAGGTGGATTGGCCATGATAAATTGCCCTTAGTGTACAAAATTGCCCGTAGTGTTGGGTGGGGTTTCTGGGTTATGGGGATAGGGTGGAGGTGTTGACCTTGGGTAGGGTGCTCTTTCCAAGAGCCGGTGCAGACTCGATGGGCTGAATGGCCTCCTTCTGCACTGTAAATTCTATAATTCTATAGGATATCCCCAAATGCTTTGCAGCCTGTGATAAACCTCATACCACAGTTGCTACCATACTCAAGGAAATGCAGCAGCCTATTTGCATTCAAGAATATCCCCCGAAAAGCAAGGTGATAGTGATCGGTTAATCAGTTTCCTTGTGTTCGTTCAGGGATAAATATTAACCAGGCCATCAGGGGGAACTCCATTGCTCTTTGTGACTGAGGTGCATAGAAATGTCTTCACTCAAAGGGTTGTGAATCGTTGGAATTCCCTACCTCAGACTGCTGTGGTGCTCAGTCCAGGAGAATATTCAAGATTAAGATGATTGGATTTTTGGATATGGGGATTGGGCTAAAAAGTTAGTGCAGCAAAAACAGAAAATACTGGACCATCTCAGCAGGTCTGACAGTACCTGGGGAGAGAGAAGGGAGCTAACATTTCAAATCTGGGTGACTCTTCGTCAAAGCTGGAGAGAACTGGAAATAGGATCAGGAGGTTACTGTTGTGTGGGGGTCGTGCCTGGAGCAGTGGGGCTGGATAGATGGCCAGCGATACGTGGAGATGAAAAAAGATTGGACAAAACAGGAAAAATACCTGACCTGACAGTCATGCCACGCCCAACATGGGATTCGCGCGGCCGGTGAGTCTCGCAAGAAGTCTCTGGTGAGTATTACCCGGCTTGTCACGATCTCGCGAGAAGTCGCGATTTGGATCCTGCTCAAATCCTGGGGCCTGAATTTGCATATTCAGGTGAGTAGTTAGGCTCACTTTAATGTCTCTACCCATTGCCCGGGATTGAATCCTCTCGCCTCAGAGACCCTGGTTGGGCACATTTTTGTACTGGTCTCCATAAACGTGGACCAAGCAGAACGGCAATTGATGGGGTATCACAGGCAATCAGAAGCTCTCAGGTGGTCAGCCTCTGGGAAAGGTGGTACCCTGGACTGCTGATGCCACCTTGGTATTGCCTGGCACACTGGTAGTGCCGCCTGGGCATCCTGGAAGTGCCACCCAAGTGCCAGCCTGGCACTGTCAAAGTGCCTGGGTGGCATCTTGCCCATGCTACGGATAGGGCCCATGGATGCCCTGCCCTTATGAGGTTGGGTGTGGGGTGTCCAGGGTTCACATTGGGGGTTCAAGAGCTCAGGGCACCACTTTTAAATCTCTCCCCATCTCTTCCAGCACTGGCGAGCAGAGATCCTCAGAGCAGGAAATTAAGGTAAGTGCAGCTCTGGCTTCCTTACTCAAGCCCGAGAAAAACCCAGGGCAAGATTCTCTCAGCCCAGGGCCGAGCCGGGCCGGAGAATCCCCGCGATCGGCTCTGTGGAGAATCAACGCCATTGGCGCCGGCGTGGTTGGCACAGCGCCGGTCGGGGGCCGCTCTACGCAGCCAGCCCGCCGATTCTCGGCCCGGGATGGGCCAAGCGGCTGTCGTAAAAATGTAGAGTCCCCCCGGCGCCGTCCACACCTGCTCTCAGTCGGCGGGAGCTCGGCCTGTAGAGGTTGGGGTGGCCGATGGTGGGGGGAATGGGGGTCCGAACCCGGGGGGGGGGGGCCTGCGATCGTGGCCCACTGATCAGCGGGCCGGCCTCTCTGGCTGGTGGCCTCCTTTCCTCCGCGCCGGCCCCTGTAGTTCTGCGCCATGTTGCGTCAAGGCCGGCGCTTTGAAGGAAGCCACTGTGCTTGCGCAGGTTGGCGCCGGTGCCATGGCGCATGCGCGGATCCCGCGGCCCAGTTCGCGTCGAGATCAGTATCTGGAGCGGCATTAACCACTCCAGTGCCATGCTGGCCCCTTTTGCGGGCCAGAATTAGTCGTTGGGTCGGCCCATTCACGCCGCTGTAAAACGTGACGACGTTTACGATGGCGTGGACACTCTGCTGACGGATTAGAGAATCCCGCCCCCAGAGTCCCGTTTAATAGCAGTGTCGTTCTTGATGCTGCAAATGCTGGGGAACTCCCCGCTAACAAGTAGGCTTACATTAACACTTCAATGAAGTTACTGTGTAAATCCCCCAGTCGCCACATTCCGGTCTGTTCAGGTACACTGAGGGAGAATTCAGAATGTTCAATTAACCTAAGAAACAGGCACCATAGTGTGGCGACTAGGGGATTTTCACAGTACTTCACTGCAGTGTTAAAGCAAGCCTACTTGTGACACTAATAAAGATTAGATAAAGATTATTATAAATGCACTCACAATGGGACCTTGTTTTTCCCATTCAATTGCTCCCAGAGCGATTGTAAATGGTGGTGATAATGACTAAGAAGAGTGCTGATAGTGGCATATTAAGAGATCAGAATGTGTTAATGGCAGAACAAGAGGTAAGCAGTGTGTCAGAGGCCAAAGGGCAATGTTAGTATAGTATATTAATGTACAGTAAGAAGTCTTACAACACCAGGTTAAAGTCCAACAGGTTTGTTTCAAACACGAGCTTTCGGAGCGCAGCTCCTTCCTCACCTGATTCACCTGAGGAAGGAGCAGTGCTCCGAAAGCTCGTGTTTGAAACAAACCTGTTGGACTTTAACCTGGTGTTGTAAGACTTCATACTGTGCTCACCCCAGTCCAACGCCGGCATCTCCACGTCTATATTAATGTAGTAGTTCAGTCATGAATGGCTCATGAGGCCAAATGGCTTACACCTCCTCCTATTGTGTATGCTCTTATTTAACATGTTCAATGAACTGCCTGGTCACTCATTCAAAATGAAAACAGAAAATGCTGGAACTATTCAACAGGTAAGGCAGCATCTGTGGAGGGAAGCAGAGTTAATGGGTGGAATTCTCTGGCCCTTCCCGTCGGCAGGATTGTCTGCTCCCGCTGAAGTTGACCCCCGCCGCGGGTTCCCCCGATGGCAGCACAAACGAGGAGTGCAAATCGCCATCGACTTCACCGGGATTGTAAGGTCCCACTGGCGGCCGATGGCGGGCCTCCACCGCTGTGGGAAAACCTGCAGCAGGAGAGGCTGGAGAATTGCACCCAGTGTTTCAGATCGATGACTGTTGTCACTCACTTTGTCTCTTCCAGCTCTTCAGTTTTCTGAATGGCATCAGTTTCGTACTTGGTCCTCCACGTTGTCACCTCACTGTTTAGTTTAGAGACCAATCTCTGCAACTCAGCTTTGCTCTCCTGTTCTTCCTCCAATTGCTCTTTGGTTAAGTCCATGTCATGTTTAGCATTAGCTAGACCCACCATAGCTCCACTCCTAGCCTAAAATGTGACACATTAGTGTTATTATCTGCCATGCTGCAAAAGATTAATAAAACATACACAGGCTGACTCACCAAATGCACAGTTCTAACCTGTGTGTGCAAACTTTAAAAAAGGGGATAACTAGGTTGTGAAATTTATTTCAAGGTGATTAGCTTAATTCTGAATCTACTTTAAATCCACCAATACTGAAGAAAAAAGATCTCCCAAATTTGATGGGGATGGAGAGGATTTTCATGTTAGCCCAACGCTTTTTAATGTTTTCAAAATTGAATTGAGGTGGGATAATATTTAACGAGTCATTGGAAATAAAAGAGAGAGTTATAAAATGGGCTGCAGATTCGCTATTCACCTTGACTCTGTGTGACAGTGTAAAACAGATCCACACAGAGAGAGATGCTTTGTGAAGTTAGCGTGGTCACTGTTAATTCAGTTCTTAACGAATGTAGATCAGGATAAAGCAAATCTTTTAAATAAAATACTGCTATTTAGATTGGTAGCGGTTACACATCCCCCAGATTTATCTCCAGTAATTTTTACATTGTACTTGAGATCAAGTGTTATTTATTTTTGGCTGTGGTTATTTCTCACCCTTGTCTCCTCTTCCAGTTGCCTCTTCAGGTCTTCAACCTGTGAAGACAGGCTAGTTTTGATCCTGATCAGCTGGTTCAGTTTACTCTGCGCCTCCTCAAATGCACGGCTCAGCTCACTATTCTCAGCTGGTCAAGAAAAAAATTCAGCAATTGTTAGTCAGGAAATTGGAGCTTTTCCCAAGCTTGTTTACCTCATTGTGTCATCACTGAGACCTTGTGCTTTCATGTGAGGTGTTCAGTGCTGCTTAAGAGTAATTTTGAGTCTGTGCTCTTCTGTGGCCAGGACAATTTGGCAAACGAGCCACGCAATCGAGCGCAACTTGTGATGTGTCAATGCTGCTGAGAGCTCAGCTATGAGGAGCTCGCGAGCAGCATGGAAATTGCAGGAAAAAGAGACATTGACCAGGCTGGAAATTGGCACAGGAAAAAACAGAGGTAAACAAAATAGGCAACTAGGCTGTAGAAAATAAAATCATAAATACATTAAATTCAAAGCGCTGGAGAATGTACCAGGCCCCACCTGGAAAGAACAGTTTTCAGGATAAATTTCATTTTTAAAAAATGATACTGTTCACATTTCCTGACTGATTTTACCTTAAGGTCAGCAATTTCAGACCAGTGCACTACTGCTGGTAAGTAAACCATGGTTTGTAACAGATACGACTTCTAATTTATCACATGCAGGTAAATTATTTCATGTTTTAAACAGTTTAAAGTGGTGTAACAATGAACAAGCTATATATTACCTGACAACCTGGTCTTCACAGTGTTAACTTCAGTCATATTTCTTTCCATTTCGATATACTTGGCATTGGCCTCTGCTAAGTTGTCTTCCAACTTACGAATATGCATGTCAGCATTCAACTGCAGACAGGAGAAAGGAATGCTTTTATATCACTAAAAATGTGCACAGGTTAAGCTTTCCTTCCATTAACTCAGATATACCCCACCCAGTTCCTCCTACTGATAATGCAATCCTGCTGAAGTGTGTGATTCGTACCTCTGTTGGTAGCACACTGAACTCTGAATCACAACGTTCTGGGATAAACTCCCATTCCAGGCTTTGAGCACAAGCATCAAGGCTGACATGAGGGAACACTGCACTGTCTGAGGTGCTGCCTCTTGGGTGAGATGTTAAACCGAGGCCCACCTGTCTGCACGGTTGGATGGAAGAGATCCCATGGCACCACTTCAAGGAGGAGTGGTGGAGCCATCTCTGGCACTGGGGTCCTGGCCAATATTTATCCCTCAATTAGCACCACAGAAACAGATTATCTGTCCGTGATCACATTGCTGTTTGCGGAAATTTGCTGAGTGCAAATTAGGTGTTAGATTTCCAACATCATAATAGGCACCCTTCAAAAGATACTGCATTGGCTTCAAGTGTTTTGCGATGCCTGCTGTTTGTGAAAAGCACTGTATAGATCCAAGTTTTCTTCTAAAGAGTCAACAGAAGCACATCATTGACAACTAGTTATTTATAATGATGCCTTCCAGTTTCAGAGGCAATTTTCAACTCTCTCTGGGATGTATGTTGCAACATTCCTACATTGCAACAATGACTGCACTTTAATAACTAAAGTGCTTAAGTAAAGCACGATTTTTTCCTTTCATGGGAAGGGGGCATCGCTGGCAAAGTGAGCATCTGTTGCCCATCCCTAATTGCCCCTGAACTGAACATTCCGAAGGACTGTTAAGAATCAACCAAATTGCTGTAGGTCTGGGATCACATGTAGGCCACACCAGGTAAGGATGGCAGATTTCCTTTCTTTTAAATTACATTAATGAATACTGGACGGTGGACATGGAAATTGTGAGGGTGGCTTGAGGAGCCGGGGCCAAGGTGGGGGCAGATGGAGGAGGCCTCTTGTGAAGGGTTGTGTCTAAGGGCATTGATAATGGCACCTCTTCCGACCAAGTTCTCGACGAGCCCTGTAATGGCATCTGTAAGAGTCTGGAATCAATTTAGACAGCATTTTAGATTAGGGGCCATGTCATTACTGCCATCAATTTATGGGAATCATAGGTTTGCACCATCGGGGATGGATGCAATGTACAGGGTTTGGAGTAGGGAGGAGGTTGAGATGTTTAGAAATTTGTTTGTGGAAGAAAGGTTTGCGGTACTAGAGGAGATGGTGGAGAAATTTCAACTCCCAAGGGGAGTTTGGGTATCTGTAGGTGAGGAGCATTGTTCATAAACAACTGTCTTCCTTCCCCCAGTTGCCAAGGCCTTCATTGATGGACAGGATGCTATCTCAGGATGAGATAGGGGAAGGGAAGATTTCCAATATATATAGGTGGTTGCTGGAGACAGGGAAAGCATTGTTAGAGGAGGTAAAGGGGAAGTGGGAAGAGGAACTGGACCTGGGGCAGGAGGGAGGGCTGCAGAGTGAGATTTTTCACAGGGTGAATTCCACCTCTTCTTATGCCAGGCTGAGCCCGAAACAGTTTAAAGTAGTCAATAGGGAGCACCTGACTAGAGCACACATGAGTGGGTTCTTCCCCGGCATAGAAGACAGGTGTGAGAGTTGTTTGAGGGGGCCGTTGAACCATTCACACATGTTTTGGCCCTGCCCTAAGCTGGTTGCGTTCTGGGTCTCGTTTTTTGAGACCATGTCTGAGATTGTGGAGGTTAGGCTGCATCCATGTCGGCTGGTGGCGATCTTTGGGGTGTCGAACTCGCTGGAGCTTCTTGATGAGAGGAAGGCTGATGTCTTTGCCTCTCTGACAGCGAGACAAATCCTGCTAGGATGGAGGTAGTCATTGCCACCTAAGGCCTCGGCATGTTTGGGGGACTTGGTAGGGTTCCTGAGATTGGAAAAGATTAAGTATGCCTTGAGAGGGTCGGAGGGAGGGTTCTATTCCAGGTGGAAGCCATTCATCACCTTCTGTAAGGACCTGTTCGTGGCCAGCAGCTGAGTAGGCGAGGGTGGTCAGGCCGAGGGAAGTTAGGGGGTTTCAGGGTTGCTACTTTTACTTTGTTGAAATAAAAATAACGAATAGTTTGTATTATGTTGAAACGCCTTTGTGAGAATTTGACAATGTATGGAGTAAAAATATATGTTAAAAAAATACATTAGTGGACCAGATCGGGCCTATATGACAATTGATGATAGTTTAATGGTCGCCATTACTGCAAGTAGCTTTATATTCCAGATTTATTCATTGAAATCAATTCCCGCCTACCGTGGTGCAGTTTGAATCCATTCCCCCACAGTATTGTCTGGGCCTCTGGATTACTGGTCCAGTGATTTTACTATTCTGCTGCCACCTCCTCAATAGGACATTGCAATGTCCTGAGGTTGTGGAAGACACTATATAAATGGAAATTATTTTACTCAAAAGTTCTGCCATGACAGTTCAATTAGCATTGTTTGATGTAGGTAAACGTTTGGATCCCAACCTCGTGGGTTTGTAAACATTAGCACTGAATATATAGAATTTCTATATTCTTGCTTTTGTCACAAATGTATCTGTCACTTCTTTCAGCGCTGTCAGTTTACAAATCAATTGAAGACTCGACTATGTCAGTTTCCTCTCTACATGCCAGTTAGACACCCTTAAAATGATTGCCAACTCTCTATGTGCTGACGGTGAACAGGTATGTTTCAACAGGTGAGGATTCCGAAATTATATCCCTCACCCCTATCATTTGCACTCAGGGCTCCCAGATGAAGTGTAGCCAAGTTTGATGTAGAGTGAGGTTCTCTCTGGAGTCTGAACCGTGCCAATAATGTGTGTCTCCTCCAGCTAGTGAGAATACTCCCAGTGCTCCAGAATGATATTCAACATTTTAATATGTTGAGCTTCTCTGAACTTGATTGATAATTCACTGCAAAGTGCCAAATCAGAGGCAGCTTGGCACTGTGAACCTTGAAACAGATCTGAGAAATTTGTTTCTAAGGGGTTTAGCTCAATTGGCTAGACAGCTGGTTTGTGATGCACAGCAAGGCCAACATTGTGGGATTAATTCCTGTACTGGCTGAGGTTATTCATGAAGGCCCTACCTTCTCCTTTCCTCTCGCCTGAGGTTTGGTGATCCTCAAGTTAAATCACCACAAGTTAGCTCTCCTCCTCAAAGGGGAAAGCAGCCTATAGTCATCAGGCACTATGGCGAACTTACTTTACTGTACATTTCAACCCGGCCGACTGGGACATTCATCTTGCCAGCTTGTGTCAGAATTGTTTTGTCGCCTGTGTTCCATTACCTTGGATTTCTGCAGGGTCTCTGAGTTGCTGCTGAGGTCATCAATCTCAGCTTTCATGACTTGCTTGTCCTTCTCAAGTTTGGATTTGACCCTCTGCAAGTTCTCATTCTGCTCGTTCAGCTCAGCCAAGGAGTCCGTGTGCTTCTTCCTCAGTGCAGAAGCCGTGGCCTCAGACTGCAGGGCAGCTTCTTCCAGTTCCCGCCGCAGCTTGAGAAGTTCCCCTTCACGTTTCCTGTTTAGCTCAATCTATAGGCATGGAAAGGTGAACGATTTTTAACAGATTTAAATCCAAAATTTCAATCTCATTGCTTGAAATTTTTTTTATTTAATTGGATTTTCTTTTCCTGATTTCTAATAATGAACAAACAGCTTTGTATTTATCAGGAGTGTTGTACTTTGCTTTACTGTTTGGATTACAAGCTCAGGTGGCTGGGCAACTGGTTTGTGATGCAAGGTGAGGCTAACAGCATGGGCTCAATTCCCGTACTGGCTGAGGCTATTCATGAATTACAAATTAGATTTTTTACAAGAACATAGCCTTCTCAACCTTGCCCTTCGCCTGAGGTGTGGTGACCCTCAGGTTAAATCACCACCAGTCAGCTCTTCCCCTCAAAGGGGAAAGCAGCCAATGGTCATCTGGGGCTATGGCGACTTTATTTTACTTTAAGGGCCTCACGGTAGCATGGTGGTTAGCATCAATGCTTCACAGCTCCAGGTTCCCAGGTTCGATTCCCGGCTGGGTCACTGTCTGTGTGGAGTCTGCACGTCCTCCCCGTGTGTGCGTGGGTTTTCTCCGGGTGCTCCGGTTTCCTCCCACAGTCCAAAGATGTGCGGGTTAGGTGGATTGGCCATGCTAAATTGCCCGTAGTGTAAGGTTAATGGGGGGATTGTTGGGTTACGGGTATGTGGGTTTAAGTGGGGTGATCATTGTTCGGCACAACATCGAGGGCCGAAGGGCCTGTTCTGTGCTGTACCGTTCTATGTTCTATGTTCTATGACAGTGAGGACACACACAAAAGAAAGTATACTTACGTAGAATCGTCCAGCACAGAATGAGGCCATTCGGCCTATCATGTGTGCTGCAGCCCTTGGAATGAGTCCTATTCATCCTGCTTTTAGCCATGGTCCTGAATTGTTTTCCTTTTCCAGTATTTATCCAATCCCCTTTTGAAAACTATTATTGAATGTTTTCTCCAGCCTTTCAGGCTTTGCATTCCAAATCCTAATCACTCATTGTGTATAAAAAAAACTTTTCCTCTTCCCCTTTGTTTTTTTTTGTCATATTGGAATATGCAGATGAGATTTAGTGTGACAAACTTGTTGTTGGAAGGTGAAGTTACCTGAGAGACTGTGGCACCACCGGCTTCTTCCAATCGGTCACTGAGCTCCTCCAGATCTCGCGATAACTCAGCTCGCTGCTTCTCAACCTACAAGGATTGGAGGTGTACTTTTATTGGTAAAGATGGAAGCTGGTTATTCTACTTACAACAACAATCACATTTATGTAGTGCCTTTGTCATAGTAAAAACATCTTGAGGTGCTTCATGGAAGTGTTATCAGACAGAATTTCACAGAAAAGGTGAGAGTGACTGCCCTTGACATTAAGGCAGCATTTGACCGAGTTTGACATCAAGGAGGCCTATCAAAACTAGAGTCAATAGGAATCAGGAGGAAAAGCTTCCACTGGTTGGAGTCATACCTGGCACAAAGGAAGACGGTTGTGGTGGATGGAGGTCAATCATCTCAGCTCAAGGACATCACTGCAGGAGTTCATCAGGGAAGGGTCCGAGGCCCAATCAACTTTACTGCTTCATCAATGACCTCCCTTCCATCATAAGATCAGAAGTGGGATGCTCACTGATGACTGCACAATGTTCAGCACCATTCTTGACCACTCAGGTCAAGCAGTTCATCTCCAAATGCAGAAAGACGTGGACAATATCCAGACTTGGGCTGACAAGTGGCAAGTTACATTCACACCACACTATTGCCAGGCAATGACCACCTCCAACAAGAGAAGTTCTAACCATCACCCCTTGACATTCAATGGCATTACAATCACTGAATCCCCCACTGTCAACATGCTGAGGGTTACCATTGACCAGAAACTGAACTGTACTAGCCATATAAATACTGTAGCTACCAGAGCAGGTCAGAAGGTAGGAATCTTGTAGCGAGTAACTCACCTCCTGACCCAACAAAGCCTGTCCTATCATCGACAAGGCACAAGTCAGGAGTGTAATGGAATATTCCCCACTTGCACGTATGAGTGTAGCTCCAACAACACTCAAGAAGCTTGACACCATCCAGGACAAAGCAACCCACTTGATTGCTCCCCCTTCCACAAACATTCAATCCCTCCACAACCGACGAACAGTGGCAGCTACAAGATGCAGTGCAGTGCAGGAAATCACCAAGGCTCCTTAGGCAGCACCTTCCAAACCCACAACCACTATCACGGATAAGGGCAGCAGATACCTGGGTTGAGACTCAGGAGAGGTTTGGAAGCATGGCTGAGAATTTTAAAATTGAACTGTTGCCGAACTGGGATCGAAACATGTTTAATTGAATCATCCTAATTCAGTCTCATTTGACTTGCTCTGTATATTTGCTCATTATTTCCAATTCCACTTGTACAGATGTTGCGACCTTTCCGCCTATCACCCTCCCTAATTGAGAATTCCACCTGAAACCCAGACGAGAACTTTACAGGCTCAGAGATGTTTTGGCCATCAGGTTTGAGGCTTGACCCTACTTACAGCAACAGGAATGCCTTCTGGTTCAATCTTCTGGAAAGTAGCCCAACTAAGAATACATTTCCAGGATCAACATCCAAATCGACACAGCAGGTGGGTTTAGAAGGAGAGAGGTTGGTTAAGCATGCCCCATTGTAGGGACACCGTTCACAGTGTCTGCAGGGACTAAAAGGAATGCAGCAGCAGCAGGAGGAGGCATGCAATCAGCCTGATGGGAACGCCAGAAACTGCATCACCCCCAGCACCATCGGACTGGACAGTCTTCAAGGGCAGAAATGGAAAGCTTCTGCCAGCCAAAGATCTCAACTCTCCCATTTTTCTTACTGTTAAAGGTTGGAAAGTCTTGAGCCCCTGCAATGGTCAAACCTCCCATTTTCAGCCACCTCTTCGGAGTTACTGACACAGTGTGAGGCCTGTGCTATACTGGGAAAATTGAGGAGTGGGTGACAGGTTGCATTTAATCACCTGGTCATCCGCCATAATTAGCTTCCTGTCAATATTGCCTATCATTGGATTCAGCCCGCCTTGGGAAAGCAGCCAGCTGCAGGAACACATCAGCAAACCAGCCAAAACACTGCTTCCCTCCAACCTACCTCCAAAGCTGCCTCCAAGGACCTGTAAAATCTGCCGTTCCCCCATGGACACCCATCTCCCCACCAACCATTCCGACCTCTAAGTTGTTTCGCTCCTTTTAAACAAGATGTTGAAAATGTTTTTGGTCTGTATTCTCTAATTCATGTTTATACGACTTTCATCGTCACTCTCTTCTCCACAAACATTCCTCATTCCTCCTTAGCAGCTGTGCCCCTTTAAGTTTCCTTCCTGCTTCCCAGCCCTTTTGCACTGGTATCTACTGGTGCTGTGTCCCTTCCTGCCTCTCCAAATGTTCACAGTCTTCGGTTACAGTTCCTTCCAGAAGCTGCACGCGTTGCTGTTGATGGCAGCCGCATTAATTTATTTAGCTCTTCTGTATGGGTAAGGCTCCTTCCGCACAACCAAGGGACTCAACAGCCAGGTTCAAATCTTTGCACCCAGCTGCAGTCTTCGTCTTCCCCTTGATTCCCAACACTGCCCGCTGACCCCACTTGGTTCTCCAACATTTTAGTTATGACTTGACTGCAGAGGAGTCATTAAGTATCCCTTACGCATGGACAATAAAGAAAATAATGTCACTTTGAAAAAATGTGCTTATCTTGTAGGTTACCATCGATATCACAGACTGATTACCTCCAGCAAAAGGCTTCCTGTCTAAATTATGTATTAGATTTATTTTACACACCTTCGCTCTCATGGCCCGTTCTCCCTCAAGTTCCTCCTCCAGTTCTTCAATTCGGGACTGAAAGTACAAACATGAGCGTTACCATTTAAAACCTCTCACTCAGTTTGCGAAACATGACAACATCACGCTTCTCTCTGCACAGATCTTGTCAGACCTGCTGAGATGGTCCAGCATTTTCTGTTTTTATCTCATATTCCAGCATCCGCAGTAATTTGCTTTTATCACAACACTGCAGTAATGTTTTGCTTAAAAACTTTGAGTACATTTTTAAACATGGTAAGTCAACACAAAATGATGAAATCTAAAGAGCCTTCAATTTTGAAATCATGTCACCATCAAGGTGGATATATTAAATACTAACCTGCAGCAAATAAAGTTACTTTGTTGGACTCAGTGCTCACATTAACAAATTGTATCCAAGGCCATAAAGTAACAGGGAGGGGAGGCATATTTGCACAAGAGCTACTTCAAAATATTTCTTCTGAGATTGGTATTAAAAGCAAATCAAAATGATACATACATTAAGGAGTTACTTTGCAGATAATTATGAGTGTGGAATAAAGAGATTGTTGTGGTTAAGTTTATATTTTGCAGGGCAGCACGGTGGTGCAGTGGTTAGCACTGCTACCTCAAGGCGCCAAGGTCCCAGGTTCGATCCAGGCTCTGGGTCACTCCGTGTGGAGTTTGCACATTCTCCCCGTGTCTGTGTGGGTTTCGCCCCCACAACCCAAAGATGTACAGGGTAGCTAAATTGACCCTTAATTGGAAAAATGAATTGGGTACTCTAAATTTTAAAAAAGGTTTATATTTTGTTTAGTTTGTCGTTATTTGAATTCAACAGACATCTGAGATGCGATATCAAACCATAAGGACTAATTTTGGGCCGGTGTGAAACCAACTTTCCATTAGATCCAGCGAATGAGTTTAAATTATAATCCCCCTCCATCCCATGCCGCTTTGAGTGAATCAGCCAATTTAAGAAAAATGCTTCAAGTTCAAACTTCTAAAAGTTTCTTTCTGATGAATATTGCCATAAATAAAAGCATGCTTTGATTGGATTTGCCCCTTAGGCCGTTTGTCTACCTGATGCTCTTTAAGTTTCCTGTGCAGGGTGGAATTCAGCGACTGCTCATCTTCCCATTTGGAGTTCAGAGAATTAATCTCCATGTCTCTCCTGTAAAAGTGATGAAAGGTAAAAAGTTGCAATGGGGACTGCTGCAGATTAAATAGTCAGGGTCCCAGTCAAAAGCTTAGGAAGGTTCTTTAGTGAAGTTATGATGCCCTGATTGTATTCACACAGCAGCAACTGTAAGTTAACGAATAAAGATCTAAATAACAGGATCGAGAGCAGGATTTTCCCTCTCGACAATTCTGTCATTCTTTAATGCAGCTGACTGTGTTAAAGACTATAAACCTCACATCAATTATTAACAGCCATAAATAATACTTATGTATAAGATCAGTCAATAGTTTATAACAAGTAATTTTATAACTTTGATGCTCCCTTTTCAGGTTTGTAAGAATTCATTTTCCTTGTTACCAATTTTTCCAGAGAAGCACATAATTCCTGCATTATCATTCTGGTCATATATTCACTCATATCGAGTGAGGAGATTTTTGTGTTGTATCGAATCCTCTTTTACAAAGTAGATCTTATTAAGAAAGTGACATTACAATGATATCAGCTAACCCTGAACGCAAACTGCATAGTCATAATGACAAAGGAGAAAGAACAGAGCTGAGGTAGCGGGAATGTAGTCCATGTTAACAACTCTTAATTGTCCCTTTATGATAGTGCATTTGTAACAAATTTTAAAAAACTTATTCAGCACAGTCAGATTTTATTTGTGGCCTAGTAACCTCATGTTGAATAGGGTGTATTTGCATATCTTAATTAGCAGAAAGGTCAGCGACCTGGAACATGTTTCACTCTCTGTTACTTTACCTGCAGATTATTTCCAACATTTTCTGTTTCTATTTCAGATGCCCAGCATCCACAATATTCTGCTTTTGCTGGAACTAACATCTGTGTACCCATATCGTAGACAGGAAATATATAAAAAACAAACGCCTTGAAATTACACCATTGGAACAATGAATATTCACATAATGTAATTTTGAGGGTTAAGAACGTGTGTGATGCCATTAGAAAAAAATCAGTGTTAGAATTCTTTACTCAGATCGAGGAGGCGATTTCTCTACTTTGTCACTTCTAAATGGTCAACATTATATTTACAGAAAATGCTGCAACAACTTGCATTTATGTAATGCCATTGTTATGGGCCAGGGTTTAGAGAACCCCAAAGTGTATCATGGAGTTCACCTGACCCACAACTTTTAATAGATTGTGGTATGGGGAGCACACAGCCCACTCTACAGGTGTGGTACAGTAGAAATGGAAAAGTATTTTTAAAAGCAAAACAATGTTTATTCTATCAACTCAATTTAACCTTTTTAAAACATACAGTGAACATCTAAGCAACCATTAATTCAAATACAACCCCCAAAGAATACAACACTAAGTAATCCTTTAAGCTTTCCTTTTAACATCCTTAAGACTTAAAACATCTTTTACCAGAAGCACATCAGGTTAAAGTCACTACTGTTATTAGTTTTGAATCACCAGGACCGATTTACAGTCTTTAGATTACAGAGAGAGATTCATACACCTTCTGGCTGTGACTGCAGCTATCCAGCTCTGAAAACGAAACTAAAACACACCCTGCAGCAAACAGCCTAAAACGAAAGTAAAGCAGACAGACTGCCCAGCTCCACCCACTCTCTGACATCACTTCAGTAGTAAACACCCATTTCTTAAAGGTACTCTTACTACAGATATTTATATACACACCCATTTATAAACACCCATTTCTTAAAGGTACTCTCACATGACACCATTAATATAGCAAACAAGTCCCATTGCACTTAACAAGAGCATTGTCAATAAAGGTCTGACACTGAGCCACAGCAGGAGATATCACAATATAGAGATGTATATATTGATAGGAAGCTAGAAAGTAAACCACTCACTTCTTGAGAATCTCCTCAAGGTCAATCTTTGCCCTTTCCATCTCATTCAGGTTATCAATTGTCATCTTCAGGTCACCCTCAGCCTTTCGTCGAGCTTTCTCTACCTCAGTCCTAATCTTCTTCTCCTGGCTCCAGTTATCTTCCAGCTGTGAGATGTTTAAACAATGGTCAAGTATTTGACTCCAATCATTTAACAAGTTGATTATGATCCAAGTTAAATGAAGGATGATGTATCAACATCACATCAACGTGGTGGGGGTGGAGGTCTCCATCCAAGCTTCTGAGAAGCGAACACAGGTTTTTGCCTGGGATGCTGTACATCCAATTTCGAGCAAACAAACACTCGACTTGTGTGTATGTGCTCTAATTACTGAGGTTCCATGTTCCCCCACTCTCAGACATTGAGTGGAAGGAATCCCATCTCCCAGTGGCAGAACCTCTCTGGTCCCTATGAACGAGCCAGAGTTGCTGGCCTAACAACAGTGGTGCTGTGGATGACAGGAGAACTGCCTGTTTTAGCTACAGAAGGCTGATTTGGGGCTAGTCCTTCATCAGTGGGCAATCATTTCAAAGTCACCACAACCCCAAAGAAACCATAGTTCCCTTCCTCAGAGATGTTCCTATGCTGTTTGTCAAAGGTCAGGGTTTCTAAAGTGCTGCCCTCAGCCATGCATCACTGACCTTTAGATATTCAGTCCACAAAATCTTCAGAAATTCCATTCTGTTCTCATTTATATTTCAGATTTACCTTGTTTTAATGTTGAGGTTCAGTAAATTTGAAAATATTTATTCATCCCAATGTGGATGGATAATTCCTAAATCAGGATGCTTGGATATGTATATATCCACATTAATGAGAACATGCATGTAAACTTTATGCACAATCTTTAAGAACCCTTAGCATGCAAATATGTTAGTATGTTGCCAATGAAGACAGAAAGCTTGGACAACCTGGTCCAAGGTAACCTTGTTCAAGTGTCCCTAGTACCTCTTGGATCTGAGAGTTGAGTTTTCCATTGGTCTTGGTGAGGTGATTGACTTTATCTTCCTCAGACTGAAGATCATCCAGTGTTTTCTGGAATAATAGTATAGGACAAAAATATTATTTGATTGAGAGATGATTCCAGATACTTTGGTTTTAATAAGAACTGCAGGTGCATTGATTTAACTTTTACTCGTTCGAGGGATGTGAGCATCATTGCCTGTGGCAGCATTTATTGCCCATCCCTAATTGCCCTTGAGAAGATAGCAGTGAGCCATCTTCTTGAACTGCTGCAATTCACGTGGTGTCGGTACACACACAGGGCAGTTAGCTACTAATCATCTTGCCACAGAGTAGAATATTTGAGTGCTGTTTATTTTTCATCAAAACAAAATTCCACAATAAGCTCACTTATGATGGTACTGTGGTCAGCATCAACATTCAGAAGATTCAATTATTAAAAAAAAAAATTTAGAGTACCCAATTCACTTTTTCCAATTAAGGGGCAATTTTAGCTTGGCCAATCCACCTACCCTGCACATCTTTTGATTGTGGGGGCGAAACCCACACAAACACAGGGAGAATGTGCAAACTCCACAAGGACCTTTGATAGCTCAGTTGGTAGAGCAGAGGACTGTAATAGTTGTTTGTAGGAAATCCTCAGGTCGCTGGTTCAATTCCGGCTCGAAGGACACTTTCGTTGGGCAGCACGGTAGCACAAGTGGATAGCACTGTGGCTTCACAGCACCAGGATCCCAGGTTCAATTCCCCGCTGGGTAACTGGCCACTGTCAGAGCGGAGTCTGCACGTTCTCCCTGTGTCTGTGTGGGTTTCCTCCGGGTGCTCCGGTTTCCTCCCACAGTCCAAAGACGTGCAGGTTAGGTGGATTGGCCATGATAAATTGCCCTTAATGACCAGAAAGATTAGGAGGGGTTATTGGGTTACGGGGAAAGGGTGGAAGTGAGGGCTTAAGTGGGTCGGTGCAGACTCAATGGGCCGAATGGCCTCCTTCTGCACTGTATGTTCTATGGACAGTGATCCAAAGCCTGGATCGGACCTCGGTGCCGTGAGGCAGCAGTGCTATCCACTGCGTCACCGTGCTGCCCCAGTAGATTCAATTATGAAAGAATTCATGTGGCATCCTTTCCGTGAAGAGTACTGTCAGTCGCTACAACCATTTGGTTTGAATCCTGATACCAGAGGTGACGAAATAAGATTTTCACAGACCTTGCACTCAATGGGCTGATGCCACTTAGCTCAACTGAATTTAGCCACAACCTGACTGGATAACAGAGCAGTGACAATGAGAAGAAATTTGGAAATAGTTAAAGGTTATTACTGATAGAACTGATAATGCAATGGCTCTATAGACTCAAACCAACCTGGTGAAGTTCATCCAATGCTCTTTTCTCCTTTTGTAGCTTGGCAATTGAATCATCTCGTTGATTGAGGTCCAGGGTCAGTGAACGCACCTTGTTATCCAGAGCCTAGTGGAATTGAACAGAATAGGTAATGAATGGAAAGTAACATAAGACTCCTCCTCCCGCCCCCCCCCCCCCCCCCCCCCCCCCCCAGTGTGAGCATGTATGTATTTGAACATGTATGCGATCGCACACACAAGCTACTGTTTGAGACTGAGGAGTTTCCTGAGCAGGTGGGGAGGCTTGATCAGATTCTGTTTTTTTTTTGGTTGCGGAAGAATATAACACAAGCATGGTCTTTCCTAAATTCTGAGTTGACCTCATTGGGGTCAGAGAACCACATGGCTCATGTGAGCAGTCTCTGTGACCTCTCCATCCCTCATACTGTTTGAATCTGATTAATCAGAGGAGATCATTGATAGTTGCTTTTTCGCCTTCTGCTTGTATCAAGCTCCTTTCAATGTTCTCTATTCGGTATCTCTGTGCCAGGTATTGACTGTTTTGTTTTTTCCCCAGCTCTCTCTCTCTCTCTGCATTTAGGAACAACTGTGCAACTCAGTGACAAAAGATTGTTTTGAGGTGTCTGGTGGTGTGGCGTCCCTGGTTTGGTGTTGTCCAGTGTCGGAATACTGCCTGTAGGAAGGACAGAATTCCATGTTACTGAGGAGAATTTCTTCTGTAAAAATGGGGAGGAGCGGATACAATTTTTATCTTGTTACTGCCCACTTGGAATGGCATTGGAAAGATAAGGAATCCAGGGCAAATCAGTTCTTGTGGATTCCTACCGTTTTCAACCTTGCTCCACCTTCAGGTTGGGGTCTGGCTGGGGTCTCAAGCTCCTGCCCAAAGCAGCTCAGCAATTAATTCACCTATGCAAAAAGTGGTGGGGAAAGACTCTATCTCCTTCACAGGATGTGCTGGATGTCAGTGAGACCTGGAGGTGGATTGTGGGGGAAATAAGGGTCTTCAATGGAGCTGAAAGTAGGGAGGCATTTATATGTTTCCAGATTTTAAGTTTAGCTTCATTTGGGCTTCTTATAGCTTTGCAAGGGAAATAATAAGAAGGTAAGTTTTCAGGGTACCTGCTTTTCTTTCTCAGTTTTTACAAGCGTTGACTCCAGACCTTCAAGATCCAGTTTCAGGTCAGACAGCTCTGTCTCTAGCTTTCTCTTGTTATTTGAGAGACTCATGCTGGAGTTCTCCTCCTCCTCAAGCCGTTCCTTCATATCCGAGATCTGATTTTCATATTCCATCTTGGTCTTCATCAGTTGAGTAAGACGTTCTTCCATGTCAGTTATATTTTCTTGTTCCTGTGGATGAGGAAAAGAGAAGTGAAGGTGGCTCCCTGTTGATGATGCTAAAACCATTTGTCTTCAGGTGATAATGTCAAAGAATCACACAGTCCATTGTGTCTTCGAAAGAATTATTCAATTAGACTCAATCCCCTGCTCTTTCCCTGTAGCCTGCAATTTGTTTTCATTTTCAAATATTTATCAAATCCTTTTTGAAAGTGACGAACGAGTCTGTTTCTACTACTTTATTAGGCATTGCATTCTAGAGCATAACAACTCATTGATTTAAAAAATTCTTCCCGTCTCCTTCACCATAATTCCTTAAAATAAGGAATTGCTGATGAATGAGAGGGTATAGTTAGAAGCGCCCATTGAAAAATAGGAGAAACTTTTGCGCAATTGTAGTCAATGCGGAGGAGAATTATTGATTTGATCTTTTCATATCAGTGCCAGTGCAATTCTGAATACGTGTTAATATTATCTAGTACAATCATTGCTTTATAAAGTAAAGATTTTGCATTATATGATCATATTTTGTGCACTTTATATCCAAAAATAAAACAGAATTACACATAGGTGAGGATGACTGACTGAAGAGAATTGTGTGCTTAGATAACCCTGGCTTAGTGGGTACCATTCTTGCCTTTGAGTCAGAAGGCTGTGGTTCTAGATTCACTCCAGAGTCCAGAACACCAATCTCGGCCAATACTCTTGTGCAGTACCGAGGGAGTACTACACCTGCAAAGGTGCTGTCATTCAACTAAGGCAACTGTCATAATGAAGTCAATCTCTACATGTGTACTAAAGTAAAATTGGCTAAATTAGTTCTGAGTAATTTTGAGTTTGTTATGTCAACATGGTTATGACTTGGTTTACTGTTAGCTGGTTGCAGATTACTTACAGCCTGGACTTGCAGTAAGAGATCATTCTTTTCCTGTGAGAGAGTTGCTGTCTTCTCCTCGAGTTCCTTGAGGCGATTAAGGAGATCATTGGTCTGCGCCATCGCAGTCCTTAGTTCCTCCTCTTTCTGCTTCATCTCATCTTCCTGACGGGCCACATTCAACAGAGGCTTAACCTACAAACAACAGGGTAGAATCAGTCTGCTATCCAAAACCATAGCTGCCAATGGCAGGAATTTTGGATCAGACAGTAAGAACCACCGGCATTTATGTAGTAATCCAAATGCAGAATACTGCGGATGCTGGAAATCTGAAATAGAAAATGATGGTAATACACAACATGCCTGGCAAGCATCTGTGAAGAGAGAAACAGAGTTAATGTTTCAGGCTATGACCTGTCACCTGGTTCTCTCTTCACATCTGCTGGGTATTTCCAGCTTTCACTGCTTTTATTTCTGCACTTATGTCGAGTTTTTAACTTGAAAAAGATAAAGGCTGGGATTCCCCCACAGCGTGTCTGCCCACAGTGGGTGTGGCTTGCCATTGGTGGCGGCTGGATCGTCCGGTCCCACTGAGGTCTGTGGTCATTCAAATTGCTTACCAGCCCCACAGGGCGGCACAGTAGCTCAGTGGTTAGCTTCACAGCGCCATGGATCTGGTTTGATTCCAGCATGGGTCTCTGTCTGTGCGGAGTCTGCATGTTCTCCCCGTGTCTGCGTGGGTTTCCTCCAGGGACAGGGGGGGCGAAATCCCTCCCA
Source organism: Scyliorhinus canicula (assembly GCF_902713615.1). NCBI lineage: Eukaryota > Metazoa > Chordata > Chondrichthyes > Carcharhiniformes > Scyliorhinidae > Scyliorhinus > Scyliorhinus canicula. The sequence continues at coordinate 59,373,587 of NC_052160.1, read as the reverse complement.
ATAAGAACAACCTATATTTATATAGTTCCTTTATTGTAGTAGGAAGTCCCAAGGAGCTTTGCTTCATGGAGCATTATCCAACAAAATTTGACACCGAGCCACATATAGAGATATTAGGACAGGTGGTTGTTCTATTCATCGCTCTTTTTGTGCGATTGATATAGGAATGCAAATAATATACAACATATACCTGGGTTCTTTACTGTAACTTGAAGTAGTACATATATATATATATATATATATATATATAAATACAGGAGTACATTTAACATGTCTGACTCTGTCAATCCACACCCACAACTCTCGGATCACAGAAGATACGATATTACTTCCTTTATTGACTCTCCACTTACAATCTCTTAAAGCAATTCACAATAGTGACCAACAGCTCAGTTATCAAGCAGTGACTTACAGGAGGAACGAGAGATGGAGAGTCACAGCGCTTTAGGAAAGGAATCCCAGAGATTATGTCCTTCGTAGCTGAGGGCCATTGGCGTAGAGTGGTTAAAATATCAGTTTATAGGCCAGATTTAGAGGAGCACTGAGATCTTGAATAAACAGCTGAAACCATGATCATTATTCAAAGAAAATAGGTATAATCTCCAGTTTTATTGAATACCCAAAATATACAAGTTGGTAAACAAAAGTGACATTTATGTGGATGCTAAATAGGTGAACATATAATCTGATTGATTATACTCTGCTGTTGTACTGAGGAAGAGATACATTGTTGGCAGTTCTGACTTTCAGATTTTGGAATGGCGTCCCGATCTCTCAAACTCCTGACGTGACTTCCGAACCCCCCCTCCCTCTCCAAGCCCAAAGTTACTAAACAGGGGTCTAAGGGCCCCCCGCACCCCCTCAATTGCACAGTGCACCCCCACAGCCCGATTACTACTGTCAGAAAAATGCCAGAATGGCACCTTGGCACTGCCAGCCGAGCATAACCTGGGCACCATGTCAGTGCCAGGCTGGCACCCAGGTGGCACTGCTAGGTTGCCAGGCTGTCAGTGCCAGGGTGACCAGGTGGCACCAGCTGAGCCAGGGTGCCACCCTACCCAGAGGGCAAGCACCAGGGGTCTTCCAATCCGCTGGGAGGCCCCCACGAGTGGCGTTCCATCTGGTCCCAGTTTGTGGAGACCAGCATTGAACGGTGCTCACCCCAGATCTCCAAGGAGAAGGAGATAGATCCCAACGCCTTAGTTACCTCAGGGAAATGGATATTAGAGTGAGACTCGCTGTGTCACTCTCATATACAGATTTGCCAAAAAGTGATCCTGCCCACAATGGGCAGTGTTTACCTCACGACAACTTACGAGATCGTGTTAGGAAGCCGGGTCAAACTGAATATGGTGAACTGTTTATACAGGCACCTCAATTATATAGTTTTATGGAGAATTCTACAGACCGTTACAGGATAGAAATAGGCCATTCAGCCCAACTGGTCCGTGCTTGCATTTTCACTCGACAGCGGCCTCCTGCTCCCCCCTGCTTAATGTAACCTTTAGGTACTCTAAAGTTAGGGGCTGGTTTAGCTCACTCAGCTAAATCGCTGGCTTTTAAAGCAGACCAAGCAGGCCAGCAGCACGGTTCGATTCCCGTACCAGCCTCCCCGGACAGGCGCCGGAATGTGGCGACTAGGGGCTTTTCACAGTAACTTCATTGAAGCCTACTCGTGACAATAAGCGATTTTCATTTCAGGTGTTTCACGTCAGAAGGCATCAGAACCCAACTGATCCCTCTCTCATCCAACCATAGCCCACATATCCTTCCAGTAAGACTGATTAGTGAGAGTTTGGGAGCCGTGCCCTACATCCCTGTCCTAAACCTGAGGCATCCAGACAAATGTCAGCATCATTACTTCGTTTTTCTTGAGGAAAACTAGGCTCATACACACTGAGAAGTGAAATATAGGCCAGGATTTTCGCTCCCCGTCACATTGGGAGGGTTCGGCGGCAGGAGCGGAAAACATTGCGAGAACTGCAAAGCGTAATGTGGTTGCCCCCCCCCCCCCCCCACCCGTGACAGGACGTGTTCCTGATGTTCAATGTCAGGGACATCATCATAATAAGTTAACATATGATAATCAGTCTCTACGCCAGAATCATACACCCTATCCCTGTCGGAACATCCATCCACATGAAATGAAATGAACTGAAAATCGCTTATTGTCACGAGTAGGCTTACTGTGAAAAGCCCCTAGTCGCCACATTCCGGCGCCTGTTCGGGGAGGCTGTTACGGCAGAACAGGCTGTGATGGCAGAACAGGGTGAACCATTACTGGCCTCTGAAGGTCTGCACCTTGCGAGCAGACCTCAGAGCGGAGCTCAGAGGTGGAAGGTCATGGCCAGGTACTGTCCGAGTACCCCCATTGGCAATGTCCAAGTGCTACCCGGGCACTCCAATAGTGCTCGGACACGCCACGGTCACTCCCGGATAGTGCCAAGGGAGTTCCAGTGCTTTTCCCACCAGACATTTGCCGATATCGGGGAAAATCCCAACCCTGATCTCTATAGCACAGGATAAGAACATTAGAAGTTATCTTTTACATGATACGATATCAGAAAAAAAAAACACTTATTGCAATGAATACCTTAGTGTAAAGCTTCCACCAGCCCCAGTAGCGTAGTTGCAGGAATTTGCGGATATTCCGCTGAATAACTATTAGTGCCATTCTGGAGATTAAAGAGTGAAAGAAAGATACATCTTAGCAGCAGATAAGAACTAGCCTCCTCTTTATTAATTCCAATATCACCTTCTCATCATATTTTATCCAGTCATTACATGACAATAGTTCATGCATCAATCATTCATGTGCTTACCCAAAATGTGCAAATGACTCAGATGCCTTGGTTTCGGGGAGAGTTAGGGAGTCTGGGTTGAAGCTGTTTTGCTACCAGAGGACTGGCCAGTAATTTCCAAACTAAGTTGTGGACTATTGTAGTGGATTGGATTGGATTTGTTTATTGTCACGTGTACCGAGGTGCAGTGAAAAGTATTTTTCTGAGAGCAGCTCAAACAGATCATTTAGTACATGAAAAGAAAATACATAATAGAGGGCAACACGGTGGCACAGTGGGTTAGCCCTGCTGCCTCACGGCACCGAGGTCGCAGGTTCGATCCCGGCTCTGGGTCACTGTCCGTGTGGAGTTTGCACATTCTCCCCTGGTTTGCGTGGGTTTCACCCCCACAACCCAAAGATGCACAGGCTAGGTGGGTTGGCCACACTAAATTGCCCCTTAATTGGAAAAAATGAATTAGGTACTCTAAAGTTATATATAAAAAACAAAAATACATAATAGGGTACACAAGGTAACTACATAAACACCGACATTGAGTGAAGCATACAGGGTGTAGTATTAATCAGGTTAGTCCATAAGAGAAAAGCAAATTACTGCGGATGCTGGAATCTGAAACGAAAGGGAAAATGCTGGAAAATCTCAGCAAGTCTGGCAGCAACTGCAGGGAGAGAAAAGAGCTAACGTTTCGAGTCCGATGACTCTTTGTCAAAGCTGTCCACAAGAGGGTCAGTTAGGAGTTAAGAAGTTGGAAGAGTGAGTAAGCCGAGTGGGAGGGGTCTTTAATTATGCTGCCCGCTTTCCCCAGGCAGCGGGAGGTGTAGATAGAGTAAATGGATGGGAGGCAGGTTCGAGTGATGGACGCAAAATATTTTTGAATTGTGTGATTGTGTGGTTTGCACAGAGTAAATCTCAATGCATAGACAAACGCAGAGTTAAGCGTAGAGGTTTTGGGGAGCCTTTAGACATATGGGGCTAGATTCTCCGTCGGTGGGATCCTCCGTTGCAGCGACAACGCACTCACACCCGTGGCTTTCCCGATGGCGTGGGATGCCCACAATGGGACGGAGGATCCTGCACCAGAAAACGGGTGCGGTGGGACAGAGAATCCCGCCCATGGTTTTTAAGCTTTCTACCACTGTGGCTTTCCTCATCTCATATCTGGGTCTGCTGTAGACTGATTAATAGAGATCGAATGATACGATTTGCTAACAGCTCCATCATCACTAACATTGGGCAAGATTCTCCCCTACCCGGCGGGGTGGGGGGTCCCGGCGGGACAGAGTGGCGTGAACCATTCTGGCGTCGGGCTGCTCCAAAGGTTCGGAATCGTCCGCACCTTTAGGGGCTAGGCCCGCCCCTGAGTGGTTGGTGGAAGGCCCTGGCGCCACGCCAGCTGGGGCCGAAGGGACTCCGCCGGCCGACGCGATTCCACGCATGCGCGGGAGCGTCAGCGGCTGCTGACGTCAACCCCGCGCATGCGCAGGGCGGGGGGTGTTCACCTACGCGTCGGCCATGCGGAGGCTGATGGTCGGCACGTAGGAAAAGAGTGCCCCCACGGCACAGGCCCGCACGGTGGCATAGTGGTTAGGACTACTGCTCACGGCACCGAGGATCCGGGTTCGAATTCGGCCCCAGGTCATTGTCTGTGTGGTGGTTTCACATTCTGCCTGTGTCTGTGTGAGTTTCACCGTCACAACCTAAAGATGTGCAGGGTGGGTGAATTGGCCATGCTAAATTGCCCCTTAATTGGAAAAATTTTACAAAAGGTTAAGCACAACCCATATCATAATTGTCATTTTATACATAAAGTTTTACTGATTGTGGAGTCTCACCTTCTCTCCAGCATCTTTTTGAATTCTATGCGCATCAGCATTCCACGGGATCGAGACTGAATCATTGACATAATCTTTGCCAGTCGGTCATCACGAAGATCCTCTAGTTTAGCCAGAACACCAGCCCTAAAGAACACCTGCGAAGTACACAAAACAATGTGAACTGTATCACAAACAAGTGGCAGATTTGACCTATATCTATATGTAAATCAATAAACTATCAGCATCCCAGCACAGCAGTAAACACAAAGAATCATTGCAACCAGGACTAAAGAAATACATCTTAGATTCCTGTCCATTCACATATCTTACTCTTAAACGTGGAGCAGATGCTTCCTCATGTGGGGCATTCTAGAATGAGAGGTCAGTCATAGGATAAGAGGTAGTAAATTTAAAACGGAGTTGAGGAGAGACTACTTTTCCCAAAAGGTTGTGAATTTTTGGAATTTGTGACCCCAGAGTGCGGTGAATTCAGGGACCGTGAGTAAATTTAAGGAGGAGTTAGACAGATTTTTAATTGGTAATGGGTTGAAGGGTTATGGAGAACGGGCAGGATGATGTAGTTAAGGCCAGGATGAGATCAGCCATCATCGAATGGGAGAGCAGACTGGAAGGGCCAAAAGCCCTAATTCTGCTCCTATATCTTATGAACTTATGAACTTACTCGGTTTTCATTTCTGATGTGAACTTGGAGTAAATCCGGAATTGATCTGGCACATGGCAACCAATATTGAATAGAACATAGGAACAGGAGAATACCGTTCAACTCCTCGAACTTGTTCCTCCATTCAGTTAGCTCATATATTTTAACTTAAGTTGGTAATCTTAGATGCCTTACTAAACAAAATTTTTGCTATCTGATTTTTGAAATTTTCAATTGACCCAGCTTCAATTAGCATTTTTGAAGAGAGATTTCTAGATTTTGACTAACCTTTGCATGAATAAGTGTTTCCTGATAATACCCTTGTTCAACCAAGCTCTGATGTTACGATTTTGCCTCCTTGTAATTTCGCCTACCCAGCAAAGGAAATTGTTGCATTCTGTCTACCCTATCGAAACTTGGAAGTATTGTAAACTGGGATGAGGACAGTGTAGAACTTCAAAAGGACAGAAACTAGTTGGTGGAGTGGGCAGATGAAGTGGATGACACTGGTTGCGCTGGAGCGTGCCCATCCCGCTGATGAGTCAGCTGGGGCCAGAGGGCACATCGGGGGCAGTCCTGGGGGAACACCCATATGACCTATGGCCCTGAGTTAACAGTGAGCAGTCAGTGGTGTGCGCAGCTGCATGGCTGCCTTGCAGGCCGCAGCAATGGTGCTCTGTGCCCGTCTACCCCAACCCCACAGCCCACTTCCTCGCCACCTCCCGCGACTCGCCCCGGCCCTGGCAGAAGCCCCTCGGCCAGCGGCACAACTGTCAGCAAACTATGGCGATGTTGGACACTTTCTGTTTCCCCCCCCCCCCCCCCCCCCCCCTCTCTCAGCAGCCATGGCACCGGTTTCATGATTTTTAAAAGTACAAGCGAACCTCTCCGTCGGGAATTCACCCCAGTAGAGGCAGAGAATCACGTAGGCCCCGGAGAATACCGGGTCAGGCCTGCTAATGATATACCAATAGCGTTTACTGCATCTGCATTCTGGAGCACTCTGACGCCGCTGTCGAGGTGACGGAGAAATGCCATTTGGCGTGAAATTGGCACCCGCCACAATTTCGCCGTTGGAAATCATTCTCCGCCCAATCGTGTTTCCCGATTCCGCAGTTGGGTGCCGGAGAATCGTGCCAGAATAAAATAAGAGGCAGAGGGACACAGGAGCAGATGGACCTGGGAGTCTCTGTGCATAGATTATTGAAGGTGATGGGACAGGTGGAAGGAGCAGTTATTAAATACATAGTATTCTGGACTTTATTAATAGGGTCAGAGAGTACAAGAGCAAGGAGGTTATGTTGAACTTATACAAGACACTAGTTAGGCCTCAGCTGAAATGTTGCGGCGGGGGGGGGGGGGGGGAAGGATATTCCATTGCCTTGCAACCCCCAGGAATAATGGAAGAGACAGAGAATTGAGGGGGTTCTGAAAATGGTTTTTACGCTGGTGGATTTTCCCCACTTGATATTCCCAAACCTCCATCAGTGACGTAACGGGGTTCGCACCATGCAATGACGGGAACCCCATTTGAATATATTTTAATTTAATTAGCGGGCTTCCATGCTGTAAACCACCCCCCCCCCCCCCACACACATAGAAGTCTCCCCCCCCCCCCACCCTCCCGTCGGCAGCGGTGTTACGTCACGTTGGCAGTTTTTACAACAGGTTTTTAAAAATGGGGAAGTGATAAACAGAACCTGTTAGGGGCGCAAAGCTAAGTACAGTCCCCGGGACGGCGGGGGGGGGGGGGGGGGAGAGGATTATGTCTGGGCTGTACCATGGCACTGCCCTCTGACTGCCCATGTACTACCCCCTGGAACTGCTAAGGGACAGTGCCCAGGCAGTGATGAGGGCAGTGCTGGCGAGAGGTGCTCTGTGGGGCAGGTGTCAGAGGCTCCATGTGTGTGGTGGTGGGGGTGTAGGGGTCTGTGCCTGTTGGGGGATGGATTCTATGAAGGGGGGAGTTCCATGTTGGGGGAGAATTTCGTGGTGGGTCCGTATTGGGCACAGAGTCAATGTGGATTAAGAAAAAGGTGCTAATGACAGGGGAGTGGATCTCAAGGCTATGTGTTTAATTCAAATGTCAGCGTACAATTGAATTAAAAAGTAATGTAATAATATATATCCTTTATCCCAAATGAACCCTCATATCTGCAATAACATGTGTAATTTTAGAATTCAAGAGTTTTCTTGTTTGACCTGATGGTGTGTTACCTTTGTATGTCCAATTTTGTACTCATTTTCATCGAGGTCAATGGAACCAAGGACCAATTCTGATGCTTTCTTGTTATCAACAAATCCCTTAGGAATGACATTTGGGTTCAAGATGTGGTACCTAAACAAAAACAATTAGTTAAACAATACACATTTTATGCAGGTCTAAAGGTCGCATTAAGTTAGCTTTCTAACTTAAGTTAATTTTCTGTTTTGCAGTGATTAAGCCACAACAATTGATCTTGGAGGCTACAAACTTTGTTCTGTACGTACCGACCCCATCCCTCACCCTGGTCACTGTCTAAAGTTGAACCAAACTAATCAGGACTCTTGGATGGGATTCTCCCATCTGAAGGCAGAGTGTTGACGCCGTCGTAAAAACTGGAGAGTTTAACGACGGCGTCATCGGACCGCTAAGTGTAGCGATCCTCCGCCCTACAGGAGGTCAGCACGGCACTGGAGCGACCCACACCGCTCCAGCTGCCGATACCGCGGGTCTGCACGTATGAGCTGCGACCGGCGCGAATGCGCGCATGCGCGGTAGCTCCCTTCTCCGCGCCAGCCCTGACGCAAAATGGCGTAGGGCTACAGGGGCCGGCACGGAGCAAAAGAGGTCCCCACCACGAGACGCCGGCCTGCCGATTGGTAGGCCCTGATTGCGGGCCAGGCCACTTTGGAGGCCCCCCCCCACCCTCCCTGGGGTCGGACCCCCGATCACCCCCCCCCACCAGGCCGCCCCAGACAGGATGGATGCCAAGGTCCCGTCAGGTAAGACCAGATGTGAATGGCACCAGCGGGACTCGGGCTTTATAAGCAGGTTACAGCGAATAAATACACTTCCCAACAATCATCTATACAGTCTGTACAGATTTTCCCCCTTTTTCACCCCCCCTGCCCCGCGACAAACAGCCACTCAAACACGGTCACATACATGCCCCACCTTTCCTCAAACCCCCCCTGAAAAGCCCCTTAACTCATACTCTATCTTCTCTAATCACAGGAAGTCATACAGGTCAACCAACCAAGCCGCTACCCCCGGTGGCGATGCCGACCGCCACTCCAGTAAAATTCGCCGCGTGCAATCAGAGAGGCGAAGGCCATGACATTGTCCTTCCTCCGCTCCATGAGCTCCAGCTTCTCTGAACCCCTAAATATCGCCACCAAAGGGTCCAGGTCCACCTCCTCCTCCACTATCCTGGCTAACACCCCCAGAATCTCGCACCCAGAACCGTCCCAATTTTTCGCAAAACATGTGCGTGTGATTCGCTGGCCCCCGTCCACACCTCTCACACGCATTTGCTACCCCCTGAAAGAACCCGCTCATTCTCACCCAAATCATATGCACCCTGTGTACCACCTTAAACTGTATCAGGCTCATCCTTGCACAAGAGGAGGTCCCGTTTACCCTATGCAGTGCCTCACTCCATACTCCCAACTCCGTTTCCCATTTCTCTTTGATCGTCACTACCTGCTCGCCTCCCTGCTTCCCCAGCCACTTGGATATATCCATGGGCTGCACTGTAGCACAAGTGGATAGCCCTGTGGCTTCACAGCGCCAGGGTCCCAGGTTTGATTCCCCACTGGGTCACTGTCAGTGCGGAATCTGCACATTCTCCCCATATCTGTGAGTTTACTCCGGGTGCTCCGGTTTCCTCCCACAGTCCAAAGACGTGCAGGCTAAGTGGATTGGCCATGATAAATTGCCCTTAGTGTCCAAAACAAAAGTTAGGAAGGGTTATGGGGATAGGGTGGAAGTGAGGGCTTAAGTGTGTTGGCGCAGACTCGATGGGCCGAATGGCCTCCTTCTGCACTGTATGTTCTATGTTCATCCCCAATTCTTCCCTCTCCTTCCACATCCGGAAGCAGCAGTCGCTCCAGCAGGGTGTATCCCGGCAACTTACGGAACTCCCCCCAGACCTTTCGCGCAAAGTCCCTAACCTGCAGATACCTGAACTCACTCCCCCTCGGCAGCTCTACCCTCTCCCTTAGCTCTTCCAGACTGGCAAACCCTTCCTGCAAATACAGATCCCTCATCTTGACCAACCCCCCTACCCTCCACCTCCTGTATACACTATTCATCCCTCCCACTCAAACCCATGATTCTTGCACTGCGGCGTTAGCACCAACATCCCTTCCACCCTAAAATACCTCCTCAGCTGATTCCATACCTTCACTATGGACTACACCTCAGGGCTCCTTGAATACCTACTCGGAGCCATTGGCAATTCAGGTAGCGAGGGAATGGACGGGCTCCATAAGTGGAAATTAACAAAGCTGGTGGAGGAGGCTAGGGAGGATGCCATCACCATAGCCCTCAAACTAGACCCCTTACAAGATTCCTCCTCCATCCTAATCCACTCTACCCCTTCTCCTTCCCACCACCGCCGCACCTTGTCCACATTCACCGCCAATAATAATGACGCATGTTCGGCAACGCCAACACTACCCTGCTGCCTCTGTCTCTGTCGCAGGGTCCTCCCCACCCTTGGCACCTTCCCCGCCCATACAAAGTCAGAAATGATTGTGTCCACTTTCCGAAAAAAGGCCTTTGGTATAAAGATCGGGAGAGATTGAAATATAAACAAGAACCTCGGCAGAATATTCATTTTCACCACTTGGACCCTCCCCGCCAATGTTAGGTGCAGTGTTTTCCACCTCTTAAGATCCTCCCAACCTCCTCCACCAGCTTCGTTAATTTCCACTTACGGAGCCCGTCCATTCCCTCGCTACCTGAATCCCCAAACACCTAAACCTATTCCTCGCTACTGTAAATGGCATCCTCCCTAAATTAGCCCGCTATGCCAGCTCATTCACCGGGAATACCTGCTTTTCCCTACATTCAGCTTGTACCCTGAGAACCCTCCATACCTCCCCAGCAGGCCCATAATCCTTCCCATACTCTCCAATGGATCCAAAATATACAGCAAGAGGTCATCAGCATAGAGTGACAACTGATACTCCCTCTGTCCCATCATAATCCCTCGCCACTCTGCCGACTCCCTGATAGCCATCGCCAATGGCTCTATGGCCAGCGCAAACAGCTGTGGTGACAGCGGGCACCCTTGCCTCGTATCCGTGTGTAAGTCAAAGCTTCGTGAGCTCATATAATTTGTCCTCACCCTCGCCCTTGGTGCCGCATACAGCAACTGCAACCATGCCACAAATCTTGGCCCAAACCCAAACCTTCCCATGACCTCGAACAAGTACCGCCACTCCACCCAATCAAATGCCTTCTCCGCCACCTCCGGTAGCAGAGCCCCCGACAGATTCATCACCACATTCAACAGCTGTCTTATATTACTGACGAGCTGCCTGCCCTTCACGGAGCCTGTTTGAACTTCTGCCACTACCCCGGGGACACACTCCTCCATCCTCCCCACCAATAACTTAGCTAATACTTTCACATCCGTGTTCAATAGTGATATAGGCCTATACGACCCACATTCCACCGAGTCCTCCCCCTTTTTTGGGATTAGTGTGATAACTGCGTGCGTCATCGTCTCCGGCAACTCCCCATTCTCCAGTGCTTCATTAAACACCCCCAACAGATGTGGTGCCAGGTCCATCGCAAATTCCTTATAAAATTTTGCCGGGTACCCATCCGACCCAGGGCCTTCCCGACTTCATACCCCAGGTACTATCCAGCACCTCCCTCAGCCCCAGGGGATCCTCCAACGCCTGCCTCTTTGCTTCCTCCACCTGGGGAAATTCCAGCTTGTCCAGAAACCGCCCCATGTCCCCCTTATCTCCTCCATGGTCTGCCTCAGAAAGTCCTTGGTAGACCCTCATAAACTCCCCAGGGGGGCGGCATTAATCCTGCCCTGCCACTCCGACACCGGCTGCCGTATTCTCTGGCGGCAGTTTTCGGGCGGGGCGGGGGCCATTGGCAGTGGCCCACCCGGCAATTCTCCAGGCCCCGAGCGGCCGTCAGTTTCTTTCCAGTCCCACCGGCGTGAAATGGACATGGTCCCACACGGCGGGACCTGGCTGGTAGGCCGTCTAGTGGAGTTCTCAGGGGAGCGTGGGAGGATCCAGCCCCCCGGGGGGGGGGCACCACGGTGGCCTGGCCCGCGAACGGGGCCCAAAGGTCTGCGGGTGGGTCTGTACCGTGGGGGCACTCCTTTCTTCCTCGCCGGCCATGATGGAGCCCTACAGAGGCCAGCCTGCGCATGCGCAGAAGAACCCCACTGCGCATACGCAGGAACACACGCGGCCGGCCTGCGCATGCACGGAAGCACGCCGGCGCTTCTGCGCATGCGGCAACTCGCGCCGGCCCTTTGGCGCCGGTTGGCACGGTGCCAACCCCTCTGGCGCCAGCCTAGCCCCCGGAATTGCGGAGGATTCTGCAAATTCCGGTTGCCTGACCCGCGCCGGTCTTGGTGCCGGCATCAGGCCATCCCGCCAAATGCGGGAGAATCCCGCCCCACATCCCCAGCCCTAGTCTTTATAGAACATAGAACGATACAGCGCAGTACAGGCCCTTCGGCCCTCAATGTTGCACCGACGTGGAAAAAAAACTAAAGGCCATCTAACCTACACTATGCCCTTTATCTTCAGTATTTCCCTGGACACAGCCTGTCTCCACAACTGGAGTGCCAGCATGCGGCTCGCCTTCTCCTATACTCATACTGCACCCCCCTTGCCCTACGCAGTTGCCCTACCGCCCTCCCTGTTGTCAGCCTGTCAAACTGCCCCTGCAACTTTTTCCTCCTCGCCAATCCCTCCACGGTGGGTACCCTCGAATATTCCCTGTCCACTTCCACTATCTCGCTCACGAGGCGGTCATGTTCCGCCCTCCTTTTCCTATCCGCACGAGCCTTAAACAAAATAATTTCACCCCGGACCACTGCCTTCAGTGCTTCCCAAGAAATGGCCGCCGACACATCCCCATTCTCATTCAACTCCACATATTCCTTAATCGCCGCCCGCACCTTATCACAAAAACCTCCATCTGCCAACAACCCCGAGTCAAACCTGCACTCCAGCCTCTGCTCTCGTCCTGATCTAAACCAAAAGTCTTGCACATGCTGATTTTCATTTTTTAAATTTAGAATACCCAATTATTATTTTTCCAATTAAGGGGAAATTTAGCATGGCCAATCCATCTATCCTGCACACCTTTTAGGTTGTGGGGGTGAGACCCACGCAGACACGGGGAGAATATGCAAACTCCGCAGTGAATCTGGCTGGAATCGAACCCGGGTCCTCGGCGCCACTGTGCTGTCCCTTTCTTGATTTTCTTAACGCTGCCATTGATGGCTATGACTTCATCAAAAGTGCTGGAATTCTCTTCCTAAACCTCTCCACCTCTCTCTTGTTTTTTGTCACCTGTGTTAGGATCCCCTCGTGTGACTTGATGCCAAATTTTGTACTTGATAATGTTCCTGTGAAGGACTTTGAGATATTTTATGACATTTCATAGAATTTCATAGAATTTACAGTGAAGAGGAAGGCCATTCGGCCTATTGAGTCTGCACCAGGCCTTGGAAGAGCAGCCCACTTAAGCTCACGCCTCCACCCTATCCCCATAACCCAGTAACCCCACCTAACTTGTTTTGACACTGAGGGCAATTTAGCATGGCCAATCCACCTAACCTGCACATCTTTGGACTGTGGGAGGAAACTCATGCAGACAAGGGGAGAACGTGCAGACTCCGCATAGACAGTGACCCAGGCCGGGAATCGAACCTGAGATCCTGAGCTGTGAAGCAACTGTGCTAACCACTGTGCTACCGTGCTGCCCACTAACATTCAAGGTGTTACATGAACCAATTTGTTGATTCTTATGGTGATAAGTGGAAGGTGACAACTTATTTCCAGTGACCCCAATGTTAGATTGTGTCATTATAATGGAAAGCCGAAAATCAAACAGTGCTGGTTGTGTCGTGACTGGATAGAAGTAGGCTTGGATATACTTGCCTCTGTTTGAACTCAGGATACTGCAGTCTATTGGGGAAGCCTTTCCTACAGATACGGATTCCCTCCAGCACACCATTACAGGCCAACTGGTGAAGAACCAGGCCGGCGTCACACACAGCTGCAATAAAATTCACACTCTTACATTTAAAAGGACTCCAATGGAGTTGGGCCAACATTTAATTTTATTGAATGGATATTATTATCGCTCAATCTCAAAATCTCAACCTGTCAAGTCCCTTCCCATTTGTTTCCATTCTACCAAATTCTTGAGCAACAGCGGGTCTTGATTTAAATGCAAGCTGCTGCCCAGTTCTTAAAATATTTTCAACAACCCCAGAGAATGGTGAGAATGTGAACGCGCTACCAAAAGGAATAATTGACGCAATAGCATAGATGCATTAAAGGGGAAGGTAGATAAGAACACACAGGAGAAAGGAATAGAAGTATGCGCTGAGAGGATTAGATGAGGAAAAGGAAGAGGAGGAGAATAAATTCTGGTATAGAGCATTTGGACTGTTACTGAATTGGACTCACCTGGCTGTTTATTTTCATTTGGCACGATACATCGGACAAAGTGGGGAGCTGTGCTGCGCAGTGTGGTCATCAGCTTGTTCAGCTGTTCCTGTAATGTTGAGAAATGGCACAAGAAGAATGGCTGAGCGAAATTAGACAAGGCAAATGAAAAGGGGGGGAGGGGTGTGGCAGTCAAAGTTTGGTGCAGGTAAAGAATGGCGCAAAAATAATGACTAAATCGTCCTTGTGCCTGGAAAGGTGAAGGGAAACAAATGAGAAAAAGGAGAATGAAGAGACAAGGAGCGCAGCACCAAAATGGGACGAAAGGCAAAATAATACAGAGAGGAAGAGAAAATTGCTGTCAACTGTTTCTGTTAGGGAACACTGTGCAGAACTCTTACCCTGTAGAACGCAGAAACTGTCTGGAAAGATGAGCCTTTCTTCTGCTTCTTACCGCCAGCTGCAAAGTGATGGTTTTGACATATAAACAACTGCATTCGATAAATAAAAAGCTCTCAAGAGTTTTGTGTCGGAGACAGAATTCAATGTTAATGTGTACCTCCATTCCCAAGCACAGATGGCATGTCAGGTGTCAAAGCCCATAACATGGAAAGACATGCCAAGCTGGTTTAAAAATGTTCAATCAAAAATTCATCAATGTTAAAACATTTACCAAGTTGGCAAAAAACTTTGAGAGAAAATTGTATTTTATCCTTGGTTTCCACCTTCTGCCTTATCCCTTTGTCAAGCTCACGTTACAGATGTCCCTCTGCAGAACTCACCTGGTGTTACCTCTTCTTTGAAGAGAACAGGCAGCAAAGCCTGAGAAGATTTCTGGAAAAGACCGACCACTGTTTCATTCAAGGGATCCTTGTTCTTCTCCAGCCAACCTTGAGTGCTGTAGCCAACCTGAAGAGGAGAAACAGCAATATGGTATTAACAGCAACAGCACCTTTAACTGGAGCAGGGGGCAGACAACGACCAACCATGTTGGATGGCAACTGAATGTCTGCAATGTGGGGTGCAGGAGATTTTAGTTCCCTGAAATGAGCAGGTGGGCAGAGTGGAAAGATGGGTGACTGAAAGTCCCTTAGAAACATGAACATAAGAATTGGGAACAGGAGTCAGCCATTTGGGTCGTTTGAGCCTGGTCTGTCATTCACTAAGATCATGGCTGATCTGATTGCGACCTCAACTCCACATTCTCACCTGCCACCTCTACCCTTTGACTCTGTTAGTCAAGAATTTATCTATCTCCGCCTTAAAAATATTCAATAACCAAGACTCCATTGCTCCTGGGATTTTTCAACCCGTCATGGTGGGATCTGCCGCTGGGAGTCCAGTGGACCAACCAAAAGTTCATTGACGTCTGGCAGGACGAAGCCAGCGTCAGTCCAGGCCAGGAAATCCTACCCCCCTCATCTGCACCTTGGGCCTCATCATGGCTCGGGGCAGGGTTTGGATGGCCCTTGTGGTTCGAAGCTGGGCGGGATGAAGGAACCTTGGCACAAGGGAAATATCAATGTTTTTTCATTGTGTGGGGGTGGAGTAATCCTGTTCCTCCTGGTCTATAATGGCCTTCAGATTCGTGAACAGCAACTTGAATCATCATAAACCTCCATCAATATTGTGAATCCACTAATTATGTTAATTGAGACCACAAATATATTTTGAGTTAATATTAACTAAAATAGAACTTGTTTGTGCACAATCTTATGATACTGATAATATGTTGTATTGTTCTTTGTTCTTTAGGGTTTTGGCAAAGGTTGGTATGACCAGTACAGGCTTGGAGGGCCAAAGAGTCTGTTCCTGTGTTGTGTTGTTCTTTGTTCTTTGAACACATAGGAATGAATGTTGATTTGCAAGGGTAATGTGTTATCACACTTGGATTTATCATCACAAATGATTTCTTGTGTCAGTGTTGGTGAATGTGCAGTCCATGGCAGGGCATGCTTTTGCTGTGGAATATTCTTTAATCAGCTCTCGTGAGGTTTAACAGGTTGAGAATAATATCTGGGTTTATCGAAAGCCCGAATGTGGCAGAATTGATTCACCATGCATTAAATGGCCAGTTAGTCATACATTGGTGTAACTGAGGGGGCGGGTGTAATTTGTCAGTGGCCGTTACATGCAATGGGTTGCCGCTGAATCAGCATGCTCGATTTAAACTGTGCCCAATTTTCTTTACCAATATATTTCAGAGTGGATTTGGCATTAGCCTATTTGGAGCTATTAGTGTTAACCAATTTAACTGCACCCCTCACCCCCACCTGCCCAGCACCCACCGCCACCAAGACATTTTTTGGAATTTTAGAGTGGTGCACTTTTCCAGAAGCAGCGAATGTTTACCGTGCCAGCATAGTGGACAAGCTCAAAGGTAGCTTGTGATTTGCCTTTCGGTTTCAGGAAATTATTGGACTTCCCCAAATGGTTGTCATACAACGCAGCCTTGAATGTTGCATCAGTGGCCTTGGGGAACACGCACTGCTCTTCCATGATGGAGAAGATGCCCATGGGCTGGAAACAAACAGCAAGAAGATTAGTCACTGCAATAAATCACAACTGTGCCATTTCTACCGATTAAAACATATTTGTGAAAGCTGCAATGTCAAGAACGTTTACGCCATCTGAACCAAATTATAAATAGACATGGACCAAAGACAGAGAACTGTCTTTAATTTGATGCTAATTGGAACATTTATTCAGAGAGGTGAAGTTGATGTGGGATTTGGAAGATGGAAAATGCCACAATCGTGCAGAAAGGAATGCCCATCTGGTGACGATGCAAAATGTTGGCACAGCTAGCTTTGCATTGTGTCTGATTGTTCAATACTCAGAATGTGTGATGTTGGCACTGGGGAGCTGAAATGCTTTCACTCGACGGCAATGCAGTGCCTTACCTTGACAAGTGCAAAATTCACAAATAAGAGTCATGGACATCCTGGGCTTGACCATTCAGGCCCTTGCATCTTTCATTATCCAGCTGGAATCTCTAGCCTGTCAACTTGGTCTTACTGTTTTGTTTCAGCCCTCCAGCACCAAACAATTGTGTTGAGATTGCTCCTTTTACATAATGAAACTTCCTGAGGCACTTCAGAGGAGTCTCATAAAGCAAACTATGACAGCGGTCCACATCAGGAGATTTAACAACAAATTCACATGATCTTTCTTTTGAGATGTGCTTGTGTAACTTTTCTTGACAAAATTACCTTCTCCAGCAGTTCAATGCAGGCTTGCAGGTCCATGCCAAAGTCAATAAACTCCCAGTGAATCCCTTCTTTTTTATATTCTTCCTGTTCCAGGACGAACATGTGGTGATTGAAAAACTGTTGCAGCTTCTCATTGGTGAAGTTGATGCAAAGTTGCTCAAAGCTATTGAACTGCAAAATGATAAGAATAGCAGAGAATAAGACTGAAGTTCCTTTTCTATCTATACCCTCGACCACTAATTCATTGAAAAATTAGTTGATAATACTCATTACCTTTATATCTATAATGAACAGCCCATTTATTTAGAATGTAAACTTTACATCCAATTCTTTTTTTAAATTGTCTTTTGGTTGTCGATCCACTCATCCTGTCAAGGCCCCAATTTTTAAATACACTTTTTCATCCACAAGGCTGTATTGGATTGCATAAGCTTTCCAGCAACAGGCCATTTGGCTCTCGTAATCTATGACAGTGTTTATGCTTCAAATGAGCCTCCTCCCACTTCATTTTACCCTCTCAAAATATCCTTTTATTTATTTCTCCCTGGCATATTTTTCTAGCTGCCCCTTAAGTGCATCTATGCCAATGGTGGGCAACCTCCAGCCCAGGAGCTATATACGGCCAATCAGGGTTCTGAGTGTGGCCCAAGAGACATTTTGTTGACTGTTGCCCATGCGCAGGGCTGCCACATTCCGCTGGTTTCCATCCACGTAGCTTTTTTCCTACCTGTATGATCAAAGTAATATGCATGTAAAGTAAGGGTGCATGAAGTGAGATATGTGCTGATTACTCACAGCATTGACTGTGAGAGTCGTGCACTTCCTCTACATCCAATCAAAGCGTAAACATTTATTTTGTTTTTGCCACATGAGGTTGATGACAGTTCTATTAATATATGAATGATTAAGCATTTTGTATAATTTGTTGGGAAACATTCGGTGTGTACTAAATGTATTTAATCTTATTCTAGGGTCATGGTTCGTGAACAGGCCCAAATTCAATCTTGCGGCCCACTGAGATGAAGGAGGTCCACCCATGCAGCCCACTCACTAGCCGTGGTTACCCATCACTGATCTATGCCATTCACTTCAACCAGTTCATGTGGTAACAGGTTCCAAATTCTAACCATTCCCGAAGTAATACGATTTTAATTCTCTCTTTAATATATTTGTGACTGTCGATTGTATAAGTCCACTTGTTTTGGACTCTGCACAAGTGGAAACGTCATCCCTCTTATCTATGCTATTGAACCCCAATCTATCATCCTGGGCTCTGGGTCATAACCATTTCATACATGACTGGCTGCAATGCTACACTTGCTGCAAGGAAACATTCTTTTATTTATTTGTGTTGCAAAAACTGCTCTGAACTCACTGGAATTGTGATTTTCCAATGCGTCTCATTATCAGCACAGATTGACATCTGGGGCGGGATTCTCCGACTCCCCGCTGGGTCAGAGAATCCCCGAGGTGCGGTGTGAATCCCGCCGCCCTGACGCTGGCTGCCGTATTCTCCGGCCGCCGGCAGCAGCCCCCCGGCAATTCTCCGGGCCCTGATGGGCCAAATGGCCACCCGTTTTGGCTAGCCCCGCCGGCGAGGATTGGACATGGTTCCAGGCGGCAGGACCTGTCAGATAAGTTTACTGGTGCGGTCCTCACGGGGGGGGGATCCGACCCTGGGGGGGGCCCCCACAGTGGCCTGGCTCGCGATCGGGGCCCACCGATCTGTGGGCGGGCCTGTGCCGTGGGGTCACTTCTTCCTTCCGCGCCGGCGCCTGTAGGACTCCGCCATGGCTGGCGTGGAGAAGACACCCTCCTGCGCATGCGCCAGAATATGCTGGCCGGTCTGCGCATAAGCAGAACCATGCTGTCGTTTCTGCGCATACGCTAACTCGCGCTGGCCCTTCGGCGCCGGCTGCCGTGGAACTAACCCCTCCGGCGCCGGCCTAGCCCCTGGAAGTGCGGAGAATTCCGCTACTTCCGGGCAGCCCGACGCCGGAGTGGTTCGTGCCGTTCTTGCCACCGACGTCAGGCCAATTCGCCGATTGCGGTGACTCCCGCCCCTGGTCTAACTCCAGTTGACAATAAATATAACTTGTATTCTTTATTTCTGATCCATTCCTTATTCTTGCAGGGCAGGGTTATGCTTTTCAGAACATTGGGGAATCATTTAGATTTTTTTGAGTGATAGTGTAAAACACACAGCTTCAGAAAAGCAAAATATTGTGGATGCTGGAAATCTGAAATAAAAACAGAAAATATTGAAAAAACACAGCAGGTCTGGCAGCATCTATGGAGAGACAAGAGTCTGAAGAAGTCATACAGACTCACAACAGTAGCCACGTTTCTGTCTCCACAGATGCTGCCAGAGCTGTTGAGTTATTTAACATTTTCTATTTTTATTTATATAAGCAATGTCAACTTCCTATTTTACAGCTCCCTGATTTTCACTAAGGAGTGGCTGATCTGATATCAGTTGTTTTACAGTATTAAGCAAAGTCAAATTTTATCTTCACAGGGGGGATGGGGGGGGGGGGGAGATTTCATTTTGTTATGTACAATTTTTCTGCTTTAGTAATTAGCAGGGACAAAGAAGTATTGTTTCCTTTTTTGATAGCTTGAGTTTTAAAGTTCCTGCATGATGGGGACACTTTACCTCAAAGATCTCAAAGCCAGCAATGTCCAACACGCCTATGAAGTACTGACGCTGCAACTTGGTGTCCAAGGTCTTGTTGATTCTTAGAACCATCCACTTGAACATTTTGTCATAAACAGCCTTTGCCAGGGCTCCAATTGCATTGTAGCACTGAAAAACATAAAATTCTCTTCATCAATATAATTTTTGTCGATAATGTCTCTTGCCAGTTGTGAGGACACAAGCTGTAATAAGACCATAAGACAGAGGAACAGAATTAGGCCATTCACCCCATCGAGTCTGCTCCGCCATTCAATCATGGCTGATGTGTCCGGGAAGGCTGGTACGGGAATCGGACCGTGCTGCTGGCCTGCTTGGTCTGCTTTAAAAGCCAGCGATTTAGCCCAGTGAGCTAAACCAGTCCCTGGCGGGTAGAATCAAGGAAAAGCCCAAGGCCTTTTACACTTGTGAGAAATATGAGAATGACTAGAGCGAGTGTGGGTCCGATCAAGGACAGTAGCGGGAGATTGTGTATTGAGTCAGAAGAGATAGGAGAGGTCTCGAACGAGTACTTTTCTTCAGTACAGTAGTCCCCCGTTATACCGCGCTCCGCAATACCGCGGTTCGCGATATACCGCGGGGGGGGCTTATGGACCCCAACTGTCAGTTGTGTCAATTTCAGCGGCCGGCTGATTGCTTCAGTGAGAGAGCAGCTTCCCTCTCTGAATCAAAGTGAGCCGGCCGCTGAAATTGACACTGCCGGCTGCTCTCTCCCTCCAATCAGAAACATTAAAACTTAAAAGTTGGATTGGAGGGAGAGAGCAGCCGGCAGTGTCAATTTCAGCGGCCGGCTCACTTTGATCCGGAGAGGGAAGCTGCTCTCTCACTGAAACAATCAGCCGGCCGCTGAAATTGACACTGCCGAGGGGGCGGGGGGGGGGGGGGGGGTGTTGGGGGGAGAAGAGGGGGGGCGGGTGTTAGGGGGGGGGAGAAGAGGGGGGCGGGTGTTGGGGGGGGAGAAGAGGGGGGGGCGGGTGTTGGGGGGGAGAAGAGGGGGGGGGGCGGGTGTTGGGGGGGGAGAAGGGGGGGGCGGGGTGTTGGGGGGGAGAAGAGGGGGGCGGGTGTTGGGGGGGGGAAGAGGGGGGGCGGGTGTTGGGGGGGAGAAGGGGGGGGAGAAGAGGGTGTTGGGGGGGAGAAGGGGGGAGAAGAGGGGGGGGGAGAAGAGGGGGGGAGAAGAGGGGGGGAAGAAGGGGGGGAGAAGAAGGGGGGGAGAAGGGGGGGAGAAGAGGGGGGGCGGGTGTTGGGGGGGAGAAGAAGGGGGGGGAGAAGAGGGGGGAGAAAGGGGGGAGAAGGGGGGGAGAAGAGGGGGCGGGTGTTGGGGGGGAGAAGGGGGGGGTGTTGGGGTGGAGAAGAGGGGGGCGGGTGTTGGGGGGGAGAATAGGGGGGGCGGGTGTTGGGGGGGAGAAGAGGGGGGGAGAAGAGGGGGGGGTGTTGGGGGGGAGAAGAGGGGGGGCGGGTGTTGGGGGGAGAAGAGGGGGGGCGGGTGTTGGGGGGGAGAGGAGGGGGGCGGGGGGTGGGGGGGGAGAGGAGGGGGGGCGGGTGTGGGGGAGACCCCCCTGTGGGTGTGGGGGAGACCCCACTGTGGGTGTGGGGGAGACCCCTGGAGGTGTGGGGGAGAGAGGGTGGACCTGCGGGTGTTGGGGGAGAGAGGAGGGCCCTGCGGGTGTTGGGGGACGGGGAGGAGAGGGGGGGGAGGGGGCGAGCCGGAGGGTGTGGGGAGGGGGCGAGCCGGAGGGTGTGGGGGACAGGGGGCGAGCTGGACGCTGTGGGGGAGAGCAGGAGGGTGTGGGGGAGAGGGGGAGAGGGAGCGAGCCGGAAGGTGTGGGGGGAGAGGGGGTGAGCTGGACGCTGTGGGGGAGAGCAGGAGGGTGTAGGGGAGAGGGGGAAGAGGGAGCGAGCCGGAGGATGTGGGGGGAGAGGGGGCGAGCCGGAGGGTGTGGGGGGAGAAGGGGCGAGCCGGAGGGTGTGGGGGGAGAGGGGGCGAGCCGGAGGGTGTCGGGGGGGAGAGGGGGCGAGTCGGAGGGTGTGGGGGGAGAGGGGTCTAGTTGGAGGATGTGGGGGGAGAGGGGGCAAGCCGGAGAAAAAAAAAGAAATTGACACTGCCGGCTGCTCTCTCCCTCCAATCAGAAACATTAAAACTTAAAAGTTGGATTGGAGGGAGAGAGCAGGGGCAGTGTCAATTTCAGCGGCCGGCTGATTTCAGTGAGAGCAGCTTCCTTCTCCGGATCAAAGTGAGCCGGCCGCTGAAATTTTAATTGGATCCACGATGGGGGTTTTAAATTTATTTAAAAATCTATGCTAGCGCTTCCCATTGTGAGTCTACGGGGGTCTGACCTCTCCCCCCGCCCCCCGTAGACTCACAATGGGAAGCGCTAGCATAGATTTTTAAATAAATTTAAAACCCCCATCATGGATATCCGCGGCTCGGTGGCTGTCTTGGACCCCAACACCCGCGTTATAAAGGGGGACTACTGTATTTGCAAACGAGAGGGGCCATATTGTTGGAGAGGACAGTGTGAAACAGACTGGTAAGCTCGAGGAGATACTTGTTAGGAAGGAAGATGTGTTGGGCATTTTGGAAAAACTTGAGGATAGACAAGTCCCCCAGGCTTGACGGGATATATCCAAGGATTCTATGGGAAGCAAGAGATGAAATTGCAGAGCCATTGGCAATGATCTTTTTGTTCTCACTGTCAACAGGGGTGGTACCAGGGGATTGGAGAGTGGCGAATGTCGTGCCCCTGTTCAAAAAAGGGAATAGGGATAACCCTGGGAATTACAGGCCAGTTAGCCTTACTTCGGTGGTAGGCAAAGTAATGGAAAGGGTACTGAGGGATAGGATTTCTGAGCATCTGGAAAGACACTGCTTGATTAGGGATAGTCAGCACGGATTTGTGAGGGGTAGGTCTTCCCTCACAAGTCTTATTGAATTCTTTGAGGAGGTGACCGAGCATGTGGATGAAGGTAAAGCAGTGGATGTAGTGTACATGGATTTTAGTAAGGCATTTGATAAGGTTCCCCATGGTAGGCTTATGCAGAAAGTAAAGAGGCATGGGATAGAGGGAAATTTGGTCAGTTGGATAACGAACTGGCTAACCGATAGAAGTCAGAGAGTGGTGGTGAATGGCAAATATTCAGCCTGGAGCCCAGTTACCAGTGGCGTACCACAGGGATCAGTTCTGGGTCCTCTGCTGTTTGTGATTTTCATTAATGACTTGGATGAGGGAGTTGAAGGGTGGGTCAGTAAATTTGCAGACAATACGAAGATTGGTGGAGTTGTGGATAGTGAGGAGGGCTGTTGTCAGCTGCAAAGAGACACAAGTAGGATGAAGATCTGGGCTGAGAAGTGGCAGAGGGAGTTTAACCCTGAAAAGTGTGAGGTTGTCCATTTTGGAAGGACAAATATGAAGGCGGAATACAGGGTTAACAGTAGGGTTCTTGGCAATGTGGAGGAACAGAGAGATATTGGGGTCTATGTTCATAGATCTTTGAAAGTTGCCACTCAAGTGGATAGGGCTGTGAAGAAGGCCTATGGTGTGCTGGCGTTCATTAGCAGAGGGATTGAATTTAAGAGCCGTGAGGTGATGATGCAGCTATACAAAACCTTGGTAAGGCCACATTTGGAGTACTGTGTGCAGTTCTGGTCGCCTCATTTTAGGAAAGATGTGGAAGCTTTGGAAAAGGTGCAAAGGAGATTTACCAGGATGTTGCTTGGAATGGAGAGTAGGTCTTACTAGGAAAGGTTGAGGGTGCTCGGCCTTTTCTCATTAGAACGGAGAAGGATGAGGGGCGACTTGATAGAGGTTTATAAGATGATCAGGGGAATAGATAGAGTAGACAGTTGGAGAGTTTTTCCCCGGGTGGAACAAACCATTACAAGGGGACATAAATTTAGGGTGAATGGTGGAAGATATAGGGGGGATGTCAGAGGTAGGTTCTTTACCCAGAGAGTAGTGGGGGCATGGAATGCACTGCCTGTGTAAGTAGTTGAGTCGGAAACATTAGGGACCTTCAAGTGGTTATTGGATAGGTACATGGATTACGGTAGAATGATGGGGTGTAGATTCATTTGTTCTTAATCTAGGACAAAAGTTCGGCACAACATTGTGGGCCGAAGGGCCTGTTCTGTGCTGTATTTTTCTATGTTTTCTATCTCCATTCTCCTCCCCGTAAATAAGAGTCATATCGCCTGCGAGTGGGTTGAGAATAAAAAGTATTTCTTGTCATTGTGACCCTCCTGGTCCAGTGCATTTGAAAGTATGGCTGCTGTGTGGGTCCCCAGTGGCTCAGCTGGTGAGGCCTTCATGCAACTGACCACTGTGGAACAAATGATCCCGGGGTTCATTTCCCAGACTGTCCTGAGATCCTCGATTTTTGAAAAGGTTGTTCCAGTTTGGTTCATCACGTTTGGGACGAAGAAAGGGAAAATCCGCTATGGTTCCTGCTCCTGGATAACCTCCAGTGATTCCTGCTGGCAAGTGGATACGTGTGAACTCTGGGTGAGGGCAAGCCAGACTTGTTTCCTATGCTCCCTGTGGCCAAATACTTGGCTCACACTTACAGCCTTGGCTCACACAGGAAGAACAGTCGTTCTATCATCAAAGTGCTGGAGAGTGCTCAGGATCTGTTAACTGTAACACAACAGAAGTTAAAATGATTCGGAGAGGAGGACATGGGAAAGTGGGCCCTAAGTAAACTAAATGCGGATGGAAGTTGATTGCAGTTCATTTCATATTTGTTTAATGTATAGTTCTTCTAAATAGCAAAAGAGATTGAATAATATCGAGATGAAAGTGAAATATCAATGCTTACCTGATCCATAGTCTGGCTCTTCTGCACAAATTCATTGCCGACCTTTACTCTTGGCCTGGTGATGCCCTTCTGTAACTCGCCCGAATTGACAGTCATCAAGTGGGCTACCTTGTCAGCCACTGGAAAGAGGAGAAGTTAGAGTGAGAACTCCACGATAAAGAGTCATAAATACTAGAAGCAGTACAGCTTTATTTGCATGGTTTGAATTAGCAACTATGTGCATTTCCATATTTAAGCAATTTTGATGCCATATCCTTATGTTCAGATGGATAAAGTGAGCCCTGAAGGGGATGTTCACACATTACTATTTGCTGTGTAGCTTTGTGTCAGGCTTGAAGCAACGGCCACGTACCCAATGGGACACACCAAAAAGAACCTCTGTTAACAGGTAATAATGATTCATTCAGAACTCGGACTGTATAAATCACAGTCGGGATTCTCCGACCCCACGCCGGGTCGGAGAATCCCCGGGGGGGGGGATACGAGAATCGCGCCCTGCCGCCGGCTTCCCAATTCCCCCCCGCTGATTCTCGGGCGTCCGCGGGATTCCCGCCGTGCCGGTCGGTGGCTGTTGAATGTGGCACCCCCGGCGATTCTCCGGGCCCCGACAGGCTGAGTGGACGCTGAGTTCGGGCAAGTCCTGCCGGCATGGTTTACTCAGGTCCCATACGGCGGGACCTGGAAGGTGTGTGTTGCGGGAGCCGTCCTGGAGGGGGGGTGGGGAGATCCAACCCCGGTGGCCTGGCCCGCGACCGGGGCCTACCGATTGGCGGGCGGGCTGGTTCCATGGGGCCCTATGTTCCTGCGCGCCGGGCCCCTGTAGGGCTCCGCCATATTTCCTGGGGGCCGATACAGAGAAGGAAACACCCGCGCATGCGTGGAATGATGCCGGCCGTTGCGCGTATACGTGGAATCACGATGGCCGTCCCACGCATGCACGAACTCGTGCGGGTTGTTCCACGCTGGCTGGAGCTACAGGGACCACTCCAGCACCATCCTGGCCCCCAAGGAAGGGGAGCATTCCCCATTATCCAGGACCATTGACGCCGGAGTGGTTGGCGCCACTTTTCACGCCAGTGTGGGGACATAGCCCCATTATTGGAGAATACCTCCCCATATGTCAGCTGTATATGACAGCACACTGTATAAAAATTGGATAAACTAACGAGGTTGCAGAGAAGCTGGAGTAAATTTAACTTCAGGTCATGGTGTAATATTGAATTACAAATCCATTTTATGGGAAATATTGTGGCGCAGTGGGTTATGTCTCTACTGCTAGGCCAGAAGCTCTGGGTTCAAGTCCCACTTCAGGCCATGGTTTCTGTTAATGTCACTGTTCAGCTTGTTAGAATGAATGAATTGCAATAACTCAGTCTTTTTATTCTACATTTGATGCTTCCTCCACTATACCGCGCGTGATTGGAAATTTGAAACTGAAATTAGGAAATATACCTTCAGGAGTGTCAACTTCTGCCTGTTCCTCTCTTGGTTTCTGTTTGAACTTCATGTTACCAAAATGCATAATTGCCCCGGTCAATTTGTAGATGCCGAGCTTTTCATCAGCGGTGAAGCCCAGTACATCAAAGGCAACCTAGTGATCAAACATTCATTGTGGCTTTACTTGATTATCTTATGTGTTGTTAAAAGAAAAGAAAGAAACAAATCGAAATTCTGTTCTCAAAAATATGAATATTAGTTGTGACCTTCAGAAGTTTTAGACCTAAAATCTGAGCTAAAATGATTCATACTTTGCCAAGTTAAAATGGACTCGAGCAATGGAGTCTTTACTATGAAACCTAATCCTGGCCCAGTTTATTCTTTGGCTCTCATTAAATTTGTCGGGCAAGCTCTCCGTGAGCTCTTTGCTACCAAGAGGAAGCCAGGCACACAGTTGAGTAAGGTATGATACTGCCACATTCCTTTGTAGCATTGGGAAAGGGAGTGACATTCTTCAAAGGAGACAGATCGGCAAGGACTGCAGCAATCTAGGCATCGGAAATGACAAGGGAACACAGGGTTACCAACACTAGCTGGACATATTTCAGGAGACGCCAGTGAAAGTGACGTAACGGAAAGCCAAAGTTGTGATGTGAGTGGGTGAACCAAAAGACAGGGCCTGTGACCCTGAGTGAGAGGAAATGAATGTCTCCACTAAATTCCATTGTTGAGTCTGAACAATTCTTTCCCCTGCCAGTTGCTCTTGGTGGATGGAAATCCAGGGCGCACCACAGTTCAGCCAATCACCAACAGTTCAATCCAACTCTAATTAATAACATTAGTTAATCACTGTACGGGCATCCGGCCTGACACAGCCAATCTCTTGACTCATTAGTGGCCTTTCCTCCAACTCTGCAGCCCTAGTGGGCAATGCTGCAACTGATTGGAGCACTGATCATATGGTCTGTCGACCATGCGGATATTTCCATCAGTTGGCTCCACCAACACCGTGTCAGAATTTTCTGTGGCTGGGGGAGTAGGTTCCTGACATAGGGAGGGTCAAGTGGTACATGAATATAGGCTGTGATTTGCTGGCAGCCGGTCCCTGACATAGGGAATGTCAGGTGGTACCCTAGCCCAGATTGCGATTTGCTGGTGGATGGCCATGATCGCCGTTGCCGGGATCTGATGTGCTCCCAGAATGCTTTAATAGGCCTCTGGGAGATTGAGGCCAATTCCAGGGGACTCCCGGCGGCCATTCCAGAAAGATTGGCAACCCTAATGGCACATCTAGCCCTGTCGACCTGCAAGGTCCTCCTTACCACATCTGGGAACTTGTGCCAAAATTGGGCGAGCTGTTGAGCTACAGCCTGATGTAGACATACTTATGGCAACTCACCAAGGCTACTTTGACAGCATCTTCAAAACCCTCTGACCTCTATCACCTTGAAGGACGAGGGCAGCAGATGCATGAGCACACTACCACCTGCAAGATCCCTTCCAAGTCATTCACCATCCTGTCTTGGAAATATATCACCGTTTCGGTTTAAATCGTGGAAATCTCTCCCAATCAGCACTGCGGGTGTACCTACACCACATGGCTGTAGCGGTTCAAGAAGGCAGCTCACCACTACCTTCTCAAGGGCAGTTAGGGATGGGCAATAAATTCTAGCCTCACCGACGATGTCAACATTCTATGAAGACCGAAGGTGTCAGAATTTACCTGGGACGTCACAGCTCAGTATGGAGGCTGAGGAGTCTAATCCAGGCCGTCACTAGCGGCTTGGTTCATTGCCACCATTGTTGCGCCCGGAGCTGCTGCTCTGCACTGGGAGGACCATTGGAACTGCACTGGGAGGACCCGGGAGCTGGTGCTTTACACTGGGAGGTCCGGGAGTTGCTGCTCTACACTGGGAGGACCATTGGAACTGCACTGTGAGGACCCTGGAGCTGCTGCTCTGCACAGGGAGGACCCGGGAGCCACTGCTCTGCACTGGGAGGACCTGCGAACTGCACTGGGAGGACCCGGCAGCAGCTCCGAGGTCTTCCCAGCGCAGAATAGCAGCTCGCGGGTCCATCCACTGCAAGGCAACAGTTGTGGGAAAGGAAGCCATGCCTTTTTAATGGCTCCAGCTGCCATAAAGCGGTGAGTTTAAACATCCACTTTGAGAAGCCAGTGACTGAGGGGTTAGGGTGGTTGGGAGGCATGGATGCAGGTGGTTGGGTGGTCAGGGGAGGGAGGGGATTGGTTCAGAAGGATTGGATGTGGGCGTTGGGTGGTCAGGTGATTGGGAGATCATTGGGTAGTCAGGGTGGTTGAGTGGTCAGATAGGAGTTGAGTAGTCAGGAAGTCAGGATGTTAGGGGCTGGGTGTGGGAGTTGGGTGGTTGGGGAACTGATTGGTCAGATAGAGGTGGTCCAGGTGGTTGGGGTAATGGGGGGTCAGGTGGTCAGGTAATTGGAGTTCGGAAGGATAGCTGACTGGTCAGAAGAGTTGTCCGGTGGCGGTGGTGGGGGGGGGGGGGGGGGGGGGGGAGTCAGGCAGCTCAGTAGCAGAGTTACCCAGGGGTTAGAATTTGTTCAATTCTAACCTTTCTTGAGTAATTATTTGGAACTACCTGAAGTCTGGGTGGGATTCTCCGTCCGCGCCCACCTGCCGACCAGAAATTCCTGCCCAAGGTCATGGTCTGCGTTCCACCCGTCATGATCTTGTGGCGGGCGGGGTGAGAAAATCCAGGGGCGGGATTCTCCGACCCCCGCCAGGTCGGAGAATCGGCGGGGGCGGTGTGAATCCCGCCCCGCCAGTCTGACGCCGGCTGCCGAATTCTCCGCCGCCATTTTCTTTGTGGGGGCGGGGATCGCACCGGTCGGGGGCCATTGGCAGTGGCCCCCCGGCAATTCTCTGGTCCCCGATGAGACGAGTGGCTGCCCGTTTTCGGCCAGTACATCAGCCATGGATTAGATCAGGTCCGTACCGGCGGAACTTGGCTCTGAGGGCAGCCTGCGTAGTCCTCTGGGGGACACGGGGGAATCCGGCCCCGCGGGGGACCCCACGGTAGCCTGACCCGCGATCGGGGTCCACCAATCTGCGGGCGGCCCTGTGCCGTGGGGTTACTCTGTCCCATGGTGGAGCTTTACACAGGCCGGCACGGACAAGAAACACCCTGTGCATGCGCAGGAAACACGCCATCGGTTCTGGGAACACACTGGCGCTCCTGCACTTGCGGCAACTCGCGCCGGCAGGCGGAGGCCCTTTGGTGGCGGTTGGCATAGCGCCAATCACTCCAGTGCCGGCCTAGCTCCCGAAGGTGCGGAGGATGCCCGATGCCGGAGTGGTTCACGCCTCTCCTTGGCGCCGGTATGGCCCGCCCGCTAGATACTGCAGAATCCCGGGCCCAGATCTCTGCCTTTAAATGGGAGTTTCAGATGGATCCCAGGCAAGGTAATTGCCCATTGAAAGTTTAAATGTCCTGTGAAATATCTGTGCTGTCCCCCCTGAACCACAGATGTGTTAAGTGCGACCCACCTTTATTCCCCCCACCGGCGAAAGTAATGGCCGCTGGGTTCAGGGGTGGGAATTCTGAAATCAGTGGCGGGATTCTCCAACACCCCCGCCGGGTCGGAGAATCAACGGGGCGGGGGGGGGGGGGGGGGGGGGGGGCGGCATGAATCCCACCCCGTCGCTCCGACGCCAGCTACCGTATTCTCCGGCGCCGGTTTTTGGGTGGGGGCGGGGATCACGCCGCACCGATCGGGGGCCGTTGGCAGCGTCCCCCCCAAGCAAATCTCTGGGCCCCGATGGACCGAGCGGCCGTCAGTTTCTGGCCAGTCCCAGATTGGACATGGTCCCACATGGCGGGACCTGGCTGGTAGGCCAGCTGGTGCGGTCCTCGGTGGGGCGCGGGGGGATCCGGCACCGGGGGTGGTACTCACGGTGGCCTGGCCAGCGATCGGGGCCCACCGACCTGCGGGCGGGCCTGTATCGTGCCACTCCTTCCTTCCGCGCCGGCCCCTGTCGGGCTCCGCCATGGCCGGCGCGGAGCAGACACCCCCCTGCGCATGCACTAGAATACGCTGCCGGGTCTGCGTATGCACGGAACCATGTCGGTGGATCTGCGCATGCGCCAACCCCTCCGGCGCCGGCCTAGTGCAGAGGATTCCGCAACTTCTGGTCGGCCCGACGCCGGTGTGGTTCACGCTGCTTCTTACGCCGCTGACGGATCATCACGGGGATTCGGGAGAATAAGCCCCAGGGCTCTGGTACCATTTCGAATAAGTCAGAGACCCTTTCTAACTCTGCAAAAATTCCAGCAATGGTAAGCGCAATGAGATGTTTGAGTACGTTAAGCAAACTATATAAATGCAATATTGTTGTAACATGGGACCAACTTTCATCCATTCACTTATGTTTTCTTGAAATTTAGAGTTGCCAATTATTTTTCTTTTCCAATTAAGGGGCAATTTAGTGTGGCCAATCCACCTAACCCGCACATCTTTGGGTTGTGGGGGTGAAACCCACACAGACATGGGGAGAATGTGCAAACTCCACACGGACAGTGACCCAGGGCCAGGATTCGAACCCGGGTCCTCAGCGCCGCTGTCCACTAATGTTATTGCTATATGACAGCAAAATTATAAATTGGAGAAACCACCTATTTAGAACACAATGCAGCTATGTTATTGGTGAATTTTCTGCATTGCTTTTGTCCACAAGTACGGTTTACTGCATCACCGAATGTCATTCGAGCGGCACGGTAGCCCAGTGGTTAGCACTGCTGCCTCACAGCACCAGGGAGTTGGGTTCGATGCTGGCCTTGGGTGACTGTTTGGAGTTTTGTTTGCAGATTCTCCCTGTGTCTGCAGGGGTTTCCTCCGGGTGCTCTGGTTTCTTCCCACAGTCAAAAGATGTGTAGGTTAGATGGATTGGCCATGATTAATTTGCGGGGTTATGGGGACAGGGTGAGGGAGTGGGGCGAAGTAGAGTGCTCTTTTGGAGGGTTCAGTGCAGACTCGATGGGTGGAATGGCCTCCTGCACTGTAGAGATTCTGTGGATCAGATTCAGAAAGTGGGACTTGTGACTTTGAAAATGCTGACTGCTTGTTATAGAACAGTACAGCACAGAACAGGCCCTTCGGCCTTCGATGTTGTGCCGAGCAATGATCACCCTACTTAAACCCACGTAACCCGTATACCCAACAATCCCCCCCATTAACCTTACACTACGGGCAATTTAGCATGGCCAATCCACCTAACCCGCACATCTTTGGACTGTGGGAGGAAACCGGAGCACCCGGAGGAAACCCACGCACACACGGGGAGGACGTGCAGACTCCACACAGACAGTGACCCAGCCGGGAATCGAACCTGGGACCCTGGAGCTGTGAAGCATTGATGCTAACCACCGTGCTACCGTGAGGCCCCTTCTATGGCCTCGTAATTTTTAGATGAACACTGGCAACATTTCCTGTGAAATACTTGCGTATTTTCTCCAATTAACAATAATTAATTTGAGGTAAAGTTTTCCACAAAGGGGAATCGCCATTTTTTAAAGATAATGTTAAAATACTTACATCAGTGGCTTCCAATTCTTCACCATCATCCATATGGTCTACTTTGATGACACCTTGACATACCCAGAAATATTGATTCGGATCATTCACCAATAACAGCGATTCTGATGAGGAAAACAAGAAAACTATGAACTCCTCATCTCCATCTCCTTTAATCTTTACAATTAATGCTTATAGATACCTCTTCATCTCCAACTAATGAAAAAGAAAGAAGAGAAGACTTGCATTTATGCAACATCTTTCACAACTTCAGAATACTATAAAGTTCTCCCTGCATCTGCGTGGGTTTCCTCTGGGTGCTCTGGTTTCCTCCCACAAGTCCCGAAAGATGTGCTGTTAGGTAATTTGGACATTCTGAATTCTCCCTCAGTGTACCCGAACAGGCGCCGGAATGTGGCAACTAGGGGCGTTTCACAGTAACTTCATTACAGTGTTAATCTAAGCCTACTTACAATAAAGATTATTATTATTATTAAGTACTTTACAGCCTTTACACCCAATGAAGTCGTCTTGAAATGTGATCACTGTTGTAATGTGGGAATTGTAGCAACTAATATTCTCACAGCAAGATCTCACAAATAGCAATGTGATAATGACCAGATAATATATTCTAGTGCGCTGGTTTCGGGATGAATGTTGGCCAGGTCACCAGCCTTCCCTAAATGGAGCAATTGGATCTTTTATCTCCACCTGGGAGGACAGGCGGGAACTTGGTTTCGCACCTCATCCACAAGGTGGCCCCCTGACAATGCAGCCCTCCCTCAGCACCGCACTGAAAAGTCAGCCCAGATCATGTACAAATAGTTTGCTAATGGGATTTGAACCTCCAACCTAGAAGGGAGAGTCCCTCCCAATAAGCCACTGCTGAAATAGGATGGTGAAGGAAACAAACTTTTGGTGGTCCCTATACAAACATGCAACAGGAAGTACATTAGTAACAATGCTAGCCGAATAATTATCAATTATCCTTCAACTGAGTAAGGCTCACCCTTCATTCATCAATGGTTGGGGCACCGCAAGAGTCTTGTGTTGAATTCTGGGCAGCACACTTTAGAAAGGACGTGAAGGGTTTGGAGAGGGTTCAGAGGAGATTCACCGGAACACAACCAGGGGTGGAATTCACTACCCCAGAGTAGGTGGATGCCGGGACATGAAGTAAATTTAAGGACGGGATAGACAGATTTTTAATTCGTAATGGGTTGTAGGGTTATGGAGAACAGGCAGGAAAGTGGATTTGAGGCTGAGAGGAGATCAGCCATGATTGTATTGTATGGGGACGCAGGCTCGAGGGGCTGAATTACCTGCTCATGGCTCGAATGAGGGGCTCCCGTTAGGTGGAGAGGAGAGAACATCTGGAATTATTCTCCACTGAAGAGAGAAGAACGAGAGGGCTGTAATATGGTGTTCAAAATTATGAGCGATTTTGATGGAATAGGTAAGAAGAAACTGTTTCCACTTGTGGGAGGGTCAGGAACCAGAGGAGACAGATTTAAGATGATTGGCAAAAAAGCACCGGGGAGAGATGGAGGTGGGGCAAAATGAGAAGTGTATTGTTATGCTCCTGAATGCGTTGCCTGGAAGGCTGATGGGAGCAGATTCAGTGGCATCCAGCTGGTGGCCTCCCCACTCTGCAGGGGTTTAGCAGCCTGGTAAAATGGCCATTTCAATATTTTAAATTGGCAGCTGGGAAGCCGGCCCCACCATTGGCTAAGATGCTCTAATGGCCGCATTGCATAACCAGCTGCCTGTAAATTTACCAGCCCCCCCCATGCCACGATCCCACCTCCCAGAGGCTGGTAAAGCTCTCGCCAGTGCGTGGCCGGGAGTGTATTCCATTACCTCCCTCAGGGTAACTGTTGAATTAATAGGGAGGCTTGCAAAAGTGCTGGGCATTGGGTAGACTTGTGCCATTGGTCGGTTCTTTTTAAATCATAAAATCTAATATTTGCACCATATGTTGGATCAATATATTTGAACATAGAGATTTTGTACAGTAAGTCGTGCAATGATATAATTCCCTCATGTTTATATGTGCTTATTACTCATAATGGCCCATCTGCTGGCTTCACAAAGCAAGAAGAGCCAAATAATCTCAGACAAGCAGCCAAAGAGGAACAGTCAGCAGAACATGAATCACCCGACACAGCACATGCCTCAGTTAGGACCAGGTGAGAGAGGTGAATTGGTGCCCCAGTATTCAACACCCTCGGACTGGTCAGAACAAAGATTTTGTTTCTTTCTCATGAGGTTATACCTTTTCAGAATCAGAGAAACTCTCCAGTCAGAAGGAGGCCATTCGACCAATCGAGTCTGCACCACCCTCTGAAAGAGCACCCCACCTAGGCCCATTCCCCCGCTCTATCCCTTTAGTCCTGGACACTAAGGGGCAATTTAATGTGGCAATCCATCTAATCTGCACATGTTTGGACTGCAGGAGGAAACTGGAGCACCTGGAGGAAATCCACGCAGACATGGGGAGGTGATACAAACTCCACACAATCAGCTGAGGTCGAAATTGAACCCCGGTCCCTGGCACTATGAGGCAGCAGTGCTGACCACTGTGCCACTGTACTGCCCATATCAGAACGTATTTATCTATGTTGTGAGCAATAAGGGGCCAATCAAGCCAGCTTTTCTTGAATCAAAGAACCAGCAAGTTTATTAACCACTAAACACGAGGAAAATAATAAAAATATGGCGTTGAGCATTCATTCGGGCACACACACATATACAAACAAGCACACAACATGCATTACACACACACACAAACACAGGCACTCATATACATACACACTCATACGCATACATACACACACTCGTACATACACACACACTCATCTACATACATCCACATACTCATACATACACACTCATATATATACATACACACACACTCATACATACACACACATATACATACACACATATATACATACAAACTCATATACAAACAAGCACACTCATACATGCATGCACGCTCATAAACATACACACACTTACTTATATACATACACATACTGAAATGCACACACACATTAATATACATACACACATATATATACATACACACACACTCATATACACTCATATATGTACACACAAACACTCATATGCATATACACACACACTTATATGCATACATACACACACATTCACATACAAAGTAGTGGAGTTTGAGTCCAATAAAAAGATTTCAAAGAATATACGATTAATTGTCTTTTGATTGTCTTTGAGACGTAGATTTGAAATGCTACAGTAGATTTAGGTTAGCTGGTTTCTTGGATGCAATCGGATATAGAAGATGTAGCAATTATTACAGGGCGTGGGATTCTCCGAACCTCCGCACCGGAACCGTGCCCAGCACGGGGCTGGAGAATAGCCGTTCACGCCGGAAATCCGGCGCAACGGCACTTCCGTGATTCTCCGCGGTCCCGCCAGTCGCGCGTGGAACAGGCCCCCGCGGCGATTCTCCGCGGTCGACTGGCCGAACTCCCGCCGGTGTGGTTTACATCTGGTACCACCCGGCGGGAGCTCAGATCTGCGGCAGCGGTGGCGGTCCTGTGGGGGGCGGGGCATATCTGACTCCGAGGGGGGGGCCTCAGCGGTGACCAGGCCCAGGATCGGGGGCCACCGATCGGTGGGCCATCGCGATCTGTGGGGGACCTACCTTACTCCGTGTGGGCCCGCTGTATGGTTCTGCCATGTCAGTGGCGCCCCGCCGAGGTGGATCCCGTGCGCATGTGCGGACCCGTTTGTGGCTGCCGTCCACATGCGTGACCGTGCAGTCTGGACAGCAGGGCGCCGCCGGCAGTCAGATTTGCGGGACGCAAGCCTGGGCCTTACGAGCCACCTGGAAAACGAAGAATCACCCCGGACGTTCGAGGAAAGGTGATTCCCGCCCGTTTTCCAGCGGGCATGGGGACTTAGTCCCCAAAAGGGAGAATCCCGGCCAAGATATTTGTTCACTGGTAGGTTTCTGAGGTAGCGTGGCCCCTTTAAATGGGCGGGGATCACAGACCACGTGATTGGCTCAGTGCCAATTGTGCGGAAACCTGTGAACTCCACCCAATGGGGAGCAGGACTCCGGGAAGTGTGGACTCGGCAGCTGTAGACTAAAAACCTGTTGTATAGTGTTCTGTGCCTTTTCCATTCAGCCCATCGAGTCTGCACCAACCCTCTGAAAGAGTACTCTACCTAGGCCCACTCCCCAAAGAATGTGAAACGTTGTTCTCTCTGCCATGTAAAGACTATTTCTTGATCATTTGGTGAATTCAGAGTGATAACTGTTCTCAGTAATGAATTTAAACCTGATGTGCTTCTGTTAAAAGTTTTTTTTAATGTCATATGGATGTTAAAAGGAAAGTAAGGATTACTTAGTGTTGCATTCTTTGAGGATTGTATTTGAATTGATGGTTGCTAAGATGTTCACTGTATGTTTTAAAAAGGTTAACTTGAGTTCATAGAATAAACATTGTTTTGCTTTAAGAAATACTGTTAGATATCTGCTGCACCATACCTGTAGAGTGGGCCATGTGCTCCCCATACCACAATTGAGTAAAAGTCATGGGTCAGGTGAACTCCATGATACATTTTGGGGTTCTCTAAACCCTGGCCCATTAGGGGCAGCAGGGTAGCATGGTGGTTAGCATAAATGCTTCACAGCTCCAGGGTCCCAGGTTCGATTCCCGGCTGGGTCACTGTCTGTGTGGAGTCTGCACGTCCTCCCCCTGTGTGCGTGGGTTTCCTCCGGGTGCTCCGGTTTCCTCCCACAGTCCAAACATGTGCGGGTTAGGTGGATTGGCCATGCTAAATTGCCCGTAGTGTCCTAATTAAAGTAAGGTTAAGGGGGGGGTTGTTGGGTTACGGGTATAGGGTGGATACGTGGGTTTGAGTAGGGTGATCATGGCTCGGCACAACATTGAGGGCCAAAGGGCCTGTTCTGTGCTGTACTGTTCTATGTTCTATGTTCTATAACAAGATTAACACTGATATTTCCACAGATTGGGGAACATTGAGGAATGAGGCACGTGAAGGAAGCTCACAATGCAAGTGCACCAATAAACAAACACTGAAGGTGGGATTTCCCCACCGCGTCCCCACCGCAGAATGTTTTCTGGCAGTGCAGGCATCTCGCCATTAGCTGGCAGAGGGATCTTCCGGCCCCGCCAATGTCAATGATGTTTTGTGTTGTTCGGTGGATGCACTGCAAGGGATCGCCGTTGGCGGGCCCAAGAGAATCTGCCAGTGGAAAGGGCAGAGAAATTCTGCCCAGTATAGAAGCAACTGAATCCAAACATAATAAGGCAGACAGCATCCCAGCTTTGCTAATTAGGGGTGCAAAGTATAAAAGCAAAGGCGTATTGTTAAATTTGCAAAAACCATTGGTTTGACCCCAATTGGAGTTTTGCATCCAGTTCCGAGGGCCGCACTATGAAAGATGTGTCAGCACTAGAACGAGTGCAGAAAAGAATTGGCAGGATTGCTTCCGGGGATGTGGAACTTATACTACGTAGATAGATTGACGGAGTTAGGACTGTTTTCCTTGGAGAAAAGGACGTTTGATAGAGGCATTCAAAATCATGAGGGTTCCAGACAGAGGAGATTGGGAGAAATGACCCTTTGGTGGAAGGATCAAGAACCAGATGGCACAGATTTAAGGTTAATTAGGGGGTCTTCCAGTTGTGGCATGTAGGTGGAGCTCGCATGTTTGATGGCTCCTGTCAAAGTCGTCTTTTTTAGGCCCTTTACACCCAGTTTGGGGGTAAATTATGTGGTGAGAAGCCGTTGGAAGGTCTGAGACATTTATAGAATGTCAAAAACTGGGAAAATATTTCAGGTAATTGGCAAAGGAAGCAATGGCGACCCGAGTAAAAATCTTCTGCAGCAGCATGTGGTTATGATCCGGAATACACTGCCTAAGAGTATGATGGAGG
The DNA here is from genome assembly GCF_902713615.1 of Scyliorhinus canicula. Taxonomy (NCBI): domain Eukaryota; kingdom Metazoa; phylum Chordata; class Chondrichthyes; order Carcharhiniformes; family Scyliorhinidae; genus Scyliorhinus; species Scyliorhinus canicula. The sequence continues at coordinate 59,336,002 of NC_052160.1, read as the reverse complement.
CAGATTCAGTAAAGGCTTCCAAGAGGGAATTGGATTGTTATTTGATAAAGAAGAATGTGCAAGACCATGGAGAGAAGGCAGGGGAGTGGCACTATGCAGAAAGCTCTTACAGAGAACTAGTACGGACACGATGGCCCGAATGGCCTCCTTCCATAACGTAACAATACTGTGACAAAATTATTACATTTTGTATTTATTTATTTTTTTAAATTTTAGTGTACCCAATCATTCTTCCAATTAAGGGGAAATTTAGAGTGGCCAATCCACCTAGCTTGCACGTTTTTGGGTTGTGGGGGCGAAACCCACGCAAACACGGGGAGAATGTGCAAACTCCACACGGACAGTGACCCAGAGCCGGGATCGAACCTGGGACCTCAGGGCCATGAGGCCGCAGTGCTAACCCACTGCGCCACCGTGCTGCCCTATATTTTGTATATATAATGCAAAGAAAATATAAGTTGTCCACCTGCATGCATGCATCGTTTTATTTACATCACTACCGATTTGTTTCAGCTGTGACTATCAACACAAAATATTTTATAACAATGCTTATTTAAACGTCTCAGCAGCTTAAAAGCAAACATATTTGCTTCATACCCCAAAGTTTGCCAGCTTAAGTCTGATGAAACCCTAAGACATATATCAAACAGTCACCTGTTGTATCAGGACGTTAGATGGGTTCTGGTCTTTTATGTAGGATAGGTTTACACTATGGGTGGAATTCTCCCATCAGGGACTAAGTCTCGTGGCGGGGATGGGGACAGGGGGCAGAGAGAAACCGTGGCATATCTTCCGTCCCTGGTGAAATTAATTATGCGTCCGGGGGTTTTGCACCATCGTCTGTGGTGGGGCGGGTTTGATGGTGCATGTCCCACTGTCATACCTGGATGCCATGTTTAAAAGCCACCTGCCAATACTGACCCACCGTTGAAGAAATAAGGTGGGTCTCTGGAACACGCTGAAGCTGGAAGATGGACCTCCTCGGGGGGGGGGGTGGATTTTGGTTGGGTTTTCATTTTGATGCCAATCGGTTACACACTGGCCTTCAGCTGCATTCTCGATCTGCCTCGGGCACCTGCCTCGGGCACCATCCGAAGATCCGAGTGATTTTTGGGTCTCCACTCCTGCCTACCATTGAACCCGCCGGTGGGAGAATGGGAGAGTTCCATCCTATGGCTGGGATTTTGGGACCCGTCACTGGCGGGACGGGAGCCTCAATGAACCAACTGAAGGTCCATTGACTTTCGGCGGGAATATCCATTCCCACCAGGGACAGGAATGGAAAATTCCGGCTGATTTCTCATGCTTGGCTCCAGTTTTTGAAAAATGATACAATGGGTGCAATCCAATAATAGTAGGGATCTACCCGGCTCCAAAGATCTAAAGCGACCTCGCACGACGTGACAATTTAAATCCCACCCATTTGTCGGAGGGATCACATTTTGGCAAATCTGTGTATTAAAGTGAGACAGCGAATCTCACTTTAATTTGCAGATTCCAGAGAGATCTGAGGCTTTGGGATTCATCCCCTTCATCTGGAGACCTTGGGCGAGCGCCGTTCAGTATTGGTCTCCACAAACAGGAACCAGACGGAACAACACTCATGGGGGTCTCCCAGAGGATCAGAGGCCACCAGCTGCATGCCCTTTGGGCAGATGGTGCCCAGGAACTGCTGGTGTCACCTGGGCACCTTGGCAGTGCCAGCCAGGCACCCTGGCAGTGCCACCTGGATGTCAGCCTGTCACTGCCAAGGTGCCAAGGTGGCATTGCCAGCTGGCATGGGCACTGCCAGGGTGGCAGGCCATCACTGCCAAGGTGTGCCAGCTGGCATTTCTTTTGCACGCACGCGATTGGGCCAGGGTACCCTAAGTGGGTGTTCGGGGGGTTGCTGGGGAAGGGGGGGGGGGGGGGCTGAGTGCAGAGGGGGGAGTGCTGGGGGGTGGGGGCATAGTGCGTTCGGGCTGGGGGGGGTCAGGGGCAACTTCGGGTGCCTTGGAGATCAGGATGCCATTTAAAAATGATATCCTTACCTCTTGCTGCACTGGGGAGTTCCGGTGAGTGGAGCTCCTCAGTGTACAAAACGGGGCTATGTGTGACCTCATCTGCTCGTTCCCCGGTGAGGCCCGTTATACAATGTGAGTCACATTGTATAGCCATGTGTTTCTGGGCGCTGCAAGCACCGGGTAGCACGCGGCTAAACGCGCCCGCTGTGGGACTTTGTTCCCAATTAGTTGAATCACGACCACTGTTAATAGTGTTAAGAGGTTTACACAGCTTTGACTGCCACTTCACTCAGCTGGAAGGGGCAAATAGATGAGTGCTGATCTAATAAAAGTTAGTTCACCTGGATTTTTACTTTAGAACCACAAAACTACAACTCACGATCTTAAGAAAACTATGTGGGGTATTTTTGATTGAACAGATGGTCTATTCCTAGTGTCTCATTTCTGTATTTTCATCGGTAAACTATGCTGATGGACAAATGCGGCACAGTAGCTTGGGTCACTCTCTGTGCAAAGTCTGCACGTCTCCCTGTGTCCGCGTGAGTTTCCTCCGGGTGTTCTGGTTTCCTCCCACAAGTTCCGAAAGACGTGCTGTTAGGTGAATTGGACATTCTGAATTCTCCCTCTGTGTACCCGAACAGGCGCCGGAATGTGGTGACTTGGGGCTTTTCACAGTAACTTCATTGCAGTGTTAATATAAGCCTACTTGTGACAACAGTAAAAGATTACTGTATTATTATTATTAAAATCCTTACCTAATAATGATCCGATCTTTCCTGACAGGATCTGGTAGAAGATGTGGTAGCCTCTCTCAGCTGATTGTTGTGAGATGACACGAGATTTTTCCAGCAAATCTAAATGAGCACATATGTTGCGAATGTGAAAATAAACCTATCTTTAACTACCAACCACAGCATCAAACAAAAAAGAATACTAAAAACCAGATGCTTACAGCTCTCAATATCAGCACCAGCCAGTTTACCAGATGGACCAAAGTGAATTCGGATGAATTTACCCTTGAGGGAATTGCAAAACAAAATTAAATTGAATTTAGTTACCCATTACCATCAGCATTAATCTTCAATCTTAAATAGGTCATGATATACATACAAAGAGGAGGTATAATTTGATATTCTAGCTTTCACTAAAGTTTCCACCACCATCTGGTTAGTTAGGGATCGCACCAACTGCAGAGGTTGGCAGCCGAGGTATCTCTGAAGAACAAAACCTTCTGCAATTGGCTCATGAGGTGAGAAAGGCTTCAGCCTGTCCCCTGCTTACTTTCACCGACTGCATCAATACAAAGTGGATGTTAATCTACTGTTAGGAATATCGGCATACTGGTTGGAACTTAATCCAGCCAGAGGATCACAGATTGGTTCAGAACATTGGGTGGCGAGAAATCTATCAGGACAAATGCTTAAACTTATGGAAAATGCTAACAACTGTTACAGTTGTGTAACTCTGGCCTCATCACTTTATTTGCAGGGAGCAATATACTGCAGGGACCAGGAATCTGAAAAACAAAAATAAAGCTGAAAATACTGAGCATGCCAGGTAGCATTGGTTGAGAAGGAGCGAAGTCAGCCAGCCAGTTGAGGTTTCAGGTCCAAAACCCTTTCTTAGGATCTGCTGAGCTTTTCTAGCTTTTTCCTGCAGTGTTCCATTTCTGCTAGACATTAAAAATTGACTTGTGACCCATCCCATCAAATTTTGATCAGGCAATAAAGTTGGAATTCAAGGAAGATGCAGAGTAAGATGGACGCCATTGGGCCCACTGAGCTGGGTCGGGTTTTTTGAGCGAGTTATTCAATCGGCTCCACTCCCCTGTTCTTTCCCCACAGCCTGCACATTAAGTATTGACCCAATTGCCTGTTGTAAGTTATTGTTGAATCTGTTTCCACTGTCCTTTCACGCAGTGCATTCCATATCACAACATGCCGCAAAGATCCATTTCCCCTCTTTGTTTCTGTGGTTCCTTCGCTAATTATTTTAAATCGGTATCTGCTGGTTGCTTGCCTTCTTGCCGTGGAAACAGTTTCTCCTTATTTACTCTGTCAAATTTTCTCACAGTTTTGAAAATCTCTATCAAATCTATGGAATAAAACGTCCAACTTAAATTGTTTCTGATATTGGGCAGGAAATATAGATGACCTTTTATTCGTTCATGGGATCTGAGGACCCCAGGCAAGGCCAGCATGTATTGCCCATCCCTAATGTGGCCATTAGAAAGTTGGGGTGAGCCGGCTTCTGGAATACAACTGAGTGACTTGCTCGATCACTTCAGAGAGTAGTTCAGAGTCAACTACAATGCTGTGGTACAGCAGCCACATGTAAGGCAGATTCTGTAAGATTTCCTTCCCTAAAGGACTTTAGATGCGTTTTAATGACAAGATAGTGGTTACATGGTCACCATTACTTATACTAACTTTATATTTATATTCCAACTGTAATTGAATTTAAACTCATGTCTCCAGGTCATTAGCCCAGGCCTCTGAATGAATAGTCTTATAACATGACCACTGTGCTAATGTACCCTTACCGCTAGCCTACCATAGAACACCTTAGCAAAAGTTATTCATAAGTTTCAGAGCAGTTGATCGTAGACTGGTCTCAAATAAAGGACAAAACATATAATTATGCGACAGCAGGATCCCTTAATTAGTAAAACATACACAAAGGGAAGGGAAGAAAGGAATGGACTTACAAAGCGGGAGGAGTTGTTGTTTCTGGTTGTTTTTGCGTTGCCGAAAGCCTCCAGCACAGGATTGGCCTGGATGATTTGATCTTCCAGGGAGCCCTATACAAAGGAAAAGAGGAAAGGAAACTGGAACTTAAGATATCAGTTCAACACCTTTTTCTGCATGAAGGATTTATTTTATTAATTTTCAGAGAATCTATTACACTGAAATCATTCCAGGCAGAACATCAAAAAGCCATGATATGGAGATGCCGGTGTTGGACTGGAGTGAGCACAGTATGAAGTCTTACAACACCAGGTTAAAGTCCAACAGGTTTGTTTCGAATCACTAGCTTTTAGAGCACTGCTCCTTCCTCAGGTGAAGGAGCAGTGCTTAGAAAGCTAGTGATTTGAAACAAACCTGATGTTGTAAGACATCTCACTGTTATCAAAAAGCCAAGCCAAGATCAGCGACCCTTTGTTCCAAATTTACTTCACAATTTTCAGATCTAATACATAGAAATAGTAACCATTGTATTAATGTAACAGTGATATAAATGTTAACATATTGAAAAGTTTGGCATTCCCTTGTTCCTCCCTTGTTGCTGTGAGACAGTGGTCATAAACCTCCCTGAAAAGAGGTGAAATACAATTGTGCAGTGAGATTTGGAATTCTCAAATTTCTTGGTCCAAACCACTGTATTACCAGTTCACGACATCACCATGCTGATCACTGATCTAAAAGCAAAGCAAATCTTTGAACGTACAGTTAGCCGATGAAAAATTTTGATTCATTTATGCTCATATGAAGTCAGGTTTATTTTAAAAATATATATTTTTCTTCTCCTTTTTCACATTTTCTCCCAGATTTGCACCCACCAACAATAAACAATAAGCAGTAACGAATATAATGTCAATCCCCATATCAACAACAACAATCCCATACTCACACCAACCCCCAAACAACTGCCCGCATGTTAACATAAACAAATAACAAAAAGGAATCAGGAATCACCCATCGGCACCATTAATACATACAGTCTCCCTCCCCCCAACCTTCCCAACCACGCCCCCCACTAATGTTCGATGTTATCCAATTCTTGAAAGTGCATAATGAATAACGCTCAGGAATTGTAGAACCCCTCCATCCTTCCCCTCAATTCAAACTTAACCTTCTCAAGTGTCAAGAATTCCAACAGATCCCCCCGCCACGCCAGGGCACCGGGTGGAGAGGTTGCTCTCCTTCCCAATAGGATCCGCCTTTGGGTGATCAACGAGGCGAAGGCTACAACATCTGCCTCCGCGCCCGTTTACAACCCCGGCTGGTCCGAAACTGCGAATATGGCCTCCCGAGGGCCCGGGTCCAGTTTCACATGCACCACTTTAGAGATTACCCTAAAAACCTCCTTCCAGTAATCCTCCAGCTTTGGACAGGACCAAAACATATGAACGTGATTTGCGGAGCAAAGTCAGGTTTAATATAAAGATTTTTGTGATTGAAGTATGATGGAGTCTGCTGGTGTCACGATTAGTTCTGGTGATTCAAGCCCGCTTACAAAGCTTGGTCGATCTTTCAGTTGAGTTAAGTGTGTCTCAAGCAAATTTGAAGTTTGTTGTAAGAATGTTTTTGGAAGCAAAGCATTTGAAGCTTAAGAGGATAAATGATCGAAGTAAAGAACATAGACATGTGTTTAAATTGCCTTGTCCAATGCTGTTTTGGAATCTAAAAGCCATGGCTTTTGTGCCTCAATAGATGTTACACGGTTGTTTGAGAGGATGCTTAAACTCAAGCATAATTAACTTTATTTTCCAGAAAAATAAAAGAAAACACATTGGCTGGTTCTTGGAAGGTCTACATTGAGTGTAAAAATCATCCAACAATAAACATGTAAAACTGAACACACATACTGTTGGTTGTCAAATTACCATTATTGTGAACATCTTGATTCTTTGAAGACATGTTAACCCTATGGAAGACATCCTGCAAGCACCATGGACCTCTGACAATGATAAGGCACAGAAAGAGGCAATTGGCGTATCGTGCCTGAACTGGGTCTTTAAAAGACGTGTCCAATTAATCCCACACCCTGCATGTTCTCCATTATCTTACCATTTATTTCTGTCCCTTCCACTATTTACCTAGTTCCTTTTTGACATTATTGTTGAATCTGCTTCCATCACTCTTTCAGGCAGTGCATTTCAGAGCAGAATAACTTTATTTTTTTCCCCCTTCACACCATCAATCTTTTGCCAATTGCGTTAAATCTCTATCCTCTGGTTCCTGACCTATCCGCCATTAGAATCAATTTCTTGTCATCTACCTAATTAAAGCCATTCCAGTCTTTTCATAGAGATCATCCAGCAGAGGGCAACAGAGCAGAGCTACTGATCAGCTGTTCTGGGGAAATTTGCATACGTGCAGTGCGGTCAGCCTAAGTTGAAGGTGAATCTGCGAAGGAGACCCGAGGAGTTTGAGTGAAGGCAATCATCCAGCAGAGGGCAGCAGAGCAGAGCTACTGATCAGCTGTTCTGGGGAAATTTGCATACGTGCAGTGCGGTCAGCCTAATTTGAAGGTGAATCTGCGAAGGAGACCCGAGGAGTTTGAGTGAAGGCAATCATCCAGCAGAGGGCAGCAGAGCAGAGCTACTGATCAGCTGTTCTGGGGAAATTTGCATACGTGCAGTGCGGTCAGCCTAAGTTGAAGGTGAATCTGCGAAGGAGACCCGAGGAGTTTGAGTGAAGGCAATCATCCAGCAGAGGGCAGCAGAGCAGAGCTACTGATCAGCTGTTCTGGGGAAATTTGCATACGTGCAGTGCGGTCATCCTAAGTTGAAGGTGGTTTGTGGAGAGGCTGTTGGCAAGTGACAGTTAAACCCGAAACACTTCGTGAGTGTTTCCCACCCTACCTCCTCCTCTAACCAACCCCCACACCCCACGGTTGTTGGGAAGTGGGAGCAGGGGCTTGTCGTGAAGGTGAGTGAGTGCCTTTAAATTTGTTTACCTTTCAGCGGGAGCAGGGTTTGAGGTAATATCAGGTAAGCTCTTCCTTTCTTTTTCTTTTTCTTGTTTTTTAAAAAAAAAATCTAGAGGTGATGTCAGGGAAGGCAGTACAATGCTCCTCCTGCAGAATGTTTGAGGTGAGGGACGCCGTCAGTGTCCCTGCTGATTTCATCTGTGGGAAGTGCACCCAACTCCAGCTCCTCAAAAACCGTGTTAGGGACCTGGAGCTTGAGCTGGATGAACTTCGGATCATTCGGGAGGCAGAGGGGGGTCATAGATAGGAGCTTCAGGGAAGTAGTTACACCAAAGACTGGAGATAGATGGGTAACTGTAAGAGGGACTGGGAAGAAGCAGTCAGTGCAGGGACCCCCTGCGGTCGTTCCCCTGAGTAACAAGTATACCGTTTTGGATACTTGTGGGGGGGACGACTTACCAGGGGTAAGCCATGGGGTACGGGCCTCTGGCACGGAGTCTGTCCCTGTTGCTCAGAAGGGAAGGGGGGAAAGGAGTAGAACATTAGTAATTGGGGACTCAATAGTCAGGGGCACAGATAGGAGATTTTGTGGGAGCGAGAGAGACTCACGTTTGGTATGTTGCCTCCCAGGTGCAAGGGTACGTGATGTCTCGGATCGTGTTTTCCGGGTCCTTAAGGGGGAGGGGGAGCAGCCCCAAGTCGTAGTCCACATTGGCACTAACGACATAGGTAGGAAAGGGGACAAGGATGTCAGGCAGGCCTTTAGGGAGCTAGGATGGAAGCTCAGAGCGAGAACAAACAGAGTTGTTATCTCTGGGTTGTTGCCCGTGCCACGTGATAGTGGGATGAGGAATAGGGAGAGAGAGCAATTAAACACGTGGCTACAAGGATGGTGCAGGCGGGAGGGATTCAGATTTCTGGATAACTGGGGCTCTTTCTGGGGAAGGTGGGACCTCTATAGACAGGATGGTCTACATCTGAACCTGAGGGGCACCAATATCCTGGGGGGGAGATTTGTTAGTGCTCTTTGGGGGGGTTTAAACTAATTCAGCAGGGGCATGGTAAACTTGGATTGTAGTTTTGGGGTACGGGAGATTGAGAGTATAGAGGTCAGGAGCACAGATTTGACTTCGCAGGAGGGTGCCAGTGTTCAGGTAGGTGGTTTGAAGTGTGTCTACTTCAATGCCAGGAGTATACGAAATAAGGTAGGGGAACTGGCAGCATGGGTTGGTACCTGGGACTTCGATGTTGTGGCCATTTCAGAGACATGGATAGAGCAGGGACAGGAATGGTTGTTGCAGGTTCCGGGGTTTAGGTGTTTTAGTAAGCTCAGAGAAGGGGGCAAAAGAGGGGGAGGTGTGGCGCTGCTAGTCAAGGACAGTATTACGGTGGCGGAAAGGATGCTAGATGGGGACTCTTCTTCTGAGGTAGTATGGGCTGAGGTTAGAAACAGGAAAGGAGAGGTCACCCTGTTGGGAGTTTTCTATAGGCCACCTAATAGTTCTAGGGATGTAGAGGAAAGGATGGCGAAGATGATTCTGGAAAAGAGCGAAAGTAACAGGGTAGTTGTTATGGGAGACTTTAACTTTCCAAATATTGACTGGAAAAGATATAGTTTGAGTACATTAGATGGGTCATTCTTTGTACAATGTGTGCAGGAGGGTTTCCTGACACAATATGTTGACAGGCCAACAAGAGGCGAGGCCACATTGGATTTGGTTTTGGGTAATGAACCAGGCCAGGTGTTAGATCTGGAGGTAGGTGAGCACTTTGGAAACAGTGACCACAATTCGGTGACCTTTACGTTAGTGATGGAAAGGGATAAGTATACCCCGCAGGGCAAGAGTTATAGCTGGGGGAAGGGCAATTATGATGCCATTAGACATGACTTAGGATGTGTTGGTTGGAGAAGTAGGCTGCAAGGGTTGGGCACACTGGATATGTGGAGCTTGTTCAAGGAACAGCTATTGCATGTTCTTGATAAGTACGTACCAGTCAGGCAGGGAGGAAGGGGTCGAGCGAGGGAACCGTGGTTTACCAAAGAAGTGGAATCTCTTGTTAAGAGGAAGAAGGAGGCCTATGTGAAGATGAGGCGTGAAGTTTCAGTTGGGGCGCTTGATAGTTACAAGGAAGCGAGGAAGGATCTAAAGAGAGAGCTGAGACGAGCAAGGAGGGGACATGAGAAGTCTTTGGCAGGTAGGATCAAGGAAAACCCAAAAGCTTTCTATAGGTATGTCAGGAATAAAAGAATGACTAGGGTAAGAGTAGGGCCAGTCAAGGACAGTGGTGGGAAGTTGTGTGTGGAGGCTGAGGAGATAAGCGAGATACTAAATGAATACTTTTCGTCAGTATTCACTCAAGAAAAAGATAATATTGTGGAGGAGAATGCTGAGGCCCAGGCTATTAGAATAGATGGCATTGAGGTGCGTAGGGAAGAAGTGTTGGCAATTCTGGACAAGGTGAAAATAGATAAGTCCCCGGGGCCGGATGGGATTTATCCTAGGATTCCCTGGGAAGCCAGGGAAGAGATTGCTGAGCCTTTGGCTTTGATTTTTAGGTCATCATTGGCTACAGGAATAGTGCCAGAGGACTGGAGGATAGCAAATGTGGTCCCTTTGTTCAAGAAGGGGAGTAGAGATAACCCCAGTAACTATAGGCCGGTGAGCCTAACGTCTGTGGTGGGTAAAGTCTTGGAGAGGATTATAAAAGATACGATTTATAATCATCTAGATAGGAATAATATGATTAGGGACAGTCAGCATGGTTTTGTGAAGGGTAGGTCATGCCTCACAAACCTTATCGAGTTCTTTGAGAAGGTGACTGAACAGGTAGACGAGGGTAGAGCAGTTGATGTGGTGTATATGGATTTCAGTAAAGCGTTTGATAAGGTTCCCCACGGTCAGCTATTGCAGAAAATACGGAGGCTGGGGATTGAGGGTGATTTAGAGATGTGGATCAGAAATTGGCTAGTTGAAAGAAGACAGAGAGTGGTAGTTGATGGGAAATGTTCAGAATGGAGTTCAGTTACGAGTGGCGTACCACAAGGATCTGTTCTGGGGCCGTTGCTGTTTGTCATTTTTATAAATGACCTAGAGGAGGGCGCAGAAGGATGGGTGAGTAAATTTGCAGACGACACTAAAGTCGGTGGAGTTGTAGACAGTGCGGAAGGATGTTGCAGGTTACAGAGGGACATAGATAAGCTGCAGAGCTGGGCTGAGAGGTGGCAAATGGAGTTTAATGTGGAGAAGTGTGAGGTGATTCACTTTGGAAAGAATAACAGAAATGCGGAATATTTGGCTAATGGTAAAATTCTTGGTAGTGTGGATGAGCAGAGGGATCTCGGTGTCCATGTACATAGATCCCTGAAAGTTGCCACCCAGGTTGATAGGGTTGTGAAGAAGGCCTATGGTGTGTTGGGCTTTATTGGTAGAGGGATTGAGTTCCGGAGCCATGAGGTCATGTTGCAGTTGTACAAAACTCTAGTACGGCCGCATTTGGAGTATTGCGTACAGTTCTGGTCGCCTCATTATAGGAAGGACGTGGAAGCTTTGGAACGGGTGCAGAGGAGATTTACCAGGATGTTGCCTGGTATGGAGGGAAAATCTTATGAGGAAAGGCTGATGGACTTGAGGTTGTTTTTGTTAGAGAGAAGAAGGTTAAGAGGTGACTTAATAGAGGCATACAAAATGATCAGAGGGTTAGATAGGGTGGACAGCGAGAGCCTTCTCCCGCGGATGGAGGTGGCTAGCACGAGGGGACATAGCCTTAAATTGAGGGGTAATAGATATAGGACAGAGGTCAGAGGTGGGTTTTTTACGCAAAGAGTGGTGAGGCCGTGGAATGCCCTACCTGCAACAGTAGTGAACACGCCAACATTGAGGGCATTTAAAAATTTATTGGATAAGCATATGGATGATAAGGGCATAGTGTAGATTAGATGGCCTTTAGATTTTTTCCATGTCGGTGCAACATCGAGGGCCGAAGGGCCTGTACTGCGCTGTATCGTTCTATGTTCTATGTTCTATCATAGAATTTACAGTGCAGAAGGAGGCCATTTGGCCCATCGAGTCTGCACCTGTTCTTGGAAAGAGCACCCCACTTACGCCCACACCTCCACCCTATCCCCGTAACCCGGTAACCCCACTAACCTCAGGGCAATTTAGCATGGCCAATCCACCTAACCTGCACATCTTTGGACTGTGGGAGGAAACAGGAGCACCCGGAGGAAACCCACGCAGACACGGGGAGAACGTGCAGACTCCACACAGACAGTGACCCAGCCGGGAATTGTATCTGGGACCCTGGAGCAGTGAAGCAACTGTGCTAACCACTATGCTACCGTGCTGCCCTATCTTCATTGTACTTTCATTATCTTCTCTGCTCTAAGGAGGCAACCCCAGCTCCTTTACTCTCTAAACATAGCTGAGGGTCCTCTGGTACCATTCTAGTAAATCTCCACACCCTTATGAAGGCCTAGATATTATTCTTAAATTATTGTGCCCAGAATTGAACACAATGGGCCCGATTCACCCAAATGGGAACAAAGCCCTGTAGCGGTACATTTAGCATTTAAATGGCAACCCAATCTCGGAGCCCTCGATGTGATCCCCGACCTAAACGCATTATGAGAGGCTATACCAGCTGTCTCGCTCTAAGATGCAGACTTGCCAAAAAGTGATTCTGCCCACAATGGGTGGGATTTACATTGCGTTGCGAGGCGGGTATGTCCTGGGAGTAGGGTCTCCCGGCTTTCATCGGTCATGCTGCGCCGCAACGAACTGCTTTTCCGACGCTGTGTGGCCATTGGATCACACCCATTATACTAGACAAGGCCTAAGGTTCAGCATGACTTCCTTTTTATATGCTCTATGCCTCCGTGAATAAAGTCATGGATCCCATATGTTCTTTTAACAACATTCTCAACTAATAATAATAATCTTTAGTCCCACCACCTTCAATGATTTGTGTACATACACCCTCCCCCAACATCTCTATGTCCTGAATCCTTTAAAATTGTACCATTTATTCTTTACTTATTCTTCCTACCAAAATGTATCACTTCACAATTCTGACAAATTGCAATCTTACCTTTGTATCACCTTCAGCTACCTTTATGCCACCCATATTGGCAAAATACTGAATAACCTTTTTGGTGTTTTCAGTTTTCCCAGCACCGGATTCTCCGCTATGTGTGGAAAAGGCACATTTTCAAATTGTCACTGATATATTCAAATTGATCCCAAACCATCATTTTCAGACATTTGAAACCCCAAATTGCCTTGCAACACAGCAATGGATGAACTTTTGTGATCAGTTTTAGACCAAGACAAGTTGAAACTCAAAAGTACAACAAAAAGAATTCTCTCTCATGTACACCTTTGTAGCTGATCTGCACACTCGACAATAACAGCAGTTGAGTTCTGCAGCTAAATCTTTACTCCAACTGTGCCAGAGAGTCTGGATGGTAGCAAGGACAGATCAGTTTCAACCCTGCTTATGGGGCATTCCACAGAGCCTGTTCCCATTTCTGGCAACAAAGAAGCTCCAGGGGAAATGAGGTCAGTGATGAATCTTCTCTTTTCCTCCTGTACCCACAGGCTGCACTGTGACCAGTTACAGGCCCATTCAGACATGATGGTAGAGTGGTTGGTGGGTTGTACCCATCTGGGGTTAGTTCTTATTTTGGAAAAGTATGTTTCTTTCTTCGGCAGTATTTATACAGTTGGTTGTATTTTTCTAATATTGCATTATGTAGCGTCAGCTGTTTGTGTTGGTATTATGTTATTATCATAGATCATAGAATTTACAGTGCAGAAGGAGGCCATTTGGCCCATCGAGTCTGCAACGGCCCTTGGAAAGAGCACCCTACTTAAGCCCACACCTCCACCTTATCCCTTATCCTTGTAACCCAGTAACCCTACCGAACCTTTTTGGACACTGAGGACAATTTAGCATGGCCAATCCACCTAACCTGCATTTCTTTGGACTGTGGGAGGAAACCAGAGCACCTGGAGGAAACCCACGCAGACACGGGAAGGATGTGCAGACTCCACACAGACAGTGACCCAGCTGGGAGTCGAACCTGGGACCCTGGAGCTGTGAAGCAACTGTGCTAACCACTGTGCTACCGTGCTGCCCGTTATGTTTGCTTTAAATGGAAAATATTTAGTAAAAATATTTTTAGAAAACCAAATATGGTTGTATACAGCGACATTATTCTCTTCCAGAATGGAGATGATTGGGTAATTTCTCATCAATTGGAGCCTGCACTGCTGTGTGTGATTTTACTCACGTAATGTGTGTGTAACGATCCTCCACTGACTGCACTCTGCTGGAGAAATCACCCTACTTTTATTGGCAGACATTACCATGTTCTGTGTTTTCTAGTTCATCGCGTCTCTTTGTAAATAGATAGTCTGCTGATTGCCCTTTAGTGTCCTATTTAAATAGACTGCTGAGTAAATGGACTCTGCTTGTTATAACATAGACAGCTGTGAGTCCTGCTGTTAATCCAGTTTGTGACATAATATAACTTTTTGCATATGGTTTCATAGACACTGAACAAATACGGCCAAAGAACAAGAAGCCAAAACACCAAGCAGCCTGTCAGTGGAAGCACGCCCGTAACTGTCACTCAGGCAATAATGTAGAATGTGTCACAATTTCTGTGGGATAGGATCATCTGCACATTCACAGAGAGACCCTATTGTAAGCAGCGAAGTGAGAATTATTTCCTCTTTATCCAAAGGATGGGCTCCCCTTGAGACCCATCACCTTATTTTCTGAAGCATTTAAGGGCAAGTATTAGGCCCAAAACACAATTTATGACTGCTTTCAGCAAGCCCGGGTTCCCCACGGCCTATCAGATGGTTTTCTGAGAATATTTATCTGGGGAATCCTGTAAACCCTCCAGAAATATCCTTCTGAATAGAGATGGTGTTGGGTAAAGATCCATGTGTTGCCCGCCCCCCCCCTCCCCACCTCCCCCACCAGAGTTTCCAAGACTCCTTTCCATAAGGGGAAATCCTATTTGAACTGTTATAACCCTCAAGGAGGTCACGGGGTATGGACTATCGGTTTCCTCAGCTGAGTATGAACTTCCCCATTAAGGGGGCACACCTCTCCTTAACAAGGAAAGCCTGTTGGGTACAAAACCCCCCCGGCCTAAATGTAGGTCGGGGTGGCGAGAACCTTGTTTTGCCTCCAAACATCTGTTTCCTTGTGGTCACTCTGCTCAGATCCAACAGGAACTAAGTACGTTCCACCTCGTCTTCCACTCAACGTCTGGCAGTTACATGTACCCAGGTTCAGGATGGAAATTCAGGCCTGTAGCATTTAACATCAGGGTGGCTCTCGAGACTATTCAACACTGCAGTCTTGTCAGTGTCCTCCATAAATCAAAACCAGACATAAAAACATATCCTTTGATTAACTGTGACTATGTTCATGGAGATTTACTTGTGTGTTCATACAATTGTAATCATCCATACTGTTTTTCGTACAGTTTTAATTATCCCCAACAGTTTACATTGTGAATAAAAACTGTAACAGATTCATCTAAATAGGTACTTACGTGATGAGCATAGATTGGTTTTCACGCTCTGCCAAAAAAATTAAATACAAACAAAATTATTGGAAGGCCCTCGTGCATTATCAGAGCGTGCTCTAGTGGATTATACAAATGATTTTACAATGGTTGAAGATTTAAGGACTAAATCAGTGATGGTGTGCCGCTCACTTTGAGCACCATTCTCATACGCCTTTGACTGATGAAAACAAGTTTCTATGCCAATGTTACCAGCATCACAGAGGAAAACAAAACTCCATTTGATATTCCTTTCCTGTAAATCATATATTTATGCTTTAGTTTGCACCAAGTATTTAAACAACAATCCTGAATCCTCTTTAAAAAAAAGAACCCAGCAAACATTGAATCAATTACGATTGGGTAAGATGCCATGGACTTGGTTTACATCAGACTAGCATCAACTACATGCAGCACTTTAGTGAATGGCTGGGTATGGAGCCCCACAGCACCACTTATAAACTGAGATGTTTGAAGATCTTCAATTTAAAAACCTACAGGAGGCCCAAAGAATTTCTCTGTGGTTAAGTATCCAACAGTGATAAAATGTACCTGCAGGGTTTTCTTCCCCTTTAACCGAAATGCCATGTTTAAATTTGTAATTCTTTTTTCTTTTAAATGTAGAGAATGATCTTTTCTCCAATTAAGGGGAAATTTAGTATGGCCAATCCACCTAACCTGCACATCTTTGGAGGAAACCGGAGCAATTGGAGGAAACCGACACAAACACAGGGAGAACGTGCGGACTCTGCACAGACAGTGACCCAAGGTTGTGGGGGTGAAACCTACTCAGACGCGGGGAGAATGTGCAAACGCCACACGGACAGTGATCCAGGGCCGGGATTTGAACCCGGGTCCTCAGCGCCGTAGTCCCAGTACTAACCACTGCGCCACTGTGCTGCCCCCACCTCATGCTTTGAGTGGCGGAGAAACGGGGGCCCTTCCTGTAGCCGCCTAGCCTTTTGCCCAGAGGTTCTCGGAACTCAGCGTGGAGGATGGTGTCATATTGTAGGGAGCTTGAGTGGTAATCCCACTGCAGGATCAGGGGTCCCTGCTAAAGGACTTACACAGTGGGCACCCGGGCGCCTCTAAGATGAAGATGTTGGCCCGTAGTTATGTCTGGTGGCCCGGCATCGATGGGAACATTGAGAGGGTGGCCGCGAAGCTGCCCAGCATGCAAGGAGCATCAGAAGCTCCCGCCGGCAGCCTCCCTTTATCCATGGGAATGGCCAGTGCGCCCTGGGTTCGACTACATGCGGACTTCGCAGGGCCTTTCACGGAGCCCTTGTTCCTCATCATCGTGGATACGCACACAAAGCAGCTAGAGGTGTACAGGATGGCCTCGACAACCTCCAGGGCCACGGTGAAAAGGCTCCGATGCTCGTCTAGCACCCATGGGATCCCTGAGGTCCTGGTAATGGATAATGGGATGCTCTTTACTGGTGAAGGGTTTGCCACATTTACAAAGCAAAATGGCATCCGGCATATTAGAACCGCCCCGCATCATCCCTCCTCCAACCGAATGGCAGGTAAAGGCGGTCCAGACTTTGAAAAGGGCCATAAAAACACAAGCCTTGGGTTTCATGGACACGCGACTGGCGTGGTTCTATTTTAACTACAGCACAGTGTCCTGCATGATGATGGGATCGCCATTGCGGAACTGATGATAGATCGCCAAGTTAGAGCCCAGTTGAGTCTCACATTTCCGAACCTTGGCAGGAAAGTGGAGGTGCAGATGGACATGCAAAAGCGGCACCATGACAGGATGGCATCAGGGCAGCAATTTCACTCAGGGGACGTGGTCTCTGCCCATGCAATATTCTGCTTAAAGAGACGGGGCACTTTGGCTCCCAGGTGTCGTGCTGGAGAGAACAGGATCGGTCTCATACAAAGTTCGGATTCTGGGTAGACTTCAGCAGAAGCATTTGGACCACCTGAAGAAGCAGGAGCCTGCGCTACACAACGCCAAAGCTGCAGCATTGACTTCTCCTCCATGCTAGGAAATGTCCCTCAGCCTGGGGACACAACCGTCAAGATCCCAGCACCCGGAAGAGGATGACTGCAGCTCGGAAATGGACATGGAAGAGTCCGTGCCTATGGATGACATTGAGTTCCTGACAATAGCGCTTCGGAGGTCGCCCAGAAAACGGCGGTCGATGAGCCGATACCCATCGCCCAACTCAGAGCCGCTGCAAGCAGAAGCACAGCCTCGGGCAAAACAGCACAGAAGACCTCCACCGTTGGCGGCTGAAGGAGAACTTTTGGACTTTGGGGGAGAGGGATGTTATGACCCCCACGAGGACAATGGGGAAACCATTGTTGATCTCCCCATAGGGCACATGAAGTACAAACTTCCCAGATATAGGGCAGA
This sequence comes from Scyliorhinus canicula, assembly GCF_902713615.1. Lineage (NCBI taxonomy): Eukaryota > Metazoa > Chordata > Chondrichthyes > Carcharhiniformes > Scyliorhinidae > Scyliorhinus > Scyliorhinus canicula. The sequence goes on along the minus strand of NC_052160.1, from coordinate 59,318,388 downwards.
GGCAACCCAGCTGAAGCTTGTTACAGACTTACATAAAAGCCGAACTAAAGCAGGGCCTGGTGTGGTTCGTGGTACATCTGGTGCTTGGCTGATCGGAATAAGTGCACTAGAGTATGCCTAGTTCGTGACTAGTTAAAGTTTTATTGTTCAACAATAAGGTGGTCCATAAGAATATTATCAAAAGCTACTTACTATTATAAATGATCTAAGAGTTACTACAAATTGTGACTATCCACTACGAAGACTATCTCTAGACTCCCTGGCTGTTCTCTACTGGCACTTGCTGGTTGGAGGTCATAGCCAATACTATATATATGATTGCTTATGCATCATATCATAATAGTTCGTTCTCCAGCAAGGTCTGGAGTGGGAGTGGGAGTGCCTGGAGCAGAATATTGCATATAGTGTAATAAATTGCTGTTCTACTACCACTGGCTTCCTGAAACCCTAACTGCCTTTACGAGGCCATTTCAGAGTTAACTGGTTTGCTGTGGATCACATGTAGGCCAACTAGATAACGAATTGTAATAAACCAGATGGTTTAATAATCAATTACAATGAGAGTTGCCACAGTCACCATTACTCAGACTAACTTTATATTTTTATATTCCAACAGCTGTGGTGGGATTTGAACCCATATCCCCAGATCATTTGCCTCAGCCTCATAGCTGCTAGTTCTGTGACAATACCACTGCACCATCTCCACTGGTAGAAAAAGTGGGAAATATGCACAAGAAGAGGAATAAAGAAAGGAGCGACTTAAAAGGGAAATGGTTGAATGTGACAAAGATTTGCTGTGATGCCTGTTGCATAATTAAGTCCACTTTTTCCTAAATATGTACTGCATTAAGTTCAATGTGCGAAGAGCAGCTTCTGCATTAAGGAAAAACTACTTAAAACACATTCTACCATGCAAGCAGGGCAAAAGATTGTCTGCATATAGCAACACCACAATCCCCAGCTAGAATAGAGATCCTACCAATCACACCTGGAGACCTTTCTGTAAGTGGTGCAAATACTCAAGTATTTTCAACTTGTTCCAAATCACTGAAAAAAAAATCTCTCTCTCGACTTACCTACGAGCATGTCATGGTAGGCGTTGTCTGAGATCGAGAAAAGGTGAGGAGGCATCTCATTGCGTTTTCTGCCCTTGTACATATTAGCCACTCTGCTACCATAGATAGGCAGCCACTTGTATGGATTCACCGTTACACAGAACAACCCAGAATAGGTCTACAAAAAAATGAAAGATAACCAAAATAAATGTTACAATTATAAGCGGTTACATGCTATTAATTTGATGAGTTCCACAGCAGCATGAATGACAAAGATGCACCACTGAACTGAAGTTACTTGCCAACTTGAAAAGAAAGAAATATTGTATTCATATAGCGCCTTTCAAGATCTTCAGACATCCCAAAGCACTTTACAGCCAATGAAGTGTGGTTTCTATAGTAATGCGACCAATTCACACACAGGAAAGGTCCTATGAATGCTAATGGGACAGTGACAAGGTATACTGGGTATTTTGTTTCAGGGATAAATCTTAATAATAGTAATAATTATCTTTATTGTCACAAGTAGGCTTACATTGTAATTAAGTTACTGTGAAAAGCCCCTAGTCGCCACATTCAGCGCCTGTTCGGGTACACAGAGGGAGAATTCAGAATGTCCAATTCACCAAATATCACATCTTTCGGGACTCGTGGGAGGAAACCGGAGCACCCAGAGAAAACCCACGCAGACACAGGGAGAACAGGCAGACACCGTACAGACAGTGACAGATGGGGAATCAAACCTGTGACCCTGGTGCTGTGAAGCCACAATGCTAACCACTGTGCTACCGTTCTTGACCAGGGCACCAGGGACTATTTAACAGCTTTTCCTCTAAATAGTGCCATGAGGTCATTTATGTCTATCTGTGTCTTTGGTTCAACAGACCCACCGAAAGATAGCATTTCTGACAGTGTAGTGCTCCTTCAGTCCCCTAGATTCTGTATTCACGTTCCTGAGAGTGTCGCCTATGAAACCCTGCTTTGTAGTTTCTTCTGCACACTGCCATATCTGGTTCTACACCTACAACTAACCTATTATTATGGATTGGGACATCTCTGGAGAATGTACAGTGGAGAGCACTAATACCACTGCTACTATCTCTGATATTGATTTGGCATAATGGTCAAAAACCTCACTTGTTTCAACACTTCATAAAAACAATTTCTGCATGTTTCATAAAATCTATCCAAGACCCACCACTTTTAATGTTTGATTTGTCTAGTCCTGGCCTCAGTATCTTCTCCAACCTTTGCAGCTTCATCATATCGAAAACACTTAACTTCAAATTATTCCAAGAATGGAATATATTCCCTTAACTGGGGAAGTTCCTTTCCCTCTTACAACTTTGGATATGATGTAAATACACCTCTGACCTCTCTCCCTTCACATACCCTTTCTCACTTGCAATGATGGTTAATATCTCGAGAATTTCCCTTGTCTCTTCTAAACTTCAATTATGCCTTCTAACAGGCAATGGCTCTGCTCTACAGCCTTACTATGTTAAAATCGCTCACTACACAGTCCTTGACTTCACCTCATCCTTTCCCAGTCCTTGAAAATTTTGGAACTCCATTAGCCTCTCATTACCGATACAGCACTCAGAGTTTTCAGTCCAAGTTTAGCATCACCAGTCCTCTGTTCCCTGAACTGATGCATCAGCCTTTGCTCAGTGTTAGTTGTCTTACCTTTGAGCTAGTAGATCATGGGGTCATGGAATAAATCCAGCACTTGAGGACATAATCCCTTCTAGACTGTCACGTCAGGGTACTACCAAAAGGAGTGCTGCTCTGCCAGAGGTGCCACATTTCATACAAAATGTATTGGACTGGGAAAAGGGAGTTTTTCCAGTGTCCTGACCCAAATCTGTGCCTCAATAAAGTCCATCAAAACACATTAACTGGGCATTGATATCATTTGATGTTTGTTGGAACGTTCTGTATACAGATTGACTGCAACGTTCTTTTGGATATCTTGCAAATGTGAGATAAATACAAGATCTTCCTTCCTTTCCTTTCCCTGCTGACTGTCCCCACCTTATTCCTTCTACTTCCTTTTCCATCATTCCTTTCCCTTCCTTTCTTCCCCTTCCTTCTTCCTTTCTCCTCTTCTTTCATTTCCCTGCCTTTCTCCCCTTTCCCCTCCCTCCCGCCTCCCCTTTCCCCTCCCCCTCCCTCCCGCCTCCCCTTTCCCCTCCCTCCCGCCTCCCCTTCCCCCTCCCGCCTCCCCTTCCCCCCTCCCGCCTCCCCTTTCCCCTCCCGCCTCCCCTTTCCCCCCTCCCGCCTCCCCTTTCCCCCTCCCCCTCCTTCCCGCCTCCCCTTCCCCCTCCCGCCTCCCCTTCCCCCTCCCGCCTCCCCTTCCCCCTCCCGCCTCCCCTTTCCCCTCCCGCCTCCCCTTTCCCCCTCCCGCCTCCCTCCCTTTCCCCCTCCCCCTCCCGCCTCCCCTTTCCCCCTCCCTCCCGCCCGCCTCCCCTTTCCCCCTCCCCCCTCCCCTCCCCCCTCCCCCTCCCGCCTCCCCTTCCCCCTCCCCTCCCGCCCCCCTTTCCCCCTCCCCCCTCCCGCCTCCCCTTCCCCCTCCCCCCTCCCCTTTCCCCCTCCCCCCCTCCCCTTTCCCCCTCCCTCCCGCCTCCCCTTTCCCCCTCCCCCCGCCTCCCCTTTCCCCCTCCCTCCCGCCCGCCTCCCCTTTCCCCCTCCCTCCCGCCTCCCCTTTCCTCCCCTCCCGCCCGCCTCCCCCTTTCCCCTCCCTCCCGCCTCCCCCTTTCCCCTCCCTCCCGTCCCCCTCCCTCCCGCCTCCCCTTTCCCCCTCCCCTATCCCATCATTCCGCTTTCCCTCCCTTCCTCCCTGCCCCCTTGACTAAAAGAGGGAATTGGTCCGTCACACCGGTTTCTTTCAATTTTAACAAAAATAGAAAGGCACAAATCAATAATCCTGTGTGACATACATAGATCCGCATATTGACGTAGCGATCACGCAGATTCACAAGAACGCTGGCCTCATTTAGAAAGGTCAGGTTGGCCATGTCCGTGGCTTGGTAAAACTTCCGTGGATTCATTTGCTGAACATCATCCTTCTTAATTACCACAGTCTGAAAAAAACACATCAAAGCTAGTACAGACTTTAAATGTAATGTGTAATTTATATTATTTTATTTTGGAGTAACACATAACCATTTTTGTGAGGACCAAGAAGAATCCAGCACAAGTTTGTCGAGTCAAACAGAAAGTAACTTTATTTACAACAGTATGTATATCACAGAGGTACTTCACCACTGCTTCCTGCACTAGCCGGTAACACACTGGCCAGCTCTATTTGTACAGGTGCAACTGCTAATTATTGTCCCCCCCTTCATTGGGGGAGCTCATACTCCCTAAAATACAACAACAACATCATGAGAGAACCAATTGTCCCCGGTAATAGGATTCAGGCAGGTTATAACAACCATCAATTAAATGATGAGGATTTAATTACCATTGATTGCTACCCAGCAAAATGGGCACCAAGGGTAGGATTCTCAGTTTGGGTGACTATTGGCTGGATTCTTCAGCCGCACCCGCCGCAAGATCGCCACAGATGGGACGGGAACCATGTTAAGGTCCATTGACCTCGGGCAGGAATTTCGAGTCGGCGGGTGGGCGTGGCCAAAGAATCCCGCCATAAGAGTTGACAGCAGGACTGAATTGCGTGCGGTTCACATTGACGTTGGGGGCGCTGATGCGACCATCAATTCAACTAGAGACACGAGTTGGAGTAAATTGTGGCTTTAATCGGCTTACAACTGAGTCTACCTGCGACTATGCTGAGCTGAAGGTGGACTCGCAGGACCACAGCACTTATACTTCCTGAAGGGGGTGGAGCTGAGGGCGGAGCCCTGTACATGCTCCTCATCTCCCCCTGTGGGCAGAGCCACGCAACGGCTCACAGATGGAGCCCACAGGGACACAGTAATGTACAGTATGAATTATAGTGGTTACACATTCACCACATTCACCCCCTGTTAAAAAAATCAAGTCCGGCAGGGGTGACGGGTCTACAAGTTCAGTCGGTCCGGCGTCGAATTGTGCGTAGCGACCGACGAAGCATCGGTGTTGCAGCCGTCTCGAATGGCTGTGGAAGGATGTTTGGTGTGGGTCCGGGGGTGGACTCCGGGGATGGTTCTTCCTGAGCTTCGTTCCTGCGAACCGGGTGTAGGGCGGAAGGGAGCGCGGGAAGCAAATGGGCGCAGGGCATGGGAAGTCGGGTGGGGTGTAGTATGGGAGGTATATATCGGTGGTAGTGGTAGTAGAGCCTGCAGGTGCCAGGTCCTGGAGGGAAACGGTGTCCTGTCGGCCGTCGGGGTGTTCAACGAATGCATAGTGGGGGTTCGAGTGCAGGAGTTGGACCCTCTCTACCAGGGGGTCGGTCTTATGTGTCCGAACGTGTTTTTGGAGGAGGACAGGGCCGGGTGTCCTCAACCAGGGCTGAAGCGAGACCCCCGTAGTAATTCCCCTAAGGAACGCAAATAGGCGATCATGAGGAGTCTGATTCGTGGCCGTACAAAGGAGGGACCTAATAGCATGGAGTGCATCGGGGAGGACCTCCTGCCAGTGGGAGGTCGGGAGATTCCTGGACCGTAGGGTCAGTAGGACGGTCCTCCAGACCGTTGCGTTCTCCCTCTCCACCTGCCCGTTCCCCCTGGGGTCCTGCTGGTAGTCCTGCTCGAGGCAATGCCCTTACTGAGCAGGTACTGACACAGCTCGTCGCTCATGAAGGACGAACCCCTGTCGCTGTGGACATAGTTAGGGAAACCGAACAGGGTGAAGACACTGCAGGGCTCTGATGACCGTATGGGAGGTCATATCGGGGCATGGGATGGCAAACAGGAAACGGGAGAATTCATCTATAACGTTGAGGAAATAAATGTTGCGATTAGTTGAAGGGAGGGGCCCTTTGAAATCGATGCTCAGGCGTTCAAAGGGCCGGATGCCTTTACCAGGTGTGCCTTGTCTGGTCTATAGAAGTGCGGTTTACACTCAGTCATATCTTCGTGATTGTGCTTTATTTTGTAAATGAGGACATATTTATAATACATTTGCAAGTCCACAGTACCTGATCCTCACCATAAAGATCAGGAAGAAATAGAACAGATGAGAGAGGCCATTTGGATCACATAGCTCACCTTTCCAAGAAAACAATTATAGACCGAAGGATTGGGAACAGTTTAAAATTCAGCAAAGATGGACCAAGTGATTGATTAAGAAGGGGAAAATACAATATAAAAGTAAGCCAGAGAGGAACATAAAAACTGACTGTAAAAGTTTCTATAGGTATGTAAAGAGAAAAAGATTCACACAAATGAATGTAGGTCCCTTGGAGAAATGGTTTTGAGGAAATTAATGGGATTGAAGGCAGATAAATCTCCAGAGCCTGATAATCTTCATCGCAGAGTACTTCAGGAAGTGGCCCTCAAAATAGTAGATCCATTGGTGGCCATGTTCCCAAATTCTTTGGACTCTGGAATGGTTCCCACAAATTGGAGGGTAGCTAATATAAGCCCGTTATTCAAAAAGGAAGGTAGAGAGAAAACAAGAAACTATGGACTGGAGACCCTAACTTTGGTAGTAGGGAAGTTGTTGGAATGCATTAACAAGGATTTCATGGCACAGCATTTGGAAAGCAGTGGTATAATGAGACAGAGTCAGCATGCACTTACGAAAGGGAAATCATGCTTGACAAATCTACTGAATTCTTTCAAGATGTAACTTGTAGAGTTGAGCAGGGTGGATGTGGTTTATTGAGACTTTCAGAAGACTTTCAACAAGGTCTCACACAGCAGATTATTATGTAAAGTTAAAATGCATGGGATTGCAGATAGTGTCTTGCAATGGATAGAAATCTGGTTAGCAGACAGGAAGCAAACTGTTGGAATAAGTGGGTCCTTTTCTGAATGGCAGGCAGTCACTCGTGGGGTTCTGCAGGGATCTGTGCTAGGACCCCAACTGTTCACATTATAAGTTAATGATTTGGATGAGGGATCTAAATGTATTATTTTCGAATTTACAGATGATACAAAGTTGAGTGGGAGGTTGAGCTTTGAGGAGGATGCAGAGATGCTTCAGCGTGATTTGGACAGGCTGACTGAGTGGGAATATGCTGGCAGATGCACTATAATGTGGATAAATCTGAGGTTTTCCACTTCGGTGGCAAAAATAGGAAGGTAGATTATTATTTGAATGAGTGTAAATTGAGAGAGGTGGATAGTCAACAAGACCTTAGTGTCTTTGTGCATCAGTCATGCAGGTACAGCAGGCAGTAAAGAAGGCAAATGGTATGTTGGCCTTCATAGCCAGAGGAATTGTGTATAGGAATAGGATTGTTTCACTGAAATTGTACAGGGCATTGGTGAGGCCACACCTGGAGTATTGAGTGCAGTTTTGGTGTCCTTATCTGGGGAAGGATGTTATTGCTATGGAGGGAGTGCAGCAAATGCTTACCAGGCTGATTCCTGAGATGGCAGGACTATCATATGAGGAGAGACGAAGTCGGTTATGAGTATATTCATTGGAGTTTAGAAGAGTGAGAGGGGATCTCATAGGAACGTATAAAATCCTAACAGGATTAGACAGGGTAGATTCAGAAAGAATGTTCCCAATGGTGGGGGAGTCTAGAACTAAGGTGTAATATCTGGCACGGGACCTATGGAGTGGGAATGCTTGTCTTCCCCGTGCTCCTTGCAGAGTAGGGGCTCACCCCTAGGGGCGGGTATCTCAATTATCCAGCGTATAAGGTTGGCCAATCAGTCACCGACCTAGCCGGAACTCAGTATGGGTCTACTGGAAAGTGTATATATATGTAATTTGTAAATAAAACTTTGTTCTTATTTTTATTCGGTGTGCACTCTTTGTGCTTATTAAATAGGGGTCATAGTTTGAGGGTAAGAGGTGAGGAGAAATTCCTTCACCCAGAGAGTGGTGAATCTGGAATTCACGACCACAGAAATTAGTTGAGGCAAAAACATGTTATTTCAAGAAGGATTTAGATATAGCTCTTGGGGCTAAAGGGGTCAAGAGATATGGGGGCAGGCAAGATCAGGGTATTGAATTTGATGATCAGCCATGAGCATAATGAATGACACAGCAGGCTTGAAGGGCCGATTTGCCTATCCCTGCTTCTATTTTCTATGTATGTTTCTATGTATGTCCCTATGCTTCTTCCATCCACTTCCTTCAGTTCGTGCAACTCCCTCTTGAGCAACTCCCTCTTGAGCAACTCCCTCTTCCAGAGCTTTTGCCTCCACCACATTTTCCAGAAAGCCATTTGTGACATTGACTACAATGTACCAGGAAGTGACTCCTGACATCTGTCTGCAATGTTTTCCAAATATTAGTTTGTACCTATGTCCTCTTGTCTGACAAGTAAAGCTTAGCTTAGAACCGTACTGGGTTAAGCCTTACTATTCCCACTAGTGCCAAATATACCTTCAGACAGTTCCCTCTAACAGACCTCCATTCAAGGTTGAAGAGCCCATGTTCTCTGACATAACTTATTGATACGGTTGATTGACTGAAGGTCACATAGCATCTGAATGGAAATTCTACTCAACATTTGCAATGACATGGTTCCCAATAAGTTGAAGCTAATCCCAAGTATATAATTCATGATATTTGCATCAGCTACTGAAGGTCAAATTCAGATAAATATCAGAACTCCTCCAACCTCCAATTATCAAATCAAATGAAGCATGCGCTGAAATTCTCCATTTAGCAAAAGATGCATTAATATTATAAAAATGTGACAAATAGGCATTATTCTTTATTTCCCTCAATGGAACCCTATGAGATACATTCTACATACTTGATTCTTGGCAGTCTTCACAGTGACTTGGTCTCCTTGCTCAGACTGGATCTCTCCTTCAACAAAACCATCTTTTGGATCCTTGATCCAGCAGGACTTCTTAATGTCGTAGGGCTTGCTCAAAAAATCCAGTTTCTCCTTTTCAGTGGGAGCCAGAAAAGGCATGGGATCCACATCATCGCCACACTCTCCTTTGCCAACCATCTTGAATTTGAATTGATTGCAGAGAACTAACTCAAGGAGAACAGAGAACTCCCTCTGAAGGTGCAAAACAAAAGAAAAACAATCTAGAAACGGAAAACTAGTTCAGTGATTTTTTTTGTTATTTCTGCAAGCCCACTTAAAGTGTCCTAAAACGCACCCATCCTGACATCCCACTGTGATTCCTGGATACATCCATCTGTCACCTCTGTTGCTGGCCTTACCCAATTTATAGGGCTGGGGGAACTCACATAAGGCCCGATTTTCAAGGTGTCAGGGCACATTCAGAGGCATTTACAAATGGCAGCAGAATCCCAGATGCAGAATTCCTACCTCCATTTCCAACATTACCCATTTTTGATGGTGGCGGAAAGAGATGGATTGTGAATCACACAGGAAGAAACCCAAATTCAGCAAAGCCATTTGAACTTAACACTGAGTTCAAACAGATCCAATTTTCATTGTTCAAAATGCCCTAACCTGCAGTCATTAATTTATGGAGGGTACATAAACGGTCTTGAAGGGTGGATGAGGTCTGTTTAAGTGTCTTGACCTTAAGCTCTTTAAATCACCAGCCCTTGAAAATTAAAAGAAACAGCCTGGAGCTGTCAGCGCAACAGAAACAGGCACTTGCTGCTGGAAGAGGCTGTTAATTGTCCATTTAAATGGCTCAATTGGCCTTTGGGTGGGAAGGCTGTCCTTTACTTTCCCCGATGCTGGTAAAATGGTATGGTGGCAGAAAGACAATGAGCATTCCACTCCTCACAATCCCTCGCAATTTTATGGGACTCTCCACCTCCTAACTTGTCACGATAGGTAAAATTAAGTCACAAATGTCTCCCACCACAATCTTGTCTCAGCGTATCTCAGTCATCTTATCCAATAACACATTTATATACTCTGCTTTTTCTTATTTACCTGCTCCCTAAGGCCCACAATCAACGTTCCTTCTTTATGTCTTGTCTTTGTAATTGCTCTCTACATCTCCCCATTTGCCAACTTGCGCACTCCATTCAAAACTTTGCTAAAACCTTTGCCTTCAACTATGCTTTTACCCTTCCTCCCAATGTCCTCTTTTCCTTTCATTTTTCCCTCACCTTTTTCCATCGTGCCAAGTGTCCTAAGCTTTCTTTGTGTATGCGGACATAGCTTTAGAAATGTTAACTGATTTTCAATTGTGTAAAATACCACCAAATTCATTGACAAAACAAATATGAATAACAAAAAATTTAAAATGAACTGACATTTATAGTCAGTAGATTAAAGAATCATGGTTGTTCAGCATGAGATGAAATTAACTATTTGAAGACTTCAAGAAGAAAATACCTTCTGCTGAAATTGCAAAGTCAAGCACAATTCAAGTAACAGATCTTTTTAAACAATACCTCAAAAGAAACAAACAAAAAACTTAAAGAACATCTTAACTTCTGTTTAGGATTGCAGTTTGCTTCTGGTATGAAATGATTTAATATATATGCATTCACCAAGTAAACATCGTAAGATAAAATACTACAGCATCATCGAATCTTACAGAACAGACTGGCCATTCAGTCCAACGAACTTGTTTGGGTTGTTTGAAAGAGCTAGTCCATTAGATGCATTCACATACTCTTTCCCCATAGAACATAAGAACATAGCATAAGTACTAAGAACTCAGAGCAGGAGTAGAGCCCCTCGAGCTCACACCGCCATTCAATCCGATCATGGTTGATCTCATCTCGATCTCAACTCCACTGTCCTCCACTTTCCTGACTGTTCTCCATAACCATTGAACCCATGACTAATTTAAAATCTGTCTTTCTCCTCAAATGTACTCAATGTCCCAGCATCCACTGCACTCTGGGGTCGGGAATTCCACAGATTCACGCCCCTTTGAGAGAAGTAATTTCTCCTCATCTCTGCTTTAAATTGACTACCCCTTATCCTAACGCTATGTCTCTCACCAACACCTTGTACAGCCCTGTAATGTTCTCCAGTCAAGAACTTATCGAGTTACTCTTTGAATGATATTATCAAATCTGCTTCCACTATCCTTTCAGGCAGCGCTTTCCAGAACACAAGTTGCTGTATTTGAAAGGTAGCTTCTCATCTAATTATTTTGCTATCTAAGCAGCACGGTAGCACAAGTGGATAGCACTGTGGCTTCACAGCGCCAGGTTTCCAGGTTCCATTCCCCATTGGGTCACTGTCTGTGTAGAGTCTGTAAGTTCTCCCTGTGTCTGCATGAGTTTCCTCCGGGTTCTCTGGTTCCTCCCAAACTGGGTTTGGCCCAGTCCAAAGACGTGCAGGTTAGGTCGATTGACCAAAAAGGTTAGGAGGGGTTACAGGGATAGGGTGGAAGTGAGGGCTTAAGTGGGTCAGTGCAGACTTGATGGGCTGAATGGCCTCCTTCTGCACTGTATGTTCTAAGAATTTAAAAAGCAAATTTATTTTTCAAACAGCCTGCCTTTTAGCAAAGTAGTTAAAATGGCAAATATAACTTGAGAATAAACACAACTTCATGTCATAGTAAGATTTGTTGATAAATTGAGTGGGCAATTGAATGCACTAACCAACACAAAAAAAAATTACCACCGAAACACTTACCAGAGACAGAGCACGGCTGCTGAGCCGTCTTCTTGGAATTTGCCTTTTATACTTCACATAATCTCCTGAGTAAGCAAAAACCATGAACAAGTATTTACAGAAAAAAATCATTAGATCTCCTTCATTGGGCATTCATTGGCTGCTCCTGATCCCCAGTGTATGGCGCAGTAAATAGCTTGTTTCTAGGGAATTCTAGAGTCCAACTTATGTCCGTATACGGGACAGGGAACAGGTGCAATGTTGTAACTTGGAGACTGTACAGCGCTCATTATATAGGAGATTGAGTTGCAGCATTGCTTAAGGGAAACATTAGTAAAACTGCTATTTAAAAGAAATTAAAACATTAATTTAATCCATGAACTGTTTTTTGTAAGAAGAAAAAGTTTTTTGTGAAATCATTAACTTTCCGAGGAAGGAAGTCACATTTGTTATGTTTAGTATTTTTCAAAATTTGAATGGACTCTATGTTGAGTTCCATGTTCCAGATGTTCTTTATTCACACTGGAACTAGAAGGAAAGGAAATTACACTGTACAATCAAAACTAATGAGAAATTCTTGCACTGAGGGCACAAGGACCTTGTTTCAATAATCCAGATGTTTCCTTTTGCAGCTCAGAGCAAGATATTCAAAATATGAAAGTCTAGGAGTTTTCTTTTTATTCTTTCATAGGGTGTGGCCGTCACCAGCTAGGGCAGCATTTATTCCTCATCCCTTCTGAAGGAGGTGGTGAGCTGCCTGATTGAACCCCTGCAGGATATGTAGTGTAGGTACACCCACTGTGCTGTTAGGAAGGGAGTTGCAGGATTATGACCTAGTTTGCTCCAATTTAGAACCTCGGGTGGGGGAAGCTGGTGATGGGACAGAGAGAGTGAAGAAGCCAGATTTTCTTCTGGAACGAGTGGGAGTGGTATGGCTGTCATTAATCAGCCTTGACTACCTAATTCTGCTTTCTTGGATCAAGTTACCCCAGTATCATTATGCATATTACTGCAGTGCAGAAGTATGAGGTTATTGGTTGTAGCGACATAATTAGGAGCGAGCACTATAACCCCAGTAGTGCTCCATTGTCTGAAGCTTACTGTTTGTGTGTATAGAGGATAGATAACGATAAGGTTAAGTCGCCATAGTCCCAGATGACCATATGCTGCTTTCCTCTTTGAGGAAGAGAGCTGACTGGTGGTGATTTAACCTGAAGATCACCACACCTCAGGCAAGGTTGTGAAGCTGGAGCCTGCTTGAATAACCGCAGCTAATACAGGAATTGAACCTGTATGGCTTGCCTTGCTCTGCATTATGAACCAGCAGTCCAGCCAAGTGAGCTAAACACACCCTGGTATAGTGAATAGGCTAATTCCAATAACCCTCATTTACGCAAGTGTGACTCTTTGAATAGTAAACCTGCTTCCTCTTGGATCCATAAATGGGCAGAATTTTCCATTCTGAAGACTAAGTCTGATGGCAGGCAGGAAAGTCGCTGTGATTCCCGCTAGGCGTTGGGACTGTTGAACACCCGTGATCTTCCACTGGTCTGCTTATTAATCATGCATTCGCGAGGAGCTTGATGAACCTTGTGATGGCATGTCCAACCTTACCTCATGGGGTTGAAGGTCCTGGTGACATATTTAAAGAGTACCCAGAAAGACACTCACTTAATGCAGACCAGGAGCTCCAGTGTCCTTGCAGCCATGGCTCATACTGGAGAAGCTGGCAGATGTGAGAAACCCCATTCAGGGACATACGAGTGCACCTTCGCCATTGTACTATCTCCAGATAAGAGTGCTGTTGGCGATACATCCATAGTAGGCCAATTCTCGCAATTGCAGTGATCCATGTTTGCCAACATCGTGGCTCTCCTGGGGCATCGCTGTCTCTTGCTGCTCAAGCCCTGGCTCCTCCTAGCCTTGTGCCAACCTGCGATGGGCTATCCTTCTCATCTGGGTGAGAACCATTACCAAGGCAGCTGGGGTCCGGGTACGATCCCGACCCCACCTCACTGACCGTTTTCACATTCTCCCCATGTCTGCATGGGTCTCACCCCGACAACCCAAAGATGTGCAGAGTCAGTGATTGGCCACACTAAATTGCCCCTTAATTGGAAAGGTAAATAAATAAAAAGAGCGGTAGCTGAGAGGGACACCACTGGGCAGGGGGCTGAGTTTGAAAAACAATCTGCGAGTTGATCTCTGTGACCAGGATCGAGAGTCCCAAAGGTTTTGTTGACTACCTGGTGCTGGGTCCGGGATACCACGGGAATATAGAAAGTTCATTGGTTGGCAAGTTACTGCTAATTTGCATTATCTATTTTAAATTGCTTTCAGATTAAAGGTAAAAAGAAATATTTTACAGATCAAAAGGACTAAAAATCAGCGAGAAATTTAAACAAAAACAAATTAAAAACTAATTAAATAAAATTAATGAAAATTAATTAAAGGGCTGTACAGTAGCACATTGGTTAGCACTGTTGCTTCACAGCTCCAGGGTCCCAGGTTCGATCCCTGCTTGGGTCACTGCCTGTGCGGAGTCTCTACGTTCTCCCCATATCTGCGTGGGTTTCCTCCGGGTGCTCCGGTTTCCTCCCACAAGTCCCGAAAGACGGGCTGTTAGGTGAATTGGACATTCTAAATTCTCCCTCTGTGTACCCAAATGTGGTGACTATGCGATTTTCACAATAATTTCATTGCAGTGTTAATGTACCTACATTTGACAATAATAAAGATTATTAGTATTATTGCATTGAGATGCAGGGCCAGGTGATGTGTTGTACCTGCATGATGTGGGAGCTGATGGATTTATTTGGTTCCTAATTAACACATCTAAAGTAGGTGTTGGTTACTTGAGGAACTTCAGCTCAGAGTTGATGAAACGGAATCTGAGTTTTGGATGCTGTTACACATCAGGGAGGAGGAAAGCTACCTGGTCATTCTGTTTCAAGAGGCAGTCACACCACACTCACTGACTGCCTGAATCCGGCTGGTGGTCAGGGATAGGGGGATGTGACTATGAGTGAGGTAGTAGAGGAATCTGGGAGGTAGTGTTGCAAAAACCGGAGTCCTTGGCCTTGTCCAATAGCTTCGAGATTCTTGCTCCCTGTGTGGATGAAAATGGGGACTGTGGGAGGATGAGCAAACTGACCATAGCAGCGTGATACAGGGCACCATTCAAGTGGGGGGAGGGAAATGAAATGTAGTCATAATCGGGATAGTATAGTTAGGGGCATTGGCACTCTTCTCTGTAACCAGAATCGAGAGTCCCAAAGTTTGTGTTATCTACCTGGTGCTATGGTTCAAAATATTATATCTGGGCTATCCATGAACTTGGAGTGGGAGGGTAAAGATCCAGTTGTCGTGGTCCATGTAGGTACCAATGACATAGTTGGAACAAGGATAGAGATTCTGGTGAAGGAACCTAAGGTGAAGGGGCTAAATTAAAAAGCCAAACCAAAAAGGGAATAATCTTCAGATTACTAACTGAGCCATGAGCTAATTGGCACAGGACCAATCAGAGTTAAATGCATGGCTCAAAGGTTGATGTGGGAGAAATGGGTTTGAGTTCAAGAGACATTGGCACCAACACTGGGGAATGATCGAGCTGTTCCGATGGGACGCCTTTACCTGAATCAGAGTTCCGGCAAATCACATAACTAGGGTTGTAGATAGGGCTTTAAATTAAATAGTGGGGCGAGGGTTCAGTTGTATAGAACATTAGAAAACCAAAATTAAAGGAGAAGGTACGAGTTCAGGTTAATGATGAGGTGGATTGTTGCCAAGAAACAAAAGGAAGGGACAGAACATGTGAAAGCAATATTGTACCAAGGAATTAGACAGGAGTAGGGGAATGTGGGGCAGCATGGTGGTGCAGTGGTGTTAGTCTTGGCGGTACAGTGGTGCAGTGGTTATCACTGCTGTCTCACGACGCCAAGGACCCAGGTTCGATTACGGCCAGAGTCACTGACTGTGTGGAGTTTGCACATTCTCCCTGTGATTGTGTTGGTCTCATCCCCACAACCCAAAGATGTGCAGGGTAAGTGGATTGGCCATACTAAATTGCCCCTTAATTGGAAAAAATGAATTGGGTACTTGAAATTAAAAAGAAGAGTAGGGAAATGTAATAATAGAAGAAACTGAAAGGCTTTGTGTATGAATGCATGGAGCAGTCAGAGCAAAATTAATGAGTTAACAGGGCAAATAGAGACAAAGGGGTATGATTTGGTGGCAATTAGGTCGAGATTCTCCGCATATGCGGAGAGTCGTAAAGGCTGCCGTGAAACTGGCCGTGTTTCACGGCAGCCTTCACGCCCATTCCCGGGACCCGATTCTCCCCCCCCCCCCCCCCCCCCCCCCCCCAATTGGGGCTAGGAGTGGGACCCCGGGAATCACGGCGTCGCGGCCTTAACGACCCTCATTAAAGCCACGCGCCAAGATGACGTGCGTCTGGCGTCTGTATGACATCCGCCGCGCTTGCGCAGGTTGGAGCCGGCTCCAACCCATGCACGCGCGGGTGACATCATCACGCCATTGACGGAACCCGCGCATGCGCGGTTCCGCATTTCTCCACCGCCGCCCGACAAGATGTGGCGGCTTGCTCTTGTCGGGCGGCGGAGGGGAAATAGTGCGTCCCTTTTGGACGCAGGCCCAATGATCGATGGGCACCGACCGCGGGCCTGTCCCCTCCCGAGCACAACGGTGGTGCTCCCGCCCCAAACGGGCCTCTGGATACAGGTGTGTTTGCTGCCGTGAAAAAACGGGCGTAAAGGCCCGGCCGCTCGGCCCATCGGCCGCGGAGAATCGCCGCTCATCGTAAAAAATGGCGAGCGCCGATTCGTGATGTGGGTCGGGCAAGAGGGGGGGAGAATAGCGGGAGGGCGCAAAAAATGTCGGGAGGCCCTCGGCGTGGGCAGCGGTGAATTGCGCCCAGGGTTATAAGGAGACCGGATCTGGGAATTGAACATCCAAAAGTACTCAGTATTTTAGACGGATAGACAGAAAGGTAAAGGAGTTGTTGTAGCTTTGCTTGTGAAGGAAGGGATCAGTGCTATCGAGATAAATGATATAGGCACTGGGATCAAATCGTGGAATCTGACTGGGTAGAAATATGAAACAGAAAAGTAGATGTACAGTGGGCACAGTATAAGCCAGGAAATATGGGAGCTTGTACGAAAGATACAATAATAATCATGAGTGATTTTAATTTGCCCATAGACTGGATTGATAAAATTGGCAAGGGTAGCCTTGATGTAGAGTTCATTTAATGTATTAGAGATTGTTTCTTGGAGCAATATGTTGTGGAACCAACCAGGGAGCAAGTTATTCTGGATTTGGTATTTTGCAATGAGGAGGATAATTAATGATCTCGTAGTTAAGGATCCTCTAGGGAAGAGTGATCATAGCATTATCGAAATCAAAATACAGTTTGAAGACAAAAAACTGGAGCCCCACACTAGCATTCTGGAGTTAAACAAAGGTAATTACGTTGACATGAGGACAGATTTGGCCCTATGGACTGGGCCGGAAATCTAAAAGGCAGGACAGTTGTTGGCCAGTGGCAGTTATTCAAGGAGATATTCAATTTATCCAAACTAAAATATATTCCAGAGAGGAAGAAAGATTGTAACGGGGGACAAACATCCATGGCTGAGCAAGGATGTTAAAATAACATGAAGGCCAAAACTAAGGCATACCATATTGCAAACGTCAGTGGCAGCTGGAAGATGGACAAACTTTTAAAGATCAATAGAAGGTTACTAAAAAAGTGCAAAGGTAAATTATAAAAGAAAACTAGCGCAAAAATATAAAAAAGGATAGTAAAAGCTTCTATAAGTATATCAAAGGAAAAGAGTAGCTAAAATGAATGTTGGTCCCTTGGTGGATGAGACTGGGGAGTTAATAGTGGGGAATACTGCAATGACGCTGATGCAAAATCAATATTTTGCCTCAGTTTTCATGGTGGAGGACACTAGTGCCATTACAATAGCAACAGGTAACATTGAGATAATAGAAAGGGATGAACTCAGAAAAATCATCATCACTAGGGGACAAGTACCAAAAATATTATTGAGATTGAAGGAAGACAAGTCCCAGCACCTGATGGCCTACAACCTAGAGTCTGAAAGGAAGTGGCAGCAGAGATAGTATATCCATTGCTTCTCATATTCCAAAGTTCATTGGATGTGGGAAAGGTTCCAGTGGATTGGATAAATGCTAATGATAATCCCTTATTAAAAAAGCGAGGTAGGCAGAAAGTAGGAAATAAGAAATGAGTTAGTTTAACATCAATTGTTGGGAAATTGTTAGAATGCATTATTGAGGAAGTAATAACAGGGTACTTAGAATGTCAAAATGCAATCCATCGGAGTCAACATGGTTTTATGAAGGGTGAATCGTGTTTGACTAATTTGCTAGAGTTCAAGCCAAGTCGATACTGGGCGTCCTGTAGATGTAGTATATCTGGACTTACTGAAGGCACTTGATAAGGTGCCACATAGAAGGTTCATACACAAATTAAGATAACATGGGATTAGGGGTAATTTATTAGTTTGTATAAAACACTGGCTAACCTACAGAAGGCAGAGAGTCGGGATAAATGGGTCTTTCTCTGGTTGGTAAGACGTAACTACTCGGGTGCCACAGGGTTCGGTTCTCTGGCTCCAGCTAGTTACAATCTATGACTTGGATGTAGGGATAGAAGGTAGTACAGCCAAATTTGAAGATGGCACTAAAATAAATAGGATCGTAAGTTGCAATGAGAAAATAAAACATTTACAAATGGATATGGATAGTTAGGTGAACGGGCCAAAATTTGGCGGATGGAATTTAACAATGATATGTGTGAGGTTACCCATTTTGGTCGGAAATATGGAAAGGCAACTTATTATCTAAATGGAGAGGAACTTCAGAGTACTTTGATGAAGAGGGATCTGGGTGTCCTCGTGCCTGAATCTCTGAAAACTAGTATGCAGGTAAAGTGGATAATAAAGAAAGCAAATGGAATTTTGGTCTTTATAGCTAAAGGAATAGACTATAAAAGTAGGGAAGTGTTGCTGTAGCTGTACAAAGCATTGGTGAGACCACACCTGGAGTAGTGTGTACAGTTTTGTTCCCCTTATTTGAGGAGGGATGTAGTTGCATTAGAGGCAGTTCAGAGGATGTTCACTAGATTGATTCCAGAGATGAGGGGTTTGACTTCTGGAGTGAGATTGAGCAGTGTAAGCCTATACACTCACAAGTTGAGAGGAGATCTAATTGAGGTTTATAAGACGATAAAAGGTATGCAGGAGTGTGCGGGGAGCGGGGGAGGGGGGGCTGAGGATCCCTTTCCAGGTGAATTGAAGCTCTGGGGGAGTCCAGGGTCACATGAGAGGGCAAGAGATCGGGCGCCATTTTTAAATGACATCCTGATCTGCTTTTGTACTGAGGAATTACCGCCGAGTGGAGCTCCTGAATGCAGAAAATAGGATTCAGTGCGGCCTCATTGGGGAGTTCACCACTGAGGCCCTGAATCTACCCGAATGGGAACGGAGTCCTGTTTGATAGCGTGGGGTTTCTTGGTGCTCCGAGCGATGGGAAACACCTGGCTAAACAAGCTCGCCATGAGACTCTGTTCCCATTCGGGTAGATCGTGCTCAGTAGCATTTGTGAAAGAGTATGACAACCCCAGACCCTCGAGCATATTGTAATGGCACAATTTCAAGGGGAGACAACAGGGAGACAATTTCAGTATTTGTAGCAAGACTATATCAAATGTCTGCTCACTTTGAATTTGCCTCTTTATTAAGTGACACGTTGCCAATGGTTCGGTTTGTGGCATTAACAATCTCAATGTCCAAAGGAAACTCTCAGCACAAACAAAAATATTCCTGGATAAAGTGCTAGAGATAGCTCAAGCCATCAAATGTGCCGAAAAGGGTGATGCTGAGCTATAGTGCGTGCAGGAAGGCGAGGTGAATCATCTCTGGAGTGGAATGGCTGCTAGATGAGCACCCCGAGTGGCAAGCACAGAGGCTGAACAAAGATCTAAGAACAAAATTGTGGACCGAAGCATAAGAAAAGAATGGACCATCAGCCCAGGAGTGTGATGAGTGTTGCAGATGTGGGGGAGATCGCCCTCAGGATAAATGCCACTGCAAAGATTTTGTTTGCTTCAACTGTGACAGGAAGGGTCACATTCAAGTGCAGTGCTAAGACAGACAGGATGCATCCAGTTTTTAAAAAACACACTCTGACTCCAGTGCAAAAATACAATGATATTCTGAGAAAGAATCTGAGATTTACAGAACATAGATAGATTTATAAGTTAAGCATGGTTAAGTTGATGGTAGCCATGATGTGGAGATGCCGTTGTTGGACTGGGGTGAGCACAGTAAGAAGTCTTACAACACCAGGTTAAAGTCCAACAGGTTTGTTTCAAACACGAGCTTTCGGAGCGCAGCTCCTTCCTCAGGTGATTCACCTTGTGTTTGAAACAAACCTGTTGGACTTTAACCTGGTGTTGTAAGACTTCTTACCATGGTTAAGTTGAACAAGAAGGCTTCCATTGATAAAGTCCTTATGGTGAATGAGCAACCATTGAATATGGAGGTTGACACAGGAGCTTCTGCCACGGTGGTGGGTGAACAGATCTCCAAGTACCTATGAGGAGGAGCCCAACCCAATGTTAAGCAGGACAGTAGCCAAGTTAGCAATTTATTTGGGGAAACCCTAAGGTTATTAGGTCCCACAATTGGACTGGTGTCATATCAACACCTATCTGCTCAATTACCCATGGTTGCTGTGGAAGATCAGAAGCCAAGCATCAAGGATTGGAACTGGTTGTGACAGAGAAAGCTAAATTAGCTGGAAAACTTTAAAATAACCAATGGTACTTTTCAAGGGATTCAGTACAAGTATAAAGGCTGGGCTGGATAAGATTTTCACAGTAACATCATTGCAGTGTTAATGGAAGCCTACTTGTGACACTAATAAAGATTATTATTACAAGGGGTCAAGGTCAAAATCTATATGAACCCCCCCAAGTACACACCAAAATTCTTCAGAGCTCGGCCCATTCCATATGCTCTATATCAGAAAGTCGAGGCCAAATTGAAACGTTTGGACAAATTAGGAATCATAAGGCCAGTACAGTTCTCTGAATGGGCCCCTATTGTTCCCGTGGTAAAAGCTGATTGCACCATCAGGATCTGCAGAGATTGCAAACTCGCCATAAACTAAGTGGCCAAACCTGACAAAATCCTATCCGGAAGATTGGAGATCTTTACGTAAAACTGGCGGAGGGGCCTCACATATACAAAGCTCAACTTGAAGCATGCTTTTTTTAAAAAATATTTTTTATTGAAAAATTTTGAATTTATACAACAATAACGCACCTCAGTAAAATACCAAAAATAACAATAATATTAACAATCATAAACATTCGCCCCACCTCCATGAACAACACAGCATTTTAACAACAATGCAAATTAACACAATATAAAGTTACAGAATAGGCACTACCATAAGGAACACCCCCCCCCCCCCCCCCCCCCCCGGGTTGCTGCTGCTATTGACCAAGATACCTATCTTTGAGCCAGGAAGTCCAGGAAAGGCTGCCATCGTTTATAGAACCCTTGTATTGATCCTCTCAGAGCAAATTTGACCCTTTCCAGTTTTAAAAATCCCGCCATGTCACTGATCCAGGTCTCCACACTTGGGGGCCTTGCATCCTTCCACTGTAGCAGAATCCTTCGACGGGCTATTAGGGACGCAAAGGCCAGGATACCGGCCTCTTTCGCCTCCTGCACTCCCGGCTCTACCGCAACTCCAAAAATCGCGAGTCCCCACCCTGGTTTGACCCTGGATCCAACCACCCTCGACACCGTCTCCGCCACCCCCTTCCAGAATTCTTCCAGTGCTGGGCATGCCCAGAACATATGGGCGTGGTTCGCTGGACTCCCCGAACATCTGGTGCACCTATCCTCACCCCCAAAGAACCTACTCATCCTAGTCCCGGACATGTGGGCCCGGTGCAGCACCTTAAATTGGATGAGACTAAGCCTCGCACATGAGGAGGAAGAGTTGACTCTCTCCAAGGCATCCGCCCAAGTCCCGTCCTCTATCTGCTCCCTGAGTTCCTCCTCCCTTTTAGCCTTCAGCTCCTCCACTGACAACTCCTCCACCTCCTGCATTACCTTATAAATGTCAAACACCTTCCCCTCTCCGACCCACACCCCCGAAAGCACTCTGTCCATCGTCCCCTGCGAGGGCAGCAAAGGGAATCCCTCTACCTGTCGCCTAGCAAACGCCTTTACCTGCAGGTATCTGAACATGTTCCCTTGGGGAAGGCCAAATTTATCTTCCAGTTCCCCCAGGCCCGCAAACCTCCCGCCAATAAACAGGTCCCTCAATTTGCTGATGCCCGCCCTTTGCCACCCCCTAGATCCCCCATCCTTGTTCCCCAGGATGAACCGATGGTTGTCACCCAGTGGAGCCTCCATCGAGCCCCCTGTTTCCCCCCTATGCCGCCTCCACTGCCCCCAGATTCTTAGGGCCGCCACCACCACCGGGCTCGTGGTAAACCTCTTAGGAGAGAGCGGCAACGCCGTTACCATGGCACCCAGGCTCGTACCTCTACATGACGCCATCTCCATTCTTTTCCACGCCGCCCCTCCCCCCTCCATCACCCATTTACACACCATTGACACATTGGCCGCCCAATAGTACCTCAGAAGGTTGGGCAGCGCCAGCCCGCCTCTATCCCTCCCTCGCTCCAGGAACACCCTCTTCACTCTCGGAGTCCCA
Organism: Scyliorhinus canicula; assembly: GCF_902713615.1. NCBI lineage: Eukaryota > Metazoa > Chordata > Chondrichthyes > Carcharhiniformes > Scyliorhinidae > Scyliorhinus > Scyliorhinus canicula. Next base: position 59,295,948 of record NC_052160.1, on the reverse strand, counting down.
TGAGCCCACACAAAGCTCAAAATACTGCTAGTCACTCTCCTAAAGAAGGCCCTGGGGATAAAGATGGGCAGGCACTGAAAGCGGAACAAGAACCTCGGAAGCACCGTCATTTTGACGGACTGTACCCTCCCCGCCAACGATAATGGCAGCATGTCCCACCTCTTGAACTCCTCCTCCATCTGATCTACAAGTCTGGTGAAATTATGCTTGTCCCTGGCCACCTGCACCCCCAGGTACCTAAAGCTCTCCCCTGCCCGCCTAAGCGGGAGCCTACCAATTCCTTCCTCCTGGTCTCCAGGGTGCACCACAAACACCTCACTCTTGCCTAAATTTAATTTATAACCTGAAAAGGTCCCGAACTCAGCTAGCAACTCCATCACCCCCGGCATCCCTCCCACCGGGTCCGCCACATACAGTAACAGGTCATCGGCATACAACGACACCCTATGTTCCTCTCCACCTCGCACCAAACCCCTCCGCCTCTCTGAATCCCTCAACGCCATCGCCAGTGGCTCGATTGCCAGTGCAAACAACAAGGGGGACAGGGGGCAACACTGCCTGGTCCCTCGGTAAAGCCGGAAGTACTCCGACCTCCTCCTATTCGTGGCCACGCACGCCATCGGGGCCTCATATAGTAGCCTTACCCATCTAATGAACCCTTCACCAAATCCAAACCTCCCCAACACCTCCCATAGGTACCCCCACTCCACTCTATCGAAGGCCTTCTCCGCATCCAGCGCCACCACTATCTCTGCCTCCCCCTCAATCGCCAGCAACATGATGACATTCAACAATCTCCGCACATTCGTGTTCAGCTGCCTTCCCTTCACAAAACCTATCTGGTCCTCGTGCACAACCCCTGGCACACAGTCCTCTATCCTGGTGGCCAGGATTTTTGCCAGCACCTTAGCATCCACGTTGGGGAGAGATATGGGCCTGTATGAACCACACTGCTGGGGGTCCTTGTCCTTCTTTAAAATTAACGAGATCAGCGCCCGCGACATCGTCGGGGGCAAAGTCCCCCCTTCCCACGCTTCGTTGAGTGTCCGCACCAGCAAGGGGCCCACTAGGTCCACAAACCTTTTATAAAATTCCACCGGGAACCCATCCGGCCCCGGTGCCTTCCCTGACTGCATCTGCCCGATCCCCTTAACTAGCTCCTCCAGCTCAATCGGCGCACCCAACCCCTCCACCTTCTCCTCCTGCACCTTCGGGAAAGAAAGCCCGTCAAGGAATCTCTTCATTCCCCTCCTCCCCCCCGTTGGCTCCGACCGGTACAGTTCCCTGTAAAAGTCCTTGAAGATCTCATTCACCTCTACCCCCTTCCGCACCACATTCCCACTCTTATCACTCACTCCAGCAATTTCCTTAGCCGCATCCCGCTTGCGGAGCTGATGAGCCAGCATCCTACTCACCTTTTCACCATGTTTGTACACTGCCCCTTGTGCCTTCCTCCACTGTGCCTCCGCCTTTCTAGTGGTCAGCAAATCAAATTCAGCCTGCAGGCTGCGCCTCTCCCCCAACAGTCCCTCCTCTGGTGCCTCTGCATACCTCCTGTCCACCTCCAGCATCTTTCCCACCAGTCTATCCCTCTCACTCCTCTCCCTGTGTGCCCGGATGGATATCAGCTCCCCACGAATCACTGCCTTCAGGGCTTCCCGGACCATCCCCACCTGATCCTCCCCCGTATCATTCACCTCGAGGTACCCCTCAATACTTGCCCGGACCCTCCTACACACCTCCTCCTCCGCCAACAACCCCACATCCAGCCGCCACAACAGGCGCTGGTCCCGCACCTCCCCCATCTCCAACTCTATCCAATGCGGAGCGTGGTCGGAGATTGCAATGGCCGAATATTCGGCCTCCTCCACTCTCGGAATCAGTCCCCTACTCACCACGAAGAAATCTATCCGAGAGTAGACCCTATGTACGTGGGAGAAGAAAGAGTACTCGCATGCGCTCGGCCTCACAAACCTCCATGGATCCACCCCACCCATCTGGTCCATAAACCCTCTCAGTACCTTGGCCGCCGCCGGCCTCCTACCCATCCTAGAGCTGGACCGATCCAGTGAAGGATCCAACACCGTATTAAAGTCCCCCCCCCCCCCATGATCAGACCTCCCGCCTCCAGATCCGGGACCCGTCCCAACATACGCCTCATAAAGCTCGCATCATCCCAATTTGGGGCATACACACTATCCAGTACCACCTTCTCTCCTTGTAGCCTGCCCCTAACCATAACATACCGCCACCACCTCCGATGCCTCAAACAACGCATTTTTCCCCACCAGAATCGCCACTCCCCGGTTCTTCACATCCAACCCAGAGTGGAAAACCTGCCCCACCCATCCCTTCCTCAGGCGGACCTGGTCCGCCACCTTCAGGTGGGTCTCCTGAAGCATTGCCACATCTGCCTTTAGCCCCTTCAGATGAGCCAGTACCCTCGACCGCTTCACCGGCCCATTCAACCCTCTCGCATTCCAGGTGACCAACCAGATCAGAGGGTGTCCCGCCCCCCCCCTCCCCCGTCGACTAGCCATAGCCCGTCGACTGCCCGCCCCAGGCCAGCACCCCCTGCCCGACCCAGTCCCCACAGCGACAACACCTCACCTCTGTCCCCCCAGCCCCCACCAGCTCCTTCTTGACCCTACCAGCAGCAACCCGGTATTCCCCTTTCCCCCCCTCCCTTCCCCCCCAGTCTAGGAACCCTCCCAGCCGCGAACCGTCCTCCATTGTACTTCCGTGGGTCAGCTAACTTCTGCTGACCCCGTAAACTCCCGCCAATAACCCGACCCCTCCCAAAGTGGGATCATCCCCCAATCTATCCCTCCTCAAGCACCGCTCCAGCGCGGGGAAGAACCAGTTAAGGCCCCGCCTCCCCCGTCGCTGTCTCCGCCCCCCAGCCCCGCAGCGCGGGAAACCAGAGGAAAGCCCGCGCTTTCGCACTGCCCCACCACACCCTACTGACGCAGCTCCCAAATACCAGCCCCACTCCATACCCCCAACCCGACATAGAATACAACAAACCCCACCACCCTCCCCGCAAGATACACAACTCAAACAGTGCCCCACAGCAAAAAAAAACATAGCAGAACAACACCCCTGTAAATAACCATATCAAAATTGCAAAAGTACAAAAAAAAGAGAACACAGCAACAGCAGAATCCAGCAATAAAGTATTACAACCGACCCCGCAACCCCCAACCCCTAGTTCAAGTCCAGTTTCTCCGTCCGCAAGAGGGCCCACGCCTCCTCCGGGGAATCAAAATAATAATGCCGGTCCGAATATGTTACCCATAGGCGCGCGGGCTGCAACATTCCGAACTTTATCTTTTGCCTGTAAAGCACCTCTTTCGTCCGATTAAATCCGGACCGCCGCTTAGCCACCTCCGCACTCCAATCCTGGTAGATCCGTACTACCCCATTCTCCCACTTGCTGCTCTTCACCTTCTTGGCCCAGCGCAACACACACTCCCGATCACTGAACCGGTGGAACCTCACCAGCACCGCACGCGGGGGTTCATTCTCCTTAGGCCTCCTGGCCCCCACAAAGACCCGGCCCCCACTAGCGAGTTCAGCATTATAGCCACGTAGTTTGTCAGGTCCGAACCCTCCAGCCCCTCCGCAAGGCCCAAGATCCGCAGGTTTTTCCGCCTCATGCGGTGATCAAGTTCCTCGAAGCGTTCCTGCCACTTCTTGTGGAGTGCCTCGTGCCCCTCCACCTTACTCACGAGGACCACGGCCTCCTCCTCTCGTTCAGTGGCCTGCGTCTGCAACTCCTTGATGGCAGCACCCTGGGTGGTCTGAATCTCCGACAGCCTTCTGTTTGTTTCCTGCAGAGAGCTCAGTACCTCAGCCTTGAAGTCTGTGAAGCAGCGTAGATCAGTTTGTTGCTCCTGGGCCCACAGCCTCCAATCCTCTGGGGCTCCCCGGCGGCCATCTTGGATTCCTTCCCCCGTGTTTTCTGAGGAGCTGCTGCTGTTTTTTCCACCTTTCCACTCCGAGTTCGAGTCATGGACTGCGGGGAAAGTCGTTCAGCACACCTTCCCCCACCGGGAGACGTTGAAAAATTTCTGTTTTGGGCTCTGAAAAGAGCCGAAAGTCCGTTTAAAACGGGAGCTCCCAAATGTGTGGCTTCCTACGTCATCGCCGCCACCGGAAGTCACCCTTGAACCATGCTTACTTACAACTTGAGATAGAGAAAGATGCCAGAAAATATGCAACAATCAACACACACAAGGGACTGTTCCAGTATACAAGGTTTGCCTTTGGCATATTGGCTGCATGCGCTATCTTCCAATGAACGATGGAGAATTTGCTGCAAGGAATTCCAAAAGTTGTGGCGTACTTGGATGACATCCTGGTGACGAAGACTTCAGAGGAAGAACATCTGGCCAGCTTGGAGGAAGTCCTTAAGAGGTATAAGACTGAAAAGGGAAAAATGCACCTTTCAGGCCAACAAATTTACATATTTGGGGTTCAAAGTTTTTTTAAAAAGTATTTTTATTAAACATTTTTTAATGAATACAAAATAATAAAACAAAACAAAGAACCAAAAAACAGCAGCCATCCCCCAACAGCTGATGGTGACTAGCTCTTTAAAGAAAAGAATAAAAGGCTGCCATCTTTTATAAAACCCTTCCATTGCAACCCTTAACGTATACTTAATTTTCTCAAGAAGCAAAAACTCTCTAAGGTCTCCCAGGAACACTGAGTTATTGGGTGGAGAAACTGACCTCCTCCCTAGCAGAACCCCCTGCAAGCTATCGGCGAGGCGAATGCTAAGACACCTGTTCCCATTCCCATCTGCAGCTCTGGCCGGTCCGACACCTCAAGTATGGCCACTGGGGGACTGAGCTCCAATTCCATCCGTATAATCACTGACATGGTGCTGAAGAAGGAGACTCAAAATCTCGTCTGCTCAGGACACTCCCAGAGTATATGCACATGGTTTGCCAGGCCCCTCCCACAATGCTCACACTTAACTTGCACCCCCACAAATAACTAACTCATCCTAGTCCTAGTTAAGTGCGCCCGGTGCACTACCTTCAACTCTATCAACCTCAGTCTCGCACACAACGAAGTGGTGTTCACATTCTGCAAAGGGGGAGGGCGGGTGGGAGTCAAAGTTGATGCCAAAGGCCTATGCCTCTTAGAAGATAAGATGAAAACAATCAAAGGGGTTTCTGCAATGAAAAATAACGCAGAATTAAAATAATTTCTGGATACAGTCGGTTTATACCAAACTTAGCAACATTGGCTCCCATGCACCATGTCCTACAAAAATCAGCCCTGGCACTGGAAAGACCTGCATAAACAGGCCTTCGAACACATCAAATTGGCTTCACAATTGTCCAACTTACTCGTCCACTTTGACCCAGACAAACAGATTATCTTAACATGTGATGCTTCATCCTATGGGGCAGGAGCCGCCCTCTCACACAGAATGGAAGATGACCCATCGCTTTCACTTCCCAGATGTTGGACAAACCTGTTGGACTTTAACCTGGTGTTGTAAGACTTCTTACTCTGCTCACCCCAGTCCAACACCGGCATCGCCACATCATGGTTCCCAGATGTTAACCAATGCAGAAAGAAGATATTTGCAAATTGAAAAGGACGACCAGGCACTGGTGTCTGGTGTGAAGAAATTTCACCAATTTGTTTATAGTCACCGTTTTACCATCATTACTGATCACAAACCGTTATTGGCTTTATACCGCAAGATTAAGCCGATCCACCCATTGCTTCGACTAGCGTGCAGAGAGGAGTCTGCTTTTGGCTGCCTATGTAATGTTTATCAACATTGCCAGGGGTTCAGGTTCCCAATTCTGACGCTCTGAGTTGATTTCCTCAGAGTGTGGCTTCGCCCCTGGTTCCATAGAAAATTGCCCTAGCTTTAAATTTCTTGGATACCTTGCCCATATGATTATCAAATCATATTAAGAATTGGACTCAATTTGATCCACAGGGAGAACAAAATTTTCACAGTTATCCTGCCATTAGGAAATAGATTTTTGACCCCAGAAGTAGAAACTTCTGTAACGTTACAGTCTTTTAGACCCATTGCATTATTTACGTCATTGGTCAGTCCTGATTTAGAAGTAAAACTCTGTCGACACAGGCATCATATTTTAAAATAGATATTTACTGAAAGGAATGGCTCACAAACATTGCAGAGAAATACTTGAGATTTTGTTGTTCATTTAGCGGACTGCGTGTTATTTGACTTTGTCTCAGTTGGCTCAGATCAAGGATCGCATCACTGATGAAAGAACAATTTCAGCAAAATAGTAAACATTTTTAAAGGAAGCCACTATGGATATTTTAGAGGTCAACAGTTTAAAACAGGCCAGAATCCATAGATTTTGGAAAACAAGCTGAATTTTCCAATGATTTACCTTCCAAATCAATGTCAAGTCAATTCTGTCAAAACAGAGCTATTTTCCATAAACGTAAATGGGAATTTCTGGCAGTCAAAGCATTTATAATCATGGGAATTAGTAAATGGGTACATTCAACACTATTAGCATTGAAAACATTCCAATTTATTTGTCCATGAATAAATGGCTCATCAAATATCTAATGAGAAGGGAATGCACTTGTGAGGCCTCCCATTGGAAAGTTAATAAAATAAAAAATAACATAATGAAATCTAACCAGTGAAGAACTTATACTCTTTCGGGAATTGGCACAGGTTGCATGTCAGAAATAGAGGAAACATTCTAGTGTCTGCCTGGGAGAGGCCGAGCGCCAATCAGTCCGTGATCTAACCGGCCTGCTCCCATTGGTGGGTTCCAGATCCAGCCAAGACATGGCAAGACTCCAATTGTCGCCAATTACATAGAATTTACAGGGCAGAAGGAGGCCATTCGGCCCATCGAGTCTGTACCGGCTCCTGGAAAGAGCACCCTACCCAAGGTTAACACCTCCACCCTATCCCCATAACCCAGTAACCCCACCCAACACTAAGGGCAATTTTGGACACTAAGGGCAATTTATCACGGCCAATCCACCTAACCTGCACATCTTTGGACTGTGGGAGGAAACTGGAGCACCCGGAGGAAACCCACGCACACACGGGGAGGATGTGCAGACTCCACACAGACAGTGACCCAAGCCGGAATCGAACCTGGGACCCTGGAGCTGTGAAGCGATTGTGCTACCACAATGCTACCGTGCTGCCCACTCAATTAAGGGCAATCCACATCTCTACAATGAGATGGATGCCCTATCTAACAGCCTCCCGGGAACTTACCAGCTCCCGAGCAAGACGTCTCGTGGATGCCATTTAGAACTTGTCTGCACAAACTTGGACCAGGCGTAACAGCACTTTGGCCCCGGGGGGGGGGGGGGGGGGGGGGGGGTCTCCCAGGCCATTGGAGACCCCTGGGTGGTCAGGGCAGGGAAGCACCCTGGATCTCCCTCTGGCACCGAGGTATCTTGGCAGTGCCAGGGTGGCAGTGCCAATAGCTGGGGTCCTGAAGGGGGCTAATCCCATTAAAAGGGAGATGAGGAGGGGGGGGGGGGGTATGTAATGTAGGAGGAGTGAAGGGTGGGTATGAAAGGGCCTCCTAAGGGGTGGGTATTCTGAAAGGAGGGGGGAGGGGAAACTGAAAGGGGGATGGGGAAGCCTAAAAAGGATGGGCCCGTAGCAGGGTGTCTTCATTTGGGGGAGGTAATACCCATATATGTGGGGGTGACATTGCCCATGGGTGAGGGGTTGTGGGGACCCTCAAGCTCATTTAGAGATTGGGGCACCCTTTTAAAATGGCAGCCCGATCTCTGAGGAGCCAGTCTTACCAGCGGGGTCACTGTTAAGAAAATTTCTAAATGTAGGTTAATACCGGTGTGGATCTCACCGTAAGAGCCGCTGGGAAACACTCTGCCAAACCTGCCCGAAATTACACTTAGGTCATGATCTACCGGCTGCATTGTGCTCAAGTGACAGCGCGGCATGGTCAGTAGATACAGGGAAAGGCCCCCCGGCCGACATCATTGGCATGATAGCTGCAGCATCACAGAAACAACATGTGTTTATAGATAGGGCGCAATTCTCAGGACAAACTTCTATGTGTGGTAGCGAATGGGAATTACCGCGAGCTTCCCGACGCTCGGCCCATCGACACCGGCAAAGCAATTCAACGTTAATTGGTCCACTTAACGAGGCCTCACAGACTTCTCATCATAAATGAAGGCTCGGCAGCTGACTCGCTGGGACTGTGCTCGCCAGCCCCCAGCTCACAAGGTGGAGCTGCACTTGCTCAGCCAGCCCCAGCCAATCCGCAATAATGGTGCTGAGGAGACGAGCCTCAAGATTCGGAGATGCTGACCTGGGGAGACTGAAAGGCGCTGTGGAGGCCAGGAGGGTTTTGCTGTTCGCCTGAGGGTCTGGAGAGTCAGCCGCAAGGCAGCCTGTGCTGCCTGGGATGAGGTGGCGGCAGCTGTCAGCTCGGGTGACCAGGAGGGCTGGCCTCCAGTGCCTGAGGAAGATCAATGACGTATACCGGGCAGCACAAGTGAGTAGGCACCAACGCTCCTCCCAGCAAGGGAGCATCCACCCCCCAAATCCTCATGCGACCTCCAGCCCCCCTTTCAACCCCCCAACCCTTCCTTCACACACCCTTCTCCAACTATTGTGAACCAGGCGTGTAGCTAACGATGCCCTCTCTGTGTCTCCTCAGAAAAAGCTCTCCCATAGCCGACCCTCTGGCCGTGGACAGGTCACCGGAGCTCTGACCATCCCCTGGTGTCCGGATGTTGCAGTGTCCAGGCATCAAGGTTTGATTGGGACGTTGGGCAATGACTCCCATGCCACATGGCCTACCCACCCAAGGGAATCCACTTGGCTTGTGCGAAGTGCTCATTAACCATGATTGCCAATACCCTCTTAGCAATAGCCTTCAGCCACGCAGCCAGAGGCCTCAGCAGTCGGTGAGGCTTACGGGTGGTGATCGGGTAAGACGGACACGGACAGGGCTTGCCCCTGGAATGGGTACACACCATCGGTTGGCATGGTGGTGCCGTGACCGATTGCTTCCCGGTTGCTCACCCAATGCACGCCCGGCATGGCAGCCCACCCTTGCGAAGGGTCCCCCACCCCCAGCCGAGGGTGTCCCAGCGCCCACCGAGCGCTGGGGTGGGAAACTAGGCTCCCCTGTGCTCGTTGCCTGTGAGCAAAGATGGCTACTCACCTCCTCGGCTCCTCACAGAAGCCCTTCCCCCAGGTTCACATTTTTCAAAAGGAGTACTAACCGGTGCCAGCGTGACCACCTGCTGGGGAGGCCGCTGAACAACAGGAGGCCGTTGGGGTGGCTCTCGTTAATTGTATGGAAATGGGGCGTACGTGGTGATAATTGGTTTCTCGCCACATTACTGCGAGATCCTGATTTTGCCTACGGGAGCAGGCTGGTTGCATCACAAACTGGCGCCTGCCGCGGTTCTCGATTTGGCCTCCCCCGCTATTCACCAGCCTCATTACGCTTGTGTGAGAGCGCATTGAAGCCGGAGAATCATGCGCATAGTCTCTGTTGCCTTGAAAATCACCTTTTAAAAAAATAAAAATAAATTTAAAGTACCCAATTATGTTTTTCCAATTAAGGGGCCAGGGGTTGAACGTGGCCAATCCCCCTACCTTGCACACTTTGGGTCATGGGGGTGAGATCCACACAAACACAGGGAGAATGTGCAAACTCCACAGGGACAGTGACCTGGGACCGGGATCGAACCCGGCTCCTCGGCACTGTGAGGCAGCAGTGCTAACCACTGTGCCACCGTGCCATCCCTGACTTGAAAATCATCTTTGATAAATTTAACAAGTTGAACTCTGAACAAGCTGGTTCCAAACAGAACTTTATCATCTACATGGCAGCATATTGGTCAGGGTGACTACAGACGGAGAAATACTCTAACTAATATCCTGCACCAAATCAATGAACAAGGTTATATTCTTGTCCCAGGCCATCTCAACATTTCTTTGAATCCATAGAATCCCTACAGTACAGAAGGAGGCCATTTGGCCCATTGAGACTGCACCCTACCTAGGTCCATTCCCCCAGCCTATCCTTGTAAACCCTGTAGCCATCTGGGATGGCCACTTCCAGAATACAAAATGGATGATCGCAATGACTGTAGTGAAATATGGACAATGTTAAGAAAGCAAGCAGGCACAGAGCCTGTATGCATATTGGAGAAGGCAACTCCCAGATGAGACTGAAACTATAGATCAATTAACATATTGATGGCCCATCTCCGGGAACAAAGGAAAGACACTCAAACAACCGATGTAGCTCCAGACATCCTGGCGCCAGTTCCCCAAACTGAAAGCATAAACAAAGCAAGGCCAACAGCCACCTAGGACACACCCAGCCATCAGGGCACCCACCCCTTTATTGGTTAAGATCAATACCAGTGATCAATATGCAGCCCAATTAATTGGGGCCAAGTTCAAGGCCTGCCGAAAAGCGCGTGAAGCCCCTTCGGGTATAAGAAGAAACCCCCGAGAGAGAATCGCTCTCTTGGACTTGGCTCTCAAAGCGGAGAGACCCGTCCACCAGCTGCACCAGAAGCAAGTAGGTCCAAAGTCAACGCTCGCTATCGGACGGACGACCTTAGCTGTTCTCCTGTTACCTCTTCAAACCCAACAGCCTCAGATCCAAACAACGACCATTGTTCCTCTGACTGAGTGGGCACCCGAAGTTAAGTATAGATTTAGAGATAGTTTAGTTTGTAGTATTTTGTGCATGAGTAGATATTACTGTGTGTGTAAATAAATAGTATTGACTTTGAATTAACTAACTGGTGTATTGGCTCTTTGATCAGTATTCGGGTTTGAATCTTGTGGTGGTATCGAAAGATACCTGGCGACTCTAGAGCAAACATAATTAGGATTAAGGAAGGCGACCATATTGACTGCCATATTTATAACCAGATAAACAGAGCAACATTACTGGCGACATCTGACGGGACTCGACCTAGAAGTGGCCTAGTCACTCCGAGAGAACCCAAATTTGATTTAGAATCCAATTGGAAAAAGAAAAACCACAAGCATAAGACCAATACTGATCAAACCATCAAAATTCGGAAGTGTGTTATTTGCATGCGTACTAACAGGGAGATAAAGTAAACCTGAGAGATTTTGTTGCGTAAAAGTGTCAGGAGTTTTGTCGGCCAGAAAATAGCGTAAGCCGTACCTGTGTTTACATCACCACTTTATCACCCCCGTTTCCAAATTCAGTAGAGACCCCAGAGATAGCGAGAAAAATGGCAATGAAGGCAATGGAACGCCTTTTGAACCCCCAGGAATTTGAGGTCGCAGCGACCAGTAGAGTAGAACAGTGTCCCGTATGGGAAGAGGAAATCAAAAAGTACCTCAAAGGGAAAGGATGGCCCCTTTGGAGCGAATACTGCGCGAATGATGAAACAGGTCCCGGAAGTATTGGGCATACTTGGTGGGAGAATCTGACAGAGATCCATGAGAAGAGCTTAGGGAAGGCTTGCAAGCCGATGGCAATCAAGTCCTGCTTGGCACAACTGTGAGGCACAGAGGAGGTCGTTTGGGCGCTCTGTAGAGAGATTGAGGAAAGAGACAGGAATAATGAAGGAGATGTGAGCGAATATGAGAGAGAGAACAGGGAACTGAGAGGGCAGTTAGCGGCGAGGGACAAAGAGGTGGCTGATGCCAAGTGGGCACACCAATCTTGTCTCGCCCATTTGAGCAGTTTTCAGTCCCAATATGACAAAGCCTACCAAGACATGCAACGCGCAGTCTTGGTCAGACAGGAAATAGAACAACTAGTTGAGCAGTTACAAAAACAGTGCAACGATTTAAAAGTAGCCCTACGAGCACTCCACACTTCCACGACGGAACAAAGGCAGAGCTCGGTAGATCCTGCAAAGTGCCGGAAGCAAATTGCAGAACTGCAACCTCTGCTTTCTGTTCAGAATGGGTTCCAGAGCACGTTTGGACCCCAATTAGACCAAGAAAATGGCCCCGACTGGCAGGAGTTAAATGTGACTGCCCACAGATATGTACATGGCACATGTACACAGGACAAACCCCAGAAACAAAAAGCACCCCAACCCCCGACTGCACAGACAGAACACACCCCTATGAACCCTGTAACCACACAGCGCAGGGCCACAACAGAAGGAGACCCAGATTTCCTGTGCACGACCCCATTAACCATCACTCAATTAAGGGATGCGTGTGAGAAGATTAAACCGTTCCTACCCACATCGGACCCCCACCAGTTCTTTGCAAGAGTAAAACAGCAGGCGACCATGTACAGCCTGGATGAAAAAGAGCAAGTGAAGCTCACAATTTTAAGCCTCGACCCTTCAGTTGTGGCAGCCTTTCCCGACCCACAAAATGTAGGAGGAGGCACACGCCAAGAAATGCACACAGCGATCCTAGACGCGATCGGCTATAACAAAGGAGACCCCGTAGACGGCCTAAACAAGTGTAGGCAAAAGAAGACAGAGCACCCCACAGCGTTTGCTGGACGCTTGTGGATACATTTTACTGCAGTGTTCAGAGAGTTAGCACGCGCCCATTTGTCCCCAGATAATATGGCCAAATGTATCCGCATCCAAGTCTCTCATGCGACAGAAGCAGGACAGAGAGCTTGCGCAAATTACGACCCCTCAGACAAGGCCCACAACGAGAAATGGGTTTTGAAAAGATTGTCCCGCGCTTGGCAGCAGTCCATCCAAGGTAAATCAGCGTATGGTAAAGCAGAGGAAGAACAGGCAGACAGGCATCCAGTTAGGACGCACCAGAACCCCGCATGGGTAAATGAGGGAAGGAACAGCCCACAGCAGACTAAATCCCAGGAGTGTTATAATTGTGGCCAATTAGGACACTTCGCACGAGAGTGCAATGCACCCCAGAAGCAGCAGAGAAACCAGCAGACAGGCACCCTGAATAAGAATAGGGCAAAGCCAATTCACAGTGTTAGCACACGATCTGATACCCCAGACATGAACGGCACCGACTGACGGTGTTCGGACTCCCCAACTTGGGTCTGTGACACCCTTTGGGACAAATCCGGTAGACCGGTAGTGGCAGGCACAGTCCGGGGACACCCTGTGGAATTTCTTTGGGACACAGGAGGGTCCCGTTCCATGATAAATTCCTCCGCAATGTTTCAGCGAGACACATGGCCCACCACGGACACCATTACTCTCAGCGGTTTTACAGGGCACTTACAGCAGGGACACATCACAGCCCCTGTAGCCAATCAGATAGGGAACATTAAAACTAAGCACCCTGTAGTTACCTACCCCAGACAGCCGAACACATTTTAGGTATTGACTTCATGCGCTCCCACAATCTATCAGTCGATCCGGTAAATAAATGTGTGTGGAAAATGGCAAAGACAGCACGAGCCCCCGCCACGCTCACAGTTGGAGACTATGAAAATAGGATTAGCGCAATAGGAGACTTCAGGTTCGACCCTCGAGCCATTAGTCAGAACAAAGAAGTTAGGGAAGTCCTGCAGCGATATAAAGCAGCATTTGCACAGCACAAGCACGACTGTGGCAAGATCGCTGGTGAATATTACAGGTCCCGACCCCGGACCCCAAAAGCAGTACGGTTTTCCCCAAGAAGCAGAGGGAGAAATCTCAAACATTATACAGAGTCTGCTTGATCAAGGCGGACTCCAATCAGTAACCTCCACAAACAATGCACCAAATTTGGCCCATCAGGAAACCCCATGGAACATGGCGACTGACCATCGATTATCGGGCACTAAACAAAGTAACCCCAGTAGCAGCCCCCACCATAGCCACAAGTCCCAAGACCATGCTCAAACAGGGAATACAGTCAAACAAAATTTCGGTTTTGGACATTAGCAACGGCTTTTGGTCCATTCCATTGGATAAAGTGTGCCAATACCAATTTACATTCACATTCCAGGGACAGCAATTGATGAACTATTAGGACTCATACAACAAATTGGCTGTAAAGTGAACCCCAAGAAGTCCCCGATTTTACAGGAAAAGATGATTTACTTAGGAACAGTAATCACACATGGTAAACACGAGATCAAGCAGAAAAGAATCGACTCGATCGTCAAATTACACCTGCCCCATCTGGTCATTTCTAGGACTGGTTGGCTACTGTAGAAACCACATCAACAGTTTTGCCATAAAGGCAGAGCCCCTATCCGACCTTCTCAAGAAGCAAGCACCTTGGGAATGGCTTCCACAACACACGGACGCTGTGGATGCATTAAAAAGAGCCCTCAGCACAACCCCTGCGTAACAGGTCCCAGATCCACTCTCCCCATACGCAATTGAAGTTGCAAGCACCGACCGAACCCTTTCGGCTGCGCTCCTCCAAAAACGACATGATCGTTTAGGCCCCGTGGCATACGCCTCACGATTATTAGATCCAGTTGAGTAAGGATGTTCTGCCTGCGAAAGGCACCTGCTCGCAGTTTTTTAGGCAGTTCAATACTTCGCCTACATTACAGGACTCAACCCCATCACCATTTTAACTGAACACAACTCAAACAACACAACTCCTACTTGATGGTAGACTTAAGGATAGCACAGTCAGCCAAATCCACGCAGCCCGTTGGACCCTTCTCTTCCAGGGATGGGACATAACACTTAAGAGGGCAAAGACCCACACTTTCCTCGCTGACACTTTACACTACGCAGGCACCCCACATGAGTGTGAAATAGTAACCACAAGGCACAATACAGGACCCTTTGTACCAAAGTCAGCGCAGAAACCAGGTACTACACCCCAGAGACCCCAGCCCACAGACACAGGCGCGCCCCTTAAAATCTATGTGGATGGCTCCTCCACAGTTTTAAACGGCAAAAGGATTACCGGTTGTGGTATATATGCAGAGGATGCGCAGGGTGCGCCCTGGAAGAGATTTCATTAAAATTGCCAGGACATTTAGGCTCGCAGGCAGCAGAACTGGCAGCCATAGCGTATATTGTAGACCACCCCTACTCGTTCCCGACCCCAGCCGACATATATTCTGACAGTTTATATATCTGTAACAGTTTAACAGAATTCCTACCCCTGTGGGAAACTAGAGGATTTGTTTCCGCAGACAGAAAACCCCTACCCTCAGCCCCATTACTCCAGCATATTTTATGAACAGCCAAAGATAGGAAATATGGAATCATTAAAGTTCGTAGCCACAATTGTTCTTCCCCCCCGGTAACATTAAGGCAGACGCCCTAGCAAAGGCAGGTTCCAGACACGGTCACTTTTGGAACCCCCCCCGAGAGCGCCCCAGTACACACGGTTCAGGTCCCACAGACCAACATTCAGGATCTGTCACAGGCCCAAAAAGAAGATAAGAAGCTCAGGGAAGTTTTAAAAGGCAACTTCCCAGCCCCTTATGATAAGTATAAAAACGTGTTAACAACACATGACGGTGTGATTTTAAAAGACAGAATTTATGTAGTCCCCAGCCAGGACAGGAATCAGATTATTTGCCAATTCAATGACAACCATGGACATCAAGGCATAGAAGCCACCCTAGCCCACCTCAGACCTCTCTGCTGGTTGCCTGATTTAAAGACTAATGTTACACATTACATTGAGAATTGCTTGATCTGTGCCCAGAACAATCCAGACAGATACGCAAGGAAAGGTCAGCTTAGTCACACCCGTCCCGTTAATGGCCCCTGGACGAATTTACAAATCGATTATATAGGACCCCTACCCCCCTGCAGAAATGGTTTCAAGTATGTGTTGGTGGTCATCGACACCTTCACAAAATGGGTGGAAGCGTTTCCATCCAGACCAAACACAGCCAAAACGACAGCTAAAATCCTCACTCAGCACATCTTCACAAGATGGGGACTTCCATGCAGTATAGAGTCCAATCAAGGCTCCCATTTTACAGGGCGAGTGATGAAAACCGTCCTTACAATTTTCGACATCAAACAAAAATTCCATATTGCATACCACCCCCAAACAAGCGGCATTGTAGAAAGAATGAAGAGAACTTTAAAAGCGACCCTCAGAAAAATGGTGCAACAGCACAATAGCACCTGGGACACAGTTCTCTCATTTGCATTAATGTTCATACGAAACACGGTATCCACATCCACAGGATACACCCCCCACCCCATGACCGGACGCCCCATGAAAGGAACAGAATATTTATTAGGACTGGATTTGCACAGCCCCGCAGTCACTGCCCTCACCCATGAGAAAGCAGTTCAACAAATTATCGAAAATATAAAGGCAGCCCAGCTCGCAGCAGCTGTTAGGCTTGGGACACGCAAGAAGCAAAGCAAAGTTTGCTTTGACAAGACAGTACATGACATAGAATTTGTAGTAAGGCAGCAGGTCATGCTAGCCCTATACAATCCCAGTTCATTCCTTTCCCCCAAATTTACCGGACCGTACTCCATCTCTGATAAAGTCAGCCCCTCTGTATATAAAATCACATATCCTAATGGCAAGTCTGCATGGTTTCACATAAACCAGCTGGAGGCTTATGGCTCGCAGAACAACCATTCACACCACATCTCACTCGCAGCAGCAGATGAACACGCCCCGCCCACGAGTGACCTTTTCCTACCCTCCGTCAACCTGTCCAGCCCATCCTCAGACACGACTCCGAATCAACCTCCAGAGGCATGACTCCGCCTCTCCCTTCCTCCAACCTACAGCGACAGCGATAGCGACAGCCCCAGCACACCACGCTACGAGTGCACCCCTGCACCAGGCCCCACTCGCAGCGACTCCGAACATGATTACAGCGACCTCTTCAAAATAACGTAAATTAAAGCCCCTGATCCAGACCCACCGCCCGACTATTCTGGATTAACCCCTAGCAGCTCCAACCTCGATACAAAATACTGGCACCAAGACAATTCATTCAGGCTCATCCGGAATGATGAGATGGACCCCAATTCGCCCCAAGCAGCTTTAGCACGACTACTCCAGTCAAGAGTATGGCAACCTGGAGAAGATGATGACTTAGAATCTGACTCCCACCAAATGAATCCCTTTGGGACTCTGTTCGCTTTAGAGAACTGAGGTGTCCAGATGATGGCAAAAAGGAACCGATGGATATTTACGGTGTCCTTTCTGATGGAACCTGCATGATTTTGTTATGTTAGTTGGTTGTTTTAAATGTTTGTTACTGTCAATGTTGAATGTTGTTTGTTCACTTAATGTTTTCATGGCCCCACACCGCCACTCCTTTAACGCACACTGACAGTTAAAGGAACAATTTTGTCCGTAGACAACCATTCATAACTGCTCTTCTGCTTCGAAGGCAGGAGATAGGATAAATGCAACCCCCACGACGACCACACTCTTAGCGTTCTTGTCCAGTCACTCAGGCAGTGGAGTAATGGCACCGGTCTCCGCCCTGCCTGAGGACACCCTGGTCAGCTACGCTCGGGTAGAGCACATATGGCACTGGTCACCATCCTACCCGGGGATTCCACCCATTCTTACCCGCCGCGGCCCATACGCAGCCCATTTTGGCACTCTTATTTCTAAACTCTTCTGTTTGTTTATGGCGGCCCTTAGTTTGCTTCCAAATGCTATTTACATCCTCAAACACTGAGATGGTACATCGCACAGGCTGCGAGAGGACTCGCACTGTGTCGGTTTTTTTTTAAATGAGGGAGTCACAGATGGTGCCCAATTATAATGGGTTATTGGCAATAAAAGGACAGACAGACAGACATACGAGATCTTAAACAAGATAATAACAGAAATTATGCTTGTGTCCATAGAACTCCGGAACCACAGAAGCCTCAAGAAGACGAAAGAAGAAAAGATGAAAACAACCATCATGCTCTGCAGTTGGATCTTAGCGGGATCCCTCCACCAGCTACTGCCCTGACCCCTACCACGCAGGCTGTGAATGTTTCCAACCCCTGCCATACACTGTACCCCGAGATAGTAACCGGCACACCAACCTGGTGTGACAAGTTCATAACTTGGTATTCCCTGTCCTACGTTGTGGAATCACTGTTAGTACTTGCGATACTCTGCAGTGTCGTTCAGACCCTAAGACTCAGGAAATGGCGGAGGAAAGCCTCCCGCACTCCGGTATACACATTCAGATCCCCTATTTTCGGACTTCAACAAACCCCGCAACCCCTTTAAGTGAATTAAAGTGCATCCGTTTTTTTTGTGTGTTTGTTTGTTTAAATTTAAAAATTGTGAATCTCTGTGTTTGACTGCCAAGCCAGAGAGACCTGTGTTGCTGCTATTGTACAGTTTAAAATGTTCTATATATTTTTTGACTGAGTAAGGATAGTTTAGTTAAGGATAGTTAGAGGTTCCAGTTTTTTAAATTTTGTAATGCATGCCTGAATGTCATAGCGCCCCATAGAATTTTATAATGATGTATGTACATAAAGTACTTTAGGTAAAAGCTTCAGTTCATAGGACAGAGTAGTGTAGGGCCTGTCCTTACTTATGGGTGCCCGACTTAGGAGGAGAACGAAGATGATGCAGTAATATGATCCTTCACGCTTTGCGTTGAGGATAACAAGGAGGGAGTGCAGCCATCTGGGATGGCCACTTCTAGAATACAAAATGGATGATCGCAATGACTGTTGGGAAATATGGACAATGTTAAGAAAGCAAGCAGGCAAAGAGCCTGCATGCATATTGGAGAAGGCAACTCCCAGATGAGACTGAAACTGTAGGTCAATTAACATATTGATGGCCCATCTCCGGGAACAAAGGAAAGACACTCAAGCAACCGATCTAGCTCCAGACATCCCGGCGCCAGTTCCCCAAACCGAAAGCGTAAACAAAGCAAGGCCAACAGCCACCTAGGACACACCCAGCCGTCAGGGCACCCACCCCTTTACTGGTTAAGATCAATACCAGTGATCAAGATGCGTCCCAATTAAGTGGGGCCACGTTCAAGGCCTGCCCAAAAGTGCGCGAAGCCCCTTCGGGTATAAGAAGAAACCCCCGAGAGAGAATCGCTCTCTTGGACTAGGCTCTCGAAGCGGAGAGACCCGTCCACCAGCTGCACCAGAAGCAAGTAGGTCCAAAGTCAACGCTCGCTATCAGATGGATGACCTTAGCTGTTCTCCTGTTACCTCTTCAAACCCAACAGCCTCAGATCCGAACAACGGCCATTGTTCCTCTGACTGAGTGGGCCTCCGAAGTTAAGTATAGTGTTAGAGATATAGTTTAGTTTGTAGTACTTTGTGCATGAGTAGATATTACTGTGTGTGTAAATAAATAGTATTGACTTTGAACTAACAAACTGGTGTATTGGCTCTTTGATCAGTATTCGGGTTTGAACCTTGTGGCGGTATTGAAAGATACCTGCCGACTCTAGAACAAACGTAATTAGGATTAAGGAAGGCGACCATGTTGACTGCCATATTTATAACCAGATAAACAGAGCAACAACCCACGTAACCTGCACATCTTTGGATTGTGGGAGGAAACCAGACCAACTGAAGGAAACCACACAGACACGGGGAGAACGTGCAAACTCCACACAGTCACCCAAGGCTGGAATCAAACCCGTATCCCTGGCGCAGTGAGGCAGCAGTGCTAACCATTGTGCCACCTTGCCGCCATTTTTGAACCGATGGCAAACTTTTCAAATGAAGACACCAAGCAACGATGAAAATCGATGGGGACACCAAGCATGAGTTGCTCTTTTCTGATAACTTGGTTGTTTCAATAACCTATTTCCAAACCATCAGAGAACATTGGCTGCAACGTGGAACAACTTCAGCTGAGAAAAAAGACTCAGGCTCCAATCTGCATTAGGATCTCATTGGAGAAACATTTACGCCATGCAGAAGTACCTGCTAACATATCCACCAGGGCCCAGACTCGGCTGCTATTGTGCAAACTTGCATCCTGCTTTACTGCATGAAACAACGATAATGCAGTGCCACCAATGACTTGCAACAAAATGAGTTTGTAATTGATAGTGCTTATAAATGTAAGAAGAACGCATTATGCACCGATACCCAAATTGTTTCTCTCAATATTTTCCAAAATTTCATTTGTGATAAGTTTCAAACTTTCCTCAGATTCTCCTTCCAGCAAAACACTTAACAGAAAAAATAGACACTGTTGGGCTGCAAGAAATAACCGCAGAACACACACTTCATTCTGCAATTAAATACTTTGCAAGATTAAAATCATATTCAGCATTAACCAAGCTAGATCATTGGTCTCTTTACCACCCCCTAAAAGGACATTTAGCATAGCATAGAATTCCCAAGAAACAGGCTGTTAATTGATTCCCCCCAAGGGTTGGAACACAATCCAATCAGAGTTGAACTAATAACTTCTGAAGTTGTTTACCAAATCTTTTTTTAACAGTTGCTTCTTGCCCATGAGAATGGGTAATGTATAAAAAGGGATTACAGACAGCAGCACATGTTTCAACTGCTGATGGGGGTGCGGTGTTGGGTGAGATGGTGGTGTAATGTCACTGGGTTAGGAGTCTGAAGGCTAATGTTCTGAGGGCATGGTTCAATCACACAGTGGCAGTTTTTTAAATCCAATTTGTAAATTAATCAGTTCCCTTCAATAATAAATCAGGAATTGAGAGCGCGTCTCAGTATCGGTGACCCTGGAAATCATCAGTGGTCTTAAAAACTCATCTGGCTCACTCACGTCCTTTAAGGAAGGATTACTGCCGTCCTTACCCAGTCTGACCTACATGCCTGTCGACCGATCCCACAGCAATGTGGTTAACTCTGAAATGGCCTAGCAAATGACTCAATTACATAGAACATAGAACAGTACAGCACAGAACAGGCCCTTCGGCCCTCGATGTTGTGCCGAGCAATGATCACCCTACTCAAACCCACGTATCCACCCTATACCCGTAACCCAACAACTCCCCTAATTGTAGCAATTAGGGATGAACAACAAATGCTGGCCTTGCCAGTGATGTCCACATTCTATGAAAGAATGAAAAAAGGCTATTTGAAGTTTCTGCATTCATTTTATGTTTATCCCAGTGTAAGCTAACAATTTGAAGCATTTAGTGCTAGCTCCATAATCAAAGGAACGTTCTGCTGCGTTATTGAGATTTTAAATGCTGGGTGAATGATAAATGTACATCAGAATTATTCAATCTTGCCTTGATATTCTGTCACGTGTTTATGGATTGTGTCTAAGCGTCACATATTACCAACCTGTGAAGGTGGCAGGACTAACTGATGAGGCAGTTAAGAAAAGCCAATGGGTCTGAATCTTGCACTCGTTGAATGTGCCTAAGCGGAAGGCTTGGAAACGGGTTTGATATGCGCTTCCGGCCGTGATCGGCTCCCAAAAGTGATTTCATGCTGGCTGGCCAATGAATGAGCAACCAGCATACATTGCGTGCTGAAAAAGGCTCAGCACTGCTGGGGTTGGCTGGGGGAGGACAGGCACCTAGTAAAGTGGGGGTGTAAATTGGCACTTCAAACAAGCTCCCTGAAGACAGCTGCAGACCTGTAAAAGTTAAATAAGATCATTAAAATGTGCCTTACAGCACAATGAAGCACCTGATAGGAGAACTCGAAAAACCTATGTGACATTATGGGAATTTTTCAGAATACAAAGGGTTAATGTCATATCATAATTAATCACTAGATGGAGCTACATACAGAACTATATAAAGCGCTGACTCAGAGGCTTCTGGGAGAAAGCTGGAGAGGAGAACAGAAGAGCAATGAGAGAAATGGGAGTACAGTTATGGATAGAGTACAGAGACTAGTGTTAGTACAGTGTAGATTACTAGATTATTGTTTATTATAAGAGTAAATGGTCGAGCTTTAATAAGCAGTGAAAATAAATGTTAGCATTGCTAATGAACTTAGCTTCTGTGGTCTTTGTGAACACTACAACATCCATCCTAATATCAGAATCACAAAGAACAACACAGTCTAAGCCCCAAGACATCTTTTTTAATGATATTTTATCCCGGACATTTCATCCTGTATATAATTACCACAGGAGTCCCGAGAAGGTCAAACCATAAAGGTTTATTAAGTCGAAGAAAACCAAGACCGCAATGCGGCATACAGTACATCATTCCCAGCCGGGAATATCGATCTGCTGCTTTCAATTCTGGACGGATTTAAGTGCCTGGTTCATGGGTCCCAACTGCGTGGCATCCGCCCCTCAGTGGGGGAGCTCGGATTCTGTGAGTTCCACAAGGAGTTCAATTGGATCATCCCCGAGGGCCTTATGAGGGTTATTTGATCGGCCTGGATCGAGGCTGCAGCAAAAACGTGAAGGTCGCCTGGCCGATTCGCCTGTCCGTAAACTGTAAAGTGGATGGGCCACGTAAAATCACTTTCAAGTGACTCTTTATTGAGCTTAATTACCCACTTAATTGTCAGTGGATGTGCTTTCGACTGCCATGCGCACCCATTGAGCAAAATATGGTGCAGCACGGTAGCATTGTGGATAGCACAATGGCTTCACAGCTCCAGGGACCCAGGTTCGATTCCGGTTTGGGTCACTGTCTGTGCGGAGTCTGCACATCCTCCCCGTGTGTGCGTGGGTTTCCTCCGGGTGCTCCGGTTTCCTCCCACAGTCCAAAGCTGTGCAGGTTAGGTGGATTGGCCATGATAAATTGCCCTTAGTATCCAAAATTGCCCTTAGTGTTGGGTGGGGTTACTGGGTTATGGGGAAAGGGTGGAGGTGTTGACCTTGGGTAGCGTGCTCTTTCCAAGAGCAGGTGCAGACTCGATGGGCCGAGTGGCCTCCTTCTGCACTGTAAATGCTATGAAATAGGGACTTCTAGTGGCAACGTGTATGAGGAGGTCATGCATTAAGTAGCTCCCTCCAGTGTACTTGTTTTCTGGCCCTTTTGCCTGGTTCCCGGGATTCTCTGGTGGACAATCTCTTCTGACAAGAAAGTAGATAGATCCTTGTGTTGAAATATGTCAAAGAAGACCACAACAAGGACGTATGCAGCTGGCACTGCTGCCTCATGGCGCCGACAACCCAGGTTCTATCCTGGCCCCGGGTCACTGTCTGTGTGGCGTTTGCACATTCTCCCCGTGACTGCGTGGGTCTCACTCCCACAACCCAAAGATGTACAGGGTGGGTGGAATGGTCACACTAAATTGTCCCTTAATTGTAAAAAAATTGGGTACACTAAATTTATATTTAAAAAAAGATGTATGCGTCTGGAAATTCTTCAATGACTCTGAGGCTTTGCGTTGAGGGAAGATGGCAGTGGAGGGTCAGGCAATCAGGGCCACTCTGATCACGGCAGATATGCTAACGGGGGTACTGGCCATCGTGTTCAAAAACAATTTGAGAAGCATTTTGAGATGCAATGCAGAGTGATGTTCAAAACTTTACGTAAGTTGATTGAGGAGGCCCTGGGTCCTGTTCGTGAGACGTTGGAAAGGACTTTGAAGGTTGTAAAGGAACATGGCGAGCTGTTGAAAGTGGTGGAAGAGGCTTTGTCGAGTCACAGTGATCAAATTGCCTCGTTGGAGGCTGAGATCTTGGTGGTGGCGGAAAAGAACAAGAATCTGAGGGCAAAGGTAGATGACTTGGAGAATCGGTCGTGGAGCCAAAACCTCAGGGTCGTTGGAGTACCGCAGGGCAGGGAGGGCCTGAATCCAACTGCATGTATTTTGCAGATGTTTGGTTAGTTGGTGGAGATGGGGGTACTGGCGTCCCCTCCAGAGTTTGGCAGGGCCCATTGAACATTCCGGAGAAGCCTTGGCCGAATGAGCCACCAAAAGCAGTAATAGCCAGATTCCACAGCTTCCAGGAGAAGGCGCGGGCCCTGAAGTGTGGCAAGGAGAATTGTGACCTGAGATGGGAAGGAAGCAATGTTCGAATATACCAGGATGTCCGTGCGGTCTTTATCATAGAATTTACAGTGCAGAAGGAGGCCATTCGGCCCATCGAGTCTGCACCGGCTCTTGGAAAGAGCACCCTACCAAGGTCACAACCTCCACCCTATCCCAATAACCCAGTAACCCCACCCAACACTAAGGGCAATTTTGGACACTAAGGGCAATTTAGCATGGCCAATCCACCTAACCCGCACATCTTTGGACTGTGGGAGGAAACCGGAGCACCCGGAGGAAACCCACGCACACACGGGGAGGATGTGCAGACTCCGCACAGACAGTGACCCAAGCCGGAATCGAACCTGGGACCCTGGAGCTGTGAGGCCATTGTGCTATCCACAATGCTACTGTGCTTTAATAAGGCTAAAGTGGCTTTGCACAAGAGAGGAGTGAGGTTTGGAGTGGTGTACCCTGCGGGGCTGCATGTTACCTTCGGGTCAAAGGGCCATTATTCCCATACTCCGGAGGAGGCAAAAGCTTTTGTTGCAGAGCATGGACTGGGTCGAGTTAAACGTACTCTGTGTGGACTTGTTATGGTTCCTTACGGGAGGGGGTTTAGGGGAATTTTGTATTCTGTATTTTGTATGTACTTGTTATTATTTCTTTGTTTTTGGGTTGGATGGGGTTGTTTTGTACAAGTTATATGGTGGGGGTGGGGTGGGGGGAGGATATCTGTCTTGTGGGATTTTGTTTAACGCAATATTTCTCTTATATTTGGAAATATATGGCTCCCGGATGAAATGAAATGAATGAAAATCACTTATTGTCACGAGTAGGCTTCAATGAAGTTACTGTGAAAAGCCCCTAGTCGCCACATTCCGGCACCTGTCCGGGGAGGTTGGTATGGGAATCGAACCGTGCTGCTGGCCTGCTTGGTCTGCTTTAAAAGCCAGCGATTTAGCCTTGTGAGCTAAACCAGCCCCTGGATGGAAGGTACTTTTGGGAGGGGTGCTGAATTTTTTGTTATATTTCGGTAGTCGGGACGGGTAGAGTCACCCTTTTCTCTTTTTTGGCCCTAAGGAAGGGCTACCTCGCTGGCATTAAAGGATTAGCTAGAAAACAGGAGTAAAGTGGGAGGAGAGGCTGCGGCCTATGGACTGGTTTTAGTAGTTCAGCCGAGCACTTTTGTTTGACTGGGGGCTGGGGTTGGTTAGGAGGTGGTACTGTTCTCTGGAAAGTGATCAATATGGATGTTTGGGTGGGATTTGGTTTGGGGGGTTGGAGGAGGAGGGTTAGTTTTCTGAAGGCGATCATGGGATTGTCTTTGTTTTATTGTTTGGGTTGGTTTGGTGGCCATCTTGGATGGGCCTTGGGCCTACATCCTCTGGACAGGCGAGTGATAAGCCTTTACGGTGGAAATGGCTGACTCCAGGATGTGGGGGGTGGGAGGTGCCCGATACGGTTGGCCATCTGGAATTTAAGGGGATGGGGGGGAGAGTTCTCTCTCACCTAAAGAATCTGAGGGCTCATGTGGTGTTTTTGCAAGAGACCCATTTGCAGGTGGGGATCAGACCAGATTGTGGAAGCGGTGGGTGAGCCAAGTCTTTCGCTTGGACTTCCACGGGGGGGGGGGGGGGGGGGGGGGTTAATTTTAATAAGTGTTATAACCTTCCCGAATTCTATTGGCTGGGGCCAATTGGTTACCCCATGAACTTTTATAGGGGCCAATCAAGTAAATATACTAACAGAAACAAACTCAGGGACAAATTAAAAGGGAGCACTCCTGGTAGGGGCTCCGGCCAAACAAAACAAAGAGCAACGGAAACTTGTCAAACATCAAATCAAAATGTTATTAAAAGGGTCGATAAGGCACTCCAACCCCTGTGGTGCCCATTGGGCACGGGAGTTGGTTATCCCATGACTGTTGAGGAATATTAGCTCCCCCAATGGGGGGGGGGGGGGGGGGAGAGAGGGGGGTAGGGGGGGAGGGAGGGAGGGGGGGGGGGGGGGGGAGGGAGGGGGGGGGGTAGGGCACTCGTTCACCTTTCAGCTGTATAAATAGAGTTGGCTAGTGTGGTACCAGCTAGAGAGAGAGAACCAGTAGTAGACTACTGGTGCTTTATAAATATTGTTGTAAATAGAAGTTACTTTCTGGTTGACTGTACAAACTCATGCTGGACTCTTCGTGGCCCTCACAGCAATCAACAAACGGGTTTGTTTTTTGGCAAACAAGGTAGTGGCAGACACATATGGTAGGTAAGTGATGGTAAGGTTGGTGATATTAGTTAACATGTATGCCTGGAGGTGGACCGCAGGTACTTGTGCAACCCTACCCTGGAGCTCCTGGTAAGCAGGAAAACACTGCAGACACAGTTTGATCTGTTGTTTATGGGGAAGGCGGTGAGACAGTTACGGCGTTCAAAGGGGATCTTTTATGAGTATTTTTGGGGAGAAGACCAGCTGCCTGTTAGCTGAGGCAGCATGTGACTTCCCGGGAGACTATTCAGGTTAGGGATTCGAGTGGGAGTTTGGTTTCCGCCCCAGAAAAGGTTAATGTGGCATTTGAGACTTGCCGGGGTTGCAGGTGGAAGTGAAGGCAGATGTCCTTGCCTTCGGCTTGATGATTGCCCAGAGGTGGGTTCCGTTGGGGTGGAGATCCTCTTCTCCGCCCAGCGCCTCGGTATGGTTGGGGGACCTAATGGAATTCTTGTACTTGGAGAAATTCAAGTACACAGTCAGGGGGTCATTTGACGTGTGCTACTGGAGATGGCAGCCATTCATTACCTACTTTAAGGAATTAATCACCGTCAGTTGCTGGGGGCCAGGGTGGGTCTGGGGTTGTTTTGTTTGTTTTGTTGGGTGTAGTATTTATCTTGGCGGATAGAGTGGGTACAGTTGGTTGATGTTTTTGTTATGTGGGTTTTGTGTATCATCTACTGTGGAGAATATGGGGTTTGTTGTAAAATCTGTTGTAAAAGTGGAAACTCTTCAATAAAAATTCTTCCTTTGAAAGGAATGTGGTACAAGTAAGCTGACGTTGAGATGTGCACCCAAAGCCTTCTCATGCGATTCCACACACTTCAAAGATTTCATTCTTTTGAACTGGGTTAGTTTAATTTTCTTTGCAGGACCAGTGATAAAAGAAAGGGGACTGGATTCTCCGCTGCCGGCATTCTCCGTTTTGCCGGCAGCCCGGGGATTTCCTGACAGCGTGGGGCTGCCCACAATGGGAAACCTCATTGGCCGGCTGGCAAGACAGAGAATCCCAAGGGCACGCTGCACCAGGGTGGGACAGTGAATCTGGCCCAGAACTCTCAGGTCCCTCAGCTGCGTGTATCTCGGCTGCGCACCATTTGCCGAGGGCAAGGATCTATCTTCCCACCGCTTGTCAAAGGGTTTCCCATTGAAACCACCCCACGCTGCCGCGAAACCCATGGGCAGGCTTGGGCCACCAGCGGGAAAAATGAATCCCGATGACTGGAAAATTCCGAGCAATGTGTTTGAATTCAGGATATTATTTAAATTACCAGAGGTTTAATATTTTTGTAATGATTTTAAAGTAATTCCCATTGCTATTGCTTGGCTCCTGAGGAATGTATATATTAGATATTGGGTGTGCGGCTCTGGAAATACTTGGTGGCACAGCAGTTGTGTGGGGGTGGCGTGGGTTGTCTGAGAAGGCATGGGGTCATGATGTGAAGGCATGGGGTCATGATGTGAAGGAATGGGGTGACATGGTTGATCTGAGGGATCATGGGATGGTATGGTGTTAGTTGGGGGTTTGAAGGTGAGGATTAAATGATGTTTGGAGCTGGGCTGTTGTGTTGGCTAGCCCGTCCACCATTTTCATTGTGCCAAAGAGGCTGCACCAACACGTCTATTAATCTGGATCAAAATTAGAAAAGATTGAGGGAATAAAATGATGGAGACAAACAGGGAAACCATAAGGAGCAACCATTTTACACAAAGAATTAACAGAGGGTGCAAGGCAGCTGTAAAAGTCCAAATTATAAATTTGGATTGATGGCATGGTAGCACAGTGGTTAGCACTGCTGACTCGCTGCTCCAGGGACCCGAATTCAATTCCAGCCTTGGGTGACTGTCTGCGTGGAGTTTGCACGTTCTGCCCGTGTCTGCGTGGGTTTCCTTCGGGTGCTCCAGTTTCCTCCCACAGTCCAAAGATGTGCAGATTAGGTGGATTGGCCACGGTAAAATTACCATTAGTGTCCAAAGATGTGCAGGCTAGGTGGGGTTGCAGGGTTAGGGTGAGGGACTGGGGGTAGAGTGCTCTTTCAGAGGCTCGGTGCCCTTGATGGACCAAATGGCCTCCTTCTGCACTGTAGGGAGTCTATGGATTCTACGGAGTTTGAGTCTCCAAGAATTGAAGATTATCTGAGGAAAATTCCTGCCAGCAAAATTGGAGAAATTTCATGGAGCCATTAAATAGATTGTGGGCTGGCGGGATCTTCACTGTACTCTCCGTCGAGGGCCGGAAAATCCCTCCCCGTGTTTTTTTCCAATTTTCTTAGTATAGTTCTGTTTATCATGAGGGCGAATGTTCTGCCTTTTGCGTTTGGAATGGAGGTTGGCAAAGATATGATTCTATGATAGAAATGATTGGCAACTGGAATTTAGTATCGTTTATAATGGAGGTGGTGGGGTTTTGTATGAAGTGAGATGGAGTTTGAGAAGCCAGCGATGACATTGTCAGAGACATTAAGCCTGCCAATGACAAAGGCACAGATTGGGGTTTTAGCAGTAGAGGGGTGAAGCGGAGACAAAGGTAGGAAATGTTCCAGAGTCAAAATAGGAAGTCGTAGTTCTGGATGTTCTGGGGTTAGAAGCAGAGTTCAGCATCACTCTGTGTGCTGAGGTTGCACAACGTGAAGTCCAGTCCGAGGGAGCAATTGGATGGGGCACGGAATCACAGGCTAAGATGCAAAGTTGCCTGTCATCACCCCTGCGAGGCCTATGGGGAAACCATTATCATTTTCGCTGTGGGGCTGGTGGAGTACAAGCTTCCCAGGCAGGGGCGGGGATACAGCTGAGGCTCATTAAACTGAGCATAAAGGCTGGCCCGAGCAGGGACCGACATGTTGGTTGGCCCAACGGGGACTGTGAGTGTGGATAGGTACTGCTGGGGTAACCTTTGTTGAAAGAAAAATAAATCTTTTCCTTCCTACTGTTGACTTTCTTGGTAATTAAACTGGCAACGAGGAAAAAAGAGACTCACTCAAAATACCCAGCCACTCCAGGTTTCTACTGTACAGAAACAAGCTAGAGGCATTCAATGTGGGCTGGAAGATTGGGGCCAATGCGCAGAATGTACAAGGTCAGGCCAATGGTCTGTTGGGGGAAGACCATCAAAAAGTGATCCTCCTGACCGGCTGAGGGGCCCTGACCTTTGGAATAGCTGCACCAGACTCCAAATCATTCGATGAGTTGGTTGCACTAGTGGCTGAACACTATGATCCAAAAACTTCCATTATAATGCAACGTTATAGGTTCAACACGGCTGTGCAATCTCCAGGTGAGTTGGTCACTGACGTTTTGACCTGCCTTAAGCGGCTAGCGGAGCACTGAGTTAGGGACATCCCTATCAGAAGTGTTGAATGATAGGCTTGTTTGTGGAATAAATAACATGGCCATACAAAGGAAACTATTGGCAGAGCCCAATGGGCCACTGAGATTTCACTTTCCAGCAAAATTGCAGAGAAAGGAGTGCAGGAGCTTCTGGTGTCCATGGACTTTGGGGTCCATAACTTGATCTGCCCCCCATATTGAACTCCCGCAACATCAGAGGGCAGTGCCAGAATGGTCAGATCACCTCCCAGGAGACAATCTGCAGTCAGGCCTAGTACTCAGGAGTCACTGTGAAACTGCAGGATACCTCCCCGAGGACGAAGGGGAGGACCAAGCAGATGTGTGGACGGAGAACACATGGTGGTCAGACCCGCCAGAACCGCAGAGAGAACGCCACCCATGGCAGGTCACCACGTGCCAGGCCTTGCACGTGGCCTCACCAGAAGAAGACTGTATGATGCAACTGAACGGCATCATGACCCCGAAGGTGGCGCCCATCCGGGTCACATTGCAAGTGAACGGGTATCCTCTGGTGAAGGAGATGGACTCGGGAGCTGCTGGCTCCATTGTGTGCTCATAGACCTTTCACCGGCTTCGTATAGGGATCTTAGCACTAAGACCGCGGGGAAACAAAAGCCAAGTTGGCAACCTACACAGGCGAACTGCTGAGCATCGTGGGGACCACTGTGGCCCCAGTGACACACAGACAGCAAAAGGTCAGGTTTCCCTTAGTCATGATGCAGGAACCAGGACCCAATCTGCTGGGACGTGACTAATTACGATTACTCCTTTATGATTGGCAGTAAATTTTCCAAATGGGCACTGGAGACTTTTATGAAGTCCTGGGCAAATACTCCACAGTATTCCGGGGGAGTCTGGGTAGAATAAAGGGGGCCAAGGCTCATATCTATGTGGACCCCAAGGCTCAACCCAGATATTATAGGGAAAGGCCTGTTCCCTACACCTTACCCTATGCCTTGCCAAAGTTGATGCAGAGCTGCAGCACCTAAAGGATCTGGGAATCATACTCCCAGCACAGTTTGCAGAATGGGCCACACCCATAGGACCAGTTATGAAGCCAGACCAGTCTGTCCAACTCTGTGGGGATTACAATCTCACAGTGAACAGGGCTTCATGCCTGGACCATTACCCAATGCCCAGGGTGGAAGATTTATACGTGAAATTGGCAAGTGAGAATGCGGGGCCTTCATGAATAACTTCAACCAGTATGGAAATTGAACCCGCACTGTTGGCTTTGCTCCACATCACAAACCAGCCATCCAGCCAACTGAGATTAGTGTGAAAAATTAAAGCACTTGGAATTGAAGGTAAGCTATTGGCATGGATTGAAAATTGGTTCGCAGACAGGAAACAGAAAGTAAGAATAAATGGGCCTTTTTCAAAGTGGCAAACGGTGATTAATGTGGTCTTGCAGGTTTCAGTACTTGGGCCCCAGTAATTCACAATATACATGAATGATTTGGATGAGGGAACCAAATGTAATATTCCAAGTTTCTGAGGACATGAAATGTGGTGAGAATGTGATTGATGAGGAAGAGGTTAAGGGGCTTCAAGGTTATTTGGACAAGTTAAGTGTTATGGTGACCATGAAGAACATGGGGGAATATCGATAGATCTCCCTGTGAGCTTCGTGGAATATGAATTCCTCTATTAAGCGGGCGGTAGCTTGCTCAATAGGAAATGTTTGACAGAAACTTGAAACCCACTGTTCCAACCTGCACCAGCATCTCGAGAGGTCCCTGGGCTTGATGCATATATTGTAATATTGTATATTGTATATAAGCTGCGGTAGCTGCCTTTATCGTTACCTCAATAAAGGGATTTGATGTTAGAAGACTGGCCTTGGCAAAGTTATGATATTGGCGACAAGGAGTAAAAGCAAGTTTTTACGAGTAACCTTCAGGGTTGAAAATGAGCGGTTTCCCCGGGAAGAAAAAGAAATGCCTCTCTTCAGTAAAGTCAAACCTTATGATGTTAGCAGAGAATACACAGAGCACATGCGTTACTTCTTCCAAGCTAATAATATTCCGAGAGATGAGAAGCAAAAAGTCATTCTGCTGACAGCATGCGGGGCCCTGGCATTTAGTGTGATATAACACCTGACCTATCCAGATGCCCCTGACTCGAAAACCTTTGACGAGCTCGTAGAGCTAGCATGAAATCACATGACCCGATGCCCTCACTCATCCTCCCGAAATACTGCTTTAACACGACAGGGTGAACACTGGAGGAACCTGTCACTGAATTTTTGACCCGATTGAGGAAACTGTAGAACATTGTGAATTTGGCCTATCCCTAATCAAAGTGTTGTGAGACAGGTTGGTGTGCAGAATAAACAATGTGCCAACTCAAAAGACGCCATGGGCAGAACCCAATCTGGATTTAAAAACAGTCACTGAGATGCCCTATTGCAGGAAAATGCAGAAAATGGGGATCAGGAGCTATAAGGACAGCATGGTAGCACAATGGTTAGCACTGTTGTTTCACAGCTCCAGGGTCCCAGGCTCCATTCCTGGCTTGGATCACTATCTGTGCGGAGTGTGCATGTTCTCCCCGTGTCTGCTTGGGTTTCGTCCCTGGGTGCTCCGGTTTCCTCCCAAAAGGCGTGCTGTTAGGTAATTTGGGCATTCTGAATTGTCCCTCTGTGTACCCGAACAGGTGCCAGAATGTGGCGACTCGGGGCTTTTCACAGTAACTTCATTGCAGTGTTAATGTAAGCCTACATGTGGCAATAAGGATTATTGAGAGGCATCTGGCAGCAATATCCTCTGTTTGGGGGGAGGGGCCTTAGGTAAACGTGACCACTCCTCAACTCAAGGTGTCCGTGTAAATACCAAATCAGAGCTCAGCTCATGTCCCCCAGCAATCATGGAAATATTATGACAGTCCTAAGGATGCTCAGAAAACCGCACCAGCAGATGCTAGAGGGTGAACTACTGTAAACAGTATAAAAGGGCACAACCAAGACAAAGCAATAGGAGTATGCAATACGTGTGCTACTCAGGAAAGATGCCAAGACCAGTTCATCCCATAACTTGCAGCCATACTCGCTTCCAGAAGCAGACACAATGCAACTGAACCATATCATCACGATCAAGATTACCCCAGTTATAGTGGAACTGCTGGTAAAGAGTCATCCATTGAAAATGGAGATGGACAGGGGAGCTGCCGTTTTTGTCATTGGAGAGCAGATTTTGATCACCTCCAAACTAGTATTCAACCTTTGAGTTTAGAGGACACTAGGGCCTAACTAGCCACCTATAGTAGGGAACCTTTGCAGATTTAGGGTATCAAAATGATCCCAGTGACCCACAGACAACAATCAGCCTGGCTTCTACTCACTGTTGTATGCGACAGGGCCAAGTCTTATGGGGAGAGATTGGCTCCAATGCATCATGTTGAACTAGCTTGAGATTTTCAGGCTGGGCATGGAAGGACTGTATGAAGTTATCAGCAATACCCTGAAGTCTTCCAGGAGGGCCTTGGAAAATAAAAGGGGTAGAGCCAAAATTTATATTAACTCCAATGCTATGCCAATTTTTGAACAAGATCGGTTCCATATTCCTTGTTGGAGAAGGTAGAGACTGAGCTTGGGCGCCTGGAAAATCTAGGTATGATAAAATCCATGCAATTCACAGGTGGGCAGCACCTATCATCCCTGTCCTCAAGCCAGACAAGTTGGTCTGCCTCAGTAGGGATTATAAGTTTATGGTTAAACAGGTTTCAAGCTACCAGGTGACCAGACATTCACTAAGTTAATATGAGCCAAGCCTAGCTTCAATTTGAATTGACAAGCCTTCCCGCAAATATGTTTAGATCAAAACGCACAAGGTCTCATATGAGTATACTCGCTTGCCTTTGGGGTCTCGCCAACGTGCATCATATCCCAATGGATCATGGTGAACATACTCCAAGAGTTACGTAAAGTGGCGGTATACTTGGATGATGCTCTGATCACGGAAACTTCAGATAGAGAGCATCAGGCAAACCTAAAGGAGGTCTTGAGGCAATTTTCAAAAGTTGGGATATGTCTGAAAAGGGAAAAATGTGTTTTCCGAGTGAATGAAGTGACCTATTTGGTCCATCGAGTGGATAAAACAGGGCTGCATCCAGTGGCCAACAAGGTGAGGGCCATCAGGGAAGCACCAACTCCAAGAAACACTGCAGAATTGAAATCCTTCCTGGGATTAGTAAATTATTATGAGAAGTTTATCCTGAATGTGACCACTTGCTGTCCCTCTGACACACACTACTGTGAAACTACCAGAAATGGCATTGGGAGGGGCCACAGGTGGAGGCCTTCGAAAATGTAAAATGGCAGCTACTATCATCCATCCTATGGCCCATTTTGACACCCAAAATGAACTCATCCTGACATATGATGCTTCCCCTCACAGAGTTAAAAAGATGCAACAGAAAGACCCATCGCATATGCATCTAGGACTCTCTTGGATACTGAGCGGAGGCTCCCTAAAATCAAGGAGGGCTTGGTGGTCATATTTGGAGTAAATCATTTCACCAGTATGTCTGTGGCAGGCGTTTTATAATAGTGACCGATCACATGCCCTAAGAATCATAGAATCATAGAATTTACAGTGCAGAAGGAGGCCATTTGTCCCATCGAGTATGCACCGGCCCTTGGACAGAGCACCCTACCCAAGCCCACACCTCCACCCAATCCCCGTAACCCAGTAACCCCACCTAACCTTTTTTGGACACTAAGGGCAATTTAGCATGGCCAATCCACCTAACCTGCACATCTTTGGACTGGGAGGAAACAGGAGCACCCAGAGGAAATCTGCGCAGACACGGGGAGAACGTGCAGACTCTGCACAGACAGTGGTCCAAGCCAGGAATCGAACTTTGGCCCCTGCAGCTGTGAAGGAACTGTGTTAATCACTGTGCTACCGTGCCCCCCTTATTGGGACTTTTTAAGGAGGAAATGATAATCCTACCTATTGCCACCACCCGGATCTAGTGTTGGGCCCTGTTACTTGCAGCCTATAGCTATCTCTTAGAGCACCGCCCTAAAGTGAGAAGAGTTAACACCGGTGCTTGAAGTTGCCTCCCGTTGCCCACAAGCCCGGCTCTCTTGCCAGAATTGGAAGAGGTCATGATGACCCTATATTTTGGGTGTCTTTACCGCCCTCTGCAAAGCAAATCAAGACCTGGGGCGAAATTCTACGATCCTGGGGCCGCCTAAAATCCCGCCCCCGCCGTGGCAGAGATTCTCCACCACCCGGGAAGTGGTGGCGGCAGGAATCTCGCCACTCCAATCGGAGAGGCTCCTGCGGTGATTCTCCGGCCCGGATGGGCCGAAGTCCCGCCGCTGGGAGGCCTCTCCTGCCGCCGAGGTTTGAACCACCTCTGGAACGGCGGGATCAGCGGCGCGAGCGGGCTCCCGGGTTCTGGGGGGGGGGGTGGGGGCGATCGAACCCCGGGGGGTGCCCCCACGGTGGCCTGGCCCGTGATCGAGGCCCCCCGCTCAGACTCCGGGCCAGTGCCCTGGCTGCACTATTTTCTTCCGCGGCCGCCAGGGCCTTCGCCATGGCGGAAGCGGAAGAGAACCCCAGATCGCGCATGCGCCGGCAGTGACGTCAGTGGCAGCTGCCGCTGACGTCACTGCCGGCGCATGCGCCGACCGGCGAAAGCCTTTCGGCCAGCCCTGCTGTCGGGGGCGCCGGTTTTTTGCGCCAGTCTTCTGGTGCAAACCGCTCCGGCGCGGGGCTGGCCCCCAAAGATGGGGAGAATTCCCCACCTTTGGGGAGGCCTGACCCCTGAATGGTTGGCGCTACTCCCCTACTCCGGCACCCTCCGTCACGCCGGGTAGGGGAGAATGCCGCCCCTGGACACAAAACGATCCAACGTTTTCAAAATTGAAGCCATATCGTCTTGATTGGCAGAGTCCGAGGACAACCTGCCGACGACATGAAACCTTATCTGACCAAGAAAGATTAACTCAGTGTTGAAGATGGTATCATTACTTGGGGGTAAGGGCTGTTGCCTCCCACCAAGGGCGGCGCCCAATTTTACTGGGACT
Organism: Scyliorhinus canicula; assembly: GCF_902713615.1. Lineage (NCBI taxonomy): Eukaryota > Metazoa > Chordata > Chondrichthyes > Carcharhiniformes > Scyliorhinidae > Scyliorhinus > Scyliorhinus canicula. The sequence continues at coordinate 59,260,553 of NC_052160.1, read as the reverse complement.
ACATATTGGCCACCCTGGGATATCTAAAATGAAAATGTTCACCAGGAGCTACGTCTGGTGGCCCTCTCCCAACTCAGACATCATGGATTTGGTGAAGCAATATGATTCATGCCAGGAGAATCAAAAACTCCCTCCCTCATCCTCCCGATGCCCATGGAGTGGCCAAGCAGCCATGGGTGTGGGTACATGTGGACTTTGCCGGGTCTTTTCTGTTTTCTGGGTTCCATGTTTTTGATTGTGGTAGATACACACTCCAAATGGTTGAAGATCATCCGCATGGATCCACAATCTCCCATACTACAATCGAGAAACTATGACAGGATTTTGCACACATGGCATACCAGACGGCTTGGTTTCCTGACAATGGCATTGCTTTCACCAGTGCTGAGTTTCAAAGCTTCATGCAACCAATGGCATCAGAGACATCAGAACAGGACCATGTTCGACCGTTGTCAAATGGGCTGGCAGAACAGGTGGTGCAGAAATTGGGATTAAAAAACAACCAGCAGCATCCATAGAGATCAGTTTGGCATAGCTTTTTTTTGATTATAGGAATAATCCTCATACTACAACAGGTAATGCACCAGCGGAAGTGTTAATGGGACAATGGCTTTGTACGAGATTAAGCGTGCTACTCCCAAACCTGGCGGGAAGGGTGGAGTCCCAACAAGAGAACCATAAAATAAATGATGACTCGGCGAGATCCGAAAGAATATTCAAGGCAGGTGATCTGTTTTATGTAAAGAACATTGGGACTGCCTCCTGCTAGGTCCCTGGAATCATATCCTAAGAAGTAGGGAGTCCGTCCCCATGCAAGCCTCACCACCAGCCACGGAGGAGGCCGCCGCTAGTGCAGGACAACTGCCCAAAGAGAACCCTGTGTCCATCTCCCCTGATAACGAGCACTCAGGTTCTGATATAGAAGCAAGGGAAGCTGGCGTTCCGACTGCATCAGACGCTGAGGAGGCACCTGTGTCAGTAACTCTTCAATGCTCTCTGCAGTTCGCTTCACGCCTCCAGATCTAGTTCCAACTTTAACTGACCTTAGACCGATAATGAAGAGGCGAAAGAGGCCTCATCATTGTGGGAGTACTGAGGGAGAAATGGACTTGAGGGATATTGTGGTGGCCACAAACGACAAGGGGGATCATCACTAGATCTTCCCATGGGCTTAATGGAATATGAACTTCCCTATTAAGCGGGCGGGAGCTCGCCCAATAGGAAATATCTGGTGGGAACTTAAATCCCGCAGCTCCTGGACTGGCACTTCCATAGGTTCCCCGGGCTTGGTCACATGGGTTGTAAGCTGCAGTAGGGGCCTTTTCATTACTTCAATAAAGGGATTTGATGTGAGAAGACTAGCCTTGGTGAAGTTATTACATTGAGGGAGTGAGGAAATACATGGCAGATGCAGTTTACCATGGAGAAATGTGAAGTTATTCACTTCGGACGGAGAATAAGAATAGCAGAATATAATTTAAATGCTGATGGATTGGCATGTTGACCTGACTGTCCCAGTATGTCAGTCACTGAAAGCAAGCGTGCAGGTACAGTTAGCAGTTAGGAAGGCAAATAGTATGTTGGCCTTTACTGCCAGAGAACTTGAGTACAGGAGTATGGATGTCTTGCTGCAGCTGTATAGGGCCTTGGGTGGCCGGGGTCAAGATGGAGCCATGCCCATCTGTGGCAGTCTTTGGGGTATTAGAGCATCCAAAGCGCTGCCAGGGAAGGAGGCAGATGCCCCGGCCTTCGCCTCACTGATCACCAAGTGGAAACGTCTGCTAGGCTGGAAGTCGGCAGCGCCACCCAGGGCCTTGAAATGGCTCTCAAACCTGGCCCAGTTCCTACAAATAGAAAAAATTAAACTCTCGTTAAGGGGGTCGGAGAAGAGATTCCATAACACGCAAAAGAATTTCACGAGCCTCTTGCAGACCTGTTCACAACCAGCAACTAACCATGAGGGAAAAAGGGGCTTTGGAAGGGGCTGCGTAGGACTGGGGGGTAGGGAACACCCCCAGATGAAAGGGAGCTCACGTAAAGCAGAGTAGGAACGGGGAGGAAGGCCATTCACAAGAGGGGACACAGATCCCTCCCACACGTACCAAACTGGGAAGGCGGCCATCCTAACCTCCCTCGAGAACTCAAGGGGGGGACTGGACTTCCCTCCCGCCCCCTGCAAAATAATTGTAATTATAAATGATGTAAAGACTCTGGTTGTAATTAGAGTCAGAGAGGTTTACAGCATGGAAATAGGCCCTATGGAAATAGACCCTCCTGCCCAAATTGTCCAGGCCGCCCAGTTTTGACCACCAACCTAGTCCCAAATTGCCTGCATTTGGCCCAATCCCTCTATACCCATATAACTGCCTAAATGCTTCTTTTTTAAAGTGCATTTTATTACAAACATGTATCAAAACTGGTTACAACACCTAAACATTCAGGGAAACATACTTCCCAGCAATCAACTATAGTCTGTACAAATGTTTCTGCTTTTTCACCCCCCCGCCAAACCCGGTGACGAACAACTCCTCAAATACGGTCACAAACATCTCCCACCTTTTCTCAAACCCATCTACAGAGCCCCTTAACTCATATTTTCGCTTCTCCAACTGCAGGAAGATATACAAGTCACCCAACCAAGCCGCTACCCCCGGTCTAAATGCTTTTTAAAAGGCAAAATTGTACCTGCCTCTGGCAGCTCATTCCAGACACTCACCACCCTCTGTGAAACAATTGCCCCTCTGGACCCTTTTGTATCTCTCCCCTCTCACCTTAAACCTATGCCCTCTAGTTGTAGACTCCCCTCCCTTTGGAAAATGTGTTGACTATCAATCTTATCTATGCTCCTCATTATTTTATAGACCTCTATAAGATCACCCCTAAGCCTCCTACGCTCCAGGGAAAAATTTCCCAGTCTGTCCGGCCTCCCCTTATAACTCAAACCATCAAGTCCCAGTAGCATCCTAGTAAATCTTTTCTGCACTCTTTCTAGTTTAATAATATCCTTTCTATAGTAGGGTGACCAGAACTGTACACAGTATTCCAACTGTGGCCTTACTAATGTCTTGTACAACTTCAACAAGACGTCCCAACTCCTGAATTCAATGTTCTGACCAATGAAACTAAGCATGCTGAATGCCTTCTTCACCACCCTGTCCATCTGTGACTCCACTTTCAAGGAGCTATGAACCTGCACTCATAGATCTCCTTGTTCTGTAACTCTCCCCAACTCCCTACCATTAACTGAGAAGGTCCTGCCCCGATTAGATCTACCAAAATGCATCACCTCACATTTATCTAAATTAACTCCATCTGCCATTCATTGGCTACTGGCCCAGTTGATCAAGATCCCGTTGCAATCCCAGATAACCTTCTTCACTGTCCATTATGTCACCAATCGTGGTGTCATCTGCAAACTTACTAACCAAGCCTCCTAAATTCTCATCCAAATCATTAATATATATAACAAATAATAGTGGACCCAGCGCTGACCTCTGATTGTAAATACATACGTAAAGTTGTGTACAATGCTTATTACTAAACATTAAAAGTGCCAATAAGAACACTTCTGAAAATAACTGTATGTTACACAATAATGTAAATAAGGTAGGAAATGATAGTACTGGGACTACTGTCACAGACGCAGTGGCAGCTTGTGATACGTGTGTTGGTGTTATTGTTTCGGTTATTATAGTTGTTTCTATATTGTTCTGCAAAGTTTTGATACAAAGTGCAAAAATTCCAATAAAAATATTTTCCAAAATAAAGAAGGAAATAGTTAGATTTATAGACTCTAAAGGTGTCAAGGGTTATGGAGAGAGCGCTGGAGTATGGCATTGAGATAGAGGATCAGCCACAATCATGTTGAAGGGTGCAGCAGATTTGAAGGGCCGAATGGCCTCCTCCTACTCCGAGTATTTGTATGTTTCTATTACATAGATATGTTGGTGGATTGGGCAGATATGTGGCAGATGAAGCTCAATACAGAGAATTGTGAGGTTATTCATTTTGGCAGGAAGATAATGGAGAGACAGTATAAAATAAAAGAGAAAACTCTAAATGAAGTGCAGGAACAGAGCAACCTCGATTTATATGTAATTAAGTCATTGCAAATGGCAAGACAGGTTCAGAGCAGTTAATAAAACATATACTGTGGAATTCTCCATCGGTGGCGTAGTGATATCATGGTTGTGTTGTAATTCACCAACAGACCACTAGGAGTCTTACTCGTATATAAGTAAATGTTAAAGTCAGCTGACCCCTCAGACTGGCGCGAGGAAGGCAAAGAGAGGTTGCTTGTGCATGATTTTACTGTGTTTTCATCTGTTCACTTTTATATAGTTTACCCACAGTTAAAGTTAATAAATTGTTTAAAACTTTAAATACAAGTGTTCTTATAATAAATAAGGCCATCCGACAAGAACATTACAGGTGGGATCCTCCGGTCTGCCGACAGCCCACCCAGGCCTACACTTTTCCTGAAGGCATGGGGTGGCCAACAATGGGATAACCCATTGGCCAGCTGCGAGAATCCCGCTGCCGACAGGGGCGTGCCGCACAGGAAAATGGAGATTCCCGCCCATAATATCTTAGGGTTTATTAATAGAATACAAGAATAAAGAGGTCATGTTAAACTTGTACAAGACACTAGTTAGGCCTATTCTGGAGTACTACATCCAGTTCTTGGGCACCATACTTGAGGATGGATCTGAATGCATTGGAGAGTGTACAGAGGAGATTCACAAGAATGATTCTGGGGATAAAGAACTGTCACTACGAGGATAGATTGGAGAGGTTGGGACTGTTTTCCTTGGAGAAAAGAAGGCTGAGAGGAGATTTGGTGGGGGTACTCAAGATCCTGAGGGGTATGGACAAGGTAAAGAGTGAAAAAATGTTCCCTCTCAAGAAGGCACCAAGAACTAGAGGGAATAGATTCAAAATAATTGGCAAAGGGTATAAAAATGACATGAGGAGGGAAAAAGTCATCCAGAGGGTAGTTGGAGTTAATTTTATGAGAGGGTAGTGGTGCCAGGTTTGATCAGGGTATCCAAAAGAGGATTTGATTGTGATTTGAAAAGAAAGAATGTGTACTGTAAAGAGTCTGTCATTCTATGACTGGAGACACTGAAGGTGGGACTCTTTGGAATTCAAATGGTTGATGCTATCCTGCCTCACATCATTCAATTGATTAATGTTATGAGAGAGCTGTCCTATGAGGGGGGATGAAGTAGAGTCAGTCTGTATTCTCTGGAATTTAGTATCCCATTGAAACATATCAAATTCTGAAGGCTTTGGCATGGTAAGTGCTGAGTGGCTGTTAACCTTGTCTGGAGGGTGAGTTGAGATACTTTTCACTATTAATCTTTGAAATTCTCTATCTCAGAGGTCTGTGGATGTTCGGTCGATGTGTATATTGAGAGAAACACATATCCACATGTCCTCCTCCTCCTATTTCTTGTATTTTTGTCAAGTTGTGAGGGGAAGGAGACAATGGGCAGAATTCTTCCGCCCCACCCATGGTGTGTTTGCTGGCGGGTGGGTGCAGAGTACTGGCAGGAGCCACAAATTTGGAAAGCCAACGGTATAGAGATCTGTTACAATACTTTCAATGGCGGGTTAATGTTGGTCATCCCGCTTGCAGGCGGCACAAATACCATTGGCATTCATTTGCATCTCATGAATTCTCATTATAATAATAATTATCTTTATTAATGTCACAAGTAGGCTTACATTAACACTGCAATTCAGTTACTGTGAAATGCCCCTAGTCACTACACTCTGGAAGCTGTCAGGTACACAGAGGGAGAATTCAGAATGCCCGAATTACCTAACAAGCATGGGACTTGTGGGAGAAAACCGGAGCACCCGGAGGAAACCCATGCAGACACAGGAAGAACATGCAGACTCCACACAGACGGTGACCCAAGCCGGGAATCGAATCTGGGACCTTGGAACTGTGAAGCAACAGTGCTAACCACTGTGGACACCATGCCCACCGGTGTCCTGTCTGGTCTTCCAGTCTGATGTCACACCAACGGGAAATTATACCAGCATCAAACCCGATCGCTAAAGAATGGCTTGAACAAGGTGACCCTCAGTTCACCAGAGACTTCAAGGCAAGTGCAACAACTTTCTGCTACAGTGATGCACTGCCCCTGATACGCTGTTCACCACTCTGCCGGGGCAGCGCGGTTCCTGTCCCCATCTCCGTGCCGAACAAGTCTTCATGTTCAGCACCGTGCTGCTGGACCCATGGAACTGTGTCACCAACTCAGTTCAGCACTGCGCCCAGGGTTGGGGTGTACAGGGGTCTCCTTCCCACCTCGTGCCACAAGCGGTGTCTATCTGGGGAGTACTGTGCTGTGGGACCCATGCAGGTCCAGAACAAATGTCCAACGTTTGACTGTAGGTGGTGTGTGAGGTGTGGGGGGAATGGTGGCGGCCTGATGAAGACAAGGGGGGCAAAATGGAAGGAGGGCTGTGCAAGGGGGGGGGGGGGAGGAGGACGAGGGCCCATGATGACAGGCAAGGGGGCAAGGAGGTGGATGAAGAAGATGAACAATGGAAGGCAGAGGGAAGACCGAGGGGAGGGAAGCTGGAACCCGACGAGCCGGCATGAAAAGCTTACAAACAAAAAGGGTCAAAGGGACACCACATCATTTACAGCAAGGGGATGGATGAAGACTCCAGATGTCTAAGTGGGCCATTGGCACCTCACAAGTGATGGACTTAGCAGGGTTGAATTCTTTGTGAGATAGCTAGCCTTTTCCCTCTGGGTTGCTGATACCTGTACGGTCTGGAGAAGAGAGGTGGGCTGAAGAGAGTGAGATGAGTATGCTGGGCTGACATTCAAATACAGGTATAGTGTCGGGGCCTTTGAACCCGGCAGCTGAGAGCAGGCAAACAAATCAGCTGCGTGCCCGCCAGGAGATCCGATGGGTAACTGGCTCTGAGAATCCAAACATTGAATTTAGCGTGGGAACCCCCCATTCTGGCAATGGGATAGCTGTCACCGGAGCTGACCACCACCACACTTAGTCTCAAAATAGGAGAATTCCACCCAAAACTGCCTGTCCCTGGCCCCTTCCCAAGACAATCCAGGTATTGGAATCTCAGTGCGACTGGATTTCGGCTCAATTTACACTTCTGAAAATCTCTGCCTGCCTGAAATAGGGTTGAGTTAATTTTTGTGACAGATCTAAAACATTTTCAGTCCCTCATGAACAAATAATGTTTAGTTCCAAAAACATCATAGATTCAATGAATTTACAGTGCAAAAGGAGGCCATTCGGCCCATTGAGTCTGCACCAGCTCTTGAAAAGAGCACCCCACTTAAGCCCACACATCCACCCTATCCCGACAACCCAGCAGCCCCACCCAACTTAAGGGCAATTTAGCATGGCCAATCCACCTAACCTTCACATCTTTGGTCTGTGGGAGGAAACCGGAGCGCCAGGGGGAAACCCACGCAGACACGGGGAGAATGTGCAGACTCCGCACAGACAGCGACCCAAGCCAGGAATTGAATCTGGGTCCCTGGATTTGTGAAGCAACTATGCTAACCACTGTGCTACCGTGCTGCCCTATGGAAGGAGGGCTTAGCAAGGTTCGGGGGAGGGGGGGGGGGGTGGGGGAGTATGAACTGATCATGTGCATTCAGTTAGCAGTGTTTGTCACCTGTCATTTTTTATTGTGCAACTTAAATTGCAAATGACATCCTCCAAAGAAAATAATATTATCACTTCATTAGCTGCTTACTATCATTATAATCATAAGTTCAAATGCTCTTTATTTTGCAGACTCACAAATTATGGCACAGAACTTGAAGTATCAGTAATTTTCTCTGTAAATGTGACTTTAGCGTGACATGTAATCATGGGAACAAAGTACTGTTTGAAAAGGGTTTGACAGAAACTTGACAGCTGATCATGTTCGACTGGCAAAGATTTCAAATGTATGGCATTCTATACATACCCCGCTCAGCTGGGCAGTGCTTGATGGTGACTTTGTGTAAATACAATTAAGATGCTTTGTTTTCTCGGCAATGCTTTCCCTCGTTGCATAAAAATACCACGGTAGTAAAAAGAATTGTCAAGAGAAGTGGATTGATCGGCATTTATTTCCTGCTGTCAGGATCATAGACATCTTTCAATGCTTGGGAGTGTACAAACAGATGCAATACTCCCACTTACTTCTCTGGTAGGCCTTCTTGAGAAACAGACAAATCCTCAGAGAGCTAGTAATCTGCACGTAAAGTGCATAGCGACTGTATTTTTAGAAACAGTACCACTTGCGTTTGAATCCATTCAGTTCTAATTGACGATGTTCACGTATATAAATAAATCTCGTCCTTTGCACGAACCAGGATATTCTTCATCAAAGTGACAACTTGTTAAATGGGAGCATTGACACTCAGCAAAATAAGTTAACATTATTCATGTAATGCTGGAGCTTTAGAATTTACTTTGGTAGCTCTTAGTAGACACAATTTATGTTATTTCTGCAAATGTCTTAGGCTCTCTTGCCAAAGTAAAATGGAAATACAGCAAGGGAATCCTAAGGCCACAGTGTGTTAGTGCTGCAGTGTGGTGCCACACAGTGATAAGATATGGTTGCATCCTTCCATGCAGTGAGTAACCCAATCTCACAGCAAGGAATAATGGCAGGATAGACCTTTGGGTAAAGCTGACCTGGGGATCAATTCTGTTACCTGTTTTCTCACTAAATAATAAACCAATCACTTGAAAAATGAAAGAGAGAAAAATACAAAATAATTTTCCCAAGAAAATGACTAAAGTGGTTCAGACATATAATAGATGCTCTATACATCTCTACAGTTAAGTTTTATTTGGAATATTTTGTGTCTTGAAAAAAAGGTCTATTTGAAATAATTTCCCATTTTATCCACAATTCCTCATCTGGGAGGGTTGATCAATTATCAGCTTCCAGGCATATGCAAATGCTGGGCAAAATTCCCCATTTGGGGGACTAAGTGCTGATGTCGGGACTGTGTGCGGTTCGCATTCCCATTGGTATTCTGAGCAACTACCAGCCCAGCAGGTGTTCTAACCGCTGTGGCCAGAGTTAGCGCCAAAGAGCCTGGCAGCTGGAGCTGTTTTCAAGCGCTCTACTTACCATATACTCACTGCAGCCACCAAGATGGCTCAGAGATGACCAGCCCCCGAGGTCGAGAGTCCTACGTGGACCCACAGCTCAATGCTAGTGAGGAGCATGGGAACACCCCGTTCCCCAGCCTGGGCCACAGGCTCAAGCCTGCCTTCCTGAACACTGCCTGGAAGGTGGTGGCAAAGGTGGTCAGTGCCAGGAGGAGACGGCTGGTGATCCGCTGAGGTGGGGTCACGGGTGACTCCACTTCCCTGAGAGGGACAGAGAACCAGGGAGGGTTTTGTAGTCCATGGAGCAAGTGCCCTCTGGTTCGGGTGAGCTCTGCTGATCCCCTGCTTCCTCTGAGACAGCATTTCTGAGGAGAGCCAACACCTGGTGGGCTCCTGATTGAACTTGGCCCATGATGATACAGCTGGGGTATGAGGTTGTCTAGAAGGGCGGCCTGGGTGTGCTCCCAGATGATAAGAAGCCTTCTCAACATTGAAAGGACACAGGCAGCACTCAGCAGTATGAGCAGCCAGGAGCCTGTAAGATTGACCAACGGGGTGTGTTTAAAAGACAGACTGCAGCAATGGCGGTTTGAGCCAAGCCACCCTGATCCCTAGGGGCCACCTCAAGTCCACGGATTTGGCACTAAGTGACTATCTGCTACTTCCCCTGCCACGCCACAGCATGATCAACAGTTTTCAATGGTTGTTCATTGTTTTTTTAGCTTCCTGCTCCCTCTCTGCAGCTGAGGCACCATGTCCACATTTATAAATACTTGTAGTAATTCACGCCCGCGAGACCTCCGCCGGAGTGGTGCTTCACGGAAGGCCGGAACATACTGGGTCCAATCTGCTAATCACATTTAAATGCATGCAAATGCCTGTTTTGCATTCTGCCGCTGGCATGGGGCGCAAACATCGTTATTGCCACCAGTGAGGGACTGCAGCATGGCACCCAAATCAGCGCCAGGCACGAACCTCAATTTGGGCCAGAAGCCCGATTCTCCACCCGATCGCGGTTCGCGTTTACAGGGTTGCGAAGTGGAAAATTTTACCCGCTGTTTTTGTGGACATCCTAAAGCACTGCACGGGTTACCAAACATTGTCATTGTTGCAATGGCGTGATAACATGGCAATATATTTGCATACGAGGTCCCAGAAACACAAATCAGATTCGTTGCTAGAGTGATGTTGACAATGAGAACTCCCTCCCTCTTTATTCATTTGTGCCACTGGAACATCAACATCTAGCAGCTAAATGGAGCTTTTCTGTTCTTTTTCAACATTTCAAGTTCATTCTAGAAGCACTTAGGACTTTGAATAAATTAATAAAATGAGAATTGTGGAAAATATATGCTTCTTCTGAATGTTTTTATTTTGTACCCTGTGCACTGCTTGTTTTACATAATACTCAACACATGGCGGAGAAGGAGGAGGGGGTCACATTTTTGACCTAGGTCTGTCTGGATGGGTTTGTTATCCATAACTGCCTTCTTTATTGAGTTTCAGACAATTCAACTACATTTTAAGATTCCACAGGCTGGTCCTGAAGGTTAGCATGTCCTCAAATGTAACATGTTCAGAAGTCATGTGACTAAATGGTGGTAGATTTTGTGTCACGTGATCAGAAGCCATGTGATCAATTGCAATGTCTCCAACCTGAAAAATGCATGTAGTGATCCTGGGGTGTCAATGGGACTGCTGAAGTTCCTCACTCTCTATCCCAACCACAACTTCCAATTGCTGGAAAGAAATAGCTGGTTGACAATTGAAAATTGCCCCCACCAACCCACTTTCCTGGCGTAGGTTTTCCATTTCTCCTTCCTTAAATGGCATTAAGAGGCCAGCTGACCAGGCACTAAAAACACAATGGGCAGATTATTGGAAACACTGTATTTATAAAATAGGTAGACGCTTGGAATTGTTTTTTTTTTCAATTGCCATGTTTTTATAATGCAGAACGAGCCTCCATTTTTTGCATGCAAAAGAAGTGAGAAGTACTGACATTGTGAAAATCGACAGTATTAAACTCACAGATTGTCATTTGTAAGTTCATTAAAAAAGTAACTACAATGTATTAAAATAGCTTTATTTTAGAAATATCCAGCAATACAAACCTATCCACCGGTTGAAAATGAGTTTTTCCCAATTTCCATGAATGGCAACATACTGGGCGGAGCTTATTACTATCTGTCCAACCAGCTTGGAGTGGAAATGACATTTTTCAGCAACCGTACCGTGACCCGGGAAATTTAAAGCGCACGGAGAGCCGAGTTTTCTTTTAAACACTGAATGGTTGTGCTGGAAGAGGTTGGTTAGTGAATGACTGTAGGTAGGTTTGGATGAGGAGGCGGTGTATGAATTTGTTGCATTGATCTTACCGAGAGGTGTAAACGCCCAGCAGCGCCATTTGTTTGAAACGTTAGTTGTATTTACAATTTACTTTGCAAGTTTCTATACATTTTTCGACAACCTAACTAACTCCTTATTGCTTTTACTCACGGAAGGGAACACAGACTAAGTGTTCATTAAAGGAAGAGCCATACCGACGGTGTTAATTTGTCTGTTCTCTTACAGACATTGATGGATAATGGAGTGTTTCCAAATGTTCCCTTCATTTAATTGTCCAGGTGGTGTATGGCGCAGAATTAATGTGCGGGTAATATACTATATATAGCTAATGTGCAAATGTTTTTTTTCTACTTCCTTTTTATGAAAGAGGCTGTGCTACGATATGGGTGCTAGTTGCTTTGGTGCTTATTAATGTGAAGAATACTGGAAAATAAGGCATCTTCTATTGAGACACAGTATTCCCTCAATCCACACCTTCCCCACTCCATCCTCTAACCACCCCCAACCTCTTAAGACCCCCATTGGAACAGCATTTGGTCACATTGTGAACGAAATTTATTGTGGTAATTTGCAACATGCTGTAGCTGTGAGTGATATAAATCACTGGTGACATTGACTTTAAGGATTCAATCCTGGAGAATAAAAGGGATGGCACTGTAGCACTGTGGTTAGCACAGTTGTTTCACAGCTCCAGGGACCTGGTTCAATTCCTGGCTTGGGTCACTAACTGTGTGGAATCTGCACGTTCTCCCTGTGTCTGTGTGGTTTTCCTCCCACAGTTCAAAGATGCGAAGGTTAGATGGATTGGCTATGTTAAATTGCCCTTGGGTTAGCTGGGGCTACTGGTTTACGGGGATAGGGTGGAGGTGTGGGCTTAAATGGGATGCTCTTTCCAAGAGCTGGTGCCGACTCGATGGGCTGAATGGTCTCCTTCTGCACTGTAAAGTCTATGAAAAGAGTACAAGGGAGCTAAACTGCTTTTCCCAGGAGCTCGTGCAAACTGAATGGGCCGAATGGCCTCCTGCACTGTAGGGATTCTATGAAATCCGAATTGGGTAACTTTGCAAGTTGCAGCCATGTTGGTTGTGTATGGTTGTTGGTTTGGGTGGGGCGGGGTTATTTACTGAGTGATGTTTACATTTGTATTTGTTGTTATAAAATCATAAATGCCTTGATAAAATGTTTTATTTAAAAAACCTTTGCAAGTTGGAGCTCTGGTAGAATAGTAGAATCCCTACAATGCAGAAGAAGGCCATTCGGTCCATTGACTCTACACAGGTGTTAGAAAGAGCAGCCTGCTTAAGTTTAAGCCCACGCCTCCACCCTATCCTTGTAACCGGGGCCAATTTAGTCTAGCCAATCCACCTAACCTGCACATCTTTGGACTGTGGGAGGAAACCGGAGCACCCAGAGGAAACCCACGCAGACACTGGGAGAATGTGCAGACTCCACACAGTCACCCAAGGCCGGAATTGAGCCTGGGTCCTTGGAGTTGTGAAGCAGCAGTGCTAACAACTGTGTCACCGTACCGCCCTCAGTCAGTGGGGGTTCAGTTCCACTCGAGAAACGTGAGCTGAAACTGTGGTGTAATACTGAGGGAGTGCCATGCTGTTAGAGGCTCAGTTTTTTGGATGATGTCAAACAGGTCCTGTCAGGTGAACATGACAGGAGCAGGTGCCTTTACCAATATTCAATCAATATGACAAAAAAAAAACAGTCATTACCACCTTTGTGGAGCTTGCTGTGTTCGGAGTAGTTGCCATGTTTCCCACACTGCAAGAGTACTTCATAAAATATCTGCTTGGCTGTAAAAGTGTTTTGGAATGTCTGGTGGTAATGTTGTATAAATGCAAGTCTAGGACATTGACCTCATTAAAAGCCCCAAAAAATTGTGGACAAAATCAAGGTAATGAACCCATTGAAAGAAACTAATGATTGCAGATGTTTGAATCTGAAACAAAATAGCTTTATTTTTGATAACCACTGCACCACCATGCTGCCTTGTCAAAGCTAGAGAACTGAAAATGGGGTCAGATTTAAGCTAGGTGGAGATTGACAGATGTCATGGACAGAAAGACAAAAAGACAAACAATGTAAATTGGGATGATTTAAGTAATAATAAAAAGTGTTGATAGTGGCGCAGAAAGAAATTAGAATGTGTGAATGGCTGCTGCTCCCTATCCAGCCCTATCACTCTACGCCCCCCTCCCCACAACAGTATGAATCTGACCGTATTTCCTGTTCTCTCTGGCTTTGACAGAGACATCCAGACTAGAAACAGTAGCTCCCTTCTCTCTCCACAGATGCCGCCAGACCTGTTGAGATTGTCCAGAATTTTCTGTTTTGTAATTAACCCATTGGTGTGATTTGACTCTTCATGGCATGTATGTTGGCATGTATGTTACACTGTAAATGAAGCATTATGTATAACTGTTTAGATATGTTTTAGAATTTAATTCAAAAGGCAGTTGTAAGACATTCAATCTGTGTGCTGGGACATATTCTCTGGAATGAAACTTGATGAATGGTGTCTCAGAAAGCGTTGATATCTGGAGCCAATTAAATGTGCAAACTTGGCTTTCAAGAGTTATCCTCCCTGTTGGGTAGAGACCATGATGAAGCAAATTCCTCATGGCATGTAGTGTTTCTGATGGAGTAAAATTTGCTTCATTAACCCCCCCCCCGGCCCGGTCAATGGGCTGTTTTTGTTAAAATGTCAATATTGTGTAAAATTGAGTTCTGTCATAGCACTGGATATTATGCACATTCTACCAAAAATGTAATCCCCTTTTATATGTTGGCCAAAAAAAGGATGACCTGGAGCATGGTGTGGAGATGTGTTGGACTGGGGTGAGCACAGTGAGTAGTCTTACAACACCAGGTGATTATCCCTCTCCCTGGATCTGTAATGATTTGATTACCTGCAAATGCCTGCATTCCAAGCATTGTCCAGCATCTCTGACTTTGTCTATATAAATGTTTCTGGAACATACCTCGCCATTCACCTGAGGAAGGAGCTGCGCTCCGAAAGCTCGTGTTTGAATCAAACCTGTTGGACTTTAACCTGATGTTGTAAGACTTCTTACTGGAGCATTGTGACCAGCCTGCACCACCTCCATCCTTTAAACCATGTTCTGGAAGGAGAAAGCTGAAGGATTATATAAAGAAAAGTGCTGCAGATGGGTCACAGCATCTGCAGAGAAAGGGGAGAAATTTGAGCATTTTGTTATGACACTTTGAAATATTCCATTTTTGGTTCCATGGCAATTGGTAGCTTCTATTATTGGAATCCATAAAACCCACAAACTAGGTAATCAACTGAGGAAATTGCAAGGTTACAGCCCCAACCAATATCCAGCCAAACTTCTAATCAGATTAACTGGCTTTTTTTTAACACTCTGCCCTTGCGGTGACTTTTTACTGTACCTTTGGTACATGTGACAAAAAACCCTAATATCTGACAGTGCTTTTAACTGTAAAATTATCTCATAAAGTGTAAAGCAATGGTCATTGTACCTTCAGCAAATGTATATCTGTGGAGAAGCAATGGGAGAATACATTTAAATCAAGATAATTTAATTGTTTTTGGTTTAAATCCAAATTTGTGATTGTGATGCATCATTCAGTCCATACTTGGGTCACCGTAGTAGCTTTGCTCCACCAGTTGGTACGAAGAATTAAATTTTATTTATACAACATGCTTTATACAAAGTAGTACAGCCTTTCTGCTGTCAATCTATCTCCTGGATCAAACTGGCCAAAGGCTGCGCTCTGCTCAAAGATTCTGTGTGCTAAGTACCAATTGGATGAGTTGGTCACATGAACCTTTAGAAGATCACCCTTGAAAGGGGTCAGCTACTACATCTCTCCCCCCCCCCCCCCCCCCCCCCCCCTCAACCTAAGTTCCTTAATATTGTGATGAATGTAAGAAATTGTTATATTTTATTTGTTACAGTAATGTTTTAAAAATCCTGGTTTAAAATATATACAGGCAGTAAGTCTGCTAAAGCTGTGATTTAAGGAGCTGTACATGTGGTAATCGGTGATTTTAACCATTTACTTGCATACATACAGATGGCTAATGGAGTATTGTTTTAGATGGCTAATGGAGTATTGTTTATATTTCGGAGGTTCCCTGGGGTGTGGATAATTTGAGCGATTTATATTTAGTTCTAGCCAAGTGGGTGTGAAATCGGTCCAATTCAGATACTTCAACCAGCTCCTTAATCAAAGTTTACCCAGGTGTCTTTATTTATGAGAACAAAATACGGACACATATAATGCAACATACTTTATTAAATGTAGTTAATCCGTAAATTACCCACTGCATATACCAGAAACACCCACAATTCGACTATACTACCTGCAAAGGTGGTTTGGTATGCTGTAGATCCAATCCCCGAGTCCCTCTGGTTCCTCTTTGCAAAGGTGATTCTCGCTGGCTGTTGCTTGCTTGCTTCTGGTCAAGGTCACCTCACACACTTCCCCCTCTCTCCCTGCCTTTCCAGAAACTTCTCGCCAATGAGGTGTTAGGTGGGGTCCCAGCAGCCAGTGGTCCGGTTGATGACCGTTTGGGCCACCTGAGCCTGACCCAGGTGTCCCATCTCTGGTGGTGTGGGCTGCACATGACCTGTTCCCACAAGGCAACAGTAGATACTCTGTGATGGAATGTGGGCTACAGACAATAGATTTGTGTATTTCAATGGGGTCCGATGATCTCCTGCTTGGTCTCAGTCTGATGAGCTTTGATGGGTGATTAAATGGGACAGGCCCAGACATGTTCTGGCAGCTTGTCTGTTGGTTGTGCATTTGACTTTGGTCAGGTCTGGATTCCAACAGCCTTCCTGAGGTTTGACTGCAGTGTGATTTTAAAATGCCCAATTCTCTAATTTAGGTTATCCAATTTAATTGGCCTTACTATGGCCTGATATTACCACACAGGTCATAGGACATCTTAGTGGAAGGAGACTGGAGAATACCTTGTGCTTGGGATACAGATGGTGCAATTAATGGGAGGAGCCAGGTCTGTTTGCAATTGTGCCATATCTGACCAGCCAATTTTTGGGTTGTTACTGGAAGGGTGTCTACAAAGGTCTGCAAAGAGAAACAAGGTACCCTGGTAACTTTATTTAATTGCTCATTTGGAATATGCAGTGGCAGGTATAGCTAGTGTTGTTAATGTGGTTAATTCTGTATTTAAATTAAAGGGTGTTTTTTTTTTTTACCATAAGATACATATTGATCAGTGTTTTGATCAGTGTTATGACCTATGTGGTTCAGTAATCTTTCCTCCATCTTAAAATGGCAAATTGTTAGGATTCTTATAGGGGATCATAACAGTATACAGAATTATAGTTGTACAGTTTCCCATAATCAGTCCATTAAAACCACCTCTCTAATGGCGGCTTCTGTTTCCTCATAGAGTGGCACAATGTGACAGAGGGATGTTTCTATTGGGTATTTTGTGCAGAAACTGTCGCACCAAGTCTCTCTCCTGGAACTGAGGCTTCAACCTCCTCTTTCAATTGGAACAATGCTCTCGTCTGTCACAGGCTGATTGAAAATTCCACTCCTTGGGCAGCAAACAACACTTCCAGCTGGCCCCAATGAATCTGGTTGTAACATTGGCTTCTGGGACAATTCTTGACCATGCAGATAATCCACATGTTTCCTCAAAATCCTGTTTGTACATTCACCTCATACAATAACAGTCCTGACTTGACCCAGTGTCATGGGAGTGTCACTTTAAGAAATGTTTTTGTCTTATCACATGGCTTCATTGATGTCATTGTGAGAGTGGAGCTGGGCTGTGGCTCTGAGGTTTTTACTTTGCATTCAGTTTTGACTGCTGTGGACTACAGGGGCTGGTTTATCACAGGGCTAAATCGCTGGCTTTGAAAGCAGACCAAAGCAGGCCAGCGGCACGGTTCAATTCCCGTACCAGCCTCCCCGAACAGGCGCCGGAATGTGGCGACTAGGGGCTTTTCACAGTAACTTCATTTAAAGCCTACTCGTGACAATAAGCGATTTTCATTTTCATTTCAGACAGAAAAAATGTGTTTTGGCCTGTCTCTCCCTATTTTCATTTTAAGAGTTGTTCCAGAAAAAAAAACATTGATTATAGCCACCTGCTTTGTAACTTAAAAGATATAGTTTGCTTTCCGGAAGGGTTTAAAACTGCTGGTGCAATAGGGTCAGAATCTCAGGAAAAGCCAGTCTTATTCAAGAGAGAATATAGTTCTGGTCCACGCCCTTGAAAAGAGGTTTTTGGTTTATGCGATTTTGTTTTTGAATTGGAACAGTTAAGGGGGGATTCATTAAGTGTTATACATTGGTTACTGTAGCTGTGGGGTGTCCTAATGTTTGTGCTGTTTGTTTATATAGATATGTTAACAAGGTTCTTAGAATAAAGCTTATTTTGATTGAAGTGCTGAAGAAGACTGTTGAATCACACCTGAAGGGAAGGCTCTTGTGCTCATCCGAGCCAAATTCAACATAAAGGTTGTACATCAAATGGACTTCATAACATACTTTGGAGTTTCTAAACCCTGGCCCATAATCCGTACAAACAACAAATGTTTATTTAATAAAACATGCTATTTACAGAGTAGTACAGTCTTGATGGTGCCAATCTGCCTCCTGGATCGATCTGGTGATTCCGTGCACTGGGGACTGATTGGACGAGTGGATCACATGAGTCTTCAGAAGATAGCCCCTTTTTAAAGGGGCAGCTACTACAGTCACTAAGTAATGTTTAATAGCTTGCACTATTAAACATGACCAATACATTGGGTGATTTAAGGGTGTGGGGTTTTATTTTTTCTGAAGATGTTTTGTATTTCAATTAGGTGCAGCTATTTTCTCACTTGAATGGAATGAAATGAAAATCGCTTATTGTCACGAGTATGCTTCAATGAAGTTACTGTGAAAAGCCCCTAGTCGCCACATTCCGGGGACGCTGGTACGTGAATCGAACCGTGCAGCTGGCCTGCTTGGTCTGCTTTAAAAGCCAGCGATTTAGCCGAGTGAGCTAAACCAGCCCCTTATCTACAATTAAGAAATCTAGGAATGGGGTAGGGATAAATGAGTAAATATATTTTAGAACATGTTGCTTTGTATTATTTCATATCGGATTTCTGAAAAGGTTTTCACTAACTTGCCTTTCCTTGTGGTGGTTGCTTAGCTCAGTTGGTGTTTTCACCTTGCATTAGTAACAATATTTTGAGCTGTCATTTCAATCTGCTGATCCTTAAAGTTGTTGCTTGCATAATTGTTTACTGTTCTTCAAAATAGCAGTTTAAAGTTCTTAATGAACATTGCTGTACATAATTGAACTCAAATTGCATTATGTTTTTAAAAATTCAGACCGACAAGATGTCGACCGCTGGTGAAATGGAGCACGACAGGATGAAAAAATTCAAGAATCGAGGCAAAAATGTAGAGGTACTTGGGTTGGTTCTTGCGTAGTATAGCTAATTATAGAAAAATATGTTTCAATTTTCTACTCTGCATTTGACATTTAGTTCAAATTACTCCTGGAAACAAGTTTGTCCAATATAATGAGTAACTTCTGGACAAGCCGCCCAAGTGGCATTTGTCCACTCGACAAACACAATGGGTTACAGTCAACAGTTTACATCAAAAGCTGTGCCTGCAGGTTCCAGTTTTAATAATTTTACACACTTCTAACCTTGCCCCAGGAGTTTTCATTGCTGCTTTAAATATTCTAGTAATACACAGGAGGAGCAGCTGCCAAACGCTTCATTCTGGAAGATTCTCTTGGTGGAAAGCAGGTATGGATAATGGTACAGCATCCAGTGACATTGTTCAGGGGAAAAATATATTTTCTGTTTGGGGTGTATCACAGGATTGGAATGATATTTTTCCCCAACACAAGTGAGAAAAGCACCAGAAGTGACTGTGATAAACCAGGAAGCTAATTTTGGTTAGGGTGGTGATGGAAGAAATCTGCGTGGGCACTGCTCTCCAAAGCATCAAGGAGAAGTGTAAGATATGACTGGACTTTGATATCCTATCTGCACTGGTCTACCAGGGTTTCCCAGATACTTTTTGTTCGATTGGAAAATTGTTCCTTCGCTATCTTTCAGGACTACGTCTATTCACTTGTGGAAAAGACTATTGCAATGAAGGGTCTTATTGTGGATGATTATATTGATTTTAATCTTGATGCTTATTGTTTGGTCATATTTTACATCCGCTACCATGTCCAAACCACCGGTTGTAGTATTGGTGCTTAACAAGTCATGCCACCCCTCTGGGACATGGGTGCATCTGAATACCTTCACTCTGTCAAACCTCTTTGTTCTAATTTGAAATGTTTTTGCCCATTGCCCTAGATCCACCTCCAAAGCATTGAAGCAGTGACTTGTGCTCTGATTTTAATCTCCATCCCAGTTCCCCTTGACCTCGGTCCTCTGAATTTGCCACTCTTTTTTTTCTCCCCCCCCCCCCCCCCCCCCCCCCCCCCCACACACCCTCCCGAACCATTTCCTCCACAGATACTGCATCTCCGCTCCTATTCTGACAACTTTCCTCCCAGCCAGGCTCTTAGTTTCTTCCCAAACTCCTCTGCTTATCATACCTCTGATTCGTTAGATCTTCTTTTTCCTGATTCATCCATTTGACCTTTTGTTCACCCTCCTGATATCCCCTTTTACTTATTTTTATTAGCAACTTTTTCCGACAATGAAGATGTAACAAAAGTAATTACTTTTTCAATCGGTAAATAAAGATTTTGGCGGTTTCCTGCAAATAGCTGATATTATACCTATATTAAGAAGGGAGGTGGAACACATCCAGTGAACCTAACATTGGAGGTAGGAAAAAGAATCCTCCCACCTAAAGTAGAAAATCATTTTGAAGACCAAAATTATAATAAAGACCCAACTTGCTTAACTGATCTTATTGATTTATTTGAATATGTAACCAAGAATATTTGAGGTGCGATGGATCTGATCTGTATACAGAAGGCCTTCAATAAGGTGGCACATTATAAACAAATGAATGAGTTCTGTGTATAGCACTGTTACTGGATTAGCCATCTTGAGGTCTGGACTAATGCCTCAGAGGCGTATGTTCAAATCCTCCGTGGCAGCTAGGGAAATTTAAATAGGAATTAATAAATTATTAATAATCAGTTAACTACTAAACCAACTGGCCTTCAGGGGAAGGACATCTGCAATCCTTGCCTGATCTGACCTACATGTGACTCTAGACCCAAAGGAATGTTGTTATTTCAGTTGTCCTCATAAATGCCCAAGCAAGGCACTCTGTTTTGGTGGCTTACCAACTTCATGCTTCAGGACGATTGGGGGAGTGGGAAATAAATGCTGGTTTTGCCATCAATGCATATCTCTCCCAAGAGTGCATTAGTGTCGGGGCAAGTAGCAGAATAAATAGCTAATTTTCGCCAAGACCAAAAGAGCATTAGAATAAAGGTGTGATGGGTCCATTATTTCTCATCATTTATTAAGGATTTGGATGTTGGGATCAAAATCAAATTTCTAAATTTTAGTGCCCAATTCTTTTTTTTTTTCCAATTAAGGGGTAATTTAGCGTGGCCAATCCACCTACCCCGCACATCTTTTGTGTTGTGGGGGTGAGACCCACACGGACATGGGGAGAATGTGCAATTTCCACACGGGAAGGGATGGAACCGGGTCCTTGGCGTTGAGACAACAGTGCCAACCACTGCACCACCCTCAAATCTGGAGGGGAGCTGGGGTCTCTTCTGTACTAAGGAGGACTGCAACAAATTACAAGATTATTGAACTGGCAACTTGAAAAGTGGAGCAGTAAACTTGTATCAAAACTGGATTAGAGCGCACTTGGCCAACTGTGTACAATTCTGGTTGCTGTACCATGGTACAGGAGAAGATGCAGGGATCATAATGGAACTGAAATTGCCTAATCGGGAAAGGAGGGTGAACTGGCTGGTGCATTTTTTTCAGCACTTTAGAGTGATTGTCAGAATATTTGATCAAGTAGAGATAGAAAAGAGTGTTTCCACTTGTGTGGAAGAACACAACCCATGTCTTCAGAAATCAAATGGGGGAATTCAGCAGAAACCTTGAGCAGGAAAGTTGAGAATGTGAACTTCTCTGCTACAGGTTCAATTGCCACCAGGAGTGTTTGAGATGAATAGCATAGATACTGTACATTTTAAGAAGGGAGGTTCAATTAGCATCGTCAGAAGAAGTGTTGAGATTTAAGGCATGATTCTCCAGCCGCATCCACCTGATGACTGAAGAATCCCCACCTGAGGTCAATAGAGTTCTCCATTATCTGTGGCTCACTCGTGGCGTTCTTGCAGTGGGTGGGGTGGGAGAATTCAGCCCTTGGTCTTTAAGAATGCTTGAGTGGAGCATACACATGGAGTGATTGGTCCGACTCGTGTTCCGAATCCTGTTGCATATCCATTTGGTATATATTCTATCTCTAAATGCTATATTTGGCATAGACTCTCTCATTAAAATAACATATTTGATTAGCTTTTCAATTGACTGTAGTATGTCTTAGTAGCTTTCTACTGGGAGACATAGTTGTATTGTGGCTGGACTAGTAATCCGGGGACTCCGGTTTGAATCCCACCATGATGAAATTAGAACTCAGAAATTTGGAATTGAAGTCTAAACATGACCATTGTCACTTGCCATAAAAACCCACCTGGTTCACTCATGTCATTTGGGGAAGGAAATCTGCCATTGTTGCCCAAATCCGGTCTACATGTTAGAAAAACAACATTGTTAGAACATACAGTGCAGAAGGAGGCCATTCGGCCCATCGAGCCTGTACCGACCCACTTAAGACCTCCCTTCCACCCTATCGCCGTAACCTAATAACCCCCGTGATTCCAGATTGATGTAATTGACTCTTCAATCCATCCTGAAATGGCCTGGCAAGCCTTGGTATAAGGGCAATTAAGGATGGCCAATAAATGCTGTGACACTCTCATCCCATGTAAGAATAAACAAAAAATAACACTCTGCCAACAGAACAATTATTAAAACAATTTGGTGTTAAATGCACAGAATTACTGACCAGATGAGAAAGTAGTAGAACATTTTGCTTTCTTTTTGAGAGTTTTGAATTTTGAAATCTAATTTTACTTAAAACAGATACTGAGGAGGCAGCGAATTGATGTTTCTATTGAATTACGAAAAGCCAAAAGGGATGAACAGATCTTGAAGAGAAGGAATATAAGCAGTTTCCCAGATGGTGAACCTTCATTACAAAAGCTTGCTGGAATGAATGTATGTATAACATTTCCATTTGGTGATAACCTTTGCCCAGCAACAAATCACCAGTTGAAATTCTTGTAATTCTACCATTGTCTGATTATTCCTAAATTGCTTTATGAAATTAACATCTATCGTACCTTTTGCCAAGTCTGATTCTTAAATCTCCTCCTCCAAGTAGAGAGTATAACTTCTCGTCAAATATCATTCGGCACCATGGGATAGCCCAGCTTAGACTAACCTTTATTCTGTGCCCATCTACCGAAGCATGGCATAATGAGCTTTTTGGCCCAATGTTTTGATTTTATAATCAACTGCCTGCAATTTATTTTTAAATGTGTTGCCACAGTCCCAGAGGACTATAGGCTGCTTGCTCCCCCATTTTGAGGGCTGACTGGTGGGGAATAAACCTGAGGGTCACCACACCTCGGGCAAAGGACAAGGCTGAGAATGCGGGGCCTTTATGAATAACCTCAGCAGGTACAGGAATTGAACCAGAGCTGTTGACGTTGCTTTGCATCGCGAACCAGCTGTCCAGCTAACTGAACTAACCACACCAGTTGTTAATGTACAAAAAGAAAATAAATCTACCGATGCAAGGTAAAAATTCATATGAATGCAGCTGATTTGTACCATTTCAGATGTTGATTGGACATCTAGTCAAATTGATTTCTAGAATGGCTTAATTACCAAATGAGGTTACCATTTATTGTCAAAAATCTATCTTGATAAACATTGCTCTTTCCTCCCTGCAGGACCATGCAATGACCATAGAAGAGATTGTGAAGGGAATAAACAGCCCTGACTCACTGCTGCAGCTTCAAGCCACAAATGGAGCTAGGTAGAGGTGCTGTTGCTTCATCTCACTGCACATAATATTGTCTAGCCCCAGTTGGAAGATTGGCAAAGTGCTTTGTCATGTTCAAATCAAATAAGTCAATGGACATGATGCATATAGGTCATATTTTGTAAGTCTGGGGATCTGTAAAGTCCTGAGTTTCAGACACCATCAGTGAAAAATAAATCTCTAATCTTTGATTGCAGTATCTCTGGCACTTGCAGCTTAAGAGCTAATATTTGACTTCCGGGGTGCATTGAGGTTGTTATGTGGGGTAATTGTCTTCTGTTTTTTTTTTTCAGTCTGTCTGCACCCCATGCCCGACCAAGCAAAATCCACATCTACTGAAAACCCCAAACTTTTTTTAAAATTACAAATCCAATTAAATATAATTTTACTTTCTTTTCTTTTAAAACCCTGTGACCATCTATTTGGCCAAATTTAACTAAGAACAAGATGAGCCTTTAGATGGGAAATGTTGGTGTTAGTAGTAGATTAAACGCACTGCTTTTTGATTCCATGTATGTATATAAATATTCGTGTGTGTTTTGGAAAATAAATTTAGAGTACCAATTAAGGGGCAATTTAGTGTGGCCAATCTACCTAAACATCATAGAATTTACAGTGCAGAAGGGGGCCATTCAGCCCATAGTCTGCACCAGCCCTTGGAAATAGCACCCTACTTAAGCCATGCCTCCACCCGATCTCCATAACCCAAAAACCCAACCTCACCTTTTTGGGCAATTTAGCATAGCCAATCCACCTAACCTGCACATCTTTGGACCGTGGGAAGATTCCGGAGCACCCGGAGAAAACACACGCAGACATTGGGAGAAAGTGCAAACTCCACACTGACAGTCACCCAAATTTGGAATTGAACCTGGCACCATGTAACTGAGGCAGCAGTGCTAACCACTGTCACCCTGCCAACCAAATCTTCTGTATTCTATCCCAATATTGTGCTTTTGCCATCTCCAGCCACCAATCTCCTGCATCCACTGCACAGTGCGTGTTGTGTTATCCACTGTACATTGATCAAATGTCTACATTTGTATTATTCTTGCACTCAACTGCTCAGGTGCATTTTACATGGAACCACTGCATCCAACAGACTGGTCCCATTTGACCTTTGGTCTTGGAGAAAGACTATTGCCTAATCTAGTCTTGATAATTTACCCTTTCCACTGTGCGATGTAAAGAGAAATTACTAATCTAAGGGAAACCAAATGGTATCTTGCTCATTATTTTCCTCTTGATAGGAAACTTCTGTCACGGGCATGGAAACCGCCACTGGATGAGATTATTGAAGCAGGTCTAATTAAGAGGTTTGTTGAATTCCTTGGTCGAGATGATGATTCTGCACTGCAGTTTGAGTCAGCCTGGGCACTGACCAACATTTCCTCTGGAACATCAGCCCAAACTGAGGCAGTGGTGGAAGGAGGTGCAATTCCAGCACTTGTAAATCTCCTTTCTTCTCCATACATGTACATCAGTGAGCAAGCTGTGTGGGCCTTGGGTAACATTGCAGGTATGATGGCACCAATTTTGTTGGAGTTTATTTGTTAAATAACTTTACTGTGTACTAAACCATAAATGGCAGTAACTTTTTAAAACTTTTGCAGGTGATGGCCCTCTCTACCGTGATGCAGTAATTGAATGCTCTGCTGTCCCCTCACTTCTGGGATTGGTACAACCTGATGTCCCTGTAAGTCCAAATGGTAACTAGTGGGCTGAGTGATTTGCTTCAATTTAGTCTGCCTAACAGAATGCTATGCTCCAATTAGTTAAACTTGGGTGGTTCTAATGGCCATTTAAATTTAAATGAGAACAAATAACCAGTGCAGCATTTGTGATAAGGCAAGGTTCCCTTCCTGCTCCTTTCTCCACTTCTCCCCCATCCAGCCAACTGTCTTGGGTGACAAAAGGCTTCATTGGGATGATGAATAAAGGGAAGGAGATTGTGCAAACGTGGAATTTGTCAATTCTTGTTTGACATTAAATCCAAGTAATACCAGTGGTGTCCTCTAGTTGGAAAGCGGTAGGTTCAGGCTTTGGCACACATCCGTATGTAGCATTCAAGAGCTGCTACATTGTTGTAGATATGCTTTGATGAAACAGTGAGGTCACTATCAGTGAGAGATCCATTGCCACTTTTGGGCAGGGTTAGTTTCCTGGCCATTCTGGTCAAGAGCCATCCCTCGACAAACAATACCATATAGCAGCTTAATTAATCATTCCTTGAGTCTGTCCAAGTGCAGCAAGACCTGGACAACATCTTGGCTTGGGCCGGTAAGTGGCAAGTAACTCACTAAGTGTTCGGCAATGATCATCTCCAACAAAAGAGAAGCTAATCATCTCCCTTAACATTCAATGGCATTACCATTGCTGAATCCCCACAATCCATATCCTGGGGGTTACCATTGACCAGAAACTGAACTGCACCTGACATATAAATACTGAGGCCATGCAAACCAGTCAGAAACTGGGAATTCCATGGGTAGTAACTCATTTCCTGATGTTCCAATGTCTGTCCACTATTGACAAAGCACAAGTCAGGAGTTTTGTTGGAGCTGCGCACATCCAGGCAAGTGGAGAAAATTCCATCACACAAGAAGTTTAACGTTACTAAGACAAAGTAGGCTACTTGATTGGCATCCCTGACACTACCTTCATTCACGCCCTCCACTTGACTCACTGGCAACAGTGTGTCCTTGATGTGCTGCATCAACTTGCCAAGGGTCCTCCTGCAACCTCTATAATCTGGAAGGGCAAGGTCACCAGATGGCATGGGAGCACCACAACCTGCAAGTTCCCCTCCAAGCCCCACAATCATCCTGACTTCAAGCTATATTGCCTTTCCTCCATGTTCTTTGGGTGTACCAACATCGACTACAGCATTTCACAAATGTGCCCCATCACCACTTTCTCAAGGGCAAGAAATGGCCTAACCAGTGCCATCCACATCCTATGAAAGAATAAATTTAAAACCTAAAATCATTTCATTCCCAGTGATTTGTGTAAAGTTATCTGGCATGTTTATTAACCAAATAGGTGACCTATATATTGTAAAGTGAGATTCTCAGTGGTCCTAATTCTTGCAAACAGGTAGGCTGCAAGTCTAATTCTACTTTAGCATCCAGCTTTGCTTCAGGATTTGGCGGAACTTTCACTTTACTAATTCCCTCTTTCCCCTTCTCACTGTACTAATGTTGTTCCGTTTTACTTCAATTCTAGATTGGCTTCTTGCGCAATATCACGTGGACTATGTCAAACATATGTCGCAACAAGAATCCACATCCGCCTCTCCAAACAGTTCAACAGATCCTTCCTACGCTGATTCAATTGCTTCATTATGAGGATGAAACCCTTCTCTCAGATGCTTGTTGGGCAGTATCATACCTGACAGATGGCCCAAATGACCGGATTGAAGAGGTGGTTCGCATTGGTGTTTTGCCAAGGCTTATGCAGTTAATGTTAAAGGATAAACTGGCTCTGTTGGTGAGTAATCTGACACGAGTAGAGCTCTACCCTATTTCTCACAAGCTTTTGGGATGAATTTATGCAGGACTGTGATGAGAGAAAATGACTTGCCTGCTGGTCTCAAATTGATTTTGTGTGGCTGGGAGATGGGGTGGGAAAAGTGGAGTGAAATCTGTTAAATCATTAATGGCTTTGAGGTCTGTAAGTAACGTGACAAATGGCAACTTCAGATGTATATGTCTTTGAATTGACAACTATTTCTTCAGGGATCTTTTGGTCTGGGATATTCAGTCATCTTTTGCATTTTGTTTTACTACATCTTGCTGATTGGGGCAGAACGCTTGAACCAAGGACCACCACGTTATGATCGACTAAGCTTTCAATGTCCTTCCAAGATAATTTCAAAATCCATGTTCAAGTTGGACATGTGTACTGCATATGCTTTTTTTTGTACAATCTGTCAGAAAATTCATTGCTTGGTTTTTAACCTTTGCTTTACATTTATGGTTTGATTAGCTATTTGGAAAAGTACTACATGCATTTATTCTTCTTGGAGTAATTGCTAATCCTGTTGTTTACTTCATATGTTCAGTGCCTATCAAGATGCAAGTTCTTTGAAAACTGGGTCGAGATAGCTGTGGAATTTTTTTTCCCCTCTAATTTCTAAGGAATAACACAAATAAAACTAATTGAACTGCAGCCTCCAGCACTGCCAGCATGTTTTGTGCTGTCATAATGCTTTGAAGCTTTGCTTATTCTATAAATTAGTTGGAGATTTAACCCCATCTTTCTGGTGTGTCGCCATGAGGAAGCGTATACACTGACTGGAAGAGATTCCCCTGACACTACTAGCCAGTGTGGGCTGAAAATGAGGAGCATACAAACATTTTTCACCCATATATTAGACTGATCACATTGACCCTTTCGGCACACTTGTCCTTGCAGGGCACAAGCCTGGGTAAGATTTATGGAGATGCAGGGCTTCCCAGAGTTGCTGAGAAACTTTGAGGGGGGTTGGTCCCCAGACATTTGTTGTACTATTGTTTGGATATGTCTTGTGAGGCAAACTCCACTAAGGGAAAATAGCTCTACTGCCTATGGATAAGCTGAAGTCTAGGAGAGTAAATCCTGGCAAGAAAATTGAGGTCTCCCAAGGTTGATAGCACAAAGTCTGATGTCTGGCCAAAAAAAAAAAAAATCTGGTGTCGGGCTTTGGATCCCTTTGGACCTAACTGGAGAGGTCATGAGGTGGACCCTCTTGTTTGGGAAGCCTTTGTTCCCTGGTGACGACATTGTAGTTTTATTGCGGGGTATTAACCCGACGGTGGAGATAGCAATTATGAATGGTAAGCCCATGTGTCCCAGTGGTCAGCCATCGCCCACCTCAGCTAGGCATCTGCCCTAACTTGTATAGTGATGAGCTGCCACAGTCTACAGTGTTAGTCATGGGGGCAATGGGGCAACTCCCTCGCAGGCCAGACCTGAGGAGAATGGGTGGGCAACCAACCAAAAAGGACAGGCCGTTTGGCGCCACAGTAGCAGTGGTTAGCTCTGTTGCTTCACCGTGCCAGGGTCCCAGGCTTGATTCCTGGCTTGGGTCACTGTCTGTGCAGAGTCTGCACATTCTCAGGAGTTTTGTTGGAGCTGCACACATCCAGGCAAGTGGAGAAAATTCCATCACACAAGAAGTTTAATATTACTAAGACAAAGTAGGCTACTTGATTGGCATCCCTGACGCTACCTCGGATTTCCTCCAGGTGCTCCGCTTTCCTCCCACAAGTCCCAAAAGAAGTGCTTGTTAGATGAATTAGACATTCTGAATTTTTGACTGGGGGTTTTCACAGTAACTTAATTGCACTGTTAATGCAAGCCTACTTTGCCAATAAAGATTATTATTGTAGATAACCAGTTAGGAACGCACATGAATGTGCGACGAAGGCTAGGCAAGTGGCAGCCTTGTCTTGGTGCATCTGGGAGCAGTAGCCAGTTACTCTGGTAGGGGAAAGGTGCAGCTGAAGTCCAATTGATTTGTGGCTGATGAGGAAACTGATGCGAGGCATCATCAAATGAATCTCTATACACAACAATAGTAAGCATAAAGCATGGAGAAAATACAGTAGTAAATACTTGAACTGGGATCTACTTGTGCAGGCAGCGGAGGCCTTGTATTGGGAAGCTCTGCTCATAGCGAAGAGGGAAGCTGCGCACAATTGGGGAGGAGTTGATATTGCCAGTGGATAAGGAGCTGGAGAGAAGGACTGCAGGCAAATTAACATAATTTCCTTGTTGGATAACAGAATCCATGAGATGGGAATGATCAGCTAAAGAGCGAAGACAAGCAACTCGGGGTCTATTTTTATGTATTTCAACTGAATGAATCACTGGACATTGCATCTGCTCACTTGTGTAGAGTATTACCACAATGGAGAGATCCATGAGGACAATGTTTTTTAAATTGTTGCTCAACTGCAAAGGCCAACACTGGATGTGGGTAAGAGCAGTGGCTCCACTGCACCATCCACAGGGAGGCTTAGCTGCAAAGAAAATACATGCTGAACTCATGACCATTTTGGAAGAAAGAGTTCACGCATCATAGAATTTACAGTGCAGGAGGAGGCCATTCGGCCCATCTGAGTCTGCACTGGCCCTTGGAAAGAGCACCCTGCCCAAGACGCCACCCTATTCCCGTAACCCGACCTAACCTTTTGGACACTTGAGGGGTAATTTAGCGTGGCCAATCCACCTAATCTGCACATCTTTGGACTGGGGGGAAACCGGAGCACATGGGGAGAAAGTCACCCACAGTCACCCAAGGCCAGAATGAACCTGGAACCCTGGAGCTGTGAGGCAGCAGTGCTGACCATTGTGCCACCATACCACCCCACAAAAAGCAATTCCTGCAGTTAATTTTAATCAAGGGCAATCCACTGAATTTGTGAATATTTGCGGCTCTGTGACCAGATGGGCAGTGATCATAAACTACTACTTCACACGAGTTCCGCAGGCTATCCTGAGGAAAGTTACACTCACGGCTGTGTGAAGTGAATTCTTTTACTTGATTCAAGTTTGAACTCTCAACGTTTTGGTGATTTTTTTTTTTTCAGTAGCTTGCCAAATGACACATCTGGCAGATATTTTCAGCCACTTTAAACTTGCTGCAATGAAAACCAAATATCTGAATAAACCTAACATTGAACCAGATCTCTTTTGGGATTGACATCACAGCTCTGCGAAAGGGCAACTTCTTGCTAAGGGGCAAGTGTTATCTCTTTCCACTGATCACCCTATTTCAGATAAATGTGCTGTGAATGAGTGCAATGCATTTGAGTGTGCATCATAAACTATTAGAAATGGTTTCCATAAAGGAACAAATTGGGAACCACTGCACTTTGATGAGCTGAGCTCTACACTGGCCATTGCTGCCATGGGGTCTGTGACCCCAAAATCTCATCTGATGATGCCACTGGGTGTCCTGACCCATGCAGAAGCCCTGGCTTCGACCAATGGCCATTGAGATTGGGGTTGCACATTTAAGACTGACGAGGAGGCATTTCTTCTCGGGAGGGTAGTAAACCTGTAGCATTCTGGCTGGGTCATTAAGTATGTTCCAGACTGAGATACAGATTTTTCATCAGGAAGTGAATCCAGGGTTTTGAGAGTGGGTGGAAAGTGGAGTTGAAGATTGAAGATTATCACATCAGTCATGGTTTCATTGAATGACGGAGCAGACTTGGTGCACTGAATGGCCTATTTCTGGTGGCTTGGTAGCACAATCGTTAGCTCTGTGGCTTCACAGCTCCAGGGTCCCAGGTTCGATTCCCGGCTTGGGCCACTCTGTGCGGAGCCTGCATTCCACCCCCACCCCCCCTCCGTGTTTCTCGTGGGTTTTCTACGGGTGCTCCAGTTACCTCCCACAGTCCAAAGATGTGCAGGTTAGGTGGATTGGCCATGCTAAGTTGCCCTTAGTGTCCAAAAAGGTTAGGAGGTGTTACTAGGTTACGGGGCTAGGGTGGGGGTGTGGGCTTAAGTGGGGTGATCTTTCCAAGGGTTGGTGCAGACTCTATGGGCCAAATGGCCTCCTTATGCACTTGTGGCCTATGGAATGATTTCAGGCTTCCAGCATACAACTTTGTTTGTTTGAGTGTACTGAGTACAGGCAACCTGTGAGCAATTATTTGGCATAAAGCTGTACCTGACTCTACCTGCATTTAATCCCTGGCTTTACCAAGTTGAACAGAAATTTCCACTTGCCAGCAAGGCTGAAGAAGTAGAAAGGAGATTCATTCTGTACCCATACCAATCCTAACAGAAGGTTGGCCTCCACTCTGATTTGTTTTCTTTCTCTCTCGCAGAAACTTCCATTTGTTCTGTTCTCAATTTAAAAAAAAAAAAATCAATTTTAGTTCTGTAATCAGCCCTGCATATGGCTCAGTGGTGGAGTCACTAGAAATCACAATCTTCAATGACCTGACTGCATGGCCTTGCAACAATCACCAATGGTGGATGATTTAATATGAAGCCCTTTTTTGTACAACTGTTTTTGTTCCTTTTATAGACCCCTGCCCTCCGTGCTGTCGGAAACATTGTGACTGGAACTGATAGCCAAACAGAGGCTGCACTTGAAGCAGGGGTTCTCTCCATTCTCCCGAAACTTTTGAAACATCACAAGACCTGCATACGGAAGGAGGCTGCTTGGACCATTTCCAATATTGCTGCTGGACCTACAATGCAGATTCAACAGCTGATTACTTGTGGAGTAATAGCCCCCCTTATTGAAATTCTGGAAACTGTAAGTACTTAATTACCATCGAATAACAGTAGGTTCAACATACAGGTTTAGGTGGACTTCAGTAGATTATACTGCACTTAATGTACATCTTGAGATGTCACGTCCAGGAAATCATGCCTATGTTTGATTATGCATTGCAGTCTTTTTTTTAATAAATTTAGATTACCCAATTATTTTTTCCAATTATGGGGCAATTTAGTGTGGCCAATCCACCTACTCTGCACATTTTGGGTTGTGGGGGTGAAACCCACGCAGACACGGGGAGAATGTGCAAACTCCACGTGGACAGTGACCCAGAGCCGGGATCGAACCTGGGACCTCAGCGCCGTGAGGCAGCTGTGCTAACCACTAGGCCACCGTGCTGCCCATGCATTGCAGTCTTGATGAGGTCTGTGACAAAGTAATTTGGTTAAAGTGGAATTTCAGCAGTCAAGAATCCTTTCCTGCTCCTGAATGTATTAAATGTGGTTTTTTGCTATTGATTTGATTCAGTCTATGTAGGAATTGCTGGCAAGACCTTTTTGTCCCATTCTACGCTGAAGGTGATGAACTGCTAAATGTTGTGATCTTGATGCTTCCAGTGTCCTTGAGTAGAAAACTCAAGGATTTTGACCCAGTAACAAGGGGTGTGGGGGAAGGGAGCAAGAAAGTGGCATTATTGCATTATTCCAAGTCGTGATGTTCTGCAACTGATCCTATATCCTTTCAAGGTTCTTGGAGGAGTTAAGAGGTGTTGTTAAAAGCCTTGGTAATTTGATGTGGTGCATCTTGTATGTGCAGTGATTGTTTGAGGTAGTGGGTAGAATGTCAATCAAGTGGGCTGCTTTTGTCCTGGCATTAGAGGGAATGTTCTGCCCCAGGGTGGTCGTGGTGGTGGTGGATTTGGTGATGGTAATGCTGATAAATATCAAAGGGAAGTGGTTAGATTCTCCTTGGAGATGGTTATCACCTGGCACTTGTGGGGCACAAATTGCTCATCACTTGTCTGTCCAGGGCTTATTGCACGTGGGCACGCACTGCTTCACTGTGTGTGGTGTTGAGAGAATGGAATTACAATATTGTAGGTGACTGCTTATTTTAATCAAAACCACCTACAGTGGATCATGATGATTTTCTCTTGTATACATGGTGTTAAAAAGTTATGAACCTCTTCATTGCAGACTGGCCTTGGTTGAACTAATTACAGTGCCATACTTGATGGTACCAGGCTCAGTTCCACAAGAAAAGATTTGGTTCTGTTTTTAATTACTCAACATTTTGATCATTGTGTAATATTTGTCTTCCAGGGTGAATTTAAAGTTCAAAAAGAAGCTGTTTGGGCTGTGACAAATTACACGAATGGTGGTACAGTTGACCAGGTTGTTCACTTGGTGCAATGTGGAGTGCTGGGACCTCTCCTTAATCTACTAAGTAACACAGATGTCAAACTTATTCTCGTGACCCTGGAATCCCTGTCCAATATCTTTCTAGTAAGTTGGCTGGGCCCTTTTAAACAAAGCCATTTAAATTTGGAGATTTTGTGAAGGCAGAGGTGCAAAATGAATACTTGCCCCCCCCCTCCTCACCAAGGGGAGAGAATTCTGTGAATATTGAAGATTTGAAACAAAAACGGAGGCAGGAGTGATATTGGTCGTCTTGCTGGCAGGATTCACAAGTGGATAAGTCACCTGAACCAGATGAGAAGCCTCCTCGGCTGCTGAAGGAAGCAAGGGTGAAAATAGCTTGAGGCTCTGGCCACAATTTTCCGATCCTCATTTGATAAGCAAGCGGTGCTGGACAATTGCAGAAGTTGTATCCCATTCCAAAAAGGGGGAGGGATGGAAACCAGCAAGGGCAGGAACATTTACCTCATGTCAGTGGTGGGGGAAACCTTTGGAGACGACAAGAGGAAAGATTAATTGGCATTTGGAATAATGGGGGTTGTAATAAGTGAAAGTCAGCAAGTTTGTTCGAGGCAAATTTGCTTTGGATTGACTTGCATATTTGAAGTACGTGAAGGTTGATAAAGGTAGTATGGTTGGTTGATATTTAGTGTACTGTTTTTCAATAAAATACCACCAGCTTGTTCATGAAAACTCTGAATCAATGTGATTAAGGGGACGCTGCAACTTAGATACAAAAATGGCTAAGAAAGAAAACCGAGAATTGTGGTGTCTAACTTTTTTTTCCAGAGTGGAAGGAAATATACAGTGGTGATCCCCAGGCCTCTGTATTAATAACTAATAGCTCCCTATCTTCTTTTGGTATATTAATGGCCTGGACTTAAACCGAAGTTTGTGGCAGGGAAAAGTAGTAAACAATAAACAGACTGCAGAAGGATATTGACAGGCTGGTGAGATGTGCAGGCACATGACAGGTGACATCTAATGGAGATGCAAGTTGATGAACCTCCTCGACCTTGAGTGGAGTTGATGAAGTGGCAGTGTTTCTCCAGGAAAAAAACAGACCTATTCCCCGGCTGTTATTTTTGCTGTGGAAATTGGGCCTCTGAGCAGTTCCTTGGGTCACGCGCACACCAACAAACAAGTGAGGACTTGAAAGGGGCCTTGCAGATGTCATCTGCCCAAGATTTATGGTATCCACTTGCTGCCTAGAAGCTTATGGTCCTGTGACCCACAGAATGCACAGCCTGACCAGATTGGTGGAAGTGAATGTGAGCCACTTTCAAGAACTATTTGGATTTAGTGCCTCCTTTAACAGGGAAGAAAACGCCAAGGTACATTTATTAAAAAAAAAAAAAAAAAGATTTAGAGTAGCCAATTATTTTTTCCATTCGAGGGGCAATTTAGCATGGCCAATCCACCTAACCTGCACGTCTTTGGGTTGTGGGGGTGAAACCCACGCAGACACGGGGAGAATGTGCAAACTCCACACGGACAATGACCCAGGGCCGGGATTCGAACCCGAGTCCTCGGTGCCGTAGGCAGCAATGCTAACCACTGTCACCGTGCTGCCCTACGCCAAGGTACTTTAAAGGTAGCATTGTCAAACAAAATTTGACAGCCACTGTATTAGCAAGGGTGATCAAAAGCTTCAGAGACGAGTTTAACATTTTGTCTTTGAAGGAAGAAAGATATTTAAAGAGGGGAAAGAAGTGAAGAGCTAGAAGTTCTGGCACATGGGATTTATGGGTTAGCTCCCTGAGAAGAGGCAGTGCAAGTGCAATTGACCAAAAGGTCTCTTGTGCTGCATCATTTGATGATTGTGATCCTATAGTTTGGGCTTTGCTCTCTTGCAAAAGAACAGCTTTGTTGCAGGGCATGCACCTTCGCTTAACTGTAAGAGACCACAATAGGAATAATTTAAAAAATATATATATATATATATATATATATATTTTTATTCTCCATTTTCACATTTTCCTTCAAAATATACATCCCCGCCCTTCCAACAAGCAGTAAACGGTAACAAATACAAAGTCAATACCCTTAACATCAACAACGATCCCAACGGCCCACCTGTCAATATATGCATCAAATAAACCAAACCCTCCCACGGTGGAAAAAAAACAAAGGAGGAAAAGAAAAAGGAGGCCGGAATCGCCCATGGTCACCATTAACCTATAGAATTCTCCCCCCACCCCCCGACACTCAATGCCATCCAGCCTCCGAAAGAGTACCGCAAATGACACCCAAGAGTTGTAAACTCCTCCCCTCCACTTCCTCTTGTAAAGCTCCTACCCCCAACCTCGGTTTCCCCCCCCCCCCCCCCCCCCCCCCCCCCCCCACAACTTACCGCCCTGGCTAGACCACTCGGACTCTGTTCTACCAGGCTCCGATGGCTGCAGCCCCCCCCCCCCCCACCTCACCCCTATTCACTGGCCTGCATAAACCGGCCAGCGTGGAGCCCCCTGCCCGGGTCTCTTTTCCCCCTTGCCGGCCCCAGGAAATCCCTTTCGCACACAAACCCTGCATAATACCCATGCCCCAAAGAACCCACATTACGACTGAAAGTCCCATTTCTTTCCTTGTCCAAATATACACAACGTTGGCTCCTGTCGCCCATACACCAGCATGCAGTGAAACAAAAATGAAAAAGTAGTCATGAGGCTACATCGGTATATGACCATTTCTCAATTCTGCCACAAGCCTTCTGTCTTTGCAAAGTCCTCCGCTGCTTCCGCCGTTCCAAATTAAAAGTCACCCTCCGCATCGCTGGATATATAATGCCACACTGCACCTTGCTAATGTACAGTGCCCTCTTCACTCGGTTGAAGGCAGCCCACCTCCTCGCCAGCTCCACTGTAAAATCCTGGTATACGTGTATACCACTCCAGCCCACTGCACCACCCACTTCTGCTTAGCCCAGCACAGGACCTTCTCATTTACTCTTGCGTAACTATTCTTGCCGGCTCACTTGCCTTTGGTACAGGCCTCCATGACCGATGAGCCCGATCCAGTTCATATTGGGAGGGATCCTCCCCCCTCCCCCAATAGCTTCGCCAACATTGTGGCAAAATACTCAGTCGGCCTTGGTCCTTCCACTCCTTCGGGCAGCCTCACAATCCTCAAATTCTGTCACCTGGATCTGTTTTCCACGTCTTCCATTTGCCTCTCAGATCCTTGTTGATCTCTATCACCTTCCGCATCTCCTTCCCCATCGAGGTAAGTTGATCACTGTGCTGCAATAATGTCTCTTCCACTTCAGCGCCTCGCCTTGTTCCTGCACCTCCGCCACTGCGCTCGCCACCGCCGTCCTCACTGGGGTAATCGCCTCCTCCACCAGCACTTTCAAAACCGCCCCCATCTCCTTCTTCTTTGCCTCCATGTGTTTTGTGAACTGCCTTTCAAATTCCACGACCATCACCTTAGTTATATCTTCAGACTTGAGCAATGCGGCCTCCCCTTGTGCTCCAGCCTCCATTTCCTTTACTGACCCCGCGGTGACCTTTCCACTCCCTAACGGACTTTCGGCTGTTTTCACGGCCGTTTTGTTTTACTGATCCTCGACATTTCCCTTCCCTGTGCTGTCTCCTGACTTTTTTACTGCCTTCGCTGCCCCTAGGACCGGGCGTTAGCCCCCGACAATGCCATTCCAGAACAGGAGTCCTCCAACGCGTGGCTGCCTCCTGCCCGCTGTCACTGGAAGTTCCCACAATAGGAATAATAAGGTAGATTAAAACCAACTGGGGTTGTATTCCCTGGAATTTAGAATGTTGACTAATATTTTGATCAAAGCTCAAGACGTTGAGGGGAAACTGATTCTATTAGTTGGGGAGTCCAGGACTTGGGTCCAAGAATGAGAACCAGCTAGTGAAATAGCATTTCTTCACACTAAGTTTGGGACTCTGTTGGACTAATTGTTGTGATACAAGGCTATGGTGGGTTGGGCGACAGATTTTCCACCCTTTTCATTGAATGGTGGAACATGCTTGAGGCTAAAAGGCCTATTCTAATTCAGTGTCCTCTATGCCTGACAGCAATCTTTCTAACTGGGATTGTTTGAGCAAGAAAAAGACATGCAAAATGCATGATTACTTTCTCAAACCAACTTCTAATTACTGGTGAATTACATGGCCTCACTACAGACTAGCTTACAGATTTCATTTTTAGGAAAATGAATTACTGGAGGAACAAGCACTCTCAATCTTAACTTGCAATGTACTTTTTGTTGCTGACAGTCTTGAGTCTGACCTTTTATTCTTGAAACTTGGGTTGTGAATCAACCCAAAAAAGGGAATCTGATGATTCCATTGTTAGTTGCAACTTTCCACTTGCCTTGCAAGATGCCAAGAGTTAATGCTATCCTTGCTTTAATTCTTTTCGTGAAAGGCTGGAGAACAGTTGGGTGAAACGGATAAACTATGTGTATTGATAGAGGAATATAATGGCCTGGAGAAAATTGAGGCTCTTCAATTCCATCCAAATTCCACTGTGTATGAAACAGCATTGAAGCTAATTGAGAAGTACTTCCTTGATGAGGTAGGTGCAAAAAAAGTAACCTGACTGAATATTCTAGCAGTAAATTGTTGCTGTTGATTCAAATTCTTCCTGTGACTTTTTTATTTTCCGACCTTGTGGGGGGCTTTTGCTGCATGTATTTGCTGACCATTCTTTCATGCTTCCACTTGAGGTAAGATAGAACTGACACACAAGCCTGCACACTAGAGTTTAACAAAGGTGAGCCATTTGGCGTTGCCCACAGTAAGATTCCTGCTATTGGAAGTAATTCGAAAAGGAACAGAGATGCTTGAAATTGTTTCTGCCATTCTATTCTAAATGCTTTCAACAATCACTTGTAGAGCTCATTGGATATTTCTTTCTCTCCCTTTTTTTAGTCTG
Source organism: Scyliorhinus canicula (assembly GCF_902713615.1). Lineage (NCBI taxonomy): Eukaryota > Metazoa > Chordata > Chondrichthyes > Carcharhiniformes > Scyliorhinidae > Scyliorhinus > Scyliorhinus canicula. The sequence goes on along the minus strand of NC_052160.1, from coordinate 59,222,442 downwards.
AGGGTGAATAGTTCATTACTAGGATTTTGTAAATGAATGTCATAAGTTTGAATTAGAGGCGAATGGCCCATGTTTTTGAGGTGGGATAGCTTCTCTGCTCATTCTGGTTAGACCAATGTTGTGGTAGTGGAGGAAGAGGGAGCAGTGTAAGGGAATATACACCAATGCATTTAAATCTGAAGCCCTTCTCTCTTCCAGGAGGAGGAAGTTACAAACCTACAAGCTGAAGTGGCAAATGGAGAACCTTCATTTTGAAGTACATCCTACTGAAAATAAATTTAGCGTTTGAAGAAAAATTGTTAAGCTTATCCTTGTCTGTGCAATAATTTATAATCCATGTTTAACTCTATTCCAAGTACTTTCAGAAATAAATCACTTTTTTTTGCAAAAATTTTGAAGTCTGTCATTGAACTCTTGTGAAAAAAGCTACTATCATCAGGAAATTGCTGGAATATTTAAGGAGGTTACAGTGAGGCAAATTTCAGTGCAATCGGGCAGAATGGGAAAGAGAAATTGTGTTTGACTAAATGCTTATTACTTAAACTCTCATGTGGATGAAGGGAAACCTGTTGATCTGCTGTACTCTTTCCAGAAAACATCTGACAGTGCATCAAACATTACTACACAAAATATGAGCTCATGGTGCAGGGGGTTACATTAGCATGGATAGAGGATTGGTCAGCTTGTTGGGACCAGTGAAGGCAAGGGTTGGGAAAAAAATGTAACGAGTCACCGGGATTAGTGCTGGGGCCTCCTCTATTTATGTCAATGACACGGATGAAGGGTCTGAAGATATGGTTGCTAAATTTGCTGATGACAAAGATAGGCAAGTAATTTGTGTAAGAGGACATGAGAAGTCTGGTGAAGGAACACATGATGTTCAGTGAGTAGGCAAACATTTAACGCATAGTATAATGTGAGAAAATCTGAACTTGTCCACATTGGCAGAAATAGAGAAGCAACATATCAAAATGGAGCGAGATAGGGGTGGCATGGCAGCACAGTGGCTAGCACTGCTGTCTCATTGCGCCAGGCACCTGGGTTTGATTCTGACCTCTGGGTGACTGTTATTGTAGAGTTGGCACATTCTCCCTGTCTCTGCATGGGTTTCCTCTCACAGTCCAAAGATGTGCCGGTTAGGTGGAGTGGCTATGCTAAATTGGCCCTAGCTGGCGTTATTGTGATAGTGTGGGGTTTGGGCTCGGGTAGGGTGCTGTTTCAGATGGCCACTGCAGGCTAGGTGGGCTGAATGGCCTCTGCACTGTGGGGATTCTATGAACTCTACATTCAGAGGGATTCTAGTGTCTTGGTTCATGAACCACAATGTTAGTGTGCAGCTACAGCATAGATCAGGAAGGGAAATGGAATGCTGTCATTCATTTCAAGGTGAATGTAATATCAAAACTAGGAGTTATTTGTTTGGTTGAGACATGTGGATGACTACTGCCCTTCTCATTGGGGGGCAAATTTATTAGAAGCAGTTCAGATCAGGTTCATTTATTGTGCATGGGGTAGGAGTGGGGGGGAATAGGAAAGGTTGAACATGTTGGGCCTAAATCCATTGTATAAATATAATAATCATATAGATGGATATAGAGATTAATAATTATAGATGGATATTTTATAATAATTCTAGGTGTCTATGGTCTCATTTAAGATTGAGATGAGGAGAAATCGTTTCTCTTTTTGGAACACTTCCTCAGACAGCAGTACAGGAGGCAGGGTTTATGAATATTTTTTAGGGGTAAGTGGGATGTGGAGTTGAGGCTACAATCCAATCATATTGAATAGCTGAGCAGGCTCAATGGACTCCTCCTCCTGTATGTACAGGCTCCAGCTGCTTTCTGATCCCTCTAGCACTTCACCCTTGTTTAATTAACTGCCAAGACTAGTTATGATGGTTGCTGTAGTACAAAGGTCAAGTCGTGTTTCTATAATGGAAGAAAAACTATTTAAAGTGGCTGCAGAATAGACCCAGGCACTAATATTTCCCCTTGGCTCTCTGTTATGAACAATAATTAACTTAATATTTTTGGGAGTAATGCTTGATGCAGGAGTCGAATGCAATTTGTTCTTTTAATAGTGGTGTTGCAAGCTTTCTCTTCACAATTCTTAGTCTAGTGTTGCAGAGTGAACGTGCTTTCTTGCTGCCCATGATCAGTCTGTTTTGTATGGAAAGTCTGCCTTAGTTCAGCAGCAAGCTTTTGTGGGTTTAAAAAATTAAAGGTTAGTTATTCTCACACACTTATCCTGACTTAACTGCAACATCATGCATACCTTTTCTCAAAAGATTGTATACAGATAAGAGACTCTGCGGTTTTATAGATTACAAATGTCTTAGTGTCTGGTTTATGGTCTCCTGCAACACAGGCCTGTGGTTTCTTGGCTTATGCTAAAATTGAAGGGAGGGTCCTCTAAAGCACAGCAGATTGTGGTTTATTGTAGTCTAATTTCTAGAGGTTGGTTCTACAGGTGAACAAAGAATGAGTTACATACTCTAGCTGCAAACCATCAGGCAGCAAGTTTCCAAGTCTGCTTCACGGCTGGCTTTGCTGGAATTGCCTGCACACCACCCCACGCTGATCTTTTTCAACATACAAACGACAACATTGTTGCCTTCATGTCGGCTTTTCCATGCATTTTTTTTTCTGAAGTGTTTATTGTCCAAATAAGGTGGGGAATATTCATGTTGATTACACCTCCTGTGCTGTGGATTAACACCTCCTGAGGGTGTGAGGCATTCATCGTGATACAATGGGGCATTCACTTCCCATCTTTCACCACTTGTGTTTCAATCTTTCCCATTGCAGTATGAAATGTGGAGGCAGGCAGTTTGGAAATTCTGTCGTCCTTTTTTGGTACATCCTTAAAGGTGAGTGAATTCCCCAGATCACTGCAGAATAAATTTTGGCTTCTTCTGGATGAAGAGATCAAAATGCAACTTGGAATATACATTTTTGCTATTTATTTATTCTGCAACTTGACCATACTGTTTAAATATCCCATTGTTCAGGCCCAGTATATCAATATCTCTCTCCACCTTGGCACGATTGGCTCGTCTTGTTTAAATCTTCCAAATTCCAGTCTGGTTCCATTTTGTTTGAACGTTTTCCCTGTCCATTGAACATGATTGCACTCCAAAGGTGTTTGATGGAACAATTGACTCATTGACCTGATCCATTCCATTATTTATTATTGTCTAGCTGTGCCTATGAACAAACCAGTTGAGGAAGCTATCCTGCAACCCATCTGGTTCGCTAATGTCCTTTTTAGGGAAGGAAATCAGCCATCCTTGCTGAGTCTGGCCCCCACCCTTCACCCCCTTTGCAGTGCCACCCTGGCATCTGGGCACACAGCAATGTCCCTCTTAAATAGCTGAGCAACTACAGTCAAGCAAGGGCTTTTGGGGATGGGCACTAGAAATGCTGACCCAGCCCACATCCCCTGAATGAATGTAAAAACAACTAATCATTCTCCCATTTCTGCCCTTTCTCTCCCAATCAATGAATGAGTAATTCAAATATCATAGAACGACCACTTTGCTATTCCCATTCCTCTCCCTGAACCCTTTGAGTAAATATGCCTCGGCATGTATTAACATGTATTCCCTCTTCCTTCAACATTATCATTTCTCTTTCTTTCTAACCTCTTTGGTTTCCTCCTAAAAATATAGCAATTCAATTTTGGCATCCTTTCCGATCCATGTTTCAACCACGTCAATACTGAGATCTATACCTGTGTTGTATTTGCTGCTAATTTCTCACTGAGCATTGCAATAGAACATAGAACATAGAACATAGAACAGTACAGCACAGAACAGGCCCTTCGGCCCTCAATGTTGTGCCGAGCCATGATCACCCTACTCAAACCCACATATCCACCCTATACCCCTAACCCAACAACCCCCCCCCCCTTAACCTTACATTTATTAGGACACTACGGGCAATTTATCATGGCCAATCCACCTAACCCGCACATCTTTGGACTGTGGGAGGAAACCGGAGCACCCGGAGGAAACCCACGCACACAGGGGGAGGACGTGCAGACTCCACACAGACAGTGACCCAGCCGGGAATCGAACCTGGGACCCTGGAGCTGTGAAGCATTTATGCTAACCACCATGCTACCCTGCTGCCCATTTATTTTTCTTTTCTTAATATGTAACACCACTTCTCTTTATTATATAGTGACCTTTATTGTCACAAGTAGGCTTACGTTAACACTGCAATTAAGTTACTGTGAAAAGCCCCCAGTCTCCACATTCCGGTGCCTGTTCGGGTACACAAAGGGGGAATTCAGAATGTACAAATTACCTAACAGCACGTCTTCAGGACTTTGGGGAACCTGGAGGAAACCCATGCTGACACGAGTGTGCAGATTCCACACAGACAGTGACCCAAGCCAGGAATCGAACATGGAACCCTAGAGCTGTGAAGTAACAGTGCTAGCCACTGTGCTACCATGCTGCCCAATTCTTCCGACACTTGTTCCTGTTTCTCTAGGTTTTTTCCATCTAGTAACAAGTCAATTTGAATTCTGTCCATATGTTTCAGCATCCATCATGGGAATGGTAACAACAACTTCAGACCAAGAACATGATCCTCCATTTTGACAGCACCATCTGAAACTTGTTTTGCAATGCTTGCCCTCATTCAGCTATGAACACCTTATGATCTCTTACCTTTGTGAAAGTATTAGCAACTTCTTAGTCTTTAACACTCCCTTTGTGTCCATGACATCTTTGTCAGTCTCAGCTGAGCTCTCTCCTATTCCTGACCTATTCTGCTTTGGCTTCTGAAAAATCTCTTGCCCCCTGGACTATATAATCCATGTCTCTACCTCCCTTCAGCTCTACAGAAGAGTCACAATGGATTTGAAACATGGCTCTGGGCACAGTCTAATGGAAAGTTCTCCATGTCATTTGTGGCAGGTTTTTCTGCGGGTTTCCCCCTGGATCTCCTCTGCGAGTTCCCCACCCACTATCTAAGCACACTTAGTCATGTTTATGGGTCCTCGGGATTTTCTCCCCGGGCTAGCAAGCTGAACTCGCAAGCCAGACCGGCTCCTGAGGTCGGTTCACTATTTTGAAAGGGTGGTCTGATCTCTTTAGTGATCCTCCCCCCCACTGCCAATGTTGTCCCCCTCCCTGCTATGGGGTAGCTGAGGGCCCCCTTTGTTTTCAGGCTTTCCCAGCCCCCTTTCCAGGACACCCACCCTTCACCCTTCCAAGGCCACTTCATACCTGCCCTGCACCCCACCAGCCTTCATGCCCCTCTCCACCCTCCTTTCATGGGCATGGCCCCTCTTGGGCCCTGATACTTGGCAGTGCCATCCTGGCAGTGCTGCTGACTTTGCAGTGCCATCCAGCACCTGGGTGCCAATGGGGAGGGCCAGGAGATTCCCCACCCACCCCCTCTGGGTGCTGTCCTGCCAGTAGATGTCAGGAGCCTGATAGATACCAGGTGAGCAAGTCTAAGCAGGTTTTAAAACTACTTGGGCGTGCAAGGCGTGTCCCTGTGGACAAGGTTTCAAGAGAGCGTGACTATTTCTTCTCAAAACCATTGTCTGTCCATTGCTAAAACGAGGTGATACTTCCAAGCACAATGACTTTTCTCGACCAATTGCCTGAATCTTCTATGCTCACAATGTCATTACGAGTGTCATAGAGCTGCTCTTGTTTTGCTTTAATGTTTTGCATTTCCTGCAGTAACACTGCATTCTCCTCCTTTGCCAAGTGTGGTACTCGACCTTCTATTCAGGAATAACTTTGCTGGTGATCTACCATGTGACAATGGTGACACTCTAATCAATAGTGCGAGACATAGATCAGATTGGCTGTCCATTGCCTTCTGTCATGCAAATGTCCCTTTAAGAAAGGTTTTTGTGTTATGACATGGCTTCAATTATGCCATTTTTGTGGGAGCCGTGACAGAGTTCTACTTTCGCTTTCACATTTGACTGCCGTGGACTTGGACAGAGAACAGAAGTGTTTTGGCCTGTCTCTCTGGTTTCATTTTAAATATCTGTACCAGTAAAAATCACTTTGGAGGTGGCTTTTGGATATGGGTGCTTTCCAGAATGGTTTAAACCTGCTTGTGAGACAGGGTCAGAATATCAGGAAAAACCAGTCTTATTTAAGTGAGAATGTAGAGTGCTGGGCCACGCCCTTGAAGGGTTTTTGGTTTATGGGATTTTGTTTTTGAATTGGAATAGATAAGGGGGGATTCATTAAGTGTTCTACATAGATTGACGTAGCTGTGGGGTGTCTATGTTTGTAATTCATAAAATTTCTTGCTGTGTGTTTATATAAATATTAATTAAGTTCTTAGAATAAAGCTTATTTTGAAGTGTCTAGGAAGACTGTTGAATAACATCTGAAGGGTAGGCTCTTGTGCTCACCCCAGCCAAATTCAACAAACTCCATAATATAGAGTTTCAAATCCTGGCCCATAGTACTTCTTCAACAATTGCTTGACAATATGTCCACCTTTTTGGGCTTTGCTGTTGGCTTGTGGGTACAATGGACTTGATGTGATTGAAATCATTCATGATTCGAAGTGTTGCCACACTATACAGCTTAAAAAAAGAACCATTGTCACTCACGACAACTTGAGGAATTCGGTGTCTCGCAACAATTGACTTGATATGCAGTATTACACTGCTTGCCATTATGCTTGACAGTGGAGCCATTTTGGGATAGTTTAAAAAATGGTCTCTGATAATTAAATAATCTTTCCCTCGTAGGTGAGAGAGATGCATAGCCACTTTCTGCCATGGAGCCGTAGCTAAATCGGATATTTGCATAGGTTCTCTTGTTTGCTTGCAACAATGCATCTGGCATGTGTCACAACAACTGACCATCTTGTCAATATTCTGGTTTATACCTGGCCAGTAAACAGTCACAAGCTCTCTGTTTACACTTCTCAATCTCAATGTCCTTCACGTATCCATACATTGACCTCTGGGCCAGTGTGAGTTGGTGTTCCTCATTACCTCTTGAACAGTTTGATCCTTCCTGGTCTCTTGGACCTCGTGTAGTTTCGTATCTGATACTAGTAGGAGTGTGAAAATAAGATTGACATGTAGAACCACACCTTCAACAATTTTGCTACCAATATTTTGTATCTGCGCTCTCGATAATGCATCTGCTAAAAACTAATATTTGCCTGGCGTGCAGATGAGATTGAAGTCATAGTGTTGTAACTTCATCATCAACCTCTGAATGTGGCCCTTGAATGCGAGGAGACATTTGGTTGAGATTCTTTGTGATGTTAACCAAAGGGCGATGATCTGTCTCAACTGTGAAAGTTGGAAGCCCATACACCTAGCTGTGGAATTTCTCCAAACCTACAACTAAACTGAGGCATTACTTTTCGCTTTGAAAGACCTCCGCTCTGTTGGCATCATGGATCATGATGCATACAAGACTGATTTTCTAATAGTCATGCTCGAGTGGCAGATGAACTGCTCCTCAACCATCTTTGGACGTGTCTGTTGACACTTTAATCTGCTTAGATGGATCAAAAAATGTGAACTGGTGTTGTGGTAAGTGAAGTCTTGAGCTTTTTCCACTCTTGCTCATGGTGCTCAGTCCAAGTCAAATCCATTGTTTGTGCAGGAGATCACGTAGATGTGGTGTTTTTGCTGACTGGTGTTGAATGAATTTCCCATCACTCCTAAGATGGCTTTCTTATGTGGTTTTGGCATGTTGAGAATTGCTTGATTTTGTCCTTGTCAGGTTCAATGCCATACGATGAAAGTTTGTCACTTCAGAATGTGACCTCAGTTACTTCAAATTGGCAATTTCTGCTTGTTGAGCTTCAGCCTATTTCTCCTGATGCCCGTTACAACTTTAAGCAACCTCGTATTGTGCTCTTCTATGGTTGAGTCCCAAATGATATCATCCATGGACATCTTCATTGTCTTTGATTATGTGCTCCATAGCACAGTGAAAAATTTCTGATGCTGAAATTATGCCAAACGGCATTCCCAAAGAGCAATACCTTCCAAATAGCATGTTAAAAGTGCAGACTTTGTACTTTGTTCCTCTAGCTTTAGCTGCCAGAAACATGGAGCTGCGTCAAGTTTTGTAAAGAATTGTGTACCAGCCATCTCCGATGTGATTTCCTCACACTTTGGTATTCTCTTTTGATATTATCATTAAGATCTTTTGGATCCATAAATGTGTGAATATCACTCTTCTTTTTTTTCTTTACACACACATTGGAATTTACCCAGCCGGTAGGTTCTTCTATCTTTCTAATTACTTTTAATTTTGTCTACCTCCTTTTTTGAGATGATCCTGAAGAGATGCAGGTACTCTTTGTGTATGTATCACAGGTTTTGCATCCTCTTTGAGTTGTATCTTGTAGGTGAATGGTAGTTCACCGAAACCTGTGCACACATCGCTGAATTTGCTGATAATGTTCTCTGAACTGTTGGAGTGTTAATCCAATCCTTTGTGGATGCTATATCAACTGCACAATGATGGAACCATCAATTCTACGGACACGTGCTTGTAGGATTAGAATAGCGGCTTTAATATACTTACAACAGAGCCAGCCTGTTCGCCGTTGAACTTTCGATGAACTGGCCGGCTGGCTCTGTGGCACGGATCTTTATACAGCAGCTCCAGGGGGAGGAGTTCTGGGCTGAGCCAAGGGGAGCCCAGTACAAACTCTCGAGTACTCCCAGAGCTACTCCCCCTGGTGGTCAGGTAGTGCAACTGCACTTACAATATCGGTACGTATATACAATGGGAACAGAATGACATTGGTAACTTATAACACAATGTGAATCTTATTCACCACACCCTAGACCTAATTCTTCATGGGACTGATCACCTAACAATGAATCCATGCCCTCGGATACAATACAAAATGGGATGGAATAAACTGTGTTCTTCACCACCACACTCGGGTCACAAGCACCATAACATTTAACGCTTGAATTATTATAATCTGAGATATTGTGATTTCTTCCATTGGGCTGAATTTTTAGATTTCTAAATTGGTCATGGCGAATCTGATTGATCTACTGAATTTATTGCAGTAAGAAACAGATTAAATTGTTGTTTAAACACACGTCAGATGCTGTCCACATTACCATGAAATCTGAGACTGATTGGTGGCTCCAACGACTCCATGTGGTTCATCCTTGCAGTCTGCAAAACCTTCAAATTTGTGTGGACCTCGTGGCAGGCTGATAGTTTTTTCCGTGTTTAATACCATCCAGCTCTGGCACGTGTGATGTTCTTGTCGGTGGCCTGCTAACGTTGTAACCGATTTATTCACATTAACCCAGTGGGTCGATTATATACAAAACAACAGATGAATAGCAGTATGACCAGGCAGAACTACTATCTCTCCCAGCTCCCGAGACAATCTGAGATCATCTGATTCTAACATTCACTTCTATACTAATGAGACTCCTAGTGGTCAGTCGGTGAATTACAACACAACTGTGCTATCATTACAATGTTTCTTGGATAAATATTGGTCAAAATGCACAAAAGAACTTTGCTTTGAAATAGTACCTTGGATCTTTTGTGGCTATTTCAGGGTCTTGGTTTAACATCTCCAACAAAAGATTGCACCTCTGACAGTGTAGCAGTAATCCAGTGCGGCATTGGAGTGAACGAACTACCTTGTTCCTTGAAAATAACTTTGAAATGTCTATTTCCTCTTTAAATTTCTTATCACTATGGGCGTTTACAATAATCTAACCTGATTGTTGGAAATTTCAAACTTCTTTCCTCTTTTAGGAGTTTCAAACTGATGTGCTCCCTGTGGTCAATGAAGATCCAAGTGATGTTTTGATTTGAATAGAACAGCCCATCTTTCATTTCCTGCAAACAAATCCAGGAATCCTCTTTTTTGTTTTTGAATCTCTGGCCAAAGGGCAAAACCGAAACCCATCAGCAAAACCACACCACCTTCCTCCAGTTTTAATTATTTTTCTCTGGCCTGTAACTGAAACATGTATCAAGCATCTCGGCATGCAATTTTACAAGAACTTAAATTGAGTTTTAAACGCTTATGCCATTAAAACAGCTACTAACCCAAGAACAGAACAGTTTGCATTATATCAGCACCTTCCATGTAATAATCTTTCATTGTCACAAGTAGGCTTACATTAACACTCCAATGACATTACTGTGAAAAGCCCCTAGTCACCACATTCCGGCACATGTTGGGTACATAGAGGGACGATACAGAATGTCCAAATTACCTAATAGCATGTCTTTCAGGACTTGTGGGAGGAAACTGGAGCATCTGGAGGAAACCCACGCAGACACGGGGAGAACGTGCAGACTCCGCACAGACAGTAACCCAAGCTGGGAATCGAACCTGGGACCCTGGTGCTGTGAGGCCACAGTGCTAACCACTGTGCTAACGTGCTGTTGTCAGGAATTGTCTTGAGGCACTTCACAGATGTGCAAGGAAAACAGATACTGAAAGGAGAGATTCGAAATGGAGAGCAAAAGTTTGGTCCAAGAGCTTCGTAGAATTGAGCCTTGAGAGAAATGGAGATGTTGTGGGATGGAGTTTCACAGAACGAGATAAAGTGCATGATGCATCATGTATAAAGGTTGAAATGTAAAATGTCAATGCTATGTGAATTGATGATATTGAGCACGTTTGGAAATGAACGTGTGTCAAACCAACAGCTGTTAAAGTTGCAGCTCTGCCTTCAAATAAACTTTATCTCTCAAAACCAATCCTGGAAAACTTAATAAATCACATTGTTGTCGAGGAGAGCCGTTGTTTAATTTGAGGCATTAAGGGAAGTGATTTTAACTAGTTGTTCATAGATCCTGCGGCATTTTTTAGATTTTTAAACTGCATTTAGGTCTTAAATTCATGGGCGATGAGTAATAAAAAGCTGACTGAAGTACTGTGCAGTACTCACTTAATGATTAAAATAAAACATGATACCTACTATTCAGCACATAATCTCAAATTTCATTCAGAAGAATGAAAAGGCTAAGACACCTGAAATGGAAATGAGTATAGTTTCTTGGATTTCGTGGTATGCTTCAGGGGGTGAGTGTAACAGGAACTACAGAAAAAATAGATTGATTTGCATCTCTTACGATTATTTGAAAGAATGCAAAAGAGACAATAGCCTGACAATATTTGTATTCCCTTTTCCCCTATCAGATGCTATATTCGATACTTATGGTAGTGCCAAATGCCCCAACCTCATCCATTCTGCCTGTGAGAGACTAGGCTGGCAAAACACTTTCCTGCCCCTCTTAGCCACACACCACTGTTCACTTGGGTTCTGTCAGCTGCTCAACAATCACCACCCTTCTTTGCAATTAATTCTGGTAGCCCTGTGAACAAGGCCCTTCGACCATTGCTTTGGGATATTGTGGTTTTGTCTGCAACTTGGCTCATGGATGACTATGGATGCTGGGCCAAACGAAATGTTTAAGCCCGAGATTGATTTTTGTTCGACAAATCTATACACCAAAAAGGCAGGTAAATGGAGTCAAGATTTGATCTGATACAGTGGAAGGGATGAAAATTCCCACCACAGCACTCCTGCACAGAAGTATAGATTGTTTGCAATGTACTGTATGCATAGAATAATGTGGAATTGTAGCATATTGAGAGGTTCAAATATGTTTGAAAGGTTAAACAAGCACAATTATAGTATCTCATAAAAATCAGTGTTTGTTTTTTGTTGGTTTTGTTGGTGCCATGGAAACTGCAGGTGAAACTGAAGAGCGAAATAATTGTAAATTGGCATTGAGTGGAAAGAACAAGTGAACAGTATATCCTAGATTAATTTTCATTGTATTGTGACATTATATCATTATTATTAAACTCTACATGCTTCACGCTACAATGGCAGTTTGAGGGAATTATAATAATCATGTGTGAAAGATCAATAATATAATATCAATGGGGCACATTATCAATGCAGGGAATGGTACCGCATTCTAATCGGACTTTAAAATGATTGTACAGCAAAAAATAATAACTACCTGGGGATATTCTAGGCTGTAACTTATATGTGGGGTACCTTGTTTGCAGTACTTTTCTTTTACATATAGTGCATGTGCTGTATCAGTTACATGGATTTTCTTTCAACAGGCTCTCATTTGATCATTCATAGCAGCATTTTGTGTTTCAGAAAATATGTAGGAGATCATTCAGAAATTGCTAATTCATTCTGGTGTTAAAATAACGGATTGCACAGATTTTCGCAATCTCCACCAAAAATGTGTCTCAATGAAATGGTTTGAATTGTTACATTCATCCAAGTATCTTCAGAAGATTTAAGTATTTTGGAAATTTCCTGGTACCTTTTGACTTATCAAATCACATAAAATCAAAGCTATGGCTGACCATTTTGAATGCATGTGGTATGAAGGTCTCCCTCATTTGAAAAGAGAAGAAAACCCCATTATTAAGTCGAGCTGGAACATTCACTCTGTTTCTCTCTCCACAGATGCTGCCCAACCTGCTGAGTATTTCCAGCATTTTCTGCTTTTATTCCAGATTTTCAGCATCCACAGTATGTTCCTTTTGCCCGATCTTGAACCATCATTGGTAGAAATTGCCTTCTGTACTCGACCCCCTGAGTGATCTTGTGCGATGGCAATGCATTCCTCATACTTGGCATATGCAAAAACTGCATTAGGAAAAACTGAGCAATAGTTTTATTTAGTTAAAGTAAAATAATTTCCTCCTTTTCTACTCCCCCCGATTTCTTGTTTGGTGTTGACTCTGTCATTTGGTTCTACAGGTGCCTTATGTCATTTGGACCATGTTCACAAGGTCATTTTGCACCAGTGACCTTACATTGAGTGTATTAAGAAATTATAGCTTTTGCCAGACTGATGCGGCATGGTAGCACAGTGGTTCGCATTGCTGCCTCACAGCTCCAGGGTCCCAGGTTCGATTCCTGCTTGGGTCACTGTCTGTGTGGAGTTTGCACTTTCTTTCCGTGTCTGGGTGGGTTTCCTCCGGGTGCTCCGGTTTCCTCCCACAGTCCAAAGATGTGCGGGTTGGGTGGATTGGCCATGCTAAATTGCCCGTAGTGTAAGGTTAATGGGGGGATTGTTGGGTTACGGGTATACCGGTTACGTGGGTTAAGTAGGGTGATCATTGCTCGGCACAACATCGAGGGCCGAAGGGCCTGTTCTGTGCTGTACTGTTCTATGTTCTATGTTCTAAAGATTACGTGGTGTTACTTGGTTACAGGGATTCGGTGGAGGTGTGGGCTTAAGTAGGGTGCTCTTTCCAAGGGCCAGTGCAGACTCAATGGGCTGAATGGCCTCCTTCTGCACTGTAGATTCTATGAAGCCTGCAATATTTCTGTTATGCCATTTTTATATGACTTCATTAATTAGAGCAAAATAGCTTCTGAGTAGAGATGTATTTGAATAATTGTCACTGGGCCAGCAGAATAGCCACATAATGCATCTCTCCTGATATGGCTCCATTTCAGTACATTTTTCAGTTGTTTGTCCCAGAGACCTTGAAGTTGGCGACAATTCCAAAATTGTCAGATTACAGAACAATGACCTTCGGAACCTCCCCTCCAAATAGTGCAAATTTCCCCATGCCTGTCCCAATATTGGATGACCCAATTGCATCAAAGTGCACTTCTTTAAGCAGTCTGTAACCTATGACACTGTACATGTGTTGCTCGTTCTGGGTGAGTGTGCTTAACACTCAATTTGGCTCTGTTTCGTTCGTTAGCTTTGGAGTCGCCAGGTATCGCTAAGATACCGCCACAAGTTTCAAGGTCAAGTTCAAAGCAATAAAACCATACACCAATTAGTAAGTTCAAACAAGACATGTTTATTGTATTACAGTAATCTACTAATCATGCATATAAACTATAAGACTAGGCTAATCCTACCACTACTAGGCCAAATACTTATCTGGATAAGGGGACTGCTGGATCAGGGAACAACGGCTTCTAGCTTTGTCCAGGGTCCGCAGGCTTCCAGTGGTTATGGTCTAAAGGGGTCAGGAGTGTCTATTCCCGTAGCGTGCGTTGTGACACTTACTTGTTGGCGGCTGCTTTTCCAGACCTCTCCTCCACAAGGTTCTTCTGCTGGGAGGGTTAGCTGGTCAAGGAGAGGCTGGCAGAGAGCTAGTCGAGGAGAGGCTGGCAGAGAGAGCGAGCTGGGGTTGGGGTCTCTGCTTTATATTCCTCTCCGGGTCTTGTGCCCACCTGGGCGGACCCTCTATACTTTTGTAATCGATTGGGTCTCTTCCCAATCGATTGATTTGAATTCCCCAATAGCGGGGCAGTTGCTTGATCACTGGGGCGGTTCTTGGGACTTATTGTTTTGGGCTTCTTTGGCGCCGAAAAAGTCTGGCCTTCCATTCACTGTATCGATTAGTGTTAACTTGTTTCTTTTGTGCCTGGGGATCGCCCGGTATCACCTCGTTAATATGCTAACTGTTTCTTTTAATAGTGCTGTCTGGTTTCAGCAACAGCCAAAACTGGTTTCTGCAGCAGTCCAAATATACAAGCACTCTGCAAGCTGCTTGCTTTTTACAACCTGTCCAATTTTCCCTGCATTCCTTGCAATCTTCCATTTTGTGTTTGGGCAGTGGTCACCCCAGGTGGCTACACTCCCTCCTTGTGATCCTCATGAGAAATCATGAAGGATCACCCAAGGTCGGTGTCTTTGGGTTCCCTGAAGTCAGCGAGTCCCATGGCCTCTATACTTTCCTCAACTATGGCACAAAATTTTTTACCTAACAGTCTCTGGTTGGCGCTATGTCAAAGGGGACATGCATTACTAGGGAACCTCTAACTATTCTTTGTAAACTACACTCCCTTACACATTTAAACATTCTAACTTCCTCTCCATAACATTATCAGTACACTCCATTTCTGACTCGGCAGTCGAGCTCAGAACATTACAATACATCCGCAAAAGTCTTTATTTACAACATCAAATCAAATTAAATCCTTTATTACACATCAAGGGGTTGGGGGGATTGGTGGAAGCCGAAAATAGGGGATTGTACTCTGTATATGGTTGAGGCGCAAGAGTGGGAGGCTCTCCTTCTCCATTTTCTTAACCGAAGTGTCTGCACTATGATGCAGAGAACAGCAATCACCAAAAGTGATTCAATGACGTATGAAAGTGAGTACCAGTTCATGAATTTTGTGCACCAGGTCTGGTCATTACTGGGCTTTGAGAAGTCGGTGTGTGGGAAACATTAACGGCGGGGGTAATAGGGGAAAAATGGTTTGCGTCCGCGCGCAAAAATACAAAAACAATAACTAAAAACATGTAGTTCATCACCTCGGTCTTTCTTTTCTTCCTTCAGAGCTTTGGTATTGCAGATCTTGCTCTGATCCTTCCTTCGAATGTTCGAAAGCTATAGGATCAAGCACAGTATCTGTCAATAATTTGTTTAATACCTGTAATGTTAGTGTATCTGTCCGTTCATTCCAATTGTCCCTTAAATGAATGGCCAAGTCACACCTGTGACTCCCCTCATTTTTTTTTTCAAAATCGAATTTAGGACCAGACATACACCTAACAACTTTTCCACTGCGAGCTGTCTCGCAGGTTTTTAAAAAAAAAAAAAAAATTTAAATTTACCATCCGCATGTTCCTGGATGTAAATAGCATAAGGAATGGCGGCCGAAGGGCTACCTTAAACAAAAATGAAACCAAACTTTAGAAATGAGAAAGCCGAATGAGTTGCGTATGGGCCGCGACGGGTAGGATTTGAATGGGAACCCGGGTAGGGCGTGCTGTGCTGTACCCGAGCTTAGTTGACCAGAGGGGGGGTCCTCAGACAGGGCGAGTCCTCAATGCCGTTTCTCCACTGCCTGAGCGACCTGGAACGAACGGGCATGAATGTATTCATTGTTAAATTGCAGCCTCTATTCCCAGAATAGAGGGGCACCTAAAAAAAAAAGGGGGAGCCAAGATGTTCCTAGTGGGGTGAAGGGTGAAGCCTTAAGTTGGGCTCCAGACATTGCAGCTGAGTCCATTTCTCAGAAATATCGGCAGACAAACTAACGTGCATGTGAGGTGGTCACAAGCTTTTCAGCTGAAAAGAGAGAAAGCTGGGGTCGCGGTCTCTGTCTTATACCTCTCTCAGGGTCTCGCCTCCACCTGAGCGGACCCTCTATACTCTTGTAATCGATTGGGTCTCTTCCCAATCGATTGATTTGAATTCCCCAATAGCGGGGCAGTTCTCGATCACTGGGGCGGTTCTTGGGACTTATTGTTTTGGGCTTCTTTGGCGCCGAAAAGTCTGGCCTTCCATTCACTGTATCGATTTGTGTTAACTTGTTTATTTTGTACCTGAGGATCGCCCGGTATTACCTCATTAATATGCTAACTGTTTCTTTTCATAGTGCTGTCTGGTTTCAGCAACAGCCAAAACTGGTTTCTGCAGCAGTCCAAATATACAAGCACTCTGCAAGCTGCTTGCTTTTTACAACCTGTCCAATTTTCCCTGCATTCCTTGCAATCTTCCATTTTGTGTTTGGGCAGTGGTCACCCCAGGTCTGACGATCCTACAGGACAAAATGCCTCGAAGTTGGAGCGCGAATGTGGGACTCACCGTAATGAGGAGTTAAAGTGACCAGTAGAGACGAATTGAAGAAGAAGCATAAGGGACAAAGGAATAAGAGGATATGTTGAGTGGGTTGATGAAGAAGGTTGGGAGAAGGTTCGGTGTGAAGCATAAATACCCAACATAGACCTGTTGAGTTGAATGGTCTAGTACTATGCGGTAAATTCTCTGCACTCTGCACCATGTGCTTGATGTTTGTGTCGGCCCCCATTTACCTGTTAACAGTAGAGATCATTCAGGCCAACTTGTCGATGTTGGTGTTTATGCTCTACATAATCCTCCTCTTCCCCCACCCTTTAATTAACCACATCATTATAAACTATGTCTTCCTTTTTCCCTCATGTTGGCCTAGCTTCACCTTGAAACATCCGTGTTGTTTGTCTTTTTAAAAATATTTTTATTTTCATCCTTTTTCACATTTTCTCCCAAATTTACACGCACCAACAATAAACAGTAATCAGCAACAAATGTCAATCCCCATATCAATAACAACGATCCCATCCTCCCATCAAACCCCAAACATTAGCCCACATGTTTACACAAACAAATGACAAAAAGGAATTGGGGATCATCCATAGTCGCCATTAACACACACAGTCCCTTCCCCCCAACTAATGTTCGATGTTATCCAGTTCTTGAAAGTGCATAATGAATAATGCCCATGAATTGTAGAACCACTCCATCCTTCCCCTCAATTCAAACTTAACCTTCTCAAGAGTCAAGAATTCCGACAGGTCCCCCCACCACGCCAGGGCACAGGATAGCATCCGCCTTCAGGCGATCAACGAGGCGAAGGCTACAACATCTGCCTCCGCACCTGTTTCCAACCCTGGCTGGACCGACACCCCAAATATAGCCTCCCGGGGGTCCGGGTCCAGTTTCACGTGCACCACTTTAGAAATTACCCTAAAAACCTCCTTCCAGTAATCATTTAGCTTTGGACAGGACCAAAACACATGAACGTGATTAGCGGCGCACCCCACCCCCGCCCCGCCGCCCCTGCAACGTTCATACACATCTTCTACTCCTTCAAAGAATCGGCTCATCCTCGCCCTTGTGAGGTGTCCTCTGTATACCACCTACAGCTGTATCAGCCCCAACCTCGCGCACGAGGTGGAGGCATTCACTCTCCGAGCACCTCACACCAGAACCCCTCCCCCATATCCTCTCCCAACTCTTCCTCCCACTTTGCTTTAATGGCTTCCAGTCGTGCCTTCTCCTCTTCCAAAATAGCTCCGTAGACCGTTGACACTGCCCCCTTCTCCAGCCCCCCTATCATCAGCATCTCCTCCAGCAATGTGGAGGCCGGCTCCACCGGGAAACTATATCTCCTTTCTGGCAAAATCTCAAACCTGCATGTATCTAAACATTTCCCCCTGCTCCAGCCCATACTTCGCTTCCAGCTCCTTCAGCCCTGCAAACCAACCCCTAAGAAACAAATATTTTAGTGTCTTAATCCCCTTCTCCTCCCATCTCTGAAAATTTCCATCTCACCTCCCTGGCTTAAATCTGTGGTTCCACCGAATCAGCATTTCCCTTGACCCTGCCCCCAACCCGAAGTGTTGGTGAAACTGCCTCCAAATTCTCAATGAAGCTATTATTACGGGACTCCCTGAGTATTTCCCCGGGGCTATCGGGAGCGGCGCTGTTGCTCGTGCTTTCAATCCCGACCCTCTGCACCAACTCTCCTCCATTGTGACCCACTGGGAATCAACCCCTCTGACCCAGCTCCACACCTTCTCCACATTTGACGCTCAGTAGTAATACATCAGGTTCGGAAGACCCAAACCCCCTGCCTGCCTTCCCCTCCATAGCAATACCTTTCTAACTCTGGACACGTTCCCTCCCCATATGAACGAGGTAATCCTTCCCTCAATCTCTCTGAAAAAAGCCTTTGGCAGGAAAATCGCGTGGCATTGAAAAATAAACAGAAATCACGGCAACACGTTAATGCCCCAAACACCTTCTTTGCGAATCCCACATCGTCCCAGTTGGGATCGTATACACTTACCAGTGCCACTAACCTTCCCTCCAGCGTCCCAGCCACAATCACATATCTAGCCCCCTGATCTGCCACCATCTGGAAGTGTACCCTTTTGCTGACCAACACTGCTACCCCTCGAGCCCTTCCATCAAATCCAGAGTGAAACACTTGGCTAACCCAGCCCTTTTTAAGTCTCACCTGGTCCTTCATCCTCAAGTGAGTCTCCTGCAGCATTGCTACATCGGCTTTCAAACGTTTTAGATGTGCAAGCACCCTTGACCGGACCTCCTAACCCCCTCACGTTCCACGTGACTATCCCCCCCCCCACCCCTTGCTCGACTCGTAGGCCCATCGAAACCTGCTAACCAAGCTCTAATGTTCGCAGCCCTCCTCTCACCTCACCTCTGTTCACTAGCTGACTTTAGTTAGCTAGCGCGGGTGGCTCCCCCCCGCCAAGATATACCGTCCCCTCCCACCCAGTCCCAGAGAAAGAAAAAACAACAATCCAACCCATATAATTCACTAAAATAAGGTATAACCGTCGCAACACAGAATGCCAATCGATCCAACCAATAACTTGAACTCTGTAACAATGTAAAGAGAAGTAAATTACAATACACATCAGTAAAAAGAAAGTTATAGCATTTATACATTTTCCAGCTCCCCAATCACAGTCCACAGTCTCTCTTCCAGCTCCCTCCTCACGTCTGCCAAAAGCCTTCTGCCCTCACGAACGCCTCAGCCGTGTCCGCTGTCTCGAAATAAAAGTCTTTGGCATCATACGTCACCCTCCGCTTCGCCGGGTATATCATACCAAATCGCACCCCCTTTTTGAACAGTCCCGCCTTCACTCGCCCGAACGCCGCTTGTCTTTTTGCCAACTCCACCTTCAAGTCCTGGTAGATCCGAACTTCAGCACCATCCCACTGCACCTCGTGCTTCTGCTTTGCCCAGCTTAACACCTTCTCCTTCATGCAGTACTTATGGAGCATATAATTATTGCTCTTGGCGGCTCATTCACTTTGGGCTTCGGCCTTAACGACCGATGAGCTCGGTCCAGTTCATACCGGGAGGGATTCTCACCCTCCCCCATCAACTCTGCCAACTTTTTAGCAAAGTACTCAGTTTGCCTTGAGCCCTCTGTCCCTTCGGGCAAGCCCACAATTCTCAGATTGTGCCACCTCGAGCGGTTCTCCAAGTCCCCGAGCTTTGCTCGGAGTCCTCTGTTGATCTCCACCACCCTCCGCAGTTCGTCCCCCATCGAGGTGAGCTGGTCGCTGTGCTGCGACATGGCCTCCTCCACTTCCTTCATCTTCCCGCCCTGCTCTCTCACCTAGGCCGATGTCTTGCCACAGCTACCCTCACCGGGGCGATTGCCCCCTCCACCAATGACTTCAATGCGACAGCCATCTCTTTCCTCAAAGCCTCCATGTGCCTCCCAAACTGCTTTTCCAGCTCCACCGCCATCACCTCGGTCATCTTCTCCACCATAAGTAGTGCGGCCCCACCATGCGGTCCAGCATCTGCCATCCTGTCAGCACTTTTGCTCGTCCTCTCATTCAATGGCGAGCCCGCGTTTCCTCCCTTCCTCAATGCTGCTTTTCGCATTCATTAACGACTTATTATTTTTACCTTTCTTTTTCACCCTTCTTTCCTTCTTCAATCTTTTTTTATAGAAAAACAAAAAATTCTTCCTTCAGAAATAGAAACAAAAACTTTCACCAAGTTTCTTGAAAACTTCTTTCTCTTCTATTTTTGTATTCCTCAAGAATTTCCCTGGGACCGGACTTCGGTCTTCTTTCAACATTCTAGGCGGGAGCCACCTGATGTGGGACATCTCACCGACATCGCGCCCTGGCTTCGGGTCTGCCGCCTCGACCTCCGTTTGGCTCCGTCTCCGCTGCTCTGGCCTCCGCGTGCGCGCGCTGGGCCTGACGGCTCAGCACCAGCCGCCTGCACCCATGCGGGGTTCCTCGCTTGATGCCCGGGACGGCCCCAGAGGCCGACAATAATCCGGGAGGGGGGGGGGGGGGGGGGGGGGGGAGGGGGAGAGAGTGAAGAATTGGGGAAACCCCCGAAAGCGCTGCAAATAGTGGCCACCGGCGGTAGCTCCACTCGATGCGGCCGACCCGCTCGCAAACGCCACCGGAAGCCCCCATGTTGTTTGTCTTAAGTATTTTTTCTGGTCGTGGGTTCTGCGTTCTAACCACTCAGTGAAATTAAGTTTCTCTCATTTTGGATTTACTAGTTATTATCTTAATGGTTCCTGGTTCTGGACTTGCTCGCAATCATAAATGCCTTTTCTACTTCTACCCTATCAAACTTGTTTATTCATGAAGACCTGTTAGGCCACCTCCTCTGTCTTCTGCTCTGAAAGAATTTTGGCAAAGCATGGCTACAACATAGCAGAAGTTAGCATTCAGTTTGAGAGTGAGAAACTTGGGTCAGAAAGAACTGTTCATAACTTAAATAAGGGTCATTACAAAGAAATGAGGGCAGAGTTGCCGGGAGTGGATTAGAAAAGGAATTTAACAGAAAAGATGGTTAATCAGCAATGGCAGATGTTTATGAAAATAGTTCATGACTCACCATAAAGATATATCCTGGTGAGGGAGAAGGATTCCAGGAAATGAACCAAGTAAGTTAAGGATAGTAAATTGAAAGGAAACTGAAAGAAAAAACATACAATGTGTCAAAGATTAATGGTAAGCCAGAGGATTGGGAAAGTTTTAAAAACCAACAAAAGGCAACCACAAACCAATAAAAGATTACCAAAAAAAATAAAGACCGAGAAGGTAAACTATGAAGGTAAGCTAGCAAGTGATATAAGAGCTGCTTTAAATATGTAAAAAGGAAGAGAGAGGCCAAAGTGAACATGAGATTGGAGAAATAGTAATGGGGAACCAAGAAATGGCAAAGGAGTTAAATAAATACTTGTGTCAGCCTTCACGGTGGAAGGCATTGACATTCCAAAAGTACTAAATAATGAGGGGGCAAATGGGTGGGCAGGGGAGGAAGCAAATACAGTAACTATCACTAGAGAAAAAGTATTAGGAAAATTAATGGGCGAAAGGCCCTGGGACCTGATGGGGTGCGTCCTAGGATATTAAAGGAAGTAGCTATAGAGAGGCCGGGTGCACTGGTGGTAATCTCCCAAGTATTCTTAACTTCTGGAAAAGTCCCAGGGGATTGGAAAACAGCCACTGTAACATGCTTATTCAAAAAGGAGGGTGACAAAAAACAGAGAACTATAGGCCAGTTAGCTAAACATCCATCAGTGGGAAAGTGTTAAGAGTCCATTCTAAAGGTTATAATAGCAGAGCATTAAGAACTATGTGGTATAACTAAGCAGAATTAGCATTGCTTCACAAAGGGGAATTCCTTGAGGTGATAATGAGCAGGATAGATAAAGGGGAACCAGTAGATGTAATATACATGGATTTCCAAGAAGTGTTTGATAAGTTACTACAGAAAAGGCTATTTAATATAATAAGAGCCCATGGTGTTGGGGGTGGTATATTAGCATGAATAAGCGATTGGCTAACTGATAGAAGACAGAAAATTGGGATAAGGGGGCAGTTTTCAGGATGGCAGCCTGTAACTCATGGAGTGGAACAGGGATCAGTTCAGGTCCACAATTATTTACAATATATATTAATGCTTTGGGCAGAAGTGAATGTACTTTTACCAAGTCTACGGAAGACACAATGATAGCTGGGAAGGCAAGTGGTGAGGATGACACAGAGTTTACAGCGGGATGTAGAGTGGGCAAAAAACTTGGCAGATGAAATATAATGTAGAAAAGTGTTAAGTTGTGCACTTTGGTAGAAAGAATAAAGGAGCTGAATATTATTTAAATGCAGAAAGCTGCAACACAAGGATTTGGGATCCTGCGCATCTATCACAAAAAACTAGTATCCAAGTTCAGCAAGTATAAGGAAAGCAAATAGAATGTTGGCCTTTAGTTCAAAGGGAATGGATTATGAAAATAGTGAAGTCTTGCTAAAACCATACAAGGGACTAGTTAGACCACACCTGGAATTTGTGAATAGTTTTTGTCCCCTTATCTAAGGAAAGATATACTGGCATTGGAGGAAGTCCAGAGAAGGTTCACTAGGTTGAGCCTGGGTATGGAGGGCTTTTCTTATGAGGAGAGGTTGAGTAGGTTGGGCCTGTACTCCATGGAGTTTAGAAGAATGAAGGCAACCTTATTGAGACACACAGGATTTTCAGGGGGCTTGAGAGGTTGTTTCCCCTGTGGGAGAATCTTGGACCAGAGGGCATAATTCCAAAGTAAGGGGTTACCTATTTAAGATGGAGATGAGGAGAAATTTCTTCTCTCACAGGGTAGTGAATCTGTGGAATTCTTTACCGCAAAGGGCTGTCGAGGTTGGATCGTTAGGTATTTTCAAGGTTGAAATAGACAGATTTTTAATCAGTAAGGGGATCAAGGGTAATGGGGATAAGGTGGGAAAGTGGGGTTGAGGATTATTGTATCAGATCAGCCAGGATCTATTCATTGAATGGCGGAGCAGACTCGATGAAACAAATGGCCTTCTGCTTCTGCTCCTACGTCTTATGGCCCTATGGTCAAAGGGTGTCATGTACCCCACCACCTGTTGGATTATTACTGTTGGATGCATTAAAGTAAAAGGATACAATCCCTCGGATACTGGACAAATTGGTTCCTGAACCTATTTGTGTTCTTCATTCTAAGAACCTTTAACAGGATTTTGGTGATCTGCACTCTAGGTGGGATTCACTGGTGACTATTTTAATGCATTGGTTTGTTAATCTTTTAAATACATATTTTAATTCAAGTGAAAATGTGATGGGTAATTTTCTTTCTTTTGTTGCCTTCTCATTTATATGTAATTTCTTAACGTATGACCAATGTACCCAAAATGATGCGGACAATAAAGTGAAATTGAATGTTCTTGAGAAAAAATCCCCAAGCTATTCCAATTTTTCTTCATGGTTATAACCTCTCCATTCTGGTATCATTTTGTAAATCTTTTCTGCATTTTTTGCAGGGTAGTGAATCTGTGGAATTCTTTACCGCCTCGACATCCCTTTTATAACATGAAGACCAGGTCTGTTCAGAGCACTCCAAATATAATAAGGTTCTCTACACATTTAACACAACCTCTCTGCTTTTCAATTCTACCCCTCTGGAAATGAAACCCAGTGCGGTGTATGCTTTTTAAAAAATGGTCTTATTAACCTGCATCATATTTTTAGCATTCTGAAAAGTGTTAAAAGCATGTGCGTTTGTAAATTAAAGGAAGTAGATAAATTCATTCAAATTAGTCTGACCCATTGTGGCAGGATCATCTTCAAAAGGAGATTATTTTTGCATAAAAGCACGGTTCCTTACCCTTGCTTTAGTGTCAAGCTGCAATGTCAGCTCTTCATTTTGTTTCAGTCTCTTCAACAGGCACTTTGGTTCTATGTGCTGGGCAGGAATATCACAACACTTGGGTACATTGTATTGGAATGGATATGAAAGACTTCATGTTAAACGTCCTGCAGACAATTCAAATCAGCAATAAATACTTTAAACTCTTGTGCACTGATTTAATTTTTGTCTTCTAAATCTGTATGCCATCAGAGTGGC
This sequence comes from Scyliorhinus canicula, assembly GCF_902713615.1. Lineage (NCBI taxonomy): Eukaryota > Metazoa > Chordata > Chondrichthyes > Carcharhiniformes > Scyliorhinidae > Scyliorhinus > Scyliorhinus canicula. The sequence goes on along the minus strand of NC_052160.1, from coordinate 59,198,261 downwards.
TTTCTACATCTGTGTAATTAGATTGGCAGAAAATTTATCCTGAATCAATGATATAACAGGATGGTATTTACTGGCTCTTCCAGGAGACAAGATTGGTATCCCCCAGTGGGTTCCACAAATGAAAAGGCAATTTAGTCTCATGAGCTGCTCTGCCATTCACGCCGTTCAAAGCTCATTGGAAACTCAACTCTGCTTATAGATAGTACTTTTTTGCTATGAATACAAATTGAAATTGCTGGGAGATTTCCAAATCATAACAAAATCATTAGTCACTCTCTTTTTAAAAAAAAATCATTTGTGATGACGTCATTTGTCCACCAGAGGTCACTAATCGACAACTGGTAATAGCAATCCTCAGAGAAAATCCTGCTTTTATTTTCCATTTCACGCACATGTCCACTTCCCTTTTGAAAGTTACGATTGAATCTTCTTCCATCACCCTTTCAGGCAGTGCAATACAGGTCATAACAACTCTCCGCGTGAAAGTTTTTTTGTCGTATTGCCTCAGGTTCTTTTGTCAATTTCCTTAAATCTGTGTGCTGTTGTGCTTGACCTTCCTCTCAGAAGAAAGTTTCTCCTTATTTATTCATTCAAAATTATGAGGAGTTTTGACAATCTCTGCGAAATCCCCCCATAAATTATTGTCTTCATTGAGAATAATCCCAGTTTCCCTCATATCTCCACTAAAATCTCATATATCCCCGGTACGTTTCTACTGAATCTTCCTTGTACCGTCTCAAACGCCTTCTCTGATCTGTGCTGAGTCGGCGAGGTAGGAAGAGGACTAAGCCCAGAACTTTAATTGCACCACTCCCTATTTGGATATTATCTAGTGACATGCAATTTTGGACCAGGTTTTGGTTGTACTGATCAATGTGCCATGTGCTCAGTCTCTGAAAATTTTCCAGTTGCAAATCTATCCACAATGCCAGTTTCAGGAATCTTTATATGTAACTTTGTCCCAGTTAACTTAGTTTTTGGCATGGGAATCATTTGAGTGAGAATAGTCAAAATTTATCACTCATGTTTGATACACAGCATAGCCCAAAAAGGCCAGGGCTGTGAAATGTTTGAGAATGGCGAAACCAATTTATTTTTCTTTGTCAGGCAGCCATTTGGCACATGGACAATCCCATCACAACACTGAAGAGAGTGCCACAGAGTTGAAGGTTTTGTTTGCCTGATTTGGCAAGCCCTAGGGCTGATTGGAACTTCCCCAACTTAAATCACAAATGTTCTTGAACACATAGCCCATGTTGGTACTCTGTTGTTGTACTGAGCGAGTGTGTATTGTATTTTGGATGAGATATGAAAGGGAACCATATCTGCTCTTTCAGATGGCAGTAAAATTCCTTCTGACACTATTCAAAGAAGTGCATTTATTCATCACCTAACAACTAAAAATAGGTTATCTGATTGGCACCATATTGCTCTATGTGGGGCCTTGGTATGCACCGGTCAGCGGTGTCATTTCCTGCATGACAACAATGAATAAACTTTCAAAGAATTATAGTTGCTGAATCACAACATGCAGTCATCTGAAATTACTGTGTGCCTTTATGATCTGATAGTATGGTTCAAATATGTTTTTTTTAAAATCCTGGTGCATCTTGTGGTCTGGAAAATATGCTAAGTAATTGGCAGTAAAGCATTTTGGAATGACTGGAAGCGGTGAAAGGTGCTGTATGAATACAAGTCTTTCTTGCATTTATGTATTGGTAGAATTATGGAACAAATACAGTGCAGGAGGCTATTCAGCCCGTCGAGTCTGCACAGTGCTACCCTAAGCAGGCTTTTTCCCTATCCCTGAAACCCTATTACCCCACATAACCCACACATCCCTGGCCACTAAGGGGCAATTTTATCATGGCCTCTCTATCTAACCTGCACAATTTTGGACTGTGGGAGGAAACTGGGGATTGGGGAGGAAACCCACGTAGACATCAGAGAAGGCTGGAATTGAACCTGGGTCCCTGGCACAAATGAGGCAGCAGTGCTAACCACTGTGCTGCCCCTAAAGATCAGTTGTGAAAGTGGGAACATTAGGGGAGAGAGGTCTTGTGATGAAACTTTTCAGAATTGTTATTGTGCAGGCCATTTGGGGCATTGTGTCTGCACCGGTTCTCCAAACCAGCATTATGGCTTTGTGCCATTCCCCTACCTCTTCACCGTATCTCTGCACATTGTTTCTACTGAAGTCATGACCTCTTGAATGCCTATGTTAAGTCTGGCTACACCACGCTTCCAGGCAGTGCATTCCAGACCTCGACCACTCACTGTGGAAAGATTTTTCTTTCATCGCATTTGCTTCTTTTGCAAATCACCTTAAATCTGTGCCCCCTCATCCCAGAAGGGAAAAAAACCAGGAGAACGGGGAAATAAGAATTCTGTTCCAAACAGATTTTTTTCTGGGGTGGGGCAGGGTGCGGGGCTATTAAACCCTTCTGCTACTTACGGCCAACCATACAAACAGAGGCCCTGGGGGAATGTGACTGCCTGCAACCCTGATGGGCTCTCGTCCACTGTCACCCTTATACTGTACTTGAGGCCTGCCACAACTTGTGGGTACTGCAGGGACGGGGACATTGGAAATATTATTTATTTAAATCTGATTTATGGTGCGGTCCATATTCTCATTAGTCATCTCTCTCTGATAAAAGGGCACTTTGACTTGACAACTCCCTTCATTTTCTTATTTAAATTTAGCGCACCCAATTCATTTTTTCCAATTAAGGGGCAATTTAGTGTGGCCAATCCATCTAGCCTGCACATCTTTGGGTTGTGGGGGGCGAAACTCACGCAAACAGGGGGAGAATGTGCAAACTCCACACGTACAGTGACCCAGAGCCGGGATCGGACCTCAGTGCCGTGAGGCTGCAGTGCTAACCCACTGCGCCACCGTGCTGCCCTGACAACTCCCTCCATGATTCGTCAGGAAAGGGTGAGAGCCAGGCTAAGTGAGGGTTTTTAAGGTGGGCCGTTGCCAAGTGCAAAATGGGTAAATGCCTTGTGCTCTCTCTGAGCTTCAGGCTGAACGACAACGACGCAGCCATCCGGGTAACGCTGGGAAGGGGAGTCCGCGCGTACGCACGGCGGCGTCGTCAGGTCAGCGCGCCACCGCTGTGCGCGCGCGTGTCTCCTGACGTCAGCGCGCCGCCGCGGCTCTGCGGGTGCGCGCGCTGCTGCTGCTGCCGCCGCCGTCAGTTGTGTCTCGTGCGAACGCTGGATGGTGTCGGGGGGCCCCCGGGAGTGCGTTTAGCCCGCTTTATTAATTACTTACTTCCTAAAAGAAAGCGGAAGAAATCCAACTCGCTCTCGCTCTGAATATATGTTTTTACGACTAGCGTGCAGGAAAGGACCAACCTGCTGTGGAAAAAAAGGGGATTTTTTCTAAGTAATGTCGAATCCCGGAGCTCGACGGAACGGGTCAAGCATCAAAATCCGGCTGACAGGTAAAAGAAGTTCAGTTCGGGCAAATGTTTGAGATAATTTCAGCTGCGCACAGAACCGCGGAGGTTGGAGCCACCGGGGCGGAGGTGGAGAAGGAACAGGGAGTTTGTTAAAGCGGCGCCCTGCTTGTTTGTTTGAGTTGCTCGGTGCCGGGTTGGCGGCGGCGGCGGCTTCTCCCTCAGTCCAGACAAGGCGACCCGAGCCACTAGCGGCGCATGCGCGCTGGCCGCTTCCTGTCCCAGTCAGCCATTGATGGGGGTGGAAATGTCCATCTCACTCAAGGCTGGCTCATCGTTTACAGTATGCACACAAAACCAACTGCACCGCGATTGGGAAATGTGCAGCCTTGTTCCTCTTGTTGCGCAACCGCGTTTTTAACCTCCACTGTGTGTGTGGGAAATGAGATTTGGAGAACTTAAAAGGCACCCAGTGTTCCCCCCCCATTTCTAGATGTAAACTTGCACTTCAAACTGTCAGATGTATTGAGGCGCTTCTTTTTATTTTTGTTGTGTGTTTATCAAATATCACCGCAAACCATACAAGCACTAATGTTAAAGAAAACATGATCATTATTGTTCAATTGGTTAATTTTATAGATTTTCTGTTTCATGGTAAGAATGCATGCAAGTAAAATGTTTAACCAGCAGACTTTTAAAGTCTGTGGCATTCATTTTACACACTAGAATTAATATCAATAATACAAATTGGGAGGAGGGGTATGTAATTTGGTTCTTTGCGCATTGTCTACCATTCAACAAGATCATGGTCAAACTGATTCTGGCCTTAACTCCACATTCAGCCTACCTCACCACAAGCTTTTACTCCCTTGTTAGTTAAGAATCTCTCTACATCTGGCTTAATTGATCCTGCATCCACCATTCTCTGGGCGAAGAGAGTTCTAAAGATTCATGAACTTCAGAAAAAAATTCTTCTCATCTCTGTCTTAAATGGGTGACCCCTTTTTTAAAACTGTCCCTTAGTTCTAGTCTCCACAAGGGGAAACATTTTTTTCAGCATTCTCTCTGTCAAGTCCCCTCAGGTTCGTATATGTTTCAATAAGATCACTTCTCAAACTTCTTGACACCAACAGATATAGGCCCGGCCTAACTGATCTTTCCTTGTAAGATAACACCCCTATCCTAGTTGTCAGTCAAGTGAACCCTCTCTGAACTGCTTCTGATGCATTTATATCCTTCCTTATATAAGGAGTCCAAAAATGTTCACGGTACTCTTGATGTGGCCTCGCCAATGCCAGTACAACTGTAGCAAAACATCCCCACCTTTATATTTCATTCCCCTTGCACAGATGACTATATTCCATTTGCTTTCCTAATCGTTAGTTATACCTGCATACTAACTTTTCCTGATTTGTGTACCAGGACACCCAGATTCCTCTGTATCTAAAGTTCTGCAGTCTCTCCATTTAAATAATGTACTGCTTTTCTATCATACGCCATCTGCCAAATATTTGCCCATTTGCTTAACCCAACTGTGTCCCTTTGCAGACTCTTTACGTCCTCTGCACATTATTTTCCTACCAATCTTGTGACATCAGCAAATTTAGCAACCATATATTTGGTCCCTTCATCCAAGACATTGATATAAATTGTAAATAGTTGATGCCCCAGAACTGATTCTGTGGCACTCCATTTGGTACATCTTACCAAAGTGGAAAATACCCATTTATGTCCTATCTCTGGGTCCTGTTGGCCAACCCATCCCCTACACCATGTACTTTTATTTTATGTAGTAATCTTTAATGTAGGACCTTGTCAAATGTCCACTGAAAATCGAAGTAGAGAACATCCCCAGGTTTTCCTTTATCCATGTTGCTTGTTATTTTCTCAAAGAACTCCAATAAATTAGTCAAACCTGATTTCCCTTTCAGAACACCATGTTGACTCTACTTGATTACTTTTAGAGTTTCTAAGTGCCCCATTATAACCTCCTTAATAATCGATTCCAACAATTTCCCTACAACAGATGTTCAGCCAACTGACCTGTAGATTCCTGCTTTCTGCCTCCCCCTTGCTTTAATAGAGGATTCACGTTCACTATTTTCCAATTTGATGGGACCTTGCCAGAAACTAGGGAATTTTGGAAAATTAAAACCAGTGCATCTATCTCCGCAGCCACTTTTAAGATCCTAGGATGAAGGCAATCAGAACCTGGTGACCTATTAGCTTTTTAATTCTAATAATATTCTCAGTACTGTTTTACTGGTGATTCCCTCCCTTTTACCTCCTGGTTTATAATTATTTCTGGACTGTTTTTTGTATCCTCTGAAGTGAAGACATGTAATGAAGAAAATGTTCATTTCATCTGCCATTTCAATATTTTTCCATTATTAATTTCCCATTCACACTTTCCAGAGGACTAACACTCACTTTACTTTTTTTTTCTTTTTTAAATTCCTGCAGAAACTATCTGTTTTCATATTTCTAGCTAGTTTTTTTCATACTATCCTCCTTATTCATCTTTCGTAATTTTTTGAATTTTATTTCTTGTCCAATCTTCTGATCTGCCACTCATCTTTGCAGAATTATAGGTTTTTGTAATTTTGATGCCATCTTTAACATCCTTAGCTAGCCAAGCTAATGCATCTTTCCCCTACGGTCTTTCTTTCTCGCTGGAATGTATCTATTCTGAAATATCTCCTTCAATGTCTGCCACTGCATTTCTGCTGACCTATCCCGTAACCTAATTTCCCAGTTCACTTTCGCCAACTCTGTCTTCATGCCCTCTTAATTGCCCTTATTTAAGTTTAAAACACAAGTCTTGGATCCACTCTTCTCAAACTGAATGTGAAATTCAGTAATATTTCACTGCTACCAAGGGGGGCCTTCACTAGGAGGTCTCATTACATATTACCATATACAATATTACCTGCTCTCTGGTTGGTGCTAAGTCATGCTGTTCGAGGAAGCTGTCCTGAAAATACAATGTACTCTTTATCCAGGCTACCTTTGCCAATATGATTTGACGAATCCATATGTAGATTGAAATTGTCCACGAGTATCACTGTATCCTACTCACAAGCCCCCATTATATCTTCTTGCATACCCTGTCCTACAGTGTGGCTGCTGTGAGATGACCTATAAACCGCACTCACAAGTGACTTGTCTTTACTCGTTCCCATCTTTACCCAAACTGATTCTACATCTTGATCGCCGGAACTCGGGTAATCTATCTCTATTGTGTCCAGTTCATCCTTAATTAACAGAACTGCGCCACCACCTTTCCTACATTCCTGTCCTTCCTAAATGCCACGTACCTTTAATATTGAGGTCCCAGTCTTTTCATCCTGTAGCCATGTTTCTGTAATGGCGATCGGATCATACATATTTATTTCTATTTGCGCTGTCAATTCATCTATTTTGTTATAAATGCTACATGCATTCAGTTCTGTCATTTTACTTTATTGTGTACCTCTAGCCTTATCTGCTGATGTACTCTTAGGTTTGTACCCCCTATGTCTTCTTTCCATGCTCTGGTCATCATTTCCCTTATCCAACCGTGCTCTTTTGCTTTGTCCTCGCTACTTAATTTATCACATTCCAGACTTGATCTCTTGCCCTCACTGTTTAATTTGAATCTCAACCACCCTAGTTATATGACTCGCTAGGACACTCATGCCAGCACGGTTCAATGCCCCATGAATCGCAACCAATTCTCCCACACCATTCTTTGAGCCATAAATTTGACACTAATCTGATTTACTCTGTGCTAATTTTCTGTGGCTCGGGTAGTAATCCAGTGATTATGATCTTTGAGGTTCTGCCTTTTAATTTAGCCCCTAGCTGCTCATATTCCCCCACAAGAATCTCTTTCCTAGTTCCGCCTATGCCGGTGGTACCTATGTGGACCACCACCACTGGAACCTCCCCCTCCCACTGCAAGTTCCTCTTGCAGATGTTCTGCACCCTGGCACTGGGCAGACAATACCGCCATCTGAGCTCGCACTCTCAGTCTCCGAGAAATGTCTATCCTCCTGACAATACTGTCACCAAGCTTGAATGACTTGTACCATGGTGCCATGGTCATTTTGCTCAACCATCCTGCAGCCACCACTGTTTTCCATACAGACTGCAAGGACCTCAAACCTAATGAACAATTGTCAAGGCTGAGGCTCCTCCACTTTTAACTTATGGGTCCCCATATCTGCCACATTCGCAGTCGCGTCTCCTGAACCTAACCATTGACCAAATCATAAGACTCTATCGAAGGGGTGTGACTGCCTTATGGTACATTGTGTTGAGATAACCCCACCCCCCTCCTGATGCATCACCGTGTCAACAACTCTGCCTCAAACTCAGTGACTCTGAGCTCAAGCCACAGATACTTATTGCAGATGCGATTGCCCTGGATAACCCCGATGTCCAGGATCGTCAGCATTCTGTGGTTGCAACATATCTTGCCCTGCCATCTTTGTTATGTGTTAATTAATTTATCTTAATTTATAATTAATTAACACTGCTACTCCTAATAACCTTTTTCTATTTCTATTAAACCTTACTGCAACTAATAAAACTTCACAATTTCTAATAAATTAGATGAATTTTGAAGATAAATGAGCAAAATATTCACCAATCAATCACATATCTGTTTTCTACGATATCATGATCAATAATTATAATGACCAGTGACTCGGATGAAATATACACTGGATTGTAGGAGATGCAAGCGGTGACTGTCTCTAAAATTTGTGTTTCTCAACACCTGTCAAATAAATCTTCCTGTTTTCAACAAGTCTCGGATAAAATCATCATTTGTGTTTGTCAGCTCTTTTCTAATATTTTTTTAGGTAATATCGCTAACCTTTTACTTAAATTGAGCGCTAAATGTATTATGTGGGGCTACATGAACTCTGAAGCTTTTTGTGTTTATGTTGACTTGTTAATACATTTAAGCTATATTTACTGTTTTAGACAAAATCTGATTGCTATGGCAGGAGATAAACAATTAGTCTTATAAATAAAGATTTCTTCTTCAACTTTGACTTTCACTCCTTTTGGTTCAGTGAAGTTGAATTCATCAGCATTTTCTGATTTGATCAAACTTCTCAATTCTTGTTATAAAGCTTTTTGATGTTTTGTTTTAGCTAACACTATAATTTAGTTTAATTTGCAAAAGATAACATAGTATTCCACAGCAAATTGCATGCCATATATTGTCCATTCGTCAAAAGAAATTACATATAGAAGATCAAAGTGAACGTCACACCTGCTGTCAGTTAATTTTCAAGTTGTCTGCCACAGATCTTACTTTCTATTTCCTCATTGTTTTATTTTGGTAATTTGAATTTAAAAAAAATTGTTTTGCAGAAGAAAAGCTATTTCTGTTGAACTTAATAACCGTCATCAGATGGCATCCCTGTTCATATATTATTTCATGCCATACTTAGTTATTTTTATTTGTTTTTGGAGTGTAACCCATCCTAAATTGCCCTGGTAACGTGATAGACCATCTTGCGTCAACTTAGCCCCTGTGGTAACGTTGGCCAGTTCATGCATCTTGGAGATTGTAGCTGCAATACGACCACGGATACTGAGTTCAAATGCAGCGGTGCTAATCAAATTAACTTCTTTATTCTGGATGGTGTCACGCTTCTCAAGTACCGCTGAGGTTGTATTTAACCAGTGCGTGGTGAGTATTCCCATATGTTTCTCACGTGAATCTTGCAGGTGGTGGGAAGACTTTGAAAAGTCATAAGTTTAGCTATTCATCCTGGTCAAGGATGATGCCCTACAGGATTTTGATGACGTGTGCCTTAGCCATGATCATGCTGTTCAAAGTCAGGACAGATTGGTGAACTTTTACTTCGTCTCAGTGAGTAATCGCAAATCTATGGAACAGAGATCTGACTATTTAATTCCTGAATCTTCATCCTCCAGATAGTTCCCAATGTCTGCATCAACACGGGATAACTCGGGTTTATCAATGTATGCTTTGTCAGTCTCTCACATCTTCACACTCAACCTACATTGGATATACAGTACAGAAACAGGCCATTCGACTCAACTAGTCTACCCCAGTGTTTATGCTTCATTCAAGCCTCCTCCCATCTTTTTTTTGTAAATCCATCAATGCAAATCTCTATTCTCTTCTTCATTCCTTTGCATTTGTGTTGTATTTCTTGGGTTAAGAAATGCTCATTTGTGTATTAGAAATTTTTCTTTCACTGCTGGGACCAGGGTTGAATTATCATTCAAGCCAGTATGAAAGAGTTCTGATCTGCAGCTAAAATTATATTCATTAGAGTTTAGAAGAGTCAGGGAAGGGATCCCATGGAAACACAAAATTCTAACCGTATTAGACCGGGTAGATTAAGAAAGAATGTTCCTGATGGTGGGGGAGTCCAGTGCTAAGAGTCATAGTTTGAGGATCAGGGTAAACCTTTTAGGACTGAGGTGAGGAGAAATTTCTCCATCCAGACAGTGGTGAATTTGTCACAAAAGGTAGCTGAGGAGAAAACATTGTGTTATTTCAAGATGGAATTAGATGTAGCTCGTGGGGCTAAAGGGATCAAAGGATATAGAGAAGGTGGGATCAGGGTATTGAACTTGATGATCAGCCATGATAATGAATGGCAGAGCAGGCTCGAAGGACTGAATGGCCTCCTCCTGCTTCTATTTTCTATGTATGTTTCTAACCTTTGAATCCCTTACTGATTAAAAATCTGTCTATCTCAGTGTGATGAATGTAAACATTTCAGATATATTTTATTATATGTATTTGGTGCAGTGAGTGTTAAAAGCCTGGGTTAGTATGTGATGACTGTAGTAATGTTGAAAAATATATATCCTGCTTTGAAAGTCAGCCAGGCTTTGTGGCTACAAAATGAATAATTAAAGCATTGTAAAAGTTGGACTAACGGAATTTTGTTTATATAAATAAGGTCCCCTGGGGAGTAGATAATTAGAGACATTGGGCATGATTTAACTCAAAAAATGCAGAGTCTGTTCTGGGGGGTTAGTGGGGTTGGGAATGACCCCACTATCTGATGATACTGTTGCTATTTCGGGCCTCGGTGGAATCCAGATCGTGGCGTCTCACTAGATCTGGTTAGATCTTGCGAGGCGGAATGGAGTCAGCAATCTCGGGGAAGACCTTTCCAGGGATCTACCGGCTGATCATCAAGTTCAATACCCGGATCCTACTTTCCTGTACCATCCCAATTCCGGCGTGACATGGCCAGTAGATAGTGCCCATTGTGTTAAGCCACAGTAAGATGATGTAGTTAATACAAGGAGCTAGGGACTGAGGCAATCAGATGTTGAGTTTCAGTTTGGAGTTTAATTAAAAATATATGAACAAACCAGCAGCTTCTCTCAAAACAGTGAGTTATCGATTTTCTTGTGAACAGGACAGGAGCCTTTTACCAAAGGCTTGCAGGTTAAATAGTAGTCTGAGACAGATAAGAAGTTGCATGCTGTTTCTTGACCAGTTTCCTCTCTCTCTTTCTCTCTCACTCCCTCTCTCCCATCAGTCATTTAAAATGGAATCTGTGCTTGCTAACTGTATTTAAAAGGGATTTTGACCTGAGATGGGTTTTGCTTGATTAGAGATAAAAGATGGCAGATAGGAGTGTTTTGTTTAATTGTTAAAGATTGTTTCGCTGATAATTGTAAACAAAACGATTTTCTTGTATGTTGTTTAAGTTTGAGTAATATTGTGTTCGTAATAAAGTTTGTTTTAAGATAACATATCCCAATTTGTGAATGGAGTCATTCCTGGAGCATAGTATCCTTTCCTCTCAGTCTTCCAAATAAAATAAAATATTGGGGTTTCTGTCCATTATCCTTGCAACTATTGGGATCTGGTTCGGGATCGTACTATCAGCCATGAACATTCTTAATGATCCAGCCTCTACAGCCCTATTGGTGGAAAATATTTTTCCTGTTGTCTTGTTGAACACATTTTAAATGTTCCACTTCATCGTTTGCCAATATTCTCGCCCACTTTATTTTCACGTATATTTCAGATCTGTAAACTGAGATTTCATGGCAATAATAATTGACATTTTTATTTTGAAAACCTCATCACAGGCATTTCATTGGTTTATAATCTTCTGTAAGTGAAAAAATGTCCAAATTTAACTAATGCTCTTTTAGATCCAGCTGATGCTGCTCATGGACTTAGGTTTTGCTTATCCGTATCTCTAGAATCACGGTGGTTTCTGCACTGGGCATCCAAACTTCAGCTTGTTTGGATACTGGTAGGGAGCTTTGACTATTGTGCTGTTCAGATTAACGTGGCCAGCGAGTTCCAGGCCATGACTACTCACTGTAGAAAGGCTTTTCCTCACATTCCCTCAGCCTCTCTTTCCCAGAATCTTATATCTGTGTCCCCTTGTCCCTGTACCATCAGCTAATGGGTGGAGCTTTTCATTGTCTACCTTATCTAAGCCCGTCTTAATCTTGTATGTATTTATCAAATCTCTCCTTTGCTTCATGGGAAACATCGCCAGCCTTTCTGACCTAACCTTTCTGACCTGACCTAACTGCAGGTGCTGGTTTAGCACAGTGGGCTAAATAGCTGGCTTGTAATGCAGAACACAGCCAGCAGCGCGTGTTCAATTCCCGTACCAGCCTCCACGAACAGGTGTCGGAATGTGGCGACTAGGGGCTTTTCACAGTAACTTCATTGAAGCCTACTTGTGACAATAAGTGATTATTATTATTATTATAACTCAAGCCCTCCCATACCTGGAACCATTCTGGTGAATTTCCTCTGGCTACATATTGTTTGCATTCTCAGCAGTCGGAAATTTTTTATTGATTTTCTCTGTCTTCCCTCAAATTGTAAATTGCACTTTCTGCTCGAACTTGTGAAAGCAGGGTATTTTTATTTGTTTCACATCTGCACAAATAGTTCTGGGTTCAATCCTTTCGATGTTTAATTTGAATAGACTTGCATCTAATTCAGAGAAAAAAAGTTGAGTGAGATTCTCACCTTTACTCAAATGGTTGAAAATCATGTTTCTGTTAGTTTTTTAAAGTTGATTTAAGAATATTAATCTCATTTACTTTCTGACTGTTACTGTGAAGGATCACAAAGTGATTCTGAGCGAATACTGTATTAATGAGCTACATCAGCCCCTCAATTCCCACTGCAGTACAGCACTAAGCTATATGGAATATTGTATAAGGTCTTCTCCATTATGTTTACTGACTATTGTCTGAGCAGTAGTTGACAACATTTGGTCTTGACATAGTGGGGTAGGGAAGAGAAATATGCTTGGCCACTTGTTCTTTCTCCCAAGTGTTGTCCCCTGAAACAATGCATTGCAAATGCTGGGTGGAAATGGATGGGTTTAATGATAATGCTTAATAACAATATTCATCATCCAAGCTGATGTGTGAATGGTATTTGAATGGAGTAGTGTTGGACTGCCAGAGCTGATAGAATTCCAGAAAGAATTGAGAAGGAGAAAAGAAGAACTTGGTGAAGTATGAAGAGATGAGCTACATTATACTCCGACATGACAGTTTGTCAGTGCTCAACAAAATTAAGGATGCAAGTCGTTTACATGATTTAATTTTCTTCTCCCGGCCCCACTCTAAATGAGCTGCTGATATGGAGATGAATTTTTTTTTTGTTTATAAGTTTAGAATATCCAATTCATTTTTCCCAATTAAGGGGCAATTTAGTGTAGCCAATCCACCTAGACTGCGCATCTTTTGGGTTGTGGGGGCGAAACCCTCACAAACACAGGAAGAATGCGCAAACTCCACACGGACAATGATCCAGAGCCGGGATCGAACCTGGGACCTCGGTGCCGTGGTGGAGATGAATTTTAATGAATCTATTTTCACATTTGTTGGAATCAACTGTATTACAATATTGGGAGCTTTTTCATCAGGATGGTATAGTTTTAAAGAAGTTAAATTGCACAGCACTTCCAGTACTGTTTGTTAATTGTATATTTACCCGTCTTGCCATTGTTTACCAAAGTTAGATCATAGCAAGCATTATTGGGCCTTGCTGTCTTCTGCCAAAACTGCCCACTATTTCAGGAACATCTTAGAATGCAAAGATAAAACACCCAACTTTTTGCAACCCTCTCTATAAATTCCTCTTTCATGCACGCCCCTACTATCCTTGCCTCCAGTGATGTGCAAGAAGCTCATGGGCTTCTTTGTTAATAAGATTGGGATTATCCATTCGGCTGCCTCGGTTTCCCTTCCTTCTCTTGCTCACTAAAACCAAACTTATTCCAAGATAGTCAGAGCTGGCTTAGGGGATAATAGTGATCTTGGTGACAGCTCCTTTGTCTCTGAAAACTATGATGTGGAGATGCCGGTGTTGGACTGGGGTGAGCACAGTAAGAAGTCTTACAACACCATGTTAAACTCCTTCCTCAGGTGAAGAAGCAGTGCTCCGAAAGCTAGTGATTTGAAACAATCCTGTTGGACTTTAACCTGGTTTTGTAAGACTTCTTACTTTGAAAACTATGACACCCATCTCTCATTCCTTCATAAGATCACTGAACTGGTTTGTGCTTCCCTGCTCTGTACCGGTATTTCCTGTAACTCCATGTTTGGATCTCACCAGTAAATATTTTACACTCATCATTGCATTGAATAGGCCCAATCAAAGTCACAAATGCCATTTTTTGTGACATGTTTTGCACTTTTCATTCTCGCCCTTCTTGACTTGTCTGCAGACTTTGACAGTTAACCAAACAATGCTCCATTGCTGCATCACTGTTGTCCAGCTCAGTGAGGCTGCCCTTGTCTGTTTCCATATTTGCCCTTGCAGTTGTCACCTGAGAATTCCTTGCGATGGTTTCTCTTCCTACCCCTGCACTGTTACCTGTAGGATCTTTGGATATTGTATCCTTGGTTTGTCATCTCCATGTTTTACAAATGCAACATCAGTTTCCGTATGTATGCTGATGGTGCAGAACTTTGACTCCACCATCCCTTCTCTCAAGCCCTGCAAGCTGTCAAGCTGCTTGTCTAATATCCAGAGAACTCTGAAATTGTTTGTCCTATCTCCCCCCCCCCCCCCCCCCCCCCCCCCCCATGGGAATGTAGCTCAGGTGTACCCAAGTTATCTCCTTTTAAAAGGCATCCTATTGTTCTGTAATAGTTTTACCTGCTAATCTATACCTGGGACAGATCTGATCTCATCCCACTGAAATTGGTCCTCCTTGGGTCTAGTAATTTTACTTTAGATTGCTCCTTGTCCTTTTCCCTGGATAACCTAAACTGTATGATACTGTGATCACTGTTCCCTAAATGTTCCCCAACTGGTGCATGAAACACTTAACCTAATTCTCTAGAACCAGGTCCAGCAAGGCCTCCTTCCTCAATGGCCCGGAAACATACTGATCAAGAAAATTCTCTTGAACACACTTCAGAAACGCTTTTCCTTTCACTCTGTTCTTTAAATGATTACTGTCACAGTCTACATTAGGATAATTGAAGTATATGAATAGATTTGAATGTATGCCAAATGAAGAGCATCAAATTTTTGCATCACTATGACTACAATTACGATATTGCACCTAGTTAATGTGTTATTGGTTTCTAAACCAGTGTTGGGCTTATTCATTTGTGTCCTCATTTTGAATTTATCAGAATTTGTTAGATTGCTGCTATCATTTGTCCAGTGCTTGAACATTTTTAAATACTTTATTCTTACAGTCTAGCCTCTAAAATTACTACAATCGATAGTATGAAGGCAATTAAAATATGGATTTGGAGTTAGCAGAATAGAAAAATGCAAACTTCCTTGAAGTGCTGCTTCAAAGGGTGGAATTCAATGGAAAAATTTCTAAGTTCATTTGTAGTGGGTTTTTCAGGGAGTTTCCCGCTGGCTCTAACACCAAGTTCCCCACCACTATCCAATGACACTTAGTCACTTTTTTGGGCCCTGGGGAGTTTCGCACTGGTTTAGGCCACACTTAGAATTTTTTTCAGCACTGGGGAGCTGAACTCTGAGATCAGGCCATGATTTTGAAAGGGTGCCCCGATCTCTAAGTGAGCTTGTGGGTCCCCCGCACTTCTCACTCATGGACAATGTCACCCCCACACATAGGCACTAACCCCCCCACCCCCCTCTTCCCCAAGTGAGGACACCCTGCTATGGGGTTCCTGGAGGTCTCCACTCTTCAGGCGCCCATCTTTTCCACCCAGCGACCCCGACTTACCTGCCATGCACCCCCCACCATTCAACCACCCCCACCCTCCTTTCATGGCAGAGCCCCCCCCCCCCCTCCATGGCCCCTGACCCTTGGCAGTGCCACCCTGGCACCCTTGCACTGGCACCCAGGCAGTCCTCCTGTCAACTTGGCAGTTCCATCCAGGCATCTTGGCTGTACCAGGGTGGCAGTGCAAAGTTCACAGCTGGGCAGTGCCAAGGTGCCCGCATTCCAGGGGGAAGGCCAGGGAGCCACACTGCACTGACCCTGACTAGGCCCAGGAAATTCCCTGGATGCGGTTTGTGTGGACCAGTACTTAACAGCGCCCAGCTGTGGCCTTGCTGGGGAGACTGATAGATCTCGGGAGGCCGGTAGATCCTGAGTAAGCTCGCTGAAGTCGTGCCGTTTGGTCGTGCCTCTTTTGGGCGTGATTCTGACTCCGCAGCCTCATGGAACTTGGGTAGATCCCGCGGGGCATGAAGGCTGCCGGGAAACCCGCAGGAGGCCTCTTCTGGCATCCACTGGCTGCACCGCTCTCGAGCAAGTGTGCAATGCAACCGGTGGATCGTTCCCAAAATTAATACAATTAACTTTTGGTTCGTGCTTACTGAAGATTTCTTTTATGTTAAAAATATATAAATCTTCCTCAGATAGCAAAATGATTGTGTTTTATAGTTTTCATCCTCAATTGTTAGCAGAAAACGGTAACCTGATTTTGATTGGAATTTTAATTTTGAGATTAAATTTTCCTTTCCTTTGTTCTATTTGCTTTGTATTACTAAATAAGCAAGCACAAACATAATAGACAAAAAATGCAGCCTGGTATCCTTGTTGTTGTTGTGATAAATAATTTGAAAATCTAGCCTTCCATTGGAATGTTTTAGGTTGCCTGACCCAGATTAGTTTGAGTAATTTCAGTGAAACCTGATTCTGCAGTAAAGACCAGGTAAAGTTGCTATAGTCCCAGGTGACCATAGGCTGCATTCCCCTTTGAAGGGGAGAGATGATTGGTGGTGATGTAACCTGAAGATCACCACATTTCAGTCCAGGAGCTAGGTTGAGAAGGCAGACCTTCACGAATAACCTTCTACTTCTATCTTCTACTGTTTCTATAGTAGCAGTTATACAAGTACTGCACGGGAATTACATTCATTGAGGGACTAATAGTGCAGATAACTTTTGCTGCTACATAAATTTGTGCCTTCCGTTAACATCTAAACTAGGGTTCCGTTTCAATAAATTTAGCCAAGTGGCTCATCAAACTTCCCTTTCTTAAAATGTGGCGTTACCATTACAAATGGGTGTAGACAATTTTATTAATGACTTAGGGTGCATTTTTATTTCTTCAATGCAGGGACTACATGCTGCCTAGTTTCTGATGGCTTGCCTATTGGCCATTCTCCAAACTTAATGTGCCACCCGACATAAGCACTGAACTATACCAACCACAATAATACCAGGCTGGATTACTGGTCCATGCCGAGTTAGCTTCATCCAAAGTTCGAGGCTAATATTGTCCTCATGGAGACATGAAATCTACAGAAAAGCCAGGTTTTCCATTCTTGCCCACTGATTTTAATACCTGCTGAAAACCGGTGATTCCAGTGGTTGATTGTGCCAATGAAGCTCATTTTTGATCCTTTCAGTGAAATTCTACATGCCAAATAACTGATCCTTTTCTTTTGTATATTTTTGTTCAAGTACATCATCTCTCATTTCCTGCCTTCTTAATTCACTGACCTCCCTAAATCTCTGTCTCTACATCTAACTTCTACCAGTATTCATCTCCTATTCTTGGTCATCTCCCATAACCTGTCTACTCCCGTGTTCTCAATTTCTGATGAGGCCATCCATACCACTTGCTTACATTGATCATGACCCCATTCTCTTCCCTCCTTTTGCTTCTGTGTCTGAGCTGGAAAAAAATTCCCAAGTCACTTCCAGCTTTACAGTCAGGGTCCCACTTGCATGACTTTGGCTCTCCGTTTGCCATTATACGTCTGGAGCTGCCTAGCCTTAATCTTTGCTGCTCTTTTTCCCAGCTAAACTTTGATTATTTCCCACTGGGCTGGTGCAATGTTAGTCCTTCGTCTCTTTCAAACTTGAGATACAGACTTGATCTTATCTGGTTTGGCTAGCCACCACAGGATGTGCCTTCAAGTCTCACTTTCATCTGCCAGGCAGTCAGGATCATCCTGGAGAACAAAGAAAAGCATGTCTCCTTAAAACAATCTCCATGGCCCGTGCTCTTACCCTCATGCTTCCATTCTTATTACTACAATCATAGCCAGAACATCTGCAACAATAAGCTTCTCATTTGGCCCTAAAGATTCACCCTTTATCCTTCCAGTTCATCTACATGTGCAATGCCAACATCTGCAAACATGGTGTCAGCTTCTAGGTTGCCCACAGGCAGCTGTACCTTCTCATCACTCTTTCTCAAATTCCCCATCCCCTTCACGCTTTTTCTTGTCAGTCATCCAGTCTTGGGGGAACTGCTTTTCTTCAATGCTTTGGGGAGACCAACACCATGTCTTTTGTCCCTGACGTAAATTCAGCACCTGTGCCACTGATCCTGTTCACTATCTCGACCACTTATATTTGATATCCCATATCTTCATGATCATAAATACTACCCATTCTAATCCAGTGGTCACTAAACAATTCCTCTCTCATCAGCACTCTCCACCTCCCCATTTCTACCCTTCTCCGTGACCCCATCTTTCCCTTGTCTTGTTCGCAATTGCCCTCCCACTTCACTCTCATCTCTTTTTTATTCCCAGTTTTGATTCGGTTAGAATATAGAACACACAGTGCAGAAGGAGGCCATTCGGCCCATCGAGTCTGCACCGACCCACTTAAGCCCTCACTTCCACCCTATTCCTGTAACCCAATTACCCCTCCTAATCCTTTTGGTCACTAAGGGCAATTTATCATGGCCAATCCACCTAACCTGCACTTCTTTGGACTGTGGGAGGAAACCGGAGCACCCGGAGGAAACTTGCGCAGACATGGGGAGAACGTGCAGACCCTGCACAGACAGTGACCCAGTGGGGAATCAAACCTGGGGCCCTGGCGCTGTGAGGCCACCAGTGCTACTACTTGTGCTACCGTGCTGCCCAAGGTTGCGCAAGGTTGTCTCCTTGCTTCTTAGCTCTGTTTGACATGAACAATTCTGTGGTCTTGGCTTTTGTGTGTAATGCAGTAGTATGAAATAAATATAATGAAACTTGATGTTGGAAATGATGCAGTTATACAGATAGGATGGGTTAGTACTTTGGGCTCGAGTGTTCAAAATGTTCTTTGGCATTTTTTCATAGTGCAAAAAAAGCTAAAAATGACAGAAAATGATGCTGTTTATCTCCCATCTGATTTTAGTTTCCCTTGTGTAAAGGCTATTATGATCCAGCTGTGCAGGAATATAGGTGCTATGGTTAATCATTCTTTAAAATCAGTGAAGTTACCAACAATGTACTTTATCCATTTGTAACTTCTGAAGTCTCTGGTCTTTGAGATATGCATTGGGAATTCACCTTGGTGCCAATTAAAAATATTTTTCCACTGATATGTTTTTTTTACTAGTTCACAAGATCTGAAATGGTCAAAGGTGCTTCTGACATGTGCTATTTGAAGACTGAGTATAGATATGCTTTTCATAGAAAGAAGATAAACTAGCAGCTGTCGCTATAGTAAGACAGCAATTGATGTAGTGGCACTGCATCTTAGCATGAGATTTTCCACGCAACCTGCCGCGAGTTTTATGGTGGTGTCGGCGACCCTCAATTGGCTAGTGACGGGATTTTCTGGTCCTGCCGTTGACAACAGGGTTTCCCGTTGAATGCACCCCTCGTCACTGGGAAACCCATATTGTAGGTCTGCTGTTGCCAGGATCGGACGATTCCACTGGCATGAACATCTGTAAAATTCTGGCCTAAACGTTAAAAATATTAATTTAAAGGGAACAGCCATGTTTTTCTTGATTTGATTTTTGTTAACCATTTTAAGAAATACTGTATGTTTAATGTTATTCTGATTTGACACAAAAACATGACAGGAATTATATTGCAAGTTTGGAGCTGTTTTGCAGGTGGGATTTTGCCTTGAACAAATGGAACTTATAGAAATAAAATTAACAACTTTGGAAGTACAGATAAGATAAATTAACATTTTGCGTGCAGGCCATTTGCAACTTTTCGTTTTTGTCATCTTGAATTTTATTACAACTTAAATCCTGTTGTGCATTTTACTTTGGAGAAATGCAGAACAAGGGGGAAGTCAACCATCAGACATTTTTCTGCAGTAATGCACTTGACTAAATAATACTTAGTAATTCAATATCTGAATGGATATTCATCATACTTTTGAGTATAAATCTTTGTATGAATAACAGTGTGATGGTAGATTAACTTTATGCGACGTGTAATGATGTCCTCAACATTTGCTTCATCTAACTTGGTTGCTTTAATAAAGGTTACATAACCTGGACAATTTTAGTTAAATAAAGAGAATAGCACCAGTAAAATGTTGTTTTCGAATCATACAACACCGAAAAGACCAATCGGCCCATCGTGTCTGCACCGTTCAAAAATAACCACCTATTTTAATCTAATTTTCCAGCAATTGGCCTAAAATCCTTGTATATTTTGGGATCTCAATTGCCCATCAATATCCTCTTTGCAACCTCCTTTGGTCCTCATTTAATTACCAAGCATAACATTTTGCTATTGTCTACAAACTTGGGTACCGCTATTTGCTAAACTTATATTTCAAATCACTGATGAACAAAAGTTATCCCAGAACAGATTCTCCTCTTGGTCACTACTATTGTATTCAATCCAAGAAATTTAGCATAATTGCTCTGTTTTTTCACTTCTAACTAGTTTTTTATTCAAATTTGCTACCTTCTCTCTAATTTCATGGCCCTTAATTGTTTCTAGTCTCCCACGTGGTACCTTATCAGAGGTTTTAAAAAAGTTAATGTGTCGCAAATCCACTGGATTTGTCTTTGTCGCCCAGAAAAAATTCCTTTCTGTGGCCTCTTTGGCACTTTGCTGCAGCTTTGTAGTGCACATTGCTTCATACGTTTCCACCGTGTGTCTTTATTTCTTACCTTTCCCAATATGTCTGAAACAGCTGATACTTTGTAGGAGAATTGAGTCTTTCCAAATCAGAGTTGTAGAGTTTTACAGGATAGAAAAAGGCCCTTGATCCCATAGTGTCTGCCAGCCATCAAGCACCTATCTACTCTCATCCCATTTTCCAGCACTTGGCCCATAGCCTTGTACGCTATGGCATATCAAGTGCTCATCTAACTACTTCCTAAATGATATCAGGGTTCCCACCTCTACCACCTTTTCAGGCAGCGAGATCCAGGTTCCAACCACTCTGGGTGAAAAGATTTGTGTCTGATCTCTAAACCTCCTGCCACTTACCTTAAATCTATGCCCCCAGGTTATTGACCCCTCCGCTAAGGGGAAAGGTTCCTTCCTATCCACTCTATCTTTGCCCCTCATAATGTTATACGCCTCAATTCAGCGCCCCCCTTTCACAGTGGATCTTGTGTAAGACACCCCAAAAGGCTAACAATAGTTTTTTTCTGTATCTTCAAGAACCAAAGTCACTATTGAAAATAACAAGCCTTTAACAGTGTCATGCTTATGTTTGGTCTGTGAGTCTATGTATTTTTCACATTCTGAGAAAAGCTATGGAAAGGAAGGAGCACCAATGTATTGTTCTCCTTGAAACCAAGAATGAAAATGGGTCAAAAGTAAACATTTCATGAAATTCTTCAAAAGTGCTGTGAATTTTACAGAGTAATTATACTACCAGAGAAAATGAAAAAAGACTTGCATTTATACACAGTAATGTCTCAACGTTCACTGGGGATACATTCCAGGAAAATCTCACAAAAGGCACAATCGCAAACGGCGAACATACTTTACAATGGGAGTCAATGAGGTAGGCTCCAAAATTCCTCAAATTTTGACATGTATAAAGGATCAAAGGCAATAAAAACTATACTCAATACATATAAAGTGAATTTTGCTGTAGAAATTGTTTAATAAAACAATAAAGCAAGAACTGTGATCAGGAATTAAATGGCACTGGTGGAGCAAATGGAGGAGGAGTTTAAGAGGTGGGACATGCTGCCGCTGTCTCTGGTGGGTAGGGTGCAGTCAGTCAAGATGACGGTGCTCCCGAGGTTTCTGTTCCCGTTCCAGTGCCTCCCCATCCTTATCCCGAAGGCCTTTTTCAGGCAGGTTAACAGGAGCATTACGGGATTTGAATGGGCGCACGGGACCCCGATGGTGAGAAGGGTGTTTCTGGAGCGGGGCAGGGATAGGGGGGGCTGGCGTTGCCCAACCTCTGTGGGTATTATTGGGCTGCCGACGCAGAGATGGTGCGTAAGTGGGTAATGGACGGGGAGGGGGCAGCATGGAAGAGGATGGAGATGGCATCCTGTGTGGGCACGAGCCTAGGAGCGCTGGTAACGGCGCCGCTGCCGCTACCTCCAACGAGGTATACCACGAGCCCGGTGGTAGCAGCTACCCTCAAGATTTGGGGGCAATGGAAGCGGCACGGGGGAAGGTGGGGGCCTCGATGGGGTCCCTGATACGGGGGAACCACCGGTTTGTTCCGGAGAGAATTGATGGTGGGTTCCTGAGTTGGCACAGGGCAGGTGGCAGGAGGCTGGGGGACCTGTTCATAGATGGGAAGTTCGCGAGCCTGGGTGAGCTGGAAGGGAAGTTTGGGCTCCCCCAGGGAACACCTTTAGGTCCATGCAAGTAAGGGCGTTTGGCAGGTGGCGGGATTCCCTCTGCTGCCGCCGCATGGGGTTCAGGACAGGGTGCTCTCGGGGGTATGGGTTGGAGAGGGCAGGATCTCGGAAGCGCACCAGGTGATGCAGGAGTTAGACGAGGCCTCGGTGGAGGAGCTGAAAGGTAAATGGGAGGAGGAGCTGGGTGAGGAGATTGAGGAGGGGACGTGGGCGGATGCCCTGAGGGTGAACACCTCCTCTTCATGTGCGAGGCTTAGCCTCATACAGTTTAAGGTGCTGCATAGGGCTCATATGACCGGGACAAGGATGAGTCGGTTTTTTGGGAGTGAGGACAGGTGTGTTAGGTGCTCTGGGGGCCCAACAAACCATGTCCATATGTTCTGGGCATGCCCAGCGCTGGGGGAATTTTGGAAGGGTGTAGCAAGGATGGTATCAAGGGTGGTAGGATGCAGGGTCAGTCCAGGCTGGGGACTCGCAATATTTGGGGTTGCAGTGGAGCCGGGAGTGCAGGAGGCGAAAGAGGCCGGTGTTCTGGCCTTTGCGTCCCTAGTAGCCCGGCGGAGGATTCTTCTTCAGTGGAAGGATGCGAGGCCCCCAAGCGTGGAGGCCTGGCTCAACGATATGGCGGGGAGGGCAGCACGGTGGCACAATGGTTAGCATTGCTGCCTACGGCGCTGAGGACCCGGGTTCGAATCCCGGCCCTGGGTCACTGTCCGTGTGGAGTTTGCACATTCTCCCCGTGTCTGCGTGGGTTTCACCCCCACAACCCAAAAGATGTGCAGGATAGGTGGATTGGCCATTCTAAATTGCCCCTTAATTGGAAAAAATAATTGGGTACTCTAAATTTAAAAAAAAAAACGATATGGCGGGGTTTATTAAATTGGGGAAGGTTAAATTTGCCCTAAGGGGGTCAGTGCAGGGGGTTTTGCAGGAGATGGCAACCATTCCTAGATCTCCTGGCAGAACGGTAAAATCAAAAGGTCAGCAGCAGCAGCAGCAACCGGGGGGGGGGGGGGGGGGGGTCTCTTTGTTTTTGTTTTGGGTTGAATCTTCGCTAACGCCGGGTGTTTATTTATTGTTTCTCTTTTGTATATATTGGGGGGGGGGGGGTTGTTCTTTTTGTTCTTTGAATTTTCTGTTACTGTTTTCCTTTTTGTGAAAATGTGAAAATTTGAATAAAAATTATTTTTAAAAAAAAAGGAATTAAATCGCAAAAGGGTGCACCCAGGTGCAAACTATAACCGACAACATACATGTAGTCAGTTTTTAAAACATAATTGGGCATTTTTTCTTTCTTTTTGGCATTTTCTAAAGTTGGTTTCTACTTTTTATGTTTAAAATCATGGATAAGTAAACATTTGGGCCTGGTGTTCGAAGACTTTTGTGTGGATAAGCAAATTCATGAAAGAGGAAGTCACGAATAGCAGGACTTTGCTGTAGTGCATTTCATGACCACAATGCACTTTACAGACAGTGACTTACTTTTTTTTTGATGTGTAGCAGCTGTTGTAACATAAGAAGTATGGAAGTGAATTTGCGCGTAGCAGTTCCCACAAACAGCAATTTGATGATGACTGAATAATCTGTTTTTTTTCTGATATTGATTGATTGGGGGATAAAAAAGATAAATGTTACCAGAAATATCTGGGATAACTCCCCTGTTCTGTGGATTGTAGAGTTAGGAGTTGTATGTTAGTAATGTCTTACATTGTGAATAAATCTAAAACTTATTAAAGATTGACTTCTTGGTTCCTCCTTCACCAACTACCTGTAAAAAGTTAACAGATGACACCTCTGACAGGGTGGCACTTCCTCTGTACTGCACTGGATTTTCAGCCTAAATGTGCTCAAGTCCTGGAGCGGGACACAAACCCACACTTTATGATTCAGAAGTGAGAATATTGCTAATTGAGCCATAGCTAAGAACAAGACATTTTATGCACATTTATAACACCTGACATCGCAGCATTGGCAAATACAAGGTTAAACTCCATCCATGTAAAATAAAAGAACAATTCAACTAATTACTCAGTCAGTTACTCTGTTAAATGCTTACTGTATATGCTTTTTTAGATGCTGGCAGGTTAATTTTCCTTCTCAATTGGTTTTGTTAGCAACACTTTGGCAGATGTTGTTCATAATAATAGGTTAAGTGAATTGGACATTCTGAATTCGCCCTCGGAATGTGGCGAATACGAGTTTTTCACAGTAACTTCATTGCAGTGTTAATGAAATGAAAATGAAATGAAAATCGCTTAATGTCACAAGTAGGCTTCAAATGAAGTTACTGTGAAAAAAACCCCAGTCCTCACATACCAGCGCCTCTTTGGGGAGGCTGGTACGGGAATTGAACTGTGCTGCTGGTCTGCCTTGGTCTGCTTTAAAAGCCAGCTCTTTAGCCCTGTGCTAAACCAGCCCCAGTGTAACGTAAGCCTACTTGTGACAACAAAGCTTATTATTATTATTTTCCTTCTCAATTGCTTTTGTTAGCAACACTTTGGGAGATATGTTGTTCATGTGAGTAGCTTCATGTTTTCAACTCTCTGGGTAGGCTCACGCCATACTCTTAGTTTACTGGAGCTGAAGTAAAAACTACCTGAAACTAAGATTATTTAGAGCACATTGGCTGCATAATTATTGGAATAAACTAAGATTATTATTGAACCTAGCCACAATAGCCATCCATCTAATTACAGAACAAAATTGAATTCCAGAGCTTCTGGACAACGGTATGTTATTGATAGAGTGAAGTAAGAGTAATGTTGGAGCAGAAAACTGAACTACAAGCATTAGCCTCATCTTTTCTCTTCTTTGGAGGTCTAGTAGCTCTCGATAACCGAGGCTCTCCAGTTGTCTTCATGACATTTCTAAAAAAGGTTCTGATGCCATTAGAGATATGGGGTTGCCTGCTTAATATTAATTTACTATGTAATATTGCCAGTATGAATACAGCACTACCTGTATCTTGCAAAATATTTTGAAGATAATCAATAAAAAATTTTTTTTTTTGCAAATTGGCATTCCACGTTAACATTGTTCACTTCTAAATAATTTTTTTGAGGCGGGAGGCTAAATTATGTTAAGAGTAACCTGGGATATCTTTTTTCTTTCTATGTCTTTGATCCTCTTTCTGCTCTGCCACCTCAGGGAAATACTTGGTCTCTACTCAAGAATGTCTGTATTGAAGATACATTCAAGCTGAGAATTCACTTTGTACAACATATAATTTTGATTGTGAATCACTGAACATTTAGTAATTTAATTTTCCCGCTTGGTACTGACTCTTGGAATGTATTTTGGAAATTTCAAATCAAAGGATTATTCTACAAATTGGTTAGTAATTAGATTTTTTTCCCTTTAGGAACAGTGTACCTTCAAAGACTGACCACGCAAAAGTTTATTGTATGTGGAATTCCCTCTTTCTTAGTTGTTAGAACATGATACAGTCAAACTTTCAATGAATCGCCCTAAGATGTTATTTGTTGAGCTTTTAAAAATAATGCAGCAAGTTAAGACTTTTCAGGCATCTGCTGGTGTGCACGCATTTCATCTGAAATCAATGAAAAAAAAATCCAGTTCATTAGATAGCCTGGAGCAAGTTTCCAGTTTTGGAGAGTGCAATTTCTCGCACCTCTAATTCTTGCATGTTTCTTTGCCTTCTTGCTATATTTAACCTACGTAGTGCATTGTAGCTATTCCATATGCTACAAAGTAACTCTTAATGTGTATCAAAGGTCAGGCATTTTTTGGTTGGGGAGCTGCTTTTCCTATTCTCTATCTCTGCTCTCGTTTTCAAGGTATTCTTGCTCGGTTACATCATTGCCTCATGTCACAGCATTTTATTCTTTCAAAAAAAGATGATGGTGAGTGGAGTGGTGAGCTCTGTTTCCTCTTGGTGGCTGCATGGGGTGGCGGTGGCACAGTAGTATTGTCACTGGACTAGTAATCCAGAGACCCAGGTTCAAATCACACCAGATTTGGTGAAATTCAAATTCAATAATAATTAGGAATTAAAAGTCTGGTGATGACCATGAAACCATTGTTGATTGTCGTAAAAAAAAACCCTCTAATTCACTAATGCCCTTCAGGAAAAGAAATCTGCCATCCTTACCTGGTCTGGCCTACATGTGACTCCAGACCCATAGCAATGTGGTTGACTCTTAACTACCCATTGAGGGCAAGTAGGGATGGGCAATAAGTGCTGACACAGCCTGCAACGCCCAAGTCCTATGAATAAATAAAAAAAAGTTGTGACTTTCAATATGGACAGTGAGTTCTCTAAACCAAACTGAGAAAAGTATTAATTCATTTTCACTGCCATTGGAGCACTGTCGCAAATTATGTTAATGAATCTGTATTGGTATTCAGTCAACCCAGTGATTGTTGGGATGCTGGGTAAATTATCTAAAATGATTTGTGCAGAATCTTGTACCTTAAACAAAAAACAAACTGGAAATGTAGGTTACATGACTGTGCATACACAGTAATTTATTATTTTGAGACTACATGGTGTTGATGTGAAATGTTATGGTCTGTATTGTATTGATGTCAGTTATGTGTTATGCATTAGCATCTGATAAAACACAAAATAGTGAATGTTTTCGACAGATCACTAGAAATTCTTACCCAGAACTGGGAGGACAAAGTAAGCAAGTCCCTTTGTCGCAAAAACAGAAAATGTTGGAAAATCGCAGCAGATCTGATCGCATCTGTGGAGAGAGAACAGAACTAACGTTTCAGTCTGGATGAATCTTTATTATAATCTTTATTATTGTTACAAGTAGGCTTACATTAACACTGCAATGAAGTTACTGTGAAAATCCCCTAGTCGCCACACTCCAGCGCCTTTTCGGGTACACAGAGGGAGAATTCAGAATGTCCAATTCACCTAGCAATACGGTTTTGGGACTTATGGGACGAAACCAGAGCACCCGGAGGAAACCCACGATGACACGGGGAGAACATGCAGACTCCGCACAGGCAGTGACACAAGCCGGGAATCGAACCTGGGACCCTGGCACTGAAGCAACAGTGCTAACTCAGAGCTCTGACAAAGAGTCACTCAGACTCGAAACATTAGCTCTGCTCTCTCTCTCCACAGATGTCAGACCTGCTGAAATTTTCCTCATTTTCTGTTTTTGCTTCGGATTCCAACATCCGCAGTAATTTGCCTTTATCTCAAGTCCTTTTATAAGACTGACTAATATATAAAGGGAAGAAAAGAACATGTATAAGTTACTGGTTTAATATGGCTGCGTGGGTTTTCTCCGGGTGCTCCGGGTTCCTCCCACAAGTCCCGAAAGATAATTTGGACATTCTGAATTCTCCCTCCGTGGACCTGAACAGGCGCTGGCTGGAAAGTGGCGACTAGGCTTTTCACAGTAACTTCATTGCAGTGTTAATGTAACCCTCCTTGTGACAAGACATTATTATTTTTATTGATACTGGTAAATAGAAGACCAATGAATACATTAATAGCTTGAGCATGGATGAAAAAAAAAAGCAATGGGAATATAAATATATGTTAGAAACAGAAATTATCTTGGTTAACTGCAAAAATATGTGGTGACAAAAGAGTCGAGATTATACAAGAGCTTGAGTGAAATTTTGGGGAAACTGACATGAAAACAATGAAGATGGCTGAGATACAAAAAGAAAGAACAATCTGGCTTTATCTCGTGCCTTTCATATCATAGAACATCACAAAGCACTTTGAAGCCAGTGAAGTACAGCAAGCTCTCACAAACATCAATGTGATGATGTGTTGTTCGTTGAGGGATAACTATTGACCAAGATCAGGTCATTGGGGAAACCTTCCCTGTGATCTTTTACATACACCTGAAAGTATAGTTCCATGAATCTTTTACATCCACTTGAAATATTTCCGTCTTGTCTCCAAGCACAGTACATCCGTCAATGCAGTACTCCCTCAGCAATGCACACCGGTGGTGTGTCAACCTTTGTTATTCTGCTCAAATCCTGCAGTGGGACTTTTATAGCACAGATTTCTGACCTGGAGGTGAAAATGTTACTTACTGTGCCATGGCTGTCACCTGGTTGCTGAAATCAATGTTCAGGCCAAAACGTCTGCAGAAGAAAAATGAACTGTTGCTCTTGAAGTTTCTGTTGAGCTTGACCTGCAACAATGTTGTAACAAAGATGGTAAGATAGGATTAAGAGGTTGAAATAATGCTACTGAACATTTTGGTAGCTAGCCAAATTATACTGTGCCAAGATCATAGATGAAAAAGGCCATTAATCCATCCAGAGGGCTTCACAGCTCCCTGCCCTGCCTCACCCTTTTGCAGCACACAATTGTTCGTTCTACAGCTTTTGCTTCCATTACAAGTGAACACTGATTTTATGGAGACTGTCAGTCCTTATCAACGTCTCCTTGTTGTCACAAAGCACACTGATGTTATCTGCGAGGGTATCTCAATTTGGAACCGGTCTGTGGGAATGTATTTAATTTTGGTGTGAGGAGACAAATAGAATCCCTACAGTGCAGAAGGAGGACATTTGGCCTATCGATTCTGCACCAATTCTCCAGAAGGAGCACCCAGGCCCCCGTCCTATCCCCGTGACGCCATCCAATGTTTATGGACACTAAAGGACAATTTAGCTTGGTCAATCCACCTAACCTGCACATCTTTGGACTGTGAAAGGAGACCAGAACACCCGGAGGAAACCCACGCAGGCACTCGAAGAACGTACAAACTCTATACAGTCACCCAAGGTCGGAATTGAATCCGTGTCTCGGGACACTGTGAGGTAGCTGTGCTAGCCACTGTGCCGCGCTAAAGTGAAACCCCAGTGAGAATAAACAGCCCAGTCGTCGTGTAACACTTATTAAAGACTATTTATTGAAGTAAAAAAACATACACACAAACAGGATAACTCTGTTCTCATGCAATTAAAATGTATGTATTGCTAAACACACACCATTTATATATAACGTATCCCTTGTTCCAAAGTATATCTACGATACCTGAACTCCGTAAGTCTTCCCTATTTCCCCAAACAACGCCAAAATTAAATAACCAGCTTATAGTTACCATACAATACGGGGATGATACTCGCGTGAGAAATAAATTTTCCTGGTTCAACAAAGATATTTAAAACTGCCATTACCAAGGTTTTCTGCACTACCTTGGCTCTTGGCTCTACGACACACTTGTTTCATGTAAACTTGACCTCTAGGCTGCTAGCTGAGAAGCTTTTCCCTTCAGGCTTATTGGCTGGAAACTGGCTTGTCTGTTTTCTTTTTTTAAAAATAATTTTAATTCAAATTTTTACATTTTCACAAAAACGAAAACAATAACAGAAAATTCTAAGAACAAAAAAAAACAGACACCCCCCCCCCCCCTCCCGCCGTAAATACCAAAGAGAAACAATAAATTAACGCCCGTCATTGGCAAAAAACAGATATTCAACCCAAAACAAAAACAAAGAGAACCCCCCCCCCCAACCCCGGGTTGCTGCTGCTGCTGACCTTTTGTTTTTACCGTTCTGCCAGGAGATCTAGGAATGGTTGCCATCTCCTGAAAAACCCCTGCACTGACCCACCTTAGGGCAAATTTCACCCTCTCCAATTTAATAAACCCCGCCATATCGTTGACCCAGGCCTCCACGCTTGGGGGCCTCTCATCCTTCCACCGAAGAAGAATCCTCCGCCGGGCTACTAAGGACGCAAAGGCCAGAATACCGGCCTCTTTCGCCTCCTGCACTCCCGGCTCCACTGCAACCCCAAATATTGCGAGTCCCCAGCCTGGATTGACCCTGGATCCTACCACCCTCGATACCCTCCTTGCTACACCCTTCCAAAATTCCCCCAGCGCTGGGCATGCCCAGAACATGTGGACATGGTTCGTTGGGCTCCCTGAGCACCTAATACACTTGTCCTCGGTCCCAAAAAACCGGCGGCTTGTCTGTTTTCTGATAATGCTTGATGTTAGTTGCTTCCCTGGCTTCCTCTGTGATTATGCCTTCTGTGCATTCGGCTGCCTGCCCTTCTCAGCTGCCCTCCTAGACTATACATTACCATGTATATGTCATTGACCTTTCCAATCGTCTGTAAGCTGTTTTCCTCATAAGCCATTCACACCTGATTATTATCTAAACAACCTTTTAATCTCTTATCAATGAGGCCGTTTCAATACTATCTACCGCTGTCTCAAGGCAGAGTTCTACCTGTTGCTGGACATCTTGAATCCTATTATGTCTTCACTTTGTTTTACTGCTGTTCCTAGACAGATTCATGATATTGCACTCTTGCAATTTATTATAGTTTGAACATTTCCATCTCTTTAGCTATCCTATATGCCTCCATAGGATCACCTCTCTGATGAATGACTTCCTTCTGAACTGAAAAGCCCAAGTTTGACAAATCTTTTCTGTATAATTCTGACCTTTCACACTAGGCTGAGCCTTGTATCTTTTTCTGTACTACCTCTATTTCTTGGGATATTTTCCACGTGTCTTGGAGTATGGCCACACTAGAGCACTGTACAATTTGAATACAAATTTCTCAGTTGCGGTGTACTGTTTAGATACAGTTAAATATTTTATTTTAATTTGTCGATTGCTGCTCAGTGCTTCCCAAAAAATGTCTCAATGTGAACCCATTTTAATGCCTCAGATTATATGTGACTCCCAAATCATAGAATCCCAACAGTGCAGAAGGAGGCCATTTGGTCCATTGAGTCTGCACCAACCCTTCGAATGAGCACTCTACCCATGCCCAGTCACCCTATCGCAGAAGAAAATCTGGGAGTATGAAAGTTGTGGAGCAGAGAGGAGATCTGGGGAGACTAGCTTTTGACCAGGGGGTGTTGGGAGCTAGAGTTGAAGAAAAGTCAGGGTTCTAAAAAAAACTCTCACACTTTTGCAAACTCTTTTTGCAACTGCAGTTGAGCCTCAGAGTACGGTTGAGCTGTTAGAAATCAACCATTGCTGATTGCTGAGACCCAAAATCACGCCTTGCTATCCCACTGGGAGTGACAACCCACCATTTGGGAAGCCCTACATTAGTTGCATCTATAAAGCATTGTATCTACTAAAGTTCAGAAGGTTTTTTTTTCTGGCTTTAACCTTGGCTACTTCTTTCCTTCCTATATGTAATACTTGCCATTCTCTGGAATAAATTCAATCTGCTATTGTTTTGCCCGCGCACACTTATTTGAACTGATTCTATAATTTGTCAACAGTTTCCTTTGATTCCTCTACCCTCCCCCCCCAACCCATGCAATTTGGTGTTGTCAGCAAATCTAACCATATTTCCCTTGGGTTTCTGAGTCCAGGATAATATTTAAAAGGAGTATAGGCTTCAATGCCAAGCTGTTTAGCGCCTGGATGAAGTCCTATAAAAGCATCATCCACATAACTGAGAATTTTGTATATGTAATGCAAAAAATATGATGCCTCACTTTTAGTGGAAGCAAAAAGGAGAACCACGTACATACAACTTGAGTGTTTGTACTTTGAATTAAACCAAAAATTAGTTTTTACTGCCACACAACACT
The DNA here is from genome assembly GCF_902713615.1 of Scyliorhinus canicula. NCBI lineage: Eukaryota > Metazoa > Chordata > Chondrichthyes > Carcharhiniformes > Scyliorhinidae > Scyliorhinus > Scyliorhinus canicula. The sequence continues at coordinate 59,166,361 of NC_052160.1, read as the reverse complement.
TCTATGACCTGCAGATCTGTTATAGGAATCTGGTTATTAAATTGAGATTTTTCGTTAATGTCAACTGCTGGTCGTGTAGTAAGATAATCAGATAATAAAATCTGATTTATTTTTTCAGCTACTTTCTGATGTCAAAAATAATTGCAAGATATTGTCAATGCTGACACCAACCCCAGTATATACACACAATCAAATATCCATTTTAAATCCATACTTAATTATTGCCCTTACATTTTAAGTGTAATTATGCATTTTCCTTTCTTTAACCTCGTGATTGTATGAGTGTTGGAAATATAACCTTACTTTTGATCTATGGGATATAAGAAGGTAATTGACTCCTTATGCAAAACCAGTGCAACTTGTTTGCTAGGTGATCTGGATTATTTTGTGTTGTGAATAAATTCACATATTTTATGCACACTGACAATGTGTATTTCTGAGATAATAACCCCCCCCTTAATTTATTTAATGACTTAATCTCCTCAGGTAAGTCAGGTCTTAGCTTCATCTCCATGGCTGCCAGTGACAACATTAGATTGTTCCAGCGCTATACATTTTGGACAGGCCAACCTGATTGTCTAGAATGTAGAGGGCTTATGTCACAGTGTTAGCAACCTGATTGTTGTCTGAAAACAAGCTGCGATGCTGAAGATTTTATGCTAGTAATACGAAACCACTAGGTTTTACAGGATAACATTTCACAATATTAGTTCTCCTGTCTTCCAAAAGCATGCAGTGAGGAGTGTATTATTTTACATCAGTTTAAATCAATTGGTCTTTTAAGTATATCTTGGTTTACTTGAATTATTACACATTTCTCATTAACATATTTTAAATACTGTTTGAAATATATCACTTAATTTTCTCACCATTTGATATTTTTGTCAAATGTAGGAAAATACTGCAATGGGGAATTTGAATACCACTATCAAAAGGTTGCTATGAAATGTATTTGAAATGGGATGGTATTTGACTAAATATTTGTGTTTTTCAAGGACTTTTAATGGTGATTATGAAACTTGAACTTTTTGTGTTGGCTTGCAATCTCATTAAACATTTTAGTGAACATTCATATGCATTATTATTCTTTGGACAATTAAAGTTGTGTGTAATTTACATACTTGTATTTCCTTTGAGAGCACAAAGTGCATCTGCAGTTATAGTATAGTGGATTGGGTTTGATTAGATTATACATTCAGGCCTATGAAGATTAAGGTGATTGTCATTTACATTTGATTGTCATTTACATTTACTTGTTCATCGTATTTGAGTATCGCTGTCAAGACCAACATTTGTTGCTCATCCCTCGTTGCCCTGGAGAAGACAGTGATGAGCCACTGCCTTCATCCTCTGCATTCCATCTGGTGTGGGTACAATCAAAGTGCTGTTATGTTGATGGTGACTATGGGTGATTCCTGATTCCTTTTTTATTTGATGTTTGTGTTGACTTGGGGGTGGGTGGGAGGTTGGGATTGTTGTCGTTGATAAGGGGATTGACATTGTATTTGTTACTGTTGATTGTTGGTGGGTGTAAATTTTGAAGAAAATGTGAAAAAGTAAGAGAATAAAAAATATTTTAAGAAAGAATGGAGTTTCAGGTTTATGATCCAACAACCATAACTGAACGGCATCAAGTCAGGGTGATGTGTGGCTTGGAAGGGAACTTGCAATAATGCTGGAAATACTCAGTAGGTCAGGCAGCACCAGTGGAGAGAAAGACTGAGTTAATATTTCTGATTCTGATGAAAGGTCATCAACCTAAAATATTAACTCTCTTTCACTCCACAGACGCTGCATTTTCTGTTTCTATTTAAGCCAAAAAATCAAGCCTGTTTCAAAACCGAGGTTGGAAAATTATTTGAACATCTACAATACTAAGAATCAGTACTTAAAAGGACTGGAATATCTTGTTGCTGCATCACCATGCTCAAGCCATTTTTCAGAATGTACAATTTTAATACAAGTTTTGTTTGCTACCTTTTGACTAACTGTGATTTGAACAAGCTCGGATTAGTCCCTTTTACCACTCCCCAGAGAGAATACTGTTCGTGCTTCAAACTTGAACAGCAGAAAAATGGGAAATTAAGGCCCATTTTCAAAATTGCATTCCAACGACACGAATGTAGGCAACTGAAGCCAAAAGGGAATGCATGAAGTTATAACAGGGTGGTAGTGAGAAGACTGAGGAGGATTTTGAGAGAAGTCTGTTCGCTCACCACAACTGAGATGGGAATCGATAATCGATCGGCAGGAGGACCCAGTGCTCAACAGGCGGAAGGGCATCCAACAGAGGGCAGTTGTGAGAAGTGACTGAGGAGGATTCCTGGAGAAGTCAGCTCACTCACCACAGCTGAGAAGGGGATCTTGGAGGATCCAGTGTCAAAGAATAGTAAAGTCCAAACATTACATTGCTGTAATGTTTCTACTCTCCTCCTCAAACCAAAAAAGAGAGAGGGAGGGGCTGTTAGATAATTGTTTGTGGGGATCAATCTTGGGCAAGGAGAAAGCTGTTTAGAGGAGATGAGCTTCATTTGAGTTGAAATGGAATCTATCTTCTGGCTGAAAGAGTAAATAGTGTAGTGGGGGTGGATTTAAACTTGTACGGCAGAGGGGTGGGTTGACTAACTGGCCTAGTTTTAGATGTACCAGTGAGGGCAAAGGAGAGAAGGTGAACAGGGAAAAGGAAGTGAGAGAAGGCTTGAGTGTTGACTGAACATATAAATGGTCACCCCCTGAAGGGCAAGAAAGAGATAAGGGCAGGGTTAAATTATATATATATATATGTAAATGCATGTGAACAAAATTGGGGAACTGGAAGCAGAGGTTGCTCTAGGGGCAGATGACATAGTAGCATTGACAGAAACGTGGCTCAAGCCAGAACAGGGCAGGACACACAATATCCTGGGTTATAAGGTTTTTAGTAAAAACAAGGTGGGTGAAAAAGGGAGGAGGTGTAGCAGTCTTGGTCAAAGATAGTATCGTAGCCCTTGAATGAGATGCAGTTCCTGAATTAGAATCTATATGGTTGGAGGTGAGAAACAGGAAGAGAGTGGTGGCCTTTTTTGGTATTTATTATAGACCTCCAAATAGTGGGGAGGAAGTGGAAGAGAGCATTTATAGGCAGATTATGAAAACCTGCAGGGCAAGTAGGGTTGTGATAGTTGGGGATTTCAATTACCCAAAAATAGACTGGGAAAAGGATAAAGTGTTTGGAATGGAAGGGGAGAAATTCCTTCAGTGTGCGCTGAAGAAATTTCTGGAGCAGTACGTTTCCAGTCCTACCAGGGAGCAGGATGCGCTGGATCTGGTCTTCCGGAATGAGGCAGGACAGGTGGAGAACTTTCAAGTGGGGGAGCAGTTGGGTAAAAGCAATCATAATACAAAACGATTCAACATTAAGTTGGAAAAGGATAAAAATCAGTTACGGAATAAAATTCGAGACTGGAAAAGGGGAAATTTTAGGGGTCTAAAAGTTGAACTGGAGCAGGTTGATTGGAAATGCATTTTGGTGGATAAAACAATGGATGAAAAATGGGAGACTTTCAAAGAGATGAATAGGGTGCAAGCTAGGTACGTACCATGAGAAATAAATACGGGGTATCCAAAGCTAGAGTAACTGTATGACTGAAGATATCGGGGCAGCACGGTAGCATGGTGGTTAGCATAAATGCTTCACAGCTCCAGGGTCCCAGGTTCGATTCCCGGCTGGGTCACTGTCTGTGTGGAGTCTGCATGTCCTCCCCGTGTGTGCGTGGGTTTCCTCCGGGTGCTCCGGTTTCCTCCCACAGTCCAAAGATGTGCGGGTTAGGTGGATTGGCCATGCTAAATTACCCGTAGTGTCCAAAAAAGTAAGGTTAAGGGGGGGTTGTTGGGTTACGGGTATAGGGTGGATACGTGGGTTTGAGTAGGGTGATCATTGCTCGGCACAACATCGAGGGCCGAAGGGCCTGTTCTGTGCTGTACTGTTCTATGTTCTATATTGATGATAAAGTAAGGAATAATAATAGCAATAGAAATCAGGAAGAGTATCTCAAATGCAGGAGAGCAGCTAAGGCTGGAATAAGGAAGGCTTAGAGGAAGCATGAGAAAAGGATGGCAGGCTGTGCTGAAACAAATGGCAAAATGTTTATCAAACATATTAATGGTAAAAGGTTTGTAAAGGGCAGGGTGGCATGGTGGTGCAGTGATTAGCATTGCTCGCTCACATCGCTGAGGACCCGGGTTCGATCCCGGCCCCGGGTCACTGTCCGTGTGGAGTTTGCACATTCTCCCGACGTCTGTGTGGCTCTCAACTCCACAACCCAAAAATGTGCAGGGTAGCTGGATTGGCCATGCTAAATTGCCCCCTTAATTGGAAAAATTAAACAAAAGATTGGTAAAGGATAGAGTGGGGCCCAAAAGGGTCAAGCAGGGTAAACTGCTCACTGAAATGTGTGTGTGTGTGTGTGTGTGTGTGTGTGGGGGGGGGGGGGGGGGGGGGGGGGGGGTGGTATGACAGTGGTACTAAATGAGTACTCTGCTTCTATCTTTACCAAATTAGAAGATGGTGACAATGGCCCAGTTGAAAATTGGGTGTTGAGCAACTGAACTGTTTAGTGAGCGATAACAAAAAGGTGCTGAAAAGGCTGGCAGCATTCCAGGTAGAGGAGTCGCCAGGCCTGGATGGGATGTATCCTAGATTGCTGAGAGAGGTAAGGGGGCTTATTGCGGAGCCGTTGACAGAAATTTTCCAGGCCCCTCTGATAGTCCCGGGGGACTGGAGGATTGCAAATGTGACGCCGTTGTTTAAGAAAGGGGCAAAGGATAACCCAGGCAACTACATGGCTGTCAGCTTGGCATCAATAGTTGGAAAACTGATGGAGGCCACCATACGGCATTAGATAAATATACAATTGGTGAAAAATAAGTTAAGGCCAGGAGACCAAAAAGCATAGACTACCATCATAAACGTACAAGTGCTTACAAGTGACGTTGCTTACAAGTGACCAAAAGTAGCTGGTTATGTCTGATAGATGAGTATAACAAAACATTATAGGCTTAATAGCAACTTGTGTTGTGACCCAATCTTTTAAGCGTGCCAGCTGAGGCATGCTAATGTATTGCTGCTAATGGTAACATTTCATAATTTTCTTAATGCATAAATCTAGGTGTAACATGCACATCCACCAAGAGGATTATTCCCATTGAGACTGATCTTCTTGTAAAAAAAATACTGTTTATTGAAGTGAGGTTGCATGTCGCTTGTCTCAACCTGTTGACCAATGCTTGTTTGACCTATATTTATAAAATGAACTCTCAAGTGTTTCTGCTGCCATTTATGGAAAACTTGTTGGTTAGCTTCTTCAGTAGTTGCAGCACCTCCCTCCCACCCATCTCCATTTCAACAATATAGATTGGTTAATATCAAGACTATTCAATTGCTGTCATGTAATAGGCATGCAGATACAAGCGTATACTCTCCCGAACAGGCGCTGGAATGTGGCGACGAGGTGCTTTTCACAGTAACTTCATTGAAGTCTACTTGTGACAATAAGCAATTATTATTATTATTATTATACTAAACAGTCAACGTGGCTTTGTCAAGGGCAGATCATGTCTGACAAATTGAATTGAGTACTTTGACGAGGCGACACAGGCAGTGGATGAAGGTCATGCCGTGGATGTTGTATATTTGGACTTTTAGAAAGCATTTGATACGGTACCACTTGGCAGGTTGGTTAGCAAATTAAAGATGCTTGGGATTGATGGATCCTCTGCAGCATGGATTAGAAGCTGACTAAGTGATAGGAAACAGAGGATATGTATTGAAGGGCATTTTTGAGACTGGATTTGACTTGAAAGTGATGTTCCCCAGGGCTCAGTGTTGTGTCCCTTGCTTTTTATGATTTATATAAATGATTTAGAGGTGGGTGTTGAGGGCAAAATCTCTAAATTTGCAGATGATACTAAGCTAAGGAGAATAGTGAATTGTGAGGATGATGCTGAGCGACTTCAGAGGGACATTGACAAGTTGGCCAAATGAGCAGGCACCTGGCAGATTTTCACAGTAACTTAATTTCAGTGCTAATGTCAGCCTACTTGTGACAAGAGTAAAGATTATTATTATGAACTCCAATGCAGCAAAACATGAGGTAATGCATTTTGGTAGAAGAAACATAGGGAGACAATATAGGCTCAATGGTACAACATTGAGGAGAATACAGGGGCAGAGGGTTCAAGTGCATAATTCTCTGAAGGTGGCCAGGCAAGTTCAAACAGTTGTTAAGAAGTCTTATAGCATCCTTGGATTTATAAATAGAGGCACAGAGTATGAAGCAAGGAAGTGATGCTACACCACTACAAATCATTGGTCAGACCACATTTGGAGTATTGTGTTTGGTTCTGGACATTTCATTTAAGGAAGGATGCTAAAGCCCTAGAGAGAGTGCAGAGGAGATTTACTATAATGATACCAGGAATGAGGAATTTTAGATACAAGGAAAGAGTGGAGAAATTGGGCTTGTTCTCCATGGGGCAGAAAAGGTTAAGAGGTGACCTTATTGAGGTGTTCAAAATTATGAACAATTTTATTTTGTTTCCACTAGTTGGTCTGTCAGTGACCAGGGGTCACAATTTCAAGATGGTCAGCAAAACAGTCAGGAGTGAGATGAGGAGTAACTTATTTACTCAGAGTTGTTGCGATTCGGAATGCCTGGGAGAGAGGTGGAGACGGATTCCACAGGAAGTTACAAAAGAGAGCTGGATACATATTTGAAAGTGATTGATTTAGATGGCTACTGTTAACATGATAAAGAATAACACATGTTCAGACGTTATGATGTGTCATTGGTGTCTCTGGTATAATTGGAGTTGGGGGAGGTATGTTTGGGTGCATGCTCGAAGGGGCACAAAAATCGTCTCCTATATTTTCTTCTGAATGAACAATGGGGTTCGCTACTTCGAAAATTTGCTCCTGGAATGTGTGAGGAGCACATCATCCTTTTAAGAGAGGAAAGATTTTATCTTTTCTTTAAAAAGAGAGAAGAACGGCACGGTGGCACAGTGGTTAGTACTGCTGCCTCACTGCACCAGGGATCCAGGTTCGATTCCGACCTTGGATGACTGTCTATGTGGAGTCTGCCCATGCCTGTGTGGGTTTCCTCCCACAGTCCAAAGATGTAGAGGTTAAGTGGATTGGCCATGCTAAATTGCCGCTGAGTTTCCAATGGTTAGATGGGGTTACGGGGATAGGACGGGGGAGTGGGCCTAAGTAGGGTGCTCTTTTGGAGTGTCGTTGCAGACTTGATAGGCTGAATGCCCTCCTTCTGCACTGTTGGGATTCTATGAGCATACTTTTGTTGCAAGAAACTAATTTAGATGACTAGGGACATCTGAAGTTGAAGAAGGATTGGATGGAGCAGGTGTTTTTTGCCTTGTTCCTGACCAAGAGGTTGGCGTGTTGCAGTGCTAGTTAATAAAAATGTGCTTTTCAAAATGATGGACTGTGTGAAGGATAAGTGGGGGTAAGTATGTAATTGTCAAGGGACTTCTCTTTGTAGAAATTGTCTTGACAATTCTAGTGTCCACCCAAACTATTCACTGATTTTCTTAATAAAGTCTTCAGGGACATTGCTGAATTGGCGTTTGCTAATTCCATTATAGGTGGAGACTTCACCCGTCATCTTAACCCCTTGGTGGATAAACTCCCAGCAACCATCCAACAGGCAAGGGCTTTAGCATCGGTTTGTTGAGAGGTAGGGTATTGGATGTGTGGACAACACTTCACCCTAAGGATGAAGAGTTCTTTTCTGCTCCCCATCGATTATAGCATTGACTGTTTCTTCATGCCAAACACAATCCTATACCCGGATGGCTTCCTGCTCTATAGGGAGTTTTGTGAAATCCGACCAGGACCTGTTTTCCTGGAACTTTTCTTTCAGGGAGGCCCAGCCCCCAACCACCCCGATTTACGCCTTGGGGGATATGATGCATCTTTCTTCAGGAATCCAACCTTTACCTCATACTTTAATATTAAATTTGATCTCTTCTACTACATCAATGATTTGATGAGGGAACCAAAACTATATTAGGGTAGCATGGTGGCTAGCATAAATGCTTCACAGCTCCAGGGTCCCAGGTTCGGTTCCCGGCTGGGTCGCTGTCTGTGCGGAGTCTGCACGTCCTCCCCGTGTGTGCGTGGGTTTCCTCCGGGTGCTCCGGTTTCCTCCCACAGTCCAAAGATGTGCGGGTTAGGTGGATTGGCCATGCTAAATTGCCCGTAGTGTCCTAAAAAAAAAAGTAAGGTGGGGGGGGGGGGGGGGGGGGGGGGGGGGGTTGTTGGGTTACGGGTATAGGGTGGATACGTGGGTTTGAGTAGGGTGATCATTGCTCGGCACAACATCGAGGGCAGAAGGGCCTGTTCTGTGCTGTACTGTTCTATGTTCTATGTACTCGGTCAGTTCCCTCTCTGTAAGTCCCTCTATCCTGTGGGAAACCTGTAAGTCTTATGCTAGGGGGCTATTCGTGTCATATACGACTAACGAAAGGTATAAAATTGGCGGAAATAAAGAGGAGTACGGCAGGAATCCTAACCGTTCACTGCTGAAGGAAATTAATGCAATTTGAACGGCGCTGGACTCCCTGTTGATGCATCGTGCTAAGAGAAGTTTAAAGTTTCCCAAACAAAGTTCTATAAGTTTGAAAACAAACTGAGTAGATATCTGGCGCTTCTTTATGGGAAAAGAGTCTGCTGTGCAAAACTCAGAGGGTAATAGGATGATTGAAGCAGAGGATATTAACAAGGCATTTAAAGGTTTCTAAGCTGATTTTTATCAAACAGACCAGTCTGGGGATGCATTGACACTTGCACAGTATTTAGTCTCCTCCCTTAAACTCCTAACAATCTCCGAGGATCAAAGGTCGGTCCTGAACGCTTTCATCTCTCGTAAGGGGTGTGGCTCTTGCCCATTGGGAACTTCAATTCATTAATGCTCCATCACTCAAAGGTTTTGGATGGGAATTTTATAAGGACTTGCTAATGGACCCGCTCACTGATAGGCATGGATAATCACTCATTTGATGCAAATTTGCAAAACTAATATTTCTTACTTTTGAAGGCTAGAAAGAATCCTTAAGAGTGGGCATCTTAAAGGCCAATTTCACAATTAAATGTAGATTATGAAATTACTGTCTAAAGTATTGGCACAGCACCCAGAAGGAATTCTCCCTGTGATCATCCAGGGCGATCAGACTGCATTCGTTAAAGGGCTGAATTTGTGTAACCATGTCAGATTAATAAATATCATCCAGATCTTTTAAAAGTGGGCGGTAGATAGGTTGGTGATCTTGGATGTTCAGAAAGCTTTTGATCAGGTGGAATGGAATTATTTAGTGACCTAGAGCCAGGTCCGAACTTGGGACCTAGGTGCCATGAGGCAGCAGTGCTATCCACTGCGCCACCGTGCTGCTTTGGTGGCAGTTCTTACTAACAGTTATAGGTCTGATAATATTTTTTCTCCAGCGAGGGTCTAGGCAAGGTTGCCCATTATCCCTATTATTTGCAATAGCTATTGAACCCCTAGCGGAGGCATTTAGACAGGATCCCTTGGTTTTTGGGCTACACAGTGGAGGGAAGCAATTTAAGATTCCGTTATACGCGGATGACATGTTGCTATTTGTATCCAAGCTGGATGTTTTTATTGCCGCTATTATTGACACAGGATCCCCCCATTACTCACATCTGTTTAGTGGGGCCTGCACTGTTGGTCCTCCTTGCCGATAGTGTGGTTGGGGAGGATAGCACTGATTAAGATGAATGTGTTGCCTAGGTTATTATATCCTTTTCCAACGCTGTCAATCTTCTTGTCTGCCAGGATCTTAAAGGAAATCAATGAGATTCTCAGTTCATTTGCATGGAACAAAAAGACACCTCGCTTGAAATTCACCAAACTGCAGCTTCCTGGCTCAAAGGGGGTTGGTGTGCTGAATATTAAAATGTATCCGTTAGCTTCTCATCTCACATTCATTCAGAAATGGGTCAGAGAGGACCCCCTCCTCAATTTGGCTTGACATTAAGCAGTTGAGTCTGTATACTCCTGATAGGTCTTGTTGTATTTCAGGGATTACAAGGCTGGGCCAGTCGAGTACGAAAATCCCATAATTATTCAGTACTCATGGAAGATGGTCCATCAGCTGAAAGGGAGATCAAAATTAACTCCCGCTCTCTCCCATTCAGAGAAACACTGATTTCCTGCCAAGTCTTATGGACCATGGATTCGATATCTGGAGGTAGAGGGGTATTTGTAGGTTGGGCAACATGTTTAGTGGTGTTTTACCTTTTGAGCAACTATGTCAACAAATTTGATATCCCAAGTTACTCCTTTTTTAAATATCTGCAACTCGGAGACTTTATCCTTAATAAGACAACAATGCATTTTGCCACTTCTGTCTCCTAGTGGAAAAAGTCCTGATATCCAAGGAACCTAAGCAATTAATCAGCAAGTTTTATGACACTCTTGTTCTAGATCCTGTATGAGTATATTAGAAACCCTGCAGTCTTGGTAAAAAGATTTTACAGTGAATATTGATGAGGAGATACACGAACATACTAATAGAAACTCAGTCTGTTATAAAATGAAGGAGACTAAGTTCAAAATATTACACTGCCTGCATATCACACCAAGCTTGATACACAGGTTTGACTCTTCTATCTCGCTGTGCCAAAAATGCAAGGTTGTCAAGCGAGACAACATACATTGTGTGTGGTCCTGTGTCAAACTTAAATGCTAGTGGTCTGGGCTACTTAAAGAGCTTGAGAGAATATTTGGTATGTCCTAAGAATTTGATCCTTGTTATTAATTCTGGAGCTCCAAGGTAGGAGATTTATTGACTTTTGTCAATATTGCTCGTGGATAAGCAATAAATCTCCTTAGATTCAGCATTGACATAAATGATCATGGAATGTATCCCATTGGAGTTGCTAATTTTTATAATCTGTTCTAAATCAGATGCATTCTGAAAAGTATGGGACCCGTATCTCAAATAGCCACAGTATTTGTATGACTAGTCCAATTCAGTTTCTGATCAATGGTTAGCCCCCATTTGTTGATTGTGGGGGATTCAACGATGGTAATCAATGTCATGGGGTGGTGGTTAGATCCTTCCTTGTAGGCAATGGCCATTGCCTGGCACTTATGTGGCACAAATATAACTTGCCACTTGTCAACCCAAGCTTCGATATTGTCCGGGTCTTGCTGCATTTGGGCGTGGACTGCTTCATTATCCTGAGGAGTCGCAAATGGTGCTGAACATTGTGTATTCATCTGCGAACATCCACACTTCTGACCTTTTGATGGAAGGGAGGTAATTGATGAAGCTACTGAAAATGGTTTGGCCTAGGACACTACCCTGCAGTGATGTCCTGGAGCTGAGATGATTGACTCCAACCACAAAACCATAGAATCATAGAATTTACAGTGCAGAAGGAGGCCATTCGGCCCATCGAGTCTGCACCGGCTCTTGGAAAGAGCACCGAATTCAAGCCCACGCCTCCACTCTATCCCCATAACCCAGTAACCCCACTTAAGCTTTTTTTTGGACACTAAGGGAAATTCAGCATGGCCAATCCACCTAACCTGCACATCTTTGGACCGTGGGAGGAAACCGGAGCACCCGGAGGAAACCCACGCAGACACGGGGAGGACATGCAGACTCCGCCCAGACAGTGACCCAAGCCGGGAACTTGGGACCTTGGAGCTGTGAAACAACTGTGCTATCCACTGTGCTACCGTGCTGCCCTATCTTCCTTTGTGTCAGATATGACTCCAACCAGGAGGGTTTGCCCTTGATTCCCATTGACTTGAGTTTTGCTAGGGCTCCATACTCGATCAAATGCTGCCTTGATGTCAAGGGAGGTCACTCTCACCTCATCTTTGGGATTCAGCGCTCTTGTCCATGTTTGAACCAAGGCTGTAATGAGGTCAGGAGCGGAGTGACCCTGGTGGAATCAAACTGAGCATTGTCAACTGGTTATTGCTGAGTAAGTGCCGCTTGATAGCACTGTTGACAATTCCTCCCATCACTTTGCTGCTGATGGAGAGTAGACTGATTAGGTAGGTAATTGGCTGGGTTGGATTGTCCTCTTTCTTGTGTACCTGGGCAATTTTCCATATTGCTGGGTAGGTGCCAGTGTTGTAGCTGCACTGGAACTGCTAGGGCTGGTTTGTGGCAAGTTCTGCAGCACAAATCCTCAGAACTCTGGCCGGCATATTGTCAGGGGCCCATCGCTTTTGCAGTATACAGGGCCTTTAACCATTTCCTGATATCACAAGGAGTGAATCATATTGGCTGAAGAGTGACACCTGTGATGCTGGAGACCTCTGAAGGAGACTGAGATGGATCATTCACTCTGCATTTCTGGCTGAAGGTTGTTGCGAAAGCTTTGTCTCTTGCACAGATGTGTTGGGCTCCTCCATCATTGAGGATGGGAATATTTATGGAGCCGCCTCCTCCAGTGAGTTGTTTAATTGTACACCACCATTCACGGCTGGAGCCACTCTTGGTGATGGGCATGAAGTCCCTCACCCAGAGTATACCCTGTGCCCTTGCCACCCTCAGTGCTTCCTCCTAATGGTGTTCAACATGGAAGAGTACTAATTCATGAGCTAATGGTGAATGGTACACGGTAATCAGCAGGAGGTTTCCTGATCCATGTTTGACCTGAAGCCATGAGACTTTAGGGGTCTAGAATCGATGTTGAGGATTCCCAGGGCAACTCCCTCCCCAATGTATCGCCGCCACCTCTGCTGGGCCTGTCTTGTCGGTGAGATAGGACATTCCCAGGAATAGTGATAGTGCTGTCTGGGACATTGTCTGTAAGGTCTAATTCTGTGAGCTGGCCATGTCAGGCTGCTCCTTGACTAGTCTGTGAGACAGCTCCCCCAACCACAAGCGTCCAGACGTGTAAAGAGGACTTTGCAGGGTGACAGGGCTGGGTTTGCCGTTGTCGTTTCCGGTGCCTGAGTTGATGTTGGCAGTTCCATCCGGTTTTATTCCTTTTTTGTGTTTTCGTAGCGGTTGAATACAACTGAATGGCTTGCTAGGTCATTTCAGAGGGCATTAAAGAGTCAACCGCATTGCTGTGGGTCTGGAGTCACATGGAGGCCAGACAAGGTAAGGATGGCAGATTTCCTTCCCTAAAGGGCATTTGTGAGCCAGAGGGCTTTTACGACAATTGACAATGGTTTCATGGTCATCATTAGACTTTTAGTTCCAGATATTGTGTTGAGTTTTTAAATTCCATCACCTGCCGTGGTGGGATTTGGACCCGGGTCCCCAGATTATTGCCGTGGGTCGCTGGATTACTCGCCCAGTGACAATACAACTACATCACTGCCTCCTGTAAATTGGAGGTCAGTTACTGTCCCAAGTCTTACTGATCATCGTGCTCTGATGTTTGTGTTCGAGACTCTGAATGAGATTTTTTTTGCTATTTTAAAAGTTTATTCTGATTTTTATGCAGCTCTTATATGTTACTTTCCTCTAATTGCCTTGGATTTTGCCTCGATCTTGGCAAAGACAGCTTCATCTTTCATCTGAGGCATTTTGATTTGGAGTTACAATGGTGATGGCTAATCTTCAGCCTACCATTCGTTTTGACGTGAATGTGGAGGAAATTAGGCAACAAAAAACACCCGCATTTCTGCTTTCCTGTTTTACTCTACAGAAATGGAACACTTTCCGTGCAATAAATGCTGTTTTAAAATAGATCTATAAGCTTAAAATCAGCAGACAAATATGTTTTGTTTTCACTGTCATGGATATCTATTGTAACTTGAACAAAATACTTCCCAACATAATGAAAATATATGTAGCTTGGGTTTTCTTTGGAACTACAATTTTTTTCACAATCAACATTAAATAATATATTCGTGAGCAAAGGAAAAGCTGTCTCCTGGCCTTCAAGGTCGTCTCCCAACATTTCAGCTTGGATGTATCATGTGGCTTTGACACTGTCTTAAGAGTACAATGTTTCATCTATATTGCAGTGTGCCTTGAGCACCATAATCTTTTTATAAGAATTTTAAGGTACTGTGTTACTTTAAAAAAATATATTTTTATTAAGGCATTTTGTATATACATTGAACACACCCAAAACCAGAATGAGAACAAATGGTAAACCTCATAACAAGTAAATAAATAACACCCAACCGCCCTCCATTCCAACAAAATCTGTCCCCAGGAGGCAAAGGCCAAAACGTTAGCCTCTCTCGCCCCTGGACTACCGGGTCTTCCCAAACTCCGAATATCGGAACTTCTGGACTCTGGGCCAACTTCATGTTCAGCACCTTGGACATTGCGTCACGAACCCCTATCCGAACCCCTTCAGTTTTGGAGATGCCCAAAACATGTGAACACGATTCGCAGGACTCCCCAGGCACTGCCCACACCTGTCCCCCAAATCCTCAAAGAACCTGCTCATCCTGGCTACCACCATATGTGCTCTATGCACCACCTAGAATTGAGTAAGGCTAAGCCTAGCACACAAGGAAGATATGTTCACTCTCCTCAAAGCATTCTCCCACAACCCAGCCTCCAATTCCCCCCCAGATCTACTCCTCCCACTTCCATTTATTTTCACTTATCGGGGCTCCCGCCCAATCCATTAACTCCTTGTAAATCTCAGATATCTTACTCTCACCCACTCCTGCTTTCGATACCACCTTGGGGATTTTCACAGTAACTTCATTGCAGTGTTAATGTAAGCCTACTTGTGACACTAATAAAAATTAAATTAAATAATCTTGTCCTGCAGCCCTGGGGATGGCAGGTCAGGAAAGGACGCCACCTGCTTCCTCACATGGTCTTGCACCTGTAAGTACCGGCTTCCATTCCCACTGGGCAGCTTATACTCCTCTTCTAATTCCTCTAAGCTCCTAAAGTTGCCCCCACAAAAAGTTTCCCAAATCGCTCGATCCCTGCCTGCCTCCGCCCTCAAAACCCAGCGTCTAAGTCCCTGGTGCAAATCTATGATTTTGGCAGATCAGTACCTACACCGAGGCACCCACAACCTCCAGTGCTGTCACCACTGTCTCCACACCCTCAAGGGCACCACCTCCCGGGGCTCACGGAGTACTTGGCCGGTGAGGAAGCAGAGGTACCGTCAACAATGCCCCTAAGCTTGTGCCCTTACAAGAGGCTGCCTCCATCTGCTCCCATGCCTCCCCCTCCCCCACCACCCACTTCTTAACCATGGCTATATTCGCTGCCCAGTGATAGTTCATTATATTTGGCAAGGCCAGCACCCCTTCCAGCAGCGCTTTACCCGTGAAGATTTCTCCGCCCACACAAACCCTGAGATCAGAACATTAATTCTCCTGAATTAAGATTTTGGAATAAAGATTGGGAGGTTCTCGAAAGCAAATAATAGCCTTGGGAGTACCGTCATTTTCACCATCTGCACCCACCCCGCCAGCGACAGCGGGAGCATATACTGCCTCTTAAAGTCCCCAGATGTGCTGTGTTTCTGTTCAGGGGCACTCACTTCTTAAATAGTTGATTAGTTTCCTCAATACCCAATATTTTCCTTTTGCAGCTTGTTTTAAAAGTGTATTCTGCTGTGCCTTTGTGGCTTATGAGTATAAGCTTGTCTTCATTAGTAGCACTCTAGAAGTGAAAAGATATTATAGTTAGCTTAAGGTGTGCTGTTGCGGTATCATATGAACTGCTATACTTGGATGTTCAACATAAAAATTAAATGCATTTGTGGCTATTAATTGAAATATAAATTATGGGGACAGCTTTTGAAAAATGCTGTGTATAATATTACAAATTGAAAATAGGTAATTATTTTTGAGGTGGGTGAATAGCCAAGAATCTCGGTTTGAGTGTCTTGTGCATTGCCATCAGAGTAATTATTACAAAACTATGTGAAAATCTCCTTTTGACCCTTTTATAATG
Source organism: Scyliorhinus canicula (assembly GCF_902713615.1). Lineage (NCBI taxonomy): Eukaryota > Metazoa > Chordata > Chondrichthyes > Carcharhiniformes > Scyliorhinidae > Scyliorhinus > Scyliorhinus canicula. The sequence goes on along the minus strand of NC_052160.1, from coordinate 59,150,425 downwards.
AACAATTGGATGGCATTTGGGTTAACAGGATGAACAGATGAGGGAGAGCAGAATAGAATTATATGCTGATGGATTGAGGTGAAATTCCATCAGGCAGTGAAAGCTGCGCAGCAATGCAGAGATAAATGCCAATTCCTAACTTAGATTATGTCTGCAGAGAATATTACGAGCTTTATAACAGAGGATTGCGTCCTAGTGGGATAGCTGGGGTGAATGGGGCAGAAAACAAGGAGGCCATGAATAAATATAAGATATTCGCTAACGAGTCAAATAGGGAATTCAGGGGGAGCATCTTTACTCAGTAGTGATCATTTGGGACTTGCTACTGTATGAAGTGCTTGAAGAAAGTAGTGATGAAGCATTTAGATAGAAGCTAGGGAACTACTTGGAACAAAGAAATAGATGGACAAGATGAGAAGGGGCTTGTGTAGCGCATAAATACTGACATGGACCCGTGGGGCCAAATTGTCTGCTTCTGTGCTGTAAATATAATGTCTTGTCTTCATCAGGATTGAGCTCAATTTCACACTTTTTAGTACCTAGTGAAAAACCACTGAATAGGTAGTTTTCACCAACATTTGGCTTTAAAATGCATTTTTTCCTGTATCCCGTTATCCAACAATTTATACAACTGTGACATTAACAAAAAGAATAGACAAGGATACTTGGAGTAAAGAATTCTGTTCCTGAATCTTTTGAATTGGACCTTTTATAGGCTGACTGAAGGATTTCTGTGTCTTAGTTTGCAATGAAGTTTAATGCTGGTATTATGATTGTACACAATTTAGAAGAGCCTATTATATGATGTGGCTGGTACAAACAGCACAAGAATTTGTAGCTGTGCTTTATTATTTAATGTCCATGGGGCTGTCACTGAGGTTATTGATTGGTTAATGATCTAAATCTAATCTGTTTTGGTATTTATGTCTTTGTACAGCAATTACAAGTGGAGGATGGTATATGGGATTTCTTGTTTCTATCTTTCACAAATGAACATTTTTATCCAAACAGTTCCTTTTAGACTAACCCCAATGATTCTGTTGAAACTGCTTTTTATCCATAATAGTGGACTGTATACATAATAATAATCTTTATTAGTGTCACAAATAGGCTTACATTAACATTGCAATGAAGTTACTGTGAAAATCCCCTAGTTGCCACACTCTGGTGCCTGCTCGGGTACACAGAGGGAGAATTCAGAATGTCCAATTCACCTAACAATCACGTCTTTCCGGACTTTTGTGGGAGGAAACCGGAGTACCCGGAGGAAACCCACGCAGACACGGGGAGAACGTGCAGACTCTACACAGACAGTGACCGAAGCTCAGAATCGAAACCCGGCCCCCGACGCTGCAAAGCAAAAGTGCTAACTACTGTGCTGCCTTGCTCCTCTGATGTATTTTTGTTAAATTAGTTTGAGTGCCAGGAAGGGAAAGACGGCATAACGTTATTCCAGTAGCTTTCCAATGTTTTATACTGTGCCATGTTCGTGATGGATTTTCTTTTAAAACTGCCTCCTTTAAGCGTGTCTGTTTATTAGGAATAAAGTGGGTGAGCATTTAAAATAGCAAATGTTAACTTAACCGCTGCATACTCATGGTAGCCAGCGTACTCAACACCAAACTTGCCCCATAAACGTATAGTACACTGGAATACGAAGGGGGTAGAAATGATGCTTCAACTGTACAACACCCAGGGTACTACTGTGAGCAGTTCTGGGCACCACACCTTAAGAGGAAGCTTTGGAGGGAGAACAAAGTAGGCTTACAAGAATGATGATCTGGACTCCAAGGATTAAATAATGAGGAGAAATTATACAAACTGAGATTCTATTTTATTTAATTTAAAAGATGAAGGGTAATTTGATCAAAGTTTTCAACATATTGAGGTCAAGAAATAGGGTAGTTGGAGACTATTGCCATTGATTGGGGAGTCAAGGACTTCAGGTGATGGTCTAAAATGTGAGGTGGACTTCCAGGAGTGAAGCTAAGAAATGCTTCTAATTGCAAAAGATATGGCTAACGGATGGCACAGGAGCACAGTGGTTAGCATTGTTGCTTCACAGCACCAGAGACCTGGGTTTGATTTCCGGCTTGGATCACTGTCTGGGCGGAGTCAGCACATTCTCCCCATGTCTGCGTGGGTTTCATCCAGGTGCACAGGTTTCCTCCCACATTCCAAAGATGTGCAGGTTAGGTGGATTGGTCACCCAAAATTGCCCTTTGTGTCCAAAAAGGATAGGTGGGGGTTACTGGGTTATGGGGATAGGGTAGAGGTGTTGCCTTAAGTAGGGTGCTCTTACCAAAGGCTGGTGCAGACTCGATGGGCCAAATGGCCTCCATCTGCACTGTAAATTCTATGATTATAGACGTTTGGAACGTACCTCTGTGAAGGGCAATCAATGCTAGATCACTTAATGTGTCAGTCTTTTCTCTGTTGGTAGCATTCTTCTCACCTCGGCGTCACAATGTTATGCGTTCAAATAGAAGGACGGAGACTTGAGCACAAAAATCAGGCTGGCACTGCAGTGCATATTGTGTGGGAGCTGCACTGTTGGAGGCGTAGTTTTTCAGATGAGACGTTAAACTGAGGCCTGTCTCCCCCCTGAAGTAGATGTTAAAGATGCTATGGCACTATTTTGAAGATGAACAGTAGAGTTCTCCACAATGTCCTGGCCAATTTGTATCCCTCAAACCGCATCACTGAAGCAGATTATCTGGCCATTATCATATTACGTTTGTGAGAGTGTGCTGTGTGCAAATTGGCTGCTATGCTTCCACATTACAACAGTGACAACACTTCAGAAGTACTTTATTGGCTGTGCAGTGCTTTAGGATGTTCTGTGTTCATGAAAGGTGCTATATAAATTCGAGCCTGTCAAGGGAAATGTGGCAAAACGGACATGTGAAGCGAGGTCCCAGATCAGCCATGGCCTTGTTCATGGATGGAACTGGCAAGAGGAGCTAAATGGTCCATCCTGTTCCTATGTTTTTGTGCATTATGCCTTTATAACAACGCCTTTATAACATGTTATTGGCTAATCTGATGGGAGATTGTTTTCCTGAGAGTACATATATTATTTTTCTGCAGAATTTTGTTGTGAAAATAGTTACTCAAGTGTATTAGGGGATATGGAGAAAAGATGGTACAAATCAACCGTGTTCTAATTAAATAGCAGACCAATTTCAAGGGGCTCAATAGTCTGCTCATGTGCCTTAATTCTGATGTCACTGGAATTCTTTTGAATTAAAAAAGTGTTTATGGAATACTTGGGTAATAATAATGTATTCAGATTATCTCAGGTTGGTGGAATTTATATCTGGCATCGTATCATTGAAATAATTGCAAAACTAACAAATAAGCATCTATAATAAATGTTGATTATAAATACATGAATCAAAATTTGCCATTTAGTGAATGAACTATTCTGTAGGGGCAGTATTAATAGACTGTTGTACTGATGGACAGGTAGAAATCAAATAAGAGATTTTCAAATCTAGCATTCCTGAACTCAGGGATTTCTGAAAAGCCATGTCAAGAAGTCTCCAAGGTTATTATATTTCTGTCTGTCTGTTTTTGTATTTTCTTTCTGTATTCACTTGCCTGCATGTTATTTCAGTTGTTGTATATATTAATACAAACACTTCCTGTAATTGCAGGTTTTCTTTCAACAGCAACAGTCACTGCCTTTCAGACGTTAGGGCAATGTGTGACAAAAATAAAGCCTGTTTAGTCGAATCTAACATGGCATTAGTTAATTCATTTTTGTCAACATGGAATTTAATGAAAAAATCGGGTTCACTCATAAAATGGTCAGATTTTTGTGATACAATTGTCCCAAAATATGAACATTATGTTTCTCGCTAATTCCCCACTGTGGAATCAGTGGCAGAGTGTCTCTCACAATAGAGGACTAACAAGAAAATGCTTTGCGCACAGCTTTCCATCCACTGACATGAATAAATATAACATTTGGGGAAATTTTCTGATGAGCTGCTTTTTTTATGTGAGGACCGACTGATGTTGAAATGCCTTGAAAAGTTTGACCAGGTGGCTGACTGGATGCCTGTAAAGGAGGCTAATCTGTACAGTTCAAACAGAAGCTGTTTGTGCATCTAATTGTAGAGATGTTGGCGCTTGCCTCAAGCAAAAGGTTACCTCATAATTGAATTATGTTTCTCATCTCTTTTGATCCAGGAAATGTGGTGTCAATACGCAAATTTATCTTCCTTATATATTGAGAGAGGTAGCATAAGCATAAAAGACAATAAACTTATTGGATCTATTTTTCTTAAAATTGTATGTCTCACGACTGAGAATGTAGCAGTTTACAGTCATTGTTACAAGTAAGATGACTGAGTATTACAGACTGGCACATTCCAATGTCTAGGACGACCGCTGTGGGACACACTCAAGCTTGGGGCAGCAAAGGCTCAATGGGAAAGGCCACTGTGTAAGGCCATGTCACCCAAGGATATAGAGAGTGGAAACTATATAAAACCCCTTGGCTATTTGGTTGACATGAAATGAATATCACAAATTTGACCTGTAATTGTAAGTGCAGCGAGGCACCTCAGTATATCGCATCATGTATTGAAAGGAACTGATCTGTTCTGTATTTCATGTTCAATTTAAACTGTTATCTAAACTGTTAACTTACAAATACTATGAAAAAAGTAAATTTTTGGGGGGGGAAAAACTGCTCCAAGTAATAAATCAGAAATACATAGGAACATAGGAATTAGAAGCAGAAGTAGGCAATTCAGTCCTTCGGGTCTGCTCTGCCATTCAATCAGATCATGGCTGATATCTTCCTGGTCTCAAACCCACATCTCTGCCTGTTCCTCCATATCCCACTAACCCATTTTAAAATCAGAAATATATATATCTTCTTGAAACCAGTTAATGATTCAGACTCCACCGCACTATGGGGCAGCGAGTTCCACAAATTCACCACTCTGCGAGTAGTTCCTCCTCAACTCAGTTCCAAACCTACCGTCTCTCAGCCTCTATCTGTGGCCTCTCTTTCTAGAGTGCCCCACAAGGGGAACATTTGGTGAACGTTTATCGATCCGCCTTACGAATAGTTAACGCCATATGATGAGTTTGCAAATGCATGTGTAGGAATCAAAGAAGAGTCACAAACCAAGGATGACATTAAAATGATAAAAAGAAATTTGACTCCGAGGTAGGAGCAGTGTTAGCTTGTAAATCTATAGACCATCTATGTAGTCTATGTGAAGGTAATTGATGGATTGCAATATATATAAAAGGAAGAAAGAGCTTGGATTCATATGGAACTTTTCATAACCTCCAGATGCCCCAAAGTGCTTCACTGGTAATTAAGTATTTTTGAAGTGTAGTTACTGCTTTTCAAACATTAAAATAAAGGAAATAGTATTGGGATGATGGAGTCATTGTCTGGGCTTGATTTAGAAGCAGTATTAACATATGTAGAACTACGAATGAGAATTATTGAAAATAAAAGGAGACAAAGAAGTTAAGGCAGAGAGTGAGAAAGCAAACAAGTTGAATTTGCATCAAAGTTTAGCAGGGGCTGTTTAACACAGGGCTAAATCGCTGGCTTTGAAAGCAGAGCAAGGCAGACCAGCAGCACGGTTCGATTCCCGTATCAGCCTCTCCAAACAGGCGCTGGAATGTGGCGACTAGGGGCTTTTCACAGTAACTTTATTTGAAGCCTACTTGTGTGACAATAAGCGATTTTCATTTCATTTCATTTCATTTCATTTCAAAACATTTTCATCAAAGTATTAGTGCATTTTATGGATGCTTCAAAAACACCACCCATTCACACTCAATTGAGACATTTGAAAGGAAGCTAGATGTTTATTTCTTCGGTGGCAAGGGAAGTAGAATTGGCCAGAAATACAGATTACAAACTGACATTGTGGCTAACAAAATGGGGGACCAGCCTTAGTAGGATGGATAACTTACTCCACATTTATTTCATGTTTAACCCACTCAAAATGTGTACTTTTGTTATCTGAACCAGCTGATGATTGAACAGTAGATTTTGAAGAAGCCATTTGCTATTAACAACCTACCAAACAAAACATTAATTTGCTTGGCATACAATGGACAGAATGGATTCTTATTGTATTAACTTGACATGATTACACATTAAAGTACAGAATAATTTTACAGCAAGTCACCTTCTCAGAAGTTTTAAAAAATACATTTAGAGTACCCAATTATTTTTATTTTACAATTAAGGGGCAATTTAGCGTGGCCAATCCACCTAACCTGCACATCTTTGGGTTGTGGGGATGAAACCCACGCATACATGGGGAGAATGTGCAAACTCCACACGGACAGTGACCCAGGGCCAGGATTCGAACCCAGGTCCTCTGCGCCGCAGTCCCAGTGCTAACCACGGCGCCACATGCCACCCCTATCCCTTCTCAGAAGTTTGAATGTTAGGTTAAAATACTGACCAGTAGGGCAGCACGGTGGCCTAGTGGTTAGCACAGCTGCCTCACGGCGCTGAGGTCCCAGGTTCGATCCCGGCTCTGGTTCACTGTCCGTGTGGAGTTTGCACATTCTCCCCGTGTCTGCGTGGGTTTCGCCCCGACAACCCAAAAATGTGCAGGTAGGTGGATTGGTCACACTAAATTGCCCCTTAATTGGAAAAATAATTGGGTAATCTAAATTTATAATAGTAAAAAAAAAATACTGAACAGTCCCACATTGGACATTTATTTTCTAGGTCTTGGATTTCTCCAGAGTGGAATCTCTTTGATTTTGTTCTGGCATAAAACATATATAAATGATATGTAAATGATTTTGAAAGCTAACACCTCTTCTATTCATTAGATGCTGCAAATAATTTAGTCAGTAGTATGGCTACCTCTGGTGAATGTGATGTATTGGACAAGGTTGCTATCTATCTACTTTTGAACTGTACTGTCTGGATTTTAAGATGACTGTCTGGAAAATGTTGAAATGTAATCTGAGCCACAGAAGTCTGGTTATAAAATTGGAAGTTCATTTTTGTTGAATCACTGATTGGGGGACATCAGTATCATCTTATTGTCACTTTGCAGGTGATCATCAGGCTCCTTCCAGTTATTCCAACATGGTTTGTCATCATATATGATCTATCATTGAATGCAACAGATGGGAATTTTGTGAATGTGCTCATTCTGTAGCAGCTCTACCCTATGCTCGTGCTCTTTGATTTTTTCCCAATTTCCATGCTGCATGCCAGCAGTGTAGTGGTTCTGCTCACAATTTTCAAGATGGAATGCCTCTGATCCACAAAAGCTATGTTAGCTGCCAACGCTTCGTCTGCACAATTACTCTGTTACTTCATTGTTAGTGACAGAATAGGTAACCACCAGAAGCAGGGCAGCACTGCTGCCTCACGGCGTCGAGGCCCCAGGTTTGATCCCGGCCTTGGGTTATTGTCACATTCTCCCCGTGTTTGCGGGGGTTTTTCCCCCACAACCCAAGATGTTCAGGGGAGGTGGATTGACCATGCCAAATTGCCCCTTATTGAAAAAAATGAATTGGGTACACTAAAAAAACACCAGAAGCAAAGGTGGTGTTGCTCAAAGCATCACAACCATGTTTTTGGCAGCTTGGTGTATTATCTTGGGCCTTGTTGTTCTTTATTTTTGGATTCTTTATACTGGATTAATTGATTATTGTGAGATGCTGCAATGTGTTCTTAGTCTATCGGTTTTCATCCTTGTTTTGCAAGATTCTTCCTTTTGATTAGTTGTTTATTAAAAACAACTATTCTAATAATGTCCCGAAGAGGACAAGGCACTAAAACAGGTGCAGTCTTAGAGTCATAGCGGTCTACAGCACAGAAAAGGCTCTTTGACCCGTCACGTCTGCGCCGGTCAAAAACAACCACCTAACCATTCCAATACCATTTTCCAGCACTTGGCCCATAGCTTTGTAGGCCTTGGCATCACAAGTGCACATGTGAATACTTCTTAAATGTTATGAGAATCTCTGCCTCCACCACCATTTCAAACAGCAAGTTCCAGACTCCCACCACCATCTGAGTGAAAAAGTTTTTCCTCACATATCCTCTAAACCTCCAACCCCATACCTTATCTTTTGGGTTTCCCCCCCCCCCCCCCCCCCCCCCTTACGTGGAAAAAAGAAAAGCTATTACAAGTGCCCACAATACGTTATGTAATGGCAAGGAAATATTAACCAATTGTCTGAATCCTGTCTTGATAAAATCCAAGAACTGCATTAATATCCTTGGTGACTTTTTTTCCAACGCTATTATTGCAGTTTAAATGGCTGGGAAGTGAAGTTTAGCCATCTCCAAAACCTAAGAATGAAGATTTGACAGCTAAAATAATTAGAATTCTGAATATTTGGGTTTTATATATCTGCTTACAAGTGACCAAAAGTAGCTGGTTATGTCTGATAGATGAGTATAACAAAACATTATAGGCTTAATAGCAACTTGTGTTGTGACCCAATCTTTTAAGCGTGCCAGCTGAGGCATGCTAATGTATTGCTGCTAATGGTAACATTTCATAATTTTCTTAATGCATAAATCTAGATGCAACATGCACATCCACCATGAGGATTATTCCCATTGAGACTGATATTATTGTAAAAAAAATACTGTTTATTGAAGTGAGGTTGCATATAGCTTGTCTCAACCTGTTGGCCAATACTTGTTTGACCTGTATTTATAAAATGAACTCTGAAGTTTCTGATGCCATTTATGGAAAACTCTTGTTGGTTAGCTTCTTCAGTAGTTGCAGCACCTCCCTCCCCCCGGTCTCCATTTCAACAGTATAAATTGGCTAATATCAAGACCATTCAATTGCTGTCATGTAATAGGCATGCAGATACAAGCATAAGTAATAGATTCCAGAAAATAAGAGCTAACTCCATTGTTTTGTGTACTAGTTAAGTACTCAGCATTTTGATGGTAATTCCATTTGAAATTAAAATAAAGTCGCGAACAGTGCACCAGAATACACCCGCGAACATATTAAAACCAGATTTATTTTGTTGTATTAGCTGGCCTTGTGTTCTTTTTACCATATGATAATACCATGGGACATTGTTGGCTGTAATATTGTTTTTGCTTTATTTTCTTGGTAAGAATCTTCATTTCCAAATCTCCCTTAATTATTCTTCTCTGCAAAAGTGGTTGAGCAGTTGATCTGGACCTTGTTTCTGCCACTAATATGGTTAGAAGTCAGTGTATGACAGGAGGCGGAGATGAATTGTCTTTTTTCTGTCTTTCAGCTAAAATCTAAATGGAGGCCTGTTTGACCTTTTAGGCTTTGAAAGATCCCAAGGAACTATGTGTAGAAAAAGTAGGGAGTTCTCCCTGGTATTCTGGCCAGTATTAATTCCCTCAAATACAGTTTAAAAAACAATGATTTGGTCATTATCTCATTGCTGTTTGTGGAACTTTGCTGTGTGCAAATTTAGTGGCATGTTTTCTACATTACAACTGTGATGACACTTCAGAAAGAACCAAATTGGCTGTAAAGCATTTTGGTATGTCTTCAGTCTATGAAAGTTACCATTAAAAGCTCTTTCATCTTACTTTCTTTGGCCTGGCAGAGAGTATCACTTGGACACAACACCTCTGTGGTGTTATGGATGAGAGCAATAAATTATTTCTGGCCAGTCATGTGCATACAGTCTTTCCACATCCTGTCTTAATTATGAAATGAAATGAAAATCGCTTCTTGTCACGAGTAGGCTTCAATGAAGTTACTGTGAAAAGCCCCTAGTCGCCACATTCCAGCGCCTGTTCGGGGAGGCTGGTACGGGAATTGAACCGTGCTGCTGGCCTGCCTGGGTCTGCTTTAAAAGCCAGTGATTTAGCCCAGTGTGCTAAACCAGTTCCTATCCATATGACTTGAAAAGTTCAGGTTTAGTTTTTATCTCAGTTATCATTTTCACATTTTGTTTCCAGTGGGAATGGTGTGTTTTATGTTGTGCCATTGTATATGTCAGTTTTTTTTGCCCTCTACTTTCTTCATAATGTCCAACTTCAGCATTTTGGTGCTATCTTTTGTTTCAAATCAAGCTTTATGCCAAGTCTTGGATTTCAGAGCTGTATGAATTGCTGGAACCATCGATGTGTGAATAAATTCTAGTCCATTTGTCAAAAGCAATTTGGTTATAATTGCAAGCTTGATGCCCTGAGAACTAACTAATGGACTAACAGGATTAGCAAGGTTGACAGATTGACAGCTGGAAAAACTAAACCGCTCACACTAGACACTCGTGTATCAATAAAAAGTTGAATACTTTGAGTTGGTGTTAGGTGTTCACTTAGCTGGTGGGAAATTGTCAAACTAATCTTGGTATCTCACAGTATTAAATTCAGTCAACTAATTGAAGTTGCAATTTCCAAGTTTTGCTTTGTTTTTAATTATTTGAAGTTTATCTTGATTGGACAAATTGGTGTTGAAAAGGTATATTTGCTCATGAGTCTGCAGAATTTTATTTTTAAATTTCTGTTTATTGGAATTTTCACTTTTTACACAATCACACAAAACAAGCTAGAGCAAAAAAAGTCAACTACAGGCTGAGAATTCTGAATCCTCCTCTCTGTACCCAAACAGGCATCGGAGATGTGGCGTCTAGGGACTTTTCACAGTAACTTCATTGCAGTGGTAATGTAAGCCTACTTGTGACAATAAAATAATAATAATTATATTATAGGTGTCAATGTATAACAGGTACAGTCCAAAACAACAGTTATTGCAGCATTAGGACCAACAAGACTAGATAAATCAGGGACAAAATCCCCAGCAGGTCCTCCCCCCAACCCCTCAGAAAATGACCCCTCTGCATCCAACCAGGATTCAGGCAACAACGTAGACTTCCATCACACCTGTAGCTTAAAAACAGAATGACAGATAAAGAAAACAAAACCCCGAGAATCCCAGTGCTAAGGCAAATTTGGTAACTCTTGCAACGCAATTTGAACTCTTCTCCAGACCCAGACCGGAACAGGTAGCCACCCTCATTTTTGAGGTGCCAAAAGACAAATGCAAAGAGAGGACCAGGCACAACCAGAAGAATCCATGGTCTCTCATGGAGAGCAAAGAGTGAGACCCATTTCAGGATAATTGGCCCGCTCCCCCTTAAAGAGGAACTTGACAAATCCCTGTCTTCAACAGGATAATGCACTTTCTGCCTGAGTCCAAAGAAGAGTAAGTGCAGCCAGAAAGGAAAACAACATACAACTTACAATAGGGAGAATCTTGCTTAAACATAGCAAGGACAAAACTAATCCTACCAACCCCTCCTCTCCACTATTCATCCCGCCCCAGCTCTGCTCATCCTCCCACCAAGAATAAATTAAGATAAAGAAAAAGTGCACAGATCCCAAGCTCAGCATAGCACAACATGATATAAGTCAGGAAAGGTCATCACACCCAAATTATTCACACCCCTTCAAGGAAATATATTGATAACATCAACAGACAACAACATGAAGATAAGGGAATGAAGTCCAGGAGAGCAACTGAGGTGCAAGACCGTCATCAGGATAAAGACTTCTTTACCAGCGCACAAAGAAATTAGAATTGAGGATAAAGCAGGATCGAAAACGGTGAGCATGTTTCTCAGGATCTTCCACTGATTCCAACGACCGAAACACGAAACCTCATTGCTTCCAACATGCCGTCTCACCTGAGCCCAGTGGCCAACAATCTCGGCTTCAGCAGAGGGGTGGAGAGATGATCTGGCCGCCTCAGTCATCCCCAACCCCTCTCGACTGACATCAGGAACAGGACAGCACAGGACCAGAGGTCGAGAGGCCAATCCCACCCCAGGCCTCGAAGACAGGATGAAATGTGCTCCACCGACAGTGCTCTCTCTGCAGCAAGAACCTCCTCATGCACTTCCCAACATCTCCATAAAATACCTCGCAACCCTTGAGATTGGATTTGACGACTCACACTGCAGAGCCAAGACATTCAGATGGATTAATATCATCAAAAATGGCCAGAGAGTCATCGAATACCTACAGTGCAGAAGGAAGCTATTCAGCTCATCGAGCCTTCACCGACCCTCCGAAAGAGCACCCTACCTAGTCCCACTCCCCCACCATATTCCTGTAACCCCATAACCCCACCTAACCATGGGACATCAGAGGGGCAATTTAGCATGGCCAATCCATCTAACCTGCACATGTTTGGACTGTAAACCGTCGGTATGCACTGCACCTTTAGGGTGGGCAATCTCCCAAAAGTAGCTGTGCCACTGAAGACGAGGACCCACCCCAGCTCCTTCCAGCCACCACAAATCAATGAGGATTTAAGCATTTTGTCTCAACTCAATGGCGAAATGGGCAGCACGGTGGCCTAGTGGTTAGCACAACCGCCTCACGGCGCTGAGGTCCCAGGTTCGATCCCGGCTCTGGGTCACTGTCCGTGTGGAGTTTGCACATTCTCCCCGTGTCTGCGTGGGTTTCACCCCCACAACCCCAAAATGTGCAGAGTAGGCGGATTGGCCATGCTAAATTGCCCTTAATTGGAAAAAATAATTGGCTAATCTAAATTTATTAAAAAAAAACTCAATGGCGAAGCACTGACCAACAATTCTCAGAACACTGTAAAAACCATGTAAGCCGGGAAAGGACCTAAAAAAAATGTGCACACGGTTAAAAGGTGAGTGGAGCCGAAGCTTGCGAAACCGCAGCTGCTCCCATGCTCAAACTATGTGACATTCCGAGTCTGTAGTGTTTAAACCATAGTATTGGAACTTTAAAATATACGAGATGAAATCATTTAAACCACACATATTCGTAAGATCAAACGGAATGGGAAGGCCATTCAACTCATTTTCTCCGATCCATGCAGAAAGAGCCTCAAGTCCCTTTATTACAACATCAAACAGTTCAATAATTCCAGCGATTTTGATTCCACTACCTTATCATTCCTTATTATACTCTGTGTTTAAGAACCTCCTGACACCAGTCTTATGCTGAGGAGTTGAGAATGGTGCTGAACATTGTGCAAACATTAGTGAACATCCCACTTCTGCCCTTGCGATGGTGGGAAGGACATTCATGAAGCAGCTGAAGATGGTTGGGAGAAGGACACTGCCCTGAGGAACTCTGGCAGTCATGTCCGGAACTGAGATGATTGGCTTTGAGATCATTGGCATGTTGGTGGAAAAATTGAACACCCAGAGGATGCGGAGTTAAGTTAGATACCAACAGTAGCGACATGAGGTAATATTTTTAACAGAGTGAGGTGGCACGGAGGCACAGTGGTTAGCACTGCTGCCTCACAGCTCAAGGGACCCTGGAATTTGCACTTTCCTGTCCATTTCTCTCTACATTCAGTCTTTTACACTTATCCATTTTAAATTTAATCTGCCATTAACCTACCTCCTTAGATATTTATCTACTTCATTTACGATTCTTTTGCAATTTATCATTAATTCAATATGTTGGCAATGAGCTTTTTGCAAAGAGTTGAGGTAAATTGTAAACAGTACAGTACAATCAAATTTTAACAGTGATTTTTAATCTCTTGAGTTTTAAAATAAATGGATCAAAGTCAATCAGGAAAACATCCAAGTTTTGGTCCTGTTAACATGTCTTGCAGTTCTGACTTCTTCGACTTGCCTCTAACTGTTATGACTGAAAATAATTCTTACTGTTTTTTTCACCTATTCTTTTACCAATTAAATAAATCAAAACTACTGCAGATGCTGAGAATCTGAAATATAAACAGTGCTGGAAATACTCAGCACGTCTGGCAGCACCTGTGGAGAAAGAAACACGAGTTAAAGTTTCACATAGAAAATGACTTTATATAATTTTTTCAGGTTTCTCTTTAATCCTCTCTTTATTTTGCTTCGGATTTATTAGCTTGTGTTTGAGTTCACACTCATTTAGTGTGTTCTTGTACCCTGAGCATTATACCATAACTGTATTCCTTTAGATTTTCATCCGTAATTTAGGTCTTTAATTGGCTTTAATTATTAATGAAAACCTGCCCCCTCCATCATTCTGTTTAACGTTTTCCATGTTGCCTTTTTTCTTAAGTTATTATCCAAGCTCATTTACCTTAAATTGCCACGCCCATTCCCTTTGTGTCATCTGGATTACTTACAATGTGGATTATCAATACTGCCTCATGGATTCCCTGATGCTACTTAATAACTAACTGCATTACATTATATTTACTAAGTTGGATTCTAAATTACTTGGGTTGTTCTAAACTTGTGTTTTGCTGGTTGATGCACCTCATTACTATAACTGTGCTATTTTCAAATAAATCTAATTTTTTTCTCAAGTAGATTGTTTGTTATGATGGTCTGTAGCATGCCTCTAATGTTAATTTTCAACTTCTGATGTTCAAGATCTCAGTTGCTTATTGGACAACTTTTTGCCTCATTTAAGTTTGCATTTTTAAACAAACTTGCAATGTGTTCAAATTATTGCAGAACTGAAATGACAAGAACTTTATTTGTGCTAGCTTCTTCAAACCAAATAATGAATCATTCCTTGTTTTACTACTTTTTCTTTCAGACATATTAACCAAACATAATGAAAGGCTCTAAAAAAAATGCAAATGTTAAATGAAATTTTCCAGTTGATTTATCCAATCAAAAGGAGACAAGGGGGCCTTGACCAGAGAAACTGAATTCAATCCTGGTTAAGAACATTTCTCCTCGTTGGTTGTGTTTAGTTCTCCTGTAAGGAATATACAATTCTGTTCCAGTTCTTAGTGTGCTCAGATTCCAGCCAGAAATTCCACTAATTCGTAAATCTCACTCAAGTAGTAAATTTTGGGACAGTTATAGTGTGTGGATATAGTGAATTATGTAATTTCCAGTGTCCAGGTGGTTCAAAGAAACTTTCATTTTTTCAAAAAATTCTGCAAGCTACAAATATTGAAATGTCACTGACAAGGACAGTCTGCATCAACTTAGCTCCAATCGATGCTGGTGGATTTATTCATCTTGATGAGAAGGGAGTTTAATTTGAGCTAACTGATTTGTACAATACAAAACTGATTTTGTCCTGTTCTTTAGTTATTTAGTAACATTTCTTTGAATAATAGCAAGTGTTTTTGTAATTTGGTGCCAGATATTTAAGATTAATGAATTCAGTTAATTTACGATTTGACTTTGGTCAACAAATAAATATCAATGCATTATATCGACTCTTTGAAATTATTCCCATTTTGGAATAGGGCATTTTTGGTTGCTGTGGAGTATTGTTTCCATGGTAGCATCAGCCTAAGGCTGATAATAAAGGTCACATTGCCTAGTTGTAGTTTTTGTATAATTTGATTTGCCCCACAGTTTTGAATTAACATTTCTGTATTTGAACAATTATTTGGAAGGTTTGTGGTAACTAATCCCCTCATGTTTTTAGCTTCTATCATCTGAATGCAGAAAGCAAATTCAATTAAAAAAATACACTCAACTCCTGCAGTTCACAGGTGCTCTGTTTCTGCAAGTTCCCATGAAGGATGAAATCGTAAACGCAAACACAGTACAATGGGAGTGAGTTAGATCAATACCAGTCATTACCAAATTTCACAATTTAAAATCAAAGGCGTCAATTGAAGATAATTTTACTTAAGAAATTGGTTGACAATGCAAGAAATAATTTAAAACTTGCACAGAATACAGTGACACAATTTACAAATCACAGTACACTACTGTACAGTAAATTGAAGACCATTTTACTGAAGAAATTGTTCTTGTTTTTGCGTGTTGACAATTTAAAACTTGTCACTTGCAAAATATAGTGCCTGCAATACAATTTACAAATCACAGTACGTTATTGTACAATACAGATACTGTACTGGAGAGTGGGGGTAGATGCAATTGTTGACATGGCTGATGCAGGCATTGATGTGAATGATTTGGATGAGAAGAACAATGTTGCTGTTAACCACTTTTCCTTTTGTTTTTCAATTTTGAGAAGCTCTCTGTAAGGGGCAATAGTTGTGTCAATTGCTCTGCAAAGGTAATGCTTCTTTCCATGCTTGTATCATGGTCTGTTGCCTGTTTTTTCAAATCTTCGGCTCACCTTATGTGCTCTGCCATCAGCTTGGTTGTGAACTGAGTCATTTTAGTTTCTCCTTTCTGCTCCTATTAAGGCTCATTTAATCTCATCAGTTCAACCAATTATTCCATAGAGAGTTCCTCTTGCTGAGATTGAAGCAACTCATCCACTTCAACTGTGGTCATGACTTCAAATCTCTTCCTTCCAACTTGTTTTGCCAAGTCGAAAATTCTGGCTACTGCAGCTTCCGTATTGGGGAACCGTGTGAAATCATTCACAGCCTCAGGACTAGCATTTCCCCAGCAGGCATTTATGGATGAAGCTGTAGCTTTGTTTCAAATTATTGGACCATTAACTGGGGTATTCCTTTAAACCTGATGCTCTATGCACAAGTTGAGTAACTTGTCCATTTAAGGTGTTTGACAAGGTCCCTCATGGCAGCTTACAGAAGGTAAAATCACATGGGATTCGGGATGTGTTAGCTAGATGGATAAAGAACTGGCTTGGCAACAGGAAACAGTAACAGTGGAAGGGAGTTTTTCAGAATGGAGATCTGTAACTAGTGGTGTTCCACGGGGATCAGTGCTGGGACCACTGTTATTTGTAATAAATGATCTGGAGGAAAATGTAAAGGGCCTGATTAGCAAGTTTGCTGATGACACTAAGATAGGTAAAGTTGCAGATAGTAAAGGGGACTGTCCGAGAATACAGCAGAATATAGATAGATTGGAGATTTGGGCAGGGAAATGGAGTTCAATCGGGGCAAATGCATTTTGGAAGATCAAATTCAGGTGTGAATTATACAGTAAATGGCAGAACCCTTCAGAGCATTGAGATGTGGGCATTCAGGTCCATAGTTCCATCAATGTGGCAATGCAGGTGGATAAGGTGGTCAAGAAGGCATCCAGCACTCTTGCCTTCATTGGCCGGGGTATTGAGTACAAAAGTTGGCCGATCACGTTTACAGTTGTATAAAACTTTAGTTAGGCCACATTTGGAATATTGCATGCAGTTCTGGCCGCCACACTACCAGAAGGACATGGATGCTTTTGAGAGAATGCAAAGAAGGTTTACCAGGATGTTGCCTGGTCTGGAAGGTGTTAGCTATAAGGAGAGGTGAACTAAACTGGGATTGTTTTTGTTGGAAAGACGGAGGCTGAGGGGAGACCTGGTTGAGGTCTACAAAATCATGAGGGGTATAGACTGGGTGAATAGTCAAAAGCATTTTCCCAGAGAGAAAGACTCGATTACAAGGAGGCACAGTTTCAAGATGAGAGGGGGAACATTTAGCGGAGATGTGCAGTTTTTCAAGCAGGGGGTGGTGGGTGCCAGGAACAGGTTGTCAGTGGAGGTAGTGGAGCTACGCACGATAGCACCGTTTAAGATGTATCTTGATAGTCATATGAATGGGCAGAGAATGGAGAGATACAGATCATTTGGACAATAAGTAGTAGGTCTATATAAGAAATCTGAATCAGCGCAGGCTTGGTGGGCTGAAGGGCCTGTTCCTGTGCTATAACCTTCTTTATTCTCTTTGTTCCTCCAAGTGTGGATTGTCCTGCTCATGAAAGTTAACCTGGCAGTACGGTAGCATTGTGGATAGCACAATTGCTTCACATCTCCAGGGTCCCTGGTTCGATTCTGGCTTGGGTCACTGTCTGTGCGGAGTCTGCACATCCTCCCCGTGTGTGCGTGGGTTTCCTCCGGGTGCTCTGGTTTCCTCCACACAGTCCAAAGATGTGCAGGTTTGGTGGATTGGCCTTATTGCCCTTAGTGTCCAAAATTGGGTGGGGTTACTGGGTTATGGGGATAGGGTGGAGGTGTTGACCTTGGGTAAGGTGCTCTTTCCAAGAGCCGGTGCAGACTCGATGGGCCGAATGGCCTCCTTCTGCACTGTAAATTCTATGATTACATGACAACGACCGAAGCACTAACACTGGCCCTTATCTTTTCTTCAGACTGTATAAAGTACCTGATTGTGGATTCATTCACAAAATATTCCCTGGCTAGCATGGAAACGCTGGCACCATTTCTCAGTTTATCTACAATTCTGACTTTTGTACTTCATTTCATCATTTGTACTGTATTACTGTACCGGTATTTGTACTGAATTTACAGGATATCATATCCTGTAAATCACAGCAACCCAATTGCACATGGAGACTGTACATTTGCATTTTAACAGATGGGTTTCAGGCAGAAGAAGACATTCTGCGATTTAGAATTGTTTTGTAGTGGTACTGTAATTCAGTACAAATACCGGTTGCCTTTCTTCTGGATCCCCTCTCTGTCCAGAAGCCACCTGGGGAAAACGCAGCTCTTAAGTACAGGCTTCAATGAGCATCACCTGCTCTGAATTCACTCTTAAGCTAGTCCTGGTTTACTCGAACATTTCGAACATTGTCAGATTCCCTTTTAAGAATTTTAAAATTTATTTTGACAAAGGTATATAGATGTACATATGTGAAAGAACAATTTCAGATTCTCCATTGTTATGTAGTGAGACATAATTATTTTAGAACTTTCAACAATTGTACTGTAGAGGCATTCCTCTTGGTGAAACAATCTGATAGTTATGACTAGTTTCTTTCCTCTACAACATCTGCTTTAAACTGGCTATGTCTATCCTGAGCCTTTTTTCACTTACACCTTTTGTAGAATGTACATGATCCCACAAAGATCAGTTATTTATGTAACATTCTATTGGTATTATTCTTTCAGTCTCTTTTTACATAGCATTTCCTCCAAGGTCTTTGATAAATAGAACACCATATTAACAGCATCAGCGAGAGCAAGCATTTGAGTGACTAGTATGCTCTTTGCCACTCTTCGTATTTTCTTTGCCTCCATGCCAAGGGGCAACATTTCCTATTCTCTCACACGAGAAATATCACAAATCCTCCTGTACTGGAAAATCCAATCACCAAGGTTTGTACGTGGGGATCACTAAAAATAATTAATGTTCGCATCACCCAAAGCTGAGAACTTCTGCATGGACTCCTATTTTTAATTTTTTTAAATTTTATTTGTTCTCAAGTTGTCCTCCACCGTTGGAATTTTCATGCCAAGTCTAAGTTCCAGCACATCAAAACTCCTTAGTTGTTCCATCTCATCCTCGGTAGTATTCCGATCCCTGGCCAGACCCCAACAGTTGCTAGGATACCGGACAGAAACCCCAATATTTTATTTCATTTGTAAGACTGTGAGGAAAGGATACTTTACTCTAGGAGTGATTCCATGCACAAATAGGGAAATGGTGTACTAAAACTAACTTTAACATATTAAAGAAAATAGTTTATAATTACCAGTTAAATAAAGCTGAACAATGAAATAAAACACTAATTCCAAATTGTTTGTTACCTTTTATCTCTACTCAAGCAAAACCCATCTCGTGTCAAAATCCTCTTTTAAGTATATTTGGCAGACCCAGAATACTTTCTGTAAAGAGATGTCTTGGATAAACCGCTTTGTGGAAAAGAGTTCCTTCAGGAACCAGCTTGCAGATTCTTGCCTATGTCAAACTATACCAGCCTTTTCAGAAACTGCTGTCCTGTTC
The DNA here is from genome assembly GCF_902713615.1 of Scyliorhinus canicula. Taxonomy (NCBI): domain Eukaryota; kingdom Metazoa; phylum Chordata; class Chondrichthyes; order Carcharhiniformes; family Scyliorhinidae; genus Scyliorhinus; species Scyliorhinus canicula. The sequence continues at coordinate 59,130,860 of NC_052160.1, read as the reverse complement.
ACAGGCAAAATCTTTTGTAACTGAACTGCTTTGAGAGAAATTGTTAGTCTGTTCACAGACGGATCTAAACTGAACTCCACCTGACTGCTTCTGCCCCTGGCTCCTTTCATTAACTACATCATCTTAGTAAGGCCAAATACAATGGGTGCGATTCAGCGACCCCATTAGGCCCGTGCAGATCTGGGCCCAATGGGTGAATTATGAGAACCACTCTGTTCTATCTGCCTGGTGTGATTTGAATCTTGCCTAATGGCGCATTTAAGTACCTGAATGCCAGATTCAACCGGTGCCTGGGTCTCAACGGCCATGCCAGTGAGACCACTCCAGGGCGCTGTTTAGTACTGGTCCACACAAATGTGGACCAGGTATAATGGCACTTGGGGTCAGGAGGGGGCAGCATGCAGGCCATTGGAGACCCCTGGGTGGTCAAGGACAGGACAGGGTAGTACCCTGGCACTCCCTCGCAGGCCCACTTGGGCACCCTGGCAGACCCATCCTGACACTGCTAGGCTGGCAGTGCCAGGGTGCCCAGGTGCCAGATTGACACTGCTAGAGGTCGTGCCTGGACCTGGGGTCGTGCCAATTGGACAGGGGGCTGAGAGGGGGTTTCCAGGGCATCAACAAGGTTGATACTGAGGGGGTAGGCCCAGAAAAGGGGGGGGAGGAGGAAGAGAGATCGTGGCTGCCGATCCAAATGATGCCCCGATCTGCAAACATCTGTTCCTTCTGGCGAGATCAGCATTTGAATAGCAGGGTGATTCTCGGTGCTGCAGCCGCTGAGAATCACCCCACTAAACACACAGACTTAGTTTTAAGTCTGCTGAATTGCACCTAATGTATCATTATTATGGCACAGTAGTTAGCACTGCTGCCTCACAGCTCCAAGGACCCGGGTTCAATTCCAGACTCGGGTGACAGTCTGTGTGGAGTTTGCACTTTCTCCCCATGTCTGCGTGGGTTTCCTCTGGGTGCTGCGGTTTCTTCCCACAGTCCAAAGATGTGCAGGTTAGGTGGATTGGCCATGCTAAATTGCCCCTTAGAGTCCAAAAGGTTAGATTGGGTTACTGGGTTCAGGGGATAGGGTGGAGACGTGGGCTTACGTAGATGCTCTTTCCAAGGGCCGGTGCAGACTCGATGGGCTGGATGGCCTCTTCTGCACTGGAACATCTATGATTCTATTCCCCGGGGAACCTTCTTTCCATAAACAAATTTTTTTAATTGCACCTCTACTAGCCACAAAGCCTGGGTATCTTGCAAACCTGGAATTTTAAAACATTGCTTCAGCAGTTATACACACACCTTTTAATCTTATTGCACCAAATACAAATAATACAATAAATATCTGAAATTCCTACATTCATCACAGTAGCAGCCACATCTTTCTGTCCGAATCTACAACTAATTGTGATGTGATTGACATGGTCCGTGTGAGACCTTTGATGTGAAACTACATCTTACTCACCATGCTTGGTTGCCAAACCCACATATTTGAAGGCCCAGAAGCTTGACTGGTAATTTTAAATGCTTTCATAATTTGAATAATATTTTCTTCAAAGTCATTAATGACCTCACCCCCTGCCAAGAAAAATCATCCCCCAAATATTTTCCATCAGAGAGCCAATAGAATATGGTTGGATCTGCTTTCAGTGAACACCCTAACTTTAATAGAAACGTCCTTACCAAAAAATACCACACCTAAGAAATGTAATTTAACCATAAACACATTTATTCAATTTCCAGTGCTTACCCCCTGTTCCTGGTCTTCCTTCGGAGGTTCGAAGAATACTTTCTTCTTGAGCAGGTTACCCTGAAGGAAGGCCACCTTGATATCTATGGAGTTACATTTCCAAACACAAGTTGTTAAAATGGATAAAAAGATCTTCAGAGTAAATTTATATGCCTTCAAGCAGAAAAGGTTATTTCTTGACCAGAATGCCTCAGTCAATTTTTAATTTAATAAGCCACTAAATAAACAAGTTGACGAGTAACAGTCTTGGCTTTGTTTGGAGTGGTCAATTAAGTGCATTAAAGACGTTTGCGTTAAATTATGTGTGATGTTAGAAGTGGAGTGTTGGCGCATCATTTTTTCAATATTACTGTTTTTGACAAATCAGAAGGTGGATGAAGTGAATTGTTGAGGGAAGGATTTGGAAATTTCACATGAAAGAAAATATTTGATATATATATCTACCACTTTTACAACCTTGATACATACATATAATCACTTTCAAAAGAAAATTTGAAAAAACGGATCTCGCAATCCGTTGCTCATGTTAAGTTACAGGATATATACTGTCTGTCTTCCATATGTTTATGCACTCCATGTTACTGATTCTCCCTCATTTTTGTCTGATTTCTCTCTCTTTTTTGCTTTGTTCCTTTGTTTGCTCGTGTTAATTATTGTGTTTGTTTCCTTTCTCTTCTTTTCTGTCTTCCTTTCCCTCTTCTGCTTTCGACCTGACCTACTACACTCTTGTCTCCATTCACTCCTTATTTCCCCACCCCACTTCACCAGCACTAAGCTGCTGAACTGTCAAATGATTCTTCAATATGCTACTATGCTATTTTTGTGAGGGCCACGAAGAATCCAGCACGAGTTTTCAGGATACAAAGAAATAACATTTATTCACAATAACATATATATATATATATATATATAAATATATATATATATATATATACACAACAGCAGCAGCAACTTCCCTTGCTGCCCACTCCTCTCTCTCTCTAGTTCCAAACTGGCCAGCTCTATTTATGCAGGGAGTCTGCTAATGATTTCTCCGCCCCCCTCATTGGGGAAGCTCATACTGTCACAGGATTGTGGGATTGCCATTAGACCCCAGCCAATGGTAAGCAGGCAGGTTAAACAGCTATGAATAGTCTACAGTAGAATTCTTCACAGGAAATTTTGTCCTGATGGAGATCACAAGGTCCAATTAAAGTGGCTGAGTCCTATGGAAGTAGCGAGCAGGTATCACAGCGGCAGAAATGGGTACTTGAATACATCTTCAACAGTAATGAGGTGAGGCATGGTGACATTGGGAGTTAGAAGCTGCTACTACATCTCTGCTTTCCATTCTCTCCCTTTTTACATTGCATCTCTTTTTTAAAAAAACTTTTTGTCCCACTTTCTAACTCTGCATCTCCCCTTCTGGGAGAAACTAAGCTTTTCAAGTAAAAGAATTAATTGGAGACGTTAAAAAGCCCCAAAGTAATCCAGTGCACAAATTGAAATATGTTCCTGTAAGCAAGGTATTAAAATTGAATTTGGTTTAAACATCTTTTTGAAAAATGTATTGATTAATTGATTTTTTGTCACATGTACCGAAGTACAGTGAAAAGTGCACAGTACGTACATAGAAGACAAAAAGAATAATCAACAAAGTACATTGACAAATTGAACATCGACAAACAGTGATTGGTTACAGTGCGAAACAAGGGTCCAAAACAAAGCAAGAGCAGCATAGGTCGTCGTGAATAGTGTTCTCACAGGGGAAAAAATCAGTCCGAGGGAGAGTCGTTGAGGACTCTTGCAGCTGTGGGGAAGAACCTAATGGCTGAATTGTGCAGTTACAGAATGAAATATTATCACAATAAAATAGTAGCGAATGCAATATAGACTTTTGATACAGTTGGGCGAGGTCTTGAAGTGTTGAGGGAATGAAAATTATCAAGAAAATGTTGGTGATTTCCCTGTTGTTGTTTTCAATGCACACTTATTCCAGAAGGTATTCTTCACCCACCCTGTGATATATCTTGCCTGCAATCAGCTGGAAGTTATTTTTGAATTTTCTCGTGGAAAGGTAATTACTCATTTCTGACATAAGAGCCACAGAGCACTAGCAATTGGAGTCTGCCCTATTTCTCACAATCAGCACAAAAAGGACTAAAAAGAGAATTAATATGTAGTTATCGCCTAGAATCTTGGACCATACTGTTTTCTACACATCCTCATGTTTCTGTATCTTTTGTAAGTGTTGACACAAACAAATTATTTCCTTTGCTGCATACTGATGAACATATTCTGCAATTATAGCACTGTTTTCTTTTGGTAATTGTCTTTTCATAAGCAAGTCAATATTTGCAGGAAATACGCCAAGCAGGAATGTTTGAAACCATGGTGCTTCAGGAATTACAAGGCAGCACACCAATCTTGATTTTGATGACAATGGTGAACTATTCAACCTTTTCTTTAACAACTTTTGTTTCTAAATAATCATTCCCAGGTAACCTATCCCTCTATTTCTTCTGGCTTACACTTATGTATTTATTATCTATTAGTGTACAGCAGGGGTGGGCAAACTTTTCCGTGCAAGGGCCACATTCAGAAATTCACAATTTTAAAGGGCCACATAGTATATTAATTAATAGTCCCGGTTGTAACCAATTAGCGTGCGGCATATACCTCAGCGCTTCCCCCGGCGGCATCCTGCATTTAGCCCTCTTTTTCTCTACTTTTCAAAAATGGCGCTTCACCCGGTTATGATCCTGGGCGCCTCATATAGAACATAGAACAGTACAGCACAGAACAGGCCCTTCGGCCCTCGATGTTGTGCCGAGCAATGATCACCCTACTCAAGTCAACGTATCCACCCTATACCAGTAACCCAACAGCCCCCCCCCCCCCAAAATTAACCTTATTTAAAAAAAAAAGGAAATATTTTTTTAAATGACTTGATCTTGGTGTGCCGCATAAAGACCTGCGGCCCGCGGGCCGTAGTTTGCCCACCCCTGGTGTACAGCCACTCTATAATTGACTTATAACCCATTTAGAAACAACTAACCTTGATTCATGAGTCGATTATTCCATTATCAATCATATGTCACTTGTCAACAAAAAGAATAGTTCAACATTGTCAACATTCCACCTGAACATTTAGAGCCTTAAACTTGATTTATCATGGAGCTCCATATTTAAGCCCATACTGATTGTCTTAATGCCTCAAATTCAGTAGAAAAATCACATATAGAACATAGAACAGTACAGCACAGAACAGGCCCTTCGGGGGGTTAACTGGCTTATTTTCAGTTGGATATGATCCTGGGCCAAACCCCGGGGTAACCTTTTGCTTAAAATTATCAAAAGTTTGAGACCAAGCCACTTGCAAAGAGAATAAAGCCACATGATTACATGGTTTTGATTACATGGCTTTTGAACAAACAATATAAACATAACAATACACGGTCAGAAAGATAAAACAATTTACAATATCTATCCTATACTCTAACATAAAACATAGAACAGCACAGAACAGGCCCTTCGGCCCTCGATGTTGTGCTGAGCAATGGTCACCCTACTCAAACCCACGTATCCACCCTATACCCAACAACCCCCCCCCCCCCCCCCCCACACCTCATTCTCCTTTTGGGGCCTAATCGTCCTTACTCTTCTTCCTTTGGATTCTCTTTTATATCAGCTGTCAGTCTGTTTGACTCTTATTTCCTTTTCCACATTCCCCTCTGAACTTTCTATATTCAACCTATATATAGTTCCCAATTGTTTTAAGAACCTGTATTATGTCATACACCTTTTTTCTGCTTCATCTTACTCGGTAGCTCTTTCAGGGAGCCCTTGGCTTTGGTTCCCCCTCCCTTTTCCCTCCTGTGAGCATGCACTTCAACTGTTCCCAATCCATCCCTTCTTTAAAGGAATTCCATTGTTTGATTCTAGTTTTCACATGTACTTTTCAATAATTAATCTAAGCCTCATGATATAATCATCATTATTCTCTAGGAATTCCTCTCTTTACATTTCATCCACTTGACAGAGCAAGGCTGAGAGTGGGGCAGTTAGAGAAAAGGAGATTGAGATTGGAGGAGGAAAGAATAAGATTGAGAGTGGCGTAGTGTGAGAGAGCGAGGCTGGAAGCAGCATGGTCAGAGAGTGGTGCCATTGGGAAAGTGAGGCTGAGAGTGGGACATTCTGGGAAGACATTCAGGAGCAGTAAACATTTAATGCAATGCTAATTAGAATGTAAACTTGTTATGAGATTTGACTTGCCTTACCATCGAGTGGAGGGCTCCGAGTCCTGACAAGCCCCAAGAGTTTCAGCACCTGCTAGGAGGATCAGGAGCTGGCTGTGCACATGTAACCCAACATTTGAAATTCTTTGGGCCAAGGACAAGGGCCCAAGAGGGAAAACAAAGGAGCAAAACCCAGATGAGGAGCGCCATACTAGAAATATCCCTGAACAGGGGACAAGGAAAGGTCCAAAAGAGAGAGAATTAGGGAAGGAGCTACTGGGAGGGGGAGACCCCTGAGGAGAGGAGCCAAGAAAGGCTTCAACTAGTAACAGGTCTGAGATCTGAAAAGGTAGCAGAAGATTGGCAATGCTGTCCTGCGGGCTATTGAGGCAAAGGTAACCTTTAGAGCAGTAGTGTTCTGACGGGCATGGCTGAAGAGCTGATGTTGGGCTTGTGATTTGGTGCTGGAGTGCAGACTTAGAATCCAGGGGAATGGAGTCTCAGGAGATCTGATTAAAACCCTGCAAAATGAGCTATCATTGAGGCGGTATTGGAACAACCTTTGGACAGAATTCCAAAGCAAGATCTTCAGAGTTAAAGACTAGAATACTTTGTGAGAGACAGATTGGTTGACTCGCAGAATTTACCAAAGTTTGCATGGGTTGCTGAGAAATCTGTGGGACTCTGTCTTAGTTGCGTTTGCTATTTAATGTATAGAGTGGGTGTTAGACCAGAGTTTGCCTGTTAATATTTTAAAAATTTGTTTATGGTGTGCCAGCATTTATTGCCCATAGCTAGTTTCCCTTCAAAAGGTGGTACTGAGCAGCCTTCTTGAACTGCTGCAGTCCCTGCGGTGTAGGTACACCCACTGTGCTGTTCGGGAGGGAGTTCCAGGATTTTGACCCAGTGACAGTGAAAGAGCGGTGATATATTTCCAAGTCGGGGTGGTGAGCAGCTTGGAGGGGTTCCCAGGTACCTGCTGCTCTTGGCTTTCTAGATGTTAATGGTCGTGGGTTTGGAAGGTGTTGTTCCAAGGGACCTTGGCGAGTTACTACAGTGCATCTTGTGGATGGTACACACGGCTGCCACTGTTCATCGGTGGTGGAGGGATTGAATGTGGAAGGGGTGTGGTCTTAGGGTAGCAATCAAACGGGCTGCTTTGTCCTGGATGATGTCGAGCTTCTTGAGTGTTGTTGGAGCTGCACTCATCCAGGCAAGTGGAGAATATTCCATTACACTCTTGACTTGTACTTTGTAGATGGTGGACTGGCTTTGGGGGGTCAGGAGGTGAGTTACTCGCTGTGGGATTCCTATGCTTTGACCTGCTCCGGTAGTCACAGTATTTATATGGCTCGTCCAGTTTAGTTTCTGAACAATGTCAATCCCCAGGATGTTGATTGTGGGGGATTCATCAATGGTAATGCCATTGAATGTCAAGAGGTGATGGTTAGGTTGGAGTTGGGGACCAAGTGTAATGTGCCGAAGTTTGCAGATGACACTAAGATGGGTGGTAAAGTGTGCTGAGGACACTGAAAGTCTCCAGAGGGATATGGATAGGTTTAGTGAGTGGGCAAGCGTCTGGCAGATGGAGTACAGTGTTGGTAAATGTGAGGTCATCCATTTTGATTGGAACCGCAAAATGGACTATTATTCAAATGGTAAAAAATTGCAGCATGCTGCTGTGCAGAGGGATCTGGGTGTCCTTGTGCTTGAATCGCAAAAAGTTGGTTTGCAGGTGCAGCAGGTAATTAGGAAGCCAAATGGAATTTTGTCCTTCATTGCTAAAGGGATGGAGTTTATAAACAGGGATGTTATGTTGCAGCTGTACAGGGTTCTGGAGAGGCCACACCTGGAGTACTGTGTACAGTTTTAGTTTCCTTACTTGAGAAAGGATGCACTGGCACTGGAGGGGGTGCAGAGAAGATTCACTAGGTTGATTCCGGAGTTGAGAGGAATATTCATTGGAATTGAGAAGAATCAGGAGGGATCTTACAGAAACATAAAATTATGAAGGGAATAGTTAAGATAGAAGCAGGGAGTTTGTTTCCACTGCTGGGTAAAACTAGAACTAGGGGGCATAGTCTCAAATAAGGGGGAGGAGATGTGGGACTGAGTTGAGGAGAAACTTCTTCACCCAAAGGGTTGCAAGTCTGTGGAATTCTCTGCCCAGTGAAGCAGTTGAGCCTACCTCATTGTATGTGTTTAAGGCAAAGCTCGATAGATTTTTGAACAGTAATGGGATTAAGGGTTATGGTGAGCGGGCAGGTAAGTGGAGCTGAGTCCACAAAAAGATCAGCCATGATCTTATTGAATTGGCGGAGCAGGTTCGAGAGGCCAGATGGCCTACTCGTGCTCCTAGTTCTTATGTTCTTATCTAGATCCATTCTTGTTCGAGATGATCATTGCCCAGCTCTTGTGTGGCACAAATGTAACTTGCCACTTATCAGCCCAAGCCTGGATATTGTCCAGGTCTTGCTGCATTTGGACACGGACTGCATCATTATCTGCGGAGTCTCGAATGGTACAGAATATTGTGCAGCCATCTGTGAACATCCCCATTCCTGACCATATGATGGAAGGGAGGTAATTGATGAAGCAGCTGAGAATGGTTAGGCCCAGGACACTACCCTGAAGAACTCCGACAGTGATGTCCTGGAGCTGAGATGATTGACTTCCAACAACCACAACTATCTTCCTTTGTGCCAGGTATGACTTCAACCAGTGGAGAGTTTCCCCCTGATTCCCTTTGTCTCGAGTTTCCTAGGTTTTCTTGATGGCATACTCAGTCAAATCTGCCTTGATGTCAACGGCAGTCACTCTCATCTCACCTCTGGCATTCAGCTCTTTTGTCCATGTTTGAACCAAGGCTGTAATGAGGTCAGGAGTTGAGTGACCCTGGCAGAGCCTAAACTGAGCATCCGTGAGCAGGTTATTGCTGAGTAAGTGCCACTGGATAGCACTGTTGATGACCCCTTCCATCAACTTGCTGATGATGGAGAGTAGACTGATAGGGCAGTAATTGGCTGGGTTGGATTTGTCCTGTTTCTTGTGTACAGGACACACCTGGGCAATTTTCCACATTGTTGGGTAGATGCAAGTTTTGTAGCTGTACTGGAACATGGCTAGGGATGTGGCAAGTTCTGGAGCACAATTCTTCAGTACTGTTGCTGGAATATCAAAGCCCATGGCCTTTGCAGCGTCAGTGCCTTCAGCCATTTCTTGATATCACGTGGAGTGAATTGTATTGGCTGAAGACTGACATTTGTGATGCTGAGGACCTCTGGTGGAGACAGAGATGGATCATTCATTCGGCACCTCTGGCTTATGATTGTTGCCTCGTCTTTTGCACAGATGTGCTAGGCTTCTCCATCATTGAGGATGAGGATATTCGTGGAGCCTCCTTCTCCAGTGAGTTGTCCACCACCATTCACAGCTGAATGTAGCAGGACTGTAGAGCTTACATCTGATGCATTTGTTGTGGAATCGCTTAGCTCTGTCTATTATTTGCTGCTTGTGCTGTTTGGCACACAATTTGTCCTGTGTTGTAGCTTCATCAGGTTGACAATAATTTTTAAGTATGCCTGACCCAATTTATTTTTTTTCCAATTTGGGGGCAATTTAGAGTGGCCAGTTCACCTCCCTGCACATCTGTTTGGGTTGTGGGGGTGAGACCCACACAGACACGAGGAGAATGTGCAAACCCAGGGCCAGGATGGAATCGAGGTCCTCGGCGCTATGAGGCAGCAGTGCTAACCACTGAGCCACCGTGCCGCTCATCATTAGACTTTTAATTCCAGATATTTAATTGAGTTTAAATTCCATCGTGGTGGGATTCGATCCCAGCTTCCCAGACCATTTCCCTGGGCTTATGCCACCACCTCCCACATTTACTCATTCACCCATAACGTTAAGGGGCAGCACGGTAGCATGGTGGTTAGCATAAATGCTTCACAGCTCCAGGGTCCCAGGTTCGGTTCCCGGCTGGGTCACTGTCTGTGCGGAGTCTGCACGTCCTCCCCGTGTGTGCGTGGGTTTCCTCCGGGTGCTCCGGTTTCCTCCCACAGTCCAAAGATGTGCGGGTTAGGTGGATTGGCCATGCTAAATTGCCCGTAGTGTCCTAAAAAGTAAGGTTAAGGGGAGGAGGGGGGGGGGTTGTTGGGTTACGGGTATAGGGTGGATACGTGGGTTTGAGTAGGGTGACCATTGCTCAGCACAACATCGAGGGCCGAAGGGCCTGTTCTGTGCTGTAATGTTCTATGTTAGAGTATAGGATAGATATTGTAAATTGTTTTATCTTTCTGACCGTGTATTGTTATGTTTATATTGTTTGTTCAAAAGCCATGTAATCAAAACCATGTAATCATGTGGCTTTATTCTCTTTGCAAGTGGCTTGGTCTCAAACTTTTGATAATTTTAAGCAAAAGGTTACCCCGGGGTTTGGCCCAGGATCATATCCAACTGAAAATAAGCCAGTTTTATAAAATACACAATTTTTTACTCTTGTTGTATTTTGTGGTATTTTGTGTAGTTTATCATATTACAACCCGTGTTTAATGAATTAGTCAGATCTGAGGATAAAATTTGTCCTGGCTTTGTAAATTAAATTTTACGAGTCTGGTGAGTAGGGTTAAGGCTGATTTACAGAGGCGGGAATGCCTTAATTTATCTTTGGCAGGCTGAGTTCAATTTGTAAAGCTGAACATTCTGCCATGGATTTTATTTTTATTCCAATGTCTAAAAGGGTTTTTTGTGGGGATGGAGAGATTAATTAGTGGGGTTATCGGAGATGTTTGGACTTTCACAGTTAGAAAACTTTAGGTATCTGTAGGTTTGGGACTTGGCGAAGAAGATGTTACCGTCATTCCCGGTAGTACCACCATTGTTGCTGTTGGATAGGGTCTTGGTGCTCGCAGGGACGGAGGAGGGGAGTATTTCTGGAATTTACGGGATGATCTTGGTGGAGGATGCTGCATCCCTGGAGAGGATTAAGCCAAGTGGGAGGAGGAGTTGGGCAAGGAATTGGAAGAGGGGATGTGCTGTGAAACCCTGTGAAGGGTGAATGCCACTTTGTGCGCGAGACTTGGGCTTATACAGTTAAAGGTGGTACACGGGACGCATTTAACGAGGGCTAGGGTGAGTCGGCTGTTTGAGAGGGTGGAGGATAAGTGTGAGTGCTGTGGGAGGGGCTCGGCAAACCATGTGCATATATTCTGGGCATGTCCTGAGCTGGTGAGATTCTGGATCTCCTTCAGCACAATGTCAGCGATTCTGCAAATGGAATTGGAGCCTTGTTCCCTCGGAGCCATATTTGGGATGTTGAGTTGCAGGTGGGTACGAGGGCAGGTGTCTTAGCCTGCGCCTCGCTGATCACTCGCAGGCGGATCCTGTTCAAGTGGAGGTCAGCTTCTCCACCCAAGGCCTCAATATGGGGGATCTTGTGGAGTTTCTGCACCTTGAGAAAATTAAGTATACCATAAGGGGTGGATTTGAGGGGTTCTGCAAAAGATAGCAATCATTTATTATTGTTCTTTAAAGAGCTCATCACCGTCAGCTGTTGGGGATGAGGTACTGTTGTTTCTTTGGGTTTGTTTTTCTTGTTTTACTGTTTTGTATTTATCAAAAAAAATTTCATGACATTTTTTTAAAATCTTGTGGGGTAAAGTTGAAATTAAATAAAGGGGAATAGTCAAGGGTTTCTAATTTTTAATTGAATAAACTTCACGTTAATCTACCTATGAAATAAAATGACATATGGACAAAGGAGCACATTTGTGAGTAGTTGGTGAGTGCTTATTTCAGTCCTAAGCTAGTTCTCTTTACATATTAGACGACAAACTGAATTGACAACAAACTGAATTGAGTATGGCAGGGATCCTTGTCCCAATGAAATGCGTATCGTTTTCCATGTGGAAACTCCAGGATGCTCTTCTGGGAGGGCAGCCAGAGCCAAGTAAATGGGACCATGGCTTGCTCAGCTATGCAGAATGGGAGGAAGAAAATTGGGAACATTAGGGACCCAGACAGGTATTTCTGCAGCATAACTGTGCTTCCAAGGTAGAAAGTGCTTCTTTGGTTGGTTCCAAGTCCAGGTTGTCAGTGAGCATCTGCAGAACATTTGTGGCGCAGCACGGTAGCACAGTGGTTAGCACAGTTGCTTCACAGCTCCAGGGTTGCTGGTTCGATTCCCGACTTGGGTCACTGCGGAGTCTGCACGTTCTTCCCGTGTTTGCATGGGTTTCCTCCGGGTGCTCCGTTTTCCTCCCACAGTCGAAAGATGTGCAGGTTAGGTGGATTGGCCATGCTAAATTGCCTGTCATGTCCAAAAATGGTTAGGTGGGGTTACGGGGATAGGATGGAGGTGTGGGGATAGTGTGGAGGTATGGGCTTAAGTAGGGTTCTCTTTCCAAAGGCTGATGAAGACTCGATGGGTCGAATGGCCTCCTTCTGCACTGTAAACTCTATGACCATGATTTTAAGGTGGGTGGCGGGGGAGTGAACAGTCATGGGTAATGGTCACATTGGTACCAGTGAAAAAGGGTTTAAATCTTAAAGGTGGAGTTTAGGTAGCTAGAAAAAAGATTAATGAGCAGGACCGTAAGGATTCCTGGTGCCACATGCTGGAAGAATAGATATAAGAAGGGAGCTCAGTGAAATGCATGTCTAGAGGAATGGTGAAGGAGGGTGCCCTTTAAATTGTTGGAGCATTGGAACAGGTTCTGATGGAGGAAGGACCCGGGTTGGTGGGCAGGTTTTGCCTGAACAGAACTAGGACAAATGTCATAGAATCATAGAATTTACAGTGCAAAAGAAGACCATTCCGCCCATCGAATCTGCACCGGCCCTTGGAAAGAGCACCCTACCGAAGCCCACATGTCAACCCTATCACCGTAACCCAGTAACCCCACCTAACCTTTTTTTGGACACTAAGGGCAATTTGGAATGGTCAATCCATCTAATCTGCACATCTTTGGACTTGTGGGGTGTTTTGCTAATGCTATAAGAAGCAATTTAAACTAATTTGGCATGGGGATAGGAATTGGCATGTAGCATGAGAAAGGAGAAATGAGGTGTGCATGTATGAAGATGGTGGCGAGCTGCAGCCATAGATGGGAATATGATGCTGTGGTAATAATGGAGACTGTGTGCAAACAAGGAGAAAACTGACCATAAATATTCCTGGATACAAGGTATTCAAGAAAGAAATGGAAGGAAAGAAAGATGATGGGGAGGCAGAATTGATTGAGTGCTGAGGAAAGATAATGTTGTGTTGGAGTCAAAGACACAATCTATTTGGTTAGAGTTAAGAAGCAATATAGTGCCTTCACTATATTCTTCAGAGCACCAGCTAATGGGAAAGATATAGTTGGGTCTGCAGGCTAACACATCTCTAGGTCTGAATGGACTTTATCCCCAGGTCTTGAAAGAAATGGCTTGGGAAATAGAAATAGTTGATACATTGCTATAATTTCCCCAAATTCCCTAGATATGGGGAAGGTTCCATTAGATTGGAATTTAGCAGATGTAACTCCTTTATTTAAAAAAAAAAGGAAGAAAGACAGAAAGCAGGAAATTACAGGCCAGTTAGTTTCAAATCTGTCATTGGGAAGATGTTAGAAGCCACTATTAAAGATGTCGTAGCAGGGCACTTGGAAAGTTTCAACGTAATCAGGCAGAGTCAGCATGCAGTGTTTGGAAGAATTTTCTTATGAGGATAGGTTGGGACGTACTCAGTGGAGTTTAGACGAATGAGAGGCGGCCTTATTGAGTCTTACAGGATTTTCGGGGTCTTCACAGGTTAGATGTTGAGAGGTTGTTTCCCCGTGTGCGCGAGTCCAGGAAGAGAGGGCATAATCTTAGAGTCAGGGTCACTCATTTAAGACTGAAATGAGAAGGAATTTCTTCTGAGGGTTGCGAATCTGTTGAATTCTTTACCACAGAGGGATGTACAGGCTGGGTCATTAAGTATGTTCAGGGTTGAGATAAACAGATTTTTAATCAGCAAGGGAATCGAGGGTTATGGGGATAAGGCGGGAAAGTGGAGTTGAGGATTATCACATCAGATTAGTCATGATCTTATTGAATGGCAAAGCAGACTTGATAGGCTGTATAGACTTCTGCTCCTTCTTATGAGTCCCGTGCGCTGTGGAAAAAGAGGAACCGGTGGATGTACTGTTCTTAGATTTCCAGAAGCTATTTCATAAAATGCCACATCAAAGATTATTGTGGAAAATAAAAAGTCATGGTTCAGAGGGTAACATTGGCATGGATTGAAGATTGGCTGCCCCCTAGAAACAGCAGTAGGCATAAATGGGTCTTTTTCAGATTGGCAGGGTGTAACAAGTGGTGTGCCCCAGGGATCAGTGTTGGGGCCTCAATATTTCATAATCTGTATAAATGACTTGGGTGAAGGGACTGAAGGTATAGTTGCTAAATTTGCTGACTACACAAAGGTAGGTAGGAAAGTATATTATGAAGAGGAAGTAAGGAGGCTACAAAGGGACAATAGAGCAAGAGGGCGGTCAAAGATCTGGCATATGAAGAATAATGGTGGCAAATGCGAAATTGTCCATTTTGACAGGAAGAATATAAAATCTTATCATCTAGATGGTGAGAGACTGTAGAGGGATCTGGGGTGTCCTAATGCATGAATCACGAAAGGCTAGTATACAGGACAGCAAGTAATTAGGAAAGCTAAGAGAATATTGTTGTTTATTGTGAGGTGATTGATTATAAAAGTAGGGGGGGGGGATTATGCTTCAGTTATGCAGGCCATTGGTGGGAGCACACAGAATTCCTACAGTGCAGAAGGAGGCCATTCGGCCCATTGAGTCTGCACCGATCCTCTGACAGAGCACCCTAGCTAGGCCCACTTCCCCACCCACTCGCCGCAACCCCACCTAATCTGCACATAGAGGAGACCTAAGAGTCAATTTAGCATGGCCAACCCACCTAACCTGCACATCTTTGGATGGTGGAAGGAAACCAGAGCACCCAGAAGAAAACCATGCAGCCATGGGAAGAAAGTCCAAACTGGAATCGAACCCAGGACCCTGGCGCTGTGAGGCAGCACCCTGACAGCCCATCTGAATGAATATGTGCAATATTGGTCTCCTTATTTAAGGAAAGATATAAATGTGTTAGAAGCAGACCAATACCATGAATGGGCGGGTTGTCTTATGAGGAACGGTTGGACAGGTTAGGTTTCTATCCACTAGAATTTAGATGGGTAGGAGGTGATTTAATTGAAACCTTACTTATGTAGAGAGACTTGGTGCTCTTCTCCCCCCGCTCAATACCACTCCATTCCCTAGAGGACTGGAGGGCCATCACCAATGGCTCAATTTCAAGGGCAAAGAACAAAGGAGAGAGCGGGCATCCCTGTCTCATCCCACATTGCAAGGTGAAGTACTTAGTTAGAACATAGAACATACAGTGCAGAAGGAGGCCATTCGGCCCATCGAGTCTGCACAGACCCACTTAAGCCCTTACTTCCACACTATTCCCTTAATCCAATAACCGCTCCTAACCTTTTTGGTTACTAAGGGCAATTTTATCATGGCCAATCCACCTAACCTGCATGTCTTTGGACTGTGAGAGGAAACCGGAGCAACTGGAGGAAACCCACGCAGGCACGGGGAGAACGTGCAGACTCTGCACAGACAGTGACCCAGCGGGGTATCGAACCCGGGACCCTGGCGCTGTGAAGCCACAGTGCTATCCACTTGTGCTACGAGTTGACCCCATTAGTCAAAATGCTTGCCTTTGGGGCTTTGTACAATAATCTGACCCTGTCTACAAACCCCTGTCCGAACCCAAACTGTTCCAATATGTCAAACAAGTACACCCATTCTACTTGGTCGAACACCTTCTCACCATCCATTGATACTACAATTTCCATCCCCATCCCTCCTGCGGACATCATAACTGCATCCAATAGCCTCCATATACTTGTCGCTAGTAGCCTACCTTTAACGAACCCGGCCTGGTCCTTGTCCGGCCGCACCCGGCAAACACCCCTCAATTCGTGTGGCCAAGATCTTTGCCAGGAGTTACGCGTCCACATTCGGGAGTGAGATCGGACGGTAAGATCCACATTGTTTCGGATCCTTGTCCTTTTTTAGGATAAGTGAGATGGATGATTATGACAGCATGGAAGGGAGCATGCCCTTCCCCTGTGCTTCGTTGTACATCCGCACCAGCAAAGGACTCAGCAACATGCCAAAACACTTGTGGAATTCATCTGGGGCTTTCCTGGACTGCAACGACCCCACACATTCCACCGCCTCCTGTAGACCTATTGGGGCCTCTAACCCTGTGCTCTTGCCTGATCCACCCTCCGAAACACTAATCCATCCAAAAACTGCAGTTTCACCTCGTCGTCTCAAAAATTCTCTTGACCCCTTCCGGGTCTGTTACCTCCTTGCCCGTCTCATCCCTCAGCCTACCTATCTCCCTTGCCTCCCTTGCTCCCTTGTGAGCAAGAATCCGACTGGCCTTCTCCCCATCCTCATCTACCAACCCTCTAGATTTACGTAGTTGTCTCGCCACCTATCGGAAGAAACCAGATTAAACTTCATCTGGAGCCTTTGTCGCTCCTTTGGTAGTGCCTACTCAGGCGATTCTAGGTATTTACAGTCAACTGCCAAAATTGCCTCCACCAACCTTGACTGCTCTGCTCGCTCCACTCTCACCTCAACCTGTGCGCTGGATTGAGATGAACTCTCCCCTAATCACAGCATTCAGTGCCTCCCACACCATCCTGGCAGAAACCTCCCCTGTGTTATTCTGGTTCACATAATTGCGAATAGCCCCCTCTATCCTTTCACAAATCTCTTTATCTGCAAGGAGACCTATGTCCATCTTCCACTGGCATCTTTAGGGCGGCACCCTTTCAGCCCGTAGGCCCATCCACTATGGAGCGTCATCAGACACCACGATTGCTGAGTACTCCGTCCCAGCCACTCGTGCCATCAATATCTTATTCAAAACAAAAATGCCTATCTGGAAATAGCCCTTATGGACATGGGAGAAAAGGAAAACTCCCTCGTCCTAATTTTCTCAGAAACGCCACGGTTCCATGCACCCCATAAACTGCGTAAACATCGACAGCTCCCCAGCCTTCGCCGATATCTTCCCAGATCTAGATTACAAACGGTCCAGCTCCGGGTCCAGAACTGTGTTACAGTCACCTCCGAGGATCAATCTGTGAGTATCCACATCGTGGATCAATGCCAGAACCCACCTCATGAAATCCACATCATCCCAGTTTGGGGCCTAAATCTTGGGGTGCTCTCCAACCACCCGCTCACCAATACAAATCAACCACCCGGATCAGCCACGATCTTTTTCATTGTGAAAGCCTTTTTCTTGCTGATTAGCAAAGCAACCCCTCTCGTCTTCATGTTAAGCCTCAAATGGTAGACCTGACCGACCCACCCCTTTCTTAGTCTTGACCTTCCGCAACTTTCAAGTCAGTTTCTTGTAGAAACGTCAAGTCCGCCCCAGAGTCTTCAAATGCGTGAATACTCGCGACCCCTTGACAGGTCCATTTAGTCCCCGGACATTCCAAGTCACCAGTCGAGTAAGGGGACACCTACCCCCTGCTACCCCTTTGAATCAACCATATTTCAGTTTAAGCCAATTACCCCAGGTTGTCGTATCGCACCTCTTGAGGCCTCCATAAACTGTCCATCGCCATCGACTCCTATAACTCTGCGTCTGAACAGTACTTTCAAAGTCAACTCTCCCGCATGTCCTCCTCTCTCCATCTTGTCCCCCACATCTTTTGCGTTTACTGTCTTTCCCGCCAGTATGGTGGCCCGCACACGGGGCCCACAGTCTCCCTGGGCCTGTCACATCACTCCCACACCCTACCCATCATTACCACCCTTCACATCTCCCCTGGGCCAGATCCTGAGAGGTTTTCCAGCTCTGCTTTTTAAATTGTGCCGCTAAAAGGTCCACCAGCTGCTCTGTGGACCATTGGACTGGAAGCGCCGACTCCAAACCCGCCGCCATCGTGCCTTCGACCTCGCTCTCCAGGGCCTCACGGTCTGCCTGCAGCTCCTTCTTTTTGCCGTTATTCTTGGATGTGAGAGTGCTGGACATCATTCAGGGTAGTGCCGCTAACTTAGTTGGGTATTTGGGGAAAAAAACTTCCAACTACGTTCGCCCATCCAATCAAGGTTACCGTGACAAAAAGAACTGCACTGAGTGAGAGCCATCAAGTTTGCGACAGTCTACCACACGCTCACCGGAAGTCCCGACTTAATTTTTTATCTTAAAACCTCAGGCAACCTATCCTAAGGACATTAATATCCATGGACTTGAAAAAAATCACACCTGTTCAGTAAATAAAAATATAATCTTGTGTGTGAAAGGTTCAGTGGCATGTACGCCCTGCTTAGTTGTATTTTTATCAATAAATGGTAATACAATTTTCTATAGCTTTTAAATATTGCTGTTTAAAGTGAGTGCCGTAATTATGAATATTTGTTTACGGGCTAGCCAACTGACATGTGTTAAGTGCTGTTTCATTATCTTAAACTCTATTTTTAAGGATATTACTTAACTCCCTCAAAGGTGAGCATATTTAGGATTGCTTGTGCTTTGACTGTCTACCTATTTGCTAAATAGTATCTGTTGCAGTAGCATAAAAAAATACTGTCACTTTGGGTTTAGAAATGGGTACGAGTTGCTTTTTTTTTAACAAACAATTTTATTGAGGTAGATTTTGGCATTGGAAGCAGGTACAGACATCAACAGAAGGAAAGCAAAAAAGGCAAAAATGTGCAAACATCCACGTACATTCAGTACTTCAATCGTAACATACTGCACAAGCCCGCTCCCCTCCCACCGGCACTACCCGCCAATTAATCCCTCCTACTCTACTCTTAAACCCCCCCCCCACCCATGCCAATAATATCCGTCGCCGGGCTATCAGGGAAGCAAAGGCCAAAACATCGGCCTCTTTTTCACCCTGGACTCCCGGGTCTTCCGAAACCCCAAAAATTGCCACCCCTGGACCCATCGCCACCCGTTTTTAGCACCCGGGACATGATCCCCGCAAATCCCTCCCAGTACTCCCTAAGCATCGGGCATGCCCAAAACATGTGTACGTGGTTCGCTGGTCCTCCTGCGCACCTAGCGCATTTGTCCTCTACCCCAAAGAATTTGCTCATCCGAGCCACCGTCATGTGGGCCCGGTGAACGACCTTAAATTGAATCAGGCCGAGCCTGGCACATGTTGCGGTCGAATTCACCCTACTCAGGGCTTCTGCCCACATCCCGTCCTCCATTTCCCCGCCTAGCTCCTCCTCCCATTTGAGTTTCAGTTCCTCCGTCTGGGACCCCGGAGACTATTCTGGGTATGAGTTGCTTTTGCTTGTACTCTCAAAGAAGCTGTTGGTCATCTTATTCTGGGTGTTTTAACAAACATTTTAAAAGGAGTGGCATTTTTCTGGTTGTCAGTAATTGCATTATATCAGTTTCTGATCACTAATTTATCGCAATTATGAAACATGAAACTTAACTTTCAACAGTGGTGGTTCTTTTTAATGTAATGCAAGGTTTATTGTTACTGTAACAAAAACTGTTTACTAATATAAGAAATGATTTGTGTTTATATATTGCTTTTTAAGTCCCATGCTATCGCAGAAGCACTTTCCAACAAATTTATTACTTAGAATATAGCAATTTTTCTTCTATAGGGGAAGGAGTGAGCCTAGGTGGGGTGCTCTTTCAAAAGGTCGGTGCAGACTCGATGGGCCAAATGGCCTCCTTCTGCGCTGTATGATTTCTATGATTCTATAGGCAAATGCGGCAGCCAATTTGTATTCAGAGGTCCCACAAATAGCACATGAAATGCGATTATATAAATTGTTTCGATTAAGTTATTTGAAAGATAAAAAGTGTTCGGCCACCGAGAGAACATCCCTGCTTTGCTTTGAATAAGATTAGGATCCTTTGTATCCAGCTGAACAAGGCTCAATATCTTATCAGACAATATAACACTCCCTCAACAGCACTTAAATGTCTGTTTATATGCTCAAGATCAATAACTTTCTAAATCATCAGCAACAGTACTGCTATTGACACTTAAGCCAATTCACACTTAAGAAGAGATCAACAGAATTGCATTCAATTCGGTGCTGCTTAGCTTTCTTGACTGCTGCCCTACATTTTTATTCATTATGGGGATGTGGGCATCGTTGGCTGGGCCAGCATTTATTGCCCATTCCTAATTGCCCTTGAACTGAGTGGTTTGCTAGGCTATTTCAGAGGGGGCATTTCAGAATCAACCACACTGCTGTGGGTCTGGATTCACATGTAGGCCAACCCAAGAAAGGGTGGCAAATTTCCTTCCCCAGAGGACAATAGTGAACCAGATGGGTTTTTACTACAATCGACAATGGTTTTATCTTCATCATTAGACTTTTTTAAAAATTGCTGATTTTTATTGAATTCAAATTTCTTCATCTGCCATGGTGGTATTCGAGAACGGATGGCCAGAGCATTTCCCAGGGTCTCTGGATTACTAGACCAGTGACAGTACCACTATGCCAACGCCAACGCCTCCCCTATTATTATGCCTAATTGTAAAGTCGACAGTGTTAATTTACTGTTTAGCACAGTGGGCTAAACAGCTGGCTTGTAATGCAGAACAAGGCTAGCAGCCTGGGTTCAATTCCTGTACCAGCCTCCTCGAACAAGCGCTGGAATGTCGTGACTTGGGGCTTTTCACAGTAACTTCATTGAAGCCTACTTGTGACAATAGGCAATTATTATTATTATTGTATTATTACATAGAAAATAAAAGCAGGAGGAGGCCATTCGGCCCTTTGAGCCTGCTCTGCCATTCATTATGATCATGGCTGATCATCGAGTTCAATACCCTGATCCTGTCCCCCCTCCCCCCCCCAATCAATTGATCCCTTTAGCCTCAAGAGCAAATCTAATTCCTTCTTGAAATCACACAGCGTTTTGGCTACATACTTTTTGTGGTAGTGAATTCCACAGATTCACCACTCTCTGGGTGAAGAAATTTCTCCTCTCCTCAAATTATGACTCCTAGTTCTGGACTCCCCCCACCATCAGGAACATTCTTTCTGAATTTCTGAAATTAGCCAGAACATGACCGGTTGAGTGATGCTGCAAACCACTAGATGTCACTCACAAAACCCCCCATTCGATCCCTCACTGTTGAAATGTGGTTTGAAAGTTGATTTGTGTCGAGAATCTCAATTTACACACTTTTATTGTCAAGCCAGGCTCTCGAACAAATCTCCAGGAAGACTCCACACATTGAACTTTGAGAAAACTCTTCCCAAACTTGAGCTAATCCAAAACTCTTTGATCCAAGCTCTTTGCCACCCAGATGTTACATTTTCATCCAGTTAATAACTTGTGAACTTATATAAATCTGAAAAACTGATCTAAACTGAAAAAATATCAATTGTTGTTAAAATTCTGGTTGGTTTTTTTCCATTTTAATTTTATTTACTTATGATTTAAGTTACTTTTCCAGAAGAAGGTTTGGTTCCAATTTCACCATACTTTTATGCATCTTGTACCAAAATAGTACACTAAATATTTGCAGTAGAAATGTTCAGACTGTTATGTACCAGAAAAAATATTAAGGGTTATCCTTACCCTTCATACATTTATAAACATTATGTTTAAAATCCTTAAGTGGGTCACTGCAGACTCGATGGGCCGAATGGCCTCCTGCACTATATGTTCTATGTTCTTATCCATCAACTATTCGGAACACTAATCATAAACCATCTGTCCCTCGTTCTGTTATACACCATTCCAGTTTCGTGATCTTTCTATTTCTATTTAAAGTTGTAGTTTTATGTCTCGTTTAAATGAAAGGAGGAGAAATATTAAATACATTTACCAAGCCCCTGGTCAGGACAATTTACATTCATGCATTGTAAAAGAATCTAGGATGCACTGTTACATAAATTTAAAAGGTGGAGTGCCAGAAGACATATATTTAAAAAGGAAGCTTGAACATATCCAGGGAGCTTTTGACTTGCCAACTAACATTTGTGGCAAGAAAAATAATGGAATCCCCACTATTGCAGAAAATAGGAAAAACAGCCAGAGGCTGCAAATTTAATAATAGTCAGCGTGGATTTCAAAAGGAAAAGTTTTGCTTGACCAACTTATTCAATTTTTTGAGAAGGTAACAGAGAGTAGAGAAGGGTGCTGTAGTTGATATTATTTACCTGGATTTCCAAAAGACCTTTGATAAGGTGTTGCATAACAGACCAGTAAGTCAGGACCAAGGAACCGAGCAGATAGCTAGCTGGCTTCAAGACAGCGAACAGAGCATAGGGGTGAAGTAGAGAGGCAGAAGGTGTAAAATACAGTCCCACAAAGATCAGTAAAAACGACTAGTGTTTGCAAGTTATATTAACTATTTAGACTTTGGAATAAAATACACAATTTCTGAATTTACAGATGACACCAAATGGGTTGGATGGTGGTGTGGGGAGATAGTATAATGAGGAGAACCGGAATAAATTACAAGAGAACTTTAATAAACATGCAGAATGGGCATACAATTGATAAATTAATTTCAACACATAAGCATTAAGTCTTACATTTTAGTAAGAAAAATTAGGTGGTCATGTATTGGAAAATAAAAATCCAAGTGGGGTGGAGGAGCAAAGGGATCTGGGAGTACAGACACATTACTATAAAATCAGATGTCAGGTTAATAAGGCATTTAAAAAAAGGAAAACTAAGCACTGGGTTTTATTTCTTGAGGAATAGAATTGAACAGGAGCGAGGGTATGCTAAACTTACTTCATATATTGGTTAGACACATCTGTAGTACTGTGCGCAGTTTGGATAGTCATAACAAAAAGGATACAGAGGCACTGCAGCAGGTGTAAAAATAATTGACAAGGATGGTATCAAGTATTGGCTTGCATTTCTGTCAGGAAGTATGAACAGGTTAGGTGGTCTTTCTCTTGAAAAATCAACAGTAAGAAGTCTTACAACACCAGGTTAAAGTCCAACAGGTTTGTTTCAAACACGAGCTTTCGGAGCACGGCTCCTTCTTCAGGATTCACCTGAAGAAGGAGCCGTGCTCCGAAAGCTCGTGTTTGAAACAAACCTGTTGGACTTTAACCTGGTGTTGTAAGACTTCTTACTGTGCTCACCCCAGTCCAACGCCGGCATCTCCACATCTTGAAAAATCAAGACCAAGGGGGTGACCTAATGGAAGCTTAGATACAGTACACACAGAGAACTTGTTTCCATTTGTTAGAAATTAAAATTAGAAGTTAACAATAAAAAAATAATAACCGAGAAATCAAGTGGGAATTCAGAAGAAATATTGTACCCAGAGAGTAGTGAGAAAGTGAAATGCTATCACAGAGAGAAGTTGAGGCAAATAGTGTAGATATGCATTTAAGGGAAGACTGAATGAGCAAATGAAGGAGAATGGAATAGAGGGCTATGTTTTGGATGAAAGAAGGACTGAATGCAGCATAAATGCTGGCATGGATTGGTTGAGTTGAATGGCCGTATTTCTGGCCATATTCTGTTTCATATAGCTTTGTAATTGCAAAATATTTGGAACAAGAGTATGAAAATGAAAGATATCAAGTTGTGTGTAATTACTTCCCTGAATCAAGATTACTTTATTTGCAATGACTCAATTTAGACAATTTAGTGAACTATCCAACTGTTTTGAACTTTTAAACCGTCCACCTGTTGTTTTTATCTCTATTTTCATGACTGCAAATCTGGATTTTTAGTGACGCCAAGTGGTGGATTGCAGACTTACAACATTAGCCAGATCTCCGTTACGTTTCTGTGGCAGAGGCTACAATCATATTGCACTGAGAATTTATTGAAATATCTTTTTATGCATTAAAGTAGAATTTATTAAACAAAACAAATGAAATTAATTTCAAACTATTATTTAGGACATCTCTTGACAGTTACATTCACCTGATGAATGGCCACTTCTGAAAGCAGCTGACAGATTCTTCATGCTTGTGAAGCTGTACTTTAAAATAAGTTATTTTTGGAAAAGAAGAGAATGAAGGAAGAAATTACATTAAATCTCATATTTTTTGTCTTCCAGTGTTGTGTGCAAAAAATCTGGCTAAGAAGGATTTCTTTAGTAAGTATTACACTGTTGTTTCTGTGATTGTGCTTCTGAAATGTAAAGGGTTGATTCTTGAAACATGTAAAATTGGAGTTGCATATCGCTACATATCCAGAAATAATTGCAGAAAGGAAGTGGAAAACTAACCCCGCTGGATTCAATATTGTCAGCTGTTGCTCTTTGCAGCCATTAATTGTTGCCTCTGAGGTTAGCTCATGCTCCAAAGGTGGGATGTTCCTAAAGATCATCAAAGAACTACATCTTTGATAAGGAGAGTTTTCATTTTCTGTTCGGAGAGACAAGATAAAGGAGGATTGGAATATTTCAGGTGGAGGTGTTCCCTTTTTTGCAATCAAATCTGCAGTATGCGCGGCCAGAGTTAGCTGGTAAAGTCAGCATTGTCTCCCAAGTCCACGGGTTGTGGGAGCAGATGAGGGAGAAAGTCTACGGCATGAAGAAACATGCCAAGGTAAGATTGCGTACAGGTTGACAACTCAACTTGAGTCTTTGTCCATTCTATGCATGACAAAGGCACCAAATCCCAACATGGTGCAGCACCCGCAGTAACTATGGGAAGCACTAGCATAATCTCTTGTATCTTGCATACCAATAGCACCATTGTTGTGATATGAGCATATGAAGAAGGAGCAGGAGTAGGCCATTGGGCACCACAAACCTGCTCCATTTGATAAGACGCTTCAATCTCAACAGGCCTGGCATGGAAAAAGGCTTGCAATAGAACACTCAAACTGTTGTAGGTTGTGCCCAGAAGTCAAAATGTCACCTGCAATCATCCATTCACATTAGGTGGAATGAATGCTGGTCACTGGCACACCACTCAGGTCAAACCATGTGCTGAAAGCTTACATTTTTGTCTGCTTTTAAAGGTGGAGGCTGCACACAATGATCATGTGAGAAAGCACAATGGTGGTGACCCTAGCAATTGCAGCATCTGACCTATTAATGCAGATCAGGACATCATTATGGTGGAGGCCCTTAAGAGTATGGCGAGGTGGCTTTTGTGACAGGCCAATGAGACGAGTATTCTCTAACCTTTTCTACTTGCATACCATTCAAATTCATTCACCCAATGACATGTCCAGGAGCAGCATGGCAACTCACTATTTTGCCTTTTCTACGTGTGCAGGGACCGTTGTAAATTGTGCCATTCTAACCGCTCTTTTCTCTTTATATAGAGCTTCCCAATTACTGTGCCTGCCACAAAGGACAAGCAGGAAGCCAACTCTTCACTTGATCAATCGTCAAGCACTTCTGACCACACAAGCACCAGCTCAGATATACACACCATAGGATAATCAGGAAGAGCGAGTTAATGTAATACAGGGGCAATAACAGGAAAAAAAGGCTAGGGTTAGATATTGTGTACTGCAAGGCCCATAGATCTGTACCTGACTGAGGCTATGTAGAGGAGACCTCAATAATAGAAGAAGCACTTCATGTAGTTCTTTGAAAACATTTCAGGTTCTTGCATGGTACGTCTGAAAGTTGCCATAAGTTCAGTTCTGAAATAGCAAATGCAAAAATATAGCAAACTTGCAATCCACCATGGCAACTTTATTTGCAGAGGGATAGTTGTTCAAAACACAGATGTCATTTTCCTTGGTAAAGATGTTACCGTGGCTATTGAGATCCTGGGTTCAAATTTACCAGGAGGGTTCAGTTCTAGGTTGTAGAGGCTAAAGAAGTGGCTTGAGAGTACCTTGTGGTATTGGACTTGACAGTGTAGTCCAATATTTCCGCACATATACAATTTAGTGATTTGCGAAGGAAACCCAGCAACTGGAATACATTCAGGAACACACTTGGTTATCTTTCAAGGTTATGCCAGATCCACCTATTTCAGCTATAAGTTGACAGGTGACTGACAAAAGCTGGAAATAGTTGAAGGGGCATCTGAAGACCAAATATAAAGAAGTTCAGTGCCATAGTTGTTGACTTGAGCGCTTTCCAATCATGAGCAACAGGCTAATATTACAGTTACTCATCCCACTGAAATAGCACTTAGAAAGAGAAAGAGAAAAATATTAGATAAGAATTGATATACTGCATTAAGCACTGGCAAGGCAAAAAGTGAAGCACTTATATAATAAATACAGGTGGAGAAATTGACTGCTTGTCAGTGTATTGTGCAGATTCGTTGTCAAAAGGAATGTGTTAATGCTGTTAGTATAAAGATACAGATGGCAAAGCATGTTGTTCATAGTGCCAGTATATCCTGAGGACAATACAGCTCCTCTTGCAGCACCACTTTTACAGTCTTCCTGAGTACCCACCAGTTACCCCCATTTCTATTTTTTTCTTTTGTTCTTGCTCCTCTTCCTCAAGCTAACCTTCTTTGCCCCCTTGTCCTAAGTCAAACATTAATCTAGGGATCCCACTTGCAGAAAATTCCTGACTTTAGCACTTTGCTTATGAAAGCACTCCTCCTCTGATCACTCTGGACTTCACACTCAAGTAACTGGCATTAATTAGTGACAGCCACCTCAGTGAAATGTAGACAATATAGCAAGATCTTGCTAGGTATAGTCATGCCTGGGTTGAAGATTGCGCTGAGCTCAGGTGGGTGCCAAATTGGTGCATGCAGTTGCCTTTGTTCCCTTTGCCTGAACAAGTCTAAATAGTAGAGTAAGGAAATTAAGAATTGCTGTTTTTATCTGGTAAGGCTAAAGTACTAAAGAACAGTAAATGTGATATTTGTAATGGGACTAATTTACACAGGCCTGATTGTAATTGGGAACTTCACTGAGGCATGTACTTGCTTGGGAATGTCCCAAAATGATTGTGTGGGAAGGGAACTTTGGACTGGTGAACGTGATGCCTCTTGAATCCAACACCTGTGTTAATTTATTCAACTCAGCAAGGTGTCCTTGCAAAATGCTCGGTGAATGCCATCATGGAATCATCATTACATCTCTGTTGGTATTCAGAAACCTAACTCACTTAAAGAGTAATGAAAATTAAATTTAAAACCTCTGGGAGCAATAAGGGTCACTCTTTCAATGTACAATGAAAAATTGTAATGATGTTTATGCACCTATGCCATGAGCAATATTTGCATTTGTAATTTTAATTGAGAGCTATTAGAAACTGAAATTGAATGAACAGTTTATATGATTATGTTTAATGAAGACTTTAGATTTCTTTTATATATTTTTGGTCAGGAATGAAGTTGCCAACTATTTAAAATGTTGTTACGTTATCATCAGTTTAGATGCTTTTAAATAATACTGTTTTCGCATTGCACAGGATTACCCGACCCGTTTGCCAAATTATTGTAGATGGCTCTGGATCAGTGTCACTCGACAGATACGGTGAAAACACACTTGATCCCAAAATGGAACCAACACTATGACTTGTGAGTACAGTTAATCTGCAGTGAAACATTTTATTTTTTGAGTGTCTTGTAATTTCGGGTCCCCTTATGCCTTTCAATTACCTTTTTAATAGTGTAATTTAGTTATTTTAAAATCACAAACATTATATAAATAGTGCAGGAATCTTTAAAAAATGTTTGAATCAGAAGGGATTGTTATCTTTTATGCAAAATGGTAAATTACTAATTTATGAAAAAAGTACCAAATACAGAATTTAACGGTTGTCAGTGATGCACTAGTATTTCAATAGGGACCAATGGAAAGTAGCTGTAATTAGTAGTAGGACATAATCTGGGGCCACATTTTATCTATTTTAATTCTATTATTTTTAATTGGGTATTTTCAGAATATAGGATATGGTTGCTTTGTAGGAATAAAATAACCAAGCCAGAAGGACTCTGCTGCTCCATCCTCCTCCATCATATAATTGTTAAAGATCATGAGTTTATGCTTCCTCGTATAACATTTATTTTACCTTGTGTTGCACGAAAGTTTCTCAAAAACAACAGCTTATGTTATAGTTATTTTAAAACAATGGGATGCCAAGACCCTTCACCAGAGTATTAGAAAACAAAATATGACACTGAGCAACATAAGGAGATTTTAGATCAAATTGACCAGAACCTTGGTCAGGAGGTTAGTTTTAAGGAGTGTCTTAAAGCAGTAAAGTGTGTCAAATAGGTGTAAAATGCCTGCGTTATGCAATGCACACTCATTCATGAAGACACTAGAGATTGATTTTCCAGCGCAACCGATTGCCCGATTATTTATTTGTGTTCTCTCAACCAGTTAATAAAATCTGTATTCTGGTTAATGGAATTGAAAGAATTGAGAAATTAAATTTGTATTGAATCCATACTAGATAAAATTCAATGCCTCAAACTACTTTTGGCTAATAATTCTAACAATTTGTAAAAATGTTGAGGGTCTAATTCGATATTATGGCATCAGGACACGTTAAGTTAATTTTAGATTTTTACATACTTCTGATTGTAGAATATGTGATATTGCTATTGCTGAATAAAAATTGGGAGAAAAGAAAGTATGTTGCTTTAAGACCATATGTCATCATTGAAGATGATTAGCATTCTCAATGTAGAATAATTAGCTGTGAATCAATGACTGATCCACATTCCTAAAATATTTTCACCAATGCACTGATCATTAATGCTTTCTAAACTCAGTGACAAGATGTAGATTCACTTTCCGTCTCTGTGTTCACCTAGTACTTTTTCATCATTGGATATTTGTCTTAATTATTTCAGTCACCATGGCCAAATATTGAACCATTCCTGAAGCTTGCTACCAGATGATGGGAGTGATCTGACTGTGACTTGGTGTTGTCAGTATCAGTCCTTTGCATTAAAATGGTTGATGATGGCTTCAAGTTTTGTTATGGTGCAGCTCGAAGCGAATGTAAATTTCACAGAAAAGTAGGCACTTTCAGTGTTGTGAATATAGCTTGTTTGTGATTGAAGAGGGTATGTTTATATTCAACGAGACTGTCTTGTGTGTGGTAGAGTCATCAAATGATTGTAACACAGGAGGCCATTCAGTCCATCACCCCCGTGTCAGCTCTTGAAAGAGCTATCCAATTGATTCCACCTCTCTTTTCTTTCTCCATAACCCTGTATTTATAACCATATCCCTACTTATTTAATTTTCTTTTGAAAGTTACAATTGAATTTGTTACTACTGATCTTTCAGGTAGTGCATTCAAAACCTGCTGCAATAAGTTTTCTTTTTTCTTATGTCACCTTGACATTTTGCCCATTATCTAAAATCTGTATCCTCTGGTTACTCACCTTCTGCCACTGGAAGCAGTTTTCTGCTTATTATTCTGTCAAAGGTTTTCATAATTTTGAATAGCACTCTTAAATCTTCTCTTGACCATCTCTGCTTTAATGAGAACATTGTCAGTTTTTTCTAGTTCCTCCACATAACTCAAGTCTTTCATCTGTGGTACCATTCTAGTAAATTAACATTTTACATCCTTTCTAAAGTGTGGTTTCCTAGAATTAACCACAATACTCTAGCTATCCAGTGTTTTATTATGCAACTTTTTTTGGTTTTGTAGTATATGCCTCTTATTTAAAAGCCTTTACACTGGTCTGCCACCTTCAGACACTTGTACACAGTCTTTGACATTGTACATGACCTAATGTTTTATTCTTCCTTCCAAAATGAATTTGTTTACACTTGTGTTAAAATCACCTGCAATATGTCTGCCCATTTCACTAGTCTGTTGATGTCCTCCCCCGATGTCTGTTCCTATTTTCATTAGCGTTTGTTTCCATATTTGTTCCATCTGCGTGCATCCAAAATTATGGTCTGTATGTCCAAGTCACCCCTACTTTCTGCTTTCTGTCCCTTAGACAATTTTCCATGCAGTTAGTGTCCCCTTTAATCCCATGAATTTAATTTAGCCAGCAAGTCTGTTTTTCAAATGCCTGTTGAAAGAACATGTAGACCTCACCAACCCTTTGTTTTTTTTCATCAAAAACTGAATTAAGTTGGTTCAAACAAATTAATCAGATCCATGTGGGTTTCATTTATTAATCATATTTTTCAACTACCAATTAATTTCATTCTGGATTGTTGTTTTGTGAAAGTTTCCCCATCATGAATATTAAGCTGACTGGTCTGTAATTCCCAGGCTTATCTTCCCCTATTTTGCATATTGGTGTAACATTTGCAATTTTCCATTCCTCTGGCACCACTCTCATTTCTGAGGACAATTAGAAGATTGTTGCCAGAACCTCTCAGTTGACGCCTTAACTTCCATCAGCAACCTAGGATACATATTCATTTGAATTCAGTGACTTCCTACTTTGAGCGCTACCAACCTTTAAGGACCTCCTCTGTAGCTAATTTTATCCTCTCTTACTGCTATGTTGGCATCATACCCTTTCTTGTGAATGTAAATGCAAAATACTTATTAATACCTCTAACTTTACAAGAAGATCCCCTTTTTGCTCCCTGGCCCGTCCCATCCTTCCTCTGTCTATACTTGTAAAGTTATGTTTATTTTAAAAATGCTGGTTCCTTTTATGTCAGCCCACATCTATTAATATATGCTTTTTTTGTCCCTCTTGCTTCCTTCGTCAATTCCCCTGACACTTTCATATTAAATTATGAATGTGACATTTATTTTTGAACTTTTTTCTGTTTCATTTTAATCTTCATTCCCCCTTCTGGCAATATGTCTAACATTTACCCAAACACCCACCTTTTTGAAGGCTTTCCATTGTACATTTACTTTTTTTAATCAGCCAAGCTTTGATTTCATTGCACTTTGGGCAAATCAACTCACTGAAATTAGTCCTCCTTCAATGGAGTGTTTTTATATTTGATTTATCTTTGTCGATTTCCATGACAACTCCTAACCTAATGCTATTGTAATCACTATTTCCTAAATAGTCTCCACTGAAACATGCTTCACTTGTCCTACTTAATTACCCCAAACTAGGTCTAGCACTGTTTCCTTTCTCATTGGGCTGGAGACATACTGATCAAGAAAATTCTCTTGGATGCATTTCAAAAATGTGCTTGTCCCTTTACATTTATTATCCCAGTCTATATTCAGATAACTTAAATTCCCTTTATCTAATAATCCTACAGCCAACAAATCAGGCAAAAACTTTACATTCCTGCCACATCCAGCCATGAATGTTGGTGGCCAAGTAAACACCCAACCAGAGAAAAAGGCTCACAAACATACACATCTTCAATGATGGGAGATCCCAGCACATCCATGCAAAAGATGCACTCGGAACCATCTTCAGCCGGAAATGCTGAGCGGCGGATCCATTTCAACCTCCTCCTGAGGTTCCTAGCATCACAGATGCTAGTCTTCAGCAAGTTTGATTCTCTCTGTGAAATCGAGAAATGGGTCTTTGTACTGGATGCAGCAAAGGATATGGACCCTGACATCAGCACAACTATAGTACTGAAGACTTGTGCTCCAGATATCCTTAGCTAAGATGTCCAGTATAGCTACAACACTGGCATCTACCAACAATGTAGAAAATTGTACAGTTATGTCCTGACTACAAAAATTAGGACAAGTTCAATCTGGCCAAATAGCACCTCATCAGACTACTCTTGATCATCAGCAAAGTGATGGAAGATGTCAACTGTGATATCACGTGCCACATACTCAACATTAACTTGCTTACCGACGCTCAGTTTGAGTTCTGCAGGGCCACACATGGCTGCAGACCTCATAATAACCTTGGTCTGAATATGGACAAAAGCTGAGAATTCCAGAGGTGAACTGAGTGCAACTGCCCTTGACATCAAGGCAGCACTTGACCTGAGTGTGGTATCAAGGAGTTCTAGCAAAATTGAGGTCTGTGGGAATCGGAGATAATTTCTCCACTGGTTGAAGTGATGCCCGAGCACAAAGGAAGTTGGTTATGGTTGTTGGAACTCAATTATTTCAAGCCCCAGGACATGGGTGCAGGAGTTCTTCAGGATAGTGTATCAGGCCCAACCATCGTCAGCTACTTCATAAATGAAATTATGTCCAGTATAAGGTTAGTATTGGTGATATTCGCTGACGATTGCAAAGTGCCTTGCAACTCGTCCAAACTGAAGAAGTCTTTTCCTGCATGCAGCAAGACTTGGGGCACAATCAGGCTTTGGTTGCTAGGTGGCAAGTAATATTCGCATCAGACAGGTGCGAGCAATAGGCATCTCTAACAAGAGAGCATCTAACATCTCCCTAGAAATGCAATGGCACTGAATCCCCCATCAGCAAGAGCTTGCGATGTCACCATTGACCAGAATCTTAACTGGACCAGCCATATAAAAACAGTGCCAAAAGAGCAGGTCAGAGGCTTGGAATTCTGCCGTGAGTAACTCACCCCCTGACATCCCAAAGCCTGCCTACCATCTTTAAGGCACATTCGGGAATGTGTTGGAAAACACCCCACTTTAATGTAACTCTGACATTACTCAAGGAGGCCAACAACCTGCAGAGCAAAGCAGCCTACTTGATTGACACCCCATCCACCACCCGTAAACATTTACTCCTGCAACCACTGGTACACAGTATCAGCAATGTGTACCATGTACAAGACGACTGTAATAGTTTGCCAAGGCTCCTTCGACAACAGCTTCAAAATCTACGACTTCCACCACATAGAAGATCAAGAGCACCCAGATGCATGGGAATGCCACCACCTGCAGGTTTCTCCTCCAAGACACACATCATCCTGATTTGAAACTGTATCACCATTCTTTCGCTGTTGCTGGGTCAAATCCTGGAACTCCCTTCCTACCAACACTGTGAATGTACCAACACCAAGTGGACTTCAGCGGTTCAAGCAGATGGCTCGCCTGCCACCTCAAGAGCAATTGAGGATAGGCAACCAAATGCTGACCTTGCCAGCGATGCTCATGCCCAATGGACAAATAAAAATAACTAATCTGGAGTTCTTCCATATTTCTGCAATTTATCTACAAATATTCTTCTTTCCCTCCTTCCCGCTATTGATGGCCCATAATATACACTCAGCATTGTAACAGCTCCTCAATTACTTAATTCTAACCAATTCTATCTTTGATGCACTTGAGGATTCATTCTACTGCTTTAACAGTATAGGGGTGGCACAGTGGCTAGCTCTGCTGCCTCACAGCTCCAGGGTCCCATGTTCAATTCCGGCCTCGGGTGACTGTGTGGAGTTTGCACTTTCTCCCCGTTTCTGCGGGGATTTCCTCCGGGTGCTCGGATTTCCTCCCACAGTCCAAAGATGTGCAGGTTAGGTGGATTGGCTATGCTAAATTGCCCCTTAGGTGGGGTTGCAGGAATGTGGTGGAGGTGTGGGCTGAAGTAGGGTGCTCTTTCCAAGGGCCGGGCAGACTTGATGGGCCGAAAGGCCGCCTGCACTGTAAATTCAATGATTCTGTTTGATCAATCCTCCCATCCTTTTTTTTCCTTCTATATCTTTCATGAATACTTTGTAGCCCAGAAGATTAAGTGCCATTTTCCCCTTGATTAAGTCGCTTTATAGCCACTCTATCATAATCCCCATGACCACTTGAGTTTGCAGCTCACAAACCTTATTTTACCACACTCCAATGTATTTACACACAAGCACTCCAAATCTACTCCAGTGTATCTCGCATTTTCCCAGTCAGATCATCCTGTTTTTAAACTATTTTTTCTTTCAAATGCTGCCTGTTTCTATCAGTTCTGCTTTACCCTGGTGCTCATTCCAAAGCCAAATAGTTTAAATTCTCCCCCCCATGGCACTAGTTAATATGTAATAAGTCTGTCAAATGGGGGAAGCATTGTTGGAGACCTTTGGGTTGTTTCAGCATCTTGAGTTGTTTGTGGTGATGCTTTTGTTTTCATACTCATAACTTCTTCCTTTTCAGGTACATTGGAAAAGCAGACTCAATTACTATAAGCATATGGAATCACAAGAAAATACATAAGAAACAGGGAGCTGGCTTCCTGGGCTGTGTTCGGCTGCTATCAAATGCCATCAGTAGGCTAAAGGACACTGGCTGTATGTAGTATGACTCTTGATAATTATTTTTGGCAGTAGAACTAATGTATAAGCAAGGATTAACTAACTAATTATTTGAGTTTAATTTTCAAGCTTTTCTGGCACTCTTAATAGCCTGGTTACTGATGGGATGAACTTCAACTGATCCTCGGTAATATGTTAGCTTGGGACCTTTGTTATTGTGGAGTATTCCGATGGTGGAGAGAATAGAAAAATGGTTACTATATCTCCTTACAAAAAGCATGTCAACAATTGGAAAGTGGCATTGGACTGTTCATTTTCTCCTTTGCTTTGTGTAGGTGACCCAAGTTGTGTTGGACTTTCTTAGGAAGAGAAAGCTACGTCTGTTTAAAAACAGATTTCGCATTAATATGGTATCTTTAATGACCTCAGAATTTTTGAAAGCACTGCACAGCCAATTAAGTGCTTTTTTTGACAATGGTCACTAGTAATCTGGGTAAAGTGGTAGACAGTTTGTAAACGGAATATCCCACAAACGACAATAGATAAATTAATAAATCATCTATTTTGGCAATGATTGAGATGTAAATGTTGGCCAGGGAACCAGGTGAACACCTGTTTTTTTGAAAAGTGCCATGGAATGTTTTACAACCACCTGAGGGGTAGGAACAGCACGTGTTGAACACTGCACTGAAGTGTCAGCATAGATTATTTGGGCAAGTGAGACTTGACCGGATGGCCTTCTCTTTCTGAGAAATTGAGCCATGACTCTTTAAAGCGGCACAACTTTTTTATACCTACCTGTTCGTAGAATTTGGATGTCACTCGCCGGGTGCATTCATGGCTTATCCCTAGTTGTCTTAAGAAAATGATGGCCAATTCTTTGACCCATTTGGAGGATTTGTGCTGAGAGGTAAGGAATTCCTAGAAATTGACCCACTGATGATGGTGTGTCAAAGTCAGGATAGTGTGTGACTTGGAGGGAAATTTAGAGGTGATTTTCTTCTAGATGTTCAAAGAGACACTAAATTTATCCACAGAAATGAACCATCTGGCGCATCTTGTTTGTGCCAGCCAAAAAGAGCAATCCAGCCTGATTTCACTTTCTAACTCATGGTCAATAACCTTGTACGTTAAACACTTCAAGGACATATCCAGTGTTTTTTATTAAATGCAGTTACGTTTTATGCCTCTACCACCATTTCAGACAGTGAGTTCCAGACTCACTGGATGCATGTGATGATAAAAGTCTCCTCAATGCCCCCCTATTCCTTCTAACAATTACTTTAAATCTCTACCCCTGTTCTTTGGCTTCACTGCTAAAGGAAATAGGTCCTTCCTATCATCTACCTCGTCCCCTCCTAATTTCTCAGTATCTCTCCTCTGCTTCTCCTGTTAGAAAGGAAATATCTCCAGCCTATCCAATCTTTCCTCTAAGCTAAAATTCTCCAGTCTTGACAACATTCTTGTTAATCTCCTCTGTATCCTTTCTATGCAATCACATTCTTCTTGTAATATAGTGATCAGAACTGTAAGTGGCACTTTAGCTGTGGCCTAACTAGTGTATTATACAATTGTAACATAACCTTCCTACTCTTATATTCTATACATTGGTTAATAAAAGGAAGTAATTCCTCTGCCACCTTAACCACTTATCTACCTGTCCTGCTAACTTTAGGAATCTGTGGGCATGTACCTCCTCATCTCAGTTTTGAAGGATTGTCCCTTCAGTCTGAGACAGTGCCCTCAGGTTCTAGTTTTTCCTACTGGTGGAAATATACTCTCCACGTCCATTCTATCTAGGCCTCTCAGTATCATAGAATCCCGACAGCGCAGAAGGAGGACGTTTGGCCCATCGAGTCTGCACTGGCTCTTGCAAAGAGCAGCCAACTTAAGCCCACATTTCCACCCTACTCCAACGAATACAGACCTAGAGTCCTCAGCCGCTCCTCATATGTCAAGCTCTTCATTCCAGGGATCATTCTTGTGAACCTTCCCTGGACCCTTTCCAAGGCCAGCACATTCTTCCTTAAATATGGGGCCCAAAACTGCTCACAATATTCCAAATGGGGTCTGACCAGAGCCTTATACAGCCTCAGAAGTACATCCCTGCTCTTGTATTCTAGCCCTCTCAAATTGAATGCTGACATTGCATTTGCCTTCCTAACTGCCGGCTGAACCTGCACGTTAACCTAAGAGGATCTTGAACTAAGGTTCTTAAGTCCCTTTGTGCTTCTGATTTCCTCAGCCTTTTCCCACTTAGAAAATAGTCTATGCCCACATGGTACATGCCCTGTACATTCCTGAAATTAGCAGGACAGGTAGATAAGCAGTTAAGGCGGAAGAGAAATTACTTCCTTTTATTAACCAAGGTATAGAATATAAGAGTAGGAAGGTTATGTTACAATTGTGTAATACACTAGTTAGGCCACAGCTAAAGTGCCACTTACTATTCTACCAAAGTATATAACCTCACAATGTTCCACATTGTATTCCATCTGCCACTTCTTTGCCCACTCTCCTAGCCTGTCAAAGCCCTTCTGTAGCCCCACTGCTTCCTCCATACTACCTGTCCTGCATATCTTTGTATCATCTGCGAACTTAGCAAGAGTGCCCTCAGTTCCTTCTTCCAGATCGTTAATGTATATTGTGAAAGTCGTGGTCCCAACAACGACCGCTGAGGCACACCACTAGTCACTGGCTGGCATCGTGAAAAAGACCCCTTTATCCCCATTCTCTGCCTTCTACCAGTCAGCCAATCCTCTATCCATGCCAGTATCTTATACTTGACACCATGGGCCTTTAACTTATTTAACAGCCTTCTATCCGGCACCTTGCCAAAGACCTCTGGAAATCTAAGTAGATCACGTCCACTCGTTCCCCTTTGTCTAGCTTCCTTGTTATCTCCTCAAAGAAATCTAACAGATTTGTCAGACATGACCTCCTCTTGCAAAACCGTGCTGACTCAGGCCTATTTTATCATGCACTTCCAAGTACTCCGCAAACTTATCTTTAATAATCTCAGTGTCCTACCAAATGTAGTGTAACACCTTGCCATGTTTGCCCACCCAAAATGCACTACCTCCCACTTCTCCAAATTGAATTCCATTTGCTAATTTTCTGTCCAGGTAACAAGGCCATTGATATCTTCCTGCAGCCTATAGCTTTCTTTCTTGGTCTCAACCACATGACCAAATTTTGTATCATTTGCAACTTCTTAATCATGCCCACCACAATTAAGTCTAAATCATTGATATCTACCATAAAATATAAGGGATATGAGCCTGTACGGCCTTCCAGTCACAAAAACATGCGTAAACTATTACCCTTTATTTCCTGCCACTCAGCCAATTTTGCCACTTGTTCATAGAATTTACAGTGCAGAAGGAGGCCACTAGGCCCATCAAGTCTGCAACGGCCCATGCAAAAAGCACCCTACTTAAGCCCATACCTCCACCCTATACCCGTAACCTCCACCCAATACTAAGGGCAATTTAGCATGGCCAATCCACCTAATCTGCACATCTTGGACTGTGGGAAGAAACCCACGGAGACACTGGGAGAATGTGCGGACTCCGCACAAACAGTGACCCAGCCAGAATGGAACCTGGGACCCTGGAGCTGTGAAGCAACAGTACTACCCACTGTGCTACCGTGCTGCCCGTCTTTGGATCCTGTGGGTTTTTAATTCCTTGACTAGTCTACCATATGGAACATTGTCAAAAGCTATGCTAAAATCCACATCAACTGCATCAAATGTGCTACTACCCTCATTCAACGTCCTTGTTATCTCTCAAAAAAATTCAGTGAAGTTAATTAGACAAATCCAAGCTGACTGCCTGTGATTAATTTCTGCCTTTCTAAATGACAATTAATATTGTCCTTTAGAATTTGTTACCAATAGCCTGTCCACCACCAATAGGCTGACCGTTTATAATTAGGCAATCTGTCCCTTCCTTTTTACATAATAGTACAATGTCAGTAATCCTTTAGTCTTCTGGCACCATGTTTGTATCTAGGTAGGGTTTAAAAATGATGGTCAGAGCTCTACTGTTTCATCCCTTCTTATAGCAGCCTGGGAAACATTTCATTTAGGGTGGTAATTTATCCACTTTCAAAAATGCTAAACACCTTAATATTAATGACCAATTACTGTGTTTAAAAACAAAGTTTATCCTCCTGTCTTTTGTCCATTTTGCCTCCTTTTCTTTGGTCATCACATTAAGTCAGTACCCTCAGGTTCTTAACCCTTCCGTCAATGGGATCAATTTCTCCCTATCAACTCTATTCAGACCCCTCATGATTTTGAACACTCCTGTCAGATTTCCTTTCAACCTTCTTTCAGGGGGATAGCCCCAGCATCTCCAATCTGTCCTCTCAGTTGAAGTCCCTCTCCCTGGAACCATTCTCATGAATCTTTCTGCATGCTCCCAAATTACTTCACACCATTCCTAAAGTGGACAGACTTAAACAGAATACTCCAGTTGAGACTGAGCCAATGTTTTCTAAAGTTTCACTATAATTCCCTTACTTTGTACTCTGTGCCTCTATTTACAAAGCCCAGGATCATGTATTTTTAACCTGCCCTGCTACCTTCAACGATTTGTGCACCTGTACCTCCAAGTCTGCCTGCCCCTGCAATGCCTTTAAAATTGTACTGTTTATATTGCCTCTGCTCATCTTCCTACCAGAATGTTTCGTACTTCTGCAGCATGTCTGTCAGTCCACCAGCCTATGTCATTTTTGATGTCTATCACTATCCTCACCTTGTGCACAATACTTACAAGTTATGAACCATCGGATAATTTTGTAATTTGCCCTGCACACCAAGCCTACTTCATTAATATAGAACAAGAAAAGCATTGGTCCTAATACAATGCCCGGGAAACTCCACTATATACATTCCTCCAGTCCGAAATACAGCTGTTCACAACTACTGAGTTTCCTGTTACTCGGCCAACTTCATATCCAACCATTGTCCCTTTTGTTCCATGGACTTTAACTTTGTTGGCAAACCTATTTTTGGCATTTTATCAAACACCTTTTGGTGAACCTAATTATCCTCATGAATCGTTCCTGTTATTGCATTATAAATATCTAATTTAAGTCAGTTAAACTCTATTTGCTCTTAAATTCATGGTAATTTACCCTTTTATCCCTCCCTCTTTATTCCATCTGAAAACACTGAAACCATTCCTGCTCATTAAGCCACAGTAATAACTAAACTTCTCGCTGGTGGAACTCACAGTGGATGGAAATGCAGTCTTAAATAGCCTGGATGAGTTACTGCAGTACATCCTGTAGATTGCAATAACTGCAGCCTTCGTTTTCCAGCAATGGCGGAATGGTCCAGCAGCAGGTGCACCAATCATGTAAATTTGGTGTTGGTTGGTGTTGAACACTTGAGTATTGTTATTTCTGCAGCAATCCAGGATGAATGGTCAGCGTTCCATCATACGTCTGACTTGAAGCATGAGTATGTTGGAAAGGCTTTAAGAGGGTCAGGTGGTGAGCCAGTCTTGCAGGGTCCTAATCCCGTTCTGTGGTTATGTAGCATGTTGATATGACTGGTCCAATTCAACTTCTCACCAATGGTCAGCGCCAAGATGGTGGTGGTGGGGCACTTGGTAATATATGTACCTTTGAAAATTGAGGGAAATTACTAGACTTAATTTAGTTTGAGATGTTTATTACCCAGTACTTAACATGACGCAAGATGTTGCCTGTTACTTGTCAGTTTTTATCTGATGGTTATCTATTTCCTCTTGTAAGCTGTCATGAGCTGCTTACTATGAGACAGTTTGAATAAAGCTGTATGCAAGCGAACAACCCTATCTCTTTGGGGCTTTGTGACAGAGGAACATTCATTGATGGGGGACCTGAAGGTGGCTGGGCCAAGATAATTATTTGTGCAAATCCTGTGCTAATGTCCCAGCAGTTTTGATGACCTCTGACAGTAGTAAATGTCTTCCGTTGCAATAAGTATAACCTCTATCCACTGATTCACTTTCGCATTGACTTGAATTTTGCGAAGGCTTTTTGGCACCATTCTTGTTTGGCTGCTGCCTTGATGCTGAAGGCAACCACTCTTGCCTCTCTTCTGGTATTATGCTGTTCAGCCCATGACTGGATAAAAAAAAAACCTTATTTCTCATGTAAAAGCAAACAAAGCATGCTGGAAATAACCAATCAGCCAGACAGCATCACTGGAGAGAGGAATGGAGTTAAGTTTCAGTCAGACCTGGAATAAATCAGAAATATAACAGGTTTTAAGCCAATAAAGAGGCAGAGAGGAAACAAAAGAATGCAAGGGAGGGTTTGTGATGGGCTAGAAGGCAGAAGAGGTTAAATGATGCAAAGGATGATGGTGCAAAGCAACAGAAAATCATGAGAAAAGAAACAAAAGGTGGGTCTGGGTGAATGTGTAAATGGGAATAGCAGAATCATCACCAAACACTACCATCTGGATAAAATAAGAGCAGTGGTTATGATCTGAAATTGTTGAACTCAGTAATGAATCCGGAAGGCTGTAAAGCACCTCATTGACAGATTAATTATGTGCTCCAATCTCTTTCTGACCTCTCTGTCCTCTTCCCTACATTGCTCCAATGAAGCTCAGTGAAAACCTGAAGAACAGCATCTTTTGATTATGTCATTTACAACCTTCTGCACAATTTTGGATCATAATCTATGCCCCAATTCCTTTTCATGGCAGCTGTTCATGACAATTCTGCTATTCCCTTTATACCTTATCGAGACCCATCTTTTGATTCTTTACTTGCTCCATTACTATCTTCTTTAGCCTTGCATCATCATCCTCTTTGTCATTTAATTTCTCCTGCCTTCCACCATATCACAGATCACACTTTTGTTCTTCACCCCCCCCCCCCCCCCCCCCAAACCATCATGCTCATATTACTGCATCTGTACTTAAAATCTGTTAAAGTCTCTAGCTTTTTCTAGTTCTGATGAAAGGTGATCACCTGAAATGTTAACTCCTGTTTCTTTCTCCACAGATGTTATCTGATCCACTGAATATTTCCACCATTTTCTCTTTTTATTCCTTATTCCCCATTTGGTCAACCTTATGATAAAGATGAACAGAGGTGAATACAACATGTATTGACCCATTTACAAACTTCTCCACATTAGCCAACAGGGGCAAATACAATCTTATTCCATATCAGCCCTTTTTAAGGCACATCTGACCATCTTTGAACTCTTACTGGCATTACGTGTTTCATGAGCATTTCATACCGAAAAAAGTTACTGATTTCTCAGATTTGTTTTTGAAATTTTGCATGTGCCTCTTTGTTGGCTGATTGTTCACAGTCTAATTTTTGGTCTTGTTCTATTTCTGTGCCAAACTTGAAGAGGAAGGCAAATCTAGAGGAAGGATTTTATGATCAAACCTATAATAATAGCAACTTAATTGTTGATTAACATTTGCTGTCTGGGGCTACCAGGTCAGATCCTTAGCCATGCTTGTTACTTTGTGACATCAATGGGAATTTACCTATACATCCTGAAGCACCTCTTTTGATGATCAAGTAAGGGGTGGAAGGGTTTGAATTTAGATGGGCCTACGAGCCCATGGCTGCTGGAATCCACTCGTTGAACTAGATGCAGAGTAGTATGTTTTCCCAGGATCTGGACCTCTGAGAATAGCATCATGTATAAACTCTATACTTGTCTCGTACTGTATTAAGACTTCCAGTGTGCTGCTATACATTTCTGTGCTCACACAGTTAAGATAACATTGCACCCTCTTCTTTTTTGTCAGACCAGCGGTTAGATCTATGCAAGCTCAATCCTCCAGACAGTGATACAATACGAGGGCAAATAGTAGGTAAGATCTTAAATGTCCACGGTTCACTCAGCATGTTTATTCATAAATCATTTGTGAAATAACTGTGTGTACCAGAATTGTTTTATTAAAGGTATTACATTGCATAATGAATTTGGCCTATTGTGTGTGAAATTGCTTTGATGAACCAGAGGACATGCACTTGGGAGTAAGGCCAGATATCACTTGTTCTGCATTACACATAATTTTGTCTCCTGCTGGCAATGGGCTGAAATGTCGACTGAACACAGGCTGCAAGAGAGAGAAACGTAAAGATAGAAAATGGTAGGAGAGATGAAGAGCAGGAATTAAAGTGCACAGCTGTGATTTTCACAGTAACTTCATTGCAGTGTTAATGGAAACCAACTTGTGACAATAATAAAGATTATTATTAATGTTTTCAGCAGGTGGTTAACAATTCAAATGCCATGTCATCCTGTGCTTCAATTTACTTAGCTAAGCTGAATTAATGTCTGGTAATGTATTTAGTTACATTATTACCCCCAAAATCCAGTCGTCATCAATCTAAGTATATGGATTCCATCTTCCTACAAGTTGCAAACTTCAATACTTGCCAGCCGGAAAATGTCAGGAATGCTATGATTCAGTAGATTTTAAACCCACTTATAAAAGCAGAACTGATTACTTTTAAGAGTGACGTTAACAATATTGATTATATTTCTAAATCAAAATTAAATGTGCCACTCCTATTGGCAGATCTGCTTACCGAGGGTGGCACCGTTGAATTTATGATACTGTTATTTTATAGAAGTGATTCTCTGCCAGCTTTTTTGAGTCCAAAGTGAAATTAGTTTTCATGGAATCAACCGAGTACATTGTGGCAGAGGCTGACACTTCCCTAAATGAGATATTTCTCTACAAGAAGAAATTGGGAGTTGAGACACATTTCTGTGTTACTATATGTATCTAGTCCATCTTATATCTTCACTGTATATTTATGGTGGCACTAAGTATGAAATGTAGACAGTGTTTTCTGTATTCACATCTCTACCCTATTTGTTCAAAGTGAAAAGTACTCACTGTATTTATTCCAGCATCACCCCACGCGCATATACCTGAGGTTCCTCGGGATGTAATCTTAATCCCTTGAGATGTTTTGCAATCCCCTGTCTGACCTTATTTCATCTTCCTATCTGTAGTAAGATAGCTCCACCCTCTGATACTTTTTCCTTTCAAAAGGCATTTTTTTCCTTTTGGTTTCTCCACTTGTGAAGGTTGTGCTGCTATCAAATTTCTTTTATCTTCTCAGTTAGATTTTCCTTAAACAGATGATTACTTTTGTTATCGATGTCAATGTTCAATACCGTTTAATTTAAACACCGATTATTGAAAACTAGCCACACCTTTTTTAAAAGCTCCACTGTATAGTGATCTTGAAATGGTGAATTATATGTTGTGTATCTCAGTTATCATTAGGCATTGAATGCTTATCCAATATTGAATAATTATATTGTGGGTTTGGATACAGTAAATCCTCGCTAAATTAGAGTTGTGTGACTGAAATCACGACTTTAAATGAAATGACTTTAAGCAAATCACATTTTCCCATTGTAAAAGGTGTAGCTGCATTCTGTAGGACATTCCTCATCAGAAAAAAAGGATTATACCCTGCAAGTTGGAATACTTGCTAAATTTCCATGTTGGTAAATATAAAATAAATATTCCTATTAAGCGTCTCCCTGCTCACGACAGTTGCTGCTCGCTGCTGATCTTGCTTCCTAAACCTTTCCTTCGCCACATATCCCACTTTCTGACCCTCTTATTCGCTGTGGACTCTTCCTCTCACCGACCATTCAGTCATGGACAGGGGTGTGTGACTATGAATGAGGCAAGTAGAGGGATCTACGGTAGTGTTGTCAGAGCCTCAGCACTTGTCCTTGTCCCAACAGGTTTGAGATTCTTGCTCTGTGTAGACGAGAGCAGGGATTGTGGGGCGGATGAGCAAATCACAACACTGTGGTACAGGGAGCCATTCAAGTGGGTAGAGATAAGAAAAATGTGGTCATAATCAGGGATAGTATATTTAGGGTCTTAGACACTGTTCTTTTTTTAAAATAATTTTTATTGAAAAATTTTGTATTTATATAACAACGAACCGCAATAAAATACCAACAATAATGATAGCAGTCATAAGCATTCGCCCATCCTCAATGAAGAACAAAGCATGTTAACAACAACTTAAATTAACACAATGTTAAGTTAAATATCCATAGAAAAAATAGAAACAATAATAAAGAACACCCCCCCCCTCTATCTGCTCCCCAGCTCCCCCTCCCATTTAGCCTTCAGCTCCTCCACTGACGACTCCTCCACCTCCTGCATTACCGTATAAATGTCAGACACCTTCCCCTCTCCGACCCACACCCCCGAAAGCACTCTGTCCATCGCCCCCCGCGAGGGCAGCAAAGGGAATTCCTCTACCTGTCGCCTAGCAAACGCCTTTACCTGCAAGTATCTGAACATGTTCCCCTGGGGGAGCCCAAATTTATCTTCCAGTTCCCCCAGGCCCGCAAACCTCCCGCCAATAAACAGGTCCCTCAGTTACAGATGCCCACCCTATGCCACCCCCTAAATCCCCATCAGTGTTCCCCGGGATGAACCGATGATTTCCACCTAATGGAACCTCCATTGAGCCCCTTGTGCCGTCTCCACT
Source organism: Scyliorhinus canicula (assembly GCF_902713615.1). Taxonomy (NCBI): domain Eukaryota; kingdom Metazoa; phylum Chordata; class Chondrichthyes; order Carcharhiniformes; family Scyliorhinidae; genus Scyliorhinus; species Scyliorhinus canicula. Next base: position 59,086,369 of record NC_052160.1, on the reverse strand, counting down.
GTCCCCAGAGTCTTAGGGTCGCCGCCACCACCGGAGAGAGCGGCAACGGCGCCGTTACCAAGGCACCCAGGCTCGTACCTCTGCAGGACGCCATCTCCATTCTTTTCCACGCCCCCCCCCCCCCTCCATCACCCATTTACACACCATTGACATATTGGCCGCCCAATAGTACCCCAGAAGGTTGGGCAGCGCCAGCCGCTTAGACACTGTTCTGTCTTACCAGGGTCGAGAGTCCCAAAGGTTGTGTTGCCTACCTGGTGCTCAGGTTTGAGATATCTCATCTGAGCTGCAGAGGAGCTTGGAATGGGAAGCTAAAGATCCAGTTGTCATGTTGATACCTACGACATAGGGAGACAAGGATAGAGGTTCTGCTGAAGGAATATGAGCAGCTAGGGCTAAATTAAAGAGTAGAACCACAATTCTCCAGATTACAACATGAACGGCAATCGAATTGGCATAGGGTCAATAAGATTAAAGAGGTAAATGCGTGGCTCAAAGATTGGTGTGGAAAAAATAGGTTCAAATTTGTTGAAAGAAACTTACAAAGACTTTGTGTTTGAATGGACAGAGCAATCAGAACACAATTAATGAGGTAACAAGGCAATACAGTCAAAGAGGTATGATTTGGTGGCGATTATTTCAACATGATTGCAAGGAGAACATGTCTGGGAGTTGAATATTCAAGGGTACCCAGTATTTTGGAAGAATAGACAGAAAGGTAAAGGAGGTGGTGTAATAATAATAATAATCGCTTAATGTCACAAGTAGGCTTCAATGAAGTTACTGTGAAAAGCCACTAGTCGCCACATTCCGGTGCCTGTTCAGGGAGGCCAGTATGGGCATTGAACCCGCGCAGCTGGCATTGTTCTGCATTACAAGCCAGCTGTTTAGCCCACTGTGCTAAACTAGCCCCTCAAGCGTTGCTGGTAAAGGAAGGGATCAGTGCTGTCGTGATAAATTATATTGGCACTGGAGATCAAGGTGTGGATTCAGTCTGGATAGAGAATAGAAATAGTAAAGGAAAGAGGTCCCAGGTGGGAGTAATCTTTAGGTCCCCAAACAGTAGTTCCACAGTGGGGTACAGTATAAACCAGGAAATATTGGAGGCTTGTAAGAAAGCTACAACAATAATAATGGGTGATTTTAATTTGCATATAGACTGGATTAATCAAATTGGCATGGGTAGCCTCAACAGACTGTTCATGAATGTATTAGAGATTGTTTCTTGAAGCAATAGATTGTGAAACCAACCAGGGAACAGACTATTCTGGATTTGATATTGTGCAATGAGGAGGGATTTACTAATGACCTCATAGCTAAGGATTCTCCAGGGAAGAGTGATCATAGTCTGCTAGAATTTCAAATTCAATTTGAGAGCGAGAAACTGAAGTCTCACGCTAATTCTGGAGTAATTATGGCGGCATGAGGACACATTTGGCCCAAGTGGACTGATTAGGAAAACTAAAAGATAGGGCAGTTAATGAGCAATGACAGTTATTTAAAGGAGATATTCAGTTATCCCAACTAAAATATATTTCAGAGAGAAAGAAACATTGTAAGAGGGGGAAAAGGATCCATGGCTAAGCAAGGAAATTAAAGATAATGTAAAGACAAAAACTAAGACATACCATATTGCAAAGGCCAGTGATAGGCTGGAAGATGTGTTACTAAATAAGTAATAAAAAGAGCAAAGATAAATTATAAAACAAAACTAATGCAAAAATATAAAACGGATAGCAAAAGCTTCTATAAATATATCAAAGAGAAGAGAGTAGCTAAAGTGAATGTTGGTCCCTTGGCGGATGAGACCAGGGAGTTAATAGTATAGAACACAGAAATGGTGGAGACGCTAAATCAATATTTTGCCTCAGTTTTCATGGTGTAGGACACTGGCACCATCCCAATAGTAAGTGGTAATGCAGAGATAATAGAAAGGGAGGAACTTAGAACAATGTCATCAATAGGGAAAAAGTACTAAACAAACTATTGGGATTGATGGCAGACAAATATCCAGGCCTGATGGCCTACAACCTAGGGTCTTAAAGGAAGGAGCAGTGGAGATAATGGATCTATTGGTTATAATATACCAAAATTCCCTGGGAAAGATTCCAGTGGATTGGAAAAAGGCAAATGTAACACCCATATTCAAAGAGGAGGGAAGCAAAAAGTATAAACCAGTTATTTTTATCACCTGTCGTTGGAAAATAGTTTGAATCCCTTACGAAGGAAGTAATAGCTGGGCATTTAGAAAGTCAAAATGCAATCTATCAGAGTCAGCATAATTTGCTAGAGTTCTTCGAAGATGTAACAAGCCAAGTGGACAATGGTATCCTGTTGGTGCAGTATATCTGGACTTAAAGAAGGCATTTGATAAGGGATCGTAGAAAAGGTTAATACACAAGTTGAAATAACATGGGATTAGGGGTAATTTATTAGCTTGGATAGAAGACTGGCTAAAGTTGGGATAAATGGGTCTTTGTCTTGTTGGCAAGATGTAACTAGTGGGGTGTCACAAGGTTCAGTCCTCTGGCTGCAACTACTTTACAATATATATTAATGACTTGGACCTAAGGATAGAAGAGATAGCCAAATTTGCTGATGACATTAAAATAGGTGGGATTGAAAGGTGCAATGAGGAAATACATTTTAAAAATGGATATAGATAAGTTAGGAGAGTGGGCCAAAATTTGACAGATGGTGTTTAATGTGAGATTATCCATTTTGGTCAGAAAAATATCAGAAAGGAAACTTATTATCTAAATGGAGAGAAAAGTCAGAGTGCTTTGATGCAGAGGGATCTGGTGTCCTCGTGCATGAATTGCAGAAAACTAGTATGCAGGTGCAGTGGGTAATAAGGAAGGCAAATAAAATGTTGGCCTTAATGGCTAAAAGAATAGAGTATAAAAGTAGGGAAGTGTTGCTGCAGTTGTACCATGGATTGGTGAGACTGCACCTGGAGTAGTGTTTACAGTTTTGGTCTCCTTATTTGAGGATGGATGTAGTTGCATTAGAGGCAGTTCAGAGGAGGTTCACTAGATTGATTCCAAAGATGAGGGGCGGGATTCTCCAGTCGGTGACTCCGAAATCGCGTTCGGCGATCGGCTGGAGAACCAACGTTTTCTCCAAAATTGGGGGAGGTGCCGCTTTCATGATGCTCCACCTCCTCTAAAACGGCGTACTCTATCGACAGACACAGGATGTTACCCGAGGCCCACCCCCAATGCTCCGCCCCGATCAGCAGGGTTCCCGACGGCCTTGGTCGCGTGTGCTATTTTGTGTTGGGAACTCGGCATGGCGGCTGCGATTCAGTCCAGCGTCGCCACAGTCGGGGGAGAGTCGATCCGTGGGCAGGGGGGACTTTGGCAGGGGCTGGGGCACTGTTGGGCAGCAGTCCAGGGGTCGCAAGCCTGGCCAAAGGGGGGCAACTATTTGGCAGCTGGATCCACGCGCGGGCCGGCGCCATGGCCGCTGCAGGCTGCCACCGTCTGCATGCACAGCCACGGACCCGGCAATTCTCCAGCCGTATCGCCAGCTAGATCCAGTTGCTCTATGTTGCCTGTTTGCTAGCCCCTCACCAAACAGAGGATCGGTGGCCGTTTTGCGCCGATTGTTAGGTTGTATATCTCCTCCGTTCCCACGGTGGCGGCAGGACACAGCCTGAAAATTGGAGAATTCAGCCCGAGGGGTTGACTTATGAAGAAAGATTGAGCAGTTTAGGCCTATGTGGGACAATCTAGAATGAGAGGTCGTATTTTTGGGATAAAGGGTAGCAGGTTTAAAACTGAGATGAGGAATTACTTCTCTCAAAGAGTCATGAACCTGTGGAATTCACTATCTTAGAGTGCTGTGGTTGCTGGGACATTGAGTAATTTTAAGGAGGAGGTAGACAGATTTTTAATTAGTAAGGGTTGAAGGTTTATGGAGAACAGGCAGGAAAGTGGAGTTGAGGCCAAGAGGAGATCAGCCATGATACTATTGAATGGGGGAGCAGGCTTGAGGGGCTGAATTGCCTTCTGCTCCTAGTTCTTAGGTTCTAAGGTGGGCAAATGGGGACGAGTTGAATAGTGGAAACTTGTTTGAATAGTGAAGCAGAACTAATAGGGTCAATTACCTACTACGTTCCCTATGTAATACAAATGAATCATTCTAAGTTTTTTATACAAACCTTGAGTGTTTGTGATGACCAGTGATTTATGTTTACTATGCTAATTGTTTCCAGTTGAGATGCTATTATTGACTTCAACACACAGGATTGAGGGGGCAGGGGAGGGAGCGAATCAGCCAGAATTCCCATGCTTGATACTTTAGTAATCTTTTTTATCTTTATTCTTTCATGAAATGTGTCCAGCCTTTATTGCGCATCACTCATTGCCCTGAACTGAGTGGCCTGCTAGGCAAGTTCAGAGGGTGGTTAAGAATCACATTGCTGTGGATCTGGAGTCACATAGGGTTAGGATGGCAGATTTCCTTCCCTAAAGAGCATTCGTGAACTATCTGGGTTTTTATGACAATCGCTAATAGTTGTCGTGGTCGCCATAACTCAGACTATCTTTAGATTCCAGATATATTAATTGAGTTTAATTTCCACGAGCCGCTGTGGTTTGATTTGAACCTATGTCTGGGCCTCTGGATGTACGGTCCAGTGACATTACCATTATGCCATCGCTTCTACTTTGCTGGTTGGAGAGGAGGATGAGGCTCATCTTTTCTGCTTTCCAGTCTAAATCGCAATGGTCGATGCTGGGCCGAGGTACCAGCATTATGTTTGGTGGGTCACAGACACACGGATAGAAACAATGACAACAGTCTTAACAATTTTGGTACCAGATTTGTTTTGACATCTCCAGAATATAGAGACTTCACCTTGAAGACTTTCTGTTGCATAATCTGCATAAAATTTAGAAAACTAAATATTGTAATTTTTTTTTCCAGTAAGTTTACAAACACGAGATCGAATAGGAACTGGTGGTCCTGTTGTAGATTGTAGAGGACTATTGGACAATGATCTACCTGAGGGGTGAGTCGTGACTTTTCTTTGGATGGCTTCTTGTAGGTGCTTTAACCATGTATGTAATTTTGTAAAATTAAATCATTTTCTGAAATTTTTAATCCTCTCAAAAGTTGGTTTAGGTGTATTCCATACATTCCAAGACCCCCTACTATATTAGAAAAATTACTGGGTCCGACACAGCTTATCCATGCTAAGCACGGTAGCATGGTGGTTAGCATAAATGCTTCACAGCTCCAGGGTCCCAGGTTCGATTCCCGGCTGGGTCACTGTCTGTGCGGAGTCTGCACGTCCTCCCCGTGTGTGCGTGGGTTTCCTCCGGGTGCTCCGGTTTCCTCCCACAGTCCAAAGATGTGCGGGTTAGGTGGATTGGCCAGGCTAAATTGCCCTTAGTGTCCTAAAAAATAAGGTTAATGAGGGTTGTTGGGTTACTGGTATAGGGTGGATATGTGGGCTTGAGTAGGGTGATCATTGCTCGGCACAACATCGAGGGCCGAAGGGCCTGTTCTGTACTGTACGGTTCTATGTTTCTATGTGGCATGATTTCAACTTCTTGTGTTTGGAGAATTATTTTTTTACTGTTTTTGACCAATGAATGGTAGATGATGCAAGAACATAAAGATCTGGAGATTGAAGGTGATAGGACAGTTTTAAAAAAAAAGGACATGGGTTTCCTGGGCTTTGTTAATAGATGGATAAGGCACAGACATCAGGAAGTTGCACAAAACGCGAATAAAACTTGAATGCAAAAGCAAAATACTGCAGATGCTGAAAATCTGAAATACAAACTCAAAATGTGGAAATACGCAGCATGTGAAGCAGCATCTGAGGCGACAAATAGATTTCACGTTTCAGGTTAATGACGCTTCATCAGAACAGAGATGAAGGATGATCGTCCTGTTGCATCAACTCTATTTCTCTCCACAGATGCAGCCTGATCTGTGCAGTATTTTCAGCATTTCTGTTCATGTTGTAAATAAGGCATTAGTTTGGCCACAGCTGGAGTACTGAGGTCAATTCTGGGAACCACACTTTAAGCAGGGGCTTCCAGACTTTGGAGAAGGTACAGAAGAGATTTACAAGATTGGTTCTAGGGTTGAGCTATTATAGTTAAGTGGATCGACTGGAGAAGCTGGGTTGTTCTCCTTGGAGGCGGGATGCTAAGAAGAGATTTGATGGAGTTGTTTAAAATCATGCTAGGTTTAAATAGGGTAGATAAAGTGAAAGTATTTTTCAATGGTTTAAGGATCAATAGCCAGAGGGTACTGTTTTAAGGTGATTGGCAAAAGAATTGGAAGCAACATGAGCAAAAACTTTCTTGCATGACGAGTGGTGAGAATACATTTGGAATACATGCCTGATAAAGTGATGGAAACAGATTCGGTAGTAACTTTCAGAGAGGAATTGGTTAAATACTTAAGTGTGATATGGGCAAAGAGCATGGGAATGGGACTAACTGGATTATTCTTTGAAACAGCCAGTGTAAACGCGATGGGCTGATTGGCTTCCTCAGTGTTGTACTGTTCTATGCTTCTCTAATGGGAATTTTTCCACCATTCAACTTAAAAATGAACTAATTTTGAGTTAAAATGGTTATTATGCTCATCAGAAACTGAAATATTAGTATTAATATGGTTCATTCAACAAAAATGGTCTTTCAACAAAAATGGTCTATCTGAAAATGCATGAACATTTTTGAAGGCAAGCCAAGTTTCAGACTTTGCTGAATGAGACAATCTCAATGAAACCTACAAAATTCTGAAGTGGATGCTGAGAGATTGTTTCCATTGGTCGGGGAATCTAAAACATGGGCACAGTCTCAGGATAAGGGGCTGGTCATTTAGAACTGAGATGAGGAGAAATTTCTTCAACTGACAGGCTTGTGAATCTTTGAATTTCTCTGCATGCATTTAAGCGAAGATAGACAAATTTTGGAAACTCAGGGAATTGAGGGATACTGCTGACAAAATCAAGCTGAAGCGCAAGGTCAGCCATGATCGTATTGAATGACGGAGCAGGTTTGATGGGCTGTGTGGTCTAATCCTCCTATTTCTCATGTTCTTGTCATGTCCCATTCTAACCCAGAGAGGAATGTTAGAAAGATTTTTGCTTGGTCTTTTAATAGCCCACACCTTCTGATCTCTGGATAGTCTTGAGACAGGAGGCACTCTGAAAGATGTCCATGGGACCCATCAGACATAAGCACATGCCAGGTACATATGCGGAAATTTAAAATTTCCGATTGTCAGCTTTACCCTGTTTAGATTGCCCCGTGATTGGTCAGAACCATACAAAGTCTGTCTGTTTGCCTTATACAAATTCTGGTTTTGTCATGGATTTGCATGAGAGTTTTTCATAGCAAGTATAAAACCAGCAAAACGTGTAAGTAAATTAGCTTGAGTGTCAAAGCACTCCAGAAACGTCTGACCATGCTTCACACCTTATGGACATGGTGCTGGAGATGGTTCCCATTCAGCGCTCCTTGTGAAGGAGTTTTGTGAGCTTGTGCCTGTGACCGGCGAGGAATATATTAGGTTTAACAGGAATGATTCAGTCACTCCCTCCGAGTTGTGGGAGGCCCTTACGCAAGTTATAAGGGGAGAGATAATCTCCTGTAAGGCACATTTAAAGAGGGGCGTGAGGGTGGAATGGCAGCAAGTGGTGGTTGCAATCTTGGGAGATGGATCGCTGCTATTCGGAGAACCCTACTTCGGAGTTGCTGGGAACTAGGAAGCAGCTGCAAATGCATTTTGATCTGGTGGCCATGGGGAAGGCGGTGGGCCAGCTGCGGCGCTCAAAGGAGATGGTTTATGAGTACAGAGAGAAGGCAGGCCATCTTTTGGCTCACCAGCTGAGGCGGCAGGCGACTTTCCAGGAGATTGTACAGATTACATGGGCAGCACGGTAGCACAAGTGATTGATTAGCATTGTGGCTTCCCAGTGCCAGGTTCGATTCCCTGCTGGGTCACTGTCTGCGTGTTCCCCCCGTGTCTGCGTGGGTTTCCTCCGGATGCTCTGGTTTCCTCCCACAGTCCAAAGACGTGCAGGTTAGGTGGATTAGCCATGCTAAATTGCCCTTAGTGTCCAAAAAAAGGTTCAGTGGGGTTATTGGGTAATGGGGATAGGGTGGAAGTGAGGGCTTAAGTGGGTCAGTGCAAACTCGATGGGCTGAATGGCCTCCTTCTGCACTGTATGTTCTATGTTCATAAGGAGGGGCAGGGAGGAGCATAGGGTGTCTTTATATGTTACGGATGCAGTCTCCTCTATGGACAGAATAATGAAACTACTGAGGTAACTTCCGGTATCTGGGTATTCAAGTGGCCGATGTTTCATAGGGGTGGGGGATTCCCTTATTGTATTATGTGGAGTGAATCGGTGCCCCCCTACCAAGAAACCCAATTATGAGTGTCTCGATTCTTCTTCTCTTCAGTAGTGGGGTCTCGGTCAAGGCAAAGGTGATTTTTCTACTTTTGGTGTGGTTAGTGGCCTGCTAGGTCGGAGGTCTTGGCATGTGCTGGGTGTCTTGGGGGTACTGGCTCCTTTTTGTAAGATTGTGCTGAATTAGGCAGGTCCGGTGCTGGGTCTGGCGTCCTGTCATCCCTTTATGCTTGGGACATCCCTTCTCGAAGGCACTTATTAGGGACATATTAAGAGGCTGAGTTTTGATGCGCTATGAGTATCCATGGTTAACTGATGCCTTAGTATTCGAGGGTGTGGGGTTGAGCCAGGCCCTGCACTGTGGTTGATAACTTGTTGCCCCCCTTATGTTTGGGACGTTTCCTTGTCTGAATGAGCACGTTTTCTCCTCTTCATACAGTGGCGGGCATGCGCCATAGGAATACAGACCTGTGGTTGTACCCTGGTCCTCCTTACCCTGAGATCATCTGCTACTGGTGGTTTTCCCTTTTACTTTCATCCTGTCTCGATTAGGTTGTTGAGAGGTGCTGACTGTACTGACTATAATCCAGTCACAAGTAGACTTGCACTAACATTGCAATGAAGCTACTGTGAAAATCCCTGAGTTGCCACACTCCGACACTTGTTCGGCTGAGGGAGAATTCAGAATGTCCAATTCACCCAATAAGCACGTCTTTCCGGACTTGTGGGAGAAACTGAAGCACCCGGAGGAAACCCACACAGACACAGGGAGAACGTGCAGACTCCACACAGTGACCCAAGCCAGTAATCAAACCTGGGACTCTGGCGCTGTGAAGCATCAATGCTAACCTCTGCTACCGTGCCGCCCTATTGATGATCGTTTTGCAGTGTGCCTGAGGCTAGGATTATGTTGCGTCTTGTGGTTATATGTAAAACATCCTTCAAGAACTGAGATTCTTGGGAATTTACTTTGTATTTTTTCTATTTTTGTTATGGTGGGATTAAAGAATCCTTGATTGGTTCCATCAGGGGCACAGGTGGCTCTGATATCGAGGGGAGGAGGCTACAGTGTGTCATTGGTGCCTCTGGTGTTGCTGGAGTGAGGGAGATATGTACTGGTGCTGCCTGAAATTGACATGAAGAACTTATCCTGACTTCTAGTTGTTGTGGGTAATCGCTATGTGGGAAGGTGTGCACCTTTTTGCCAAGTTTTCATGGTCTTAATCTTTTCTCCGTTGTTCTCCAGTGGTGCATATGGAAGCACCAAGTTGAGTCTAATAATTATACAGACTAATTGCTGGTCTCTTGTCCCCCTCTCTATTCATGCATGTCGAGACATTTTTCCTGAGCTGTACCGTTCCTGTGATTTTTCTGGTGTTGTTTGTTCAAATGAAAAGCTTCAACAAAAATACTTTAAAAAATACAAGATAAAGTAATTTTGTAGGAATTTGTTTAAAGTAATTATGCAATTTATGGGAGGCATAATTTCTAGATTATCGTGGTAATATATATTTTTTAAACCATTGAAAGATCATGCCATCAATTACACTATAATTTAAAGCTTTAAGTCTCTGTTCCATTTTTGTTACAATAAATTGCACCTCATCTGAGTTGAAGGCATGAATTGTAATATCTGAATTAACATGTTTGAGTATATTTCTTCAGAATAACTGAGAATGGTAATTATTCAGTGAATAGTAAATGGTCTTGGATTTATTTGACTGCCTAAGTCTTTTCAGAATCTCAATGCAGCATTGTATAATCACAGTACTCAACACATGTATAGGTATTTAGAGTCTATTATGTGAAATGGTTATAATGATTGTATCTGTTTACAAAATTATTGGTTTCTAGTGGTTTAGGTCCTATCTCAACAGGCTATAAAAAATTACATTTATTGAAGTTACATAGCAATGAACGTAGCTTCTGACAACTTGCTTAGGGAAATTTGCTTCTAAACATGCAGTTTAGCTCAACTTTCTTGCAATTTTAAAATTTTCTCTTTATCTCTAATGTTATGTAAATTTCATCTTTTACTATAATATGGGCAGATGCTGGAAGTATTTGTAATATATATTTCACAAATGCATGATTTCCCTTGACTCCAATGAAACGCAGGAGAAAATGTGTGTTTAGAGTATACTTGTTTTTAACAATGTTATAAGGCATGTAGTAACAGTTAATGTTTCCTACAACTTAATTGGGTCTACATTTATACAACAATTATTTTGTTAGTGGCAGTATAGTAGATATGGAATGTTCTTTGAATAATGTGCATAATTTTGAATCAGGCCACTTTTTGAGGATTCTGGACCTGGAAGGCCGCTAAGCTGTATTATGGAGGACACCGTACCGTTTACAGACATGACAGGTGCTGCGGGTGGAGGGAACTGCCAATTGATAGAGTCTCCAAACCAGGAACAGAGACTTCAGACACAGCGAATCCGAAATTTTGGGGTTCGAGTTCAAATGCACACGCCACAGAGCCGGCCGCAAGGCCATCAGTCACCTGTATTGCCAGAGGGATATGGTAAAGCTTGGATTCAGTCGTGCTTTTTTTAACTAGTATTCAGAAGGGAGTGCTAAAATCAAATGGCCATTTTGTGATTGTCAGTAAATAATTGGCACTTAGAAATATGCTTGCATTCCTGAATTCATATGCATAAAACAAAATGTACATATTCCCACACTCATTTAAAACTGAAGGGTATGATTTCCAGGCGTTTTCTGAAATACTTAGAAGAGGTTTTAGCAAACTAGCCTGTTTATTAGTCTGGGACTAGAGACTATAGATGAGGTAACGCCATCCTGATACTGAGCACCGATGAAGTGAGTGAGCACTGGAAGAGCTGTCCCATAAAACATCTCCTATAACCATAGCAGATCCACCTGTACCATTGTACAGGGCTCAAATAAAGGTAAATTGTCCCAGATGACCATAGACTGCTTTCCCCTTTGAGGGGGAGAGCTGACTGGTGGTGATTTAACCTGAGGATCACCACACCTCAAGCGAGAGACGAGGTTGAGAAGGCAGGCCTTCTCAAATAATCGTGTGTTAAAATTCTTGTTGAGTAGCTTAGACTTCCTCTCTCCTCTCATATCCACCCACTCTAGTCCATAACTTAAAAAACAATAACACCAGAGTTTAATGGCGTCTTCATCCATCGGATGGAGAATTGTGGAGGAAGGCAAAAAAAACAACATCCAGACTGAAGCTCCCTTAATTTGTTATCTGATTTGTTGACCCCAATAATACGTCAATATCTCTGGCTTTTTGGATCAGTGACCTTGACTTTCAAGTTAGTAAGAAAAGTGGTACATTTGATCAGACATGGGGAGAATGGGAAGTAATACCGTAAACATTTCCTGGTGAATAGATATAGAGAGATATTGACAGGAGACAGCTTCATCTCTTTTGAGCATGAATTTTAAGTCACGCAGAGCACCTGAAGTACGGAGATAATTAATTGAACTACCGCCCCCTTTTTCTTCTCTTCCTCCCCCCACGCCCCTCAACCACCCAACCCACCAATGAATTTCTACCGAAAGTATGAAGAGTGCCATCCACAAATGATGCCATGAATATTTGTACTAGTACACCAGAACATTTGTATTGTATTCTTTCTCACGTTTTATAAATGACTTTATTGCATCATACTGGTCATCCCAACTCACTTCACAATGAAGGGAAAACACATCTACATTGTTCATGCACTCAAACAGTCTTCACCTCAATAAATTAGATTTAAAAATAATTTGCACAAACGTTATAAACACAAGCATAAACATGTGCTTACACTTTCTCTGTGAATTTTGGAAAGAAAATGTTCTCTTTCCTTTCCTCGCTCCATTCTCTCCAGGTTAATTTGAAAGATTTTTGAATGTTGGAAACCTTCTATTTGTGATAAGACTAAATAGTGAAATGCATAGAGCTCATACAAAAGGTTTTTAAAAAAGGTTCAAGCACAAAAGTATGATACATTTATTTTGTGGCAAACATATGTACAAATGTTTATGTTTTGAACATTGGATGCCCTTTTGTTGTTAAATAGGTGCATCCACATATTGGGATTACCCTCGAAGTTGCAAACTTTTCTAATGCTTGGAGAGAAGGAAAGGAATTTTAGGGTGGAATTCCCTGTGGGAGCATATTCAGGAAATTACACCTGCAATTATCCCCATTTTGTCAATGTCTTTACACCCAAATTTCTTGCTCATCTCATTAATGTACGCTGAAATGTAAAATTGGGTATACAAAAGCAGAAATCAACATAAACAATTAGGCCTCCAGGAAAGGTGCCAAACTTACACCGAATATTATTTTCTAAGTATAAACATTTTAGTTATCGAACCATCACTTAGTCACATGTTTTAAAACATGCAAATGTGGAAGCTTTTCAGTTTTTATCGTGACTTAGACTTATTCTATTAAAAAAGCATTAAAAGAAATAGGAAATGCAGTGCAGTCTCAGGATATATTTTTAAAAATAGCAATAAAACATCAGAAAAGGTACTTTCCTACCGCACCTAAAATTTTGTGTATAACTTGGCACCCAATTTGAACTATCATAATTGCAGAACATTTTAGTATACAACTCTTAGGGGCAGCAGGGTAGCATGGTGGTTAGCATAAATGCTTCATAGCTCCAGGGTCCCAGGTTCGATTCCTGGCTGGGTCACTGTCTGTGTGGAGTCTGCAACCCTGTGTGCGTGGGTTTCCTCCGGGTGCTCCGGTTTCCTCCCACAGTCCAAAGATGTGCGGGTTAGGTGGATTGGCCATGCTAAATTGCCTGTAGTGTCCTAATAAAAGTAAGGTTAAAGGGGGGGGGTTGTTGGGTTACGGGTATAGGGTGGATACATGGGTTTGAGTAGGGTGATCATGGCTCGGCACAACATTGAGGGCCGAAGGGCCTGTTCTGTGCTGTACTGTTGTATGTTCTATGTTCTTCAGCCAGGAGGAGGGGCCGTTATATAGAGCCACTGATGAGATGGCTCTAGTCTAAAGCAATAACTAAATTTGGGCATAACGTAATTATGTTTAAAACATATTTGTGCCTTAATCTTTTACACTTGGATATTTGCTTACACTTCAATTGTGTGATAATTATGCATACAAATACACAGCAAATTCCAACATATTGAATTACATTGCCTGCAATTCTAATTTGAGCAAACTACTTGGTTTAGGAATGTGCAGTTAGTTCCTGACCAAGATATTTTTGCCTAGACGTTTTAATTTCAAATACTGAATTTTAATGCATGGATTCCCATATATAACTTTGAAGGAATGGAAAGAAGGTATAACCTCAGTAAGAATTTTCATCAGCACATCCAACTACAATTTCTCTCACTTGAAGTATAAACTTGGCAAATTTATCTTAATTACAAATGTAGAGAAGATGGAATTAATACAACACACATTTAATTTTCATGGAATGTGCAACTCTAGGGTCCATGCTCAAGCAGAATGTGTCGATTCACTTGCAGTTCAGGTTCTACAACAGGAAAAAGAACTTGTTCTAAATTATTGTCTGTTTGTTTTCAGAGCAGCGAACAACTGTACAGGGACAGATTTATTTCCTGCATACACAGACTGGAGTCAGCACTTGGCACGATCCTCGAATTCCAAGGTTAATTAACAAAATTTAATAACACTTGCCAAACAGTTCCTGCTGTATAGATAATTTCACTTGTTCTGATTTGATTTGTAATTTGTTTGTGCAGGGATCTAACAAATTTCAACTATGATGAGCTTGGTCCTTTGCCTTCTGGGTGGGAAGTCAGAAGTACAGTGTCTGGAAGAATATATTTTGTGGATCACAACAACCGAACTACACAGTTTACAGATCCCAGACTGCACCATATAATGAAGTAAGTTATTTGAAGGACAATTTTTAAAAGAATTATTCATTTTCTTGTGATACATAAATATCATCACAATGGTCTGTTCTCTTCCAATTGACAGTATTTTGAGTTTGTGCAAGTATTTTTGTGGAGTTGTGCAAATGTCTCTTGCAGATGCCTCACCTGGGGACGAGCAGACCTTTCCAGTGTCATTTATGGTCCTGGAACCTTGGGGGAATATTGTTGAATTGAACCTTTGCAGTAGTGTTTGTTTTCTAGTCTTCTGTAATGTTTTTAAATCAACAACTTTCTGCTAAATCTTTGTCTAATACACCCACCATCAACACTTAAAAGTTTCTCACCTCTTAAAAAAAAATTCTGCTTTTTTTATTCTTCTGATCATAGAGAATAATTTTACACATCTCAATATTATATTTCACCTGCCATCTTGTTTTTGCATGAATGGAGGAATTGGATTCAGTGTTATGATTAGTTCAAATTGGGTTAATTTGCATTGAAATTAAAATGTCTGGCGACTAAATGCCTCTTGATCTTTCTTACTGCATGTCTATTTCTTTCTGCAAATATTTTGTTTGTTAAAGGCATTCACTTGGCTATATGTAGAGGATAATTTCTCATTGGTGCCGTACACAACTCAATACATTTGATTATTAATGAAGAGCATGTTTGGAGGTTTAACATGTGAACATCTGTCATTACTGTGAAAACAGCGTAGCTATCTAATTCTCTGTTGTAACTAATTCATACTAAAAACAGGCATAGGCCATTCAGTGCTTCAAACTTTCTCTGCCATTCAGTGATATTATGGCTAATCATAGAATTTACATAGAATCTGTATCCTAAATCTATCTATCAGCTTTAGGATGTGAACTGAGGTCAAGTTCACCTCTTAGGTGGATGTAAAAGATCCCATGGCAAAATTGTACGGGTCCTTCCTGTTTCTTCTTGTTTATTTCCTGTCTATTCCATTGTTTTTCCCTTTCTTTTTGATCCATGGATGTTTAATTAACTTGTGACTAAGGCAGAGCACCTGCAAGAAGCAGCCTTTAATTCAAACAGCAGAATCCAGCAGGCTGTGATGTTTTAGATTGGAGATTGGCTGGCCTTAGTGATGACTCGGTTTGATTGATGTGGCAGGTGGCCAATGAATTGGCACAAACGACTGCGGTCTGCCCGGTATCAGGTAGTGATTGGATATTATTCCGCTGGAATGTTTCTCAGAAGCCACAAGGTTCCATTTTTGTTTCACTTTTGGTTCTGGCAGCAGAGGTGAAAGACCCAACTAAATCCTGTCCAGAAAACAGCTGCCAAGCCTCTTCATAAAAGAACCAGCTAATTCTCTCACTCTATTAAGCCTGTGGGTGTTGGATTTCTGAAAACAGAACCTA
The DNA here is from genome assembly GCF_902713615.1 of Scyliorhinus canicula. Lineage (NCBI taxonomy): Eukaryota > Metazoa > Chordata > Chondrichthyes > Carcharhiniformes > Scyliorhinidae > Scyliorhinus > Scyliorhinus canicula. Next base: position 59,070,730 of record NC_052160.1, on the reverse strand, counting down.
AAGGCAGGTACAAAGTGCGAGCAAAGCCTGCTAAAAGAGGGACTCTGTCTCACCAGGAAAATTAAGAGTACAGGCTGTAAAGCAAGGAGTGTGATTCCCGCGTGCTTACTGTGGAGAAAGCCTATAAGGACTCATCATCTAAAGGAAAGATACTTTTTTATTTACATCCCCCTCTCCTGCCCTGTGTTTGTCTGTCTTGTGTGTGTGGGTAGAGGGTGGAGAGGCAAGTTACAATAGGAGTTAGGTACTTATTAATATTTAACCAACTGTATCTGCTGCGTATTTCACCATTAATTTTGTTATAAGTAAACAATAATTGTGTTTCAAATTACAAACCCAGTGACTGTAATTATTGGGCAGCCAAGAGCCAAAAATTGCGAGAATTTTTATCAGAATTATTGGTTTATTCACTTGTGTTGTGACTCCGGGTCACTTGGGACTGAAATTGACCACACACTTGCCCAGGGTGGCGTAACATTATTCAGAGAAGGGCAAGGGATTTATCCCTGGTGTGCTGGCCAATATTTATCCTTCAAGCAGCGTCACAGAAAACAGATTTTCTGGTCACTATCACATTGCTATTTGTGGAAGCTTGCTGTGCACAAATCTACTGTTGTGTTTGTTATATTACAACAGTGACTACATTTCAAAAGTACTTAATTGACTTTGAGACATCCAGTGGTCATGCAAAGAACTACATGGTTGCCAGTTACTCTTCTTTTTGGTAATTCTCTTTGGACCTCCACTGTTCTTGACTTTTCTCAATTTAAAAATATTCAGTTATACTCTTTTTTTGGTCCAGGGTGAATGGCTTTGCACTTGTCAGTGTTAGAAATCCATCTGACACAGTTTTGTTTGCTCGATCAATCAGTGCCTCTTTATAACTTTATGCTACTATCTGCACCACTTATACTTCTAATCTTTGTGACATCAACAAACTGTGGTTTTGGCTAATTTATTAATAAGCATAGTGTATTCTTGATGCTTCCTTATAGCAATCCATCACAGTTGAAAGAATCAAACCAGCCATTGCCAGTGCCGACAGAGGCACCGGTGGAAGAAGGGGAGGGTGAATGGTCTGTCCCAAGATGCGAGAGGGATCTAGTACAGAAGTTGAAAGTCCTGAGGCACGAGCTTGCTTTGCAGCAACCGCAAGCCGGGCACTGCCGCATTGAAGTCTCCAGAGATGAAATCTTTGAGGTAACATTAATATGTGTGTTTGAAGGGTGTATATATAGTTAGGCACTTATTATTTGTGCTTGTACTTATCCCAGGCAGCTTTGAAAAATGCATTTTATGAAATATTTTTAGGAAAATTGTTAAATTATGTTCTGTTTTCAAAAAAAACTTACTGTAGCTTATTCTGTTTAGGAATCATATCGGCAAGTGATGAAAATGAGACCAAAGGACTTGAAGAAGCGTTTAATGGTTAAATTTAGAAGTGAAGAAGGGTTGGATTATGGTGGAGTTGCCAGGTAAGATTTATTTACATTGAGTCCGCAGTCGTATCATTGCTGATAGAAAACAAAAGTAGAAGTGTTTACAACACTGCACTGTCTGCAGATCTGCAGCAGTGGCAGACATTAGCAAATTCAATTACTGGGGCAACTATGGTGTAGTGGTCAATTGATGACACTAAAATATACACACTGTTGCAATTTGAACACGAACTGCTTTAGCGAACAGATAAGGCTCGCACCATCAAGGTTAGGAACACTCGCAGCTCTCTACTGTTTACATAGAATGCACTGTGGGCATACTCCTGAGTTCAGACAACAAGCATCGTGCTCACACTCCTGAGTTCAGAGATTCTCTGAGGCTGAAGCATTTATTATTCTGCCCAACTTGAGCTGCAAGATTGGTTTAGCGAAATGCATTTAATTCAAAGAGAACGGATAAGAGTGATGTAATTTGAAGTAACATCCCTGCAAAGCGATAGGGCCTGTGCTAGGATTGACATAAGCAATTGGTCAGGCTCATGAATAGGATGGGCAGATGGTCCAAACGAAAGCTGGAAGTACCCACACCATCACAATTCACGGCAGTAAACTGATGGGGTATTTTATGAGGGTCATGAAAGTTTATTGCGTAGAAAGGGTAGTGGTTGATTTCAGGGTATTTCGGGCTGCATCGTGGGACGAGGCAGGGGTGCCTGCTTCCCCCCCCCCCCCCCCCCATTGCCTCGGCTGTAGAGCCATTGTGCAGGGGGGTGTTGAGCACATGGTTTTGCTGTGTGCGGACGACCTGTTATATATTTCCGACCCATTGGGGACATTATGGGGATTTTGGAGAACCTTGGCAGGTTTCCGGGTACAAGTTGAACATGGGAAAGAGCAAGGTGTTCCCGATTGAGATCAGAGGACAGGAAAGGAAGTTAGGGGAGTTGCCGTTTAAGGTAATGGGACGAGTTTTAGATACCTGGGAATTCAGGTGACGCGGGTTTGGGCGCAACTGCACAAAATTTGACTCGGTTAGTGGAGTGGATGAACGGAGATTTCAAGAGGTGGGATGTGCTGCCACTGTCGTTGGCGGGACGGGTGCAGTTAAGATGACAATGCTGTCAAGGTTCCTATTCGTATTTCAAAACTTTCCAATCTTTAAACCGAAGTTGTTCTTTTAAAAAGGTTAATAGGCTGATCTCTGGTTTTGTGTGGGCGGGGAAGACCCCACGGACCAAAAGGACTCTTTTTGGAGCGGGGCGAGGAGGTGGGTGATTGGCGTTGCCGAATATAATGAACTAGCACTGGGCAGCGAACATCACCGCGGTTAGGAATTGGGTGGGGGGGGAGGGGGGGTTGGCATGGAGGCGGTTTCCTGTTGGGAACGGGTATTGTTCATTGCGCCTCTGCCATTTTTGCCACCTGGATACACCGTGAGCCCAGTGATGTCGGCCTTGAGGATATGGGGGCAGAGGAGGCAGTATTTGGGACTGGAAGGTACCTCGATGTGTGCACCGTTCTGTGATAATCATAGATTTGCATAGGGGTGAGCGTGGATGCAAGATTTTGGGGGTAGTTGCAGGCAGGGATTGAGCGAATCACGGGCGTTTTTGTCGGGACTGTTTCGCAAAATTGGAGGACCTGTAGGAAGAGTATGAACTGCCCAGGGGGAATGGTTTCAGGTACCTGCAGGTTTGAGATTTTGTGAAGAGAGAAGTGTCGTCCTTTCCCAGGTTGCCATCTTTGGGTTTGCGAGACAACGTGCTGTCGAAGGAGAGATGGGGAGGGGAAGGTCTCTTGAGGTCTACAAGGAGCTGATGGATTGGGAGGAAGCCACAGTGGGGGATATAAAGTGGAAGTGGGAGGAGGAGCTAGGTGGGGAGATGGAGGTCAGGACATGGGCGGAGGCCCTGCGGAGGATGAATGCGTCCTTGTCATGTGCGAGGCTAAGCCTTATTCAGTTTAAAGTAATTCATAGGGTACATACGACGGTTGCGTGGATGAATATGTTTTTTGAGGGGCTGGAGGATAGGTGTGGGCAGTGCGCGGGGAAGCCCGCGAATCACATCCCACATATTTTGGGTATTTCCAAAGCTAAAGGGGTTCTGGCGGGGATTTGCGGACCTAATGTCCGAGGTGTTGGGGGTAAAGGTGGCCCTGAGTCCAGAGATAGCAATATTTGGGCTGTCGGAAGATCCAGAAATCCAGAGGGCAAGAGAGGCTGACGTTTTGGCCTTTGCCTCCCTGATAGAACATAGAACGATACAGCGCAGTACAGGCCCTTCGGCCCACGATGTTGCACCGACATGGGAAGTCAAAAACTAAAGGCCATCTAACCTACACTATGCCATTATCATTCATATGCTTATCCAATAAACTTTTAAATGCCCTCAATGTTGGCGAGTTTACTACTGTTGCAGGTAGGGCATTCCACGGCCTCACCACTCTTTGCGTAAAAAACCTACCTCTGACCTCTGTCCTATATCTATTACCCCTCAATTTAAGGCTATGTTCCCTCGTGCTAGCCACCTCCATCCGCGGGAGAAGGCTCTCACTGTCCACCCTATCTAACCCTCTGATCATTTTGTATGCTTCTATTAAGTCACCTCTTAACCTTCTTCTCTCTAACGAAAACAACCCAAGTCCATCAGCCTTTCCTCATAAGATTTTCCCTCCATACCAGGCAACATCCTGGTAAATCTCCTCTGCACCCGTTCCAAAGCTTCCACGTCCTTCCTATAATGAGGCGACCAGAACTGTACGCAATACTCCAAATGCGGCCGTACCAGAGTTTTGTACAGCTGCATCATGACCTCATGGCTCCGGAACTCAATCCCTCTACCAATAAAGGCTAACACACCATAGGCCTTCTTCACAACCCTATCAACCTGGGATCTATGTACATGGACACCGAGATCCCTCTGCTCATCCACACTACCAAGAATTTTACCATTAGCCAAATATTCCGCATTCCTGTTATTCTTTCCAAAGTGAATCACCTCACACTTCTCCACATTAAACTCCATTTGCCACCTCTCAGCCCAGCTATGCAGCTTATCTATGTCCCTCTGTAACCTGCAACATCCTTCCACACTGTCTACAACTCCACCGACTTTAGTGTCGTCTGCAAATTTATTCACCCAACCTTCTGTGCCCTCCTCTAGGTCATTTATAAAAATGACAAACAGCAACGGCCCCAGAACAGATCCTTGTGGTACGCCACTCGTAACTGAACTCCACTCTGAACATTTGCCATCATCCACCACCGTCTGTCTTCTTTCAACTAGCCAATTTCTGATCCACATCTCTAAATCACCCTCAATCCCCAGCCTCCATATTTTCTGCAATAGCCGACCGTGGGGAACCTTATCAAACGCTTTACTGAAATCCACATACACCACATCAACTGCTCTACCCTCATCTACCTGTTCAGTCACCTTCTCAAAGAACTCGATAAGGTTTGTGAGGCATGACCTACCCTTCACAAAACCATGCTGACTATCCCTAATCATATTATTCCTATCTAGATGATTATAAATCGTATCTCTTATAATTCTCTCCAAGACTTTACCCACAACAGACGTGAGGCTCACCGGCCTATAGTTACCGGGGTTATCTCTACTCCCCTTCTTGAACAAAGGGACCACATTTGCTATCCTCCAGTCCTCTGGCACTATTCATGTAGCCAATGATGACATAAAAATCAAAGCCAAAGGCTCAGCAATCTCTTCCCTGGCTTCCCAGAGAATCCTAGGATAAATTCCATCAGACCCCGGAGACTTATCTATTTTCACCTTGTCCAGAATTGCCAACACTTCTTCCCTACGCACCTCAATGCCATCTATTCTAATAGCCTGGGTCTCAGCATTCTACTCCACAACATTATCTTTTTCCTGAGTGAATACTGACGAAAAGTATTCATTTAGTATCTTGCTTATCTCCTCAGCCTCCACACACAACTTCCCACCACTGTCCTTGTCTGGCCCTACTCTTACCCTAGTCATTCTTTTATTCCTGACATACCTATAGAAAGCTTTTGGGTTTTCCTTGATCCTACCTGCCAAAGACTTCTCATGTCCCCTCCTTGCTCGTCTTAGCTCTCTCTTTAGATCCTTCCTCGCTTCCTTGTAACTATCAAGCGCCCCAACTGAAACTTCACGCCTCATCTTCACATAGGCCTCCTTCTTCCTCTTAACAAGAGATTCCACTTCTTTGGTAAACCATGGTTCCCTCGCTCTACCCCTTCCTCCCTGCCTGACTGGTACGTACTTATCAAGAACACGCAATAGCTGTTCCTTGAACAAGCTCCACATATCCAGTGTGCCCAACCCTTGCAGCCTACTTCTCCAACCTACACATCCTAAGTCATGTCTAATGGCATCATAATTGCCCTTCCCCCAGCTATAACTCTTGCCCTGCGGGGTATACTTATCCCTTTCCATCACTAACGTAAAGGTCACCGAATTGTGGTCACTGTCTCCAAAGTGCTCACCTACCTCCAGATCTAACACCTGGCCTGGTTCATTACCCAAAACCAAATCCAATGTGGCCTCGCCTCTTGTTGGCCTGTCAACATATTGTGTCAGGAAACCCTCCTGCACACATTGTACAAAGAACGACCCATCTAATGTACTCGAACTATATCTTTTCCAGTCAATATTTGGAAAGTTAAAGTCTCCCATAACAACTACCCTGTTACTTTCGCTCTTTTCCAGAATCATCTTCGCCATCCTTTCCTCTACATCCCTAGAACTATTAGGTGGCCTATAGAAAACTCCCAACAGGGTGACCTCTCCTTTCCTGATTCTAACCTCAGCCCATACTACCTCGGAAGAAGAGTCCCCATCTAGCATCCTTTCCGCCACCGTAATACTGTCCTTGACTAGCAGCGCCACACCGCCCCCTCTTTTGCCCCCTTCTCTGAGCTTACTAAAACACCTAAACCCCGGAACCTGCAACAACCATTCCTGTCCCTGCTCTATCCATGTCTCTGAAATGGCCACAACATCGAAGTCCCAGGTACCAACCCATGCTGCCAGTTCCCCTACCTTATTTTGTATACTCCTGGCATTGAAGTAGACACACTTCAAACAACCTACCTGAACACTGGCACCCTCCTGCGAAGTCAAATCTGTGCTCCTGACCTCTATACTCTCAATCTCCCGTACCCCAAAACTACAATCCAGGTTCCCATGCCCCTGCTGAATTAGTTTAAACCCCCCCCAAAGAGCACTAACAAATCTCCCCCCCCAGGATATTGGTGCCCCTCAGGTTCAGATGTAGACCATCCTGTCTATAGAAGTCCCACCTTCCCCAGAAAGAGCCCCAGTTATCCAGAAATCTGAATCCCTCCTGCCTGCACCATCCCTGTAGCCACGTGTTTAATTGCTCTCTCTCCCTATTCCTCGTCTCACTATCACGTGGCACGGGCAACAACCCAGAGATAACAACTCTGTTTGTTCTCGCTCTGAGCTTCCATCCTAGCTCCCTAAAGGCCTGCCTGACATCCTTGTCCCCTTTCCTACCTCAGAGGCAGATCTTACTTGGATGGAGGGACTCGGAGCTGCTGGAAGTGGGGGTGTGGGTGAGTGACCTGGCAGAATTCCTGAGGCTGGAGAAGGGCAGTTCGTCCTGAAGGAGTCAGTTGATGGAAGGTTGAAGCTCAAAGGTGGAAGCCATTCATTGACTTCTTTAAGGAGGATTGCGGAGTCAGCAAAAGAGGAGAGGGGGAAGGGATTGAGGAGTCAGCTAAGGGAGGGGTGTGAGGGGATTACAATGGGGAAGGCAGGACGTGAGGAGGGGGCACGAATAGGGAGCAGGGGGGAATGGCTGTGGATTATTTATAATCTTGTATAATTCGGTTTGTTTTTATGAAAATGCCTAAATAAAATATATATATTTTTTAAAACCGATATGTAGTGTTTGGGTGTTATCTTTTACTTTGCAAAGTGAGTAGTGACAGTGTCATGACTTCTGGATTTTGCATTGTGCAATGATATCACTTATCAGATAGTGCCGTGCTTTCTGAGAAATCACTTCATTTCTATTCATTGGGCAGTGTGTGATCCAGGTTTTGGGTGGGGGGAAGGAGATGGGAGATGTGGTGCAGTTGCAAAACCATTGGTAGAACATGATCCGGCCTAACAAGTTGGAAAGAATGTTATCCATCATCTGTCCAACTTGGAAGCATTGTGAACAGTGAGGAAGATGCTGTCGAACTGCACAAGGGCATATGCAGCTCGATGGAATAGGTTGACAAGTGGCAGATGAAATCTAATGTAGAGAAGTGTCAAGTGATTAATTTTGAAAATGAAATGAAAACGAAAATCGCTTATTGTCACGAGTAGGCTTCAATGTCCCTATAGCCACTAGTCACCACATTCCGGCGCCTGTTCGGGGAGGCTGTTACGGGAATCGAACCATGCTGCTAGCCTGCCTTGGTCTGCTTTCAAACCCAGCGATTTAGCCCAGTGTGCTAAACAGCCCCCGGTAGGAAGTGTTATGGGCCAGGGTTTAGAAAACTCCAAAGTATAGCATGGAGTTCACCTGACCTACAACTGTTTATTGATTTTGGTTATGATGACACAAGAGCCTGCCTTTCAGGTGTTGTTCAATAGAGGTCTTGGGTGCTTTTAAACAAAAAACAAGCTTTATTCTACAAATTAAAAAAAACAAGCTTTATTCTACGAATTTAGTTAACATTTTTATAAACACACAGTAAGCATTTTTATCAACTACAAACATAAATACCCCACACAGCTGTACAGCCCTTATGAATCCCCCCTTGGGCAGCACGGTGGCTCAGTGGTTAGCACAACCGCCTCACGGCGCTGAGGTCCCAGGTTTGATCCCGGCTCTGGGTCACTGTCCGTGTGGAGTTTGCACATTCTCCCCGTGTCTGTGTGGGTTTCGCCCCCACAACCCAAAAATGTGCAGAGTAGGTGGATTGGCCACGCTAAATTGCCCCTTAATTGGAAAAAATAATTGAGTAATCTAAATTTATTTTAAAAAATGAATCCCCCCTTTACTGTTCCAATTTAATAACAAGATCCAAGTAAAAATCAGAGCGCCCTTTTCAAAGGTGTGGCCCAGCACATGGCCCTCGTACTGATATAAGACTTGGTATTGATACTCTTTTTTTCCTTTCCAAACAGCAGGTTTGAATTCCTTCCAGAAAGCAATTATCTCTTAAATTATCAAGCCGTTTGGAAACAGCTTTAAAATGAAGATAGAGAAACCCTTCTTTTCAACCTGTGCAGTATAAACCAGTTCAAACCCAAAGCGAAAAAAAAACTCAGAGCCACAACCAGTTCCCAACCCAAGACAAAAGTAAAAATCACAGGGCCAAAACCCAGCTCCACCCACACAATGACATCACTGAAGCCATGTGATTAGATAAAACATTTGTTAAAGGGACACTCCCATGACAGAAGACTGCAGAGAGATGATATAAAATAATGGATACAATTCCAGAGGGGGTAGAGGAGCAAAGGGACCTGAATGTACATGTGCATAAGTTGTTGAGAGTGGCAGGATAGGTTGAGAGTGAGGTTAATAAAGTATATAGTATCCTCCACTTTATTTATAGGGGCATTAATAGGGTACAAGAGGCCAGGAGTTTATGTCAAACCTGCATAGAACACCAGTTGTTCCTCAGTTAGAGTATTTTGTCCAGCTCTGGACACCACACTTTCGGAAAGATGTGAAGGAACTAAGAGTCCAGAAAAGGTACATGAAAATGGCTTGTGGGATGAGGAACTTCAGTTAACGTAGATAGATTGGTGAAATCAAACTGTTTTCCCTGAAGAAGAAAACAGGGAGAGGAATTTGATCGAGGTATTCAAAATGATGAAGGATCTGGATGAAGTTGATGAGAAAAAACTGATCCCATTGGTGGAAAAATTGAGAACAAGAGGGCACAGATTTAAGGTAATTGGCAATAGAAGCAATGGAGGTATGGCAAACAACTTGTTTCACGCAACAAGTGGTTGGGTTCTGGATTGCAACTGCCTGAGAGTGGGGGAGGCATTTCAAGGAGGGAATTAGATTATCATCTGAAAAGGCAGTGTGCAGGGCTACGAGGAGGCGTGGCACTAGACACATTTCTCCTTCACAGAGCCAACGCAGACACGAGCCAAATGGCTCAGCCATTTTGTAATTCTGTTATCCAATCTGGATCACAATCTCACCCCACCACTCTACTCTTCTCTCTTTGCTCCCGACCCTGAGTTACTGACTGACTCTATCCCGCCACCTGAGCTTCCCCTAACCTTCTCCACTCTTCAAACTGGAGTGCCTGGCATTCTTCCCTGGCACACTTTCCTGCCCCCCGCCCCCCTTTCCTTACCTATCCCAGCTCACACCACATAGCTCTGTCTAAGCACCTGCAACTAAAGGTAACATACACATATGTAGCACTGGTGGAAGGGTGGAGCAGCCTTAGCCAAAGGTTCCCCATAGCATGCACAGGAGGACTGGTATATCTAGTATGGTTACAATTTGATAATTTCCTAGAGGAATAGAATTCAAAAAAAGAGAAATTATGTTAAACATGCAAAGGACCTTGCCTAAATTGCACTTATTGGATGCACAGTATTGGTCTCCATATCACAAACATGATATCAAATAAAAAATGCAAAAAACAATTTATAGGCTTAACACCAGAACTGAGAGGACAAAACTAGCAGGGAAATCCAAATGAAAGAACGCGGGTTCTTTACAGTTCTGACGGAGTTCAGCAAAGTATGAGGGGCATAGACAGAGTGGATAGTCAGAGACTTTTTCCCAGGGTAGAGGGGTCAATTACTAGGGGGCATAGGTTTAATGTGCGAGGCAAGTTTTTTTACACACAGGGTAGTGGGAGCCTGGAACTCGCTGCCGGAGGAGGTGGTGGAAGCAGGGACGATAGTGACGTTTAAGGGGCATCTTGACAAATACAGTGAGAAGTCTTGCAACACCAGGTTAAAGTCCAACAGGTTTGTTTCAAACACTAGCTTTCGGAGCACTGCTCCTTCCTCAGGTGTAAGACTTCTCACTGTGTTCACCCCAGTCCAACGCCGGCATCTCCACATCTTGACAAATACATGAATAGGATGGGAATAGAGGAATACGGACTCCGGAAGTGTAGAAGATTTTAGTTTAGACGGGCAGCATGGTTGGCGCAGGCTTGGAGGGCCGAAGGGCCTGTTCTTGTGCTGTACTTTTTTTTGTTCTTTTGTAACAGATGTTTCTATTTGTGGGGAGAGTCCAAAACTAGGAACTGTAAAGATCAAATAATCGCTAAAATGCAGTAAAGAATTCAAGCGAAGCTTCTTTACCTAGAAGGTGATAGGATTCTGAAATTTGTACCTCAGAGGGTGTTTGAGTTACAGAATGGAAAAAGAAGTAGAAAGATATTTGAATAAGGCAAGACAAAGTTGTGGCAGGAGGCTTGTGTGGGCATGCACATGGCATAAAATGGCCTGTTTCTGTGCTATAAATTGCCTTTAATTTTCGAACTGTGGCTATGTTATTAAAAGTAAATCCAGGTTTAAAAATCTTCACATGGATGGAATGTGGATAGTATGGCCGAAAAACCATAGATATAAAGCCAATTGAGATGTTTAAAAGGAAGATGGATCTTTATTTGCATTATAAGAGCCTGGCAGATTACAAGGGTAGAGCTGCCACTTGTAATAAATGTTTAAAAAGCTGGCCTGTTGACCTAACTGCCCTATGCTGGTTCTGTTATTACAGCCCTGATTACTTTCAAATATCGTTTACTCGTGGTTTCTTGTTTTGCAGGGAGTGGTTGTATTTGCTCTGTCATGAAATGTTGAATCCTTACTATGGACTATTTCAGTATTCAACTGATAATATTTACATGCTACAGATCAACCCAGATTCTGCTGTTAATCCTGTGAGTATCAAAAGTCAAGTGAGAGCTAAATAAAAACAAACTAAATAAGAATATTCTGTGTTTTCTTACTGTTTTGTAAGTGATCTGACTGTAATATTAGGTAAATTGGACATTTTGAATTCTCCCTCTGCGTACCTGAACAGGCGCCTGAGTGTGGCACCAAGGGAATTTTCACAGTAACTTCATTACAGTGTTAATGTAAGCCTACTTGTGAGATAATAAAGATTATTATATTATCTTTTATCGATGTAGATTTGCTCTGTAAGGCAATTATGTGCAGCAAAATTCAACTGCCAGAAATAACTGCATGTAGAATTTTTGCATTGTCCCCTATCACCCATTAGATAGAAGATTCAGACTACTTAGGCCTGGTAAGATACCCTATGGTTAGCTTGTATTCAACATTATTTCATTTCTGTTGAATTGTAATACAAGGGATTACATTTGTTCCTCTAGAAAATTCAAAAGTTTCCACTGAAATAAATTTGTCACGGGAGAGTTTAGTATGAATATCAACCAATTACTGCTCAACTATAATTATTTAATGCCTACACATTTTCCAGTCTCCTAAAAGATTCACTTGAAACATTTGTAACAATTTAAGTCTCGTAATGTATAGACTAGATTTTGGATTTCATTTCTTACTTTCATGCTGGAAATATTCCTGCTTGCGTTGATTCTTAATAAATAGTTCACAGATCCTCTAAATAATTGTGCTTTCTAATTTATTAGATAAGATGAAAAGTGAGCATCAGTTTTAAAATTCTGGTAGTACATTATATAAGCATTGACGTGGAGTCATTTCCACTTAATATGGCCATGAATTTACATGTTTGGTTCTTATTAAATTTCAGTAATCTTTATTCATGATTTAAACCATGCAACATTCAACCTTTTCAGTGCATGTGCAAGCTTCGCAATTTTTCTCCTCCTCTTTTTAGATGCTAAATTCTTTTTGGGATTAGGAAGATCAGTTTGAAGACATAAATTAACTAGCATTGCTTAAATTGAATTGATGGAACACCCCAGCACAGTTAAATGTGCTGTCAAAGAGTAAATTATAAATGGCCCAACAATGGTGCCATAGACATGATATGCTAAACAGCTTCCTCAAATTCCCCGCGTTGACATGTATGAATCTTCTCAATTGTATTTTTGAACAAATTCATCTGGGCATTTCAACAAAGAGATATTTTGTTTCTTGACATTGGTTCATTTCTGTCATTTGGGACGGTTTAAAAAAAATTTAAAGTGCCCAATATTTTTCCAATTAAGGGGCAATTTTGCGTGGCCAATCCACCTACCCTGCACATCTTTTTGGGTTGTGGGGCTGAGACCCATGCAGACACGGAGGGAATGTGCAAATTCCACACGGACAGTGACCCAGGGCCGGGTCCTCAGTGCCGTGAGGCAGCAGTGCTAACCGCAGCGCCACCGTGCCGCCTATTTAAGGCAGTTCTGACAGCCATTTGTTATCAATGTCTTCAGACTGTAGAACCATTTCAAGAAAAGCTCCCAGTGCCATGAGGTACATCTGTTTCAATTTGGAGGCGGAGTTCACATCACTGAGCTAACAGCAAAGTTATTCTACGTACAGAAGTATATTCATAAGTGGAAATTCACAATTCTACTTCCAGTTGACAACTTCTGCAATACCTGTGTAAGGAGTCTGTATGCCACCAAGCAAGAAGTCACATTTTGGGCCTGTATTTGTGGCACAAATACATAACCCAGTAGCGACTTTATTTTCCCCCTCATCAGAGATTTTATTTTTCTGCCGCTGGTGGTGCTTCTGCCTCAGCAAATGCAGTGAAAACTGCTCTTAGGCCAGTTCTAATGCCTCTGAAGGCAACAGTGCAGTCTCATTCACTTTGCTGTGCTACTACTAAAATCATGGTTACCAGCAGTGTTGCTGTAAAGTAAATGGAGCATATTGTCCAAATCATTTTCATTGATAGTGGTCTGTTAATTTGAGCAAAAAACTGCCTCTTTCATGGTCACAGTTCTAAATTAATTTCTACTTGATGACAGTGCTAAACTGAATATATTTTGGACCGTTGAGAATAATTCCTATTTGACTGGTTATATCAGCTTAATTTCTTGTTTTGCCTCAGTATTCTTTTGCATTAATGTTACATTATTCAATGAGGCATTGGAGAAGATTGATTATATGAATGTTTCTGGTGCTTTTGCTTGTCAGCCACAGGATGGCAGCATTTTACTTTTTAATCAAACAAGTGAATATTTCTTCTACAGGAACATTTGTCATACTTTCATTTTGTGGGTCGGATAATGGGACTTGCCGTATTCCATGGGCACTACATTAATGGGGGTTTCACATTACCATTCTACAAGCAACTGTTGGGTAAACCTATCCAGTTATCAGACTTGGAAACTGTTGACCCAGAATTGCACAAGAGCCTGGTTTGGATCCTGTGAGTTGAGCTAATGGAATTACATAACTGTAAGATTGACTCTTGAATTTTTCCTTCCTGACTAATGTCTTTCTGGCTGCACATCTGGACAGAAAATAATTAAGTTGAGGTTTGAGATTGCTACTTAAGGAAAGGTGCATTAACTTTTCCTAGGAATAGCTGTTACTGCAAATGAATAAAGGAATTGAAATTATATCTTGTATAATCTGAAAAGAGTTGGTGCGTAAAGGTAATTTATGATAGTTTAATTCAGAAACTATTAGGTGTGTCATGATCTAATAAATCACAAGGGATGAAGGATTATACTGTTGAGACTTTGGTAATGCTTCTGGACCGTTGATTTAGATTTGCCATCTATATTTTGAGATTTCAGGTCTATTTCGAGTATTATTGTTCAGTAAAATTCTCTATTTATATGCATGGTAAATACGCTGTGGTGGAAGATGAACATATTAATTAGGAGTTGCTTAAGGCTTTGATACATCTACAGATCAGTGCTAAGCATTGGTATAAGTAGGATGGTAATATTTGAAGTCCGAAAACAAATTGTGTGTCTGCTTTAAAATAACGTAGACAGCTGCATTTGATATTCTATCAAATCGCAATTAATGAAGGTATCATGAGCCAGCCAATTGCTTCATTGACTTTTTTTAACTGTTACAGTGAAAATGACATCACACCTGTACTTGATCATACGTTTTGTGTTGAGCACAACTGTTTTGGCCGGATTATTCAACAAGAGCTGAAACCAAATGGCAGAAATGTTCCTGTAACAGAGGAGAATAAACGAGAATATGTGAGGTAAGTGGTTTCTGTTACTATTTGGGGCAAGGCAGGGCTGAAGATGAGAAGGGCTATATTGCTCAATGTAAAGTTTTGAAATGCGTGTTCCCAATATGTGCCAAGTAGTGGCTGATATTTTTATCCCTGCATTTTTCAAACACTGCATCTTGATTAGGTAAGTAATGTTATATCTGGAAAAAATTTTCTCTGCTCATGGAAAAGTTATATCTCTGATTTTGCATTCAGGTTTTCTGACTCTGTTAGCTGGAGTGCATTTAAGAATATTTCTGCACCCCCAGCCTGTGATTTTCCAGCCAGAAAACATTCTGGATGAGTGCCAGTTGGACTAAACTTACCAGCGTTTATTAAGTTTTTACTCAGTTGCAAACGTAACTTGCTAATTCCAAGAGCCGGTGCAGACTCAATGGGCCGAATGGCCTCCTTCTGCACTGTAAATTCTATGATCTATGATCACTTTAAAAACAAAAGAATTATAAAAAGAAACCAGAGGTTAATGAAAAACCATCAATTAAAATAAATTGTGTGGCTTGTCCATTGTCTCCAAATGGGCTTGTTTCACATTAAAGTAGCAAATATTCCTCGTTCTTGTTTCCAGAAGGGGAGAGTTGAGCATATTCGCACCAAAATACTATTTCCCATTAAGATTATTCACTATCTTGGTTATGGTCCTAAAATCGTAAATTTTACAATTGTGCAGTCCAGCGGTGCAATCAGCTCTTTCAATATGGCACACAAAATCCATTCTGGCAATACTTGGCTGCTTTCCAATTTATCCTATTGTGCTTCTTCTATCGTAAGCTATTATTTGTGAAATATAGGGTGCAATTTCCCCACTGCGTTGCCGATCTGGGTGCATTGTAGTGAGACCCAAATCAGGAATCGCGCCAGGCGCAAAACCGCGCACAAGTCACCCTACTCGCACAATCTGGATTATGCCCTCACTGGGTCTGATCCAGATAATCATGACTCACTCATTTAAGTAGGTGTGGCCTATTTCAGGCCGCATTCACCTGGCACATTGGAGTCACCAGCCACACTGGCGAGGCATCAAGCACATGCTGATTAGTACTGGTTTCCACAAGTATAGACCAGGCATGGTGGCCACTCCAGGGGTCTCGGACGCTATTGGAGCCCCCAGATGGTCGGGCAGGGCAGATTCCTGGCACTCCCCCGGCACTTGGGAACCCTGGCAGTGCCAAGCTGGCACTGCCCGCTCAGAGGCCCGAGAAAGGCTCTGTCCAACAAAAAGGCTGGTGAAGGGGGGTATGAAGGGTGGGGAGTTGTGAAGGGGTTTATGAAGGGGCATCATAAGGTTTGCGAGTCTGGGGGAGTTGGAGGAGAAATTTGTGCTCCCCCGGGGAACATGTTCAGGTATCTGCAGGTAAAGGCATTTGCTAGGCGGCAGGTGGAGGGATTCCCTTCGCTTCCCGCGAGGGGGGTGAGCGACAGGGTGCTTTCGGGGGTCTGGGTCGGAGAGGGGAAGATATCTGATATCTACAAGGTTATGCAGGAGGCGGAGGAGGCGTCAGTAGAGGAGCTGAAAGCTAAGTGGGAGGGGGAACTGGGGGAACAGATCGAAGACGGGACATGGGCTGATGCTCTGGAGAGGGTTAATTCTTCCTCCTCGTGTGCGCGGCTTAGCCTCATCCAATTCAAGGTGCTGCATCGGGCCCACATGACTGGGACGAGGATGAGAGGTTCTTTGGGGGTGAAGACAGGTGTGTCAGGTGCTCGGGGAGTCCAGCGAACCATGCCCATATGTTCTGGGCATGACCGGCACTGGAGGAGTTCTGGAAGGGGGAAGGCGAGGACGGTGTCGAGGGTGGTGGGATCCAGGGTCAAGCCAGGATGGGGACTCGCGATTTTTGGGGTTGGGGTGGAGCCGGGAGTGCAGGAGGCGAAAGAGGCGAAGAAAGTGTGCTGGCCTTTGCGTCCCTAGTAGCCCGGCGAAGGATCTTGCTACAATGGAAGGATGCGAGGCCCCCAAGCGTGGAGACCTGGATCAATGACATGGCGGGCTTCATTAAGCTAGAGAAGGTCAAATTCGCCCTGAGAGGGTCGGTACAAGGGTTCTTTAGGCGGTGGCAATCTTTTCTCGACTTTCTGGCTCAATGATAGGGTACAGGGACAGTAGCAGCAGCAACCCGGGGGGAGGGGGGGGGGGGGGGGGCAATGACTGTTTGTTTATTTAATTTTAATATATTTTTAAGTTCTTTTGTTGTTCATGGGGGGTGGGGGGATGTGATACATGCGTCGATACGGTCTGGGGGTTTCACAGTTATTATGGGTTATTTTGTTGCATTTCATTGTTTGTCGTTATGTTTTATATTTTCTGTAAAAAATTCCAATAAAAATTATATTAAAAGAAATGAAGGGGCATCATGAAGTTTGGCGGATGAGGGATTTCGTGAAAGCTTGGGTGGGGGGGCTTGAAGGCGAGGGGGCTTCTGTAGCGCCATAGCAGGGTGTGCTCACTTTGTTTGCGGGTGTGAGGGGATGCCAATGTCTGTGGGTCAGTTCAGTTGTCCGACGTTGTGGGGGGGTGGTGGACCCTCAAACTCACTTAGAGATCAGGACACCCTTTCAAAATAGCACCCCGACCTTGCGGGCCGGTCTCCCCACTGCTGAAAAAATTCTAAGTTTGGGCCAGCCCGGGGAGAAACTCACCAAGCCCCAAATAAACTACTTAAGTGTGGGCGAATAAAAGTCTGGATTTCACCCAAAAACCTATCGGAAAATATCGTGTCAAACGCGCCCAAAATGGCACTTAGAAATTTTTTTGGAGAATCACACCCATAATTTCTATCTGCTTATTGCATAGAGTTTTCAATATTAACATTAGCTGTACTTTTAAAAAATATATATTTATTCAAGACATTTTCAGTTTTATACAGGAAAAAAGAGACATAACATCATAAATCAACCTTCACAAATCACATTCCAATCACCCTCTGTTCCGGCCTCTGACCCGTTTTCCAACTATAATAACAAAAGAACCTCGCCTCTACACGCCCCCGCCGACGATTCACCAGTCTTTTTAAAGTAGTCGATGAATGACCTCTATGTCTAGAATAACCCCTCAACTACACCTCTGATCGCAAACTTTTATCTTTTCCAGGTGCAGAAACTCTGCCAAATCGCTCAGTCACAGTGTCGCTTTAGACAGCTCAGAGTCCTACCAACCTAACAGTATCCGCCTCCAGGTTATCAGTGAGGCAAAGACCAACACGTCAGCCTCTCTCCCCACCTGCACTCCTGGATCTTCTGAAACTCCAAATATTGCCACCCTTGGACTCGGAGCCACCTTCACCCCAGCACCTTTGACATAGTTCCTGCAAAGACCTCCCAAAATTCCTCCAACTTGGGGCATGCCCAAAACATGTGGCCATGATTTGCTGTTCCCCTTGCGCAACACCCGCATCTATCCTCTACTCCTGGAAAGAAGCGACTCATGCTTGACACTGTTATGTACATTATTTGTACGAACATTTGCTCTGGGGGCCCTATACAGCACCCTAACCCAATCAACAAACGCCCATTCCACCTGGTCGAATGCTTTCTCCGCATTCATAGACACCATCGCTTCCGTTTCCTGGCCCCCCCCCCCAGGGGGCATCATGATCACATTCAACAGTTTTCTAATATTCGCCAACAGCTGCCGCCCTTTCACGAACCCTGTTTGGTCCTCATCTCTCACTGCGGCACAAAATCCTCCACACGCCTTGCCAACACCTTCGCCAACCGCTTTGCATCCACATTTTGAAACGAGATCGGGTGGTATGAGTCACATTCCTCTGGCTCCTTATCCTTTTTAAAAATGAGCAAAATTGAAGCCTGGATAAAATGGGCAGCAGCTCCCTCCTGCCACTGACTCATTATACATCTCTACTAGTAGGGGTCCCAATTCCATGTCAAACTTTTTATAGAACCTGTTGGGAACCCGTCCAGACCCAGGGTGTGTGTGTCCAGGGCTGGGACCTTCGCCAACACCTTCTTCAAAAACTCTGAATCATCCCAGTTGGGGGCATATATTCACCAACATCACAGGTTCCCCTCCAAGTTCCTGCTCACCATCCCAAATCTGCCCCTAGGATCTGCTACAATATTCAACCCTGAATGAAACACCTGCCCCACCTAACCTTTCCCCAACCTCATTTGATCTGCAACTTTTCAGTCTCTTGCATGAACACCACGTGCACAAAAGTGCAGGACCTCTTGATAAACCCATTCAGTCCCCTAATGTTCCAGGTGATCAGCCTCGTTGGAGGGCTCCAGGCCCCAACCGCGATCAGCCACATCCACTGTTTAATTAGCTCTTCCGGGCCCACGTCCCACCCACCTCCAGACATCCTCAAGATGGCGGCTGCCACCCCCCTTAACCAACTGCATCACACCAACACCTTCGACATCAGCAACCTATCCCCTCCTCCCCACCTTTCCTCCAACCCAAACACTAAACGTCCCACCATGCCAATTCCCCCCCCCCCCCCTCCTCCTCTCCCCCCCCCCCCCCCCCCCCCCCCCCCCCCCCCCCCCAGCCACAAACAAAGAAAACCATCCCGTCCCAACAACCCACCCTCTCCACCACTGCTACCTCACAGGGACCCGAGTTCAATTCCGGCCTGGGGTGATTGTCTGTGTGGAGTGTGTACGTATTCCCCGTGTCTGCGTTGATTTACTCTGGGTGCTCCAGTTTCCTCCCACAGTCCAAACATGTGCAGGTTTGGTGGATTGGCCATGCTAAATTGCCCATGCTATGGGCAGCACGGTAGCATGGTGGTTAGCATAAATGCTTCACAGTTACAGGGTCCCAGGTTCGATTCCCGGCTGGGTCACTGTCTGTGCGGAGTCTGCACGTCCTCCCCGTGTGTGCGTGGGTTTCCTCCGGGTGCTCCGGTTTCCTCCCACAGTCCAAAGATGTGCGGGTTAGGTGGATTGGCCATGCTAAATTGCCCGTAGTGTCCTAAAAGTAAGGTTAAGGGGGGGGGGGTTGTTGGGTTACGGGTATAGGGTGGATACGTGGGTTTGAGTAGGGTGATCATTGCTCGGCACAACATCGAGAGCCGAAGGGCCTGTTCTGTGCTGTACTGTTCTATGTTCTATGTAAATTGCCCCTTAGTGTCCAGGGATGTGCAGGTTAGGTTATGGGTATCTGGCAGAGTGGATCGGTGTAGACTCTATGGGCCTCCTGCACCGTAGGGATTCTATAATACCCTCCACTTTGTTTCCATTAACTAGCCTACTTGCTAGCAGGGTGACCCCCACACAAGACAACAGCTTCTTCCCCCTCCAAAGCCCCCTCTGTCCCACCCAACCTCTGTGCCCTCCCATACTCCTTCATCCCCATCAAACAGTCTTCGTGGTCGACCACCGACCCCTCCACCTTATGGAGCAATGCATTCTGCATCTCCAGCCTCTGCTCTTGGGCAGCCCAGACCCTGCCACCTTAACCAAGTCTTCCGAGACCTCCTTCCTCTGCTGCTGGAATTTAGTCGTCGAAAGCTCTACTAATAGCTCCGTTGACCATTATGTGGGCTACAACGCCACAGAGCTCTACGCCACTTTTTCCTCTTTCGCACCTCCCGAGTCCTCCTGGTCTGACTGTTGACCCTTACTCGTTGTACTCCTCATTTGGTAGGGCTCAGACATTCCCTGCCAAAGGAGACTCACTAGCTCTCACTGCTCATTCATTTATCACCTGCTTAACACCCCGTGAAATAGGTGAAAAGGACCAAAAACGTTCAACCTCAGGCAGGTGCCACCTAATGTGCGACCACTCACTCCACGGCTGCCACCGGAAGCCAGCTATATATTTTTTGCATTTAATTTTGTCTTTTATTCTGAGCTGTTTAAATTTGTCTGTGATTTTTTCAAATCTAAATTCCAATATATGTGTTTGCATTTATTATATTTCTCACTTGACCCTATTAATCCATCTTACTTTGTGTTTAGGCTTTACGTGAACTGGCGGTTTATGAGAGGAATTGAGGCACAATTTCTGGCTTTGCAGAAGGGATTTAATGAGCTTATTCCTCAACATCTACTTAAACCTTTTGATCAGAAGGAAATTGAGGTAAAATACTTGTTCACATTCAGTAAAAATATGACTTTAGATAGTTGAAGACAAAAATATAAGAACATAAGAACTAGGAGCAGGAGTAGGCCATCTGGCCCCTCGAGCCTGCTCCGCCATTCAATTAGATCATGGCTGATCTTTTGTGGACTCAGCTCCACTTTCCGGCCCGAACACCATAACCCTTAATCCCTTTATTCTTCAAAAAATTATCTATCTTTACCTTAAAAACATGTAATGAAGGAGCCTCAACTGCTTCACTGGGCAAGGAATTCCATAGATTCACAACCCTTTGGGTGAAGAAGTTCCTCCTAAACTCAGTCCTAAATCTACTTCCCCTTATTTTGAGGCTATGTCCCCTAGTTCTGCTGTCACCCGCCAGTGGAAACAACCTGCCCGCATCTATCCTATCTATTCCCTTCATAATTTTAAATGTTTCTATAAGATCCCCCCTCATCCTTCTAAATTCCAACGAGTACAGTCCCAGTCTACTCAATCTCTCCTCATAATCCAACCCCTTCAGCTCTGGGATTAACCTAGTGAATCTCCTCTGCACACCCTCCAGCGCCAGTACGTCCTTTCTCAAGTAAGGAGACCAAAACTGAACACAATACTCCAGGTGTGGCCGCACTAACACCTTATACAATTGCAACATAACCTCCCTAGTCTTAAACTCCATCCCTCTAGCAATGAAGGACAAAATTCCATTTGCCTTCTTAATCGCCTGTTGCACTTGTAAACCAACCTTCTGTGACTCATGCACTAGCACACCCAAGTCTGAACAGCGGCATGCTTTAATATTTTATCGTTTAAATAATAATCCCGTTTGCTGTTATTCCTACCAAAATGGATAACCTCACATTTGTCAACATTGTATTCCATCTGCCAGACCCGAGCCCATTCACTTAACCTATCCAAATCCCTCTGCAGACTTCCAGTATCCTCTGCACTTTTCGCTTTACCACTCATCTTAGTGTCATCTGCAAACTTGGACACATTGCCCTTGGTCCCCAACTCCAAATCATCTATGTAAATTGTGAACAATTGTGGGCCCAACACGGATCCCTGAGGGACACCACTAGCTACTGATTGCCACCAGAGAAACACCCATTTATCCCAACTCTTTGCTTTCTATTAATTAACCAATCCTCTATCCATGCTACTACTTTACCCTTAATGCCATGCATCTTTATCTTATGCAGCAACCTTTTGTGTGGCACCTTGTCAAAGGCTTTCTGGAAATCCAGATATACCACATCCATCGGCTCCCCGTTATCTACTGCACTGGTAATGTCCTCAAAAAATTCCACTAAATTAGTTAGGCATGACCTGCCTTTTACGAACCCATGCTGCGTCTGCCCAATGGGACAATTTCTGTCCAGATGCCTCGCAATTTCTTCCTTGATGATAGATTCCAGTATCTTCCCTATTACCGAAGTTAAGCTCACTGGCCTATAATTTCCTGCTTTCTGCCTACCTCCTTTTTTAAACAGTGGCGTCACGTTTGCTAATTTCCAATCCACCGGGACCACCCCAGAGTCTAGTGAATTTCGGTAAATTATCACTAGTGCATCTGCAATTTCCCTAGCCGTCTACCTTTAGCCCCATTAGCTTGCCCATCACTCCCTCCTTAGTGATAACAATCCTCCCAAGGTCCTCACCTGTCATAGCCTCATTTCTATCAGTCGCTGGCATGTTATTTGTGTCTTCCACTGTGAAGACCGACCCAAAAAACCTGTTCAGTTCCTCAGCCATTTCCTCATTTCCCATTATTAAAACTCCCTTCTCATCCTCTAAAGGACCAATATTTACCTTAGCCACTCTTTTTTGTCTTATATATTTGTAAAAACTTTTACTGTCTGTTTTTATATTCTGAGCAAGTTTACTCTCATACTCTATCTTACTCTTCTTTATAGCTTTTTTAGTAGCTTTCTGTTGCCCCCTAAAGATTTCCCAGTCCTCTAATCTCCCAGCAATCTTTGCCACTTTATATGCTTTTTCCTTCAATTTGATACTCTCCCTTATTTCCTTAGATATCCACGGTCGATTTTCCCTCTTTCTTCCGTCCTTCCTTTTTGTTGGTATAAACCTTTGCTGAGCACTGTGAAAAATCGCTTGGAAGGTTCTCCACTGTTCCTCAACTGTTCCACCATAAAGTCTTAGTTCCCAGTCTACCTTAGCTAGTTCTTCTCTCATCCCCTTGTAATCTCCTTTGTTTAAACACAAAACACTGGTATTTGATTTTACTTTCTCACCCTCCATCTGTATTTTAAATTCCACCATATTGTGATCGCTCCTTCCGAGAGGATCCCTAACTATGAGATCATGAATCAATCCTGCCTCATTACACAGGACAAGATCTAGGACCGCTTGTTCCCTCGTAGGTTCCGTTACATACTGTTCTAGGAATCTATCGCGGATACATTCTATAAACTCCTCCTCAAGGTTGCCTTGACCGACCTGGTTAAACCAATCGACATGTAGATTAAAATCCCCCATGATAACTGCTGTGCCATTTCTACATGCATCAGTTATTTCTTTGTTTATTGCCTGCCCCACCATATCGTTACTATTTGGTGGCCGATAGACTACACCTATCAGTGACTTTTTCGCCTTACTATTCCTGATTTCCACCCAAATGGATTCAACCTTATCCGCCATAGCACCGATGTCATCCCTTACTATTGCCCGGATGTCATCCTTAAATAACAGAGCAACACCACCTCCCTTACCATCCACTCTGTCCTTCCGAATAGTTTGATACCCTCGGATATTTAACTCCCAGTCGTGACCATCCTTTAACCATGTTTCAGTAATGGCCACTAAATCATAGTCATTTACGATGATTTGTGCCATCAACTCATTTACTTTATTCCGAATACTACGAGCATTCAGGTAAGTGTCTTCAAGCTGCTTCGTAGCTGAATCTCCTCACAGAACTCCAGACAAAATGGAGTTCTTCACATGACCCGCCTTTCTTCCAGAATATTCCAAATGGTTCCTCCAATTGCAAGCGAGAACAGGCGATGCCTCAGAATTCCAGACTCTCCGATTGGCTGCTTTCCAAGTCTACCAAACTGATATTGTGGACTCTGCCACAGAACACAAAGGGGACGTACTGAACTACTTCATCAGATCAGGGGTGTTTCGGTTTGCCCAAGGTCTGTAGTTTAAGCAAAAAAATCCCAATGTTGCAACAGCTAGCAAGAAGACTGTAGATTAAAGGTAACCAGCAAGACAGGAATTAGAAAAGAAACATGAAACAGACAGTTTTTTGGCAGGATCCTTACAGTAGTTTGCGTGAGAGTGAACTGTACACTTAAGTGCAACTAATGTTAATCCTTTAAACATACTGTGGATACCAGAATATATGTTTACAGAAGGTGTAGATCTGACTTTTTCTTCCTGCAGCTGATTATTGGTGGGTTGGGAAAGATTGACATCAAGGACTGGAAAGCTAACACACGTCTAAAGCATTGTACCTCAGACAGCAATATTGTGAAATGGTTCTGGCAAACAGTTGAGATGTTTGATGAAGAAAGGAGAGCACGGCTCCTTCAATTTGTGACCGGATCTTCCCGGGTACCTCTGCAGGGATTCAAGGCACTACAAGGTGAATGTCATATAAATCATAATTTAACTGTGTAAGCATGTTCAACTACCCTGGTTTTGTTATGCCACGCAGGTGTACAATTGTATTGTGGCTTCACTATAAATACAGTGACAATTGTAAGTGGTGTAATAGTGACATTTACATGCACTTCAGTGGGCCAGACAACTATGCTTGTATCCAATAGACTGATATTGCTGACTAGATAAAGAGCAAAACTGAAAATTGATATGTATCTGCATGTTGCTAAATTAATATTGGATTTCAATAAAAATAACCTTGCAAATACATGTCAATTTGGCCCCTTCGTGACACTCTTGTCACTCTGGGACTTCAGCATTAGTGAGGGAGTAGTGCCGGAGATGCCATTTTAAAAATAAAGTGTGATACCAAGGTGTATGTAGAATCATAGAATAGAATTGTAGAATGGCTACAGCAGAGAACCTCCAAGTTTCCATTTGAACCTTCATGTTCATGCCAGCTCTCTGCAGGAGCAATTCAGCTAGTCCCACTTCCCCACCCTGTACCTACAGTCCTGATTTTATTTTCTCTACAGATAATGATTGAACTCTGTTTTCAAATCTACACGCTCAGGTATTGCATTCCAGATCATAGCCCTTTGCTGTGTTTTAAAAACGAAATGATTTTAATAATCTCTCCCTCAATGTCAACAAAACGAAGGAGATTATCATCGACTTCAGGAAGCGTAGTGGAGAACATGCCCCTGTCTACATCAATGGGAACGAAGTAGAAAGGGTTGAGAGCTTCAAGCTTTTAGGTGTACAGATCACCAACAGCCTGTCCTGGTCCCCCCCATGCCGATACTATAGTTAAGAAAGCCCACCAACGACTACTTTCTCAGAAGACTAAGGAAATTTGGTATGTCAGCTACGACCCTCATCAACTTCGACAGATGCACCATAGAAAGCATTCTTTCTGGTTGTATCAGAGCCTTGTATGGAGCCTGCTCTGCCCGAGACCGCAGGGAACTACAAAAGGTCGTGAATGTAGCCCAGTCCATCACGCAAACTAGCCTCCCATCCATTGACTCTAGATATAATTCCCGCTGCCTCAGAAAGGCAGCCAGCATAATTAAGGACCCCACGCACCCCGGACATACTCTCTTCCACCTTCTTCCATCAGGGAAAAGATACCAAAGTTTGAGGTCATGTACCAACCGACTCAAAAACAGCTTCTTCCCTACCACCATCAGACTTTTGAATGGAACTACCTCGTATTAAGTTGATCTTTTTTCTACATCCCAGTTATGACTGTAACATTATATTCTGTAGTGTCTCCTTCCTTCCCTATGTACAGTATGCATTGTTTGTACAACATGCAAGAAACAATACTTTTCACTGTATACTAATACATGTGACAGTAATAAATCAAATCAAAAAATGATGCCTTTGGTTCTTTTGCTGTTCATCTTAAAATCTATGTCATGTGTTTCTTGACCCTTCCACCAAGGGGAAGAATTTATCTCCATCTGTTCTTTCCAGACCCCTCATGATTTTTAACACCTCTATCAAATCTCTTCTCGACTTTCTGTAAGGAAAGCAACCTCAAGCTTCTCAACTGAGTTGCTTTGATTTGCAACTGAAGTCCCTCATCCCTGGTACTATTCCCATGAATCTTTTCTGCACCTTTCCAATGTCTTCACAACCATTCTAAACTGTGTTTCTCAGAATTAGATACAATACTCCAAATGAGGCCAGACCAGTGTTTTATGAAGGTTCACCAAAATTTCCTTGCTTTTATACTCCAAGCTTCTATTTATAAAGCTCAGGATCCCATATGCCTTATTAACCACTTTCTCAACCCGCTTTACCCGCATGAAGTTATTTGTGCACATTTACCCTGAGGTCCCTCTGCTCTTGAACCCCTTTTAGAATTATATCGTTTATTTTATGTTGTCTCTCCTCATTCTACCTACCAAAATATATCACTTCACATTTCTCTGCATTAATTTTCATCCGCCACATGTCCATCATGCTATCCGCCTGTCTGTAAATATCTCATGCAGCTATTCAAAGAAAAGCAGGGGAGTATTCCCACTGTCCTGACCAATTTTAATTCCTAGTTAAACCCCCAAAAACTGATCAGTATTTATGCCTTTGCTGTACTTGAGATCATGTGGTACACAAAGTGGTTTGTGTCTAGGTTGAACAGTTTGTCGACGTTTATAATCTGGTTCAGCCTGATGGAATTGCTGGGACGGCATGTGTAATCAGTGACGATTTTGGTGTGGCTTCGAACAATGGCTGCCAATATTCAGTTGGAGGAATTTGTCACTCAAGACTATATGTTGGGCAAGTAGTTTGACCAGTAAAAGTGGCTGTTGATGGGCTTGTTGAGAGGAATGGAGCTGAATGTCATCAGCACACGTGAAAAATGATCCCTTTTATGTGGATGACGTTGCCTGGTCGCAGAATATAGATCAGGAAAGGAGGGTGTGGGGAAGGATAGACCTTCTGGGCATTCTGGTGGCTATGTGGTGCTGTGAAAAGAAGCCATTCTTGGTGATATAGTGACTACATTCATTTGCTTACAGACTGTAATGTAATGACATTTGTTGCCATTACAGAGACCTGGTTGAGGGAAGGACAGGATTGGCAGCTAAACGTTCCAGGATTTGGATGTTTCTGATGGGATAGAGGGGGATGTAAAAGGGGTGGCGGAATTTCACTACTGGTTTGGGAGAATATCGCAGCTGTACTACATAGAACAGTACAGCACAGAACAGGCCCTTCGGCCCTCAATGTTGTGCCGAGCCATGATCACCCTACTCAAACCCACGTATCCACCCTATACCCGTAACCCAACAACTCCCCCCTTAACCTTACTTTTATTAGGACACTACGGGCAATTTAGCATGGCCAATCCACCTAACCCGCACATCTTTGGACTGTGGGAGGAAACCGGAGCACCCGGAGGAAACCCACGCACACAGGGGGAGGACGTGCAGACTCCACACAGACAGTGACCCAGCTGGGAATCGAACCTGGGACCCTGGAGCTGTGAAGCATTTATGCTAACCACCATGCTACCCTACTGTGGGAGGACACCTCAGAGGGCAGTGAGGCTATATGGGTAGAGATCAGGAATAAGAAGGATGCAGTCACAATGTTGGGGGTTTACTACAGGCCTCCCAACAGCCAGCGGGAGATAGATGGGCAGATAGGTAGACAGATTTTGGAAAAGAGTAAAAACAACAGGGTTGTTGTGATGGGAGACTTCAACTTCCCCAATATTGACTGGGACTCACTTAGTGTTAGGGGCTTAGACGGGGCAAAGTTTGTAAGGAGCATCCAGGAGGGCTTCTTAAAACAATATGTAGACAGTCCAACTAGGGAAGGGGGTGTACTGGACCTAATATTGGGGAATAAGCCCGGCCAGGTGGTAGAAGTTTCAGTAGGGGAGCATTTTGGGAACAGTGACCACAATTCAGTAAGTTTTAAAGTGCTGGTGGACAAGGATAAGAGTTGTCCTAGGGTGAATGTGCTAAATTGGGGGAAGGCTAATTATAACAATATTAGGCAGGAACTGAAGAACCTAGATTGGGGGCGGATGTTTGAGGGTAAATCAACATCTGACATGTGGGAGGCTTTCAAGTGTCAGTTGAAAGGAATTCAGGACCGGCATGTTCCTGTGAGGAAGAAGGATAAATACGGCAAATTTCAGGAACCTTGGATAACGAGAGATACTGTAGCCTCGTGAAAAAGAAAAAGGAGGCATTTGTCAGGGCTAGAAGGCTGGAAACAGACAAAGCCTGTGTGGAATATAAGGAAAGTAGGAAGGAACTTAAGCAAGGAATCAGGAGGGCTAGAAGGGGTCATGAAAAGTCATTGGCAAATAGGGTTAAGGAAAATCCCAAGGCTTTTTACACGTACATAAAGAGCAAGAGAGTAGCGAGGGAAAAGGTTGGCCCACTGAAGGCTAGGCAAGGGAATCTAAGTGTGGAGCCAGAGGAAATGGGTGAGATACTAAATGAATACTTTGCATCAGTATTCACCAAAGAGAAGGAATTGGTGGATGTTGAGTCTGGAGAAGGGTGTGTAGATAGCCTGAGTTACATTGAGATCCAAAAAGACGAGGTGTTGGGCGTCTTGAAAAATATTACGGTAGATAAGTCCCCAGGGCCTGCTGGGATCTACCCCAGAATACTGCAGGAGGCTAGAGAGGAAATTGCTGAGGCCTTGACAAAAATCTTTGGATCCTCACTGTCTTCAGGTGATGTCCCGGAGGACTGGAGAATAGCCAATGTTGTTCATTTGTTTCAGAAGGGTAGCAAGGTTAATCCAGGGAACTACTGGCCGGTGAGCCTTACATCAGTGGTAGGGAAATTACTGGAGAGAATTCTTCGAGACAGGATCTACTCCCATTTGGAAGCAAATGGACGTATTAGTGAGAGGCAGCATGGTTTTGTGAAGGGGAGGTTGTGTCTCACTAACTTGATAGAGTTTTTCGAAGAGGTCACAAAGATGATTGATGCAGGTAGGGCAGTGGATGTTGTCTATATGGACTTCAGTAAGGCCTTTGACAAAGTCCCTCATGGTAGACTGGTACAAAAGGTGAAGTCACACGGGATCAGGGGCGAGCTGGCAAGGTGGATACAGAACTGGCTAGGTCATAGAAGGCAGAGTAGCAGCAATGGAAGGGTGCTTTTCTAATTGGAGGGCTGTGACTAGTGGTGTTCCGCAGGGATCAGTGCTGGGACCTTTGCTGTTTGTAGTATATATAAATGATTTGGAGGAAAATGTAACTGGTCTGATTAGTAAGTTTGCAGACGATACAACGTTGGTGGAATTGCGGATAGCGATGAGGACTGTCAGAGGATATAGCAGGATTTAGATCGTTTGGAGACTTGGGCGGAGAGATAGCAAATGGAGTTTAATCCGGACAAGGGCAGCACGGTAGCATGGTGGTTAGCATAAATGCTTCACAGCTCCAGGGTCCCAGGTTCGATTCCCGGCTGGGTCACTGTCTGTGCGGAGTCTGCACGTCCTCCCCGTGTGTGCGTGGGTTTCCTCCGGGTGCTCCGGTTTCCTCCCACAGTCCAAAGATGTGCGGGTTAGGTGGATTGGCCATGCTAAATTGCCCGTAGTGTCCTAAAAAGTAAGGTTAAGGGGGGGGGGGGGGGGGGGGGGGGGTTGTTGGGTTACGGGTATAGGGTGGATACGTGGGTTTGAGTAGGGTGATCATTGCTCGGCACAACATCGAGGGCCGAAGGGCCTGTTCTGTGCTATACTGTTCTATGTTCTAAATGTAAGGTAATGCATTTTGGAAGGTCTAATGCAGGTAGGGAATATACAGTGAATGGTAGAACTCTAAAGGGTATTGAAAGTCAGAGAGATCTAGGTCTACAGGTTCACAGGTCACTGAAAGGGGCAACACAGGTAGAGAAGGTAGTCAAGAAGGCATACGGCATGCTTGCCTTCATTGGCCGGGGCATTGAGTATAAGAATTGGCAAGTAATGTTGCAGCTGTATAGAACCTTAGTTAGGCCACACTTGGAGTATAGTGTTCAATTCTGGTCGCACACTTCCAGAAGGACGTGGAGGATTTAGAGAGGGTGCAGAAGAGATTCACCAGGTTGTTGCCTGGTATGAAGGGCATTAGCTATGAGGAGCGGTTGAATAAACTCGGTTTGTTCTCACTGGAACGACGGAGGTTGGGGCGACCTGATAGAGGTCTACAAAATTATGAGGGGCATAGACAGAGTGGATAGTCAGAGGCTTTTCCCCAGGGTAGAGGGGTCAATTACTAGGGGGCATAGGTTTAAGGTGCGAGGGGCAAGGTTTAGAGTAGATGTACGAGGCAAGTTTTTTACACAGGGTAGTGGGTGCCTGGAACTCGCTGCCGGAGGAGGTGGTGGAAGCAGGGACGATAGTGACATTTAAGGGGCATCTTGATAAATACATGAATAGGATGGGAATAGAGGGATACGGACCCAGGAAGTGAAGAAGATTGTAGTTAAGTCGGGCAGCATGGTCGGCACGGGCTTGGAGGGCCGAAGGGCCTGTTCCTGTGCTGTACTTTTCTTTGTTCTTTGTTTTGTTGACTCATTCATAAGAAGGTACTCTAATAGAACAGTGCAATGGAGGAGAGGCATTGAGGGATAGAACACCATGATAACAGTCTCAAACATGTCATTTTGACTTTGGTTTGGGCTGTTTTGATGCTGTGGGAGATGAAGGTTAGACTGCAAGAGGTTGAACATGGATTGGAACAGCGTGACTAGTGGTGTAGCTATTTGTAGAGTACAAATATTCAGCACTACAGCTGAGATGTTATCAGGGCTGGATCCAGTGCACTCGATCATTTCTTTTTGAGTGAACCATGTTGGCTGAAGACTGGCATTTGTGGTGAGAATGTCAGGAGGAGGACCATCCATTCTACTTCTGACTGAAAATAACTGCAGATGAGTTAGTCGTGACTTTAGTATTTGCATGCTATGCTCCACCATTGTTACAAATGAAATGAAAATCGTTTATTGTCACAAGTAGGCTTCAAATGAAGTTACTGTGAAAAGCCCCTAGTCGCCACATTCCGGCGCCTGTTCAGGGAGGCTGGTGCGTGATTTGAACCGTGCTGCTGGTCTCCCTTGGTCTGCTTTCAAAGCCAGCGATTTAGCCCTGTGGGGATGTTCAAGGGACTACCTCCTTTGCTTGTTAGTCTTAATTGTCCACTGCTATTTATGACCGGATGGGGCAGGTACCGGGTATATTTACAATATATATTAATGATTTGGATAAGGGAAGTGAATGTATTATTACCAAATTTGTAGATGACACAATAATAGATAGGGAGGCAAGTGGTTGAGGATGACATAAAGAGGCTGCGGAGAGTGAGACAAGCTAAGTGAGAGGGCAAATCCTTAGCAGATGGAAAATAATGTAGGAAAATGTGACGGTATGCACTTTGATAGGGAGAATATAGGAGCTGAAAGGACCAGAAAACTGCAGCACAGAGGGATTTGGGTGTCCTCTAGTATGAAGCAAGCATGCAAGTTCAACAGGTAATCATAGAATCAGAGAATTTACAGCGCAGAAGGAGGCCATTCGGCCCATCGAGTCTGCACCAGCCCTTGGAAAGAACACCCACCCAAGCCCACACCTCCATCCTATCCCCACAACCCAGCAACCCCGCCTAACCGTTGGACACTACAGGGAAATTTAGCGTGGTCAATCCACCTAACCCGCACATATTTGGACTGTGAGGAAACCGGAGCATCCGGAGGAAACCAATGCAGACACGAGGAGAAAGTGCAAACTCCGCACTGACAGTGACACAAGCTGTGAATCGAAACTGGGACCCTGGAGCTGTGAAGCGACTGTGCTAACCGTGCCCCCCTAGAAAAGAGATGCAGATGTAATGGGGAAGGCAAATGGAATGTTGGTCTTTATTTCAAAGGGAATGGAGTATAAAATAGGGAAGCCTTGCTAAACTATACAAGGCACCAGTTAGGCTACACCTGGAATGCTGTTAACAATTTTGGTTCCCTTATCTAAAGAAAGATATACTGGCCTTGGAGGGAGTTCAGAGAAGATTCACTAGGTTGATCCTGTGTATGGAGGGATTTTCTTATGAAGGGAGGTTGAGTAGGTTTGGCCTATACTCATTGAAGTTCAGAAGAATGAGAGGCGACCTTATTGAGACATTTGGATTCTCAGGGGGCTTGAGAGGGTAGATCCTTGTTGAAGTGTCAAGGACCAGAGGGTATAATCCCAGGTCATCCATTTAATAAATGAGGAAGAATTTCTTCTCTGAGAGTAGTGAATCTGTGGAATCCTTTACCGCAGCAGGCTGAAGCGGTGGGTCATTAAGTATATTCCAGGTTGAGATAGACATTTTTAATTAGTAAGGGAATCAAGCATTATGAGGATCATGCGTGAAAGTGGAGGATTATCATATCGGATCAGTCATGATCTCCTTGAATGGTGGATCAGACTCGATGGGCAAAATGGCCGATTACTGCTCCCAAATCTTTTGACCTTATGCTCTGGAAATATTGCACTATATTATCATGTTTCATATATCTGTAACCAAGTCAATGGTTTGCAATTAGATCCTTCAGCCTATTGATTATTGTATAAAATGTTTTGCCTGCTCTCCCAGCATGTTCAAAAATGGCACAACACATTAGAAATATATAGTTATTGTCTGTATTTATAAGTTACATTTAGTGGTAATCTCCATGAATGGCTTAAGTGTACATTGCTTATCTTTTGCAAAGTTAAAACTTTTGTTTTTTGCTGTATGGTTTAACTAGATTTTGTATTTGTAAGGTTCTACAGGTGCTGCAGGCCCAAGACTTTTTACCATCCATCTGATTGATGCCAACACAGAGAACCTTCCCAAAGCACATACTTGGTGAGTTTCTCTATTACCAAAGTGACATGCAATCAAACCATAGTCATTTATCTGAAACCCTCCAATCAATTGTTTATAAATTGTATCGTTCACCACAGTAGATTATTATATAAAATTACTGTCTGCTTTTACTATCATGCTTAAAAATGACCATGTAATCCCTGGAAATGCATATTTACAGTCTTTAATACGTAGTTCCTTACTTTAGAAGTCATATTTATTGGCAATCTCCTTCTGAAGGTCCAAATTGTATATCACTATCTTTAATGAATTGCTAACCTTCAGGTAATGGATTTGGCTTTCTGTGATGGAGCTGTAGCACAATTGCTCAATCATGAGATTCTAACTTATTCTTTCAAAAAGTTACTATTGATTGATAATTCAGTGGAATAATCTATTCAGTAGATTTGTTTTCTGACCCAGTGAGTGATAATGCCTTTAACTCAGCTACATAGAACAAGCTAGCAATATGGCTGCACCCCTCTCCAGAACAAATTCTGAGCCACATTGAGATTATTTTTCATTGTCTAAATGGACTAGCTAGTTTAGTGCATGGATTGTCAAAGAATATAATCATGTGACCAATATTGTCTGTGTGTATGTTTACTGACTATTCCCTCTCTCTTCAGCTTTAACCGTATAGACATTCCTCCTTATGAGTCCTATGAGAAGCTTTACGAGAAGTTGTTGACAGCAGTCGAAGAGACTTGTGGCTTTGCAGTGGAGTGAAGTACCTGAATACTTGCTTTGAAGCTGTTAGGAACACTACAGAAAGGAAGTTCTATGAGCTTCTTGTTGAGCAGCGAGCGCACTGTATGACCAGGAGAACTGACATTCACTCGCATGGTTACTCTAACTTAAGTGACATAATGATGCTGATCAACTCAAAAACAAAAAGGCAGTAGGATTTCAAAAGAGCAATCTAGGAAGCTCATAAGTGAAGAAGATACTGTATCTGTAAGACAGAAAAATGGACCTGTTTCAGTTGCATTATACATTTTTAAGTTGTGTGCTTGAAACTTTATTTCAAAAACTTTGCACAGTGAAAGAGGACAGATCCTTGCACATTTCACTTCTTTCCTTCATTCCTTTCCCTTTATGCCCTACCCCATTAAAAATAATTGTCTCACGGAGACCTTTCATTCTTCCAAAAGCTGGAACTGGCATTTAGAAATACAGGATGTTAGAGGAGAAATAGCTCTGTTTATAGCTACAGTATTCCTTTTTTTATCAACTCTTTCAGCGCAGGCAGTAGCTATACTTACAGTGTGTTTTAATCAAATCAGATTATTTTTAACCTATATTTTGTTAAAAGAGTTATATTCCTCCACAGTATGCTGAGTAACTTTTTTAAAATGGTGTATTTACAAATATATATATGTATAAAAAATACAAAACATTTTGTTCTAATGCGATGAACCTTTGAGTACTGAAATCACATTTTGGCTCTAAAATTGAAATTGTCACATTAAGATGTTTGTTCTAAGAACAGTTTGACCTAAGAAATCCTGTGGGTTTTGTATTCCTGGAATTCCATTTTATAATGCCCATAAAATAGAATATCAGTTTTACATTTGATTATAAAAGAAGTCTGCATGTGTTGAAACCCAAAAGTGTCTTTCAGTACTCAAAAGATTAATCCAGAAATGTCATTTCCATAGGAGTCCAGCGTTGAAAGAGTTCATTGGGAAATAACATGTTTTAGACAAAATGGTGCATTTCCAAGACCTTTTTTTGTAAATATGTTTTAATTTTAAATCTACTTTTTTTTAAACTTTTATGTTTGACGCTAAGGTGGGCACCTGCAATGACAGTCTTTCATGAAATGCTCCAATTTTGTAAGCAGAACGTAAGAAATGTGCCAACTGCGAAACTAGTTGCCTCATTATTAAATTAAAACTGTCCCAATATATTAGGCAGATCAGTGGAGAGCGTAAGTTATGAAATCATTATATGTTGACACTTGCATCTATGTCTTAACAATTTACTGCACCTTTTACAAATTCTGCAAGATTTGTCTTTTGTTTCTAGATGTTAAATTTGTACTTTGGAAAATTATTTTTAATTATTTAGCATTGTTTTGGAAACCTAAGTAAGTGAAAAGGAAGTTATCTATATTGTATTGGCGATGTTGAGGCATTTTCAAGAGAGTACTGCAGCTTTAAACAGAAATCATTCATGAGTTGATGGCAACCATTGTTTTTATAAATTCGAGTCATTTGCAATTTTTAAAAAAGAGACAATATCCCCTTTTGATTTTGTTAAATTGTGTACCGTTTATTTCCGACTAAAATTGTTTAACTCTTAA
Source organism: Scyliorhinus canicula (assembly GCF_902713615.1). Taxonomy (NCBI): domain Eukaryota; kingdom Metazoa; phylum Chordata; class Chondrichthyes; order Carcharhiniformes; family Scyliorhinidae; genus Scyliorhinus; species Scyliorhinus canicula. The sequence continues at coordinate 59,035,787 of NC_052160.1, read as the reverse complement.
GCAAACCAATTTGATGAGAACTATGGTGCAAATTGCTTTAGAAGCTCCTTGTTTTTATATGGAAATGTGACCAATACCATGTCTAATCTAAGCCCAACACTATTCAGTTATGGGCTTTAGCAAAATCAAGTCAATACATCAGTACCGTTCCTACATGCCTCTTGATAGCTACTGAAAACCATAGGTACTTCCTTCTAAAGATATTTTCCAAAATGTATTTTAAAGGAGCAGATTTTTGTAGTGTTGTTTTTATAATTCAGGAATGATCAAAATTTCTGCATTCATCAAAATCATGGCTTTGAATGAGTTTTTGGTAAATTTCGAAAGGAAAAGTTTTATTACACCGTTGATGTTACACAACAGATACAGACTGTGTTTAATCTCTTAAAATCAAGAAGGCATAAAATCAATTTCTTGATGGAAACGAGGATTCTATCTTCTGCATTATTGAAACATACCTGAAACCTTATAGTCTTGGGTAATAAAGTTGTGCGAACCGCGTGTCTAGGGTTTTCAATGCATTTACTTTGGTAACTCTTCAAAGAGGTTTTTGTTCTTCAGAGATTTCACGGCCGTCCTTCATCAAACACTAGGTTTGAGTGGCATCTTCTTTCGAATGCTTATCAACCATAATTTTGCTTGTGCTGTCAGATTTTGGAAGTTACCTTCACTGTTTTGCTCAGTGTACTATATTTGTGCAGCGTTTATTTGTCAAACTTCCATAATATTTTAGTCCAAACGCAGTCATAATTTAAAGTATATTTTCCAAACCCTAGTGATTAAACATGGTATGAACAGGGCTTTCAAGGTTGTTCTGGTAATTGTCAAAATACTGTATTATTCTAATATTTATGCTTTTTAAAAAACTACTTACAGGCTTTTTTCTGTTCTAATCTTAGGTCAACAAAAAGGGGTCTAGATCAACCTTGATCAGGCATTTTACTTGGATAAGCAATACTAGAAAACAATGCCATATGAATGGTTACATTGTTCTTTTTAAGCAAATCTTAGTTGTCTTTCTGTAACCTTTTAGCTTAATAAACAGACAACTGTTTTAGCTGTTCAAGTTAATTAATAAGATACTTTAGTTTTTAGAGCATCCCAAGATATGGATTTTTGAAATTGGGCAATTTGAATGACAAATCTCTTAGTTTTCCATTTGTATGAAGTTTCAAAAACAAAAGAAATAAGTGTGATTTAAAAGAAGCTGTATAGTCCCAAGTCAGAGCAAACATGTATGCATACAGCATTATTCAGAGAAGCATTTGCATTAATTCTGAGTTTCAGAATATTGCCACAACTTTAAATTCAAGCTCAATATTTGATCTTTTGTGAAGAGTTTGTTGGCAAATTCTTTGATATAAAATTGGTGTAATCTGTTTCAAAAGTTGTGCTGCAAAGAATAATCTATTATGCTTACCACCAACCTTGAAAGCACATGTTAAGTTACTAAGAGATGCAATGCTTCTTTGTGCACTAAACCCAGGGCCAAAATGATCATGAAGCTGGGATTTCCTCCTGCAATTCTTCAGTAATTATATTGTTACATAAAGTAAATGAATTGCTGCTCTGTTGGCAATTTTGGGACATTGCATACTATAAATATACTAATTAGCAATACTAAAGTTTTTAAATGTCAGGCCACAGAAAATTTGCAATTTTAGTCTGGGCATCTCCTGCACTGTTGGGAGAAGCGTCCCTTACACAAATTGTATGAAAGTTATGGTATCCCTTTATACAAACACAGTTGCATTGCAAACCTTGTACTGTATGATTTATTTTTTGTTGCCTCTTCTCACCCCAAAAAGAACCATGCCAAGGATAACATAAAATCACTTACGACAACCAAAACAACTTCTCCGTGTAAGCTTCGGAAGAAGACATCACTTTCAAGAATGACAATATTCAAAGATTATAGTTCTGAAATATTTAAAAACCCATGCCACAAATATTTGTTATGTTATGCTTTTATACTATAAATTCAGATTGTAATGCCGGAGCATAAAGGTGAATCAAAAGATAGTGATTCTTCATTCAACTAATAAATGGCTTGCATGAATAGCAATTCATCGACAGAAGCCACCGTGGTAATGGAAGACTTGAACATATGACATTATAGCACTTTAAAGTTAAACACTAGCATAGTTATCCAGAGCTCCTAAGTAAATGTAAAACATAGTTGCAGTATCTCAAATTAACATTCAGTTAAATACAGATTGCTGTTTTGTACTTGGGTAGCAATGAAGGAGAAACATTTTTCAGCATTTGAAATAAACCAAAACAAATTTGCTGCAAGAGAAATATTGGTTCGGGAAATTTGAGGAGGAAAGACTTTTGTAACCAAGGACTTATAGCTAACTGGTGAATATTAACTACTACATAACCACATAGAAGCTACGGCCTTTTATCAGTGTGGATTTTACATAGAATATACAATATTTGCCCATTTCTGGAAGAAGGAAAAGTATTGATTTAATGCAAGCGAGAACATAGTGTTTTTTGGGTTATGAAAACATGTTTTTCACAAGTTAAGCCTGCATCTTTGTGCATGTTATTTTGTTGGGGGATAGGAGGACAATTGGCGAATGGCCTCTTCCTGCTCCTATCTTATGGACTCGAAACGTTAACTCGGTTTCTCTCTCCACACATGCTGCTAGACCTGCTACATTTATCCAGCATTTTCTGTTTTTATTCCAGATTTCCAGAACCTGCAGTATTTTAGTTTCGTATAATTGTAATTAGGATGATTTTTAGGTTTCATTTTATTCCCTGAATTTGTGGATGATAAACTCAGCTGCAAACAGAGTGCTTTTTTTAATTCAAAAAAGGCAAATATTTGTAATTGGGAAAGCTTGGTATTTAACTCCACATAATGCAACAAAACCAAGGGAAGAATAACTTGCATTTATGTTGCGCCTTTTGCAATCTCAGGCATCCCAATGCGCCTTACAGCCTATAAGTACCTTTGATGTGTAATCACAATTGCAGGAAATGCAGCAGCCAATTTTCATGTTGGTTGAAAATTGCTGAATTAATAAGTAGTTTTTTAAAACATTTATGGAATGACCATGTTTTGTGTCCTGATGTATCCTACTCGTTCTGCAGAGAAGGATAATGTGAGATATTTTTTTTTTAAGATTCTTTTGTTTCTGGGAACCTAAATGTGGGATTTCATCATTTTAGAGGCAATAACTAAATTAACCCAAAGCTAAAATTTATACTCTTAGCTGATGCATGTCACTGCTGGCTGGAATTTTCAGTCCTCTGTGGTGGTAAAAGAACAAAGCCGGCATCTTTGAAAATAGCGCTCCTGAGACCCTGTCATTATCCTGGCACATCTGGGACAAGCTGGAATTTTCAACGCAAGGGAGTGGTGTGGTGGGAAAGGGTGCGTTGGTCAGGAACCTACTTACCTCAAATTAACTGCCCTACATGCTCCATGAGGAGCTAGTTAATGGGCTGGGAGGGCCAGAGATTGATTTTCAATTCACAAAGCACCAAACCCAAACAGTCTGGTGCACATTAGTGTTCAATGCAAGGACAATTAAGTATATTTTTATGGTAAATTTTTGCCACTGGATTTTGATCCCAATTGGGTGAAGTCGTTTTTACTTGGGCATTTTGACCACTTTTGAGCATGGTGAGGCTGCTGGCCCTATAATGTTGTGTCTCTTCTGCAAGGTAGGACACATCCTGTCATATTTGCCATCTACCTTTGACACCCATGCTCAGCAGGCAGCTCCCACCACCTGTCAGAGCGCATGTTGCGAATTGGCCAGCCAGGGCCAGCCCTTGCCCAGTTAGGTCATTTACATTTGAAGATTGTGTCATGTGAGCACTCATGCAGTGCAAGGGCAGAACCTGGAAATGATCCAGGCATTAGGTTCCCTCCCCAGGCTTGAAAATCAAGCCAATTGACTAAAATTAAAGATGTTTCCAAGTCATTCTTTCGGGAATTTATGTCCATTTGCCAGAACTCCAAATTTCATAAACGAAAGCATTGCCTGAATCAAAGTGAATTTCACTGCTGGTAAAGGAAACCTGGTAAAGAAAACCAGGAGAGAAAGGAGCATGCTCCAGGGTCCTAGGTTCAATTCCCGGCTTGGGTCACTGTCTGCACTCTCTCCCAGTGCCTGCTTGGGGTTCCTCCGGGTGCTCCGGTTTCCTCCCAATGTCCAAAGATGTTCAGTTAAGTGAATTGGCCGTGCTAAATTGTCCTTAGTGTCTAAAAAGGTTAGGTGGGATTACTGGGTTACCGGGATCGGGTGGAGGTGTGGGCTTAAGTAGGGTGCTCTTTCCAAGGGCTGGTGCAGACTCGATGGGCTGAATGGCACCCTTCTGCACTGTAAATTCTATGTAAATTCTACCTATGTTAAGACAATATCCTGATAGATGGCTGTTGCGCCTAGATATTCCTCTTGTAATAGAAATGTTTTTTGGTTTAATTCGAGTTTCCACTTTAGTTATAATGATCTTTGAAATAGATCTTCACTGTGCTCTGACTGTGATGGATGCTGGTACCATTACTGATGCTGAAATATCAGTAAATCGTTGTGACAAGGTTATTAGGCTTTTGTTTCCAGTTATTATGAAAAAAATGTTAAATGGCTCGTTTGGCAATTTATGTTAGGACATACTTTGTCAGATATTGTGGAACTAAAATTCATGCAGTGTCCCCTTTATTATGGTTGTGTACAATGATCTATGGATTTTGAATTCAAAATCCCCTCCAGGGTTTTGGGCGTAGGGGGCAGAAGAACAAAGTGTGTTTAATTTTTTCTGAACAGTTTGCATCATAATCTATTTCCAGCTGAAACACTATAACTAATATAATTACTCCGCAAAAATAATATCTCAAAGACCGAGTAACTGATTTGTTTATTGCTTTATTTTTGCTTCTATCTGCAATATGCTTACATGCGATTGAGGGGATAAGTTGAGAGAAAGTGGTCACTCGGGATGTGGATGGTATAACCTCTGATGAATAACCTTCACTTCTCTCTCCATTCTGTATGAAGCACCAAACTTGATATTTCCTTCAATGAGACAGTTACGGTTGGAATCTTGGGTATGAACTGAATTATACAGAAGTGGTTTGAGTTCCAATGTTGTATCGTCTGCAATAGTTCCAGGCTCCGTGGGTGTAGCAGTGTTTTTGAAAATAGTCATTGAGCACCTCTTCTGTACATACTGGTATTGCAGCATTTGATAAAGTGGTAATTTTATTTATGAAAGTAGAAAACTGCAAGTAACATAGAGAACCTAACTGCCTCAGACCTGCTGAGTCTGTCACTGAAACTATTCCATGCTGTACAGGTGCTTACGATGCAATACAGTATGGACTGTGACAAATAGCCTTTACCTCCCTCATCCCCTTTGCTTCCCCTAAAATTAACAAACTGTTATATCTGAACACTAATGGGAATTGTCATAATATATTTATTTTATGTTGCTGTGTAGAATTTTATTGCAATATGTTCCCAGCACATTTCATGTCTCTTTAGAAATGTCACAAAATTTATTGGAAAGGAATAGCCACACGCTGCTGTTTTTTTTTTAAGTGTGATTCCTTTGTTACATCCTATTTATGAGAAGAAAAATCAAAATGAATAAGAATGGGATCTTTATAATTTGTTTTTAGGTTCACAGCCTCTTCCTGAAGGAGTTCTCATCAGTACTGCCATTGGTAGGTTGTAAAGTTAATGCTGTAGAATTAGTGTGGATTATAATGTACGATAAGTTTGTGAGAATGGAGTAAGATCTGTATGTTGCAGCACTGTATTTGAAAAATGAGATTTGCATTTTTCCTCTTTATGAAAGTAATGATTTGGGCTGTAATTGGATCATGGTCAGATTTGTGAAATTATAATTTTTTACAGTAAAAGGAGGAAATTATGGAAAACCTGAACTCAGACTTCAAGAAATAGGTTGCTAAATTGATAAATTAGGAACTTTAATATCCAATTATCTTCACCCACAAACATTAGGGATTGTATTTACGCCTTTCATTTTGTTTCTGCACTCTGGTGACAAAGTTCTCCAGCTACCCTGTGTGCATTGGCGGAGATGAAAGTTTGTCAAATAGCTCACTGGTAGATAATTTCCAGCAGCAGACACTGTCAACTTGCGTGATGTGATGCAAGAAATCAATGGTAAAAACCCATTGATGCTAACATTGTTTTGATGTTATTTCTAATCCTTTGATTATGCAATGGAAAACACTAGCATTGCAGAATCAATACCTCACTATTAATCTAGGGATAGGAGTGTTGACTGTAAAATTCAAGTAATTTTATTGGAGATGATATGGGTTGATTAAGAAAAACATCTGTGTGTGTATTTGCTACATCTGAAAATTACCGCAGAATTTTCTAATTTGTCCCCTGAATTTGTACAGTGACAGGAATGATACTGCAATAATCGTAGCTTCATAGATTTTTGGAAGATGCCATAAGCGCCAGCTTTATTTCCCTTTTTATTCCTTTATTGTAATATTGAAAGTATTTGTGCCATTTCTTATATTGCTCGTGGTAGTTTGACTCCCCTGTCTTGTGCTACAATACACTTATACCTTTGTTTATCTAATGTAGAACTTTACCTGCAAGAGTTAGAGGTTCTACTTTGACTTTTGTGGGGGGTTTTGAAATCAGATTTTTTTAAGTTGTGAAAATAGCACTCCTGAAGGTAGAAATGCTCTGGTGGTCAAATGGTTCAAAGTTGTTTTGCTCCAGTCTTGAAACACATCCAGGCTTCTACATAAGAGATCTGTCCCTTTTTATTTTATTTTTTCTGAAATAAGCCTTCTGTTTCAAATTAAATTGTTTTGACACATATTTATTAACTAGTAACTAATCTGAGAAAAATTATTGCTGTTTTACTTTCTTCAATGTTGCTGCTAAAGTCTTACCTTTTTAGCACAGATTTGTTGTGAACAATGTACAAAATCTTTGTTTAACTGTGAATTGAAGTATTTTTAATTATTGATAATGAATAAGGTATGGACTGAATTTGATGGCTGGTAATTGAGAGGATGTTGGACCCGAGGCCTCATTTGTTTTTGTTACATGCAATAAAATTCAAATTTTAAACACCTGTGCTGTTTTGAATTGATTAGTTTGATATTTGTTTTAAAAGATGACTTAGAATTCAGTAATTACACAAAAGATTCCAATGATTTTTTTAAAACATTACATAATTCACTCTGAACAGAACTTTGTATTGCAGCTCATTATATATGGGGGACTATTCGACCATTCTAATTTATTCATCCAGCAAAAAGCCTATTAATTTTATCGCCATCAGAACATTCAGTTGTTAAATGATCCCAGGGTCAACATTCTCCCTTCACTGTCTTGCCTAGAAGTCAATTTCATACATTGATCAACCTTTGCATATATTTACCCCATTCCTCCTATTGTCACAGTTTTAAATCGAATCTTTGGGTCATTACATATTGGCGCTTTCCCAGTCATATGGCCAACATTGGCAGTGCATTAAGTCAGTCTCAATGCTGGTCATTAGAAATTTCATGGCAGAGATTAAAGTGTTTCTCAAAATTGAAAGGCAACAAATATGGCTATCAATGTCTCTTAACATTTTATGATTAGGTGCAGTTCAGATTATTATTTTACATTGATTTGTTGTATTTCATCCTCTCTCTCCATTGCAGACAAAAATTCTTTATACTCTTTCAGAAGATAAATGTGATCTCTGGAGTAAAGATGGTTAATCTGACTGTGTCGAGTTTGCACATTCTTCCATGTCTGCTTGAGGTTCCCACCGGGTGCTTCAGTTTCCTCCGACAGTCCAAAGATGTGTAGGTTAGGTGGATTGACCATTCTAAATTGTCCCTTAGGGTCCAATGGTTAAGAGGGATAGGGAGTGGGTTGAGGTAGGGTGCTCTTTCAGAGGGTTGGTGTAGACCCAATGGGCTGAATGGTCTCCTGCACTGTAGGGATTCTATGCTTCTATATCTCAAATTGAAGCCCACGCACAACAGAATCAATAATTGGTTACTTAATATCTGGACCTCTGTTGATTATTGATTGGTTGGCCTGATCCTGAAAAGGGTAGATGGACATGTCATTATGTGAATCTTCCCACTAGGCTTCAGACAATTCTGCAAGCCATCATCATTATGTGACTGACAAAAGCAAACTATACCTTCTTGATCTGTCTGCAGCCTTTAACACAGTTGATCACACCATCCTTCTCTAATGCCTTGCCACTGTCATCTAGCTGGGCTGGGTAAGATTACACTCACCCAATTGTATTCTCAATCTAATCGTAGCCAGAGGATTGCCATTCTTGCAGCTACCTTTGGTATCCCCAAGGATCTATGCTTGGACTTCACCTATTTTTCAAATACAAGCTGCTCAGCGACGTTATCCAAAAACATACCAATTTACATACGCACATTGACGACACCCATTTTTATCCTACCAGCACCTCTCTCAATCCCTCTGCTGTCTCTAAATTGTCAGACTTAATCCAGTATAGGGAGAAGACCCCACCTTCTCAATCTTTCCCCTCGCCTGAGGGGAAAGTAGCCTATGGTCATCTGGACTATGGCAACTTTACTTTTACTCGGGTGTGAGGCAGAAATCTATTCCAGTTAAATGGTGGGAAGACTGAAGCTATTGACTTAGGTCCTCACCACAAAGTTCGCACCCTTATCATCCACTCCCATCTCTTTCCCTGTCAACTGAGGCTGAACCAGACTCTTGGCAATCTCGGCATGGTTATTTGAACCCAAGATGATCAGAGTGGCATTGATGGTGGATCCCTGTTGATCATACAGAACTGTGTTTGTGCTGTCAGTAGCACTTGTAAATGAAAAGGTAATGGGTAGAATTTTCCCAACGTAGTCCTTCGTCAGAGATCTTTCTAACTAAGCCATAGCATTGGCATCCCACCTGCCTGTTCTCCAGCCAAGCAGCAAGGTGACGTGCTCATTTTGTCAAAGGAAGTGTTTCCATTTAAGCACTTTATCAGCCACTGGCAATGCATGGCCACATGCTTCACTGGGAAGGAGATCTTGTTCAAATAATCTGCAGATGTTAGCAATAATATGCTAAAGGAGTCTGAGGCACTGATGCTCAGACATTATTTTAAATCCTTTTACGGGATGTGGGCAGCCTAGACTGGCTCGACCAGCATTTATTGTTCATCCTTAGTTGTCATGCAAAGGTGGTGGTGAGCTGCCTTCCTAAACTGCTGCAGTCCCTGAAGTGTAGGCACGTAGACAGAGCTATGTGAGAAGGAAATTCATAATTTTGACCCAGTGAAAGTGAAGGAACGGTGAGTATTCCATTACACTCCTGACTTGTGCCTTTTAAATGGTAGGCGGGCTTTGGGGAGTCAGAAGGTGAGCTACTCACCTCAGGATTCCTTGCCTCTGACCTGCTCTTCTAGCCACACTTATTTATATGGCTCGTCCAGTTCAGATTCTGGTCAATGGTAACACCAGGACGTTGATAGTGGGGGATTCAATGATTATGCCATTGAATGGCATGGGGCAATAGTTAGATCCTTTCTTGTTGGAGATGGCTATTGCCTGGCACTTGTGATGCGAATGTTACATGCCACTTGTCAGTGCAAGCCTGGATAGTGTCCGGGTCTTGCTGCATTTGGACATGGACTTCAATATTTGAGTCAGGGATCGTACTGAACATGCCGAACATCCCCATTTCTGACGTTACGATTGAAGGATGGTCATTAATGAAGCAGCTTATTGGCAGCACGGTAACACAGTAGTTTCACAGCTCCAGGGTCCCAGGTTTGATTCCCGACTTGAGTCACTGTCTGCGCAGTCTGCACGTTCTCCCAGTGTCTGTGGGTTTCCTCCGGTTTCCTCCCACAGTCCAAAGATGCGCAGGTTAGGTGGTTGGCCGTGCTAAATTGCCCTTAGTGTCCAGAAAGGTTGGGTGGGTTACTGGATTACGGGGATAGGGTGGAGGTGTGAGCTTGGGTATGGTGCTCTTTCCAAGGGCCGGTGCAGACTCGATTGGCCAATGCCCTCCTGCACTGTAAATTGTGTGATTCTATGATTGAGCCAAGGGCTCCTGCAGCAATGTCCTGAGACTGAGGTGATTGAACTCCCAAAAATTACAACAACCTTCCTTTGAGCCAGGCACGACTTCAACCAGCAGAGGATTTTACCCCTGATTCCCATTGACTCAAGTTTTGCTAGGCCTCCTTGATGTAATACTCTGTCAAGGACAATCGCTGTCACCTCACCTCCGGAGTCCATTTTTACACTAAGGCTGTAATGAGGTCTGGCACTAAGTGACCCTGGCAGAACCTAAACTGAGCATCACTAAGTAGGCTATTGCTGAATAAGTGCTGCTTGATAACACTGTTGGATGACCTCTTCCATCACTTTACTGATGATCGAGAATAAATGAATGTGGTGGTAATTGGCAGGATTGAATTTGTTCTGTTTCTTGTGTACAGGACATACCCGGGAAATTTTCCATATTGCTGGCCAGATGCCAGTGTTGTCGCTGTACTGGAACAGTTTGGAAGTGGCACTGCATGTCCTGGAACACAAGTCTTCATTCAGTACTATTGCCGGAATATTGACAGGGCCCATTGCCGTTGCAGTATCCAGCCTTCAGTCATTTCTTGATATCACATGAAATGAATCGAATTAACTGAATTCTGACATCTGTGATTCTGGGGACCTCCGGATGAGGCTGCGATGGATTATCCACTTGGCGCTTTTGGCTAGATATTGCACTGGTGTTGGCCTCCTCCATCATTGAGGCTGGGAATTCTTGTGGAGTTGCCTCCTCCAGTGAGTTTAATTGTCCACCACCATTTATGGCTGGGTGTGACAGGACTACAGAGCTTGGAATCTGATCCAATCATTGTGGAATTGTTTAGCTCATTCTATTACTTGCTGCTTATGCTGTTTAACACGCAAGAAGTCCTGTGTTGTCGCTTCACCAGGTTGACACCTCATTTTTCGGTATGCCTGGTGCTGCTCCTAGCATGCTCTCCTGCATTCTTCATTGAACCAAGGTTGATCCCCTGGCTTGCTGGTAATAGTAGAGTTGGGGATATGCCGGACCATGAGGTTACAGATTGTGATTTGAATGCAATTCTGCTGCAGCTGGCCCACAGCACATCTTGGATGCCCAGTCTTAAATTGCTAGATCTGTTGGAAGTCTATCCCATTTAACATGGTGATAGTGCCACATGATGGAGGGTATCCTCAAGGTGAAGCCTGAACTTCATCTCCACAAGGACTGTGCGTTGGTCAGTCCTATCATACTGTCATGGACAGATGCATCTGGAACAGACAGGTTGGTGAGGATGAGGTCAAGTATATTTTTCCATTTTGTTGGTCCCATCACCACCTGCCGCAGTCCCAGTCTAGCAGCTTTTCCCTTTGGGACACGGCCAGCTCAAACTGTAATGGCACTACTGAGTCACTTTTGGTGATGAGCATTGAACTCCCCCCACCCAGAGCATATTCTATATTCTGAGGTATAGTGCCTCAGTGCTTTCTTCAAGTGGTGTTCAGCATGGAGGAGTGTTGATTCACCGTGAGACTTCATGGTTCCAGAGGTGATGTTGAGGACTCGGGACAGCTCTCTCCCGACTGTGTACCACTGTGCCGTCACCTCTGCTGGGGCTGTCATGCTGGTGGGACAGGACATACTCCGGGGTGATGATAGTGGTGGGATATTATCTGTAAAGTGTCATTCTGTGAGTCATAGAGGTCTACAGCATGTAAACAGGCCCTTCAGCCCAACCTGTCCATGCTGCCCAGTTTTTACCACTAACCTAGTCCCAGTTGCCCACATTTGGCCCATATCCCTCTATACCCATCTTTCACATTTATTGTGCAAAAGCTTTTTAAAAGACAAAATTGTGCCAGCCTCTACTACTGCCTCTGCCAGCTCATTCTAGACACTCATCATCCTCTGGGAAAAAAATGCCCCTCTGGATCCTTTTGTATCTCTCCCCTTAAATCTATGCCCTCTAGTTTTAGTCTCCCCTACCTTTGGGAAAAGATGTTGACTATCCACCTTACCTATGCCGCTCATTATTTTAGACCTCTGTAAGATCACCCCTAAGCTTCCTACACTCCAGGGGGAAAAGTCCCAGTCTATCCAGCCTCTCTTTATAACTCAAACTATCAAGTCCAGGTAGCATCCTAGTATAATCTTTTCTGCACTCTTTCTAGTTTAATATATTTTCTATAATAGGATGACCAGAACTGTGCACCGTATTCCAAATATGGCCTTACTGATGTATTCAACAAGATGTCCCAACTCCTGAATTCAATGTTCTGACCAATGAAACCTAGCATGCCGAATGCCTTCACCACCCTGTCCACCTGTGACTCCACTTTCAAGGAGCTATGAACCTGCACTCATAGATCTCCTTGTTCTGTAACTCTCCCCAACATCCTACCATTAACTGAGTAGGTCCTGCCCCGATTAGATCTACCAAAATGCATCACCTCACATTTATTTGATTTAAACTCCATCTGCCATTCAACGGCCCACTGGCCCAATTGATCAAGATCCCGTTGCAATCCTAGATAACCTTCACTGTCCACTATGCCACCAATCTTAGTGTCATCTGCACACTTACTAACCAAGCCTCCTAAATTCTCATCCAAATCATTAATATATATAACAAATAATAGTGGACCCAGCACTAACCCCTGAGGCACACCGCTAGTCAAAGGCCTCCAGTTTGAAAAACAACCCTCTACGACCACGTCTTCTGTCATCAAGCCAATTTTGTATCCAATTGGCTACCTCACCCTGGACCCCTGAGATTTAACTTTATGCACCAACAAACCGTGCGGTACCTTGTCAAACGCCTTGCTAAAGCCCATGTAGACAATGTTGACTGCACTGCCCTCATCGACCTTCTTGGTTCCCCTTCAGAAAACTCAATCAAATTTGTGAGACATGATTTTCCACTTACAAAGCCATGCTGCCTGTCCCTAATCCGTCTTTGCCTCTCTAAATGCCTGTAGGTCCTGTCTCTCAGAATATCTTCGAACAACTTACCTACCATAGACGTTAGGCTCACCAGTCTTCATAGAATCCTAGAAATTACAGTGCAGAAGAAGGCCATTCGGCCAATCGTGTCTGCACCAGCCCTTGGAAACAGTACCCCACTTAAGCCCACGCCTCCACCCTATCCCAGTAACCCCACCAAACCTTTTTGGGCACTCAAGGCAATATATCATGGCCAATCCACCTAACTTGCACATCTTTGGACTGTGGGAGGAAACCGGAGCACCCAGAGGAAACCCACGCAGACACAGGGAGAATGTGCAGACTCCACACAGACAGTGACCCAAACCGGGAATCGAACCTGGGACCCTGGAGCTGTGAAGCAACTGTGCTACCCACTGTGCTACTGTGCTGCCCTTTAGTTCCCAGTCTTACCCCTGCAGCCCTCCTTAAACAGAGGCACAACATTTACTACCCTCCAATCTTCAGGCACCTGAACTGTGGCTGTCGATGATTCGAATATCTCTGCTAGGCAACCCACAATTTCCTCTGTAGCCTCCCACAACGTCCTGGGAATCATTTCATCAGGTCCTGGGATTTACCTAACTCAATGCGGTTTAAGACTTCAAGCATCCCCTTTGTAACATGCACTCCTCAACATATCACTATTTATTTCCCCAAGTTTCCTAACATCCATGCCTTTCTCAACAGTAAATACCAATTTAGAATTTTAACTTTTGGGCCAAACCTATCATTTTCCATAGCTATCTTAAAACTAACGGAATTCTAGTCATTGGTCCCATAGGGTGCGGTAACAATGTTAGGGCTGTACTACAGACCTCCCAACAGCGAGCGTGAGATAGAGGTACAAATATGTAAACAGTTTATGGAAAGATGTAGGAGCAACAGGGTGGTGGTGATAGGAGATTTTAATTTTCCCAACATTGACTGGGATATGCATAGTGTCAGAGGTCTAGATGGAGCAGAATTTGTAAGGAGCATCCAGAAGGGTTTTCTAGAGCAGTATGTAGATAGTCCAACTCGGGAAGGGGCCATACGGGACCTGGTGTTAGGGAATGAGCCCGGTCAGGTGGTTGAAGTTTCAGTCGGGGATTACTTTGGGAATAGAATTCCGTAAGTTTGAGAATACTCATGGACAAAGACGAAAGCGGTCCTAAAGGAAGAGTGCTAAATTGGGGGAAGGCCAACTATACCAAAATTCGGCAGGAGCTGGGAATGTGGATTGGGAGCAGTTGTTTGAAGGTAAATCCACATTTGATATGTGGGAGGCTTTCAAAGAGAGGTTGATTAGAGTGCAGGACAGACATGTCCCTGTGAAAATGAGGGATAGAAATGGCAAGATTAGGCAACCATGGATGACGGATGAAATTGTGAGACTAGCTCAAAGGAAAAAGGAAGCATACATAAGGTCTAGGCGACTGAAGACAGACGAAGCTTTGGAAGAATATCGGGAATGTAGGACCAATCTGAAAGGAGGATTCAAGAGGGCTAAAAGGGGTCATGAAATATCTTTACAAACAGGGTTAAGGAAAATCCCAAAGCCTTTTATTCATATATAAGGAGCAAGAGGGTAACTAGAGAAAGGGTTGGCCCACTCAAGGACAAAGGAGGAAAGTTATGCGTGGAGTCAGAGAAAATGGGTGAGATTCTTAACGAGTACTTTGCATCGGTATTCACCGAGGAGAGGGACATGAGGGATGTTGAGGTTAGGGATAGATGTTTGATTACTCTAGGTCAAGTCGGCACAAGGAGGGAGGATGTGTTGGGTACTCTAAAAGGCATTAAGGTGGGCAAGTCCCCAGGTCCGGATGGGATCTATCCCAGTTACTGAGGGAAGTGAGAGAGGAAATAGCTGGGGCCTTAACAGATATCTTTGCAGCATTTTTGAACACGGGTGAGGTACCGGAGGACTGGAGAATTGCTAATGTTGTCCCCTTGTCTAAGGATGGTGGCAGGGAAAATCCAGGTAATTATAAACTGGTGAGCCTGACGCCAGTCGTAGGGAAGCTGCTGGAGAAGATACTGAGGGATAGGATCTATTCCCATTTGGAAGAAAATGGGCTTATCAGTGATAGGCAATATGGTTTTGTGCAGGGAAGGTCATGTCTTACCAACTTAATAGAATTATTTGAGGAAATTACAAAGTTGATTGATGAGGGAAGGGCTGTAGATGTCATATACATGGACTTCAGTAAGGCATTTGATAAGGTTCCCCATGGGAGGCTGATGGAGAAAGTGAAGTCTTAAGGAGTCCAGGGTGTACTAGCTAGATGGATAAAGAACTGGCTGGGAAACAGGATACAGAGAGTAGTAGTGAAGGGAGTTTCTCAAAATGGAGAACTGTGACCAGTGGTGTTCCATGGGAATCAGTGCTGGGACCACTGTTGTTTGTGATATACATAAATGATCTGGAGGAAGGTATAGGTGGCCTGATTAGCAAGTTTGCAGATGACACTAAGATTGGTGGAGTAGCAGATAGTGAAGGGGACTGTCAGAGAATACAGCAGAATATAGATAGATTGGAGAGTTGGGCAGAGAAATGGCAGATGGAGTTCAATCCGGGCAAATGCGAGGTGATGCATTTTGGAAGATCCAATTCAAGAGCGAACTGTACGGTACATGAAAAAGCCCTGGGGAAAATTGATGTACAGAGAGATCTGGGTGTTCAGGTCCATTGTACCCTGTAGGTGGCTGTGTAGGTTGATAGAGTGGTCAAGAAGGTATACGGCATTCTTTCCTTCATCAGAAGGGGTATTGAGTACCAGAGTCGGTAGGTCATGTTACAGTTGTATAAGACTTTGGTTCGGCCACATTTGGAAACTGTGTACAGTTCTGGTCGCCACATTACCAAAAGGAGGTGGATGCTTTGGAGAAGGTGCAGAGGAGGTTCAGCAGGATGTTGCCTGGTATGGAGGGCGCTAGCTATGAAGAGAGGTTGAGTAGATTAGGATTACTTTCATTATAAAGATAGATTTGAGGGGGGACCTCATTGAGGTCTACAAAATCATGAGGTATAGACAGGGTGGATAGCAAGAAGCTTTTTCCCAAAGTAGGGAACTCGATTACTCGGGTTCACGAGTTCAAGGTGAAAGGGGAAAAGTTTAAGGGAGATATGCGTGGAAAGTTCTTTACGCAGAGGGTGGTGGGTGCCTGGAACGCATTACCGGCGGAGGTGGTAGAGGCGGGCACGGTAGCGTCATTGAAGATGTATCTAGACAGATACATGAATGGGCAGGGAGCAGAAGGATACAGATCCTTAGAACAAAGTTGACAGTTTTAGACAGAGAATCTGGATCGGTGCAGGCTTGGGGGGGCCGAAGGGCCTGTTCCTGTGCTGTAATTTTTCTTCTTCTTTCTTTGTTCAAAGTGATCCCTCACTAACACGTCTGTCACCTGCCCTTCCTTATTCCCCAAGAGGAGGTCAAGTTTTGCCCCCTCTCAAGTCGGGCCATCCATATACTGAAAGAGAAATTCCTCCTGAATACACTCAGCAAATTTCTCTCCACTCAAGCCCCTAATGCTATGCCTGTCCCAGTTAATGTTGGGAAAATTAAAGTCCCCAACTATTACCACCCTATTTTTCTTGCAGCTATCTGTAATCTCCTTGAATATTTGTTCCTCAATTTCCCACTGACTATTTGGGGGCCTGTAGTACAATCCTATCAAAGTGATCTCTCCCTTCTTATTTTTCAGTTCTACATTTTATAGGCTCAGTGGGGGAACCCTCGGATATATCCGCTCTCAGTACTGCAGTGATATTCTCCCGAATCAAAACCGCAACTCCACCCCCCTGTTCTATCTTTCCTATAGCATCTGTACCCTGCCCATTGACCTGCCCTCCCTTAGCCATGTAGCAGTTATGGCTATAATATTCCAGTCCCATGTACGCATCCTTGCCCTGAGTTCATCTGCCTTGCCCGTCAGGCCCTTGCATTGAAATAAATGCAGTTTAATCTAGACTTCCCTTGCTCTCTGCCCTGCTTTCTCAGACCATCTGTCTGGTCATCTTTTGTACACTCCCCTGTGTTTTAATTGGCTTAACCATACTGGACCCATTCACCGGCTTCTTCACAATTCCTGGCAACTATTAACGGAGGAATCCCTCTTCTCTGATTTCTCGCCCAGAGCAGGTGACGTCAGTGTATGGGACGTGGGACCTGGTCTCTGCCACTGCCACTGGTGGGAAGACTCCATTGATTTTTTGAAAATCTGGACCTGGGACAGCGCACTGACCGCAGGATGAAGTGGTCTCCCCCGCTGGGCTCAGGGCCTGCGCACTACTAGATCCAGCTCAGGGGGCACCCATGCATGGGACAACTCGGATTCTTGAAAGCTGGTCGCAGCCATTGGGCACTGTTCCCGCGATCAGGAATGCTGCGACCGATCGCCCAGCAACCCTCCCGATACCGCCCGCGACCCACCCACGGGTCATGATCCTCGGTTTGAAAATGACTGTTGTAGTTAGCCGCCGAAATCGGCTCTCCCATGTTCAAGAATGCCATTCCTTTATAAATTTAGAGTACCCAATTTTTTTTTCCAATTGAGGGGCAATTTAGTGTGGCCAATCCACCTAACCTGCAATCTTTGGGTTGTGGGTGTGAAACCCACGCAGACACGGGGAGAATGTGCAAACTCCACACGGACAGTGATCCAGGGCCGGATCGAATCCGGGTCCTCAGCACCGTAGGCAGCAGTGCTAACCACTGTGCCACAGTGCACCCCTTGCTTAAATATTTAGTATTTTTGGGGAAGGTATGTGTAGAAACTCTACGTGCTGACAAAATAAAGTGTGTACAAAGTGAAATCTTGTGATCTTAAAGGAAGTGACTGCAGAGATAATAGATGCATTGGTTGTAACTTTTAAAAATTCCCTAGATTCTGGAAAGCAACAAATGGAACTCCTGTTAAAGAAAAGAGGGAGACAGAAAGCAGGAAACTACCCGTCACACCGGTCCGCAGGAACGAAGCTCTGGAAGAACCACCCCCGGAGTCCACCCTTGGGTTCGCACCGAACATCCTTCCACAGCCATCCAAAACGGCTGCAACACCAGTGCTTTGTCGGTCTCAACGCACGATTCGGGCGCCGGACCGACTGAACTTGTAGACCCGTCACCCCCGCCGGACTTGATTTTTTTAACAGGGGGTGAATGTGGTGAATGTGTAACCACTATAAATTCACACTGTACTTTACTGTGTCCCTGTGGGCTCCATCTGTGGGCCGTTGCGCGGCTCTGCCCACGGGGAGATGAGGAGCATGTACGCTCCGCCCCCAGCAGGAAGTATAAGTGCTGCGGTCCTGCAAGTCCGCCCTCAGTTCAGTATGGTCACAGGCAGACTCAGTTGTAAGCCGATTAAAGCCTCAGTTTACTTCAACTCGTGTCTCGGAATGAATTGATGGCCGCATCAAAGGCTACCGAATGTTGGCCAGTGAGGAGAGTGAATCTCCTGCCGGCCAGGTAATGCCTCCAATGCCGCACAGCTTCGACGATGGCTTGGGCCTCCTTCTCAATGGAGGAATGGCGGATTTCTGAGGCGTGGAGGGTGCGTGAAAAGAAGGCCACAGGTCTGCCCGCCTGATTGAGGGTGGCAGCCAGAGCTACGTCTGATGCGTCGCTCTCGACCTGGAAGGGGAGGGACTCTTCGATTGCGTGCATCGTCACCCTGGCGATGTCTGCTTTGATGCGACTGAAAGCCTGGCGGGCCTCTGCCGATAGGGGAAAAACCGTGGACTGGATTAGTGGGCGGGCCTTGTCCGCATAATTGGGGACCCACTGGGCGTAATAGGAAAAGAAGCCCAGGCAACGTTTCAGGGCCTTGGGGCAGTGGGGGAGGGGAAACTCCATGAGGGGGCGCATGCGTTTGGGATCTGGGCCTATGACTCCATCATGCACTACGTGGCTGAGGATGGCTCGGCGATCGGTGCTAAACACGCATTTGTCCTTGTTATAGGTTAAGTTAAGGATTTTTGCGGTATGGAGGAATTTGCGGAGGCTGGCGTCGTGGTCCTGCTGGTCGTGGCCACAGATGGTGACATTGGCGAGGTACGGGAACGTGGCCCGCAGACCGTACCAGTCAACCATTCGGTCCATCTCCCATTGGAAGACCGAGACCCCATTTGTGACACCAAAGGGAACCCTTAGAAAGTGATAGAGCCACCCATCTGCTTCGAATGCAGTGTACTTGCGGTCGTCCAGGCGAATGGGGAGTTGGTGGTCAGCTGATTTAAGGTCTACTGTGGAGAAAACCTTGTATTGCGCTATCTGGTTGACCATTTCAGATATGCGGGGGAGGGGGTATGTGTCGAGCTGCGTATACCTGTTGATGGTCTGACTGTAGACTATAACCATCCTATGCTTCTCCCCGGTCTTTACAGCCACCACTTGAGCTCTCCAGGGGCTGTCGCTGGCCTCGATAATGCCTTCCTTTAGTAACTATTGGACTTCCGACCTAATGAAGGTCCGGTCCTGGGCACTGTACCGTCTGCTCCTGGTGGCAATGGGTTTGCAATCGGGGGTAAGGTTTGCAAACAGGGAAAGCGGGTCGACCTTGAGGGTCGCGAGGCCGCAAACAGTGAGGGGGGTATGGGGCCGCCGAATTTGAACGTTAAACTTTGCAGGTTACACGGGTGGGGTCCACCCTGTCCATGCGGGCGGGAACGTAGGCCTGGGCGTTGCGGGAGGCTACATCTAGGGAGTGCGCACGTTTCCGTGCCTCTTTAAGCCCTAGCGTGTCGTTTTCCAGCAGTCGCTGGCGGATTTTTGAGGACAGCATGCCCGCAACAAAAGCATCCCGTATTAAGAATTCGGTGTGATCATTGGCTGAGACTTGTGGACAGTTACAGTTTCTACCTAACACTAACAATGCACGGTAAAAATCATCCCGTGATTCCCCTGGGATCTGCCGTCTGGTAGCTAAAAGATGCCTAGCGTATACCTGATTCACAGTGCAGATGTAGTCCTCTTTTAACAAAGTCATTGCGTCGGCGAAACCGTCCGCGTCTTCGATAAGCGTGTAGATTTCTGGGCTCACCCTTGAGTGGAGGACTTGCATTTTCTGTTCCTCCGTGGGGGTAGTCGGGGCCGTCCTAATGTACCCGTTGAAACATGCCAGCCAATGTTTAAAAGTTGCTGCTGCATTTGCCGCTTGGGGGTTGATTTGTAGGCACTCTGGCTTGATGCGGAGAGCAGCCATTCTTCAATCTTGTTCATTAAATTGATGCACGATCAATCACTACTGAAGCGAGACTTTAGTCCAATTGAAGGCTTTAATGAACAAGTAATTACCCCAGCAGCTCCGGTACAGAATGACTGTTGTGGGTGAAACACAGACTCTTATGCTCCGCCTGCTGGGTGGAACCAGCAGGCAGATTCTACCACCCATACTACAGTATAAGGTACATCCCACCTAGGTACCACGATACCCCTAACATAGCCTACCACAAGCAGTAACCGTGTCCCACATTTGCAGAGTTGTACCATGTCGTACCAGTCATTGTTCCATTGGTGTTGTTTTTGTCGTGTTTGTCGTCGACGTTGTGCCTTTGGTACGCTTCGTGTTATTGTCTTTGATGTTGCTGTTGCGTTGGTTGGTTTTGTTGTTGTGTTTGCTGCGCTCAAGGACCACACTCTATGGATAATAGGAGTCCTTCACACAGTTACTCGTGTCAGCGTGCTTTGTGGCATCTGCTGTTTCCTTGAGCGTGCCGTCACTGAGTTTGCGGCGCTCCCCGTCTACAGTCATGCCCGGCTTACTGGGTCAGCTTTGGCTTGTTGATGCTCCCCGTCTGGAGCCCTTTCTGGTTCACCTGAATCAGCTTTTGTTTCTTGCCGCTCTCCATCTGGAGTCATTGCAGGTTCACTTGAATCTTCTGATGTTTCTTGATGTTCCCCATCCAGAGTCAAAACATTCAGGAATGCATTTGCTTGTGGAGAGGCTCGAGCGGATGAGGATTGAATGAACATAGTGTCAGCGGAGTCACCAGTAGTCTCACTGTGATTGTTGAGTGCCTCTGTACACACCAGCTGAGGTCTGTCACGTTGCACATCTGGTATGAGAAGTGGGATGCCATCGTCACTTGTCGCACATACAGTGGGTAGAGCCTCAGTGTCTTCTTGCTTTGCACTTGAGCTGGGTAGACTGTCAGAGTCTTCTTGCTGTTCACTTGAACGTGGTAGACTGTCATATTCTGCCATAGTCTGCTTGCTGTTCACTAGAGCATGGTAGACTGTCATAGTCTTCTTGCTGTTCACTGGAGCATGGCAGACTGTCATACTCTTTCTGTTGTTCACTTGAGCGTGGCAGTCCTGCATCTGCTGCTGGTTGCTCAGAGGAGGTTGCTAGACCCTCATGGTCTCATTCATGTAAAAACTGCGCTCTGGAGTTTTGCGTTGCTTCTATTGTGGAGTCTGTCCACGAGCTATCTGCAGAGGCTTGTGTCACTGGAGTCACTTTCTGTGTGGAGACGTGCAGTTGTCTCGCTGTGGAGTCTTTCATCGCTTTCTGTGTGGAGTCGGGGACCCTTCACGGTGCGTGGACCACTCTCTGTGTGGAGTTGGGGACCCTTCGCGGTGTGTGGACCACTCTCTATGTAGCAGCAGGCCGCTCTCTGTGGGCTTGTACCGCTCTCTGTCTCTTGCCATCAGACTGCAGCATAACCCTGCACTCACGAGTCGGGATGTCATATATGCTGGGTTGAAGATTCCCCAATCCGAAGAACTCATCGTCGGGGTCTTCAATGTACAACACCTCAAGTTGCGTTTCGGATTTGGTACTGGAGTAGCCACCTCCCAAGATGAAATCTTCTTCTGAGTCGTTGTCTTCCAAGACCATATCATCTTGTTTTGTGCCGAAGCTGGCATTGGGCTCGCGATGTCCAAAGAAGAATTCAAGGTCTGAGTCATAGTCTTCAAGGACTGTATCATCTCTTTGGGCGGTGCTAACTGCTTGTTGCAGGGTTCTGCGGAGGTTACTTTCAGCTACTGGTCGAATTTCAGACATTGTGCTGTCATTCCAGGTGAAAGAATCTGGTTTTAAGGCTTTAAATTTTTTTTCTGTGTTTTGGGACATTTCCCCTTTAAGTGGGCGTGGTCCAGAGACTCTGACGTCATGCGCAGATCGCTGTTCCTTTACTTGGGGCCTTTTTTTGCAATTGCGCATGCGCGGCTTCTCGTGCATGCGCAAACGGATCTTCCCGTTCTGTGCGCTCTTCGCGCAACTGCGCATGTGCGGCTCCTTTGCCAAGATGGCTGCCAATCAAAACTGCCGTTTGTTGCTGCAAGCCTACCTCGTGGTGAGTTTTGGCGCCTCTTTTACCGTTTTCTCTTGTATTTTCCTCGCAGAATTCCTGGAATTTGTCCAGGACTGCCTGGAACTCGCTCTTATTTTGCCCCTTTGAGTATTTGAAGGTCTGGAAGATTTCAGCTGCTTTTGGACCCGCGATGGTAAGTAGAAGCTTTATTTTCTCTGCATCCGCCACACCATCTAGGTCAGACGCTACCAGGTAGATCTCGAATCTCTGCCTGAACCAACGCCAGTTTTCACTGAGATTGCCTTGGTACCTGAGCTGCTATGGAACATCATCTTGCCTGGCTGCTGTTGCTGGTTGTCACTGTTTGCCGAGTTGTAACTATATGGATTTAAACAGTTCACTCCTTGGTACCATGTTTTGTTATTCTCTTGACGTAGCATAAGCTGCTTCCTTAATGTGCACTCTGACAAAGGAAGGTTCAGACTTAGAGATAACTTTAACACATTTATTAAACTGTTAACGATTATCCTACTTGGATTTGACTCTCCTGTTAATCCTGCTATAGCTACTCAGACTGACGAACCAGTCTGCTACAATCCACGTGGTGGGTGTGACGTGTTCAATCAACCCTGTGTATTCACTAAGTGTCTCCACTAGAAAGAGGAAGATCATGTGTGCTGTGTCCTTTTATATGGGTTGGTGTAATGCCCCCCTGCGGTAGTGTCACCTCTGTGTGTGTGTCGTGAATGCCCATTGGTCGTGTCCTATCTTACTGGCCTATTGGTTGAATGTCTGTGTGTCATGTCTCTGGCGCTCCCTCTAGTGTCTATCTAGTCTACGTGTATTTACATGAACCCGTTGTGTATCTACAGTGAAGCATATCACCACAGATAGTGCATCCTTAAACAAAGGGAAGTGTGAATTCTCTGGATGCCTGTGAATGTCCAGATATTTGCTTGTGATTCAGGACCGTCTGGA
Organism: Scyliorhinus canicula; assembly: GCF_902713615.1. Taxonomy (NCBI): domain Eukaryota; kingdom Metazoa; phylum Chordata; class Chondrichthyes; order Carcharhiniformes; family Scyliorhinidae; genus Scyliorhinus; species Scyliorhinus canicula. The sequence continues at coordinate 59,012,555 of NC_052160.1, read as the reverse complement.
GCTTAGAAAGCAGAAGGTCACATGATTTGCAGTGGTCATTTTAATAGACTGTTGGTGTTCAAAATTATTTGACTCAAAATTTCTAACATATTGGAACATGCCACAGTATATTATTTAAATGAAGGTAGATTGTGCAACTCTGTGGTACAGAAAGATCTGGGAGTCTTGGTACATGAATTGCAAAGTTGATGTGCAGGTATAGCAAATTTGTTGCAAGCTTGGATTACTGTGCACAGCTTTGGTCTCCTTACTTGAGAAATTATATAATTGCATTAGAAGCAGTTCAGAGAAGGTTCACGTTACTGATTCTCAGGATGAAGGGGTTACCTAATGAGAAAAGATTGAGCAGGTTGGGCTTGTATCCATTAGAGGTTCGAAGAGTGACACGTGACCTTATTGAAACAAATAATATCCTGAGGGCGCTTGACAGGTTGGATGCCAAGTGGATGTTTCACCTTGTGGGAAAGATTAGAACTAGGAGACACCGATTAAGAATAAGGGGTCTGCCATTTAAGGTGAAGGTGAGGAGAATCTTATTTTCTCTCAGAGAAATTCTCTTCCCCAGAGAGCTGTGGAGGCATTTGTGAAATTTTTTTAAGGCTGAGTTAGATTCTTGACTGACCAGGAAGTCGAAGGATATAGGGGGCAGACAGGAAAGGCGAGCTGAGGCCACAATCCGATGAGCCAATGAAGGTGGAGTAGGCTCAAAGAGCTGAATGGCCTACTCCAGCTCCTAATTCATGTGTTTGTGTGCTTTAACATTTAACCAAAGTGGGCCAAACCTGCAGCAATTTATCAGGACTTCATGCTCCAGAGTTTCTGTTGTATCCTTGCTCCCCGCATCTGGGGTAATATTTGGGTAATTGGGGAACAGAAAGTGAATGGAGATTGTGACCCCAGATTCCCACCCACTATAACACCAATTCAACTTTTATCCGTCTTTTCTGCAATATGGAAACACTGCCTGTGTTGCATATATGATTGTATTTAAATAAAACTGTGGTTATGTCATTTTTATAACATGAAAAAATATAAGAAACAATCGCTTTGCCCAAAAAATATGTTGCAGCTAGGAAGCTCACTTACACTCGCACCCCATACATAAACTGGACAGTTCCTTTGGCCCTAAGCTCATGAATTTCCTCCCTAAACTTCTCTACCTCTACATGCTATATGTTAAAAGTACTGTAGTAATGCAAATTGTTGATTATTGAGAGAATATACATTGTATAGCAAGTAAATGGAAATTACTGTGATGAATGTAGAAATTGTTAGAAATTATATTTTATACTTGTGGCAGTAATGTTATTAAAAGCCTGGGTTAAGATATATATTTGTTGCAGGACTATAATTAAAGAACTTAGGTTAAGGTATCTAGTTTGTATGTCCGCTGAAGCTGTAATTAAGAAGTCATAAAAGGTGAGGTCATGATTCACTCCAATCTCTTACTAGGTTACAGATAACGGGCAAATGGGATATTGTTATCATTGCTGGAGAGTAGTATTTAGTCCTAGCTAAGCAGCTCATATGACATCTTACTGGGTTACAGATTATGTAATTACAAGGAAGAGCCAGGTCTGTCTGTAGTTTTGCAGTTTGCTATACGATTGGAGTCTGACAAGTTGAACAGTAGTTTTGCCAAATGCTGCTAGGTTGAGCAGAAGTATACTGCATCTGCTCTTGAAAGGGACTTTCTTCAAAGGTCTACGCAACTAAGCAAGTAATATATTAACTTTATTTATTGGTATTTCAACAGTAAACAGTATTGGGTTGCTTAATTGGAGTTAGTAGCAGGTATAGATAATAAGTTTACATTTTTCCTTGTGTTCAAGAACTGTTCAACTTATAATTGGAAATACATTTTCTTTGATAATGTGGTTACTCCTGTGATTAGATTCAAGTGTGTTTTAACACAAAATACACCTATTGATCAGAGTCATCACTCCTGAGCTGAAATATCCTTTCCTCACAGTTATACAGATGAAAAAAAAACGTTTGGGATTCTTGTCCAGTATCCTGACAAATGTTGGGGTCTGGTCTGGGATCTATTAATATTGATGTTTCAAGAATTTGGTTTGACCGTTGTTGAAAGGTTTCTCTACTTCCCAGCCCCATGCCTGGCCAACATTACATTGATAATATTGTAGTTTTGTACAGCAGTTTCCATTAGCAGTAAAATATGCCTCAACAATTGATCTAAAATAGTATGACAATTGACAATATGTGACAAAAGGACTGCTTGGATGCCAAAATGTTCTTTTCAGAAGATAACAGAAATTAACTACTGAATATCAGCAATAAATTTTGGGCCTCGTTTTTTTAACAATGAGGGCAAGATGGTCTTGGCTGAAGCAAGTCATTTTTTTCTTGAGTTCTATTCTTTTATTATGGTTCGGCATTCTTACGGTGCGGTGGTATGTAGTACAGATCAGTTTGCTTATGGCATAGTGTATTGTTCACATACGAGATGAAATTTCTCACAATGAGTAGCACTGCATCTGTTCCTAATTCAGAATTGTTTAGTTTATTAGTTCCGAGAAATCGGCTGCATGTAAGCCGTGGAATTGTGTGCCTTTTTTTGTGAGCTTGGTGAAACATTTTTCTGTGACATCTCATAAATACGACACATGCTATTGGTGCCTAATACTTTATGGAATAATAGTCTGTGGATAGTTCAGACCTTGATTGTTCAGAGCTGGAAGTTTTGAAAACTGTCTCGAATTCCTCTCGAGCTCAATGATATGCTCTTTTAAGTTGAGAAAAAAGGTAAATTGATGAGTGTAATTGTCATCAGAAATATCCAGCTCATAAAGGAAAGAAACCTGGAGAAATTAAAGGTATTTTTTTAAAACTCCGTGATCAACTGGACTGGGAAAAATTACATTTTTAAATTTAATCCAGCCTCAAGTTCAAAGAGCACAGTGGTGTCACTGAGGACTAAATGACACAAAGTATATTTTCTGGCAGTCAGTATTTTAAGCGGAGGAGTGAAAACGGGGGAGGTCCAATGTCTTTAATGTGTTGAAATACAGCTAATACGGCTGTCAATAGGGTATTAACACAAGTTATGAATTCAACAGCAAATTTGCACATATATAGCACTTTTAACAGCACTAAATGGTCCAAACCACTTCTCAGGGTGTATCTCACATAGTAATGATGCGAGAGAACTTAGGAGCGTTAACTAACGATATGGTCAAACAGATTGAATTTGAGAAGCCTGTTGAAAAGAATGAGGGTGGGGATTGCCGCTAAATGGACCAGAATCCAAAAAGTGCTGGATGCAAGCTGATACACAGCGCTGGGAGAAGTTTCAATGGTGAACATTTCCAATGAAGTGTATGCCACTTCTCCAGCACTTAAAGGTCACTATTAACTCCGTAGTAGCAGATCACTTCAAATGATCCTGAGGATGGAAAATTGGGTCCAAACTATGCACTTTGAATTAAGTCTGTCCGAAACCTCAAGTGACATTGGGGGTATATTTCATTGGGGTTGGGTGGAAGGGGGGGATTATATCAGATCAACTAGCTATTGTACACCTCTCTCAATTTTAATATCTATAGCGTAAGGCATAAAAGCCTGTGTAAGCATTACCTAGCCTTTGACCTGTCCTATAGACGATTGGATGCAGCAGGATAGGACTCTGGGCCATGCACAAGTTGCAGGTTTTCCCCCAGACCTCAGGTAACATTGATTGCACTTAATGGGCTCCTGCACTTAATGGGCTCCTGCACTTAATGGGCTCCTGCACTTAATGGGCTCCTGCACTTGTACTCACTGTCTTCATGAATGGCAAGGGCTTCCACTCCACCAATGTGCATCGGCTGTGTGGGCATCTGCACAACATGCACAGGTGTATTTGCTTTCCAGGCAGTTGCCATAATATTTCTTTATAAGAAGTCCTCCATTCTAAACCTGTAATTTAAAGTACAAGCTAAAAGGTGTAACAAAACATGCGAAAACCAATAAAAACATTTAAAACAAAAATAAATCCTCCAATCTGCTACTCTTGATAATTACCACTTGAAAGAAAACAAGGAAATTTCTCCCATGTCCTGTCCAATGTTTAGCCCTCCCCCCATGTCTCTAAAACAGATTATAGTCTCCTGGCTATTTGTGGGCGTTGTACTGCGAATATTTGATTCAAAAATAACACATGAGGTTTGTTCATCAGTACACTGAAATCGATATGTAATGCAACAGTGGTCCAAATCTTTATCTTGTACAGAAAGGCTGCTATTGGCCAGTATTATAAAATGCAATTTGGATTATGAGGACGTTTTTATTCAGCTTCAATCATTATGTTGAAGTCCGTATTTCAACCCGTGGTAATGCATTCTTTGCATAATTAACTGCCTGGACTAAGTTGCCCTCAAAGACACATGTCTGTCTGAAGCAAAAAAACGAATGAATTGGTTGATGCGGCGATGTCCTCGCTTAGTCGGGTTGGCAAAACCATTGGTATGACAGTGGAATGTAATATCCTTTCTGAATTTGTGTCTTGGCCAAAGGAGTGCGTGTGAACTCCAATGACCACAGACTCAGAACAGGCTAAACCAAAGCACACAGAGGCTGTTTGGTTCAAACGAAGCATACGATGAGTCATTCTTTGCTTCCAATTTACCAGTTTATAAATCATTCCAAAGCCAGACTGTCTATTTAACCCTTGGGTGTATCAGAATTGAACTTTGTTTATAGATTGGTTTGCAAATGAAAGTATGGACTTCTTCATTTAGAAAATGTATCAAGTCCTGATAGAGGGTGATATTGACTTGTGGTAAATGTTAAATGCTTCTAGATTATAAACACTGTTACAGTTCAGTGCTAATGTAGCCCCTTTAAGGGGCAATAATTTGTGAGACACGTGACGGGCCCTGAGCCTATGGGGTTGGAGAGCGGTTTTTTGGCATGGATCTGGCTGTTGGGACTTGTCAGAATTAGCCTGGGCTTCGTGGGAAGAAGACCTGTGTAGTAGTTGTGCAGTCCTCTGTATATAGTTTTTCTTAGTTCATTAAACCTCTGTTCTGTTTTAACACTTCCTTGTCGATAGCCTCACAGTATAACATTGACAACGAGAATAAATCAAGCCAGTTGAAAGAAACCCATCAAAAATTGGAAGAGTGGGGCATGGAGGAAGAGTCTCTGAGTCCTGAAAAGATCACCTGCAGTAGAATAGCGATGCCACTATTTGAAACAATTGATCTGTTTGATTGGGAGGTTGAAAGTTGGGGCAAATATAGATGCTGCTGAAATCACGTCTTAAGAGAAACAGAAAGCAATATTACTTAATGTTTGCGGCCCACAAACATATAACCTCATTTGAAGCTTAACATCGCCTAAGGTTCCGGACTTTGAGTCCTTTAATCAATTGGTGCAATTAGTGAGGGACTATTCCAACGCCTGACCCCCCATTAATATGCAGTGCTACAAATTTCATCCAGCCATCAGAGGTCCAGGTGAAACCATATCTACTTTTAAACAAATGTCAGATCATTGTGAATTTGGTACTCTGTCAGCGACATGCTGCATGATCGCTTGTTCTGTGGAATCAACAACTTAAATATTCAGAAGCGGTTGCTGGCAGAAGCTAAGATCTCCTTGGACAAAGCGGTTGAGTTGGCTCAAGCAACTGAAAGTGCTTTGAATTCAAAAGCGTGCACCCAGGTGAACCAGTTATGATGGGAGGCGGCGGCCACTCGAGGTTCCCGAATCAAGGGAGCAACAGAGTCAAAAAGAAGAAACGTGACTGGCAATCACAAGGCCTAGAGGTTTATTACCATTGTGGAGAGAACATTCCAAGGACAGGTGCAGGTAAAAATAATTCAGCTGTTTCAGGTGTAATAAGAAAGGTCATTTGCAAGCCAGATGCAGAATCAGTCTACTACTAGTCCCCCCAAAAAATGATGGTAACTCCAGTCAACAAGCTTGAGGAAGACCCTGGAGAAAGATAATGGGCGGGATTCTCCGAGCCAAAATCGTGCTCAGCGCGGGGGCGGAACCTGGGGCATTAGACCAGCCATCGGGTCCGACGCCTTCCCACAATTCTCCGAGGACCGGAGAATCGCCGGCAGTCGCGCGCGGTCGACACGTGCCGGTCGGGGGTCATTGAAAGAGGCCCCCGCGGCGATTGTCCGCCAACAACTGGCCAAGTTCCCGCCGGCGTGATTCACTCATGGTTCCACCCGGCGGGAGCTTGGAGTGGTGGCTGTGGACCCAGTCCGCAGCCGTCCTGGTGGGGGGAGGCGGGGGTATCTGTCACCGGGGCAAGGGGGCCTCCAAGATGGCCAGGCTCGCGATCGGGGGCCACTGATTGGCAGGCACGTGCGATCTGGGGGGGGTGGGCTATATTGTCGGGGCCAGCCCGCAGTGTGGGTCCGCCATGTTGTGCGGGGCTGCAGGCACGGAACCGCGGCCGGAAGTGCAGGGCCCCACATCGGCAGCCGGAGCTGCACGGTCTACTCCGGGGCCCTGCAGACCCTCTTCAAAACGGAGAATCACGCTGGATTTTCTCCATGAAAGTCCACAGTGATTTGCACCCGTTTTCTCAGTGGCGTGGGGACATAGCCCCATTATCAGAGAATTCCGCCCAATAAGTATACATGCTTAACATGGTAAGTCTAAGTAACGCCCACCAATTAAGGTCCTCCTCCTCGTCAATGGCCGTCCACATAAAATGGAGGTTGATACAGGGGCGACTGCATCGTTGGGCGTGGGAAGATTCCCAGAGGAAGTCTTTTGATCAGGTCAATCAAGCACTGCAGTTATCGGTCTTGCTGGTTCGTTTCAACCTGGATATACCCATCGTTGCTCCTTACGATCCATCACCGTAAGGCATTGGTGCTCTGCTCTCACATAAAATGGAAGATGGCGTGCAAAGGTCTGCCGCCTTCGCATCCAGAACACTCAGGTGCTGAGAGGAAATATTCCCACATCGATAAAGAAAATCAGGCAGTCATTTATGCCTTAAAAAATTTTGATCAATATATTTTAGGCTGGCACTTCACCATTATCTTGGACCATGTTACTTGGCATTTTTTGTGAAGATAAACCCGTCCTGTCAATAGCATTAGTTCAAGAGCAAAGATAGGCACAGCTCTTGGCTGCATTCTCGTATATCTTTCAGCAGTAACCGGATTTCAAATGCTGTGAGTAGACTTCCACTGCCACAAACAATATCTGAGCCTATATCACACTCCACAGGAGCTCGTCCTGGCTCTAAATCTTCTTGATACTTTACCTATTTCATCTGGCGACATTAAAGTGTGGACCAACAAGAGGTCCTGTGTTGTTGAGAGTTGGAAGGATGGTTCTTACGGTCTGGCATTTTAAGGTGTCTGAACAGGTTAGGCCCTATATGCAACGTACGGGCGAAGTCACTTTCAAAGACGGGGTTCTCCTGTGGGGTTGCAGATTGAGAATGCCACCCCCGGGATGGCAGCCTCTTTTTCAAGGATTGCACAGCGGTCACCCTGGGTGGTCACCCTGGCCAGGGATCGACGAGGACATAGAAAGAACGGTCAATTGATGCAACCACCGTCAGTCTCAACACACCCTTGTGGGTGGCCAGGGTGCCCGTGGATGAGGCGCCACATCGACTTTGTGAATCCCTTTTTGGGTATGATGTTTTTGATTGTTGAAGATGCCCATTTGAAGTGGCTGGCTGTCCAACCTTTGCTTTTGACTACTGAAGCAGACACCGTGGGCAAGCTGTGTAGATCTTTGCCATTCACCGCCTACCCAAGGTGATTGTCTCAGACAACGGTACTGCCTTCACAGCCGAAGAGTTTCAACTCTTCGTGAAGTCCAATAGAATCCAACACGTAAGAATAGCCCCCTCCAACTAGCCCCCTCCATCCCCACATCAAACAGGCTGTCTGAAAGAGCTGTCCAAACCTTCAAAACATTAATGAAAGAAAAAACAAGCTGATCGGCCGCTACTGCTTCGCTTAGAAGACCTCTTGCCCTTGTACAATTCAACCCCGCATACCAACACTAAGGTTATCCTGACTGAGTTGTTAATGGGCAGGAGCCTTGGCCTGGTTTGACCTAATTTTTTCAAATTTGTCAAAGAGGTAAGCAAGCCTCACAGAAAAGCAGTCCCACGTTAAACTCCCCGCTCATTGAAATATCCAAGCATGCCGGTGAGATGTCACTCCAGTGTGATTAAGAAGAGGTTTTTAAAAGTGGGTACCTAGTGACCTCGTCTCCAAGGGGGATATAGGAGGTGAACGCGTAGGTCACCTGATGCGCGATCAATAAGCACAGAAACGAACGAGTAGTCCGAATCGAAGGCTTTAATCTACAAGAAGTGTGCCCAGCAGCTTGAGTACAGAAAGAACGAGGGCTGCTGGGAAACACGGGTTCTTATACTCCGCCTCGTGGGCTGAGCTACCTTCATCTTGACCAATGGGAAAGCAACACTTGGGCCAATGGGCAGCGAGCCTTCTCCACCAATAGCAGCTCACACTCCCAGGTACCGTAGTACCTCTAGTCATACTACCACATTCACCTCTGGTTGAGAAAGGAACAAGGGTGGGGGGGAGGAGAGAGGGGGCATGTGCTTGTTGAGAAGTCGGGGGGGGCTGTCCAGTGCGGGTGGGACAAGACACTGGTAGTATGACTAGTGATATGGGATTATACCTCTCCAACGGCGGCTGCCCACTGGCCCGTAACTATATACAGAGATGTGTTATCACACGGCAAATTATATACAGAGTCGGGGGGAAAAAAAAGTCCATTAAAAGTTCATATCGACTCGATCAGACGATCGAGGGCCTTGGATGTCCTCTGCGACCTGCGGAGCTTCGTCGGAGACGTTGGAGATGCGGGCGTCCGTGACTCCGGGAGCGATGATCCGATCCTCGTGGAGGTTTCCACACCCCTAGAAGGAGCTGGTGAGGGCCGGGCCGTTGGGGGGGGGGGGGGCGTCTAGTCCTCTAGGCGGTGAGGGGGTTTGCGGGTAAGGGAGGGGAACACCTGCGGGGAGCAGTTGCGGTTGGAGGGGGATGGGTGGGGCTGGTGCCGGGGGTGATGGCGGGGATCCGGCGGGCGCCAGGTCCCGTAGGGAGACCATGTCCTGTTGGCCGTCGGGGTACTCCACATTTGTGTATTGCGGGTTAGCGTGGAGCAGCTCGACCCTCTCGACCAACGGGTCCGATTTATGCGCCCGCACGTGTTTCCGGAAGCAGGATGGGCCCGGGGGCAGCCAGCCAGGTCGGGAGCGGGGTCCCTGAGGAAGACTTCCTGGGGAAGACAAGAAGGCGTTCGTGAGGCGTTTGATTGGTACACGTGCAAAGTAGCGACTGGATTGAGTGGAGGGCGTCTGGGAGGACCTCCTGCCAGCGGGAGACTGGGAGATATCTGGACTGTAGGGCCAGCAGGACGGTCTTCCAGACCGTACTGTTCTCCCTCTCTACCAGTCCGTTACCCCGGGGGTTGTAACTGGTCATCCTGCTTAAGGCAATGCCCCTGCTGAGCAGGAATTGACGCAGTTCGTCGCACATAAAGGAGGACCCCCGATCGCTATGAATGTAAGCGGGGAATCCGAACAGGGAGAAAATGCTGTGGAGGGCTTTTATAATGGTGGGTGTGGTCATGTCTGGGCAGGGGATGGCGAACGGGAAGCGGGAGTACTCGTCAATCACATTGAGGAAGTACGTTGCGGTTGGTAGAGGGGAGGGGACCTATGATGTCCATGCTGAGGCGTTCAAAGGGACGGGAAGCCTTTATCAGATGCACTTTTTCGGGGCGGTAGAAGTGCGGCTTGCATTCCACGCAGATGTGGCATTCCCTAGTGACTGTCCTGACCTCATCGATGGAGTAGGGCAGGTTGCGGGTCCTTACAAAGTGAAAGAAGCGGGTGACCCCCGGGTGGCAGAGGTCCACGTGGAGGGCTCGGAGGTGGTCCACTTGTGCGTTGGCACAGGTGCCGCGGGAAAGGGCATCGGGAGGCTCGTTGAGCTTCCCAGGATGATACAAGATGTCATAGTTGTAGGTGGATAACTCGATCCTCCACCGCAAGACCTTGTCCCTCTGCGCATTGTCAAACATGAAGGCCACCGACCATTGGTCTGTGAGCAGGGTGAACCTCCTGCCGGCCAGATAGTGCCTCCAGTGTCGCACAGCTTCTACTATGGCCTGAGCTTCCTTCTCGACCGAGGAGTGGCAGATTTTGGAAGCATGGAGGGTACAGGAGAAGAAGGCCACGGGTCTGCCCGTTCGGTTGAGAATGGCTGCCAGAGCTACATCGGACGCGTCGCTCTTGACCTGGAAGGGGAGGGACACGTCGATAGTGCGCATCGTGGCCTTTGCGATATCTGCTTTGATGCAGCTGAAGGCCTGGCGGGCCTCCGTCGACAGGGGGAACGTGGCTGTTTGGATGAGGGGGCGGGCTTTGGCGTAATATGAGAAGAAGCCGAGGCAGCGCTTCAGGGCCTTGGGGAAGTGGGGAGGGGGAGCTCCATCAGGGGGCGCATGCGTTCCGGGTCGGGGTCTATCACTCCATTTTGCACTACGTAGCCGAGGATGTTAGACGGTCGGTGCTAAACACGCATTTGTCCTTGTTGTAAGTCAAATTCAGGAGTTTTGCGGTTTGGAGGAATTTGCGGAGATTGGTGTCGTGGTCCTGCTGATCGTAGCCACAGATGGTGACATTATCGAGATACGGGAAAGTTGCCCGTAAACCGTATCTGTCGACCATTCGGTCCATCTCCCTTTGGAAGACCGAGACCCCATTTGTGACACCGAAGGGAACCCTAAAAAAGTGGTAGAGCCGCCCGTCCGCTTCGAACGCAGTGTACTTGCGATCGCTTGCGCGGATGGGGAGCTGGTGGTAGGCGGACTTGAGGTCCACTGTGGAGAAGACCTTGTACTGTGCGATCCTGTTGACCAGGTCAGATATACGGGGGCGAGGGTACACGCCCAGCTGCGTAAACCTGTTGATGGTCTGACTGTAGTCTATGACCATCCTATTCTTCTCCCCACAAGTCTTCTCCCCACAAGTGGTAAAGCACAAGTCTTTACCACCAGCACTTGTGCTCACCGGGGGCTGTTACTAGCCTCGATGACCCCTTCCTTCATAAGCCGTTGGACCTCGGACCTGATGAAGGTCCTGTCCTGGGCACTGTACCGTCGGCTCCTGGTGGCGACAGGTTTGCAATCCGGGGTGAGGTTTGCAAACAAGGACGGGGGATCGACCTTGAGGGTTGAGAGGCTGCAGACAGTGACGGGAGGCATAGGGCCGCCGGATTTAAATGTTAGACTCTGGAGGTTACACTGGAAGTCTAACCCCAGGAGTGCGGCCGCGCAGAGGTGGGGGAGGACGTAGAGTCTATAATTTTTAAACTCCCTCCCCTGGACCGTGAGGTCCGCTATACAACACCCCGTGATCTCCACTGAATGGGAGCCAGAGGCCAGGGCGATTTTTTTTTTGCTTGACCGGGTAGACAGGGAGAGCGCAGCGTCTTATCGTGGTAGGGTGTACGAAACTCTCCGTGCTTCTGGAGTCCAGTAGGCAGGTCGTTTTGTGCCCGTTAAGCAGGACCTTCGTTGTTGCCGTAGAGAGGGTGCAGGGTCGAGACTGGTCCAGAGTGACTGAAGCGAGTCGTCGCAGATAGTCGGAGTCTTCATCGGGCGGTGCATAGTCACCCGCGGGGTCCTCCGAGCCAGTCCAAAATGGTGGCGCCCATCGGTCGCACATGGTGGGGGGTGGACAAAATGGCGGCGCCCATGCCCCGCACGTGGTGTCGGAGGCACAAAATGGCGGCGCCTGGATGTCGCACGTTGCGTTGGGGGATGGGGGCAGTGAGGTTTGCGGGCCGCACAGGGCCCCTGGAGAGAGAGAAGGGGGGAGTTCCGCGGTCGCTGCCCGGGACCGCAGCGACCGCCTAGGCCTGGCAGATGGACACAAAATGGCCTTTCTTCCCGCAGCCCTTGCAGGTTGCAGATCGGGCTGGGCACCATTGTCGGGGGTGTTTCGCCTGGCCGCAAAAATAGCAGCGGGGCCCCGCGGGTTTTTTGGGGCGTCCTACGGCTCAGGCCTGGGGGAGAGAGACGCTGAATTCCACGCTGCCCAGGGGGCCGCCGCGCGGTCGGGGGCGTATGAGCGGGCGTTTCTGTTTGCGACATCTAGGGAGGTAGTGAGGGACCGTGCCTCCGTGAGGCTCAAGGTTTCCCTTTCTAATAGTCTCTGGCGGATCTGTGGGGTCTGCATGCCCGCAACAAAGGCGTCTCGGAAGAGGAGTTCAGTGTGCTCATTAGCCGACACTTGCGGGCAGCCTCAGTTCCTCCCCAGTACGAGGAGGGCACAGTAAAAATCGTCCAACGACTCACCAGGGATCTGCTGCCTTGTGGCCAGTAAGTGCCGAGCGTAAACTTGGTTTACTGGCCAGATGAAGTGTCCTTTGAGCAGGTTCATGGCCGCGTCGTAGTCGGTCATGTCCTCGATGAGCGTGTAGATGGCGGTGCCGATGCACGAGTGGAGGATATGTAGCTTCTGCTCCCTCGTCTGTATGTTTTCCGCCGTGCTTAGGTAGCTGTTGAAACAAGCCAGCCAGTGCTTAAATGCGGCTGCTGCATTCGGTGCGTGAGGGCTGTGTCGTAGACACTCCAGCTTGATGCGGAGCTCCATCCTTTAAAATCTTGTAGATTAAATTGATGCGCGATCAATAAGCACAGAAACGAACGAGTAGTCCGAATCGAAGTCCGAACAAGAAGTGTGCCCAGCAGCTTGAGTACAGAAAGAACGATGGCTGCTGGGAAACACGGGTTCTTATACTCCGCCTCGTGGGCTGAGCTACCTTCATCTCGACCAATGGGAAAGCAACACTTGGGCCAATGGGCAGCGAACCTTCTCCACCAATAGCAGCTCACACTCCCAGGTACCATAGTACCTCTAGTCATACTACCACATCACCATTACCCAACATGGTGTCCGCGGAGAGCGAGCACTGGAGTGCCACGGGAGGGGAACCAGTTAAGGATGTTGTGCTGTGTGGGGGAGGGGCTGTGGGTTCAGGGTTGCCATGGGGTCGAGGGGGAGGGCGGAAGCCCCCAGTGGAGCATCACGTGTTTTTGGGGGGGGGGGGGGGGAGAGAGGTGAGAGGCTAGCCCAACAGCGGGATTATGGGTGTTTGTGGGGAAGGGCTGAGACTCTGACTCCTGGGGCGTCATGGGAGGGTGGGAGTGGGTTGTGGTGAGGGCAATGTTAATAAGCAAGGGTGGGGGGCAGTTGAGGTGGGGGGGGGGGGGGGGTCTGCCATTGGCTGGACTCTAAGAGGTGGGGATGGTTTATCCATTTAATGGGGAGAAGGACTTGGAGATGAGAGGGCAACACAGCCACTTATAAAGCTCACCTGTCCTGAAGGGCCTATGTCTTCTCCAAGAGCCCTGGTAGCTGGGCAGGCCAAGTGTCCAGAATGCAAGGCCTGTAGGAACTCCAACGTTGGGGCAGGAGGGCTACCAGTGAGGTCATACATGATCATGTGAGTTTGAATATGGAGCTTTGGGAGCAATGATCTCAGCTTTGCCTGTCAAATCAGAAACCCACTGGTCAATTACCATGACTGAGCTTTTGCAGGTGAGCCAATTATACCCACTAACTTAATTCTGATTGCCGCTCCCGTGGTAGCCCTTTGCATGACAAGCTCCCCATCAGTTAATTCCAAGGCATTCATCGAGAGGGTGAGCAGATGTACTGTATCCCAGGCAAGGGCCAAAGGTGTCCGAGCTCAGCAGGTTGTCCCTGCTCCAACATGTGTTGTTGCAGGCCATCCCCCGCCCGGCCCCACCGCACCTTGAAGAGAGTTACGCATAGGGCCTTACACAACCCATGGGGCTGATGCCCTTGCCTTTCATGGGCTCAAACGGGTGTCCATAGTAGACATCCACCAGCCACACTGAGTAAGGGGAGATTGGTGTGGGGTCTTGGCCAGTGTGGGTTATTGTAAGAGAGTGGGGCTCAGTGTGATGGCTCTTGGACATTGGGAGGATGGTCCGGGGGTTGGATGGGGAATGGGTCACAGAATGGACTGGACTCCTCAGTGTTCACTCTTTATCTCTCTGCAGTTGTACAGAAATTGAAACCTGGAGCCAGCAATGTTGGCAGTCCTTCTCGCCGGCAGGCAAGAGAGACAAAGCCTGCGTCAACGTGCAGCTTCACAGAGGCAGGTGCAGGACCCTGAGGAGGAAGGGATGGCAGGGCCTACTCAGGTGGTGGGGCAGGGCTACAGTGAGGGGTTGCCCGCCGGTGGCCTCACAGGCCCCTGAGGAGGAAGGGATGGCAGGGCCTGCTCAGGTGGTGGGGCAGGGCTACAGTGAGGGGTTGCCCGCCGGTGGCCTCACAGGCCCTGAGTTTATAGATCCCAGCTGGCTTTCTTGCAGATCGGTGAGAACCAGCGCAGCAGGAGACTCTGGATGTCGAAGGACACGGTGGCTCAGCATTTCCATGCTCTCCAAGAGTTGCCGCCATATGGACTCTGAGGTCCTGTCGGTCGCAGCCATCCTAAATTTCTCTGCCAGTGACTCCTTTCAGGGCTCCACTAGTGACCTTTGTGACCAGGCCTCCGCACATAAGTACATTAGAGAGGTCACAGATGTTCTCTTCATGAAGGTGCATCACAACACAAATTCTGACCTGAATCAAGTTAGCCAAGACATGAGAGCAATGGGCTTCGCCCAGAGACCTCGCTTCCCACAGGTGCAGGCAGACACTGATTGCACAACGTGGCTCTCCATTCCTCATAGGGGTCAAGGTGTCCCCTTCATAAACTGCATGGGCCTTCACTCCCTGAATTTGTAGATTATCTGCGACCATGCCAAGCGCATCCTGCAAGTGAGTGCCAGAGAGTCGGCTCTGACAAGGTTGTCGCTACTGGGTTCCTTGTGCTGAGATCAGTTACCCAAATGAATGGGTTGAGTGGTGGGCTCCAGAAGGATGGGGGAGGGGGCGTGTTCCTAGTTATCAGCATAACACTGGCATAACTGTGTCCTATCAGAGTGATGGAATGCCAACCAGTGAGCCGACAGGCGATGGAGGTGGAATGGTTTATCAACATCCGGCCTCCGTGTGTTAGATGGACGTCACTCGCTGTGCATGCGGCAGGTTATGGAGCAATGGAATGAGAGCAGGGAGGCACAATGAGGGAGTCACAATTGAGGTTTAATACATTACGGAGGTGTTCCTATGCTTATATACGTGCTGGCCAAGTACAAGTGCCTGACAACACCCGTGTCCACACTGTGCAACTACAATTCCTTACCCTTCCTAACCCTGCCACTACGTCTTGGTGTTACCTCAGGATGCACAGCTGAGGGGGAGGGTTTTTCTGTTTGCCACTGTTGTCTGAGGCGGCCAACACCTGGAGGGCCCGGCCTGCCTGTGAGGTCCACAGGTGTGGCAGTGCCACCCTCTTGGAGCTGCGGGGCTGGAGCTGTGTCATTCACAGGAAGAATCTGATGGGCTGGACACCCCCAGGAGCTCCTGCATGGAAGGCCCTGGGCTGTGCACCAGCTGACCCTCCTCCTTATGGCTACTCGAGTGCCTCTGGGTTCCTCCTTGGAATAGAGGGGCAGCTGGAGTGAGATCCAGAAGCCGTGTCGTCCTCTGCCGCACAAGCGTGCAAGTGCCTGCACCATAGAGTTGATGGTCTGAGCCATACAGAGAACATCCCCTGTCATGAAATGAACATCCTGCACTAAAGTGTTCAATGCAGATGCCACCCTTGCAGTATTGGCCTGGTTGCCTTGGAGTGTTGGCACTATCTCCTTGGACAGAATGTGATAAGACTCCACCAGTCGGCCTTGTAATCGGAGGAGCGTTGCGGACATCCCATCCCCTTTTACTAGCAGCTGAAGGGCAACCAAGTCCAGAGGCACATCATCTGACTGGGTCTCAGCAGAGTCCTGGCCTCCAGTCTTCCTCGAATGCTGGATCCCTGAGACATATCTGCCCCACCCCACCTCTCCCGCTTGCTGTGGAGCATCAGAAGTGAGGTGCCAGTGAGTGACCCAGAAGCCTGTCTGCTAATACTTCCCACTGAAGTGTGACTCTCTGAGCAGGTGGAGGGTGTTTCCGGGCAAAAGGTGTACGAGTGCCCAGGGAAGGTAATACTCCTCTGGTGAGATAGGTGTATAGATCAGCTGATGAGGAATGCCACGAGAGCAGTTGGAGCAGAAAAGTTTTGTGGTATGACACAGGTGATGATGGTGGAGAGCAAGGGGGTAGTGCTGCCTTCCCAGTTGTCAACGAAGCAGCTGGTGGAGTTTCTATACACCAAATTCCAGCAGGAGAGGAAAGAGGCCTGAGAAGATTTGACCAAGGTAGTGGAACCGCTTGGGGTGGTGATCGAGCGTGTGGAGCAGAGACAGGCTCACGGCCTAGCGATCCAGAAGGTTAAGGAGTCGGTGAGGATTGGCTGACCTCGCTGGAGGTGGGGATGGTGATGAGCAGCCAGAAAAGGCTGAGAGAGAAGTTAGAGGACCTCGAGAACCCCTCCAGGAGGCAGAATCTGAGGATTGGTGGGATGCTTGAAGGCATCAAAGGTGTGGAGGCCGCCAAGTTTGTGGCAAGCATGTTGGAGAAGCTGATGGGGTGGGGCCCTTTGACCGGCCCTTCAAGGTGGATCGGATGCATAGGGCGCTGAGGAGGAGGCTGCAGGTGGGGGAGCCACCGAGGACAATGGTGGTGAGGCTGCATTGGTTCCTGAATAAAGAGACGATCTTGAGATGGGCGAGGCAGACCAAGAAATGCACCTGGAATGGGAGTGAGCTGTGGATTTACCAGGACCTGGGTGCGGAGCTGGCCAAGTATAATTGGATAATAGACACCCTCTCCAAGAAGGGAGTGAAGTTCTGGGTTTTATACCCTGCCCACTTGTGGGTGACGATTCATAAACAGGAATTTTATTTTGACTCACCGGAGGAGGCGATGGACTTTGAGGGACCATGGACTGAGAGGAGTGTGAGAACGTTGAACTTTGCAGAGGAGTTCTGTGTAAATTGTGGGGCCTATTGGGTGGGTGGATTGAGGCAGGTCATGAGGGGATAGGGGGAACGGTGATGATGAGTGTTTTATTTCTCTTTGTTTGTTGATGGTTGGGGGGGTTGGGCGGGGAGGGGTGGACTGGGAGGATGAGGGGAAGTCGGAGGCCTTGGGCAGGGGCCACCATGCTAGCTGGACAGGCTAGTTAACAGGAGTGCAATGGGGAGTTGTCAGGAGGAAGGTGTGGGGGAGGGGGAATTGGATTGGTTCTTTGTTTGGCTGTGGGGGAGTGGGGGAGGATTGCTGACATGGGCTTGGTTAGTGTGGTGTAGTTGGGAAGGGAGAGATGGCGGTGGACATCTGGGGGCGGGCCAGAAAAGGCACGTGATGTGGGCCATGGGCTGGCTTAGAAAGGGGTGTGGCTGATTGGCAGGGGAGGGGGGTGGGGAACCCCCTGAACAGGCTGGTCACACAGAATGTGCGAGGGTTGAATGGGCAGGTTAAACGGTCGAGTATTTTCACGCACTTGAAGAGCTTGAAGGCAGACGTTGTGTTCTTGCAGGAGACGCACCTGAAGGTGGGGAATCAGATGAGGCTGAGGAAGGATCGGTGGGGCACGTCTTGTACCTGGGGTTAGACATGAAGCCAAGGGGGGGGGGGGGGGGGGGGGGTGCTGGTTAATACGAACGTGGCTTTTGAGGTGGGGAGCAATGTGCCCGATCCGGGGGGGGGGGGGGGGGGGTAGATATGTGATGGTTAGTGGGAAGTTGGACGGGATGCTGGTGGTCCTGGTGAATGTTTATGCCCCAAATTGGGGTGACGTGGACTTTATGAGGCGGGTTTTCGTGAGGATCCGAGACTTGGACACGCATATACTGGTTATGGGGCGGTGATTTCAATTTGGCCTTGGATCCAAGTTTGGACCGGTCGAGTCCTAAGTCATCGAGGCGTCAGCGGTGGCTAGAGAGTTGAGGGGTTCATGGATGGCATGGGGATGTGGAGGGGGACCGGTGGAGATTTGGAAGGCCGAGGGGGAAGTAGTTCTCGTACTTTGCACATGTGCACCGGATGTACTCCCAGATCGACTTTTTTGTGATGGATAAGGAGCTGCTGGCGGGGGTGGCCAACTCGGAGTACTCGGCGATTGTGGTTTCCGACCACGTGCCGCACTGGTTGGATTTGCATGTGGTGGAGTGGGGGGAGGGGGAGGCCCAATGGCCGCAATGGAGGTTAGATGTGGGACTGTTGCTGGATGAAGGGGTGTGTGAGCGGGTGAGGGCTGTCATTCGGGGTTATGTGGAGTTCAATGACACGGGGAAGATCACGGCTG
Organism: Scyliorhinus canicula; assembly: GCF_902713615.1. Taxonomy (NCBI): domain Eukaryota; kingdom Metazoa; phylum Chordata; class Chondrichthyes; order Carcharhiniformes; family Scyliorhinidae; genus Scyliorhinus; species Scyliorhinus canicula. Next base: position 58,994,244 of record NC_052160.1, on the reverse strand, counting down.
CCACACTGGGAGGCACTTCAGGCGGTAGTTAGGAGTGAATTTATTTTGGTCCGGGCGCAGAGGGTGAGGATGGAACCCCAGTCCAAAGATGTGCAGCTTAGGTGGATTGGCCATGCTAATTTGCCCCTTAGTGTCCAAAGGTTAGGGGAGATGGGGTGGAGGCGTGGGCTTAAGTAGAGTGCTCTTTCCAAGGGCTGGTGAAGACATGATGGGCTGCATGGCCTCCTTGTGCACTGTGAATTCTATGATGAAAGGGCTAGGATGGTAGAGGAGATTCTGAGGGTGGATCGGAGGTACACAGTGATGCCTGAGGAGGGGTTGTTGAAGGAGAGGCAGAGGCTCCAGATGGAGTTTGGGTTAGTGTCCACGGGAAAGGCGGTAGGGTTGTTGTGGAGGGCCAGAGGGGCAGTGTATGAGTACGGGGAAAAGGCAAGAAGGATTCTGGCCCATCAGCTGAGGAAGCAGGGTGATTGGTAGAGTAAGGGACAAGAGGAGTAATGTGGTGACGGACCCATAGAGGGTGAATGGGGTATTTGAGGCCTTCAACAGAGGCTTTACGAGTCAGAGCTTCCAGCCGGGGAGGAGGGGATGAGATGGTATCTGATGGGTTGGAGTTCCCGAAGGTGGAGGAGGAGAGGGTTTAGGGGCTGGGGGCCCCGATTGGGTTGAGGGAGGGGAGGATGTGATTGCAGGCAGGGAAAGCCCCGAGGCCGGATGGGTTCCCGGAAAAGTTTTATAAGACGTTTGTTGCGGGGCTGGGGCTGCTGCTAGTGAGGACGTACAGTGAAGCGAGGAATGGGGAGGAGCTCCCCTCACATTGTCGCAAGCTTCCATCTCCCTGATCTTGAAGAAAGATAAGGACCCAAAGCAATGTGGGCCGTACTGCCCGATATCGCTGCTTAATGTCGATGCAAAGATAGAACATAGAACATAGAACAGTACAGCACAGAACAGGCCCTTCGGCCCTCAATGTTGTGCCGAGCCATGATCACCCTACTCAAACCCACGTATCCACCCTATAACCGTAACCCAACAACCCCCCCTTAACCTTACTTTTATTCGGACACTACGGGCAATTTAGCATGGCCAATCCACCTAACCCGCACATCTTTGGACTGTGGGAGGAAACCGGAGCACCCGGAGGAAACCCACGCACACAGGGGGAGGACGTGCAGACTCCACACAGACAGTGACCCAGCCGGGAATCGAACCTGGGACCCTGGAGCTGTGAAGCATTTATGCTGACCACCATGCTACCCTGCTGCCCGAGGTGCTTGGCGAAGGTGCTGGCATCGCGAATAGAGGACTGTGTGCTGGGGGGCGATAGGGGAGAACCAGACGGGATTTGTGAAGGGACGGTAGTTGTCGGCGAATGTGCGTATTCTGCTTATTGTTTTTGTGTTGCCCTCAAGAGGGACAGGAGGTAGAGGTAGTAATGGCAATGGTCGCAGAGAGGCCATTGATCGGGTGGAGTGGGCATATTTGTTGGAGGTCCTGGGTCGGGGGTTTGGTCAGTGGTTTGTGGATTGGGTTTGGCAGTTGAACAGGGCGCTGTTGGCACATGTTTGGACAAACAGGACGAGTTTGGCGTATTTGGGTTAGATCGTGTACAAGACAGGGGTGCCCTCTCTGCCCATTGCTTTTCACCTTGGCGATGGAGCCATTGGCAATGGCGCTTAGGGTGTCGAGGGATTGAAAAGGAATTGAGCTGGGGGGGTGCTGAGCGTAGAGTTGCGCTATATGCAGACGATTTGTTAGACATTTCAGACCCGGTAGGCAGCATTGAAATGATTATGCAGATCCTGAGGGAATTTGGCTGGTTTGCAAGGTACAAATTCAACATGGGGAAGAGTGAAGTTTTCCCAATTAATGCAGAGGGCAGGAGAGGAGGTTTGGAGAGTTGCCGTTCCAGGTCGTGGAGGCGAGTTTTCACTACCTAGGAATCCAGGTGGTGCAGAGCTGGACCCAACTACACAAATTGAACTTGGCTTGCCTGATGGAGGGAATGAAGGTGGATTTTAAGAGGTGGGATGTGTTGCTGCTGTCACTGGCTGGGCGAGTGCAGACATTGAAAATGATCATTCTGGTCAGGTTCCTGATCGTGTTCCAGAACCTCCATAACTTTGCTCCCAAGTTCTTTTTCAGGAAGGTTAACGGGATAATTTGGGGATTTGTCTGGGCAGGGAAAGATCCCAAGGGTGAGGAGGGTGTTCCTGGAGAGGTGGGGAGGGAGGGGGGCGGCTGGCGTTGCTGAATTTGATAAATTATTATTTGGCGGCAAACATTGCAATGGGGAGAAAATGGCCAGTGGAGGAGGGATCGGTGTGGGGGTGGATGGAGGTGTCATTGTGTAGGGGGACGTGTTTGAGGGCTCTGTTGATGGCGCCTCTTCCGTTCTCGCCAGTCAGATACTCCGTGAGCCTGGTGGTGGTTTTGGCTTTACGGGTGTGGAGCCAGTTCAGGGAGCATTTTGGGTTGGAAGGCATGTCGTTGTGGACGCTGATTTGCAACAACCATAGGTTTGTGCAGGTGGGTCTGAATGTGAGGTTTCGGGGGTGGCGGCAGGTGGGGATCAAGTATTTTAGGGGGTTGTTTATCAGGGCAAATTCGTGGGGCTTGAGGAATTGTGTGTGTTGCCCAAGGTGAAGGATATTGTGAGGAGAGAAGTGCCGTCTTCCCCGGACTGCCATCTCTGGTGTTGCAGGACAAGCTGTTGTCAGAGGATGATGTACAGGAGGGGAGGGTGTTGGATATACAGTGAATTGATGGAGAGAAGGCACTCTGGTGGAGGAGATTGAGCGCAAATGGGAGGAGGAGTTGGGGGGGGGGGGGGGGGGGCGGAGGTGTGGGTCGGGACATGGAAAGAGGACTTTCGGAGGGTGAACGCGTCCTCATCGTGTGCAAGGTTAAGCCGCATCCAGTTTAAGGTGGTGGGTAGGTCCTACATGACGGTTATGAGGATGAGCCAGTTCTTTGCAGGAGTGGAGGATAGGTGTGGGCATCTTTTTGGGTTGTGGGGTTGAGTCCCACACAGGCACGGGGAGAATGTGTAAACTCCACACGGACAGTGACCCGGGATCGAACCCAGGTCCTTGGCGCCGTGAGGCAGCAGTTCTAACCACTGCGCCACCGTGCTGCCCCAACCCAAAGATGTTTTACCAATATATTAATGGTAAAAGATTAGTTAAGTAAAAAATGGGACCTATCAGAGATGAAGAAGGGAACTTGTGTGTAGATGCAGAGGCTGTGAGCTGGGTTTTCTCTGAATATTTTGACTCCCTGTTTCCAAAGGAAATGGATGACGCAGATATAGTAGTCCAGGAGGAACATTATGAGATATTGGATTGAGTACTCAAAGGGCTGGAATCCTTGAAAGTTGATAAGTCACCAGGGACAGATGGATTGTTTCCAAGGCTACTGAAGGAGGCCAGGGAGGCTTCAACAGAGGCTCTGAGGATGATTTTCCAATCCTAACTGGACACAGGAGATACCGGAGCACTGGAAAAATGCAAACATGGTTCCATTGTTTAAAAAGGGATCAAACAAAATGCCAAACTATTATAGGCCAGTTAGTGTTACGTCAGTGGTGAGCAAATTAGTAGAATCAATCCTGAGAGATGCGATTAACTGTCACATAGAAAGCCATTAACTAGTCAGGGATAGTCAACATGGATTTTTTAAAGTAAGGTCTTGCCTCACAAATTTGATTGAATTCTTTGAGGAAGTGACAAGAAGGGTTGATGCAGGTAGTGCAGTTGATGTTGTGTACATGGACTTTAGCAAAGCATTTGACAAGGTCCCACATGCCTATGGGATACAGGGCAATGTGGCAAACTGGATAAAAAGTTGGCATAGTAACAGGAAACAAAGTGGATCATTGGCTGCCCTTGCAATTGGAAAGTTATTTCATGTGGTGTTCCATAGGGCTCAGTGTTGGGACCCTTACTGTCTGTGTTATTATATTAACGATTTGGATGTGAACGATTGGGAAATTTGGAGATGACACCAAGATTGGCCGAGTGGTGGAGGGTTTGGAGGATAACTCCAAAATGATCTAGATGGGTTGGTGGAGTGGACGATAAAATGGCAGATGAAATTTAACACCGAGAAGTGTGAGGTCATCATTTAAGGAGGACACACAGTTGTAGGGAGTACACAATAAATGGGAATATACAACTTCTGGTTGTGGCTATGAAGGAGTAAGTTGCACATTTGGTGGCTCCTACTCCGGTCCGACTTTTGGACCTTTTCCCCCGTTTTTCTACTGGACTTGAATTGTAAAACGGATGTTAGTGGCAATTGTTTACATGGAAAGAAGGACTAGAAGTGTTTGTAAGGGCAGGAACAAAAATATAGAGAAGGCTTGCGCTGTAGCTGCAACAGAAGGCAACATGACAGAGGTTCAGACCTCTGGCTTGTCGACCCAGCAGTCTATGGAGCAGCTGATGCAAATCATTCAGGAAGGCTTTGCTAAGCAGAAACGGGACTGCTTGGACCTGATAAAAGAGTCGTTTGAGCGGCTGGAGCTTAAATTGGACGCCCAAGATCGGGCAATCCAGAAGGTAGAGAAGGCGCTGGATGAGCAGGAGGAACATCAGACTGCGGTGGAGCTGGAGGTGGGGATGCTGAGGGACCAGCGGAAGAAGCTCCTGGAGAAGGTGGAGGACCTAGAAAATAGGTCCCGCCGGCAGAACCTAAGAATCGTCGGGCTCCCGGAGGGGTCCAAAGGAACGGACGCTGGGGCATACATCGCAGACACTTTTGTGAACCTGCTGGGGGTTGGGGCATTCTCCCGGCCCTTGGAGGTGGCTAGGGCTCACAGAGCGCTCACGAGGAAGCCGTGAATGGGAGACCCCCCCCCCGAGGGCAATGGTGGTGAGATTCCACAGGTACCTGGATAAGGAGCGCATTCTACAGTGGGCCAAGCAGACACGGAGCTGTAAGTGGGACAATAGCATCCTGCGGGTTTACCAGGACCTGAGTGTAGAGGTGGCCAGAAGGAGAACAGGTTTCAACCAGATCAGGTCGATCCTTTTTAAGAAAAAGGTGAAGTTTGGACTGTTATACCCAGCCTGGGTCACGCATGAAGATCAGCACTTCTACTTCATGCCGCCTGAGGACGCGTTGGACTTTGTAAAAAAGAAAGGGCTGGTGATGGATTGAGAACTTTTGAACTTGGCTGCAACCTTCATGTTTTTGTGTTTTCTTTTTGTTTCTCTGTTTTTGTAAGAAGTTTCCCGTTTTGCATTTCATGGAAGTTGTTTGTCATGCCGTTTGCATTGATTTGGGACCAGCGGTAGAGCTGAGTGAATTTAGGTTTTCATTTGCACTGTTGGAGGATGGAGGGGTGCTTGTTTTGATCTTGGTGTTTTTCTGTTGGGCAATTTTGTGGGGATTGTTTGATGTTGGAGTCTGTTTGTATGAGCGGGGGGAGGGTGGGGAAGAAACAATAGGTGGGAGACTATCTGGTGCCAGGGATGGGGGCCAGGCCACCAAGCTAGCTGGGTGAGCTAGCTCTCAGACGTGCAGTGGGGGGGTGTATATGTTTGGTTTAGTAAAGGGGTTGGGCTACAGAGTGTTGTTACTGGGGGTGGGGAGGGGTAAATGTTCTGCTGGCGAGGGAGGGACTTGGGCTGAGGGACAGTGAAGAGGTTGGGGCGGGGGCTGTCTAGGGGCAAAACGGTGGGGGTGCGGAGCATGGACTAGAGGCGGGCCTAATAAAGGGGCTGGCTGATCGGCGAAGGGGGGGGGGGCAATGAGCCCCCCAACTAGGCTGATCACTTGAAATGTTCGAGGGTTAAATGGGCCGGTCAAGAGGGCACGTGTGTTCATGCATCTTAGGGGACTGAAGTTGGACGTGGTAATGTTGCAGGAGACGCACCTTAGAGTAACTGACCAGATTAGATTGAGGAAAGGCTGGGTCAGTCAGGTCTTTCACTCGGGACTAGACTCAAAGACTAGAGGGGTCGCGATCCTGATCAATAAGCGGGTGGTGTTTGAGGCGGGTAGAATAGTCTCGGATGTGGGAGGTTGATGCATTATGGTCAGTGGGAAGCTAGAGGGGGTGCAGGTGGTATTAGTAAATGTGTATGTGCCAAATTGGGATGATGTGGAGTTTATAAAGAGGATGCTGGGGAAGATACCGGACCTGGACTCGCACAGGTTGGTCATGGGAAGGGACTTCAACACAGTTATTGACCCTGGCTTGGACCGGTCAAGCTCGAAAACAGGCAGGGTGCCAGCAAAGGGAAAGGAACTAAAAGGGTTCATGGAGCAGATGGGGGGTTGGATCCTTAGAGATATGGGCAGCCGAGGGTGAAGGGGTTCTCCTTCCACTTACACATGCATAAAGTGTATTCCCAGATTGATTTCTTTATTTTGAGCAGGGCCTTACTGGCAGGGGTGGTGGACATGGGGTACTCGGCGATCACAATCTCAGACCATGCTCCGCACTGGGTTGACCTGCAGGTTAGCAAAGACAGTAACCAGCGCCCGCAATGGAGGTTAGATGTGGGACTTTTGGCTGACGAAGGGGTGTGCGAGCGGCTGAGGAAATGTATTCAGAACTACCTGCAGGTCAACGACACAGGGGAAATTTCGGCAGCGGTGGTCTGGGAAGCACTGAAGGCGGTGGTCAGAGGGGAGCTGATCTCGATACGGGCCCATAGGGAGAAAGTGGACAGGGCAGAGACGGACCGTCTGGTAAAGGAGTTACTACAGATCGATAGGAGGTATGCGGAGATCCCAGAGGCAGGGCTTTTAAGGGAACGGCGGAGTTTACAGGCGGAATTTAGCTTGCTGACCACAGGGAGGGCGGTGGAGCAGCTGAGAAAGGCGAGGGGGGGCGATCTATGAGCATGGAGAGAAGGCCAGCGGACGCTTGCAACAGCAGCTTAGAAAGAGGGAGGCAGCCAGGGAGATAGGGAAAGTAAAGGACGGAGATGGGAACCAGTTTGGAGATTCAGCAGGTGTGAATAAGGCGTTTCGGGATTTCCACAGTAGGCTGTACAGGTCGGAACCCCCTACGGGGCCGGAGGGGATGAGGCACTTCTTGGAGGGGCTGAAATTCCCAAAGGTGGACGGGGAGCTGGTAGAAGGGCTGGGGGCCCCAATCGGATTGGAAGAGATAGTGGAGGGTCTGAAGGCCATGCAGGCGGGTAAGGCCCCGGGTCCGAACGGGTACCCAGTGGAGTTTTATAAAAAGTTCTCTGGGATATTGGGGCCGGTGTTGATGAGGATGTTCAATGAGGCAAGGGAAAGAGGGGTGCCGCCCCCGACGATGTCACAGACAACAATTTCGCTGATCCTTAAGCGGGACAAGAACCCGGAGCTGTCTGGGTCCTACAGGCCGATATCCCTGTTGAATGTAGATGCCAAGTTGCTGGCCAAAATCTCGTCCTCCAGGATCGAGGATTCTGTTCCGGACGTTATTGGGGAGGACCAGATGAGGTTTGTTAAGGGCCGGCAGCTGGTGGCCAATGTAAGAAGGCTGTTAAATGTGGTCATGATGCCCCCAGAAGGTAGGGAGGTGGAGGAAGTGATTGCAATGGTTGCAGAAAAGGCTTTTGATCGGGTAGAATGGGACTATCTGTGGGGGATACTGGGACGGTTCGGATTTGGGCGGGGCTTTGTTGACTGGGTCAGGTTACTGTATCAGGCTCCTGTGGCGTGTACGGATGAATAGGACAACATCGGACTATTTTGGACTGCACCAGGGGACGAGACAGGGATGCCCCCTCTCCCCACTGTTGTTTGCGCTGGCTATAGAGTCGTTGCCAATTGCTCTGAGACCTCGAGGGGTTGGAGTGGACTGGTCCAGGTGGGGTGGAGAACAGGGTTTCGCTCTATGTGGATGAACTGCTTCTGTACATTTCGGATCCAATAGAGGGGATAGAAGAAATCATGAGGACTCTAGGGGAATTTGGCCGGTTTTCGGGGTACAAGCTTAATATGGGAAAGAGTGAGATGTTTGTGGTCCAGGCGAGGGGACAGGAAAGGCGACTGGGAGAGCTGCCATTTAGGTTAGTAAAGGGAAGCTTTAGGTACCTAGGCATCCAAGTGGCGAGGGAATGGGACCGGCTGCATAAATTGAATCTGGCCTGGCTGGTGGACCAAATCAAGGACAATTTTCGGAGCTGGGACGCGATTCCGTTGTCCCTGGCTGGGAGGGTGCAGACGGTGAAGGTGACGGTCCTCCCGAGATTCCTATTTGTATTTCAGTGTCTCCCCATGTTTATTCCGCGGTCCTTTTTTAAGCGGGTCAACAGAGTGATCACGGGTTCCATCTGGGTGGGCAAGACCCCGCGGGTAAGGAAGGTAATGCTTGAGCGGAGTTGGGGAGAGGGCGGGCTGGCGCTGCCAAATTTTAGTAACTATTACTGGTCGGCTAATATAGCCATGATCAGGAAGTGGGTGGTGGGGGAGGGGTCGGCATGGGAGGGTATGGAGGCGGCTTCATGTAAGGGGACAGGTTTGGGGTGTTGGTAACTGCGCCTCTGCTGTTCCCGCCTGCACTGTGCTCCACCAGCCCCGTGGTGGTGGCGGCCCTGAAATTCTGAGGGCAATGGAGGAGACATGTGGGAGCAGAGGGAGCATCGGTCTTGTCCCAATCTGTGATAATCACCGGTTTGCCCTGGGAAGTATGGATGTGGGGTTCCAGTTAAGGCGGAGAGTGGGGATTGAGAGGATGGGGGACATGTTTATCGAGGGGAGCTTTCTGAGTATGGGGGCGCTGGAGGAGAAGTTTGGGTTGGCGAGGGGAAACAAATTCAGGTATCTGCAAGTGCGGGACTTCCTTTGCAAACAGGTGTCAACCTTCCCGCTCCTTCCGCTAAGGGGGTTTCAGGACAGGGTAGTTTCCAGAGGGTGGGTAGGAGAAGGAAGCGTCTCGGACTTTTATAAGGAGCTTATGGGGTCGGAGGCGACGCAGACCAGGGAGCTGAAACGCAAGTGGAAGGGGGAACTGGGAGGTGAGATAGAAGATGGTCTATGGGCGGACGCGTTGAGTAGAGTCAACGCGTCTGCAACATGTATCAGGCTCAACCTGATACAATTTAAGGTTATTCACTGGGCTCACATGACAGTGGTCTGGATGAGCGGATTCCTTGGGGTGGAGGACAGGTGCGCAAATGTGCCGGAGGACCGGCGAAACATGGCCACATGTTTTGGACATGTCCAAAGCTTAGGGGATTTTGGCAGGGGTTTGTGGACGTCATGTCCACGGTGTTAAAAACAAGGGTGGCGCTGAGTCCAGAGGTGGCGATTTTTGGGGTGCCGGAAGACCCGGGAATCCAGGAGGAGAAAGAGGCAGACGTTCTGGTCTTTGCTTCCCTGGTAGCCCAGAGACACATACTATTAGCATGGAGGGACTCAAAGCCCCCAAATTCGGAGACCTGGCTGTCGGACATGGCTAGCTTTCTCTGTTTGGAGAAAATCAAGTTCGTATTGAGAGGGTCACGGTTAGGGTTCACCCGGAGGTGGCAACCGTTCGTCGCCGCCTTTGCAGGAAATTAATCGTCAGCAGACGGGGGGTGGGGGGAGTAGTTTAGATTAGAGTAGGTGGTCAATAACGGTGGGACCTGTACGAGAGGTAAATGGCTTTTGCACCATGTTTATGGTTTCATGTATATTGTTTATTTTGTTGTTGTCACTATATCAAAAATACCTCAATAAAATGTTTATTAAAAAGATAAATAAATGGGAATATATTAAGAGGGGTAAATGAAGTGAGAGATCTTGGCGTACAAGTACACAGGTCCCTAAAGGCATAGTTCAAGTAGACAAGGTTATAACAAAAGCATATGGAATGCTGTCCTTCACTGGCAGAGGTACAGAATATAAAAGTAAGGATATAATGTTGGAATTGTATTGAACACTGGTGAGGCCACAACTGGAGAGTTGTGTGCAATTGTGGTCACCACATGACAGGATAATTGTCCTGGAGAGATTGCAGAAGAGGTTTACATGAATGTTGCCAGAGCTGGAAAAGTGTAGCTGCGAGGAGAGGTTGGAACAAGGAAGGCTGAAGGGTGACTTAATTCAGGTGCATAAAATTATGAGGGGAAGGGATAGAGCGGATGGGATAAAATTATTTACCTTGATGGAGAATTCTAGAACCAGGGGATAGAGAAGGTGGCAGAAGTGGCAGAAAGTGGCAGAAGGTGTAGAAGGGACATGAGGAAGAACTTTTTTCCGCAGAGGGTAGTGGAATTCGGAGTTGATGGTGGAGGCAGAGACCCTAAACTCTTTTTAAAAAGTTCCTGGATCTGCACCTTGAGTGCTCTAAGATACAGGGCTATGGGCCGGGTACAGGAAGGTGGAATTTGAAAGGGCACCTGGGTGGTCTCGGGCTGACATGGACAAGATGGGTCGAATGGCCTCCTGTGCTGTAACTTTTCTATGATTTCTATGGTTCTAACTTGTCGGAGCTGCTCTCCTGGCTGCTGTCCAATGCTGTACTGGTGGATGTACTGAGGTCCTCCACTGCCTTTCCTGAAAGGGAAGATGGTTGACATTTATGCATGGCAGGGACATAAGGATAGGAGAGAGAAAACTCAGGTGAGGTTGGTGAGATGGATGAGTGTCTTGTGGGACATTGCTTTTTCTCGCTACCTCCCACCTCTTCATCAGTACCGGAATGGTCCTCTTTCTCTCAGGCATGCAGGAGGGCTCTCTCCTCTAAATCAAAGTCAATTTATTTACACTGCGCTATAAATTGTGAATTCTTAAGTATGCTGAAAAAGTATTAGATCAAATAACTACAATACACAGAACTACTGAAAAACACGACTGTCTCCAACCCTCTCGACTAACTAACTCCAAGAGCACATGGACCACCGTGTGGGTTGTGAGATGTGCTCTTACTCCATCCAGTGGCTGGATGCTGTAATTACACATTATTCTACATGATCATTCATATATACAAAGATGATATACTAGATATCATTACAAATGCCTGACCTCCTGCACAGGGAACTGGTGCTGACCAGTGTTGCCACCGCCTCCTATGCATGGTTGGTAACTTTATTTTAAAATTTAGAATACCCAATTCATTTTTTCAAATTAAGGGGCAATTTAACTTGGCCAATCCACCTACCCTGCACATCTTTGGTTTGTGGGGGCGAAACCCAGGCAAACACGGGGAGAATGTGCAAATTCCACACGGACAGTGACCCAGAGCCGGGAGCGAACCTGGGACCTCGACGCTGTGAGGCAGCAGTGCTTACCACTGTGCCACCGTGCTGGCCTAAGGTTGGTAACTTTGTTAGTTGGTCTTCTGCCCGCGTGAGGGCACAGGATGTCCCCACCTTTCCTCCACCCTGACCAGCATTTTGATGAGTGCTCCCTCAGAAAACCTCACGGCCATCTTCCGAGAAGCCATCCACTTGACTGGACTTGGAACAAGTGTTGGGGAGCTGTTTATGGAGTCCCCTGATTGACGTACTCAAGAGATACCGGGGCTGTTGAATCAGAGTCAGCCTGCCTTGGGCGCAGCACGGAACTCGGGCAAAGTTTCTTTTTCAAAAATACCTAAAAATACGGTGTGAAAAGCCGCCAGCATCGCCAGCAGGCTACTCACTGCTTTTCCCATCCAAAATGACACTTAACCAAATAAAGGGGAACGTTCTGCCCTTATTTTCTGGGCGGTCATTTCCCGATGAAGCTCTGTTGCTAAGAGACATTTACATTTAGCTTTAAAACTATTCGATCTGAGCAAAATAAAACCAAAAGGCCAAAATTTGTGAAGTGTAGAAGTACCTGTTCCTGACCCCTTTCATAAACCTGGAAATAACGCTATCACCAATCCTGCTGTTCCGTTGACACCCACCTCACAAAGTAGCAGGAGTTTTGGAGGGGCATCTTGCAGTTTCTGTGCACTGTAGCCATCCCAGATGGTCATCTGCAAAGGACCATGGGAATTATGACCAACCCAGGACTCAGACACACTCATAGCTTGTGTGTGTATTTGCAACCCAGATAGCTAGACGCAATCGAAACCCCCGCTCGTTTGCATTCTAATTGCCCATGTCCCCAGAACAAAAGGACTGTACTCAGGTAACCGATACAGATGCAGACTAACCGGCGCCACTCCCTTTGCTAAGAAAGCCCAAACAGCCAAGGTCAATGACCGCTCAGCACACGCCCCGCCATCAAGGCACCTGCCCCTTTATTGGCCAAAATCAAAGGCAGTGATCGAAGCCTGTCGAATTATTGGGTCCAAAGCTAAGGACCACCCCAAAGAGCGCGAAATCCCAGAGGGATAAAAAGAGACGCAGCCATGTGTCTGGTCTCTCTTGGACCCGGCCTACGCCTAAAACCAAGTGTAGCATTACGACCAGAAGACAAGTTCAAGACCAACGATCGCTCCCAGATGGATGACCCAGCAGAAATGAAGTCACTTCTTCTACCCAGCCACGCAAGATCCGAACAAAAGCCTTGTTCATCTGCATAGAGCCGGCTGCCCTGAAGTTACAATTAGGTTATTGTAGTTGTTAGGTGTAGTTTAACTTGTAGTGTTTTATGTTGCATGTCTAAGTAATCCTTGTGTGTAAATAAACTATCTTTTGAACTTGAACTGACTAACTGGTTGTTTGATCTTGATCGATATCCGGTAAAGCCTTGTGGTGATATCATTTGATACCTGGCGACTCTGAAAAGCAATATTATCATTAATAACTACCATATCTAGTTAATTTGGCAACATTATTGGTGCCGAAAGAGTAACAGCACCCCCATGCATTTTGTTTTCTGACATATTACATTTTGCCATCTTCCTAATAGTAAAGCAACCACTAAGAAACCAGCACCGTGTGGCTCACTTGTACTATTCTGACATCCTGGATTGCAATTCGGTCATTTGCACCCAATATGTATCCTTCATAAATAGGACAGGTGAGGTGCATGTGATGTTATTTCTATGGGAGCCAGTCTGCATTGGGCCTCTCATATCCTCACCTTGGTGCGTTTGGCAGAGGGAGAGCTGACACACAACGCAGCCACAACCTTCATCTCTAGATTTCGCTCTATAAAAAGGAGCCAGTGACTTGGCAGACCTGGGTTCCCCCCCAAAAGATAGAATCCCTACACCGCAGAAGGAGGGCATTCGGCCCATCGAGTCTGCACAGACCCTCCAAAAGAGCACCCTATCTGGATCCACTCCTCCACCCACCCTGCCCTATCCCTGTGACCTAACCTGCACATCTCTATACACTAAGGAGAAATTTAGCATAGCCAATCCATCTAACCGACACATGAAATATAGCTACCCTTCCCCTGGATCTGCTTCAGAAACGTTTACCCTAGTTCACAAATTTGGGATTTGAGTCTATGAAAAATGCTTAAAGCACATAAGGTTAGCACAGCTGCCTCACAGCCACAGGGACCCGGGTTCAATTCCGGTCTTGGGTGACTGTGTAGCATTTGCACATTCTCCCCATGACTGTGTGGGTTTCCACCGGGTGCTCCGGTTTCCTCCCAGTCCAAAGATATGCAGGTTAGGTGGATTGGCCATGCTAAACTGCCCCTTAGCATCCCTTAGGTTAGGTGGAGTTACGGGCGGTCGGTGCAGACTCGATGGGCTGAATGGCCTCCTTCTGCACTGTAGGGATTCTATACTGCTGCTATCATAATTGAAATGCATAAGAGACGAGAGGGCAGGTGAAATCAAGAACTAGCTTCGACATAACGTTTGGGATGTTAGATCCTGTAGGAGGGAGGAGGGAGGGACATGGTTCCACAGCCCTGGCAAATATCCAACCTTGTCTTCAGCACAGAAGAAAAGAAAAACCACAAGATATAGAAGCCAAGTGAGCCTGCTGTTTGAAACTCGCGCAATGCAGCAGCTAGCCAGCAGATGGCACCAGAATGCTGCTTGGCAGCGGACTACTGTGGGGGGAATAAAAGAAGGGTCACTGGCACTCAGTAAAGAAGCTTACTCTTGTGTCACCTCTTGTCCTGACCCCTCCTTTTCTATTATCCATTCACGGAATGTGGGAGTCACTGGCTTTGAGTCTGAGCTCGACACTTATTGCTCATTCCTAATTGCCCTTGAGAGGTCATGGTGAAAACCACCACCTTAAAGTGCTTCTCTCAATGGTAAAATTACTCCCACAGTGCTGTTTGGTACCTAACTCCAGGATTTTAACCCAGTGACAATGAAGGGGAAGTGGATATTGTTCAAGTGAGGTTGACGGGAACTTGGAGATGGTGGTTGTCCCATGCTCCTGTTGCCCTTGTCCTGCTAGGTGATCAAAGGTTTTTCCATTGACATTAAAACCTCACCACGATTCAATGTGATTAGAATAGAACTACCCCCTAAACTAATTAGTATCCTTTCTAAATTAGACCATAACTAATGTACTTGGTACTTAGTGGGTTGTTCATAAACACTTCATTTGAAGTGCATTGTAGCAGAATAAGACCAGCCTTGCAAGTGGCCTGTGTCATCCTCAATTTAAAACCCATTCCTGAATGTTCCAATGTTTATCACTCGTTTATCTGATGTCTCAGCCTTCATTTGTGCATTCAATACATTCGAACAGACACCAGCTTTAAATTTATTTTAATAATGTCACAAATCCTGGTACCAATTATCTTGGCACATACAATAAATGTGATAAATATTCTCTTGCATATTAAAAAAAGTGCAAAATATATTTCTTAAAGCCACTGCATTGTTGAACAATCCTTCTTAAGAACTTTACAGCTAGGAAATCAGTCTGCTGAAGGTCATGCAACTTACTCGATATCCAGAAGAAACACCAATCTGCATTTACTAACATTCCACTGTTTAATATTTTTTTGTCACACTATTGCATGAAGGTGGCAACATTTTTACATGTTTATGCACAATGACAGCATAAAATATCTACACTGTTAGTCAACAGACACCATTTTGCACCAGATTATTTTCAGTTGAATCATTATTTTTAATTGTTCTGGTGCAATTTGCTACTTTAATCCTCCCTAAAAGATGCTGCAGAGTAATCCCATAATCCTTTCAGGACATACCCAGGCTGACTCGGAGCTGACTTGTGACAGTTCTTGTGAATACATTTAATTTGAGAAGGTGGGTTTTTTCTCTTTCCCACACTTGGTGTAGATCCTTGCTTTGTGTGACAGTGTAAATTGGGTGAAAGGGAAGGCGAAAGCCTGCTTTGTCTCTTCTGTTCTTACTTACAGTGAAGTCAATGTAATTAGAAATCATCAGAGATTCAAAATTGTGCTGTGATTCAGTATCATCCATGTAACACTGTCAGGCTAAGTCAACCGGTCTACCCATTCTCTACCAGAGAATTTTAATTTGTCAATAAAAGATCAAATTACTGCTTTTTTTAAAAGAAAAGTTTTAGTGACTAATTTTTTTTCTCTTCCCTAATTTCTTACAGCCATTGATTCTTTGGTTGGGAAACATAACAATAGGAATAGGCCTTACAAACCCATTGAGCCCATTCGGCCATTCTATTAGATCATGGAGGATTGTACCTCAATTCGATGATGTGTACCATTTTCCCTAGTTGCCACCATTCACGGACAACGCATAATAGGGGTTCTCTTGAATCCCACTCATACCCACTGCCGTGTCTATACGCAAATGTCCAGTGGGATTGGTGGAAAACAAGCAAAACAACCAACCTGAACAGGTATCCCCCTCTGACCCACGGTACTGAGGCCATTTTTTTCATTCGTTCATGGGATGTGGGCATCGCAGGCAGTGCCAGCAATTATTGTACATCCCTAATTGCCCTTAAGGGGGCAGTTAAGAGTCAACCACGTTACTGTGGATCTGGAGTCACCTGTAGTGCAGACCAGTTAAGTACATAATAATCTTTATTAGTGTCACAGGTAGGCCAACATTATCACTGCAATGAAGTTACAGTGAAAATCCCAGAGTCGCCACACTATGGGGCCTGTTCGAGTACACAGAGAATGTCCAATTCACCTAACAAGAACTTCTTTTGGGACTTGTAGGAGGAAACTGGAGCTCCCAGAGGAAACACACATAGACACAGGGAGAACGTGCAGATTCCACAGATTCCCAAGCCTGGCGCTGTGAAACCACTGTGCTACTGTGCCGCCTGAAGTGAACAGATGGGTTTTTAACGACAATTGGTCACTGTCATCATTAATTCCTGATTTATTTTTAAATTCAAATTTCATCATCTGGGTGAACCTGGGTCCCCAGAGCATTACTCTAGGTCTCTGGTTTACTAGTCTAGTGATAATACCACTATGCCACCACTTCCCCATGGAATCCACCGTACTGAGACTAATTGAATGACACCATGTGTCACCCAAATCGACTAGTAGGCCTTCTCTTTTTTTGCACTACTCAGCTATACTTCGCCTAAACTTGATGAGTAACCAGGAGAGCTTGAGGAGCTGATTTTGCTCAACTTGACGTTGTTGTATTTGATATGACAATCTTTAATTATCATACAGCACAGAAGGAAGCCACTCAGCCTCTAGTAATTGCGCTTGTTCTTTGAAAGAGTTACCCAATTTATCCCACTCCCCTGATCTTTCCCCATAGCCCTCCATTTTCTGTCTCCTTTCAAGTAATGTGTAGTTATGCTGCAGCTTTAGTCATGTTATTACATGGACACTAATATTTCCAAATATGACTAAATAGAATATTGCAACTGAGCTCTAGAGCCAACATATTCACAGAAGGAACATAAGAACTAGGAGCAGGAGTAGGCCATATGGCCCTCGAGCCTGCTCCGCCATTCAATGAGATCATGGCTGATCGTTTGTGGACTCAGCTCCACTTTCCGGCCCGAACACCATAACCCTTAATCCCTTTATTCTTCAAAAAACTATCTATCTTTACCTTGAAAATATTTAATGAAGGAGCCTCAACTGCTTCACTGGGCAGGGAATTCCATAGATTCACAACCCTTTGGGTGAAGAAGTTCCTCCTAAGCTCAGTCCTAAATTTACTTCCCCTTATTTTGAGGCTATGCCTCCTAGTTCTGCTTTCAGGATGATATAATTCCATGCAGGCATCAGAATATAATCTCAGAACACTGAGCGTATTTTTATACATGAAACAACTAACTTTATAAGGATGAAGGAATGCCTCCTCATACATACATAATGAATCTCTATTCACTGCAGTTTACTGGAGAAATAACCTGGCTTTCATCTTGCTGTAGTTTCAGTCATATAATTCGTAGACCCTCTGGCACAAAGGAAGGTGATGATGGTTAGAGGTCAATCATCTCAACTCCAGGACATCACTGCAGGTGTTGCTCAGGGTAGTGTCTTAGGTTCATCTATCTTCAGCTGCTTCCACAATGAAATTCCTTCCATTATAAGGTCAGAAGTGGGGATGTTCGCAGTTGACTGCACAATGTTCAGCACGATTTGCGACTCCTCAGATAATGAAGCAGTTCATGTCCAAATGCAGCAAGACCTGGACAATATCCAGGCTTCGGCTCATAAGTGACAAGAAACATTTGCACCACACAAGTGCCTGGCAATAACCATCTCCAACAAGAGATGATCTAACCATCATCCTTTGACATTCAATGTCATCACCATTGCTGAATCACCCACAATCAACTGGTTTTTAAAAAAAAATTAAAGTACCCAATTATTCTTTTCCAATTAAGGGGCAATTTAGCATGGCCAATCCACCTACCCTGCACATCTTTGAGAAGTGGAGAATGTGCAGACTCCGCATGGACAGTGACCCAGGGCTGGGATTGAACCCGGGTCCTCAGCGCATGAGGCAGCAGTGCTAACCACTGCACTACCAAGCTGCCCCCACATCCTGGCGGTTACCAATGATCAGAAACTGAACAGGACTAGTCATATTAATACTGTGGCTACCAGGGCAGGTCAGACTAGTAATCCTATGGTGAGTAACACACCTCCTGACTCCCCAAAGCCTGCCCACCATCTACAAGGCACAAGTCAGAAGTGTAATGGAATACTCTCCACTTACCTGGATGAGTGCAGCTCCAACAACACTCAAGAAGCTTAACACTATCCAGGACAAAGCAGCCCCCTTTATTGCTACCCCTTCCACAAACTTTCAAACCCTCCACCACTGTCAAACAATGGCAGCCATGTGTACCATCCATAAGATGCACTATTGCATCTTCCATGGCTACTACCACCTAAAAGGACAAGGGCAGCAGGTACCTGGGAACCCCGCCACCTGAATTTTCCCCTCCAAGTCACTCACCATCCAGATTTGAAATCCTTCACTGATTCCTTCACTGTTGCTGGGCTAAAATCCTGGAACTCCCTCCCTACGAGCACTCTGGGTGTACCTACACCTCAGGGACTGCAGTGGTTCAAAAAGCAGCTCACCACCACCACCTTCGAGGGTAATTAGGGATGGGCAATAAATGTTGGTCTATCCAGCGAAGCCCACACCCCGTAAATACATTTTAAAAAAGGACTCCGCTTCTGAGCAAATAACTGTGCTGTGATTCATAAAGACTCTGTTTAAATAGACGTAGTTGATTGTGCTGAGTAAATAGATTGCTTGATGCAAGTCTGACCCCATCTTTAATTGATTCACTGAATTAATGGTGTTAATACTCACTGCGTTTGTGAAAACAAGTAGCTATATTGACTTTATAATTTAAGCTGCAAGCGTACATAAAGGGAAAGAAATTGTTTCGCTGAAATGGGAATAACACTTTTGGGTGGGAGAATGTCTGTATCAGTACCCTTCAACTAAATTGTTAATGAAGATTTTTAAAAGCAAGTTTACTAAGCCATTTGTATGGCAGTTTCTAATGGAGTGAGCTTTTTTTAAAAGATCAGATATATGGAAACAGTAAAGAACACAGTTTGATTCAGTCCAGCTAACACTTTGTGTGAATGTCTTCTGCTTTTTTATAGTGTAATTCTGTATTTAGTGTGTAAACAATTGTGGATCCGAGACATTTCAGCTCTATGGTTGCAACTGTTGCTGCTTTTGATGGTGCAGGGCGAAGAGCTGAGGGCGTGTTGAAGGACCAATAGCTAGAAACTATTGGCTGAAAATGTACAATACTCTTGGGAAGAAGTATGATTCATATGATATTCCTGCAATGAAAGAAAAAAATTGTAGTTTATTTCATTTGGCAATAATATGATAGGTTAACCTATGTTCATTCTGACTGTCAGACACACACATGCCTAATATAGGTGCTGTGTTCAGCAAAACTTTAAAGAGATATAATATATGGCGTCAGGTACTTTCTTCTGATTCCATCGAGGTCCTGTGCCTGCATTTGTTCTGCTTTAATTAAACTCTCCCACTCCTTTTCTCAGTAACTAAAATTTCTAAAGTCTAAATTACGAGTTTAGACAAAACAGTAATGCAGTAACACTTATGATTAAATTGCCTTTTAATGCTTTCACGAATGTTTCTTTTTATCTGTGAAGACCCCCAACCTCTGGCAGAGACTTTTTTTTTAAAATAATTTTTATTCAAGTTTTCAACAAATTTTATCACAACAGAGAAAAACAGTAACCCCTCCCCTCCAATACAAAAACAGTAAATTAACAAGAAAAATAAATAAGCATAAAACCATGAGAACAAACCCCCATAATGAACCCGTAGCCGCCCCCCCCCCCCCCCCCCCCACTACCTTCCCCCGATTCCCGTCCATTGTCCCCTGATTCTTGGCCACCCGACTATTCTTCCTCTTGTTCGTTGGCCACAAACAGGTCCCGGAACAGTTGCATGAATGGCTCCCACGTTCTGTGGAAGCCGTCGTCTGACCCTCGGATGGCGAATTTGATTTTCTCCATTTGGAGAGATTCTGAGAGGTCAGACAGCCAGTCTGCAGCTTTGGGTGGTGCTGCTGACCGCCAGCCAAACAGGATTCTACGGCGGGCGATCAGGGAGGCAAAGGCAAGGGCGTCCGCCCTCCTCCCCAGGAATAGATCTGGCTGGTCTGAAACCCCGAAGACCGCCACTATCGGGCATGGCTCCACCCTCACCCCCACCACTTTGGACATAGCCTCGAAGAAGGCTGTCCAGTACTCCACAAGTCTGGGGCAAGACCAGAACATATGGGCGTGGTTGACCGGGCCTCTTTGGCACCGTTCACATCTGTCCTCCACCTCTGGGAAGAACCTATTCATACGGTTTCTTGTTAAGTGGGCTCTATGTACCACTTTTAGTTGTGTCAGGCTGAGCCTTGCGCACGTGGCGGTGGAGTTGACCCTATGCAGTGCTTTGCTCCAGAGTCCGCACCCTATCTCAATTCCCAGGTCATCCTCCCATTTCTTTCTTGTTGCGTCCAGTACGGTGTCGGCCCTTTCTACCAGTCGGTCATACATGTCGCTACAGTTCCCTTTCTCTAGGATACTTGCGTCCAGTAGGTCTTCCAGTCGTGTCTGTCGTGGCGGTTGTGGGTATGTCCTTGTCTCCTTTCGTAGGAAGTTTTTGAGCTGCAGATACCGTAGTTCGTTCCCCCTGGCTAGCCAAAATTTCTCTGTCAGTTCGTCCAGTCTCTGGCAGAGACTTGACTTCGATCTGGCAACAATATCAGATCAATGATACTGCGAACGGAATTTGGATTGTTTAATCTGAGGATGCGGAGTGTACATAATTTTCAAGGATGCTGCAATTCTGTTCAGTAATCTGTACAATTGGAATGGTTAAAAGGCTCTGGGGACTGAATTCTTGAAGCCTTTATTTCAGGCGAATGATTACATTTATATAAATAGACTAGCAATTGTGCACTTCTGTCATGAACTCCTCATGCACGTGTGGGCAGGAACGTCTGTTATCATGTTTTCTTTGATACTTGAGAGGAAACGGATTGCTAGTTATTGCTGTTGAAAAGTTTTATAGAAAATCTTGTTTGGACCCATTTTTGAGGCTTTAGGAAACTGACATTAATAATGACTGTATGTAGAAGAACTTACTAACGCTATATGAAAGAGTAAGTTTTCTCTTGATGTAATCCTAGCAGATACTAGAAATACATATCAGGAAATTGTGTCCCAAGACAGTGATTTATTGTCCATCAATTTTAAGAAGCAGAAAATTTATGCAGAAATGCTTTACAGTAGGCGCATAAGGACAGGAACTGACTAACAATGGGAAAGTGGTGGGCAGAGCTCCTTCAGGATACAAAATGGGCTATGGATGGATCAAGAGTGGAGGCTGATGGATACGGGAAATGATGAAGGTTGGGTTCTGACTGGACAGTTTCAAAGGGAGTATCAGAAATGTGTGCCTAGGGGCAGCACGGTGGCCTAGTGGTTAGCACAACCGCCTCACGGCGCTGAGGTCCCAGGTTCGATCCCGGCTCTGGGTCACTGTCCGTGTGGAGTTTGCACATTCTCCCCGTGTCTGCGTGGGTTTCGCCCCCACAACCCAAAAATGTGCAGAGTAGGTGGATTGGCCACGCTAAATTGCCCCTTAATTGGAAAAAATAATTGGGTAATCTAAATTTATTAAAAAAATGAAATGTGTGCCTTTATTCTCCTGGGAACCATTTCCTTGCAAGCCTATTAAAGACTGCTCCCGATACAACTGGATGCCAGCAACCCCCATTACTGAGTGTTTCACCTCTGATGCTTCAAAGATCTCATCAGTCTTGTTGAAATGGGACCCACATCCAAACTGCCACTATCCATTCCTGAAGCCTGTCTCCGCAGAAAGTTGTGCATTCAAGACTCACTCCAAAGACTTGATCCCAAAGATCTACATTGGCCCCGTCTGTCCCCTCAGTTGCGTGTAAAAGATCCCATGACACTATTTCAAAGATGAGAAAGGAAATTATCTGACTTTGCTGTGTGAAAATTTGACTGCCTCATTTTCTGCATTACAAAAGTGACTGCACTTTAAAGCTAATTAAATGATTGTAAAGCATTTTGGGATGTTCTGAGTACTGAGGAACTATCCCAGTGTTGTAATGTCTTGAGATACTGGCGCTGAACGTGGGGCATCATCACCTACAAAATACAGTTCAACAGGAAGTCTTATTTCTTCAGAGTGCAGAACCCACCCAGCATACATAGGTGTACACAGGGGTTAGGCAGCTTCAAAATCTCACACACATCACTAACTCTTTTTTTTTACCTTTACTGTTGGCCAGAAACAATCCTTCTTCATTGGTGTCAGATGCCGCCTCTCTCCCCAGAACTCTTAGGATTTCCCCTGCATTGTTCGCAAAACCATTGGATCACTCTCGAGAGTACTCAGACCCTGGTACACCCATCAAAATGCTGCTGAATACTGAGCTTCCCTCCACTGATCCCAGAAGTCAAAGCCACTCGTCTACACACTAGTCTACAATCCCTATGTTCATAGAACATCTGACTCATTATCAGCAGCATTTTGCGGGTCTCATTCGGTAAATGCCTTGAGTTGGTAATTCTGTAACACCACCAGTCCATTGCCTAAATGATATACCAGCACAAAGAATCATTCAGGTCAGGGGTGGGAATTGCAAAGAGGACTGTGTGTGAGCGATGGGGGCTGAAATTCAGGGCAAGACCATATCAGCCCTGTTGGAAGAAGCTCCTGAAAGCTTTGGATTGGGCACAAAAGTAACTTGAATGTTGTAAGTAAACAGTCTCTGAGATCAATAGGTAGAAAGGACGATAGGACCTGTCACTACTTTTGAAGGAATGAGTGAATGGAGTAAATAATCATCTTTATTGTCACAAGTAGGGTTACATTAACACTGTAATGAGGTTACTCTGAAAATCCCCTAGTCGCCGCACTCCGACGCCTGTTCGGGTATACGGAGGAGAATTCAGAATGTCCAATACACCTAACACCACGTCTTTCAGGACTTGTGGGAGAAAACCGGAGGACTTGGAGGAAACCCACACAGAGAATATGCAAACTCCACACAGACAGACAGACAGTCACCCAAGGTCAGAATCGAAGCTAGATCCCTGACATTGTGAGGCAGCAGTGCTAACCATTGTGCGGATTCTGTAGAAGAGGCATTCCTCAGTAATGTGCAGCTTTGTTTGTGTCTTTCCAAAAGTCATCAGATCCCATAAAGAAAAAAACAGATCAGGCTAGTATTCTTATTTCCCAGCTTTTACTGATTTTTCCCTCTGGGGAGGGTTTGTACGGAGGCCCCAGTGGTGGAGGTTGGCCGCACAGGGGCGCTGGCCTGTCCTGAACCTGTTTAGCAAGGACCACTGTCATTGTGGCAGCTCAAAGCCTGTCATTGGACAGATGGGGTTTGTCACAAGGAACTTATTAACGATTTCCCGGGATTTCCATTCCTTCATCCAAAGATGTTTGCTGGTTGATGTGCTCAGGAAGAGTGCACCATATGGGCCACGGCTATGGATGGCAAGCAGTAGGTAGGTTGAGCAGGTCGTCATGGAGTGACAAGCGAGGTGCAGCACAGATTATTTCAACCAGTTTGTGGATATTCGTCAGTCGGCAGATACATAGGGGAATGTTGTGAGGACAGGAAGCCAGGGGAGAGGAGTTGAGCAGCGAGTTCAATGATGCGCATTGTTGTGTTCAATTGGTTGCCAACAAGATGTGTGTGTGATGGCCTTTGCCAGACAGGCCACATACCCTGCCGTGGAGTATGTAGGGCAATTGCTGTGTTGTGAAAGCAGTGACCCAGGTTGATTCACGTGGGGGCTGATAAATGGATTGAATCTGGAGCACAAGGAATAAGAGAGAAACATAGAAATGAGAGTGAGTGTGTGGCAAGAAGAGGAGGACATAGTGGTGAAGAGAAAGGAAGTGAGGGGGTGAATTCTCTGCCTTTCTACCTCTCCTTTCCTCGAAGATGGTGCTTAAAACCTACCCCTTTGGCCAAACATTTGTCATCTGGCCTAATATATGATGTGACTCATGCAAACGTTTGGGATGCTTTACCACATTACAAGTGCTATATAAATGTTATTGGTGAAGGAAGTATATATAACTGGTGAGATAGGATTTTTAGCATATCGTCACACACTTTTCTTCCCCTTTGGGGAATGGGGGAAGCAGTGGGAAGATTCCCAAGCTGATTATCAGCCCGTTGAACCACGTTATTAACGCTCCTTCCATGGTCGACGAGTCCTGTTGTTGGGACTTGAACCTGGAGGTTCTGGTCCAAAGGTAGGGACATTAAGGGGACAGATGAGGCTTCCCCAGAATCCTCACTCAGTTGTTAGTTCTTTTGCCAGGTGTACCACGCTACACCACCTCACACCCAGAAGAAAGAAGAAACTGGCAGAGAGATGCAGAGAAGTGTGGTGGAAAGAAATTAAATCTTGAGAAAAAAAAGAGTGTCAAAAGTAGAATGGGACAGACAAGTGGCAACTCCAAGACAACAGCATTGTATCCTCCAATAGTGTTCTGAGTTACCGTGAACAACACCACAAGATTGGCTAATACGCCAGCAAATCTTTGAGCTTGTCTTATTCTGTTTTCACAATGGCACCACCCCTGCTGTTGATAGATCATGGTGTTCCCACAGAAGGAATGTGATTATGACTTAATTTCAGCAAGTTCAGCACTAAACCCTCTGTAGTTGACTACTATCAAAATATATGGCGTGTATTTTGCAAGATGCAGGCAGCTAAAATATCTTGATGTTAACCAGCAAAAGTGCTTGAGGCAACTCACATTTTCAGAATGATGGGAATCGTGTTGCTGATTGGAAACATAAGAGCTGCTTACCATCACCCCCCATCTTCCATCCCCTGCCAAAACAAATGTCACAGACATGTCCAGTTCTATATCACGAGGGATCTCTTAAGAAGAGACAACAACAGAATTCCAATGCATTGCAACCTCTTATTTTCCCATTACTTTTTGATGAAGATGTGTTGGAAGGATCTGTGGTACACAAATATCTAACTTGGAACGAAGAATTGTTGTAACTGAACATTCCTGTAACTGACATCCAATCGGCAGTAGCCGTTCAACATACAAGAAGCCACATGCCATTTCTACAAAGAGATGGAACATTTCTGTATGGTATTTCACTAATGCGATAGATTTCCACAACAACTTTCGCAATAATTATGAACAGCCAAAATATAAATGAACATCTGAGTGTCTTGTTATGCTCTTGGCGTACCATAAGCTGCTTCCTTGATGTTCACTCTGACAAAGGAAGGTTCAGACGTGGAGATAACTTCAACACGTTTATTAAACTATTTACAATTCTCC
The DNA here is from genome assembly GCF_902713615.1 of Scyliorhinus canicula. Lineage (NCBI taxonomy): Eukaryota > Metazoa > Chordata > Chondrichthyes > Carcharhiniformes > Scyliorhinidae > Scyliorhinus > Scyliorhinus canicula. The sequence continues at coordinate 58,969,133 of NC_052160.1, read as the reverse complement.
TACTTGGATTCGCCTCTACTGTTAATCCTTTTATAGCTACTCAGACTGACGAACCAGTCTGCTACAATCCAGGTGGTGGGTGTGACGTGTTGAATCAACCCTGTGTACACACTGAGTGTCTCCACTGGAAAGAGGAAGATCATGTGTGCTGTGTCCTTTATATATGGGTTGGTGTAATGCCCCCCTGTGGTAGTGTCACCTCTTGTGTGTATCGTGAATGTCCGTTGGTCGTGTCCTATCCTACTGACCTATTGGTTGAGAGTCTGTGTGTCATGTCTCTGGTGTTCCCTCTAGTGTCGAGCTAGCCTATGTGTACTTGCATTAACCCCTTGTGTATCTACAGTGATGCATATCACCACATCCCCCCTTTTTTCGTGTTACATATTTTCTGTACACTTAAAGAAAATTGTACAAAAAAACAGGTAGATAATCGATGCTCTGCACAAGTCACGATAACAGTGATAACTAAACAATAAGTCCAAATCATATGTGCGAGTCCAAAACCCATCAATTATCATGGTCGAATGTCTTTCTTGTTGGGTCGGTGAGTTGGTGATTTTGATGGTGGCATGTCCTTGTGAACGCCATCAGTGTCCTGTGGATAAGGAACCAAGAAGTAGTCAAATCACTTTGTTGTCTGATTGGGAGTCTTTTTTTCTTCCGATGCTTGTTGATAGCGATGTTGGATGGCATCTGTCCTGAAAGCCAGGTGGCCTGTTGGTAGTGCAGTACACGTGAATTGAGAAGATGCATCGTCCTGCCATGGTATGTCATTGTACTGAGTTGAGCAGTAACAGTGTCCCTCATGGGCAGAGTTGTACCATGTCGTACCATTGGTGCAGTCTTTGTCGTGATTGCTGTCGACGATGTTGCCTTTGGTACGCGTCATGTCATTGTCTTTGATATGGTTTTCATAGGTTGTGATGTTGTGTTGGATGGTTCTGTTGTTGTGTTCGCTGTGCTCAAGGACCACACTCTGTGGATAATACGGGTCCTTCACACAGTTACTCGTGTCAGCGTGCTTTGTGGCATCTGCTGTTTTTTTTGAGCGTGCCGTCACTGAGTTGGCGGCGCTCCCCGTCTGGAGTCATGTCCGGCTTACTCGAATCAGCTTCAGCTTGTGGTTGCTCCCCATCTGGAGTCTGGTCTGTGTCACCTGAGTCAGTTCTGGTTTGTCGTTGCTCCCCGTCCGGAGTCATTTCAGGTTCACTTGAGTCAGCTGAGGTTTCTTGATGCTCCACGTCAGGAGTCAAAAAATTCAGGAATGCATTTGCTTGTGGAGAGGCTCAAGCGAATGAGGTTTGAAGTAACGTGGTGTCACCGGAGTCACCAGTAGTCTCACTGTGATTATCGAGTGCCTCTGTACACACTAGCTGAGGTCTGTCACATTGCACATCTTGTATGGGAAGTGGGATGCCATCGTCACTTGTCGCACATACAGTGGGTAGAGCCTCAGTAGCTTCTTGTTGTTCACTTGGGCTGGGTAGACTATCAGTGTCTTCTTCTGGTGGCTCAAACAATGTGGGTGGACTGTCATAGTCGCTTTGTTGTTCACTGGAGCGTGGTAGACTGTCATAGTCGTCTTGCTGTGCACTTGAGCATGGCAGACTGTCATAGTCTTTCTGTTGTTCACTTGAGCATGGCAGACTTGCATCGTCTGCTGCTGGTTGCTCAGAGGAGGTTGCTAAACCGTCATGGTCTTGTTCATGTAAGGACTGCGCTTTGGAGTCTTGCATAGCTTCTACCGTGGAGGCTGTCCACGAGCTCGCAGTGGAGGCTTGTGTCACTCGAGTCACTCCTTGTTCATACAAGGACTGCGGTGTGAAGTCTTGCATTTCTTCTATCATGGAGTCTGTCCACAAGCTCACTGTGGAGGCTTGTACCGCTCTCTGTGACTTGGTGTCAGGCCACAGCATAATCCTGCACTCACGAGTCGGGATTTCGTATATGCTGGGCGGAAGATCCTCAAATCCGAAGAACTCGTCATCGGGGTCTTGAATGTACAACACATCTAGTTGTGGTTCGGATTTGGTACTGGGGTAGCCTCCCAACGTGAAAGGTTTGTCTGAGTCGTTGTCTTCAAAAGACCATATCATCACGTTTTGTGTCGGAGCTGGCATTAGGCTCGTGATGTGCAAAGAAGAATTCAAGATCTGTGTCCTAGCCTTCAAGGACTGTATAATCTCTTTGGACGGTGCTAACTGCCTGTTGCAGGGTTCAGCGGAGGTTACTTTCAGCTACTGGTCGAATTTCAGGCATTGTGCTGTCATTCCAGGTGAAAAAAATCTTGTTTTACGGCTTTAAGAATTTTTTTCGTGTTTTGGGACATTTCCCCTTTAAGTGGGCATGGTCCGGGGCCTCAAACGTCACGAACCATGTGACATCGGTTGTAGGAAGCAATTGCGCATGCGCATATCACTGTTCCTGTACTGGGGCCTTTTTTGCAAATGGTCCTTCCCATTCTGTGCGCTTCTCGTGCAACTGCGCATGTGCAATACCTTTAGCAAGATGGCCGCCAATCAAAATTGTCGTTCTCTGCTCCGGGATCGCGGCCTCGTGGTGAGTACTGGCGCCTCTCTTACCGTTTTCTGTTGATTTGATTGCGGTTTCCTCGCAGTATATACTGAATTTGTCCAGGGCTGCCTGGAAGTCGCTCCTGTTTTGCCCTTTGGAGAACTTGACTGTTTTAAAGATTTCTTCTGCTCTACCACCGGCGATGGTGAGCAGAAGCTCTGTCTTTTCAGCATCGGCCACGTCTTGTAGATCGGCTGCTATCAGAAAGATCTCAAACCTTTGCCGGAATGCCCGCCAGTTTTCACGGAGATTGCTGTGGCACTTGAGTCGCTGTGGAACCGGGATCTCGATCATCTTGCCTAGGTGTTGTTGCTGGTTGTCACTGCTTGCTGAGATGTAACTATATGGATTGAGACAGTCACTCACTGGTACCATGTCTTGTTATGCTCTTGGCGTAGCATAAGCTGCTTCCTTGATGTTCACTCTGACAAAGGAAGGTTCAGACGTGGAGATAACTTCAACACGTTTATTAAATTATTTACAATTCTCCTACTCGGATTTGCCACTACTGTTAATCCTTCTATAGCTACTCAGACTGATGAACCAGTCTGCTACAATCCACGTGGTGGGTGTGATGTTCAATCAACCCTGTGTACACACTTGAGTGTCTCCAATGGGATATTCCAGTCCCGCCAACAGCGCAGCGCACCCCCCCCCCCCCTCCCCCCACGGGTTTCCTGGCAGGGAGGAATTGCATTTAATGGGAAACTACATTGACAATGGCCACCTCCTGCCACTGCGAAACACTTGAAGGGCTGCTCGGTATATCCCGCTCTATATTTTTAAATTTAAATAAGGGCAATTATGAGGGCATGAAAGCTGAGCTGGCTAAAGTGAATTGGCAAGTTAGCTTAAGGGATAGGTCAGTGGAGATCCGGTAGCAAGCATTTAAGGAGACATTCCAGAATGCTCAGAATAGATAGATTCTACCCAGTAAGAAAAAGATGGAATGGACACACCAACTGTGATTAATTAAAAAGATTATAAAGAGAGTATCAAATTTAAAGAAAAATTATAGAATTGTTGAAAGACGGGTGGCAGCTCAGTAGATTGGACAAAATGTAAGTAATAGCAAAGGACGACTAAAAGATTAATAAGGAGGGAAAAATTAGAGTACGAGGGAAAGCTAGCCAGAAATATAATACATTAGTTAGAGTTTTTATAAATATTTTAAAAAGACAAAGAGATCGTTCATTCCATAGAAAGTGAGTCTGGAGAATTGATAATTGGAAAGAATGAGATGGAAGATGAATTGAACAGATATTTTGCATCAGTTGTTACTGCAGAGGATGCAAGTAACACCCCAGAAGCAGTGATAGACGAGGAAATGGAAGGGAGGGATAAACTTAGGAATATTACAGTCACCAGAAAAATGGTACAGAGTAAATTGTTGGAGCCATGGGCTGGCAAGTACCCAGGTCCTGATGGACTTAGTCCTAGAGTTTTCACAGAATGGTGAGTGAGATAGCTGATGTTTTGATTTTAATTTTCCAAAGCTCTCTAGATTTGGGAAATGTCCCATTAGATTGGAAAGTAGCAAACACCATTATTCAAAAAGGGATGGAGACAGAAAGTAGGAAACTACATGCCAGTTTGCTTATCTGTCATGGGGAAAATGTTAGAAGTTATTATTAAAGCAGTTAACAGGGCACTTGGATAAGCTCAAGTTAATCAGGCAGAGTCAACATGGTTTTGTGAAAGGGAAATAATGTGTAACCAACTTATTGGAGTTCTTTGAGAAAGTAGCACATGCCATGGATAAAGATGAACAGGGGGTTGTACTGTACTGAGATTTCCAGAAAGCACTTGATAAAATGTCACATCATTAAAGCCTACTCGTGACAATAAGCGATTTTCATTCATTTCATTCATTCAAAGGTCACTGAAAAATAAAAGCCCTGGTATAGGGGATGATATATTGACATGATAGAAAATTGGTTAGCTGGAAGGAAGCAGAGAGTAGGCATAAATCAGTCTTTTTCAAGTTGTTAAGATATAACGAGTGATGTGCCCCAAGGATCGGTGCTGAGACCTTAACTGTTTACAATTTGTATAAATTAATTGGATGAAGGGATGGTTGCCAAATTTGCTGATGACACAATGATAGGAGAGTAAGTTGTGAAGGAGAGTAAGTTGTGAAGAGGTCATGAGGCTACAAAAGGATATAGATAGGTTAAGTGAGTGGGCAAAGATCTGGAGTATAATGTGGAAAAATGTGAAATTGTCCATTTTGGCAAGAAGAATAAAAAAAGCATATAATCTAAACGGTGAGAGATTGCAGAGCTCTGAGATGCAGAGGGATCTGGGTGTCCTAGTGTATGAATTACAAAAAAACCAGTACGCAGGTACAGCAACTAATTAGGAAAGATAATAGAATGTTATCACTTATTGCAAGGGAAATTGAAGACAAAAGTAGGGAGGTTATGCATCTGCTGTACAGGGGACTAGTGAGACCATATTCAGAGTACTGGATACAGTATTGGTAAGCTTATTTAAAGGATGTAACTGTGTTGGAAGAAGTTCAGAGAAGTATTACTGAGCTAATACCTGGAATGGGTTGGTTGTCTTATAAAGAAATGTTGGACAGGCTAGGCTTGTATCTGCTGGAGTTTAGAAGAGTAAGAGGCGACTTGATTGAAACATATAAGATCCTGAGCGGCCTTGACTGGGTGGATTTGAAGAAGGTTACGGGGGTTCGTTCTTATGGTTCTATGTTTATTACTCTTTCTTATTGTTAATTTATTGGTTTTGTATTGGGGGAAGGGGTTATTGTTTTTCTCTTTTCGTTGTTGGGATAAAATTTGTTGTTGGAAAATTTGAATTAAAATTATTTTAAAAAAAAAAAGAAAATAAGAGGCCACCCATTTAAAACAGAGATAAGGCAAATTATTTCCTCTCAGAGGGTTGTGAGTCTTTGTAATTCTCTTCCTGAAAAAGGTGGTGAAATTAGATATTTGGAATAATTTTAAGGCAGAGGTGGACAGATTCTTGGTAGGCAACAGGGTGAAAGGTTATCGGGGTAGGAGGAATGCAGATTTTAGGTTACTTTCAGATCATCCATGAACTTATTGCATGGCAGAGCAGGTTCGAGGGGCTGAATGGCTTGTTCCTATGTGCACTGTGAGTGATACGGAGGATAAAAAGGAATGAGATTGAAACCAGACAATTAGGTTGTACAACTGTACACCCAACATGGCTTGGTATGAGAAATGAAAGTGTTGGTCAGACTGTAGTCTGAAAATACCAGGTCCTGTACCCTCTCTCGCAAACTGTTAATATTCAATTGATGGTCTGAAGTCAATTTTAATCAATGTTTTTTTAATGTTCTGCTCAGTATCACTCAGTGACTGCCTCATTATTATAAACTCTGATTTTCGTTCACGGGTAAGAAACTATTGAGGGGGACAGAGTTGATCTAAATTGTTACTTTAAACACTCGTTAAAGTGTACGATATAAAATGTTATCATTTCTACAAAATGGGCACATTCAGATATCCAAACAAAGTAATCAACTTTTGTTTTAGAATTTAAAAGGGAATTTTTGAATCTTTGAGAACAATATCACCAATCCTGCCTTTGCTGGATCTTCAAAAGAACGATCCAATTACACTCACTTCTCCAAGCTTTGTAATTCCCAATTGAAATCTTATGCCTGTACCTGTTTTCACCATTCAGATCATCGCAACTAGTTGGGTTTAAAATAAAATCTTCTAAACTCCTCTCTGGCTCATTTGCCAATATTAACCAAATGTGATGAAAACAACTGAGGTATAGCAGTCTTTGACAAGTGGCTGAAAACTACTCACCTTTGATAGGTACGGGTCAAATGCAAATATTGAGCTTTTTATATCATGATGCAAGTTTACAATCTACACTCTAAATAAATGTTTGTTAAGAGATCACCTTTTCCCCCCTCAATTCAGATGTATTAAAACAATTCTGCTCTGGGTCCCCCTCAATAGCTGCTCACCATGAACAATTTATTTTGTCTGCCTGAAGGGTCGGAATTCTGAATGGTCCTTTCTGCCACTTGTGTTAAATTACGGCAGATCCACAATTTGCCTCAAAGCACACCATGTACAATATTCCTTTCATACTGTTCTGCCTCGCACAACAGTATTTGAACATTGTACGCTTCAACCAGTCAAAAAAAAACAACTGTTTAAAGAGGAAAGACCGGCCTTTATGTATCAATGTCACCCTAAAGCGATGAAGTACTTCTGAAGTACAGTCACCTTTGTTGTGTAGGAAATGGTGCAACCATTATGGGCACAACATGATTCCACAACCAACAATGTGATAATGACCAGATATTCTTTAGCCATGTAAGTTGAAGGATAAATGCTGGCCAGGAGACTAGTGAACTCCTGTGTTTTAAATCAATGGTGCATGGGATTTCTTGTGATTTACTTGTTTTAATTAATAAGGTTGAACCCGGTTTAGTCAGTTATACAACTGTACACCCAACATGGCTTGGTATAGAAAATGCAAGTGCTGATCAGACTGTAGCCTGAAATACCTGGTCCTGTACCCTCTCTCGCAAACTGTTAATATTCAATTGACAATCAGATGTCAATTCTAATCAACATTTTTATTAATGTTCTGCTCAGTGTCAGTATCGCTCTGTGACTGCCGAATCATTATAAACTCTGATTTTCGTTCATGGATAAGAAGTTATTGAGGGGGACGCAGAGCAGAATTGTTTTAATACATCTGGTGTATTTTACAAAACCTTCTGTAAAGAATAACGGAAAGATGGTTCTGCTACTCACGTATTTTGTTATTGATAATAGATACTTATGCAGCTGCTTGTTTAAGTCAAAGCAGATTTGGTCAAGTCCTAGTTTTTTTACTCTTAAAAAGGAGTCTGTACTTTAAACAGAAGGTTATCTTCCCAGGCTCTCCTTCTATTTAAACAGACTAGTTAGGAAAGCCCAACCAGACCAAACACATTATTTCAATTACTTATATGACGTGGAGTGTGATAACATCACCCATGTGTACACATGATATAGAACAAGCAGTAAGATAAGATCACCCTTGGTATGTCGAGATGATCTGTCAGGGGAAAGAACCTACTCAAAATGGGAAAATAAAAAATAATTGAAAACAAATTGTGCATACTCACATGTTAAACTGTACCAGCTCTCCCTCCAATTCTCTTTAGTTGAGTGCTACAATTTCTGTGCACTGTTGAGTGCCAGAAGAAAATGATCTTTGGGATGAATTCCTGTACTGTTTCCTTTGTGAGAACTCCAGGGAGTTCCTTTGTTGATTCGTCATGTACTCCTTGTAATTTTTTGTCAGTAAGGTGTAGAGGAAAGGATTGATACAGCTGTTGCCGTATGCCAAACAAGTCACAAAAAAATTAACATATGCATATGTTTTGGGAGAGAGATTTGGAATTTCACTGTAATAGAGAGGGAACAGTTGCCACACCCAAAAAGGCAAGAAGCAGACACAATAGGCAAGGACGATAGTCAAGATCATGTAGAGGATCTTGTGTTTGGGGGATCTCTTCACTTCTTTGCTGTTGAATATCCTGGTTTGGGATATCCAATAAGTATGGGCCAACTTTGTATACAAGAATCCAATGACTACCCCTGGAGCCAATATACAGGTGTGAAAGAGTACAGTCAGATATACCTTGTATGCCTGTTTTGGCCATGTAGAGTGGCACATGCGTTTCACTGACCCATTCTTGTTAAATTGTCTAAGATCAATCATTATCATTGTAGGGAGGGCAAGGAGAAAGGAAATGAACCAAACTGCACAAGTAATGATCCTTCTGTAGGCTCTGTTTCTCCTCAAAGTAGCCAAAGGTTTGACCACTGCCAGGTATCTCTCAGTGCTCATAATAGTCAGGATGAAGATGCTGGCCTGCATGGTCAGAAAGTCTAAGCTGAAAAGGATCCGACAGCCAACTTCTCCAAAGTACCAGTCCTTGGCAATGTAGGTGCACACCACAAAAGGGATGGTGGCGAGATACAGAAGATCAGCGAAAGCCAGGTTCACAATGTACACATACATGGAACCGGCAAACCTCATGGAGAGTGTCATCACCACCAGGGTATAGATATTACCTATAATCCCCATCAGGCACATTATGGTCAGGACGGTCCCCAGCAGTAATGTGATCAACGCCTCATTCCATGACTCCAAAACTGAAGACGAAGAGTTTGTCATTGAGGAAAAGTTGCCGGGCGTCCCAGAGACAATTGCCTCCATGCTTCAAATCCTGTCCACCCTAAATTGGATTTGGTAAAAACGGAACGTGGGCTGATTCATTCAATTCGTTTGAGCGAACGGGAGGGAGCTCATCTCGACATGGGGCAACCAGATGGAAAAGTTAACCGCTCTCCGTTAGTGCAACCGCTTCTCAATGTCCATGACAATTTCAGTCAGTAACTGACCTGCTCAGTACATCTAAACAAAGTCAGTTTCAAGCAAGGAACAACACGGCGGCCAGGGTGGTTAAAACATTGACTGATAAGGTTGTCCTCGCCCAGATTGACACTGCACCCCGTTTGGAAATATTAGCAGATTTTCGATAACCCCAAATCCTCAAAGGAAACACTCCATCCGATAGCGTTCGGTAACCCTCTGCAGTTCCTGCAGCCCGGAGGCAGTTTCAATGTCCCAGAAAAAATAATAATAAAACTTGGGATGTGAAATCCTTCAAAGGTTCGAATTCGGGACCGTTGAGAAGTCTTGCACCTGCTCAAAAGTGTTTTGAAACATCAAAATAATGCGCAGAGCCGGATGATGGAGACTGAGCCACCGAGATTGGGTGCTTATTCCCTGTTGTAATGTTTTGCACAGTTTAACCGGGGGCTCCGCTCTGACTGCATCTCTGCCTGCTGCCCATGGTTTCACACACAGGAGCTGGAACAAACTGCACATCTCCCACTTTGCATCGGAAGTCTGGGAAGATGCAAGTGGAAGTCTCTCCAACAGCCAGCATGGGGGTTGGTTTCAGAGTGTTGGGGGTGGAGAGAGGAGGGGTTCTCTGTGTCTGTCAAAGGCAACGTGGCGGATCTGAGAGAGAGAGAGAGAGGTTTGAAGAATACCAGTTTATTTGCTTTCTGTGCGTCCCCCACGTTTGATCAGGACAATTGTCACTGGCGGGAGAGTCAGCAACCAGAGGAAAACACATTTCAGATAAGGGGCAAATGTACCAGAGTGGAGATGATCATTTGTTCTTTTTTAAAAAATGTCTGTGGGCTGTTCTGATGTAAAATACACGGCAGTGAAAGGGTGGTAGCAACAGATTCCGTCGCAATTCTTACGAGTTCGTGGGGGGGGGGGGGGGGGGGGGGGAGCGAAGAAATGCCCGAAGAGGTGGGTGGAGATTGAGACTAATCAGGCAACTTTGCCGAAGGGCTGGTACCGTCAGGAGGGGCCGAATGGCCTCATTTTGTGCTGTGTGATTTAATAATTTTCAGGGATGAAACTGGCTTCAAAAACCAGCATTTATGTGAAAGGACAAGAATATTTATCAAACGGTTCATCTAATTGCCTCAGCACCTTAAACTCGGCTTTCAAGAATAAACATTTCGGTTATATTTAAAAGCTTCGGGTGTCCAGTCCAACGGAGTTCGCTCCTAATCTAACGCCCTGCAGCCGACCAACCTGAAGTTTCATCTGGGAGACAATCTCCCTCGTTGACCTTTCTATCAGCTGCATTGTTATGTTTGTATTTACTCAGCACCACATTGACTTCCTCAAAACACTTAGCTGGAAATGACTTCTACAGGACAGCAACTGTTACATAGCAGGATATGGCGTTACTTTATACAAAATGCCCAGGCTATCTGTTTGACCTCCTCTAGACTTTTGTAAACTTAGTATAAATGTTTGTTTTAATGTTAAGAGAAAATGAACAGCGCGTAGTTTCCACTTAATTTTCAAACTAGCCTAGAGGAAACGAATGTGATATTTTCGACTGCAGTGTTAATTTGAGTTATTTAAAGGGGAAACATCACTTGCAACCTGATTTCTTTTATAAACGAATAATCAAAGAATGAATCCCAGATTTGTTAAGCAGTTCAGGAACATGTCATAGAATTTACAGTGCCGAAGGTTGCCATTTGGCCCAATTAAGCCCATCGAGTTTTGGAAAGATACCCTATTTAAACCCATGCCTCCACCCTGTCCCCTTAACCCAATAACCCCACCTAACCTTTTGACCATTGGGGCAATTTAGCATGGTACCGTTTGGCCTTGTATATATGTTTTACTGCTTTAATAAAAAGGTATGGCCAATCCACCTAACCTGCACATCTTTGGACTGTGGGACGAAACCCACACAGACACTGGGAGAAAGTGCAAACTCCACAGGTGCAAACTCCACACAGTCACCCGAGGCCCAAATTGAACCCGGGTCCCTGGAGTTGTGTGGCAGCAGTGCTAACCACTGTGCCACCCTGTATGAAATGCTTACATCAAGACACTGAACATATGTCACATCACATATATTTGTGTTAAGATTATAGTCATACCGTAAGTACAATATCCTAATCCAAAACTATTCCTGACTTTCCTTTCCCAATTAACAAGTCTTTTTTGCCAGCTATTTTATAAAGAAATCTTCCTAGAATGAACATGTTATCCATTGTATCTATTATATCAATACAGTTCCACAGTGAGCATCGGTTCCATTATCTCACATTTTCTATGATGTGGAGATGCCGGCGTTGGACTGGGGTGAGCACAGTAAGAAGTCTTACAACACCAGGTTAAAGTCCAACAGGTTTGTTTCAAACATGAGCTTTCGGAGCACGGCTCCTTCTTCAGGTGAATGTGAGATTCACCTGAAGAAGGAGCCGTGCTCCGAAAGCTCGTGTTTGAAACAAACCTGTTGGACTTTAACCTGGTGTTGTAAGACTTCTTACTGTGCTCACATTTTCTAGCCATCAATTTGTGTTCTTTATTCTAGCTGTTATGTCTGCATCCTGGATGTTGTGTCATGGGGGTTGTTTTTTCACATCTTCATGGTGCATGCATATACCTTTCAATAAACACAATTGGAAATTTATCATTAAACTTTAAGAGCTAATCATTTGGGATCACATTGTAGCATTAATGAGCCCCAGTAAATCTGGAGTCAATGATAACCTTTTACTAAGGTCCTAATTGATTGCGTGAGAACCCTTCCTAAGACAAAAAGTGGGAATCAGTATTTGTTGACTATAATGGATGTGTCTACTAGATTTCCAGTGGCCATTCCATTACAAAATATTGCATCTAAAAGCGTTGTAGAGGAGTTAATCAAATTGTTTTACCAGATACTCATTCCCAAAGGAAATCCAACCAGGGATCAAATTTTAAGTCCAAGCTCTCCAGGGAAGTTAGGGATAGCTTAGGGGTAGAGCAATTCAAATCACCCATGTATCATCCAGAATCGCACGGAGCATTGGAAAGGTGGCACCAAGCCTTAAAGACCATGTTGAGGGCCTATAGTCAGGATTATCCGGAGGATCGGGGTAAAGGAATTCTACGTACTATTTACAACTAGAGACGCACCTAATAAAATCAACTAAATTCAGCCCATTTGAATTGATTTTTGGTTATGAGGTAAGAGGTACGCTTAAATTGATTGAGGAGAAATTGGTGAGACATAATTCTAAGACGTTTTGGACTATGTACCAAACTTTAGGGGGAGATTAAATAGGGCTGGTGAGTTGGCTGGGAAGCATTTAAACGTTTCACAGCATATGCTGAAAAAAAGAGGAGGATAAGAAATCAAAAACTTGTAGTATTATTGGTGGGGAGAAAATATTATTACCAATGATAGGTGACCCCTTAAAAGCAAGATTTAATGGGCTTTACCAAATTGAAAGGAAATGGAATGAGGTGCATTATGTGATAAGAACACCAGATAGACGGAAAACTAAGCTAGTGTGTCATGTTAATATGCTGAAAAGGTATTTTGATAAGGAAAGAAAGCAGGAGCATATATTAGTTGTTATAACTCAGGGAGAAGAGATAAATCCAGAGGATTCTGAATTGGACATTCCTCAAATTAGATTGAACAACAAGGAAATAATAACAAATTGGGATAAATTACTGAGTTACCATCCGGAGGAAAATCAGAGTGACCTGAAAGAGCTATTACAATCACCTAGAGCTATATATGGGGACAAATCAGGAAGTACAAGGTTGATTATACATGATGTAGATGTAGGAAATTCTATTCCAATTAAGCAACATCCATATAGACTGAATCCACTCAAGTTGGCACAGGTCCAAAAGGAGATTGAAAGTATGCATAAGAATGATAGCATTGAAAATTATGAAGTGTCTTCATGTCCACAGTTGAAGGAAGAGATTAAGGAGAGCCTTGAGACTAAGCAAGACCCCAAAGAGGAGGAGGAAGCTGACACCAATGCACCCATCCTCTCCATCATCAGCATCACCACCTCAGTCACACAGAAAACCAGAGGAACTACAGCAAGCTCTTATGCCCCACACTTGATGTATTGTGCCGTCAGGATCCAGAATCATTGCCAAATCTAAATAGTTGAGTTCTCATCCAGGATCTTTACCAAAATTGGAGTCCTGGTCTGGACCCATAACACAAGCGATGACCATCGCCAACAAGAAGTAATCTAACTACCTGCTTTTTCTGCTTAATGGATTTATCATTGCTAAATCCTCTACCATCAACATCCTGGAGGGTAGCATTGGCCAGAAACAGAACTGGACTGGCTATATACTGTGGCTACAAGAGCAGGTCATAGGTTAGGAATCATGCAGCAAGTAACTCACCTCCTGACGCCCCACAGCCTATCCACCATCTACAAGGCACAAGTTAGGGGTGTGATTGAATACTCTCCACTTGCCTGGACGAGTGCAGCTCCAACAACATTCATAAGCTCAACACCATCCAGGACAAAGCAGCCCACATGATTGCAGCCCCCCTCCCCCCACCACCACCTTTAACATTCACCCCCTTCACCAAACACACAGTGGCAGCAGTGTATACCATATACAAAATGTATTGTAGTCTCTTTCCAAATCTCCTTGAACAGTAGCTACCAAACCTGCAACCTCTACCACCTAGAGGAGCAAGGGCATTAATAGGTAGAAACATCACCACTTGCAAGTTATCCTCGCAAATGATCAGCATCCTGACTTGGAACTATAATCGCCAGTCTTTCATTGTTTCTGGTCAAAATCCTGGAATCCCCTTGCTAACAGCACTGGAGTTGGGCCTACACCACGCGGATTGCAGTGGGTCAAGAAGGAGCTCACCCCCAAATGTCCACAGATTCCTGAAGTTTCAGTCCAGGTGGTTAAGAAGGCATACAGGATACTCTCCTTCATTAGCTTTAAGCATAGAGTATAAGAGCAGAGAGGTTATGCTACAACTGTGTAAAGCTCGTCAGACGACAACTTGACTACTGTGTACAGTTCCGGTCACCGCATTACAAGAAGGGTGAAATCACATTTAGGAGCGTACAAAGTAGATTTATGATGATGTCCACAGAAATTTTAATATTAAGCAATGAGGAAAGATTAGATAGGCTGGGGTTGTTTTCTTCAGAACAGTAGAGACTGAGGGGTAATTTAATGGGGGTGTATTGATGGAACCATCAATTCAGCGAACACGTGTAGTTGGATCTGAACAGAGGCTTTAATACACTTACAACAGAGCCAGCCTATTTGTCGTTGAACTTCAGATGAACTGGCAGGCTGGCTCTAAGGCACTGATCTTTATACATCGGTCCCAGGGGGAGGAGTCCTGGGCGGAGCCAAGGGAGGAGCCCAGTACAAACTCTCGCGTACTCCCAGAGCGACTCCCCCGGTGGTCGGATAGTGCAACTGCACTTACAATGGTGGATAGTGAACATATATACACGGAGTTATATTGGCAACTATATACAGCATTGATCTTACAACAGGTAGATAACGAACATATATACATGGAGTGATATTGGCAACTATATATAGTGTGAATCACATTCACCAGATGTATAAAATGATGAAGGGTTTAAATACAGTAGATAGGAATGATCTATTTCCTTTATCAGAGAGCTCAATAACTAAATGGCACAGATATAAGGGACCTTCCGATCAGACCTTGCGATCAGGATTGGAAACACTATTTCTGACCTTGGTCAGACAAAAAAAAAAACACATTTACCTTTCTCCAACATTTCATGGCAGTCTTCGGATGGAAAATCGTTCATATCCGACCCAGACCAGCAAACATCATTGGGAACAGTGCAGATAATTCATGCAGAAAGCCCGCCCACTTTTACCGGCACTCGCTGCCGTTTTCTGGGAAGGGAAGAGTTTAAATGTTCCAAACCTACTTTGAAAACAGCTGCAGGAAAGAAGGTAAGAGGTGCAAGATAAGTGAATAAGGATGTCAGTGGTGAGGTGCATAGGCTATCAGGTAGGGTGTCAGGTTGGGTGAGGGAAGGGCCAGGTCAGGTGGAGGGGGGCGGAGTCATGTGATGGGGGCTAGTCCAGTTGGGCCAGGAGCTATTTAGGTCAGGTCATGGAGGGAGTTAGATGGGCAGTTTGGAGGAGTTAGTGGATATATGGGGGTGACAAGCTGGGGGTTGGGGGCTAGTCAGGTCAGGAAATCATGGGAATGTGGGTGCCGGGGGCTAGTCAGGTCAGGTCAGGTCAGAACGGAGTTTGGAGTCTCGGCGAGGCAGTCAGGGATTGACATATGTGATGATTGCGTGATCAATTGCATACTTTAAAAAAATAAATTTAAAGTATCCAATTATTTTTTTCCCAATTGAGGGACCATTTAGCACTTCCATTTCACCTACCCTGCACATCCTTTTGGGTTGTGGAGGTGAGACCCACGCAGACACAAGGAGAATGTGCAAACTCCAAATAGACCGTGACCCAGGGCCGGGATCGAATCCGGGTCCTTGGTGCCATGAGGCACCAATGCTAAACACTGTACCACCATGCTGCCCGCTTAATTATATACTAACCCAAGTGTTAGACCAGGTTTCACTTGTATAAGATTTCCTTGGTAACTTTTCTGGTAAGTAAATTGGAACCGTCCAAAATCTCTCTGATTCTAACTCAGAATTGGAGACTTTTGTGACAGTTCTTGGGTTCAGGGGAATTGCCCACCGGAAGTTCGAACGTCCCAGGAAGTTCCCACAGAGTCCTTATGTTGGGATTTCCGAGGTGTCCCATACAGCATCTTCCGGGGGACCACTGGTCTCTGACCATCCAGGTCAAGGTAATCTGGAAGGATTGGAGGGAAAAGAGAGATGTGCTGTCAAAGCTTTTCATCTTGCACTCATCAGGACAACTGCAAGAATAATTGAATCGGCCAATCACAACAATTTATATGACGGGAGCAGAGGGTGCTGATTGGTTGGCAAGTCAACTCTGACTGGCAGAGGAGTTGCCATGGAGAAAGCAATCGGGAACCATAGGTGCCCCAAGCTCCCTTGTAATTCAAAAAAGGTGCAAGA
This sequence comes from Scyliorhinus canicula, assembly GCF_902713615.1. Lineage (NCBI taxonomy): Eukaryota > Metazoa > Chordata > Chondrichthyes > Carcharhiniformes > Scyliorhinidae > Scyliorhinus > Scyliorhinus canicula. The sequence continues at coordinate 58,953,102 of NC_052160.1, read as the reverse complement.
TTTGATCAATTTCCTGTAAAATAAGCAAAATATTTTGGATGCTGGAAATCTGAAATAAAAACAAGGTATGCTGGAAATTCCCAGGCAGCATCTGGGGAGAGGAACAAAGTCAACGTTTGCGGTTGAGTGATCTGTCATCATCAATAGTTCTGGTCAAAGGTCACTTGATCTGAAATTTTAACACTGTTTTTCGCCACAGCATATTTTTGTTTTTATTATTGAACATATTCCTTTTCTTTGCAGAGAATATTATTTTGCATACGAATCTACGAATGTATGTTACTTCTAGCAAGTGTTAGTGAGCCACATTAGGAGCTCGGCTGACTATCCAAAATTGGCTATTAGTGTAACTATTAACACACTCCGATTGTTCAGCAAGTGCTGCTCAATCATGGAATCACATTCAGCAGATATTTGTTTTGTGTTTTGCAAGCGCAGGCTGGTTGTACTCTGCTTATTATAAACAATCGAAGGAACACGCTGTGAGATTCGATCAGCCAATCACCGAGATATAAGTCTATGTATCTTGCATTGTACCAGCATTGAAATTCCTACATGGCATTTCTCAATCATGTGATCCTGTAACTGATCAGCACCTTCTGAAGAACCCAGAGTGTGTTAATAGCTACATTAGCAACCAATCTAAGATAATAAGTCCAGCTCACAATGTGACTCATTTACACTTGCTAGAAGTGACATACATTCTGATTCAGAGATACATTCTCTACAAACAAAAGGATTATGTTCACGCCATGTGCCTTGTTTGAATTACCAGGGAACTTGAGGAATTTAAAGATCCCCATTGTTTTCCTCGTGGCAAGGCTCGAGCCAATTAAAATCAACTTGCCAACCAATCAGAACCCTCTTCTCCTGTCGTATCAATTACTGTGATTGTTTGAAATTTGTCATTCTTGTGTTTGTTCTGCAAGACGAAAAGCTTGAACAACATGTCTCTCTTTTTAACAATATTCAAGATTGGTGCTGGTTAAACCAAGCGACTGGTTTAGAGGGCAGTTGAGGATAAATTATTTTCACCCAGAGCTAGGTTGGAGTCTGGAATGCTCTCACTGTAAGGGTGGTAGATGCAGAAACCCCTGTCACACTTAAGTGCTGTAACCTAAAAAGCTGTGGACTAAGTGCTGGAAAATGGGATTACACTGGGGTAGCTCTTTTCCAAATAGCACAGAAATTATGGGCCAAATGGTCTTCTGCGCCACAGATTTCTATGACCGAATGCACGATACGTCTGCAAGAAACTGCTCGATCCATTGATTTCTTTGTCAATTACAAATGTAATTGGTAGATATGCCCAAGGATGTTTTTATTTTAAACTGAATAAGTATGAAGATATTTCTGATGGGTATAGAGATAATTTGCAATTTAAATTAAATAATACCAGAACATTGATGTTTCTGATTTTTCAATAGTTTTTTTCAGGAAATTGTGTAAAATCTCAATTTTGACATCAATAAAACAAGGAGTATTTTGTAATTATATATAAAACCAAGGTGAAGCAGACATGAATTCATTGGGCCAAATTTCACTCTTGAAATGCAATAAAATGGTTTTGGTACAGATGTGTTACTTGATTCTGATTTATAATGCAATTTCTCTTTCACTGCTCAGCATAGTTACTTGTAGGAAAATGAATGTCAGGTTAGTCCATATTAAACTAAAGTATTTGTAAAAAGAATCAGAATAGTATATTTAAATATTGTGGCAAAGGCTTGTGTTGGTATACAATTCCTGGTCCCAAACGTCACTTCCTGCCTTTACAATTTTTGGCCATTGTTTTGATGCAAATTTAAAATTGAAAATGCACATGTAATCACTTAAATTAGGAAATTCTCAGCGTAAATGGCCAGGTGATGAAGTAGTTGATAGCTAAAGCCTTTAGGTGGTGCTACAATCCCACCATAGCATCCTTTAACGCACATGAGCAATGCCAGAGGAGGTCTGCCCATCCTGAGAATAAATGGTGTGCTCTTCTGAATAAATACATTCACCTTTTACCAAATGTCAGATTTCCACTCAACAAGCCAACATTTATAACATCATTTTAGCCTAAAACTTGAATGCAAATTTTTTGACTTGGTGATCAGTGGGCTGCCCGAGTACTTTTAAAATGTGACACACTGCATGGGAATTAAATTAGCGCTCGGTCAAACCAATTTAACAGCCTGATAACAGGAAATTCATATTGCTAGTTTTAATGTGCTCATAGTTCAGCCCAGGATTGGACACAAGTTATGATTTTTGAATCAATACACACTTGAAACCACTTCATGTTAATGCAAAAATGCCAGTATTATTGTGTATTATTATTATTAACATTGTCAAAGGCTTTCAGCCTTCTTCCCCGGACTCCATTAATACATTTTCCAAGAGCTATGCACCAAAAGGGGCTGGTTTAGCTCACCAGGCTAAATCGCTGGCTTTTAAAGCAGACCAAGCAGGTCAGCAGCATGGTTCGATTCAGCACCAATCGACTGCGAGTGAATAGAGGGTCCGCCCAGACCCTGAGAGAGGTATAAAACAAAGACCCCGACCCCAGCTCTCTCTCTCTGCCAGCCTCTCCTTGACCAGCCAGCCCTCCTAGCAGAACACCGTTGTAGCAGAAGAACCTTGAGGAGGAGAGGTCTGGACAGCAGTCGCCAACAAGTAAGTGTCACAATGCACGCTACGGGAGTAGACACTCCTGACCCCCTTTAGTCCATAACTACTGGAAGCCTGCGGACCCAGGACAAAGCTAGAGGCCGTTGTTCCCTGATCCGGCAGTCCCCTTATCCAGATAAGTATTTGGCCTATTTAGTGGTAGGATTAGCCTAGTCTTATTGTTTTATATGCATGATTAGTAGATTACTGCAATATAATAAACGTGTCTTGTTTGAACTTACTAATTGGTGTATGGATTTATTGCTTTGAACTTGACCTTGAAACTTGTGGCGGTATCTTAACGATACCTGGCGACTCCAAAGCTAAGGAACGAAACAGAGCCAAATTGAGTGTTAAGCACACTCACCCAGAACGAGCAACACCTGTACCAAAGAAAAGTCAAGTAGCATGTCTTAATGACTATCGTCCAGTGGCTCTGACATCCATCATCATGAAGTGCTTTGAAAAGTTAGTCATAGCATGAATCAACTCCAGCCTTCCGGCTGGCGTTGATCCACTACAGTTCGCCTACTGCTGCAACAGGTCCGCAGCAGACACCATCACCATGGCCCTGCCCTCTATCCTGGAACACCTAGATAACAAAGACACCTATGTCTGACTCCTATTTATTGACTACAGCTCAGCCTTCAACACTATATTCCGACGAAACACATCTCCAAATTCTGTGGCCTGGGCCTCGGGTACTCCCTCTGTGACTGGATCCTGATCATCCTAACCCACAGACCACAATCAGTAAGGATAGGCAACAACACCTCCTTCCACGATCATCCTCAACACCGGTGACCCACAAGACTGTGTCCTCAGCCCCCTACTATACCCCTTATATACCAAGACTGTGTGGCTAAATTCCCCTCCAACTCGATTCTCAAATTTGCTGATGACACCACAGTAGTGGGTCGGATTTCAAACAATGATGATCAGAATACTGGAATGAGATAGAGAATCTGGTGAACTGGTGCACCGATAATAATCTCTCCCTCAATGTCAACAAAATGAAGGAGATTGTCATCGACTTCAGAAAGCATAGAGGAGAACATGCCCCTGTCTACATCAATGGGAACAAAGTAGAAAGGGTCAAGAGCTTCAAGTTTTTAGGTGTCCAGATTCCCAACAACCTGTCCTGGTCTCCCCATGCCAACAATATAGTTAAGAAAGCCCACCAACGACTCTACTTTCTCAGAAGACTAAGGAAATTTGGCATGTCAGCTACGACTCTCACCAACTTTTACAGATGCACCATAGAAAGCATTATTTCTGGTTGTATCACAGCTTGGTATGGAGCCTGCTCTGCCCAAGACTGCAGGAAACTACAATAGGTCGTGAATGTAGCCCAATCCATCACGCAAAACAGCCTCCCACCTATTGACTCTATCTATAATTCCTGCTGCCTCAGAAAGGCAGCCAGCATAATTAAGGACCCCACGCACCCCGGACATACTCTCTTCCACCTTCTTCCGTCAGGAAAAAGATACCAAAGTTTGAGGTCACGTACCAATCGACTCAAGAACAGCTTCTTCCCTGCTGCCATCAAACTTTTGAATGGACCTACCTCGTATTAAGTTGATCTTTTCTCTACATCCCAGTTATGACTGTAACATTATATTCTGTAGTGTCTCCTTCCTTCCCTATGTACGGTATGTGTTGTCTGTACAGCATGCAAGAGACAACACTTTTCACTGTATACTAATACATTTGACAATAATAAATCAAATCAAATAAATTTATTTAAAAAAATCTCAGTCCTAAACGAATGGGCCCTGACCTTGAGATTGTGCCCTGTGTTTTAGATTCCCCGACCAATGGAAACAATCTCTTCGGATCCACCCTAACAAACCTCTTCAGAATCTGATAGGTTTCAATGAGATCACCTCTCATTCTTCTAAGAACATAGACCCAATTTAATCAGCCTCTCATCACAGGACAACCTCCTAATCCCAGGGACTAATTTACTGAATCCCAATGTAAGTATATCCTTTCTTAAATGCGGAGGCCAAAACCGGACACACATGCGGTCTCACCAAAATCCGTGTACAGCTGTAACAAGAGGGATTGATGAAGTAAAAACCTACACATTAAGGCAGTAGAGGGCGCTCTCCTCAGATTGAGGAGAGTCATCAAAATAATTCTAATTATTCAAATTTACCAAAAGTAAGTTTACCAAACAACTTCTCTGGTCATACGTATGGCCATAATGTATTTGTAAATGGGATAGGTGTTTAAATACTGTCATTGTTTTTGACAAACTGTTTGTAATGGATGATGTCTGAATTTGCGAAGCATGATCATATTCTATGGGCCCCACCCAAGTATTCATATCATAGAATCATAGAATTTACAGTGCAGAAGGAGGCCATTCGGCCCATCAAGTCTGCACCATCTCTTGGAAAGAGCACCCCACTTACGCCCACATCTCCACCCTATCCCTGTAAACTAGCAACCCCACCTAACAAAAGGGCAATTTATCATGGCCAATCCACCTAAACTGCACATCTCTGGACTGTGGGAGGAAACCGGAGCACCCGGAGGAAACCCACGCAGACACGGGGAGAACGTGCAGACTCCACACAGACAGTGACCCAAGCCGGGAATCGAACCTGGGACCCTGGAGTTGTGAAGCAACTGTGCTAACCACTCATTTTCAAAGATAATTTTATGTTAAGTGATTCATTGTTGTTGTGGTGTCCAGTTTGTGGTTGGAAACTTCTGTTTCAAGGTGTGGACAGTCTGTCACCAGCCAAAACCAGACTTTACTGCTTTAAATCAGCAGTAAAATCTTCATCCTCAGATTATGTCTGCAACTGGTATTTAGCCAGTGGCCTTTTGAAAACTTGCCCCTAAGTAACATCACGCAATATACCACAATGATTCAGCTAGATAACACTGTACCTCCCATGGTGATGTTTATGTGTAGTCTGGGATCTCCGACCCTGTTCTTCTGTTTTGCTGCCACTCGGGCCTATCTCTTTAAGGCCGTTACTCAATAATTGCCTGTAGGAAAATGTCTAAATAGGCTCCTAGCTCAATTAGAAACTAATTATTGTAGGAGATTTTTCTGGATTGCCAGCTGTGTGGCTCCTCTCCATATTATCTTAACAGTCTTGTCTCCTTATCTCATGTTCAGATAAACTAGCAGAAAACTATCGGGTTTGTCACTTTTTGTATGCTTTTTAAGTCATTGCTCAGGGCAAGTTGTTGATGTATTACATAAAGTTCGAGTCTGGATATAGTTCTCTCAAGGCCTTTACAATTAGAGTAATAAATGGTGCGATGCAAACTCCTGATTTAAAATCTAAAAACAATTGAAATAGTGTTGAATTTGTTGTTTTTGTTTCATTTTTTCATTGCTTGTATGAAATGGTTTGGAATTATAGACCCTACCTCACCAGCAAATCACAAACAACCGCATTTGTTCCGTAAAACAACAACTTGCATTTACACAGCATCATCTTCAGTCGCAAGAAGGTCCCAAGATGCTAAACAAATTGAAATCTGCCTGCTCTGGCTCCATTTCGTGTAGAATCATCATAGAATCCCTACAGTGCAGAAGGAGGCAGTTTGGCCCATCAACTTTACACTGACCCTCTGAAAGAGCACCTCACCTCGGCTCACTCCCGCATCCTATCCCTGTAGCCCTACTTAATCTTCACATCCCTGGACACTAAGGGGCAATTTATCATGGACAATCCATGTAACCTGCACATCTTTGGTCTGTGGGAGGAAACCGGAGCACCCGGAGGAAACCCATGCAGACACACAGGGAGAAAGTGTAATCTCCACGCAGACAGTTACCCAAGGCCGGAATTGAACCTGGGTCCCTGGTGTTGTGAGGCAGCGGTGCTAACCACTGAGCCACCCTAGTATTCCTTGTGTATCCTAGAGAAGTAAGGCTCAAGTGTAATTTTGTGATGTGGGCAGGGTGGTGGTGTGGGAAACCACAAAGTGTGATTTAAAAATTCATTCAAGGGATGCGGGCTTCGCAGGCAAGGCCAACATTTAGTGTCCTTCTCTAATTGCCCTTGAGAAGGTGGTGGTGAGCCACTTCCTGAACCGCTGTAGTCCATGTGGTGTAGGTACACCCACAGTGCTGTTCGGGAGGAAATTCCTTCATAATCCCTTTTTGTAAATCAGAAGGGATCATGGGATGAGACGGAGGTGGAATGTAAGAAGGAGGATTGGTTAATGTCTGTTGCATCCAGTTATGTGCAACCTGTCCTGTAAAATAGAAAGAGGTGTGTCAGTCAATGTGGTGCCATATGCTTAGGTAATGTGGCTCAAAGGTGAGTACATGATGATTTGTGGCATGTGCTTGGAGGTGTTTGTGTAATAAGCACTGAGTGAGGCTATTGATGCAGTTGGTGGGATTTGGCATTTGACCTTGACCGCTTGTGTGAGGTCATTGAACTTTTTGCTGTGCCATATCCAGGTCCTTGGGAGTTGGCTCCGGGCATTTACCAACCCATCTGCCTAGACCCATTGCTTTCACAGATGCTATCTGGAGGGTTCTCCTGGTCCCGTCGAGGTGGATCACCAAAGGCTCTGATACAGTGTCAAGGAGACAAAAGGGAAAATGCTGGAAAATCTCAGCAAGTCTGGCAGCATCTGTAGGGAGAGAAAAGAGCTAACGTTTCGAGTCCGATGACTCTTTGTCAAAGCTGTCAAAGTGTCAAGGAGAGACTTGGAGCTCTCTTGTTGCACCATAATTCAGTCCTCATCCTGCTCAGACTCTCATTCACAAACAGTTCCAACCTCTGCTCCAGCCAGAATGAACGTCCCCTTTTAGAGGTGTAGGGCTGGAGTTAAGTAGTGCAGGCTAGCCGCAAACAAACATGGGACAACTGCTGAGACGTGCAGTCACTCGGCAGCGTGTATAGTGCTGGCTGCACGCAGTAATCATGTAAATTAGCAGGCGGCACGATGTTGGCAGGCTGCCTGCAAGGAAAGCCAAGGACGTGGGTTAATTGAACATTGCCATCCGGGCCCGTTTGTGGGGACTGTTCAATTTTTGTCCCGGTTGTTCTTCCACTCAGTTAAAAATAGTTTTTGAAATATTGTAACTTACCAGGCTTCATGCTGGATCCTTTGCAAACATCTGTACTCAATTCACTTACAAATAAACTACAGATTTACAGAGTGATTCATGGTCAGTGGTACTTGAGCCTCTTCCTTGCAGCCAACATTTATGGAATTGGCAGTGAACATGTGTTCTGGAATAAAGGACAAATCTAAAATGTGAAATATTTTAAGATTCGCTTGTCACCTGAGTTTTCTTTGATCACTGGTTCTTAATATGTGTGAAGCCGAAACAACTCAAAATATATAAAGGTGAGCTGGTTTATATTAACGGCACATTTTTGATCTATTAGAAATTTGTAAATTCACTGTTATATAGTTGGTGAAAAATTGTGCTCCATTTCATAGAACTGGAAAATCTTTTGAAGACCAGGAAAGAACCATTAGGTTCAATATGCCTGTCATGTTGCTAAAAGTCAATTTACTCGCCTCTCACTCCATCGTTTAATGCCTTCTCTCTAGAAACTCACTTTTATTCCCTTCTCAAAGCCATGATTCCACAGCCCGCCGATGTTTCCTTGGCTTGCATTATAGTTGTCTTCATTCCCATGCCCGGGATGTTACTGTTTCTTATACTTCGGATCAAACTTAGGGTCTCTCAATTATTGGCCTCTTCCCATTCTTTAGTCAGGGATTCCTTCCATTCTGATCATGGAGGTATTGATATATTACAAGGGATTCTACCATCAGTGTCCTTTCAGATCAGTTACAAACATGCTATTTAGACATGTGTTACAACTGAATCATTTAAAGAACACACATCAAAAGGTGTAAAAGCTAATGTTCACCAAATAACGTTACCATGTTCAGGAACATATTTTCTATGGCGAAGTTGACAATGAAACTGCTGCTGAAGTTTTTCACACTAGTTTTTCTGGGCAGCACGGTAGCATGGTGGTTAGCATAAATGCTTCACAGCTCCAGGGTCCCAGGTTCGATTCCCGGCTGGGTCACTGACTGTGCGGAGTCTGCACGTCCTCCCCGTGTGTGCGTGGGTTTCCTCCGGGTGCTCCGGTTTCCTCCCACAGTCCGAAGATGTGTGGATTAGGTGGATTGGCCATGCTAAATTGCCCGTAGTGCCCTAAAAGTAAGGTTGGGGGGTGTTGGGTTACGGGTATAAGGTGGATACGTGGGTTTGAGTAGGGTGATCATTGCTCGGCACAACATCGAGGGCCGAAGGGCCTGTTCTGTTCTATGTTCTACTACATAGAACTATGGCTCCCATAGATACTTTACAAAACAATAATCATCCAGTTTTAGTATTATGGTTAGTATTACATATATGCATGCATTTTGCTACTCTCATCCAGTTTACGATCGGGGAAATTAGATATGTCTATTTTTAATGCATTAATGCTTTATATGAGCAGTTACAATTTGGATAGTTCAAGAGGGTCAGTGTTGAGGGAAAAATTATACAGCCATTTGATTGTAGTGTACATCACCCTCACACTCACGAGAGGCCAGACAAAGACTCTGATGTGCAGAGGGACCTGGGTGTCCTTGCTCACGAGAGACCAGACAAAGACTCTGATGTGCAAAGGGACCTGGTATGCTTCTGCAAGAATGGCAAAAAAAGTTGGTTTGCAGATGCAGCAAGTAATTAAGAAGGCAAATGAGTTTTGGCCTTCATTATTGTAGGAATGGATTTTAAAAGCAGGGAGGTTATGTTGCAGCACCCAGTATTTGGGTGCTGATGAGGCCACACCTGGAGTACTGTGTACAAGTTTGGTCTCCTTACTTGAGAAAAGATGTGCTGGCACTGGAGGTGGTGCAGAGGAGATTGACTAGGTTGATTCCGCAGTTGAGCAGTTGGCTTATGAGGAGAGACTGAGTAGACTGAGAGTATACTCATTGGAATTTAGAAGAATTGTGGTGATCAGATAAGTTAACCAGATGCAACACAACTGAGCGACCACTAGAGGGAGCACGGGAGAGCCATATAAATAGATCAGGACAGGAAGTGAGGACACACTACACAGCAGGCAGAGCTAATAGTTATTGTGAGTTCGTTCATTCTTCAGAGCTCTACGTACGGCTACCTTCAGTGCTATCCTAGCTGCTGTGTGTCCAGCTATTAGCTCTGCCTGCTGTGTAGTGTGTCCTCACTTCCTGTCCTGATCTATTTATATGGCTCTCCCGTGCTCCCTCTAGTGGTCGCTCAGTTGTGTTGCATCTGGTTAACTTGTGATCACCACAGAATGAAGGGGGAATCTTATAGAAACATATAAAATTATGAAGGAAATAGATAGGATAGAGCAGGGAGGTTGTTTCCACTGGCGGGTGAAACTAGAACTAGGGGGCAGAGCCTCAAAATAAGGTGGAGCAGATTTAGGACTGAGTTGAGGAGGAACGTTTTCACCCAAAGGGTCGTGAATCTGTGGAATTCCCTGCCCAGTGAAGCAGTTGAGGCTACCTTGTTGGATGTGTTTAAGGCAAAGATAGATAGATTATTGATCAGTAAAGTAATAAAAGGTTATGGTGAGTGGGTGGGTAAGTGGAGCTAAGTCCACAAAAAGATCAGCCATGATCTTATTGAATGGCGGAGCAGGCTCGAGGGGCCAGATGGCCTACACCTCTTCCTGGTTCTTATGGAGTTAAAAACTAGTGTTTATTTACAAGCTATAACGAGGGCTCTGGGCATTCCTATTAGGACACCAAAAGATTCAAGAATAGCACAGAGTTATACTTTGAGATTCAATTACAAGAAATTGGCACAAACCAATCATTTATTAATAGTTATCTATATCCAATCATGACTATTGATTAAATTTACATCATGCATAGTATAAAAGAATACTTAGCCAATCACATTAAAGGCCTGTATGCTTAATTAAACTATCCAATTATTACAAAGGGACGTATATTGTCTTGCAATTAGTGATATTGATGGTCCGATATCTGGGTGTAGCCATTAAATCATCTCCCTTTTGCTATCAGCAGACCTACTGGGGCCATCACAATGGTACATTGTTACACATTGTAGAATAGACCTTGAATTGTAACAGCAGAAAAGCTGCCTGAAAAGTAGCTTCTCAGAGACACACTGTGCCCTTGTAATATCTGTAGTAGCAATTCCATAGTCTGAAATTGAAGAATTCAACTTCTCCATTAAAATGGTGGAACTGGAGGTTTTTCAAATGGTTGCAGTATACTCTCTCCTATCAAAGGATGTCCAAATTGTCCACTTCAGTCAGCATAAAATAGAATACATTCTCCTTTAACAAGCCATAATCATATGAATTATTCTAAGTTTATACTTACTGCAATTTATTTAATTGGATCAATTCAACTGGCATTAAAGTGACAGTTTCAGATATGGAATGTGACAGGAGCTGGCTGGGGCAGTAGATTGAAAATTAGCCTTCAATCACAGGGGAGCTAAGTTCAAATCCATCACTGGACTGAAAGCCACGTGCTTTTGGGGCTTTGTCAAATGAGGTTGGACAATTGAACATGATCTTACAGCAGGAAATTTCCCTAATTTTAGCATTGGCCTCGAGATAATTGGTGTGAATGGTAAGATGGAAAAATTGCTGCACAGGTGCAGGAGGCTGTGCTTTTTGCTTGATGTTGAATCACTTTGGAGGAGCTTTGCCATTTATCTGCCTCTATCTACCTCACCTGAGAATGCTTACTGACTCTGGAATTAAAAGTAATTTATTCACCACCACTGATGTTCCTCAAGTTAAAGAGCACGAAAAAGAAAAATGACTAGTTTCCTCACCCATGATTTAAAAAAAGTCTTAATTCGGATCAGAAATAGTTTAATGATAGAGAGAAGAGAGATAAACAAGAAACCTTGGAAAAAATGAAAACTTTCCATCACTCCTATTCCCTTTTCCCTCCCACTTTTCTACCTCTTTTCTCTTTACTCCTCCTAGTTCTTTCATTCCTGTCATCATGGCTGCTTTCATTTCTCTGCCCTCGCAAAACCCTATCCTAAACTCCAGCGCTCCCTGTCCTCCATACTCTCCGGCCACAATCCCAGGTCTGTCTCCCTCACAGATAAACCTATAACTCACCTCTGTCCTTCTCTTGATATCCTCTGAGGTGCCCATCAAGGGACTGACCGCTGCCTCGTTACAAACAGCAATTGGCCCATCCCCTGCATTCCTCCCAGCATACCTGCTAGGGTCTAATCTTTCCATTCACCCTTCTCAATACTGACTCTTTGGATTCTGCCACCTCTATTCAGAATATGTCCATTCCCTTGTGAATAAGGTCTGTGCCATTCCTGACAAGCTCAGGAATGATTGCATCCAGATGATAGCATTAACATCATGACCTTGATAGAAATGCAGCTGCTGGGAAATATACCTTCTACCTAAAGGAAACCTCCCAACCTGGCTACACCTTACACTAATTGCCCCCCTCAGATTCCTATGGTGATAGCAATGTGGCCTTTATCACAATATAGTCTGTCCCTTTACTTCTTTGACACCTTCTCCTCCTTTGAACAAGTCATTGTGGTAGGCTACATTCGGGTTATCATGGTACCTAGGTGGTAGAACCTGCCTGCTGGTTCCGCCCAACAGGCGGAGCATAAGATTCTGTGTTTCACCCACAGCAGTCATTCTGTACTGGAGCTGCTGGGGTAACTACTTGTTCATTTAAGCCTTCAATTGGACTACAATCTTGCTTCCGTAGTGATAGATCGTGCATCAGTCATCTTGTTACAAATCTTTAGCTATCCTTTAAAATCCTTGTTCTCTACCACCCACACAAGTAGATTGCTAAATTGCTGGCTGAGATATCTTCACTGCTTTCCTCCCTCAGTCTCTGCATGGAATGACTTCTCACCCTCAGTGATTTCAACTTGCATCTCAACTCCTCATACTCTCTCGCCTCTCAGTTCATTGTCTTCCTATCCCCCTTCACCACTCTCTCCCATATGGACTCCCCGGCCCATATTCATGGCCATCCTCTCAATCTTGGCATCTCATGTGATTCCGGCCACCTCTAATCACTTTCTTGGATCACTCACCATTCACATCATAAATTCCCCACCTAAACCCACTTTCTCTGTCTCCTCCCCAGAAAATAGCTCTTCCCCCAAGTCACTTACCTCACCACTTTCAAATATTCCTAACTACTTAGCCTTAAGCCCTCCATTCACCACAACATATCTGAAGCTGCCCTATCTGCTCGATCGCATACTCCCCACCAACTTTGTTCCTTTTAAAACCAATATTCTTTCTCATCCAGGCCACTCTGCTGGTACGGCCATCATCTCCCTTAAATCCAAGAGACACAGATGTGCTCTTTTACAAGAGATGACTGATTTAGCCATTCATTATTTTCAAACTTTTATTCCCGGGAACCACTTTTACCAACCGGGCGACCTTCGTGACCCATGCTGGCGGACCTTTGCATACATTTTCTCTTACCTTTAATGCAACAGTGAGCCTTCTTGGTCCTCATGATCTCATTCCAATCAGGTTCACAAGAGGAGAGAGCAATGTGCATCTCAGGTGCAGAGTTCAGCCAGTTCCTTTGTACCATCTTCACCTTTGTGAGGACGGAAAGTACAACCTCGCACATGTAGGCCATTGTGAAGGGCAATAGCAACAAAATGCTTGTTTTACTCAGCACTGGATACTCCTCGGAGACGCTACTCCAGAATGCTGACAGCCTCATTGACTGGTGGTGTGTTTTTAATGTGCTGTCACAGGTGAGGCGCAGAAGTACAGTCTCTTCATTTGGAGTCAGCTGTAATTAGCATCTCAAATTCAAAAGAATTTTTCATCCATCCTTTCAACGTCTGAAACATCTCTGGAAAGTGTCGACAAAAACTGTTGATCAGCGCATCCAGATTCAACTGAATAAGTTTTGCCAGTCTATTGTTCCCTTCCTCACACTATTTTATTTGACATATTAGAGCAGTGTGGGGAACATGTAGTAGTTTTGGCTTTGCACTGTTATTTGCTAAACTTACAAGGACTTTTGAAAAGCATCTATTTCTTCACAGTACCAAAAGCAATCATCATCATTCCCTTGTGATTTGAGGTTCAGTTCGTTTAGCATTGAAAAGATGTCTACAAGGTAAGACATAGTTAGCATCCAAGTTTCATCACCAAATGAATCAGACAGAGGGGATGATTTCTCACGGAGGAAAGCATGGATTTGGTATCTCAGTTTGTAAACCTAACCCCTTGACCCCTTGACCCCCTTGACAGCCAACGTACTTCTGTATGGAAAAAAAAAATGCATGTGCTCTGCCCCATATCGGAACACAGAGCCTCAGAAAGCGTGGTATTGAGTGCCCTGTGTTTAATAAAATGCACAACTTTCACAATTCGTTTCAGCACCACTTCAAGCTCGGATGGAATTCCTTTTGATGCCAGTGCCTCATGGTGAATAAACCAATAATTCCAAACAATGTCCTGGCCAGCTTAATCCTTACGATAACTCCACTGTTTTTCCCCAGTCATGTTGGCTGCCCCATCGCTTGTGATTCCTCTGCAATGAACCCAGTCGAGCCCATACTTTACAACCACGTAACGATTCAATGCTTCATCAATCTCTGCACTAGTGGTGTGCGTTGGTACTGTAAGGCAGCACAACAAACCCTCAACAAATTCATTGTGCCAAACATACCTAACGTAAACTTGCAATGTTTTCACAATCTGAAACGTTTGTACTTTCATCCAGTTGTATTGAGAACTCCTGTGCTGACTTTAAATGAGAAATAAGCTGGGCTTCTAAATTCTCAGCATTATCACAAATTCGGTGAGTCAATGCGTTATCACTAAGTGGGATGCATTTCAACTTTTCAGCTGACCTCTCATCTAGGACCATATGAACTATATCTATTGCTGCAGGGGGAATTCATCTCTGCTACAGCATGGGGCATTTTCTCTTTAGCTACCCAGTAAGCTACCATATAAGAGGATAATTTTGCTAATTGTCATTCAATGTAACATTACTGCTGAGGACTTCAGCTGACGATTTAAATTTTCTTTGCATCTTTTGAAAAACAATTAAGAGGTTTGTCCTTGAACCCGTCATGCTTCATCTTCAAATGCCTTTGAAGTTTTGAGGGTTGTAAACTTTCATTTGCCAGTACTTCCCTGCATATAATAATGGGCTTTGCATCCTAATTTGCATTGGCATAATTAATAAAGCCATACCTCAGTATATCATCTTTATACTACTTTGTTCCTGATTTCAGCTTCTTAATAGGTTGCTCACCAGAGGCCCTGGAGCTCACACCAGCACTGCTTTGTCCTGCTATGGATTCTCCTGCGCAGCTCTCTCCAGCAGATTCAATTGTGAGTTCTTGGCCTGTTTGTGGCTCTGCGCTCTCTTCCTTGGTACAAAATGATCCATTTTAAATTCTTCAATCCTATTACTTGCTTGCTGCTAACATAATGGAGGAATCTCTCTTCAGTGATTTCGCGCCCAGAGCACATGATGTCTGTATATGGGACATGTGACCATCTCTGCCGCCACTTCTGAAGGGAAAACCCAATCAATTAAAAACAAATCTGCTCCTGGGTCAGTGTGCTGACGTAAGGAGAAGGTGGTCTGTCCCATTGGGCTCCACGGAGGCCTGCAGACTGCTGAGGGGACAAGACTGGCATTCTGAAAGCCCATCGTGGCCGGCATTTAAAAAAACCCATTGTGGCCTTTGGGCATCACTTTCCGTGATCGGGAACGCCGTGACCCATGGCCTTGAGACACTGCTGACACCTGCCCATGAACCACCGCGACCCTGAGTTTGGAAACTGTAGCTGTAGGGTGTCTTGTGGTGCAGTGGGGAGCGACTACTACTGGACCAGAAGGTTCAGGTTAGAGTCCAGCGCCAGGACCGGTTGGCCACGGAATGAGTGTTCAAGGTGGTTCAACGGGCTGATAATAAGCTCAGAAATCCTTCCATCACTTCCCCGCTGTTCTCCAAAGGGTAAAAAAGCAGTCTATGGGTGTAACGACAATATTGTTATATCTGGCTGGACCACATAAAGAAGGTCCCCCTCCTATCTGTTAGAACTGCTCACTATTCCAGGATTGGAAAAGTGAATGCAAGATAGCCCCGGCTTCTCTTCTGTAATACCCACCCACACCCACCATCAGATCGGCTTTCCTGACAGTAAACCCTCGGAAGGCGTCGGGTCCGGACGGGATCCCTCCTCGTGCACTCGGAGCATGCGTCGACCAGCTGGCAGATGTGTTCACGGACATCTTTAACCTGTCCCTACTCTGTTCCGAGGTCCCCACCTGCTTCAAGAAGACCACCATCATACCGGCGCCAAAGAAGAACCAGGCAACGTGCCTCGATGACGACCATCTGGTGGCCCTGACTTCAGTCGCAATGAAGTGCTTCAAAAAGTTGATCATGAATCGCATCACCTCCATACTCCCAGAACGCCTTGGTCCACTGCAATTCGCATACCGTTACAACCGGTCCACAGCAGAAGCCATTTCCCTGGCCCTACACTCATCCCTAGAGCATCTCGACAACAAGGACTCCTACATCAGACTCCTATTTATTGACTACAGCTCGGCCTTCAACACCATAATCCCAGCCAAGCTCATATGAAAGCTCCAAAACCTAGGACTTGGCTCTCCACTCTGCAACTGGATCCTCGATTTTCTAACCCACAGACCACAATCAGTAAGAATAAACAACAACACCTCCTCCACATTAGTCCTCAATACCGGGGCCCTGCAAGGCTGCGTAATTAGCCCCCTACTATACTCCCTGTGCACACACAACTGTGTGGCAACATTTGGTTCCAAATCCATCTACAAGTTTGCTGACGATACGACCACAGTGGGCCGCATCTCGAATAACGACGAGTCAGAATACAGGAGGGAGATAGAGAACCTAGTGGAGTGGTGCAGCAACAACAATCTCTCCATCAATGCCAGCAAAACTAAAGAGCTGGTCATTGACTTCAGGAAGCAAAGTACTGTTCATACACCTTTCAGCATCAACGGGGCCAAGGTGGAGATGGTTAGCAGTTTCAAATTCCTAGGGGTGCACATCTCCAAAAATCTGTCCTGGTCCACCCATGTTGATGCTACCACCAAGAAAGCACAACAGCGCCTATTCATCCTCAGGAAACTAAGGCAATTTGGTAAGTCCACATTAACTCTTGCCAACTTTTACAGATGCACCATAGAAAGCATCCTATCGGGCTGCATCACAGCCTGGTATGGCAACTGCTCGGCCAAAGACCGCAAGAAACTTCAGAGAGTCATGAACACAGCTCAGTCCATCACACGAACATGCCTCCCATCCATTGACTCCATCTACACCTCCCGCTGCCTGGGTAAAACGGGCAGCATAATCAAAGACCCCTCCCACCGGCTTACTCACTCTTCCAACTTCTTCCATTGGGCAGGAGGTACAGAAGTCTGAGAGCACGCACAAACAGACTCAAAAACAGCTTCTTCCCCACTGTCACCAGACTCCTAAAGGACCCTCTTTATGGACTGACCTCATTAACACTACACGCTGTATGCTTCATCCGATGCCGGTGTTTATGTAGTCACATTGCGTACCTTGTGTTGCCCTATTATGTATTTTCTTTTATTTCATTTTTCTTTTCATGTACTTAATGGTCTGTTGAGCTGCTCGCAGAAAAATACTTTTCACTGTATCTTGGTACACGTGACAATAAACAAAATCCAAATCCTAATATACCATCTTCTTAAACCCCTCTTCCATTTTTAAGAGGTGACAGCAGAAGAGGCAAGTGTGAGGGGCTAAACTAAAAATGAAATATACTGGAAATACTCAGTGAGCACCTGTGGGGAGAGAAACGTATCAGTTTGATGACTATCTATCAGAACTGGAAAATTGAATTGTTTTTAAGTATAAAGCAAAGAATATGGGAGGGGAGAGAAAAGCAAAAGGGTCGGTCTGTAATAAAGTGGAAAGCGGGAGATATTAAATAACAAAAGGGATCATGGTGCAAATCAAAACATGATGGTAATGAGATATGTAAAGAAACAAGAGGTGGGCGTAGAGGAGATGCAAGATGTAGAGGTGGCATGGTAGCACATTGGTTAGCACTGTTGCTTCATAGCTCCAGGGTCCCAGGTTCGATTCCCGGCGTGGGTCGCTGTCTGTGCGGAGTCTGCACGTTCTCCCCGTGTCTGCATGGGTTTCCTCCAGGTGCTCCGGTTTCCTCCCACAGTCCAAAGATGTGCAGGTTAGGTGGATTGGCCATGATAAATTGCCCTTAGTGTCCAAAGAACGGTTAGGCGGGGTTACTGGGTTACGGGGATAGGATGGCGGCGTGGGCTTCAGTAGGGTGTGCTTTCCAAGGGCCGGTGCAGACTCGATGGGCCGAATGTCCTCCTTCTGCAAATTCTGTAAATTCTGCGATTCTAGGAAATGGTAAAAGCAGAAACAATACCCACAATCATTGTGCATAAACATGTGAGCGGTGGTTATAGAACATAGAACATAGAACATAGAACAATACAGCGCAGTACAGGCCCTTCGGCCTTCGATGTTGCACCGACATGGAAAAAAACTAAAGGCCATCTAACCTACACTATGCCCTTATCATCCATCTGCTTATCCAATAAACTTTTAAATGCCCTCAATGTTGGCGAGTTCACTACTGTTGCAGGTAGGGCATCCCACGGCCTCACCACTCTTTGCGTAAAAAACCCACCTCTGACCTCTGTCCTATATCTATTACCCCTCAATTTAAGGCTATGTCCCCTCGTGCTAGCCACCTCCATCCGTGGGAGAAGGCTCTCGCTGTCCACCCTATCTAACCCACTGATCATTTTGTGTGCCTCTATTAAGTCACCTCTTAACCTTCTTCTCTCTAACGAAAACAACCTCAAGTCCATCAGCCTTTCCTCATAAGATTTTCCCTCCATACCAGGCAAGGCAACATCCTGGTAAATCTCCTCTGCACCCGTTCCAAAGCTTCCACGTCCTTCCTATAATGAGGCGACCAGAACTGTACGCAATACTCCAAATGCGGCCGTACTAGAGTTTTGTACAACTGCAACATGACCTCATGGCTCCGGAACTCAATCCCTCTACCAATAAAGGCCAACACACCATAGGCCTTCTTCACAACCCTATCAACCTGGGTGGCAACTTTCAGGGATCTATGTACATGGACACCGAGATCCCTCTGCTCATCCACACTACTAAGAATTTTACCATTAGCCAAATATTCCGCATTCCTGTTATTCTTTCCAAAGTGAATCACCTCACACTTCTCCACATTAAACTCCATTTGCCACCTCTCAGCCCAGCTCTGCAGCTTATCTATGTCCCTCTGTAACCTGCAACATCCTTCCGCACTGTCTACAACTCCACCGACTTTAGTGTCGTCTGCAAATGTACTCACCCATCCTTCTGCGCCCTCCTCTAGGTCATTTATAAAAATGACAAACAGCAACGGCCCCAGAACAGATCCTTGTGGTACGCCACTCGTAACTGAACTCAATTCTGAACATTTCCCACCAACTACCACTCTCTGTCTTCTTTCAACTAGCCAATTTCTATCCACATCTCTAAATCACCCTCAATCCCCAGCCTCCGTATTTTCTGCAATAGCCGACCGTGGGGAACCTTATCAAACGCTTTACTGAAATCCATATACACCACATCAACTGCTCTACCCTCATCTACCTGTTCAGTCACCTTCTCAAAGAACTCGATAAGGTTTGTGAGGCATGACCTACCCTTCACAAAACCATGCTGACTATCCCTAATCATATTATTCCTATCTAGATGATTACAAATCGTATCTTTTATAATCCTCTCCAAGACTTTACCCACCACAGACGTTAGGCTCACCGGCCTATAGTTACCGGGGTTATCTCTACTCCCCTTCTTGAACAAAGGGACCACATTTGCTATCCTCCAGTCCTCTGGCACTATTCCTGTAGCCAATGATGACCTAAAAATCAAAGCCAAAGGCTCAGCAATCTCTTCCCTGGCTTCCCAGAGAATCCTAGGATAAATCCCATCAGGCCCCGGCGACTTATCTATTTTCACCTTGTCCAGAATTGCCAACACTTCTTCCCTACGCACCTCAATGCCATCTATTCTAATAGCCTGGGTCTCAGCATTCTCCTCCACAATATTATCTTTTTCCTGAGTGAATACTGACGAAAAGTATTCATTTAGTATCTCGCTTATCTCCTCAGCCTCCACACACAACTTCCCACCACTGTCCTTGACTGGCCCTACTCTTACCCTAGTCATTCTTTTATTCCTGACATACCTATAGAAAGCTTTTGGGTTTTCCTTGATCCTACCTGCCAAAGACTTTTCATGTCCCCTCCTTGCTCGTCTTAGCTCTCTCTTTAGATCCTTCCTCGCTTCCTTGTAACTATCAAGCGCCCCAACTGAAACTTCACGCCACATCTTCACATAGGCCTCCTTCTTCCTCTTAACAAGAGATTCCACTTCTTTGGTAAACCACGGTTCCCTCGCTCGACCCCTTCCTCCCTGCCTGACTGGTACGTACTTATCAAGAACATGCAATTGCTGTTCCTTGAACAAGCTCCACATATCCAGTGTGCCCAACCCTTGCAGCCTACTTCTCCAACCTACACATCCTAAATCATGTCTAATGGCATCATAATTGCCCTTCCCCCAGCTATAACTCTTGCCCTGCGGGGTATACTTATCCCTTTCCATCACTAACGTAAAGGTCACCGAATTGTGGTCACTGTTTCCAAAGTGCTCACCTACCTCCAGATCTAACACCTGGCCTGGTTCATTACCCAAAACCAAATCCAATGTGGCCTCGCCTCTTGTTGGCCTGTCAACATATTGTGTCAGGAAACCCTCCTGCACACATTGTACAAAGAACGACCCATCTAATGTACTCGAACTATATCTTTTCCAGTCAATATTTGGAAAGTTAAAGTCTCCCATAACAACTACCCTGTTACTTTCGCTCTTTTCCAGAATCATCTTCGCCATCCTTTCCTCTACATCCCTTGAACTATTAGGTGGCCTATAGAAAACTCCCAACAGGGTGACATCTCCTTTCCTGTTTCTAACCTCAGCCCATACTACCTCGGAAGAAGAGTCCCCATCTAGCATCCTTTCCGCCACCGTAATACTGTCCTTGACTAGCAGCGCCACACCTCCCCCTCTTTTGCCCCCTTCTCTGAGCTTACTAAAACACCTAAACCCCGGAACCTGCAACAACCATTCCTGTCCCTGCTCTATCCATGTCTCTGAAATGGCCACAACATCGAAGTCCCAGGTACCAACCCATGCTGCCAGTTCCCCTACCTTATTTCGTATACTCCTGGCATTGAAGTAGACACACTTCAAACCACCTACCTGAACACTGGCACCCTCCTGCGAAGTCAAATCTGTGCTCCTGACCTCTATACTCTCAATCTCCCATACCCCAAAACTACAATCCAGGTTCCCATGCCCCTGCTGAATTAGTTTAACCCCCCCCAAAGAGCACTAACAAATCTCCCCCCCCAGGATATTGGTGCCCCTCAGGTTCAGATGTAGACCATCCTGTCTATAGAGGTTCCACCTTCCCCAGAAAGAGCCCTGATCAGAGAGACCAGAGAAGTGAGATGGAGAATTCAAACGGCAAGTCAGCCAGAATCGCAGGATCACACCTGTGAATGGAACAAAGGTTTGTTCGCATTAATCTCCTTCCTTCTCTGCTTCACCACAAACTGTTTCGAGTAAGTGTGAAATGGACTTCATTGATCTCTAGTATGATTGATTGGCTCAGTTAGACACAGTGACATCCAGGCTCCTAGCTCTATGTTGCAAGCTCCCTGGAAATGTTCCTTCCTACATTTGTATTTTGTCGAAATCAAAGCTACGTGTCACAAAGCTACGTGTCACAGATAAATCCTCACAACACATCTCTTCCTGAATCCTTTGAAGACTGCCTGTTCATGTAAACAGTTGCATTTCTTTACCCCAAAGTTACTTCCTTTAAGCAAGACTTCCTGACCTAACTGCTCTTAATCCCTTTGCAGACAAAGTTTATGAATAATGACCGTTCTGTACTGTAGTGAAGGTATTCCCTCTATGTTTATTACACTTGCCAAACTTACACCTTTATCACTGATGGCTGATGCCATACCTGTCACTTATTACCTTGCATTGGGCCCGGACGGGATCCCTGGTCGTGCACTCAGAGCCTGCGCATACCAGCTGGCAGAGGTATTCACAGACATCTTTAACCTATCCCTACTCCACTCCGAGGTCCCCACCTGCTTCAAGAAGACCACCATCATACCGGTACCAAAGAAGAACCAGGCAACATGCCTCAATGACTACCGCCCGGTGGCCCTGACGTCAGTTGTAATGAAGTGCTTCGAGAGGCTGATCATGAAGCGCATCACCTCCATACTCCCGGAATGCCTTGACCCACTTCAATTCGCATACCGTCGCATCAGACGCCATTTCCCTGGCCCTACACTCATCCCTAGAGCATCTCGAAACAAGGACTCCTACATCAGACTCCTATTTATTGACTACAGCTCCGCCTTCAACACCATAATCCCAGCCAAGTTCATATCAAAGCTCCAAAACCTAGGACTTGGCTCTCCACTCTGCAACTGGATCCTTGGCTTTCTGACCAACAGACCACAGTCAGTAAGAATGAACACCAACACCTCCTCCACAATAGTCCTCAATACCGGTGCCCCGCAAGGCTGCATACTTAGCCCCCTACTCTACTCCCTGTACACACACGACTGCGTGGCAAAACTTGGTTCCAACTCCATCTGCAAGTTTGCTGACGATACGACCATAGTGGGCCGGATCTCGAATAACGACGAGTCCGAATACAGGAGGGAGATAGAGACCCTAGTGGAGTGGTGTAACGACAACAATCTCCCCCTCAATGCCAGCAAAACTAAAGAGCTGGTCATCGACTTCAGGAAGCAAAGTACTGTACACACCCCTGTCAGCATCAACGGAGCCGAGGTGGAGATGGTAAGCAGTTTCAAATTCCTAGGGATGCACATCACCAAAAATCTATCCTGGTCCACTCACGTCGAAGCTATCACCAAGAAAGCACAACAGCGCCTATACTTCCTCAGGAAACTAAGGAAATTCGGCATGTCCACATTAACCCTTACCGACTTTTACAGATGCACTATAGAAAGCATCCTATTGGGCTCCATCACAGCCTGGTATGGCAACTGCTCGGCCCAGGACCGCAAGGAACTTCAGAGAGTCGTGAATACAGCCCAGTCCATCACACGAACCTGCCTCCCATCCATTGATTCCATCTACACCTCCCGGTGCCGGGGGAAAGCGGGCAGCATAATCAAGGATCCCTCCCACCCGGCTTACTCACTTTTCCAACTTCTTCCATCGGGCAGAAGATTCAGAAGTCTAAGAACACGCGCGAACAGACTCAAAACAGCTTCTTCCCCACTGTCACCAGACTCCTAAATGACCCTCTTATCGACTGACCTCATTAACACTACACCCTTTATGCTTCAACCGATGCCAATGCTTATGTAGTTACATTGTATATCTTGTGTTGCCCTATTATGTATTCTCATGTATTTTCTTGAATTTTGTTTAATTCCCATTTCTTCCATATACTGAATGATCTGTTGAGCTGCTTGCAGAAAAATACTTTTCACTGTACCTCGGTACACGTGACAATAAACAAATCCAATCCAATCCAATCCATTGGTGTTTCTTCTATTTAACACTCTGATACTAAAAGCCATGCTTTCCTCTAACAGCACTTCAAAGTTATCCTGTTTACGTTGGAAAACCGGTTGCTCGACAATAGAAAGAAAATTGAACAATTAACCCTTGACTTTCCAAGTGTGGAACATACAACTTCCCACATGTCCAAGAGTGTTCAACAAAGCAATCACCCAATATGCATTAATGTGTAGCGAGTATACCCCTCCCAATGTAGAGGACACTGTATCCTAAGCAGCGACTACAGGGTATGAATATGAAAGAAATACAAATAAATTGCTGTTTCATCCGAAAAGAGTGTTTAAGACCCTAATTGGTGGGAAAGGAGGAGCTGAAGGGAATACTTTACGTCTCCTGTCCTTGAATATTGGATTTGATTTATTGTCACGTATACCGAGGTACAGTGAAAAGTATTGTTCTGCGTGCAGTCCAGATAGATAGTTCCATACATGAAAAAACATAGGACATACATAAATACACAATATAACCCTTACATAGACACAGGCATCGGGTGAAGCATACAGAGTAGAGAAGATGCATGAAGAGATCCGTTCAGTCCATAAGACGGCCATTCAGGAGTCTGATACTAGCGGGGAAGAAGCTGTTTTTAAATCTGTTAGTGCACGTTCTCAGACTTTTGTATCTCCAGCGCGATGGAAGAGAGAATAACCCAGCTGGGAGGGGATCTTTGATTATGCTGCCTGCTCGGTCCAAGATCACAAGAAACTGCAGATTGTGGTGAACTCAGCCCAACGCATCACACAAGCTTGCCACCCCCACATTGATTCTGTTTACACCTCCCGCTGCCTCAGGAAGGCAGACAGCATTATCAGAGACCCCTCCCACCCAGGCATTGCCTTCTTCCAGACCCTTCCATCAGGCAGAAGGTACAGAAGTCTGAAAAGCAGCACATCCAGACATAGGAACAGCTTCTTCCCCACAGTTACAAGACTCCTCAACAACTCCCCCTCAGACTGATCTGTTCCCTGTAAGAACACTATTCATGACGCCCTATGCTGCTCTTGCTCATGTATTTGCTTTGTTTGGCCTCTTGTTTGCACCGTAACCAATCACTGTTTGTCGATGTACCATTTTTCAATGTTCTCTGATCATTATGCATGTGTCTACTATGTACATACTGTGTACGTTCCCTCGGCCGCAGAAAAATACTTTTCACTCTACTTCGATACATGTGACAATAAATCAAATCAAATCAAACCAAATCTTTCCCAAGCCAGTGGGAGGTGTAGACAGAGTCAATGGATTGGAGGTGGTTTTGCATGATGTGTTCATGACTCTTTGTAGTTTCTTACGGTCTTGGGCTGAGCAGTTGCCATACCAGGCCGTGTTGCAGCCAGATAGGATGCTTTCTATGGTGTATCTGTAAAAATTGGTAAGAGTCAATGTGGGCATGATGAATTTTCTTAGTTTTCTGTGGAAGTATAGGCACTGTTGTGCTTTCTTGGTTGTAGCGTGATGTAGGTGGACTAGGACAGATTGATGGTGATATGCAGACCTAGGAATTTGAAGCTGTCAACCATCTCCACATTGGCACCATTGATACAGACAGGGGTGTGTACGGTACTTTGCTTCCTGAAATTAATGACCAGCTCCATAGTTTTGCTGAAGCTGAGGGAGATATTGTTGTCGTTACACCACTCCACTAGGTTCTCTATCTGCCTCCTGTACTCTGACTCATTCTTGTTTGAGATTCAACCCACTACGGTCGTGTCAACTTATAGGTGGAGTTGGAGCCAAATTTTGCCACACAGTTATGTGTGTATAGGGAGTATTGTAGTGGGCTAAGTACGCAGCCTTGCGGGGCCCCATTATTGAGGACTATCATGGAGAAGGTGTTTTGGTTTATCCTTACTGATTATGGTCTATGGGTCAGCAAATCAAGGATCCAGTTGCAGAGGGAGGGGCCAAGTCCTAGGTTTTGGAGTTTTGATATGAACTTGGCTAGGATTATGGCGTTGAAGGCGGAGATGTTGTCAATGAATGTGAAGATGCACTAGGAAGGGCAGGGAACATTGGGGGCAATTGAGAAATGGATTGGGTGTCATGGAGGGAACAATCCCTTCAGAAAGCTGAAAAGGGAGGGTAAGGGAGCATACATTTAGTAGTTCGAGAAACAAATGGTATTGTTTGTCACTAAGGTAGAGATAATCTGTTACACTATCTCTACCACTTCCTAGTCTTCCCCTAGCCCACTGGGCTTAACTCACCCTAAAGCTCGCCTCTGCCCTAGCCCTGAAATCACATTTTTCCCACCTTTCTCCCCATCGCCAATCATTCCACCTCCTGCTCCCTTGATCATATTCCCACTTTCCTGCCCTTCCCAATGAGCTAACATAGTTAACAGTGTTCTCACCTCATGTACTGTTACCCACCCTTCAAATTTGCTTTCATTGTCTCTTTCCACCAAAAAATCACTGTTCAGCCAACTGTCCTTGCAAATTACCATTCCATCTCCAAACTTCCCTGCCTCTCCAGAGCGTTTGAACATGCTGTTGCCTCACGCAAATCCATGCCAACCTTCCCAGCAGCCCTGTGCTCAAATCGCACCAATCAAGTTCTTCCCTGCCATAACATCGAAACAGACCTTATCAAGGTCACAAATGACACCCTATGTGACTGGATCAATGCAAAACCACCCATCTCAAACCATTCTCAGCCTTTGATACAGTTAGCAATGTCATCCGTCTCCACTGGAGTGCAACTGGTGAAACTGCCCTCACCTGGCTCTATTCCTACAGATCCTAACCTAGCCAAAGGATCTCTCTTCCAGGTTTCTTGTTGTTAATTCTGGAATTCCTCGAGGGTCTATTCTTGGCCCGCTCCTATTTCACATCTCTTTGTTCTCCTTGATGATATCATCCAAAAACACGTGTATGTTATTTGGCTATGTAATCGAAGGAAAAACTGAAGAAATTGCATTTATATAGAGCCTTTTATGACCTCAAAAAGCACCAAGCACTTTACAGTGAATGAAGTACTTTTGAATATAGTCACTGAGGTAATGTATCAGAAGTGGCCAATTTGCACATAGACAGCAGTGGTACCATCACTGCTAGCAACGCATACCGTATAATCAATCTTAGTGATGTTGGTTGAAGGATGAATATTGGCCAGGTCACTGAAGAATTCCTTTTCTTCAAATTGCGCTGTGGGAGCTTTTATTTGCACCTGAGAGGGAAGTTGTAGGTTTAATCCACCATTTTATAGCACCTTTGACGACGCTGTATTCCCTCTGTACTGCACTGGGAATGTCCGTCTCTGAAGTGGGACTTGAAACCACAGCATCGTGTCTCAGCTCAGAATGTGTAATCCACGGCTAACGCCGGCTATCAGATTATCAGTGACCAACAAGATGTGAAGTACTCCTTTTGTGTTTGTCTACACCATAAAACCCCTGCATGGCTCTCAGGCCAGCTTCAATACCTCCCACCCGAAAATACTGTGAATAAAAACTCCAGGGATTTACCAAAGATAGCCCAGGATATTTTTGAATAAAGAAAAAGAATCTTATTCTATCACTGAATGACGCCTAGTTTTTGTTTTAAATGGCAATTTTCCCTCCACCATTATCAGGCGGGAATTGCTGAGGTAAAACTGGGCTGGAGGAAGCTTTCATCATGGAAAGAATTGCACCTTTAATGTTTTGGGTTTTTGATATGATATTCCAGCCCTCCTGTACGATACCAGCTGATGGGAAATTGACACTTTTTTAATGAAGCACATTTCACACTGAAAACACGTTTCTTTTTTAAATTCAGGTTGGTTGGTACCAATAGCAAGACCAAGGGAACACTGGCTGGATGACCGGACAGAATGTGTAGGGTGTAAATAGGGATGGAAGGCTAGAGGCTGGAGGAATTCTAATACAAGGGAGAGGATTTTAACTATAGTGCTTGTTGTGTTGTGCTGCTTCGGATAACACAGGCTGCTACTTGATGCAGTCTTAACTAAAGGATGCTCCAGACTCTGAAATGAGTTCAACGTGTTTATTGAACATTAACACAGTGCTTAAATGAGTTTGACTCTCTGCTAATCTAACTGTAGTAACTCAGTCTAACTGATCAACCCTGTCTAACTCTCTAGATGTCTGTCTGTGGATTTAACATGCATGCATTGAGTTTCCAAGGTGTTAGCATTGTGTCTGTGCTGCCAGACTGTCTGTCAGACATAGAATCCTGACAGTTCTGAAGGAGATCATTCGGCCCATCTAGTCTGCACTGCCCCTCTGAAAGAGCACCCTACCCAGGCCCACTCCCCCGAACTATCCCCAAAACTCCAACTAACTTACACATCTTTTTTGGACATTAAGGGGATATTTAGCATTGCCAATCCACCTATCCCCACCTAACCGACACATCTTTTTTGGACATTTAAGGAGCAATTTAGCATGGCCAATCCACCTAATCTGCACATCTGTGCCTCATCCCTTTTATAGTATTTATGTTATGCCCCCTTGTGTTGATGTCACCTCTGAGTGTCCAGGCTGCCCATTGGTTTTGTCCTATTCTGAGTGTTCATTGGTTGCATATTTGCATATCATGACAGTGCTTTTGGATACAGGGTCTAGATTGGAAGGCCAGAAAAGAGGACATTGGAGCCATCAAACCTCAATGTGAAAGATATATGTATGAAGGTTTCGGTGGTGCTGAAGCCAAGGTGCACTGGAAGTGGGCAATGTTTCGAGGGGAAATTAGTAGTGCTCATGGTGGATTGGCTTGGTTTTTCTGATATCCAGTTAGAGGAAATTATGCTTGCCCGTAAGGATCTGGGCGGCACGGTTGCATAGTGTTTAGCACTACTGCTTCACCGTGCCAGGGGCCCACCCAGGTTCAATTTTGCTTGTTCTCTCCGTGTCTGTGTCAGTTTCCTTCACGTGCTCCAGTTTCCTCCCACAGTCCAAAGATGTGCAGATTAGGTGGATTGGCCATGCTAAATTGCTCCTTAAATGTCCAAAAAAGATGTGTCGGTTAGGTGGGGATAGGTGGATTGGCAATGCTAAATATCCCCTTAATGTCCAAAAAAGATGTGTAAGTTAGTTGGAGTTTTGGGGATAGTGCGGGGGAGTGGGCCTGGGTAGGGTGCTCTTTCAGAGGGGCAGTGCAGACTCGATGGGCCGAATGACCTCCTTCAGAACTGTCAGGATTCTATGTCTGACAGACAGTCTGGCAGCACAGACACAATGCTAACACCTTGGAAACTCAATGCATGCATGTTAAATCTGTTTGAAAGGCTTCATTCATGACCTTGGTTTGGACCAATTTAGTGCGGGGTCCAGGAGCACGTACCCATCAGCCTCCTGAACATAGAACATAGAACATAGAACGATACAGCGCAGTACAGGCCCTTCGGCCCTCGATGTTGCACCGACATGGAAAAAAAAAACTAAAGGCCATCTAACCTACACTATGCCCTTATCATCCATATGCTTATCCAATAAATTTTTAAATGCCCTCAATGTTGGCGAGTTCACTACTGTTGCAGGTAGGGCATTCCACGGCCTCACCACTCTTTGCGTAAAAAACCCACCTCTGACCTCTGTCCTATATCTATTACCCCTCAATTTAAGGCTATGTCCCCTCGTGCTAGCCACCTCCATCCGCGGGAGAAGGCTCTCGCTGTCCACCCTATCTAACCCTCTGATCATTTTGTATGCCTCTATTAAGTCACCTCTTAACCTTCTTCTCTCTAACGAAAACAACCTCAAGTCCATCAGCCTTTCCTCATAAGATTTTCCCTCCATACCAGGCAACATCCTGGTAAATCTCCTCTGCACCCGTTCCAAAGCTTCCACGTCCTTCCTATAATGAGGCGACCAGAACTGTACGCAATACTCCAAATGCGGCCGTACCAGAGTTTGGTACAGCTGCATCATGACCTCATGGCTCCGGAACTCAATCCCTCTACCAATAAAGGCCAACACACCATAGGCCTTCTTCACAACCCTATCAACCTGGGTGGCAACTTTCAGGGATCTATGTACATGGACACCGAGATCCCTCTGCTCATCCACACTACCAAGAATTTTACCATTAGCCAAATATTCCGCATTCCTGTTATTCTTTCCAAAGTGAATCACCTCACACTTCTCCACATTAAACTCCATTTGCCACCTCTCAGCCCAGCTCTGCAGCTTATCTATGTCCCTCTGTAACCTGCAACATCCTTCCGCACTGTCTACAACTCCACCGACTTTAGTGTCGTCTGCAAATTTACTCACCCATCCTTCTGCACCCTCCTCTAGGTCATTTATAAAAATGACAAACAGCAACGGCCCCAGAACAGATCCTTGTGGTACGCCACTCGTAACTGAACTCCATTCTGAACATTTCCCATCAACTACCACTCTCTGTCTTCTTTCAACTAGCCAATTTCTGATCCACATCTCTAAATCACCCTCAATCCCCAGCCTCCGTATTTTCTGCAATAGCCGACCGTGGGGAACCTTATCAAACGCTTTACTGAAATCCATATACACCACATCAACTGCTCTACCCTCGTCTACCTGTTCAGTCACCTTCTCAAAGAACTCGATAAGGTTTGTGAGGCATGACCTACCCTTCACAAAACCATGCTGACTATCCCTAATCATATTATTCCTATCTAGATGATTATAAATCGTATCTTTTATAATCCTCTCCAAGACTTTACCCACCACAGACGTTAGGCTCACCGGCCTATAGTTACCGGGGTTATCTCTACTCCCCTTCTTGAACAAAGGGACCACATTTGCTATCCTCCAGTCCTCTGGCACTATTCCTGTAGCTAATGATGACCTAAAAATCAAAGCCAAAGGCTCAGCAATCTCTTCCCTGGCTTCCCAGAGAATCCTAGGATAAATCCCATCCGGCCCCGGGGACTTATCTATTTTCACCTTGTCCAGAATTGCCAACACTTCTTCCCTACGCACCTCAATGCCATCTATTCTAATAGCCTGGGTCTCAGCATTCTCCTCCACAATATTATCTTTTTCTTGAGTGAATACTGACGAAAAGTATTCATTTAGTATCTTGCTTATCTCCTCAGCCTCCACACACAACTTCCCACCACTGTCCTTGACTGGCCCTACTCTTACCCTAGTCATTCTTTTATTCCTGACATACCTATAGAAAGCTTTTGGGTTTTCCTTGATCCTACCTGCCAAAGACTTCTCATGTCCCCTCCTTGCTCGTCTCAGCTCTCTCTTTAGATCCTTCCTCGCTTCCTTGTAACTATCAAGCGCCCCAACTGAAACTTCACGCCTCATCTTCACATAGGCCTCCTTCTTCCTCTTAACAAGAGATTCCACTTCTTTGGTAAACCACGGTTCCCTCGCTCGACCCCTTCCTCCCTGCCTGACTGGTACGTACTTATCAAGAACATGCAATAGCTGTTCCTTGAACAAGCTCCACATATCCAGTGTGCCCAACCCTTGCAGCCTACTTCTCCAACCAACACATCCTAAGTCATGTCTAAGAATGCTTCCCAGCACTGGCCCTCAGGCCTCATTTCAGTGTCACTCACAAGGAGGGAAGAAGACCAAATAACATTGGCAACCTTTCAGAATTGCCCTAAAGTCAACAGCAATTAAATACTTGATTTCTGGTACACGGTCGCGAGCAACCCAGGAGAACAAGCATAGGTCCGGAAGATCAGTTGAAGATAGGCTCCCGTTTACATCACTGTAACATCTTACAAAGATCACTTCAACTGCAAAGTAAGTGAGCCAACAAGAATCGTTCTTTGCAAGGGGTGCTGCGATTTTGATAAATAAGCGAGTGGCGTTTGAGGATAGTCTTGGATGTAGGAGGGAGATTTATCATGGTTAGTGATAGGCTGCTATCATGGTTAGATGAAGGTAGTGTTGGTCAACGTATACGCGCCAAATTGGGACGATGGGGATTTTATAAAGCGGGTGCTAAGGAAGATTCCGGACCTGGATTCGCACAGGCTGATTATGGGTGGGGATTTCAACACTGTTATTGATCCAGGCTTGGACCGGTCATGTTCGAGAACGGGTAGGGTGCCAGCAATGGCAAAGGAGCTGAAAGGGTTCATGGAGAAGATGGGGGGTGGTGGTGGATCTGTGGAGATTTAGGTAGCCGAGGGCCAGGAAATTCTCTTTCTTCTCCTACATTCACAAGGTCTATTCCCGGATAGATTTCCTTGTTGTGGGCAGGGCCCTGTTGGCGGGGGTGGTGGACACGGGCTATTCGGCAATTCCGATCTCGGACCATGCTACGCACTGGGTGGACCTGCAGGTCAGTACTGATGGCAAGCAGCACCCACTGGAGATTGGATGTGGGGCTGTTGGTGGACGAGGCGGTCTGCGAGAGATTGAGGAAGTGCATGCTGAACTACCTGCAGGTAAATGACACTGAGGAGGTCTCAGCAGCGGTGGTCTGGGGAGCGCTGAAGACGGTGGTGAGAGGGGACCTGATCTCGCTCCGGGCTCACAGGGCCAGGACGGATAGGGCAGAAACGGACCGACTGGTAAGAGGGATCCATAGGAGTTATGTAGAGGCTCCGGAGGCTGATCTATTGAGGGAACGCCGGAGGCTGCAGGTGGAATTTAGTTTGTTAACTACGGGTAGGGCAGTGGTGCAGCTCAGGAAGGTGAAGGGAGCGATGTACGAGCATAGGGAAAAGGCCAGTAGGTTGCTTGCACGGCAGCTCAGAAAAAGGGAGGCAGCTAGGGAAATAGGGAAAGTGCTTGATGGGGATGGGAACTTAGTTGGTGACTCGGAGGGGGTGAGCAAGACCTTTCGGGTCTTTTATATTAGGCGGTATAGATCGGAACCCCCTGGGGAGCCGGAGGGGATGAGGCACTTTTTGGATGGGCTGACTTTCCAGAAGGTGGACAGGGAGCTGGTAGAAGGGCTGGTGGCCCCGGTCAGGCTGGAGGAGATAATGGAGGGCTTGAAGACCATGCAGTCGGGGAAAGCCCCGGGACCGGACGGGTACCCAGTCGAGTTCTATAAAAAGTTCTCTGGGATATTGGGGCCAGTGCTGTTGAAAGTCTTTAACGAGGCCAAGGAATCAGGAGTACTACCCCAGACAATGTCACAGGCCATAATTTCGCTCATTTTGAAAAGGGACAAGGACCCGCAGCTGTGTGGTTCTTATAGGCTGATATCCTTGTTAAACGTGGATTCCAAGCTCCTGGCCAAGATTCTGGCCTCTATGATTGTGGACTGTGTACCGGACATCATAGGAAAAGACCTGACAGGGTTTGTTAGG
Organism: Scyliorhinus canicula; assembly: GCF_902713615.1. Lineage (NCBI taxonomy): Eukaryota > Metazoa > Chordata > Chondrichthyes > Carcharhiniformes > Scyliorhinidae > Scyliorhinus > Scyliorhinus canicula. The sequence continues at coordinate 58,920,467 of NC_052160.1, read as the reverse complement.
GGCAGGCAGCTGGGGGCCAATTTTAGAAGGTCGCTCAATGTGATTATGATGCCCCCGGAGGGTAGGGAAGTTGAAGAGGTGGTTGTGATGGACGCGGAAAAAGCCTTTGACCGGGTTGAGTGGGATTACTTATGGGAGGTGCTGGAGTGGTTCGGGTTTAGGAGGGGCTTTGATGACTGTTAGGCTGCTGTACCGGGCGCCGGTAGTTAGTGTACGGACAAATAGGACCACGTCGAAATATTTCAGATTACCCCGGGGGACGAGACAGGGATGTCCCCTCTCCCCACTGCTGTTTGCGTTGGCGATAGATCCGTTGTTGATTGCTCTGAGGGCCTCAAGAGGCTGGAAGGGGTTGGTCTGGGGGTGGTGGTGGGGGGGGGGGGGGGGGGGGGTAGAACACAGAGTCTCGTTGTATGCGGATGAGTTGCTGCTGGATGTCTCTAACCCAATGGAGGGGATGGGGGAAATTATGGGAATCCTGGGGGATTTCGGCCGGTTTTCGGGTTCCAAGCTCAATATAGGGAAGAGCGAGCTGTTTGTTGTGCAGGCGAGGGGCCATGAGAGGCGACTGGGGGAACTACCGTTCAGAGTGGTGGAGGAGAGTTTTAGATACTTAGGTATTCAGGTGGCGAGGGATTGGGATAGGCTACACAAATTGAACCTGGCCTGGTTGGTGGACCAAATGAATGAGGATTTCGGTAGATAGGACGCGCTCCCACTGCCTCTGGCGGGGAGGGTGCAATCGTTAAAAATGACGGTCCTCCCGAGGTTTCTCTTTGTTTTCCGGTGCTTCCACATTTTCATCCCGCGTTCCTTTTTCAAGCGGATTAATAAGATTATTGTGGGCTTTGTGTGTGTGTGCGCTGCCGAATTTCAGTAATTACTACTGGACAGCCAACATAGCCATGGTGAGGAGGTGGCTGGGGGGGGGGGGAGCCGGCATGGGTGCGCATGAAGGCGGCCTCCTGTAAGGGCACAAGTTTAGGGGCACTGGTGACGGCGTTCCTGCTGGCGCGTTACTCCGCCAGTCCGGTGATGGTGGTGACCCTAAGAATCTGGGGGCAATGTAGGAGACATGTGGGGGCAGAGGGGGCTTTGGTGTGGTCCCCAATCTGCGATAACCATAAGTGTGCCCCGGGGAGGATGGATGGGGGGTTCCGTATTTGGCGGAGAACGGGAATAGAAAGGATGGGGGACTTGTTTATAGAAGGAAGCTTCCCGAGTATGCGGGCGCTGGAGGAAACGTTTGCGTTGCCTGGAGGGAATGATCTCCGGTATTTACAGGTGCGGGATTCTTTGCGGAGGCAGGTGTCAACCTTCCCACTCCTGCCGTTAAGGGGGATTCAGGGTAGGGTGGATGGATAGGGGAGGGGAGGGATAGGGGAGGGGAGGGTCTCGGATATATATCAAGAGCTTATGGGGTAGGAGGAGATGCAGACCGAGGGGCTGAAGCTTAAGTGGGAGGAGGAGCTGGGGGGTGAGATGGAGGAGGGTCTGTGGGTGGACTCGCTAGGAAGGGTAAATGCCACTGCAACATGTGCCAGGCTCAGCCTGATCCAGTTTAAGGTTGTTCACCGAGCTCACATGACAGTGGCCCGGGTGAGCAGATTCTTTGGGGTGGGGGACAGATGTGCAAAGTGTGTGGGGGGTGGGTGGGGCGGGGGGGGGGGGGGGGGGTAGTGTGGGGGGGGGGGGGGGCAGCGAACCATGTCCACATGTTTTGGGTATGTCCAAAACTGAGGGGTTTTGGGAGGGGTTTGCCGACACCATGTCCACAGTATTAAAAACGAGGGTGGCAATGAGTCCGGAACTGGCGATTTTTGAGGTATCGTAGGATCCGGGAATCCAGGAAGAGAAAGAGGCAGATGTTCTGGTCTTTGCTTCCCTGCTAGCCTGGAGGCATATATTGCTGGCATGGAAGGAATCAAAGCCCTCGAAATCTGAGACCTGGCTTTCAGAAATGGCAGGCTTCCTCTGTCTGGAAAAAATTAAGTTCGCCATGAGAGGGTCTCTGTTCGGGTTCGCCCGGAGGTGGCAACCATTCGTCGACTTCCTCGCAGAGAACTAAACATCAGAAGAAGTGGGGGAGTTGGGTTAGTGTAGCGTGGGGGGGTAAGTTAGGTTAGTGTAGCGTAGGGGGGTAAGTAATGGCAGGACCTGCGGGAGAGTGTGGCGGAATTTGCATTATGTATATATTTTTGTCTTTTCTTGTTATTTATATTGTGGATTTTGTTGCTTTAAACTGCCAAAAAAAATACCTCAATAAAACGTTTATTAAAAAAAAAAGAATCGTTCTTTGCTCCAAGCGTGTTATAATTTAGAGATTGATGTTTTCACTTGAGGCAAGTTGGTTGGTTAATTAGAATACACTAATTTCATTTTGTTGCCTCCATGATCCAACTCTAATCACAGTAACACCCAAAAATGTCATCATAACAACAAACACATTTGATTCTGATGTACATTCTTGTGAAAGTAGATGAATGCCTTCTGTTCCAGATGGCAGGCTCTCCAGAATATTTGCTAACTCACTGCTGCCTGATGTAGCTGCTAAGGAGACTGGTTTTGTAAAATAACCTTTGAAACAAATTGCCATCTCAGATGGCCACCTGCAAAGGACCATGGGAATTATGACCAACCCAGGACTCAGACACACTCAGAGTTTGTGTGTATTTGCAACCCAGATAGCTAGACGCAATCGAAACCCCCGCTCGTTTGCATTCTAATGGCCTATTTCCCCATAACAAAAGGACTGTACTCAGGTAACCGATACAGATGCAGACTAACCGGCGCCACTCCCTTTGCTAAGGAAGCCCAAACAGCCAAGGCCAATGACTGCTCAGGACATGCCCAGCCATCAAGGCACCCGCTCCTTTATTGGCCAAAATCGAAGGCAGTGATCGAAGCCTGCTGAATTATTGGGTCCAAAGCTAAGGACCGCCCCAAAGAGCGCGAAATCCCAGAGGGATAAAAAGAGACGCAGCCATGTGTTTGGTCTCTCTTGGCCCCGGCCTACGCCTAAAACGAAGTGCAGCATTACGACCAGAAGACAAATTCAAGACCAACGATCGCTACCAGACGGATGAGCCCAGCAGAAACGAAGCCACTTCTTCTACCCAGCCACGCAAGATCCGAACAAAGGCCATGTTTATCTGCATAGAGCCGGCTTCCCTGAAGTTACGATTAGGTTATTGTAGTTGTTAGGTGGAGTTTAACTTGTAGTGTTTTATGTTGCATGTCGAAGTAATCCTCGTGTGTCAATAAACTATCTTTGAACTTGAACTGACTAACTGGTTGTTGGGTCTTTGATCGATATCCGGTAAAGCCTTGTGGTGGTATACCTGGCGACTCTGAAAAGCAATATTATCATTAATAACTACCATATCTAGTTAATTTGGCAACATTATTGGTGTCTCCGGTGCCAATTGGCAACATTATTGGTGATGTTGGTGGGATAGTATTCCACTCATTAAAAAGAGCAGCATAAGGTTTCTGTGCCCAGACGTAGATGACTTCTTCACTCACTGAGTTTGCAGAGTTGTGCAATGAATCACCTGCAAGATAAATTCTATTTAGAATTATTTTTAATTTAAGGGGCAATTGCGCTTGGTCAATTGACCTACCCTGCACATCTTTGGGTTGTGGGGGTGAGACCTGGGGAGAATGTGCAACTCACACAGACAGTGACCTGGGACCCGGATCAAACCCGGGTCCTCGGCGCCGTGAGGCATCAGTGCTAACAACTACGCCACCATGCCAACCCTACAAATCCTCTTTCTTGTTTGATAAACCCTAAGGGAAGACAGTGGTGTAGTCATACTGTCACTGGACTCGTCTTGCGGAGGCCCAGGCTAATGCCTTGAGGACATGGGTTCAAAATCCCACCCCAGCAGGTTGTGGAATTTCAATGAAAAATCTGGTTTTGGAAAGCGAGCCTCAGTAATGGTGACCACGAAACTTGGATGGATTGTTGTAAAAACCCTCCTGGTTCACCAACGTCCTATAGGGAAGGAAAATTGCCATCCTTACCTGGCCTGATCTACACGTGACTCCAGGTCCACAGCAATATGCTTGATTGTTAACTGCCCTCTGGAATGCCCAGCTACTCCGTTGCAAGAGCAATTAGGAACAGGCATCAAATGCTGGTCTTGCCAATGTGGGTGTATCCCATCAAAGAATTAAAAAACTGAAATTGACCTGAATTCCACCTAAATTTGTGAGTAATTTAAAAATGCTTAAGTTTTAATTTGTTAAAATCTTGTTAATTTGCAACTCAATATTATGTGTGCATTGAAAATATTTATTTTCCTTAGTGTCTAAAAATAGGAATAAATGAAATAAATAGTTTGGTATCACAGAACTTGAGTATGGATCTAAAAAGGCATTTTGTCGAAGTTTTTAGTCTTGCATTGATCTGGACAATCGCACAAATACCAAATGTCAGGGGAAACAACAACTTTATATTGCATGAGAAGAGAGGGCTGATAGGATGGCAAATGGACTCTGATTGGTAGCACCATTGCCGTGGTGAATGCAGTATGCACCATGTCAGTTGCCATTAATAATAGTAATCTTTATTGCCACAAGTAGTCTTACATTAACACTGCGATGAGGTTACTGTGAAAAGCCCCTAGTCGCCACATTCCGGCACCTGTTCGGGTACACAGAGGGAGAATTCAGAATATCCAAATTACCTAACAGCACGTCTTTCGGGACTTGTGGGAGGAAACTGGAGGACACGGAGGAAACCCACACAGACATGGGGAGAGCGTACAGATTCCGCACAGACAGTGACCCAAGCCGGGAATCGGACCTGGGACCCTGGCGCTGTGAAGCAACAGTGCTAACCACTGTGCTACCATGTCGCCAATAACTGGTGCATTCTCTATGGTAACGCATCTAACAATCAGACTCTGCTTGGCAACCGATCAGCAGTCTCTTCTCTTACAGTCTAAAGTCATTGTCTGAATATTACCATATCTTTTCAAAGTGTCAAGCTCAGACTGAAAACTGGCATATAAATCCCCAGCTGCACAGATCAGTTTCCTCTCTAGGTCTTAAGCCTCGCTGAGAAAATAAAATGAGTGGGCATGCTTTACGCCATTACCCTGGCGAGGCAGAGCCTGATGAAGCTGGCATCGGTTCCACAGAGATCAGGGCGTCATCTTTAAAGGGTGGCCCGATCAGCACCATCTCCCGGGAAATCATCGGGTAGCCTCCCATCCGCCACTGCAGAAGTATAGCCGGAGTTCCCTATCTCAGGGCCCACTTCCCCTCATGACTGCCGGTACCCCCCCCTCACTGCCTGTTCTTCCCTCCCCCCACCACACATAACTAGAAATCCCCACCCATTGGGGCTCCCATGACACTGCCCCATGGAACTGCCTCTTGGCACTGTCCGAGCATGTACACTCCCCCCCCCCCCCCCCCCCTCCTCCCCACCCACCACCCCATTGGCTATTCTTATATTAGGCTCTTCCCCCCTCAACTGAATCTGTTTAAACCTCACCAATGTAATGTCACATCAGTGAGGTTTGAATATTCAGTGAGGAGGGATCAAGTGAGGACGTTCTATGTTCTATAGTGTAGGTTAGATGGCCTTTAGTTTTTTTCCATGTCGGTGCAACATCGAGGGCCGAAGGGCCTGTACTGCGCTGTATCGTTCTATGTGGTGGGGACTCGGTCATGATATTTAAATTTATATAAATCCATTAAAATGAGGTTCTCATCTTTTGAGTGTGAACCTCGTGATCTCACCAGCGAGAGGGGAAATATTTAGAAAGAATCGCGTTTCCCAATTCTCTCCAGACCTCCGCCTGCATTGCCATTCTCTCTGAAGGCAAACGCGGGCTGGAAATTGCTGCATTGTTTCCCCTGACTTTGGTATTCTTGCAGTTGTCCTGGTGAGTGTAAAATGAAAAGTTTCAACAAAATGTCCTTTTTCAGGAATACAAAAATGAAAGAATCTAAATAACATCTATTAACATGGTTCAGTGGAAGATGGAACATTTTATGATGAAGCATCTTATGGGATGATTCCACTAGATATATAGGACAAAATATTGGATAATGTTCATTAGTGGGAGCGGGATTGCAATGCGCAATTACACCACACCCAATTAAGGTGATGTAAGACCATAAGATACAGGAGCAGAATTAGGTCACTCGACCCATCGAGTCTGCTCCGTCTTCAATCATGGCTGATATTTTTCTCATCCCCATTCTCCTGCTTTCTCCCCATAACCCCTGATCCTTATTAATCAAGAACCTATCTATCTCTGTCTTAAAGACACTCAGTAATTTGGCCTCCACAGCCTTCTGCGGCAAAGAGTTCCACAGATTCACCACCCTCTGGCTGAAGAAATTCCTCCTCACTTCTGTTTTAAAGGATCGTCCCTTTAGTCTGAGATGGTGTCCTCTGGTTCTAGTTTTTCCTACAAGTGGAAACATCCTCTCTACATCCACTCTATCCAGGCCTCGCAGTTTCCTGTAAAGTTTCAATAAGATCCTCCCTCATCCTTCTAAACTCCAACAGACCCAGAGTCCTCAACCGTTCCTCATACGACAAGCCATTCATTCCAGGGATCATTCTTGTGAATCTCCTCTGGGCTCTTTCCAAGGCCACACATCCTTCCTTAGATACGGGGCCCAAAACTGCTCACAGTGCTCCAAATGGGGTCTGACTAGAGCCTTCTATAGCCTCAGACGTACATCTCTGGTCTTGTATTCTGGCCCTCTTGACATGAATGCTAACATTGCATTGCCTTCTTAACTGCATTGAACTTGTACATTAATGTTAATAGAATTATGAACAAGGACTTCCAAGTCCCTTTCTGCTTCTGATTTCCTAAACATTTACCCATTTAGAAAATAGTCTATGCCTAAATTCCTCCTTCCAAAGTGCATAACCTCACATTTTTCCACATCGTATTTAATTTGCCACTTCATTGCCCACTCTCCTAGCTTGTCCAAATCTTTCTGCAGCCCCTTTGCTTCCTCAATACTACCTGTCCCTCTACAGGTCATTGTATCCTCTGAAAACTTAGCAACTGTGCTTTCAGTTCCTCCTTCCAGATCATTAATGTATATTGTGAAAAGTTGTGGTCCCAGCACAGACCCCTGAGGCACACCACTAGTCACCGGCTGCCATCCTGAAAAAGACGCTTTTATCCCCACTCTGCCTTCTGCCAGTCAGCCAATCCTCTATCCATGCCAGGATCTTACCCTTAACACCATGGGCTCTTAACTTATTTAACAATCTCCTATGCAGCACCTTGTCAAAGCCTTCTGGAAATCTAAATAAATCACGTCCAGTGGTTCTCCATTGTCTAACTTCCTTGTTACCTCCTCAAAGAACTCTAACAGATTCGTCAGACATGACCTCCCTTTGACAAATCCGTGCTGACTCAGTCCTATTTTATCATGCACTTCCAAGTACTCCGCAATCTCATCTTTAATAACGGACTCTAAAATCTTACCAATGACCGAAGACAGGTTAACTGGCCTATAATTTTCCCTCTTCTGCCTCCCTCCCTTCTTAAACAGCGGTGTTACATTAGCCACTTTTCAGTCCTCTGGGATCCTTCCTGCCTCCAGTAATTCCTGAAAGATCACCACCAATGCCTCCATGTAGGTAGAATGCAAACGTCATGCTGTTTCCATGATTGCAGATTTGTGTGAGGCTAACATTAGTTTAACTTACTCTTCATTTCCTCACACCAGTCTGCAGTTTTTAACTGGGAGGTACATTTTGGCGATATCAGATGCCGGAAGTAGCTGTGAAAGAGTTTTTCAGAAGTAAGAAACAGGAGCAATTGAACCGCAGGCAGGAGAGGGGAGTCTCTGATTCACCACTGGAGGGTTGGAGCTGGAAAGAAGGGAGAAGGTCATTTGTCAACAGGTTCAGAGGCCCTATTGACAAGTATTTAAAATGGAATGGGAACAGATAGCTACAGAGGTAAATGCTAAATGACCATGAGGACTTGGTTACAGTTTCAGAAAAAGTTCAATAATCTAGTGGGCAAGGTCAGGATCAGTGAGTGCATTACTCACCCATCAATAATCTCTAGCAATTGGGACTCATGTCCAACTTTCAAATGTGCAGCAGCGGGACCGGGGAAGACAACTGCTCCAGCTCCATCAAACACAGGGGGCGAGATTCTCCCAAAACGGGAGAAATCGTAAAGCTGCCGTAAAACCCGGGCGGGTTTTACGGCAGCGCGCCCCTTCCCGACGGGGGACCGATTCTGGTCCCCGGTCGGGGCTAGCAGCCCAACGCCGTAGGCTCCGGCAAGACGGGCTTAACGAAAATCGTTAAGCCCGTTTACCGGAGTTAGCGCCGGCTGACGCGTCATATGACGTCAGCCGCGCATGCGCAGTTTGGAAGACTCCAACCCGCGCATGCGCGGGTGACGTCATCGCGTTTTGCGCGAAACCCGCGCATGCGCGGGCCGGGTTGCCCCTCAGCCGCCCCGCGAATGGATACTGCGGGGCGGCGGAAGGACAAGTAGTGCGCGGGCATCGGGCCCGCTGCCCGCGATCGGTGCCTACCGATCACGGGCCCATGGCACCCTTGGCACGGCCGTGGTACTGCCGTGCCAATCGGTGCCATGGTTATAAAAAGCGAGTTGGTGACGCCGTTTTTACGAACGGCAAGACCAGGTGTGTTTGCCGTTCGTGAAAACGGCGGAAAGGGCTGGGACTTCGGCCCATCTAACAGCTGTGAATCGCTGCCGGCCGTAAAAAAAACGGCGGCAGCGATTCGGGTCGGGACTTCGGCGGGGGGGTGGGAGAATAGCGGGAGGGCGGGAAAAATGTCGGGAAGGCCCTCCCGCTATTCTCCCACCCGTCGTGGGGGGCGGAGAATTTCGCCCAGGGTATTCTCCTTCCTGCCCTTACTGATCCTCCAATCTCAACTTCTGTCTCAGGAGCGACGGGGTTGGGAGGGAGAGAACCTGTGATTGGAGAAGCTGGATCAATGCGAATAGGAGAGATGAGATGAGAGTAACTGTCCTTGACATCAAAGTAGCATTTGATTGAGTGTGGGATCAAGGAGCCCGAGCAAAACTGGAGTCAATAGAGTCAGGAAGAAAACTCTCCACTGGTTGGAGTCATACCTAGCACTAAGCAAGATAGTTGTGGTAGCTGGAGGTCAGTTATCTCAGTTCCGGGACATCACTGCAGGAGTTCCTCAGGGTAGTGTCCAAGGCTCAATCATCCACCACTAATTCATCAATGATCTTCCTTCCATCATAAGGTCAGAAGTGGGGATGACCATTGATTACTGCACAAGGTTCAGTCGAGACTCCTCAGATAATGAAGTAGTCCATGTACAAATGCAGCATGATCTGGACAATTTCCAGGCTTGGGCTGACAAATGGCAAGCAACATTTGTGCCACACAAGTGCCAGGCAATCACCATCTCGAACAAAAGATAATCTATCCATTGCCCCTTGACATTCAATGTCATTACATCGCAAATCCCCTACTATAAACATTCTGGGGGTTACCATTGACCAGAAACATATAAGCATTTATTAGTACTTTGAACTATGATGTTGTGGTTGTCACAGAAACATGGTTAAAGGAAGGGCAGGATGGCAGCTGAATGTTGGAGGATATAAATGCATCAGGAGAGATAGAGGGGAATGTATAAGAGGTGGGGGGGACAGCATCACTGGTTCATGAGAATATTATAGCCGTACTGAGGGAGGACACCTCGGAGGACTCATACAATGAGGCAATCTGGGTAGAGCTCAGGAACAGGAAGGGAGCAATCACAATGTTGGGGGTTTATTATAGGCCCCCCAACAGCCAGCTATAAATGGAGGAGCAGATGGGTTGAGAGATTTTGGATAGGTGCAAAAGTAACAGGGTTGTTGCGATAGGAGATTTTAACATCCCCTGTATTGACTGGGACTCAGTGCTTGGGGCTTGGATGGGGCAGAGTTTGTAATGCGTATCCAGGAAGCCCTCTAGATGCAATATGTAGATAGTCCAACAAGGGAAGGGTCAGTATTGGACCTGGTGTTGGGGAATAAGCCTGGACAGGTGTTTGAGGTTTCAGTAGGGGAACATTGTGGGAGTAGTGACCACAATTCCGTATGTTTTAGGGTACATTTGGATAGGGCTGAGGGTAACGCTCGAATTACCCTCGGATTAAGGTGCTAAACTGGGGAAAGGCAAATTATGATAACATTGGACAGGAATTGAAAAATTTGTGAACCTCTTCAAAAAGAAAAAGGAGTCTTTTGTACAGTCTGGAAGGGTGGGGACAGTCAAAACCCTTGAGGAGTATAAAGAAAGTAGGAAGCTATTTAAGTGGGAAATTTGGAGGGCGAGGAGCGGGTCATGAAAGGTCTTTGGCAAGTAGGATTAAGATGAATCCCAAAGCTTGTTATTCATATGTAAAAAGCAAGAGGGTGGCTAGGGAAAAGATTGGACCACTTGAGGACAGTGGGGGGAATCCATGTATTAAGCCAGAGGAAACGGGCGGGGTACTAAATGAATACTTTGCATCAATGTTCACCAAAGGACTTTGTGGAAGATGATTCTTGGGTAGGGTGTGTGGACAGTCTGGGACATTGAAAAGGAGGAGGTATTGGGTGTTTTAAAAGACATTAAGGTAAATATGTCTCCTGGGCCAGATGGGATTTAGCCATGAATACTGAGGGAAGCAAGGGAGGAAATTGTTGGGGCCTTAACTGCCATCTGTGTATCCTCATTGGCTACAGGTGATATCCCGGAGGACTGGAGAATAGCTAATGTGGTACCTCCCTTTAAGAAAGGTAGCAGGGATAATCCTGGAAACTGTAGGCTGGTGTCAGTAGAAATGGCAAATGGAGTTTAATCCAGACAAATGTGAGGTAATGCATTTGGGTAAGTCTAACATAGAGGGAAAATATACCATAAATGGCAAAACTCTTAGGAATATAGAAAATCAGAGAAATCTGAGCGTATAGGTCCACAGATCTTTGAAAGTGGCAACACAAGTGGACAAGGTAGTCAAGAAAGGGGCAGCATGGTGGTGCAGTTGGTTAGCCCTGCTGCCTCATAGCACCGAGGTCCCAGATTCGATCCCGGCTCTGGGTTACTGTCCATGTGGAGTTTACACATTCTCCCCGTGTTTGCGTGGGGTTCGCCCCCACAACCCAAAGATGTGCAGGCTAAGTGGATTGGCCACGCTAAATTGCCACTTAATTGGAAAAAATGAATTGGGTATTCTAAATTTAAGAAAACAAAGGTAGTCAAGAAAGCATATGGAATGCTTGCCTTCATTGGAAGGGGCATCGAGTATAAAAACTGGCAAGTCATGCTACAGTTATATAGAACCTTGGTAAGACCACTCTTGGAATATTGCACACAATTCTGGTCGCCACGCTACTAGAAGGATGGAAGTGACAGAATCTGTGATTGGAGGAGCTGGAACAGCGAGTATGGGAGTGACAGAATCTGTGACTGGAGGAGCTGAAGCAGCGAGTATGGGAGTGACAGAATCTGTGATTGGAGGAGCTGGAGCAGTGAGTATGGGAGTGACAGAATCTATGATTGGAGGAGCTAGAGCATCGATCGTGGGAGTGACGGAATCTATGATTGGAGGAGCTGGAGCAGCGATCGTGGGAGTGACAGAATCTGTGATTGGAGGAGCTGGAGCATCGATCGTGGGAGTGGCAGAATCTGTGATTGGAGGAGCTGGAGCAGTGATTGTGGGAGTGACAGAATCTGTGATTGGAGGAGCTGGAGCAGCGGGTATGGGAGTGACAGAATCTGTGATTGGAGAAGCTGGACCAACGATGTGGGAGTGACAGAATCTGTGATTGGAAGAGCTGGAGCTGCGATTGTGGGAGTGACAGAATCTGTGATTGGAAGAGCTGGAGCTGCGATTGTGGGAGTGACAGAATCTGTGATTGGAGGACCTGGAGCAGCGATTGTGGGAGTGACAGAATCTGTGATTGGAGGAGCTGGAGCATCGATCGTGGGAGTGGCAGAATCTGTGATTGGAGGAGCTGGAGCAGCGATTGTGGGAGTGACAGACTCTGTGATTGGAGGAGCTGGAGCAGCGAGCATGGGAGTGACAGAATCTGTGATTGGAGGAGCCAGAGCAGCAAGCATGGGAGTGACAGAATCTGTGATTGGAGGACCTGGAGCAGCGAGCATGGGAGTGACAGAATCTGTGATTGGAGGAGCTGGAGCAGCGATTGTGGGAGTGACAGACTCTGTGATTGGAGGAGCTGGAGCAGCGATTGTGGGAGTGACAGAATCTGTGATTGGAGGAGCTGGAGCAGCGATTGTGGGAGTGACAGAATCTGTGATTGGAGGAGCTGGAGCAGCGATTGTGGGAGTGACAGAATCTGTGATTGGAGGACCTGGAGCAGCGAGCATGGGAGTGACAGAATCTGTGATTGGAGGAGCTGGTGTAGTGAGCATGGGAGTGACAGAATCTGTGATTGGAGGAGCTGGAGCAGCGAGCATGGGAGTGACAGAATCTGTGATTGGAGGAGCTGGAGCAGCGAGCATGGGAGTGACAGAATCTGTGATTGGAGGAGCTGGAGCAGCGAGCATGGGAGTGACAGAATCTGTGATTGGAGGACCTGGAGCAGCGAGCATGGGAGTGACAGAATCTGTGATTGGAGGAGCTGGAGCAGCGAGCATGGGAGTGACAGAATCTGTGATTGGAGGAGCTGGAGCAGCGAGCATGGGAGTGACAGAATCTGTGATTGGAGGAGCTGGAGCAGCGAGCATGGGAGTGACAGAATCTGTGATTGGAGGACCTGGAGCAGCGAGCATGGGAGTGACAGAATCTGTGATTGGAGGAGCTGCTTCTCACACATTCTATCTCTCCCGCACTCATTGCCCCTCCAGTCACAATTGTGGATTATTGTTCCACTCTCAACAAGACTTCTGCGTCTGCAATAGTTGAGCCCTGTTTGGGATGGGGGTGAGCCATAACGTTTAAGGTAATATCACGGGAGTGACCTTTCAGAAACCTGCTGCTCTCTCTTAGTTCTGTGACCATCTCCTTAGTGAAGCATGGCCACCACAGGCACTACTCTTGGCTGAGGTGGAGCTAGGAGCAACGCTGGCTCAGGACCCTGTATGAGTATGGCCTCCTATTGAGAGTGCTCCCACCCTCTCTCTGCTAACAGCTTCTCCTCTCTGCTGCCTTTGCTGAATCCCAAGAGATGCTGAAAATATGGTCCCATGAATGAGATCTGACTTTCTTTTCAGATCAGAGTCGGCCATTTGGGGCCCCCACACTCTCCCTCCTAGTGGGGGCACATGTCACGCCCCACCCCCTGGTGGCGGCCCACTCCCAATAATGTCAAGCCCCTCCCCAATGATGTTGAGCACTGCCCATAATGATATTGGCTGGTTGCTGCCCAGCCACTCCCTCACTCTCATTCCTGCTTGGTAGGCCTCTGGCTCTGGTCAAGTGGCTCCACTCCCACTAACCGCTGCTCCCCGATTCCCTGTGAAACAACGCTGAGGCATGCCTGGCCTTCTCCACACCTCCCAACAGCTGCTTTGCTCACCTCTCACTCGGGTGGCCGGGCCTCGAGCCTCGACCCTGGATGAATACGTGTGCTCCTGGTTGGCTGCTGCTGCTGGCTATCTGGCCTGGTGGTTTCTGTTCTGTATTGCCTGTTGATAAGCACAGGAGCCTATCAGCAAATTTAGAAATGAAATGAAATGAAAATCGCTTATTGTCACAAGTCGGCTTCAATTAAGTTACTGTGAAAAGCCCCTAGTCACCACATTCCGGCGCCTGTTCGGGGAGGCTGGTACGGGAATTGAACCATGCTGCTGGCCTGTCTTGGTCTGCTTTAAAAGCCAGCGATTTAGCCCAGTGTGCTAAACCAGCCCCAAGAGCTACCAAGGCTCTTACTGGTGTTCCCATGGTGTTCCCACCACAACAGTCACCTCTCCGTATGGGAACCCTATTGGCCAGAGCCCACACTGTAGTACTGTGCGTTTCTTTGAAAGTCCACCTCTGTCTCAGATCCAATACTCCAATGGTCCAGCACCTTCTTCTGATTGAAAGAACTTGTATAAACTCCACCACCAACTGTGTACAGTACTTCTACTAACTCTGCAGCATCAAAAGGAAGTCAAGAGCACGTCACATGGAAGTTGCCCAGAAGGAAAAAGGAGTAAAATGGGAAAATAAGAACACTGGTCCCAACTGGTTTTTTCTTATGGGTGGTTAAAATGGCACTAGTGGGGTTTGGGACAGGTGTGAGAGAGTTCTTCATGCATCTGAACACATGTTCAGCTATGTGTTTGAGAACTCATTATCAGGACATGGAAGGGACAAAATGGCAGTTTGTTTTCCAAATCAGAGTTGGACGCTGACTGACATCATGATCAGCATGGCACCAGTTCACATATGGGACACTTGCTCCAGTTGTCAGAAGTCGTCAGGAGCCCCTGACTTTTTAAAATTTCCTTGTTCCACCCTATCATCATGACGGGGCCAAACTTTAGATCCATAGACGCTAAACACCATTCCCAGGGTTCCCAGCCCTCCAGGAGTGGTTTAGAGTTTCCAGACATTGAAGATCAATCTCCAGGACACTGCTGTGTGCAATCCTGGAAAAATACAAGAAAAAAAGATTGTTTTTGCCCCGCTCTTTGAACATTTTTCTTTACCATATATAAATGGTTTCACTGACAGTCAAGCACCATCTCATTAGGCAATGAGTCTTTTTGCTTTCCAATTTGCCATAGGAAGAAAATGTGTCACTAACATGTTGGCTGACTAATGGCTGGAGCGCGGGGATAAGTCATGTGATGAAACCTCCCAGAATCCATTTCATCACAGTTGGCAATGCTGAATACCATCTGCAGATACTTAGAAATGATCATAGGCTTGGTGCTAATGAATATCAATAATCAGTATTACTGAATGGCAGACTGCATGTCACAGCAGTAGACATTATAATTAAGATAATTAGGTATTGTTTGATTTCATGAGAAGAGAGCGCTGATTGGTCTCTTTTCTTAAAACATAAATTGTTGTTCCCTTTACATTTGGTATTCTTGTAAATTGTCCTGATGAGTGCAAAATGCAAAGCTTTGACAATATCTATCTTTTTTCAACAATGCTCTAGTTCTGTACTTCCAAATGACTTAATGTTTGATTTTTGTAATAAATGGCAAGCTTTGTTGCTGTGTCTCATTGTTTCTTGAATACATTTGGGAAGATTATTAGAGCTTGTTTTATCAAGTTCTAAAGGAATTGAATAACATTGGTGTCTGTGTTGTGGTGAATAGAATTCTTATTTATCTATTTGTAGATACATCAAGAGTTTGTATGCGGTGAGCCAGAGCTTACGCTAGTTTATGACAAAAGGCATATATGGGGAATGCGGAACGGGTAAAATGCTATTGGAGTTAAGTGTCACACTTACAGAAGCTTTGAGCAATGTGCCAACATTTTTATATATTGCTAGCAACATTCTCCCCATGTCTGCGTGGGTCTCACCCCCACAACCTAAAGATGTGCAGGTAGGTGGATTGGCCATGCTAAATTGCCCCTCAATTGGAAAAGAATCGGGCACTCCAAATTTCTAAAGAAATACATATTGCCAGCAGATCTCAAGTATTGTTCACAGTGAGTCACAAAGCTGTTTTATCAATGAAGTGTGATGGGAACAGTGTGATGCATGTAGCTTTTAACATACTATAATGAACAAATTTGTTATAAATCTATGCTTTATTCATATATGACCATATAAGAATAATCCATCACCTGCTGTCAGTCAAAGTGTGCATGGGCAGCACGGTAGCATTGTGGATAGCACAACAGCTTCACAGCTCCAGGGTCCCAGGTTCGATTCCAGCTTGGGTCACTGTCTGTACGGAGTCTGCATATCGTCCCCGTGTGTGTGTGGGTTTCCTCCAGGTGCTCCGGTTTCCTCCCACCGTCCAAAGATGTGCAGGTTAGGTGGATTGGCCATGATAAATTGCCCTTAGTGTCCAAAATTACCCTTAGTGTTGGGTGGGGTTACTGGGTTATGGGGATAGGGTGGAGGTGTTGACCTTGGGTAGGGTGCTCTTTCCAAGAGCCGGTGCAGACTCAATGGGCCGAATGGCCTCCTTCTGCACTGTAAATTCTATGAAAATCCAGGTTCAAATGGTTTTGCAGGAATTCGAAAGTATGGATGAGGGAATTAGCCTCCTTCTCTTAACTATATGGTCTGAATTCTCCGGCTGCTGGGATTCTCTATTGCCGCTGGCAGCGCAGCCCTGCTCGCGGATTTCCCGGCGGCATGGGGTGGCATCAATAGGAAATCTTATTGGCAAGGGGTGGGCGTAGAGAATCCCATCACCAGTGAAAGGTGCGCCGCCGTGAAAAACACAACGGGGGAGTCTGGGTAACCAGCCCATGGAGTTTTATATATGGCATAATGTACACTTTCTGTTTTATGTTTTTTTTAAATAAATTTTGAGTAGCCAATTATTTTTCTTTTCCAAATAAGGGGCAATTTAGCGTGGCCAATCCACCAAACCTGCACATCTTTGGGTTATGGGGGCGAAACCCACGCAGACACGGGGAGAATGTGCAAACTCCACACGGACAGTGACCCAGGGCCGGGATTCAAACCCGGATCTCCAGAGCCCCAGTCGTAGTGCTAACCATTGCGCCACATGCCGCCCTCGTGTTTTAAGTCTTGTAAGGATTTAGAGAAGAAGGATTAATGGATGAAAGACAAAATCAATATGAATGGGAATCTTAAGGCTGTAATTGTGGAAAGTAAAAGCAAATCGTCGGGCACTTGGGAGACTTTAAATAATAGTTTCAGTACAAGTCCTGATGTAAACCGAGATTTTGGCATTTCAGTATGGAGGCGGGCGGGTATCTGCTGGTCTTCCCACCAATGCTATCTGGGCCCTCATGGCTAACCCACCCATGCCCTTGTCAGCGGACACCAGGCAGCAGGGGATGGAATATTGGAGTGGGAAGATGGCAGTGCGGCCACTGCCCTCATTTCCCCTGCTGCTTCTGCCCCTAACTCACCTGATTGGCGTGGGATAAGTGGAGTAAATCCCAGCCCAAGCGTCTCTCAGAGCAGATGCCAACATTTCTGTCAACATTTACCTCCGGGTCCCAGGGGGAGCTCTTCAGCTGCTGTTTAACAACCAAACCAGGCCAAATTACTTCAAGCTTTACTTTTTGAAATAAAGTTTCTCAAGGAATGGTAAAAACATTTAAGTGAATTGGCCGAATTGTTTTAAAAGGAGAATTCAACAAACTTGACAGCTTCAGCAAAGTCTTTTTTTAAAAACCTACCCAAGTGGAACGCAACCCATATATGTCCAACGCATCCTGGATTGGTGTTATGTTCTTTCTTGTGTCCCAGTGTCTGGCCAGACACAGCTGGGAGCCATTTTCTGGAGCTATTGTAGATGATTACAGTGGATTATTTGAGAAATATGAAGGTACAAGGCATGCTGTCTTGTCCAAACTATAGTGAGGTTCAATGATTTAAGGATGAAGACAGAACATTGCACACATCCAACTTTTAACCTAATCTCCATTTGGCAACACAACATACACGCAAACTTTCTCCTGCAGGTCATAGACATTTTCTTACTTTCAATTATTAAGAGTGCCCAAGATCATAACTTCCTTTGCAGACAATCTCTGGCCAGAAAGAAACTGATGCCTGGCCAGCTCTCTCAATTTCATACTCCCTCTGCAACAATTGCTTTCCTGGTTAACAGGAACCAAGGAATCATCCCCAACAGAATCTCCTTATCCATGCATGTTAATATGTGGTTGTATTTTATTATTTCAGAAAATATATTTTTATTTAAAACATTTTCATTCTAGACAGAGTAATATAAACCAGTTGCTGCAAGTAACAATGCAAAAATAACACATTCAACAACACAACTAAACTAAAGCCTCCAACATTAAGACAACCCCCCCCCCCCCCCCCCCCCCCCCCCCCCCGAACAACTGATGGTGACTAACTCTTTGAAAAAGGTAATGAATGGCTGCCATCTTAGATAGAACCCTTCCACCGACCCCGGAGAGGGAATCCTGCCGCCAGCGAACGCACACCACTGAGAAACACACCTCTGGGGGACCGGAGAATCCAGCCCATAATAATAGAGCAGGAGGAGACTGTAGGCCCATTTCACCCATTTATACACAATATTCCTTTTGTACATTTCTAACTCTGCATTTCATTTGTCGACAAGAACCTGTCTAGCCCCTTCTGTAAGCTGCTTAATTTGTTCTACATCCTTTGCTTTTTACATTCAGATTTTCTTTTGCTGTCCTTTATTTGTGAATATGAACTCTGTTGCTTAAATTCCATGGAGGCTTTTGGATTCCGTTTGGTCAAACCTTTCACAACCATATTGCTTGTCAGTTTTCTTGAAGAGAATAAAAGATCCATGATTGCAATCTTTCCTTGTATGGGATTCTTAACTCTGGGGTCAACCCTGTGACCCTTCTTCCGACCCCTCAAATATATTACCATTTAGCACCTAATCTACATTAACCTTTCACCTGCCACATTGCATAACCTTACACAAAATTGCACCTTCCATTTCTCTGCCCACTGATCAATCTTGTGCGGCACTGAGATGTAACAGTGTACATGAACAATAACTGTGTGAAGACCATTTTATAACATACGGATTGAACAGGCTAACAATACATAATTATTTACATGGGGTGAAACACAGATTAAGTTGTTGCCAGTTGGTGCATAGCCCCCCCGTGTTTCCCTCCCCCCTTCATTTTATTGTTTAAAAGAAGGAAGATGAAGGCCGATTGTAGACTTGTTTGTTACGTAATCCTGGAGCCTGCTATTTGGTTTGGTCATATGAACGGAGCGTGTAATTATGCCAGCTGGCTGTGCTGGAAACACTCCTGGGCTGGTATCCTTAGTGTGGACAACCTGGGTGTTCCTTCAGTGTACCTGGTGGGTATAGGACCAGTTCCATTTCCACTGGTGTAAGGGGCCTGTATTGTAGACTGGATGGCTGGGGTGCTTGTGGCATTTCCTGTTGCTGGTTCTAATAGCTGTAGTAGGGGACGGCAGTTTCACATGTGGTGGGCATCATCTGAGGCTACGATGCAAGTGATTGACTGTAGGGCATGACTGTGCAGCACCGCTAACTTATGGCTGCATGTGGTCTGGATCCTGACTGTTTGACCAGGTGTTAGTGGGCCGAGCCTGTGATTGTCCAAGATTGTGACCATGGTGCCCTGTCCCTGTTAATCAGCATTCCACGTGGTTTCAAATTTGGGCTGGAAAAGAGCCTTGGCAGTAGAAATAGAGTCCTGGTGCACCTGGAGGATAGTCGCTGTTCGAACAAGGACAGACTCTTTCGGGACATGTTTCGCAGGCTGAGTGAACATAGTAATGTATGCTGTGGTCATTTTAAAATCATACTCCAGTCAAACCTCAGGAAGTCTGTTGTTCGTAGCCCAGATCGGGACAGACTCTCCGTCACTGAGAGTATCTACTGTTGCCTTATATGGAAACAGGTCATGTGCAGCCCACACCAGAGATGGGACACCTGGGGCGGGCTCAGGTGGCCAGTCAAACAGTCGTCAACCGGAGCATTGGCTGCTGGGACTCCCCTCCTGAGACCACATTGGTTGGAAGCCAGTGAAGTTTCTGGAAAAGCAAGTGGAGGGGGGATAAAGGTAGACATCTCAGAGACACCAGAGGCAGAAGGAGTAGAGCAAGCAGAAGAGCAGAACACAAGCAAAGACTCGGTGTGTGAGGTGAGCCTGACTAGACCAGAAGCAACAGGCATGAAACAGCCAGCAAGAATCACCTTTACAAAGAGAAACCAGAGGGACTCGGCGATCTGATCTACAACTTACCAGACCACCTTTGCGGGTAGTATAGTCGAGTCCTGGGTGTTTCTTGTATGTATAGTGGGTAATTTACGGGTTAACTATATTTAGTTGCATTATATCCGTATCAGTGCTTTGTTCTATTCACAAATAAAGACATCTGGGTAAGCTTTATTTAAGGAGCCGGTTGAAATATCTGAATTGGACAGACACAACAATGCGATTTCGGACACATTTCTTGAGTAAATGCTTGGTTGAGCATACTGCCCATCCTGCCAGGCCGTTGGACTGTGGTACTGCTTGTGATATGCTCAAAGTCCCATGTGTGTGCAAAGTATCTAAACTCAGTGGAGACGGATTGGCGAGCATTGTTCATCATCAGTCTCTAAGAGATGCTGTGTGTTTGAGGGATGCTGTGTGTGACAGAGTCTCTCTTGAGTTTAATGATGACTGTGTTACTTGTCATGTTTGGCAGGTAGTCGAGTTCAAACCACCCGAAATACAAGCCAATTAAGACCAAATATTATTTCCCATTACATTTGAAAATGTCAGCCGCTGTGAATGACTATGGGAGGTCCGAGAACTCATGTAGGTGCAGTGGTTCTTTTGTTTGATGCAGCTCGAATGCATTGCATGGTGCATATCTAGAGACTTCCCTCTCCATATCGGTGTAGATGGAGGGTCAGTACAGTGATTCCTCTGCCCTGTTTCTGGTTGTTTCCAATGCTGGACATTCCTGGTGGAAGTAATGGGTGTATGACCTCTGGAGAGAAGTAGGGATGATGAATTGCTGACCACGCAGTATCAGTCCGTCCTGTATAATTAGTTCATCTCTGATGGTGAAGAATGCATGGAGCTCGTGGGGAAGGTTCCTTGAGGACTCAAGCCAGCCCCTCATGATGATGTCATGATCCTGTCTGCACGTGATGTCCTCCTGTCGGACATCTATTAGTTCCTGGATTTTATGAGAGGGAAGCACCTTCATGGTCATGATGCCCACATGAAATGAAAATTGAAAATGAAAATCGCTTATTCTCACAAGTAGGCTTCAAATGAAGTTACTGTGAAAAGCCCCTAGTCGCCACATTCCGGCACCTGTTCGGGGAGGCTAGTACGGGAATTGAACTGTGCTGCTGGCCTGCCTTGGTCTGCTTTCAAAGCCAGCGATTTAGCCCAGTGCTAAACCAACCCCTCATGATCCATCTTCCTCATGATCTGCCTGGTCTGTAGTAAGTAGGAAAGGTCTGAAAAAGGGCATCAGCCAAGTACAGCTCCTTACCAGATTTGTAAACAATGGTGAGGTTGCAGTGTTGTAGCTTTGGCATCATGTACTGCAGCTGTGCAGACACAGTGTGAAGAGGCTTTTGTAGAATAGTTATGAGTGGCTGATGATCAGTTGCAGGATGAAGTCATGAAATTTCTGACAGGCAAAGACTAGAGCGAGGAGTTCCTTTTCGATCTGAGCATAGTGAGTCGCAGTGTCAGTGAGGGCCCTTGATGCAAAGGCTATCATTCTGCCATTCTAGATCCAGACTGCAACCAGTCCGTGCTGGGAGACATCTGCTGATATGAGTACGGGTGCTCGAAAATCAAAATATTGCAGCACCGGTGGGGATGAGTGTGCCTGTTTGAGTCTGTTGATGGCCGCTGTGTGGTGTTCCCGCCAACACAATTTGACATGCTGGTGGAGGAGCTGACAAAGAGAGTCTGTGACCTCCACAAGGAATGAACTTGTCCACAGGGATGGCTATCTGTTGTCTTGTCTGGATCTGGCTTTAGGCCGTCGGCTGTGTATAAATGACCCATGGAGGGAATTTGGTCGACCCTGAATCTGCATTTAGCAACGTTGAGCTTTAACTGTATGGTTCTGATTCTGTCAAGGATGAGACTAAGGCATGCATCATGTTCTCGCATAGTATGTCCCCAAACCAGGATCCCATCAAACAATGATTTTGCAACGTTGGCCTGCAAAATGTTTGCTCCAAGCATTACAGGAAAATGTCACGGCCAGTGGAGATCCCATAGGACATACAAAGAAAATGGTATCTGCCTACCTATCATATCATAGTATCCCTACAGTGCCGAAGGGGCCATTCGGCCCATCGAGTCTGCACTGACTCTATAAAAGAGCTACCTAGGCCCAAGCCCCCACCCTATCCCCGTAGCCCAGCAACTCATCTAACCTTTTGGACACTAAGGGGCAATTGAACATTGTCAATCCACCTAGCCTGGACATCTTTGGACTCCCGGAGATATGAATGTGGCAAGTTTTGAGGATTAATCATCAAATGGGATTTGTCGGGACCTGCATTTCACATCCAGGATGCTGAAAGCCTTGGCATTGAGTATCTCAGCTATCACCTGTTCAACTGGGTTTCAGTCCAACGTAGGCATCTCCACATCATGTTTTCATAGGGTGATGAGATCTGAGCAGAATTTTATTCAAGTGCAGTGCAGTGTGTCAATGCAAATCCTGACATTGTCATCTTTCATTGCTGCAGCCTCAATTACTGAAACTCATTCAGTGGCCTCGTCTATGAGGGTTATGACTCCTAGTCTTGTCATCCGATGCAGCTCATTGTCTACCTTCTGCTTCATAGCTAAGGGTGTCTTCTCGGAGCACAGATTGTTGGCATTTCCAAGTCATCTAGCCACATGTGGCATTTTACAGGTAGCTTATCAATGATGTTGCAGTTGAAGAGGTCTTTGTACTGTATTATTTCTGGGGTCTGATATTGCAGAGCATTTATCTCTGGCCGAGGTGGATGAACCCCAGTGTGATCCTGTCCCAAAGATCTAGCAGTGGCTGTACGTTTTGGTTGACAATGTGAAACTTGAAGCTGCCCTGTCTGCAGTGGAGCGTGGTTACTCCTTTTGTAGAAATGGTTCGTCTGCCATAAGCCATGAATGTCCACCTGGATGTTGGGGTTCAGTGCTGCATGTGGGTCTAGTTCCTGCAGATTTGCCTGGGAAATACATTACATTTTGCTCCAGTTTCAATCTCTACCTTCAGTTTTGCGATGCTGTAAATCAGGTTGAAGGTGGCGAGAATCTCACTCTTTTCTGAGACTGTGTCAACACTCTCACAGTCGAGTGTTGTTGGAGGTAGAGTGGTTTGGTTGTTGCGTCTGAGCTCCAGTTTGTTCACCTTGCTCACGCTGCTAACCTTGGGAGACTGGTTGTCTGCAATGTGGCTGGCGGAAAAGGAAGGCTGCAGTGGTTTCGATCTGCAGCATTGTGCAAAATGATTCCACTTGCCACAGTTGTTGCAGCCTTTACCAATTGCCAAACTTTCTGTTCTGAGGATGATGGTCACTGCAGTTGGGGCAGGGCATGCCCTGTACTGCCAAAACATCGGTTTCTGGCTGAAGCTCCCTGCTGCTTTTCTCAGACCGTTTGGTAAGCGTACAGATGCTGATGGCTGTTTGTAGTGTTAAACCTTTCTCTTACAGCAGCTGTTTGTGGACAAGATTATTGTCGACCCAACTGACTACTCAATCCCTGACTAGCTCATCGGTAAGACTGCCAAACACATTCTTTTGCTAAGGTATTTAAAGTTGCTGTGTATCAATGTTTTTCAAACTGGTTTTCCCAAGATCCACTTCTGCCAACCAACCGATCTTCAGGACCCGTGCCGGTCAGCCATCGCGACCCACACCTTTGCAACATACACCATGCTCGCTTACCTTTAATGCAAAAGGTCCTCGTGATCTCACTTGAATCAGGCTCGCAGGAGAGGGCAATGCGCCTATCAGGTACAGACTCCAGCCAGTTCCTTTAAGTAACAGAGTGCTGTTACTTTAATTTAATTTACATTTCATTGTTTTACTCAGCAGTAGGTATTCCCGTAAGATGCTCCAGAATGCTGACTGCCTCATGTCTTTTTGGTGTGTTTTTAATGTGGTGTTGGAGGCCAAGTGCAGCAGCTTTGGGGTCAGCTCTAAATTAACAACTGACTCTGGGATCTCAACCTCAAAAGGAAGTTTTCACCTGCCACTCCTCTTCCAAAATCTGAAACTCATCCTGTTATTTGTCAGTACCTCCCTGCATATAACATCCTTATTTGCATTGGTACAATTGACACAACCGTAACTGAATTTATGCTGCTTTGTACCAAGTTAAGTTTTCTTCTTTGTAGGCTGTTAACCAGAGGCCCTGGAGCTTTGCACAGAGCTAACACTAGCACTGTTCTGTCCTGCCCAGGACTCTCCTGAGCAGCTCTTTCCAGCAGATCCTATCCGGTAGAAACGCTGCCTAGTTGTGTCTGTAGCCATCTCTTACATGTAAGAAAATGATTCTTCCACAGTCCTCTTGCCTTTTTTGCCAGCAGCTAGAAAATAGAAGTTCTCCTCCGTGATTTGGCGCTAAAAGCACGTACAGGGCACTTGATGTCAAGTGTATGTGCAGGGTGTGTGACCTGTTCACTGCTGTTGCTTCTGGCCAGTAGACTGTACACAGCCTAATTTCCTTCTAATTTAAAACGTGGCAGCGGTCGCTATTCTCAATAAAAATGCTGATAGCGACCATTGTGCGTTTCTCCCATGATTGGGAACATTGTGACCTGCACCTTGAAAAGCTCTGCTGTCTATGACTGTATCGAGTCGTCAGGTATTTAGTTTGTAGTGTTAAACATTGTAGTGTTGAGTATTATGTTCCTTACTGGCAGGCAAAATATTTTGTGCTCTTCTTTCTTCTTCATTTGAAAGGGAAATGATTCAAACTGCTCGGCAGCCTTGGGGTCTGCTAGATTTAGTAAGGTGTAAACTTATACCTTTTTTTGATTTGTCAAATAATCTGGCACTGCAGTAGATGCAACACTGCTTTTCAAACATGGCCCAGTTGTCTGGAATGTTTTCTTCAAACATGAGTGTGTTAATGCGGTGAAGTCACTGTCAACTCCTGATACCATGTGGAAGTGCTGCGCTCCAATGACTGGTGACCAAATATTTCTCACAACAATAGATTATTCAATAGTCTAAGCAGCTCTTGCATGCTTCCACTCTAACTGCGCTCCAGGGAGAACTCCTGCTCTTCCATCATGTGACTCTTTTAAGTAGCCACATCATCATGTGATCACTCTTTCTACACATAACATCCACAGTCTCTCCCCTGCCTCACACTACTGTCATCTGCTCAAAGAAATCCAATGTTAGACAAGCATGATCTTCCAATCCTAAAACAAAGCTGGTTTTTCTTAGCTCTTGCTCGCCAAGATGGTAACTTACATCACCCCTCTTAACACTGCAGTGATCTTTTGCCTCTCTTTGAGTGATGAGTCACATTTGTATTTTTCCAATCGTTTGGTGCTTGGCTGGAGTCCAGTAAATTCTGAAAAATATCTTCACAAGGACTTGAATGGATTCCTGAGCATTCCTTTATGGGAGAATCATTGGCCTGTCCAAATATTCTGAATTTATGTATGCTCACTCCCAGCTGTCAGTATTGTAATTGACTGATGTGTGCTTCTCTTGACCTATATAATTGAAGCCTGCTTGCTTCCAAAACGTCTCCTTTTCCTTTGGGATCCTAACACATTTTGAAAATGGGAGTTTTTGATATCGAGATTGGGGTATTGCACAAACTGCTATAGTTAATTCATTTCTCAATGCATAATAAAGCAGTTGCGCCTTTTACATATTATGGATTAACAATGCATGATTCTTGTAGTTAGATCAAGTAGCATCTTGGCCCATCAATTTCTTCACTGAATATAAGTACCTGATTTTCTAAAGAAATTCCACAGTAATGAATCAAACCAACAGAAAGAATACCAAATATGATCAATATTTCCCCAATTAAACATGATCAATTCAAGGCAACTTTTATCTCAGAGGACGCATGTAGGGCGCGATTCTCCCGAACAATTTCTAGTGTGGTAGCGAGCGGGAATTGCCGCAAGCTTCCCGGCGCTAGGTCCAGCGAGGCCGGCGACGATATTCAGAGTTAATTGGTCCACTTAATGAGGCCTCACGGGCTTCTTGTCACAAATGTAGGCTCGCCAGCCGATTCGCCAAGACTTCGCACGTCAGCACCCCCGCTAACAAAGTCGAGCAGCACTTAAACAGCTCTTCCTCAGCCAACCCCAGCCAGCTGGCAATAGCCCAGGAGACCGGTCCCAAGATTCGGCGATGCAGATCTGGCCAGGCTCCTAGACGCAGTTGAGGCCAGGGGGGATGTCCTGTTACCCCGAGGGTCTTGGATGGTCAATCACAGCGAAGCCAGTGCTGCTGGGACGATGTGATGGTGGCTTTGAGCACCGAGAGTGTGACCAGGAGGACTGGCCTCCAGTGCTGGAAAAAGGTCAACAGTTTACACCAGGCAGCACAGGTGAGCAGACACCAATGCCCACCCCCCTCCCCACGAGACCTTTCTGCACCCACGTGAGCAACCACCTCCCAACTCTCCATGTGACCCCCAACCCTCCCTTCCAACCCTTCCCATCATTGTGAACCACACGTGTGGCTAATGATGCCCTCTGTGTCTCCTCAGGAAAGGCTCTCCCATAATCTTCAGGACAGGGCCTGGACTGGCGGTGGGGTGCCAGACTTAAGAATTCTCACCTCCATCGAGATGCGGACCCTGGAGGTGACTGTGGTGGTCACCAACGTGGAGGTTGGCGGACTCCACGGAGATGAGGAACCAGAAGCCCAGCCAAAGGACCTGTCAAACGTCAGTTGTTATTGCCTTACTGACTGACCCATCCCTCCCATTGACCACATGTCCATTCTCCTACAGGTCCTCCAGCCGTCAATGCCAACCTATCTGGGATGGCCTCTCTCCAGCCTCCCAGGAGAACACCTTGGAGGAGAGCTCTGAGAAAGATACGATCAAGGCATCACAGCTGTCATCCCCACCCTCCACCATGTTAGTGGCCAGGCTTCTGGGACACAATCTGGTGAGCACCACATTGCTGCTGATGCACAGCATGTGGAGGCAGGAACCTCCAGGCGAGACAGCTGTCGGAGGTCTTTTAGATCCCAGGACCCAGCTGGGTCCCAGCCTGATGCTGAGCCTGTGGGAGAGGTCATCCCTGAGCTAATGAAGACAATTGGGTGCGGCCATGACATTCAAAGGGAGATCTCAGTGACACTCCAGCAGATCCATAGCCGATTGGAGGAGTCCCAATGCGGAACTTGTCCCAGTCACTGATGGCATCGACACAATGGTGCGGACCATGGGGAACCGCCAGGGCTGGCAGAGCCAGATGATGCAGGGGCAGCTGGGGCTCGAACCAGCCGCCCCTCCATTCCGAGTTGAACCCCTGGGTCCTATGGGCACCGTGCGGGAGGAGGGGGCGCTGGGTGCCAACCGAGACCCGTTCCATCGAATGGCGACTGGCCACCAGCTCCCTGAGTTCCAACCCTCTGATGAAGCCGCGTCTTGAAGTCAGCACATGGCACAGGGCATCATGGCTGTGCATGTGGCACCGACAAGTGAGCCAGGGCCCTCGAGCCCCAGACTTTAAAGAGGATGCCTGCCAGGGGCATTGAAGGCCCCGGGACATGGTAAGCTCCACCTCTGATGTGCATCCTGGGTACACAGCTAGACATAGCGATAGAGCTAGCAAGGCAAAGCACATCGAGGAGCACCTGAGGGCACCGGGAGTGGGCACTTACTGGGGAGGCCGCTGAATGACAGGAGGTGTTGGATAAGGGGTGGCACCCGTTAATTGTATGGAAATAGGGCTTAAATGGTGATAATTGGTTTCTCGCCATGCTACGGTGAGATCCCGATTGCATCCCGATGGTGCCTGGTGGGGTTCTCGTTTTTGGCCTCTCGCGCTATTCACCAGCCTCATTTCACTTGAGCAAGAGCTGGAGAATTGTGCCGATGGGGTGCGATCTTCCGGCCTCATTACTTTCATGCTCAAGTGCAACGACACTGGTGAATAGCGGCAGAGGCTAAAAACGGGAACTGCTCCAGTTTGTGATGCAACCGGCCGGCTCCACTCGGTGAAATCGGAGTGTCGCCATACCGTGGCGAGAAACCAATTATCACCACTTAAGCCGCATTTCCATACAATTAACGAGAGCCACCCCTTATCCAACGGCCTCCTGTCATTCAGCGGCTATCCCAGCAGGTGGTCACGCTTGCGTCGATTAGTGCTTCTTTTGAAAAAGGTGAACCTGGTGTAAGGGCTTCTGTGGGGAGCTGAGGAGATGAGTAACCATCTTTGCTCACAGACAACGAGCCCGGGGCTCTGGGATTGCCTCACCGGTGCTCAGCTGGGGTTGGGGACCCTCATCTGGGGGTGGAGGTTCCTTGGCAGGGGTGCGCTGCCATGGGAGGGTGGGGGGGAGGTGCTGGAGGGGGTGGGGGCGCAATGCTCGCAGCACCACCATGCCAGCCCCTGGATCGCATGCCCATTCCGAGGGGCAACCCTTGTCCCTGCCCATCCGCCCCACCGACTGCTGAGGCCTCTGGTTGTGCGGCTGAAGACAATTGCCACTAGGGAATTGGCAATCCTGGTTAAGTGAGCACTTGACACATGCCCAGTGGATTCCCGTGGGTGGGTGAGCCATGTAGCATGTGGGAGTCATTGCCTAGCATCCCAATCAGACTGTGATGCCTGGACAATGCACTTGAACACTGCAGGAGGCAACTCCACACACGCAGCAGCCAACTTCCGAACACCCAGCGGATGGGACACAGCTCCGGGGACATGTCCATGGCTGGAAGGTGGGTGGTGGTGGTGGTGGTGGGGGGGGGGGGGGGGGGGGGGGGGGGGGGGGGGGGGGGTTGCCTGGAGAGATGGGCAAAGGATCCAGGGGTCAGCTCGCATTGTGGAAGAAAGTGACAGAGGCCTCATAATGGATGTGCAAAAGGTTGTTTAATGAATACCTCATTCCAATAGTGCCACACCCTCCCCTACTCCAAAGTCCTCAGCGATCCTCAACATGCCTGCCCTTCGAGCTCTACCACTACGTCTTGGTGTTCCCACAGGATGCACAACTGAGGTGGAGGCAGCCAGCTGCTTACTTTGACCCATGCGTCTGGATCCCCCTGGCGGGCGTCCTGTAGGGGCTCTGGGACCGGAGGGCCCCGGCTCACTTGTCAATGGCACATGCACAGCCGTGGCACCCTGTCCCTTGTGCTGACCCCAAGACATCGTGCACCAGGCTCTCCACTGCGGTCGCCATCCTAGCAGTGTTGGCCTCGGTGCCACTCATTGCCAGCGACATCTCCTGCGCCCAGAGCCTCTGGGACTCCTCTAAGCGGCTATGAATCTGCTGGAGTAACGCTGACATCTCCCTCTGAATGTCCTGGCTGCTCCCTATCGTCTCCATCAGCTCCAGATAACCCACGTCCAGAGGCTCATCATCACTCTGGGACCCAGCTGGGTCCTGGAATCCAGCAGACCTCCCACTGCTGTCTCTCCTGCGGGTTCCTGACTCCACCGGATGTACGTCAGCAGCAGTGTGCTGCTCATCAGATTGTGCCCCAGGAGCCAGTTCACTAACATGTCCCACCGAGGTGTGTGTACCTGCGCTGGTGGAGGGAGGGAATGACAGCTGTGGCGTTACTATAAAAGTTACATCCTTGGAGCTCTCCTCCGAGGTGTTCTCCTCGGGGGGCCAGGAGGGGTGCTGCCCAGGATGGGCCAGCGCCTTCGGCCGGAGCACCTGCACAAGAATGGACATGTGGCCAATAGGAGGGATGGGTCAGTCAGTCAGGAAGGCAATCACTACCGTACTTTCCGGACTATAAAGCGCACCTGACTATAAGCCGCACCCACTGATTTTGAAATTTTTTTTTATTTTGAACATAAATAAGCCGCACACGTATATAAGCCGCAGGTGCTTACCGGTACATTGAAACAAATGAGCTTTACACAGGCTTTAACGAAATACGGCTTGTAACAAAAATAAAAAATTAGCGGTAAAGAATAGCCTACCAAGAAAGTCATTGGTCACTGTGGAGCGAAATCAATCCGATTAAGCTCTTAAGATTAACATAGAATCATCAGTTTGAAACATTAAAAATAAATAAATCATGTGTAAAAGAAGTATTTTATTACTGATCGTAATCAAGATATCACCAACCAGGTGATCAGAGTCACTATCCTCCTCTTGTGCACTGAAACCACTGAAGTCATCTCCTTCAGTGTCAGAGTTGAATAGCCTCAGAATTGCTTCATCCGATGTTGGATTGTTTTCATTGTCGCTCTCATCACTTTCATCCGGAGGCAAATTTCCCGCTGAGCTCATGCTGCCCTCTTCAACACGCAGCAATCCAGCTTTTCGAAACCCGTTGATGATAGTGGATTTTTTAACAATGCTCCACGCTGTCAGGACCCACTGGCAGACTTGACCATAAGTTGCTCTTCGCATGCGGCCCGTTTTAGTGAAGGATTTCTCCCCACTTGTCATCCAAGCCTCCCACTGAACACGAAGCGCCACCTTAAATGCACGATTTAAACTGATGTCGAGTGGCTGTAAATACTTTGTTGTGCCCCCAGGAATCACAGCTGGAATTGAGTTTGTCCTCTTGATGGCTTCTTTCACAGAATCTGTTATGTGGGCCCTCATGCTGTCCAAAACGAGCAATGCCTTGTTCCTGTGAAAGAATCCTCCCGGTCGCTTGCCGTAGCACTCCGTATGCCATTCATGCATTAGGCTTTCCGTCATCCATCCTTTCTTGTTGACTTTCACAACAATTCCTGTAGGGAATTTTTCTTTTGGTATCGTCGTGCGTTTAAAAATCACCATCGGTGGAAGCTTTTCTCCCGATGCCGTGCAACTCAGAACACAGGTGAAGTGCGTTTTTTCATGCCCAGTTGTTTTCAGCATGACGGATGATTCACCTTTCCTGTTGACAGTCCGAGTGAGAGGTAGGTCAAATGTCAGAGGAACCTCATCCATATTTATGATATTGTGTGGGCCAATGGAATGCTCTGCTATCATTGCATCAGTGAATTTGCGGAAGTTTGAAATTTTTTCCTCGTAGTCGGGAGGGAGCTGCTGACACAAACTCGTCCGTACCCTGATGGACAGGCCTTTACGTCTCATAAATCTGAGACACCACGATGGTCCACCTCTAAAATTCTCAAACTTCATTGCGGTGGCGATTGTTTTGGCTTTCAGTCGGATCTGTACAGTTGAAACACCTCGGCCGTCTGCTCTCTGCATGTTGACCCAGTCTTCGAGCTCATTTTCTAGTTCGGGCCATCTGCTTTTCTTCCCTCTGAAAGCTTTAGTTGTCTTTTTGCACTGAGTCAATTTCTCACGCTGCTGTTTCCAACGTCTTATCATCGACTCATTAAGACCAAGCTCTAGTGCAGCAGCTCTATTTCCTTTCCCAACAGCCAGATCGATCGCCCTCAACTTGAAAGCTGCATCATATGCATTTCTCCGTGTCTTTGCCATGATGAGGGTGACAAAATGACTACCGTAATCAGAATGATGGGATGTTTGAGCGCGCTCGATTTAATCTAAACAGTAAACTAAAAAGTTACATTGTTTTACCTTGACCCGTTACGCAATTTCATTGGTTTAGTGAAAAGAAAGCGGGAAAAATCCATAAATAAGCCGCGTCGTTGTATAAGCCGCGAGGTTCGAAACGTGTGAAATAAGTCGCGGCTTATAGTCCGGAAAGTACGGTACTCATGTTTGACAGGTCCTCCAGGTGGAGCCCGGTGGTTCCTCACCTCTGCACCGTCCACCACCCTCCGTGTTGGTGATTGTCCTGACTTCGGCCACACCATCACCTCCAGGACACGTTCCTTGAAGGAGGTGAGGATTCTCAAGTCTGGCAGCCCACCAGCAGTCAGGGCCATCTGCCGCTGATTATGAGAGAGCGTTTCCTGAGGAGACACAGAGAGGGCATTGTTAGCCACACGTGTGGTTCTCAGTGGTGGGGTGGGTGTGAAGGGAGGGTTGAGGTGGAGGGAGGGTTGAAGGAGAAAGGGAATGGAGGGAGGGTTGGGGGACGCCTGGGGGGATGCTCCCTTGGGGAATGTGACCTTGGTGTCTGCTGACTCGTACTGCCTGGTGTAGGTCGTTGACTTCCTTCCGACACTGAAGGCCAGACCTCCTGGTCACACTGCCTGAGCTGTCTGCTTCCACCACCTTGTCCCAGCAGCCTGGCTGCCTTGTGGGACCCTCGGGTGGACAGGACATACCTCCTGGCCCCACCACGTCCAGGAGCCTCCGCAGGTCAGCATCCCTGAGCTGTCTTGGGGCTGTTCTCCTCGGCGCCATTATTGCCAGCTGGCTGGGGTTGGCTGAGCAAGTGCTGCCTAAGTGGGGGGCTGGCGAGAGTGGCCACGGCGAATCAGTTGGCGAGCCAGCATTCACGGCGAGAAGCCTGTGAGGCTCTGTTAAGTGGACCAATTAACGTTGAATAGCGTTCCCGGTCTCGCTGGGCTGAGCATTGGGAAACTCGCGACAATTCCCGCTTGCTAGCACACTCAGAAACCTTTCCGGCGAATCCTGCCCTTAATCTTCTCTTCAGCCCCTCAGTGCTTCATTCTTAGTTGTTTCTTTGCCTGCCAGAATTGAGTTTAAAAATTGGCAAGTCATGTTGCAGCTTTACAGAACCTGAGTTGGGCCGCACTTGAAATACAGTGTGTAATTCTGGTCACCACACTACCAGAAGGATATGGAGGCTTTGGAGAGAATACAGAAAAGATTTACCAGGATGTTGCCTGGTTTGGAGGGCATTAGCTATGAGGAGAGGTTGGAGAAACTTGGTTTGTTCGCACTGGAACGATGGAGGGTGAATGGGTGGCCTTTTGACATCTACAAGATTATGAGGGGCATGGACAGAGTGAATTGTCAGAAGCTTTTTCCCAGGATGGAACAATCAATTACTAGGGGGCATAGGTTTAAGGTGCGAGGGGCAAGGTTTAAAGGAGATGTACGAGGCAAGTTTTTACCTAGAGGGTGGTGGGAGCCTGGAACTCGCTCCCATGAAGGTAGTGGAAGCAGATACGATTGTGACTTATAAGGGGCGTCTTGACAAATACATGAACAAGATGGGAATAGAGGGATATAGACCCCGGAAGGATAGGCGGTTTTAGTTCAGATGGGCAGCATGATCGATACAGGCTTGTAGCGCCGAAGGGCCTGTTTCTGTGCTGTAATTTTCATTGTTCTGAGATACTTGTTGAGCGCTTTTGATACGATTGTTTACAGACATCTTCTGAGGTCTGAGCCAGAAATGCACTTAGATACCAATATGGATACCAGGGAACCTCTGTCTAAGGGAACCCCCCCCCCCCCCCCCCCCCCCCCCCCCCCCCCCCCCACAGACCCCCCGCTGGCGTGCACCATTTAACTCGTTCACGCCTTCAGCGGGGTGTCGGAGCATGGCATTCTGGTCGGTGCTTAGCACCGATCACGATTTTGCCTGGATGCCTGATTCTCTATCCCATCGGGGAACGCATCCTGGATGTTCCGGAGACTAAGAATCCACCCATTTGCCTTTTTAAGAACAAGACTCCCTGTTGGACTGCATGTGATAGGGAGACTCCCCACAGGGACCCCTGTGATAGGGAGACTCTCCACAGAGGCCCCTGTGATAGGGAGACTCCCCACAGAGACCCCTGTGATAGGGAGACTCCCCACAGGGACCCCTGTGATAGGGAGACTCCCCACAGGGACCCCTGTGATAGGGAGACTCCCCACAGAGACCCCTGTGATAGGGAGACTCCCCACAGGGACCCCTGTGATAGGGAGACTCCCCACAGAGACCCCTGTGATAGGGAGACTCCCCACAGAGACCGCTGTGATAGGGAGACTCCCCACAGGGACCCCTGTGATAGGGAGACTCCCCACAGAGACCCCTGTGATAGGGAGACTCCCCACAGGGACCCCTGTGATAGGGAGACTCCCCACAGGGACCCCTGTGATAGGGAGACTCCCCACAGAGACCCCTGTGATAGGGAGACTCCCCACAGGGACCCCTGTGATAGGGAGACTCCCCACAGAGACCCCTGTGATAGGGAGACTCCCCACAGGGACCCCTGTGATAGGGAGACTCCCTACAGGGACCCCTGTGATAGGGAGACTCCATCACAGGGATCCACTGACAAAAGGGACCCGCCAGTGACCCTGTGACTAAAGGGACCTCTCTTCCGGGACCCTCTATCTAAGTGAACCCCCACCACAGACCCCCCTACTCCAGCAAAGGGAGCCCTGTCTGGAAGCTAGAGAGCAGTCCAGGCAGGGCTTGGGAAGTATTACAAAGAAAGGGACAGCACAGGTACATGCCCTTTGACCCTCCAAGCCTGTGCCGACTATGCTGCCCATCTAGCTAAACCTTTCTACCCTAGCTGTACTGTTTACCTTGCAGCTCCACATGTCCATTCATTGAAGGTAAGCAGCTGTACCTGCCTCAGCTTCCCACAGATCCACTGAATGCAATCCATTCATGACTTTCCAGTAGTGGTTTGTGATTGACAGCTCAGAAAGAGATGAAAGTGCACTAAGTGCATTCCAACCACTCACACGTGTGATTTCACTGCACTTTCATCTCTTTGATGTGGTCAATATTTACAAACATTGGGGTTTCACCACATGAAACATGAAGGGATATGAATAAATCAGAGCTGCAGATGGTTTTTACAAACTGTCAATCACAAACCACTATTCCACAGTGGACGGAGCAGTTTAGCTGTGTCGAGATATGAAATGAAAATCGCTTATTGTCACAAGTAGGCTTCAAATTAAGTTACTGTGAAAAGACCCTAGTCGCCACATTCCGGTGCCTGTTCGGGAAGGCTGGTATGGGAATTGAGCCTGCGCTGCCGGCCTCCTTTACAAGCCAGCTGTTTAGCCCACTGCTAAATCAGCTCAGATAAACTTGGGTAGTTTTCTATGGAGCAGAGTAAACGGAGAGAAGATCTGATTGAGGTGTATACAATTATGAGGGGCATGGACTTGGTGGATAGAAAGCAGCTGTTCCCCTTCGTTGAAGGGTCAATAACGAGGGGACACAATTTAAAGGAGAAAGGCAGGAGGTTTTGAGGGGATTTGAGAAAAAATGTTTTTAGCCAGAGGGTGGTGGGAGTCTGGAATGCACTCCCTGGGAGGGTAGTTGGGGCAGGAAACCTCACAACCTTTAAAAGGTACTTGGATGAATACTTAAAATGCCATAACATTCAAGGCTATGGGTCAAGTACTGGGAAGTGGGATTAGTTTAAATTTAGAGTAGTTTTTTCTCAGTGCAGGTTTGATGGACCAGAGGGCCTCTTCTGTACTATATGTTCTATATCAGGGCTCCTCCAATTCGTTTTCTTTCCAGTATTTCGATTTAGCATCCTTTACATTCTATCAGATAGCTGTTTGTGCTTTTCCATTTGTGTGACCATTTCAGCAATCTGGTTCTAGCACATAATCTCACTTTCTTTCCGTCTCTGAATTGCTGCTTCTGCTGCCAACATCAATGTTTTTACCTCCTCCGTTAAATTTCCTTTGTCACGTTTCTCCTCTTCAACTTCCTTCTGAAGTTTCAGAATAGTTTCTTCTGATTGCTTGTTGAGACTTGACAGTTCATCGAATCATAGAATTTAGTGTAGAAGGAGGCCATTCGGCCCAGCAGGTCTGCACCTGCCCTTGGAAAGAGCACCTTATTTAAGCCCACACCTCCACCCTATCCCCATAACCCAGCAATCCCACCTAACCTTTTTGGACACAAAGGGGCAATTTAGCATGGCCAATTCATCTAACCTGCACATCTTTGGACTGTGGGAGGAAACTGGAGGACCCGGAGGTAACTCACGCAGGCAATGGGAGAACGTGCAGACAGTGTCCCAAGCCGGGAATCGAACCTGGGACCCTGGAGTTGTGAAGCAACAGTGCTAACCACTGTGCTACCGTGCCACCTTCTCTCCTGGTTTTCTTTACCAGGTTTCCTTTACCAGCAGTGAAATTCACTTTGATTCAGGCAATACTTTCTTTTATGAAATTTGGAGTTCTGGCAAATAGACATAAATTCCCTAAAGGAATGACTTGGAGCACAGACAGTGACCCAAGCCGGGAATCAAACCCAGGTCCCTGGTGCTGTGAAGCAATCGTGCTAACCACTGTGCTACTTTGTCACCCCAAAGTGAATTGTTCTATCTCAGTTTTATGAGCAGTGCACTGCTGAGTTTTCCTCTATAAATCTCCTCTTCAAGCTCATATTCTCCTGATTCAATTCTTCACTGGACTTATTTTCTACTTGCTTTTTCATGGAGTTCAACTTTTTAAAAAATGTTTTTATTCTCCATTTTCACATTTTCCTTCAAAATTTACACCCCACCCACAGACAGTAAACGGTCACAAATACAAAATCAATTCCCTTAACAATAACTACAATCCCATCCTCCCACCACTCCAAACAACGGCCCACCTGTCAATATATGCATCCAATAAAACAAACCCTCCCACGGTGGAAACAAAAATCAAAGGGGAAAAAGAAAAAAGGAGTTTGGGGTTCCGCCCATGGTCACCATAGAGTCCACTCCCCCTCACACACACTCAACGCCGTCCAACCTCTGAAAGAGTACCGTACATGATACCCAAGAGTTGTAAACAGCACCCCCTCCCCAACTCCTCCCATCCACTGCCTCTTGTAAAACTCCTCCCTCCAACCTCGGTTCCTTCCCCCCAACTTTCCACTCCGGCTAGACCACTCGGACCCTGTTCTGCCAGGCTCCGATAGCCGCAGCCCCTCCCCCCACCTCACTCCCGTTCACTGACCGGCTTAAACCGGCCATCGTGGAGGTCCCCACCCGGGTCCCTTTCCCCCTTGCCCGGCCCTAGGAAAGCCCAGAAATCCCCTTTTAGCACGCACACCCCACATATCCACCTACACCCCAAAGAGCCCTCACTTTGAGTGAAAGTCCCATCACTTCCCTTGTCCAAATATATACACCATTGGCTCCTTTAGCCCATACACCCACACGCAGTGAAACAAAAAAGGACGAAAATACAGTCATAAGGTTACATCGGCACATGGCCATTTCTCAATTTCTCAATTCTGCCACAGTCCTTCTGCCTTCGCAAACTCCTCCGCTGCTTCCGCC
Source organism: Scyliorhinus canicula (assembly GCF_902713615.1). Classification (NCBI taxonomy): domain Eukaryota; kingdom Metazoa; phylum Chordata; class Chondrichthyes; order Carcharhiniformes; family Scyliorhinidae; genus Scyliorhinus; species Scyliorhinus canicula. The sequence continues at coordinate 58,883,628 of NC_052160.1, read as the reverse complement.
GTTCCAAAATAAAAGTCCGTGAGCTTGCAAGTGACCCTCAGCTTCGCTGGATATACAATGCCGCACTGCACCTTGCTCATGTACAGTGCCCTCTTCACCCAGTTGAAAGCAGCCCGCCTCCTCGCCAGCTCCACCGTAAAGTCCTGGTATACACGTATATCAGCTCCAGCCCACTGCACCGCCCGCTTCTGCTTGGCCCAGCACAGGACCTTCTCCTTCACACGGTACCTACGGAAGCACAGAGTCACTACCCTTGGCGGCTCACTCGCCTTTGGTACAGGCCTCCCCGACCGATGAGCCCGATCCAGTTCATATCGGGAGGGATCCTCCCCCTCCCCCAATAGCTCCGCCAGCATCGCGGCAAAATACTCAGTCTGCCTCGGCCCTTCAACTCCTTTGGGCAGCTCCACAATCCTCAAATTCTGTCGCCTGGATCTGTTTTCCAGGTCTTCCATTTTTCCTCGCAGATCCTTGTTAATCTCCATCACCTTCTGCATCTCCTTCCCCATCGAGGTAACTTTATCACCGTGCTGCAATAATGTCTCCTCCACTTCCTTCAGCGCCTCTCCTTGCTCCCGCACCATCGCCACTGCGCTCGCCACCGCCGTCGTCACCGGGGAAATCGCCTCCTCCCCGAGCACACTCAAAACCTCCCTCATCTCCTTCCTCATTGTCTCCATGTATTTTGTAAACTGCCTTTCGAATTCCGCAGCCATCACCTGAGTTATTTCTTCAGCCGTAAGCAATGCGGCCTCCCCTGGTGCTCCAGCCTCCATTTTCCTTGGTGACCCCGCGGTGACCTTTCCACTCCCTGACGGACCTTCAGCTGTTTTATTTATGGCCGCTTTTTTGCTCGACATTTTTGTTTACTGTGCCTTCTCTCTGCTTTTGCCGCCTCCGTGGACCCTGGGACCGGGCTTCTCATGGAGTTCAGCTTATTGTCTTCATTCAGTTCTCTTGTTCTTCATTTTGTAAATTTTTGGAACTTTACTTTTTTTACCCTCAGATGGTTGTCAGTCATTTCAACTTGTTTTAATGTCTTCTCCAGAGCTTTGATTCCTTTTACTGATTTTGAAAAAGTTCTTCTATCAATTGCATTGTCGATTCTTTAGGACCAATAATTCATAGTTTCTTTTGGGGGTCATTTGCTGCCCTCCTTCAGGATCTTTCATTGCCCTCCTTCCTCGTAGAACGTAGAACAGTACAGCACAGAACAGGCCCTTCGGCCCTCGATGTTGTGCCGAGCAATGATCACCCTACTTAAACCCACGTCCCAACAATCCCCCCCATTAACCTTACACTACGGGCAATTTTAGCATGGCCAATCCACCTAACCCGCACATCTTTGGACTGTGGGAGGAAACCGGAGCACCCGGAGGAAACCCACGCACACACAGGGAGAACGTGCAGACTCCACACAGACAGTGACCCAGCCGGGAATCGAACCTGGGACCCTGGAGCTGTGAAGCATTGATGCTAACCACCATGCTACCGTGAGGCCCCTTAGGGGTCTCCTCCTTCAGGGGTCTTTTGTTGCTCTCCTTCTGGGGGTCTTTCATTGCCCTTCTTCTGGGGGTCTTTTGTTGCCCACCTTCTGAGGATCTTTCATTGCCCTCCTTCTGGGGATCTTTTGTTGCCCTCCTTTGGTGGGGTCTTTCATTGCCCTCCTTTGTGGGAGTCTTTTGTTGCCCTCCTTCTGGGGGTCTTTCATTGCCTGCCTTTGGGGGGGTCTTTTATTTCCCCCTTGGGGGTCTTTTATTGCCCTCCTTCTAGGGGTCTTTCATTGCCCTTCTTTGGGGGGGTCTTTCATTGCCCTCCTGGGGGTCTTTTATTTCCCTCCTTCTGGGGTATTTCATTGCCCTCCTTCTGGGGGTCGTTCATTGCCCTTCTGGGGGTCTTTCATTGCACCCATTCTGGGGGTCTTTCATTGCCCCCCTTCTGGGGGTCTTTCATTGCCCTTCTTTGAGGGGTCTTTCATTGCCGTCCTGGGGGTCTTTTATTTCCCTCCTTCTGGGGGTCTTTCATTGCCCCCCTTCTGGGGGTCTTTCATTGCACTTCTGGGGGTCTTTTATTTCCCTCCTTCTGGGGTCTTTCATTGCCCTCCTACTGGGGTCTTTCATTGCCCTTCTGGGGGTCTTTCATTGCCCTCCTTCTGGGGGTCTTTCATTGCACTTCTGGGGATCTTTCGTTGTCCTCCTGGGGGTCTTTTGTTGCCCACCTTCTGGGGTCTTTTGTTTCCCTCTTTCTGGGGGTCTTTTGTTGCCCTCCTTCTGGGGGTCTTTTGTTGCCCTCCCTAAGGGGGTCTTTCATGCCCTCCTTTGAGGGGCCTTTCTTTCCCTACTTCTGGGTTTTTCATTGCCCTTCTTCTGGGTGTCTTTTGTTGCTCTCCTTCTGGGGGTCTTTCATTGCCCTCCTTTGGGGGGGGGGAGTCTTTCATTGCCCTCCTTCTGGGGTCTTTCATTACCCTCCTTCTGGGGGTCTTTCATAGCCCTCCTAGGGGTCTTTTGTTGCTCTCCTTCTGGGGACCTTTCATTGCCCTCCTATCGGGGATCTTTCATTACCCTCCTTCTGGGGGTCTTTTGTTGTCCTCCTGGGGGTCTTTAATTTCCCTGCTTCTGGGGGTCTTTCATTTCCCTGCTTCTGGGAGTCTTTCATTTCTCTGTTTCTGGGGGTCTTTCGTTCCCCTCCTTCTGGGGGTCTTTCGTTGCCCTCCTGGGGGTCTTTCATTTCTCTGTTTCTGGGGGTCTTTCATTTCTCTGTTTCTGGGGGTCTTTTGTTGCCCTTCTTCTGGGATCTAAATTCATTGCCTCCTCGTTGTGGTCTCTGTTTCCAATGGGCCTTTTTTGAGAGTTGCCCTCTATCTGACGTCTAATTTCTCTGTGTACAGCCACTTCTCCCCTCCTGTGGTGGTAGCTTTAAATGTTGTTACCCCTTTAAGGGTATTGCAGCTTTAAGAGCGGTCAGACTGTCAATGTTTTGGTCCACTCAGCTGTCAGGATTGCTGGTTGAGTCCCTGATTTTTCCCACGCTATTGAATCTGGCGGGCTCTCCAGTGACTGTGGTTCCGTCCAAACTTCCCAAGACTTTCAAAGTAAGGGCACTGCTTTTCTGTGGGATTTTAAAATTTTATTTTCCTGCAGCACCTTTTTGAATGTCCCTTGGTGTCGAAGTTTCCTGTTCAAGTTGCATAGTATCAGTTTCTTTTGTATTTGATATTCCTGTACTTCGGGACACCTGATGGGAATGTGCTACGTTGAAAGCTCTGGCGCTTGAACTCTGCAGTTTGTATTCTTTCTTTCTTAAGCCATTTAAAAAAATTAAAGTTACAGCTTCTCTGTCGTCGTTATGAACTCAATTTGCTGAGGACCCGGGTTCGAATCCCGGCTCTGGGTCACTGTCCGTGTGGAGTTTGCACATTCTCCCCGTGTCTGCGTGGGTTTCACCCCCACAACCCAAAAGATGTGCAGGAAAGGTGGATTGGCCACGTTAAATTGCCCCTTAATTGGAAAAAATAATTGGGTACACTAAATTTATAAAAAAAAATGAACTCAATTTGTTTCTTTTTACCTCAGTTCCTTTTAAAAAAATGTTAAAGCCACAGCATTTCTTGCTGTTAGCTCCACATGGTTCTCTTCTTTAAATTCTAAGTTTCTTTTTAAACTTTTGACTCTGCCAGCCAATTTTACAGGTTTTCAAAATCTCTACTCTACCTGCCTTTTCTTTTGTTTTACTAATTCCCCCCAGTCTTTACTCTGCTCCTCACATCCCCGCTCCCACTCCACAGCCACCTGAATGGGCAGGATTCCCACCTATAATCTCCCCATCTGACTGTCGGCAGACCAAATCGAGAACAACAGACTTGAACGGACGACACAGTCACCTGGAGTCGGCAAGATCTCCACATCCTCACCCCATATGAAGATAGAATACTTGAGCTGGCCGGGACAGAAGCAAGACTGCACCGATGGGGAAGTGGGGCAGCAAGTAAAAGTGAGAACCCTAAGGATACACAATCATTCCTCCAGTCTCACATGAGTAAATATCTTGTATCATTTATTCCCCGTGGTAAACTAATGCCATCTCCCTTCCCTTGCAGGGCAATCATAGGAGCAGCCCGGACCATTCTTGCCCCGCCCTGGACACCACTCAGCTGAGTAGCACGAGCATCACATAACTTAAATGTTCCATCCAGGCAACATCCTGGTGAATCGCCTCTGCACCCCCTCCAGTGCAATCACATCCTTCCTATCATGTGGCGACCAGGATTTCACACAGTACTCCGGCTGTGGCCTCACCAAAGTTCTATACAATTCCAACATGACCTCCCTGCTTTCTCTGTGGTATGCCACTGGACACTGGTTTCCAGGCACTAAAGCTGCTATCTGTTATCACTCTCTGTCTCCAGCAGCTAATCCAATTTTGAATCCACCTTATCAAGTTACCCTGTATCCCATGTGCATTTGCCTTCTTTATAAGTCTCCCATGTGGGACCTTGCCAAAGTCTTTGCTGAAATCAATGTAAACTACATCAACTGCACTACCCTTATCTACATGGGCAGCAAGGTAGCACAGTGGTTAGTACTATTGCTTCACAGCACCTGGGACCCCGGTTTGATTCCCGGCTTGGGTCATTATCTGTGCGGAAGGGCAGCACGGTGGCCTAGTGGTTAGCACAGCTGCCTCACGGCGCTGAGGTCCCAGGTTCGATCCCGGCTCTGGGTCACTGTCCGTGTGGAGTTTGCACCTTCTCCCCGTGTCTGCGTGGGTTTCGCCCCCACAACCCAAAATTGTGCAGAGTAGGTGGATTGACCACACTAAATTGCCCCTTAATTGGAAAAAATTATTGGGTAATCTATATTTATTTTTAAAAATTTTGTTTCAATTATCTGTGCGGAATCTGCACCTTGTCCTCTGGGTGCTCCGGTTTCCTCCCACAAGTCCCAAACGACATCCATGTTAAATGAATTGGACATTCTGAATACTCCCTCAGCGTACCCAAACAGGCACCGGAATGTGGCGACTAGGGGATTGTCACAGTCACTTCATTGCAGTGTTAATGTAAGGCTACTTCTGACACTAATAAAGATTATCACACTAATAAAGATTATTATTATTAAACACCTTAGCTGCTCTCCAGTCCTCTGGCACCTCCCCTGTGGCCAGAGAGGAATGTAAAATTTGAGTCTGAGCATCTGCAATCTCTTCCCTTGCTTCCCATAACATCCTGGGCTCCAATTCATGGAGATTTGCCCACTTTTAAGCCTGCCAACACCTCCAATGCATTGTCACTCCCTGTGATAATTTGTTCAAGAATCTCACAGTCTCTCTCCCTGAGTTCCATATCTACTTCCTCATTCTGTTGGGTGAAGGCAGATGAAATATTCGTTCAACACCCTTCCAATGCCTCTGGCACCACCCATAGATTTCCCCCTTGGTCCCTAATGGGCCCTACTCTTTCCCTGGTTGTCCTCTTCCCATTTATATACTTGTAGAATATCTTGGGATTTTCCCTATTTTTACCAGCCAGAGCTTCCTCATATCCCCTCTTCGCTCTCCGAATTGCTTTCTTAAGCTCCATATTACACTTTCTATACTCCACTAATGCCTCCATTGAGTTGCTCCCCTTGTACTTGTTAAAAGCCTCTCTTTCCCTTCTCATCATATCCTGAATGTCTCTAGCCATCCATGGTTCTCTGGGCTTGTAGCTCCTTCCTATTACCCTAGAGGGAACATGTTGGGCCTGTACCCTCCCCATTTCCTTTTTGATTGCCCCCCACTGCTCTTCTGTAGTTTTCCCCACAAGTAACTCTTTCAGTTTACCTTGGCTGGACCCTGCCTTCTTTTACTAAAATTCGCAACATGTCTATTTCTTTGTCCACAAGGAACTTAAATTGTACCATGTTGTGGTCGCTATCACCAAAATGCTCCCCCCGCCAACACATCAACCACCTGTCCAGCTTCATTCCCCAGAATTAAGTCCAGCACTGCACTGTCCCTTGTTGGCCCTTCTACATAACTAAAAAGTTCTCCTGTGTACATTTTAAGAACTCCTCTCTATTTAAACCCTTAACATGATGACTATCCCAATTAATGTTGGGAAAGTTGAAATCACCTAATATAATTACCCTATTTTTGTTTAAACACCTCTGTGAATTGTGCAACTATTTTGCGCAGCTATCATCCCCACGCCTTCCCCGACGGCAAATGCCGCAGGGATCCAGGAGCCGGCGTGGAAGAAAAGAGGTCCGCAGCCAGAGAGGCCGGCCCGCCAATCGATGGGCCCTGATCGCGGGCCAGGCCACTACGGAGGGATCCCCGGGGTTGGAACCCCCCCCCCCCACAGGCTGCCCCCGGACCCTTCAACCCCGAGGTCCCGCTGGCCCAGAGCATGTTCGAACGGCACCGGCGGGACTCGGATTTTTTCGAACGGCCATCCGGGCTGGAGAATCGCGGCGCCGCCGGAGGATCGCTGCTACGGCCGTTTGCGGCGATTCTCCATGTGGCCCGGCGCCATGCGCCCGCCCATTTTTTCATGGGCTGGAGAATGGCATCCCGGCGTCGGGGCGGCGTGGCGCGATTTGTGCGGCCCCCTGCCGATTCTCCGGCCTAGCGGGGCGGGGGGGTTGGAGAATTGCGCCCCCCATTTCTCGCTGACGGCTAGTGCAGACTCAAAGTCGCACCCTATGTTACCCAGGGTCTGGCAATTTTCTACTTAGGTTCACCACTCCATAATTAGACTTCCGATTTTTCATATCTTCAGTACTGTTCTGCTTTCCTGCAGTTAGCTGCCAGCTTTCTTATTCCTATTGATTATCAAATCTCGCTCCAACACCATGCCATAATGCTCCAGGGACCCAGGTTCAATTCTGGCCTTGGGTGACTGTCTGTGTGACTTTTCATGTTCTCCCCCTATCTGTGTGGGTTTCTTCTAGGTGCTCCAGTTTTCTCCCACAGTCCAAAGATGTGCAGATTAGATGGGAGTAGGGGATATGGTGAGGGAGTGGGCCAAGGAGTGTGCTCTTTCAGAGGGTTGGTGCAGGCCTGACGGGCCGAATGGCCTCCTTCTGCACTGGGTATTCTATGAAAATAAATTACATTGACAGGCGGGAGAATTACCAAGGAAATTCCTGGCAGAAGTTTCACCATTAGTATCTGTGCATCCATGGTTCAAAATCAAGGTTGCGAATGGTGTGTTTAACTGTATTGTTCGAATAGACAGGTGAAGGGCATTGTTTAATTAAGTACTTGGAGCACATATAAATAGGGAATGCCCCTTTAAGGGACTAAAAATGTGTTTATTAGTTCATTTGTTTATTTTATTAAATTCTTAAAAATAAAAATATAACTAGGGGAGATAGCTGGGACACCGGGTGGGTGTGAGGCGAGCTGTAAGATTGATCTCAAGCTCTCTCAATATATAGAAGCTCTCTGTCTTGGTTTCAATTTTACCAATTGGTTTGGGCCCAATTAACAAAGGGAATCACCAGATGCACAACCCGTAATGGCTATCTGCCCAGTAAAGATGATTCCTGGGATTTGATGGTAGGATGGATGTGTATATTCCCTGGAGTTTAGAAGGGTGAGAGATGGTCTCATTGAAATATATGAAATTGTTAGGGGCTTGGCATAGTGAAGCCCAGGAGGCACTTTCCCCCTAGCTGGACCATCTAGGATTTGATATGAGAGTCTACGAATAATGGGTCAGCCACTTAAGATTTTATGGGCGGGATTTGGGCAGCACGGTAGCATGGTGGTTAGCATAAATGCTTCACAGCTCCAGGTCGATTCCCGGCTGGGTCACTGTCTGTGTGGAGTCTGCACGTCCTCCCCGTGTGTGCGTGGGTTTCCTCCGGGTGCTCCGGTTTTTTCCCACAGTCCAAAGATGTGCAGGTTAGGTGGATTGGCCAGGCTAAATTGCCCTTAGTGCCCTAAAAATAAGGTTAATGGGGGTTGTTGGGTTACTGGTATAGGGTGGATACGTGGGCTTGAGTAGGGTGATCATTGCTCGGCACAACATCGAGGGCCGAAGGGCCTGTTCTGTGCTGTACTATTCTATGTTCTATGATTCTCTGGGCTCCCAGCAGGGTGTTTTCAGAAGCAGGAGGCAGTGTGCCATTCACTGGCAGCAGGATTCTGTGCTCCCATCGTTGTCAATGGGCATTTCTGTTGAAGCCACCGCACACTTCTGGGAAACCCGTGAGTGGAGGCACGTTACCTGTGGGACCAGCGAATCCCGCCAGCGAACGGCCGGGGAATTCCGGTCTATGTGTACAGATACACAATTTCCTTACCTCAAATAAATAAGAAATTTTGAAATACTCCACGGCTGTGGGATATATATTCGACAGTGGACTGTGGAATATATTCAGGAAAGATTGACATATTTTTGGAAAATTATGGGGATCGGGTTGGGCAAGTGGACTTAGGGAGAAGATCAGCCATGGTCTTATTGAAAGGCGGAGCAGTCTCGAGAGGATGTGAGCTCTACTCTTTCTCCTATTTCTTATGTTCTTCTGGTCCTATTTCACTGGAGTTACTGTTCAAATGCTAATGTGATTTAAACGCCTTTTAATTTGCTGCCAGCTGTGTAATGAAGCATCCAACTGGATATCATCATCAAATTAAAGAGTATGGAAACAGGAAATTACCTCCTTGACCTTCGGTTATGAGTCCTGCTTGACTTCCTTTCCTGGTAACAGTTTCAAATGCAGCGTAAAATTCCTATCTAGGGTAAGAAATGCTTTAGGCCAATACAACCTTTGTATTCTATCTAAATGGGTTATAAAATTTCTGGTTTTAACAATCCACACTCTATAACAGGTTCATTGCCTGGACAAAATATTCTTTATCCCTCCTAAGTATGATAAATAGAAACAAAAATGGTCAGAAATTGGTGAAATTCATAACAATGGATTGCATAGCCTTTTGAGCGACAGACTGTCTGACTCTGTGTCCATGTTTTGATCACGATGCATAGCTGAGTGACCTGGGACTACTCATTATATAGGCCCTCTCAGCATTTAGATGAACACTTGGAAATGCCATTGCAGACAAGACTACAGACCAAGTGTTGGAAAATGGGAATGAAATAGATAGGTGCCTCATGGTGAATACAGACGTGATGGGCCAAAGGGCCTCTTTTTGTACTCTATGGCTCCAAGATATTCTTAGCCCTCTTTGCAGGGATTCCAGACAGGCACAACTCATCCCATTGCACGTTGCTTGTCTTGGGTTAACAATGCCTGTATGCCAATATGAATGGATTGAACTCCTAGACCAGTCCTGCCTCTGGATTAACTCTGAGCTGGGAAATATGTATAGATACATGGGCACAGCTGCCAACTTTTTCGACCTGTGCCTGTGGGACTGGTTACAGGACTCTGGGCCTTCTAGTTGCTGATGTACAATTTGGGGAAAGTGATCAGGAGCGAAGGAGTGATCAGAAGTCAGGAAGCGATTGGAAGGGTGAGACGATTGGAAATAAACAAATAAGACTGTTGACTGGAGCATCAACACAAATTCTGCTGGGGAGGCTGCTGAGATGTTCTATTTGTAGAAATATTTGGGGGAATTGATGAGACTGCAGAATTTCACAGTAACTTCATTTGAAGCCTACTTGTGACAATAAGCAATTTTCATTTTCATTCATTTCATTTGGGTTGTGGGGGTGAGACCCACCCAGTCACAGGGAGAATGTGCACAGGACAGTGTCCCGGGGCCAGGATTGAACCTCGGACCTCAGTGCCGTGAGGCAGCAGTGCTAACCACTGCGCCGCTGTGCCACCCTGATTTTCCATATTCTAAACACTTTGAAAACCATTCAAAGTGAAAATCAGTTTTAACATCCTTGCAGTGAATTGTGGGTGTACAAATGCTCTGTGGGAGAGGCTCCGCTTGTTTACAGAACTAAATATGCGGGTCTGGGTGATGCAGTGAATGGACACAGTAGCCTTTGAATCCTGGGATCTGAATTTGAGTTCATCCCAGAATGATGGGCTGATTGTATCATGTTTAATTTTCTTTCCCACTTTACAAATGCAGAATGCACTGGAATTCCACACTTCCCAAAGTCTGCCTGCATTTCCACATTTAGGCTTATTTGTTTATTGATAAAATACGTCACATGTAGCAAGGTACAGTGAAAAGTATTATTCTGCGTACTGACCTGATAGATCACTCCATACATAAGTACAAAATACAAAAAATAATTCCAACTGTAAAAGAAGGAAAAATGCATCGAAAGATCAATTTAATATATAAACGGGCCATTCAAGAATCTAGTAGCAGCAGGAAAAAAGCCGTTTTTGTAGCTGTCAGAATGAGTTCTCAAGCTTTTGTATCTTCTACCCAATGGAAGATGTTTAAAAAAGAATAACCAGGATGGGAGTGGGTCTTCGACTATGTTCCTCTCTTTCCCAAGGCAGCGGGAAATATTGACAGAGTCAATGGATGGAAGGCGGGCTGTGATGGACTGAGCTGCATTAACAACTCTCTGTAATTTTCTTACAATCTTGGACAGAACAGCTGCCACACCAAGCTTTCATGCAACCAGATAGAATGCTTTTTATGGTGGATCTATAGAAATTGGTGAGAGTAATTGTGGGCATACCAAATTTTCTTAATTTCCTGAGGAAGTGAAGGTGTTGTTGCGCACCCTTAATTGTAACTTTGACATGGTGAACCAGGACAAATTGTTGGTAATATTCACACCCAGGAACTTGAAACTGTCAACAATCTCCACCTCAACATCAGTGATATATAAAAGGATGTATACTACACCTCACTTCCTAAAGTCAATGACCAGTTCCTTTGTTTTGCAGATATTGAGGGAGAGGTTGCTGTCATTGCATCATGCTACTAAGTTCTCTCTCTCTCTCCTGTACTCTGACTTGTCGTTGCATGAAATCTGACCCACTACGGTTGTATCTTCAGCAAACTTTTGGGGCGGGATTCTCCCCTAACCAGCGGGACTGGCTGTACCAGGGCCGAGGAGTGGTGTGAACCACTCCGGCATCGGGCTGCCCGGAAAGGTACGGAATCCTCCGCACCTTCAGAGGCTAGGCCGGCACTGGCGGGGTTGGCACCGTGCCAGCCAGCTCTGAAGGGGCTTGGCGCCGCACCAGCCAGTGCTGAAGGGCCTCTGCCGGCCAGCGCGAGTTGGCACATGCGCGGGAGCACCAGATTGTGCTGTCGTCATCCCAGCGCATGCGCAGGGGGTTTCTTCTCCGCGTCGGCCATGGCGGACCGTTACACCGGCTGGTGAGGAGGGAAAGAGTGCCCCCCTGGCACAGGCCTGCCCACGGATTGGTGGGCCCCGATCACGGGCCAGGCCACTGTGGGGGTCCCCTGCTGGGCCAGATCCCCCCGCGCTCCCCGAGGACTCCGCAGGCTGCCCACAGAGCCAAGTTCCATTGGTAAGGGCCTTGTTTGATTTACGCCGGCGGTACCTGCCGAAAACGGGTGGCCACTCAGCCCATCGCGGGCCGGAGAATCGCCGGGGGGGGGGGGGCGGCAGCCGGCATCGGGGCGGGATTCACGCCGCCCCCCAGCGATTCTCCGGCCCAGTGGGGTGTCGGAGAATCCCGCCCAAAATGTTGAAAATCTGCATCAAATCTCCTCTTAGGAGATGCTCTCCAAGGAGAACATCTCAACCTCTCCAATCTAACCTCACAACTGAAGTTTCTCATTCCAAAACCATTCTTGTAAACCTCTTCCGCACTCTCTCCAATGCATTCACGTCCTTCCTTTGGTGTGATGCCCAGAGCTGTATACAATATTCCAGCTGAGGTCTAGCTAGTGTCTTGTACCAGTTATGCATTATCACCTTGCTTCTGTACTCTATGGCCCTATTAATAAAGCCCAGAATACTATATGCTTTATTAACTGCTCTCTCCACCTGTCCTGCCACCTTGAATGATCTATTCACATATCCACCCCTTTGCCCCGCACCTCTTCAAAATGTTACCCCAAATTTTATATTGTCTCTCCATGTTCTTCATACCAAAATGCAACATCTCACATTTCTCCAGATTGAACTTCATCTGCCACCTGTCTGCCCACTCCATCAACTTGTTTAAGTCAGCTTGAAGTTCTACACTGTCCTCCTCACAGTTTACAATAGTTCCAAGTTTTGTATCATATGCACATTTTGAAATTGTCCCCAGCACACCAAATCTAGATCATTAATATATATATATAATCAGGAAAAGCAAGAGTCCAAATAGCAACCCCAGGGGAACATCACTTCAAACCTTCCTCCGTCCTGAAAAATATACATTGACCATTACTCTCTGTTTCCTATTATTCAGCCAATTTTGTACCCAGATTGCTCTTGTCCCTTTTATTCCATGAGCTATATCTTTTCTCACAACTCTTATTTGGCACTGTATTGAATGTCTTCTGAAAGTCCATGTACACCACATCAGCAGCGTTACCCTTATCACCCTCTTCTGTTACCTCTTCAAAAAATGCCAGCAAGTTTATTAAACACCATTTCTGCTTCAGACACTCATGCTGGCTCTTCCTAATCAACCCACAATTGTCCATGTGACTAATTCTATCCCGAATAATTGTTTCTAGAAACTTGCCCACCATGGATGTTAAACCGACTGGTCTGTAATTTTGGGGGCTATCCTTCCAACATTTTTTGAACAAGGGTTTAACATTTGCAATTCTCCAGTCCTCTGGCACCTGTTCTGAGTTGAGAGAAAACTGGAGGATTATGGCCAGCGCCCCTTCAATTTCCACTCTCACTTTCTTCAATATCCTTTGATGCATCTCATCTGGTCCTGGTGTCCAATAGAAGATCCATCAGCCCAGAGCAGACACGTTGGCAGCAAAGGGCTCCACAAGATAAAAGTTCATTTGGGATGGATGCACTGTCTTGGTGATAATGTTAATTATTTACTCATCCCAGCACCATCATATACCTTACAAATATCTGCCTTTCTCATAGCCAATATCCGTTTAACATTCATGAATGGTTGAGGACTTCCGGTGGCGGCTATGAAGGAGTAAGTCGCACATTTGGTGGCTCCTGCTCGGGTCGGATGTTTGGACCTTTTCCCCCGATTTCTTACCGGACTTGAGATGAAAAATTGATGCCAGAGGCAATTGTGTACTGAATTCCCACATCGGTACATGGAGAGAAGGACTAGAAGTGCTCGTAAAGGCAGAAACAGAAGGACAGAGTAGGCTTGGGCTGAAGCAGCACCGAGAGGAAGCATGGCGGAGACCCGGACCTCTGGCTTGTTGACCCAGCGGTCAACGGAGCAGCTGATGCAAGTTATCCAGGAGGGCTTCGCCAAGCAGGACTGCTTGGACCCGATTAAAGAGGCAGTTTCGCGGCTGGAACTTAGATTGGATGCCCAAGATCGGGTGATCCAGAAAGTCGAGAAGGCGCTGGCTGACCAGGAGGAACATCAAACTGCGGTGGAGCTGGAGGTGGGGATGCTGAGAGACCAGCAGAAAAGGCTCCTGGAGAAGGTGGTGGATCTAGAGAATAGGTCCCGCCAGCAGGGCTTGAGAATCGTTGGGCTCCCGGAGGGATCCAAAGGAGCGGACGCTGGGGAATACATAGCAGTCATATTTGAGAAGCTGCTGGGGGATGGGGCATTCCCCTGACCCTTGGAGGTGGACAGGGCTCACAGAGCGCTTGTGAGGAAGCCAGGAATGGGAGACCCCCCAAGGGCAATGGTGGTGAGAAACCACAGGTATCGGGATAAGGGCCGTACTTTACAGTGGGCCAAGCAGACACGGAGCTGCAAATGGGACAACAGTATCCTGCGGATCTATCAGGACCTGAGTGCGGAGATGGCCAGGAGAAAAGTGGGGTTTAACCAGATTAGGTCAACCCTTTTCAAGAAAAAGGTGAAGTTCGGGCTGTTGTATCCTGCCCGCCTCAAGGTCACACACTAGGAGCAACATTACTAATTTGAGTCACCTGAGGAAGCACTGGACGTTGCGAAAAGGAAAGGATTGGTGTCGGACTGAGAACTTTGAATTTTGCTGTCATGTTTATGGGGTCTTTTTAAAAAATAAAAAAATTCTTGTTTCTTGCTTTTTCGGACTTGATTTGTTATTCCTGATGCATGGATCTGGGACCAGCTGCAGAGCTGTGTAAGGTAAAGTTCGCATTTGCACTGTTGGGGGATGGAGGTGTGTTTGTTCAGATGCTGGATCTTTCGCTTGATCCTTTTTTAATTATGTGTTCAACTTGGTTTTTTTTTCTCTGTCAGGCAATTGTGTTAGGATTGTTTTTCATTTGAATATGTATGTATGTGCCGGGGGAAGGGTGGGGAGGGAACAATAGGTGGGAGATTGTCTGGCGCCAGAGGCGAGGGCCACCAAGCTAGCTGGGCGGGCTAGCTTACGGAAGCGTAGTGGGGGGTGAACAGATGCTAGGCTTATCAAAGGGGCTGATTTATTTTGTGCTGTTACTGGGGGGGAATGTTCTGCTGATGAGGGAGGGACTTTTGCTGAGGGATAGTGAGGAGATCGGGGGCAGAGGCTGCCTGGGGCGGGCCAGTGGAGGCGTGAGGCGTGGGCTGGCGACTGGCCCGAGAGAGGGTATGGCTGATCAGCGAAAGGGGGGGGGGGGGGCGATGAGCCCCCCAACTAGGCTGATAACCTGGAATGTAAGAGGGCTCAATGGGCCAGTCAAGAGGGCACGCGTGTTTGCGCACTTGAGAGGACTGAAGGCGGATGTGGTAATGCTGCAGGAGACGCACCTTAGAGTAGCTGACCAGATTAGGTTATGGCAAGGTTGGGTCGGACAGGTTTTTCATTCGGGACTGGACTCGAAGACCAGGGAGGTTGCGATTCTGATCAACAAGTGAGTGGTGTTTAAGGCGGGAAGAGTAGTTTTGGATGTGGGAGGTCGGTACATTATGGTCAGTGGGAAATTGGAGGGGGTGCAGATGGTATTAGTAAATGTGTCTGTGCCAAATTGGGATGATGTGGAGCTTATGAAGAGGATGCTGGAGAAAATGCTGGACCTGGATTCGCATAAACTGGTCTTGGGAGGGGATTTCAACACAGTTATTGACCCTGGTTTAGACCGGTCAAGCTCAAAAACGGCCAGGGTACCAGCATTGGCTAAGGAGCTAAAAGGGTTCATGGAGCAGAATGGGGGGTGGGGGGGGGGGGGGGGGGGTGGACCCATGGAGCTTTGGGCAGCCAAGTCTAAAGGAGTTTTCCTCCTATTCACAAGTGCATAAAGTGTAGTCCCGGATCGATTTCTTTATTCTGAGCAGGGCTCTACTGACAGGGGTGGTGAACATTGGGTACTCGGCGATCACAATCTCAGACCCTGCTCCGCACTGGGTTGACCTACAGGTTAGTAAAGACAGTAACCAGCGCCCGCACTGGAGGTTAGACGTGGGACTTTTAGCGGATGAGGAGGTGTGCGGGCGGCTGAGGAAATGTATTTGGAATTACCTGGATGACAATGACACGGAAATTTCGGCAGTGGTGGCCTGGGAGGCATTGAAGGCGGTGGTTAGAGGGGAGCTGATCTCAATTATGGGCCCACAGGGAGAAGGTAGACAGGGCAGAGACAGACCGACTGATAAAGGAGATACTGCAGATCGATAGGAGGTATGCGGAGATCCCGGAGGCAGGGCTTTTAAGGGAACGGCGGAGGCTACAGGCGGAGTTCGGTTTGTTAACCACAGGGAGGGCGGTGGAGCAGCTGAGAAAAGCGAGGGGAGCAATTTATGAGCATGGGAGAAGGCCAGCAGGATGCTGCACAGCAGCTTAGAAAGAGGGAGGCAGCCAGGGAGATAGGGAAAGTAAAGGATGGAGATGGGAACATGGTGGGAAACTCAGCAGGGTGAATAAGGCATTTAAGGAGTTTTGCAGTAGGCTGTATGGGTCGGAACCCCCACCAGGGCCAGAGGGGGTGAGGCACTTCCTCGGGGGGCTGAATTTCCCAAAGGTGGACGGGGAGCTGGTAGAAAGGCTGGGGCCCCCGATTGGGATTGAAGAGATAGTGGAGGGGCTGAAGACCATGCAGTCGGGTAAAGCCCCGGAGGCTGGATAGGTACCCAGCGGAGTTTTATAAAACGTTTGCTGGGTTATTAGGGCCGCTGTAGATGAGGACATTCAATGAGGCAAGGGGGAGAGGGGTCCTTCCCCGACGTTATCACAGGCCACAATCTCACTGATTCTGAAGCGGGATAAGGATCCGGAGCTGTGTGGGTCCTACAGGCCGATATCCCTATTGAACGTGGACGCCAAACTGTTGGTCAAAACTTTGTCCTCTAGGATTGAAGACTGTGTTCCGGACGTGATTGGGGAGGACCAGGTGGGGTTCGATTTTGGAAAGCAGTTAGTGTCCAATGTAAGATGGTTGCTAAATGTGATCATGATCCCCCCAGAAGGTAGGGAGGTGGAGGTAGTGGTCGCAATGGACACAGAGAAGGCTTTTGATCGAGTAGAATGGGAATATCTGTGGGAGATACTGAAACGGTTCGGATTTGGGCGGGGCTTTATTGACTGGGTCGGGTTGCTGTATCAGGTTCCGTGGCGACCATACGGACGTAATGGACGACATCGGACTATTTTAGGCTGCACCGGGGGACGAGACAGGGGTGCCCCCTTTCCCCACCGTTGTTCGCGCTGGCTATAGAGCCGCTGGCAATTGCGCTGAGAGCCTCGGGGGCTGGGGGCGATTGGTCTGGGGGGTAGTGGAACACAGAGTCTCGTTCTACGCGGACGACCTGCTCCTGTATGTATCGGACCCAGTAGAGAGGATGGAAGAAATCATGAAGATTCTGGGGAAATTTGGCCGTTTTTTGGGGTATAAACTAAATATGGGGAAAAGTGAGATGTTTGCGATCCAGGCAAGGGGGCAGGAGAGAGGATTGGGGGAACTGCCTTTTAGAGTGATCAGGGGAAACTTTAGCATCCAAGTGGCGAGGGAATGGAAACTGCTGCACAAACTTAATCTGGACCATCTGGTAGACCAAAGGAAGGATGATTTCCGGAGGTGGGACGCGCTCCTGTTGTCATTAGCTGCGGGGGACCAGACGGAGAAGATGACGGTCCTTCTGAGATTCCTGTTTATGTTCCAGTGTCTCCCCATCTTTATTCCGCGATCCTTTTTAAAACGGGTTAACAAAGCTATCACGGGCTTTGTATGGGCGGGCAAGACCCCGCGAGTAAGGCGAGGGATGCTTGAGCAGAGCCGGGGAGAGGGCGGGCTGACACTGCCAAACTTCAGTAATTATTATTGGGCAGCGAATATAGCCATGATAAGGAAGTGGGCGGTGGGGGGTGGGGTGGGGGGGGGGGGGGGGGGGGTGGGGGGGGGGGGGGTCGGCCTGGGAGCATATGGAGGCAGCATCATGTAAAGGCACCAGCTTGGGGGCATTGATAACGGTGCCCCTGCCGTTCCCGCCGGCACGGTACTCCACCAGCCCCGTGGTGGTGGCGGCCCTGAGAGTCTGGGGGCAATGGAGGAAGCATGTGGGAGCGGAGGGAGCATAGGTCTGGTCTCCAACCTGTAACAACCATCATTTTGCCTCGGGAAGGATGGACCGGGAGGTTTCGGAGATGACAGAGCGCATGAATTGTGAGGATGGGGGTATGTTGTAGAAGGGAGCTTTCCTAGCTTGAGGGAGCTGGAGGAGAAATTTGGATTGGCGAGGGGAAACAAATTCAGGTACCTGCAGGTGCGGGACTTCCTACGTAGACATGTCTTATCCTTCCCGCTCCTACCACCAAGGGAGATTCAGGATCGGGTAGTCTCCAGAGTGTGGGTGGGAGAAGGGAAGGTCTCCGACCTCTATAAGGAGCTCATGGGGTCAGAGGACACACAGACTGAGGAGCTGAAGCGCAAGTGGAAGGAGGAGTTAGGAGGATAGTTAGAGGATGGTCTCGGGGTGGAGGTGTTGAATAGAATCACCGTGTCAACAACATGCACCAGGCTCAGCCTGATACAATTCAAGGTTTTTCACTGGGCCCACATGACAGTGGCCGGATGAGCAGGTTCTTTGGGGTAGAAGATAGGTGCGCAAGGTGTGCGGAGGGGCCAGCAAACCATGTCCACATGTTCTGGACATGCCCAAAGCTTAGGGGATTGTGGCAGGCGTTTGCGGACGTCATGTCCACGGTGTTAAAAACAAGAGTGACACTGAGTCCGGAGGTGGCGATTTTCGGGGTGTCGGAAAACCCGGGAATCCAGGAGGAGAAAGAGGCAGACGTTCTGGCCTTTGCTTCCCTGGTGGCCCGGATGTGAATATTATTAGCTTAGAGGGACTCAAAGCCCCCGAAGACGGAGATCTGGCTATCTGACATGGCTAGCTTTCTTTGTTTGGAGAAAATCAAGTTCGCCTTGAGAGGGTCATTGCTGGGGTTCACCCGGAGGTGGCAACCATTCGTCGACTTCTTTGCAGAAAATTAAATGTCAGCAGAAGGGGGTGGGGGTTAGTTTAGAGTTGAGTAGGGGGTTAATAAAGGTACGCAACATGGCGTAGGGCTACAGGGGCCGGTGTGGAAGAAAGGAGGCCCCCAGCCCGAGAGGCCAGCCCGCTGATCAGTGGTCCCCGATCGCAGGCCAGGCCACAACAGAGGGGCACCCCCCGGGTCGATCAACCCGCCCCCCCCCCAACAGGCTGCCCCTGGACACTTCCACGCCGAGGTCCCACCGGCTGAGAGCAGATTAGAACGGCGCCGGTGGGACCCGGGTCTTTTGTAACGTCCGCTCGGCCCATCCCGAGCCAAGAATAGGCGGGGAGTGGGGGGCCTGTAGAGCGGCCCCCGACAGGCGCCGCATCGACCACGATGGCGCCAATGATTCTCTGCTCTGCGGAGAATCGCGTCCCGGCATCGGGGCGGCGTGGCATGATTCGCGCCGATCACGGGGATTCTCCGGCCCGGCCCCGGGCTGAGAGAATCCCGCCCCCTCTGTTACCT
This sequence comes from Scyliorhinus canicula, assembly GCF_902713615.1. Classification (NCBI taxonomy): domain Eukaryota; kingdom Metazoa; phylum Chordata; class Chondrichthyes; order Carcharhiniformes; family Scyliorhinidae; genus Scyliorhinus; species Scyliorhinus canicula. The sequence goes on along the minus strand of NC_052160.1, from coordinate 58,864,710 downwards.
TGTTACAGGACAAAGAATCAGGCACGACTCTTTGCAAATCAGAATCCTGTGCCAATTCCAGGACCCTGCAATGTTCAGGTGCACAGAAATAGAGGCATCGAAAGTAATAAAGTCGCAATGAAAAGCAATGGTCCTGTTTCAGCTGGAATTTTGTGTCCTGCTCTGTGCACCGCACGTTAGGAATGATGTGAAGGCTTTAGAAAGGTTGAAAATGGATTCAGGGATGAAGGAGTTTGGTTAAGGTGGAGAGATTGAACAAATTGTTGTTATTCGCTTGGGGAAAGGGAAGGTCCCGGAGAGATTTGATAAAAGTCTGAGAGGGAGTTGATAGGGAGAGACTATTCCCATCGCTGGAAGGATCAAGAAGCAGAGATGGGAATGGCAAAAAAACAATGGAGATGTGAAGAAAAAACGTTTTACGCTGTGCATGGTTAGGATCTGGACTGTTCTGTCTGAGAGTGTGGTGGAAACAGTTACATCATGGCTTTTTGAGGGCATTGGATAAACTCTTGAAGAGAAAATTGCAGCTCCACAGAAATAGGGTGAGGAAGTGGATCAACTGAGCTGCTCTTGCAAAGAGCCCACATGGACACAATTGACCGAATGGTCTCCTTCTGTGTTGTAACATTGTATGAATCAGCCTGTGCTGTGTATGCCAACATCATACCTGCTCGTTGACCCTCCTGGCCAGGAATTTTTAAAATATTTGTTCTGACGATGTGGAAGTCACTGGTTGACCCAGCATTTATTGTCTGTCACTAATTGCCCTTGAACCTGGCTTTTTGGCCATTTCAGAGGGCCCACATGGCCCAACAACAACTTTGATTTGAATTGATTTATTATTGTCTTAGTATATAGTGAGAAGTGTTGTTTCTTGAATGCTATACAGACAACGCATACCGTACATAGCGAAGGAAGGAGAGACTGCAGAATATAATGTTACAGTTCATATCTAGGGTGTAGAGAAAAGATCAACTCAATACGAGGTAGGTCCATTCAAATGTCTGATGGTAGTAGGGAAGAAGTTGTTCTTGAGTCGGTTGGTGCGTGACCTCAAAATTTTGCATCTTTTTCCTGACGGAAGAAGGTGGAAGAGAGTATATCCGGGGTGCGTGGGGTTCTTAATTATGCTGGCTGCCTTTCTGAGGCAGCGGGAATTATAGATAGAGTCAATGGATGGGAGGCTGATTTGCGTGATGGACTGGGCTACATTCACGACCTTTTGTAGTTTCCTGCGGTCTTGGGCAGAGCAGGATCCATACCAAGCTGTGATACAACCAGAAAGAATGCTTTCTATGGTACATCTGTAAAAGTTGGTAAGAGTTGTAGCTGACATGCCAAATTTCCTTAGTCTTCTGAGAAAGTAGAATCGTTGGTGGGCTTTCTTAACAATAGTGTCAGCATGGGGGGGGGGACCAGGATAGGTTGTTGGTGACCTGGACATCTAAAAACTTGAAGCTCTCAACCCTTTCTACTTTGTTCCCATTGAAACTTGCATTTATACTGTGCCTCTGACATAGTCCAAGGTTTTTCAAAGGGATGTTATGAAGCACAATTTGACACTGAGCCTCAAAAACAGTTGGTGAAAGAGGAAGATTTTAAAAAGCATCTTAGATAATGAAAGAGGGGCAGAACATTTAGGGAGGAAGTTTCAAAGCTGAAGGCAAATGATGCTGAGTGGGTAAAATAGGGGAACGTGTCAAGATGGGAGAACTACTGATACCTCAGATGTTTGTCGGCAGAAGGAGATCACAACGATGGTCAAGGGCGAAGCTATGGACAGATTTGAAAACCAAGGGATGAGAAATTTAAAATCACGATTTTGCACAACTAGGAGCCAGTGAAGATCCGCGAGTGCTGGGGCGAATAAGGCTTGGTGCAATTTAGGTTTGGGGCAGCAAAGTATGGATGGGGGTAAGTCTATGCAGGGTTAAAGATGTGAAGCTGGCCAAGCCTCTGTTGGAATAGTGAAGTCTAAGGGATTGATGAATGTTTTAGCAGCAGATGAATTGAGGCGAGGGGGCCGAGTCAGATGATGGTCGACTGCATTTTGTGGTTTTCAGGGGCAACTTCATCATCCCAGGAAACCTGGGCTAATAAAGACAGATTTGTCAGTAATGGCCACATTCTATTTGCAAACAAGCAGAAACACACTTGCATTACTCTCTTCCTCTCTCTCATGTGAAAAAAATAGTCTCCTTTAAATCTTCAATTCTCCAGTAAAATCAGATTGCTGTACTCACAAGCAAAATACTGCGGATGCACAAATATAAAATAGCAACAGAAATGGCAAGAAGCACTCAGCAAGTCAGGCAGCATCTATGGGGAGAACAATGTTCAGGTCAATGATCTTTCATGAAAACTGGTGGACTTTAGGGTAGAACTTTAAGGGTGCCGAGTGTTTGCCATCCTGAGAATTGGCGCGTAACGCTCTACCACCGACTCTCTAAATCCCACTGCTGTTTAACACTCACTTGAGCATTGGCAGTGGGAGGACTTCTGTCCATCCTTGGAAGGAAATCCTGCCTGTGAGAGTCGTTGGCCAATCTGATTGGCAGACAGCTCTCCAACCCATCCAGGTACAGTGCTACAGTGTTCAGAAGTGGTAGTGCAGTGCTCTGTCTGGGACTAAGTCCTAGGTCTAACATTAGTACCAGGGCAGGAGGGAAGGGGATGTCCTGGGGCTTCATGAGGGGTGGGGGTGACCACGGTGTTGGGGGTAGGCCAGGGAGGAAGGGAGGGCTGGAGGTCCAAGGACCCGGAGGGGAGGGTGCCCCAAATCTGAAGGGGTATTCAGTTGACGTACTGCCCACCCCTTTCTCACCCGAGATGGAGAACAGTTTATTTCTCCGTTTCCCACCCGACATACACCCTCCCCTTCCAGCCTAAGAATTGAGGCTGGGTGGTAAAAGGTCCTTAAGTTAAGGGTCTTAACAGGTGAAAGAGTGGGTTTCCTGCCTGAGGCCCTGCCCGCCCAAGCATGGAATTGCATCCGTGTCAGGGCGGGCAGGATCCTCAGGGGTGAGGGTGGGGAATCCCCTCCGTGCACTTTTACTCATAACCCCCCACCCCACTCCCCACCTCAGAACCTGCCGTGAGGGAGCATAACATTCTGCCCTTAGTTCTTGCAGAGTTGGCGAAGTAGCCGATGAGCGAGAGCTCCTTCACATCACTTCTAGAATAAAATGTTGTCATCTCGGATAAGCATAATCCAATATAATGACCGCGATTCTCTCGTCCACGAGAGTGCCGGCGCCGGCGCAAAAACGGAGTACTTTACTCCAGCGCCAGTTCCGAGACCCGATTCTCGGGTCCTGGGGGGGCCAGCACGGCGCTGGAGCGGCCCATGCCGTTCCAGCTGCTGGTCCCGGTGGCGACCCGACGCAACGGGGTCCGCGCATGCGCAATTGTGCCGGCGCCAACTAGCGCATGCACACTGGCCGTCATCCCTGCGCAGGCCCCGATGCGAAATGGCGCAGGGATCCAAGAGCTGGTGCGATCGGAAAGTGGGCCGCAGCCAGAGAGGCAGGCCCGCCGATTGGTGGGCCACGATCGCGGGCCAGGCCACTACGGAGGCCCTCCCCGGGATTGGACCCCCCTTGCCTCCCCCCCACAGGCCGCCCCCGGACCCTTCAACCCTGAGGTCCCGCCGGCCTTAGAACGGCGGCGGCGGGACTCGTTTTTTTCCGGACGGCCGCTTGGCCCATCCGGGCCGGAGAATCGCGGAGCCGCAGGAGGATCACCGCTATGGCCGTTTGCGCCGATTCTCCGTGCGGCCCGGCGCCATGTGCGCCAGCCCATTTTGTCATGGGCGGGAGAGTGGTGTCCCGCAGTCGGCGTGGCGTGGCGCGATTCGCGGTGCCCCCCGCCGATTCTCCGGCCCGGCGGGTGGGTCGGAGAATCGCGCCCACTAAATCCATTCAAAGATTCTATCAAACATTTATTTGACTATTGAACGTGTTCTACCAGAATTGTCTGGCATTGCAGTCATAGGAGAGTTTCGATGCAGTTCTGAAAAGCAACAGTTCTAGGCAAGTTCAGTAAATGGATTTCAGAGGACTGAATTCTATTTAACGAAACATTTCATGTTAAAGTTGTGAATATTTGGTCTATTGGTGCGCTGACAGACAGGAGTAATGCTTCTGGAGCAATAGCTCTAAAGTATTTCAGCAGCAGCCAAACTCCCTATGTATCGGAGCTGTACATTATAGATTTTGCTTGGCTAATTCAATAGGTTTGCCGGACATCTGGTTCAAACCACAAAACACAGGAAACTACCACCAGCTGCTGATTCAACACAGTTGCAATCTACCGGGAGTTGAAGATGCAGCTTGCTTGTCCGTCATACTTGTGTGTTTATTCTTTATCTTTTTTGCATCCCTATTTTTAAAATCTCTATTCCAGTTTTTTTAGAAAGAAGCGTTGCAGATATTCACCATTGTTTCCTCCAAATTCTAGTTACAGTAGGAAAAGACCAGTTCATAACACACGATCATCGAAGCTGCTCTGAAGTAATATTACAATTGTGGATATATCAGCATTTTTGGACTTATACTGATTTTTTAAAAAATTGAATTCAAATTTTTAAAATACCGATGTGGGATTTGAATTCATGTTCAAACTGGATTACTAGACCAATCAATTCCCATTATGAGGATGTCTCACAATACTGCTATACAGGCCTGTTACCAGACTTGTACAGCCTATGGAATTGAGAACTTTTCACATCTCAGATCAGAGAATCATGTAGCCCCAGAAGTAGACCATTCAGCCCATCATGCCTATGCTAGCTCTTTGAAAGAACTGCCAATTCATCCCGCTTCCCTGTCTTTCATCATAGCCCCGCAAAGTGTCCCTTTTTAAGGAGATATCCAATTTTCTTTTTTGAAGGTTACTCTTGAATCTACTTTTTTCAGAAAGACTAGTGTGATGAGGTAAGCCCCTAGTTCTTAATACCATCAAAATTTAAAGGTGTGGAAGAGAAAATAGAGTAGGCCAAGTGGTTTAGTAAACCCAGACTTGGCTTGTAAAAGCTGTTTGAGTGAGGTTAGGGATTCCACAATCTTTGAATTCTTGGGCAAAGAAATGAGTTTGAGTGGGGAACAGTGAGGTGACATCGTGAGTTCAATACAGTGAGGATGTAGGGAGGAAGAAGAGTCTGATAGACTTTAGGAGGAACATGAGAGGTGAAGAGAATGGTATTGAGAAAATGGAGAAAGATAGTTGCAGAGGTCCAGAGGTTAGACACAGGGCCAATGTGTCAACTGGGCAACCGAAGCGGTCATCTCTGGTAGCAAGACACGGCTGTTTTTTATTCACAAATGAAGCTGAAAGTCGGCCGGTTTTGTATTGATGAGCAACTAGCAAATTTGTTTCCACCCTCCAGCAGATTAGCTTATTCATTTTGAAAGGAAGGGATGGTGTCCATTGTTCCAGCTGTGTTTTCCTTTTAGAAATATTGGTAACATCTCTAAAATTGTTAATCACTGTTTTTATAGCCTGTAAAATGAATTATGGTGGCAACTGGGCCACCTAACATGGTCATTGTGCCAATCAATGTAGCAGTTTACCCACCACCTTTAATTATAGGTGCGAATTGTGGCATCTTTTAGTTATGGTCACTGTGCTATTGAAAAACCGATAAGGCGATACAGCTCAGCACATCCTTCTCAAGGGCAATTAGGGATGGGCAATAAATACCGACCTAGCCAGCGACACCCACATCCCATCAAAGAATAAGGGTGTGATTTAACACTCTCGTTGAGCCAAATCTGGTGTCGGGACGAGCCGTTGAATCTCATAAGAGGCCTCTGGCGGGATCCGCCATGCTCGCAAGGTCTCGCCAGATTTAAATGAGTCCTGCGTGTTATCGCCATTTGGATCCCGCCATTAGCCTCATTTAAATATTTGTTTCTGTTCACAGGATGCTCCAGTTGCCTGGAATCTAACGGCCCCACCTAGGAGACTTCACCAAGACACCGTTTAGTACTGGTTTCCACAAACCTGAGGGGCCTCCCAGGCCATTAGAGAACCCCAGGTGGTCGGAGAAAGGGCAGGGTGACGCCCTGGCACTCCCTCCGGCATCCGGGCCGCTGGAGAGAAACTCTCTGATGCAAAATAAAACGGCAAAGTGCCGTTAAATAGTGAGATGTTTCTTGGTGTTACAGCTGCCGAGAAACACCCTGTTAAACATGCTCAAAACTGGACATGGATTTTTTTCCCGTTAAATTGCGACCTAGAAAAAGATTGCATGCAGTATTCTGATGAATATAAATTTACACTTTCCTGAATTGTATTTTAAGTATCTGTTAAATTCAATTGCGCGTTTTGTGTATTTTATTTCTATTTATTTCTAGAGTTGGGACAAATTAGGGGTGGTACGGTATCGCAGTGGTTAGCACTGCTGCTTCACAGCACCAGAGACCTGGGTTCAAATTCCAGTCTCAGGTGACTGTCTGTGTGGAGTTTGCACGTTCTCCCCGTGTCTACATGGGTTTCCCCGGGTGCTCCAGTTTCTTCCCACAGTCCAAAGATGTGCAGTTTAGGTGGGGTTACGGGGATAGATTTACATTTTTAGATTTATTGTCACATGTACCAAGGTACAGGGAAAAGTATAGTTCTGCGAACATTCCAGGCAGATCATTCCATCAGGAAAAACATAGGGCATACGATAAATACACAATGTAAATACATGGACATAGACATTGGGTGAGCATACTGAATGTGGAGCTACAACAGTAGAGAAGATGTGTAGAGAGATCAGTTCAGTCCATAAGAGGGCCATCCAGGAGTCTGGTAACAGCGGGGAAGAAGCTGTCTTTGAATCTGTTTGTGCGTGTTCTCAGAGTTTTGTATCTTTTGCTCGATGGAAGAGAGAATAACCTGGGTGGGAGGGATCATTAATTATGTTCCCCTCTTTCCAAAGGCAGTGGGAGGTGTAGACAGAGTCAATGGATGGGAGGTGAGTTTGTATGATCGAGGGTAGTACGGTGGCGCAGTGGTAGCTCTGCAATCTCACGGCGCCGAGGTCCCAGGTTCGGTCCCGGCTCTGAGTTACTGTGTGGAGTTTGCACTTTCTCCCCGTGTTTGCGTGGGTTTCGCCCCCACAACCCAAAGATGTGCAGGCTATGTGGATTGCCACGCTAAATTGCCCCTTAATTGGAAAAAATTAATTGGGTACTCAAAATTTATTAAAAAAACAAAGAGTTTGTATGAGGACTGGGCTGTGTTCACAACTCTTTGTAGTATCTCACGGTGATCTTTCAGAAGGTCAGTGCATATTCGATGGGCTGAATGGCCTCCTTTTGCACTGTAGGGATTCTATGGTAAATTAGCACAATCAAGGCAAATGCCACTACATTTAGTAACACACAAAAATAAAATGCGAATATTTTAAATTATGATCTGGACAAGAAATCAAAATCTAGCAACTGAATGGCAATATTATAAAAATTATAACATGAAAGATTTGCACAGTGCTGATGGAACTTGGCAAGTCTGATACAACATTTTGAGATCTCCACTAAATTGCAATGAACCCTCTGACATAATTTGCTTTAACCATATATTACAATTAGTGGTCTGCATAGCTGCCAGTATGTATTCATTTGCTGGAGGATGATGCAGTGTAGTTTTTTTCTTTATTGATACTCTAGCTTCAAGGTCCTTTGGTATCTCAATTTCTGCACAAGCCATGTGGTCAGTAGCAGCATTTGGGTGTTTACCGATATTTCAGGGTCCTTTTTAACTATTTACTTGTTCCACCATGGTTTTTGATTTGCCATTTGCATCTTTTGTTCCATATGACAACAGAGGGGTTTGGGAATTGCTGCACAATGTTGTAATAATGATATTGAGATATAAATATACAAACTCCACAAGGACAGTGACCCAGGGCTGGGATTCGAACCAGGGTCCTCAGCGCCGCAGTCCTAGGTGTTGCTGTATTTCCTAACCGTGAATAGGACTCACCTTTTCGGGTTCCTCATTGACTACAATGCGCATAGTTTGAAGAGGAAACACACAGACAGATAATGTTCAGTGTGATGAAGCTGTGAAATGGAAAAAATTGCAGGTGAATACATTAGGGTAAGTTCAGATATTCTAGATGTAATAGCCATTTGCATGTTTAACAGCAATGATTGGGACATCTTGGGTGATTGATGCTTTTAGCAATACAATTTCCTTAGTTCCTTCTTTCCTTAGGGGAAAGAAGATAACACTCGAGAATAAGTTGAGTTCTCTCAACACACTGGTTTAAAGCAACCAGACTTTTTCTTATGACATCAGGGCCAGGATTCTCCCATACCCGGCGGGCCGGGGGGTCCTGGTCCCGGCGTGTTGGAGTGGCGTGAACCACTCCGGCGTCGGACCGCCCCAAAGGTGCGGAATTCTGCGCACCTCTAGGGGCCAAGCCCTCACATTGAGGGGCTAGGCCCGCGCCAAAGTGGTTTCCACTCCGCCGGCTGGCATGAATGGCCATTGGCGCTACGCCAGCCGGGGCCAAAAGGACTTCTCCGGCCGGCGTAAGTCCGCGCATGCGCCGAAGCGTCAGCGGCTGCTGACGTCATATCGGCGCATGCGCAGGGGAGGGGGTCTCTTCCGCCCCCGCCATGGTGAAGGCCATGGCAGGTTTGGAAGAAAAAGAGTGCCCCCACGGCACAAGCCCCCCCCGCCGATCGGTGGGCCCCGATCGCGGGCCAGGCCACCGTGGGGGCACCCCCCGGGGTCAGATCGCCCCGCGCTCCCCCCCTACAGGATCCCGGAGCCAGCCCGCGCTGCCAATCCCGCCGGTACCAGAGGTGGTTTAAACCACGCCGGCGGGAAAGGCCAATCAGCGGCGGGACTTCGGCCCATTGCGTGCCGGAAAATCGCCGCGATTCCCGCCCCCGCCGAATCTTGGGGGGGCGGAGAATTTGGGACACAGCGGGGGCAGGATTGACGCCGGCCCCGGGCGAGTCTCCGACCCCCCGGAGGGTCAGAGAATTCCGCCCCAGATCCGTGATAATGCAGGTGTTTGACAATTGTATATTGCAAATCTCACCATTGTTGAGCACATCAGTGTCCCTCCCATAGTTCTGTGTAAGAAAGTCAATTTAAAACTTTTGATGCTGAATAATCAAAAATGCTGGTTCTGCATTTTCAACCAATCAGAAAGCTCTTGGTTGATCCAGCGGTGATGTGGGTGTTAAGGTCTTGCAAGAGGTGTGGCAACAGAAGGCAGGAATCTAATGAGTGGCGCCGAGGAACATGATGTTGCAGACCATTGGGAGGTTGAGGCCAGATTGAGGGAAGGCCGCCGTTGATAATGACTACCCACGAGCAATTCAATTTCAAAAGTTAATTACTTTTATGTGCGTGATGGAAGGTTCGCCCAGAACAGCAAATACCCTTCTACTGGCCTCAGCTAGACATGAGGGATGAATTAGCTATCAGATGGAAGTGTTTTAGTTACTTCTGCCTCGGAGAAAGGTGGTGAAGAGCTTCTCTGGAGACGGCAGGATTTTGGTCAGATTTGTGGTTTTGAGAGAACTGGCATGGAAGAGGAAACTGAAATCTTTGCCACAGGTTGGCAAGGCCTTAAAACTAAGTAAACCAAATACTCAACTTTATTTCTGCGGGGATATAATTGAAATGTGGGGAGGTTATGCTAAACCTGTATCAAACATTTGTTTGACCACAACTAAAGTTCAATCCATTCTTCGTCCACTTACTATCCCTAACTCCTCCATTGCTCATGTCAAATTATAAAACCTCACATAGGATTACATAGAATAATCGGTGCAGAAACAGTACCAGCATTTATTCTCCACTCAAACCTTCTCCCATTTTTCCTCATCCAAATAGATATATATTTCTGGTCAACATATTATAAAATAGATATAGAGGCATCAGAGAAGGTGCAGAGAGGATTTAAAAGGAAGCTGGGCAGTACAGTGGTGCAGTGGTTGGCACTGCTGCCTCATGGCGCTGAGGGCCTGGGTTCGATCCTAGCCCCTGTCCGTGTGGAGTTTGCGCATTCTCCTGTGTCTGCGTGAGTTTTGCCCTCATGACCCAAGGATGTGAGGGGTGGGTGGGTTGGCCACGCTGAGTTACCCCTTAATTGTGAAAAAAATTGGGTACTTTAAATAATTTTTAAAAAATTAAACAAAGGAAGATACCAGAAATGAGTGGGTATGCATATCAGAAAAGGATTGACAGGCTAGATCCCTTTTCCCTTGAAAGAAGAAGGCCGATGGGTGACCAATCTTTAAAACGGCGAAAGGTTTTGGTAGAGTGGATACAGAAAGAATGTTTCATCTTATGAGGAAGAGCTTAACTAGATGTCATCAATATGAGATTGTCACCAAGAAATCCAATAAGGAATTCAAAAGGAACATCTTTACCCAGGAGTGACGAGAATGCGAATGGATTACAACAGGGAGTGGTTGAAGTGAATAGCATTTCAAGGGAATCTAGATTTTAAAAATGGGGGAGAATGGAATAGAGGATTATTAGGATAGATTTGGATGAGGAAAAACGGGAGAAGGTTTGAGTGGAGAATAAATGCTGGCACTGTTTCTGCATTGCTTATTCTATGTAATCCTAAGTGAGGTTTTTATAATTTGACATTAGCAATGGAGGAGTTGGTGATGGTCAGTGAACGAAGAATGGATTGACTTGATATGAACAAAGCCTGATTCCCTGACCAGATGCTTCCAGCCATTAACAAGGGGAAAATCATGCATGGCGGCCCCCAATCTTCCAACCAAATCTCAGGTGTGCTGAATAAGATTGCAACAGGATTGGAAGGCCTTAGGATTAGTGCAGGAGACTCCAGTACACTGGACTAGTAACCTGGAGACCAAGAATAATGTTCTGGGGACATGGGTTCGTATTCCACCATGGCAGATGGTGAAATTTAAATTCAATTAAAAGTCTAATGATGATCATGAAATCATTGTTGTAAAAACCCATCTGCTTCACTAATGTCCTTTAGGGAAGGAGATCTGCCGCCCTTACCTGCTCTGGCCTGTATGTGGCTCCTGACCAGCAATGTTGTTGACTCTTACATGCCCTCTCAAATGGCCTAGCAAGTCATTCAGTTCAAGAGTAATTAGGGATGGGCATTAAATGCTGGCCCGGCCAGCAACATCCACAGCCCCTGAACAAGTAAAAGAAGACCTGTTTGGATTCCAATTGATGTGGAAGGGCTGAGCATTGCATGGTTAGACATATCGACGGACTAATGGCTTTAGTGTGGCATTAGGAACATAGGAATTAGGAATAGATGTAGGAAATTCAGCCCTTCGAACCTGCTCCGCTATTCAATCAGATCATGGCTGATCTCTTCCTGGTCTCAAATCCACCTCCCTGCCTGTTCCCCATATTCCTTTAAAAAAAAATAAACTTAGAGCACCCAATTCTTTTTTTTCTAATGAAGGGGCAATTTAGCATGGTCAATTCACCCACCAAGCACACCTTTAGGTTGTGGAGGGGGGTGTCCCATATCCCTTTAACCCATTTTTGAAATCTATCTCCTCCTTGAAACCATTTAATGATTCAGACTCCACTGGGGCAGTGAGATCCACAAATTCACCACGCCCCTCGGAGAAGTAGTTCCACCTCATCTCAGTTTTAAATCTACCGCCTTTCAACCACATCTGTGACCTCTTGTTTTAGAATACCCCACACGGGGAACATTTGGTCTGCGTTTACTGTATCAATCCCTCTTAATATTTTATATACCTCGATCAGATCCCCTCTCGTTCTTCTAAACTCCAGTGAGTATAAACCCAATCTGTTCAATCCCTCCTCATATGTCAACCCTTTCATCCCCGGAATCAATCTGGCGATACTCCTCTGAACTGCTTCGAATGCCACCACATCCTTCCTCAAATATGGAGACCAAAACTGGACACAATACTCCAGATGTGGTCTCACCTACACCCTGTACAATTGCAATAACACCTCTCTACTTTTATACTCCAGTCCTTTTACAATGAACGCCTTTTGCCTTTTTAATTACTTGAAGTACCGGCCTACAGACTTTCTGTGATTCATGATCAAAGGCACCCTCCTTCTGTCCAGACGCATTTTGAATCTGCTTTCCATTTAGATAATAATTTGCCTTTCTATTTTTTGTGCCAAAGTGGACAACCTCACACTTATTCACATTAAACCCCATCTGTCAAATTTTGACCTAATCTCCTAGCCTATCTATATCGTCTGTAAAATCTGTATCTCCTCTTCACTGCCTGATTTCCCACCTATTTTAGTATCATCTGCAAATTTTGCTATGTTACACTCTGTCCCTGCTTGCCGATCATTTATATAGATTGTAAACAGTTGAGGTCCGAGGACTGAACCCTGTGGAATCCCACTAGTTACAGTTTGCCAGCCAGAGAAGGACTCATTTAACCTGACCCTCTGCTTTCTGTCATTCAGCCAATCCTCAATCCTATCTAGTAATTTACCCTGAATCTCCTACGATCTCACCTTCTGGATCAATCTTTTATGCGGTACCTTGTCAAACATCTTCTGTGAGTCTAGATAACTACATCCACAGGTTCCCCATTACCCACCTTGCTGGTTACCTCCTCAAAGAACTCAAGCAAGTTTGTCAAACATGACTTACCCCCCCCCCCCTTCATAAAACCATGCTGACAATGAGGGATTGAGCTTTGTCTTCAGTCGTCTCCTCCTTAATAATTGATTTCAGTACCTTCCCCACTACAGAGGTCAAGCTAACTGGTCTATAGTTTCCTACTTTTTGCCTCTCTCCCTTTTTGAATAGGGGAGTCACATTAATGTGTTTCCAATCCACCGGGGCATTTCCGGAATCTAGGGAATTTTGAGATACCATAACCAATAATAATAATAGTTTTTATTGTCACAAGTAGGCTTACATTAACACTGCAATGAAGTTACTGTGAAAAGCCCCTAGTTGCTACATTTCGGCGACTGTTCGAATACACAGAGGGAGAATTCACAATGTCCAAATTACCTAACAGCACGTCTTTCGGGACTTGTGGGAGGAAACCGGAGCACCCGGAGGAAACCCACACAGACATGGGGAGAACGTGCAGACTCCACACAGACAGTGACCCAAGCCGTGAATCGAACCTGGGACCCTGGAGCTGTGAAGCAACAGTGCTACCCACTGCTACCGTGCTGCCCACATGCATCCACTATCTTTGCTGTCACCTCCTCTAATACTCTAGGATGCAGGCTATCAGGTCCTGGAGACTTATCTGGATTTGATCACATTAGTTTATGCAATACCTTCTCTTTGGTGATGGTTATTGCATCAAATTCCTCTGCATTAACTGCAATTTTTGGAAAATTGTTATTGTCTTCTCCTGTGAAGACAGAGGCAAAATATTGGTTCAGTGCCTCCGCCATCTCTGTGTTCCCCATTATTACCTCACCAGCATCGTCCTCTAAAGGGCTAACATTTACTTTAGCTTTCTCTATATAGTGGCAAGGCAGTTGGAGGCAGGAGGCCTCTGAGATGAAACCTTGAGGAATATGTCCAGTCACCAATCACAGCCCTAACTTAATGAAGAGGCTGGGCATGTCTGTCTGCTTTGTCTCTGCCAGATGTGCAGGGGTAAAATCGGGCCTCAAGCATTTACCAGAAGCTTGTTTTAAGGTAGGATAATAATCTTTTGTCACAAGTAGGCTTACATTAACACTGCAATTAAGTTACTGGGGAAATCCCCTAGTCGCCACATTCCGGCGCCTGTTCGGGTACACAGAGGAGAATTTTGGAATGTCCAAATCAATCACTTAACAGCACGACTTTTGGCACTTGTGGGAGGAAACTGGAGCACCCGGAGGAAACCCACGCAGACACGGAGAGAATGTGCAGGCTCCATGGGAAATCCCATTGACAACGGTGGGACCGGAAAATCCCGCCACTGCCGATAAACATGCATCGGGTTGGTCGGTAAATTGTGCCCGATACTGCAGACTCTAAAGGTCATTTAGCTCTTTTCTCCACCACAGTAATCGCTGAATTTAAGAGCGTTCCCTTTGTTCCATTCCTTCTGGTGCCTACTTTCGGGCAAAGGGAGGGGGCAGGAAACAACCTCCATGCATGAATGGAACTGCTGCCCGCTGTATTGTATCTGAACTGAGTGTTATTTGGCGAATTCACAGAAGCTCAGAATTGTACAGCAACATGCCAATGCCAACACTTTGAAAGAAGACACCCCGTTGGTCCTGTTCCTCCGCTCTTTCCCCCCATAACTCTGCAATTTTGCCCCCTTCAAACGTTTGTCCAGTTTGTTGTGTGGAATTATTATTGAAGCTGCTGCCACCCCCATCTTTTTGGCCATGCATTCCAGGTCACAGCAAGATGTGCAAAATAAATTCTTCTTTCGCCTCTGGAGCTACAATCACTAATTTTATGGCATTGGTCTACATTCCCACGTTTTTGATTTTACCCAATGTTCAGTTATATTTTAAGCTTTGCTCTCGTGATGACAGCATTTTAGAACATAGTGTAACAATGACCAGGCATTCATTACAAATGGGAATGCAATTCCAAGCTGATCTTTGGCAATTCGTGCCGAGTACACAGTCCAAACCCATGAGGGGTCTGGACATATTTGGAAGCCTTGGCTATCCAGAATTAAGTACAAATATGTTGTAATTGCATGATTGTTTGTTTACAACACCCTATAATGCATAACATACTAGCTCCGTCAAACAGCTCATATTCTCTCTGTGTAAAGTTATGTGTCATTAGACCCAAAAATCTAATTCACTGCGCAAAAATGTTGTTAACAACTATAATCTCAGATAATAACATCAATGGGTTTATTCATGCTTTCTATCCCCATGATTAACTGCATCTGTGGTGCGTGCAGGTAAAGAAAATGCCGCAGCCAATATTTCCTCTCATTCTTCGTTGTTGTGTTTGGTCTATTTGTCACAGTTCAGTTCCCTTTAAGCTCTCTGCCCAGCCGTGCATGCACGCGCTCATTCACACAGCTTAAAGGAACATTGGCTGTGCCCAGCCTCTTCGTTGTGTAATGCAATACATTCAGGCTTGCAATGCAGCCATGCACCCATGCAGCTTAAAGGGAGCATTGACCACAGCACAATCTGCATGCTATGGGTGTGGCTGATTGCAGATGACACTTGACTGTGTTAGCACACTGGTCGAGAAGATTGCTGAATATAAAGAAGGAAGTAGCAAATGCAATACCATGTATAATGTTAAGTCAGGTCCATCATTGTTGACTGGACATATGCCTCGAGGTTTCATTTGAACAACCTCTTGCCTCCAGCTGCCTTCCCCCACACTAAAACCATTGGTTGGTCGATAGGTCTATCCTCGCAATAGTTACAATCCCAGTTGGTGTTACTACTGGACGTAAGGTCCCAGAATGAAACACTGACTCAAAAGACCATGGGCAGGTTTCTCCGTCAGCTGACGTTGGAAACGCGAAACGCGATTGGGTGGAGAATTGCATGTCAGCTGAAAATCGTGGCCAATGCCGGCCGCCTGACAGAATGCCAAGCTCCGGTGCCTCGACAGCGGTGTCAATGCATTCTACACCGCACGTATAATAAACGCAATTGGCATATTATTAACGGGCCTGACCCGGCATTCTCCTGGGCCTCCGCGATGCTCCATCTCTGCCAGGAGGAATTACCGACAACAAGGTTCACTTGTGGTTTTTAAAATCACACACCCTGGCTACTGAGGGAGAGAGAGGGCGTAGGTTACGCTCCAAGTGGTGCGACCATGGGCTGCAAGTCCAGCTGCTGGCAGGGTTGGCTGGAGGAGAGAGCGAGAGGGCATCTGCAGGGCCAGTGAGGAGATCTGGGGTGGGTGACCAGGGGATGGCTGTGGGGTTGGGGTGACTCCCCCAGGGACCAAGGCGCCCAGGCAGGGACAGGTGCTGGGGCCAGAGGCACCCCGTGGTGCCGGGCACAAATGGGGCCAAGGGTGCGATACGGAGGGCAGAATGCCAGGGAAAATGGTTGGGTATGGATGTGGGGATGGGGGCAGTGGGTGCGAGAGGGGGTAGGGGGTCATGCAGGGCAGGGGCAATCGTGTAGCCCATTTGGACCTGGTTGGGCATGAGAGTACACACCATGCTCACATGTCTGCCTTTCACCTCCTGCAGACAATGGTCTTCGGAATCCCACCAGGAATGGTGAGCTTCACCTTGGCCATCACAGCCCTGGGGGATGCACTGAGGATGTATGAACTGGAGCTGCTTGGGGATGGCCCTGTAGTGGCATATCCTGGCCCAGATGCACAGGAGCCACCCAGTAATGATGGAGAGCCGGCCACCCAATGGGCCGAGGAGGAGGTTCCTAATCAGACCTCATGTACTGGCAGTGGGACAGTGTGGCATATCTGCTGGTTCATGGTGGACCTGAAACCATGGGGTATGGGAAAGGACACTCGCTCCCGGTGGCCGTCGAGGTGATGATCGCCCTGAACCTTTACACCACGGGATCCTTCCAGGAGTGGAGACCTGTCTGGGATCTCACAGATCTTGGTGCAGTGGCCCATCTGCAACATCATGGAGGCCCTGTCTGCCCGGTCAGCAAAATATATCAAATTCAATGAGGAATGAGCCCACCTGGATGCCCAGGCAGCGAGGTTTGCTGCCAACGCTGGGATGCCCCAGGTCCAGGAGGTGATTGAGGGGATGCATGTCCCCTCTGAGCACCAGCCCATAATATGCCAGTTTTCACAAACTTTAAGGGATTTCACTCGATGAACTTGCAGCTGGTATGTGACCATGAGCTGCGCATCATGCACATCTATACCCGATACCCGGGCAGAATGCACACCACCTTCATCGTGGCACACTCGACGATTCCTGACACCTTCAGGACGCACCCCTGAGTGAGGGGTTGGTTTTTGTGCGACAAATGTTATCCACTGCTGTCGTAGCTGATGACAACTATCCAGAGACCACAGACCAACGCAGAGACCCACTAGAATGCCCAGGGGCATGATTGAGCGATGCACCAGCATCCTGAAGGTGCTGTTCAGGTGCCTGGAGGGGCCCTCCAACATTGAGGTGGCCTGCTGCTACATCCTCCACAACATCGCGCAGCAGAGGGGTGACATGCTGGAAAAGGGGGATGAATGGCAGGCCTTGTCCAATGAGGAGGATGCGGGCGGTGGCTAGGATGGACCAGGAATGGGGCCTGGGCAGGCATATATGTGCGCCAGGGCTAGCATGCATGGAATGATCTAGTTGCTTCCAGGTTCGCTTATTACGGGGCCTGGCTGATGGCACGAACACCCCCTACCCAATCTCCCTACCCCGGCCGACCACCCCCTTCCATGACCACCCTCCCTGCACGACCCACCCGCCCTGTGACCTCTGTCCCCTGGAGCGACCACGCCTTGATGGGTCCGGCAGTCACTCTGTTGTCCTAAGTGGCATGGTGCCACCCTGTTCTGCCTGGTGCCCATCGGATGTGCCAGGACTGGAGGGGGGCAGGGGGGAAGTTTCAGCCCCTCCTCTGCAGGGATCACCGGCATGGTCCCCATCACCTCTTCCGCCCTCGGGGTGCCCGATTGCCCCCAGGCTTCTTCTTGGGATGGTAGTGTGAGCGGAGTGAACTCCTGGGGCTCCCTTGCCACCTGACGCTGCCAGTCCTGGAGGCCTGCTGTCGTCTCGACCAGGTTCTCCCATGCTCGCACCCATGGAGCACAGTGGCTTTGCCATTTACTTTGGGGGCTGTGCCACATCACTCAGTGACTGTGCCATCTCCCTCGGGGGCTGTGCCACATCACTCAGTGACTGTGCCATCTCCCTCTGGGACTGTGCCACATCACTCAGTGATTGTGCCACCTCCCTCGGGGGCTGTGCCACATCACTCAGTGACTGTGCCACCTCCCTCTGGGACTGTGCCACTTCACTCAGTGACTGTGCCACCTCCCTCAGTGACTGTGCCACATCACTCAGTGACTGTGCCACCTCCCTCAGTGACTGTGCCACATCACTCAGTGACTGTGCCACCTCCCTCGGGGGCTGTGCCACCTTCCTCTTGGACTGTGCCACATCACTCAGTGATTGTGCCACCTCCCTCGGGGGCTGTGCCACATCACTCAGTGATTGTGCCACCTCCCTCGGGGGCTGTGCCACATCACTCAGTGACTGTGCCACCTCCCTCAGTGACTGTGCCACATCACTCAGTGACTGTGCCACCTCCCTCTGGGACTGTGCCACATCACTCAGTGACTGTGCCACCTCCCTCGGAGGCTGTGCCACATCACTCAGTGACTGTGCCACCTCCCTCTGGGACTGGCTCAGGTCTGCCAGCCGGACAGTGCCGTTGACGCCCGCAACTATAACCCATTGTGACTGGGCTAAGCTGTGTGGCGCCGCTGCAATGTCCAGGTGGCTCTGGTACATGGCTGCCTGTGACAGGGCAGCACTGTCCTGTGCCTTGGCCACCACCTGCATGGATTGTCCCAGGCTTTGGACATCCTGACCCGTGGCCAATACATTTGCCCCAAGTCCTCCACCACAGACGCCACCCATGCGGTGTTGGCCTGGGTAGCATGCATGATCGGCACCTGCAGGCGGTTGGACTCCTCATACTGTACCTGCAGGCGCTGGATGGTTGCTGATAACCCCTCATGTAGTCCCTGGCTCTATGTCTGCATCTCCATTATCGATGGGACCGCCCTTTCCAGAAGTCCGAGACCCGTCCAAACGGGAGCTAGTCCCTGGGGTAAGGCCACCCTCCCACCGTCTGCCGCCCCTTCACTAACATGCCCAACTGAGGTGAGTGTATCTGGGATGGTGGAGGGTGTTGGAGACACCTGTGACGGAAAGTCGGAGTCGTCTCCGGACTGATCCTCCTGGGCACCTCGGGGAGGCGTTTGGGGCTCTCTTCGCTGTCCATTGCTGCCTTGTCACTGGAATCTGATTGGGGTTGGGATTGATGGCGGGGACACCTTATCTCCAGGTGATCCTGAAAGGCACAAAAGTTGACGCAGGATTGGATAGCAGGTTGGGACGGTGAGTAGCACGGAGGAGGTGGTGAAGGGAAGGTGTGGGGGTGGTCTGGGAGCAGTAAGGGACTGGTGTGAGGGTGGTGTGGGAGAAGTGGGGTGAGGGTTGTGCCACACCTGCCATAGGGACACTATAGTTCAGCAGGGGCTCACTTGGTTGCCCAATGCCGACCTCCATCTCGGCGACTGCCCTCTCTCCAGGCCCATCGACCAGGTCCAGTGTCCAATGCTCCGCGATGGTGAGGGGCCGCAGGTCCGGCAGTCCCCCTCCGGACTTCTCTCTCTCTCCCTGCGGTTATGCGCCACCTTCTCCTTGGTGAGGCGAGATAGAAAGTGCAGTCGGATGAATCCAGCAGAGAGGGTGGGCAGCTTGCGGCCTTTGTAGCCAGGTCACCCAGCCTTGGTTTGTGGTATGGGTGTTGGCATGTGGTGCACAGTGGGGCAGCGAGCAGACTACCTGTGGGTGGGGCTCGATTGCCCTCTCTGTATGGTGGGGGGGGGGGGGGGGGTATGTGTGTGTGGGACGGGGTTTGGTGCTGGTACCTACTCACCCTGGCGCCCTGAGGAGGTTGTGCAACTTCTTCCGGCACTGCTGATCCATCCAGACGATGGGGCCCATGGCGCTCACGGCCTCTGCCACCTGCGCCCAGCCCCTGTGTATGGAAGCGGGTGGTAGCCTCCTTCCCACCCCGGAGAACAGGGTGGCCGCCTTTCCTCCAGGGCGTCTAGCAGGGTCTCTGTGTCCGTGAACTGGGGTGCTTCTCCTCGTGCTGCCATCTTGTTGACTGGGTGAGTGTATATGGGGAGTGAAGTGATAATACACAGCTGCAGCTTGTCAGCCTCTCGACCCGACCCTGTTGAATCTGACTGTTTTTCATTAGAATTGCTCAAGTTCCACGTGGTGCCGGTGCTGGCCCACTAATGGATCATGAATTGTTCCGGGACCGGTGCCAATTTAGTTGTTGCAGAAGTCCACCGATTCTGTCCCGGCATCAACACTTAGTCTCTGAAGCAGAGATCCTGTCCTGTAATGTTTACTTATTTTAAGAAAACACAAATGAACAGGTGACAGGAATGCCAATCAGCTTTTAACAACAAAAAAATTAAACACAAAGTTTGATTATAATACAACACTCCTTCACTCTCACTTACTTTCACAAATGTACCCATATTTTGATGATAACAGCGGTTAATAAATATAATTGATGTGATGATGTTTTCAGTAAATACACAGTCCCTGTAAACCTGAAGGTTGACTGTGTTCAGATAAACTCCACTCTGAAACCAAGTGGCAGATGCCACCCAATCAAACATCTGTGGATTTTTCCCCAGATGATTATCACATGAGTGTTTCCAAACTCCACTCTCAAAATGACACGTTCCAGAATCTTCTTCCTCAGTGATTTTCTCAGCTGTTTTCAGCAAGGATCCACTTCAAGGATTTCCAATCCTCCTTTCAATATTCCTCTGCCTTGAAATGCCATGTGTACTCAAGCTTCCACAGAATCTCTCAGGTACCCAGCCATATCAATAGAACACTCCTGCGTCACAGACTGTGTTAAGATGTCACCAAACTTCTGGGGCGGGATTCTCCATTTCTGAGACTAAGTGTTGACTCCAACGCAGTATCCGTGGACTTTCACGGCAGAAAAACAGGTGCAACAACTGGACCATTCCACTACTATTAAGGTGTTGCGTGGAACACAATCGATTCCAATGAAATATGGTGTGGGATTTGCAGGGTCAGTGATTGACACTTGGGAGGCTGACAAGCTGTAGCTGCACATATACATTACACTCCCCACACACACTTATCCCAGCCACTGGTGGCACTGGTTGTGCTGGAGTGTGCTCATACAGCTGATGGGACAGTTCGGGCCGGAGGGGTGCCTGTGGGGAACACCTATACAACCCATGGCACGATGTTCAAAGTGGGCCGTTAGCGGTGTGCGCAGGTGCATGGCTGCCAAGCCGGCTGTGACAATGTTCCATGCCCGTCCACCCCGACCCCACAGTCTACCTCCTGGCCCTGGCACATGGTGTGTTCTCTATTCTGCTTTACCTGGATGGCTCGGATACGTGATGTTGAATAAAGAACACAAAGCTTAGATAACAAACAAAACTATACATTTATTACACTACTAACTAAGATTTGATCGCATTCCTAAAGTAGAAGGTTTCAATATTAACTATGCTATCTCTAACTAGCAGACTTTCTCAAGCACTCTCTGCTCTCTCTCTCAGGCCTCACGATTGTAGTGATCTCTGTATGTGCATGTACATAAGGAGTTAATGTGTAATCAGTAGCATCAGATGATCACTAGAGGGCCAGACCAACAGGGGTATAAAGGCAACCACATTGTGTGTGTTTCTCTCTTTCTTTTGGATGTACTGTGACCAGGACAGGAATATCAGATTAGCTCAGATAGCTAGTGTGTAGTTACGCATAGTTACTGTAGTTAGATCTTGTTAACCTTATCATTAGTATCAGTGTTAAAGTAAATAACTCATGCAATTATTTTTGTAGTTACTCAATAAACCTTTTGTTACTACTGGACGAGTTTGAGGCTTCTTCATCGAGATTCAGAAGACCTCATCAGTAACCAAGGTTTCAGTAACACATATTACACTCCGTAGTATTTCAAAACACGGATAAAAGTGTAATCAAAGATAATACAGGAGCGTAATAAAAGAACGATCTTATCCAGCTCTCTCCTAACTCATGGCTCCCAGAATCCCTGAAGTCACATGATATATATATGACGATTCTGTGGTTACCTCTAGTGGTAAGAAGCATTATCATTAACGTGTTAACACATTACATCCCAGTTAATATAAATATTATTACAGCAGAAGCCCCCCCCCCCCCCCCTCCCCGGCCAGCAGCACAACTGTCAGCAAACTATGGCCATGTTGGACACTTTCCGTTCCCCCTCTCTCTCTCCCTCAGCAGCCGCCACGCCGGTTTCATGATTTTTAAAACCACAAGTGAACCGCACCGTCGGGAACTCGGCCCATCAGAGGAGGAGAATCATGGTGTTAATTCCTGGTTAATTTGTTGTCAGTCTAGATTCAATAAAATCTGAGATGGATTTGCAGGTATCATATCATTTAATAATAACTAACTTGCAAGGCTGCATCAATCCATAGAGCTACAGGACACAGATACTGTCTTCTGGTAGCATCCGGGAGTAAAAAAGATCGTATACAAAGAAACTTCTGCTGATATATTCAAAATCACAGTAAGATTCACATATAAGCTTCCCATTGGTCAGTCTATACACCTCCTGATCTGGCCCTATATCCTAATTGGTCACTTTGCATGGTAGCCCAGCATCCTTTTCAGCAGCCATGCTTTGCAAAGGAAAGATCCTTTGTTCTCTCTCTGTGAACACAGTACCCTCAGGGTCCTACGGTCCACCCTTTCGTTTGTTCGCTTCCTCAGTGGAGGCCCCGGCGAATACCGGGCGGGCCTGCTAATGATATGCAAATGGTGTCTACTGTATGTGTGTTCCTGAATGCATTGACGCCGCTGTCGAGGTGCTGAAGCATTGCGATTTGGCGTCAAGTTGGTGCCTGCTGCGATTTTGGTGTTGGAACTGATTCTCTGCCCAATTGCCTTTCCCGATTTCGGCGTCGGTTAACAGAGAATCCGCCCCTGATTTATCGTGGCTATCTAGTTCTCCAATTTAAATCTAGTTCTTGCAGCTACCTCTTTAACTCAGAGCACTCTCTGCCTTTTACTTGAATTCCATTTAACAGTATAAAAAAGAAAGAACAGTATAGCACAAGAAAAGGTCCTTCGGCCCTCCAAACCTGTGCCGACCGTGACTAAAACCTTCTGCACTTCCGGGGTCCGAATCGCTCTATTCCCATCCTATTCATGTATTCATCAAGGTGCTTCTTAAATGTTGCTATTAAGCAGCACTGTGGTTAGCATTGCTGCCTCATGGCGCCAAGGACCCAGGTTCCATCCCGACCCTGGTCATTGTCTGTGTGGAGTTTGCACATTCTCCCTATGTTTGTGTGGGTCCCACCCCCACAACACAAAGATGGGCAGAAAGTGGATTGGCCATGCTAAATTGTTCCTTAATTCGGAAAAAATTTGAAAAATGATTCATTAAAATTTGCTATTGTATCTGCTTCAACCACTCCACTGGCAGCAAGGTCCAGCCACTCTCTACCCTCTGTGTAAAAAGCCTCCCTCGCACATCTTCTCTAAACTTTCCCCCTCGCACCTTAAATCTACGTCCCCTAGTGATTGACTTTTCTACCCTGGGAAAAAGCATCTGACTATCCACTGTAGCCACCTAAGATGGACACTGGGCTAACAAAATGGAGAACACAGTTTAGCCAGGACAAGCAGTCTGCAAAGGCTAATTAGCATTCTGCACGTAGCAAAACTGGTTTATGGCCAGGTGGGAGATCTCAACCAAAGGTGTAAATAGCAAAACGCTTTGCATAGTAATGAGGCAATCCAGATCTGGGCACACACAATAGCAACATTTGGGTTTGAATAGATACTTTGAGTGGACGCCCAGACGAAACGGCACCAGAAGTATCCATCACAAAAGACCCTAGAGACCGCCCCACCCATCGAGACGAGACCCTCAGATTGGGGGATTTGTAAGACATCGATTGGGAAATGATCCAATCGATACATGGCAGGTAAAGGCCCGCCCCGAAAAGGCACGGACATTGGGGGCCCTATAAAGATAGACCCCGCACATGGTTCTGTCTGTTTTGCTCCGGCTCCGCTGGTTTTGTGCTCCGGCTTGGACTGCTGTTTTGACTTCGACCCAGATCTGCTGTTGTATCCTGACTCAGACTCCAGCCGTTGATCCTGTCTTCCATCACCAGCCGTTGAGCACCAGCCATCGTTCAGTAAGTCCCAAAACGACGCTCGCTACGTGAACCCAGCATTACTTATACAGCTTTCGACTAGTAACGAACAGAAGGTGCAGCCCAGAAAGGAACAAAGGCCTTGTCCCCTGACCTTGCTGGTTCCTACTTAGATAAGTATTTAGTCGTTTAATAGTAGAAATAGGTATTAGTCTTTAGCGTGTGCATGCGTATTTATTATATTTGTATAATAAATATTGATCGTTGGAACTTACTAATCGGTGTATAGTTTTATTACTTTGAACCTGACCTTGAGATACTTGTGAGGTGTTTATATACGACACCTGGCGACTCCGAGCTGAAATTACACACACAGAGCTGTAGCAGTGTTAAGCACACGGCCTTTAAACGGAGGCGTGTTAATACACTCCAATAAACGCGTAATACACTCAAGTAAAACGTGCAACACCACCCTGTCCAGGCCACTCATAATTTCGTAAACCTCTCAATCAGCCCTCAATCTCTGTTGTTCCAGTGAAAACTATCCGAGCTTATCCAACCTCTTCTCATAGCTAATACGCTTCAGATCAGGCAACGTCCTGGTGTACATCTTCTGTACCCTCTGCAAAGCATCCACATCTTCCTGGAAGTGTGGTGACGAGAATTGTATGTAATATTCCAGATGCGGCCTAACTTAAGATTTTGTACAGCTGCAGCATGAAGTGCCAATTTTTATACTCAATGGCCCACCAATGAAGACAAGCATGCTGTATGCCTTCTTGACTACTTTATCCACTTGCATTGTCGGTACATTACCTCGTTCAAATTCCAGTCCCATTTGTCTCTTTAGCCTCAACCTTCCTGGGACCACTCTTTTCATTTCATGTTTTCTAGAACTACCTGATATTTAGTTTCTGGGAATGACATTCTTCCCATTACTTCATTGTATTACCTCTGCTTCTAGCAGAGCTATGAAAGCTGTTTCCTTTCCAGCTGCTAAGCTCAAACTACCTTGGGCCCAGTTAAAACTAAACTCAAAAGTTTTTTTTAACTGAAAAGTGGCCTCTGGTTACTAAGCAACAGCTCTCTCCTTCTTTAAAGCCTGTTTGCTTTTCATGTCATAAATTCTCTAAGCACAATACAGACCATTTGTAATAAAACCAAAACACCCATACATGCAAACACTTTTGTTTTTAACTTGAGTTTCACGCTTTCTGACACAGAAACATTAAATTAAACTCACTTAAATCTATACTTTATTTCTAATATCCAACAATACAAACATAGATTGCTTAAAACTATCTCTCCTTTGTTTTGTTATGCTCTTGACTTAGCATAAGCTGCTTCCTTGATGTGCACTCTGACAAAGGAAGGTTCAGACGTGGAGATAGCTTTAACATGTTTATTAAACTTTAAACAATTCTCATACTTGGATTTGACTCTCCTGTTAATTCTGCTATAGCTACTCAGACTGACGAACCAGTCTGCTACAATCAACGTGGTGGGTGTGATGTGTTTCAAATCAACCTTGTGCACTCACTGAGAGTCTCCACTGGAAAGAGGAAGATCATGTGTGCTGTGTCCTTTTATATGGGTTGGTGTAATGCCCTCCTGTGGTTGTGTCACCTCCATGTGTGTCTTGAATGTCCATTGGTCGTGTCCTGTCTTACTGGCCTGTTGGTTGAATGTCTGTGTGTCATGTCTCTGGTGCTCCCTCTAGTGTCTAGCTAGTCTATGTGTATTTACATTAACCCCTTGTGTATTTACAGTGATGCATATCACCACATCCCCCTTTTTTTGTGTTACATATTTTCTGTACAGTGTTAAAGAAGAGTGAACAAAAACAGGTAGATAAGTGATGCTCTGTATGAATCATGATAACAGTGATCATTAAACAATAAGTCCAAATCATATGCATGAGTCCAAAATCCATTAATTATTATGGTCAAGTGTCTTTCTTGTTTGGTTGGTGAGTTGGTGATGTTGATGGTGGCATGTGCTTGTGAACGCCATCAGTGTCCCTGTGCATAAGGAACCAAGAAGTGGTCAAATCACTTCATTTTCTGATTTGAAGTCTTTTTTTTCACGATGCTTGTGGCAGCGATGTATGCAATCTGTCCTGAAAGCCATGTTGCCTGTTGGTAGTGCAGCAAAGGTGAATTGGGAAGATGCATCGTCCTGCCATGGTATGTCATTGTACTGAGCTGAGCAGTAACAATGTCCCCCATGGGCAGAGTTGTACCATGTCGTACCAGTCGTTGTTCCATTGTTGTTGTTTTTGTCGTGCTTGCTGTCGACGTTGTTGCCTCTGGTACGCTTCTTGTTATTCTCTTTGACGTTGTTGTTGAGTTGGTTGGTTTTGTTGTCATGTTTGCTGCGCTCAAGGACCACACTCTATGGATAATATGAGTCCTTCACACAGTTACTCGTGTCAGCGTGCTTTGTGGCATCTTCTGTTTCCTTGAGCGTGCCGTCACTGAGTTCGCGGAGCTCCCTGTCTACAGTCATGTCCGGCTTACTTGAACCAGCTTTGGCTTGTCGATTCTCCCCGTCTGGAGTCTGGTCTGTTTCACCTGAGTCAGTTTTGGCTTGTTGATGCTCCCCGCCTGGAGCCCTTTCTGGTTCACCTGTGTCAACTTTGGTTTTGTGATGCCCACCGTCCAGAGTCATTGCAGGTACTCTTCAGTCATCTGAGTTTCTTGATGCTCCCCGTCTGGAGTCATTTCAGGTTCACTTGCATCTTCTGAGTTTTCTTGATGCTCCACGTCCAGAGTCAAAACGTTCAGGAATTAATTTGCTAGTGGAGAGGCTCGAGCAGATGAGGATTGAATGAACGTGGTCTCACCGGAGTCACCAGTAGTCTCACTGTGATTGTCGAGTGCCTCTGTACACACTAGCTGAGGTCTGTCATGTTGCACATCTGGTATGGGAAGTGGGATGCTGTCGGCACTTGTCGCACATACAGTGGGTAGAGCATCAGTGTTTTCTTGACTTTCACTTGAGCTGGGTAGACTGTCAGAGTCTTCTTCTTGTTCACTGGAGCATGTAGACTGTCATAGTCTTCTTGCTGTGTACTTGAGCATGGCAGACTGTCATAGTCTTTCTGTTGTTCACTTGAGCGTGGCAGATTTGCATTGTCTGCTGCTGGTTGCTCGGAGGAGGTTGCTGGACCCTCATCGTCTTGTTTATGCAAGGATTGCACTCTGGAGTCTTGCGTTCCTTCAATTGTGGAGTCTGTCCACGAGCTCACTGTGGAGACTTGTGTCACGCCCTCTGCGGAGTCTTGCAGCGTTCCCTGTGTGGAATTGTGCATTAGTCTCGCTGTGGAGACTGTCATCACTTCTTGTTTATGCAAGGACTGCGCTCTTGAGTCTTACATTGCTTCTATCGTGGAGGCTGTCCACGAACTCGCTGTGGAGGCTTGTGACACTGGACTCACTTTCTGTGTGGAGACGTGCAGTTGTCTCGCTGTGGAGTCTTTCATCGCTTTCTGTGTGGAGGCTGGGACCCTTCGTGGTGCATGGACCACTCTCTGTGTGGAGTCGGGGACTCTTCGCGGTGTGTGGACCACTCTCTGTGTGGAGTCGGGGACCCTTCGCGGTGCGTGGACCACTCTCTGTGTGGAGTCGGGGACCCTTCGCGGTGCGTCGACCACTCTCTGTGTGACAGCAGGCCGCTCTCTGTGGGCTTGTACCGCTCTCTGTCTCTTGCCATCAGGCCGCAGCATAATCCTGCACTCACGAGTCGGGATGTCATATATGCTGGGCTGAAGATTCCCCAATCCGAAGAACTCGTCGTCGGGGTCTTCAATGTACAACACGTCTAGTTGCGGTTCGGATTTGGTACTGGGGTAGCCACCTCCCAAGGTGAAATCTTCGTCTGAGTCGTTGAATTCCAAGACCATATCATCTTGTTTTGTGCCAGAGCTGGCATTGGGCTCGCGATGTCCAAAGAAGAATTCAAGGTCTGAGTCATAGTCTTCAAGGACTGTATCATCTCGTTTGGCGGTGCTAACTGCTTGTTGCAGGGTTCTGTGGAGGTTACTTTCAGCTACTGGTCGAATTTCAGGCATTGTGCTGTTGTTCCAGGTGAAAGAATCGGGTTTTACGGCTTAAAATTTTTTTTTTCATGTTTTGGGACATTTCCCCTTTAAGTGGGCATGGCCCGGGGCCTCTGACGTCACGAAGCGTGTGATGTAGATCGTAGGAAGCGATTACGCATGCGCATATCGCTGTTCCTTTACTTGGGACCTTTTTCCCAATTTCCCATTCTGTGCGCTCTTCGCGCAACTGCGCATGTGCGGCACCTTTTCCAAGATGGCCGCCAATCAAAACTGCAGATTTCGTCAATGGAAATCCTACCTTTGCCTCGTGGTGCGTTTTGGCGCCTCTTTTACTGTTTTTCCTTGTATGTTCCTCGTAGAATTCTTGGAATTTGTCCAGGACTGTCTGGAAGTCGCTCTTGTTTTGCCCCTTTGAGTATTTGAAGGTCTGGAATATTTCAGTTGCTCCTGGACCCGCGATGGTAAGTAGAAGCTTTATTTTCTCTGCATCCGCCATGCCATCTAGGTTGGACGCTACCAGGTAGATCTCGAATCTCTGCCTGAGCCAACGCCAGTTTTCACTGAGATTGTCTTGGTACCTGAGCTGCTGTGGAACCGGAATCTTGAACATCATCTTGCCTGGCTGCTGTTGCTGGTTGTCACTGTTTGCTGAGTTGTAACTATATGGACTTAAACAGGTAACTCCTGGGTACCATGTTTTGTTAGCTCTTGACTTAGCATAAGCTTCTTCCTTGATGTGCATTCTGACAAAGAAAGGTTCAGACGTGGAGATAGCTTTAACACGTTTATTAAACTGTTCGCAATTCTCCTATGTGGATTCGACTCTCCGTTAATCCTGCTATAGCTACTCAGACTGGCGAACCAGTCTGCTACAATCCACGTGGTGGGTGTGATGTGTTTCAAATCAACCTTGTGTACTCACTGAGAGTCTGCACTGGAAAGAGGAAGATCATGTGTGCTGTGTCCTTTTATATGGGTTGGTGTAATGCCCTCCTGTGGTTGTGTCACCTCCATGTGTGTCTTGAATGCCCATTGGTCGTGTCCTATCTTACTGGCCTATTGGTTGAATGTCTGTGTGTCATGTCTCTGGTGCTCCCTCTAGTGTCTTGCTAGTCTGCGTGTATTTACATTAACCCCTTGTGTATTTACAGTGATGCATATCACCACATCCTTCCTGACACAATGCTCCTCCCTCCCACATCAACTGGAATCCAAACAGATTCTTAATTACCCAACTGGATGATTCTTCACAGGCAGTTGAATGACCTATGTTTTTTCATCCGCTCTTCAATATTTTTATAATATCCAGGGGCTGGTTTAGCACAGTGGGCTAAACAGCTGGCTTGTAATGCAGAACAAGGCCAGCAGCACGGGTTCAATTCCCGTACCGACCTCCCCGAACAGTGCCGGAATGTGGCGACTAGGGTTTTTCACAGTCACTTAATTGAAGCGTACTTGTGACAATAAGTGATTATTATTATCACAACCAGTAAAAATAGCATTTCAAGACAATGAAAAAACATCACAATACAATTGTTTTTAAGGCCCAATGATCTTTCTCCTGAGTTGGCTTGCGGCAGTGTAGTGGTGACTCTGGGATGATCCTTGAAGATGGTCAACCCTATTGGAGATACTTGAGACAAAGTCATATGTTGCCGAGGCACTGTCAGAACAATATATCTGGGGTTCTGGCTGGTCCTGCTCCCTGGAGGAGTTCCTGCTTTTGCAACATTGTGAGAAATTAATCTTTATAGAGAGGTTCAATTTCAATTCAGCCACCCTCTTGCTCAAAACAAGTTTGTCACAATATGATGTTTGTTCCATGGGTCTTGCTCAATCGGGACAAAGTCCTAGTGGCTGCATTCTGATGTTGGCTGTCTATTATGGAGAACTTCCTGATTTGCACTTTTGAGCATAGACTTGTGAGACAGATGTTGCAGATCAGAGACGCGTGGCAGGGCGGGGCGGGGGGGGGGTGGGGGTTGGTTTCTAATCTGTAAGCGGGAATGTATTTGGGAGTCGGAGGCTGGTTAAAGGGGTTGGAATGATGATGTGTCAGGAAGCAGCAGCAACCTGCTGATTTTCTGAAGGATGAAAGGGAGCTCAAGAGGATGAAGAGGTTTACCAGAGATTTACAAGAATGGGTCCAGGGATGAGGGACTTTAGCTACAAGGTTAGATTATAAAAACTGTGGCTAATCTCCTTGAAGCAAGGGGGATTGGGGGGAGATTTGACAGAGGGTGTACGAGATTGTAACAGGTTTAGATAATGTCAAATATGTTCTGATTAGATACAAGGACTAAGGGTCGGAGATTTAAGGTTTTGGGCAGGAGTTGCAAAAGAGGTATGAGAAGGAACTCTTTTAGACAGTGTGGGAACAACCTGGAACTCGCTGCTTCCACCTCGAGCTTCAACCTTTTGGGCAGAATAGCAGAATCTTCACTGAAAGCTGTCACACAAGTTGTTTCCCCTTGTGGGACAGACTAGGGCTGGAGGGCATAACCTCAGAGTAAGATGTCACCCATTTAATGGAGTTGAGGGGGTATTTCTTTTCTCAGAGGGTAGTGAATCTGTGGAATTTTTTTATTGCAGAGTTACAGAGGCTGGGTCATTAAGTAGGTTCAAGGTTGAGATAGACAGATTTTTAATTAGTAAGGAAATTATGGGTATGGGGATAAGGTGGGAAAGTGGAGTTGAGGATTATCACATCAGATCAACCATGATCTCATTGAAGGGTGCTGCAGTCCTAATGGGCTGAATGACCTACATCTGTTCCTGTGGGTGGAATTTTCCCTTATTGTGTCAGGCTCTGACTGAAATACGACTTGTAACTTTCTAGCTGCACAGCTGAGTTTTTAGTCCAGATTTCAGGCACTTTGAAAAAAATGAATGTGGAGAGCTCACACTCTGGCAGGGCGTGGCCTGATAGAACTGGCAAGGCCGAATCCACACAGATCAGGGAGTCACCTTTAAAGGGCACTCCGATGAGGACAGAAAGTTAAAGGGCCCCAACGCTCCCCTCCCCAACAAACAAGAGGACCCCCTTCAAAAGCATCGGAACAACGCCAGCCCCCCCACCCCCACAACTCTAAGATGTGCGCCTCACCAGCACCGCAGTCTTGGGGACAATCTATCCCCTCCCTCCCACAGCACTGTAGTTTCGGGGGCATTATCCACCCCCGCCCCAATCTGGCCCATCCTCCCCCCCCCACTGCAGTCTCAGGGTCTCAATCTCTCCCCTCATAGGCATCAGCCTCCCCCACACAGGTAAGGGGAACCCCTCCCATGGGGCTGCTCAGAGAGGCCTCCCTTTGCACTGCCCCCTGGCACTGGTCGGCACAGCTGGGTTGTCACTGCCACGTTGAGCTGTGATTACCTTTGAGCTTCCAAGGATCCCTTCGGGAGTTTCATGTTTTTAAATAGCTGTTTTTAAACCCTGCTGACGTGATGTCAAATCGGCACGGCATGAATATTGAGGAATCATGTGGCCGGGGGTGGGGGCTCATTAATTATATGTAAATGTATTAAAATGTATTGAATGAGGTTCTTGCCCTTGTTGGGCGGGCACCTTGTTATGTCATTGGCGCAGGGCTGGGAAAATCAGGAAAAGCAATCTCACTGGTGAGAATCGTGTTTCCCAACGAGAACATAGAACAGTACAGCACAGAACAGGCCCTTCGGCCCTCGATGTTGTGCCGAGCCATGATAACCCTACTCAAACCCACATATCCGCCCTATACCCGTAACCCAACAACCCCCCCTTAACCTTACTTTTTAGGACACTACGGGCAATTTAGCATGGCCAATCCACCTAACCCGCACATCTTTGGACTGTGGGAGGAAACCGGAGCACCCGGAGGAAACCCACGCACACACGGGGAGGACGTGCAGACTCCGCACAGACAGTGACCCAGCCGGGAATTGAACCTGGGACCCTGGAGCTGTGAAGCATTTATGCTAACCACCATGCTACCGTGCTGCCCAACTCTCGCGAT
The DNA here is from genome assembly GCF_902713615.1 of Scyliorhinus canicula. Lineage (NCBI taxonomy): Eukaryota > Metazoa > Chordata > Chondrichthyes > Carcharhiniformes > Scyliorhinidae > Scyliorhinus > Scyliorhinus canicula. The sequence goes on along the minus strand of NC_052160.1, from coordinate 58,832,822 downwards.
ACTTTACGCCCATGTAGTGGTTCTCGCTGACAGCTACTTTGGACGCAAATTGCCCCATTGTCTTATGATCCCAAAACAATAGGGAGAGAGGTTATTCTCCTTTCATGCCTCCCAAGGCGCTGTGGCAGACCCATCAAGTTCAGCTGCATTACCATTTTTCCTAACTTCCCAATTGGCAACCTACCAATGTGCCCACCATAGCTCAGTTGATAGCACTCTCACTCCTGCATTGAAAAGTTGTGGGTTCAAGTCCCACACCGGAGACCTGAGGACATCATCTAGGCTGACACTCTACTGTAGAACTGAGGGAGGTATGATCTTTTAGAGAAGCCATTAACAAGACCCTGTCTGCTCTCTCAGGCAGGCACCAAATACCTTATGGCACGTCTTGAAAGAAGAAAGGGGGAAGTTTCCTCTGTGTCATTTCAACTAACAGCACGGGAAAAAATTGAGATTATCGGGTTGTTCCTTATGGGACCTTGCTGTGTGCAAATTGGCTAATGTGTTTCCTGCAATATAAATGCCGATTTTATTGGCAGTAAATCACTGTGAAGTGCTGAGGTCATAAAAGATGCTATGTAAATGCAAGACTTTCTTTGTAAAGAGTGCAATTAATGCCAAACGTTTATCTTTTTAATGTAAATGATGTCTGACCATGAAAGTTAATCCGGCTTCTCGCTGACTGGATTGGGATGTTCCACCCACTACCTGCCTGATATTGGCCCGAAATGTAAATTCCCCCCAATGTCTCAGCAGTCACACCATCACATCATCGGGGGTTTTTCCAATTAATGGTTAGTGTTGATAATGTTTATTATTAGCTTTCCTTAACCAGGGTCTGCATTGTATGTCGTTGTCCAGCTTAGAGAACATTTAATTTGCTTTCACTTTAACAGTAAGACTACTGCTCATTCATCTGTATGAACTCAAACCCCCTAAAACAAATCCTCATTTCCACTAACTGATAAAAGTAGCACATTTCAATCAGTGGAATGACAACATTTCAGTAATGAGGTGGAATTTTAAGTCCTGTAAGGGGAGAAAAGCCAATTTTAAAATATTAGTCCAGCCGTCTTTATAATGAGAGGATGTTCCATTTTCTAATTGTTGATTAATAGTGAGGTGACGGAGCATTAAGACCTGCGTTGGAAAGGTGGTGATCCCAAAAATCTGGAACTGGATTCGCTTTGGGCAGGAGTGTCAACAGCAAGCCAAAACGTTACGAATTCTGAAAATCTGAAGTAAAGCCTGACAAATGCTAAAAGAAAAGTTCTGAATCTGCATTAACATGTCATAATGTTAATTGATACCAGAACTGAGAGGTTATACCAATGAAGAAAGATTGAATGGGTTAGGGCTCTTTGCCCTTGAAAGAAGAATGAGGGATGATCTGATAGAGGTCCGTACGTTTATTTAAGAGATTGATAGGACAGAATTAAAGTCCAACGGTACTTCCATTTCCAGAGGAGACTATGACCATTGTCAATCAGTATAAGAGAGTCAGTGCTAAATCCAGCAGTGAATCAGGGGAAATTTCCTTACCCCTGAGTGTGGCTAAAATGTGGAACTCACCATGACATGAAGTAGGTGAGGTGAATAGCATAGATGCGTTCAAGAGGAAGTTAGATAAACACAGGAGGGAGCAAGGTATGGGAGGATACATTGATAGAGTTAGATCCAGAAGAATGGGAGAATCTTCCTATCCATTTTCAATCCACCGAATAGATCGCACAAAGGCCTCAGGCAAGTCGAAAGGCTTAATAGTGATTAATAGTGAGGTGACGGAGCATTAACACCTGGTGCTCTAATGTGGTGTCCCTAGCGTGCCATTGCTCCCCAGACCTAGAATACCTAACCGTGAAGTGTTGCCCCTTCTACCTACCACGTGAAGTCGCCTCTGTATTCATCACAGTAGTCTACATCCCACCCCAGGTGGAAGTGAAGAAAGCACTTGACAAACTACATTCCACCATCAACAACCAAGAAACAAATCACCCCGAAGCCATGACAATTGTGGCTGGAGACTTCAACCAGGCCAACCTCTGGAAGGTCCTACCCAAACTCCATCAACATATCTCTTGCCCCACCAGAGGTGCAAACAGCTTGGGCCACTGCTATGTGAGCATCAAAGGAGCCTACCGCTCCATTCCCCGACCTTACTTTGGCAAATCCGACCACAAGTCGGTATTCCTACCTCCGGCTTACAAACAGCAACTCAAGCGTGCTGAGACAGTCAAGAAAACTGTGCAGTGCTGGTCCGAGGAATCTGAGGACATCCTCAGCGACTGCTTGGAGACTGTGGACTGGTCCATATTCAAGGCCGCAGCAGCTAGCCTGGACGAGTATGGAACCACCATCACAGACTTCATCAGTAAGTGTGTCGGAGACTGTGTACCAAAGAAGACAATACGGGTATTCCCCAATCAGAAACCCTGGCTCAACCAAAGGGTTCACTCCCTACTGAAGTTCCGGACGGAGGCGTTCAAGCCTGACAACCCTGACCTATATAAGAAATCCAGGTACAACGTACATAAAGCCATCAGGGATGCAAAAAGACAATACCGCATCAAACTAGAGTCCCAGGCCAACAACACTAACCCATGATGACTATGGCAGGGGCTACACAAGATCACAGACTACAAAGCAAGGCTAGGCAGAATATCTGGGGCTGGAGCATCCCTACCCGATCATCTGAACAAGTTCTATGCCCGCTCTGGGCAGTCAGCCAATGTATCAGTGCCACCCGCCCCAACAGCCCTGGACACACCCACACCCACTATTACAGCCTCAGAGGTAAGAGCTACCTTCTTGAAAGTGAATCCGCGGAAAGCAATGGGTCCCGACAGAGTCCCTGGATGAGCACTCAGAGCCTGTGCAGACTAGCTGGCGAGTGTATTCGCAGATATCTTCACCACCTCACTCTTCTACTCTGAGGTCCCCACCTCCTTCAACAAAGCCACCATAATACCAGTACCAAAGAAGAACAAGGTAGCCTGTGTCAACGACTACCGACCGGTGGCCCTAACGCCTGTTATCATGAAATGCTTCAAGTGGCTCGTCATGAGACGGGTCACAGCCAGCCTCCCAGGCGGTCTCGATCCACTGCCATTTGCATATCACCGCAACCGGTCCACAGCAGACGCTATCTCACTGGCTCTGCAATCAACACTCAAACACCTCAACAACAAGGACATCTATGTAAGATTGCTGTTCATAGACTACAGCTCCACCTTCAACACTATTATCCCAACAAGACTAATAACCAAACTCTGCAATCTTGGACTTGACCCCTCCCTGTGCAGCTGGATCCTCAACTTCTTCACCAACAGACCTCAATCTGTCAGGATAGGCAACAGCACCTCCTCCACAATAGTCTTCAACACTGGAGCCCTGCAAGGATGTGTGCTCAGTCTTCTATACTCCCTATACGCACATGACTGTGTGGCAAGATTTAACTCCAACTCAATCTATAAGTTTGCAGATGATACGACTGTGGTGGGCCGTATCTCAAACAACGACAAATCAGACTACAGGCGGGAGATAAATCATTTGGTTGCATGGTGTACCGAAAACAACCTCTCTCTAAATATTGGAAAGACCAAGGAACTGATCATCAACTTCAGGAAGCACAGGAACACATGCTCCCGTCTGCATCATTGGCTCCGAAGTGGAGATGGTCGATAGCTTTAAGACCAGTCTGTCATGATCCACTCACGTTGATGCAACAGTCAAGAAAGCCCAACAACGTCTCTACTTCCTGCGGAAGCGAAAGAAATTCAGCATGTCTGCATCGACTCTCACAAACCTTTACAAATGTGCGATAGAAAGCATCCTATCCAGCTGCTTCACAGCTTGGTATGACAACTGCTCGGTCCAAGATTGCAAGAAACTGCAGACTGTGGTGAACTCAGACCAATGCATCACACAAACTTGCCACCCCCACATTGATTCTATGTACACCTCTCACTGCCTCAGGAAGGCAGACAGCATTATCAGAGAGCCCTCCCACCCAGGCATTGCCTTCTTCCAGACCCTTCCATTAGGCAGAAGGTACAGAAGTCTGAAGACTTACACATCCAGACATAGGAACAGCCTCTTCCCCACAGCGCCAAGACTCCTCAACGACTCCCCGTTGGACTGATCTGTTCCCTGTAAGAACACTATCCATGATGCCCTATGTTGCTCTTGCTCATGTATTTGCTTTGTTTGCTTTGTTTGGCCCCTTGTTCCGCACTGTAACCAATCACTGTTTTGTCGATGTACCATTTGTCAATGTTCCCTGTTGAATATTCTTGTGTCTACTATGTACGTACTGTGTACTTTCCTCGGCCGCAGGAAAATACTTTTCACTGTACTTCGGTACATGTGACAATAAATGAAATCAAATAGAATCGACTGTGCCTGTTGGGCTGAATGACCCGCTTATTAAAGATGACTGCAAATACATGATAAAACTCTGAACAATATTGCCGTTTTAAACATGTAACACTAAACAAGAATGCATTTCATAAAATGCGTTCCAAATCCTCCAATATGCACGCTGAGATTATGGATCACTGTTGAATGGTATTGCGGCTCAACTGGTCGATCTTAGTCCAGGATCCAAAGGGCTTTTAATTTACAAGGCCAGCAACATTGATTCAATCTTATGAAGTTCTAAGGTGCTTAAAACGAAAAGCACATGTTTGATATATAGCAGGAGAGCATAGATACTGTGCCCAGTGGTTAGAACATAAACGGAGATAAGTGCAGCCTTATGCTACCAAATGATATTTAGAAGCCCCCTCCCTTTCTCTCCCATCATTAAAGAAGATGTGGGAAAGTGAGAATAGTGTGAAATCATTTATTTTGCAGGAAATGTGGCAGATGGGAGTAATTTTCAAAATGTGTGCTCCCATAAAGGGAGCTCTGCCAGTCGAGTTATCATATGAAAGTGCGGTTGGAAAATCATGAGCAGCAGGGGAATCTTTACCAATAGTGCAAACTCAAAAAATCCCTGTGGTTTTGGGATAAGAATTGTTATCAGGTGATATTCTGTGTGAAAATTATTTGCCCACAACCTTTCCTCAACATTAGTATTGCTTCGCAGCTGCCACCTAACCAGGAGGTTCTTGGCCATTCTGTACAGATATAAAACAAAGTGAAGGAATTTCCCCATACCTCAGTACTAAAAGACTTACCCCTTTATCCTCAAACTATGGCCCCTGTTAGAATGCCATAACTTTCTGTGAGATCCCATAAGACCAAAAAAACATAGGAGCAGAATTAGGCCACTCGGCCCATCTAGTCTGCTTCGCCATTCAAACATGGCTGATATTTTTCTCATCTCCATTCTCCTGCCTTCTCCCCATAACTCTTGATCCCCTTATTAATCAAGAACCTAGCTATCTATCTCTGTCTTAAGGACACAGTGATTTGGCCTCCACAGACTTCATCCAACACCAACGCCGAAGGCACACCAGCTGCCATCCTGAAAAAGGCCCCTTTATCCCCACTCTCTGCTGTTTGCCATGTCAGCCAATCCTCTATCCACTCCAGTATCATATCCTTACCACCATGGGCTCTTAACTTATTTAATAGCCTCCTATAGGGAACCTTGTCAAAGGCCTTCTGGATGTGGTGAGACGCATGAAGACAAGTTATATGGGGGGTGGGGGGTCTGTAGCTGGCAGCATGTACGTGCAAGGCACTGGGCCAGAGAGGACAATACAGGTGTTGGGGTTTGCTTCAGGGTGGGATGTGACGGTTTTGATTGGCCTCTATGGGAGAGGGACTATGATGTGGGAAGTGAGAGATGGGAGTGATGCCAGGGGACCAGAGGTCGTGGCTCACCCGAGCTGCCCTATGGAGGTCGGTATTCTGCTTGCGGAACTGCGTGCCAGTCCGCTTGGTGAGACTCACCGGGCTGAGCGCCTCTGCCACCTCCGCCCAGGCCGAGTTCACAGCAGTGGGGTGGTAGCCTCCTGCCCAACCTTGGGAAGAGAGTGTCTCCCCTCCTCCCCCACTGATTTCGGGAACCCGCGGTAGACCCACTGCTTGATGCCATTGAGAAGAGGAGCGACAATCCTTCCCAGGGTGGACCGCAGACTATAACCCGCCCTCCTGAACAGCACCTGGGTGGTGGTGGCAGAGGCAGTCAGTGCTGCCAGCTTTACCAGGAGGAGACAGCTTGTGATTCTGATGGGTGTGTGTCACTGGTGAGGTCTTTGTCCTTAAAGGGGCAGAGTGCCAGGAAGGGGACCACAGTGCAGGTGTCCTTTGGTTGGGTGATCTCTGCTAATTTATTGCTTCTTCTGCAGTGGGGCAGAGCTTCTGAGGAGTGCCAATACCTGGATTGATTGAGCTTGGCTACATCCATCGAGTTGATGATACTGCTGGTGTTTGAGGGTTTCAGGAGGGGCAGCCTGGATGAGCCCCCACATCACCAGAGCCTCTCTGAACATTCACAGAGCACAGTGAGTAATCAGCAATGTGAGCAACCAGCAACCTGTAAGTAACACCAAAGGGTTGTGTATAAATCCACATACTGCAGCAATGATGGTCTTAGCCAGCCACCCTGATCCCGAGTGGGGCACCCTGAGTCCGCAGACTTGCACCACGTCGTTTCCCGCTACTTACCGCCGCCCAATAAGCCGTCACATCCAGGCCCTGCTTTTAAATACTTACACCAATTCATGCCCACCTGACTGCTGCCTAAGAGGGGCGGAGCATTGTGGAGGGGTGGAGCATGAAGTGTCCAATTCATTAATGAGATTTTAATCCATGCAAATGACGTTTTGCATGGTCCCACTGCCAGTGAGGGACTGGAACATGGCGTTGGAATCGGTATTGGTCACAAATTGTGATTTATCCATTGTGGGCTATTCCCCGCCCCGATCGCAGTTCTCACTGGTGGCGGCAGGAAGCGGGGTATTCCAGGCCCATATTTTTATACATTGGCCCCAGTTCTAGATTCTTCCACGAGAGAAACTACCCCTTCAAGACCTGTCAGGATCTTCTATGTTTCAATCAAGTCGCCTCTTACTCTTCTAAACTCCAGCAGATACAAGCCTGGCCTGTCCAACCTTTCCTCATAAGACAACCCACCCATCTCAGCTATTAGCCTGGTAAACCTTCTCTGAACTGCTTCCAATGTGTCTACATCCTTCCTTAAATCAGGAGACCAACACTGTACCCAGTCCTCCAGATGTGGTCTCACCAATACCCTGCACAACTGAAGCATAACCTTCCTGCTTTCGTATTCAGTTCCTCTTGCGTTAAGCGATAACATTCTTTTTAGTTTTCTTAATTACTTGCAGTATCTGCACCGTAGCCTTTTGTGATTCATGCACTAGGACACCCAGATCGCTCTGCATCTGAGAGTTCTGCAGTCTACAGCTACTCCAGTTCCAGATTTGTTTGATTGCCAGCTTAGCCATCAGCCCCATAATTGTTGCCATCTAAACTTTTCTAAGGCAAGTTCCACAGCACAACTATATTTTGTACGTTGGGGACCACCATTAGAGATTATTAAATTTCAGGCTGGTACAATCAATATGAATATGTGGACGCCTTTTGAATGAGACATTAATTAAGCACCAATCTCTCATGAGGACCTAAAATCGCAGGAGGAAGGCAGCAGGAATCGGGCGAGTGATCGAGCTGGAGGCTGGGTTGATGATCACTTGAAAATCAATTAAGTAATTTTGTCAAATGATCATTATTATAATGTGCGAACTGTGGCAGCCAATTTACACACAGCAACCCCCCCCCCAAACAGTAATAGAATAGTGACCAGGTAAAGTCTTTTTTTGTGTGTGATGTTATGCCACCCTGGGCAAGTGTGCGGTCAATTCCAGCCCGATGTGCCCTGGGGTCACAGCAGACGTTAGAGGGATACGGCACAAGGAAGTGCTGAGGGATTTGGCCACGGTTGGTATCATGCAGGCTTGGAGGGCAAAAGGTCCTTTTGCTGTGCTGTATTGTTCTTTGATCTTTGTACCAATAATTCTTACAAAAATTCCCAAAGTCTTTCCCTTGGCTACCCAATAATTACAGTCACTGGGTTTGTAAGTTGAAACACTATTACTGTTTATTTAAAGCAAGATTAATGGTGAAACACGCAGCAGATACAGTTGGTTAAATATTAATAAGTACCTAACTCCTATTGTAACTTACCTCCTCCACCTTCTACCAACACACAAGACAGAAACACACAGAAGGGTGGTGGGGGGGGGGGGGGGGGGGGAGGATGTAAATGCAAGAGAAAAGAGTTTTTGCTTTAGATGATGGGTCCTTGCACGCTTTCTCCACAGTAAACCTGGGAATCATAGTCCTGGTTTTGCAGTCTGCACTCTCGATTTTTCCTGGAGTGACAGAGTCCCTGTTTCATCAGACCTTGTTCCCAGTTCAAGGCCTGCCTTCAGGCCCTGTTTTCAGGAATCAAACATCCACATGATTATTGGAGAGAGAGAGTTTGATGGATCATTTTTTGAAGAGGCTTTGCAGCAGTTTTCTGGAGAGGAGTTTGCTGGATTTTTTACCTCCGCGGCCAGAATCAAAAGTGAAACAAAAATGGAACCTTGTGGCTCTGAGAAATATCCAAGTGGCATAATATCCAATCACCACCTGTTACCAGGTAGAGCACAGCCTTATGGGCCAATTTATTGGCCACCAGCCATATCAATCAAACGGAGTCCCAGCCAATTTCTGCCATTGGTGCCGGTCAGGCTATTGTCTCCTGTTCAAACAAGCACAGGCTTCTGGATCCTTCTGTTTGAATTAAAGACACATAGCTGGATTCTCCCGCCCGTCTCAAGAATGCAATGGGCGAGATGCCAACAATGGAAAAGTCCATTGACCTCGGGCGGGATTCACCAGGCGAACGCGGCCAGAGAATCCAGCCACAGGCTGCTTTGTCTTAAAGACACATGTCCATAATTCATCCTTGGATCGAAAATGTAGTTGCAAAGGTAAAATAAAGGATGAAACAAAGGAATAGACAGGAATAAACAGGAACAAATAGGAGGGACCCTTACGGTGATGTGGATTCAGAGATAAAACTTTTTCAGGATGCCAGGAGAACTCCCCTGGCTCACCTTCAAAATAGTGACTCTTTTCAGTCCACCTGAGAAGTCAGACTTGACCTAATGTCTTATCCAAAACTCCTTCAGTCTTCATTTCAATGAGGATGGAGTTTGAAGGAGAGAAAGCTTGTGTTAAGGCATGGCTGATGATAAATGCTGAGCTGTCTAAACCCCAAAGGGAAACATGACACAGCTGCCAAAGCAGTTTTTGCAGTTTTTATATTATGATGAGGTGTTTGGAAATCAGAAAATGACAATCAATTGTGGCAATTTTATATTGAACTAAATGTTCATTAAAAAATAAAGAACATTTAAAAAAGTACACTTAAACACAATAATGCCTCCACACTGTAAACAGTAGTTTCGAAAAGTTTGAATATATCTTAACTTAAACCTTCCTTTTTCCGTCCAACAACAATCATTATGAATTTTAAATCTATCGAATTCCAGTAATTTAAACAGGCAATGCCTTTTTTCTCTTGGAGTGTCCTTTGAAGCCTGACAACCAATGGTTCTCCAGCTCTGACCTTGTTCACACTGCCTTCTGGGAGCTGTGATCAGCTATCCCGCTGTCTTCTGGGAGATCGAAGGAGCAGCCCCCTCACATGGACCTCAGTGTTTTCTTAAATGCGTTCCTTCCCTCTGATCTCTCTATTGTTTCATCCAATCTCTTTAAAAGTGCTTTTTTTCACAGAATCGATTAAACACCTTTCTTTACTTTCGCTCTTATGTTTTAAAAAGTAAACTTACCCTAACTTTACTTTACTTGTCTACAACATGTACATCTCCCTTTGGACTAAAACAACCCACTTCAAAGCTACTCCTGCTGTTGCCTGATCCAGTGGGATGTTTGCAGGGTTTTGGTTGTTGGTCCGGCTGAGGGTTGGGGCAAAAAGAGCTGGGGCCTGGGTGCTCGAGAGGAGGGTGAGTGGGTGAGGGTGGGTGGGGAGGGGTATGGGTGAGAGTGTGGGTGAGGGTGAGTGTGGGTGAGGGTGAGAGCGAGTATGGATGAGGGAGTGTGTGAGAATGGGTGTTCCCATTTAAAATAGCAAAAAGAAGATGGGAAGTATTAGTTGAATAACAGAACTTTTTTATTATAATAAAAGACATATAAGACAGAGGGGACGATCCAATGGCCACGCTGCACATGAACAGCAGCTTGTGCAGTGCAGCGTGGCCGATAAAAGCTGGGAGTCCCTGCTCCCACGATCTACCCAGCTTGCAACGCCTCCCGAGATCCAACACTTTTTGACAAATCTGCATAGTCACACTGTTATTTTCCCTCTAATGTGCAAATTCCCGAGTTCCTGAGGCTTTGGGATTCATCCCCTTCGCCTTGGAGACCTCAGGCGAGCACCGTTCAGCACTGGTCAGCTACAAATGGGGATAAGATGGAATAGGCACTCGTGGGGGTCTTCCAAGGAGTTGAACGCCCACAGCCGCATGCCCTTTGGGCAAAGTGATGCCTTGGTGCTGCTCATGCCACCTGGCAGTGCCACCAGGCACCCTGGTAGTGCCACCTGGGTGCCAACTTGGCCAAGGTGCTGGGGTGGCACTACCAAGGTCCCAAGCTGTCATTTTTGCATGCGTGCAATCGGGCTGGAGGTGCCCTGGGTGTTGCGGGAGGAAGACGTGTTGCCGGAACCCCCCCATAGTGCGTTCGGGCTGTGTGGAGATGAGGGTTGTTTCGAGAGCCTCGGAGATCGGGCTGCCATTTAAAAATGGCGTCCCAATCTCTCGCTGCACTGGGGAGGTCTGGCGAGTGGAGCTCCCTAGTGTACAAAATGGGGCTATGTGCGGCCTTGGTCGCCCATTCCGTGGAGAGGCCCCTTATAGAACCCGAGTCGCATTGTACAGCCATGTGATCCTCGGCATTGCATGCGCCGGGATACACGCGGCTAAACGTGCTCACTAGGGGACTTTGTTCCCATTTAATTCAATCGCTCCCATAGAAACAGCTTTAAAGTTTATTTTTGTAAATTTGTACCTATTGTGCAAGAATAATCATGTTTTGTGGTTTCATTCTTCCGTATAATAATAATGTTTCTCAAGGGTTCCTCTTTGGGAGGTGAAAAGGTCTCTGTGGCTGGAAACGTTTGGGAAGCTCTGTCTTCCTGTTGGTTCATTAACATATCCAAACCACAACCACTGTTGGTTTCGACCTTTAGTCACTCTGTCTCTTATTCCAACTGCCACAATTGTCTGAGCTAAGAAACACGTCTTCCTATTACACCTCTTAAGTTATTATATTATTGTCATGTGAGAGTACCTTTAAGAAAGGGTGTTTTAGAAATGTACCTTTAAGAAATGAGTGTTTATCAGTGATGTCAGAGTGTGGGTGGAGCTGGGCTGTCTGTCAGCTTTTTACTTTCGTTTTAGGCTGTTTGCTGCAGGGTGTGTTTTAGTTTTGTTTTCAATGTCGGAGCTGAAGCCAGACAAAGCAGGTGTACTGTTGATCTCTCTGCCATGAAAAGACTATCTCTTGATCATTTGGTGAATTCAGAATGTACTCAGTGCTTCTGTTAAAAGGTGCTTCTTTTGTCTTCTGGCCGTTGTTTGGGAAGTTATTAAGGATTACTTAGTGTTGTATTCTTTGGGGTTGTATTTGAATTGATGGTTGCTAAAATGTTCACTGTATGTTTTAAAAAGGTTAACTTGAGTTCATAGAATAATCATTGTTTTAATTACAAATTACTGTAACGCTCTGTTTGCACCATACCTGTAGAGTGGGCCGTGTGCTCCCCATAACCATAATCTATTAAAAGTCATGGGTCAGGTGAACTCCATGATACACTTTGGGGTTCTCTAAACCCTGGCCCATAACATTATTTAAAGTTAATTACAAATCCTGATAGATGCATTTATCAGAGACTAAGTCATTAAAAAGTTATTGCACCCACATATATTCTGTGTGCATCCGACTTACAATACATTTTGGATTTCCTACCAGATCAAATACCAGCTCTAGCTTCTTTCCAATGCTGTTCTGGTCAGGGTTCTGATCTTCCACCCTCCATAAATGTGAGCTCATTCTAAATCTCTGCTGCTGGTCGCCTGGCTCAAGGATGGGAATTTTAAAATCAGAACTGGGTGGTAATGTAGGTGAGCAATCATCGGGGTGATGGGTGAATGAGACGTGGTGTGTGTCAAATCATCACTGTCATGCAGATTAACTTAGATCCTGTAGTTGGCAGGGAATGATGATGTGGTTGAATTAACTAATTTGAAGCAGATTCCAAAGAGACTTTCAATAGGGAATTGGACAAATACTTGAAGGACAGATGTTTTGCAAGGCTCAGGGGAATGGAAACTTTTTTTTAAGGGGCAATTTAGCGTGGCCAAACCAAGTACCCTTAACATCTTTGAGTTGTGGGGTTGAGACCTACGCAGACTTGGGGAGAATGTGTAAGGAAAGGAAACTTGGGTGGCACTAATTGGACGGCACTTTAAAAGAAGTCGTTCAATTACAATGGGCCGAATGGCCTCTTGCTATGTTGTGCGATTTTATAATTGTCAGAGCCCAAGTTTACAGAAGGTGCAATGAGGCCATCCACAAAAGCAGTCGAATCTGGAGATCAAAAGGGGATGGGTGAGGGTTTCATTTGCAGAGGAGTTGAGGCAAGAATGAATTTGGGTGATATAAGTGGAAATAGATGGTCCTAGTGATGGAGGAGATATATAAACAGATAAATGATAGAGGCTGAAAATGTTGGGAATACGCTATAGAGTCCACTGACATAGGTAGAGATATGTTTGTAATTTTATACTGCATTGTCAGAACTAGTCAGCATTGAAATTGATATTGGGCACGATTGAATAGCCTTGTCGCACCCGATTCAGTGACGTGACAAGGCCGCTAAATCTCTCGAGAGGCCCCTCATGCGATTTGCAATGCTCAGAACACCTCGCGAGATTTAACAATACCTCGCAAGACGTCACGATCTGGATCTCGCTCTCGTTGGGCGAGATCCAGATTAACATATTTAAAAGGCGTAATGGCACCTGGGGGGGGGTCACCAATGCCATTGGAGTCCCCTGGGTGGTCGTGCTCTGGGCAGAGTGTTACCCTGGCACTCCTACTGGCACCCTGGCACCTTGGCCCTGCCAGGCAGGTACCTTGACCATGCCAGCTGGACACCTTGGCAGTGCCACTCTGACAGTGCCAGAGATCAGGCCCGAAGGATACTCTGCCCTTTAGAAGTGGGGTGATGTGGGGCTCGAGAACCCTGAAGAGGTAAGTTGGGGGGGGGGGGGGGTAGGGTCCAGAGTCTGTGGTGGTGTGGTGGGATGGTTAAGGGGTTGAGAGATCACGGCGGCAATTAAAAAGAAAACAAAGTCTCTTTTGATAGCGGGGTTGTTCTCGGCACTGTAGATGCTGAGAAACAGCCCGCTATCCGTGCCCAAATTGGGACTCCGTTTTTTTTTGTGTTAAACTGTGCCTGTTGTTAAAACTTCTTTTTCAAAGCCATGTAGAAGAGAATGTTGTTCTGGCAGAACATTAATCTGTGACTAATTTACAGGATGTGGGCTTTTCCCCACAGGAGAAAAAAAGAGCATATTAAAGAAATTGTTTATTAACTATAAAAATATCATTGATGGGAAAAAGGGCTTTGTGATGGGGGGGGGGGGGGGGGCAGGGAGGACATGGTCATGTGATGAACTCTTCAGGAATGTGTCCAGTTAGAGTTGGCAAGGCCGTTTAGAAATGTTGGGACTGAATGGAGGTGGATTCTAAAACTAATAAACTAGTGGCGGAATAGGTGATCTAATACTTTGCACAATAGGAGAAAAGCAATACAAGCATAAATATAGCGGCAGTTTGCAGGAAAATGGGTAAAAATGCAAAGAGTGTGGGGATCCATCATGTGTTGGTCAGCACTTCACAGAGCAAGGTAAATTGGCACTCAATGGAACCTCACATCAGGACATCTGCAATAAGAATCTGTCTTTCTCTCTCAACCTGATGCACATTTTCACTTTTATTCCAGATTTCCAGATTGAGAGCATTCAAGGAAAAAGAAATTACTGTCCAATCTCGATTTATGTTGGCTAATGAATTAAAGCTGCTTTTACTTTGTTCGATATTAATGTCAATTTCAGGTCACTTTCATCTTACTAACACCAATTAACTGGGGATTTGCAGCTTCTTAGGATGATACTGGAGCGATAATTAAAGAGATTGTGATAATCGCATTATGCAAAGGCTTTGTCCCAGGGTTTGTTTTTTTAATCAAATGCACATTTTATCCATTGGAATCGATTCATTAATAAAGATCACTGGACACATTTTTACCACTAAAATAACACTGACTTGGCAAGTTTACGCACTCTGACTTCAATGAAAGCTCTATCCATGCAATCAATCACAATGATCACAGAATCACAACAGCACAGAAGGAAGCCAGTCAGCCTATTGTGTCTATACTGACCCTCTGAAAGAGCACCCCACCCAGGCCCACTGCCCAGCCCTATCCCCACAAGCCTAGTTAACCTGCACATCTTTGGACATGAAGGAGCAACTCAGCATGGCCAATCCACCTAACCTGCACATCTTTGGACTGTGGGAGGAAACCGGAGCACCCGGAGATCTCAGAGGGTTGTAGGGCCAGGGGAGGTTACAGAGAAAGGGAGAGGTGAGGACATGGAGGGATTTGAGTCAACCAGGAAGCTTGATGAGGGAACTTACTGGAATATGCATTTAGTTGTGCCAAAGATCTTTGAATTACAATCTTGCTGCATTTTCTGGGAACCCAAAAGAAATAAATTTTAGAAGAGTTTGATTTTTCACAGGTAAAACCTATTCTTGTACGACCTAATACAAAACAAAAATCGGAAATTGATATTGGAAATTGAACGGTGACTATAATTGCTGAGATAGAATTTTGCTTTAAAGGAATGATGCAAGAAATGGCCAAAGTCTCAATGAGGAGGTCACTGTTGACAGCTCCAAGTATCGTTCCTGTTTGCAGGTAAATTGAGTTGACACTGATCATTTAGATGTTGATCTGAATGAATTTGATCAAAAAATATCTACCTTAAAGAAAAGGTTAAAAAGTAAACTTCAACACATCTATCCATACATTGTTATCAATAGCATAGCGGTGGGAGAAGCTAATTTTATTTGAGCAATACGTTTGTAATAAGCAATATATTTTTAATTAACCGCTTCATTGTTCACAGAGGGTGGGAGGGAGTGGGCCATTGAGGTGCCCAGCTGGGTACTGGCACCTTCAATTTTAACCTGCCTTTCTGATTGGTAACAAAGGCCCTCACCTGAAGCCTATGAAGTCTTCCTTTGAGTATGCAGGCAGCGCCCAAAGAGGTGCTGGATTCTCCGATCGCCCAGCCACGTGTTTCTCGGTGGCGCGCAGTTTGCTGCCGGCTGGATTCTCTCTTCCTTCTGCTTGTCAATGGGATTTCCCATTGATGTCACCTCACACCACCGGGAAACCCGCAGGAGGGGGTGCACTGCCAGCGGGAAAAGAGAATTCCGAAGGCCAGAATATTCTGGCCGAGGATTCTCACAACAGAAGCCACATAAGGTTGGTTGATTTTTAAATGGAATTACAACATCCAAACGGACCATTCAGCCTGGCCTTTGCCCGTACTCCACCTCATTTTATCAGTGTAATCCTTCTATTCAATTCTCCCTCAGACGCTTATCTAACTTCCACTTAAATGCATCTATGCTAATCGCCTGAACTGTTTCATGTGATAGCAAGTTCTACATTCTAACCACCGTCTGGATAAAGAGGTTTGTTCTGAATTCCTTAATTGATTTATTAATGACCATCTCACATTTATTACTCCTTGTTTGAACCAGCCCACGCATGAAAACATGTTTTCTAGCAAGCCCCTTCATTATATATTAAAGACCTCCATTAAGTCATTTCTCGGGCTTCTCTTATCTTGAGAAAACTGCCCCAGTCTGCTGAGGTATTTTAGATATGTCAGATATAACTCAGTCTGAAGCCGAAGGTTGTGGATTTAAGTGTCACTTCATAGAGTTGAGCACAGAAATATAGGCTGACACTGCAATGCAGTGCGGAGGGAGTGCCACATTCTTGGAGGTGCTCTTGTTGGAATGTCTCGATGTTGTTAAAGGTGTTAAGTGAATGCAAGTCTTGTTTTTTTCTTCTGATAGCTAAAATCTCTCCGCTGGTATCCTGCGCCTCTACATCTTTACCTTAAAATGAAGAGCGGAAACCAAGGCCTTATATTTCCTTTGCAAGTTCAGCGAGCGCAAGTATGGGGAGGGCAAAAAGTCATCTATTTTTTAGTGCTTAAAGTGCCATCTTTTATTTATTTCTTCATTTGACAGATTTCCAGAGGACATAGAACATAGAACAGTACAGCACAGAACAGGCCCTTCGGCCCTCAATGTTGTGCCGAGCCATAATCACCCTACTCAACCCACGTATCCACCCTATACCCGTAACCCAACAACCCCCCCTTAACCTTACTTTTTATTAGGACACTACGGGCAATTTAGCATGGTCAATCCACCTAACCCACACATCTTTGGACTGTGGGAGGAAACCGGAGCACCCGGAGGAAACCCACGCACACAGGGGGAGGACGTGCAGACTCCACACAGACAGTGACCCAGCCGGGAATCGAACCTGGGACCCTGGAGCTGTGAAGCATTTATGCTAACCACCATGCTACCCTGCTGCCCCTAAGGAAGTTCAACATTCAGAAGGAGACCAGAAGAAACCAGAAGGAGTTGGGTTTAAGTTAATAAAGAGAAAGAAAAGTTTTAAAATGCAACTTTGCTGTATTCAATGGTTCACACTGAACACCATCAAAATTAAATGGCGAGGAGATAGTATCACATGAGTATTTATAAGATAGAAACTGAATTCAGCCTAACGTGTCTGACGCAGGAGCCTCCTCCCACCTTATTTCATCTCACTCAAACATTGCGACATCGGTGAATTTTTTGTTTGTTTCTTGCAGAGCCAGAGGGACAAAAATTTAAGACAATTTTAAAATATGGTTTAAATCTTAAAATGTTACAGATTACACAAGTATTTGTCTATCCAGATGCAAACCTGATACAGCCATTGCAATTAAATCCACATAGCAACTAAATAACTTTGTTGTTAAATCACAAAACCCTGAGATGAGTACAGTATTCTCTCTGGAACATTTACAGTTCCTCTCGCCATCTCTGCCTGAACATGTCGTTCATGACAGTCTGGCAGGTCCAGATAATTATTTCACAGAATGCATACAGCAAAATGTGTCCTGTCAAGTACTTTAACCACGATAGTGATCGAACTTGACATATTTTTGTGTATTCATACAGAATAATATGTGCAGTTCCCTGGACAACTGCTTAGTTTGACTTACTATTATTATGATTCAGAGAGCGATCAAAAACCAGAAAAAGCTGGAAAGCTTGGGTGAGAGATTGTCTTGCCCTCGATTAGGCTGCAAAAGCGGCATGGTAGCACAATGGTTAGCACGGTTGATTCACAGCTTCAGGGTCCCAGGTTCAATTCCCGGCTTGGGTCACTGTCTATGCGTAGTCTGCACGTTCCCCCCGTGTCTGCGTGGGTTTCCTCCGGGTGCTCTGGTTTCCTCCCACAAGTCCGGAAAGACGTGCTGTTAGGTAATTTGGACATTCTGAATTTTCCCTCTGTGTACACGAACAGGCGCCGGAATGTGGCGACTAGGAGCTTTTCACAGTAACTTCATTGCAGTGCTAATGTAAGCATAATTGTTGCAATAATGATTCTTATTAAATTATTAAAAAGTGTGCTCCAGGGATTAGAGTTCACCTTGTGGAAGGTCACCTGCCCAAAAGGTTAACTCTGAGTCTAGTAAAGAAAAGGAAATAAAGTCGCCATAGTCCCTGGTGACCACAAGGCTACTTTCCCCTTTGAGGGGAAGAGCTGACTGGTGGTGATTTAACCTGAGGATCACCACACCTCAGGCGAGGGGCAAGATTGAGACGGCGGGCCCTTCATGAATAACCGCAGCCGTAACGGGAATTGAACCTGCGCTGTATCTGTGTCTATCTCCACAGAAGCTGCCTGGCCTGCTGAGTATTTCCAACATTTTTCTGATTTGATTTATAAAGCACATTAGTTTGGCTACTTTATCCTCTTGTGTAACCCTTTCCTATTGCAACACCACTAGTAGCCATGCCTTCAACCATCTCACTCCCACACTCTGGAGTTTCATCCCCAAATCCCACCACCTCGACAAATCCATCACCTCCTTTAAGATCCTTCTTAAAATACATCTCATTCACCATCCTGTTGGTCACCCCTCCTTTGGTCAGCAGCTATTTTTGATTTTGTACTTCGAGTCACTTTCCCATGTTAAAGGTGCTAAATGAATGGCCACAGATTCTGTCCAACTTTTCCAAAAAGTATTTTGAATGTTCTTCCTGTTTTTTACAAATGTTCTGGGCTCCATGGAGGTTGCTGATATGAGTAATATCATTTGCTTTTGGTTTTCTAAAGCTGTTTCCTGTAAGGTTAGGGGGTATATAGAGGTTAGGGCAGCACGGTAGCATGGTGGTTAGCATAAATGCTTCACAGCTCCAGGGTCCCAGGTTCAATTCCCGGCTGGGTCACTGTCTGTGCGGAGTCTGCACGTCCTCCCCGTGTGTGCGTGGGTTTCCTCCGGGTGCTCCGGTTTCCTCCCACAGTCCAAAGATGTGCGGGTTAGGTGGATTGGCCATGCTAAATTGCCCGTAGTGTCCTAAAAAAGTAAGGTTAAGGGGGAGCGTTGTTGGGTTACGGGTATAGGGTGGATACGTGGGTTTGAGTAGGGTGATCATGGCTCGGGACAACATCGAGGGCCGAAGGGCCGGTTCTGTGCTGTACTGTTCTATGTTCTATATGTTAATATCATGGCAATTACAGTGTTAAGGTGAAGTGACACAGGTTATAGTTATTAAGTGTCTTTGAGCACAGATAAATAGAGGATCACCTGGTGTGGAGACGGGCAAGGAACGAGGAGGACCTCCCAGTAAGTCTGCTCCTGGCCAAGTTGGCCGTTAACAGAACAAGGTTGAGGAAGTTGAAGTATGTGGCTACATTCGTGGATGGGTGGCCTTGGAGAGGGAGGATGCAGAATAGGTAAAATCGCCATAGTCCCAGGTGACCATTGGCTGCTTTCCCCGTTGAGGGGGGAGAGCTGACTGGTGGTGATTTAACCTGAGGGTCACAACACCTCAGGCAAGAGGCAAGGTTGAGAAGGCACGGCCTTCAGGAATAACCTCATTACAGTGTCCGCCGGCCCACTGTAGGCATTCCGTAACCATTGGGCACCGGGGGGCCTGGGGTGTATCATTGAATGATATTTTTGTTTGATTAGCTAATTTTCTTTGATGTTTAGATTTTTGTTACAGTGACCCACCAGCGTTCCCCATCAGTTTTGTTTAA
Source organism: Scyliorhinus canicula (assembly GCF_902713615.1). Taxonomy (NCBI): domain Eukaryota; kingdom Metazoa; phylum Chordata; class Chondrichthyes; order Carcharhiniformes; family Scyliorhinidae; genus Scyliorhinus; species Scyliorhinus canicula. The sequence continues at coordinate 58,813,354 of NC_052160.1, read as the reverse complement.
TGGATTGATTTTTGGTTTTGTTCAAATGAGTATAAGTGGAGGATAGCTGGGATGGTGGGTGGGAGGAGAGCTGTGAGACTGCACAAGTCAATAAACTCGGAGCAGAATTCTCCCTAAAAATGACTAAGTGCTATCTTGGGCGGGAAAACCGATGGGAATCCTGCCGGCTGTTCAGGTGCAATTCCCATTGCAATCCACCCACACATTGTCATTTGTTTGGCGCTTGAGGAGATTCACACCCGAAAAGAGATATGTAGGACCTAAAGACGTCCACCAGGCTGGCTCCTCAGGGATCGCCCCAATCTCCAGACAACCCTACAGCCCCCTCCCCCCTACTCACTGGTGTTACAACAGCCTGGGCTAGTGCACAATCAATTCCAGCCCCACTTCACCCAGAACCACAACGTAATTGAATTAACCAATAATTCAAAGGAAAATACCCAACGTCATTGGCTTCTGGGTGCCTAATAATTACAGTCATCCGGCTTGTAAATTTAAACACAATTACGTTTTATGTATAACAAGAACTATAATTAAATATGCAGCAGATACAACTGGTTAATTTTGCCAATTTGGGATCTTGCTACTTGTTAGTTACCAATAATGACATAGCGATTTCTCTAAAATCTCTCTAAGATTTGAGAATGTTGATTCAAACAAATCTTCACTCTTAGGTGCACAAGCATGCAAGGATCTACACCTCATTCAGGGGATTTATAGTGCGAATTCATCTCAACCACTGATTCAAGATGACATTCAAGGCATTCTGGATCGCTTTCCAGATGTCATTGAAGGCATGGGTACTCTTCCCTACCGTTACAAAATTCAATTAATCAAGAGAGAAGAAATCACTAGTGAAATGGCTAATGCTAGAATCTTTGCCAAATTGGATGCCTCCACAGGATTTTGGCAAATGCAACTTGATGAATTTAGTAGAAAGTTATATAATTTCAACGCGCCTTTTGATGGGTTCTGTTTTAACAGGATGCCTTTTGGGATTATCTCTGCATCTGAAATTTTTCATCGTGTGATGGAACAGATGACTGAAGGTATTGAAGGTATACGTGTGTATGTGGATGATATAATCATTTGATCATCTACAAGAGAAGAACACAACTCAAGATTATTACAAGTATTTCAAAGAGTACAAAAGTTTGGTTTGAAATTGAATAGAACTATCTCGACTCTGAAGTTCCTCGGCGACCAGATTTCAGAACATGGTGTGTAACCTGACAACGACAAGATTGCTGCCATACAACAAATGGAAGTCCCAGAGGACAAAAAGGCCATTTTACGATTTTTAGGTGTTATGAATTTTCTCGGAAAATTAATTCCCAACCTCTCGTCCAGAACTACTGCTCTCAGAAATCTGAGGAGCCATTATTCACTGCAACTCACAGGCTTGAAAACCTTTAAGCAGAGAAACTGCATAGCTGCTGGTTAGCCTATATGAAAGGTTTGTGCTCACAGCACTTGTTCGGTGAGCTTGATTTCACTGCTTCACAGGGGATTTCCAACATTTTGGAAGTCCACCCACCTTGGACTTTCTCACATTTATTCGAGCTTCTTTGCCATCCGCATTCTCTGCAGCACGTGTGCAACCTATGCAGCTAGCTCATAAATATCTCATGAGGTTCAACAGGAACAGCTACATCATTAACAGCTGCAGCAGCAGGAGTAAGACCAGCAGCTGTCTTCTCCACAGCCACTAACCACTCCATGAGGCAGAGGGAATAGATACAGAGCACCATTTTGAAGGAGGTGGTATCCCCAGCACAGGGTTTAAAGTAAAGTAAAGGTGTCATAGGCCCAGATGACTATAGGCTGCTTTCCCCTTTGAGGGAGGAGAGCTGACTGGTGGTGATTTAACCTGAGGGTCACCACACCTCAGGCAAGAGACTAGGTTGAGAAGGTGGGGCCTTCATGAATAACCTCAGCTGGTACGAGTAGCCTTGCTCTGCATCACAAATCAGCTGTCCAGCCACACAGCCAGAGGATCAGCATCTTCAATATGACAGGGTTTTAAAACCAATCATTTATGTGATGTGGGCCTCGCTGGTTAGGCCAGCATTTATTTGCAATCTTTGGTTACACTTCAGAAGATGCTGGTGAGCTGCATTCTTGAACTGCTGCAGTCCCTGAGGTGTAGGTACACCTGCAGTGCTGTTAGGAAGGGAGTTCCAGGATTTTGACCCAGTGACAGTGAAGGAACGGCGATATATTTCCAAGTCAGGGAGGTGAGTGACTTGGAGGGGAACCTCCAGGTGGTGAGGTTCACAGGTATTTGCTACTCTTGTCCTTCTAGAGCAGTGTTTTGCAAACTTTTTTGTCCAGGATCCATTTTTACCAACCGGCCATCCTTCAGGACCCACGCCGGCCAATCCTCGTGACCCACACCCGTCGAACTTCTCAACCTACCATTTTCTTTTACCTTTAACGTGACAGGTGAGCCTGATTGGCCCACAGGATCTCACTTACTTTGTCATTCAATGTTACATTTCTGCTAAGGACTTCAGCTGATGATTTGTTCTCATTGCATCATTGAAAAAAATCAAGAGATTTGTCCTCGAATTCGCCATGCTTAGTCTTGAAATGCCTTTGATGTTTTGAGGGTTTTAATCCTTCATTTCCCAGTGATTCTCTGCATATAACACACACAAACTTTGCATCCTGATTTGCACTGGCACAATTAATAAACCCATACCTCAAGAAATCATCTTTACACTGCTTTGTTCCTGATTTCAGCTTCTTACTGGGTTGTTCACCAGAGGCCGTGGCTCATACCAGCACTGCTGGAATCTACAAAATGGAGGAATCTCTCTCGCGCCCGGAGCACGTGATGTCAGCTCTCTGCCGTCGCTTTTGGAGAGAAGACTCCTTCAATCCTGTAAAAGAATCTGCTCCTGGGTCAGCGCGCTGACTTCAGGATGTTAAGTAATGGGTTAAGAGACATTCCAATCAGTTGTTTTATTTATGTTAAGTATCCAATAATTGACACTGATTATGTAAAGGGGCTTCAGGTGGCTTTTGTGTCAAGTGATGTGATGGTAGAGTTTTGTACAGAGTCTGCTGAAGTAAATTAAAGGTGTTTGTGGAAAAGGAGCAGAACCTTTGACTCTTTATACAACAGCAGCTAAACGTCTAACAAATGATAGCAGAGGATGGTTGCTGTGTAGGTGTGAAGGGTTGAAAGATGCAACTTTTCCAGACCAAACCAAGGAGTGAGTGAGAAGAAAAAAAAAACAAGGATATATGGCTGAACCTAGGATAAAGATGACTGGATATGACTACCCCCCCCTTATTTTCTGAAAGGGGATTGTATGATCAATGGAGAAGTGCAGTAGTTATGTGGACTAAGGTAACTGTCTTGGGAAAGAGAAAACAAGGTATGGCATTGGCTCTTTCTCTACCTTTATGACAGTGAAATCTGGAGCAAAATGTTTTCTGAGCTGGAATTGGAAGAGTTAGACTCAGAAGAAGGTCTGCAGACTCTATTACGTTATATGGATATGATTTATAAGAAGGATGACTTGTTCAGTGCGTATGAAGGATTTTGATAGGTTCTGGAAAATAGAGGATTTCTCCGTTGAAGACTATATAATGGAATTTGGCAGACTATATAAAAGGCTGCAGAAACACATCCTGGAATTTCCACAGTCTGTGTTGGCCTTTAAATTACTTGACTGTGCTAGAGTGAGCAACATGGATAGGCTCCTGGTTTTGACAGGAGTTTGCGGATAAGGATACCTTATTCAATCAGATGACAGAAGCTTTAAAAAAGTTTCTAGGGAAACATTCGATTCCGATGGCTCTGATGACCCAAATAGGTCAGCCTGCAATAAAGCAGAATATGGAAGATACGCTACTAACAGGATGGCAAAATCGTACGGTTACGAATAGGTTCCAAGACTATAGAAGAAGATCGGGACCTGGAAATTATGAAGACAGAAGCCCAGTTAGGACCTACAATAGGAAGATGAACCCCAGAAATGTATGGGGCATGATAAATTGATGTTTTCGATGTGACTCTCAGTACCATTATGCTTTCAACTGTCCAACACGTTACAATAGAGTGTTTGAAGCAACACATGACATGGAAGAGTCAGAAGAGGAAAAAGATAGTGACCAGAAAGAAGGCATTGCCCTATTAACAAGCAGTTTTACGCTGGTAATGAGGGTGTTGGTTGCAGAATCCTTCAATTGTGCTGCATTGGTCAGTGGCTGCACATCTACTCTGTGTGGAATTGACTGGTTAAAATGTTACCTGGACTCCTTGAATGCTGAAAATCGGAACAAGGTTAAGGAATTTGAAAATTCCACAAGTTTCAGGTTTGGGCATGATAATATTCTGAAGTCGCTGAAAAGAGTGGAGATCCCTTGCAATATTGCCGAAGTGAATCATTTCATTAGCACGGATGTTGTATCAAGTTAGATACCTTTGCTTCTGAGCAGACCGTCGATGAAGAAAGCACACATGAAACTGGATACGGAACAGGATAAAGCAACAGTTTTTGGAAAGACGATGGATTTAAAATGTACACAGTCGGGACACTATTGTATTCCGTTACTGACAATATTTCAAGTAGAGCTGATAAGGATGTGTTAATGGAAGTTGAAAATGGGACTTTAGCTGATAAAAAGCTTGTTGTATTAAAACTGCATAGGCAATTTGCGCATCCGTCTCCTCAGAGGCTGAAAGATTTATTAAAGGATGCAGGGGTAAGGGATGAAGACTAGACTAAGCTAATAGAACAAGTTAGTGATCGCTGTGAAGTATGTAGGAAGTACAGAAGGACATCAGCACGACTGATAGTATCCCTACCTTTGGCCAGGGATTGTAACGACATTGTGGCCATGGGCCTTAAGATCTGGGATAAAGCCAATATATTTATTTTGCATTTTGTAGATTTAGCAACCAGATTTAGTCAATCAATGATTGTACAAAGTAAAGAAAAGAGAGTAATTCTGGATCAAATCGTGGAAAAATGGATAGGGACAGGAATGGGCCCACCAGCAAAACTCCTTACGGACAATGGGGGAGAATTTGCTAATGATGAGCTTAGGGATATGTGTGAGATGTGAATATCACAGTTCTGAATACGGCTGCAGAAAGCCCATTTCGTAATGGTGTGTGTGAAAGAAACCATGCAGTAATAGATGACATGCTCCGGACAATTTTGGCAGATAGACCAAAGTGCAAGCTAAATTCAGCTTTAGCATGGGAAGTACATACAAAGAATTCATTGCAGATGGTTGGGGGCTATAGTCCCTATCAATTAATGTTTTGGATGACCAGCCTCCAGCTTGGGAAGGGTCTACAATTAGCTCTTCCTTTGCTGAGCATTTAAATACATTACAGAGCAGTAGAAAAGCTTTTTTGGAAGCAGGAGTCTCTGAAAGAATTCACAGAGCTTTGAGGTATAACGTACGGCAATCAAATACTGTTTTTCAGCATGGAGACATCGAATACTAAAAGAGAGACAATTTTAATGAATGGAAAGGCCCAGGGAAGATCATACGCATAGATGGCAAAGCAGTTATTTTGCAACATGACAATCAAACTGTTCAGGTTGTAGCCACCGAAGTTGGCCATTCCCTCAATACAAAATGGAGGAACGCAAAGCTTGCAGGTTAAAATGGACAATGTTTGCAGCACAAGCAGGCAATGTGTATTCTATCTGCTAAGAGAGCAGACATCACCGAAACGAACATTCCGCATACTAATGAGGCAATCTCCGGGATAGTTAACATAGCAATGGAATGATCCCAGGGACAATGGACACAAATAGAGTAGTGATTGCAACAGTGTATGGAAAACCAGACACCCCGGCACCAGCGGAGTTCAAAAACAAAGCACCTGAAGGCCCACCCAGAGATAGCCTCAGTATTGGGGGGATTCAAACAAATTGATTGAGAAGAGACCCAAGCGATTCCCAGCAGGAAAAGGGTCCGCCCAAAAGGGTGCGAAGCCCTTGGACCTATAAAAGACAGGTCCCACACTTAGTTCGTTCTTCTTAACCAGCCCTCCTCTCTGGACCAGCATCTCGACCAGCTTTTGCCAAAGAAGACCTTGAACGAGAGAGAGGAGGTGTTTGGGACAGCAGCCGCCTGCAAGTAAGTGTCTCGCAATGATCACTACCAGAGATAGACATTCCTGACCCCTTTTTAACCCGTACCAACCTGAAGTCTGCAGAGCAGAGCAAGAGGCCTTGTCCCCTGATCCGGCAGTTCCCTTTGAGATAAGTATTGGTTTATTTAGTGGTAGGAATAGTTTAATCCTCTTAGCGTGTGCATGGGTAGTATTATAATTGTATTATAATAAACTCAGTTGTTTGAACTTACTAATTGGTGTATGGTTTTATTGCTTTGAACTTGACCTTGAAACTTGTGACGGTATCTTAACGATACCTGACGACTCCAGAGCTAAGTAACGAAACAGAGCCAAATTGAGTGTTAAGCACACTCACTCAGAACGAGCAACAGGGTACATTCATCAAGGATAATGGGTACAGATTACAAATTTTCAAATTAAGACAGAGCAGACAGACATGACGAGGATCCAGGGTCATCTGGTACGCACGTGTTACAGAACTATGAGGACCAGTTAACTGATATAGACAGGGTTTCTGTAGAGGACCACAATACTTCTGATGATTTAGAACAGGCCATTTTTCCAAAAGGATAACTGCCAAAAGTTAGTACAAAAGTGACATACTTGCCTGAAGGGTCTAGTCAATGGCAGGATGCAACTGTTATTTGTAGAGCAGGGAAGGCCACTGGAAATATAAACATTGGTTGAATGTACAGCGTTCAGGGGAGGGAGTCAAGACAATGGATAGGGAACATGGAAGTTCAAAAATGGAGGGCACAGAAATGCAGTGCCAGTCCAGATAGTACATCGGATAGTGAACAGGTCTGCAGGAAAAGGTCAAGAACTATTGAAAGGACACTCCACACAGAAGGGAAAGATAAAGCAGTAGCAGTACAGAACGAGATACCAGGCGGGAGAGGGGACGTAGTTTATCAAGGTCTCAGAACATGAGTAAGACTGCAAATACTAATAGTAGAAGCCCACGTGCTGGTGAGATTTTGGTGGTTCCAATAAGTTAGATAAAAGTTATCAAAGATGCCAAATAGCAAGAACTGCATAGTTGGAGTGAATTTGGGGTATACACGGAAGTGCTGGATAGGGGCCAAAGAGCTCTATCCCACAGATGGATTTGCATGGAAAAGGTTCTTCCAGATGAAACTTAGAAGGCAAAGGCCAGGCTTGTGGTGAGGGGATTTGAAGAAAACTTAGGATTTAAGGGTAGTTTCGCCTATGGCAAGAGATGTTATTTCAAAGATCTTCTTGGCTCTATTAGCCACAAAGGCATGGGAATGCAAATCTATAGATATAAAAGCTGCCTTTTTGCAGGGGCATCAGCTCCAGAGAGACATTTTCTCTGTCCTCCTAAAGAAGCAGCTAACACATAACGGGTACTCTGGAAGTTGAACAAATGTGTATATGGATTAAATGATGCACCTAGAGTCTGGTATTTTTCGGTAATGTCAGTTTTGTTAAAGTTAGGCAGTTGCCAGTTGAAAGAAGATCCGGCAATGTTTTACTTGCACAGTAAAGGAAATCTTTCTGGCATCTTTATGATCCATGTCAATGATTTTTTGTTGGATGGAACTACTGATTTTGAAGGTATTGTAATCTCTGGTTTGAAGAAAGAATTCAGAGTTGGAAGTCAGGCTTCCTGTGCATTTAAATGTATTGGACTGGAAATCGGACAGACTAAGTTTGGGGCAACTTTACATCAGCAATCTTATTTGGAAAGCATCAGCCCAATAGCAATTAACCGTGGCCGGGTTTCACAAAAAGACGCAATGGTTTCAAAGATGGAAAAAGAGCAACTGCAAAGCTTAATTGGGCAACTGAATTGGTTAGGTAGTCAGACTAGATCGGACGTAAGTTTTGATGTCTTAAAGTTGAGTACAAAAATGAATGATCCCAAATTGGAAGACATAATAAGAGCAAAAAAAGCATTGGTCAAGTGTGTTTTGAGGTTCCCGATTTCAGGTGACCTTAGGCACTTGAAACTCACAGTTTATAGTGATGCTTCCCATGCAAATTTATGTGATGGGGTTTCAAGCGCAGGAGGTTTTATAATGTTCCTTTTGGGGAACAATGGTAAATGTTGCCCTCTTGTGTGGAAAACAAAGAAAATAAGGAGAGTGGTCAAAAACACTTTGGCTGCTAAGACGTTAACCTTTGTAGAGGCGGTGGATAGGGTCTTTTATATATCTTAGATATTGACAGAAATTTTGGGATTAGGGGATTTTAATAATATACCTATTGAATGTCACATTGACAATAAATCCCTGTGGGAAAATGTGCACTCTCAAAAAGTGTCAATGAGAAAAGGTTAAGGATAGACATTGCAAGTTTGAAGCAGATGTTGTACAGAGGGGAAATAGCAACAAAAAAAATGGTTGACAGTAGCTATCAATTGTCAGACTGCTTTATAAAAAGTGGGGCTAGCTCACAGAAACTTTTGGATACTGTTAATGAAGGGGGCCTGTTTCTGTGACTTTTCTTTCCAAAAATGAAGGGGGGAAATTGCGTGTGTTTTTGAGTTTCTTGTAATTTTGTTTTCACCTAATTATTTTTTTTTCTCCAAGGAAGGGGAGACTGAAGTAATGGGCTAAGAGATATTCCAATTAGTTGTCTCATTTATGTTAAGTATCCAATAATTGACACTGATCTGTAACGGGGCTTTGGGTGGCCTTTGTGTCAGGTGATGTGATGGTAGAGTTTTGTGCAGAGTCTGTTGAAGTAAATTAAAGGTGTTTGTGGAAAAGGAGCAGAACATTTGACTCTTTGTACAACAACAGCTGAACATCTAACACAGGAGGGGGCGGTCTACCTCGCTGGGCTCCAGGCTTGCGCACTGCTGAGGGTTCAAGCATGCGCAGGATGACTGGAATTCTGAAAGCCGGTCACGGCTGGTATTTTAAAAGCCGGTCGCAGCCGTTGAGCTCTTTTTCCCGCGATCGGGAATGCCGCAACCGATAGCTCCATGACCCTCTCGACACCCACCCTCAACCTCCCCCCTCCCCCGTGGATTGTGATCCTGACTTTGAAAATGACTGTTTTAGATGGTAATGGTTGTAATGATATGTATAGTATAAGTGTAGTAAAGGGTTAGTAACAGAGACTACGTGTAACTCAACACTAGTTGGCATTACTAAGTGATTGTATATAAAACTGCATCTCTAGGAATTCTGGGAGAAGGTGAAGAGATTCCTGAAAGTGTTAAAATAAATAAGACCCTGGGCCGGATGGGATTTATTCTAGGATTCTCTGGGAAGCTAGCGAGGAGATTGCTGAGCCTTTGGCTTTGATCTTTAAGTCATCTTTGTCTATAGGAATAGTGCCAGAAGACTGAAGGATAGCAAATGTTGTCCTGTTGTTCAAGAAGGGGAGTAGAGACAACCCTGGTATCTATAGACGAGTGAGCCTTACTTCTGTTGTGGGCAAAGTATTGGAAAAGTTTATAAGAGATAGGATGTAAAATCATCTGGAAAGGAATAATATGGTTAGAGATAGTCAACATGGTTTTGTGAAGGGTAGGTCGTGTATTGAAGATCCATGTACATAGATCCCTGAAAGTTGCCACCCAGGTTGAGAGGGTTGTTAAGAAGGCGTACGGTGTGTTAGCTTTTATTGGTAGAGGAATTGAGTTTTGGAGCCATGAGGTCATGTTGCAGTTGTACAAAACTCTGGTGCGGCCGCATTTGGAGTACTGCGTGCAGTTCTGGTCGCTGCATTATAGGAAGGATGTGGAAGCATTGGAAAGGGTGCAGAGGAGATTTACCAGGATGTTGCCTGGTATGGAGGGAAGATCTTATGAGGAAAGGCTGAGGGACTTAAGGATGTTTTCGTTAGAGAGAAGAAGGTTAAGAGGTGACTTAATTGAGGCATACAAGATGATCAGAGGATTAAATAGGGTGGACAGTGAGAGCCTTTTTCCTCGGATGGTGATGTCTAGCACGAGGGGACATAGCTTTAAATTGAGAGGAGATAGATATAGGACAGATGTCAGAGGTAGGTTCTTTACTCAGAGAGTAGTAAGGGCGTGGAATGCCCTGCCTGCAACAGTAGTGGACTCACCAACACTAAACGCATTCAAATGGTCATTGGATAGACATATGGACAATAAGGGAATAGTGTAGATGGGCTTTAGAGGGGTTTCACAGATCGGCGCAGCATTCGAGGGCCGAAGGGCCTGTACTGCGCTGTAATGTTCTATGTTCTATGTTATATAAGCTGATGAGAAAGCTGAGGGAGATTTCACTGTCGAGATATAGCACGAAGTTGAGTTATAGTGTAGTTTAATAGTTAGAGAGAAGATTGATTACTGGTTCAGCACGTCGGTGGGATACTCCATTTCGCCGGCTGGTCAATGGCGTTTCCCATTGTGGGGCAGCCACATGGCGTCGGGAAACCCAAGGGCTGCCGGCAAAATGGAGCATCGAGCCGGCGGAGAATCCAGCCCCATTTCTTTTGTTCTTGGCCCTACAATATTCTGTTGGCCTCTTGAGGGCAATACTGGTGCTGGTGGTCGGGGATCTCCTTTGTCCTCTGAGCTGGGGCTGGCAGATGTGATTAGGAAAGCTTGGATTCTTGCTCTAGGCTCTTGTTCTTGCTCACTTTTTAATGAGTATTAAAGTTTGGTGGCGCCCGGTCCTCTCTGTCTTTGTTTTTGGCATTTTACCAGCTTGAAGTTAAGGGATGGCTGCCTGTTTCGGTTTGGATCTGAAGAGTTTAAATTGCGCTGTGAGTTAGTCGACTCCCCTTTGATGATTTTGTCCCTGATTCATCCGGTCTTGTTTGTTCTCAATTATGTAATGGCTATTGTTTTGTGCTGTACCCGATGTACACTGATATCTATAGCTATCTTTCCGCTTTTGTTCGGTTGTAAATTTTTTTGAAAAAATGGAAAATCCCAATAAATAGACATTTTTTATAAAGCGCCCTCATGGGTCTACTTGTGCCTGGCACAGAATGGCACTGCAGAGAGGACTGGAGGTGGAGGAAGAGGAAAGCCCGTACTACTTTACATCCTTGGACAAGGAAGAGGCGAAGCCAGTTGTGGCCATGGTACCTGCAGTTGTTCAGATCACTGTCAGATACGCCTGCGATGCTCTTGTAAAGACATGGCTCAGCTAACCTGGTGCACGAGGCTCTGAGGCAGATCAAAAATGCCAACCCACACCCTCCCCCACCACCACCCACGCTGTTTCCAGCAGACAGAAATCCTTTTCTCATTGTCCAACCTGCTCATACCATTCTTCAGAGGGCCTATTCAGAATTGAGAATACAAGTAGAGGCCAGGATAATGAATAATTTACATTAAATGTTTGTTTCATTGATATCGGCATAAACATAATGCATTAATGTTGTTATATACACTCCTTCAGCTATTCGGTCTTCCCCCATCGGCTTCCTATCATAGAATTCAGACAGTGGCGAAGGAGGCCATTCGGCCCATTGAGTCTGCAAGACCCTTTAAAAGACCACCCTATTTCTAGAACCCTACCTAGGGAGCAATTTAGCATAGCCAATCCACCTAACCCGCACGTATCACTACATGGTTCTCCCCCTGTGACTTCAGTAGAGCTGGAAGGCAGACTACTCATTCCCCTGCTCTGGTCAGATGCCCATGGAGGGGCATCCACTGGCTTTTTGTGCCCTTGAGGTCATACAGTTGTCTCAACCCCCCCTCCAAACCAGTATGTTCAAACAGGGTCTGGAGGCAGCTATTGCGCTTCCATCCATCTGGACCCCCATCCTCTGTGGCCTTTTGAAAATTCAGTGCCAGGCCTCTGGGTCACCCCCATCTTCAATATTTACTCCCATGGGCTGTAATGAAGGGAAAAAAACAGAGTTATGAATGTGAGGCATGGATAGTGTTGGAGGGGGATTGTGAGGGATGTGTGTGAGATGGCAATAATGTGAGGGACTGCACATGTTGGCTATTCAGATGGGGAAGCAAGGGGCGGGATTCTTTGACCACCCCGCCGGGTCGGAGAATCGCCGGGGGCTGGCGTGAATCCCGCCCCCGCCGTCTCCCGAAGTCTCTGGCACCAGAGATTCGACGGAGCGGGAATCGCGCCGTGCCTGTCGGCGGGCTCCCCCCTGGCGATTCTCCAGCCCGTGATGGGCCAAAGTCCCGCCATTGTCATGCCAGTCCCGCCGGCGAATGAAACCACCTACGTTACCGGCGGGACCAGGCGGCGTGGGCGGGCTCCGGGGTCCTGGGGGGGCACGGGGCGATTTGGCCCAGGGAGGTGCCCCCACGGTGGCCTGGCCCGCGATCGGGGCACACCGATCGGTGGGTGGGCCTGTGCCGTGAGGGCACTCTTTTCCTTCCGCGATCACCATAGTCTTCATGATGGTGGATGCGGAAGTGCCCCCCTCACTTGCGCATGCGCGGAGATGATGTCAGCAGCTGCTGGCGCTCAGGCGCATGCGCGGACTTCCGCCGGCCAGTGAAGTCCCTTAGTCCCCGGCTGGCGTGGCGCCAAAGGCCGTTCCGCCGGCCGGTGGGGCGCCAACCACTACGGCGCGGGCCTAGCCCCTCAAGGTTAAGTTTGGCCCCTAAAGGTGCGGAGAATTCCGCACCTTTAGGGCGGCCCGACGCCGGAGTGGTTCATGCCACTCCATCCCGCCGGGTAGGGGAGAATCCCGCCCAAGGAGTTGTTTGGAGAGAGAGGAATGAATGGAGCTATAAGGTGTGTTGTTTTGAGTATTGCTGCATAGGCTATTAAAGCTTCTGTGGAACATCATTCAATTGGAAGCATCCTCATGCTTGCTGCTCACTACCCTGACCACATCTGTTTGATCTCTTCCTCCTGTCTGTACAGGGAATCAACACAACCCTTCTGTCCCTCTCCACTGATGTGTTATCTGTGCTGGTCAAACATCGACTGCAACTGGATGCAGTGAAACAAAAAACAGGCTTCCGACACAGGAGATGGTCCAACGCTGTTTTATTGAACCTGTTGATTGCTGTACATAATCTGCTGTGGACTGACACTCTATTAACCTAACTGATAACCTCCTACTGGCTTGACCATACTAGCTCTCTACCACATGGCGATGATGTTCATTGGCCTGTGCACTGTGACAATCTCCCTATCCGTGTCCTGTGAGAGAGAGAGAGCCTTAATGTCCTGTGGGCTTTATAGTGGTGGTGTCCTGTCTGGTGATTGGTTGTTCTGTGTCATGTGTGTTCATTGGTTATCCTGTGTGTCAATCACTGCCTGTCTGCATCTCATGATATACATGAGTGGATATTATGACATCTCCCCCTTTAAAAATAAATTTTGGAACCTGGCTGTATATGCATGCATAACTATGTACAAGTGGGGAATGAATGAACATTCATTCATGGTTTGTCAAATGCAAGGTGTCTACCGTGCAGATACAGAGCAAACTGAACAAAATTTACAAGATTTAAGTCTATAGATTCAGTCTTTGTGGTGGGCGACGAATTTTTGTCGATCGCCGCAGAGGTGGAGGGGGGGACGCCGGCACCTGGACAGGTGGGATGGCTGCCATCTCGGTGGCCTTGTGGACAGGTGGGATCGCTGCTAGATCGGTGGCCTTGTGGTGCAAGACGTCCGGAGGAGGCATGATGACACGCGGAGAGGTGCGGTCAGGTGACGGGCAGGGAACTTTACGCAGCGTCCTCCTGTTGTGCTGTAAAATGGAGCCATCAGCCATTTGGACAACAAAAGATCTGGGAGCAGCCTGTCTGACGACAACAGCTGGGGCTGACCAACCTCCCTCAGGCAGCTGAACACGAACAACATCGTCTGGAGCCAGCGCAGGCAGATCCATGGCATGAGCATCATACGTGATCTTTTGTTGGTCCCTGGATCGCTGCACCTTCTGCAGCACCGTGAGGTGGTCAAGGTCGGGAACATGGATGGCTGGAACAGTCGTCCTCAGGTTGCGGTTCATGAGCAACTGCGCCGGAGACAAACCAGTCGACAGAGGGGTTGCCCTGTATGCCAATAGCGCCAGGTTGAAATCCGAGGCTGAGTCTGCAGCCTTGCACAGCAACCGCTTGACAATATGGTCCCCTTTCTCGGCCTTCCCGTTCGATTGCAGGTAATGGGGACTGGATGTGATATGACTAAAGTGGTAGGATTGTGCAAAGTCGGACCACTCTTGGCTGTAGAAACATTACCGTGAGTGGTATCCCATGCCTGGCAAACGTCTCTTTGCAGGCTTTGATGACGGACTTGGACGTGAGGTCCGACAGTTTCACCACTTCCGGGTAGCTGGAGAAGTAGTCGACCAGGAGCACGTAATCACGCCCATTAGCGTCAAAGAGGTCTATCCCAACTTTGGACCTCGGAGAGGTCACAATGTCGTGCTGTTGTAGCGTTTCCTTGGGCTGAGCTGGTTGATTTCTGGCATGTTGTGCAGTTGAGGACCATGTTGGCAATGTCCTGGCTGATGCCAGGCCAGTCAACTGCCTGCCGAGCTCTGCGTCGACATTTCTCGACTCCCAGGTTACCCTCATGGATCTGTCTGAGCACCATGTTTTGCATGCTTTGGGGAATGACGATTCTATCTAGTTTAAGATGGATCCCCTCAACAACCGTCAGCTTGTCCTTAACGTTGAAGAACTGGGGGCACTGCCCCTTTGCCAGCCATGGGCGAGGTGCTTCATCACGCGCTGCAGTAGGGGATCTTTCTTCGCGTATTTGTATAACTCGTTCATCAGTGGCTGGGACGTTGCTGGCACACAACTGCACCTGTGCTTCAATGTGGCAAATGAAGTCGCTCTGTTCACACAGCGTGGTGAAAGATCAGGATAGGGCATCCGCGACGATCAGCTCCTCACCCGGTGTGTAGACAAGTTTGAAGTCATATCGGCGGAGATGAAGAAGAGTTCGCTGCAGCCGAGGTGTCATGTCATTTAAATCCTTTTGGATTATGTGGACTAAAGGCCTGTGGTCTGTTTCCACCATGAACTTTGGCAGGCCGTATACATGGTCATCAAACTTGACTATTCCTGTCAGGACACCCAAGCACTCCTTCTCGATCTGGGCATACCATTGTTCGATAGGCGTCATGGCCCTGGAGGCGTATGCCACTGGAGCCCGGGACAACGAATAGTCTCGCTGGAGGAGCACCGCCTCAATGCCGTCCTGGCTTGCGTCTGTGTATATCTTGGTATCCTGGGTTGGGTCAAAGAATGCCAGTCCTGGGGCTGTGGTGAGCTTCGCCTTCAGCTCAAGCCACTCCGCTTGATTTGCGGGAAGCCACTGGAACACTGTCGACTTTGTTACGAGATGCCTGAGGGCTGTGGTGTGGAATGCCATGTTGGGAATGAATTTCCCGAGAAAATTCACCATCCCGAGGAAACGGAGGACCGCCTTTTTGTCCTCTGGGGTCTTCATGGCATTGATTGCCAGCACCTTGTCAGCGTCAGGTTGCACACCCTGCTGTGAAATGTGGTCACCCAGAACGTTGATAGCAGACCTACCAAATGAGCATTTGGCCCTTTTGAGCTGGAGGCCGTTTTCATGAATCTGCTGGAAAACTTGTCTGAGGCGAGCGATGTGATCCTCGGGCGTTGTGGACCAGATGATCACGTCGTTCACATAGACTCGCACCCCCTGGTACCAGAGAGCTATTAACTCTAACAAACCTACCTCGAGTGAATCTGCAAAGACCAGCACGCAGCCATCCAGCGGCATGGAAAAGATCCAACCCCACACCTGGTACCATGATGTGTTATCTGTGCTGGTCTAACATCGACTGCAACTGGATGCAGTAAAACAAAAAAACAGGCTTCCGACACAGGAAATGGTCCAACACTGTTTTATTGAACCTGTTGATTGCTGTACATAATGTGCTGTGGGTTGACACTGTAGCCACCTGGGGTGACCACTGCCCAAACACAAAATGGAAGATTGCAAGGAATGCAGGGAAAATTGGACAGGTTGTAAAAAGCAAGCAGCTTGCAGAGTGCTTGTATATTTGGACTGCTGCAGAAACCAGTTTGGCTGTTGCTGAAACCAGACAGCACTATGAAAAGAAACAGTTAGCATATTAATGAGGCAATACCGGGCGATCCCCAGGCACAAAAGAAACAAGTTAACACTAACCGATACATTAAATGGAAGGCCAGACTTTTTGGCGCCAAAGAAGCCCAAAACAATAAGTCCCAAGAACCGCCCCAGTGATCGAGATACTGTCCCGTTATTGGGGAATTCAAATCAATCGATTGAGAAGAGACCCAATCGATTACAAGAGTATAGAGGGTCCGCCCAGGTGGGCACAAGACCCTGAGAGGAATATAAAGCAGAGACCCCGACCCCAGCTCGCTCTCTCTGCCAGCCTCTCTTTGACCAGCCAGCCCTCCCAGCAGAACGCCGTTGCAGCAGAAGAACCTTGTGCAGGAGAGATCTGGACAGAAGCCGCCAGCAAGTAAGTCACAACGCACGCTACGGGAATAGACACTCCTGACCCCTTTAGACCATAACCACTGGAAGCCTGCGGACCCAGGACAAAGCTAGAAGCCGTTGTTCCCTGATCCGGCAGTCCCCTTATCCAGATAAGTATTTGGCCTAGTAGTGGTAGGATTAGCCTAGTCTTATAGTTTATATGCATGGTTAGTAGATTACTGTAATATAATAAACGTGTCTTGTTTGAACTTACTAATTGGTGTATGGTTTTATTGCTTTGAACTTGACCTTGAAATTTGTAGCGGTATCTTAACGATACCTGGTGACTCAAAGCTAAGTAACGAAACAGAGCCAAATTGAGTGTTAAGCACACTCACCCAGAACGAGCAACAACACTCTATTAACCTAACTGATAACCTCCTACTGGCTTGACCAGACTAGCTCTCTACCACGTGATGATGATGTTCATTGACCTGTGCACTGTGACTATCTCCCTAGCCGTGTCCTGTGAGAGAGAGAGAGCCTTAATGCACTGTGGGCTTCATAGTGGTGGTGTCCTGTCTGGTGATTGGTTGTTCTGTGTTGTGTGTGTTCATTAGTTATTCTGTGTGTCAATCACTGCCTGTCTGCATCTCATGATATACATGAGTGGATATTATGACAACCACCTCAAGCCTAACCTCCAGGGAAGAATCAGAGAACTGAGGAGCCAGTCCTCCTACGTCTCCCGGCTATGTTCTTTCTGCCTTCATGAGGAACGTTGGGTGAAGCCAATCTGACCTCTGCATCAGTACCATGACAGATTCTGTTGCCGGGTGCTGTTTAGCATCATGCTTGTGCCATTGGTCGAGAAGCCAGGAAACAGGATAACTGGGTGAAGCAGCCATGGAAATCTCGCAAAATGGGTTTACAATCTGCTGCTGACCTTACACTGTGGGTTCGTCTGTTTCAATAACATTTCGCCCAATGTGACGGGTGACAGGGGCGTTGGGCAACGATGAATGGGCAAGTACGAGGCAGGACTCGAGAGGATTGTGGGTTACTATTGGGAGGAGAGTGTGTTGTAAAGCAGAGGGAAGACAAAAGAAAGGCATTGGGCAATAGCTTTAACTATGCCTAAAGTATTCAAACGTTGTTACATGCATAATACCTTGCCCTAGGCCTCAATTTTCCAAGCCTGTGAAAGGGATAAGAAGTGGAAACCCTGGCTGATTTCCCTCACTAATCCAAAGGAAATAAAGTTAAATATAACATCTCTCAACTTGAACTGAAGCGAGCTAATTGAACTGTGAACGGGGATCACATTTTTGACCTTCCTGGGCTGCCTGACTCAGTTTATTTGCATATATACAACCAAAGGCCCCGGTTTTGATGTCACAGGGATTGAATTAGATCATTCCTTTGATAGCTTTGTGTGGTTAAATATTACAAGATCAAGTTTCCAGTTATATGTGCCGACTCTTGTTGGTAATCCTAGGTAGAGAGAGAGAGTGGAAGGGGGGAGGGATGGAATGGGGAACTGGGATGAAATCCTTGAAAGAACCTAGCACTGTAATCAAAAGAAGCTATAAAATGTTTAGAGGACTGCTGCCCTTATTTTAACCAACATCCAAGGCCAGGATTTTCCAGCACTGACACCAGTGGGCATCATTCTGGGCACGAAGAACATTATTTAGAGAGTCGTTTGACTTTTCACAACTCCAAATTTCTCTGTCCCGTCTGCGTTGCTGTCACCAGTGTTGGAGTCGGAAATCCTGCCCGGGGTCTCATTCACCCATCGTCACGCGCTGACCTATATTTATTCTTAAGCCTGTAACACCTTAATTATAAAAATCTTATTCTCCTGTTCAAATCCCTCACCCTAACCTCCTCTCCCTTGAGAATGTGCCGGCAACTCTGCGTTTTTCCAACCCTGGCCTCTTGTACAACCTCCACTTCCGTTGTCCCACCATTGGCAGCTATACCCTCAGCTGTCTAGGCCCGGCGCCCTGGCAACGCAGCTCCACTTCTCTCTCCTCCCATCACCATCCTTAAAGGCCACTTTGACCATGTCTTTGGCTATTTGTCCGAACATATCTCTCTTTGGCTCTGTCAATTTTAGGTTTAATTAAATTAACAGCACTTATTGTTAAATAATACCTTTGATGGTAGTCCAATAGTCAAACATCCCAAGACACTTCATAGGAGAAATTACCAAACAAAATTTGACACAGGGCCCTGCCCCCTTGAAGAACCTTGGGATTTTTTCATCATTAAATGAATTGTATCAAAGCAAGTTCATTGTTGTTGTTGGAAAAGAACTGATTGCTTAAAAAGAAGTTAACAAACTGGAGCTTCAAACGAGAGAAACCTGAGCAGCCGAGCTTGGGGCCTTATCACAGTAGATGGGCTGAAGGCCCAGCCAAGCCAAAATGTTAATACATCCAGGTCAGGCTTTTGAGAGAAAACAGTTGTCTGTAGCAGACGATATGCCAATGGTTCAGGGTACCCAGGGAAACAACAAAAGGAGGCTCAGATGTGGCGAGGAGCAAGCAGCCCAAGGATTGTGAATACTCATGGTGGTGGTTGATGACATGTACTGCCCATGCAGTGAATGTAATATGTAATATTCAAAGCGTTGTTTGTGTTTCAATCTTTGCTACACACAAGCTATGAGTTATATATGAGTGGCACTGTGGTTAGCAATGCTGCCTCACAGCAACAAGGACCAGAGCTCGATTCTGGCCTCGATGACTGTCTTTGTGCAGTTTGTACTTTCTCCCCATGGCTGCGTGGGTTTCCTCCGGGTGCTCCGGTTTCCTCCCACCGTCGAAAGATGTGCAGGTTAGGTAGATTGGCCATGCTAAATTTCCTCTTACTGTACAAAAGGTTAGGTGGGGTTACTGGATTACAAGATAGGGTGGAGGCATCGGCCTAGGTATGGTGCTCTTTCCAAGAGCTGGTGCAGACCTGTTGGGCCGAATGGCCTCCTTCTGCACTGTAGGGATTCTATGTTATAAATATATTCATTCAAAAATACAACAAGGATAATTTATATTTCTTTGGCAACGTGAATGCAATAAAATCAGACGGCACTTTACTGGAGCATTAGAAAACACTACAAGGAGATGTCAGGTCAGGTGAGCACAGAGGTAGGTTTAAAACTTGCCTTAACGGAGGAAAGCAGCAAGGTAGAGATGCAGAGAGCTGCTCGGAGGGCATTTGAGAGCTTAGTGCCGAGGGAGGCAAAGGCACAGCGCCAAACGGTAGAGAAATCAGAGTTGCTCAAAAGTCCAAAAGCAGAGGCGTGGGCAGCAGAGCTTTGGATGACCTCCAGTTTACAGAGGGTAGAATGTGGGAGATCAGCCAGGAGTGCAGAGTTCAGAGGTGACAAAGGCATGGATGAGGATTTCAGCAGTGGATGAGGATTTCAACAGTAGATGAGCTGAGACAGGGGTGAAGTGGGGTGACGTTACTGAGGTGGAAATAGGCAGTCTAAGTGATGGGGTGAGTGGAGGAAGTCAAAAACTCATTTTGGGACCAAGGTTGCAAATAGACGGGCTTAATCTCAAATGGTTGCCAGGAAAGGGATTGAAGTTCGGGAGCAGAGTTCGGAACTGGGACCAAAATTGATGGTCTCTGTTTTCCAAATATTTAATTGGAGAAATTTTCGGCTTATCCAGCACTGAATGTCGGATAATCAGTCTGATAGCTTAGCAACTGTTGGGGAGTGGAGAGAGGTGGTGGTAATGTGGAGCTGGGTGTAGTCAGTGCGCATGTGAAAACACTGATGACAAAAGTAGCTCATTTAGTGTCCAGCTCCACATTGTCCCAAAGTTAAATGTGTTGAATTTACTCTTAATTTCTACTGTTCCTTCATGAGTGAAATCAAATTTAAACCCATTTCAATGCACAGAATATTTTCCTGTTGTCTTTGAGCTTTCATTTCTAAAACACTTTGGTAAACGTGTTGGAGCAAGGCAAGAATTAGTTTGTGGAACAGGACCAATGTCCATATTTGGCATTGCTGGTGGTGTAGCAAACTGTAATTAGAAACCTACACAGGGCAGCTTTCAGCATCGCAAAACAACATTCTTCATTATTGCCTTAAGATTCAGACTGAAAATGACATTAGCAGCTCCTGGAACATTTGTTCTGTGTTGTGCGATGTTATTTTGTGCCAGACACTCCGACATGGAAGCGGCCAGGATCCTGGCTGTCCCCGCAGATTGGAGCCACTGGCTCCTGATGAAAACCCTGCTCTTGGAGCTGGTGGAGAGGAAGCACGAGGTGACGGTGCTGAGGAGCAGCGATTCCACGAGTGTCGAAGAAACCTCCGAAGATTTCGCCCTCGAAACCATCCACGTTGCCTCAGGTCAGAGTCAGAAAATGCTTTCTGAAAGCGAAGTTCACAACTTTATCTTCAACTCGGTCTATGCTGGGACTGGTTTCCGATCCAGCATCTCAGCTGCATGGGGCCTATTCCTCTTATTTTCCCGCACTTCTGACGCGATGATCCCGCCCATCAAGGCGATGTTCACGGATTCTGCACTGCTGCAGCGACTAAAAGCTGAAGGTTTCGATGTGGTTTTGGCTGATCCATATAATGCAGCTGGTGGCATGTTGGCCCATTTCCTTGACATCCCAATAGTGCTTTTTGGCAGATGGACAACCACTGGAGATCTCCACTTTAATGTAGCTCCATCCCCACTTTCCTATGTGCCTGTGCTAAATTCGCGCTTGACAGACAGAATGATGTTTTTGGACAGATTGAAGAATGTTTTTGTATACGGTCTGACTGACTTCATGAGCAGGTTCTACATCAGCCCACAGTACAACGAACTATGTCGGCGTTATCTCCAAAGCGACATTACAATGGAAGAGCTTTACCGAAAGGCCGATATCTATCTCATGAAGGTTGACTTCATCTTTGAATTTCCGAGGCCAATCATGCCAAACCTGGTCTACGTTGGGGGGTTTCAGTGCAGGCCGGGCACGCCCCTGTCTCCGGATCTGCAGCAGTTCATGGACAGCTCTGGGGAGGATGGGGTTGTGATCTTCTCCTTGGGGAGTATTGTAGGGATGCTTCCGCCAGCACTGGCCTCGGAGGTGGCAGCAGGACTGGCACAGCTCCCTCAGAAGGTAATCTGGCGTTATATTGGAGAGGCGCCCTCAACATTGGGAAACAACACCAAAACAATGAAATGGCTTCCTCAAAATGACCTTCTGAGTCATCCAAAGACAAAAGCTTTCATCACTCACGGCGGTGAAAATGGAGTTTATGAGGCCATTTATCACGGTGTCCCCGTGGTTGGCATCCCAGTCTTTGGCGATCAGTTTGATAATATTTTGCGCCTCAAAGACCGGGGAGCTGCACTCATGTTGGAATTGGCTCATTTGAAGAGGAATGTTATATACCAGGCTGTGAAGACGGTCATAGAAAACCCTTCTTACCGAGAGAACATGAAGCGTATGTCTGCCTTACACAGAGACGTGCCACTGGCTCCAGTAGAACTTGCTGTTTTCTGGATTGAATATACGATAAAGCACAGAGGGGCTGCTCATTTGAGAGCTGTAGGCAATGAGTTACCTTTTTATCAGTACTACTTAATGGATGTAATTGCCGTCGTTATAACTGTATTGGGGCTTTTCCTTTACCTTGGCTATAAAATGGTAAAATCATTGCTTGGCAAAATCTGCTTGGGTAGGAAAAAGAAAAAGGACTAGATGATTAATGTCAAAAGAAAGATTTTAGGGGCGGCACAGTGGTGCAGTGGTTAGCACTGATGTCTCACGGCGCCGAGGACCTGGGTACGATCCTGGCCCCGGGTCACTGTCCGTGTGGAGTTTTCACATTTTTCCCATGTCTACGTGGGTCTCACCCCCACAGCCCAAAGATGTGCAGGTAGGTGGATTGGTCAAGCTAAATTTCCCCTTAATTGGAAAAAAATTGGGTACTTTAAATTTAAAAAAAAAAGAGATTTCAGGCAGGATCCTCTCCCACTCCCACCCCATAGCGTGTTTTGCGAAAGCAGAGGCAGCCCACCATTAACTAGCGGAGGGATCATCCGGTCCCCTCACTGTCAACGGGGCCTCCCAATGTTTTCACTCTCCGCTGCCAGGGAACCCACGGCGGATGGTCAGCGTGGGTGGGACCGGGAGATCCTGCTGGTGGGAATGGTCAATAAATCCTGCCCTTTAAGCTAGAGAAGCACTCCAATTTCAAACCCTAAGCACTCTTATTTACCCCACATTCTTGAACCAGTTCTCATTAACCAGCTGCCCCAAATTGTGTGCCATAATCCTATCACCCAGCCCCACACTTAGTTGTGTAGGTGAATGGTCCTAAATATGGCCAGAGGTGTTCTTATGATGTCATTAATGATAATCCCAGTCCGTGTGGTGTTAGCACATTCTCCCTGTGTCTGCATGGGTTTTGTCCCCAGAACCCAAAGATGTGCAGTGTAGGTAGATTGAACATGCTAAATTGCCCCTTTATTGGAAAAAATGAATTGGGTACTCTAAAATTTAAAAAATAAATAATGATAATCCTGCTTAAGTCTACAAAAACACCTCAATGCTAAGAATTCATGGGATACAGTGTTAGGCGGTGAAGAAAACAAAGTCTCTCACAATAGGGTTTTCATTCTAATTGGCAATGACTATATGGAAAAAAGGTTTGTCAAGGATGATTGAAGGACTATGAAGAGAACTTGCGTAAGCTAGTCTTGTATATCCTCGAGTATATAAGATTATGGGGTGACATAACTGAGGCATTTAGAAATGATTAAAGAAGTTGCTGGGGTAAATAGAGAAAGACCACACCCTCTGCTGTGACAGTCCACAACAAGGGGCTCTAACATTAACATTAGAGCAAGGCAACTCAGGAGGTTTGATAGAGGTGTTCAAAATCTTTAGGCGCTGGAAGCAGTAGTTAGGGAGAAACTTTTCTCTCAGAAAAGGTTCATGAATAGGAGGGCACAGATTTAAAGTGATTTGCAAAAGAAGCAAATGTGATGTGTGATGCACGATCAATTGCACAAAGACGAGAGTTGAATACAACTGAGGCTTTATTACACTAAGGTGTGTGGCCTCCTACAGCAGCTGGCGAAATGGCTGCTGTACGGGGGAGCACACATATTTATACTCCGCCTACAGGAGGAGCCAGCAGGCAGGGAACTACCCCCGTACCTGTAGTACA
Organism: Scyliorhinus canicula; assembly: GCF_902713615.1. Lineage (NCBI taxonomy): Eukaryota > Metazoa > Chordata > Chondrichthyes > Carcharhiniformes > Scyliorhinidae > Scyliorhinus > Scyliorhinus canicula. The sequence continues at coordinate 58,789,695 of NC_052160.1, read as the reverse complement.
GGGCCTTACCATAAATACCCTAATATATACAGCAGTCGTTACTACCACAATGTGAGAAAAAGCTTTTTCCAGAGAGCGAGTGGTTGGGTTTTGGAATGCCCTGCCTGGAGACAGGTTCAATCAAGGCACTCAGGAGGGAATTAGAATATTATTTGAATAAAAACAATGTGCAGGGGAAAAGGCAGGGGCAATGGCACTCAGTCAGAATACTGATTAGGTGAGGCGGTGCAGGCACGATGGATCGAATGGCCTCCTTCTGCAGCATAACCATTCTGTGATACATAAGTGTAGTGATCCAGGAGACATGAATATAAAGATCAAACAAACTTTATTTGAACTCAAAAGTAAAGCTGCACCCGCCGCACACAACATGAGTGTCCCAGCCCGGGACTCACAGGAACTCAGTCCAGGACTCACGGGAACTCCCAGTCCGGGAGTAACGGGAACTCCCAGTCCGGGAATAACGGGAACTCCCAGTCCGGGAGTAACGGGAACTCCTAGTCCGGGAATAACGGGAACTCCCAGTCCGGGAGTAACGGGAACTCCCAGTCTGGGAATAACGGGAACTCCCAGTCCGGGAGTAACAGGAACTCCCAGTCCGGGACTGGGACGGTATTTAAGAGGTTCGTTAACGAATCCCAGCCGGATGGGCCTCCATTAGTTACCATGTGAACCATACTCCGTGAGCCCCATGGGGGAGATCAATGAGTGATCTCCCATGTTCCCCGTGAGGGTTATCACAGGACGGAACCACAAATTCACACAAAGCATCGGGGAAATCTGGAACTCTTTTCCCCACAGAAACTGTTGTGGGGGGTGTGGGGGCGGGGGGGGGGGGGGGGGGGGGGGGGGAGTCAGTGGACAATTTCATAGCAGAGTGGTCAGGTTTTGTGAGGTACCGGTGTTCAAGGTGATGAAATGGATTTTGGATAGACACTGCTTTGATCCAACTGAATGGCAGAATAGATTCAAGGGAAGATTGGTCTACCCCTGACCTTTCTCGTAATTTTGAGCAACCAAAATGAAAAGAGTCTCCATAAGCAACAGTAGGGGACCTGATCTTTATCCAAAACATTTGATCACCAATAGTACCTTGCTTGATTTTGTTATTCAACATTAAGATGCTATTCACTGCATTGTCCAATCTTCATCAATATCTCCAGTGGATTAATTTAAAAACAAACTGTTCGTGATTTCATTTCCTTGATCAATAGTTATTGATGACTGGTTTAATTTAAGCTCTCCAAATCATTCTCAGACAAACAGATGTAGCTGAAGTACTTGGGCAGCACGGTAGCACAAGTGATTAGCACTGTGGCTTCACAGCCCCAGGGTCCCAGGTTTGATTCCCTGCTGGGTCACTGTCTGTGCGGAGTCTGCACGTTCTCCCCCTGCCTGCGTTGGTTTCCTCCGGGTGCTCCGGTTTCCGCCCACAGTCCAAAGACGTGCAGGTTAGGTGGATTGGCCATGGTAAATTGCCCTTTGTGACCAAAAAAGGTTAGGAGGGGTTACGGGAGTAGGGTGGAAGTGAGGACTTAAGTGGGTCGGTACAGACTTGATGGGCCAAATGGCCTCCTTCTGCACTGGATGTTCTATGTAAATATCTATGTAAAATAACGTGACAAGAACTTAAATCTTTTAATATAACTGGAACCAATTGTTCATCTAACCAAATTTAGGTCTCTTGTACTTCCTTAGACAGAGAGAATTCCTTGGCAAGGTGTTAAGGTAAGGGATTGAGGCTAATATTCCTTTCCAGAATTACTGGGTCCTCAGTTTCCCTATGTTTATTAGGCACTTAGAGAAAAATAATCATTTCTGGAGGCACTGTGAGTTTGGGATCAACTTTTGAAGTTAATTTCAAGTTCACTGTCATTTTAAGAACTTTATAAGCCAGCTAAACACAATTAAGCACATTGAACTGTTTCTAAAAGATTAAATACTGAAATGTTTGTACAGTTTTACAGTTGTGTTTGTTATATACTGATGGGTTAGCTCCCATAAACTGCATTTTCTACATTCAATATCCGACATTTTCTACTTTACTCCAGTTGCCATGCCTCAAAAGTTCTTTCTGATCTGTAAAACACTTTGGGACACCCTGCGGTCCTAAACTACCTGCATGTTAAGGAAATGAACGAGTGTGGCCGTTGCCAGGCAATGTAGGTGTGATCCACTGTACCTTGTGTCCTGGGGAAGCCATCATTGTAGCTGAAGTCGAGTGCCATCTCGCCCTACTTTGCTGGATCTCTATGGAAACAGGGGAGGCAAGAGCTTCCTGACACAATGCGGTGGACTGCAAATCGAGATATGTCGCTGATGTCACCTGCTGCAGCTTTGGGACGAGCCCACAGAACAAAGGTTATGACCTTCAAGCCAACAGCCAGGGCTCGCTAGGCCCGATAGTGCCAGGCTCCAGTTCTGGCTGCAACCATTGACGTGGCTCAGTGATGGCCTCCTTTGTGAACCTTTGGTGAAACCATGGTGAAGGCGCTGTGGACATTGTTCCTCAGTGAGGTTGGTGATGAGGAAAGTGCACTCTCTATGCCAGTGATGGGCAACCTAGGCTAGTGAGTGGGCCGCTTGAGTGGCTTTCCTTCATCTCAGTGAGGCGCGAGATTGAAATCAGGCTTGTTCACTAACCATGGCCCATTTAAATACATTTAATATACATTGAGTATTTCATAAAGGGTTATAAAAAATCCTTAATCATTCATAACTTCATAGAACTGTCATGAACTTCAAATGGTATGAAGCATAGTCATGCCTTGATTGGGCATAGAGTCTGCACGGTTCTCACAGTCAATGTTGTGAGCAGTCAACATGCACCTCACTTCACTTGCCCTTGTTTTATATGTGTATCACTTCAGTCTTAGCAGTTAGAGAAAAAGCTACACAGACGGAAACAAGGGGAATGTGGCAACTCTGCGCGTGGGCAATGGTCAACAAAACATCTCATGGGCCGCACTCAGAAACCTAATTGGCTGTATATGGCCCCCGGGCCGCAGGTCTCCCACCACTGCTGTATACCCACAGTGGGTGGTACTTCCTCTACCTCCTCCTTTACCCTCTTGTAGCCGTTGCTCATGCTCCCTCCCAACTCTCTTGCTGCTCCCTCTCATCCTTCAGCTCAGAAGGCTGCCCTCAGCCATCACCCATGCCTGCAGACAAACTATCCATGTCGCTGGACAAGTACATCATGAGCCACGCCACGGGCTTGGGAAAATCAAATCCAGTCACTGGTTCTGCAAGAAGTACAACACCTTAGGCTAAATGTCAGTGTTTAAAATACTTTTTGATGTGTCTGGAGTAGCTCAGACCAATAGATGACACAAAAAGTAGGAAGGCAACTGGTGAGGATGACACAGAGTTTTTTCCAGAGGAATATAGACAGGTTAGGTGAGTGGACAAAAACTTGGCAGATGGAATATGATGTAGGAAAATGTGAAGTTATGCACTTTGTTCTGAATAAGAAAGGAGCTGAATTGTATTTAAATGGAGAAAGACTGCAGAAAGCACAGAGATTTGGGAGGGGTGCGGTCCTCGTGTGTACATCACGAAAATGGAGGGATTTTCCATACCCTGGATCAATCTAGTGAACCTTGTCTGGCCAGTATATCTTCCCTTAGATAAGGGGACCAGAACCGATATGACTGAGGTTGAGTAGGTTGGGCCTGTACTCAGTGGAGTTTAGATGAATGAGAGGCGACCTTATTGAGACATACAGGATTCTCAGGGGGCTTGACAGGGTAGATGTTGAGAGGTTGTTTCCCCTTGTGGGAGAGTCTAGGATCGGAGGGCGTAATTTCAGAGTAAGGGACACCCGTTTAGGATGGATGATGGGGAATTTCTTCTCTCAGAGTACAGTGAATCTATGGAATTCTTTATCGTAGAGAGGTGTAGTGATTGGGTGTTTCAAGGCTGAGATAGACAGATAGTTAATCAGTAAGGGAGCCAAAGGTTATGAGGATAAGACAGGAAAGTGGAATTGAAGATTATATCAGACCAGTCACGATCTCATAGATTGGCAGAGCAGATTGGGTGGGTCGAGTGGGCTAATTCTGCTTCTATGTCTTATTGTCTTTGGATGGCATACTCCAGCTTGAAATATGCTTGTGCTCACTGTCTGTCATGCTGGGGGTTCAGAGTCTGAATAAAGTGCGTGGCCAGGTCAATAGAGTGCAACTTTAATCTCTAGAGTTTTATGTGTAACACACATTTCCTGGGGGTAGAGAAGGGACAGACCACTCTCCTTCTCCCATCCTGCAGATTTAATGTTAAACTGTGAGGAATGAACATTTAAACCGAGACAAAAGGTGCTGGATTCCACAGGTCAGGCTGTGTCTGTGGAGGGAAACCAGCTTTCAGCTTGAGATGAACTTTTGGCCACAGATGCTGTCTGACCTGGGGGTGGCATGGCAGCACAGTGGTTAGCACTGTTGCTTCACAGCTCCAGGATCCCAGGTTTGATTCCAGGCTTGGGTCACTGTCTGTGTGGACTTTGCACTTTCCCCAGATGTCTGCATGGGTTTCCTCCGGGTGCTTTGGTTTCCCCGCACAGTCCAAAGATGTGCAGGTAATCATTATCATAGAATTTACAGTGCAGAAGGAGGCCATTCGGCCCATTGAGTTTGCACCAGCTCCTGGAAAGAGCACCCTACCCAAGGCCAACACCTCGACCCTATCCCATAACCCAGTAACCCCACCCAACACTAAGGGCAATTTTGGACACTAAGGGCAATTTATCTTATTGGCCGTGATCAATTGTCCCTTAGTGTCCAAAAGGTTAGGTGCGGTTGCAGGGTTCCGGGTGGAGGTGTGGGCTTAAGTTGGGTGCTCTTTCCAAAGGCCGGTGCAGACTTGATGGGCCGAATGGCCTCCTTCTGCACTGTAAATTCTATGATTCTATGATTACCTGCTGAGTATTCCCAGTGCTTTTTGCTTTTATTTCAGATTTCCGGCACCTGCAATATTTTGCTTTTGTAAGGAAAGTACACTTGCTGTGTTGCAAGTGACTACAGTTCAGAATAGTCAGTACTTTTGTTCTGAAGTGCTATGGGATGTTGCAAGGCTGTGTGAAAGATGATCTGAAATGCAAGTCTTTCTTTACTTACCACGGATGGAGTTAAAATAACCAGGGTGACTAACTCTTCTGAAATAAAAATAAGGGATTCTTTGATCATGGGCCAATGGCGGCGGGAGGGCATGCTGGCGATCGTGAGAGTTGGGAGGGGTTGGGCTTTAAGAATATTCCACTCACTGAATGACGTTGGATTCAAACCTGCCACCAACCCAGATTGGTTGCTCTTTGTTGCCTCACATGCCACCTTGTGGCCGCTGGCAGGAGTGCAATTCAGCTGTGTAAATCAACCAGGGAGCTGCAAGATGAGACTCCATTTAGAGGTACGGGACAGATGCCACCCCTGGAAGAAAAAATACAGAACACGGGGCAACCAGCAAAATTATGAGACAATCCCGTCAAAGATGTGATAAGGGACGGCACGGTGGCCCAGTGGTTAGACCTACTGTCTCATAGCTCCAGGGTCCCAGGTTCAATTATGACCTCAGGTAACTGTCTGTATGGAGTTTGCACTTTTACCCCATGTCTGCGTGGGTTTCCTCCGGGTGTTCTGGTTTCCTCCCACAGTCCAAAGATGTGCTGGTTAGGTGGATTGGCCACGATAAATTGCCCCTTAGTGTCCAAAGGTTAGGTTGGGTTACGGGGATAGGGTGGAGGTGTGGGCTTCAGTAGGGTGGTCTTCCCAAGGCCCGATGCAGACTCGATGGGCCGAATGCCTCCTCTGCACTGTAAATTCTATGATTCTATGAATAAGTCAACCTGCAAATAACAGCAAATCATTGTATGCAAATGAGGCAAAACAAATTTAAATTATTTGTAGACATTCGAGCAGAGGATAACCCCCGGGGGGCCTGTTTCAGTTGGGGTATCCTGCCATCGGTGATGGGGGGTGTGCGGAGCTGGGGGTGTGTGCGGAGCATGGGGGGGTGCCCACCCATGGTGGGGGGCGGAGGGGGCGGGGAAGGGAAGATTGGTGTATCAGTGTCAGTGGGTCCACTATGCCACCCGTTCCCATGTCTTCCCGTTCCGGGGACAACCCTAGCTCCAGCCTGAATGTGGCCGCAACCACCCATAACTCCCACTGACCGCGGAGGCCTCTGACCACTCGGCTGAAGGCTATTGCTAATTGGAAATTGGAAATCGTAGTCAAGTGAGCAATTTACAGCTCCCAAGTGGATTCCCATGTGGGAGTTATTGCCTCGCATCTCAATCAGACTGATGCCTGGGCACTGTGCCTGAACACTGCGGAAGGCAATATCACAGGCAGCGAACTATATACACTCCGCCATTCCCGGGTTGCCCCAGGTTCAAGGGGTAATAAATGCCACACATGTTGCCTTGCGCTCGCTGGGCTGTATGGGAGGGCCCTATATCAACAGGAAGGGGTTCACTCCCTGAACATCCAGCTGTGTCTGGCCACCACATGACAATCATGTACATGTGTGCAAGCTTCCCAGGGTATGTGCACAACAGCTACATCCTAGAGCAGCCAGACATGGCCAGCCTCTTCAAGGACCACTCCAGGATGACCGGTTGGCTATGGGGAGATAAGGGTTACACACCGAGAACCTGACTAATCACACCAGTACGGAGGCCGGTGACTGATGTGGAGACCTGATACAATGAGGCGTATGTGGTCACCCCGATTGCCATTGAGCGGTGCATCGGACTCCTCAAAATGCGGTTCCGATGCATTGGCCGCACAGGTGGTGCACTACAGTACACTCTCTGGAGGGTCACCCGCTTTGTGGTGATCTGCTGTGGCCTCCACAACCTGGCACAGAAGCGGGGCAAGGTTCTGAAGGTGGAGGAGGAGTAACACGTGGCCACCTCGGAGGAGGAGGAGGATGAGAAGGCGCCAGACCAGGAAGGGTTGGAGGACGATCCTGGGGAGGACTCACAGCAGCAGCGAGTGTCTGGCAAGCCTGGAGGATCAGGGAGGCCCGCTTCACATAGGATGTGGCTTCGTCCATCATCGCACCCCGAACAGGCGCCCGTGATACTTTAATAGCTGACAGGTTCCAGGAGAATTAAAATTCAGTTGGATCATCTGGAAACATCTTTATCCCTCCAAGCCATTTCCTGTTATTTCAGGGGATAGCCGCACCATCGCTGAGAAATGAAATGAAATGAAAATCGCTTTTTGACCCAAGTAGGCTTCAAATGAAGTTACTGTGAAAAGCCCCGAGTCGCCACCTTCCGGCACCTGTTCGGGGAGGCTGGTACGGGAGTACACCTTTTTAAAATTTGCTCATGGGTGTCACAGGCTTTTGCAGCCAGCATTTATTACCCTAATTGCCCTTGAGGGGGCAGTTAAGAATCAACAATATTGCTGTGGGTCTGGAGTCACATGTAGGCCAGACCAGGTAAGGATGGCAGATTTCCTTCCCTAAAGGACATTAGTGAACCAAATGGTTTTTTACAATGGTTTCATGGTCATCATTAGACTTTTAATTCCAGATTTTTATTGGCAGGATTTGAACCTGGATTCCCCAGAGCATTACTCTGGGTCTCTGGTTTACTAGCCCAGTGACAATACCACTATGCCACCACCTCCCTGGACATTCTGAATTCATGACTCGCTAGCATTTGAACTTACCTGTGGTCGTTGGTGAACTGCGAAAGTGCTCTTTCTGTCAACTTAAAATCCAACAAGGAACAACAGCGATATGAGATGTAGCCTGATGCTTTTGACGCTATTTAATGATGCAAACACTGCCACAAATGGGATGTCGACCAGCCTGGGCATCTCATTGGACACTAATAGTGCGGAGACCCAGATTCCGCTGGAGTCTTGTTACTGATGAGCAGCCGTCAACCATTGTTGTCCCTTGAGGAATAAGGGATCAAAACTTACCCATCATACAATCCTATTAATGATTTACAAATCTGGCAAGGTCTGCTGGACAAAGGTAACCATGGTGCTCACCAACCTTCCCATGGTGAGCTCAAGGCGCTTGTATCAGAGCCACAACATCAGACCCAATGCGAACGGACTCCTCCATCAGGGCTCTATTCTGCTGAGTGATTGTTTTTTTAAATAAATTTAGAGTACCCAATTCATTTTTTCCAATTTTTAGGGGCAATTAAGCATGGCCAATCCACCTACCCTGCACATCTTTGGGTTGTGGGGGTGAAACCCACGCAAACACAGGGAGAATGTGCAAACTCCACACGGACAGTGACCCAGAGCCGGGATCGAACCTGGGCGCCGTGAGGCTGCAGGACTAACCCACTGCGCCACCGTGCTGCCTTGCTGAGTGACTTTTGAAGCTCTGTCTGATTTTCCACTGCCTCCCTTTGCATCTCCACCAGTGAGTAGCTGCTTCCAAAGGCCCGTTGACTGACTGGGACTGAGCAGGTAGCTGGGCCCCAGCAGCCCTCCGAGTGCCGGAGACCTGGGCTGTTCCTGCTTCCAATTGCTGCGGGGACATGTCAATGAGGTGTTCTCCAGAAAGTGACCCCGAGTCTATACTCGAGCTATCCCCCACTGCGCTGCTGGAGGTGCGGGTGAGCGCTGGTATGGTTCTTTGTGAGCCCCCTCAACCTCTGACCTGCTCTGGGGGATCAGCTGCTTGGACGGCCTTGATCTGCTGATGCCTGAGTGAAATGAATGACAGTGTCAGTGGACGAGTTTAAACTATTTCAGAGTACATTTGACTCACTGCGATTGTCAGGATTTGATGAAATGATGGAACTGTGATCCGGTTGTTGGGAGAGGTGATTCTCTGCATCCACCCCAGAAAGGTCAGCTGCATCACCTCGTATTCTGTCAAAGTGATGCTCTCCCATTTCCTCCCACTGTCCAAAGATGTGCAGTTTGGGTCGTAGAGTCCAAAAATGTTTTTCTTGCTCTAACTGGGAATACCTGATGATCTGGGATTCCTGATTGGAATTCTCAACTTCCTCTCAACACCTCCATTCCTCGGCTATTTGTGGTTGCTCATATTTCAAGTAACTTTCCAGAGTGTGGCTTCTCTTGCCACAGCAAAATATTTATTTTCTTTTTCTCTTTAAATCACCTCTGGCCTCCTTTAGGCCTTGGCTCCTAGAATGCCTCTCATTGCCAGTGACCCTTCTCTGTCTCTAGATTTCTTTACTCTTTCTTCTATTTTCTGTTTTCCCTCCTTCAACTGAATACAATTTTCCTTTAACTGATTAGGACTTGAGCAGCCATTCTGCTGATTAACCACGTTGCCTATTTTTCTTTCAGTCCTGACCGTGTTTGACTATGAATGAGAGAAAGAACTACAGTCAGGCAGAATTCTGAATATTTTTCCTACCATTTGGGCAATTTCCTGTCTAGATATTTTTATCTTCTATTTTATTCGGACCATACAAGGTTGCAATTTCCTGCCTATTACAATCCTACTTTTGTAGATTTAGTTGGGGCCTTTTATGCCTCTAACTGTAAGAATTCGCCGATTCTCTTCCCATTGTTTCACAATCCTATCGAATTGCAATTTGACCGTGAGTCGGTGCCTCATTAGATCAAAGCACTCTGTTGGTGCCAATACCGTTAAGGCTTTAATTTCACTTGTACTACTTAGCCCAAAGTTAACCTCGTTACGTGTCCTGACCCTGAGACAATAATCACAGAAATTGGTATTAAAATTACAAAGCATTTCATTCCATTGGCATACAACGACAGGCAATATTTCAAGACATTCTATCCGGGGTGATCAGACCATTGTTCTGGGAGATCTTGGAAGTGTAGATCAAAGTGGTTCTCCTTGTCCTCTTCTTCTCGTCAGTATATCTCAACACTTAACTGGTTATCTGCTGCACTGATATAGTTTGCATGTTTCAGTTTAGAGAAACTCATTTTGCCACCTGATACAACTGGGAGTGAATCTGGTTGATACCTCATAATGGAAGTTCTTTTTGTCACTCTTTGGTTTTTGAGAATTTGTTTGTTTTCCTCATTTTGCCAGTTTTGCACGTTCTTATTTCAACCTTGGAGCCATGGGTGTCATTAGCAAGGCCAGCATTTATTGCACGTCCCTGGTTGTCCTTGAGAAGCTGGTGATGAGCCACCTTTTAGAACCGCCGGGGTTAGTGTGGTGAAAGTGCTCCCATGCGCTGTTATAGGGAGTCCCAGAATTTTCATCCAGAGGTGATGATGTGTGACTTGGAGGGGTACTTGGAGGTGCTAGTGTACCCATTCACCTGCTGCCCTTGCCCTTGGTGGCCGAGTTTGTGAGTCACTCCAGTGCATCCTATAGATAGGACACACTAGCCAGGGTGCAGCAGTGGAGAGCTACTGATCAGCTGTTCTGGGGAAATTTGCATACGTGCAGTGCGGTCAGCCTAATTTGAAGGTGTACCTGCGAAGAAGACCTGAGGAGTTTGAGTGAAGGCAAGCATCCAGCAGAGGGCAGCAGAGCAGAGCTACTGATCAGCTGTTCTGGGGAAATTTGCATACGTGCAGAGCGGTCAGCCTAATTTGAAGGTGTACCTGCGAAGAAGACCTGAGGAGTTTGAGTGAAGGTAAGCATCCAGCAGAGGGCAGCAGAGCAGAGCTACTGATCAGCTGTTCTGGGGAAATTTGCATACGTGCAGTGCGGTCAGCCTAATTTGAAGGTGGTTTGTGGAGGGGCTGTTGTCAAGTGACAGTTCCCCTGAGTAACAAGTATACCATTTTGGATACTTGTGGGGGGGACGACTTACCAGGGTAAGCCATGGGGTATGGGCCTCTGGCATGGAGTCTGTCCCTGTTGCTCAGAAGGGAAGGGGGGAAAGGAGTAGAACATTAGTAATTGGGGACTCAATAGTCAGGGGCACAGATAGGAGATTTTGTGGGAGCGAGAGAGACTCACGTTTGGTATGTTGCCTCCCAGGTGCAAGGGTACGTGATGTCTCGGATCGTGTTTTCCGGGTCCTTAAGGGGGAGGGGGAGCAGCCCCAAGTCGTAGTCCACATTGGCACTAACGACATAGGTAGGAAAGGGGACAAGGATGTCAGGCAGGCCTTTAGGGAGCTAGGATGGAAGCTCAGAGTGAGAACAAACAGAGTTGTTATCTCTAGGTTGTTGCCCGTGCCACGTGATAGTGAGACGAGGAATAGGGAGAGAGAGCAATTAAACACGTGGCTACAGGGATGGTGCAGGCGGGAGGGATTCAGATTTCTGGATAACTGGGGCTCTTTCTGGGGAAGGTGGGACCTCTATAGACAGGATGGTCTACATCTGAACCCGAGGGGCACCAATATCCGGGGGAGAAGATTTGTTAGTGCTCTTTGGGGGGGCTTGAACCTGGATTGTAGTTTTGGGGTACGGGAGATTGAGAGTATAGAGGTCAGGAGCACAGATTTGACTTCGCAGGAGGGTGCCAGTGATCAGGTAGGTGGTTTGAAATGTGTCTACTTCAATGCCAGGAGTATACGAAATAAGGTAGGGGAACTGGCAGCATGGGTTGGTACCTGGGACTTCGATGTTGTGGCCATTTCAGAGACATGGATAGAGCAGGGACAGGAATGGTTGTTGCAGGTTCCGGGGTTTAGGTGTTTTAGTAAGCTCAGAGAAGGGGGCAAAAGAGGGGGAGGTGTGGCGCTGCTAGTCAAGGACAGTATTACGGTGGCGTAAAGGATGCTAGATGGAGACTCTTCTTCTGAGGTAGTATGGGCTGAGGTTAGAAACAGGAAAGGAGAGGTCACTCTGTTGGGAGTTTTCTATAGGCCACCTAATAGTTCTAGGGATGTAGAGGAAAGGATGGCGAAGATGATTCTGGAAAAGAGCGAAAGTAACAGGGTAGTTGTTATGGGAGACTTTAACTTTCCAAATATTGACTGGAAAAGATATAGTTCGAGTACATTAGATGGGTCGTTCTTTGTACAATGTGTGCAGGAGGGTTTCCTGACACAATATGTTGACAGGCCAACAAGAGGCGAGGCCACATTGGATTTGGTTTTGGGTAATGAACCAGGCCAGGTGTTAGATCTGGAGGTAGGTGAGCACTTTGGAAACAGTGACCACAAGTCGGTGACCTTTACGTTAGTGATGGAAAGGGATAAATATACCCCGCAGGGCAAGAGTTATAGCTGGGGGAAGGGCAATTATGATGCCATTAGACATGACTTAGGATGTGTAGGTTGGAGAAGTAGGCTGCAAGGGTTGGGCACACTGGATATGTGGAGCTTGTTCAAGGAACAGCTATTGCGTATTCTTGATAAGTACGTACCAGTCAGGCAGGGAGGAAGGGGTAGAGTGAGGGAACCGTGGTTTACCAAAGAAGTGGAATCTCTGGTTAAGAGGAAGAAGGAGGCCTATGTGAAGATGAGGCGTGAAGTTTCAGTTGGGGCACTTGATAGTTACAAGGAAGCGAGGAAGGATCTAAAGAGAGAGCTAAGGCGAGCAAGGAGGGGACATGAGAAGTCTTTGGCAGGTAGGATCAAGGAAAACCCAAAAGCTTTCTGTAGGTATGTCAGGAATAAAAGAATGACTAGGGTAAGAGTAGGGCCAGTCAAGGACAGTGGTGGGAAGTTGTGTGTGGAGGCTGAGGAGATAAGCGAGACACTAAATGAATACTTTTCGTCAGTATTCACTCAGGAAAAAGATAATGTTGTGGAGGAGAATGCTGAGACCCAGGCTATTAGAATAGATGGCATTGAGGTGCGTAGGGAAGAAGTGTTGGCAATTCTGGACAAGGTGAAAATAGATAAGTCCCCGGGGCCTGATGGGATTTATCCTAGGATTCTCTGGGAAGCCAGGGAAGAGAGTCCTGAGCCTTTGGCTTTGATTTTTATGTCATCGGTGGCTTCAGGAATAGTGCCAGAGGACTGGAGGGAAGCAAATTTGGTCCCTTTGTTCAAGAAGGGGAGTAGAGATAACCCCGGTAACTATAGGCCGGTGAGTCTCACGTCTGTTGTGGGTAAAGTCTTGGAGAGGATTATAAGAGATACGATTTATAATCATCTAGATAGGAATAATATGATTAGGGATAGTCAGCATGGTTTTGTGAAGGGTAGATCATGCCTCACAAACCTTATTGAGTTCTTTGAGAAGGTGACTGAAAAGGTAGATGAGGGTAGAGCGGTTGATGTGGTGTATATGGATTTCAGTAAAGCGTTTGATAAGGTTCCCCACGGTCGGCTATTGCAGAAAATACGGAGGCTGGGGATTGAGGGTGATTTAGAGATGTGGATCAGAAATTGACTAGTTGAAAGAAGACAGAGGGTGGTGGTTGATGGCAAATGTTCAGAATGGAGTTCAGTTACGAGTGGCGTACCACAAGGATCTGTTCTGGGGCTGTTGCTGTTTGTCATTTTTATAAATGACCTAGAGGAGGGCACAGAAGGTTGGGTGAGTAAATTTGCAGACGACACTAAAGTCGGTGGAGTTGTAGACAGTGTGGAAGGATGTTGCAGGTTACAGAGGGACATAGATAAGCTGCAGAGCTGGGCTGAGAGGTGGCAAATGGAGTTTAATGTTGAGAAGTGTGAGGTGATTCACTTTGGAAGGAATAACAGGAATGCGGAATATTTGGCTAATGGTAAAATTCTTGGTAGTGTGGATGAGCTGAGGGATCTCGGTGTCCATGTACATAGATCCCTTAAAGTTGCCACCCAGGTTGATAGGGTTGTGAAGAAGGCCTATGGTGTGTTGGCCTTTATTAGTAGAGGGATTGAGTTCCGGAGCCATGAGGTCATGTTGCAGCTGTACAAAACTCTGGTACGGCCGCATTTGGAGTATTGCGTACAGTTCTGGTCGCCTCATTATAGGAAGGACGTGGAAGCTTTGGAACGGGTGCAGAGGAGATTTACCAGGATGTTGCCTGGTATGGAGGGAAAATCTTATGAGGAAAGGCTGATGGACTTGAGGTTGTTTTCGTTGGAGAGAAGAAGGTTAAGAGGTGACTTAATAGAGGCATACAAAATGATCAGAGGGTTAGATAGGGTGGACAGTGAGAGCCTTCTCCTGCGGATGGAGGTGGCTAGCACGAGGGGACATAGCCTTAAATTGAGGGGTAATAGATATAGGACAGAGGTCAGAGGTAGGTTTTTTACGCAGAGTGGTGAGGCCGTGGAATGCCCTACCTGCAACAGTAGTGCACTCGCCAACATTGAGGGAATTTAAAAGTTTATTGGATAAGCATATGGATGATAATGGCATAGTGTAGGTTAGATGGCCTTTAGTTTTTGACTTCCCATGTCGGTGCAACATCGTGGGCCGAAGGGCCTGTACTGCGCTGTATCGTTCTATGTTCTTTGTTCTATGTTAACTCTTAGCAGGGGACACAATTCAACATGGATTGCCGGAGACGGTGTTGTGTTCTGGAGAATTAAGGATTACATGTTGGGTTACATAACCAATTGCTACAGGATTAATGACACTTATCTGGTAACAGCAAGTGGAGATTTCTTGTTTCGCCATTGAAAACATCCACAGACCTCTGATCCAGACTGCTGATAATGTCTGGGGCCAAGCACTTGAGAAATAATAGTCTTGAAAGGTTTAGAGTGGGCTTTTCTGCTCCCACTGGGATTGTGCGGTCCTGCTGAAAATCAGTTGATGTTTGGCTGGGCTGCTGAATCTCCCGCAGCGGGTCCCACCACAGAAGCTCCTGGCCTTAGTACATTTAATTCAAATGGAAATGAGAAACATTACTTTGCAAACTTTTCACTTTTTCCTGCAACGCACTCAGTACCGGAGCGGTTCCTCGCTCCTGGTCTGTACTGTCTCTGTGGATTGAACAGTAACTCAATATGAAAACTCTGCTATTGGACTTCATGGATAATAGTGCTGAGAAATTGATGAAGTTGCCCAAGATTTTGCCATTGTAAGTGGCCAGATCCATCTGATCCAGGCAGGTAATAATAAAAACTGAGTGTAAAGGGTATCTGTAAACTGAGCTTCTAGACTGTTGCCACATATTCTGTCTAATACCTTCACAATCCTCTGAGTGCTACTTAAGTTGAACTCGATCTCTGCTCTTCTTTAAGCATTTCTGGTGCTTACTCGTCATCAGTACTGCCATCGCAATAATCTGGAAGGGTTGTTAAGAACTGGGTTTGCGGATGCTCCCACTGCGAAGACCAATACGTTTGAGAAGCTAATATATATCGCAACTTCTTTAAAAACTTGTTTGATAGAATTAGGAAACATGGTACTAACCTGCATTCACTTCTTTCACTGAACGTCAGTATGCTTTATTCATACAATCTGAATTAATAGTTATTTACTATTGTACCTCAATGAAATTGGGTTTGCATACAGCTTGTCTATCATTTGTCCTACTTTGCAATTCGCCAATAGTTTTTGTGTTGTTCCTTGTGTCTTAATAAAGCTCGTAGTCTCAAAGTTGGAGTAGATGCTTTATTGTGAGTTTGTTCTGTCTTCAGTACTTAACTTACAGCTACCTCAATGCTGAGTTCCCCCTTCTGTGAAGTGTCTCCTCACTTCCTGTTCCTCTGTATTAATGGCTCTCCCGTGCTCCCTCTAGTGCTTGCTCAGTTGTATTGCATCTACACTGAAAAACAATCACCACCTCCCCCCTTTTTTCTTTACATATTTTCTGTACATTGTTAAAGAAAACTGTACAAAACAGTTAGATTACTTACGATATGTGTATCTGTACAAGTGATGGTGCTATTGCATATTTTACAAAGCCAATTTATATTTATGAGTCCAATCTTCATAAAAACAAACTTGATGAATTTGTTCATTGAATTTTTTCTTTTTCGTTGTTGACGTGGTGATATTGCTATTGCAACTCCGTTGTGAATGTTGTCGGTGTTCTTGTTATTTTAAGTAACCAATACGTCATACGTGTTTGAATGGTCGAACCACTGATGTTGACTGACATGGACATTTTTTTTGTGCTTGTGGTATTGATTTAGTGTGTTATCTGCCTTGGAAGCTGGTGTGCTTGCGTGTTCTGGAGCAGATGTGAGTTTGTGAGATTCATTGTCATCCCATGGCATGTTTGTAGTCTTGTCATTGTTTTGCAGTGTGCTGTGGCATTGTCCTTCATGTGCAGAGTTGTACCATTTTGTACAAGTCGTAGTTTCATTGTTGTTGTTTCAGTCTTTGATGTTTTCGTTGTCGTTCTTGTTGTTTTTGTCGTTTCTGTCTTGGTTCTTGTCGTGCTTATTGCTGTCTTTGTTATGCTTCTTGTTGTTTTTGTTGTTCTTCTTGTAGTTTTTGTTGTTGCTGTTCTTGTTTCTGCAGTGCTTCTTGCGATTTTTATTGTTCTTATTGCGCTTCATGTTGCTTTTGTTCTTGCTGTTGTTGTTCTTGTTTCTGCTCTGCTTCTTGTGGTTTTTGTTTTTCTTCTTGTGCTCAATGAGTGTCCCGTGTGGATAATTTGAGTCATTGTCACAGTTATTGGTGCGAGTGTCCTTAGTGGAATCTGTAACATTGAAAGATTCGTCTAGAGAATGGTGAGAATGATCTGATGTTTCATTGATGCTGGTGACATCAGTCATTTGTGGTGGATTTGATTCCTCTTCTTTGCTTCCTTTGTACTCCTCTTCTGGAGTCATTTGTGGTGGATTTAATTCCTCTTCTTTGTTTTCTTGGTGCTCCTCTTCTGGAGTCAAATTCTTCACAATTTCATTTTCTTGTTGGTCTTTGTACTCCGCTTCTGGAGTAATTTGCGGTGGATTTAATTCCTCTTCTTTGCTTTCTTGGTGCTCCTCCTCTGGAGTCAAATTCTTCACGATTTCATTTTCTTGTTGGTCTTGGTGCTCCTCTTCTGGAGTCAAAATCTTCACGATTTCTATTGACATGGTCTCTCTGGACTCTTGGTGCTCCTCTTCTGGAGGAGTAGTATTGTTCGAAAAACAAATGATCTTTTTTTGTTTCGGATTTGGTATCGTTTTCTTCATCTTTTTTTGTTTTGGAATTGTTTTTGTTCTCTTCACTTTGGGTGGTGCAGATTGCTTGTTCCAGGGTGTTGTGAGAGTTATTTTCAACTGCTGGTGTAAGTTCAGGCGTTTTTCTGTCTTTTGAGATAAGAAAATTGGGTTTTACAGCTTTAAGTATCTTGTTTTTAATTTTCGGGCATTTCCCTTTTAAGTGGGCGTGGTCCGGGTCCTCAGACGTCATGACGCTCGTGACGTCATGCATAGGAATCAATTGCGCATGTGCAAATCGGCCTTCCTTTACTGTGCGGTTTTGTGTCCACTGCGCATGTGTGGCTTGCGCATGCGCAGAACCACCTTCGAATGGTGCACTCGTTCCTTTCAACTGGGCATGCACGTAACGATCCGCAACCAAAACTTTTTTTAACTGCGCATGTACGGCTTGCGTATGCGCAGAACGCAAAACGGCTGATTGTAACTGCGCATGCGCGGCTTCTGTTTCCTGCGCATGCGCAGACGCAGAATTTCATCCTTTGTTGCCCTGAGACTGTAAAATGTGCTCCGACGCCATTTTACAGCGGATTTCAGTGTTTTTTCTTTCTGAAAAGTTTAAGTTACCTTTCCTTTCGATCTGAACTGGATTTCAGCGTTTTGTCTTTGTGAAAAATTCAAGTTACTTCTTTTTGATCTCAACTGGATTTCAGCGTTTTGTCTATGTGAGAAGTTCAAGTTACTTTTTCCTTTTGATCTAAACTGGATTTCAGCGTTTTGTCTTTGTGAAAAGTTCATGTTACTCTTTCCTTTCGATCTGGACTTTTCACTCGTGATTTCTAGACTGAACCCTTTCTGTTCTGATAGTGATTGTTTGAGTTTTGCATCACTCAGTCCCTGTTCAGTTTGGCCTCTGAGCATACAGTGCTGTTCAAATTCCATACAGTACTCTTCAAAATTTTTAAAGTATTATTTTTAAGTTGTTGCTGTCTTCATCCTTCGAGTATTAAAAGCCATTATATACTTCTCTAGCTTCATGTCCTGCGATGAGCAGTGCTATTTTCATTTCGTCTGAGGCTGCTGCTAAATCATTAGCTATGATATATATATCAAACACTTGTTTAAATCTTTTCCAGGCATTACTTACATTACCGGTTATGTCCAGCTGAGGTGGGGTTCCAACCCACATCATCGAATAAGCAAGGTCTTCCCAAGTCGAATGCCCGGTAGGAGTTTTTCTTGCCATTTTGGTCTTTCCGTGTCTGCAGCTGTTCCTTGAGTAATCTTGTAGTAAGCATCTGAAGCCACTGCTGGTACCATGTGTTGTTCCTTGTGTCTTAATAAAGCTCGTAGTCTCAAAGTTGGAGTAGATGCTCTATTGTGAGTTTGTTCTGTCTTCAGTGCTTAACTTACAGCTACCTCAATGCTGAGTTCCCCCTTCTGTGAAGTGTCTCCTCACTTCCTGTTCCTCTGTATTAATGGCTCTCCCGTGCTCCCTCTAGTGCTTGCTCAGTTGTATTGCATCTACACTGATATACAATCACCACAGTTTTCCCTTGAAATAGTGAACAATATTCAAGTTCAAAAGGTAAGAAAACTATCATCATTCCATTCATGTCCATCTTCCACTTCATGCAGTGCACATAATGGACTAAGGCTCCGAACACGTTTTGGATTTGTTCTCTCAATAATCTAAATAATGGGGCTAGAAAGGGTTAAATTAGAAGAATGGATTACAGAGACTACACAGGTATTCCCTCGACGTCACTCTGGTGGGGTGGGCCCTGATAGAGCTGGCATCCGGATCTACAGAGATCGGGGTACCATCTTTAAACCAATCTGAAATAAGACTGATGGCCCCTATAATGGGACTCCCCACCCCCCCCAAACATCACGCCCCCTCATCACTGCGGAAGTATCGCTGGCATTCCCCACCCTCCGTGCCCACTTCCCCTCCATGCCTACAATTTCTCCCTCACTGCTCGCTCTCCCGATCCCACCCCCCGCCCCCCACCACACATTAATGGAACACCCCACATGGGCATCCACGAGAGTCCAGCCATGGCATTACCTCTTGGCTAGGGGGCAGTGCCAGGACATGTCCCTTTCCCCTTGGGGGCTATAATTAATTTTGAGCCCCCAGAGGGATCCCCTTAGCTGTTCCCGTTTTGCCAAACCTGTTCTAAAACTTTCCGACATGTTGTCACATCGGCGACATATGAATATCGAGTGAGGGGGGATCACGTGGTGGGGAGGCCCAGTAATAATAATAAAATTTACTAAAATACATTTAAATGAGGGGTTCCTGCCCTTTACGGCCGTGGAACTCATGACATCACCGGAGAGGAGCGGGGAAAATCAGGAAACGCAATCTCTCCGCATAGAATCGCATTTCCTAAGTCTCTCCAGATTTTCCTTCCTAGTTGCCGTTCTCTCTGGCGGCGATCGCAAGATGAAAATCTCTACCACCTTGTTGATTTATTCTTCCTTTTCTTATGGTGGTGAACCCACTGTATTTGCTGGAAGTTTCATTTAAAAGCCTACATTTGCAGACCTATAGAACATAGAACATAGGATACGATTCACCCAAATACTTTTTAAGGGCATGATCTAACCAAATTCGTTTACGTGCAGTAGTGAGCAGGAATCACCGGGTGCTTCGTGAGGCCTGACCCAGCGAGGCTTTCACCGGTATCTAACTTTAGTTCGGGCACTTAATGATGACCCATGGGCTTCACGCTGCAAATGACTGTCCAGCCGGCTGATTCCCGGGACAGCGCCCGTCTGCTCTACAATTCAGAGGTGCCAATCTGGCCAGACTGATGGACGTGGTCGAGTACAGATGGGAAAGCATGGGCGGGATTCTCCCTTACCCGGCGGGGCGGGGGGGGGGGGGGGGGGGGGGGGGGGGGGGGTGGGGTCCCCGGGGGGGGGTGGGGTCCCCGGCGGGTTGGAGTGGCGTGAACCACTCCGGCGTCGAGCCGCCTTTCCCCGCACCTTTAGGGGCTGAGCCCTCACCTTGAGGGGCTAGGCCCGTGCCGTTGTGGTTCCCGTCCCGCCGGCTAGCGTGGGAGGCCTTTGGCGCCACGCCAGCTGGGGCCGAAGGGACTTCACCGGCCAGCGGAAGTCCGCGCATGTGCGGGAGTGTCAGCGGCTGCTGACGTCTTCCCAACCCATGCGCAGGGGAGGGGGTCACTTCCACGTCGGCCATCGTGTAGTCTATGGCTGACGCGGATGGAGAAAAGTGACCCCATGGATTGGTGGGCCCCGATCGTGGGCCAGGACACCGTGGGGGCATCCCCCGGGGCCAGATCGGCCCGCTCCCCCCCCTCTCCCCCCCCCCCCCCCACTCCAGGACCCCGGAGCCCGCCCGCGCCGCCATTCCCGCTGGCAAGGGAGGTGGTTTGATTCACACCGACGGGACCGGCATTACAGCAGCGGGACTTCGGCCCATCGTGGGACAGAGAATCACCGGGGGGGGGGGGGCATTTCCGCCCACGCCGAATATCCGGTGCCGGAGATTTTGGGAGACGGCGGGGACGGGATTCAGGCTGGCTCCCAGCGATTCTCCAACCCGCCGGGGGGGTCGGAGAATCCAGCCCCTGTTCTTCCTAGAGTGTCAAAGAGTCAGCTACAGGTTAGCCAGTGGTGCCTCGGAGCTAGTGGCAGCAGCGGTCACCAACGTTGAGGTTGGCCTGCGCTGCAGAGGTCAGGATCCACCAACCCCGACCCAGATGCCACACAAGTCCCCGCACCAGCCCTGGAATGATCCTGAGGTTCAGGGCTGCGGTGACCTTGATAGCCACCAGGAGTGAGCATCCTCCTCCTCTACGTGGTGCCAGGTCCGCAAGGATGTGCCATAGGTGTTGCACGTTTCTTTGTTGAGGCGGAGCCTCCTGTGGCACATGCTGTCCGTCATCTGTTCGAAGGACCAGCGATGCCTGTACACCTTGGGCCGTCATCGGCCTCCCCCTCAGGGTCCCTCCCTGGCTTGATGGGCGGCCAAGACCTCAGGGTGTGGGGCAGGGCACTGCTCATGTGCCTCCACTTCAAGTGTCTGTCGATGCTGCTGCCACCATCTTCTCCAGCTTCTGGCCGCATGGGCTGCCAACGCCACTGCGAAGGCAACGTCCGCAGGATCCAAGATATTATTCATAATATGATATCTGTGAGGATTTGGAGAGGGTTTGAGACTGGCAATCAGCAACGGCTTCCGCCCTGGTACCCTCGGATCCCCCAGGCCTCTTCTACCCCCACATCCCCTGCCATCCCTCAGGGTGCCATCCAACATGCCCTGCACACACGCCCCTGGCCGCAGCAGTGGCCCCTAGGCCACAGTCCCCAGATCCTATACCCCAGATACCTGCTGGAAACACTATCTGGACCGACCGCTGCTTCCCTCACCAGTTCGCACAAGCACCCTCTGGTTATGGGAATGTCCCCAGTGCTGAGACCCAGCTCTGGGGTGTTCTAATGTTGCCTGCTGCCTCTGTGGTGTTGATGCCTTCAGAGTTCAGGACTAGTGTCTAGGCCTCACGGCCTGATTGGGATGCTAGGCAGTAACAACCGCCTACTTCATGGCACGTGTACCCATGGGAATCCATTTGGGAATATTTTGTTTATTAAACAGTCAACAGTAACAAAGTTTTGAAAATCAAATAGGTGACATATCACACTAACCATTAAACAACAGGAAAACGTCACCGTTCCACATTGTTACCAAGACAAAGCTGTATCAGCTCATTGTCACACAAAAAAACTAACAAACAGTATTACCCCTCGCAGGTTTCTCAACAGAAATGGAAGATAAGCCTGAGAATGTGTTAGCATGTCCAGAACTTTTCGGGAGAAATGATCTGTCCATCAATGTGTTACTTGTTCCATGTATCAGTGCCATTCGATGCCCAGGAGCCGCAGCTGTGCCAGCCCTCCAACACGGCTCAATCTCACTGGAACCAAATCCTGGCATCCACATATTCCACTGATGTTTATGGTGCAGTTGAACATCCTTGACTTCCAGCGAGGCCCTTCTGGATCAATGTCACGCATCAGCATTTTCTTCCTTCAAACCAGACTGCCTTCTGGACTCAAACGTCCCCCTGAGCCAGGTGTTCCAGGACCCTTCTTTGCAGCTACAGAAAAGGGAGGAAACAGCAACAGCAGCCTCCAGGCATCTGCAGTCACCAGCAGGAGCAATCAACAAACACCATCTGCAGCTGTGAAGTGATCGCATTACTAGACTTGCCAATCCCCCATCAGCAATAGCCTTCAGCCTTCAGCCAGCAGCCGCACAGTCAGTGGGAGTTAAAGTGATGATCACTGATGTACCATCAATTGGACACGAGTCGAGATGAAGATCCAAACATTAGGCTTTAATCGACTAGTTGTGAGCCCGGCAGTCGACTTACCGAGAAAGGCCGACTGCCGGGTTCTACGGGTTCTTATACCCCGCCTCGTAGGCGGGACTACTTGACTCCCGACCAATCGGTGAGCAGTCACATGACTAGTCTCAACCAACCAGCCGAGAGGCACATGACCCACCTGAGCCAATGGGCAGCAAGTGTTCTGCACCAATGGCAGATAGGTACCGTAAACCTAGTCATATCACCACATTCACCCCTTGTGGAGAAAGAAGCTGGGGGGGGGGGGGCGGGAGTAGGAAGGAGTATGAAAGAAGGCGCCAGCATGCTAGCACAGTGGTTAGCACTGTTGCTTCACAGTGCCAGGGTCCAAGTTTCGATTCCCGGCTTGGGTCACTGTCTGCGGAGTCTGCATGTTCTCCCTGTGTCTGTGTGGGTTCTGTCCGGGTGCTCCGGTTTCCTCCCACAAGTCCCGAAAGATATGCTGTTCGGTAATTTTGGTGTTCTGGGTTCTCCCTCTGTGTACCTGAACAGACGCCGAAATGTGTCGACTAGGGGATTTTCACAGTGACTTCAATGCAGTGTAAATGTAAGCCTACTTGTGACACTAATAAAGATTATTATCATTAGATAATAATTGTGATAGATTATTAAGTATCATTTTGGGCGGGTTTGGCAAAAAGCATCAAAGAGACATGTCGGGACAGGGTCAGCTATGTGGGCTGCTCGAGGGCAGTCCTGGGGCTGTCCTGGGGCTGCTGGCCTCTCTATAGTTTTTCTTATTTCCCGCTGACTTTTTGGGTGAGATCCAGACTGGTATTTACCCACACAATCGTTTTTTGGGGTTTGGGGAGTTTCTCCCTGGTCCAGCCCACACGTTGAAATTTCAGCAGTGGGGGGGCTGAACTCTCTGTGAGAACGGCTCCTGAGAGATCCCGCCACCATTTTAAAAGGGTGCCCCAATCCTCAAATGAGCTTCAGGGTCTCCCACACCTCCCATCCACGGGCAATGCCACCCCCCCCTACAGATATGGGCATTACCCCCCCCCCCCCCCCCCCCAAGTGAAGAAACCCCACCATGCAGTTGCTGAGTGCCTTTTCAGGCCCCCCATCCTCGCTTTCAGCACTCCCTCTTCATCCCCCAACCATTTATGAGGCCCCTTCATACCCCCTTTCCCCCACACCCTTCATTCCCGCCCTTCATTTCCCCCTCACCCCTCCTTTCATGGGCATGACCCCCTCCAACCGATTTGGGACTTCCTCGTGAGTTGGGCACGATGCTGTGATAGAATCGCATCCTTATATTCTTCAGCCCACCACAGTGTGGGAAGGGGTGGGTGGTCGGTTGTGGGGAGGGTGGGCTTTCATTTCTCTTGCCCCTTAACTCTGTGATTCCCTCCCTAAATCACTTTGTGTCTCTACCTCTCACCTTTAAACTCCTTCTTAAAACATCCATTTGACTAATCTTCCAGTCCAGCCATCTCCTAATGTGGCTCAGCATCAATTTTTGCTGATTAATATTCGGCTGAAGCACTTCGGGGTGGACATTCGGTTTAAAGTAAATCCTGTTTCGGTAGTTCACCTGCTTCTCATTTTCTTTCTGAAACTTTTTTTTCCTCTCAAGAGGGCCATGAGTCACTGGATCTTCCTCAGATAGTGGATGCCAAGTATTTGAGTATTTTTAAGGCGGAGCTGGATAGATTCTTATTTAATGAGAGGGTGAAAGGTAATCGGGGTAGTCAGGAATGTGGGGATGAGGTTACAATCGGGTCAGCCATGATCTTATTGAATGGTGGAGCAGGCTCGAGGGGCCGAATGGCCTCCCCCTGCTCCTAATTTTTCTGTCCGTATTGTAACGATGCACATTCACAGACTTCATTAGAAACACAAAAGGTATTTATTAATAAGAAAAACTATAGAGAGGCCAGCAGTCCCAGGACTGCCCTCGAGCAGCCCACACAGCCGACCATGTCCCGACATGTCTCTTTGATGCCTTCTGCCGAAGACAGGACTCCACCCTCTGGAGTGATTTCCCATTCTCTGTCCCAATTGGTCCCCTAAGCCAGGTGACCCTCTTCCGTGTTGCCCTTAAAGGGACAATCCCCACAAATCACCACACGTATGTTCTTTTATCCCCCAACCTAACTAAAATACCTCCTTATCTTTCAGCCTGTAGTTGATCTGAAGGCCATTCACCCTTTATTGATGCTTTTTGATCTGCTGTGGCATCCAAGTGTTATACTGTTTAATTTCAACATTACATTTTTGTCTTTCCCCTTTAGGCTGCAGTACTCCCTGTAATTGAATTAAATTGACATGTCAGGGCAAGTATAGATATATAATATTCTAATGTAGGTTTATTCTACCCTTATAACACTCTCCATGGGAAATAAACATTTAGCACGTTTGAGCAAAGGTTAAGCAAAATACATTAAATGCAAAATTTAAAAGCTGCGAAATGATTTCACAACCTTAAAGCAAAGACTGTGTAATCCAACGGTTTGATGAGGATGTGTAGCAACGTTTTATTAAAATTAACCCCCAAAATACCAGAGTAAACCTAAATCTGCTCTCAAAAATATATTAAGTGAAGGCGACTTACCTCATAGCTCTGAATGGGTTAATAACAGTCGAGTGAACAGTGGAGGAAAGAAAGAAATAAAGATTTAGGGTGGGATTTTCTGGCCCCGCCCAATGGCGGGATCTTCCAGTCCTGTCAGTGGCAATGGCCATTTGCGTTCCTTGCTGGCCACACTGCTTAGGAACCTGCTGCAGGTGCGGAAGCAGGGGGGGGGGAGAACTCACCAGGTACTCTCTCCTGTCAGTCGGTTCCAGTTTGGCTGACCTTTTATGCAAGTACGGGTAAGCTACCCGCTTGTGGTGGGGGAGCTCGCGCTCCCCAAGGAAAACGGGGAAAACAGTCATCCATCACCACACTGTATCCCCCGTGCTGGTTATTACCGGGGGACGGGGGTTGCCCCCCTTCTGCACCCTCTCTAAAGCCTCCACATCCTTCTGGTAGTGTGGCGACCAGAATTGAACACTATACTCCAAGTGTGGCCTAACTAAAGTTCTATACAGCTGCAACGTGACTTGCCACTTCTTATACTCAATGCCCCGGCCAATGAAGGCAAGCATGCCTTATGCCTTCTTGACTACCTTCTCCACCTGTGTTGCCCCTTTCTGTGTCCTGTGAACCTGTACACCTAGATCTCTCTGACTTTCAATACTCTTGAGGGTTCTACCATTCACTGTATATTCCCTGTCTACATTACCTCACATTTATCCGGATTAAACTCCATCTGCCATCTCTCCGCCCAAGTCTCCAAATGATCTAAATCCTGCTGTATCCTCTGACAGTCCTCATCACTATCTGCAATTCCACTAACCTTTGTGTTGTCTGCAAACTTACTAATCAGACCAGTTACATTTTCCTCCAAATCATTTATATATACTACGAACAGCAAAGGTCCCAGCACTGATCCCTATGGAACACCACTAGTCACAGCCCTCCAATTAGAAAAGCACCCTTCCATTGCTACTCTCTGCCTTCTATGACCTAGCCAGTTCTGTATCCACCTTGCCAGCTCACCCCTTATCCTGTGTGACTTCACCTTTTGTACCATTCTACCATGAGGGACCTTGTCAAAGGCCTTACTGAAGTCTATATAGACAACATCCACTGCCCTACCTGCATCAATCATCTTTGTGGCCTCTTCAAAAAACTCTATCAAGTTAGTGAGACACGACCTCCCCTTCACAAAACCATTCTGCCTCTCACTAATACGTCCATTTGCTTCCAAATGGGAGTAGATCCTGTCTTGAAGAATTCTCTCCAGTAATTTCCCTACCACTGACTTAACGCTCACCGGCCTGTAGTTCCCTGGATTATCCTTGCTACCCTTCTTAAACAAAGGAACAACATTGGCTATTCTCCAGTCCTCCGGGACATCACCTGAAGACAGTGAGGATCCAAAGATTTCTGTCAAGGCCTCATCAATTTCCTCTCTAGCCTCCTTCAGTATTCTGGGGTAGATCCCATCTGGCCCTGGGGACTTATCTACCTTAATATTTTTCAAGACGCCCAACACCTCGTCTTTTTGGATCTCAATGTGACCCAGGCTATCTACACACCCTTCTCCAGACTCAACATCCACCAATTAATTCTCTTTGGTGAATACTGATGCAAAGTATTAATTTAGTACCTCGCCCATTTCCTCTGGCTCCACACATAGATTCCCTTGCCTATCCTTCAGTGGGCCAACCCTTCCTTTTCCTTTTTATGTACGTGTAAAAAGCCTTGGGAATTTCCTTAACCCTATTTGCCAATGGCTTTTTGTGACCTCTTCTAGCCCTCCTGACTCCTTGCTTAAGTTCCTTCCTACTTTTCCTATATTCCACACAGGCTTTGTCTGTTCCCAGCCTTCTAGCCCTGACAAATGCATCCTTTTTCTTTTTGAAGAGGCCTACAATATCTCTCGTTATCCAAGGTTCCCGAAATTTGCCATATTTATCCTTCTTCCGCATGGGAACATGCCGGTCCTGAATTCCTTTCAACTGACATTTGAAAGCCTCCCACATGTCAGATGTTGATTTACCCTCAAACATTTTCCCCAAATCTAGGTTCTTCAATTCTTGCCCAATATTGTTATAATTAGCCTTCCCCCAATTTAGCACATTCACCCTGGGACCACTCTTATCCTTGTCCAGAAGCACTTTAAAACTTACTGAATTGTGGTCACTGTTCCCGAAATGCTCCCCTACTGAAAGTTTTACCACCTGGCTGGGCTAATTCCCCAATACCAGGTCCAGTACAGCCCTTCCCTAGTTCGACTGTCTACATATTGTTTTAAGAAGCCCTCCTGGATGCTCCTTACAAACTCTGCCCCGTCAAGACCTCTAGCACTAAGTGAGTCCCAGTTAATATTGGGGAAGTTTAAGGCCGCGATTCTCCGCAACCACGATGGGTGGGAGAATAGCGGGAGGTCCGCTCCAGCACCTCCCGCTATTCTCCCACCCCCCCCCCCCCAAAATGGCGTGTCTGGTTTTCCGACACGCTGCTCGGAGAAATGCGGGTCGCCGTTTTTCACGGCGGCCCGCGATTCTCCAACACGGATGGGCTGAGCGGCCTGCTGTTCCCGACCTGTTCACGACGGCGGCAACCACACCTGGTCGCTGCCGTCGTGAACATGGCGCGCCAGGTAAGTGTGGGGCCTAGGGGGGGCGGTTCGGGGATCGAGCACCACGACCGTGTTCGGGAGGGGACGGGCCCGCGATCGGTGCCCACCAATCGTCGGGCCGGCGTCTCAAGGGGACGCACTCTTTCCCCTCCGCCGCCCCGCGAGATCAAGCCACCACGTCTTGCGGGGCGGCTGAGGGGAAAGACGGCAACCGCACATGCATGGGTTTGAGCTGTCCAACCCGCGCATGCGCGGCTGACGTCATTAGGCACCGCCGCGGTGTCATTCTTGGCGCGCCGGGCCTTGAAGGCAAGGACAAGGCCCGGCCATCGAGTTTCCCGGTACGGCCCGCCTATCCCCCCCGGGTAGGGGAGAATTGGGGGCAGGGAGAGGCTCCCGACGCCGTCGTGAACCTCTCCAGGTTTCACGACGGCGTTGGGCCTTGTGGAGAATTCCGCCCCAAGTCTCCCATCAGAACAACCCTGTTGTTGTTACTCGTTTCCAAAATCTGTCTACCTATCTGCTCCTCTGTCTCCTGCTGGCTGTTGGGAGGCCTGTAGTAAACCCCCAACATTGTGATTGCACCCTTCTTATTTCTGATCTCTACCCATATAGCCTTGCTGCCCTCTGAGGTGTCCTCCACAGCTGTGATATTCTCCCTAACCAGTAGTGCAACTCCGCCACCCCTTTTACATCCCCATCTATCCCGCCTGAAACATCTAAATCCTGGAACATTTAGCTGCCAATCCTGTCCTTCCCTCAACCAGGTCTCTGGAATGGTAACAACATTATAGTTCCAAGTACTAATCCAAGCTCTAAGTTCATCTGCCTTACCCGTAATACTTCTTGCATTAAAACATATGCACTTCAGGCCACCAGACCCATTGTAGACACACTGCTTTCTAAATGTTCCGCTATAAATTCCTTGATAATGGATCAAAAGTTTTCTCCACTACTGATGTTGGGTTTACTGGTCTATAATTCCCTGCTTTCTCTCTACCTCCCTTTATGATTATTGGAGTGACATTAGCTACCCTCCAATCTGCAGGGACTGTTCCAGAGTCTATGGAATCCCGAAAGATGACCACCAATGCATCCACTATTTCCAGAGTCACCTCCTTAAGCACTCTGGGATGCAGATTATCAGGCCCTGGGGATTTATCTGCCTTCAATCCCATCAATTTTCCCCGCAACATTTCTCTACTAATATTGATCTCCCTCAGTTCTTCCCTCTCACTAAACCTTTCATTCTCTAACATTTCTGGTGTCTGATTTGTTGTGTCCCCTTTTGTGAAAGCAGAACCAAAGCATGTATTCAATTGCTCAGCATTTCTTTGTCCCTTATTACATTTGTCTTTACCAATCACTTTCTCTTCACATATCTGTAGAAACTCTTAGTGTCAGTCTTTATGTTCCCTGCAAGCTTACTTTCGTACTGTACTTTCCTCATTCTTAATCAATCCCTTCGTCCTTCTTTGCTGAATTCTAAACTGCTCCCAATCCTCAGACCTATTATTTTTCTTGGCCAATCTGTATGCTTCTTCCTTGGATCGGTTACTATTTCTAATTTCCTTTGGAAGCTATGGATTGGCCCTCTTACCCATTTTGCTTTTGTGAATTAGCTGTGCTTCTGATTGCTGCCCTGCTCCCTTTCCTGGCAAGTATGAGTATGCTTCGGCATTATATAGGATATACGGCATAGAAACATTGGGCGAGATGTTGGGTGTGGAAAGGGTGAAGTTGAGCTGTAGTGTATTCCACCATCAAAAAGCTTTTTGACATTTACTGTGAGGTCTTATAAAAGAAGCATAACCATTTGTCCTGAGGTTACAGGTGGAATGACAGTGCCTGTGGAGCCACACCCGATTATGTCAGCCACTTGAAGAGACGAGAGAGAAAGTCAGAGAGGCGAGATGGTGTGACTAGAATCTGGCAAGGATACTGCCTAAGGCAGCAACAGCAGAAGTATTTCACTGGACTTGTCTGGAGACAGATGTAGCCACCTGGGGTGGCCACGTCCCGATTCCAAAATGGACACTCGCAAAGAGTACAGGGAAAAATGGACAGTGCTAGGAAAACAAGCAGGTGCAAGGTTTGCCTGTGGGTTGGAACTTGCAGACCCCAGACAGAACTGATAATACAAGTCATTAGCATAGTAATGAGCTATCTCTGGGGACAAAATAGAAACATTTAAACAATCGGTACCAGGGCAGACTCCCCGGCGCCAGTGGAGACTAAAACGAAGGCAGGCCAATGGTTACCTAGGGCCTGCCCAGCGATCGAGAAACGACCCCTTTATTGGAGAGAATCGATACAAATGATTGGGACATGGTCCAATTAATTGGGACCAAGTTGAGGAACCGCCCAGAGAGGCACGAAACCCTTTGGGGTATCAAACAGAATCCTCAAGGTCAGAGGGCTCTCTTGAACTCTTCTTCTTCACCTTCACCTTGGCCTTTGACTCATCAGATCCGGACAACGGCCATTGTTCCTCTGACTGAGTGGGCACTCGAAGCTAAGTATAGGCTTTTAGTAGTAGTTGTAGTTTAGCGAGTAGAGTTTGTGCATGAGTAATAATTGACTGTGTGTGTAAATAAATGTGCATTAATTTCAAACTTGCTAACTGGTGTATCAAGTCATTGATCAGTATTCGATTTTGAACCTTGTGGTGGTATCAGAAAGATACCTGGCGACTCTTGAGCAAAGGTAATTAAAACAGAGCAAATTAAGGAAAGCATAACGAGCAACGTAGACAACCTTAACCCTTCTCTGTAACCGATGACAAGAAGGTTTAGTGTGCAGGGAGGATTAAAATGGAAAGTGCGTCCTGCCCTCCAGCTTCACTCATGGTGTTCATCGTTTTAACAGCAGCCTAGCAACCCGCCAGCCAATCTGGGAGCTCCAGCCAATCATCAGGCCCTCATTAACATTCCGTTGGCCGATGATCCAACCAAAATAGGATGAAGGTTGGTTTGGAGGGGCTGAAAGACTGGCAGCATAGAAGGGGAAACGCCCATCTCACTTATGGCCTGGCAGTTATCTAATTCCAAAGCCAGGGTCAGTGGCGGGGCAGATTAGCAGGTGAAAGTTGCACTCGCACTCCCAGCCCCTCAAAAGGGTTTGCAGATTTTCTGGGCTTATACCTAAGTTGTGGCTTCACATTTCCCCCCCCCCCCCCCCATTTTCAGCAGTTGAATTAACCAAATGTATGGGCCTTCTGTTCCATGTATAGCTCAGGGGCGCGATTCAGTGAATGCATTGCGCCCTGAATAGCGGGAGAGAGCAAAATTGATATTCGCACCAAACAGGTTTGCGATTCACCCGACCCGCTCCCAATGGCAAATTCCGGATCATGCCCACAAATGTTGAGGATATCATTGACTCTCATTTGCATTCATTTCAATCTCATGAACAAAATAAAAGTCGAATGCAGCGACCTCCCGGGAATTACCCGACTCCCCAGCGGGAAGTCACACGGGCGTCGTTTAGAACTCCTTTTCAAAAACGTGAAGCTGGCACAATGACTACTGAGGGAAATTGAGGAGTTGAGTATCCATTTCCATTTTTTCGGCATGCAGCTCAAGGGCAGCAGAGCTGCTGCCCCAATGTTTGTGGGAGGGGGAGCCCGAGGTGTGTGGCTCTGCGCTGTTGGAAGGTTCACCTCGTCGGTAGTCTCCTCGGAGCTCTCCTTGAGGTGGTCTCTTGGATGACGGTGTTGGGGGGGGGGGGGTTGGGAACCAGCCACTCCGGATGACCCAGCCTTATCTGATGGTGATCCTGCGAGACAAAGACATGTGATCAGTGGGAGGGAAGGATCATTTTGTCTGACATGAACTACTCACTTGAGAGAGGTCATTTGGCGAAGGGCAGTGAATCCTCACCTCTCTGGCACAGGCCAACCTTGCTTCGGTGACTGCTCTCTCCTCGGGCAACACCACAATTTCCAGGGCCTGTCCCTCATAGGGGGTGAGGACTCCCCCTGGCTTGGCCATTATTATGGGCTTTCTTCTCCCGTGGGGGCAAAGTGAGCCGCACGCTTGATGGGTTGGGAGGTCTACGGCAGGTGGCATGTGTGGGCAGCACACCTGTATTTGCAGGGGTTGTGCTGGTGGACACCAAGGGGTTCTGAGGAACGAGCTTGAAGATCGGGTGTGGGGAGCATGTGAGGTGTCAGCCAGTCGACTGGGGGGAAGGAGGGTTTTTTGGGGGGAATTTGAGAGGTGGCTGGTGGAACTGATGGCAGGCGAGAGGTGGTAATTTACCCTTGCAGCTTGGTGGAGGTTATTGGTTTTCTTCTGGCATTGGAAGGTGGTCCTTCTTGTCATGGTACCCGAACTGACAGCCACTGCCAGTGCCTCCCAGGCAGCATTGCTGACCCTGCTGCTTGTCCTGCGATGCCCTCGGGGGAACAGGGTGGTTCGCCTCTCATCCACAGCATTGAGAGGCCTTGTGAGGTCGGCATCTTCAAAGAGGTGAGCAGGTCTGTGCGCTGCCATGCTTGTGTGTTGACTGAGAGTGAGTGGTGAGGGAGCATTTAAAAGCACCTCCCCCTTGTTAGCGGCGAGAAGCTGAGGTACGAGTTGGACGAATCATTGGCGAGGGAGCCAGTAAGATTGCAAAACTTGTGGGGCTCATTTTTGGCTCGAGGTGCCATTGAATACCGGCCACAATCTCGCCAACGTGGCTGCCGCGAAATACCCCGCCGAATGCGCCCAAAACCGGACTTTGACATTTGTCAGTCGAATCGGCTCAAGATATTTTGCAGCATTCTGGGGTTGCCAACCCTCCAGGATTGGCCAGGAGTCGCCAGGAATTTAAGATCAATCTCCAGGCCACTGCTGTGTGCAACCCTGGAGAACAAAATCATTGGGGCATTAACAAAAGATGATTTATTTTTAATTTTCTTTGAACATTTCTGTTTATCAGATACAAAAATATTGGAAGTGGGGGAGGAGAAAAGGGTGTTTGTCTGACTGTTGCACAATGTCCAGTTGAGTCATGATTCAATTTGCTTTCCAATTGGTGAAGGAGGACGTGGTACATAACAAGAAGCGAACCATTTCATCAAACCTCCAGGAATACATTTCATCACAGTTGGCAACCCTAGTCCAGAGCTCAGAAAGTCAGACAACGGACATCTATTCCAAAGTGTTTGTGGAAAGACGTGCTTGTTAGATGAATTGAACATTTCCCCCCCCCCCCCCCCCCCCCCCCCGTGTACCCAAACAGGTGGCGGACTGTGGCAACCAGGGGATGTTCACAGTAACTTCATTGCAGTGTTAATGTAAGCCGACTTGTGACCCTAATAAAGATTATTATTATTTAAAAAATATATTGCATCATTAAGATGTAACACCATGTTATCCTGGCAAAGTAATGCGCACACTCGTTCTGCTTCTCTCTGTTGAGGAGGATGATAATGAAATCTCCTCTCCAGGCGTACAGAGCCTCTGTGACCACCTTCCCCCTAACACAGTGATGGAGTGGCAAATTGAAAGATATCTGCTGCAACCAGCCTGGAAGGATCTACTGGAGTAAACATTCAGCCACCTTGACCATCAGTGGCCAGGTCAAGCTTGCTCAACTCTGAGTGTGCAGGTCTGGTTTCAAGACATGACACTTTTCTGTAACCATTTCTTTGTTGAATCACAGCCTCCTGGCTTAGCTGTACGGAGAGGAAGTTCACCCTGCAGATGAGAGGTGGGTAATGTTGCATCATGTGTTGGTTTGTTGTCTCAATTATGAGATCTCGAGGTATGTATGTTGAAACATAAACCATTTACTGTTAATCTTCAACTATGTACAGATCCCAGTTACTTGCATGCATGGTGCTGCGGTCTCCATACAGATTGCTTCGAGAGTGTTCTCTCGGGTTTATTGCCATGTGACTCTATACATCATACTGTGGCCGGTGTTATTAACCTTTGCTCTGCCGAGAAACTTCACATTGCAATGGCATGCAGGCACGCACAACACCATACAATTAGTTAAGGCCCCCTGCTAATAACCTTCCTCCTCCTTCCTTCGTGAACAGCATGTCTTCTCTACTGCATCTACTCCAACTCTCTCTAAGACTCAGCCATAGGGAGGTAACAACTGCTGCTCATGACTGGGAGCAAGTGGTGCATTCAGCAGCCTTGCAGTAGCAACCAGCACCTTCCTCACTCCCTGTAGCCTCTACCAATTTTATGGACTATTTCAAATGCCCAGATAGAACATAGAACATACAGTGCAGAAGGAGGCCATTTGGCCCATCGGGTCTGCACCGACCCACATTAAGTCCTCACTTCCACCCTATCCAATAACCCCTCCTAACCTGTTTGGACACTAAGGGCAATTTAGCATGGCGAATCCACCTAACCTGCACGTCTTTGGACTGTAGGAGGAACTGGAGCACCCGGAGGATACCCACGCAGACACGGGGAGAACATGCAGACTCCGCACAGACAGTGACCCAAGCCGGGAATCAAACCTGGGACCCTGGCGCTGTGAAGCCACAGTGCTAATCACTTGTGCTACTGTGCTGCCCAAAGATCTTCCACAAGTTCTGCAAGAGCCAATAGAAAGTAATAAGCACTGACTTAAAAGTTGAATGACAATATCTTATCGAAGGCACTGGTCGGTGAAATGAAATGAAAATTGCTTATTGTCACGAGTAGGCTTCAAATTAAGTTACTGTGAAAAGCCCCTAGTCGCCACATTCCGGCACCTATTCGGGGACGCTGTTACAGGAATTGAACCGTGCTGCTGGCCTGCTTGGTCTGCTTTCAAAGCCAGCGATTTAGCCCTGCGCTAAACAGCCCCTGGGTGCCATGTGCTCTTGAACGCAAGTTCTTCTTTAAGTGAGGACGTCCCACTTTGAGATTGAGCATTGGCTAGGGTGAAAAGGTTGAAAATGGCAGGTCATTTTGCCAAATCAGCATTTGACACTGACTGACATCACTGCTCAGCACATGTTCGGTGCATGGTCGTAATGCCTGTTTCAATGCCTTCTGCTAATGTGATTGGCTGCTCATTCACTGAGCAAAGGAGGAATCTGGAGCCAGTCTTTCTTCAACAGGTATAATGTAGGTTTATACACAAAACCCAGAAAGCTAAGCCACAGTTGGAGACCGGTTTTCATATACTACAGAAAAATACCCTAACCTTTCCCCGGTTAGTAACAGCTGTGCTCACTTGGTGTCGGAGCAACCACTTCACTGTGACAGGATTGCAACAGGATGGCGTTGGCCATAAACTGCGTCATAAGTGGTGGGGAGCAGTGCGGAAGCCATTGTGAGCTCCAGCACCAGACTTACTGGAGCTATAAAACTGAATTTTTGAGCATTAATCTTTATTATTTATTAATAATTATTTATTATTTACCAGCTTTGAATACGTTTCTGTGAATTGTTTCTGTGTTTGTGTTTCTGTGTTAGCTGCGACATCTAAATTGTATTAAATGTTGCTCACCTAGTTTTCCTGGCAGCTGTTCATTGATCTTATCAACATTATCTTTTGTGCATCACAGCCAAGACTGGTTTTTGCTGCAAATATCTCTCGACCTCAGTTGTGCAATAACTTATTTTTCTATTCCTAGGAATTAAGAGGGTTCTCCGGAGTGTCAAGAAAATCATTTTGAATATTGTTTATGTCTGCAGTACAGAAGGGCCCCATCAAATAGAACTGAATGGAGAAGGGCCGGAATTCCCTGGCTGTTGCCGCCGGCAGCATACCCCTGCCAGCAGGCTTCCCGACGGCGAGGGGTGGCTTCAATGGATAATCCTATTGACAAGCGGCGGGAGTGTAGAATCCCACCGCCAGCGTTGGAGGACCAGAGAATCCAGCCCCTGGTTTAGAGTTATTTTTAATGATGAAGTAAAAAGCCAAGGTGTAACACCATTGTTCATTTAGTCACCTTTATTCACTGTTTATAATTGTATTTTGCCTTTTTTCAACATAATTTATGTTTTCATGGCAAACAACTTGCAAAGATAACTACCCAAACCCTTCCCTGTAAATCTCAGCAATGATAATGCAGACATATTTACACAGTTTTAAAGAAAAAAAGGCAGTGATAGGAGTTAGGCCCGAGGCTGTGCGCCGGGCTGGACATTACTTGAAATTTGACTTGTTGACCATTATATAGATAAATCAGGAACAGGTGATTTGAGGAAATTCTCTGTATTCCCAATGACAAACCAAAGCCGGTACCTAAATTTCTGATGTGATTCATGCCTGGCAGGGTGATTTCTCTGAAATATGTCAAAGCTCGATCAAAGGGAGTTGTTACAAACAGATCCACTCTGTCTGTAACCATCATTAATATCCCTTACTTGATTCTGAAGAATTCTGATTCTTTTCCATTTAACATGCCAGAAAACACAGATGGGGGCGAATCACAGTTTATCTGAGGTAATACATTGTGATTCCCATCACAGCGACACAGGTGGAAAGCAGGACACTGGAGCTCTTGACTGAAGCTGAAGAACTCACTTTGGCAACTGAAATAAAGAAACACATTCTAAATAATCTGCATCCTTCAATCTTTTTCAAGCCAGAACTATATTTAGTGTTAATCAATAGCTGGGATTTTCCACCCCTGTTTTCGGCGGGTGGGAAAAATTGGGGGTGTGTGGAAAATCCAACGAGAGTCCCTAAATGGCTTTTATGCCAGCAGGATTTCCCATTCAGATTGTCTGCACCCCACGCCAATGACGTAATGAGTTCCCTCCATGAAAGGTTGTAAATGCCATTGCCATATATTTAAAATCATTAATGGGGTTTCCCACTGTATTAGAACCATAGAAAAGATACAGCATAGAAGGGGGGCATTCAGCCCATCTTGTCCATGCCGGCCCAAAGAGCCCCAGGTGTTCTTTCTAATCCCATCTCCCTGCACACGGCCCATAGCCCTACAGCTTACAGAATTAGGGTGCAGATCCAGGTACCTTTCAAAAGTGTTCAGAGTCCCTGGCTCCACTGCCAACTCAGGCAGCGAATTCCAGACACCCACCACCCTCTGCATAAAAAAGAATTTCCTCTTGTCCCCTCTAATCCATTTAGCTTGAATCTATGACTCCTGGTTTTTGAACTCTCTGCTAAGGGAAACAGGTTAGTCCTGTCCACTCTATCTCTACCCCTCACAATTCTGTATACCTCAATCATGTCACCTTCAGCCTCTTCTGTTCCACAGAAAACAACCCCACCCTCTCCATCTCCCCTCGTAGCTACAATTCTCCAGCCCTGGTAAATTCAAGTAGATCTTCTCTGCACTCTCTCCAGAGCAATTACCCTCTTCCTGTAATGACCAGAACTGAGCACTATACTCCAGTTGTGGCCTCACCAGTGTCTTATACAGTTCCATCATTACATCGCTGCCTTTGTATTCTATACCTCTGTCAATGAAGGAGAGCACTCGATGGGCGTAATCTTCCGGTCTCGTTACACTCGCGCTCAAGGGTAACAGGGCTGGTGAATAGCGGGAAAGGCCAATAACGGGAACCGCGCCAGGCACCAGCTTGCGATGCAACAGGCCTGATCCTGTAGGCGCATTCGGGATCTCGCCGTAGCATGGCGAGAAACCAATTATCACCACTGAAGCCCTATTTCCATACAATTAACGAGAGCCACCCATCATCCAACTGCCTCCCAAACCGGCCTCCCCAGGAAGTGGTCACGCTGGCGCCGATTAGCCAGCTTTTGAAAAACGCGAGACTTGACAGAAGGGCTGCTGTAGGGAGCCGAGGAGGTGAGTAACCATCTTTGCTCATAGACAAAGAGCCCGGTGACGCTGGGTTTTCTGCCCCTGAGCTCGATGGAGGGGGGGGGGGGGGGGTGTACAGCCATGGGAGGGAGGGGGACGCTGGGGCGGGGGTGCAACAGGTGGGAAACCTCTCTTTGCATCTCCATGCCAATCCCTGGATTGGGTGCACCCATTCATGGGGCAACGCGTGTCCCTGCCCGTCTGCCCCCGGACAATAACCCCCTCCGGCTGACGGGGCCTCCGGCCATGCAGCTGAAGGCTATTGCCAATAGGGAATTGGCAATCATGGTTAACTGAGCACTTCACACCACAGTGTAATCCCGTGTGTGGGCGTGCCATGTAGTATGCAGGAGTCATTGCCTGGCTTCCCAAACAGACCGCGATGCCTGGACAGTATACCTGAAGGGATGGGGCACAGCTCCAGCGACATGTCCACGGCCGGAAGGTGGGGGAGTGCCACGGGGAGGCAGCCAGCACACGGTCTGGGTGGTGTTTTGAGTAGATGTCTGGGGTACAGGGTCTGGGGCCTGGTGAGGGGGGCCCGCTGAGGCCAGGGGTATTTGGAAATGCCATTCCGAGCAGGGTGGTGGGGGGGGGGTAATCAATGGGGCAATAGAGGGTCCTGGGGTGGAAGCATCCGCTGTTTGTCAGTCTAACACCCTCTGCCAATGCCTTACAGATATTGAACGCTATGGCAAGAATGTTGGATGCAGACGTTACCCTAGTGATGCTGGGGCTACGCAATGTGGCCGGACACCGGAGCAGCAGCAGTGTCTGCAGATGTTCAAGGTGAAGGACCATGTGCCGGATCTGTCCCATACCATGAGGACCCAGCCACCCATCAAGCCAGAAAGGGACCCAGCGGGGCAGTCCCGCAACGGTCCAGGGTGCACAGGCGTCGCTGGTCAATCAAACAAATGATGGACAGCATGTGCCGCAGGAGTCTATGCCTCAACAAGGAGATAGTGCAATACCTGTGCCACATCCTCGCGGACTTGGCACCACGTGGAGGAGGAGGACACCCGCTCCTAGTGGCCATCAAGGTCACTGCAGCCCTGAATGTTTATGCCATGGGATCATTCCAGAGCTCGAGTGGCGACCTGTGTGCTATCTCATAGGCCACTTCCCACAGGTGCATTCAACAGGTCACGATTGCCTGAGTGGAAAACCACATTGTTTTTGACATGGACCAGGCCCAACAGAATGCCTGGGCAGCAGGTTTCTCCACACTCGCCAGGATGCCCCAGATCCAGGGTGTCTTAGACGCCACGCATGTTGCCCTGCTCTCACCGGGCCATCTGGGGGTGCTCTACGTTAACCAAAGAGGGTTCCACTCCCTCAGCAAACAGCTCGTGTGCGACCACCAGATGCAGATGTGTGTGCGCCATTCCCGGGGAGTGTGCACAATAGCTACATCCTGGGGCAGTCAGTCATCCCTGCACTCTTCAAGGAGCAACCCAGGATGGATGGCTGGCTCTTGGTAGGTAAGGGATATCCGCTGACGACCTGGCTAATGACACCATAACGGAGGCCGGAGACCGAAGCGGAGACGTGGTACAAGGAGGCCCATGCAGCCATCCGGACTGCCATTGAGTAGTGCATCGGACGTGGTTCCAATGCCTTGACCGCTCCGGAGGTGCCCTCCAGTACACCACCCGGAGGGTCACATGCTTTGTTGCGGTCTGGTGTGTCCTCCACAACCTCGCACAGCAGCGGGGTGACGAGCTGGAAGTTGGTGATGAGGAACATGTGGCCACCTCTGAGGAGGAGGGGGACTGGATTGAGGATGATGAGGAGGTGCCGGACCAGCAGGGGACGGAGGATGAGGCTGGGGAGGAATCTGAGGCCCAGCCGGGGGTTGCAGGACAGGCGTCAGAGGTGAGGGACCAGCAAGCCAGGGAGGCCCTCATACTGGTTTGATTCACCTAGGATATGGCCTGGTTCATCATCGCATTCTTAATCACCCGCCACTCCCATTTCCCATCCTCCCAAGGTCTGTGTCTCATCACGCCAGGGTGCTGGGACAGTGCCGGCACTGTCAGCGGGTCACTGTTGAGGGCAGGGGAGGTGATGATAACCTGCAGAGAGCTGAGCGCTGCTGCTCCTCAATCTATGCCTAATCTGACCCCTGCCTTTGTGCTGAGTCCTCGCTCACACCCATCAGCTGCACGTGGTGATGAATTCCGGAAGTGTGGTAGAAACCACTAGTGGTATATTATGTATTACGGCACTGCCCGTATGTTATAGGTACAACGGTAAGTCCCTGCCTGCTGGCTCCTCCCAGCAGGTGCTGTATTAAAGTGTGTGCTCTCCTGTGCTGCAGCCATTCTGGTTCCAGCTGCGGGAGGCACAACATCTTGTGCAATAAAGCCTCGATTGTTTCACCATTCTCATCTCGTGGTAATTGACGGTACATCAGGAGGAAAGTGACAGAGGCAGCCTACTGGTTGTGCACAAGGGTGTTTATTGTTCAATATATGCCCCCACTCTCCCGATGGTGCATCTCCCCACCTCCTCACTCCCCATTCACCCTTCACCCCTTACCTACCCCGTTCACCCCATCCCCGGTGTCCTCAGTGACCCTCATGTGCTTTGCCCTCTTAGTTCTACCATTAGGTCTAGTTGTGTCCACAGGAAGCACATCAGAGCTGGAGGCAGCCAGCTGCCAGCATTGGTTGCCCTGTGCTCACCCTCCGGGAGCCTTGGGGGAACAGGACATATTCCTGGTCTCCACCACATCCAGGAGCCTCCCCAGGTCATCATCCCTGAATCTTGGGGCCAGTCCCCTCGGCGCCATTATTGCGAGCTGGCTGGGGTTGGCTGAGCAAGTGCAGCTTAAGTGCTGCTCGACCTTGTTACCTTAAGGGCCCTGTGCATTTGCACGCCAAGATCTCTCACTTGGACCATAAGACAATAAGATATGGGGGCAGAATTAGCCCATTCAGTTCATCAAGTTTGTTCTGCCATTTGACAGTAACTGATATGTTCCTAATTGCCATTCTCCTGCCTAAGACCATAAGGTATAGGAACAGAATTAGGTCACTTGTCTCATCAAATCTGCTCCGCCATTCAGTCATGGCTGATATGTTTCTCATCCCCATTCTCCTGCCTTCTTCCCGTAACTCCAGATCCCCTTATTAATCAAGAACCTATCTATCTCTGTCTTAAAGACACTCAATGACTTGGCCTCCACAGCCTTCCGGGGCAATGAGTTCCAAAGATTCACCACCCTCTGGCTGAAGAAATTCCTCCTCATCTCTGTTTTAAAGGAGCGTTCCTTTAGTCTGAGGCAGTCGTCTGGTTCTAGTTTCTCCTGTTAGTGGAATATTCCTCTCTACATCCACTCTATCAAGGCCTCTCAGTATTCTGTAAGTTTCAATAAGATCCCCCCCTCATTCTTCTAAACTCCATCGAGTACAGACCCTGAGTCATCAACTGCTCCTCATATGACAAGTCCTTCGGTCTGGGGATTATTCTTGTGAACGTCCTCTGAACTCTCTCCAAGGCTAACACAACCTTCCTTAGATACGGGGCCCAAAACTGCTCACAATATTCCGAATAACGTCTGACCAGAGCCTTACACAGCCTCAGAAGTAGGTCCCTTGTCTTGTATTCTAGCCCTCTCAACATGAATGCTAACATTGTATTTGCCTTCTTAACTGCCAACTGAACCTGCATGTTAACCTTAAGAGAATTCTGAACTAGGATTTATAAGTCCTTTTGTGCTTCTGATTTCCGAAGCCTTTTCCCATTTAGAAACTAGTCTATGGGCGGGATTCTCTGACCCCCCGCCAGGTCGGGGAATCGCCGGGGGGCGGCATGAAGCCCGCACCCGCCGGCTGCGGAATCTCCGGCAGCGGAGATTTGGCAGGGGTGAGAATCGCGCCGTGCCACTTGGCGGCAGCTGGCAGCGGCCCACCGGCAATTCTTCGGCCCGCGATGGGCCGGGTGGCCGGCCGTTTTCAGCGGGTCCCGCTGGCGTATGTTACACCAGGTATTTGCCGGTGGGACCTGGCTGCACGGGGGGCCTCCGGGGTTCTCGGGGGATGGGGCGTGGGGGGATCGCGCCCCGGGAGGTGACTCCACGGTGGCCTGGCCTGCGATCGGGGCCCACCGATCCGCGGGCAGGCCTGTGCCGTGGGGGCACTCTATTCTTCTGCACCGGCGGCTCTACCGGTCCGCCATGGCCGGTGCGGAGACGAAGCCCTCTGCGCATGTGCTGGGATGACGACGCGCTCCCGTGCATGTGCCAACACACGCTGGCTGGCGGAGGCCCTTCGACACCAGTTGGCGTGGCACCAAGCCCCTTCCCCGCCGCCGGCGCCGCGCAAACCACTCCAGGGTGGGCCTAGGCCCTGAAGGTGCGGAGGATTCCTCACCTTTGGGGCAGCCCGACGCCAGAGTGGTTCACGCCACTCCTCGGCGCAGGGACCCCCCGCCCCGGCAGGTAGGGGAGAATCCCGCCCCTTGTCTCTATTCCTCCTACCAAGGTGCATAACCTCACACATTTCCACGTTGTATTCCATCTGGCACTTCTTTGCCAACTCTCCTAGCCTGTCCACATCCTTCAGCAGCCTCCCTGCTTCCTCAACACTGCCTGTCCCTCAACATTATCTTTGTATCATCTGCAAACTTAGCAACAGTGCCCTCAGTTCTTTCTTCCAGATCATTAATGTATATCGTGAATAGCTGTGGTCCCAACACTGACCCTTGCAGAACACCACTAGTTACCAGCTGCCATCCTGAAAAATACCCCTTTATTCCCACTCACTGCCTTCTGCTAATCAGCCAATCCTCTATCCATGCCAGTACCTTGCCCCTAACTTC
Source organism: Scyliorhinus canicula (assembly GCF_902713615.1). Taxonomy (NCBI): domain Eukaryota; kingdom Metazoa; phylum Chordata; class Chondrichthyes; order Carcharhiniformes; family Scyliorhinidae; genus Scyliorhinus; species Scyliorhinus canicula. Next base: position 58,747,710 of record NC_052160.1, on the reverse strand, counting down.
ATGGGCTCTTATCTTACTTAGCATCCTCCTGTATGGCACCTTGTCAAAGGCCTTATAGATCATGTCCACTGGTTCGCCTTTGTATAACTTTCTCGTTACCTCCTCAAAGAATTCCAGCAGATTTGTCAGACATGACGTCTCATCTTTGATATTATAATCTTACCAAAATTCAAAGTCAGGTTAACCGGCCTATAATTTCCTGTCTTTTGCCTCCTTCCCTTTTTAAACAGGGGTGTTACATTAGCCATTTTCCAATCCTCTGGGACCCTCTCTGCCTCCAGTAATTCCTGAAAATTTACCACCAATACCTCTACAATCTCCTCAGCTATCTTCTTCAGAACCCTGACTCAGGTGATTTATCCACCTTCTGACCTTTCAGTTTCCCCAGCAACTTCTCCTTAGTGATGGCCACGGCAGTCACCTCTGTCCCCTGACTCTCTTGAAGTTCTGGTATGCCACTGGTGTCTTCCACTGTGAAGACTGATGCAAAGGAACCATTCAGTTCCTCTGCCATTTCTTTGTTTCCTATTACTACTTCTATAGCCACATTTTCCAGTGGTCCAATGTCCATTCTTGCCTCACTCTTGCCTTTTATATATCGAAAAAATCTGCAATCTTCTTGTATATTACTAGCTAGCTTACACTCATGTTCCATCTTCTCCCCCTTATTGCTTTTTAGTTGTCCTCTGCTTGCTTTTAAAGGCTTCCCAATCCTCTGGCTTGCCACTAATCCTTGCCACCCTATATGCTTTTTCCTTTGCCTTGATGCTGTCCTTGACTTCCCTCGTCAGCCATGGATGCTTCATTCTCCTCTAAGCATGTTTCCTCCTCCTTTGGATGAATTTCCCCCTAAAATTGCGGAATTGCTGTTCCATTGTCTTCCCTTCTCGGCTCCCCTTCCAATCAACTCTGGCCAACTCCTTCTCCCCATAACGTCTGATCCATCATCTACCCCTCTCAGTATACTCCCATTTACTGTACTTTTCCTGTTACTGTTTGGCCTGCTTAAATGCATTACCTCACAGTTAGAATCATAGAATCCCTACAGTGCAGAACGTGGCCATTTGGTCCATTGAGCCTGCATTGACCCTTTGAATGAGCACCCTACCCATGTCCACTCTTCCCTGTCTACCCCACCTTATCCCCGTAACCCAACCTGCACATCTTTGGACTGTGAGAGGAAACCGGAGTACCCAGAGGAAACCCATGCAGACATGGGGAGAACGTGCAAACTCCATACAGTCACCCGAGGTCGTAATTGAACCCGGGTCCCCTGGCACTGTGAGGCGACAGTGCTAACCACTGTGCCACTCCATATCCGAGTTGAACTCCATCTGCCACTTTCCTGCCTATTCTACCAACTCATCTATATCATTTTGCTGCCTACAGCTATCCTCTACGCTATCCACTCCACGGTCAATTTTTGTGTCATCTTCAAATTTCCCAATTGTGCCCCCCACGTTCAAGTCCAAATTGTTGATATATAAAACAAACATCATGTCCCAACACCGAGTCCTGCGGAACGCCACTTGAAACAGCATTCCATTCGCAAGGGCAGCCATTGAACATTACTCTTTGTTTCCTGTTACTATGCCAACTTTGGTTCCAATTTGCCACATTACCCTGTATCCCATGGGCTTTTGCTTTGTTGACCAGTCTGTCATGTGTGACCTTGTCAAATGTCTGACTAAATCCATGTAGACAACATCCACTGCCCTACCCTCATTGATCCTCCTGGCCACTTCCTCAAAGAATTCAATCAAATTTGTACGGCATGGCCTTCCTTTAACAAAGGTACGCTGACTATCCCTGACTAGTCTATGCCTTTCTAAGCGACAGTTTATCTGATCTCTTAGGGTTTATTCTAACTATATTCCCACTACCGAAGAAAGACTAACCGGCCTATAATTATTTGACCTTTCCTTCGTAACCTTTTTAAACAACAACAGAATCACATTTGCATTCCTCCAGTCGTCCGGCTGCTCCCCTGTGTCTAGTGAAGAATGGAAAATAATATTCACCGCATGTTATTTCCTCCCTTACCCCCTTGAACATCCCAGGAAAAAATGAAATGAAATGAAATGAAAATCGCTTATTGTCACGAGTAGGCTTCAATGAAGTTACTATGAAAAGCCCCTAGTCGCCACATTCCGGCGCTTGTCCGGGGAGGCTGGTACGGGAATCGAACCGTGCTGCTGGCCTGCTTGGTCTGCTTTAAAAGCCAGCGATTTGGCCGAGTGAGCTAACCCAGCCCCTGAGCTAAATCATCCAGTACTGGCGACTTATCCACTTTCAAGGATTCCAACTCCTCTAACACTTCCTCTCTTGCTATGATTATTTTACCCAATAGTTCACACTACTCCTCTTGGACTGTTATATCTGCATCATCCCTTTCCTTTGTGAATACAGAACAAAAAAAAATTATTTAAAACTCTTCCTGTATCCTCTGCATCCTCTCACAATTTCTCCACTTTTTCCTTATCGATTTGCTCTTTATATACTGGTGAAACATCTTTTATTCCCCGTAATCTTGCTTGCTACTATTTGTTCATTCCCTCTCTCTGATTTCCTTATTTTCTTTATTACTTGATCCGTGTACTTTCTGCACTTTTCCAGGTGATCTGCAATGTTGAGTTTTTTGTGACTATCATAAGCTTTCGTTTTTCATTTAATCTTCCCCTGTGTTTCTCGAGATGATGAGGGTCTAGATTTGGCAGTAGCATTCTTATTTGATGGAGGGGCGTGTCTGCTTTGTACCCTAAGGACCTCACCTATTAGTGCTTCTCACTCGTATCCTAGTGATTTATCCACCCACGTTAGGAATCCACCCCCGCCTGCATGACATCACATCGGGAAGGTTTACAACAGGTCTGGGCGAACGGGACCTGGCAAAGAGAACCAGCTGGGGATGCACACTTAAGTACAGCCCCGGGGTGTGGGGGGAGGGGGGGGGGGGAGAGAAAAGGTCATGGGTGGGCAGTAACCTAGCAGTGTCCGAGCACTGCTCCCCTGGTGCTTCTCCCTGGCACCGCACTTCCTGGTGCACTTCCATGGAGTCTTCCATTGGGGAGATCCATTGGGGGATATCCCTGGGAGTGACCCTACATCCATGGGGGTGAAAGGGTTTCCGGGGGAGGCGGGAGGCGGGGGCGGGGGGGGGGGGGGGGGGGGGGTCCCTGTGTGCATGGGGATTCCTGTGGGTGTGTGGTACCCTGGGGGAAGCGAACGTTCATGGGTGGGGTTCTGTTTCCATGGGGAGGAGCCTTTTCTTTCTTTTTAAAGAGTACCCTCTGTTAGGAGCCATTGCTCATTCAGAGCCCACCCCACCAGCATGATGTTGTGGGGCCCACCACTTGCATTTTTTTGGAAATTACATAGCGGGTGCGATCTACCCAAATGGGAACAGTCCCATAATGAGTGTGTTTAGCCGGGTGTTTCCCAGCGTTCGGAGCACTGAGAAACCCCACACTATAGAACGGGACTCTGTTACAATTCGGTTAGAAACGGGGCCTCAGTGAGGAACTCCCTGACGAGGTCGCACTTAAACGGATTTCCTGCACTACCCGCAATCCCACGCACTTTAACTTTACATAGTAATCGGTCATGAGAGACCTTGTCGAAAGCCTTCTGAAAGTCTAAATAAACCACATCCACCGATTCTCCCTCGTCAACTCTACTAGTTGCATCAAAGAATTCCAGTAGATTTGTCAAGCTTGATTTTCCTTTCATAAATCCATGCTGTCTTGCTCTGATTACACCACTGCATTCCAAATGCTGTGCTACGAAATCCTTGATAATGGACTGTCGCAACTTCCCTACTAATGACATTAGGCTCACTGATTTATAGTTCCTTGTTTTCTCTTTACCTCCCTTGCTGAATAGCGGATTATATTAACTACTTTCCAATCGTCACAAACCATTCCAGAGTCCAACGAATTTTGGAAAATGACCGTCATTGGATCTCTGCTTCTGAGGCCACTTCCTTAACTACTATGGGATGAAGATTATCAAGCCCTGGAGATTTATCCTCCTTCAATCCCATGTGGTGTGGCCACAGTTTCTACTCTTGCGCCAAATAGGAATAAGCAACTTTGGAGTTCATCTATTTGGCGGGAAAGGTTGACAAGCCAGCTAGTGCGATGCCCTCCACTTTTCCTACCCAAGGCAACACTTTGGAAAAAAATGAGAAAATTCCGTCCAGTATCTTTCAGAAACATCACGATGCACTAAAAAGCAGCAAGTTCACTTTTCAAACTGTGATTTTCTTTTACCCTTTATTTCCTGAAATGCTTCCAGTTATCCAAAATATTTCCTGAAATGCTTTTTGTGTACAAATTCTACATCATTATTGATGACTGTATGGGATTGTGAAACTGCGCAGGTTAACCACCTCTTTGGGTGCAATCTACCCAAATGGGAACTTAGTCCCGCTTGGACTGCCCAGAAACACCATGCTATCGAGCGGCCATATGGGTAGATTGGGGGCCTCAGCGGGGAACACATGGCCAAGGCTGCACTTATCCTGGTTTCTGCATTGAGGAGCTCCACGACGTTCTGATCTTCCCTCCAATGTAACCTCAACCCCCCCCCCCCCACAAGCCTCAATTCATCGATAATGATCTCCAAGGTGAGGGGTTAGCTATCACGCCCTTTATGTAAGTATGTAATATATATGCCTTTTCCTCTATATTCTCAATGACAGAACAATTTTTAAATAAACAATTTCTTCTTTACTCCCATGATATCAACCAATCCTAGGCACTGCCCAATGTCCTTGGTGTGGAGAACAAAAGATGTAAAATTCCACTTACAGTACTTGAAGGAAAAGATTCCCACTTCAGCTGGTAATATTCCTCCTTGGAGTCCAATTCGCAGACTCATAACCTCATCCATTGTGTGTGAGTTAACCCAACGCTGCACTATTTCTTGATTTTCATTTTCTTTAAGGGCATTAAGGTTTCTTCCAAGAAGATCACGTATGCTCAGAGCTGTGAGTTTCTGAAAGAGATAAAATGGGAGTAATGTAAGATGGTCAGTATCTTTGTTCTTTGATCAATCTTACCCTGGAGATCACACATTGAATCACACGGTCTATCACTTACAGAAGCATAGAATTTACAGCGCAGAAGGAGGCCATTCGGCCCATCGAGTCTGCACCAGCCCTTGGAAAGGGCACCCCATTTAAGCCTACGCCTCCACCATATCCCCATAACCCAGTAACCCCATCTAACCTTTTTGAACACTAAGGGCAGTTTAGCATGGCCAATCCACCGAACCTGCACATCTTTGGACTGTGGGAGGAAACCGGAGCACCAAGATGAAACCCATGCAGCCACGGGGAGAACGTGCAAACTCCGCACAGGCAGTGACCCAAGCAGGGAATCGAACCTGGGACCCGGAGCTGTTTAGCAACTGTGCTAACCACTGTGCTCTCGTGCTGCCCTACACCTGTGGGGTGTGTCACCTCTTTGGCTAAAATGAAAAATAGGAGCCTTTTACTTCATTATAAATCTTCTGCAGTTGAGGATGAAGCTAGCGAAGTACATGAAGGTGAAAGGAATAAAACGTTTCACTGATAGGATGAGATGGTCACGTGAGGCTGTGTGAAGCATTTATACCAGCACAGACCAGCTTATTTCTATGCTGTGAATTTAATGTTGTCCTATCTTATTTACCCACAGGACAAAAAGCACACTTAAAGTTAGCAACGATTAATCAAAGATGACCAAGTTTATATCTGTTCCTTGGACACTGTGCTCACTTTTGTGCCAATAGAAAGCTTGAGGGGGACCTGAGAGAAAGGCCTCAGGCAATAGCACAGATGGATATTGGGATCATATTTAATTTTATTTAAGTTTGGTGTATTCCTTAACAATATATGGCAGCGAACTTAGTGATTGAAGAATTACATGTACATTGGAACAGAAATAGGCCATTCAGCTCTATCATTTGATGAGCACAGTAAGAAGTCTTACAACACCAGGTTAAAGTCCAACAAGTTTGTTTCGCCACCCCAGTCCAACGCCAGCACCTCCACATCATCATTCGATGAGATCTTGAGTAATTTCAATTCTAATTCCACTCACTTGTCTTGGCTCCACATGTATTGATACCCTGGGCAAGCAAATATCTATTGATCATGGATTTCAAATTATTAATTGAATTAGCATCTGTTGTTTTTTGCTGGAGAGTATTCCACACTCCTGGAACTTTTTCTGTGGAGACGTGTTTCATAATTTCTCGCTTGAGTTGCCCAGCTCCGATTTTAATGTTATGTCTCTTTGTTCTAGACTTGCCCAGCAATGGAAAATGGTTCTACCTCACTATCAGTTAGAAATTCCAACCATTTCAATCACCCCTTCCCTTCTATATTAAAGAGAATACAGGCCTAGTTTATGTTATATCTCCTCATAATCTAATCCTGGAAGCTCTGGTAATGTTCTGGTGAATCTACGCGGTGACCACAATATTATCTATTCTACAATACTAACACTGACCAATTGATTAGGAATAACCAATGGCATAACTTAGATTTGTGTGGAACCTTTAATAAAACATCCCAAGGTGCTTCACAAGAGCACTGTAAAATATGACCAGGGGATCTGATATGACCAGGGGATCTGCATGTCCTCAAACATGAAGCACAATAAAGTTAGCAAATAATTAGGAAGGCAATGGAACGTTGCTCACTATTGCAAGGGAGATGGAGTGTAAAAGTAGGCAGGTCTTGCTACAGCTTTATAGGGCATTGGTGAGACCACACGTAGGGTATTGTGTACAGCTTTGATGACCTTATTTTAGGAGGGATATTCTTGTAGTTCAGAGAAGGTTCACTAGGCTGGTTTCTGGGATTAAAGCATTCTCTTATGAGGAAACAGGTTGGGCCTACACTCATGGGAGTTGAGAAGAATGAGAGGTGAACCTACTGAAACAGATTCTGAAGGGACTTAACAGGGTGGATGCTGAAATAATGTTCCCCTACATGGGGAATGGAGAATTAGGGGGACACAGTTTAAAATAAGGAATCTCCCATTCAAGACGGAGATAAGGAGATATTTCTTCTCTTTGAGGATTGTTAATCTTTGGTATTCTCTTCCCAAGCAAGCTGTGGAGGCTGGTTCATTGAATATATTTAAGGCTAAATTTGACAGTTTATTAATTCATAAGGGGGTCAAGGGTTATGTGGGGATGGGGATGCATTGGCTGAAAGTGGAATTGAGGCTACAATCAGATCAGCCTCGATCTAATGAAATGCGGGTTTGATGGGCCAAATGGCTTATTCCTGTTCCTATTTCTTATGATTGTGATCTTGTGACCAAGCCACATCAGGCGATATTAGGTCAGATGAACTTAAGCTTGGTGTCAAGAGTTCACCGCACTTTGTCAATGTTTATTTTGTGATTTCTCTTAGAGTTTCACCTGAAAATAGGTGAGTGTTATGCTACTCTACCTTATTGGATACTTTATAGAAGTTTGCAGAAGAAAGTGAGTGTTTGGCCATCAACAACTTGCTTAGGGTCACCTGTAATCTATAGGAGGAATGGAAGGAGGGTGGTGAGGCCATGCAGAGCAGCAGCAGCTGCGGTCGGTGGTTATGGGCGGTGTGGGGTGGGGGTGGGGGACGCTGGAGGACAGGGTGGACACTGCAGGTCCCTCCTCCACCAGGACCTCCAGTGGCACACCTGAAAACCTAGGAGCTCCCTAACTTGCTCCCTAAGCAATTCGGATATGTACCACCATGCTAACCAGTATACGCTGTGGGCGGGAATGGCCAGAATATCCCAGCCCATATCTTCAGTGGAAGAGGGTGCATGGTATCCACATGTACTGCTGGGCAGAAAGTGTGACGAATCAGCAAGTGAGTACTAAACCTGCAGGTGGCTGATTTAACACACTCAGGCAAACTCAAATAACAGGATCAGCAATCAGTCCCGAAGTTTGGTGTTGAAATAAGACTTTCAAACTGACTCATTTTATCAGCAGAACATTATTAAGCATCAATTTACACCCTTGCACCAAAATAATCTCTAAATGTTTGATATAAATGCACCAACTGCCCCTATACTAAATACTTAAACTAATTAGTTGATATATTCATAGCAATAAGAAAATTATTTAAGTGTAGTATTTTGTATTGTAGCCTTTGACATATGCACTGTAGGACTCCAGGGGCGGGATTCTCCAATAATGGGGCTATGGCCCCACTCCAACGTCAAAACGCAGGGGTTTCACTCTGGATTTCTTTAACAAAGGAGATCCAGTCGAGGGTTTAAATCACTGCAGGGAAAAGAAGGGAGAACACTCAACCGCATTTGCTGGTGGCCTATGGATTCATTACATTTCAGTATACGGACAATTGAACCGCGCGCACCTAAATGAGGAGGACACCACTAAATGGCCCCACACCTTAGTCTTGCATGACACAGAAGCAGGTCAAAAGGCTTGTGTAAACTACGACCCCGCAGACCACACACACAATGAGGTTTGGGTATTGAAACGACTTTCTAGAGCATGGAAACAAAGCCAACACCGTCAGACAGATCAGGATGAGATTGAAGCAAACATGCACCCAGTTAGGACCAGCCAGGACCCAGCATGGATAAACGAGGGTAGACACGAGGGACAGCAACCCAGAGCACAGGCACTATGAGGTTGTTACAATTGTGGCCACATAGGACATTACCCCCGCGATTGCCGGCAAAACCCCCTAAATCAGCAACGATACCAAAAACGAAACCCCCCACCTAGGAACAATGTTAGGCCCATGCATAATGTTAGCGCCCATTCAGACGACTTATCGTTTAACTCCACAGATTGACGGCGTTCAGACTCCCCAACTTGCGTCTGTGACACATGCTGGGACAAATCAGGCAGACTAGTAGTTACAGGCACAGTCCGGGGACATACAGTCGATTTTCTTTGGGACACAGGAGGATCCCACACCACGTTGAACTCCTCCACCATGTTTCAACAGGACAAATGGTCCACCACAGACACCATCACCCTGAGTGGATTCACAGTCCACATGCAACAAGGATATATCACATCTCCTGTACCCATTCAGATAGGGAACATTAGCACCAGACGCCCTGCCGTTTTAGTTGACTTACTCCAAACTGCAGAGCACAATTTTGGCATTGATTTTATGAGCTCCTTTCTTTTGACCCAGTAAACAAATGTTTCTGGCTAAAACAGCTAGGGCTCCCGCTACGCTCACAGTAGGGGATTATGAACACAGGATTTGCTCAGTAGGGGACTATTGGTTTAATCCGCAAACAATTAGTGAAGACCAGATGATTAGAGAGGTCCTCATAAAACACAAAGCTTCGTTCGCACAACGCAAACATAATTATGGGAAGATCCCAGATCCAGTGAAGATTTCATGTCCCGATCAAAAGCCGCAAAGGCAATACGATTTCTCACAGCAAGCCGAGGGTGAGATTTTGAAGGTTATGAACAGTTTGTTAGACCAAGGAGTTATTCGACCTGTAGCATCCACAAATAATGGTCCAATGTGGCCCGTAAAAAAGCCCAATGGTTCATGGCGACTAACGATCGACTACCAAGAACTTAATAAGATAACCCCTTTAGCAGCCCCCACTGTTGCCACGTGTCCCGCAACCATGCTCAAACAGGGAGTACAGGCAAAGTACTTCACAGTGCTGGACATCAGCAATGGCTTTTGGTCCATCCCGTGAGACAGGACCTGCCAGTATAAATCCGCATTTATGTTTCAAGGGCAACAGTACACGTGGACATGCCTCCCACAAGGATTCCATAACTCCCCCTCCATTTTCCACCGACAATTGGCCAACAGACTTTCTAAATTTTCCCTACCCGAATGCCTAATAAAATATGCAGATGATCTGCTCTTGCAAACGGACACAAAAGAGGAACACGTAGAGCTCTTATCTGAATTACTAGGCCTACTGCAATCAATTGGATGTAAGGCAAACCGCAAAAGGCCTAGATTTTAAAGGAAAAGGTTCTTTATTTAGGCACCATCATCACCCACAGGAAGAGAGAAATTGAGCAAAAACGGATCAAGTCCATCGTCAAATTGCCCCTGCCCCAAAATGTCACTGCACTGGTCATTCCTAGGTTTGGTAGGATATTGCAGAAATTATGTAAATGGTTTTGCCACCAAAGCAGCCCCACTCTCAGAACTCCTTAAAAAGAACACCCCATGGGAATGGCTTCCGCAGCACACAGACGCCATTGATGATTTAAAACGTGCCATAGGCACAGCCCCGCTTTACAAGTTCCAGACCCAGACTTGCCCTATGCCATAGAAGTAGCAACCACCGACCGAACCCTATCAGCAGTACTCCTGCAAGAACAACACGATCAATTAGGACCTGTAGCCTATGCCTCAGGAGTATTAGACCCCATAGAACAAGGATTCTCAGCCTGCGAACAGCACTTGCTGGCAGTCTTTTGGGCTGTACAGTACTTTGCGTACATCACAGGCCTCAACCCAGTCACGATCTTGACCGAGCACATTCCCACGCAACTAAACGGTAGATTAAAGGACTGTTCAGTCGGCCAAATCAGAGCAGCTCACTGGACACTACTATTACAAGGCATTACAAGGGACATTACGGTAAAACACACCAAGACCCACACATTTCTGGCCGATAATCTCCAATATGCAGGGACCCCGCATGAGTGTCAGATCATAGCAGCCCAACACCACACAGGACCCTTTATCCCAAAGTCGCTACACCCATGAGCAGGCAGTAAGACACAGGATTCCCAAACCACAGGGGATACTTTAAAAATGTATGCAGACGGTTCTTCCACAATTGAAAATGGTGTTAGAATTACTGGTTGTGGAATTTACGTGGAAGACGCACAGGGACGCCCACTAGAAGAGGTCTCTTTACAATTGCCCGGCCACCTAGGTTCACAAGCATCAGAACTTGCAGCTATAGCCTATGTAATTCAGCACCCTGACTCTTTTCCAACTCCCGCAGACATACACTCGGACAGCCTGTATGCGTGCAACAGCTTAACAGAATTCCTGCTCCTGTGGGAATCTCGAGGTTTTGTTTCAGCCAATGGAAAACCCCTACCCTCTGCCCCGTTGTTAAAGCACATTCTCGAGACAGCCTCAGATTGCACATATGTTATAATTAAAGTAAGAAGCCATCATCGCTCCTCCCCACACGGTAATGTAAAGGCAGACGCCTTAGCCAAAGCAGGATTACGCCATGGTCACTTCTGGCAGCCACCCGAAAGCGAACCGATACACTCAGTCCAGGTTTCCCAGACCAATATTGAGGATCTATCTCAAGCCCAAAAAGCAGACCACACCCTCAAACAGGTTTTAGACGGCACCTTCCCAGGCCCCGATGATAAATGGAAGGGAGCACTGACTGTACAGGACGGCATAGTTTTAAAAAACGCAATTTATGTGGCCCCCACCCAGAAACCAGCTCATTTACCAATTTCATGATGGACATGGGCATCAGGGGATAGACAATACCATTGCCCATTTAAGACCGTTGTGTTGGTGGCCCGATTTAAAAAGCGATGTAACCCATTATGTCGAGAATTGCCTTATCTGGGCTCAGAACAATCCCGAATGTTACTCAAAGTAAGGACAGTTATGTCACACTCGACCTGTGAATAGCCCTTGAACAAATTTGCAACTCGATTACATTGGCCCCCTTCCCCCTTGCAGGAATGGTTTCAAGTACATGCTGGTTGTAATCGACACCTTTACTAAATGGGTAGAAGCATTTCCCTCACGGACAAACACAGCAAAGGCCACCGCTAAGATTTTGACTCAACAGATATTCACATGCTGGGGTCTCCCCCGCAGCATTGAGTCAGACCAAGGTTCCCACTTCACCGGCAGAGTCATGCAAAATGTTTGAACAATATTTGGGATCAGGCAGAAATTCCATAGAGCATATCACCCCCAATCCAATGGCATTGTCGAGACAGTGAATTGAACTTTAAAAGCGACCATTAGGAAGATGGTGCAACAGAACAATACCACGTGGGACACAGTCCTCCCATTTGCTCTCATGTTTATTCGGTACACCGTTTCCAGTTCCACAGGTTTCACCCCCCACACTCTCATGACCGGACGACCCATGAAGGGTATTGAATATTTATTAGGGCTCGATTTGGCAAGCCCTACAGTAACCTCTCTCACCAACGGAAAAGCAGTCCAACAGGTTACAGATAACATTAAAGCAGCACAAAGCGCTGTAGCTGTCCGATTAGGCGCTAGAAGGAAGCAGAGTAAAGCCTGCTTTGACAAAACCATCCACCCCGTAGAGTACACAGTCAGTCAGCAAATAATGGTTTCAGTTTACAACCTCAGTTCTTTCCTCTCCCCCAAATTTGCAGGACCCTACTCCATTTCGGACAAAGTGAGCCCCTCCGTGTACAAGATTACGTACCCCAACGGTAAAACTGGTTGGTTCTACATGAACCAATTCAAAGTACGGGTCCCAATGTAGCCACTCCCACCACATCTCTCTGGCAATAGGAGACGATTACGCCCGCCCATCGACAACCTAGTCCAACCCCTACGCCAACCCGCCCCCAGCCATGCTGGCATTTATCCCTTGTCCACGCCCACAGACCCGACTTGTCTCCGCCCACAGGTACGGACTTTCATCTTGAACTTGACTCCGACGACAGCGAGAACCTCCTGGATTTGATTACTATCCTTGAACACTGGCACAACCTCTGTCCCCAGTGACCCCAGCTCCTGGAACCATGACTTAGATAGCTTTGACCCCCTATATGCCCTCCCCCAGCCACCGCCACAGCCACTGCCCGACCACGGTGACTTGCCCTCCACTCCTACCGCCCCTGCGCCTCACGACAAACAAGCCTCACTTTGGCACCGTGGCAACTCTTGCAGACTAGTAAGGCATGACGATTCGGACCATCCGACAGGCCACGCGGCCAAGGTAAAGAAACGGCAGACACGAGTCTGGCAACCGGGTGATGGTGATGATTCAGATACTGACTCTCGTTTCGGTAATGCTTTTACAACACTGTTTGGTACAGAATCCTGAGGTATCCAGATGATGACAAAGAGACACCGCCTAAGTATTAAGGTGTCCAAAGTTCTGTTGGGCCTGCCCACCTTTTCTCTTCTTCTTTGTTCTACTACATGGTTTTAATTCATGTCGCCCAACACACAATTACTCTTCTGATTCGATGGTAAGGTGCCCAATGTCAGTTAACGGCACAGGTTTGTCGAAAAACAGATCACTGTTCTCCCAGTCTTTACGACAAGTTTCCACACGACTACAAACTCTTACTGTCCACTCAGGTCACCCAGGTAGGGAGTAACGACACTGATCCCCGCCCTACCTGAGGACCCCAAATTTATCCGATCAGTTAAGCTCGGGTTGTGGAGTAACGGCACTGACCCCCGCCCTACCTGGGGATTCCACCCATTCTTATCCCGCAGCGGCCCACACGCACCTCATGTTCCCTTCACTTCATACACTCTGGAATGGTTCTCTACACTTTGCGTTGCCTTTGTCAGGCCTTAGTTTCACCTTCTCTACTCTACCTTGGTTGTGGTATAAAGAATGCATTTTTGCCACGTTCTGTACACTCACCCCTTCTTTCTTTCACCTCCCGCGACCCCCGGTCGCTCCCCACCTGCTATTTACACATATGACACAATTGGTTGCTAATCACTGCTGCTATACATGCTGCTACACATGAACTACCTTTGAACCCTGGGATGAAACTCTATAAAACTGGCCGCCCTGAAATTTGGCTGGTTAAGATAAGCCTCAACCACCACAGGTTGCAAGGACTGAAATTGTCCGCCCACTCCAGGCATCGACCACAAGCTGCGAGAGTCTCTGTAATTAAAAATTTGCATTTCTTGTCTCTCCAAAATGGTATTTCAAAAAAAGAAAAAAAATGAGGGAGTCACACATAGTGACAATCATAACGGGTAATTGGAGTAAGGAGAGAAAGACTAATAAAATGAGATATTAACCAAAGATAATAACAGATACAATGCTTGCACCCCCAGGATTACCCGGTAAACAGCAAACACAGGATGAAGCAAGGACTGCTGACATGTGTTTGGATCATCGCTGGATTTCTGCAACTGCGTGCGCAACGGACTGTTTTAACAAACTCCACACCAGCCCTGAACACTACCACACAACAGGCCAGCACCAGCCCGGACACTACACCACACATAAAGACAGACATCGAAATCCCCACCTGGTGCGAAAACATTGCCAAATGGAACCCCATTCATACATAGCAGAGGCCCTTCTAGTAATTGCAATAATCTGCAGTGTCATTCAGACACTCCGACTCCGTAAATGGCGAGAAAAAGCCTCCCGCTCCCCGATATATACAGTCCGAGCCACCTTCTTTGGAATTCAACAAAGTTGAACTCATGTAACAATCGCTGCTAAAAATAAACCATGTACCTCTTTAACTTTATTAGGATTAAGTAGAAATGTGATGCTGCTGTTTTAAATTATTGTTGGCAACAGGGCCTCTGTCAGGCCCCCTACCTGCGCCGTGTAGACCGCTCACGTGCGAATCGCGGTGATTCTCCGGGGACCAGAGAATTCTGGGAGTGGCGTCACGACGGTTTTCAGCATCAACGCCCATTCTCCGCCCCTGCGCTGATCGCGATTTCAGCGTGGAGGCTCGGAGAATCCCGCCCCAGCTGTTACAAGAGCGATTGATTGAGACTAAGAGGTGGAATTTTCCATGGCTTCAGAACTGTTCCCAAATGATAGCCCCAAGCCTGCAATTACTTGCATGATGTCCGAAGGAGTTATTTTCCCCGTAATGGGCTCTCAATGTCAACGGTTCGATTAGAGGGCTAGTAGCTCTGGGCCCTCTGCACTCACAACAGATGTGACTGCAAGGGCACCTCAACACGGTGGTGTCCTTGGAGGAATGATGTGGAGATGCCGGCGTTGGACTGGGGTGAGCACAGTAAGAAGTCTTACTTGGAGGAAGGTATTTAGGGTTAAAATTATTCGGGGAACAACCTTTGCAGCAGGGGGAAACCTCCTCCAGATGCATCAATTGGGCTATGGGTGTGGTCTTTTCTGCCCACAGACCACCATCTTTTGAGGTATAAAGCCTCCAGTTCCAATGAACCCCGCTCCAGCCTGCCACGGTGATGCCATCTCCATGGGGACAATGGACTCCACAGGGGGAAGGAAATGATCGCAAAATGCTAGCGTGCCCGCAAAATTGGATCTAACTGGATCCATAATCAGCTGAATTGGCAGCCCCCACACCTTCACCCACGGGAAGCATCTCCAGTGGTCAGAAGGCCCCTGCGCCCCATTTCTTCAGCCCTTTCACCTTCAAGCCCGCCACCACAAGGGCTGGAAAGTTCACCCCTGAAGATTTGGCCGACTATTTCAATGTCTCTGGAAACTAGACGGAAGAGTTCATAATTTTTTGCCTCATTAAACAATCCAAAAGACAACACTGCGGATAGAACAATAACATAGGACATCAGAAATAACTTTCCATTGACACCTACTTCTACTTCAGGAGGATTGAGTCCCTTGAATGTCTCAAAATCCATGTTAACCCTTCTGGCAGCTAAACGCTGTAGATCTGATGCCCGGGCCCCACCTTTAGGAAAGGAAAGAGACTTTTAGTTTAGGGTGCCTGCACAAGTCTTTTAAAATGAACCAGGTTAGGACAGGGACAAGGGCTGGAATATCTCATCCCTTTACATTGAAAAATGTCTTCATTCGTAAACAATATCCTCAAACATTAAGCTGTTCAACAACCCATCAAACCAGTTTGTAAGATTACTTACCAACATACGGCCTGGTGAGGTTATAATAAGCATGGGGATCGCCAGCTTGATCCTGGAATGCTACTTTTGCGATCCCAAAAATGATGTCTTTCCTTGCCTGAGTACATGTGGAAATATCAAGTGGCTTGGCTTTCCTGCAATAGAATGGTTGTGATGTTATATTTTGGTTTACATTAATGATAGTTTATCTTCATCAAAAAGGTCACAATTTCCCGCACCTTTCTTCTGAAAGAGGAGTCTTATCCACCTTACCATTAAGTGTGTGCCGTGGGTCAGTGGCAACACTCCAATCTCAAAGTCAAAAAGATTCAAACAGCCCTCTGGGATTTGAGTAGATATTGTAGACTTCTGTGTAGTACTGAGGGAGTACACATTTTTCAGAATCCTGAGAAATACGGGGCTAGGCTACAGGCTTGACGATGGGAGGCATTTTCTCAGAAATAGGCAGAATGGCGTAACGGGTAGGAAAAATAGCAAGGATGCCGTCAACCCCAAAGGCCTGTCATATTGTCCGCCACATCAGCAGAAAAAAGAAAGGGCGATATCTCACTGGCAGAGTGGGCCAGGTTTGAGACCGCCCGGCCAGCAACTTTGGTTGTAAAAGATCAAGGCACCATTTTTAAAGGCTGCCCCGATACAAAAAAAATTAAAATTGAACCTCCCCATCGCACCACACCCTTCCCCCTACCGGGCAGTGCCAGGGGGCAGTGTCCGGGCATGACCCTCTCCCCCCTGAGTCAAGCACTCATCTGAACTCCTCCGGCAGGTTCATGCTGCTCACCAGGTGCACGCTGTAGGAAACATGTTGTGATTCACATCAGAGCAACCTCACGCTGACGTGAATGGACCACCTAACGCCTGGGGGGGATCTATTAGGCGCAAAGGCCTGCTAATCATATTTAAATGCATTCAAATGGGGTTCAACATCGGGTTTCCTGTTATGCCAGTGACAGACCACGGGGACAATCGCAATAGAAAATCCCGCCGGCATGAACTGTGGTTGGGGTTCCCGGGGAATTACACGCTCCCGCCGCTGATCTGGTCCCTGAAAACGGGAGCGCAAAATTATCCCCAATGAAAGAGGGCATTTTGGATCCAGACAGCCTGAATTGGAGCTACCAAAATGCATCACCTCGCATTTGTCGGGGTTAAATTCCAATTTTGCAGCCTATCTATTTCAAAACATTTCCATTTAACAGCAATGGCGTGTGTAGCACACTGACCTCTGTATAAAAAGGTTGTAGGTTCAAGTCCTACTCTGGGGACCAGAGCATAAAATCCTGACTGTCAGTTCTGTGCAGTATTAAGGGAGCGCTATATTGCCAAAGGCACCGACTTTTGGATGAGATGTTAAACCAATTTGAAACGTGCTAAACAACAAATGTCAACTTTGGACAAAATAGTTTCCATGCCACTATTCAACACAGCAGAGATAATCGCCAAGTGTTCTTTGTGTCCCTTGACCAATATCACTAAAGCTTAGTTGTTGGCGATTATCTCTTTTTTTTTGGTGGGAGCTTGCTGTGTAAAATGTGACTACTCTATTTCCCTATAGAAACATAGAAAATAGAGCAGGAGGAGGCCATTCGGCCTTCAAGCCATTCATATTACAACAGTGACTGCACTTCAAAAATAGTTAAATAGTTCATTAGTTGTAAAGCATCTAGGGACATCTGAGGTGGTGAAAGTTGTCATCTAACTGCAAATTCTTTCTTTGTTGGCGCCATTTATCATAAATGGAAGTGCAAGTCTGATGGCCTCCAGGTTCTATGGCAAGTCGTGGCCAAAGTTGACTTTTGTTATTTAGCACTTCTCAAATTCAGTGTAAAATGTTTCAATTTTTATTTTTACTGGGCAGGCTTGTCATTCAAAGCCAAATCTTTAACTCAAAGAATACCTGGGTGCTAAAATGACACAGCTTAGAGAATGTAACACTCACCTGAATTCGGTGGGAGGAATGGTTTTAAGCCTCTCTTCAGTGGCCGTACACAGCGTGGTGCCACCAATCGCGTTTAATGCAGTTGCATTTAATACCCCAGGCCCTTTTAGATAGTGCGACTTCAATACATTAATCTGAAACCAGAAAAGCACAATCGCTGGAGTTTTGCTCGCAGGCAAAATTTGGTCTTAGAATTTGGCACAGATTTGAGGTGATTAGCAAAAGGTGACAGGAAGGAAAAAGTGGTTCCCGTGCAACGGGTGGTTAGGTTGATAGGGCAGTGAATACAGATTCAATAGCAAACTTTAAAGGGGAATTGGGCAAATGCTTCCTGGGGAAAGAACGAGGGGGAGTGGGGCTTCAAAAAGAGCCAGCATCAACTTGATGGGCTGAATGTTCTCCTTCTATGTCCTTGGATTCAATTATTTTACTGTTGAGGGACACCAAGACATGCAGATCAGCCTTGATCTAAAGGCTGAACTGGCTCACGGGACTAAAGAGCCTATTCCTATGACACTAAAACTTGTCAACCTCCTCATTGAGAATATGGAATATTACTGCAGCTCCTTACCGCCTCAGCAGTTCCACTGTTCTCTATGGCAGCTGCAACAACATCTGGATCGGTAATTTTCCACTGGCTGACATCTTCAATGGTGTACACAGTGATGATTAATCCCAACTTTTTAATCTCTTCTTGAGGCAGTGTACCGGGGTATATCTGTGTCAGAAAGATTAAAAATCAAGGCAGTCATCAAGGTATATTTGGAACCAAAGCATCTCAGGTTCAGCTTTGCTCTGTGTCAAATCAGCTTTTAGATTGGGGTTTGAGAGCCAGTGGGCAGAGTGAATGTTACATGTGTGAAAAGCTGGAAACAATATCGCCTGAGGCCCTGCTCTTCATTGTGATCCAGCGACTCCTGCCGGAAAGGGCACAGCCCTGTGGATAGTGGGTGAAGAAAAGATCGGACTTCACTTTAATGCCCCTGAATGCCTGAGAGGGGAAGAGTTCGTGGCATGATGGCTATGAGGGGAAGGTGGGACAGGAAGGAGCAGTAGCAAGCTGAGGTGTATGGAACACAGCGAGTCGGAGTAGATGGCCGGAGTGTGAGTAATCAGTGATAACATCAGAAGAAAACCACTGAGAGAGACACATCTTCCTCAACTCCAGTGTCAAATGCAGCCTAGGTGACTCTTATCCCTTGCACACCGAAACACAGAGCCCACCATCTCTTATCAGAAAGGACAGGATAAGTGAGGGAGGAATGAAGAAGATAGAGAGAGAGATGGAAACCAAAGCTCAGACAGAGAACCAGCAATAGGAAGAACTTGCATTTTTATGGGATCTTTTAACTTCCCTTTCTTCCAAATGTTTTTATGAACAATCGATACATAGGCCTGATCGACCATTCCACTAGATCAGTGCTGACCTCGTGTTCAACTCTATCCACCCAACTTTGATCATTACTCATTTTTATCCTTTCCTAACAAAAGTATTTTGGAACTGTAAATGGTGTTGGGAAATGCAGCAGTCTATTTTCACTTCATCAGCAAAGCATCACAGAGATTTTGCTTGAGAGGTACATATTACAATCTTAAAATTAGAGCTCATCATTATGAGTGAAATGATAACACACTTTATTCAAATGAAGTGGAGTCAAAATCAAAAATTCTCGAAGACTAGATGCTCGGATAATTGGAGCTTTCGAGATTGCAATAGATGGATTTTTCAGCTAGGCGCATCAGGGAATATGGAACAAAGGCAAATGGAGTTCAGGTGGCAGTTAACCATGGACTAACTGAATGGGAAAACAGGCCTGAGGGGCTGAATGGCCTGCTCGTTTTTCTATTGTCTCAAACATCAGGAAAACTCCCCAGCTTTTCTGCAAGTGATCTTTCAGAGGGTTGACAGCGCCCCAGTTTAACATTGTGAAAGATGATACATTCAAAATGCAGCACCCTCTCAGTATTGCATAGGCCTGCAATATGTGCTCGGGTAGAGTGGGGTTCGAACTGCAACTTTCTGCTTCAGGAGATGAGTGCCACTAATGACTGATAGCAAAGGCAATGGAGATAGCTAACTGAGGGATGTATTCTCCAACTTGAACATGTATGATGCCACAGCAGATGGACAAATATGTGCAAAACATGGGGCGGGATTCTCCAACCCCCCCGCCGGGTCGGAGAATTGCCGGGGGGTGGCGTGAATCCCGCCCCCGCCGTCCGCCAAATTCTTCGGCACCAGAGATTCGGCGGGGGAGGGAATTGCACCGCGTCGGTTGGCGGCCGCTCGCAGTGGGCCCCAGCGATTCTCCGGCCGCGATGGGGCAAAGTCCCGCTGGTTCTTTGCCAGTCCCGCCGGCGTAGATTGGACTAGGCAGGACCTGGCGGGTTCCAGGGTCCTGGGGGGGGGGGGCGCAGGGCGATCTGGCCCCGGGAGGTGCCCGCGATCAGGGCCCACCGATCCGCGGGCGGGCCTGTGCCGTGGGGGCACTCTTTTCCTATGCGTCGACCATGTCAGCCTCCATGATGGCCGATGCGTAGGTGAACCCCCCCCTCTGCGCATGCGCAGGAATTACATCAGCAGCCGCTGACGCTCCCACGCATGCGCGGACTCGTGCCGGCCGGCGGAGTCCCTTCGGCCCCGGCTGGCATGGCGCCAGGGCCTTCTACGCCAGCCGGCGGGTCGCAAACCACTGCGCCGCCGGCCTAGCCCGTGAAGGTGTGGAGGATTCTGCCCATGATCTTGGTGGGGATAGTTTAGGGTACTGCAGCTAAGCACACCTCAAAGTTCCTGAAAAAAAATATTTTTTTCAAGTCATACAATCCCAGGATGGTGATGTTGGAGAAGATTTATAATGTTTAGTCAAACTGCTGTTTTTAAACCTGCTTTTTTCTCACTGAACTTGTTCTACCTCTTGGAAGCCCTGGGGGTTTTAGACTGTGGTTATCTTTGTGCAGCATGTAGAAATTAGCACCATGTCTAGCTGTGTGACCATATTAGGATTTAGTTGTTAGAACATACCCGAGTTGGCAGTGTAATGAAGCATTACCAATTAGTATTGATGAAAAAAGTTATTTTGTCAAAGCTTTTCTGTTCATGCTGATTGGTTGGCACGTGGATTCTGATTGGGAGAGGCATTGCCATGGAGAATGCACCAGTTAATGGTGACTGACAGTTAAACGCCAAGCATTGTTTGAAAATTTAGACCAGGCAGCTTCACTAATTGGTCAAGGTATTGTCCTGACGAATGAACCTGTGAATGGCTATCATGTATTTTGTTTAACTGAAACAGACACAATGTGTGTACATATTCTTTCTGTCTGTGAAGAATAGGGCCCTGTTTATTAATATTTGCAACTTCCAGCAAATATAAATATGCCACATTGTGAGCCCAACAGACAACCTTAAATTGGTTGTCAGCCTTATTTTTTGTACACTGTGGACTATTTCGCAAATGTTGTCCAGCCATGGAATCACGTCTAATGTTAGACATTGTGTTTTGAGTTTTGCGAGCACGGGCCTATTGGATATGGTTTGTACCTTGCCCATTGCAAACAGCAGAATGGACATGCTGTTTGATATGACCCGCCATTCTTTAATGAACATGGGGCTGGTTTAGCACAGGGCTAAAGAGCTGGCTTTTAAAGCAGACCAAGGCAAGCCAGCAGCACGGTTCAATTCCCGTACCAACCTCCCCGAACAGGCGCCGGAATGTGGCAACTAGGGGCTTTTCACAGTAACTTCATTTGAAGCCTACTTGGGATAATAAGCGATTTTCGTTTCATTTCATATATCTCACCAAGGTTGCTGAATTCCAGATTGTTGCTGGGCGAGGGATGAAGTCTCTAGCTTGGGAACAAAGTTTGAAAGTGGAAATTTCAATAGTTTCAGTCCACTGGTGGAAATGTTATAATGGAAGGCCTAAATCTTAAGTTTTATAACGGATACCCAACCCCATCCCAATTGGGGCATCACCATGTACATGTTCACGGTGGGCACATTGTGCCTGTAAAGGGCATACATTGGCAAATACCCATGATGACAGAGCAGCAGCATACTGGTTCAGTGTAGCAAAGGAAATCCGGGGAATGTCATTTTGGAATAAAACTGCGCAATTCGCTGTCTCTGCAAGGTAATGATCACCTCAGGGATCAATTACCCTTTCCTTTGGCATTTTGGGGTATTTGGAAGGCCTGTAATGGAATAAATGCCTAAGGTGAATTTAACTGGGGCAATTAGGTAGCATTTCTGGGCATTGCGGAGAGCATCTTGCTTTGTCATGGCACTGGTTGGAGGATCCATTCTCCCCTCCCCTTGTGTAACTTCCTGACCTCCTCTCAATAGTTTGGAATCCTTCTGGGTATTGTGCTCAGCCACATCTTCTCACGCTCCCTTCCGCAGCGATGCCAGAGAATTTCGTAGGGCCGAAAACATCTAGAACTTTAAAGACTCCATGAAAAAAAATAAACCATCAATATTCTCCTCTGTCTGTGGTTCCATTAATTTGATCCCAAATTCACATTGTAACAGGTACAACCAAAAATAGACATTGGATATATGACAATCATTTAGAATAAAGCTTGCCGTGGTAGGAGTGAGTTAGGAGCAAGGGTGGAGCTGAAAAAGAGCAAGAGAATGTAATTATTCTGCTCCAAAACGTCAAAATCTTTTCTTCTGTAAAATGAGGTGTCTCCACCCCTGAGTCTTACCTCTCCCAGTTTTCTTTTAATAACAACTAATTGCTCTGTGGTAAAGGCTAAATTCCCCAGTTCAGTGAGGTTCGCAGCCAGCACACTATTGTTCAAACAGGTTTCCAAATTGGTGGCAGAATACATTGAAGGCAGCAAAAAATTATCGGTCTTGTCTGGTGTGATGAAGACCAATGTGCAAACTGTGAATGTGAAGGGAATGAAACGTGAGAGATATAATTACATCTTAATTTTCTAATCAACAAAGTTTTGTTCTATTATTCCGTTCCGTAGATGATACAGAGTCGATACTTGTCTTCATGGCACCCTCACGAATGAGTCTCATATGAATAGGGTGGGCACAGGTGGCATACATTTAGACAGAGGCATTCTGGGGTCCCATGTCTTCAGCTGCTAAGTCTTAGCTGGATGCAAGTAGGTTGGTGAGGTTAAAACTAAGGCACAGCAGCTTTCTATGCTGGGGAGAGTTTATTGACTTGGTTCACAATCAAAACTTGTCCAACACACCAATGTCCCAGCTATCCCCATTTATAGGTGTGCAATACCCATCACCCTGTTTAGCAATGTGATTGCCATTAAACCTTAACAACGTGATTAATAAGACATTGATGCTAAGTCCCTAAGCTCTGGAATTCCTTTTTTAAACCTATCTAGCTCTCTACTCCTTTTGGTCACCTATTCTAACATCTCCCTATATGACTTTGTATCAAATTTTGTTTGATGATACTCCTGTGAAGCGCCTTGGGATGTTTTGGGGTGCGACATAAATGCCAGTTGTCGCTAAAAAGAGCAGGAGCATTATAAGGGTGGGTGCATAGAAGCCCCATAGCAGGAATTGTTGAAGTTGGGAATTTTGTGGCATTCTGGAACCAGACAAGATTGTGCAGCTGTCCGTGCACTTTACTTACACCATTCGGTCATCTGTCAGAAGCTTGGACTTGCCCCATTGTTTTTCCCATCAATTTGAACAGGTTTCACCTTATCTTTGGACGTGTTCTGCTGCCGCTGTGGCTACGGCACTTCAAACAGGGCGTTTCCCACAGTGAGCCTGGCCAGGGGTCAAAAAGGCAGCACCGTACTCATAAGCAGCAGGTGCAGAAACACATTTGTTTCAATGAAGCATTGCAAGATAATCTACTGACCTGATATCTGTGCATTTTTGACTGTGGCGGAGAACATGCACAGGCATGAGTGATGAACATTTTCAGGGCCAACTGTGAAACTTCTCTTTTTGTACTAGGTAAGATTGCAGTCATGGAAGTATGGGAGTGTTGAAGGAGGGAAATGTGATTATTACTTCTTAACTGCTCCCAAATAAGCCACATTGCAGAAGTGCGAGCATTGTGACACCATAAAGAACAGCTGGTGTATTGTTCGCTGTTCTGGGAACCGCACTGTTGTGTTATTTGGGTGTCTGTCTGTACATTAGTGCATAACATGACACGCACTATAGGAAGGATGTGAACACATTGGAGAGAGAAGAATAGGTTTCCAAGAATAGTTCCAGGGATGAGAAATTTTAGTTATGAGGATAGATGGGAGAGGTTGGGATTGTTCTTGCTAAGAAGAAGGCAAAGAAGAGATTTGATGGAGATGTTCAAATTCATGAGAGAACTGCACAGAGGAGATGGGGATAAACTGTTCCTGCTCAGAAAAGGATCAAAAATGAGCGGGAAAACAGATTTAAGGTGGTTTGCAAATGTGAGAAAAGACTTTTTCCACACAGCGTGTGTCCTGTCCACAGAAATCAGGGAAAATCTAATACGGCCAAAGCCACTTGGCTCCTGACCCAACCACAGCCTTAGCCAAGCATGAACAAAAGAACTAGGCCGGGATTCTCCAAGCCCGCGCTGGGTCGGAGAATCGCCGGTGACGCGGGAAATTCCTGCCACGCCGCTCCGACGCCAGGACGCGATTTGCCGCCAATCACGCCCGCACAGTCGACGCGGCGTCGGTCCGGGGCCGCTGAAAGCGCCCCCCCCCCCCCACACGATTCTACGAGGTCAACTGGCTGAATTCCCGCCGAGTCCCGCTGGCGAGATTCCAACCTGGTACCACCCGGCGGGAGCTTGGATCCGTGGCCGCGATGGCCATCCTGGTGGGGGGGATCTGACTCCGGGGGGGTCCTCCATGGCATCCAGGCCCGCAATCGGTGGCTACTGATCGGCGGGCACCCGCAATCTGGATGGGGCCTACCTCCTTCCGTGCGGGCCCGATGTAGGTCTGTGCCATGTGACGCCGGTGCGGAGACAGCCACCACGCGCATGCATGCATGGACCCCTACCGACAGTGCAGGGCCGCCTTTCGGTGCCGAGCAGCGCGCAGCACTCCAGCACCAGGCTGGCCCCTGAGGACAACTGAATCGCTGGGCCAGGAGGCCCGTTGATGCCGGTGTACACCACTCCGGTGTTTACGCCGGTATTAACACTTGGCCGGGATTTTGGAGAATCCTGGCCCTGAACTCAAAAGGTGCGTTGAAGTGAGAGTGATTGCTCTTGACACCACGGTTGCATTTGACTGAGTGTGGTATCAATGAGCCCAAGGAAAACTGGAGTCAGGAGAAATCGCTCCACTGGTTGGATTCATACCTATCACAAAAGAAGATGGTTGTGGGATGGGTCAATTGTCTCAGCTCCAGGATATCACTGCAGGAGTTCCTCAGGCAAAAGTCCTACATTTGACCACTTTCAGCTGCTTCATCAATATCTTTTACTCCATCATAAGGTCAGAAGTTGAGATGTTCACTGATGCTTATACAATATTTAGTACCATTTGCAACTCTCCAGATACTAAAGTCTTCCGAATTCGTATATAGCAATACCTGGACAATATTCAGAGAAGTGGAAAGTAACTTTTGTCCGACACACGTGTCAGGCAACAACCATCTCCAACAAGAGAGAATCTAACCATCTCCCCTTGACATTCAATAGCATTACCATCGCTGAATCCCCCACTATCAACATCCTGGGGGTTGCCATTGACCAGGAGCTGCATTGGGCCAGCCATAAAAATACTGTGGCTACAACAGCAGGTCAGAGGCTGGGAATTCTGTGGTGTCTCACTTCCTGACTTTGCAAAACCTGCCCAACATCTACAAGGCTCAAGTCAAGAGCGTGATGGAATGCTCTCCACTTGCCTGAATGAGTGCAGCTCCAATAACAGCGAATAAACTTGACACCATCCAGAACAAAGCATCCTACTTGATTGGCACCCCATTCACAACCTTCAACATTCAATCTCTTCACCACCAATACACAGTAGCAGCTGTGTGTACCATCTACAAGATGCACAGCAGGAACTCACCAAGACTCCTTTGACAGCACATTCCAAACCCACACTATCATCTAGCGGACAAGAGCAGCAGGCACATGCGAACCTCACCGTCTGCCAGTTCCCCTCCAAGTCACTCACCATCCTGAATTGGAAATATATCATCGTTCCTTCACGATTGCTGGATCAAAATCCTGGAATTCCCTCCCTAATAGCACTGTGGGTATAACTACGCCACATGGCCTGCAACGGTTCCAGAATACTATTTGCCTTGCCAATGACACCCATGTCCCAATAACAAAAAAGAAGTAAACAAATGAAGGGAATTAAGTCCTGCTTTTTATTTTCTTTTACCTCCAAACACTTGCAGTGGAAGCTCAGGCACTAAGTATTTTGTGGTACAGAAATAAAATAATGTAGATGTTGAAATTAAAACTGAAAATGCTGAAAATCCTCAGCAGGCCAGCCAGTATCAGTGGAGGGAGAAATAGCGTTAATGTTCCATGGGATGCCCCCCCCCCCCCCCCCCCTCCCCCCTCCCCAATGAGCCTAAACATATTTGTTAACCTTTATGCGGACTGCTGAACGTTGTGTCTTAAGAACGATGTGTTTAAGGTCACTGAAATTTGGTTTAACTGGAACATGCTGCTTGACTCTTATGCTGACTGCTACAGAGGCTGCCACATCAGCTTTTAGCTGACATCTTTAAGAAAGTTGACCTTGATTGCTTTAGTATACTAGATTCAAAACTTTAAGAATAATTGCTAATTACCCAAATAGATTGTTGTTAATAAATCCTAATCATTTGTCTTCCCACAGCACTGGCAAATGTGAAAGGTACAAAAAGCAGCAAATGGTGAAAGGTAGGAGCTACAAAAAAAAAAGAAAGTAAATTGCCCGAGATATGAGAATGAACACACCAAAAAACCTCTACGGTTATATCAAGAAAAAGAGGCACGTCAGAAACAATGTGAGGCCACGAATGTAAATATGCAACTGGCAGACTTGCTGAATAACTACTTTCTGTAATTACAGGACATTACTTACTTACAGGAGAGGAAGGATCAGCATGTTAAACACCCCAAGGAATCCTAATGAATTGGACCAAGGACTCAACAACATTTAGATCAGCAAGATATCAGTAATGGAGAAATTATTGGCTCTTAAGGGGGAGAAACTCCGAGGTACAGATGGTTTCCATCCCAGGATCTTTAAAGAATTGGGGCGAACATTGCATATGCCCAAAATATAATCTTCCAAAGTTCTCTCAATTTGGAAAACCATTCCTTTATTTTGATGAATTATGGATGTCACTCTGCTATTTAAGGAAGGTGATGGGGTGGCAGCAGAGAATTATAGATCAATTAGCCGATAATACCTATTGATGGGAAATTACTGTTTTTTGATAAGAAAGCTTAGGGTGACTGAACACCATGGCCATTTTCAGCTGATGAGAGAAACCACACCCTTTCTGTCTCGAACTCATCCTTTTCCAGGACCTTACACTACAAAACTCTCGAAGCATCTGAAAAGTATTTTAAAATTCAGCTTGATCTGAAAGCTCATAACTCCTTCACTTAATATTCCCTTCTCCAACTCTTAGTGACCCTGCCGGCATCACGCGCATTGACCTTGATCCCTTTCATCTTGACTTTTCAATAACAAGAAAGCTCAGGGGAGCTTTAGCAAGTTCAGATTTTTCTCATAGGGTGGACCTCATTTACACTGCTATCCAGTTCAACAGTCAGAAATACTTAGGTCAATCGCTGGTTACGTACCAATAGCACGTCTGACTCTTTCTTTTGCCAGCATCTGGGGGGATCTTTCTGATCTTTCATTCACCGATACATCCCGGACTTTTCCAGCAAAGGTCTGCCGAGTTGAGAATATGGTTAAAATTTTTAAGAAGTTTCATTTTTCCCATTCCAATTTGCTTCCCGCACCTAGTGATGTGCTAAGGCAGACTCTTGTCCTTTTCCATAACCAGTAATTCCGATTGCTAGTCTGTTACAATGCGGCCTATAGCTTGAGGGGCATTACCCCCAGTCAAGTGTGTCTGCAGGAGTTTCTCCTGCTCTTACCACCAGCCATTTATATGTTTGGAAGGATTTTGAAAGTTGATACTCAACCTGCTTGGTCACAATATGAACGCACCTTCCTTGGCCATCAAGTCCTAGCGCGGGGCTCAAACCCAGACTCTGGCTCAGAGGTAGGGTTACTACCCAGTGCGCAACAAGACTTCCTAGTTTCATTTGTAAAGCATGAATGATCAAATTTATAATCATTATAAAAAGAGTGTGCTCATAATTATTTTATTTTCCTTTGTTTATTGGGTAGAATGTTTTTGACGGTCTTCCCACCGGAGGAGTCAACAGGGAACACATTCCTGCTGATACTGGCTTCTCCACAGCCATTTAACACTCCAAATAGTGATAATTGGCTGGGAGATGGGACTTCCGCCGCTCGGAGTCCTGCCTCCGAGAACTGCCAGCCAATTTGATTCACAGTTCTGCAGTTCCAACAGCTCCAATAGCAGCAATGACCTGGAATGGGACTAAATACAGTCCACAGATTAAAGTTAGGACCAGGTAAATGTGGGTGGCTTTGTGGTGGGGTGGGATAATGAAGAAGACAAATGCTGCAATTGTTTTTGAACTCTCCAATTACACTTATAATGTTTGAAGTCCGACATACATCAAATGATCCTTACCGGTTGAGGGCTGAAAATGGTCACACAGAAGCCTAGAATAAAACATAAACATAATGTATTAAAACAAATCTATCTGATCTACAATTCATAGAATATTTCATAGAATTTACAGTGCAGAAGGAGGCCATTCGGCCCATCGATTCTGCACCGGCCCTTACAAAGAGCACCCCACTCAAGCCTACGTATCTACCCTCACCCCATAACAGTAACCCAGAAACCCCCACTTAACCTCTTTCTTTTAGACACTAAGGGCAATTTAGCATGGCCAATCCACCCAACCCGCACATCTTTGGATTGTGAGAGGAAACCGGAGCACCCGGAGGAAACCCACGCAGACACGGGGAGAACGTGCAGACTCTGCACAGACAGTGACCCAAGCCGGGAATTGAACCTGGGACCCTGGAACTGTGAAGCAACTGTGCTAACCACTATGCTACCGTGCTGCCCAAATTCAGCAACAAAAAGAAACATGTTGGTGCTCATGATTTTGAGAACTCTGAGACACTCCAACCAATATATTCGGAATTGTGTCAGCGCTCCTTGAAGTCAGATAAGAACGTAGATATGGGAGCAGAAGTAGGCCATTTGGCCCCTTGAGCCTGCTCCACCATTCAACAAGATCACAGCTGATATAGTTGTGGCCACAATTTCACTTTCCTGTCTGCCCTCCATAACCCTCGACTTCCTTGTCTATCAAAACTCCAACTCCGCCTAGGATGCTACTCTCTGGAGACGAGAATCCAACATGCGAATAACACTCGGGTAGGGAAACCAAACCATATTATCTAATTCTTATACTGCAATGGGATATTTGTTCAATGAAAAATAGCGATCTGTATGTATCATCCTGTCCGTGACAACGGGACCCCTCCATCCCGCCTTGCTGAGGGACGAAGAAAACCCAAACGTTTCAGATCCATTAACTTTTTAAATTATGTATAGTATTATTCTGGCTAAATCACATGCAATCTGTTGAACCTCAACTGACCTGTTGATAATTTTCTTTATAAATTTAATGTACAAGATTCCCATTAAAGAACATTCTCTTCAGAGATATACCAAAATATATCCAGGCCTCACAATGTGTTTAGCGTAGATATGAAGCAAAATAGACAGTCACAAATAAAATTTAAATCCATGCTCCCACTAATTTTCATATCTCAACTTGGTGGGACTGATTAACCTTGGTTTGAGGATTTATCCACCAGCAAGGAAGCAGAACTAAAAAAAACAACCTTTTTTAAATGTCCAAGCCCATGAAATTGAAACAGGATAAACCAACAAATAAAATGAATATAGACTCAAATAGGACCAGGGTTCAAAAGATAGATTGCCACAGATGGGGCCTCAGGGCTGAATGCCTGACACCTTAACCTTAATGAGACTAGAGTTAGGTTGTGGCAGTACACAACAAGACATACCCCTGGCAGGATTGACTTACCAAAGGCGATTGTAACCATCATGAGCTTTGGGACAATTGTCCAATTGGGCGACACTGTCTTCTCCATCATTATTGGCCGTATGTTGTCCGAACACTTTTCTACAAAAAAGAAGCAACAGCCCTTATTGTTGTTGTAAAGGAAGTGCTAATCAGACTGTGCTGATGTCTGATGGTATTACACTCCTTTAGATTTCTCTCCAAGAACATAAGAACTAGAAAGTCGTTAAGTCCCCCAAGTTTGCCTGTTGTGCCATTTTTACAGTGTATTTGTTCATGGGATGTGGGTGTCACTGGCAATGCCAGTATTCATTGCCTATCCCTAATTTCCTTCATAAAGCCGCCTCCTTGAACTGCTGCAGTCCATGTGGTGTAGATACACCCATAGTGATGTTAGGGAGGGAGTTCCAAGCTTTTGACTCAATGACAGAGGAGGAACAGCGATATATATTATATATCCAAAACAGTATGGTGTGCGGCATTCTAGGAGGTGCTATTCCCATGCATCTGCTGCCCTTGTCCTTCGAGGAGATAGAGGTCGCGGGTTTGGGATGTGTTATCAAAGGAGCCTTGCTGAGTTTTTGCAGTGCATCTTGTAGCTGATACATACTGTTGCTACTGTGCATCAGTGATGGAGGGAGTGGATGTTGAAGGTGTTGGATGGGGTGCTAATCATGTGTATTGCATTGTCCTGGATGATGTTGAGCTTCTTGAAAGTTGTTTGGGCTGCACTCATCCAGACAAAATTCCCAGCCTCTCCCATTCAATTAGACCATTGCTGATCTGTGCCTTAACTGCATCTAACACTTAGTAGCCTTATTTACAAAAAATTACATTTTGAAGTTTTCAATTGGTCCCCAGCCACAATAGCATTTTTGTGGGAGATGGGGGGAACAATTCCAGATTTCTTCTTGGTTTTGTGTGAATAGGTGCTTCCTGGCATCAACCCTGTATGACCTAGCTCAAATAAATGCTTCTCAAATCTATCAGCAGAACAGTCTCCTTGCAATCTCAAGGATTAGCTCACTTATATGGCCCCTTAATCACAGCTTTAGCCGACATGCTGGCTGTATGCATTTTAGATCTGTTTTTTAAATAACATTACTGCAACAAATATGAAATATAAAAATTTCTTAAATTCATCACACCTCCCCCCCTTAAATAAATGAACCAACAATATGAAAAGATAGCTTCATTTTCCAAAGCTTTTTCAACTTTAAATACTGCTCATTACAAAACAACTACAATTACATTATTAGATACATATCTCATCAACTTCATGTATGCAAATTTAAACATCAGTATAGTATATTTCAGTCTTTCTTTCCCAACTTTAAATGTTCCATTCATCTCATGTTTCACAATTGTGATAAAGCCTCTGCAATCATGATTGTCTTCGTGTTACATGTATAATTTTCAAGTTAAATAATTGTAGCAACAAACTCCATCTAAATAGTTTTGCATTGCAATCTTTAAAATTCTCCAGAAACTTCAACGGATTATGTTGCTTATGTTATGGGCCAGGGTTTAGAGAACCCCAAAGTATATCATGGAGTTCACCTGACTCACGACTTTTACTAGATTGTGGTACGGGGAGCACACAGCCCACTCTACAGGTGGGTACAGCAGACATCAAAAAGTATTTTTTAAAGCTAAACAATGTTTATTCTATGAACTCAAGTTAATCTTTTTAAAACATACAGTTAACATCTTGGCAACCATTAATTCAAATACCACCCCCAAAGAATACAACATTATGTAATCCTTAAACTTTCCTTTTAACATCCATAAGACATTAAAAAAAATGTTTTTAAACAGAAGCACATCAGGTTTAAATTCACTGCTGAGAACAGTTATCACTCTGAATTCACCAAATGATCAAGAGATCACCAAATGCTCACGGGGTTGGTTTGGCACAGTGGGTTAAACAGTTGGTTTGTAAAGCAGAACAAGGCCAGCAGCGCGGGTTCAATTCCCGTATCAGGCGCCGGAATGTGGCAACTAGGGGCTTTTCACAGTAACTTCATTTGAAGCCTACTTATGACAATAAGCAATTTTCTTTATTTCCTCCTAGATAGTCTTTACATGGCAGAGAGAACAACATTACACCTTCTCTGGCTGGCTGCAGCTCCAACACTGAAACAAAACCTAAAGAAAAACACAGACACACCCAAGCTTTTCTCAAAGTGAAACCAAAAGCTGACGGACAGCCCAGTTCCACTCACACTCTGACATCACTGCAGTAATAAACACCCATTTCTTAAAGGCACTCTCACATGACACATATGAATAACTGACTCTGATGAATTGTTAGCAATATAAATGTCAAAATGTTGCGAAAAAAGTACCAAACTCAACATTTTATTTTTGATGGCTGAATACCTCCTTTGATTAATATTTAGTTTTCTAGAAAAATAACCAACAGGTCTTTCTAACTTTCATCATCTTCTTCTTATAGTACAGCACCAACGCCCACATCATTCGCATCAATGGCCACCTTAAATTTCTTGTCAAAATTCGGCGTCGCCAAAACGGGTGCTGTCGTTAACACAGTTTTCAGATTATCAAATGCCTCCTGACATTCTGAAGTCAATGAAATTTCTAGTTCCTTTTCAAAAGTTCAGTTAGTGGAGAAACCACAATGCTAAACTTTGGCAAAAATTTTCTGTAGAAACCATTCATGTACAGAAATCTCAAAATGTCTCTTGTCACTGACGGTATTGGAAACTCTCCAAAATGTTTCATTTTCACGTTCCGTGGGGCCACCTGACCATGTCCAACATATGACCCAAGAACATGACTTGTGTTTTCGCAAGTTCATTTTTAGTCAAGTTTACC
Source organism: Scyliorhinus canicula (assembly GCF_902713615.1). Lineage (NCBI taxonomy): Eukaryota > Metazoa > Chordata > Chondrichthyes > Carcharhiniformes > Scyliorhinidae > Scyliorhinus > Scyliorhinus canicula. The sequence continues at coordinate 58,715,000 of NC_052160.1, read as the reverse complement.
ACCAAGCCAGCCTCTTGTAGTCAATCTAACAATTCCTTCAAATGTTCCAAATGCTCCTTCCATATTTGACTGATCACCGTAAGATCGCCTATGTACACTGCACAATTCCTTAGTCCAGAAATGACCTTATTGGAATACTGTTGCAGCATTCTTCATTCCAAATGGCATAACTTTAAACCAGTACAGCCTGGTGTTATGAAAGCCAAAACCTCCTTTGCCCTTTCCGATAAAGATACTCGCCAATATCAACAAAGAACAAAGAAAATTACAGCACAGGAACAGGTCCTTCGGCCCTCCAAGCCTGCACCAACCATGCTGCCCATCTGAACTAAAAACTACTATCCTTCCGGGGACCATATTCTTCTATTCCCATCCTATTCATGTATTTGTCAAGATGCCCCTTATACTGACTGAGTCTCCTTCCTCCCTTTCCTATAGCCCTGACATTTTCTTGTTCTCGGATACTGATCCAATTCTCATTTGAAGGTTTAATTGGATCCTTTAAGTAAGTCAATTTTGGCAATGGAATTTGCTTCTCCCACATTTTCAATGCAGACTTCCGAATGAGGAATAGGATACCAATCTGACTTTGTTACTGCATTGACTTTCCTATAGTCCACACACAATTGTTACGTTCCATTTGATTCTGGTACGATCACGATAGTTCAGTTCCTATCACGGCAACTTATTTCAATGATATCATTCTTAAGCATGCTTTCACTCTCATTTTGTACCTGTGCCATTCTTAGTCAATTTAGTCTATATGGATGTTGCTTAATTGGAACAGAACTTCCTACATGTACATCATGCATAACTACTCTTGTACTTCCTAATTTGTTCCTGCATAGAGCTACAAGTGATTGTAATAGCTCTTTCCGGTCACTCTGATCTTCCTCCGGAAGGTAACTCAGTAATTTATCCGAATTTCTTATTACTTCCTCATTGTCTCATCTAATTTGAGGAATGTCAAATTCAGAATCATCTGGTTTTATCTCTTCTCTCTGAGTTATAACGACTAACACATCCTCATGCTTTCCTTCCCTATCAAAATAACCTTTGGACATATTAACATGACACACTCCGAGCTTTCTTTCTATCTAACATTCTTATCAAATAATTTACCTCACACAAGTTCCTTTCAATTACATTCTCCCCACTAATAAGACCACGAGTTTTTGATTTCTTATCCGTCTCTTCATACATCACATACCGTTGCAATTTGAAATTGTGACAATTTGAAATGCTTTTTAATCAACTCACCAGCCCTATTTAATTGCTCCCTAAAGCTTGGCACATAGGGCAACAATGTAGTCTCAAAGCGCTGACTGGCCAATTATCCTTAATTAACTGAAGTAGTCCTCTTACCTCGTGACCAAAAATCAATTCGGAAGGACTGGATTTAGTTAATTCATTAGGTGCATCCCGAATTGCAAATAGTACAAATGGTATATTCCAATCATCTGGATAATCCTGACTTTAAAGTTTGGTATCACCTTTCTGATGCTCCCTGCAATTCTGGATTATACTCAATTGACTTAAATGATTTACCTTAAACTATCCATAATTTCCCTACATAACTTAGACATAAAATTGGACCCTTGACCTGATTGAATTTCTTTTGGTAGTCTGTATTTGGTAAAATAAAATAGTTAACTTCTTTACAACCCTCTTAGCTGCAATATTTCAGAATGGAATGACCTCCAGAAATCTCATAGACAAATTCATTATAGTCAACAAATACTGATTCCCATTTTTCATCTTAGGAACAGGTCCCACACAATCAATTCGGGCCCTAGTGAAAGATTCCTCAAATTCCGAATGAGTATTAACGGTGTTGGTTTGATTACAACTTGATGTTTTGCTATCACCTGACAAGTGTGACATATACTACAAAATTCAACTACACCCTTATGGGGTTTCATTACCCCTAAATGCCCCTCTACTGGAGCCTCATGTATTACCCGCAAGATCTTCTTTCTATAACCCACTGGTAATACAACTTGATGAACCTCTGCCCATTTCTCATCTGCCTGAATATGTAAATGTCTCCATTTTCTCATTAATTCATTATTTCTAATGTAATAACACCTGTATACACTCCGATTCTCTTTCTGTGTATGCTTTCTGATACAACAGGTTTATCTCTGAATCCTTCTATTGGAATTCTGCCAACTTTCATGAACTTTCATTCTCCACCTACTTTTGTTCTTTATCAACAATCTGATCAAAGATTGTTTCTGAAACTGAACCTCAAACTCCCTCAATGGAATTCTCTGTCAGCAGGATTTTCAGGTCCGCTGGCAGTGCACCCACGGCCGCTGGTTTCCCAACGGCGTGAGGTGACCACAATGGGAAACCCCATTGGCCAGCCGCGGGAATGGAGAATCCTGCCACTGGCGGGGGGCACACTGGAAAACACGGCTGGTGGATGGGAGAATCCTGCTCCCTATCTTTAATCTTTGATTTCTCCTCCACCTGTGGCTTTGTGATCTTTTAACCACACAATGTGGAAAGACCCCAGGTATGCTTCTTGCAACATCTCAGTAATTTGACTTGCCATCAGCTTTTCAACCACAGTAAGCATCACTCCCACCTGTGATCCAGCTATATCATTACCCAGGATAAACTGTATCTCTAAAAAAGGTAATTTCTCTTTTACTCTACCACCACTTCACCACTCTTCACCGGCCTCTCTAACCCTACCTTACATGTTTTTCTTACATTTAACAAAAAAATTAAAGTACCTAATTCTTTTTTTTTTCAACTCAGGGACAATTTAACGTGGCCAGTCCACCTACTCTACACATCTTTTTGGGTCATTGGGGTGAGACCCACACAGACATGGGGAGAATGTGCAAACTCCACATGGACAGTGACCCGGGCCGGGATCGAACCTGGGTCCTTGGTGCCATGAGGCAGCAGTGCTAACCACTGTGTCACCATGCTGCTCTTTAGCCTTTCCTTACATAATGGAATACTACTCACTTCACCTTTAATCCCACGTTATACCACCTTTTTTGGCAACAATCCTTCCGAACTACATAACTCCTTATTTCTTACCATTGAAGATGGACATGCTCCTTAAGATTTTAACATCCTTACTTACTCCATGTTGAACACATGAGTAAATCTTACCGTCACAAATAAAATCTTTAAACAGATCTGACACCTGCTTGTCAACCAACAGGCTGTACACACTTTTACACCTTTCAGCTGCAACCATGATGTCGTCTGCCACTTTAATACACTCTACTGGATTATTCTCTTTTAAAGAGTCTGTCTCCCCAGTATTTTCTTAAGCCACCAACACTGTGACTTTATTAAATTTATTTATTTATTAAATATCTCTCTTCTATCCTCAAAAGTTTCCTTATTAACCTGAGGCAAAATCTCTTTAATATCTCCTTTGCCTTGACCACCTGTGCATTTCTCATTTTCCCAACATCTATCCTTCAAAGACTGAAAGTGATGTTGAAATCCAATTCAAAATAATCTGTCATTTCTGCTGCCTGTGTAGCAGTTGCTCTTCCACGAGTTCCCACTGCCACAGGAAGTGGATCTATAAATTCCTCCATAATAAGAGCTTCATATGTTTGGCCTATTTTTTAATGTTCTTTTATCCACCTATCAAAATTATTGGGTGGGATTCTCCCGCAATTGGCGGGATGGCCCGACGCCGACGCCAGGAACGGCGCCAACCACTCTGGCATCGGGCCAACCGGAAGTTGCAGAATCCTTCGCACCTCCGGGGGTGAGGCCGGCGGCAGAGCGGTTGGCGCGTGCCAACTGCCGCCAAAGTGCTGGCGTGAGTTGGCGCATGCGCAGAACCGCTGCCGTGGTTCCACGCATGCGCAGACCAGCCGTCGTGTTCCTGCGCATGCGCAGGGGGTTCTTCTCCGCGCCGGCCATGGTGGAGCCCTACAGAGGCTGGCGCGGAAGGAAGGAGTGCCCCCATGGCACAGGCCCACCCGCAGATCGGTGGGCCCCGATCACGGGCCAGGCCATCGTGGGGGCCCCGCCCAGGGCCGGATTCCCCCGTGACCCCCCGAGGACTCCACTAGACACCTTTTAAAACAACATTTTAATAAAATATAAAATGTAACAATTGCTTACATTCATCACATAGGTTATATCAACTTATTCTGGAGTCCCTTAACAGAGGAAATCTTTCTCTCTGTCTACCCTATCAATTTATTGAAGCATCTCAGTTCTGTAAATTATCTAGTGATAGGCTTCTTTACGCAAGGAAATGCATTTCTGTGCAATCTACACTTAGAATTTAATCCTTAAATAAAGTTATTGCTCCCTTGAATCAGAGCTGGACTCCTTCCAAGGCCATTATCTCCTTCTTGAGATGCAGTGCCCAGAGTCAAACACAGTGCTCCAGCTTTATATTGTAGTAACCTTTAGCTAGAGCAAGGAGGTATAAGTAAAATTTGATGCAGTGACCACTGAGCTCTTGGATTAAGTTTGAAGTAATGGTTAGTTGATTTACCAGTAATCCAAACTGCAAGATATTTCAATATAATTACAGAATATTTTACTCAACTGAAAATAAATTAGTTCTACAGAAATAAATTATCTTGAAATTTATCATTCCATCTTTTGTTAGAAGCAGCAAGTCGGTATAGAATGCTGCAGACTTATACCCAATAACCACTCCAGTCCGTTAATCTATTGCTCGGAAACACCAGTTGCCCAGAAATTTTGTGCACTGATCCAAGCATCTTCAGGACTCGCCACATGACTGTTCAACACATTTCGCTGCAACAAATCAAGAAGGCTTACGTTCAGTAAAGATAATGAATATTCAATATCTTCTTACGGTGGGGCACAGTATTTTTGAAAGTAAAATGATTATTATTATGAATTTATAGGGCGGGTGTGTTTTGCTGAGGAGTCCTGCTATTTGCCGGCGGTGGGATTTTCTGGTCCCGCCACTGTCAATGGGGTTTGCATCCCTGCCACCGGGAATCCTGCAGCGGTCAGTGGGACCTGAAATTCCCACTGGTGAGAACAGCCCGAAAATTCCGGCCATAGGGCGCGATTCTCCGAAATGGCGATTAAGTGTTTGCGCTGTCGTGAACACGACGGCGCAAAACGGGCGCGGGGCCAACCAATTCTGGCCCCCGCAGGGGGTCAGCACGGTGCTGGAGCGGTTCACACCACTCCAGCCTTACATCCTGGCGCGGACTGGGGGCGGCGCCAACCCGCGCATGTCAGTGGCGAAGCGGCAACCGACGCATGCGCGGTAGACTCGCGGAACGCTCCGGCCCCGACGCAACATGGCGAGGTGGTTCTGGGGCCGGAAGCGGAACAAAGTTCCCCCTCCCCCCCGACCCTTCGCACAGAATTCCCACCGGCAGCAACCAGGGATGGACGATGGCGGCGGGACTCTGCTGCTTCCGCGCGGCCGCTCGGCCCATCCGGGCAGGAGAATCGGCGGCCCCGCCGCGGACAGCGGCCCGCAACCGGCGCAAATGGCGGCGATTCTCCGCACCTCGCGGGGCTGGGAGAATCGCGTCCATGATGTCTCAACACCATTTTTCATTTCAGGTAAATATTTTAATCTATTTTCTGGTTCACGCACTTCTAGTCCTAACACCATTCTATAATCCAGAAAATTCCAAAATCCAGAAATGACTAGGTCCCAAGCTTTCCCGACTCAAAAGGTTACAGTGTAGCAAGACATATCCGTTAGTAAATAGCAACAAGAGTGAATTATCTATAAGACAACAAAGTAAAGTTGATCTACCTGACAGTTAGCGTGGGTGGTTTAATTGTTAGGAATCAAAGGAAGGCGTGGATTGTTTTACTGAGAAGAAGCTGCAAATTATTTATGCTGGAAACTATGGCTACAGTTTTGAGTTTACCATGGGTAGATTTTGAGTCTCCCAAAGTCGCAAAACGGTGTTAGGTATTGGGTTGAAAATAATTATGCTGTAATTGCCCAATTATTTCTAAGATGAAAGGAAGCTGAGATTAAAGGTAGCTAATCAGCATTTTTACCTGGATGCAAGGTTAATGTGTTTCCAGATGTCATGGGCAAGAGGGCAAAGGAAGCCATGGGTTCCAAGCTTCTGTACGAATCAGTGAAGATCACAGACAAACAGCAGTGGGTGTGTGAGCACAGCAGTTGTTGTCGCACTGCCTGAAGTGCGACCTGGACTTTGGGAAATCAGACCATAAGACGGTGCTCCTTCTCCCGGCATACAAGCAGAAACTCAAGCGGGAGAATACATAAGAACATATGAACGTAAGAATTAGGAGCAGGAGGAGGCCATCTGGCCCCTCGAGCCTGCTCCGCCATTCAATTAGATCATGGCTGATCTTTTGTGGACTCACCTCCACTTTCCGGCCCGAACACCATAACCCTTAATCCCTTTATTCTTCAATAAACTATCTATCTTTATCTTAAAAACATTTAATGAAGGAGCCTCAACTGCTTCACTGGGCAAGGAATTCCACAGATTCACAACCATTTGTGTGAAGAAGTTCCTCCTAAACTCAGTCCTAAATCTACTTCCCCTTATTTTGAGGCTATGCCTCATACTTCTGCTTTCACCCGCCAGTGGAAACAACCTGCCCTCATCTATCCTATCTATTCCCTTCATAATTTTATATGTTTCTATAAGATCCCCCCTCATCCTTCTAAATTCCTACGAGTACAATCCCAGTCTAGTCAACCTCTCCTCGTAATCCAACCCCTTCAGTTTTGGGATTAACCTAGTGAATCTCCTCTGCACACCCTCCAGCGCCAGTGCGTCCTTTCTCAGGTAAGGAGACCAAAAATGAACACAATACTCCAGGTGTGGCCGCACTAACACCTTATACAATTGCAGCATAACCTCCCTAGTCTTAAACTCCATCCCTCTAGCAATGAAGGACAAAATTCCATTTGCATTCTTAATCACCTGTTGTACCTGTAAACCAACTTTTTGCGACTCATGCTCTAGTGTACCCAGGTCTCTCTGCGCAGCAGCAAGTTTTAATATTTTGCCATTTAAATAATAATCCCTTTTGCTGTTATTCCTACCAAAATGGATAACCTCAGATTTGTCAACATTGTATTCCATCTGCCAGACCCGAGCCCATTCACGTAACCTATCCAAATCCCTCTGCAGACTTCCAGAATCCTCTGCACTTTTTGCTTTACCCACTCATCTTAGTGTCGTCTGCAAACTTGGACACATTGCCCTTGGCCCCCCAACTCCAAATCATCTATGTAAATTGTGAACAATTGTGGGCCCAGAACTGATCCCTGAGGGACACCACTAGCTACTGATTGCCAACCAGAGAAACACCCATTAATCCCCACTCTTTGGTTTCTATTAATTAACCAATCCTCTATTCATGATACTACTTCACCCTTAATGCCATGCATCTTTATCTTATGCAGCAACCTTTTGTGTGGCACCTTGTCAAAGGCTTTCTGGAAATCCAGATATACCACATCCATTGGCTCCCCATTATCTACCGAATCCAGCTAAGAAGATTGTGCAGTGCTGGTCCGAGGAAACAGAAGAGCTCCTATGTGACTGCTTAGAGACAGTGGACTGGTCAATAGTTAAGAACTCAGCGACCAACTTAAATGAGTATGCCACCACCGCCACAGACTTTATCAGCAAATGTGTGGATGACTGCGTGCCACCAACCGGAAACCATGGCTCAATCACGAGATTGACTCCCTACTGAGGGACAAGTCTGAGGCGTTCAAGTCAGACGACCCTGACCTTTACAAGAAATCCAGGTACGACCTCCACAAAGCCATCCGAGATGCCAAGAGAGAATACCAAACCAAGCTAGAGTCCCAGACAGACTCTCGGCGATTGTGGCAAGGACTAAACAACATAACGGGCTACAAAGCGAAGCTGAGCAGTATCTCCGGCAGCAGCGCACCCAAACCCGATGAACTCAATGCATTCTATGCTCGGTTCGAGCAGGAAACCAACAATCCGCTGTCGAGTGCCCCAGCAGCCCATAACTCACCCATACCCATCATCACAGCTTCCGAAGTCAGATCAGCCTTCTTGAAAGTGAACCCGCGGAAGGCGATGGGTCCGGACGGGGTCCCTGGTCGTGCACTCAAAGCCTGTGCGGACCAGCTGACAGATGTGTTGGCGGACATCTTTAACCTGTCCCTACTCCACTCCGAGGTCCCCACCTGCTTCAAGAAGACTACCATCACACCGGTGGTAAAGAAGAAACAGGCAACGTGTCTCAATGACTACCATCCTGTGGCCCTGACTTCAGTCGTAAAGAAGTGCTTCGAGAGGTTGGTCATGAAGCGCATCACCTCCATACTCCCAGAGTGCCTTGATAAACTGCAATTTGCATACCGACGCAACTTGTCCACAGCAGAAGCCATCTCCCTGGCCCTACACTCATCCCTAGAGCATCTCGACAACAAGGACTCCTACATCAGACTCCTATTTACTGACTACAGCTCCACCTTCAACAGCATAATCCCAGCCAAACTCATATCAAAGCTCCAAAACCTAGGACTTGGCTCCTCACTCTGCCACTGGATCCTCGACTTTCTAACCCATAGACCACAATCAGTAAGAATAAACAACAACACCTCCTCCACAATAGTCCTCAATACCGGGGCCCCACAAGACTGCATACTTAGCCTCCTACTCTACTCCCTGTACACACATGACTGCTTGGCAAAATTTGGTTCCAACTCCATCTACAAGTTTGCTGACGATACGACCCTAATGGGCCGGATCTCGAATAACTACGAGTCAGAATACAGAGGGTGATAGAGAACCTAGTGGAGTGGTGCAGCGACAACAATCTCTCCCTCAATGCCAGAAAAACTAAAGAGCTGGTCATTGTTTTCAGGAAGCAAAGTACTGTACACACCCCTGTCAGCATCAACGGGGCCCAGGTGGAGATGGTTAGCAGTTTCAAATTCCATGGGGTACACATCACCAAAAATCTGTCCTGGTCCACCCACGTCGACACTACCACCAAAAAAGCACAACAGCGCCTCTACTTCCTCAGGAAACTAAGGAAATTTGCTATGTCCACATTAACCCTTACCAACTTTTACAGATGCACCATAGAAAGCAACCTATCTGGCTGCATCACAGCCTGGTATGGCAACTGCTTGGCCTAGAACCGCAAGAAACTTCAGAGAATCGTGAACATAGCCCAGTCCATCACACAAACCTGCCTCCCATTGACACCGTCTACACCTCCCGGGCATCATAATCAAAGACCCCTCCCACCCGACTTACTCACTCTTCCAACTTCTTCGATCGGGCAGGTGACACAGAAGTCTGAGAACATGCACGAACAGACTCGAAAACAGCTTCTTCCCCACTGTTACCAGACTCCTAAACGACCCTCTTATGGACTGATCTCTGTATGTTTCATCCGATGCCGGTGCTTATGTAGTTACATTGTATACCTTGTGTTGCCCTATTATGTATTTTCTTTTATTTCCTTTGCTTTTCATGTACTTAATGATCTGTTGATCTGCTCGCAGAAAATTACTTTTCACTGTACCTTGGTACACGTGACAATAAACAAATCCAATCCAATCCAACACATAAGAGCACTAGAGAAATTCCAACAACAATACCTTTGCTACATTCTTCGGATTCAATGGGAGGACTGTTAAAGAAACACTCTTGAAGCCAGCTCCACAAACTTTCAAGCTAAACCCCCGCAGAATCAACTTTAATGGACTGTACACTGTGTCCCGATGGCCAGAAATGCATCTCCTCTACCTAGTCCTGTTTTCCCAACGCCCAAATGGACAATATTCCAGGGGAAGGCAAAGAAAATGCTTCTGAAACCCTCCTTCAGACGCAACGGCAGTGACTGGGAGGAGCTTGCTTCGAATCATGGCAACAACTTGTCCATCAAGTTGCATCACATTTTGAGTCCAAAGTCTCTTGACGATGAGGCAAAATGGGGGCAGAGAAGGAAGGAAAAGGAAATAAACCCTGCACTCTAGATCCCAGTGTTTCATAGGATGTCCTGTCCATGCATCCAAAAATATATGGTTCAAAAATCAGCTTGTTCAATCACATGGCAGAAACACATGACCCTGAGTACAGGGCATCCTCAATTTGAGGGACAAAGGGGGGATTATTGAGCACTATGTTTCAGAACATTTATTATGAAAGTTGTGGACCTTTTTAAAAGTATATGTGGTATGAACAGTACATAGTGCCAATATCGGGCCGTGCACTGTACTTTGTTGTTATCGCATCAGTCAGTGCAAATTTGTTTCCCTCACTCGCAAAATCTGCTGTAGAATTGTTCTCTTTTATTACTGTATTTCAAATGATCTCCAAAATCAGTTTTGATTACAATGAGCATTGCACATTAGAGTTAGACATGTTCCCACCCTCAGTGTTCTCGAAGTTCACAAAAACAAGTCTCACCTTTGAACTCTTTTGGGTTCCAACTAATTAAACTAAATCAACAAATGGACGGATAAATTAAAAGGAGCTGCTCCTTAAAGGGGCACTGCCCTAAAGAAAAACAATGAAAAAAGACAACTTAAAAATTTAAACCAAAAGGTGATTAAAAGGGTCAATAAAGCACCCCTGATCCTGTGGTGCCCATTGGGCACTGAAGGCCTCAATGGTGCCTGTGGATACCATATGCTCCCTCTCCAGGGAAACTCGCCCATGAATGTAGCCACGAAAGAGGGGCTGACAGTTGGGCTGGCTGACCCTCTCAATCGCCCGCATCCTGGACCAGTTAATGGCAAGTTTTGCCAGGCCCAGGAGCAGGTTCCTGAGGAGGTCTTCCTCCTTTAGAAATTGAAACTTGAAAATTGAATTGAAAATCGCTTATTGTCACAAGTAGGCTTCAAATGAAGGTACTGTGAAAAGCCCCTAGTCGCCACATTCCGGCGCCTGTTCGGGGAGGCTGGTGCGGGAATTGAACCGTGCTGCTGGCCTGCCTTGGTCTGCTTTAAAAGCCAGCGATTTAGCCCAGTGTAAACCGGCCCCTTTCCCACCCCTCTCTGCACTGGGTCCCCGTAGATCAGGGACATGGGTCTGAAATGCAAACAAAACTGTAATAAAAGGTTTGTTAAGAAATTAAGAAGGGAGTCCAGCTAAAATCATTTAATGTATGCATGGTCCATGGACTCCACACAGCTACATCTTGGGAGTCCATGAACCGGTGCTTTCGACAGTTGCATGGCACTGCTGCATGCAACACCCTCCATCCCGGATCCCCAAGATTGAGGAGGAGGACTTCTCCGCAGAGGGACCTCCGGTGGAGACCTCCGCTGCCGGACAGCAACAAGATGTGCCAAGGCATGTCTGGGCGGTGGGCGAGGAGGTGAAAGGTGTGCAGCCTGTTGTGTTATGATTCTTCATGTAGCATAAGCTGCTTCCTTAATGTATACTCTGACAAAGGAAGGTTTAGACTTGGAGATAGATTTAATACATTTATTGAACAGTTAACAATTCTCCTACTTGAGATTGACTCTCCTGCTAATCTTACTATAGTAACTCAATCTAACTAACCAGTCTGCTCTAATCCATGCGGTGGGTGTGATGCTTCCTGATCTGACCCTGTGCCTCTCTGAGTATCGCCTGTGGAAAAGAGGAAGAGCATGTGTGCCCTGATCTTTTATATGGGTCACCCCCTTGTGGTAGTGTCACCTCTGGGTGTGTCTTGACTGCCCATTGGTCGTGTCCTATCTTACTGACCTATTGGTTGAATGTCTGTTTGTCATGATGTCTCTGGTGCTCCCTCTAGTGTTCACTTAGTCCTAGTGTATCTACATTAACCCCTTGTGTATTTACAGTGATGCACATCACCACACAGCCCATACGGGAAACCCCTTTGTGCATTGCAAAAGGCACAGAGGGCATTTCCATGAGGCAGCTAAGGTTGTGGGTCTCTGGCTCCCGAGCGAGGGTTCGGGGTTTGGGGACAATGTGAAATTCTGTCCGAGCAGGTATATGCTCAGACGGAAGTGCACCGCACACCTTTGAATCCTCGAGGCCATGAGTGCCATCTGGTCCGAGCATGACCGTTTTGAGGCCATGGAAGGCATCGGCTGCGAGCAAAGGCAACCCACTGCCACACGACGTTCTAATTCATGGCGTGTCATCCAGCCCACTCCTCCGCCACCCAGCACATATCCGACCATGGTCACCCCAGCAGCCATAGTCCTTCACTCCACCAACCACTCAAAATGGTACTGGTGGGGGTGCGCATTCCTGAGTAACGGCTCCCTGGTGACAGCCATTACCCCTGACGGGAGAGATCTGCGGCGCAAGGTGGCCATGTTCCAGACTTTAAGCAGGACCTGGTAAAAGATGAACAGCACCTGCAAGGAGTGATGAAGACTCCTCAGGCCTATAAACAGGAGCTGCACGTCGTAGTTCAGGTCATGCGTCTGGCGGAAGAAATACGTCACCAGGGTACACCATCGTGGAGGTGGATCAATGAGGAGGTATCGCTACAGGGCCCAAATGTGGATGGTCACCACCTGGCTGGGTGCAAAGGCACACCAGCACCTGACCGCCCTCCCCAAGTGGGAGTCTCAGAACCGCAGCAGCGACCCAGAGCAGACTTTTGTCCCAGAGGAAGCGTATGAGCGTTCCCTGCAATTTTGCGACAACATCAGGGGGAGGGGTCAGAATGACCAGCCGGGACCAGAACATGGAGACAATCATTTGCTTTATGAAGAGAAAGTCACATCTTTACATTTGAGCACACCTTAATTCCTGAGGCTCTGGCACTCCTTAATTAAGGCTGTAATGGGCAAGTCTGAGCAAGTATCACACAATGTTATAAAGAAACAAGTGCATTCCACCTTACCATTAGAAAGAAGCATTTCACGAGCTTTAATGAAAGTCCTCTTCAATTACATACTGATAAACCAGAAGACAAGATTGAATACACTCAGGACAGAAACTATTAATCTTTAATCTCCTAATTTCTTTCAGACTTAGCTGACAATATCAGCACAAATCTACAAATTATCTTAACAGAATCTCATGGTGGCTCGGTGGGTAACTGGACCACCCAATTTAAAACTGAACCTCATAGAAGAGGAAGATGAAGGGCAGCACGGTGGCGCAGTGGGTTAGCCCTGCTGCCTTATGGCACCAAGGTGCCAGGTTCGATCCCGGCTCAAGGTCACTGTCTGTGTGGAGTTTGCACATTCTCCCTGTGTTTGCACGGGTTTCACCCCCACAACCCAAAGATGTGCAGGGTAGGTGGATTGGCCACGCTAAATTGCCCCTTAATTGGAAAAGAAAACTGGGTAAAAAATGTTTGTTTATTCATTCATGGGATGTGGGTGTCACTGGCTAGGCCAGTATTTATTGCCCATCTCTAATTGCCTTTGCGAAGGTGGTGACAAATTGTCTTCTGAATCGTTGAGGTCCATGTGGTGTGGGTACGCCCGCAACATTGTTAGGGGTACACACCCACAATGCTATTGCTGCATTTATAAAGCACGGTTTAGGATCCGAGGACATTCTACATTTTTCACATCCAGTTCAACACATTTGAGGTGTAGCCACTGTTATAATGTATATCCCTCCCCGCCCCAACCCCACCCCTGGGGGTTCTAGATTCCGGGGATGACCCAACACTAGCCAATTCATTCCAGTGGCCTTCCCCAATGGAGGCTCCCACCAGTTGCCCAGCGGGCAGGTGAGACCCTGTCGTCAACATTAAATTCCATCTTGAGAGAAATAAACAGAGAAAGGATTTGTTTCCATAAGGTATTTTAACTTCTACCTGCTATTTGGCCAAGAGCAGGGAAATATTTGGAGCAACTCGACTACATCACCCTACGAGTTTCTTTCTTTAATTCAACCTCACATTTTTTTTTTTTGCAACACCGTAAAAGCTTTATTATGAATACTTAATTAAAACCTGCAATACTTTCTACTCACATTTTCACTGCACAAAACTAGAATAAAAACACTTTAATGCTGGTAATAAAATGCATGTTTCCTGGGGCTTACCTTTGAATTCTGTGTCCTCTAGTGTCTGTGGAACAAAGGGATAATGGGACTATAGCTACGAGGCTGTTTCATAAGAAAATCAAGGTGTGGATATTCATAGTTACGCAATGGCTTTACTGAATTAACGTGGGAAATTTTGGAAGAAGTTGGATTTGTTTTTTTTCTATGTTTTGATGCCTCAATAAGAATTTCACTTCATGCCAAACCATTTTGAATGGGTGCAGCAGGGTGTGCCTGAATGGAGGGCAAGACCAAAACAGGGTCTGGACAGGCAGAATCATTTATCTGTGGATCAATTAGCTAATCTCGTCTCAACATCCATGTTGACTCACCAATGCTGTACCGAGGGAGCGCGGCACTGTTGCTGGTGTCTGTTTTTGGATGAGATCGATTTCCCCATTGTCCTGGTCAACATTTAACCCGCAACCAATCACTTGCTTAACAAATGATAATTGCCACACCCCCAGGGGCACTGTCCATGGGCCCCGCCCATGGTCACAAACTCTGGCAGCAGTTGGCAGGTATGGGGGTTACCAGATGTCTCTTGTCTTGAAAGTAATTTGGGGGATATGCTGATTGCTGCCATTGATCACCATCCCCTAATTGCCCATGAAAAGGTGGAGAGCTCTTGAATATATCTGACTGGCTCATTATCTCATTTCAAAGAGAAGTTACGATCCAATCACATTGCTGTGGGTCTGGAGTCACATGTAGGCCAGACCAGATAAGGATGGCAGATTTCCTTCCCTAAAGGACATTAGTGAACCAGATGGGTTTTTTGTTTTACAACATTCCAATAGTTTCATAGTCACCATTGTTGATACTCAGCTTTAATTCCAGATTTAATTAATTAATTGAATTTAAATTTTCCAACTGCTGCAGTGGAATTTGAACTCTAATCACCAGAAAAAAAAAAGAAAGACTTGCGTTTATAAAGCACCTTTCACAGCCAAACTGCTTCACACGCCAGTGAAGCATTTGTCAAGGGCAATCACTGTTGTGATGTACACAACACGACGGCAGTGTGAAAGGTTTGAGATAATCTATTTTTGTGATGTTGACTGAGGGAAGATTATCAGCCAGAAGGCCACAAAGGGCAATTACTTTGTTCTTCTATGAAATGGTGACATGGAATCTCTTACGACCATCTGAAAGGACAGACAGAGCTTCAATTTTGACATCACATCAAAAGTGAACAAATCTGAGGATGCGGCTTACCCTCGGTGCAGCTTAGTTTTTTCATGCTCATGTCCTGGAGTGAGACTTAAACCAGAACCCTCTGTCTCAGTGGCACAAATGCTATCAACTGTGCCATGGCTGACACTTTAAACTGAGATTTTCTCAACTGTAGAGTTATCCTGCCTCTGAATCCAAAAGCAAGTCTTGAGCCCACTGTTGGAACAAACAATTCTACGGACACGTGCTTGTAGGATTAGAATAGCGGTTTTAATATACTCACAACAGAACCAGCCGGTTAGCCATTGAACTTTCGGTGAACTGGCCGGCTGACCATGTGACACTGAACTTTTATACAGCAGCTTCCGGGGGAGGAGTCCTGGGCAGAGCCAAGGGAGAAGCCCCATACAACTCGAGCATTCCGAGAGCTACTCCCCCTGGAGGACAGGTAGTGCAACTGCACTTACAATACAGACACATGTATATACAGATTATAACCCGGTGTGAATCACATTCACCACATTCACCCTCTGTGAAAAAATCGAGTCCAGCGGGGGTGGTGGCTCACAGATTTAGTCTGTCCGGTGGATGAATTGTTCTTTTCGATCTGCGGAGCACCGGGGTTGCAGCCTCTTGCGGTGGCTGTGTGGGTGTTGAGAGCTGGGGTACGATGGCAGACTCCGGGGAGGGTCCCGTCCGAACTTATACACCTCTGGCTCGACCGGAGAGTGGGGGCGCTGGGGGTGGGCTGGTTCTAGCTCGTGGAACCGGTGGGGTGAGCTTGCGGAATCGGGAGCATGAGGGGGCGGCAGCATAGGGAACGGGGTAAGGGGTTCCTCAGCGGGGGTAGGGGGGCTGGATCCAGCGGGTGCCAGGTCCCGAAGGGATACTGTGTCCTGGCGACCATCCGGGAACTCCACGAATGCGTACTGGGGGTTGGAATGGAGGAGGTGCACCTTTTCAACAAGGGGGTCAGTTTTGTGCCCCCTGACGTGCTTCCTCAGGAGGACCGGGCCTGGTGTCCTCAGCCACGCCGGAAGTGAGACTCCTGTGGTAGTGCCCCTAGAAAAAACGAAAAGTCGCTCGTGAGGGGTTTGATTTGTAGCTGTACAGAGGAGGGATCTGATTGCGTGGAGCGTGTCTGGGAGGACTTCTTGCCATTGGGAGACTTGGAGTTTTCTAGACTGGAGGGTCAGTAGGACGTTCTTCCAGACCGTCGCATTCTCCCTCTCCACCTGCCCGTTCCCCCTGGGGTTGTAGCTGGTAGTCCTGCTCAAGGCGATGCCCTTGCCGAGCAGGTACTGACGCAGCTCGTCGCTCATAAAGGACGAACCCCGGTCGCTGTGCACATAGCTGGGGAAACCGAACAGGGTGAAGACACTATGCAGGGCTCTAATGACTGTGTGGGAGGTCATATCAGGGCATGGAATGGCAAAAGGGAATCGGGAGAACTCGTCGATGATGTTGAGGAAATAAATGTTCTTGTTAGTGGAGGGGAGTGGCCCTTTGAAATCGATCGCAAGGCGTTCAAAGGGCCTAGAAGCCTTGACCAGGTGGGCCCTGTCTGGTCTATAGAAGTGCGGTTTGCACTCTGCACAGATCGGGCAGTCCCTGGTGACCGCTTTTACCTCATCGTTGGAGAAAGGCAGGTTTCGGGCTCTGATGTAGTGGGCGAGCCAGGTGACCCCTGGATGGCAGAGATCAACGTGGATGGCTTTCAGGCGGCTGATCTGCGCGCTGGCGCATGTCCCGCGGGATAGGGCATCCGAGGGCTCGTTGAGCTTCCCCGGTCGATATTTAATATCGTAACTATAGGTGGAGAGTTCGATCCTCCACCGAAGGATTTTATCATTTTTTAGTTTGCCCCTTTGTGAGTTGTCAAACAAAAAGGCAACCGATCGTTGGTCGGTGATGAGGGTGAACCTCCTACCTGCGAGGTAGTGCCTCCAGTGAGGAACAGCCTCCACGATGGCTTGTGCTTCCTTCTCAACTGAGGAGTGTCGGAGTTCTGAAGCGGATAGGGTACGGGAGAAAAATGCAATGGGCCTCCCTGCCTGATTTAAAGAGGCTGCTAGAGCTACCTCTGAGGCGTCGCTCTCAACCTGAAAGGGAGTGGATTCATCCACCGCCTGCATGGCTGCTTTGGCGATGTCCTCCTTGACGCAGCTGAAGGCCTGGCGCGCCTCAGCTGACAGGGGAAATCGTGTGGCCTTAAAGAGTGGGCGGGCTTTGTCCGCATATTGAGGGACCCACTGGGCGTAGTATGAGAAGAACCCCAAGCACCGTTTGAGGGCCGTGGGGCAATGAGGGAGGGGGAGTTCTAAGAGGGGGCGCATGCGGTCCGGGTCTGGGCCCAGGACTCCGTTCTCCACGACGTAGCCGAGGATGGCCAGTCTGTTTGTGCGGAAAACGCATTTCTCCTTGTTATAAGTGAGATTTAATTTCTGTGCCGTTTGGAGAAAACGGTGGAGGTTGGCGTTGTGGTCCTGCTGGTCATAGCCGCAGATGGTAACATTGTCCAGATATGGAAACGTGGCCCGCAGCCCGTACTGGTCTACCATTCAGTCCATTGATCGTTGGAACACCGAAACCCCGTTAGTGACGCCGAAAGGGACCCGGAGGAAATGGAAGAGGCGGCCACCGGCCTCGAATGCCGTGTAGTGGCGGTCCTCCAGGCGGATTGGGAGCTGGTGGTATGCAGACTTCAGATCCACCGTGGAAAATAGCCGATATTGGGCGATCTGATTAACCATGTCTGCAATTCTGGGGAGGGGATACGCGTCTAGGAGCGAAAAGCGATTTATGGTCTGGCTATAGTCGACGACCATGCAAAATTGTTCCCCGGTCTTGACGACCACCACCTGAGCTCTCCAAGGACTATTACTGGCCTCTATGATCCCCTCACTGAGCAGCCGTCGGACCTCCGATCGGATAAAGACCCTATCCTGTAGGCTGTATCGCCTGCTGCGAGTAGCTACTGGCTTGCAATCTGGAGTGAAATTGGCGAAGAGCAGAGGGGGGAGATGCGCAGCGTGGTTAGGCTGGAGATAGTGAGTGGGGGCAGGGGCCCGCCGAAGCTGAGGGTGAGGCTCTTGAGGTTGCACTGGAAATCCAGGCCTAATAAGAGTGGCACGCAGAGGTCGGGCAGGACATAAAGTTTAAATTTAGAATAACTAGTGCCTCGAATTGTGAGCGTAGCGACGGTGCGTCCTTGGATTTGGACTGAGTGGGAGCCTGAAGCGTGGGCAATAGTTTGGCTCACCGGAAAAATAGAAAGCGAACAGCATCTTACCAGCTCTGGATGTATAAAGCTCTCGGTGCTCCCGGAGTCAAAGAGGCATGGCGTGCTGTACCCGTTGATCTGGACCTCCGCCATCAAACTTCGTAGGTGCTTGGGGCGGGATTGATCCAGGGTGACTGCGCTGAGTTGCGGGTAGTTGGCGGCACGATGAGCTGTGCTGGAGTGGCCCCGTGATGACTGCCCTCTGAGTTCGTAGTCGTCGAGGTGAGTTTCAGAGTTTGAAGGGGATGGATCCCAAGATGGCCGCCCCCATGAGTCGCACATAGTCGGCCGCATGGAGGAGGATTGCCAAGATGGCTGCCCCCATGAGTCGCACATGTCGGGTGGGGGCGGAGTCGGCATACAGGCTGCAGCATTTCGGGGCCTGCAGGCCTGTGAATTCAGGGAACGGGTGCTTTGAGCCATGGGAGGGTTAGAGGCTGGGGCTTTCTTCGCCAGACACACTCTGGCATAGTGTCCTTTTCGCCCGCAGCTGCTGCAGGTCGCGTTACGGGCCGGGCAGTGCTACCGTGGGTGCTGGCTTTGGCCACAGAAATGGCAGGCTGAAGCAGCCGAGTAGCTGACTGGGGCAGCAGAGCAACTGGCTTTGGCAGCGCGGTAGCTGGGGGGCCATGCGGCACAGGCTTGGGGGGACTGTTGGTCGGGGGTCCACGATGAGGTCGCGGGGTCCGCGGGAAACGAGGTGAGGCTGCGGAAGGAAACTTCCATAGTGGTAGCAGCCTCCACAGTAGTGTCTAAGTCCTGGGCCTTCTTTTCTAGCAGTCTTTGGCGCACATAGTTAGACCTAAGGCCCGCCACGAAAACGTCCCGCACAAGCAAGCTCCCTATGTTCAGCCGCGGTAACGGCTTGATAATTAAAGTCATTGGAAAGATTGTTCAATTCCCTTACAAACTCGGTTAGCGTTTCTGTAGGCCGCTGACGGCGGGTCGTAAACACGTGGCGTGCATAAACCTTGTTAATGGGCCTAACGTACATTTTGTCCAATATTGCCAGCGCTGCGGTGTAAGAACCGACCGGATTTAGCTGTGTGGATATTCTGTGGCTTACCCTCGCGTGCAGTAGGCTGAGTTTTTGTTCCTCCGTTGTTCCGGCGGTGCTGGCTTCTGCCAGGTAGGCTTTAAAACATCTCAGCCAGTGGCAAAAAATTTCCTTAGCCTCTGCATCCTCTGGGTCGAGTTCTAGGCGTCCGGGCTTGAGGGCTGCTTCCATGATTTCTTCGACTGTTTCCTGAGTATATTAAATTGTTGGAACCAGCAATTCTACGGACACGTGCTTGTAGGATTAGAATAGCGGTTTTAATATACTCACAACAGAGCCAGCCGGTTAGCCATTGAACTTTCGGTGAACTGGCCGGCTGACCATGTGGCACTGAGCTTTTATACAGCAGCTTTCGGGGGAGGAGTCCTGGGCAGAGCCAAGGGAGAAGCCCCATACAACTCGAGCATTCCGAGAGCTACTCCCCCTGGAGGACAGGTAGTGCAACTGCACTTACAATACAGACACATGTATATACAGATTATAATCCGGTGTGAATCACATTCACCACACCCACATGGAGGGGTGGCAGGATGCTGGGCAGCATTTTACTGAGGGCGGCCCAATCAGAGGGTCAGCAGCTCAACAGCGCCACCTATAGGTGTAGCCACTGCTGAGGCTGCAGGAAGAAGAGGATGCCTCAGTGTTCAGCCACTCTCGAAGGCCATACATAGAAACATAGAAAATAGAAGCAGGGGTAGGCAAATCGGCCCTTCGAGCCTTCTCCGCCATTCATTATGATCATGATTGATCAATACCCTGATCCCGCCTTTCCCCCATATCCCTTGATCCCTTTCGCCCCAAGAGTTATTCCTAATTCCCTCTTGAAATTACACAATGCTTTAGCCTCAACTACTTTCTGTAGTAGTGAATTCTCCAGGTTCACCACTCTCTGGGTGAAGACATTCTTCTTCACCTCATTTCTAAAAGGTTTATCCCTCATCTTCAAATTATGGCCCCTAGTTCTGGACTCCTCCACTATCGGGAACATTCTTTCTGAATCTACCCTGTATAGTCCTGATAGAATTTGATACATTTCTATGTGATCCCCCCTCACTCTTCTAAACCCCAAATGAATATAATCCTAAATGACTTTGTTTCTTCTCATATGACAGTCCCACCATCCCAGGAACCAACCTGGTAAACCTTCGCTGCGAGCATTCAACCAGGGAGAGAGCGTGTAAGCTAGGAGTTACACCACCAAAGAGAAATAGGTAGCAGCTATGAGCTTGGCAAAGAAAGATCCAATTTCATACACGGTACAGAGGGATGATGAAAGAATTTGGTGACGTCATGCTGATTGGTTACTTGCTCCACAAAGAAGTTTGCTGAAACTTCTGAAGAGATTCTACCTTTAGAAGATCTAGAGAGTTATACTTTGGAATGGAGACCAGAGACAGTGACAAGTTCAGATTCTGTTTCTGAGGACTTTTAAATGCTTATAATGACAGATACTGAAATAACTAATAAGAGTACATCTATATAAAGGAATGAGCTCACTTCTGTGGTCGCAAGTAACTGAGTTGAAGAACACCAAATTCTGCAAAAAAGGAACTGATTAAACCACAGAGTCTACCTTATTGAACGGTATATATGTGTAGAAATAATACAGAAGGATATCTGCTGTATAAATAAAAGAAACATGTTGCGGATGCTGGAATCTGAAACCTCAAATTGGAAAAAGAGTCCTCCCCCTGTTCCACAGATCCTTTCATGTGCCTCCAACATTCTGCCTCAAATTGAACACCCCTGCCGGGACAATTACCTGCCATCGATCTTTTCATTGAGAACTGTTGATGGGACATTGGCCGTCTTAATTGTTCTACTCCCCTCACCCGTTCCAACCTCTCTCCTTCCGAACTTTCCACTCTTCACTCCGTCAGGTCCAACCCCGACTTTGTCATCAAACCTGCCGTCAATGTGGGTGCTGTTGTCGTCTGACCTACTGGCCTCTACCTCGCGGAGGCTGAACGCCAACTCTCAGATACTTCCTCCTACCTCCCCCTGGTCCATAACCAGACCACTGACTGTCCAGCCATTATCTACAACACCGTCAGCGACCTCATTTCCTCCGAATGCTTTCCCTCGACGGCTTCCAACCTCATAATCTCTCAACCCTGGACAGTTCACTTTTACCTGAGCTTTGACAAAGGGTCATCTGGACTCTAAACGTTAGCTCTTTTCTCTCCCTACAGATGCTGCCAGACCTGCTGAGATTTTCCAGCATTTTCTCTGTTGTATAAATGTTAATTGTTGTTGCATGAATGAAGTAAAGAGGGAGGGTTGTTATGTATCTGTGAATACATTTCTGCTGGTTCTGCGTCACATGAGATGTAGTGACGTCTACAGAGTGCACGAACTTTGAGCAGATTACTATCTTGATTGTATAAGCAACAGCCTTGATAAAACCTCTCACCGTGTTAAACAAGAATCCAGAGTGTGGGCACCTAATTACCTTCACTCTTTGCGGCAACAAAGAAATATAAAAGGGTGTATCCAAAAGGCTTTGGAACACGAAAGGACGTACGGCAATCCCAGTGCGCGATCTACCGGCCGCGTTGCGCCAGGCGCGAAAACAAGCGGGCTGGTTAGATCGTGGGAGAGACTGAGATCGGGAACCACGGCGGACAATCTAACCATTTCTGATCTAACCGGCCCACTCCCATTAGCAAGATCAGGACCCCACTGCGGCGTGGCAAGAAACCAATAATCACCAATTAAGACTAATCTCAGGACGGCACAGCGGTGCCGTGGTTTTTACTGCTGCCTAAGGCACTGAGGACCCGGGTTCGATCCCCACCCTGGGTCACTGACTGTCAGTGTGGAGTTTGCACATTCTCCCTGTGTTCACGTGGGTTTCACCCCCACAACCCAAAGATGTGCAGGTTACGTGGACTGGCCACGCTAAATTGGCCCTTAATTGGAAAGAAATAATTGGGTACTCTAAATTTTTTTTTAAAAGACCGATCTCCATCCCATTAATGGGAAGAACATCCCTTATTGAACAGCATCCTGTGATCTAACTGCCTCCCCAGCGAAGAACATCCCTTATCGAACAGCATCCTCCCCAGCGAGGAGCGCCCCCTATCGAACAGCATCCTCCCCAGCGAGGAACGCCCCCTATCGAACAGCATCCTCCCCAGCGAGGAGCGCCCCCTATCGAACAGCATCCTCCCCAGCGAGGAGCGCCCCCTATCGAACAGCATCCTCCCCAGCGAGGAACGCCCCCTATCGAACAGCATCCTCCCCAGCGAGGAGCGCCCCCTATCGAACAGCATCCTCCCCAGCGAGGAACGCCCCCTATCGAACAGCATCCTCCCCAGCGAGGAACGCCCCCTATCGAACAGCATCCTCCCCAGCGAGGAACGCCCCCTATCGAACAGCATCCTCCCCAGCGAGGAACGCCCCCTATCGAACATCATCCACCCAGCGAGGAGCACCCCCTATTGAACAGCTTCCTGTGATCTAACTGCCTCTCCAGCGAGGAACGTCCCCTATCGAACAGCATCCTCCCCAGCGAGGAACGCCCCCTATCGAACAGCATCCTGTGATCTAACTGCCTCCCCAGCGAGCAGTCACGCGGAGGCCATTTAGTACACCTATTTTAAAATGTGAAGCTAGTACAATTCCTGCTGTGGGGATCCGATGAGGTGATTAGCCAACTTCAGGCAGTCAGCCGGGGGGCACTGGGGCAGCTCGGGGCCGGGGGTGAGGGGAGACCCCCAGATGGGGGGGCGGGCTTGGTCAGGGGTGGGAAGGTGAGCCACCATCGTTCGGGGGTCGCCACTGGACAGTGGGGCGAGGGGGCCCAGCGCCCACCAGTCCACCATGGCCCCCCAGACAGAGGGAGCTCCAACTGCTGCCTGTCTGTCGCATCAAACGCCCCCAGAGCCCTGTGCGTGGTAATATGGTGATCATCACTTTAACCCCCGTTAACTGTGGCGGCTGCTGGCCGCACAGCTGAAGGCTATTGCTAATGGGGAATAGGCAACCCCAGGAATGTGAGCACTTCACAGCTCCCAAGTGAACTCCCGTGGGTAGTTGTGCCATGATGCAGGTGGTTGTTAGTGCCTAACATTTTAATCAGGCTGTGGGGTTGAACATGTCTTGGACTCCAGAGGCATCAACACCACAGAGGCATCAACCAACATTCGAACATCCAAGCGCTGGAAAATCCCCACCACCAGAGGGTGGGTGTTTGGACCAGAGCAGAAACCAGCGCTCAGTCAAGGAAACTTTTCCAGCGAGTGTCTGGGGTACAGGGTCTGCGGTCCAGTGCCTAGGGACCATTGCTGTGACCGGGGGTGCATGTGCAGGGCGTGTTCGACGACACCCTGAGGAATGGCGTTGCCAGTCCAGGCGGCCGGATGCTGGAGAAGGAGGCGGCAGCAACCTCGACAGAGGCTCAAGGTGGTGCCCCATGTTCAGAGCCCCATCCTCCACCCTGAGGACCCGGATGCCCATCGGGCTGGAGAGGGACCCAGAGGGGAAGGCCAGCAGCAGCCTAAGGTGTACAGGCATCGCTGGTCCTTCGAACAGATAACAGTCCGCATGTGCAGCAGGAGGCTCCACCTCAACAAGGAGATGTTGCAGGAACTGTGCCACGTCCTCGTGAGGAGGAAGATACCCACTCCCAGTAGCGTCACGGTCACCGCAGCCCCGAACTTCTAAGCCTCAGGATCATTCCAGGGCTTGAGTGGGGACTTGTGCGACATATCCCAACCAACAGCCCACAAGTAATAATAATAATCATTATTATTGTCACAAGTAGGCTTATATTAACACCGCAAGGAAGTTACTGTGAAAATCCCCTGGTTGCCACATTCTGGCGCCTGTTTGGGTACACTGAGGGAGAATTCAAAGTGTCCAATTCACCTAACACCACGGGCGCGATTCTCCCAAAACGGGAGAAATCGTAAAGCTGGCGTAAAACCCGGGCGGGTTTTACGGCAGCGCGCCCCTTCCCGACCGGGGACCGATTCTGGTCCCCGGTCGGGGCTAGCAGCCCGACGCCGTAGGCTCCGGCATGACGGGCTTAACGAAAATCGTTAAGCCCGCTTGCCGGAGTTAGCGCCGGCTGACGCGTCATATGACGTCAGCCGCGCATGCGCAGTTTGGAAGACTCCAACCCGTGCATGCGTGGGTGACGTCATCGCGTTTTGCGCGAAACCCGCGCATGCGCGGGCCAGGTTGCCCCTCAGCCGCCCCGCGAATGGATACTGCGGGGCGGCGGAAGGACAAGTAGTGCGCAGGCATCGGGCCCGCTGCCCGCGATCGGTGCCCACCGATCGCGGGCCCATGGCACCCTTGGCACGGCCGTGGTACTGCCGTGCCAATCGGTGTCATGGTTATTAATAGCGAGTTAGTCACGCCGTTTTTACGAACGGCAAGACCAGGTGTGTTTGCCGTTCGTAAAAACGGCGTAAAGGGCTGGGACTTCGGCCCATCTAACCGCTGTGAATCGCTGCCGGCCGTAAAAAAACGGCGGCAGCGATTCGGGTCGGGACTTCGGCGGGGTGGGGGGGAGAATAGCGGGAGGGCGGCAAAAATGTCGGGAAGGCCCTCCCGCTATTCTCCCACCCGTCGTGGGGGGCGGAGAATTTCGCCCTAAGTCTTTCTTGACTTGTGGGAGAAAACTGGAGCACCCGGAGGAAACCCACACAGACACTGGGAGAATGTGCAGGCTCCTGCATCCGTGAAGTCAGGGGTGCCCTGTTTGCCCGGGCAGCTGACTACAGATACTTTGACCTGGACCCAGCAAGGTGCCCAAGCAGCAGGATTCTCTGCCATTGCCGGAATGCTTCCGGTCCAGGGAGTAACAGATGGCACACATGTCACCTTGCTCGTACCGGGCGGTCTGGTTGTACCCTTCATCAACAGGAAGGGTTTCCACTCCCTAAACGCCAAACGTATGTGCGACTACTGGGAGATTGCACGACAGCTACATCCTGGGGCAGTCGGAGATCCCCAGAATTTTTGAGGGGCACCCCAAGCTGAAGGTTGGCTTTTGGAGGATAAGATACCCAGTACGGAGGCCGGTGACCGATATAATGGGGCCCATGTGGCCACCTGGTCTGTCATTGAGCGGTGCATCAGACTGCTTAAAATGTGGTTCCGATGCCTCGACCATTCTGGTGGTGCATTGCAGTATACCCCCTGGAGGGTCGCCCATGTGGCAATGGTCTATTGTGCCCTTCACAACCTGGCACAGCAGCGGGGCAATGTGCTGGAGGAGGAGGATCATGCGGCCACCTCCGAGAAGGAACTGTGCCACGAAGGGCTGGAGATCAAGCCTGGGCAGACCTGTGGGAGCAGCAGACGGTGGAGGATGGAGGACAGGCGGCAGTGAGGGTCCAGCAGGCCGGGAAGAGCAGGGAGGCCTCATCCCCAACCATTTCTCATAGGACGTGGCTTTGCCTCCCACCTCGCTCCTTCCCATCATCATCCCACTGTACCTGTGACCCCCCCCCAACCATTCCCCCACCTATTACCTGCCCCCTTACCTCTCTGCCCCCCCCCCCCCCCGGAATTGCTCTGTTCTGCCCTCCCAAGTCTGTTACATAACTCCATGATGATGGGCCTGTGTCAGCGCTGTCAGCGGGTCAATAAAAAAGGCAGGAGGGTGATGATAACCTGCTGTGAGCTGAGCTCTGATGCACCTCAATCTGCGATGTGGAGATGCCGGCGTCGGACTGGGGGTGAGCACAGTAAGAGGTCTGACAACACCAGGTTAAATGTGCAACAGATTAGTTTCAAATCACTAGCTTTCGGAGCACAGCTCCTTCCTCAGGTGAATGAAGAGGTAATTTCCAGAAACATACATAGACAAAGTCAATGATGCAATACGATACTTTGAATGCGAGTCTTTGCAGGTAATTAAGTCGACAGGTCCAGACGGAGCAACTGGAAAGAGGAATAATCACAGGTTAAAGAGGTGTGAATTACCACAAGCCAGGACAGTTGGCAGGATTTTGCAAGCCCAGGCTAGATGGTGGGGGGTGAATGTAATGCGACATGAATCCGAGGTCCCAGTAGAGGCTGCACTCATGTGTGTGGAACTTGCCGATAAGTTTCTGCTCGGTGATTCTGCATTGTCGTCTTGAAGAACGCTTAGGTCCTGAAGGTCGCCTTGGAGAACGCTTACCCGAAGATCAGAGGCTGAATGCCCTTGATTGCTGAAGTGTTCCCCAACTGGAAGGGAACATTCCTGCCTGGCGTTTGTCGCGCGATGTCCTCATGATGGTTGAACTCTGACACCCATCACCTGCACGTGGTACGTCTTTGGGGGGCAGGGGTTAGGTCAGTAGCAGGGCCTAGCTGCTGGGGCTGGGGGGAGGTCTGAGGGCAACTGGGGCAGGGGGGTGCAGGATGGTCACAATGCGGAATAACGTCACTGAGGCTTTGCATGCCTCAGGTGTAACATGGTTTAATGTTGTACAATCGAAAGTCCAATTGCCTCTAGGCCCTGATAATGCTGCCCCCGCCCCCCCCCCCCCCCTCCCCCCCCCCTCCGCATAGTGCCCACTCAGTGATTCTCTGCTTAGCTCTCCTTGCTCTGCCGCTACATCTAAGTGTTTCCCCAGGATGCTCATCAGAGGTGTGGCCTCTGTTTACCGCACTCTGCGGCCTTTGATGCCACTGGAGTTGCCATTGGGCAGCACGGTAGTACAAGTGGATGGCACTGTGGCTTCACAGCGCCAGGGTCCCAGGTTCGATTCCCTGCTGGGTCACTGTCTGTGCGGAGTCTGCACACTCTCCCCGTGTCTGCGTGAGTTTCCTCCGGGTGCTCCGGTTTCCTCCTACAGTCCAAAGACGTGCAGGTCAGGTGGATTGGCCATGCTAAATTGCCCTTAGTGACCAAAAAGGTTAGGCGGGGTTATTGGGTTACGGGGATAGGGTGGAAGCGAGGGCTTAAATGGGTCGGTGCAGACTGAATGGGCTGAATGGTCTCCTTCTGCACCATGTTCCTGGGGCTGGAGGGCTCCATTTGACTTGGCAATGGCATGCTGACCCCAAGATGCGCCGCTGTCAGGGGGTGGTGGTCTCTGGTGAGCTGGTGCCCGCCATTGTCTCCCTGTAGAGCAGTTCCGGGTTGACCTCCAGCGCTCCTTCCTCCCAATCGGTGCCTATAGGGCCCTGGGGGTCACCTCGGGTCAGAGGGGCAGCTGGATTGACCTGCCAGCCTAGCAGCTCCCCAATGTCTGCACCAAGGTGTTGATGCCCTCAGCGATGCCCCTCGGTGAGCAGGCCATTCTTTGCCCTGCCTCGCCAATGTTCCCCTGCATCTGGCACACTGTCCTCAGCAACCGGGCCATGCTCTGGAGCAGTGCAATTGTGTGGTGTTCACCAGATTGTCGCCCTGAAGCCTGTCCACGATGTTTGCCCACTGAGGTCTGTGTCTTTGTGCTGGTCGAGGGTGGCGATGAAAGCATGACGCTTCAATGGTGGCATCCTCGGAGCTTTCCTCCGAGGTGTTCTCATGAGCGGCGGTGGGGGAGGGGGGGGGGGGGGGGGGGATGTGGGGGTGGCAGCGCCATTGAATGGAGATCCTGCGGGAGAATGGACATGTGGTAAGTGAGAGGGAAGGATCATCGTCCTGGCATGACAACTCATGTGTGACAGGTCCCCTGGGTTAGGGCCGGTGGATACACACCTCTGCAGCGGTGACTAATCTCTATATCAGTGGCCGATCTGTCCTCAGTCCACGGTCTCCAGAATTTGTACCTCATAGTGGGGGAGACCCGGAGGTCTGGCACCCCGCCCCGACATCCTCTGGGCCCTATCTCATCTGTTGTGGGCCGTCTCGTGCAGGGACACAGGCGGCAATGTGAGGCCAACGCTTCATGCATCGTTGGGGTGGGGGAACATGGCGGGTGACAGGCGGGTGCACCACTGCTGGGCATGGATAGGGTGTGGTAATGAATGCCAGGGTGTGCTAGACACCATGGTATTGTACAGATGGGAGGGGGGAGCGGTGCGGGGGGAGGTGCCAAGCACTGGGTTGTCAGAGGTGGGGGCCTCCAGTGCGAGAGGGGTAGCAGGCAGGACCGGTGCCAGGGGGCCGATGCCAACTCACCCCTGCGGCCTGATGGAGGTCGTTTAGCTTCTTGTGGAACTGGGTGGCGGTCCTACCTGTCACACTCCCCACGCTGACGGCTGCTGCCACCGCCTCCCCAGGCAGCACTGGTTGCCCTGTGACTGATTCACCGAGTCCCTCGGGGGAACAGGGTGTCCCATCTGGACTCGACTGCGTCTATCAGTCTGGCCAGGTCGGCATCTCTGAATCGTGGGGCTAGTCTGCGCGGTGGCATGACTGCGCGCTGTCTAGGGTTTGCTGTGTGGGGTTAGAACATAGAACATAGAACAGTACAGCACAGCACAGCACAGAACAGGCCCTTCGGCCCTCGATGTTGTGCCGAGCAATGATCACCCCACTTAATCCCACATACCCCTAACCCAACAATCCCCCCATTAACCTTTACACTATGGGCAATTTAGCATGGCCAATCCACCTAACCCGCACATCTTTGGACTGTGGGAGGAAACCGGAGCACCGGAGGAAACCCACGCACACACGGGGAGGACGTGCAGACTCCACACAGACAGTGACCCAGCCGGGAATCGAACCTGGGACCCTGGAGCTGTGAAGCATTGATGCTAACCACCATGCTACCGTGAGGCCCACCGTGAGGGTTGAGTTAAGTAATGCTCCATCCTTTAGCGGGAAGCTGCTGGGCACAATCCCGGGCAATCAGTTGGCGGTACGGTCATTTGAAGCATGAAGCCCGTGGGACATCATAAGGTGCTCTCATTAAATTAGATACCGGTGACGGCCTCACTGTCGGGAAACACCCGGCAATTCTTCCTCATTACCACAGTTAGAATCATTTCTGTTCGATAGCTCCCCGGTCTCCAAAGACCATTGACTTGTCGCCTGATGGGATTCCTTTTTGCAGTTTCTGTTATTCTGCAAAAACAGTTTTTGTCTTGCAAAGTCTCTGTGTCCTTAAAGGCTGTGTTTCTTTATCCCATTGTGTTTGTATTCCTGTTGTGTTAGCTTTCACGGCAAATTAATAAATTGTAACACAATGCGGGGAGCGGTTATAATCTGTGCATTGCACAATCCATGCAATCAAACAGACAGGTGTGGATAGAGGGACATTAAAGTGCACAAAGCTATGTTGTTGGACCAGTCCCACCTCTACTAGATCTTCAGATTCTGACTACCCTAAAATTTATGAACTTTTCTTAATTGGCTAAATGACAAACAACGTGTTTCCATTCTTCTCAATGGGAGGTGGGGGAATGGCTCTTTATTCCCAGCATGGGGAAAAGGTCACATTTTAACAAAACAAAATGAAATTCTTCAACCAGTTTTCCTCAGATTATCATCCACAATCTGAGGATGATTCCGTTTCCATTCATGGGTCAAAACAACAAGGGCCAAATGGCTGATGCCAAAATCGGGAAACGGGATTGGGTGGAGAATCGGTTCCAACGCTGAAATCACGGCGGGCGCCGATTTCAACCAAATCACAATTCTCCGTTGCCTCAACAGCCGCGTCAATGCATTCTGGATAGCACGTACAAGAAACACCGCTTGCATATCGTTAGCAAGCCTGACCTGGTATTCTCCGGGGCCTCCCCGAATCTCCGCCTCCAATAGGCCGAGTTCCCAACGACGAGGTTCATTTATGCTTTTAAAAATCATAAATTCGTAAAAACCATGGGTCAAGGTGGATGGTCAGTGGTGTCTGCAGCAAATAGCTGCCCTGTAGGCCATGGTGACGGCAGTAAGTGGCTGCTGAGGGAGAGAAAGAGGAGGTAGGACCCGGAGAGAAGTGACCATGGGATGCCGGGCCGTACAATGGCCGGGCTGACTGGGGTGGAAGGGGCCCTGCTGGGGCTGGGTGGAAGGGGATGATGGGAAACAGGCCGAGTGGCCGGGGTGACCCACTGCTGAGCTGGGGCTGTGTCCAGGCATTGACCGCCATTACCATGGCCTACAGGACAGCTATTTGCCGAATTCGCCACTGACCATCCACCTTGGCCCATGGTTCTCCAGAGTGACACCGACCATATGGGTGCCCCCACCACACCACCCCAGTCCCACCCTCCACCCAACCACCCCTGCACTCCACCTTCTGCCATAATACCCCCACCACCCAACCAGTCACCATCCGCCGGCGGGGCACCAAAAGCCCACCCAGGGCAACGCCCAATATAGCCCTTATCGGGACACTGGGTCGGGGCCGCAGAGCATACCACTGGCAAGCCGACGGTACCCCTGGCAGCAGGAATGGGCACCAGGTCCAGAGTCCCCATGGCACCGGGTCGATGAGACCAGTGATGCTGGGATCATGGGGGGAGGGAGGTCATGCAGGGCAGAGCCGGCAATGTCAACCGGGGCCACCATGTAGCCCATTGGACCTGGGGACACGAGGTTACGCACTGTGCTAACACGTCGGCCTTTCACCCCCTGCAGACAATGGATATTGGAATTCAACCAGCAATGGTGGCCTTCCTGCTAGTTGCCACAGTCCTGGGGGATGTCCTGCGGCTGTACGAGCTGGCGCGGCTCGAGGAGAGGAAGCTGCAGCAGCGGAGCGTGCCCCAGAGGAATAGGAGGCAGCTGTCCAGGATGGACAACCAACCACCCAACAGGCTGAGTAGGAAGAGGAGGTGCCAAGGAGGCGCCTCATGAGGCCTCCTGAGTACCGGCGGTGCCTGTCATTCAAGGACCTGCCGGTCCGGGCATGTAGGTGGGTCTCCAGCTCAGCAGGGAGGTGGTGCGACATTTCTGCCAGGTGGTGGCACACCTGGCACCGCGTGGTATGGGGGAGGACACGTGCTCCTGGTGACTGTCGAGGTGATGGTTTCCCTGAATATTTATGCCAAGGTGTCCTTCCGGGATCTCACAGACCTCGATGAACAGGTGCATCCATGCTGTCATGGAAGCCCTATACGCCCAGTCGGCACAATACATCCATTTCAATGTGGACCGAGGCCTACCAGGATGCAGCGGGGTTGGCCACCATCGCCAACATGCCGCGGGTCCACGGGCTGTTCAATGGATGCATATCGCCCTACAAACTCTATACAAACTGAAAGGGGTTCCACTCGATAACATGCAGCTGATATGTGACCATCAGATGCGCATCATACACGTGTGTGCCTAGTCCCCGGACAGTGTGGACAATATCTTCATCCTGGCACACTGGATGATTCCTGGCCTCTTCGAGATGCCCCCCCCCCCCCCCCCCCCCCCAAGCTGGGGGTATTGGCTCCTGGGTGGCAGGGTTTATCAGCGCCGGCCCTAGGGTTGCTGGCGCCCCGGACAAGCTGAACTTCGGCGCCCTTGGGGGGGGGGGGGGGGGGGGGGGGGGCGAGGCGGGGCGGAGGCGGGGCGGGGGGGGGCCGAGGCGGGCGGGGGCGGGGCCGAGGCGGGCGGGGGCGGGGCCACGGCGGGGCGGGGGTTAGATAGAGGAAAGGAACTAAATTGCACTTTAACCAGTCCTATCAGCTCCTCATGCACAGTTCATCCCAACTGATCCTAACCCTCCCACAATACAATGACTGGCCCCTCCACCAATTACACTTACTGGTCCTAGACACCAAACACCACCACCTCCTACCCTTACACTGACTCTTACCCCTTTAAGCTGATCCTCTCCACATTACACTGACCCCATCTCATCGTTAATGATCACCTCCTGCCATGTTATTGAGCCCCTTCTTCAACACTCTGACCCAGACACCCTGCCAACCACCCCCAGCCTCAATTAACTGACCTGATCCCAGATTCTTCCTGATAGACTGACCAGATCCCAGGACATCCACGCCACTTGATTCTCACTCTTTGTGCAGATTTCCTGACCACCCACAGAACACATTAGGTGTTTGGGTGAGTGTTGAAACGGGACTCCGTACCTCGCAGACACTGTGCAGATCTTCAATGAATATCTTCATTCTCGGGGGGGCGGGGGGGGCGGGGGGGGGCGGGGCAGGGGGGGGCAAGGCAGGGGGCGGGGCCGAGGCGGCGGGGGGGCGGACCCGAGGCAGCGCGCGGGCCCGAGGCGGCGCGCGGGGGGGGCGGGCCCGAGGGCGGGCCCGAGGGGGTCGCCCTGGGGGAGGGCGGCCACCGCGCATGCGCTGGTTGGCACCGGCCCAACTGCGCATGCGCGGGACCCGAGTCTCTGGCGCCCCCTAACACATGGCGCCCCGGGCGACTGCCCGAGTTGCCGGTGCCTTGGGCCGGCCCTGGGGTTTATCCACTGCAATCATGGCTGATGACGCCTATCCGGAGGCCACGGCAAACGCCGAGACCCTCTACAACGACGCCCATGCCGCAAACAGGGGCATGATCAACATGTGCTTCGGCATCCTGAAGATGCAATTCAGGTGCCTGGACCACTCTGGAGGAGCCCTCCAGTATGACGCTGAGTGGGTCACCCAAAACGCGGTGGCCTGCTGCACCCTGCACAACATCGCGCAGCAGAGAGGCGACGTGATGGAGGAGGGTGAATGGTAGGCTTCTCCAAGGAGGAGGATGCGGGGGAGGGCACAGACACCGCATCCCACCTCCACACCCGCACATTCCTGCCTCCCCCCAGCCACCGCCACCCCTCTCCCGCCCCCCCCCCCCCCCAACCCATCTGTAACTCCCTCCATGATACATACCTACCGCACTACACGGTGAGGCCCTGGGTTGGCAGTAATACCAGGACTGGCCCATGGGATGGAGGATTATGCTAACCCACTCTGTGATGAGCTGTGGTGCTCCACATCATATAGTAACATCTGGCTCCTGTCCACGGTAGCACCTTCTACCGTCCACCTGGGTGAACCCTGCAAGCGAGCTAGCCATTCCATCATACGGTGTCATCGATTCCCTGGGGTGATTGAGGTGGTCAAGGGGAGGAGGGGGTTGAGGGTAGAGAGCCCAGGTCCCCCCACCCCTTGCACCCCCTCTCTGGCCAGCCCAGACCAGCCAGCCCTCACAACCACCTGACAGAGCACCAAGGCAGTTTGTAACAGTGTTTACAGATGTTTAATGTGCACAAATATGTACAGATTTGTGCCCTAGCCTCTATAAGTAAACTGTGCCACGCACCCAAGCCAACCTAACTGGTGTCTGAATTTCTGGCCTTACAGGCCTTAACACTAATTCCAGATGGATCCCCAGATGGCCCGCCATTCATGCTTCTCCAACACGTCGCCCCTCTGCTGCGCGATGTTGTGGAGGATATAGCAGGATGCAGATGGTACATCAGGATTGGAGGAGGCCTACTGTGACTCCCGCCCTGTGACCTGGGTCCCTGTTGACAGCCATCTTCAGGGGCTGCTGCTCGGGTGTCCCAGGTGGTGTAGTGCCGCCCTGTTCTGCCCGCTGCCCTTCAGATGCGCCAGGGGCAGGGGAGGGGGCAGTCCAAGGTGCTGCGGTGTTCCAGAACCGCCCCTGCGGGAGTCACCGGCACAGGGCCCATCACCTCCTCCTCCCTTGGTGTGCCTGATGGCCCCTGGGCTACTCCATTGGACAGGGGTCCGAGCGGAGCTCTCCCATAAGACCGTAAGACATAGTAGCAGAATTAGGCCACTCGGCCCATCGAGTCTGCTCTGCCAGTCAGCCGTGGCTGATAATTTTGTCAGCCCCATTCTCCTACCCTCTCCCATAGCTCCTGATCCCCTTATTAATCAAGAACCTATCCAACTCTGTCTTAAAGACACTCAGTGATTTGGCCTCCACAGCCTTCTGCGGCAAAGAGTTCCACAGATTCACCATCCTCATCTGTTTTAAGGGATCGTCCCTTTAGTCTGAGATTGTGTCCTCTGATTCTAGTTTTTCCTACAAGTAGAAGCATCCTCTCCACGTCCATTTTATGCAGGCCTCGCAGTATCCTGTAAGTCTCAATAAGATCCTCCCTCATCCTTCTCAACTCCAACAGACCCAGAGTCCTCAACCATTCCTAATATGACAAGCTGTTCATTCCAGGGATCATTCTTGTGAACCTCCTCTGGACCCTTCCAAAGGCCGGCACATCCTTCCTTAGATACGGGGCCCAAAACTACTCACAATACTCCAAATGGGGTCTGACCAGAGCCTAATACAGCCTCAGAAGTACATCACTGGTCTTGTATTCTAGCCCTCTCGGCATGAATGCTAACATTGCATTGCCTTCTTAACTGCTGACAGAACCTGCACATTAACCTTAAGAGAATCCTGAACAAGGATTCCCAAGTCCCTTTGTGCTTCTGATTTCCTAGGCATTTCCCCATTTAGAAAATAGTCTATGCCTAAATTTCTCTTTCCAATGTGCATAACCACACACTTTTCTACATTGTATTTCATCTACCACTTCATTGTCCACTCTCCTAGCTTGTCCAAATCCTTCTGCAGCTCCCTTGCTTCCTCAATACTACCTGTCCCTCTGCAGATCTTTGTATCATCTGCAAACCTAGCGACAGTGCCTTCAGTTCCTTCTTCCAGATATTGTGAAAAGTTGTGGTTCCAGCACAGGCTCCTGAGGGTCATCCTGAAAATGACCCCTTTATCCCGACTCTCTGTCTTCTGCCAGTTACCCATCCTCTATCCATGCCAGCATCTTACCCTTAACACCATGCGCTCTGAACTTATTTAACAATCTCCTATGCGGCACCTTGTCAAAGGCCTTCTGGAAATCTATATCAATTATGCCCACTGGTTCTCTTTTGTCTAACGTCCTTGTTACCTCCTCAAAGAACTCTAACAGATTTGTCAGACATGACCTACTTTTGACAAATCCGTGCTGACTCAGTCCTATTTTATTATGCACTTCCAAGTACTCCGCAATCACATCTTTAATAACGGACTCTAAAATCTTACCAATGACCGAAGTCAGGCTAACCGGCCTATAATTTCCAATCTTCTGCCTCCCTCCCTTCTTAAACAGCCGTGTTACTTTAGCCACTTTCCAGTCCTCTGGGACCCTTCCTGCCTCCAGTGATTCCTGAAAGCTCCCCTGAGGCCCCCCCACCACCTGGCGGTACCAGTCCTGGAGGCCCGCTCTGGTCTCCACCAGGGTGTGCAAGCTCGCGGCCATGGAGCATAGGGTGTGGACTATCACCCTCTGGGATTGAGCCACCTCCCTCTCTGACTGCGCCACATCGGCCAGCACCTGGGCAATACCGCCAACATTCTCAGCCATGACCCACTGTGACTGAGCCACGCTCAGATGTACCGCTGCAATTTCCAGGTGGCTCTAGCACATGGCTTCCTGTGGGAGGGCAGTCCTGTCCTGGGCCTCGGCCAGCACCTGAACAGAATGCGGCAGGCGTTCGACATGCTGATCCACAGCCAAGGCCCTCACCCTACATGCCTCCACCAGGGACGCCACCCGTGCAGTGCTAGCCTGGGTGTCATGCATGGTTGGCGCCACCTCCTGCTGCTGCATGCAGTTGGACTCTTCCAGCTGCACCTGCTGGATGCTCGCCGACAACCACTTATGTAGTTCCTGGCTCTGTGACCACATCTCCACGATCGATGGGACCATCCACTACAGAAGCCCAAAGCCCATCTGGACGGCAGCTGATTCCTGTGGTCAGTACGCCCTCTGAACTTCCCCCCCTTCGGTGTTCCTACCTTCACCTGTTGCACCAGAGCAGCTGTGTGGTGCGCATCAGATGGTGTCTCAGGAGCCTCTCCACTAAATGACCCAGCTGAGGTGAGTGTCTCTGGGATGGTGGTGTGTTGGAGAGACAGCTGTGACTGGACGTCTGTGTTATCCCTGGACTCTGATCCTGCTGATATATCAAGTTTCAGTAAAGCCAAAATAAACAAAATACTGGGTCACTGTCCGTGTGGAGTTTGCACATTCTCTCCGTGTCTGCGTGGGTTTCCCCCCACATCCCAAAGATGTGCAGGCTAGGTGGATTGGCCACGCTAAATTACCCCTTAATTGGAAAAAATGAATTGGGTACTCTAAATTTAAAAAAAGAAAAAAAAAAGAAAAAGAAACAAATCAGATCGGATGCTGCAATCTGAAACAAAACAGAGAATGCTAGAAAACTCGGCAGTGCTGGAGGGAGAGGAACAGAGTTAACGGGCCAGTTTCTCCAATTCTGAGGCTAAGTGCGGAGATCCGTGACATTTTAAGTGGGAAATAAATCCACGGCGCCCCCTAACCGATGCTGCGAATGGTGAGGGGCTAGTAGACGCGTCATGTAAAACGCCCGGCCTCCACAAAATAAACGGCCAGAGAATTGCCAGCTCCGTGGCCGCGCAGGCGCACGGCGACAAACTGCAGCAGTCGCGCAGTACAACATGGCGCCAGCCATGTGCGGACTCGAACTGCCAGATCGCGCCCCCCCTGGACACACCCTCACCAACCCCCTCCCCCCACACAAGTCCCCCCAGCTCTCACGGAAGCACCTCCCGCCAGTAGCACGACTAGCGGCCGAATGTGGCGGTGCTGGACACAGTCCGCAGCTGCCACACCGGGTTCCCACATGACTGGGTCCATATGTCCCCAGCTCCATCGTGGATACTGCCCATGGGGGGTGGAGCATCGGGGGAGGGCCTCCGGGTGACGTTCTGAGGCCTTCCCAACGGTGATGCCATTTCAGAGGGGGCGGAGCATGAAAAGCCTGTGTAAAACAGGTGCGGCCCTGAATCCATCGTAAAAAGGGATTCTCTGCCCGATCGCCGATTACAAAATCGGTGTTGGGAAACAGAGAATCTCACCCAACATTTCCAGTCTGTCCGAATCTTCATCATAACTAAAGAGAGGGAAGATGTGTTGGTTCTTAACTGTAGTTGAGAGAGATTACAACAAGGTGTAGGAACCTCAAGAACAAAAGACAGACAGGCCAGTGTGGGAAGGGGAGGGAGGAAGGAAGGGCTGGCATTGAGACAAAAAAAAATGCATGGGATATAAAAAAACCAGGGTTAAGATGTTGGAGAAAGTTCACAGTCTAAACAAAGTTGCTGAACTCAATGTTGGGTCCTGAGGCTTGTAACGGGCCTCGTCGGAAGGTGAGGTGCTGCTCCTCCAGTTTGGTTTGGGCTTCACTGGAGCATTGCAGCAGGCCAAGAATGGGCTTATGGGCATGTGAGCAAGGTGCTGAGTTAAAATGGCAAGTGACAGGAAGGTTGGGGTCATGATTGCGGATTGAGTGAAGGTGTTCCGCAATGTGGTCACCCAGTCTACGGTTAATCCCCTCTGTCACTATGACTTGGGCAGCATCTTCTCCCTTGATGT
Organism: Scyliorhinus canicula; assembly: GCF_902713615.1. NCBI lineage: Eukaryota > Metazoa > Chordata > Chondrichthyes > Carcharhiniformes > Scyliorhinidae > Scyliorhinus > Scyliorhinus canicula. The sequence goes on along the minus strand of NC_052160.1, from coordinate 58,677,281 downwards.
GCATCAACATATAAATAATTAACGTGGCCTTGACAGCATTATTTACATCCTGAGGGCAGTTGGAAAAATGTATATTATTCCTATTTACATAATCATCTGTTGAAGAACAGACGTTCCTCACCTCAACAACATTGAGTATTTCCGGACTGTATGTGGGTGGATGACCAGATTAATGTCTGAGGTATTAGAACATAGAACATAGAACAGTACAGCACAGAACAGGCCCTTCGGCCCTCGATGTTGTGCCGAGCAATGATCACCCTACTTAAACCCACGTAACCCGTATACCCTTAACCCAACAATCCCCCCATTAACCTTACACTACGGGCAATTTAGCATGGCCAATCCACCTAACCCGCACATCTTTGGACTGTGGGAGGAAACCGGAGCACCCGGAGGAAACCCACGCACACACGGGGAGGACGTGCAGACTCCACACAGACAGTGACCCAGCCGGGAATCGAACCTGGGACCCTGGAGCTGTGAAGCATTGATGCTAACCACCATGCTACCGTGAGGCCCAAAATTGATGGATTTTGGATGGATATTGATGGATCTCTGATCAGATATATTTACAATTTTATTGAAAATATATTTTTTTCCGTATAAGGCAACAAGCAAAATAAATCAATAGGTGCATCATGCAATAAATTTAATAAATACATTATGTAAGAAAGCGGTAAGATAAGGCATCAAATAATGTAAACATCCAATAATAATGGCATTGAATACTGCTCGATATCAAGAATATATAGGTGACTGCTTAATCCAAGCCAGAATTCTTCGGTCGTTTGCTGGCGGGCGAATTCTCTGGTCCCACCAGCAGGGCATCCCTGCCTGCGGCGTTGGGTGTCTTCAATGGGAAATCACATTGACAGCAACAGGAACAGAGATCCCGTCGCCAGCAAACGACACGCCCTCTCCCTCCGCCGGGAAACACACGGCTGAGGGATCGGAGAATCTGTGTCTTTTTCACCAAATTTTCTCATGTTCCCTCTTGGAGGCTCTGACTCTGGCTGGAATATCGTGCCAGCGGCCTTTCCCCACTTGTTGTTCTTTATCCTGAATGAGGAACTGGTTTAGCTTAATTGACTGGCCAGCTGGTTTGTGATGTAGAGTCAGGCCAACAACGGGGGTTCATATTCCTGTACTGGCTGAGGTTACTCATGAAGGCCCCACCTTCTCAATCTTGCTCCTCTTCTGAGGTGTGGTGATCCTCAGGTTAAGTCGCCACCAGCCAGCTCTCCTCCTCAAAGGGGAAAGCAGGCTATGGTCATCTGGGACCCTGGCAACTTTACTTTATCAGTTAATGTCTGAGGAGGACACTGTTTTAAGTTTGCTGAGGCTGAAAATGACACTGCTCGATTGTGAAGCATATCACAATTCAGGCTGAAGATGGCAACAAGCACTTCCCAATTGGGTAACAAGGCAAAGCTCAGAGGCAGGAACTCTAAATATCTTTTCTATTCCAAATTACCAAGGTAAACATTTGTGCCATAACTGCTGTTGCACTAAAAAAAGCGAAGTTAGCACAGACCCACTCTGAGCTTCAGACTGCTTCAAGAGCAGTGCCCTTTACCTATGAGGCAGAGCACAAAATGTGACAACATTCAAACAACTTTTTGAGACATATAGATGAATGTATAAATCAAGAGCCTCAAAAACATTCTTACAACCAACAAACTCCCCTGGGCCTACAAAACCAGGTGAACTAGCAGATGCATGTATTGGTGGCATTGTCACGACAAAACTGTGACACCAGTCTCCACATTTGCACTGATGGCGACTCACTATACAACCTTACAAGAGGTAAGTGTGCAAGATTGCTTCAACTCCCCTTATTCAGAACATGTCAGAATATTAGCTCAAGTTACCAGTTACAAGTCTATGCAATCAATTTGGAATTTTATTCACTCTGTAAGGATTCCATGAAACAAAACTGAATAAAGATTACAACACACGACTTGGTAAACAGTACCCACTGCTGCTGGATTGTCATCATTCTTCTGAAAACCCAATCTAGTTGCTTCATGTTTTCCAACTGATCAGAACATTGCCTAGGATCTGGTTTGAAGTCAGTCCACAATGCAGCAATATAAGCAGATTTCACTTTGCATCTGCTGAGCTTGTTAAATCTTCATTAGTACCCAAAAGAGAATTCTGATGTTTTCCATTTAACAGAGTAGAAAGCACAAAGTGGCTGAATCGTAGTTTATCAAAGGTATTGCAAAGTGATTCCTATCACAGCGATGCAAATGGAAAGCAAAAGACTGTAGCTGTTGACTGGAGCAGAACCTGGCACTGGAAAATAAAATGAAACAGAGAAAATCTAGTAAATAATCTTTGTCTGGGGTAAGCTTTAACCGTTTTCAATCCAGAATTGGTTTTAGTTTCTATACAACATTTTTCACAGTCATTTCACACGAAAGTGCAGAGTGTTTACTTTTCAAATTGTGGTCTTCTTTTACACGTTACATTGTTCATTTCTTCTAGCTATGCTCAATCAATTTTGGTGTGAGTTGGCTCTGTCCACCATTCTACCCGATTGGAACTGTTTGTAAGTCTGTGTAGATTAACCGCTATATCAATATTGAGTTTGAATGTTTGCGCACATATAGTAACCTCTGGATGGCATAGTTTTCAAATAAAATATCTCCTCCCATGGTGGTGTCAGCCAATCGTAGATACGACCCAATGTTCTTACAGATGTAAAAATCCACTTACATTCCTTAAAGGAAAAATTCCCAAGTCCAGCTGGTGATATTCCTCCTCGAAGGCCAATTCCCAGACTCATAACCTCTGCGACTGTGTGTGAGTTCACCCAGCGCCGCACTATTTCATGCTTTTCATTATCTTTAAGAGAATTCAGGTTTATTCCAAGCAGTTCTCGTATGTTCTGAGCCGTGAGTTTCTGAAAAAGATAAAATGAACACAATACAATGTAAATGCTATCCTCACTCTTGTTTTCATGTTGTTCTCAGGAACAGTCAATTGGCCTAAATGTTTTGTGTTGACCATTATCATTCACGCAAGTAAATAATCTTAATCACGTTTACCTGCCCCGTTCCCAGAGGTCAGCAACCCATCTCCATGAGCGACCTACCCAATCGAATCATAAGTGTTCATGTAGTCACTGCGTCAATCTTTTCAGTACTTTTTATCTGCTCATAACACTATTCAGACGGATTTAACTCCAACCCTGATCTGACTTCCTACGATTAATTAAAACTGCGTGGCTCCAGCTGAATGGTTCTATAAATTGTCTTTAAATAGAAATATTCTGGGTGGAAAGGTTTTGAGCATTAACACAATTCGACAACAGGTTGTCTGTTGTTGACCCTGCACCATTTCACTAGAAATGAATGACAGCTGAAAATCTATCATTAACTCATTTGCTCAACAACAGGAAAGCAGTCTGAGTTAATCTAACTCCACTTTAAACCTGCTTGAAATATGATGAACTTCTTGGGCAGGATTCTCCGACACCCCGCCGGGTGGGAGAATCGCTGGGGGTCGGTGTGAATCCCGTCCCCGCCGTCCTCCCAATTCACCCGCCCCCAAAAACTGGCCGGGCGTGAGTCGTGCCGCCCGCCTTGGAAAATGGCGAAGTCCCGCACGACTCAATGGGCGCCGGGGCCGGCCGAATTCTCCGGCCTGCGATGGGCCGAAGTCCGGCCCGTCTGTAGCCGGTCCCGCCAGCATAAATCAGAGTAGGTCCCTTCCCTCCAGGACCTGGCGGCGCGGGTGGGCTCCGGGGTTCCTGGGGGGTTGCGGGGGCATCTGGCCCCAAGAAGTGCCCCCACAGTGGCCTGGCCCACAGTCGAGGCCTACCAATCCGGGGCGGGCCTGTGCCGTGGGAGCATCCTATTACTCCGCATCGGCCGTTGTGGTCCTCCGCGATGGCCAATGAGGAAACAAACCCTCCCACGCATGTGCGGGGATGACGCCAGCATGCGCTGGCGCTCCTGCACATGTGCCGACTCGCACCGGCCGGCGGAGGCCCTTTAGCACCGGTTGGCGTGGCACCAGGCCCATATGCCGCTGGCCGGCGGGGCACAAACCACTGCGGGGCGGGCCTAGCCCCTTAAGGTGCGGAGGATTCTGTACCTTGGGGCGGCCCGACGCTGGAGTGGTTCATGCCACTCCGTCCCGCCGGGGCCACCCACCCTGCCAGGTATGGGTGATTCTCTTTTCTACACAGCTGAGAAAATAATGGCTGGGATTCTCCAACCCCACACCACGCAGCCCCGATGCCGGCTCGCCGATTCTCCGGCACCGATTCCTGGCCACCCACGAGATCGCCGCAACGCCAGTCGGGGCTGTTGAAAGCGGCCCCTCCCCAAGGACCTGGACGTTCTGTGTCCATGAGGCCCTCCTAGTGGGGAGGCAGGAGGATCCGACCACAGGAGGGGCCTCCACGGTGGCCTGGCCCACGATCGGGGCCTACCGATTGGCGGGCGGGCTGGTTCCGTGGGTGCTCCGCCATATTGCCCGGGTACCGGCGCAGAGACAGGAACCCACGCACATGTGCCGAATCACACCGGCCGTGGCGCGCATGCGTAAACTCGCACCGGCCGTAGTGTGCATGTGCAAACTCATGGCAGACGTGCCACGCCAGCTGGAGTTGTGGAGACCACTCCGGCACCGACCTAGCCTCCTAGGAAGGGGAGCATACCTGATGATCGAGGACCGTTGACGACGGAGTGGTTGGCGCCGCTTTTCATGCTGGTGTTAGAACTTGGCCGCGGGATTGAAGAATCCCTGCCAGAGTAGTTGTGTGGTAATGGTTTGGTCTGTGGTGATTGATATGGAGTGGATTGAATTAATGATTGTTTTTGGACACTGTGGGCGGCACGGTGGTGCAGTCGTTTGCACTGCTGCTTAATGGCACCGAGGATCCAGGTTCGATCCCGGCCCAGGTCACTGTGTGGAGTTTGCACATTTTCCCCGTGTCTGCGAGGATCTCGCCCCCACAACCGAAAGATGTGAAGGGTAGGTGGATTGGCTAAATTGCCCCGTAATTGGAAGAAAATGAATTGGCTACTTTAAATGTATTTTTAAACATTTTTGGGGACTGTATCTAATGCCTGTTTTGTGCGTAATGCAATAAAACACTGAATGATGTTGCAATCCTCCATTGATACTTACTTCCACTTCCACTGGGTTGAGTGTGCTGAATGTCTGGAAGTCCATACTGATGTTACCAGCAGCTAAACTTCGTAAATCAGATGCTCGTGCACCACCTTTTAGAGAACAGAAAGAACCGTCAGATTAACCTGTATATTGATATATTTATATGCATAACTACACATAATATAGAGTTAAAATGAAGATTTAATTTATTTGGTATTAGTAACAAGCTTTCCAAGGTAAAGATTGTGTTGAATTGAAAATGAAGATTCTCGAATAATTCTTCAAATAATCCGAAACCAGTTTGTAAGATTACTTACCAATATATGGCCTGGTGAGGTTATAATAAGCATTGGGATCACCAGCTTGATCCTGGAATGCTACTTTTGCGATCCCAAAAATGATGTCTTTCTTTGCCTGAGTGCACGTGGAAATATCAAGTGGCTTGGCTTTCCTGCAACAGAATGGTGGTGATGTTATATTTTCTTTAACATTAAAACTTTTAGGGTTTTGCTGGTCTGTATTCAATGACTAGATGAGCAATCCAACTTTATTTCATTTAGACAGAAGATCTCTGTTTACAAAATGGTCCCTTGGGTCTTCTAAACATTCATTGGGTCATTGGTGAGAGGTTTAAGGGGATATTTTGTGGGCTCCACCGAAAGTGATGGCATCCAATTGTTTTCTTCCTTTAGTCTTGACTTTCAAATCTAACTTCTGTGGGCTAGCAGCTTGAACATACAGTGTTCAATTGGCATAGTGCTGACCGTGATGAACGCTCCTCTAGTTTTGCTGCTCTGCCCAGTAGTCAGTAATCTCAAACTGTTCAACTGTTTTCTTCAGAAAGTACCTGCGTTTGGGATCCATACCAATTGTCTCTGTACCATGCGCCACGTTCATCTTCATAGACATGAGTGGGTGGAATGATGGGCCGGTTCTCCATCCCGCCGCGCCACATTTCAGTTTCACCCCACCAGCGGGATGCTCCATTACGCCGACAGGTCAATGGGGTTTCCCATTGTGGGGCAGCCCCATGCCGTTGGGAAACCCCCCGGGCTGCCGGAAAAATGGAGCATCCAGCCGGCAGAGAATCCAGCCCATTATATATGCAACTGAAAGAAACACAGTGGCACAATGGCACAATGGTTAGCACTGCTGCCTCACGGCGCTGAGGACAGGGGTTCGATCCCGGCCCCGGGTCACTGTCCGTATAGAGTTTACACATTGTCTGCATGGGTCTCACCCCACACAGCCCAAAATAGGTAGGTGAATTGGCCACGTTAAATTGCCCCTTAATTGGAAAAAAAAGACTTGGGTACTATAAATTAATTTTTTTAAAATGTAACTGAAAGAGTAGATTGGCTGGGTGATTAACACTCACTTTAGTTCACTGGGAAGAATGGTTCTCAGGTTCTCTTCACTCAGACTACACAATGCTGGACCACCGATCACATCCAACACGCCAGCATTTAGTGACCCAGAGCCCCTCAAGTAATTTTCAATAATTACTTTGGTCTGAAATGGAAGGAAACAGCGAGCATTCACGTTATTAACATTCGCTTCAAACGCTGTAAAAACTCAAGAGTGTTTTCTCATGGCATATTCACTTTTGAACTGCTTTATAAAATATGTGAGGGCCTAATAATTGAAATAGTGGAAATTACAAAATGATAAGGTGAATTTACTAGAAATCTGGAATCAAAACAGAAAACAATTGTGGTTAATACCACTGGTGATATATTGTATGTATTACAGCACTGCTCGTATATTACAGGTACTACGGTAAATCCCTGCCTGTTGGCTCCTCCCAGCAGGCGGTGTATAAAAATGTGTGCTCTCCTGCGCTGCTCCCATTCTGGTTCAGCTACAGGAGGCACAACATCTTGTGCAATAAAGCCTCGATTGTTTCACCATTCTCGTCTCGTGGTAATTGACGGTACATCAATTTATTGCACAAGGTGTTGTGCCTCCTGCAGCTTGAACCAGAATGGGAGCAGCGCAGGAGAGCACACACTTTTATACACTGCCTGCTGGGAGGAGCCAACAGGCAGGGATTTACCATAGTACCTGTAATATATGGGCAGTGCTGTAATACATACAATATATCACCAGTGGTGTTTACCACAACAATAAAGGATGAAAACAGAACAGACGATCCTTCAGACATTGACTGATCTGCTCGGTATTTCCAGCACTCACTGTGGTCACTGACATCAAAATAGGTTTTGTCAGATTCAGGTTAATGGGCGATTTATTTCTCTAATAATTATTTTTCCCTTATTAAGTAACTTTTATGTCACTAGCACCCAAGCATGATGTCATGGGAAATGGAAGCATCAATCAGAGACAGGATTCCCATTCCCTCGGAAAAATATTTAATGCAGAATATTTTACCAAGTCTTCTGAAGCAAATGAGATACATCAACAAACAGCATTGAGCGATTGGATACAAGGCAATCTCTTTAAGATAGTCATGCAGTCAGAAGCTTGCTGATAATCCGTACCGTGTTAAGATTTGGGCTGTTCCTCAAAACAAGTGCAAGGGTATCCAGCCGAGTTATGTTCCACGTGCTGATCTCCTCAGGGCCATACACAGTAATAATGAATCCCAACTGTTGTATCTGATCTTCCGGCAGTCCACTTGTGTAGATCTGTTCCAAAATATCAAAAATAAGAGTTAGATTAAAGTGCGCTCCCTCCAAAAACTACATTTTCAACGTTTCCCTGTAACTCCTGGTTTTTGTATATGGCTGTTGATGTGTTGGGTGCTCTGGATCCGTGGAACACATACAGGCTACCAACACTTAAAATAGGACAACACTATTTTATTAAGCTAGAAACTGTTGAACATACTTTCACTGTGGGTCAACACGATGTTAGATTAAACTAAAGACCTGTGCCTATCCTAACCAGTCTATGCACTCAGCACATGGTGAGGATCTGTGCTGCAAGCTGTGAGCTCTGTCCTTCTGACAGGCTGCATCCCGAATGAGCGGGAAAACTGATGCCCTCTGTCTTTATAGTGAGTGTGCTCTAACTGGTGATTGGCTGCGGTGTTATGCGTGTTGATTGGTCCTACTGTGCGTCCATCAGTGTGTGTGTGTCTGCACCATGATATACTGGTGTATATTATGACAGCTGTGTCATGGGATTTCTCTTTTTGTCATGCTACAAGAGAACTTACTGGTGGAACTTGTCAAAAATGCACATTAACAAATGTGGACTTGTAGTGGGTCACTCTCCTGGTTTTAATCTTAGTGACCCCCATGTCTTCTCCGTTCAATCAATTGCTTCTTATTGGGTTTTTCTGGAGACATTCGATCTAGGGAACGTGACAGGTTAAAATCACTCAAAACCCAACCATTCACCTCACCTTGAGAAGGGGAAAATACCATCGTGGGTGTGTAACTGAATGGAGCACTCAGCACAGCACTAAAGCTGCAATCTAACATTCTTTAAGATACACCAAAAGTTTAAAGATGACTTTTCTTTGGCATCCATTGACCATTAGGCTCAACAAAGTGGGCTGCAGTAATGCATGGACAATGCAGAGGAGAAAGTGGAGTTTTTTTTGCTTTTGTTCTTTGCTTTCTAACTTTTTTAATCTTCAGGGTGGTCTTGCCCTGCTACACCAGTAGAGGCGACAAGGGAGAGGTGACTGGTAATTAGTGGGCAAGGTCGGATAAGTATTTATTACTTTTATTGCTCATAGTATGTAAGGTCTTTTTGTGATTTATAAGTTGTACGGGTTATATTCTTTAGTAACTAGGACCAGCAAAGAAGGGTCCGAGAGTAATTGATATTATCTGATATTAAGCATCTTCCAAAGGTTTAATTTAAAGGGGTAAGTCATAGCAGGAGAGATCAAAGCCATGGTGTGCTCTTCCCACTCCATGTGGGAATCCAGGAACCTTTCCAGTGCCCAGGGTCAGCATGTATGCAGGAAGTGTATCCAGCTGGAGCTCCTTGAAGCCTGGGTTTCGGAGCAACTGTGGCACGTCCGTGAGGCGAAGAGTATTCTGGGTAGCACGGAAAGAAAAGTGGTCACACCGCAAGCTCAGACTCCATATGGCTCCAGATGACTGGCAGGCACTGCAGGAATCTCAAGTGGCTATTCCCCAGAAAAACAGATATCATGCTCTGGATACAGTTCAGGGGAATGGCCTCTCAGGGAAAAGCAGCGACAGCCAAATTTGCTGCCTCAGGGTTGGCTCTGCTGCGCAAGGGAAGAGTAGAAAGTGTGGGAATGCAATAGTTATAGGGGATTCAATTGCAAAGAGAATACATAGGTGTTTATGTGGCTGCAAATGAGACTCCAGGATGGTACGTTGCCTTCCTGGTGCTTGGGTCAAGGTTGTCGCGGAGTGGTTACAGGACATTCTGGAGGGGGAGGGTTAACAGCCAGTGGTCATGGTGCACATCGGTATCAATAACATAGGCAAAATAAGGGAAGAGTTCCTAAAAACAGAATATAAGGAGTTAGGAAGTAAGCTGAAAAGTAGGACCTCAAAGGTAGTGATCTCAGGATTACTACCAGTGCCATGTGCTAGTCAGAGCAGAAACAGCAGGATATAGCAGAAGAATACATGGCTGAAGAGACAGTGTCAAGTGGAGGGTTTCAGATTGCTGTAGAGTGGTTGGGGAAGGTTTAAACTAAAATTTCAGGGAGATGGGAACCTGTGCAAGGTGTCAGAGGAGGGAGAAACACGGAAAAGAACAAAAAGACAGAAAAGGGAATAAGAAAAGTGATAGGCAGAGAAACCTGAATCAAATGGAGGCCACACTGAATAATAGTCAGAATGTGACAAGGAATGTTAAAAAGACAAGCCATAAGACATTGTGCCTTATCATGCGGAGCATTTGCAATAAAGTGGATGATTAAATTGATATTATACAGTTGGGATTGCGGAGGCATGGCTGCAGGATGCACAGAGATGGAAATTGAACATCCAGGGGCATTCAGTCTTTCGGAAGAACAGACAAAAAGGAAAAGGCAGAGGAGTTGCACTACAGGTTAAAGAGGAAAATAGCACAATAGTGAGGAAGGATATTAGCTCCGACAATGTGGAATCTGCAGAGAAACACCAAGGGGCAAATAACATTACTGGGGATTGTATATAGACGCCCAAACTGTAGTGGTAATGTTGGGAATGTCATTAAAAGGAATTTAGAGATGCATGTGACAAAGGAACACCTGCAATTATGGGTGACTTTAATCTGCATGTAGATTGGGCAAATCAAATTAGTCACAATAATGAGGAGGAATTTCTGAAGTGTGTACAGGATGGTTTTTTGGACATTGAGAAACTAAGAAGAGAACAGGCCATCCTAGACTGGGTATTGTGTAATGAGAGAGGAATAATTGGCAATCTAGTTATGTGAGACCCCTTGGGGATGAGCGACCATAATATGATAGAATTCTTCATCAAGATGGAAAGTGGTGGAGTTGATTCTGAGGCTAAGGTCCTGAATCTTAATGAAGGAAATTACGATGGTATGAGGCACGTGTTAGCTGCAATGGATTGGGAAACATTACTTAAAGGGATGACAGTGGATAGGCAATGCCAAACATTCAAAGAGCACTGGGGGGAACTGCAACAATTGTTTATTCCTGTCTGGCGCAAGAGTGAAATGGGAAAGGTGACCAAACCATGGGTTACAAGGGAAATTAGAGATAGTATTAGATCCAAGGAAGAGGCATACAAATTGGGCAAGAAAAACAACAGACCTGAGGATTTGGAGCAGTTTACAATTCAGCAAATGAGGACCCAGTGATTGATTAAGGAGAAAATAGACTTTTGGTGGCGGCATCTAGACGAGCAGAGAGCAGTCACACATGAGGTGACTCCTGCCAGAGTACCTTGATTTTGACCCTTTCCCACCGTTTTCCAGAGGTGATTTGGGGAGAAACTTGGTTAGTTTGATGGGGTAAGAGCCCCATGTAAAAGGAATGCCCCATAAGTATAAAACCAAGCAGCAGAAAAGTAAGACTCAGGAGCTTCAAAAGCATCATCTGCTGAGGCTCCTACTGTGCCCTTGGCTCCATTAACTGCTGAGATGATTACAGACAGAGCAATCAAAGGGGCCTATTCGTGCGGCCCTGGAAAAGCTGACCTGACGATAAAGGTGCAAGGTATGGTGCTAAAGGATGTGGAGGCAGAGTAACCAGATCATTTCCCTGGAAGTGGAGATGACACGGGTGCTAGTGACATTAAGCCATTAAGGGCAAAGGTCATCAATCTGGAGAATCGCTCCAGAGGGCAGAATTTGAGAGTCGTTGGGCTGGCGGAGAGTCTGGAAGGTCCGAACCCAAACAAAATATATGTCGCAGCTGTTTGGAAAGATGGTGGGGGAGGGTGGAATGTCTTTCCCTCCTGAGTTCGGTTGGGACCACATTTTGTTTGGGGTCGTGTAGGGGCCTTTGTTTGCCTTATTGTGGTTTACTGGTTGATTTGGGTGCAATATTGATGGGAGTTGTGTGGGGAGGGGGGTTTAGGTGGAGTTAGTTCTCTGACGGTGGCCATTACTTTTTCTTTGTCCTGTTTGGATGGGGGATTTGGTGGCCATCTTGTATGGGCCTGGTATGGGTTCTATTTGAGTAGGTGCTGGTCTGCTCCCATGGTGAGAATGACCGTATCTGGGTCAGGGGGAGGGGTGGTGCAGTAGCGTGGGTTAGGCAGTCCCCTGTTCAGCTGGTCACCTGGAATGTAAGGGGGTTGAATGGGCCAGTAACAGTTCCAAGTTGTTTGCCCACCTTAAGGGTTTGAATGCTGATGTGATGTTCTTTCAGGAGAGCCATTTGTGAATTAAGGATGAAACAAGGTTGCAGAAGGGCTGGGTGGGGTAAGTATTTTATTTGGAATTTGATAGTAGGGTCGGAGGGGCTGCAGTTTTGGTGAATAAGAGAGTATCGTTCTCAGCAACAAAAAGTTTGGTGGATCCAAATGGGAGGTCCATGATTGTACGTGAGTTATTGGTGGGTACTCCATTTGTATGCACCGAACTGGGATGATACAGCTTTTGTCAACAAGTTGTTGGCTAGTTCAGGTACCGGCAGGTTAAGGACTTTGCGCGAATGGTCTGAAGGTGGGTTCCCTAGGTTGCCGGGATACATCCTGCTGGAGCGACTGCTGCTTCCGGATGTGGAAGGGGAGGGAAGAATTGGGGATATATACAAGTGGCTGGGGAGCAGGGAGGCGAGTGGGTGGTGAAGTTCAAAGGAAATGGGAAGCGGAGTTGGGAGGGGAGATCAATTGGGGAGTATGGAGTGAGGCACTGCATAGGGTAAATGGGACCTTCTCTTGTGCAAGGATGAGCCTGATACAGACTTGGGCGAGAATGAGTGGGTTCTTTCAGTGGGTAGCAGATGAGTGTGAGAGGTGCGGGCGGGGGCCAGCGAATCACGCGCACATGTCCTGGGGTTGAGAAAAATTTGGAAGATTCTGGGCGGGGGTATTCGCGGTCTTAGCCAGGGTAGTGGGGGAGGAGGTGGACCCGGACCCTTTGGTGGTAATATTTGGGGTTTCAGAGAAGCTGGAGCTCATGGAGAGGAGGAAGGCAGATGTCGTGGCCTTCGCCTCTCTGATTGCACTGGGCCGAATTTTACTGGAGTGGCGGTCGGCATCGCCACCGGGGGTAGCAACATGGTTGGGTGACCTGTACAACTTCCTACGGTTAGAGAAGATAAAGTATGAGTTAAGGGGCTCAGCAGGGGAGTTTGAGAAAAGGTGGGGGATGTTTGTGACCGTGTTTGAGGAGCTTTTCATCGCTGGAAGGGGGGTACTTTATCTGTGGACTGGACCTTGGAATGGACAGATCGAGCCCTTTTCCAAATGGCAGACAGTGACCAGTTGGGTACCGCAGGGATTGGTGCCAGGACCCCAGCTTTTCACAACATATATTAATGTTTTAAGAGTGTCATTTGAGAGTACCTTTAAGAAATGGGTGTTTTAGAAATGTACCTTTAAGAAATGGGTGTTTATCAGAGTGTGGTGGAGCTGGGCTGTCTGTCAGCTTTTACTTTCGCTTGAGGCTGTTTGCTGCAGGGTGTGTTTTAGTTTTGTTTTCAGTGTTGGAGCTGAAGCCAGACCAAGCAGGTGTACTGCTGTTCTCTCTGCCATCAAAAGAGTATCTCTTGATCATTTGGTGAATTCAGAATTATAAATGTTGAAAGGTGTTTCTTCTGTCTTCTGGACATTGTTTGGGAAGTTATTGAGGATTACTTAGTGTTGTATTCTCTGGGGGTTATATTTGAATTGATGGTTGCTAAGATGTTCACTGTATGTTTCAAAAAGGTTAACTTGAGTTGATAGAACAAACATTGTTTTGATTTTAAAATTACTTTTCCATTTCTGCTGTACCACACCTATAGAGTGGACCGTGTGCTCCCCATACCACAATCTATTAAAAGTTGTGGGTCAGGTGAACTCCATGATACAATTTGGGGTTTTCTAAACCCTGGCCCATAACAAGAGAATGAAACTGAATATAGGGGGCGATTCTCCGAGGCCCGCGCCAGGCCGGAGAAACGGAGCAACTGCGCCACGATGCCCCGACGCCGCCGTGCGATTCTCCAAGGTGCGGAGTATCTGCGCCATTTGCGCCGGTGCGTTTGGTGCAGCGCCGGCCATGGGCCGCTGGAATCGGCGGGGCCGCTGATTCTCTGGCCCCGATGGGCCGAGCGGCCGCTCCAACACAACAGAGTCCCGCCGGCGCGTTTCACCTCGTCGCTGCTGGCGGGAACTCTGCGGAAACGCTCGGGGGGGCAGCCTGGGTGGGGGGAAGGGGGGCTCCCTCACCGGGGGGGGAGAGCCTCCAATGGTGTCTGGCCCGTGATCGGGGCACACCAATTGGCGGGCCGGCCTCTCTGTTAGCAGGCCTCGTTTCCTCTGACGGCAATGTGAGATCCCTGCGCCATTTTTGTGCGAGGCGGCCTGGGGGAGGACGGCCATTGCGAATGCGCTAGTTAGTGCCTACCCAACTGCGCATGTGAGGGACCCAAGGCCCCGTGTCTTTTACGCGGCACCAGGTCTCCGACGCCGCGCCAAGGCCCCGCCCTGCAAATCGCGCCACGCCCCTGCCAGCCCCACGGAGGCCCCAGAATGGGGTCAAGAACAATCCGGTTTTTACTTCGGCATCAGCACTTAGATTCCCGTTGGGAGAATCCCGCCTGTAATATCTCCAAATTTGTAGCTGACACAAAGCTAGATGGGAGCGTGGGCTGTGAGGAGGATGCAACGATGCTGCAGTGTGATTTGGACAAGCTGAGTGAGTGGGAAAATGCATGGCAGACGCAGTATAATGTGGATCCATGTGAGGTTATCCACTTTGGTAGCAAAAACAGGGAGGCAAGTTATTATCTGAATAGCTATAAATTAAGAGAGGGGAATATGCAATGAGACCTGGGTGTCCTGATACACAACATCAATGAAGGTAAGCATGCAGGTACAGCAGGCAGTAAAGAAGGCAAATGGTATGTTGGCCTTATAGCGAGAGGATTCGTGTACAGGAGCCGGGATGTCTTGTTGCAGTTATACAGGGCCTTGGTGAGGCCACACCTGGTATATTGTGTGCAGTTATGATCACTTTATCTGAGGCAGGATGTTCTTGCTATAGAGGGAGTGCACAGAAGTTTACTGGACGGGTTCCTGAGATGGCGAGACTGATGTATGAGGGGAGATTGAGTGGGTTAGGAATACATTCACTCGATTTCAGAAGAATGAGAGGGGTTCTTAAGGAAAGCTATAAAATTCTAACAGGACTAGACAGGGAACATGCAGGACGGATGTTCCCAATGGTGGGGGTGTCCAGAACCAGGGCCGGGATTCTCCCCTACCCGGCGGGGCGGGGGTCCCGGTGAACCGGAGTGGCGAGAACCACTCCGGCGTTGGGCGTCCCCAAAGGTGCGAATTCTCTGCACCTTTAGGGACTACGCCCGCGCCGGAGTGGTTACCGCTCCGTCGACCAGTGCAAACGGCCTTTGGCGCCCTGCCGACCGGCGCCACGGCTGGCCGAAAGGCCTTCACCGGCCGGCGTGAGTCCGCGCATGTGTCGGAGTGTCAGCGGCCGCTGACGTCACCCCGGCGCATGCGCGGTGGAGGGGTCTCTTCCGCCTCTGCCATGGTGGAGGCCGTGGCTGCGGCGGAAGAAAAAGAGTGCCCCCACTGCATAGGCCAGCCCGCCGATCGGTGGGCCCTGATCGCGGGTCAGGTCACTGTGGGCCAGATCGGCCAGCGCCCCCCCCCCCCCCTCCCCCAGGACCCCGGGGCCCGCTCGCGCTGCCTGCTCCCGCCGGCACCAGAGGTGGTTTAACCGCGTCGGCGGGAGAGGCCTGACAGCGGCGGGACTTCGGCTCATCGCGGGCCGGAGAATCGCCGCGGGGGGGCCACCGTCCGGCGCGCCGTGATTCCTGCCCCCGCCGATTCCTGGGTGGCGGAGAATTCCGGCCGCGGCGGGTGCGGGATTTACACCGGCCCTGGGCAATTCTCCAACTCTGCGGGGGGGTCAGAGAATTCTGCCCCAGGAATCATAGTCTAAGGGCTGAGATGAAGAGAAATTAATTCACCCAGAGAGAGGTGAGCATGTGGAATTTGCTACCAAAGGAAGCAATTGAGGCAAAAACATATGTTTTCAAGAAAGTGTTAGATAAAGTTCTTGGGGCTAAAGGGATCATAAGATATGGGGGAGAAAGTGGGAACAGGTTACTGAGTTGGATGATCAACCATGATCATAATGAATGGTGGAGCAGGCTCGAAGGGTCAAATGGCTTCCTCCTGCTCCTATTTTCTATGTTCCTGTGGTTCTAGGGGGTCAGTTGCTTTGGGTATCGGAAGGATTCAGCACAAAAAGCATCTGCTCAAATCTTGCAGGCTTACCTCTCTCAGCTTCCTTTTCAGAATAAGAAGCTGGCCTCTGCTAAAGGCGATATGTCCCAGTTCAGTGAGGTTCGACACCAGCACACTATTGTTCAAACAGGCGTCTAACTGGTCAGCAGAATAAAATGCAGCCAATAATGAATTGTTGGTCATTTCTCTTGTAATAAAGCCCTCGGTACAACCTGTGAATACAAAACATATTTGATGCGCGAGAAGTCTGCAAGTATCATTTTATATTGGATATCACAATGCCAATCAGCACTTTGTTCAGTACATAGGGACCGAGGAAGAACCAGATTGAGAAAATGTTAGTCAGCCCATCGCTCTCATCACATCCAATGCCTAATAATGTTATTCTGTGATGGGCATGTTAGTGTGGGTGCGTCCTGAAAGCCGCAATTTTAAAACTCGAGTAATATGTGCAATAAATCAGATATCTAAGATATGTAACAAACTGTCAAATGCATACCAAACGTTGGCGAGAAGGATGGTTGCGAAAGTTTAAATTTACTAGCTAGAGAATGAATTCTTCATTGCCAGGAGATCCCCCCATTTCGCAGGAGTGAAGGATTTTCAAGTTTCAAGATCTATTACCTCACTACAGGGAAACAGTCTAGACGTCGCAATTATGCACAAGAAAGCTGTGCTTGTAACTTGTCCCAGTACAGAAGGTCAGCGGGTGTTCAAGTAGCTCAGAGAAGGTATATCTATGCTTGATACAGCAATGAGTGCTCTCGCAAAATACTTCAGGCCGTAGAAAAATGTGATGATCAAATGATAAACATTTCATCAGAGATTCCCGAGAAATTGCATGTCCATCAAACAATATATGGCAGCATTGTGGCAAATTATCAATCAATGAACTAACTTGTGACCAATTGATTGAAAATACTTGAATTTCATGAAATCGAGAACATCTCCTCATGCAGATTGATAACTTAACCCCTGGAAAAGGTCAGCTCGAGTGCAAAGAATTGCGGACAAGGAGATCTCAGTTAGCTCATCATCCTGTGGAAATGCTCATCTGGTCAGAACTTCATGGCGAGCTTGAGGGAGGAAGTACAACTCATGCTAAAAATGGAAACATTTTGCAAAGGTGTGTGGGTCACCTAAGAAGAAAACTTCATTGGTTTGCCACATAGATGTATCTCTTCCTGACTGTGAGATACAACATGTACCGTATATACTCGCGTAACTTTCGATCTCGCGTATCATGCGACCCCTAAATTTTCGGCCCAAAAACATGCTTTTAAGTATACCTCATGTATCATGCGAGTGACTTTTTTGGAAATTAATTTTGGAAACTAAAATTTCCAAATGGTATCATTGTGTGTGGTTTCTGCAGAGTTGATTCTGCTGTGAAAGCTGTTCGCGATTCGAACAGCTTTCCAGCTGGCTTTACTAGCGTTGTTCAGCCACTTGCCGTTTCCATTCATAAAAACATGAATGGAAACGTCAAGTGGCTGAACATCTTCCCATCAGAATGCTGTGGTCACAATCAGTAGTATTCTGATGGGAAGATGGGAAGAGTGGATTCTGCTGTGAAAGCTGTTCGCGATTCGAACAGCTTTCGAGCTGGCTTTACTCGCGTTGTTCAGCCACTTGCCGTTTCCATTCATAAAAACATGAATGGAAACGTCAAGTGGCTGAACATCTTCCCATCAGAATGCTGTGGTCAAAATCTGAAGAGTAGTATTCTGATGGGAAGATGTTCAGCCACTTGACGTTTCCATTCATGTTTTTATGAATGGAAACGGCAAGTGGCTGAACGACGCTAGTAAAGCCAGCTGGATGCTATGTGACTTATCTTGGCCAGCATTTCACACCCGCGATTTTTGTACCTCGCGTATCATGCGACCCCTGAAATTTAGGCTTCAAATTAGGTGCTCAAAAGTCGCATGTTACGCGAGTATATACGGTATACTATTAGAAAAGACAAAGAACCAGGTCATTTTAAGGAGTGCTGAGTTGAGATTGTGGGTATCTCCGTGTCATTTTTTTATTGATGTTGGCACTAACGTACCTATGTTGAGTGACAAGCTATATCATCGGTATTTTTTGCAATTCTCTCTCACTCCTGTAACAGACACTTTGCAAGCTTATGCTGATTCTATTGTTCCAAGTTGGCTGGATCTTGGATAGACAAGAGAGTCGAGGATTATGGAGGGGCAGACAGGAAAGTGGAGTTGGTGTGACAACCCGATCAACCATAAACTTATCAAATGCTGGAGCAGGTTTGATGGGCTGAATGGCCTACTTATGCAACTAAGTCCTCTGTTCCTATATGTGCAAATAACAACACTGAAGCATTATCAACCATCTTCAGCCAGAAGTGTCAAGTGGATGATTAATCTTGGCCTCATCCCGAGGTGCCTAGGTCACAGCTGCCAGTCTTCAGCCATTTTGATTCAGTCCACATGATATCAAAAAATGGATGAAAGCACTAAAGACTGCAAAGATTATGAGCCCTGACAATATTCTGGCAATAGTACTGAAGATTTGTGCTCCAGAACTTTCTGCACCGCTAGCCAAGCTGTTCCAGCATAGTTACAGCACTGGCATCTGCCTAGCAATGTGGAGAATTGCCCAGATGTGTCCTGTCCACAAAAAACAGGAGAAATCCAACTCAACCAATTACTGCCCCATCTGTCTACCCTCAAACATCAGCAAAGTAAGGGAAAGAGTCATCGATAGTGCTATCAATTGGGGCGGTACGGTGGCGCAGTGGTTATCACTGCTGCCTCACGGCGCCGAGGACCTGGGTTTGAACCCAGCCCCGGGTCACTGTCCGTGTGGAGTTTGCACATTCTCCCCGTGTATGCATGGGTCTCACCCCCATAACCCAAAATGATGTGCAGGGTAGGTTGGTTGGCCACACTAAATTGTCCCTTAATTGGAAAAAAAGAACTGTTTACTCTAAATTAAAAAGAAAATAATGCTATCAATTGGCACTAACTCACAGTAACCTGCTCGCTGATGCTCAGTTTGAGTTACGCCAGGATCATTCAGTTCATGACCTTATTACAGCCTTGGTACAAACAGGAACAAAAGAGCTGAACTCAAGAGGTGAGGTTTGAGAGACTGTCCTTGACATTAAGGCAGCATTTGACCGAGTGTGGCATCGGGAAGATAATGTAGAATCGGGGAAAACTCTCCTCTGGCTGGAGTCATGCCTAACAGAAATAAAGATGGCCGTAGTTGTTGGAGGGCAATCATCTCAGCTGCAGGAGTTCCTCAGAGTACTGATTCATCGGCACAAGTTTATGCAGTGCCAAACTGCTTCATCAATGACTTCCCTTCATAATGTCAGAATCATAGAATCATAGAACCATAGAATTTACAGTGCAGAAGGAGGCAATTTAGCCCATCGAGTCTGCACTGGCCCTTAGGAAAGAGCACCCCACTTAAGCCCACACCTCCACCCTATTCCCGTAACCCAGCAACCCCACCCAACCTTGTTGACACTAAAGGGCAATTTATCATCGCCAATCCACCTAACCTGCACATCTTTGGACTGTGGGAGGAAACCGAAGCACCCGGAGGAAACCCATGCACACACGGGGAGAACGTGCAGACTCCACTCAGATAGTGATCCAAGCCGGGAATCGAACCTGGGACCCTGGAGTTCTGAAGCAACTGTGCTAACGACTGCTGCCCAGAAGTGGGGATTTTACTGATGACTGCACCATGTTCAGCACCATTTGTGACTCCTCAGGCACTGAAGCAGCCTGTGCCATATATAGCAAGACCTGGACAAGGCTTGGGCAGGTAAGTGAGAAGTAAGTGCCAGGCAATGAGCATTTCTGACAAGAGAGAATCCAACCATCTCCCCTGACATTAATGGCATTACCATCGCTGAATCCCCCACTATCAACATCCTGGGGGGGTTACCATTGACCAGAAATTGAACTGGACTAGCCATATAAATACTGTGGTTTTAAGAGCAGGTCAGAGGCTGGGAATTCAGCACCGAGTAACTCACTGTCTCATTCCCCAAAGCCTGGTCACCATCAGCATGGCACAAGTCAGGGGCTTGATGGAATACTGTCCTCTTGCCTGGATGAGCAGTTCCAACACACTCAAGAAACACAACACCATCCAGGAGAAAACAGCACGGACTTATCTGATTAATACTGCACTCCTGTATGCTTCACCTGATGCCGGTGTCTACTTGTTTACATTGTGGACCTTGTGTTGCCCTTTTATGTATTTTTTTTAAAAATTTATTTTAATGTACTAAATGATCTGTTTGAGCTGCTCGCAGAAAAATACTTTTCACTGTACCTCGGTACACGTGACAATAAACAAATTTAAAACACTCACTCCGACTGCCTCCGACGCACAGTGGCAAAAGTGGTGACAGACACGGTAGCACAGTGGTTAGCACTGTTGCTTCACAGCACCAGGGTCCCAGGTCCGATTCCCAGCTTGGGCCACTGTCTGTGCGGAGTCTGCACGTTCTCCCCGTGTCTGCTGGAATGTGGCGACTAGAGGCTTTTCACAGTAACTTCACTGCAGTGTTAATGTAAGCCTACTTGTGACAATAAAGATTATTATCTACAAGATGCACTGCAGCACCTTCGAAATCCGCGATCTCTCCCACTTAGAAGGATAAGGGCAGCAGATTCATAGGAACACCACCGCCTGCAATTTCCCCTTCAAACCCAAACACCATCCTGATTTGGAGCTTTGTCATCATTTCTCCCCTGTCACTGGATCATGATCCTGGAAATTCCTTCCTAACTGCACTGTGATCTCTGAAATAACTCAGTATCTAAGACATACAGCAAACTAGCGACTAGGACACCCTTCCCTAACAGCATATACAGTCAGGTGAATATTATGCTTCACTGTCTGTTACTTACTAGTGTTGCTTCTCAAGCTTCTTTTAAATAACATTCTACTGGATCTCTGTGATTCGTTCTCACCGACAGCCTGCAGAGTGGGAAATAATAATATAACTGCGAATCTGTTTGTGATACAATTTAAATGAACAATGAAGTGAACAATTAACTCAAAAAAGTAGCCAATGGTGAATATTCAGCAAGTAGGTTATACACCACCAATCAACATGTGAAGCAGGATTCTCTGACCCCCCCCGCCGGGTCGGAGAATCCCGGGGGGGGGGGGGGGGGGGGGTGGCGCGAATCCCGCATGGCCGCCCCAACGGCGGCTGCCATATTCTCTGGCGCTGGATTTCCAGCGGGGGCGGGGTTCACACCATGCTGGTTGGGGGCATTTGGCAGCGCCCCCCCCCCCCCCCGGCAATTCTCCGGGCCCCGATGGGCCGAGTGGCCCCCCGTTTTTGGCCAGCCCCGCCGGCGTAGGTTAGACATGGACCCACATGGTGGGACCTGGCAGGTAAGTCGGCTGTGGCAGTCCTCGGGGGGCATAGGAGGATCTGATCCCGAGGGGGGGGACCCCACGGTGGCCTAGTCCGCGATCGGTACCCACCAATCTGCGGGCGGGCCTGTGCCATGGGGCACACCTTCCTTCCGCGCCGGCCCCTGTAGGGTTCCACCATGGCCGGCACAGAGAAGACAACCCCCTGCGCATGTGCCAGAATACACTGGCCGGTCTGCGCATGCGCAGAATCACGCCGGTGGTTCCGCGCATGCGCGAGATCATGCCGGCCCTTCGGCGCATGCTCAAACTTGCACAGTCCCTTCGGTGCCGGCAACCCCTCTGGCGTCCACCTAGCCCCCGGAAGTGCGGAGAATTCCGTACTTTTGTGGGCTGTTGATGCCAGAGTGGGTTCGTGCCCGTTTTCCTGCCGATGTGGGGACTTAGTCCCGCGAAAGGAGAATTCCACCCATGGTATTAAATGGTTTTGATGTTTTAAGTCGGTTCTGTTGCTTCTATACACACTCTGAGGGGAATGTTGTATAAGGCCCAATTACAGGTGCAGGGATCGCAATGCACAATTAACCCACCCCTGGTTCCATTGAAGCACTCAGATTTTGTGCTGCCTACTCATTTAAATGACTTAGCATGCAACCCAGTGGACCATGCTGCCGATTGGTTAAACTCTCAACAGGGGACCCAGTTACATGCCTGGTTAACATTGCGCAGACAGCCTGGTTCTTGTTAGGTCAACAGACCAAATCCCAATTTCTGTTAGAATGTCGGACGAGAAACCCCAAACAATTTGCAATTGTGAGGAAAGGATGCTTCACCCCAGGAGTGATGACTCTGACCAACAGATACCTTTTATGTTAAAACCAACTTTAATTAAAAACAGAATTAACTACAATAAAGAAACAGCTTTACAATTAACATGTAAACAATTCTTAAATAATCAAACCCGGATTCTCAGCACTGCAGGCAGCAGTGCTAACCACTGTGCCCCCGTGCCATGCAGAAGCAATTATTACCTCCCTTTTATGACTCCTTAATCACAGCTTTAGTAGACATACTGCCTGTAGGTATATTAAACCAGGGTTTTTAATAACATTACTACAACAAATTTTAAAATATAATATGACACTGTCCTACTTTGATCACAATCTCTTGTAGGCAGCCTATCCCTCTTAAAGAGGATCTGAATTAATTTAATATAAGCTGCTGTGACTGTCTCTCTGGAGGCTAGGGTGGAAGATAAAAGACAGCAAATATTTATTTTCCAGCTGTGATGAAAAATGAAAATGAAAATCGCTTATTGTCACGAGTAGGCTTCAAATGAAGTTACTGTGAAAAGCCCCTAGTCGCCACATTCCAGCGCCTGTTCGGGGAGGCTGGTACGGGAAATGAACCGTGCTGCTGGCCTGCCGTGGTCGGCTTTCACAGCCAGCGATTTAGCCCAGTGTGCTAAACCAGATTAATGATGGAGCTGGAAAGGAGGGATGTCAGATTTCCACAGAGGGGCCAGCAGGCTCTCAAGGTCACCCAGAGGAGGGAATGGGAGTAAGTGGTCAGGAAAGTCAGTTCTCAGAATCTGGCCCTGGCTGCAGTTCCGGAAGGTGATAACACACGTGATCAATGGCAGGGATGCATCTTCAAAGAACAACTCCGAACCACTACATCACAGCTTAGCACATTCCTCAATGCACTCTCACACACCTTCCAATGTTGCCAGATTTGCAACTGCCCCTCACTACTTCCACAGACTCCCAACTTTTCAGTTTTGTCAGGCACATAACTGAAAGAATCAGAATAAAACCACTGAGGGACAGGCACACCTCCATCTCCAGAGCCCTCAGGAGGAGATGGTGCTCCTCATCATGAAGCTGGCTGTGACCTAGGCCATTGCAGTTGGTGTCAACAATGAGGATGATGATAAGTTCCTGCCTTATGCACCTTCTTAAACCCCGCTTTGCACTCATCCTGCTATCCGGCATGAAGTACAGGTTGCCAATAGAACATAGAACATAGAACATTACAGCGCAGTACAGGCCCCTCGGCCCTCGATGTTGCGCCGACCTGTGAAACCCCTCTAAAGCCCATCTACACTATTCCCTTATCGTCCATATGCCTATCCAATGACCATTTGAATGCCCTTAGTGTTGGCGAGTCCACTAATGTTGCAGGCAGGGCATTCCACACCCTTACTACTCCATGAGTAAAGAACCTACCTCTGACATCTGTCCTATATCTATTTCCTCTCAATTTAAAGCTATGTCCCCTCGTGCTAGACATCACCATCCAAGGAAAAAGGCTCTCACTGTTCACCCTATCTAATCCTCTGATCATCTTGTTTGCCTCAATTAAATCACCTCTTAACCTTCTTCTCTCTAACGGAAACAGCCTCAAGTCCCTCAGCCTTCCCTCATAAGATCTTCCCTCCATACCAGGCAACATTCTGGTAAATCTCCTCTGCACACTTTCCAATGCTTCCACATCCTTCCTATAATGCGGCGACCAGAACTGCATGCAATACTCCAAATGCGGCCGCACCAGAGTTTTGTACAGCTGCAACATGACCTCATGGCTCATTCAATGGTGAATCTATTGCTTTCCATCCCACCTCAGCCTCCCCCTCTGCTTTCAGATACCCAAGAACTGCAGCCTGGCCAACCAGTGCAGCCTCCGTGTGAATACTGAGAACAATGCTCGACCCCTGGTGAAGAAGCACCATGAGTTTATCTGACATTGGCAACCACCAGCACAGTTTGGCACTGCATAAACTTGTGCCGATGAATCAGGTATGTGGTGAATCACTGGATACAAATAAGCCACACTGGCCATGTGCAAAGAATAGTTTGTGTGACAATGCACCAGAGGAGGTGCTCACAGACAAATACTGAGACTGTGGGCTCAATGGTCGAGGAGAAGTTTGATACAAATGCACATCAAAATTCAGGCCTGCCACAGAGCCGCTTGTAACTATCAAGGAGCAGGGAGGATTTGGCTCTGACATGTCTCGGGCTTTGTACAGAGCTTGGAGCTCATCCTTTTCAACATTGAAGTGATGGCTGACTCTAAGATGGCAGCTATGGATCCACTGGTGATGCAGCATCTGGACTGACATCTCAGCTTCCACCGCAGCACAGGCAGAGGTCACCCAATGTCCCAATGCTACATGGGAAGCCTAGTCTGAGGTCGTGAGAACCATATTTATTTCCACACAAGTCCAGCTATGCAGGCTCAGACTGCTGTCGTCATAGCTACAGATACCAGTGCTCGAAGGGGCCACCAGACCCTTGCCACAATCCAGAAATCTGTGCTCCAGCATATCACTTGGAAGTACTGCCCTGAGGGAGTGGCTCCATGGCAACTGGTTCAGGGTGCTGCTGTCCTCTCTCTGGAAGGCAGCCTTCGTACTCCCAGCAATGCCACTCTGCCAGCGCCTTCGCTGTGGGCTGTCAGTCAGCCAGCCCAGAATGCTGCTACCCCTGTTGAGGTGAAGAAGTCTGGAGTCTCACACTCCCACAAGGCCCAGATCTGCTTGAGGCCTTTCTCTAAGGCCAACTGGAGTCTCCTCCAGCAGCCTTCCACCAGCCATGCTTTAGCCACTGGGCTGGGAGCACTAGGCCAGGCATGAGCATGTGTAACACAGGCACTGAGGGAATGTGATAAGTTCAGTTTTACATGTGTTATTGGAAGTAATGTTGCATAAAGTTGTTTTGGAAATTTTTTGTGGGGAGGTTTTGTTTACTTACCAGCTGAGTGTACAAAACGGTCAGAAAAAATCCTAGAAGAAAATATCAAAACAAAAATGTTAAAGGAAAGTCCCACAAATCATTTGTTAATAAAAACACATGCACCTCATGAATCAACCCGGTGTCTAATAGTTGATACGTTGACGAGTCGAAGAAGAAAAAACACTGGCCGAAATTTCCTGCTCTGTCACCGTCCCCCTGACCCCCAGTGGGATCTTCTAGTCTGGCCGATGACGGCCCATCCCCCCCTATCCCCCGTGTTCACTGTCAGCAGGGGTTGCAGAGCACGCAAAGCCCCGTAGGTCTCAGCGGGACCGGAAGACCCTGCCACCGGCCAATGATGGGACACCTCCGCTGGGGTGGGGGTCAGGTGGGGTGGGAGAGCCAGGAAATCCCACCCACTGATTCAGATCCTCTAACCCAGCAACTGGCGATTGAATATTGAGCAGCACCGATGATGGGGATGGTCAGTGCATGGATCAAACTCCTAGTAAAAGGAGCAAAAACAAAAATGCTGGATGAACTCAGCATCTGTGGAGAGAGAAACAGAGTCAACGTCATATGGACCCGAATCATTGGAGTGACATCCCCGCTGATAGCATTCTCCATTCCGCCGGCAGTGTTGGGTCGCTACAATGGGAAATCCCATTGGTCTGGAGCGGGGACAGAGAATTCTGCTGCCAACGACAGCACACCGCAGAGAAACATGCGGCTGAGGAGGCGGAAAATTTACCCCATTAACTCTGTTTTTCTCTCATCATAGATGCTGCCAGACTTGCTGAGTTTATCCAGCATTTACTGTTTTTATTTCAGATTTCCAGCATCCACTATTTTATCCTGCAAAAGGAGAGTTATTTAGCTATATAAAAGCTTGATATTACATGATGCGATGCCATTACAATACTTAGAGCCAATCACTTGAAGCCACTACAAAGCCATCTAAATGCTTCGCCAACCCCAAGTGCAAACAATTGGAGACTTAACTTTATATTTAGTATTTTATTCCTGCCAAATTTTCCACTGATGTTTTTCATAACCGGCACAAGTGGAAGAATCTTGGACCAGTGAACTCTTCAATATATTCAAGATCTCTGAGGTATCGAATTCCGCAAATTAAATTCCTCTGATGATAGGTTTGAATTACAATGCTTTTATCTGTGCCAGCAGTACCGAGTTCTAAGCGCAGGGTTTTGTGAGCCAGCTGAAAACTAAATTTAAAAACTGTCAGGACTCATTGAGCCCGGCTGCTGAGAAGGCTCTTCTCCACCAGGTTTCCAATCGGGGCTGATGGTCTGTCCAGCAGTTCTTTATTTTGGCCTGTAAGTGGCTGCAAATGATCCTCTGCTCAGTGAAGCCGGTGTTACCAGCGCAATCTGAAAATGCCATTGCTTTTATTACGCTGGCTTTTCCCATTTTGAACCAGCATTCAGCTACAGGTGGTTTCTGGAATTGAACAACAGTAAGCAGCCTTAACCTGGTGTAGTGCTGCAGTGAAGCCAGACACAAGCTAGAGGAGCAGAGAATTCCTACAGTGTTGAAGGAGGCCATTCGGCCCATCGAGTCTGCACTCTACCTAGGCCCACTCTTCTGCCTTATCCTGCAACCCCATATTCCCACCTAACCTGCACATCTTTGGACTGTGGGAGGAAACTGGAGCACCCATGTAGACACGGGGAGAAAGGGCAAACTCTGCACAGTTACCCAAGACCAAAATCAAGCCCGGGTCCCTGGCACTACGAGGCAACAGTGCTAACCACTGTGCCACCATGCCTCCCCTGCCGCAGCATTTCAACTTCCGATATCAGCTCCCGGGACTCAATGTTGAGTTCTCATAGATCTCAGAGAATTTACAATACAGGAGGCCATTTGGCCCATCGACTCTGCACCGGCGCTTGGAAAGGGCACCCTACCCAAGCCCACACCTCCACCCTATCCTCATGACCCAGTAGCCCCACCCAACCCAACCATTTTGGACACAAAGGGCAATTTAGCATGGCCAATCCACCAAACCTGCACAGCTTTGGACTGTGGGAGGAAACCGGAGCACCCGGAGGAAACCCACGCAAACACGGGGAGAACGTGCAGACTCCGCACAGACAGTGACCCAAGCCGGGAATCGAACCTGGGACCCTAGAGCTGTGAAGCAACTATGCTAACCACTGTGCTACCGTGCTGCCCTACTCGGCAACATTAAATTTTGACCTGTCTCCTCCACTTAAGGCTCTTAAAGTTGTTACTTTTTGTTACAGTTTCCACATTCTCCTTCCTTGTAGTCGTGACGAAGAGTCGAGAGGACTCAAAACATTTTCTCGGTTTCTCTGCTGGTAGATTCTGGCAGATCTGCAGAGTTTTCCCAGTGTCCTCTGTTCTTGTTTGAGCAAGAGGATTGACTTACCAATGATGGTGACTACCGTGACCTTCATTGAAATGGTACAGTCAAACAACGCTGCATTCTTCATCTTCGCTGGTCAGATGTGGCCCTTTCCAAACCAAAAAGAACCAAGGCTTTTCCTGTAAAAACAAGGGTCATAATTATCATACTGGCAAGCAAGATGCAATATGCTTGGTTTTCACAGACCAAAATATATGGTTGGGAAACGCATGGTGGCACAGTGGTTAGCTCTGCTGCCTCACAGCACCAGGGACCCGGATTCAATTCCAGCCTTGGGTGATTGCCTGTGTGGAGTTGCACTTTCCCCTCGTGTCTGCGTGGATTTCCTCCGAGTTTCAGTTTCCTCCCACAGTCCAAAGATGTGCAGGTTAGGTGGATTGGCCATGCTTAAATTGCTGCTTAATGTCCAAAGATTAGGTGGGGTTGCTGGGACTGGGCTGGGGAGTTGGCCTAGATGGGGTACTCTTTCAGAGGGAAGCACAGATGCAATGGCCTCCTTCTGTACTGGAGGGATTTTATGGATTCTGAGTGAAAGGATCCCAACTGAATGCAGTATTTTTTGTTTCTATTTCCGTTTCCTCTTAGTTCAGCATTAGGGAAGTCACAATACAAGAAAAGGTGCTGTCAATCTGAATTCTAACACCACTTCCAGCTTTGTTGGCCAATTTAACTTTCTAAAATCAATAGTAATTTCCAACTTGTGGTGGTATGAATGTGAGCACTGCCATTGGTGCAGAGCATGGGTTTCCCATTGGCTCTGGCTCGTCATGTGCCTCTTGTCCGATTGGCTGGGACTAGTCATGTGACTGCTCACCAATTGGTCGCGCGGCAAGTAGACCCCGCCTCTGAGGCGGGGCATAAGTACCCAGAGTTCCCGGTGGTCGGCCTTTCTCTTTAGTCGACCACGGGCTAACAACTAGCTGATTAAAGCCACAGTTTGGATCTTAATCGTGTCTCAAGTCCAATTGATGGTACATCACAACTTTCTTCACTGAATACTCTTGGATGTAGATTTGTTTCTAAGCTATCAATCGTATTGCAATTGATTGGCTCTCACTTCCTCCTCATTCTCTGAGGTTTCGGCGCTGAGTAGGTCAGGTTAATTTAATATAGGCCCAATCAGTTCTGTCACTGTGTACCAGGTGTCCTTTTCTTATGAATGGTTCATAACAATTCGACTCAAAACAATAACTGGAACTGAATAAAGACCAACGTGACCCAGAAAGCTTGCTGCCAGTCAGCTTATTGTCCATGTTATTTTTTTTTAAACTTTACAAAGATAAAATCAAAACATGAAAATGGACAAAAGAACAGTCGACATCAGTGAGGCGAAAGGACAAACTGGCATTTCAGGCCTGATTTAAGATACAAATGGGTAACTTGTGAATAAGTTAAAATCTCAACATTCGAGTGTCTATCTTTCATCTGATCTCATGAAGACTTAACATCCAAAATGAAACTTGTCATTTATCTGGGATTACTGTTCATTTGACGGTGAGGAGAAATGAGCCGGCTCCCCTCTTTATCCACCCCACAGGATTGGCCACAACAAAGGTAAGTTTAAAATTCTTTCCCTGTGAATACTGTTTCCCAATCCAAATGTATTTATATTTTAATAAGGAGCCAATTAAACCAGGGTTTCTTGAGTAACTTGCTGAAACCTCAGCGAATGAGGAGGAAGTGAGTAAGTTTCTGAGTCTTTCAAACCCGAGGGGAAATAATAGAAGATGCAACCCACATTCACACAGATCAGAAATAAAAGTTGAGCCCAAAAAGAAGTTAAAAGAAATATACAAATCAGTCCTTGGCTTGTCCATGAGGTGTATATGGTGGGACACTGTGGCTGTTTATGTACTTTTGGTAAAGCCTGGAGCACATTTTGGAGGTTTGGCAGTCTGTTGGAGACACTTGTTGGTTTATCCCAAAGGGCAGGTTGACATGCTTGCCTCTGCAGGGGTGACTGGGGAGGGTGCCCTGTGTTCTCCTGCTTGCTGTCTGTCTCCGCTAAAACACGCTTGCCTCCAGCAAGAGACAGAGAGAGAGAGGGAAAGAGTGATGCTGTTGTGGTTCTTTTCCTCTCCCACTGCCTATATTGATCATCAGAGCCAGTTTTAGATAATTTCCCTGTGTATTCCTGGGAGGGGAAGTTGCATCCCAAAGCCCTTTTGCTTTAATCCCAGAAACTTTTTTCTGACTCATTCTGAGATATAAATCACCAGGAGATGGGTTTTTGGATGTCTAATGGGGATGTAGTTGGCTGAGGGGGGACAGTTTCCATTGTCTTCACAATATAGGAGATTGAAGTCCAGCCTTTCGGATTTTCCATGCCTTCGTTCCAAAAGTCTCCATTTGAAGTGGACCTTGACAACTCTTCAGGTGTGAAATTCCATGCCCTCCCAGAATAGGTCTGTCAACATGATCCACGAGGTGGAGATGCCGGCATTGGACTGGGGGTGAGCACAGTAAGAAGTTTTACAGCACCAGGTTAAAGTCCAACAGGTTTGTTTCAAATCACGAGCTTCGGGAGCACTGCTCCTTCCTCAGTCGAATGAAGAGGTATGTGTATGTACCTCTTCATTCACCTGAGGAAGGAGCAGTGCTCCGAAAGCTAGTGATTTTAAATAAACCTGTTGAACATAATCCACATACGAATTTTCCAGAAAGTGGTCACTTTACAGTAGCAGCCCATCTTTTGATCAGTGTCTTTTCTCATATTTTTTTACTAAAAGTACTCTTTCAATAGCTCAATATGCCGTAATTAGTTGAAGAAGTTGTAGGTGGCTCTCACTCCATCATTGTGTCCATTTTTACAATATTGGATCAAACATTTCAAACCAAAAATGAGATTAAACATTTAAAACGTCATAGACTCCCAATCCTTTTAAACAAAACATTCTTAACAGAGAAAGGTGATACATTCGTTGGAGCCATGATAACTCCCATGAGGGAAATTTATTTAATGCTTGTTTATTTAATCATTGTAAAACTGTGTGGTTCCGAGGGATCGGGGTGTTCTGGTACATGAATCACAAAATGTTAGCATGTGATTAGGAAAGCAAATGAAATTTTGTTGTTTATTGCCGGGGAATGGAGTATAAAAGTAGGAACGTTTTTTTGTAAATTTCATGAGACCACATCTGCAGTATTATGTGCATACTGTCTACACTTGAGAAATGATATAATAGCATTAATAGTAGTTCAGAGAAAGTTCAATCATCTGGTACCTGGGATGAAGGGGTTATCTTATTAAGGTGGGACAGGTTGGGCCTGTATGCATTGGAATTTATAATAATGAAAGGTGGTCTTATTGAAACTTAATGGTCAGAATTCTCCGGCCATTCACTGGTGACAGGATGCTCTGGTCCCTCCAGCTGCACACTGCACCCCACGGGTTTCCTAGCGGTATGAGTGACTTCAATGGGAATTTCCATTGACAGCAGCGGGAGCAGAGAATCCTGCTGCCAGCGAATGGTTTTCCCACTGCCGGGAAAAATGCAGCTGGGAGGCCGGAGAATCCCGCCCCATAGGTTTCTGCGGGAATTTGACAGGGTGGATGTTGAATGGATGTTTCCCCCTTATGGGAGGGACTAGAAATAGGGGACGCAGTTTAAAAATAAGGGCTGTCCCATTTCAGACCAACATGAGGAAAGATCATTTTTCTCAGAGGGTGATTAGTCCGTGGAATTCTCTTTCCCCAGAGTGCAGTGAAGGCAGGGTCATGGAATATTTTTAAAGCTGAGTTGGATACATTCTTAATTGACAAGGGAGTTAAAGAAAGATAGGGGGTTGGCCGGAACATTGAGCACCCCATCATGCAGAACCCAACTGATGTCCCTGCCGTTAAAATTAATTGAGGTAAAATCCGCCAGTTCCGTAAGCGGCATGCAAAGTCCCCACAGATCTTCGATTCGGTGCTTGGTAATGAGATGCTTAAGGTCCAGATGATAAAGAGGAACATTCATCCCTTTATATACTGCATATCACCAGTGCTCCAGACCACTCGCAGACAAGTGAAGATCTGACATAAACAGTTTAAGAATCATCGTAAATTCTTAAACTAGCTAAGGTATTTTTCACAATGTTGTGTTGAGTATGTTTAACCCAATACATGAAAAATAATAAAAATTCATTGTGCAGTTATTTTGCAAGCATGTTTTGCTGCAAATGGCTATCGTTGGAGAAGTAGAAACAGACAGATGGAGATTAGGTTTCCAATCAGGCATGTGAAAATATACTTCAATCTCTGAAAGAAACATTACAAAAACATTTCAAATTGTCAGAACAGGAAAATGCAATGATGTTCGTATTTCCTGCAGAGATCAAGATGCACTCTGAGATGCTTCAATTCAGTAATGAGAACATTACACACACGTCAATATTTTAATTGCAGGGAGTACAATTCTGTTCAAACTATCTACATTGATCATGTTGCAATCTGCGCCATATAGTGGGCTTTACCCATTGCACCTTGGCGGCAGCTGCCTCAAGCTTGAGTGCATCCCTCAGCACGTTGTCCTGGACCTTGGAATGTGCTATTCTCCAATACTCGGTTGAGGACAATTCTTTGCACTGGAAAATCGACATGTTTCGGGCAGAGCGAAAAGTGTTTTTCATCGAGTTGATGATCCTCCAGTAGCAGTTGATGTTTGTCTCTGTGAGCGTCCATGGGAACAGCCCGTAGAGCACAGAGTCCTGTGTCACAGAGCTGCTCGGGATGAATCTCGACAAATGCCATTGCATCTTCCTCCAGATTTCTTTTGCAAAGGCACTTTCCCCGAGGAAGTGTGCGACCGTCTCTTCCCCCTGAAGCCACTTCAAGGACAGCACACAGGTGGCACAGAGGCTTCAGGCGTGCATGAAGGATCTGGCGGGGATCACACCACCAGCCAAGCTAGGTCTTGATGCTTGTTTGAAAGTTCTGGTAATGAGGCATTCTGCCAAATGATCTTGACAGTTTACTCAGGGAACCATCCGACAGGATCCACCATCTCCTGTCCCCTCAGGGCCATGGCTGTTTGACGGACTTGTGTCAAAGCTGCTTTTCTGAATAAATATTTCCATGAGGGACAGGTGATATGACATAGTCCAACTACGTGGGGCGTTCCGCGGTAACGCGGTCTTCACTTGTCTGCGAGTGGTCTGAAGTACTGTCGATATGCAGTATCGCAACACCAGAGACAGACTAGAACCTCAGCACGTGGTGACACTTGATATTCGCATACCGAGGACCTACCCACAGCTTGACGCAGCAAAGGTGTCCATCAGGATGAGGGTGACATTGAGTATATTCATTCCTTATCTGGAGATTTGGACACGGTGTATCCTCGGACATGATCCATCGTACTCTGCACAGACCGTCAGTGGGAGGTATGTGCCAATAGACTGAGATACATATGAACCACCCGAAAGGTTTCAAACTTTAGTTCCACAAGTCATATCAAAGTCACTCTGAAAGTGAGATAATACTCCATCTGACACCAATGTGATTTGAAAATGTACTCCGTGATCTCAAAACATTTTCCCAAAGTAAATTCTGTGTTGACATTTAATAAAACGGTGTTAATCTTAAATGCATAGAAATAAATCAAATCTTGAAAACTTACCTCCTGTTTTGTGGGCAGCCTGCTGAGCACCGGATAGAGAAACAGAACACAGAGGGCTTGTAACTGTAGCTAACCACTATCTGCTTCTCTTTATAGTGGAATCCAGGTGTGGCTCCTACGTCTTTACGAACATAACCTACGCCTTTGAACACATAAGATACATGAGTGATATTCATATTGGCATGGAAAGGGGTGATTCATGCTCTGAGGCTATTTGGTACAGCCAGAAAATGGAAGGCTAAATAACTTCAATTTAAGGTAAATAAATACCACATTCTATTCTCTGTAGTCACTCTATTTAGTCATTTTTCTCTCCTTTAGTTCCCATAACAACTAACATCCACAACACCAAAGGCCTTCTGGCAGATATTCTTGCAACACTTCTAAAAACACTCCGAGTTTCCATTACAACCAATTCACCGAGTTACGTCAACTCTAAGACACAGAAACAGGCCATTTGGTTCCACAGGCCTACGTAAGTACTTACGCACCACATGACCCACCTTCCACCTCTCTAACCCCATCAACCTATCCTTCTATTCCTTACTCCCTCACCTCTTTGAGTAGTTTCCCGTAAACAGGTCAGCGCTATTACCTCAGCCTTGTGACAGCAAGTTTTGAATTTGTTGTGTAAAACAGCTTTTCTATGTCCCGTGCGCACGTGCATGGTGGTTGCAAGGCTACGGGGGCGGATTTGAAAATAAGGATGAGAATTTTAAAGCTGAGGTCCTGTCTCCTGGCACATTTCACAAAATTGTCCCGGCCTGACTTGGGGAAAATTTGAATGTAAGTTCCAGAGGAAAGTCAAACACCGTGACAAATAGAAGGATGAGTTGTCTCGAATCAACCTTGGTCACAAAGAAGAGATAGTGTAAGTAAATGTGGGTCCTTTGTAGGCAGAGACTTTGATAGATAAAATGAAACAGCAGAGACATTAAACAAGCGTCCTGTGCCTGTCTTCATAATAGAAGACGCAAAGAACATATCGGAAATTATGCGGAAACCAGGGTTTCAATGAGAGTGAGGAACTTAAAGTAATTGATATTTGGAAAGCAAAAGTACTGGAGAAATGAATGGAGTTAAAGATTGGAACATATCTTGAACCTGGTGGCCCATACCCCAACATTTTTAAAAGAGGGGGCTGCAGGGGCAGTGTATGTATCTGTTCCAAAATTCCTTAGAATCTATAATGGTCCCTGTGGATTGGAAGATGTTCTGTCCTTTGTTGTAGCGGCAAAGTGAAACAATCATGTCGCGTTCATATAACATAGTGCAAGGGGTTTATTTACAAGATGCTGCTCACACAGGGTGCATTGGTGAACTCCACAAAAGCCCGGGAATGCTCCGATGACACCAGGGGCTGGTTTAGCTCACTTGGCTAAATCGCTGGCTTTTAAAGCAGACCAAGCAGGCCAGCAGCACGGTTCGATTCCCATACCAGCCTCCCCGGACAGGTGCTGGAATGTGGCGGCTAGGGGCTTTTCACAGTAACTTCATTGAAGCCTACTCGTGACAATAAGCGATTTTCATTTCATTTCATATGACATTGCACTAGCCAAGGGTGTTACTCTCATACATAACAGAAGATAGTTGTGGGCAGCACAGTGACACAGTGGCTAGCACTGCTGCCTCACAACGCTGAGGACCCGGGTTCGATTCCAGCCCCAGGTCACTGTCCGTGCGGAGTTTGTACATTCGCCCCGTGTCTGCATGACTCTCACCCCCACAACCCAAAGATGTGCAGAGTAGGTGGATTGTCCACGCTAAATTGCCCCTTACTTGGGAAAAAAAAAATTTGGTACTCTAAATTTGAAAAAATACAGAAAGTAGTTCATGAAACCTTGCCATTCAAGAGAAGAAGGAGAGAAAACAGGGAACAAAGGTCAGTTAGACTGAAGTCAGTAGAGGAGAAAATGCGGGAACCCATTATTAAGCATTTTATAGTAGAGCAGTTGAGAAATTAAAATATGATTAGGCAGAATCAATGTGTTTTTATGAATGGGAAAGTACATTTGACAGATCCATTGAAGTTTTGTTTTTGAGGGTGGAACAACCAAAGAGTCCATGGTCACTGACATTCTCCAAGGACATGGTAGCTGAACTAACAGAAGATATTCAAAAAGATGCCATACAAGTGGTAGTTGCACAAGATAAGGGCTCATTGGTAATATAGCATGGATTAAGGACAGGTTAACAGACAGAAAAGACAGTAGGAATAAACAAGGCATTTCAGGATGGCAAGGTGTACCTATAGTTGAGTGCCACACAAATCCATGCTTGGGGTTCCGCCACTTTCAATCTGTATCAATGGCTTAGATGAGGACACCAAGTGTAATGTATCCAGGATTGCTGACGATTCAAAGCTCAGAGGGAAAGTAAACAATGCAGATGATTCTAAGAGGCTGAAACGTGTTGACCAGTTAACTGATTGGGCAAGGAGATGATGGATGGAATATGATATGAGAAAGTGTGTAATAATTCCTTATGGCAGGAAGAATGAAATTACAGAATATGTTTTGAAAAAAATGAGAGACTATTTAATGGTGGCATTCAGAGAGTTTTAGTGGGGTCCTTCTTTGTAAATCAAAGTATTATCATAAAGGTACAGCAAGCAATTACGAAGGAAAATAGCCTTGTGAGGAGATTGGAATATAAGAGTAAGGAAATGTTGATGGAACTAGACAGGGCTTTATTGAGACCACAGCCGGAGTACTGTGGAAAGTTTTGGTCCACTCACCCAAGGATGGATACTGTTACCTCAGATGAGATGCAGCTAGATAGATTGATTACTGTGGTGGCAGAATTGTCCAGTGAGGAGGGCTCAAGTAGAAAGGGCCTATATTCTCTAAAGCTTAGAGGAATGAAAGGTGATCTCATTGAAAATGTATAACATATTTTTGAGGACTTGATAGAGTAAAAGCTGAAAGACTGTTCCCCCTGACTGCACAGTCTAGAACTTGAGGGTCACAGTCTCAGGATAAGGAGTCAGTAACTTAGGAGGAGATAAGAAGACATTGGTTCACTCAGAGGGTTGTGCATCTTTGGAATTGTCCACCCCAGAGGATTGTGGATGCTCAGTCAGTCAGTATGTTTAGGATTGAGATTCTTAGATTTTGAGCACTGCGGTATCAAGAGACAGGTAGACAAGTGGAATAGATGTAGAGGTCCATATTCATTGGCCACATAATTAATATCTACTTCTATTTTCTGTATTCATATTTAATATAAGAAGTGACACTCAGCAGGGACTAAGTCACTGTAAGTGGTTAGTAGTAAATTACATTACATATATAACAGGCTATTGAGTTGTAGTGTACTGAAATAGTTAGCCAAGGTTCAGGAGTTCAAAGCAAGTTGTAAAGTTCAGTTCAATAAATCTGAAAATTTGTGAGCTGGCATTTGGAAAAATCGCCTTTAAAACCTATCTAGTTTGCCTTCAATGACGGGAACTTAAGACCCCTACAGTGTCAGAACAACAGTGTTTCTGACCCAGATTTTCGGCACAATGGGGATGCTCACTATCATGGTGAGAATAACAGATTTGGCCAAAATTACAATGTCCTGCCCCCGAACTTGGTGTTTCCTATATTCATAGAGACGGCAGGAATGGAATCGAGTCAGACTGGAGTTCATGAATTGCAGAGGCAACTGATCATTTAAATCACCAGTTACCCCCACTGACGTGAGATCTTTGACTCTAGCTGCGTGAATCCTGGAGTACACAGATTCGACCAGGTAAAGAGAGATCTTAACTTGGTGGGTTCTTTAGTTAGTCTTTGGAGAGGTACGGTATCCCTTTGGGTTAGGTGCTGGGATACCTTTGGGAAAGATGAGGCATCCTTTTGGATTGTTAACATTAAACATGATTCATATTTTGCACAGAAACTCATTGGAACTGTCAAGGAACTGTTCACTGTCAACGCTGCCAAGGAAGTGTCAAAACTGTCTAGGAACTGTCCATGGATATGAGGGGAGTTGGAAAAGGGTGAAGCATGAGTGCCGGCATGGACAGGGCATAGCAAGTGTGTGTGAAGGATGTGAGCTGGAAGGATTTTTAAAACTGTTTGAATTTTAACATTTTCAGAGGCCAGAGGAAGGCCATGTGCCCAGCTCGCCACTGCACCCAGCAACCTCCATATTCGTTCAGGGTTCCTGTCCGACTCCTATTTCAGCCTGCCCACAACCACCCCCAACTGAAAACCCGACCTGTGGAAAATTGGGTTCACAGAACCGAGAACTCTCCCAGCTCTGTGCACCAGGACAAAAATCTGGGCCGCTGAGTCTACCCTAATTTTCAGTGAGTATTGATGCCCTCTGATGCCAGCCATATGAACAATTGCTGCTCAAAATCTCATCAATCCCTAAGTAATCAATGTGATGTTCCCAGCATGTGTTACCCTTGGAGAGAAATCGATTTCTGCCAAATATGAATTATACCTATTTTCCATAATTACATCTTGGAGAACAGAACTTAGAATCCTCGCTCCTCGCCCCAACACTGACTATTTCCAAATAATTTCTGTGTGTTTGACAGGTATGACCAAGTTCATGTACAATCATTTGGTTTTCAAAATTGAAAACCTAAGTATAACTTTCATCATTCTAATGACAATCCAAAATTGTTCTTCAATTATTGTGTTTAACACTTGATCAGCCCAGTGTTGAGAAAGCCTGTTTAAAGCCAGTCCAAAGGGGATTGCTGTAAGCAGATATCAGTCTAAAAAGTGGTCAGTTTGTTAAACTTTGTTTAATATCCGTCACTTGATGCTGGAATCTCTGATTCTCTCCACTTAATATGGCAGAAGACACAGATGTGTTGAATGGAGGTTTATCAAAGGTATTGCAATGTGATTCCCATTGCAGTGATACAGATGGAAAGCAGGAGACTGGAGCTGTTGACTGGAGAGAACTGGGCACTGGAAAATAAAATGAAATAAAGAAACACGTTGTTAATAGTTGTCCTGTGAATTAACCTTTTGTAAATGGATCTTATATGAGTATCACTTCATACTGAAGGGCTGCACTTTTCAAATTGTTCATTTTCTTTCTGACTACATTGTTCAATTCATCTGGTGATGCACAATAACATGTTATTAGCTGGTTTTGATGCATCATTATGTCTCAATTGAAGTGCCTGTGACTGTGTAGATTAACTGCATTGTTAGTATGAGCCTTTATAGAAGTATATATACATATCCAAGGATGGTAGGCTTTCTGATAAACTATTTCTACTTTGCTGCCATGGCGGT
Organism: Scyliorhinus canicula; assembly: GCF_902713615.1. Classification (NCBI taxonomy): domain Eukaryota; kingdom Metazoa; phylum Chordata; class Chondrichthyes; order Carcharhiniformes; family Scyliorhinidae; genus Scyliorhinus; species Scyliorhinus canicula. The sequence goes on along the minus strand of NC_052160.1, from coordinate 58,638,935 downwards.
GTCAACTAATCCTAGATACCACCCAATGTTTTTATGGGTGTGGAGAAGAACAGATGTAAAAATCCACTTATGTTTCTGAAAGGAAAAGTTCTCAAGTTCAGCTGGTGGTATTCCTCCTTGGAAAGCCAATTCCCAGATTCAGAAACTCCTCTACCATGTGTGAGTTAACCCAACGCCGTACTATTTCACATTTGTCATTCACTGTAAGAGAATTCAGATTTATTCCAAGTAGATCTCGTATGTTCTGAGTAATGAGGTTCTGAAAAATAAATCGGTTATATTGGAACAACAGGATTATGTTCATTTTTGGTTCTATGTAGTTATTTAATGATATGTCAGAAAGAGGGACACACTATTGAAGAAGTAACAAATATAGAAAAACATTTTTAAAAATACCAAGACAGGCCGCTCAATCCAAATGTGATGTGTTTTACAATCCATGCAAGTAACTAATCTTAATCACATATATACCAGCCCTGTTCCAGATCCCTTCAACCCCATCTCCTTCATCTACCTATTCAATTTGATCCGGAGTGTTCACATGGTCTCTGCTTCAACCTGTTCCGTGTTTTATATCTGTCAATAACATTAGTCAGAAGGATTTCACTCCAATCCTAGTCTGACTGCCTCCAATCAATCAGAACTGTGTAGCTCTAGCTGAGTTGTCCTTAAATAGAAATACCGTGGGTGAAATGGTCTCTTGAGCATTAACATAATTGGGCAATAGTGAATCGGTGGTCTGTTGTTGACCCTGCACCATTTCACTGAAAATCTAACATGATATTATTTGCTTAATGACAGGCAAGTAGTCTGAGTTCATCTAGTCCAAGCCTACTTGTGACAATAAGCGAGTATTATTATTATTATTATTATTATTATTATTAAACCTGCTTGAAATATGATGACCTTCTTGTTATTCTCTTTTCTACGGAGCTGAGTTTCTAGGTAAACTGTCATAAATATAGCAGTTGTGTGACAATGATGATGATTAATCTGCAGTGGATTGAATTAATGATTGTTTTTGGACACTGTATCTAATATCTGTTTTGTGCAGAATGCAATAAAACACTGAATGATGCTGCAATCCTGCATTGATACCTATTTCATACAAATTGCAATCATTAACTGTGTCTTTGAATAACTCATCAAATAATCATCAAACCAAATTGTAAGATTACTTACCAACATGCATCTTGAGTTGATTAAATTAAGCTTTGGGATCACCAGCTGGATCTTGGAATGCTACTTTTGCAAGTCCAAATGTGTGGGATGATGCAGTGGGAAACCCCACATGCTCCAATAAAATGACCAGGGGCATGATCTCCTGGCCACGCTGTGCCCAAAAAGCAGTGCACTTTGGCACAACGTGGCTGTCAAATGCCGGGAGACCCCACTCCCAGATTAAATATAGGAAGAATGGGTATGAATTGCAATGAACTTTTCTAACTCAAAAACCAACATCATATAATCCTGTTGGCCGTCTTGTGGTGCACTGGCGAGAGTAGCTGAGTCAGAGTTCCAGGTTCAAGTCCCACTTGATGGTCTAGGAAGGTGCTTTCATAACGTGGCCAAACAGGTTGATTGTCGATCCACAAATTCTTCCAACATGCCCTATGGGAGATGATAAGAGTAGGAGATACTCCTGGTCAGCCATACTTGATGTGGAATAGTCACTGGTTAGAGACTTGTTCCAGGAAAAAAAAACAGGCTACGGAAAGAGATGCCAGCATGTGCTTGTCTGCCTTGTGTGTCTCCTAGTTCTATAATTCCGTCCCATTGTCATATCTTATTAAAGGGCACAATGTGATTGGCTCAGTTCACCAGAATTATTCCACCTTTTGTTTTATAAATTTAGAGTACCCAATTGTTGTATATATATTTTATTTCCAATTAAGGGCCAATATAAGGGCAGCACGATAGCATTGTGGATAGCACAATTGCTTCACAGCTCCAGGGTCCCAGGTTCGATTCCGGCTTGGGTCACTGTCTGTGCGGAGTCTGCACATCCTCCCCGTGTGTGCATGGGTTTCCTCCGGGTGCTCCGGTTTCCTCCCACAGTCCAAAGATGTGCAGGTTAGGTGGATTGGCCATGATAAATTGCCCTTAGTGTCCAAAATTGCCCTTAGTGTTGGGTGGGGTTACTGAGTAATGGGGATAGGGTGGAGGTGTTGACCTTGGGTAGGGTGCTCTTTCCAAGAGCCGGTGCAGACTCGATGGCCAAATGGCCTCCTTCTGCACTGTAAATTCTATGATAATCTATGATAATTTAGCATGGCCAATCCATGGCGGTCATTGGTAAGTCAATCCTCTTCTTCCACTCCAGAAACTGCCTGTAGCTAAATGCAGGTTACAAATGTGAAAAGTCAGTAAAATGAACATGATGATGACACTTGTATCAGCCTCGGAGCGGTGGCCGACAGTACAAATATACAACTACCAAACAGACCCAAGAGCCACATTATCAACCTGATGGAAAAGGGTCTTGACAGCAGCAGGAATGAGTCCTGACTCCAGGCAGTTTGCCAACATTTCCACGGATATTGTTTTGTAACATTGTCAAAGGTGATAATCTTGCACCAGTGAGCTCTTCAATAAGTTCAAGGACTCTGAGGTAGCAAATTCCACAAATAAATAGTCCTGATCATAGTTTGGAATTACAATGCTTTTATTTGCTCCGTGTTCTAAGCACAGGATTTGTGCTGAAAACCAAATATTTTACAAACTGCCACGAGTCAAGACCCTGCTGCTGTCAAGACCCTTTCCCATCAGGTTGATAACGGGGCTCTTGGGTCTGTTTGGCAGATGTATATTTGGCCTGTCGCTCAGAGGCTGATACAAGTGTCACCATCATGTTCATTTTACTGACTTTTCACATTTGTAACTTGCATTCAGCTACAGACAGTTTCTGGAGTGGAAGAAGAGGGTTGACTTACCATTGACCGCCATGAATTTCACTGAAAAAGTGCAACTGGCTAACGCTGTATTCTTCATTATTGCTGGTGAAACGTGAAACCAGAAACAACTTCGACTTTCCTGTAAAGAGGGAACACGGGTCATGATTAGCAGACAGACTGGTGAGGTACAATGCGCTCTTTCATCACAGACCAACAAAACATAGCTGAGAAGCGAATGGGTCTCAGCTTTATCCCAGTATTTTGTGTTTCCTCTTATTTCAACTACCCGAAGGCTAGGAGAAAAGGGGCTGCCAATCAGCAGCTTTGTTGATTCAGTCTCTCAATTGACTTTACAAAATTACCAGGTGCTTCCTTTATTGAATAACTGTCTTACACAAAAACCTGTTTCTAAGTTTGCAATCATAACGTGACACATTGTTTCTAGCTTACTTCCTCTCCCCAGTGGTTTTACCGTTCATTCGGTCAGGCAAACTAGATGAGGACGAAACCAATTTTATGAGGATGGATTTAAGTGTTACAGTTCAATTCAAGAAGAAAACCTGCCAATGTGAGATATAAATGAACTGCATAGCAGGGCAATCGACATCGGTGAGGAGATGATCTTAAAATAAGCACTTTGACTGAACTTTTAACGGCAAAAGTTAGATAAACACCCTGGAGATTAAACTCTCCAAGGCCTCCTTCGACAGCAGCTTCTAAAGCGTGACCACCATCATCTTGAAGGACAAGGGAATCAGATACATGGAAACACCACCACCTGGATGTTCCCCTTCAAGTCACTCACCATCCTGACGTGAGAATATATCACCGTTCATTCACTGTCGCTGGATCATTATCCTGGAAATTCCTTGCTGATAGCATTGTTGGTGTACCTGCACCAGATGGACTGCAACGGTTCAAAAAAGCAGCTCAGCCCCAGCACCACAGATGATGGGACACAACATCTCCCCCACTTCTCCCCCACACCATGTGGCTCCCTAGAGAGCCCTCCCCTGGCACTGTCCCCAACACTGACATGGCCAGGCTGGCACTGTGCCAACCTGTGCCAAGGGGCAGTGTTGGGGGAGGATTCTCTAGGGAGCCCCTCTACTCCCAGGGGCTATACATACCTTTGCTCCTCCGGGTGGATCCCCTCGACTGATTCTCGTCTTCAGATATCTGTTGTAAACCTCGCTGATGTGACGGCACATTGGCGAGGTTTACAACGTTCAGTGAGGGTGGGGCAGGAATCATGAGGTGGAGGGAGGCTGGGTAATGACATTCAAATGTATTCATAAATATTAAAATTAGCTTCTCGCCCTTCGTGAAGGACGTGGAAAATCAGGAAAGGTGATCTCTCCGTAGAGAATCGCCTTTCCCGATTCTACCCGGATTTTCCGCTCAAGTTGGCAACCCTGCGGACCGCTAACACCGACTCAAAATCTCCCCTTATATGAGTCGTGCATGTCGACCATTTGCAAAGTTTCAGGGGGTGAGATTGGTCGACACCAGCAATGACAAAACAGGCTCAAAGTGAATCAGAAGCTTGATCTCTTTTCCATTGAGTTCACGGAACAATGATTCACATTCATTTTGAAGACCTGCCTCCTCGTCTCTTGATTGCATTGTCGCAGTTTGAAATTAAAAACCTTTACGATATTTTTCAAGTCAATGGAAAAATTTTTTAAACTCATGCTAAGAACACCAGCTAGTGATTCACGACAAACCGGTGTCAGTCTGCTATCAAACACATCCACTCACAGTTTGGTTTCACAAATCTTCTTAAAGACTGCATGAAACTGCACTGCGAGGATCGATGTAATATGAAAACTTCTCTATTTATCCAGAAATATTTTCACAAAGTAAATTCTATATTTATCATTTCAATTCAAAATTGTTCATCTTAAATCAAATCCTGTCAAGTGTGAAAGCTGCTAAGGAACACTGCAGCGAATGGATGACCAGGTCACTGAGCTCATATAGCTATAGCTACCCTCTTTGTACTAAAATCCAGGTGTGGCTCCTCCATCTTTACTGATGTAATCTACAATCTCAAGGGCTTGAATACATCAGTGATGCACACATTGGTATCAAAAGGAACGGTTTATAGAATCATAGAATAGAATTTACAGTGCAGGAGGAGGCCATTCAACCCATCAAGTCTGCATCGGCCCTTGGAAAGAGCACACTACTTAAACCCAACCTCCACCCTACCCCCCTAACCCAGCAACCCACCTAACCTTTTGGACACAAAGGGGTAATTTAGCAATGCCAATCCACCAAACCTGCACATCTTTGGACTGTGGGAGGAAACCGGAGCACCCGGAGGAAACCCACGCAGACACTGGGAGAACATGCAGACTCTGCACAGACAGTGACCCAGCCGGGAATCGAACCTGGGACCCCAGAGCTGTGAAGAAACAGGGCTAACCACTGTGCTGCCGTGCCACCCTTTTTTTATATCGAATTTGTTCATGGGTTGTGCCGCTGGTTGGCCCAGCATTTAGTACCCATGCTTAATTGCCCCTGAGAAGATGGTGGAGAGCTGCCTCCTTGCACCGCTGCAGTCCATGGGGCAGCATGGTCGCATAGTGGTTAGCACTATGGCTTCACAGCACCAGGGTCCCAGTTTCGATTCCTGCTTGGGTCCTTGTCTGTGCAGAGTCTCCACGTTCTCCCCGTGCCCGTTTCCTCTGGGTGCTCCGGTTTCCTCCCACAGATTTGCAGGTTAGGTGGATTGGCCATGCTAAATTGCCCTTAGTTTAGATGGGGTGGCTGGGTTACGGGGATAGTGTGGAGTTTTGTCTTAAGTAGGGTGCTCTTGAGGAGAGCGGTCGCGGGCAACAGAGCTCCGACAGTCACGGCCCGGTCCCAGGGGAGAGACGAAAAAAAACAAAACGCGCAAACCAGTTGGACTGCCCCCACCCCTACCCTCGCGCACGGCAGGAGAAAACACGGGGACCGAGCCAGCGACGGAGATTGAACCAGCGGCAGGGATCGACCCCCCTCCCTCCCCCCTGCACGGCAGGACAGGCAGGACAAAGTGGGGACCAAGGAGGACCGAGCCAGCAGCGGGGACCGCCCGCCCCTCATGGCAGGAGAGGCAGGAGAATGCGGGGACCGAGCGAGGACCAAGTTAGCGGTGGGGGCCAACCCCCCCCCCCCCCCTCCCCCCCCCAGCGACGACAAGACAGGTGGCGGAACAAAGGAGGACACCCGGCCCAGCCTGAAGCTTCTCTCTCTCTCAACCCTGCGTGTGGGTGAGTGAGAGAAAAAAAATGAACTGCCCCAAAAACTTATTGAAGAGGAAACTTGTAAAGAGAAAGAAAAAAAATTTCTTTCCCCTTTTTTTCAAAACAAATGTTTTTAATTTTTTGGAAAAGGGGTTTATGAGGGAGGGGGAAAAAAGTGTTAAAGGAGAGAAGGGAAGGGGAAAGAAAAGGGAAAGAAAAGAAAATGGAAACGGCGGAGAAAAAAGGGGAATAGAAAATGCCAGAAGGTAGCCAAAGCTGAGGGAGAAAGGGCACCAGAAGCAGAAGGGGCAATGAGAGAGCCCGCTCAGAGCTAACCGGCACACAAAGCGGTGGAACGGAAGGTCCGCCTCAACAAAAAGAACTGGACAGAAAGGAGCTTTTTCCCCTTGGGCCAGGGGAGAACTGGAACTGGAAGGCAGCCTTTGCCGATGCGCTGAGGGAACATCAGCAGGAAAACAAGGCAGAGGCTAGAGCAGACATGGAGGTCGCGGTGCAGGCAGCAATGACCAAGGCCCTGGCGGAGGTGCAGCTCACCCTGGGCAGAGCAGAGGAGAGACTGGAAGGCTAAGAGGAGAAATTGGAAGCCCAAGAGGCGACCATTAAGGAGCTGGAAAAAGCCTTTACTGACAAGAGCGACCGGATCACGGCCCTGGAGAAAGAGTTGGCGAGACAGGTCACAATGCAGGGAAGCTTGAAGGGCAGAGTGGACGATCAGGAAAACCACTCAAGAAGGCAAAATGTCAGGATAGTGAGCCTTCCAGAAAAAAGGGTAGAAACCCCAGGCATATGTGGCTGAGGTGCTGGGTAACTTAGTGGGGAGGAAAACTTTCTCCAACCCACAAGAAATGGACAGAGCACACCGGCTGCTGCGCCCGAAGCCCAAGGCAGGGGATCATCCAAGGGCAGTTATAGCTAAACTGCATCAGTATCAAGACAGGGAAACAATCCTGCACTGGGCCAGGAAAAACAGAACCTGCAAATGGGAAGGACACTCCATTAGAATGTACGAGGACATTGGGGCAGACCTAGCCAGGAAACGGGCCGAATTCAATAGAGCAAAAGCAGCTTTTCACAAGAGCAACATTCGTTTTGGTATGCTGTACCCAGCAAAACTCTGGGTCACATACCAAGAAAGAGAATACTTCTTTACATCCCCCGCCGAAGCAAACAAGTTTGTCGACGAACACAGGCTGGAAAGCTGACAGCAAGGGTAGAAATAATGGGCCCCTGGCAAGGGGCAACAGCACACCAACGGGAGGGGGGGGGGGGATGGGTGAGGCAACACAAGCTCCCCCCACCCCCACGGCAAGTGCGCCATGAACAAAAAACAAACCACAACCAAGGGACCGTTTCAGGTGGGAGACCAGGCCTCAGCACAAGGGAGCGAGAGTAGCAGAGAAGGGAGAGCAAGCGAGAGGAGTGCAGGGTAGGACGGGGGAAGAGTGGACAGAAAACCATAGGGGTCGGGCGAGGGAGAAGCGACACAGTAACCCCCGAGACGGGGGCCACCACACTAGAAGGAAAGCTAGCACCGGAGCCATGCAACAAAGCAGGGCCGCAGTGCGCCCCCAACAAGGGGGGAACGCTGCCAGGCAGGGAGGGCGGGGGACCACTCAACAGAGACAGGAGAGCAAAAGGGGATAGGAACAGGGGAAAGAGGGACAAAATAGAGGTATACGGGAGAGGGTGGAAAAATGGGGGGAAAGGGAGGGACCGGGAGGGGGGGAACACAGGGAAGGAGGGACAAAGAAGGCTAGAAAGGGAATAACAATAACTGCCATGTGAGAGTACTCTTTAAAAAATGGGTATTTAAGAAATGTACCTTTAAGAAATGAGGCTGCTCATGTTACTGGAGTGATGTCAGAGTGTGGGTGGAGCTGAGCTCCACTTCTGCTTTTTAGTTTCAGTTTGAGAAGAGTTTGGGTGTCTGTGTTCTTTCAGTGAGCTGAATCTGAAGTTAAAAGTGAGTTGCACTGCTGTTGATCTCTGCCATCAAAAGACTATCTATGGATCATTTGGCGAACTCAGAATTGCAAGAAGCTCTCAGTATTGAATGTAAACCTAATGTGATCCTGTTTAGAGGTTGTTAAGTTTTTGGATGTTAAAAGGACAGTATACAGATTACTTAGTGTTGTATTCTTTGGGGGGGTGTATTTGATTTACTGGTTGCTCAGATAGTCACTGTTTGTTTTAAAAAGGTTAACTTGAGTTCATAGAATAAACATTGTTTAGTTTTTAAAACCACTGGTCCATTTTCTGCTGTACCACACCTGTAGAGTGCGCCGTGTGCTCCCCATACCACAATCTATTAAAAGTTGTGGGTCAGGTGAACTCCATGATACACTTTGGAGTTCTCTAAACCCTGGCCCATAACACTACAAAGTGCCACGACCAAAGGCTCAGAACATGGACTTGCTGCAAGCAACCACCTAGTATGGTCTCTGGGCGAAGGGAGACTCCAGAGTGCAGGGGACGACCCGCATGACGGACGCACAGTGGGCGGTCATGTCAGCTGCCGCCTGGACAAAGGGAAATCCCAGAGCGCAGGGACCCGACCGCATGGAGAGAGCAGTGACAGCAGCCATCTTGGATGGCCCCCTAACAAAGGGAAACCCTGGAGGGCAGGGTCTGCCAGGTAAATATGGTTAATCCCACAGGAATGGGGGGACAGAAGTCCCCCACCAGGATAGTCACCTGGAATGTAAGGGGACTCAATGGCCCAGTGAAAAGATCCAGAGTCGTCACCCACCTAAGAAATATGAAGGCCGACATAATCTTCCTCCAAGAGACACACCTGAGGGAGCAGGGCCGACTGCAGGTAAGAAAGGGCTGGGTGGGGCAGACCTACCATTCCTGCTATGGGATGAGGGCCGGGGGGTGGCAATACTGATCGGCAAGAAGACGATGTTTAGAGCGACGAAGACAGTTATGGGCCCAGGGGGACGGTACGTCATGGTCAGCTGGATGGGGCACCGGTAGCACGAGTTAATGTGTACGCGGCCAACTGGGAACCCAGCTTCATCAAAAAGACCATGGCATAAATCCCCGACACAGCGGCACACCAACCTATCATGGGGGGGGGGGGGGGGGGGGGGGGGGGGGGGTTCAACTCTGACCAAAGACTGACAGATCAAGCTCCAAAAGGGGACAACTTCAAGTATGGCAAGGGAACTCGGTCACTTCATGGAACAGATGGGAACGGTGGACCCCTGGAGGTTCGCCCACCCAGGGGAGAAGTTCTCCTTCTTCTCCCCAGTGCACAACATACACAACAGAATTGACTTCTTTGTGGTGGGAAAAACGGTGCTTCCCGGGACAGACAAAGTGGAATATTCCGCAATTGTGATATCCGACCACGTTCCACACTACATGGACGTGAGGCTGGAGACGGGCAGGGCTCAACACCCCACATGGCGATTGGACATTGCCCTACTAGCTGACAAGGCCTTCAATGAAACAATATCACAGGCCATAGCAGAGTACAGGGAGAACAACCAAAACAGGGATGTCTCACCCTCCACGTTCTGTTAAGTGCCAAAGGCCATACTAAGAGGGGAAATTATCGCTTTCAAAGCCTGAAGAGATAGGGACGAAAGGGTGGCTAGGCAGCAGCTGGTCGACTCCATACTGAAGGTAGACCGTAAATACTCCGAGGCCCCGACCGTAGAGCTCCTGGCAGAGAGGAAAGAGCTACAAAGGAACTTTCATCTGCTCTTCACCAGGAAAGCAGTGCTTTAACTCCGCAAAGCACATGGGACCCTATACAAATACGGAGACAAAGCCAGCCGTCTGTTGGCACCCCAGCTGAGAAAGCAGGCAGCCACCAGAGAAATTTCACAAATCAGGAATTGCACAAATCAGAGGCATGTTAGAAACAGAACCAGAAAAGATTAACAAAATCTTCAAAGCCTTCTGCCAAGGGCTGTATGCCTCAGAGCCCCCAATGGGGGAGTCCGGGATGAAACGGTTCCTTGATGGACTGGACATACCAGTCGTGGGAGAGGGCAGAAAACGAGGCCTGGAAGCACCACTCGCACTGGGAGAGATCATGGACAGCATTAGCTCCATGCAGGCGGGGAAGGCGCCGGGACCAGATGGGTTCCTGGAGGACTTCTACAAAAATTTGCGACAGCACTGGCCCCGCATCTGCGGGAGATGTTCACAGACTCGCTAGCGAGGGATACACTGCCACCTATGCTAGCACAGGCCCCAATCTCGCTGATACCTAAGAAAGATAAAGACCCAATGGAATGTGGGACATACAGACCCATCTGTGTACCAGAGGTGGTCGCAGAGGACTAGACGGGTTTTGTCAAAGTTAGGCAGCTAACCTCGAACATCAGGCGCCTGCTGAACGTGATAATGACCCACTCAGGGGAGAGGATACCAGAGATGACCGTCCCCCTAGACGCAGAAAAGGCCTTCGACAGGATCGAATGGAAATACCTCATAGAGGTACTGGAACGGTTCGGGCTTAGAATAGGATTCACCTCCTGGGTAAAACACCTATAAAACGCTCCCACGGCGAGTGTACGGACCAACAACACCAACACCAGACAAGGATGTCCACTGTCCCGGCTACTGTTCGCTCTCGCGATTGAACCATTAGCAATTGCGCTCAGAGCGGCAAAAAGCTGGAGGGGGATGCAAAGAGGCGACAGAGAGCAGAGTCTCACTCTATGCAGATGACCTGCTCCTCTACATTTTGGACCCACAAAGCAGCATGGACGGAATCATCACGCTCCTAAAAGAGTTTGGCGCCTTCTCGGGCTACAAACTCAACATGAGCAAAAGCGAGATCCTTCCACAAGGGGTGGGGCAGCACTAACAGGACTGCCGTTTAAACAAGCCCGACTCAAATTCCGCTACCTGGGGATCCAAATAGCCAATGACTGGAAAGATATCTACCAAATGGAACCTCACCAGTCTGACAGGAAGTAAAAAAGGACCTGCAAAGATGGAACATACTCCCACTCTCCCTCGCGGGGTGAGTCCAGATGATCAAAATGAACGTGCTGCCCAAGTACCTCTTCCTACTTAGATCCATTCCGATCTACTTCCCCAAGGCCTTTTTCAAAGCAGTAGACAAACTAATCATGATGTTCGTATGGGGGGGGGTGGGGGGGGGGGAGAGAAGAATGCTAGGATCCCAAAGAAGGTTCGACAGAAAACAAAATCCAGGGGGGGGGCTTGTGGTGAATGTACATCATGTAATTCACACTGTATAGTATTGCGTTCACACAATATAGCATTGTGTCCTTGTGGGCTCTGTCTGTGAGCCATTGCGTGGCTCTGCCCACAGGGGGAGATGTGGAGCTTGTACAGGGCTCCACCCTTGGCTCCGCCCATGGCTCCGCCCATGGCCCCTCCCGCTACCAGAAGTATAACCTGCTGCAGCCTTGTGAGCCTGCCCTCAGTTCTTCTGGTCACAGGCTCAGTTGTAAGCCTATTAAAACCACTGTTTACTTCCTATCATGTCTCGAGTAAATTGATGGTCACATCAGGGCTAGCCCTCCCAAACCTACAATTCTACCAGTGTGCGGCGACGACCGAGCGAGTAAGGGGATGGATCAAGGAGCCAGAAGCCGAGTGGGTCCGCGCGGAGGAGGCATCCTGCAAGGGGACCTCCCTCCGGGCCCTCGCCATGGCGGCACTCCTATCCCCACCCAAAAGGCACTCCAGCAGCCCGGTGGTGATAGCCATCCTCCAGTCCTGGAACCATCTACAGCAGCAATTTGGCCTGACCAAAATGTCGGACAAAGCTCCCATCTGCAACAACCATAGGTTCACACCAGCGCTCACTGACGCCACCTTTAAAAAGTGGAGACGGCACGGAGGGACACTGACAGTCAGGGACCTATACACGGACAGCAGGGTGACAACACTGGACGAGCTGACAGAGAAATTCCAGCTTGCCAGGGGAACATGCTAAGGTACTGCAACTCAAAAACTTCCTACGAAAGGAGACAATGACATATCTACAACCGACGTGACAGGCATTACTGGAAGAGGTACTGGACGCAAGCACACTAGGTAAAGGGAACTGTAGCAACATGTGTGACCAACTGGTAGAAAGGGCCAACACCGAAAATGACAGAACAAGAAAGAAATGGAAGGGAGACCTGGGGATTGAAATAGGGTGGGGACTCTGGAGCGAAGCACTGCATAGGGTCAACTCCACCTCCATGTGCGCAAGGCTCAGCCTAAAGCAACTAAAAGTTGTACATAGAGCCCACCTAACAAGAACTCGAGGTGGAGGATAGATGTGAACAGTGCCAAGGAGGCCCGGCCAACCACGCCCACATGTTCTGTTCCTGCCCAAGACTTGCGGGGACTGGATAGCCTTCCTCGAGACAATTGTCCTTAGTGGTGGGGATGAGGGTGGAGCCGTGCCCGAAAGTGACGGTCTTCGGGGTATCAGACCACCCAGATCTATTCCTGGGGAGGAGGGCGGACGCCCTTGCCTTTGCCTCCCTGGTCGCCCGCCGTAGAATCCTGTTCGGCTGGCAGTCAGCAGCACCAACCAAAGCTGCAGACTGGCTGTCCGACCTCTCGGAATCTCTCCAAATGGAGAAAATCAAATTCGCCATCCGAGGGTCAGACAACGGCTTCTACAGAATGTGGGAGCCATTCACGCAATTGTTCCGGGACCTGTTTGTGGCCAACGAACAAGCAGAAGAATAGCCAGGTAGCCAAGAATCAGGGGAAAGTAGCCGAGGTGAGGGAGGGAGGGATAGACCAAGGGGGGGGGGGGGGGGGGGGGGGGAATAGCAGGTAAACATAAGAGAAAAGAAAGGCGAACCACAGGAGAAGGGAAAGGGGTAAGGGGGGGGAAAGAGGGTGGAGACAGGGAACAATAGAGGGGAACCAGTGAGGTTGGGGGGGAGGCAAGGGAATGAAAGCCGGAAGGAGAGCACGGGAAACGATAACAAACTTGTCATCTACAGGAGCAGAGAACAAGGAAAATCCGGGCAAAAGAAGGGATGAACGGCTGAAGCGGGGATGATCGCAAGACGACAACGGCAGCAAAAACCGTCCGGGAGAAGCAAGCGACAACACCAACACCAGATCCATTCACGTATTTCCCTCTGTAATGGTTCTGTAAATTTTTCCCCGGTGCCCAAATGTATATGTACCCCCCAGGTCCCCCCCCCCCCCCCCCCCCCCCCCCCACAAACAGATGCCTACCTATGTTCTAAAAACAATATTGCCAATTATACAGAGCTGCTGTTGCTGAGCTAGCGCATAATACCATATCAGTTATTTTATTCTAACTTTTTTTGTTGTTGTTTGTTTTATTTTTTGTGCGTGTTCCCTTCTCTTCTATGTATATATATATATATATATTCTATTTTGTGTACATAGCAGTAAATATACTTTGTTCAAAAACCCAATTAAAAAAACATTTATAAAAAAAAAGTATGGTGCTCTTTCCAAGACTCGATGGGCCGAATGGTCTCCTTCTACACTGTAAATTCTATGATTCCACGTAGTGTAGGTTCACCGACAGAGTTGTTATGGAGGGAGTACCAGCATGTCTCGAAGTTATTTCGAGCCCAGAGTACATCAGGTCCAATTCAAAGAACGTAAGCAAACATCCTTCACATTCAATTTTCTCTTGTCACTCTTTGTTTTATTACTGATCTCTTTCGTTCCCATGACAGCTAAAATGCACCATGCCCAGGTGACATGTTCAGGCAGCTGACCTTTTACCAGAATATTTTTGAAAAAACGCATCAGCTCCTCAGTTAATTTGTCTGACCTCCGTTTCATTACAAGTTATGATGTGGAGATGCCGGCGTTGGACTGGGGTGAGCACAGTAAGAAGTCTTACAACACCAGGTTAAAGTCCAACAGGTTTGTTTCAAACACGAGCTTTCGGAGCACGGCTCCTTCTTCAGGTGAATGGAAAGGCTTGTTCCAGAAATGTTTATATAGACACAGTCAGAGATGCCCCGGAATGCGAGCACCTGCAGGCAATCAAATCATCAAAGATGCAGAGAGAGAGGTAACTCCAGGTTAAAGAGGTGTGAATTGTCCCAAGCCAGTTCAGTCGGTAGGCCTCTGCAAGTCCAGGCTTGTTGGTGGGGGCCGAATGTAATGCGGACTCAACCGGGATCTGGGATTCATGTCGCATTACATTCGGCCCCCACCAACAAGCCTGGACTTGCAGAGGCCTACCGACTGAACTGGCTTGGGACAATTCACACCTCTTTAACCTGGAGTTACCTCTCTCTCTGCATCTTTGATGATTTGATTGCCTGCAGGTGCTCGCATTCCGGGGCATCTCTGACTGTGTCTATATAAACATTTCTGGAACAAGCCTTTCCATTCACCTGAAGAAGGAGCCGTGCTCCGAAAGCTCGTGTTTGAAACAAACCTGTTGGACTTTAACCTGGTGTTGTAAGACTTCTTACTGTCATTACAAGTTGACAGCACAGATACAGGGCGTCCAGACCAACAGGTCTACGCTGCACTAATATTTTACGTTCTTCATCCCCAAATAACCCATTAATCTTGTTAATTATTTTTAAGGCATCTACCAAGTTATCTCTCAGTTTTCTCGTCTGGAGAAAAAAGCCCCAGACCTTTAAGTATTTTCTGATAATAACACATTGGGGGTGATTCTCCCCCTGCATTGTGCCACAACCCAGCATACCTCGGCGGGTGTGAATCAGGTTCGCATTTTGAAATGAGTATTTGAATATGCATTTCCAGGTTTTAGCCAGAGTCTCCTGGCTCTCGGGATTCTCTGCCCCGCCGGAGCAGCATGAGGTTAGCAGGAATCACTGATGGTTCCCCACATGAACGGGGGCCAGATGTAATCCCCACACCGGGGGTCTCAAGAGGTCATTGGAACCACCGGGTGGTCGGGGTCGGGGCGAGGTAGTGCCCTGGAGCATGGCCAAGGTGAGGTGCCTAAGAAGGAGCTTGGCCATGAAAGGGGGGGGGGGGGGGGGGGAGATTGAGGGCGGAACATTAAGAGGGGCCTGAAGGAGACCTGAAGGAGACACATAGATGAGGTGGAGAATCTGAGAGAGAGGAATGGAGGGGGCGGGCCTTAAGTTGGGGGAGCCTGAAAGGTGGAGGCCTTCGACGACCCCATAGCGGAGTGTCAATCATTTGAGGGAGACACCTGCAAGTGGCGGTGGGACGCTGCAGATGAGTAGGAGTTGGGGGTGAGGGGACTGCTGTGGGGCTGTCTGGAGATTGAGGTGCTGTTTTTAAAGGGCACCCAATCTCTGAGGAGCTGACCTGGCCAGTGGCTTTACGTTCTGCACACCTCTTTCCCGGTTGGAATCTCCCCAAGCTCTGAAAAAATGACTACGTGTGGGAGAATTGTGATGGGAAACATGTTGGAACAGCTGATGGGATTCGCACCGATTCTCCCACCAAAATGGCAGGTGAGTTAAAGTCCGTTGAATGGCGCATTTGGTGGGGTGTTTCTCAGCGGCTGCAGCACCGCGAAGCATCCCGCTATCCAAAGGCACTTTGCCGCTTTTCGGGGCCACGGGGCGTTTCTCCCTGCTGAGGCCACACAGAGACATTTCCTGCTGTAGCTCGCCTGCAGAAAAGGCTCCTCGTGGATCGGGGCACCATTTTGACCGGTTGCCCCAATCTTCCTCCTCCCTCCATTCAGAGCCCCCCCCCCCCCCCTCCATTTTTGACCCCCTCTCACCCTTTCACTACCTTGGTCAAGCCCCCGGAAACCCTCTCACCACCCCTACCTGGCAAGGCTCACCCCCCCAGCAGTGCCAACCTGGCACCTGGGCACATTGGCACTGCCGGCCTTACACATTGGCAGTGCTCCTGGCACCCTGACTGTGCCACCTGGGCAGCTTGTCAGTGCAAAGGTGCCTGGGTGCCAGAGAAGAGCCAGGGTACCACCTTGCCCTGCCCACGGCCACCTGGGGGCCTCCACTGGCCTGGTAGACACCCTCAGGTGCTATTGCGACTGGTCCATGATTGTGTGGGTTAGTGCTAAACGATGTCCTGGCGAGGTCTCCCAGGTGTGGCCAGTGAGTCCCAGCCGCCGTGTAAATCGGCGAATGTTTTCTTTTTAAATTCATTTTGCGGGATGTGGGCATCGCTGGTTAGGCCAGCATTTATTGCCCATCCCTAGTTGTCCTTCCGAAGGTGGTGGTGAGTCGCCTTCTTGAGCAGCTGCAGCCTTTGAGGTGCAGGTACGTCCGCTGTGCTATTAGGGAGGGAGTACCAGGATGTTGCTCCCAGCGACAGTGAAGGAACGATGATATATTTCCAAGTCAGGTTGGTGACTGATTTGGCGGGCAACCTCCAGGTGGTGAGATTCCCAGGTCCCTGCTGCTCTTGTCCGTCTAGATGGTAATGGTCGTGTCTTTGGAAGGTGCTGTCTCAGGAAACTTGGCGAGTTACTGCAGTGCATTTTGTAGATGGTACACACGGCTGCCACTGTTCGTAAGTGGTGGAGGGTTTGAATGTTTGTGGAAGGAGGAGCAATGAAGCGGGCTGCTTTGTCCTGAAAGGTGTCAAGCTTCTTGAGTGTTGTTGGAGCTGCACTCATCCTCGCAAGTAGAGAGTATTCCATTGCACTCCTGACTAGTGCCTTGTAGATGATGGACAGGCTTTGCGGGGTCAGGAGCAGAGTTACACACCGTAGGATTCCTAGCCTTTGACCTGTCCTAGTAGCCACAGTATTAATGTGGCTAATCCAGTTCAGTTTCTAATCTATGGTAACCCCCAGGATGTTGATTGTGGGGGATTCAGTGGTGGTAATGCCATTGAATGTCCTGCACATCAATGGCTCATTTACATACACTGTTCTAGATCATGCCCAGTGAGGGCGAGATCCAGATTGTGACATCGCATGGGATTCCTTTGATTCTCACGAGACGTTTTGAACAGAGAGAGAGAGGGACCTCTCACAAAATCCAATGGCCTCGTCCTGATACCAAGTTGGTTGCGATGAGGCTGCTGAATCGTGCGCTTTATCAATTTTTGGGAGAACTATCCTATTAACTCCATCACTGTAGATCATTGTGATGTGAAATTAACTGTTAACTTTGTTCATGTTCTAACTCCCACTATACTCCCATTCACAGCAGACACGGGAGCGCAAAACATCGCAAAACCCCAAAACATGATTTAGGCAGGAGATTGTCCTGGGCCCCGCCAATAACGTAACGCGAGCCCCTACTTTGAATGTCAAGAAGCCCCTTAGTCTATCTTGCACACTGTGCGTCATAATTAATCCACTAATACTTATTGCATGTACTAGTACATTGTGTGCAGTTAGTTCAATAATTGGGGAAGATCTGTTATCTAACTAACAAGGACGAATTTATTATAAATTCAAACTATATGCAGAGCACTCTAATTGATATCTTCATTCTCAGCACTAGGATCAAAACTGGCTGATCCCCATGCTTGTTCCCCATTGGGTAAATGGGTCACATAACCCTTCTGATGCGTGCCCCTTTAAAGGGGCTAGATTCTTCATCCCTCCCCCTTAAGTCCCTCTTTACGTAACACGTTTATCACCTAAACAACTTTCAAAACATTAGTAATAATGAGGAATTTAAAAGTTTTTTTTAATCACAAACCCAGTCTGACTGGAGACCTTTTCTTTCTCTGGGGTCAACGTCAGTCAACTGGTTGAGGTACCACTGTGAAGGTGACTTCAGTTGGACCTGCTTCACTGGGAATCTCTCCTGTTACCAGCACATCATTTCCTACTGTATACTCGGTCTCACTGGGAGGAGCACTTTAGCTGCCACTGGCTGATCAGTCACTTCACTCCTTAGGCACACAGCAGCACTACATGCTGGCACAAATGGATCAGGCAGTAACAGATCTGTAAGTGACCTATGTGCTTCTTCAAGATCTTGTCCTGTACTTTCACTTCATGGAACAGTGGCTCTGCTTGGCCACCACACTCCCTGGACCCAACTCGGTTCACTTTCAAAGTATTTGACCAAAACAAGATAATTTGTCTCAACTTTTCACCGCCACTTCATTGCAGTGTTAATTTAAGCCTACTTGTGATAAAAATAAAGATTATAAATGCTCTTTTCAGATTTGCCGAATCACGGTTCCTTTTCTAACTCTGCCTTGCCTCCAGCCTTCCTGACAAATTTGGAACTACCAGGCTCAACGTGGTTCTCAAACGTCGGCCCATCAGCAGCTCAGCTGGAGCTATGCCAATATGTGGGGCGGTTCTGTAGGCTGACATGAATTGTGCTGTCTTGATTGCTAGTGATGCAGGTGATTGTTTTTTCAGAACAGTCTTGAACGTTTGAACTGCACATTCAGCCATCCCATTTGATGATGGGTGACATGGTGCAGTCAGAATATGCTCCATTCCATTAAATGTCACGAACTTCCGGAATTCCGCACTTGTGAATGACGTTCCATTATCCGAGAGAAAGGCAATGCATCACCATATGGGGAAGGGGCTCTGTTATCCCATACAGTGGAGGATGGGTCTGAGGGACCCACTGGACACGTATCACGAACCCTAACAGACCACGGAAAGAGGATACTCCCAAATAGACAAAGAAAGCCTGGCAATATTCTATGGCATCATGAAGTTTCAATAAATATAGAGGGGGGAGGGAGCGTGGCTCATAATCAACCCCATTTATATATCAAACCCCAGCCACATTGGCATATAGAGCCTCTATTTTAGGGATGTGGTACCTATCTAGTTCAGCGGCCTGACTTATTGTCAGCTTGTAATCGCCGTGGATACAAATTATCTTATCTGGTTTGACAACCGACATAATCAGTGCTGCCCACTCTGCAAATTGTACCAACGTAATGATACTCGAGTCTTTCAATTGTCTTCTCCTTTATCTATCTTCTCGACTAATGTGTAGGGCACAGATCTTGCTCTAACAAATCTGGCTACTGTGACTTCCGGGTCCACATGCATTTTTTGCTTGCAATCCATTGGACCTTTCCCAATTCCCCCTGGAACACACCTTCGTAGTTTTTTATGACTTCATGCAGGCCCGCCAATTTCAATTCAAAAATTTCCAGCCAATTCAAATTGATCTCTTGGAGCCAGTCACACTCCATTAACCTCAATCCTTAGCCCGACAACACTATCAACGGTAGTTGTGCAGACTGCTGTCTATACCTCACTGGGGTCATAGTCACCTATACTATTTTTATGGCCTCTCCAGTATATATAGCCAGTCTAGCTGCAGTCTTCTTCAACCTCAGGGGTTGAACCGCTTCTTGGAGATATTGATAGGTCTGCTCGCTAATAACAATAGCAAACGTCCCATGTTTACTTTCATCTCCATGACTGGCTGTTCACTAACAACGCGACTGTGATGGGGATACCTTGCCCACTTTCCCATTATTTAGTGACAAAATGTCCCATTCACTCGCTGGACAATCCTCCATACTATGCACTGAGGCAGGATTATTAACTCTGCTAGTAATGGCAGGCCCAGCTCGTTTGTACACTTGTGCCTCAAATGTCCTTTTCTTCCACACACAAAGCAGTCTGCTTCTCTAAATCGACATGCATGGTAGCACAAGTGGATAGCACTGTGGCTTCACAGCGCCAGGGTCCCAGGTTCGATTCCCCGCTGGGTCACTGTGCGGAGTCTCCATGTTCTCCCCGTGTCTGCGTGGGTGATGCACGATCAATTGCACAAAAGACTCAGATTGGTGCAACTGTGGCTTTATTGCAGTCAGATGCGTGGCCTCCTACTGCAGCTGGCGAAATGGCAGATCAGAGGAGGACATATTTATACTGCTCCTTGTGGGTGGAGCTAGCCGGCAGGGGCTACCGGCGAACCTGTAGTGCAGGTCCTACCTTACATCCCCTAATACATGTGCACACAGTGGTTCACCACAGTGGGTTTCCTCCGGATGCTCCGGTTTCCTTCCACAGTCCAAAGACGTGCAGGTTAGGTGGATTGACCATAATAAATTGCCCTTAGTGTCCAAAAAGATTAGGAGGGGTTATTGGGTTACGGGGATAGGGTGGAAGTGAGGGCTTAATGTGGGATGGTGCAGGCTCGATGGGCCGAAAGGCCTCCTTCTGCACTGTATGTTCTATGTACACATTTCTGGGGATTAAATTCCCCACACTGATAGCGCTCTGTATTATTCCTAGGCTGTTTAAATCTTCTATACTTTGCGGCTCTTGCAGCTTCTGTATTATTCTCTCTATTTAAACCAATGTCTTTATTCCTGGCGCCACTGCTGCTTGTAGTTTCCTGCGATAACTGGTGGACCTCATCACTCTGTACTTTGGAGCTCCGAGGCAAACTTCTCGGCGCTATATATCGCGGACGCCATTTCTGACATCTTTTTAAAAGTTAACTCTGATTCAGCTCAAAATTTTCTCTGTGTAGCTGCATTGTTTACACCATGTACCAATTGGTCCCTTTTTTAAAAAGATATATTTATTCAAGTTTTAAGCCAATTTTCAACAAAACCCCCCCTACAGAAAAAAGAAACAAGAACACAAGAACACAATGCGCAAGAATTAGGGATTTCCCGAAAATACAATAGCCCCCCATATAAAAATAAGAACACAGATCGGGAAACACCCCACCCTAACCCCAACGCCACCCCAAGAGGGAAATCCCCCCCCCCTCCCCCCTGGGTTGCTGCTGCTGCTGACCTCCTCCTAACGCTCCGCGAGAAAGTCTAGGAACGGCTGCCACCGCCTGAAGAACCCTTGCACAGACCCTCTCAAGGCAAACTTTATCCTCTGCAACTTGATAAACCCAGCCATGTCATTAATCCAAGCTTCCACGCTAGGGGGCTTCGCATCCTTCCACAGCAGCAAAATCCTCCGTCGGGCTACCAGGGACGCAAAGGCCAGAATACCGGCCTCTTTCGCCTCCTGCACTCCCGGCTCGTCCGATACCCCGAATAGTGCTACCCCCCAGCTCGGCTTGACCCGCGTGTTCACCACCTTGGACATAGTCCTCGCAAAGCCCCTCCAAAAGCCATCTAGTGCCAGGCACGTCCAGAACATATGGGCGTGATTAACTGGGCTCCCCGAGCACCTCACACATCTGTCCTCCACCCCAAAGAAACTACTCAACCTCACCCGTCATATACGCTGTGTGAACAACTTTAAACTGTATCAGGCTCAGCCTGGCGCAAGAGGAGGAAGAATTAACCCTGCTCAGGGCATCAGCCCACAACCCCTCATCGATCTCCTCCCCGAGCTCCTCCCCCTACTTGCCCTTCAGCTCCTCCACCGAGGCCTCCTCTTGCAGGTCCTGGTAGATCACCGAGACCTTGCCCTCTCCAACCCACACTCCCGAGATCACCCTGTCCTGAATCCTGTGTGCTGGAAGCAGCGGGAACTCCCTCATCTGTCGTTTCACAAACGCCCTCACCTGCATATACCTGAAAGCGTTCACTGGGGGTAGCCGAAATTTCTCCTCCAGCACCCGGAATGAACCGATGGTTCTCCCGAATCGGGGACCAAATTGAGGCTCTCATCTCGCCCCTGTGTTGCCTCCACTGCCCCCAGATCTTCAGAGTCGCCGCCACCACCGGACTCGTGGTGTACCTTGTCGGCGGGAGCAGCAGTGGTGCCGTTACCAGCGCCCTCAGACTCGTGCCCACACAGGACGCCATCTCTAGTCTCTTCCACGCTGCCCGCTCTCCCTCCATTACCCACTTACGAATCTTCGCCACAGTGGCTGCCCAATAATAGCCACATAGGTTTGGCAATGCCAGCCCCCCTCTGTCCCTACTATGCTCCAAAAACACCCTCTTCATCCTCGGGGTCTTATTCGCCCACACGAATCCCATGATGCTCCTGCTTACCTGTTTGAAAAAGGCCTTAGGGATCAAAATGGGAAGGCACTGGAACACAAAGAGAAACCTCGGAAGGACCGTCATTTTAATCGACTGCACCCTACCCGCTAGTGAGAATGGCAACATATCCCATCTTTTAAAATCCTCCTCCATCTGCTCCACTAGCCACATCAAATTGAGCTTATGCAGGGCCCCCCAACTCCTAGCTACCTGGATCCCCAGGTACCGAAAGCTCCTTTCCGCCCTCTTCAGTGGAAGCTCGTCTATCCCCCTTTCCTGGTCTCCTGGATGCACCACAAAGAGCTCACTCTTCCCCACGTTGAGTTTATACCCGGAAAAGCCCCCAAACTCCCTAAGGATCAGCATGACCTCCGCCATCCCCTCCACTGGGTCCGCAACATATAACAACAGGTCATCGGCGGACAACGACACCCGGTGTTCCTCTCCCCCCGAACCAATCCCCTCCAGTTCCTGGACTTCCTCAGTGCCATGGCCAATGGCTCAATTGCCAGTGCAAACAGGTACAACCGAAAGTACTCCGACCTCCGCCGGTTCATAGCCACACTCGCCACAGGGGCTTTGTATAGTAGCCTGACCTAGCTTATGAACCCTTCCCCAAGCCCAAACCTCCCCAGCCCTTCCCAAGATACTCCCACTCCACCCGATCGAAGGCCTTCTCCGCGTCCATAGCCGCCACTACCTCCGCTTCCCCCTCCACCGAGGGCATCATAATCACATTGAGGAGCCTCCGCACATTAGTATTCAGCTGCCTTCCCTTCACAAATCCAGTCCGGTCCTCATGAATCACCCCTGGGACACAGTCCTCAATTCTCGTGGCCAAAACCTTCGCCAGCAACTTAGCTATCAACGTTGAGGAGCGAGATTGGTCTATACGACCCACATTGCAATGGGTCCTTGTCCCGCTTCAAAATCAAAGAAATCAGCGCCCTGGACTTTGTCGGGGACAAGGTCCCCTCCTCCCTCGCCTCATTAAAAGTTCTCACTAGCAACGGGTCCAGCAAGTCCACGTACTTCCTGTAAAATTCAACCAAGAACCCATCCGGCCCCGGGGCCTTCCCCGTCTGCACGCCCCCCAATCCCTTAACCAGCTCCTCCAGCCCAGTCGGCGCCCCCAAACCAGCCACTTGCTCCTCCTCCACCCTCGGGAACCTCAGCTGATCTAGGAATCATCACATCCCCTCCTCCCCCACCGGGGGCTCAGACCAATACAGATCCCCATAGAAGTCCCTAAATACCTTATTTATTTTCACCGCGCTCCGCACCGTGTTCCCCCCTTTATCCCTGACTCCACCAATCTCCCTCGCCGCCTCCCTCTTACGAAGCTAATGTGCCAGCATCCGACCCGCCTTCTCCCCAGACTCCTATGCCGCCCCTTGCGCTTTTCTCCACTGCGCTTCTGCTTTCCCCGTAGTCAGTAAGTCGAATTCCGTTTGGAGGCTTCGTCGCTCCCTAAGTAGCCCCTCCTCGGGGGGTTTCTGCATAGCTCCTGTCCACCCTTAATATCTCCCCCACCAGTCTCTCCATCTCCCTCCTCTCTCTCTTCTCCCTATGGGCCCTAATGGAAATTAGCTCCCCCCTAACCACCACCATCAATGCCTCCCAGACTACCCCCACCTGCACCTCCCCATTGTCATTGGCCTCTATGTATCCTTCGATACACCCCCGAATCCGCCCGCACACCACCTCATCCGCCAACAGTCCCACATCGAGGCACCACACCGTCGCTGTTCCCTCTCCTCCCCCAACTCCAGCTCCACACAATGCGGGGCATGATCCGAGATGGCTATGGCCGAATATTCCGTTCCCTCCACTTTCGGGATTAGCGCCCTACTCATGATGAAAAAATCTATCCGGGAGTAGGCTTTATGAACATGGGGAAAAAAAGGAGAATTCTCTGGCCACCGGCCTAGCAAACCTCCATGGATCCACTCCCCCCATCTAGTCCATAAACCCCCTAAGCACCTTGGCAGCAGCCGGCCCCCTACCCGTCCTGGACCTAGAATGGTCCAGTGCTGGGTCCAGCACCGTGTTGAAGTCCCCCCCCCCCCCCCCATTATTAAGCTTCTTACATCCAGATCCGGAATCCGACCCAACAGGCGTTTCATAAATCCGGCATCATCCCAATTCGGGGCATATACGTTCACCATCACCACCCGCACCCCCTGCAACCTTCCACTCACCAAACATACTGACCCCCATTATCCGCCACAATGTTCAGCGCGTCGAACGACACTCGCTTCCCCACCAGAATCGCCACCCCTCTATTCTTTGCATTAAACCCCGAGTGAAAGGCCTACCAAACCCACCCCTTTCTCAGCCTAACCTGATCTGCCACCTTCAGATACGTCTCCTGGAGCATAACCATTTCTGCCTTCAGTCCCTTTAAGTGCGCAAACACCCAGGCCCTCTTGACCGGCCCATTCAGGCCCCTCATATTCCAGGTTATCAGGCTCCCCCCCCCCCCCCCCCCCCGCCCCTCCCGCACCCTCCAGTCCCCCAGGCGGCGGACCCCCGCCCCGACTCCCTCTCCTACCTCCAACTCCCCCTTGGCCAATGCAGAACCCAGTCCTCCCCCCCCCCCCCCCCCCCCCCCAAGCTAGATCCTCATCTAGCCATCTAGCCATTTTGCTCCCCTCATGGCACTCCCGTAAGTCAGCTGACTCCTGCTGACCCCGGCCTCTCCCGCCATTACAACGGCCCCGTGTGAGAATCCGCCCACCTCCCCCTGGCAATCAGTGTGCGCTCCTCTCCAGCATCGCCCTTCAACCCTGGCCCCGCCCCCTTCCTTCCCTAGCGCGGGAAAAAGCCTGCTCTTTCCACCCAAGCCAGCCCCGCCCTCTCTGGCGCAGCTCCCTTTTTGCGGCCTAACCCCCAACTCCCCATCCCCGGGCCTCCAACCCCCCTCTTCCTCCGCGGGGCCCTGCCCCTCCAACTCCAACGCCCACACTCTCACCCAGCCCTCACATCAAATCCATTCACCCAACCCTACCCAGAACCAAACAAAAACAGAACATTCCCAAAACACAGTAACCCCCATAAGCACCCCCCCCCCCCCCCCCCAACGACAAACCCTCAGTTCGAGTCCAACATTTCAGACTGAATAAAGGTCCACACCTCATCTAGCGTCTCAAAGTAGTGGTGTCAATCCTAAAATGTGACCCACAATCGCGCTGGCTG
This sequence comes from Scyliorhinus canicula, assembly GCF_902713615.1. Classification (NCBI taxonomy): domain Eukaryota; kingdom Metazoa; phylum Chordata; class Chondrichthyes; order Carcharhiniformes; family Scyliorhinidae; genus Scyliorhinus; species Scyliorhinus canicula. The sequence goes on along the minus strand of NC_052160.1, from coordinate 58,613,806 downwards.
CAGCATCCCGAACTTCACCCCCTTCCGATGGAGAACTGCCTTAGCCCGATTGAAGCCAGCTCTCTTCTTGGCCACCTCCGCACTCCAGTCCTGGTAGATTTGAATCTATGTATTATCCCACCTGCTGCTCCGTTCTTTTTTGGCCCATCTCAGGACCCATCCCTGTCCATAAAGCGGTGAAACCTCACCGCTACAGCCCTTGGCGGCTCGTTGGCAGGACTCGATGAGCCCCGTCCAGCTCCAGAGGCCTCGGGAAAGCTCCCGCGCCCATCAACGAATTGAGCATCATGACCACATATGCCCCGGCATCAGACCCCTCCACTCCCTCAGGGAGACGTAGAATCCGAAGATTCTTCCTCCTCGACCGATTTCACAGGCCCTCAAATTTTTCTTGCCACTTCTTATGCAGCGCCTCGTGCGCCTCCACCTTCACCGCCAGGCCCAAGGTCTCGGCCTTGTTCTCTGAGGCTTTTTGCCGCACCTCCCGGATCGCCGCCCCTTGGGCCTTCTGGGTCTCCACAAGCTTCTCGATCGACACCTTCATTGGCGCTAGCATTTCTGCCTTCAGCTCCGCAAAGCAGCGTTTGAGGAACTCCTGCTGCTCCTGTGACCATTGCGCCCACGCTGCTTGGTCTCCACCCGCCGCCATCTTGCTTCTCCTCCCTCGCACTTTTCGCTGCACTAAAATCACTTTCTTGACCGCTCCACTCTTAGTCCAATCCATACAGTGCCGGGGGAACCATACTGTCACCTTCCCACACTGGGAACAATCGAACAAATGTCATTGGGGCCACTCAAAAGAGCCCAAAAGTCCGTTCCTGGCGGGAGCTGCCGAACGTGCGATGTACCTCGGCATAGCTGCAACCGGAAGTCACCAATTGGTCCCTTAACATATCATTTGACGCTGACCCACATGCTCTGCGATTTGTCTTAGCCTTGCTACAAAGGCTGCAAAGGTTTCCCCTGGGCTTCACCCCGCGGAATTAAATTTGTTCCTTTGTAATATTGCTGAGGGCTTAGGGTGGTTTGCTCACTTAATGAGCTCTACAAATGTTTTTGTGTCAGGAGCATCCAGGGACGTTAACCTTTGGATCAAGTTATACGCCTGGGTCCCACATACAATCAGCAATATTACTTGCTTCTCATCCTCCCCCTCTATTTCATTAGCACGGAAAATATATTCCAAATGCTCCACATACTGTAGCCAGTCTTCTGAAGCAGTATCGAACGCTTTTAATTTTCTAAAGAGAGGTATGACTACTGTACTTCTGCCTCTTTTGAAGGCTGGATTCGATTGTTCTGCAACCCTTGCAGCTGAACTTTCTGTCAAAATTCTTTCTTTGTTGCAATCTGAGTCACTGTTGTTTTCCTCATCGCTAATGTAGTAAATGCAATAACTGGTGACCACTAGTTAGCGAACTCACAATGACAGGTTTATTATAAATTCAAACTCCATATAGAGTGCTACAATCAATGTTTCATTCTCAACACTAGGATCACAACTGGCCGTGCACCGATGATCCCTGCGCTCGTTCCCCATTGAGCGATCGGGTCACATAGCCCTACTGATGTATACCATCTTAAAGGGTCATTAACACAAACTCTTCATAGTCTAACACACACCCATCATATGAGTCATGAGGGAGCCTCCTGGACTGACAGGGAGGCTCTACATCACCACCCAATGTTTTCCACCCTAGTTGTTATTAACATTTTTTAAAAACTCGTTCATGGGATGTGGGTGTCACTGGCTGGGTCAGCATTTCTTGCCCATCCCTGAGGGCATTTAAGAGTGAACCACATTGCTGTGTCTGGAGTCACATGTAGGCGAGACCGGGTAAGGACAGCAGATTTCCTTCCCTAAAGGGCATTGGCGAACGAGATGTGTCTTTACGACAATTGATAATGCTTTCATGGTCATCATTAGACTTTTATTTCCAGATTTATTTTTATTGAATTCAAATTCCACCATCTGCTGCCGTGGAGGGATTTAAACCCAGGTCTGAGACCATTACCCTGGGCCTCTGGATTACTAATTCCGTGACAATACCACGACTCCACCGCCTCTCCTATTTATTGAGAGCACAAACTTGGCACGGGGGTTTGTACAAATTTAAATTTCACTTGTAAATATTTCACATTACATTGATGTTTTACCTCATTTATGTATGCATCATCCTTATTTGTTGAGACTAACTTTGTCAGAGATGTAAATATATTGGCACCCCTCATGGTTGCAAGGCCCAGTAGAGGGGGCTGCACGAGGTGCCAAACGTCAAGGGGAGGCCTGTCTCAACTTAGAACATAGACATAGAACAGTACAGCACAGAACAGGCCCTTCGGCCCTCGATGTTGTGCCGAGCAATGATCACCCTACTTTAAACCCACGTAACCCGTATACCCGTAACCCAACAATCCCCCCATTAACCTTACACTACGGGCAATTTAGCATGGCCAATCCGCCTAACCCGCACATCTTTGGACTGTGGGAGGAAACCGGAGCACCCGGAGGAAACCCACCACACACGGGGAGGACGTGCAGACTCCACACAGACAGTGACCCAGCCGGGAATCGAACCTGGGACCCTGGAGCTGTGAAGCATTGATGCTAACCACCATGCTACCGTGAGGCTTTTGTCTTTGTCTTTGCTAACAGCACCATCCCCCTTCATCTCAAGTGGCCACCTCGCACTTCAATGTGTCTGCACACAAGAAAGGGATGGATTCTTTGCTCCAGGGAAAATTTCCAGTGCTTAAGGTCCGAATGTCCTGGCTTGTGAACCCCATTTCTTTGGACAGACAGGTGTTTCCCAAATTATGTAGTCTCCCTTCAATGCACACTCACCCTCCCACACAGGCACCAGCCCACCAAAGGACTCCAGGGGTCTCACATCAAGACGACAGATCAGTGAGTCTAGGAGGAGCAGTAACTACTGCAAAAGCGAAATCCAGGGCATCTGGCATGTTATTCAGGATGGTGAGGAAGCACATCTTGCCGCCTTCACAGCAAGACTGCTTCTTGGTAATATTAATCTCTAAACCTCTGAGGGACAGGGAGTGAATGTGAGAGAGTAAGAGAGAGCAGGAGAGACAGAGGGGACGCTGAAGCTAGGAGTGAGCTGGACACAAACTCACAGGCTGTTCATTGTGGGGGACACACACACATACACCCTACTCCCTCCTCAAAAACATATTCACACAACAGGCCGGGAGAGATAGAGGAGGCAAACTCAGGCTGAAATGATACCTGCTTCTGGTCCCAGTTTTATATGAATTCTGCCGAGGCCAGTTTAGAGTGTATGTCACCAGCAGTGAATTCAAGGTCAGTGTTCGTTCAACCCAACTCCTTCATTAAGCCCTAGGCTCCTCCACCTTCCCTGGTGACCAAGTTTTGGGGCCTAGTCTGTCTCTCTGTGACTCTGCTTCTTAAACAAAAAGGCAAAAAAAGGTTTTTCCAGTTAGCTCTTCTGATTGGCACTTTTGAATGGTCATTTTTGTTAATCACTCATTTTTTAAATTATCAATTTATTGCTTTGACATTTTTTTAATTTTTTGCTCGTCAAGTTGCATATGTTTTCATTACATGTTGACATTTTTTAAAAATTCATGTCTAACAATGTGCCAAACCATCTCAGGCAGCTGCTGCTGGCTTTCTTGCTGAAGGGGAATGAAAGGCTCCTTTAGGGCCGGAAAAATGGGTTATTTTTCTGCAGTAGAAATGGTAAGTACTGGAAATGCTCAGCACACATGGAGGCATCTGCACAGAGAAAAGCAGTGGGCACTGATCCTTCATCAGAACTAATAATCTTTATTCGTGTCACAAGTAGGCTTACATTAACACTGCAGTGAAGTTACTGTGAAAATCCCTTAGTGCAGATCATGGATCTGAAGCGTGACATGAGGCTGACATGCTAAAAACACGTAACTGACTTAATCTCTGCATCGCAACCCATCTGGCAGAAAGTCAATGTTTTGCAACCTACCTAATTCAGTCACCCACATGCCATGTTTCGTGCTCCCGTAGACTGTAAAATCCTTCTCCCCTCCCCCCACTGTGTGTCTAGTTTATCAAAAGCTGCCACAATTTTAAAGACTTCTATTAAGTCAGCCCATAGCCGTCCCTCAACAACCTTCCATTGTTAGGTAAGACTTCAATTTTCAAAAAGAAATGGAACCAGTTCATCCTTTCCTGATAGATGTAACTTCAGAGTTCTGGTACCATCTTTGTAAATCTTTCTTTGTGGCCTCTACAAAGCCTTTATGTCCTTTCAATAATAATAACAACCAGAATTGTACACAATACTCCAAGTCTAGGGCGGTGCAGTAGCGCAGTGGTTAGCACAGCTGTCTCACACCTGGGATCGATCCCGGCCCTGGGTCTCTGTCCGTGTGGAGTTTGTACATTATCTGCATGGGTCTCACCTCCACAACCCAAAGATGAGAAGATAGGCAGATTAGTCATTCTAAATTACCTTTTAATTGAAAAATATTTTAAAATATTTCTAGTCTAACCAAGGTTCAAAGTTTAGTTTAACTTTTCTAATTTTCAATTCCACCCCTCTTGAAGTGAACTCCAAAGTTTTTTGTAATGATTATGTCACTACTTTCAGTGATTTGTGGATATGTTCTCCCTGAACCTGTTGTTCCAGTCCCCTATTGTGAGACACATTCGCCAAGTGCTACGTGACCTCTTTATTTTTATTGCCAAAATGTAATGCATCATACTTACCTTTGTCAAAATTCGTTTCCCAATTATGTGCCCATTTTGAAAGTGTATTTGAAATTGATTTTTTGCAGAGGGCCTGCAGTGAACATGGAATATATCCTTACCCACCGTTCAATGTTCAGCCTAAGATCATATATAAAAGTGTACAATAGTATAGTACTGAACTTGTTACCCAGGATTCGGTAATAGAAAACAAGTTGAAAAATTGAATTTAATAAATGAGTAATTGTGTCATCCAGCACTAGGAAAACTAATCATGACCATAAAACCCCCTCTGGTTGATTAACATCCTTTCATTGAGGAAACCCTATCACCCTCACACGGTAACTCTGAGTCTATCACAGTGTGGTTGCCCTCTGAAATGTCTTCTGAAGTGGCTCATTGTACAAAGAATTCCTACTTGAAAACCAACCATCCCCCAAATATTTGTCAGCATTATCTACACCATAATAGAAACTTGTTTATGTATGATATGAATTATTCTTGTTCTTCATAAACACATTTCTTGGATCCTCTTGTCAGCATTGATTAATATGAGTGTCAGGTTTAGTCAAGTTCATTTACAATTTGCATGTTTTTTCATTAAACGTTTACAGCACAATAAGGCAAAGAGACAAAAATTAATTAATAAACGCATCATAAATAGATTGAAAAACTGCAAGATGGGTGGGCAAATGGTGTAACTATCTCATAAAAGTTATTTAAAAAGTTACACAGGCTGCTTTCCCCTTGGAGGGGAAGAGCTGACTGGTGGTGATTTGAGGGTCACCACACCTCAGGCAAGGTTGAGAAGGTGGGACCTTCATGAATAACTTCAGTCAGTACAGGAATTGAACCTGCTCTGTTAGCTTTGCTCTGCATCACAAGGCAGCTGTCTAGCCATCTGAGCTAAACCAATAGACAGTCTCACTCGCTGATTGTGATATGTATTATAGCCCAGCTCAAATTCAAACTGGTAAGTAGTACCTATCATGGCAGGAACTGTTTTATCCCCCTCTCTATCCTAAATCACTGCAACTAATTGTCGTACCATAAATGCTGTTGCACTGAGATTTGTAAAGTTAGCATAGACATTCAGTTCCGTACTGTTGACTGCTTCAAGACCCATTCTGGCGCAGCGTGCCCCTCCTGCTGTAGCAGGATCCTCCATCCCGGCAGCCGGCCAATGGGGTTTCCCATTGTCGCCAGCCCATGCTGTTGAGAAACCGGCAGGCATGGGTGCGCAGCCGGTGGAGCAGAGGATCATGTGGGCAGAGAATTCCGCCCAGGGTCTTTGTAACATTAGACCATTGGGGAAAGCACCAAATTTAACAATATTAAGCAATTTTGTGATATAAAACACCTTTAATGCTTTTTCTCAAAGGATAATTTCATAGATCACTGATTATATCACAACTTTATATGATGGAGAATAATCCCAAGTTTCCTTCATCGTTGCAGAAAATTACACTGCGGCTAATTATCATTTGTCAAAGTATTAGGCAGGTGGGGCACACCCTACCCATTGGCATCTCAAAACCTGACGGGAGTCCTCCAACTGGAGAAGGATTCCTGTGATAAGTCAGATGCTCACCTGAAAGGTGGTAAGCTTCAGTTCCGCACATGCAAAGGCTCGAAGAAAATGCCAGCACATGGAACGGAAGTGGCAATTGGATGGTAAGTTCAGCCCAAGATTTTCAGAATACCTCCGCACTGTTCTTGCCCAAAAATCAGGGACAGAAATCATGCCCCTTATTAGTTTGCCATCAATGATATTTGAGACCCAGCAGCCCAAGTTCCAATGTTGTCCAGGTCTTCTTTCCAAATGCAGACTGTTTCAGATCCATGGAGTGACAAGTAGGACTAAACACTGCTCAACACACCAATCCTGTTACCTCCAAAATTTGTCTAAAACTTGCCTTTTGCCTCAAGTAGGTTTATTCTTGAGACAGCTCAGCAAAGCGACAACTCTCCCAATTCGTTCCACACCCCACTGCTATAGCTGTCACCATTTATAGGTGAACCAATTTTAACACAGTAATTGGCTTAACAATGTAATTGCAATACAATATATAGAATTTCTGACACATTGACAAATTCATTTCCAATGTTGACATGGAAATGGATGACAACTCATTTCTATCATGACATACTGCACTTAATGTCAACCTGCGTTGATAAAGTGCAATGTGTTTAAATGTGTTTCAAATATGATAAACTCCTTTTCTACTCCCTTTTCTACTGAGAAAATAATGCCCCCTCTGCAGTTTCTAGTTGCGGGATGGTGTCACAAATAGGGCAGTTGTGAAGCATTGGGGCTAGATTCTCTTTTAGAACCACAGATTTCCTATAGTGCAGAAGAAGGCCATTCAGCCCATCCAGCCTGCACTGACCCTCCAAAAGAGTACCTTATCTTAAGCAAGAGTTGCTTTACAAAAGTTAGGCTTTAATAAGCTAGAACTTAGCCCTGCGGTTGTCTACAATAAAATGGACGACCGCCGGGCGCTTCGACTATTTATACTTCGGTAAGGAGGCATGGTTAACTCAGCCTCTCAACCAATCGGAGAGCAGTCACATGACTGGTCTCAAGCAATCGGTCGGGAGGCACATGACCGACCAGGGCCAATGGTAAGCCGGTGTTCTGCACCTATGGCAGACAGCTATGCAAATCATATCACCACATTCACCCCTTGCGGAGAAAGAAGCCGGGGGGGTATCAACGAGAGCCGGGGCGGGGGGGGGGGGGGGGGGGGGGGGGTAGGGGGAGAGAACTGGTGATATGAGTAGCAGCCGGGAGGACAAAAATTTTATCTCCTTTTATTAAATTTGGTGGCTTTCCACTGGCCCAGACAATAAGCAATATTACACAAAGTCCCAACAAAGTCCATGGAGCTGTTGAAATTTAGATCGATTCGATCAGTCTTTTCGTGGCCCGTGACGTTCTGGCAGACCGCCGCAGTGGAGGAGGTGACGTCGGTTCAGCCGACGGTGGTGGTTCCGCTGGAGTCCGGGAGCGATGGTCCTTGAATAGTCTCCGTCACCCGAGCTGGCTGTGGAGACGCCATGGATGGGGAAGGGGTGACCTGAGTGGGACGCTGGGGGGAAAAAACAGGGGGGGGTCTGTGGTGAAGGGGGGGGAAGGCCGCACGCCGGCAGGTGCCAGGTCCCGGAGGGAGACCGTGTCCTGCCGACCGTCGGGGTACTCCACGTACGCATACTGCGGGTTAGCGTGGAGTAACTGGACTAGTTCCACCAACGGGTCGGACTTGTGCACCCGCACATGCTTCCGGAGCAAGATGGGCCCGGGTGTGGCCAGCCATGTCGGGAGAGGGGATCCGGAGGACGACTTCCTGGGGAAAACAAGAAGACGTTCATGAGGTGTCTGATTGGTTGTTGTACAGAGGAGTGAGCAGATAGAATGTAGGGCATCGGGGATAACCTCTTGCCATCGGAAAATAGGGAGATCTCTGGACCGGAGGGCCAGTAGTATGGTCTTCCAGATGGTACCATTCTCCCACTCGACCTGTCCGTTACCCCGGGGGTTATAGCTGGTCGTCCTGCTAGAGGCAATGCCCCTGTTGAGCAGGAATTGACTCAGCTCGTCGCTCATAAATGAGGACCCCCGATCACTGTGTATGTACGCGGGGTAGCCGAACAGGGAGAAGATGAAGAGGAGGGCCTTAATGACGGTCGATGTGGTCATGTCGGGGCAGGGAATGGCGAAGGGGAAGCGGGAGAATTCGTCAATTACCGCCAGGAAGTAAATGTTGCGGTTGTTAGAGGGAAGGGGCCCCTTGAAGTCAATGCTGAGACGTTCGAAGGGGTGGGATGCTTTGATCAGGTGTGCGCGGTAGAAGTGCGGTTTGCACTTGGTGCAGATGTGGCAGTCACGGGTTACTGTCCTGACTTCCGCGATGGAGAAAGGCAGATTGCGGGCCTTAATGAAATGGTAGAGGCGGGTCACCCCTGGATGGCAGAGGTCCGCGTGGAGGGAGCGGAGGCGGTCTATCTGCACGCTGGCGCAGGTACCGCGGGACAGGGCATCAGGAGGCTCATTGAGCTTCCCAGGACGATACAAGATATCATAGTTGTACGTGGACAACTCGATCCGCCACCGTAAGATCTTGTCATTCTTGATCTTGCCCCTTTGTGCATTATCAAACATGAAGGCTACTGACCGTTGGTCTGTGAGGAGGGTAAACCTCCTGCCGGCCAAATAGTGCCTCCAATGTCGCACCGCTTCGACTATGGCCTGGGCTTCCTTTTCCACAGAGGGGTGGCGGAGTTCGGAAGCCTGGAGAGTTCTGGAGAAGAAGGCCATGGGTCTGCCCGCTTGTTCAGGATGGCCGCCAGAGCAACTTCTGATGCGTCGCTCTCGACCTGGAAGGGGAGGGACTCGTCGATGGCGCGCATCGTGGCCTTTGCGATGTCCGCTTTGATGCGGCTAAAGGCCTGGCAGGCCTCTGTCGACGGCGGGAAGGTCGTGGTTTGAATGAGGGGATGGGCCTTGTCAGCATAGTTGGGAACTCATTGGGCGTAGTATGCGAAGAAACCCAGGCAGCGTTTGAGGGATTTGAGGGTATGGGGAGAGGGAGTTCCATTAGGGGGCGCATGCGTTCGGGGTCAGGGCCTATCACTCCTTTACGCACTACGTAGCCGAGGATGGCTAGACGGTCAGTGCTAAACACGCACTTATCCTTATTGTATGTGAGGTTAAGGAGTTTTGCGGTTTGGAGGAATTTCTGGAGGTTGGCGTCTGATCGTGAGGCTGATCTGTGGCCGCAGATGGTGACATTATTGAGATACGGGAAGGTAGCCCGTAATCCGTACTTGTTGACCATTCGGTTGGAAGACCGAGACCCCATTTGTGACACCAAATGGAACCCTAAGGAAGTGGTAGAGGTGCCCATCTGCCTCAAACGCGGTGTATATGCGGTCACTCGCGCGGATGGGGAGCTGGTGGTAAGCGGACTTAAGGTCCACAGTGGAGAAGACCTTGTATTTCGCGATATTGTTTACCATGGCGGAAATACGGGGTAGAGGATATGCGTCCAGTTGCGTAAACCGGTTGATGGTCTGGCTATAGTCGATGACCATCCAGTTTTTCGCCCCAGTCCGGACCACCAGCACTTGGGCTCGCCAGGGACTGTTCCTGGCCTCGATGACCCCTTCCGTCAGCAGCCTTTGGACCTCGGACCTGATGAAGGACCGGTCCTGGGCGCTGTACCGTCTGCTCCGTGTCGCGACGGGTTTGCAATCGGGGGTGAGATTAGCAAACAAGGGGCGGGATTCTCCGACCCCACGCAGGGTCGGAGAATCGGCCGGCAGCGGCGTTAATCCCGCTCCCGCAGGCTTTTTAATTCTCTGACCGGCCAAAAACCGGCGTTGTGCAAATCCCGCCGGCAGCCTCTGAAAACAGCTGGCGCCGGCGGGATTTCATTATATTTTTGTTTCCACAAATCTCCGGCCTGGATGGGCCGAAGTCCCGCCGACGTGGCCATGGGTCACGTCGGCGAAAATCACAGTAGCTTTAAAACGGCGTCAACCATTGATGATGGTTGACGCCGTTCAGTGTCCGAGGGCAATTGGGGGGGGGGGTTGCGGCATTGGGGGGGGGGGGTTTGCGGCATCGGGGGGGGGGTTGCGGCATCGGGGGGGGTTTGCGGCATCGGGGGGGGGGGTTGCGGCATCGGGGGGGAGTTGCGGCATCGGGGGGGGTTGCGGCATGGGGGGGGTTGCGGCATGGGGGGGGTTGCGGCATCGGGGGGGGGTTGCGGCATGGGGGGGGGTTTGGGGGGCAGCGGCGTGCAGAGAGGGGGGGCGACGGATGCCCGGGGCCAACGCACCGTCGCCCCCCCCTCTGTACGCCGCTGCCCCCTACCCCAACCACCCCTACCTCCCTCCAACGCCCCTACCTCCCTCCAATGCCCCTCCCCACCACCCCTACCCCCTCCCCACCACCCCTACCCCCTCCCCACCACCCCTACCCCCCTCCCCACCACCCCTGCCCCCCTCCCCACCACCCCTGCCCCCCTCCCCACCACCCCTACCCCCCTCCCCACCACCCCTACCCCCTCCCCACCACCCCTGCCCCCCTCCCACCACCCCTGCCCCCCCTCCCCACCACCCCTACCCCCCTCCCCACCACCCCTACCCCCCTCCCCACCACCCCTCCCCCCCTCCCCACCACCCCTACCCCCTCCAACGCCGCCACCCCATCTCTCGCAACGCCGCAACCCCCCACCCTCAACGCCGCAAACCCCCCCTCATCGCCGCAACCCCCCCCCTCTCAACGCCGGGTCCCCCCTCTCAACGCCGAGCCTCCCCCCTCAACGCCGGTACCCACACCCCGTCCCCCTCCCTCTGAAGGCCGGTACCCACACCCCCCCCTCTCTCCTCCCCCCTTCCTTCCTCCGTTAGTGGGGGGGGGGGGGTGCGGCGTTGGAGGGGGGTAGGGGTGGTGAAGGGGGTAGGGGTGGTGAGGGGAGGGGGTTGGGGTAGGGGCAGCGGCGTGCAGGGGGGCGACGGTGCGTTGGCCCCGGGCATCCGTCACCCCCTTCCTCTGCACGCCCCTACCCCAACCCCCCCTCACCACCCCTACCTCCCTCCAACGCCGCCCCCCTCTCTCAACTCAACGCCGCAAACCCTCCAACGCCGGGTCTGTCTCTCTCCTCCCCCCCCCCCAAATGCCGGGTCTGTCTCTCTCCTCCCTCCCCCCCCCCCCATGCCGGGTCTATCTCTCTCCCCCCCCCCCCCCAAATGCCGGGCCTGTCTCTCTCCTCCCCCCCCCCCCCCCAACGCCGGGTCTGTCTCTCTCCTCCTCCCCACCCCCCCCCCCTCAACGCCGGGTCTGTCTCTCTCCTCCCCACCCCCACCCCCCAACGCCGGGTCTGTCTCTCTCCTCCTCCCCACCCCCCCCCCAACGCCGGGTCTGTCTTTCTCCTCCTCCCCCCCCCCCCCCAACGCCGGGTCTGTCTCTCTCCTCCCCCCCCCCCCCAAATGCCGGTCTGTCTCTCTCCTCCCCCCCCCAAATGCCGGGTCTGTCTCTCTCCTCCTCCCCCCCCACCCCCAAATGCCGGTCTGTCTCTCTCCTCCTCCCCCCCCCAAATGCCAGTCTGTCTCTCTCCTCCCCCCCCCCCCCCCCCAAATGCCGGTCTGTCTCTCTCCTCCCCCCCCCCCCAAATGCCGGTCTGTCTCTCTCCTCCCCCCCCCCAAAATGCCGGTCTGTCTCTCTTCCCCCCCCCCCCAAATGCCGGTCTGTCTCTCTCCTCCCCCCCCCCAAATGCCGGGTCTGTCTCTCTCCTCCCCCCCCCCCCCCCCCCCCAAATGCCGGTCTGTCTCTCTCCTCCTCCCCCCCCCCCAAATGCCGGTCTGTCTCTCTCCTCCCCCCCCCCCCAAATGCCGGTCTGTCTCTCTCCTCCCCCCCCCCCCCCCCCCCAAATGCCGGTCTGTCTCTCTCCTCCCCCCCCAAATGCCGGTCTGTCTCTCTCCTCCTCCTCCCGCCCCCCCCCCCCCCAATGCCGGTCTGTCTCTCTCCTCCTCCCCCCCCCCCCCAATGCCGGTCTGTCTCTCTCCCCCTCCCCCCCCCCCCCAAATGCCGGTCTGTCTCTCTCTCTCTCCTCTCCCCCCCCCCCCCCCCAACGCCGGGTCTGTCTCTCTCCTCCTCCCCCCCCCCCCCCCCCCATGCCGGTCTGCCTCACTCTCCCCCCCCCCCCCCCCAAATGGCGGTCTGTCTCTCGCCTCCTCCTCCCCCCCCCCCCCCAAATGCCGGTCTGTCTCTCTCCTCCTCCCCCCCCCCCCCCCCAATGCTGGTCTGTCTCTCTCCTCCTCCCCCCCCCCCCCAATGCTGGTCTGTCTCTCTCCTCCTCCCCCCCCCCCCCCCCCCCCCAATGCCGGTCTGTCTCTCTCCCCCCCCCCCCCCCCAAATGCCGGTCTGTCTCTCTCTCCCCCCCCCCCCAAATGCCGGTCTGTCTCTCTCCTCCTCCCCCCCCCCCCCCCCCCCCCAAATGCCGGTCTGTCTCTCTCCTCCTCCTCCCCCCCCCCAAATGCCGGTCTGTCTCTCTCTCCCCCCCCCCCCAAATGCCGGTCTGTCTCTCGCCTCCTCCCCCCCCCCCCCAAAATGCCGGTCTGTCTCTCTCCTCCTCCACCTCCTCCTCCCCCCCCCCCCCAAAAACGCCGGGTCTCACCACTTCCGCAGCTGGTGAAACTGACGCGTATCGCGTCAGTCCGCTGCTGGCCCCTCCGGGAACGGAGAATAGCCGCCTAAAAGAAGGCCCCCACGCCGGAGTCATCTACACCAATTTTGTTCGCCGGAAATCGGCGTTACGACGGTCTGCAGAGAATTGCGCCCAAGGAGGGGGGTCCACTTTGAGGGACTTGAGGCTGCAGACAGTGAGGGGGGGTATAGGGCCGCCGAATTGGAAGGTCAAGCTCTGCAGGTTGTATTGGAAGTCCAGGAGTTTATAATTTTTAAAAACCTTCCCTTGGACCGTGAGGTCTGCGATGCAGCACCCGGTGATGTGGATGGAGTGCGAACCTGAGGCTAACCCGATTTCGTGTTTTACAGGATGGACAGGGAGCGCGCAGCGTCTTACCGTGGCAGGGTGAACGAAGCTTTCCGTGCTCCCGGGGTCCAGCAGGCAGCCCGTCTCGTGGCCGTTGAGGTAGATGAGCGTCGTCGTTTTGGCGAGCGTGCGTGAACGTGACTAGTCGAGCTGAATGGCTGCGAGCCGTGGAGAAAATCCGTATTCGTCGTCGTCGTCCGAGTAGATGCTGGAAGAACCTTGCGTTCCCATCCCGGAAGGTGGTGCCCAGGATCCGCACGTGGAGTCGGGATCCCAAGATGGCGGCGCCCAGGACCCGCGCGTGGAGTCGGGGCCCCAAGATGGCGGCGCCCAGGACCCGCACGTGGAGTCGGGGCCCCAAAATGGCGGCGCCCAGGAGCCGCACGTGGGGCCGGCGCCCCAAGATGGCGGCGCCCAGGGCCCGCACGTGGAGTCGGCGCCCAAAGATGGCGGCGTCCGTGGGGCCCTCGTGGTTGCTGGGGGCTGGGTTAGTGGTGCCGGCGGGCCGATTGGAGCGGCTGGGAGCGGGGGCAGCGAGGCGCGCAGGCCAGGCGCGGGGGCCCGGGGCGGCGAGCTGAGAGGGGTGCGGTGCGCTGGAGGGGCCCCGGAGGAGAGAGAGGCGCGCAGGCCAGGTTCGGGGGCCCGGGGGTGGGGGGGAGAGAGTTGCGCGGCGTCTAGGAGGGGACCGGGAGGGCCTGGAAGAGAGAGAGAGGCGCGCAGGCCGGGCGCAGGGGCCCGGGGGCAGGGGGGAGAGAGTTGCGCGGCGTCTAGGAGGGGACCGGGAGGCCCCAGAGGAGAGAGAGAGGCGCGCAGGCCAGGCGCAGGGGCCCGGGGGCGGGGGGGAGAGAGTTGCGCGGCGTCTAGGAGGGGACCGGGAGGGCCCGGAGGAGAGAGAGAGGCGCGCAGGCCGGGCGCAGGGTCCCGGGGGCGGGGGGGGAGGGAGTTGTGCGGCGCTCAGGAGGGGACCGAGTGGGCCCGGAGGAGAGAGAGAGGCGCACAGGCGGGCGCAGGGGCCCGGGGGCGGGGGGGAGAGTGTTGCGTGGAGTCCAGAGGAACCACAGCGACCGTTTTGGCTTGGCAGACAGTGGAGAAGTGGTCCTTACAGAGGGCAGAGCGGGCTGGGCAGCGCGGGCGAGGGTGTTTCGCGAACCCGCAAAAGTAGCAGCGGGGCCCCGTGGACTTGTCGGGGCGTCCCGCGACACAGGCTGCAGGGAGAGAATGTGGTACTGGTAAATGTGTATGCCCCGAACTGGGACGACGCGGGTTTTATGAGGCGCCTGCTGGGCCTCATCCCGGGACTGGAGGCAGGGGGCCTGATCATGGGAGGGGACTTTAATACGGTGTTAGACCCTGGGCTGGATAGATCGAGTTCCAGGACGAATAGGAGGCCGGCAGCGGCAGAGGTGTTAAGGGGGTTCATGGAGCAGATGGGAGGGGTAGACCCATGGAGATTTGGTAGGCCTAGGGCGAGGGAGTATTCTTTTTTCTCCCACGTCCACAGAGTGTACTCTAGGATCGATTTTTTCGTATTGAACAGGGGGCTGATACCGAGAGTGCAGGACACGGAGTACTCGGCCATTGCGATATCGGACCATGCACCACATTGGGTGGACGTGGACATGGGGGAGGCGCGGGACCAACACCCGTTGTGGCGCCTGGATGTAGGGCTGTTGGCGGACGAAGAGGTGTGCAGAAGGGTGAGAACGGGCATTGAGAACTATCTGGGTACGAATGACACAGGTGAGGTGCAGGTGGGGACGGTCTGGGAGGCCTTGAAAGCAGTGATTAGAGGAGAGCTGATCTCCATAAGGGCACACAGAGAGAGGAAGGAGAGGCAGGAAAGGGAGAGGCTGGTGGGGGAGCTCCTAGAAGTAGATAGGAAATATGCGGCGGCGCCAGAGGAGGGGCTATTAAGGGAGCGGCGTAGCTTGCAGGCCAGGTTCGACCTACTGACCACTAGGAAGGCGGAAATGCAGTGGAGAATGGCGCAGGGTGCGGCGTATGAGTACGGGGAAAAGGCGAGCAGGATGCTGGCACACCAGCTTCGTAAGCGAGATGCAGCCAGAGAGACTGGGGGAGTGAGAGAGAGGGGTGGGGACGTAGTGCAGAAGGGGCAAGAGGTGAATAGGGTCTTTAGGGACTTCTATAGGGAATTGTATAGGTCTGAACCGCCGAAGAGGAGAGGGGGAATGAAGAACTTTCTCGACAAATTGGGGTTCCCAAAGGTACAGGAGGAGCTGGTGGAAGGGTTGGGGGCGCCGATAGAGCTGCAGGAGCTAATTAAAGGGATAGGCCAGATGCAGGCGGGGAAGGCGCCGGGGCCGGATGGGTTCCCGGTGGAGTTTTACAGGAAATTTGTGGACTTGGTGGGTCCAGTGCTGGTGCGAGCCTTCAATGAGGCGCGCGAGGGGGGGTACTGCCCCCAACAATGTCGCAGGCCCTGATCTCCTTGATTTTGAAGCGGGACAAGGACCCGGTCCAGTGCGGGTCCTACAGGCCCATCTCCCTCCTGAATGTTGACGCCAAGCTGTTAGCAAAGGTCCTGGCAACCAGGATAGAGGACTGTGTGGCTGGGGTAGTCCATGAAGACCAGACGGGGTTCGTGAAGGGACGCCAACTTAACACAAATGTCCGGAGATTGTTAAATGTGATTATGATGCCAGCAGTGGAAGGGGAGGCGGAGATAGTGGTAGCGCTGGACGCGGAGAAGGCATTTGACAGGGTGGAGTGGGAATACTTGTGGGAGACGTTGGAAAGGTTTGGGTTTGGGGAGGGATTTATCAAGTGGGTAAAACTGCTCTATTCAGCTCCGATGGCAAGTGTGGTAACAAACGGGAGGAGGTCAGAATATTTTGGGCTCCATCGAGGTACTAGGCAGGGATGTCCCCTATCTCCCTTACTCTTTGCTTTAGCGATTGAGCCGTTGGCGATGGCACTGAGGGGTTCAGGGGGGTGGAGAGGACTGACAAGGGGAGGGGAGGAACATCGGGTCTCGCTCTATGCGGATGATTTGTTGTTGTATGTGGCAGACCCGGAGGGGGGAATGCCGGAGGTAATGGGGATACTAGCGGAGTTCGGGGACTTTTCGGGATATAAATTAAATCTGGGGAAAAGTGAGGTCTTTGTAATACACCCGGGAGACCAAGGGGAGGGAATTGGGAGGCTCCCCTTCAAAAGAGCAGTTAAAAGTTTTAGGTATTTGGGGGTGCAGGTGGCAAAGAACTGGGGGACCCTCCACAAGTTGAACTTTTCCAGACTGGTGGAACAGATGGAGGAGGAGTTTAAGAGGTGGGACATGGTGCCGCTGTCGCTGGCAGGGAGGGTGCAG
Source organism: Scyliorhinus canicula (assembly GCF_902713615.1). Classification (NCBI taxonomy): domain Eukaryota; kingdom Metazoa; phylum Chordata; class Chondrichthyes; order Carcharhiniformes; family Scyliorhinidae; genus Scyliorhinus; species Scyliorhinus canicula. The sequence goes on along the minus strand of NC_052160.1, from coordinate 58,597,209 downwards.
TCAGTTAAAATGACGGTCCTCCCGAGGGTCTTGTTTTTGTTCCAGTGTCTGCCCATCTTCCTCCCCAGGGCCTTTTTCAAGAAGGTAACGAGTAGTATCATGGGGTATGTGTGGGCACATGGCACCCCGAGAGTTAGAAGGGTCTTTTTGGAGCGGAGTAGGGATAGTGGAGGGCTGGCGTTACCCAACCTTTCAGGATATTACTGGGCGGCAAATACATCGATGGTACGAAAGTGGATGATGGAAGGGGAGGGGGCAGCCTGGAAGCGCATGGAGAGGGCGTCCTGCGGCAACATAAGCTTAGGGGCACTGGTAACGGCACCATGGCCGCTCCCTCCCACGAGGTATACCACGAGCCCGGTGGTGGCGGCCACCCTCAAGATCTGGGGGCAGTGGAGGCGACACAGGGGGGAAGTGGGAGGTCTGATAGGGGCACCACTAAGAGGGAACCACAGATTTGCGCTGGGAAACACAGGAGGGGGATTCCAGAGCTGGCAGAGGGCGGGTATTAGACAACTTACATAGAACATAGAACATAGAACGATACAGCGCAGTACAGGCCCTTCGGCCCTCGATGTTGCACCGACATGGAAAAACAATCTAAAGGCCATCTAACCTACACTATGCCCTTATCATCCATATGCTTATCCAATAAATTTTTTAAATGCCCTCAATGTTGGCGAGTTCACTACTGTTGCAGGTAGGGCATTCCACGGCCTCACCACTCTTTGCGTAAAAAACCCACCTCTGACCTCTGTCCTATATCTTTTACCCCTCAATTTAAGGCTATGTCCCCTCGTGCTAGCCACCTCCATCCGCGGGAGAAGGCTCTCGCTGTCCACCCTATCTAACCCTCTGATCATTTTGTATGCCTCTATTAAGTCACCTCTTAACCTTCTTCTCTCTAACGAAAACAACCTCAAGTCCATCAGCCTTTCCTCATAAGATTTTCCCTCCATACCAGGCAACATCCTGGTAAATCTCCTCTGCACCCGTTCCAAAGCTTCCACGTCCTTCCTATAATGAGGCGACCAGAACTGTACGCAATACTCCAAATGCGGCCGTACCAGAGTTTGGTACAGCTGCATCATGACCTCATGGCTCCGGAACTCAATCCCTCTACCAATAAAGGCCAACACACCATAGGCCTTCTTCACAACCCTATCAACCTGGGTGGCAACTTTCAGGGATCTATGTACATGGACACCGAGATCCCTCTGCTCATCCACACTACCAAGAATTTTACCATTAGCCAAATATTCCGCATTCCTGTTATTCTTTCCAAAGTGAATCACCTCACACTTCTCCACATTAAACTCCATTTGCCACCTCTCAGCCCAGCTCTGCAGCTTATCTATGTCCCTCTGTAACCTGCAACATCCTTCCGCACTGTCTACAACTCCACCGACTTTAGTGTCGTCTGCAAATTTACTCACCCATCCTTCTGCGCCCTCCTCTAGGTCATTTATAAGAATGACAAACAGCAACGGCCCCAGAACAGATCCTTGTGGTACGCCACTCGTAACTGAACTCCATTCTGAACATTTCCCATCAACTACCACTCTCTGTCTTCTTTCAACTAGCCAATTTCTGATCCACATCTCTAAATCACCCTCAATCCCCAGCCTCCGTATTTTCTGCAATAGCCGACCATGGGGAACCTTATCAAACGCTTTACTGAAATCCATATACACCACATCAACTGCTCTACCCTCGTCTACCTGTTCAGTCACCTTCTCAAAGAACTCGATAAGGTTTGTGAGGCATGACCTACCCTTCACAAAACCATGCTGACTATCCCTAATCATATTATTCCTATCTAGATGATTATAAATCGTATCTTTTATAATCCTCTCCAAGACTTTACCCACCACAGACGTTAGGCTCACCGGCCTATAGTTACCGGGGTTATCTCTACTCCCCTTCTTGAACAAAGGGACCACATTTGCTATCCTCCAGTCCTCTGGCACTATTCCTGTAGCCAATGAAGACCTAAAAATCAAAGCCAAAGGCTCAGCAATCTCTTCCCTGGCTTCCCAGAGAATCCTAGGATAAATCCCATCCGGCCCCGGGGACTTATCTATTTTCACCTTGTCCAGAATTGCCAACACTTCTTCCCTACGCACCTCAATGCCATCTATTCTAATAGCCTGGGTCTCAGCATTCTCCTCCACAATATTATCTTTGGGGGACTTGTTTATAGAGGGGAGGTTTGCGAGCCTGGGAGAGCTGGAGGAGAAATTTGGGCTCCCCCGGGGAACACGTTCAGGTACCTCCAAGTGAAGGCATTTGCCAGACGACAGGTAGCGGGGTTCCCCGCGCTCCCCGACAGGGGGGTGAGTGATAGGGTGCTATCAGGGGTCTGGGTCGGGGAGGGGAAGATCTCGGACATCTATAAGATTATGCAGGAGGTGGAGGAGGTACCAGTAGAGGAGCTGAAAGATAAGTGGGAGTTAGAGCTGGGGGAACAGATAGAGGACGGGACATGGGCAGACGCCCTGGAGAGGGTCAACTCGTCGTCGTCATGTGCGAGACTAAGTCTCATTCAATTTAAGGTACTGCATAGAGCCCACATGACGGGGACAAGGATGAGTCGGTTTTTCGGGGGTGAAGACAGGTGTATTAGATGTTCGGGAAGCCCTGCGAATCATGCACATATGTTTTGGGCATGTCCGGCACTGGAGGAGTTCTGGAAGGGGGTGGCAGGGACGGTGTCGAGAGTGGTGGGGTCCAGGGTCAAGCCAGGATGGGGACTTGCGATCTTCGGGGTTGGGGTGGAACCGGGGGTACAGGAGGCGAGGGAAGCTGGAATATTAGCCTTTGCGTCCTTGGTGGCTCGGAGGAGGATCCTGATTCAGTGGAGGGACGAAAGGCCTCCCGAGTGTTAACACCTGGTTAAACGACATGGCAAACTTCATCCAATTGGAAAGGATCAAATTCGCCCTGAGAGGGTCGGTGCAGGGGTTTTCCAGGCGATGGCAACCCTTCCTAGACCTCTTGGATCAGAGATAGAAACTGAGGCCGTGACAGCAGCAACCCGGGAGGGGAGGGGAGGGCGGGAGGGAGGGGGGAGGAGGGGGGGGGGAGGGGGGACAAAGACGAAGGAAGTACGGTAGCGGTGGTGGCACGGGCAAGGCCTGCCCGAGGACGCTGCTAGAAATGATAAATTGGTCTGACTGTCGGTTCGCCGGCGGGGGGGGGGGGGGGGGGGGGGGCGGACGCGCGGGTAGAGGGGGGGGAGACTTTTTTCTTTTTCTTGTTAAGTAGGGGGGTTTGACTTTGTTTTGTTATAATTTAAATGTGAATGTAGGGGGGGTTAAAATGTTTGTATTTTGAGTGGGGGTGTTCGAAGCGTGGCTCAGTCAGTGAAGTCAGTGGCTGAGCACCTTGTCAGCATGTCCCTGTCACTGGGGGAAATGTCCCAGTCCCACGTGGACCTTGATGAGGCGCCGTGGAGCATGTCGCAGTCTCAGGTGGGCAAAGCTGACGTGCTGCGGAGAATGTACCAGTCTCAGTTTGGCATTGCCGGGACGTTCCAGAACATGCCCCTGTTACTGAGGAGCATCACCGAGGGTGTCGACACAATGATGCAACATTGGGGAGCCAGCAAGGCTGGCAGTGCCAGATGATAGGGCAGCAGGAGCTCAATCCAGCTGCCCCTCCATCCCAAGGTGAATCTCAGGGCCACATGGGAACTGTCCGGGAGGAGGGAGTGCTGGGTGCCAAACTGGAGCCACCCTATGGAATGGCGACAGCAGTCACCAGCTCCCCCGAAATCCAACCCCCTGACAGTGGCACGTCTCACCGTCAGCACCCGGAACAGAGTAGCACAGCGGGCGTGTGCTGCCAGCAAGTGGGCTGGGGCCCTCCGGCTCCAGTGCCCCCAGAGGATGCCTGCCAGGGGCATGGAAGGCAAGGGGCAGGCTGCCTCCAGCTCTAATGTGCATCCTCGGGAAGCACCTCGGCACAGTGGCAGAGCACAGAAGGCTCGAGGATCACTGAGAGGGCACAATGGGGGAGAGGGGTTGGGAGGGGTGGGGATGGTGGGGCAGCACCATCGGGGGATTTGGGCAGTTGGGGACACATACATACAGTATTAAAAAAGGTTTTGCTTCAGAAATATGAATCATCTTTCCAATTTCTTTCGCATCGCAGTCCAGAGCACCAATCCCCTGCCCTAGCTCCCTGGGCATGCCTCTTTCACCCCAGGTGTAGGCGATGGGTGTGCGTGAGCACTCAGGCAGGAGTCAGACTATGGCATAGATAAAGGAGCACTGACACTTGCTGTCCACGTATCCTTGGCCGCAGCAGGGGGCCATGGTCTCCGTATGTCACACACTGTACCCCAGACACCTGCACCTAACATTACCTGAACTGGGCGGTGGTTCCCTCCCCACTGCATACACCCACCCTCTGGTTGCCGAAATGTCCCCGGAGCTGGGGTCCAACCCCTGGGTGTTGGGATCTCTGCTGCTGCATCCGTGGTGTTGCCTCCTGCAGTGTGCAGGCACAGTGTCGAGGCATCACAGTCTGATTGGGATGCCAGGCAATAACGGCCACATGCTACATGTCACACACGCCTAACCACAAGAATCCACTTGCCAATTCCCAATTAGCAATAGCCTCCAGCCATGCAGCCAGAGGTCTCCGTGATCAGTGGGAGTTATGGGTGGTTGGTGGGCAGAGAGGTAGGGGCTGGGATTTGCCTCTGGAACGGGAACACATGATTCAGGGGGTGGCATGGCAGACCAGCGAGTGCTGAGACACCCATTTTCCCCCTACCCCCCAGGTCATGTGAGGGCACCCCCTATCGCTCTGCACACACCCCACCACCAATGGCGGGCGGTACACCACTTTGCATTTGGTTTGAAATAAATTTGGTTTAACCTATATCTTCATATCTTCCGCATTACTACAATATGAATTCTACCTATTTATTCACCGTTCAAAGTTTCTCTTCACTCAGACTACACAATGTTGGATTACCAACCACATCCAATGCAGTGGAATTGAGTGGTCTCGAGCTCTGTAGGTAATTTGCAATAATTGCATTGGTCTGAAAAGAAAGAAAAGAGTGAGCATTCACTTGATTAAATTTTGCTTCAAACACTTTATCATCTCAGTGTGTTTTCTAATTACTCGTTTATTTTTGAACTACTTTATAAAATATGTGAGGGCCTAACTATTGAAATAGAAGACTTGCCTCCGAGGATGATATTGTGGGGAGTAGGCAGCATCAATCAGAAACAATAGGTTCCCTTGCCCTCAAGGAAAATAGCTGAAGTATCTGACGAAGAATGTATTTACAGAAATTTGGAAGCACAAGAGTTCCATTTTATTCAGGCTTGTGCCATTGTCCAACATATTGTCTCACTTTGACATGATCACATGCTCTTTAAGAGAATCTCACAGCCCGCTGCTAATCCGTACCAAGTTAATATTTTGGCTATTCCGCAGTACAATTGCAAGGGTATCCACTTTTGTTAAGTTCTAAGTAGTGACTGGTGTAATACCATAAGGATCCGGGCAGCACGGTAGCATTGTGGATAGCACAATTGCTTCACAGCTCCAGGGTCACAGGTTCGATTCCGGCTTGGGTCACTGTCTGTGCGGAGTCTGCACATCCTCCCCGTGTGTGCGTGGGTTTCTTCCGGGTGCTCCGGGTTCCTCCCACAGTCCAAAGATGTGCAGGTTAGGTGGATTGGCCATATTAAATTGCCCTTAGTGTCCAAAATTGTCCTTGGTGTTGGGTGGGGTTGCTGGGTTATGAGGCTAGGGTGGAGGTGTGGTCCTTGGGTAGGGTGCTCTTTCCAAGAGCTGCTGCAGACTAGATGGGCTGAATGGCCTCCTTCTGCACTGTAAATTCTATGATCTATGATCAGTGCTGGGCCTCAGCTATTTATAATTAATATTGCCCAAAGATATATAGGTTGTTATACCGTCAATTCACTGTGAGAACGAGTGAACATTAGGCTTTATTATCCATGAACTCGCTTGCCAGAGTTGGCTGTACAAATGAGTGCCACCCACAGGTGGCTGGACTATATATGGCCCCGGTGAGGGCGGAGCCAGAGGCAGAGCCCACCGGGGTTCCAGTACAGTATCTGGAAGTAGCCCATATCATCACTTCCAGGTCATGGGTCGCATCATTATACAGACAGTACAGACAGGTCATGCACTAGGTGAAATACATTCATCACATAGGTCAAGTGGGGTTATGGGGAGAGGGTGGGTTCAACTCGATGGCCTAAATGGACCCCTTCTGCACTGGAATTCTATGGTTCTATTCTAAAGAGAACTGTGAGGAGGGCACAAAGAGGCTGCAAAGGGACAAAGGCAGGTCAAAAGTGTGAGCAATAAGATGGCCGATAGAGTACAATGTGGGACATGATCAGTTATTCAATTGGGTAGCAAGAAGAGGAAAACAAAACATTTCTTTAACAAAGTCAATCTTTTTGACGTTGATGATTGGAGACACTTGGGTGCACTTGCGCAAGGAATGTAAAAAGTTAGCATGCTTGTACAGCAAGCAATAAGCAAATGACATGTTGACCTTTATTGCAAGTAGTGTGAGGACAAAGGATGTCTTGTTATAATTGCAGAAGGCATTGCAGAGACCATGCCTGGAGCACTGTGTGCATTTTTGGTTTCTCGGTTCAATGCCTGGGCACGGGGGAGGGGGGGGGGGGGGGGGGGGTGCTGCGTGGGGAGGGTGTTGAGTGGAGGGAGTTGAGTTCCATTTTCGTGGGGAGGGAGGTGGGGAGTTCTGTGCCTGGGGGAGAGTTTTGTGACAGTGGGGAGGAGAGTTCCGTGTTGGTCGGAGGAGAGGGACGGTGGTCCTGTGATGGTGGTGAAGGGAGTTCCGTGGTGGTGAGGAGGGAGATTACAATGATAGTAGGATGGGGGGTGTTCCATGATGGTTGAGGGGAGAGTTCTGTGGTGGGGCGGTGGGAGTTCCCTGATGGGGGTGGGGAATTCCATGGTAAGGTGGAAGGTTTCTGTGGTTGGAGGGGAGGTGGGGGAGGTAGTTCTGTGATGAGGTGGGCAGTTCCGTGAACGGGGTGGGGAGTCCCATGATGAGAAGGGTGGGAGTTCTCTGGTGAGGGGGGAGAGTTCTGTGGTGAGGGGTGGGGAGTTACATGGTGAGGGGTGGGGAGTTCTATGATGGGGGTGGAGAGTTCCGTGATGGGGTTGGAGAGTTCCGTGATGCAGGTGGGGGGGTTCTGTGATATAGGTGGGGCATTCTGTTATGCGGGGGGAGGTGCGGGAGTTCCATGGTGAGTCGGGTATGTGGGGCCAGGGTGCTTTTATTTTTATTCTTATACATTGAGGTGCCATTTCTTTTAAAAGCCTAAATTGATGGCGGGCGGAGTTTAACGAAAGCCCGCCCATTCCCAGCATTACATTGTAAAGTCCGCCCCTTGCATTTTTGTGATCAGTTTAAACATGTGGTGGGAAAACCCACCAATGCCACTGGCTCGCTAGCATCCGCTTTTCCCGTCAAATAAACAGCAGAGTTCCGTCCAATGGATGGGGTAAAAAGGATGTACTGAGCTTTGAGTGGATAAGTCACCTGGTCCTGATGGCTTGCATCCCATGTCATTCAAGGAGGTGGGGGGGAGGGGGAGAGGAGGTGGAGGTGGAGATAATCATCCAATTTTCCTTTGATACAGGAATAGTGCCAAAGGTTTGGCGAGTGGCACATGTAATGCTTCAGTTCAGAAAGGTGCAGAAGAACTTTCTTAGTAACTACAGACCGGTCAGTTCAACATCAGTGATGGGTAGAAACAATAATCAAGCAAGGACTTGAAAAGGTTCAAGTTAATCAAGGAGAGCCAGCAGAAATTTGTAAAAGTCAGATTGTGTTTAACTAATCCAATTGAATTTTTTGATGGCGGATCAGAGAATGTTGATGAAGGGAGTGTAGTGTATGTTGTCAATATGGATTTTAAGGAAGCGTTAGACAAAAGTTGCGATTTAATGGTCACTTTGCGCTTAAGCGAGAGCTTGACAAGGCCGTTAGGTCACGGGAGAGGCTGAAATGAGAACCACGCTGGGTACCGATCAGTTTGCGATCTAACTAACCCACTCCCATTGGTGAAATCAGGATCCCAAAGTACCTTGGCGAAAATCCAATAATCACCACTTAAGCCCTATTTCCTTACAATTAACGAGAGCCCCCATAACGAGAACCCCCTATTTAATGCTCCCCCCCCCCCCCCCCCCCAGTGATCTGACCGCCTCCACAACAAGTGGTCACACCGGTGCCAATTAGCACACCTATTTAAAAACGTGAAGTTGGCAGAAGGGCTGCTGTGGGCATTCGAGGAGGTGAACAGTCATCTTTGCTCCCAGGCAATGAGCCCGGGATCTCTGAGATTGCTGCCCTGGTGCTTGGAGAGGGAGGGTGGGGGGGGGGGGGGGGGGGTCCCATTCTGAGCCCCTGCCTGTCTACCCCACCAACCACCCATAACCCCACTGGCCCCAAAGGCCTCTGGTTGCGCAGCTGAAGGCTATTGCTAATTAGGAACTGGCAATCGTAGTTAAGTGAGCACTTCACACATCCCAAGTGGATTCCCATGGGTAGGCGTGCCATGTAGCAAGTGACAGTTATTACGCAGCATCTCAGTCAGACTTGTGGGGCAGATAGGCAGGGGCTGGGTTTGAAAGTATGAAAAATTGAAGTCACGGCACGATTCTATATTTAGTATAATCTTCATCTAAGATTTTCTGATATTTGTGTAACAGAGACATGTGAAAGTCTTGGTCCAATGAATTTTTCAATATATTCAAGAACACTGAGGAATCAAATTCCACAAAATAAATTGCCCTGATGATAGTTTTGAATTACAATGCTTTTAGCTGGACCAAGTTCTAATCACAGGGTTTGTTCAGCAACTGAAAATTAAATATCAGAACTGCCAGGAGGCAGGACCCATTCCGGCTGCTCAGGAAACCTTTATCCAGCAGGTTTTTAACATAACAGAGGGTGTGCGCGGCAGTTGTACATTTGGCCACACATTGACAACAGCTTCGGGAAGCTGGGAATCAGAGTCGCAAGCTAAAAAATGCATTGCTTTTGGTTGGGATTCTCTGGGCGAGATTCCCTGTTTCCCCACGCCGATTTTGTAACCGGCAATCAGGCGGAGAATTCCATTTTACAATGGAATCGGGGGGCGGCGCCTGTTTTTGCGTGCTCCGCCCCTTCCAAAATGGCATAATCGCTGCACCTGCCGCACGTCTTGGGACGGCCTCCTCCGATGCTCTCCCCCCCCCCCCCCCACGATGGGCCGAGTTCACAACAGCGCAGGGGACGTGTGGTTCCAGCCATGCGGGAACCCAGCGTGGTGGTTGCAGACTGTGTCCAGCACCACCATAATCGGGCGGGAGCCATGCTGCTGGCCACGGAGTCTTTGGCAAGGGCCGGGGGGGGGGACTGATGGGGGATGTCCGGGAGGTGACGAGGAGGTGTCCAGGGGAGCATTATTTGGCAGGTCGTGTCCGCGCACGACTGGCGCCATGTTGTATGGCACGACCGCTGCAGGTCATCACCGTGAACATGTGCGGCCACGGACCCGGCAATTCTCCGGCCCTTTTATTCCGTGGAGGCCAGGCGTTTTATGTGGAGGCCAGACATTTTACGTGGCGCAGATGCTAACATCACCGATCCTCCGACCGGTGAGGGGGCCCAGACGATTTTTCCAACGTAAAACACCACGGATCCTCCGGACATTGCCTCAAAATCTGGCTCGATGTTTGAGAGATTGTGAGCTGGATTCGCCGTCGGTGTGATCCTCCGTTGCGCCGGCAACGCACTCGCGCCCGCGGATTTCCCGATGGATTGGGGATGCCCACAATGGGAAACCCCTTTGGCGGGCTGGAGGATTCCGCTGCCAGCGGGGATGCGCCACACCAGAAAACGGGTTTGGTGAGACGGAGAATCCCGCCCTGTGTTCTCCACAGAGCTGAATCACACCTGATTTATGCACATTCTGGGAGCGCAAATCATGAAGCAATTCCCAATCCTCACCCATTCAAATATATGCATGGCGGGGATTGCGGGTGATTCCCTAAGGAATCCTGCTATCGGGCTGCCATTATGAGTTGGCAATCCAATATCAAGGTCCGGCAGCTGGGTCAACGCTCCCGCAATACAACAGAGCCCCCCTCCAACCCCCCCCCCCCCCCCCAACCCTGCCCCTGGGAGTTTTCTTGGTCCCCCTCACCGATAATATGGGGGTGATCCAACCCCCTCACCAGAGAGCCCCCTAATTAAAGACACCCCCATCAGAGACCCTCTACTTAAAGAGACTCCCACCAGAGGCTCCCGGAAGAGAGACGCCTGCCTGGAAGCTATAGAGCAATGAAAACAAATCACTGCTTTAAAACTCTCCTGGCCAATACATCTGCTGGCTTAGGTAGAGGAAGCAGCACCTGCCAATTCCTCAAAAGAGAAAAGTAGTCAGCTGAGTTTAAATTCCCTCAGATCTTTGGTCTTCAAGCCATTCATTCATTCATCTGTCAGCATTATTTCATTCATCTCCCTTCGTGTTTGAGTGTCTTTGAAGTAGTCAATAAACAATGTTTATAAACATCAAGCTATGATTGACAGCTCCTGGACCACATCAAAAAGAGTAAGTGCTTTTTGTTAGTTTCACAGCTGACCCCCCCTTATCAGACCACCAACAGGAACCCCCATCAGAGACCGCTCCCCATCAGAGATCCCATAAGAGACCCCCATCAGGGATTCCCCATCAGTGATCCTGAAAGCTGATGAGCAGTCCAAGCAGTAGGTTGAATAATCATTGCATTTTCACTTTCCTTTTCCTAACATCTGTAGACTCAGACAAAGGTGTTTAAAGCAGCAACTAGTGCACATCAGAGGGCTTCATCTCCCTTGACAGCTTTTGCAATGCAAATATTCCCTTCAATTTCAAGGGTGGCACGGTAGCACAGTGGATAGTACAGTTGCTTCACAGCTCCAGATTCCCAGGTTCAATTCCTGGCTTGGGTCACTGTCTGTGTGGAGTCTGCACATTCTCCCCATGTCTGCGTGGGTTTCCTCCGGGTTTCACATTCCAAAGATGTGCAGGTCAGCTGGATTGGTCATGCTAAATTGCCCTTAGTGTGCAAAAGGTTAGATGGGGTTACTGGGGTACGGGGATAGGGTGGAGGCATGGGCTTAGGGAGGGTGATCTTTGCATGGGCCGGTGCAGATTCGATAGGCCGAATGGCCTCTTTCTGCATTATAAATTCTATGTCTACGTCAGCTGCAATGCATTGCACTATCCAGTGATTGACAGTTTTATTACTTCAGAGGTAACTGCTTGGACAATTGTTGATCTATCTTTCACATTTGAATGCATTTCCATTTCCCTGCTTTGATGCTAACCACAGTATTTATACACGCTTGCTATGATTGACAGCCCACACCACATCAAAAGCAGCTAAGACCAGTTTTTCGGCCGACACCTGATTCTCTGCCAAATCGGGAAACCCACTACTGGTGGCAGGAAGCGACAAATCCACACCTTTATATTTGCGACTGACAGGATTAATCAAGCTCATGTACAATTTAGTTGCTTTTAATTCAAAATATAAATATAACTTTTTTATGATCCAATATAAATCAAAAAATCCATCATAAAATAAGCACATGAAGCAGCTTAAAGATTGGAAATCAAATGATGTAAACATTCAATATTATCAACACTGGGTACTGCTTAACACAGAGCATATACAAGTAATCTGACTGCTTAAATCTAACATAAACCGTTGCATCATCACTACGATTCCACTGAGATGAGCAGAATTAGCATAGACATTCAGGTTTTTATTGTTGACTGCTTCTAGGGCCTTTACATATTCGACTATTGGGGAGGCACAACATTTTTTTTTAATAGATTTAGAGTATCCAATTCATTTTTTCCAATTAAGGGGCAATTTCATGTGGCCAATCCACCTACCCTGCACATCTTTGGGTTGTGGGGGCGAAACCCACGCAAACACAGGGAGAACGTGCACGGACAGTGACCCAGAGCCGGGATCCAACCTGCATTAGTGACCTCGACGCTGTGAGGCAGCAGAGTTAACCACTGTGCCACCGTGCTGCCCTCAGGGAGGCACAAAATTTAACAAAACTGCAATTTTGTAAGTTTTATATATACATACAAAAATCCTTAACATTTCAAAAAAGCAATCTTTACAAGGTAACTTTACAGATCACTTACTGGGGAGAAACTTTATACAATAAATTAAATTGCCTATTTACATGATGCAAAATGATCCAAGTTCCCTTCAAAATTGGACAAAGTTGTGTACACAATAGCCAATTGTCACTTGACCATGGCCAGGGTTTTACAGCTGGGTTGGATTTCACAGCCCCACCATGGCATGCAGCAAGCCATTTAAATTGCAATTTACTTTGACGGGACTGTAATATCCCACCACACTGGGAGGGAGAGAGAGGGGATGGGGGTGGGGGCGGGGAGGATGCGGGGGTTGGGGGTGCTGTAAAATTCTGGCCTGGGTATTGGGTGGGCAATGCACATTCCACCCAATGGTTTGCCGCCCTAAAGCTGGCGTAGGTCCCAAATATGTTGATTTTAAATAAGGGTCTCCCTGAAACTGGTGAGAATTATCTCGACAGAGAAAAGTCAACCTATTAATCAGGAGTGGGAAAAGGATACTAAATTCAGCTGCACTCATTGCTCTGTTCTTGCCCAAGATCAGGGACAGAAATTGTGCCCCTCATGTCTGTAGGCCCAATCCTCTTTGGCTTTTAGCTCCAATGAAGTTGGTTTTGGTCAACCAACGGCTGCTTCAATACCAGTCCCATTATATAAACAGTTCAAATTCTGTACAGTGCCTATGAAAGAGTTGGAATTTTACTCTCATCTTTATTTGACAATGAGACAGAAATGAAAATTAAGAAAGATTGTGGTACAAGATTAGGTAAGCAACAAAATCAGAATTATTCTGCCTGCTATTTGATATCAATGTTGTCTCTGAATTATTATATTTTATACTTGATCAGCACAATAGATAGCTGGCTTAGAGTTAGTCCAAAGTGTTTGGTCTAAGTGGGTTTCACTCCATGTGCTGAACTTGTTAAATCTTCTTTAAGATCCATTATTTGATACTCGACACTGGAATCTCTGATTCTCTCCACTTGATATGGCAGAAGGCACAGATGGGCTGATTGGGGGCTTATCAAAGTTATTGCAATGTGATTCCCATCACAGCGATGCAGATGGAAAGCAGGAGACTGTAGCTGTTGATTGGAGCAGAACCAGTCGCAAATACTAAAATAAAGAAACACATTGTCAACAGTTTTCCTCTACAACATTCTTCAACCTTTCTTGAGTTGAAGAAGAGTTTCAACCTTTCAAACTGTGTTTTTTTTGTTACAGCTTTATTTTGCTACATGCGCCTAAGTAAGCACAATTACATGGTGTTAGCTGGTCCTGTAAATCTGCCCGTGCGATTATTTATGAGTGGAAGAGACTGTGACTCTGTGTAGATTGTTAGTTTTGAGCCTCCATATAAGTAAATATATTAGCATCCTCAAGGACAGCACAACTTTCAAGTGAAATAATTCCACTTTGTGGTGGTGTCTGACAATCCTCGATATTACTCAATCTTCTTACCGGTATGGAGAACAACACATGGAAAAATCCACTTACATTCCTTAAATAAATAGTTCCCAAGTCCAGCTGGTGATATTCCTCCTTGAAGTCCAATTCCCAGACTCATAACCTCTGCGACTGTGTGTGAGTTCACCCAGCGCCGCACTATTTCATGCTTTTCATTATCTTTAAGAGAATTCAGGTTTATTCCAAGTAGATCTCGTATGTTCTGAGCCGTGAGTTGCTGAAAAATAAATTAGTTATATTGTAACAACAGGATAATGCTCATTCTTTGTTCCATGTAGTTCTTTCGTAATATGCAGCAAAGGAACGCACCATTTAAGAAATAACAAATATAGAAAAACATACAAAACAATACCAAGACAGGCCGCTCAACATAAATGTGTTATCATTTACAGCTCCTGCAAGTAACTAATCTTAATCACGTATTTACCAGCCCTGTTCCAGATCCCTTCAACCCCATCTCCTTCATCTACCTATTCAATTTGATCCGGAGTGTTCACATGGTCTCTGCTTCAACCTGTTCAGTGTTTTATACCTGTCAATAACACTATTCAGATAGATTTAACTCCAATCCTAGGCTGACTCCCTCCAATCAATCAGAACTGTGGAGCTCTAACTGAGTGGTTCTAGAAATTGTCTCTTTAAATAGCAATATTGAGAGTGAAATGGTCTTTTAAGCTTTAACATAATTGGGCAACAGTGAATCGGTGGTCTGTTGTTGACCCGGCACCATTTCATTGAAAATGTAACATGATATCATTTGCTTAATAGCAGGAAAGCAGTCTGAGTTTATCTAGTCCCACTTTAAACCTGCTTGAAATATGCTGCATTCTCCGTTCTGGAGACTAAGTTCCCACGCCAGCGTGAAAACAGTGGTTATTCACGCCAGAAAAACCTGCATAAAATGGCCACTGATTCCCCATTTTGCTGGGAACTGGCAGGGAGGCAACGTACAGCTCACAGCGCTAGCTGCCGATATGGCCCCCATCACTTCCGGTTTATAGGTCGCGTATGCGCAGGGTGGCGGCTTGCAGTGGCCACGCCGTGCTCCATGGCGGACTCGGCCCGCGGACCTGGACTGCCAAAGTAGTGCCCCCCGTCGGCCGCTCACGCGCCCCTGACCGCCCGCCCACAGTGCCCCCAGCCCAGAATGAAGTCACACCTGCCCGCCAATCGGCCCTTGCCCGACTGTGGTGGCTCCCGACTGAGTCCGTAGCCGCCACGCCGAGTTCACGAACGGCCTGAGCACACATAACCCACGCCGTTGAGAACTTGGCCGGCCGGAGCATCGTTGGGCAGGCCTCAGGCAATGTCTTGAGGTGGTGGATAATTTTCAGGGGCGAAGAATTCAAAAACCGGCGCCACTCCCAATTTTGCCGCCAAAACGGATTCTCCGCCCCGTCGCTGAGCATGATTTCGGCGTCAGGGAGCGGAGAATCCAGCCCATGAACATCTGTTTTCTACACAGCTGAGGAAATAATGTTGCCCTAACAGTCTCTATCTGGTTAAGCTCTCATAAATATAATAGTTGTGTGGTAATGTTGTGGTCTGTGGAGTGGATTGAATTAATGACTGTTTTTGGGCACTGTATTTAATATCTGTTTTGTGCGTAATGCAATAAAACACAGAATGATGTTGCAATCCTCCATTGATACTTACTTCCACTTCCACTGGGTTGAGTCTGCTGAATGTCTGGAAGTCCATACTGATGTTGCCAGCAGCTAAACTTCGTAAATCAGATGCTCGTGCACCACCTTTTAGGGAACAGAAAGAACCGTCAGATTAACCTGTATATCGATATATTTATAAGCATAACTACACATAATATAGAGTTAAAATGAAGATTTAATTTATTTGGTATTCGTAATAAGCTTTCCTAGGTAAATATTGCAATGAATTGAAAGGTAAGGTCTGGAATAATTCTTCAAATCATCCTTAACCAGTTTGTAAGATTACTTACTAATATACGGTCTTGTGAGGTTATAATAAGCATTGGGATCACCAGCTTGATCCTGGAATGCTACTTTTGCGATCCCAAAAATGATGTCTTTCTTTGCCTGAGTACATGTGGAAATATCAAGTGGCTTGGCTTTCCTGCAACAGAATGGTGGCGATGTTATATTGTATATTTTTGGACTTTGAAATGTAATGCTCTTTGACAGGGTCAACATTTCACTTTGCGATGAATAGAATACTGCAGCTGCTGAAAAGCTGAAATCAATACACCAAATGCTGGGGCTGCTCAGCAGGCCCGGCAGCATCTCGAGAGAGAGAGAGAAACAGGGATAATGTTTTGAGTCATGGCCTTGCACAACCTTAATTTGAAACTGTTTCTCTCTCCACATCTGGTGCTAGATCTGCTGAGCATTATGAAGCCTTGCTTCATCAAAACGGAAAACAGAGCCACAATTTTCCAAGTCAGCATGTCACTGTGCAGTCAAGTGATATTCTGGTTGGCCCATTGTGTGTGAGAATTGGCGGCACACCCACTGTCAATAAAAAAGAAAATTTAACCCTTTGGTTGGATTCGCGGGTCTGTCAGTCGTGTGTTTTTCGGCCGCACACCGTTCACTGCCGGCGTGATTTATCTTCCTGCCGCTTTCCAATGGGATTTCCCATTGTATCCACCCCACGCTGCCGGGAAACGCGCTGGCGGGGTGCGCTGCCAGGGGGAAAAGAGAATCGAAAGGACTGGAGAATCCGGCCTTTATATTTAAGCGGCAACCTCGATCCAGGGCGTATGAACTGTCACGATAGAAATATCACGCCCATTGTTTTTAAACGTCAGCAGCTCTCTTGA
This sequence comes from Scyliorhinus canicula, assembly GCF_902713615.1. Taxonomy (NCBI): domain Eukaryota; kingdom Metazoa; phylum Chordata; class Chondrichthyes; order Carcharhiniformes; family Scyliorhinidae; genus Scyliorhinus; species Scyliorhinus canicula. Next base: position 58,580,757 of record NC_052160.1, on the reverse strand, counting down.
GACAGCTCGGCAGAGGATATCCCTCTGAGGCAAATTGCCAGACCGCATCCTCCCTTTACTCAGCGCCACCCTTTCCCACCCTCCCCCAGCAGCACTGAGGCTCTCACTGCACGTGTTCCATGTTAGCTGCCAGTTAATAGGCCAGCTAGAGCGAAATCATGGGGGAGTGAATTTTCCACCTCCCCAGCCGAGTGTTTCTCAGCGGCGAGCCATCACTGGCAACTGGATTCTTCATTCCAGTGGCTTGCCAATTTTCCATTGCAGTCATCCCACGCCACTGGGAAACCCGTGGGTGGGGGTGCACTGCCAGTAGAACAGAAAATCCCGCCAACCCCGAGGGCCAATCGCGGCCTGGAAAGAGGTTTCAAGCCCACTTCCAGGCCCACTGAGTATCCGCGTCCGACAGGTGAAAAATGCAGGCCAGAGCAATCTTCTAGACTTCTATAGGCTTGCTGAGTCGCTAGAATGTTGTATATTTTAATAAAACAATAGGTTGGCAGAGTAGCTTCACATTATCTGACACTCACTTTAGTTCACTGGGAAGAATGGTTCGCAGGTTCTCTTCACTCAGACTACACAATGCTGGACCACCGATCACATCCAATACAGGGGCATTTAGTGACCCAGAGCCCCTCAGGTAATTTTCAATAATTACTTTGGTCTGAAATGGAAGAAAACAGTGAAGGCTCACTTCATTAATCTTTGCTCCGCAAACAGGAGAAACTCAGAAGGTTTCTCTAATTACCTATTCAAATCTTTTGCACTACTTTAGAAAATATGTGAAGGCACCGTTGAGAAAGGAAACATGAGAACATGATACACTGAACTTGCTGGAAACCTGGAATCAAATTAGAAATGAATAAAGAGTGGAAGCAAGTTCCTTTAGATATTGACTGGCCTGCTCTGTATTTCCATCAAAATACGTTTTATCACAATCTGGTTTTTGATGCATTTGATTCCCTAATTAAAATCTTTCAGCATCTCAGCACTGATGCCCCCTATTTTGCGTGATTTCTGTGACTGGCACCCAGGGATGGAATGGTGGGGAACAGGAATTGAGCATCGGAGAATTTCCCGCTCAAAGAACATTTTTAAACTATCTGACGGAGAATATTTGGAAGCAAAAGAGTTCCATCTACTCCTAGCTGTTGTCATCATTCATCGCAGCACAAACAACACTGAGTGAATGGGTGTGTAAGCTCTTTATGAGAGACTTAGCACGCGATTCTACCACCGTGTCGCGCCTGTTGCGTGAATCGCGGGAGAGGCCCGAACCGGACTTCGCACCAGGCACGAAACCTGGTGCAAGTCACCTGACTCGCAGCGACCAATGTGATCCAGATAATGATTTTTAAATGAGCCATTAGCCTCATTTAACTATACATGGCCATCTTGATGTCACACTCACCTGGTGCCGAGGGCCACCTGCTGCACCGGCAAAACCTCAACTGGACACCAATTAGTATGGCCCCCACAAGCCGAGACCAGTCGTGGTGGCCACTTAGCGGTTTCAGAGATCATTGGAGACCCTTTGGTAGTCGAGAACAGGATAGGGCAGCACCCTGGCACCTGGGTGCCCAGTTAGCACCGTCAGGGCATCAGGGGCACTGCCAAGAGCCCGGGCCTGAGGGGGGCCAAACCATGAAAAGGGACATGAGGGGGCTATGAAGGGTGGGGGGGGGAAAGGGGGGTATGAAGGGTCCTCATAAAGGTTGGGAGGATGAAGGGGAAGGTCCTGAGAGGGAGGTGTCAGAAAGTTCAGGTGGGGCACCTGAAAAGGGGAGGAGACCTCAGCGATCCAAGAGCATGGTGTCCTCACTTAGGTGGGCAGGGGAGGATGGAATTGCCCATGGGTGGGAGGGTATGGGAGACCTTCAACGATCGGGGCACCCTTTCAAAATAGCAGCCCGATCTCTGAGGAGCTGGTTTCGCCAAAGGGGTTTAGCTCCCCACTGCTGAAAACATTTCTAAGTGTGGGTTAAACTGATGAGGAGCTCCCCGAGACCCAACAGAATGACTAAATGTAGGTGAATACCAGTCTGGATCTCCCCCTAAAAGCTGACGGGAAACACCCCACCAAATCCACCCAAAATGGCACTTAGAAATGTTTTGGGTGGATCATTCCAATAGAGACAGAAGCTTGCTGATAATCCGTACCGTGTTAACATTTGCGCTATTACTTAAAACAAGTGCAAGGGTATCCAGCCGAGTTATGTTCCACATGCTGATCTCCTCAGGGCCATACACAGTAATAATGAATCCCAACTGTTGTATCTGATCTTCCGGCAGTCCACTTGTGTAGATCTGTTCCAAAATATCAAAAATAAGAGTTAGGTTAAAGTGCGCACCCAAATGACATTTTCAACAATTTGCTGTAACTGGTTCTCTTGTATGATTGTGTGAGGGGATTTCTCTTTCTCTTGTCTCATGCACAAGGGTGGAACTTCACACTACCAAGTGGAGCCTTGTGGAAGTTCGGTCATTTTCTCCATTACCTCTGTTCAAACCTTTCATTGCTTCTTTCTGATGCTCTCTGGAATACATCTCAAGGTAGAGACTCTGGCAGGTTACAATTAAAAACTGTCCAGTTACCTTACATTGAAAGGGAAATAAACAGCAGCTTAGGTGTGTAACTGAATAAGCAATTGCAGCACAAAAGCTGCAATCTAATGGTGTTTAAGATGCACTAGGACTTTCAAGACAACTTTATTTGGCACCCTTTGATTATTAGCTCCACAAAGTGAGCTGCCAGCAATAAACAGGATGGCTCCTGATGGTCAGTTGCTTTGGGCCCTGGAAACACTCGGCTGGAAAAACTTATCTTCAAATCTCGTAGGCTTACCTTTCCCAGCTTCCTTTTCAGAATAAGAAGCTGATTTCTGCTAAAAGCTATATGTCCCAGATCAGTGAGGTTCGCCGTAAGCACACTATTGTTCAAACAGGCATCTAACTGGTCAGCAGGATAAAGTGCAGCCAATAATGGGTCATTAGTGTTTTCATTTACAATGAAGCCGTTGGTACAAGCTGTAAAAATAAAACATTTTTTTTGTGAGAATAGTGCAGACTCTAATTTTCTATCTAAAGAGTGTAGAAAGAACCTGAATGTAATACTACAAAATGCATCTGAAACGTTAGCACATTGCAGGAAATTGAAACTTCTGATCCCATACAAGATGCTGGTCTGTGCTCTATCCAGAACAAAAGGAGAAACCAGAATGAGAAAAGGCCATTCTGTTCACCCCACACCCTCCATTGTCCATAATTATCTTGTTATGGACAGAAAAATTCTAATGTGTCTTTGAATGCAGAGATCAATAATGCTGATTACATCACTTACTTGGAGTGAATGAAGAAAAGGGAATATGAGTACTAAGGGAACATGGAGGAAAAAAGTAGTATCTCTCTATCTATACTGTGTTATTGGGACATTCGCCTGAAATTAGTATCAGGCAGTTTTTATTGAGTTAAATGTTTGACAGGGGATCCTTTGGATAATTGAACATAAGATAAAATGCAGGAAAAATGACTATGGATGGTCCATGGCCTGCCCACCTTCTACAGACACTAGTCAGGACTGTGATGGGATACTCTCCACTTGCCTGGATGAGTGCAGCACCAACAAAACACTAGAAGTTCAACACCATCCAGGACAAATCAACCTGCTTGATTGGGACCCCTTCACAAATATTCACTCCCTCCTCCACCGACAAACAATGGCAGTTGTTTGCAACATCTACAAGATGCACTGCAGGAACTCACCAAGGCTTTTCAGGCGGCAAATTCCAAACCCATAACCACACCATCCTGACATGGGAATATATCGCCAGGGTGCAAATTCGGTGGGTGGACCTATGCCACAAGGACTGCGGTGGTTCAAGAATGGCAATATGGGATAAGCAATAAATGCTGGCCTAGCCAACAGGCCCACATCCCATAAATGGTAAGTCAGCAGGCAGCTGGCTTTTTCTCCGTTTTCATAGAAGGTGCCCCGTGTCGGGCGGAGTTGGCGAATGCCTTCCTGGTGGATAGAAGGTTAAAGTCCATTTATAGGCTTTTTTCCACTACACGAGAAGCTCTACACTCGGGTCTTTGGAGTATCTTCTGTCGACCTCCAGAATAGAGACAATCAGTTGTTGCCTAGCCACCCTCTCTTCTCTGTCCCTGTGCACCTTATAGGCGACAATTTCTCATCTAATCTCAGCCTTCAACGTCTCCCAGAACAGGGAGAGACCTCCCTGTTCTGGTTCTTAACAGTAGACTTGTCTATGGCCTGTGATACTTTCAGACAGAAGACCTTGTCGGCCAGCAGAGCCATGTCCACCTCCATGGAGAGGCGTTAGGCACGATCCATCTCCAACCTCACGTCCATGTAGTGTGGAGTGTGGTCGTAGATAACGATCACGGAGTATTCCGCTCTTACTATCCCTGGAAGCACCGATAATTCCACTACAAAGAAGTCGATGTGGGTATAGACCTGTGTACTTGCGAAAAAAATGAGAACTCCTTCACAGATGGGTGCATGAACCTCATGGGTCACAGCTCCCATCTGCTCCATAAATGTCCTCGGCTTTCTAGCCTTGCCTACCGTTTTCCCCATTTTGGGGGTCCTGTACACATTTTAAGTCCCCATACCCCCATGATTAGTTTGTGGGTGTCTATGTTGGGGATTTCCGCCATGGTTTTTCTTTACAAGTTCTATGTTCTTCCAGTTGGGTGCATACATGTTAACCAGGACCACCGGTGCCCCATCCAGGGCACCGCTGACCATGATGCACCATTCCCCTTGGTCTGTATCCGTCTTTGTCGCAGTAAACACCGCCCTCTGACTGAGCAGTATGGCTACCCCTCCAGCTCTTGTCCCGTAGCAGGAATGGTAAGTCTGTCCCACCGAGCCCTTGCTTACCCGCAGTGGGTCCTTCTCCCTCAATTGTGCCTCTTGGAGGAAGACTATGTCGGCTTTCATACTTTTCAGGTGGGCAAAGATCTCTGGATCTTTTCACGGGGTCGTTAACGAGGTCGTTAATGTCACGAGTGACATTACAGGTGACTATTCTGATCCTCCTGTGTGATCAGCCATATGTACCTTGTGGATGTGCCCCAGCACTCCAGGGTTTCCCTTGGTTCGGGGCCATCCAATATGGCCACTGTCACCGTACTCGCCATGAGGCCGGGCCCCATGTGGCGTTTCCCTTTTTCCAGGGACCACCTAACATGGCCGCCAATTGTGTGTACGCCATGTGGATGAGCCCCTGCACTCTTGGGGTTTCCCTTTGTTGATGGACCCTCCAAAGTGGCTGCTTGCGGGGCCATCTTCTTCCACATTTTCAAGAATGACCTGCTAAAGCCAGTATAGAGCCCACTCCCCTGCCATTTTGTTCCCCTTGTGGATTTGTTCCCCTCTCCTCTTGCTGCCCCCCATAGCCCCCCCATTTCCCCCTCCTGTTTAGCCCTCTGTTGTCCCCGCCTTGCTGTTGTGCCCTCCTTTGCCAGGCACTCTCTCCCTGGTAGGAGATGCGCCGCAGCCCCTCTCACTCATACCTCCTGGTGCTAGCTTTCCCTCTAGAGTGGTAGCTCCCCTCCTGGGGTTGATCTGATCCTCTCCTACACCCGCTATGTTGGGTTCCTCTCTGTCTCCGCCTCCCCCTCTCCTGCGCTCTGCTGCACTCGCCCCCTCCATTCTTCGAACTGGTTCCCCTGTTCATAACGGGGCAATGCAGTCCCGCGCAAATTGTTCATTGGTTTTTCTCTACCTCTTCTGTGTCCTCCTTATTGCTGTCTCCCTTCTTGGCTGTCTTGTCTGGGTTTTTTTGGATGAACTCATCCGCATCTGCAGAGGCAGTGAAATAATGTTTCCCTGCCCTGGTATGTTACCCAGAGCCTGGCTAGGTACAGCATCCCAAATTTGATATTGTTTCTGTACAGGGCTGAATTTGCCTTGTTAAATTCTGCCTGGCGCTTTGCCAGCTCTGCCCCAGTGTCCTGATAGACTCTGATTTTGTGTCCCTCCCAGCTGCAAGCCTTTGCTTGTCTGGCCCAATGAAGGATCCTTTCCTGGTCCTGGTACCTGTGCAGCTTGGCAATGACCGCTCTCGGCTGCTCCCCGTCTTAGGTTTCGGGCCCTGTTGACCTCTGGCAGCTTGAGGAAGCTGTCTCTCCCCACTAGGTTACCCAGTATTGGGTCACGTAGTCAGTCGGGTCCCTGCCCTCAATTCCTTCTGGAAATCCCACTATTCCAATATTTTGTCGCCTCGACCAATTTTCTTGGTCCTGCACCTTCTCTTTGAGGTTCCCCTGGGTCGCCTCCAACTTCTTAATTTCGGCGTCCAGGCGATAATTTGGTTGCTCTGGTCTGTTGAGGCTTTCTCCAGCTACTTTATCGTGCTCCCCTGGGCCTCCAACTCTTTCCCATACTGTCAAGGGTCATTTGCATGGTGGCCAGCACCTCCACCACCTTGACTGCTGCCTTGACTATCATCCTTCATCTCCTATAGTTCTCTGGTGAGGAAAGTCTTCCATCCATCACCTGGCTGTGCGGGGAGCTCATTTTTGCGGGTCACTGGTCTCCCTCTCTCGGGAGTGGCTGGAGATACCTTGCTTCATGGGTCTGCTGATCCGTTTGCTCACCACTCCTGTCCCTTGCTGCCGTTTTTGGTGTCTCTGCGGCCCCTCAAACTGCTGCTTCCTGGCATCCTTGATGCATTTCGTATTGTTGAAGGTGAGTGAGGGTGAGGGTATGTTTTAATCCGATTTTGTGGGCTAAATTCTGCTAAAAATGCCTATTATCCTTTCTGGAGGAGAGCCACCTGATGTGTGACTCCTCAACACATCTCATCACCGGAAGTCAACATGGACATCGATGAGAGTTTCAGCAGCTCTCAGAAGAACTGAGGCAGATGCAGAGTTAGGTAATGCATCAGAGATAGTCTAGATTAATTTATACTATGCTTCATTGTTTATTACTTACCAGTGGCACGTTTCACTCTTCGAAGCAACAGCTGGCTGGATTTTCGCCCCTTGTTCTCACCAAGAACCTGCAGGGTGGAATTTTATATTCTAACTGTCACAATTATTCATGTAATACAGTTTAAATGAACAATTAATTCTTTAAAGATATAGCCCATCATAAATACTTATGGACTAAGTCATAGACAGGGAGTGAACATAAGATATAAGACACCTTTGATGTTACCATATGGGCTATGCTGCTTTTACAAATACAACATGGTTATAAATGTACCAAAACATAGATGCCAATGTTTTCATGTTCTCCCACTACCTCGCACTGCATGTATCAAATTTCTCATTAATTATTGTTAAGTAAATGTAATCAACCTGATTTTGAAATTTCTCTGAGCTTTCTGATCTGTCACGGAATTATGTTTTCAACAATTAGCAATGACATGCCAGGAAGATGTCAAATTTCTCTTACCTGCTGAGCATTCACGGTGGTCAAAAAGAAACCTAAAAGGAAATAGCACAATGATCTGTTCAAAGTAAGTCCCACAAATTATTTGTTGATCAAAACATACACACTTGGCATCTTGGTACTTAAACATATGTCTGACAGCTCCTAAATTGTTTAGCACAGGGCTAAAGAGCTGGCTTTGAAAACAGATCAAGGCAGACCAGCAGCACGGTTCAATTCCCGTACCAGCCTCCCCAAACAGGCGCCGGAATGTGGCGACTAGGGGCTTTTCACAGTAACTTTATTTGAAGCCTACTTGTGACAATAAGTGATTTTCATTTCATTTCAATTGGCTAATCACGGTTGTAAGGAATATTAAGGATCATGCCGTGAGATAACACACTAGATCGCAGCAATTCGATGAGGAAAGGCCGCTGGTTCAGAACATCTAGCCCTATACATAGACACTTGAATATTGAGCACCATCGAGGATGAAGGAAGGCACCGTCTTGACCAGTGTCTTAAAGAAACAGAGCTCTTTCTGTCAAGCAATATTGTGCAATGTTGTACCATTGCAATATTCAGAGTGAATCACTTCAAACTATTACAAAGCCATGTCAATGTGTCAGCAACTCAAGAGCAAGAAATTGGAAAGCACAGCACAACTGTATATTTAGTACATTCCTCCTGTCAAATTTCAGTGATTTTATTTGCTAACAGACACACGTCTTGCACCAGTCAACACTACAATATATTCAAAAACTCGGAGGCGTTGAAGTCCAGTTTTAATTATGATGTTTTTATTTATGATGTGGAGATGCCGGTGTTGGACTGGGGTGAGCACAGTAAGAATTCTTACAACACCAGGTTAAAGTCCAACAGATTTGTTTTGAATCACTAGCTTTCGAAGCACTGCTCCTTCCACAGGTGAAAGCTGTTGGACTTTAACTTGGTGTTGTAAGACTTCTGACTGTTTTTATTTATGCCAGTGGTACCGAGTCCTAAGCGCAGGGTTTGTACCATCTGAAAACCAGATATGAAATTGAGCCTGGCTACCCTTTTCTACCAGGTTTCCAACAGGACTGTTGGTTTGTTTGGCAGCTGTGTATTTGGTCAGTAAGTGTATTTGGCGGCTGCTTGAGGAAGCTGGTACCACAAATACAATCTAAAAAATGCCTTGCTTTTATTTTGCTGTTTTTTTCCAATTTGTAACCTGCGTATAGCAACCGACGGTTTCTGGAGTGGAAGAAGAGGATTGACTTACCAATGATGGTGACTGTTATGAGCTTCACTGAAAAAATATAGTTGGCTGATGACGTATTCTTCATTATTACTGGTGCAATGTGACACTTCTCCAACCAAAAACAACTTTGACTTTCCTGTAAAGTGGGAACAAAGATGGTGAATATTCCAGAGAGGAGTAAAAAGCAGTGTCCTCAGTATTGACAGACCAAGAAAACATATCACAGAAGCTGAATGCTTGTAGCATTTGCTGGTTCCTCTTGTGACTAACTTGAGAAAAGATGTTGTCAGTCCTGCACTCTCAGATCACTTGCAGCTTTCTTCGTCAAGCCTGTCATGTCCCAGTGAGTATTTTTCTGCTTCCTTTATTGAATAATTTTCTTGCACAAAGACTTGTTTCGAAGTTAACAAATATGATTAATTGCTTCTAACTTCCTTCCTCCCCCCACCCCTCAGTAGTTTTAACACTCACTTGGTCAGGTTAATTTGATACGGAATGAACCAATTATTCACCTGGCCTTTTATGAGGAGGGATTCAGGGCTGTTTACAGTTTAACTTGAGGAGAAACGTAGAAACATAGAAGCAGGAGGAGGCCATTCAGCCCTTCGAGCCTGCTCTACCACTCATTATGATCATGGCTGATCATCAAATTCAATACCCTGATTCCGCCTTTTACAGTCAGTTTTTATGTCCCCTGCTAGTTTACTTACAAATTGTATTTTCCACTTCTTTATCAATCCCTTGGCCTGTCTTTGCTGAATTTTAAACTGTTCCCAATCCTCAAGTCTATTGCTTTTTCTTGTTAATTTGTATGCCTCATCTTTGAATCTAATACTATCTCTAATTTCCCTTTTAAGCCATGGTTTGGCCACAGTTCCCTTTCTACTCTTGCGTCAAATAGGAACAAACAACTTTTGGGAGTTCACCTATTCATTCCTTAAATGCCTGTCATTATCTGTCTGCTGTCCTTCCTTTCAGTAATGTTCCCCAGTCCATCATAGCCAGCTCATGCCTCATACCATCACAGTTACCTTTAGTGAGGTTCAGGACCCCGGTCTCAGAATCAACTACCTCGCCATTCATCTTGATAAAGAGCTCCTCAATATTCTGGTCCAGAAAACCATTCCGTATACAGTACAGAAATTCCTCCTCTACTGTACTGTGACTAATTTGAGTCACTCAATCTATATACAGACTAAAGTCACCCATAATCACAGATGTACCTTTATCACACGCGTCTCTGATTTCCTGTCTAATGCTATTCCCAACATCACCACTGTGGTTTGCCCCTTGATGTTTCTTAACTCGACCCAGCCAGATTCCACATCGTCTGTACTAATATCGTTCCTCAATATTGTATCAATATCTTCTTTAATCAACAATGCAACTCCACCACCTTTTCCTTCCTGTCTATCCTTCGGAAATAAACCGAATAGCCCTCAATCTTTTGTTCCCAATTCTTGATCACCTTGGAGAGAACCTGCCAACGTGAGATACAATTGAAATGAAAACTACCTCAACTGCACCACAGGACAGTCAACATCTGTGAGGAGGTGATCTTAAAGTAAAGTTTCCGATTGACCTCTTTACAGTGAAAGGTGGATAAACACCATAAGTAATGCCTAGACTTTAAAATCAAAACCTTACCCCCATTCATGCAAGTCAACACCAAACCTGTTACATGTGTGTTGTTCAGACCACTTATGCCTCAACAGTTCTAGCCACACATAATAGCACAAAGTTTCATTTTCTACTATAATAAATACAGCAAATGCTGGAAAACCTGAACAGGTCTGGCAGCATTGGTGGAAAGAGAAACAGAGTTAATGTTTCAAGTTTGTATGACTCTTCAGAGCTAAAGAGAGGGAGAAATGTGGGGTGGGATTCTCCGTCCCACCGTACCCGTTTTCTGGTGCGGCGTGCCCCCACTGCCAGTGGGATCCTCCGTCCCACCAGCCGGCCAATGGGGTTTCCCATTGTGGGCACCTCCACGCCGTTGAGAAATCTGCGGGCATGTGTGCGCTGCCGGCGAAGGGGAGGATTCCGCCAACAGAGAATCCATAGAATAGAATTTACAGTGCAGAAGGAGGCTATTCGGCCCATTGAGTCTGCACCGCCTCTTGGAAAAAGCACCCCACCCAAACCCACATCTCCACCCTATCTCCATAACCCAGTAACCCCACCCAACACGAAGGGCAATTTTGGACACTAAGGGCAATTTATCATGGCCAATCCACCTAACCTGCACATCTTTGGACTGTGGGAGGAAACCAGAGCACCCGGAGGGAACCCACGCACACACGGGGAGAACATGCAGACTCCGCACAGACAGTGACCCAAGCCGGGAATCGAACCTGGAACCCTGGAGCTGTGAAGCAATTGTGCTAACCACTATGCTACCGTGCTGTGATGTTCAAGAGAATTGTACTGTGACTAATTTGAGTCACCCAATCTATATACAGACTAAAGTCACCCCTAATCACACATGTACCTTTATCACACACGTCTCTGATTTCCTGTCTAATGCTATTCCCAACATCACCACTGCGGTTTGATATGCCCCTTGATGTTTCTTAACTCGATCCCAACAGATTCCACATCATCTGGACTAATATCTATGCAACAATATCAAATCTGAGCAGGAGAGGCAAAATAGTAGGTCAGGGATAGGTGGGAAGTCAAGAGTTGTGCTAAACATGTTTTACCTAAGACATGAAAAAAAAAAATAATTGTGCCATCATTTTGCAAGCTTGCGTTGCTGCAAATAACTATCTTTGGAGAGGTGGAAGCAGGCAGGTGGAGATTAAGTTTCCACTTGCTCCACACAGGTGGCCACTGGGAGGTATGTGGCAGTACACTGGGATGCACATGAGCCACCTGAAAAGTTAAGTGTCCTATAAATGTCAAACTTTTTTCCAAAGTCAATTCTGTATTTATCGTTTTAACCTTAACATTGAGGGCAGCACGGCAGCACAGTGGTTAGTATGGCACCGAGCTCCCAGGTTCGATCCCGGCTCTGGGTCACTGACCACGTGGAATTTGCACATTCTCCCCATGTTTGCGTGGGTTTTGCCCCCACAACCCAAAAGATGTGCAGGGTAGGTGGATTGGCCACGCTAAATTGCTCCTTGATTGGAAAAAATGAATTGGGTACTCTAAATTTTTAAAAAGCATTCTTCATCTTAAATTCAGAGAAATTAATTCAAACCTTGAAAACTTACCTCCTGTTTTGTGGGCAGCCTGCTGAGCACTGGATAGAGAAACAGAACACTGAGGGCTTGTAACTGTAGCCACCCACTATCTGCTTCTCTTTATAGTGAAATACAGGTGTGGCTCCTACGTCTTTACGAACATAACCTACGCCTTTGAACACTCAAGAGACATCAGTGATATTCATATTGGCATGGAAAGGGGTGGTTCATGCTCTGAGGCTATTTGGTATTTTTAGTGTCCAAACTAGAAAAGGTGTCTAACAATTTCAATTCAAGGCAAACATTTTTGACATTCTACTCTCTGCCATTTCTCTCTTTGTTTTCATTCCTGGTCTTCTCTTTAACCCCAAGTAAAAGTAATAGGCACCACATCAGGTGCCATGTTTAGAAAGCTATCTTTTTCCCAGTTTCTGAAAACATTTATTCCCCTTCCTCAACTAATAGATCTTGCTTCCATTACAGTGGAACTACAGTGTAGAAATGAACCAATTAAAGCAATTTTTGTAATGACAAGAATGAACAGTCACCACTTAAGGCCAATCTTCATACAATTAATGGGAAAGACCCCCTATCTAATGGCCTCCGAGTGATCTAACCCCCTCCCCAGCAAGTGGTCACGCGGGCGCCGATTAGTACACTTTTTAAAAAACATGAAGCTGGCATAATGGCTACTGTTGGGATCCAAGGAGGTGAGTAACCATCCTTCCCTCCCGGTCAATAAGCCTGGGGGCACTGTCCCGCACACCCCCCTACCCATGGGCAAAGTCACCCCCACACACATGGACATTATCTCACCCCCCCAAGTGAGGACACCCCGCTACGGGGTCACTAAGGGCCCCCCTTTTCAGCCCTCTTAATGCCCCCCCCCCCCCCCCCCCCCCCCGTCCAGGACACCTACCCTTCACCCCCCCAAACCTTCTAGAGGTCTCTCCATACCCGCTCTGCACCACACCACCCTTCATACCGCCCCCCCCCCCCCCCCCCCACCATTCTATCATGGGCACATCCCCCTCAGACCCTGAGCTTTGGCAGTGCTACCTGGCCACTCCAGCACTGACACCTAGGCAGTGCTGCTGCCAGCTTTGCAGTGCCACCAGGGCACTTTGACAGTGTCAAAATGCCAGCCTGCCAGTGAAAGGTGCCTGCATTCCAGGAGGATAGCCAGGGGGCCACTCTGCCTTAACCCTGACCATCCAGAGGCCTCCGATAGTCCGGGAGACCCCCCACCCCGCCCTGGTGCCGTTCCACCTGGTCCACGTTTGTGTGGACCACTACTGAAATACTTACCCTCCTCCCCAAGCCCCCTACTCAACCCCCCTGTGTTGAACCACATGTGCAGCTAACGATGCCCTCCCTGTGTCCCAGCAGGAGAAGTTATCCCATGACCATCAGGAGAGGGCCCTGACTGGCGGCAGGGTGCCGGACATCAGAATCCTCACTACCTTCGAGGAACGGCCCCTGGAGCTTACGGGGGGGGGGGGGGGGGGGGGGGGGGGGGGAGGGGGGGGAGGGGGGGAGGGGGGTGGCCAGGAACAGAGCTGTCACCAATGTGGAGGGTCGGCGCACAGCACTGAGGTGAAGCTCTACCGGGCTCCACCCGGGTGGACTGTCACGTGAGTTACTAATGCTGTACAAAATGAGCCATTCCTCACACTGACTACATGTCCATTCTCCCGCAGGACCTCCAGGTGTCGGCGTAGGCCCATCCGGGGTGGTTCCCCCCCCCCCCCCCCCCCCCCCCCCCAGCCTCCCATGAGAACACCTCAGTGGAGAGTTGTGAAGATGCCAGCATAGATGTGTCACAATTGTCATCCCCAACCTCGACCAGCGCAGAGACGCACACCTCGGTGGGCAACGTTAGTGGTCAGGCTTCTGGGGCACATTCTAATGAGCACTACACAGTTACAGATGCACATCCAGAACCCCCAGGCGAGACAGCAGTCGGAGGTCTGCTGGATCCCAGGATCCAGCTGGGTCCCAGTCAGATGCTGAGCCTCTGGAACAGGTTTACCCGGAGCTGATGCAGACGCTAGGGTGCAACTGTGATAATCAGAGGGGATGTCAGCGACACACTAGCAGGTCCATAATCGATTGAAGCAGTCCCAGAGGCTCTGGCCGCAGAAGAAGACGCCGGCAATGAATGGCACCAAGGCCAACACTGCTAGGATGGCGACCGCAGTGGGGAGCCTGGTGCAGGACGACAGCAGCATGAGTGGAGGTGTCCAAGGCATGGCTCAATTGGGGGAGGGCCATGGCTGAGGGCCTCGGTAGACTATACTACTCGCTGGGGGACGTGGCCCGGTACCAGGCGGGCCTTGAGGCGCTGAGAGACATGTCCCAGTTTCAGATGGGCATGGCTGAGGCGCTGCGAAGCTTGTTTCAGTCGCAGGTGGGCATTGCTGAGGTACTGCAGAGCATGTCCCAGTCACTGAGGAGCATCGCCGAGGGCGTTGACACGACAGTGCAGACATTGGGGAGCCACCAGGGCTGGCAGGGCCAGATGATGCAGGGGAAGCTGGAGCTCAATCCAGCCAGCCCTCCATCCCGAGGTGAACACCAGGGCACCGACTGGAGGAGGGAGCGCGGGTTGCCAACCCGGACCGATCCTACAGAGTGGTGGCGTTGTCCATCAGCTCCCACGGGTTCCACCCTCTGACGCGTCTCGCAGTAAGCACCCGGTACAGTGTGGCACGGCTATGGATGTGCCACCAGCAGGTGCGACGGGTCCCTCCGGCCCCACAGCCCCCAGAGGACACATGCCAAGGGCATCGAATGCCACGGGATAGTGTAAGCAGCTGGCTGGCTCCACCCCTGATGTGGTTCCTGGGGAAACACGAAGACGCAGCGGTAGAGCGAGAACAAACAGAGTTGTTATCTCTGGGTTGTTGCCCGTGCCACGTGATAGTGAGATGAGGAATAGGGAGAGAGAGCAATTAAACACGTGGCTACAGGGATGGTGCAGGCGGGAGGGATTCAGATTTCTGGATAACTGGGGCTCTTTCTGGGGAAGGTGGGACCTCTATAGACAGGATGGTCTACATCTGAACCTGAGGGGCACCAATATCCTGGGGGGGAGATTTGTTAGTGCTCTTTGGGGGGGTTTAAACTAATTCAGCAGGGGCATGGGAACCTGGATTGTAGTTTTGGGGTACGGGAGATTGAGAGTATAGAGGTCAGGAGCACAGATTTGACTTCGCAGGAGGGTGCCAGTGTTCAGGTAGGTGGTTTGAAGTGTGTCTACTTCAATGCCAGGAGTATACGAAATAAGGTAGGGGAACTGGCAGCATGGGTTGGTACCTGGGACTTCGACGTTGTGGCCATTTCAGAGACATGGATAGAGCAGGGACAGGAATGGTTGTTGCAGGTTCCGGGGTTTAGGTGTTTTAGTAAGCTCAGAGAAGGGGGCAAAAGAGGGGGAGGTGTGGCGCTGCTAGTCAAGGACAGTATTACGGTGGCGGAAAGGATGCTAGATGGGGACTCTTCTTCTGAGGTAGTATGGGCTGAGGTTAGAAACAGGAAAGGAGAGGTCACCCTGTTGGGAGTTTTCTATAGGCCACCTAATAGTTCTAGATGTGAAGATGAGGCGTGAAGTTTCAGTTGGGGCGCTTGATAGTTACAAGGAAGCGAGGAAGGATCTAAAGAGAGAGCTGAGAAGAGCAAGGAGGGGACATGAGAAGTCTTTGGCAGGTAGGATCAAGGAAAACCCAAAAGCTTTCTATAGATATGTCAGGAATAAAAGAATGACTAGGGTAAGAGTAGGGCCAGTCAAGGACAGTGGTGGGAAGTTGTGTGTGGAGGCTGAGGAGATAAGCGAGATACTAAATGAATACTTTCCGTCAGTATTCACTCAAGAAAAAGATAATATTGTGGAGGAGAATGCTGAGACCCAGGCTATTAGAATAGATGGCATTGAGGTGCGTAGAGAAGAAGTGTTGGCAATTCTGGACAAGGTGAAAATAGATAAGTCCCCGAGGCCGGATGGGATTTATCCTAGGATTCTCTGGGAAGCCAGGGAAGAGATTGCTGAGCCTTTGGCTTTGATTTTTAGGTCATCATTGGCTACAGGAATAGTGCCAGAGGACTGGGGGATAGCAAATGTGGTCCCTTTGTTCAAGAAGGGGAGTAGAGATAACCCCGGTAACTATAGGCCGGTGAGCCTAACGTCTGTGGTGGGTAAGGTCTTGGAGAGGATTATAAAAGATACGATTTATAATCATCTAGATAGGAATAATATGATTAGGGATAGTCAGCATGGTTTTGTGAAGAGTAGGTCATGCCTCACAAACCTTATCAAGTTCTTTGAGAAGGTGACTGAACAGGTAGATGAGGGTAGAGCAGTTGATGTGGTGTATATGGATTTCAGTAAAGCGTTTGATAAGGTTCCCCACGGTCGGCTATTGCAGAAAATACGGAGGCTGGGGATTGAGGGTGATTTAGAGATGTGGATCAGAAATTGGCTAGTTGAAAGAAGACAGAGAGTGGTAGTTGATGGGAAATGTTCAGAATGGAGTTCAGTTACGAGTGGCGTACCACAATGATCTGTTCTGGGGCCGTTGCTGTTTGTCATTTTTATAAATGACCTAGAGGAGGGCGCAGAAGGATGGGTGAGTAAATTTGCAGACGACACTAAAGTCGGTGGAGTTGTAGACAGTGCGGAAGGATGTTGCAGGTTACAGAGGGACATAGATAAGCTGCAGAGCTGGGCTGAGAGGTGGCAAATGGAGTTTAATGTGGAGAAGTGTGAGGTGATTCACTTTGGAAAGAATAACAGGAATGCGGAATATTTGGCTAATGGTAAAATTCTTGGTAGTGTGGATGAGCAGAGGGATCTCGGTGTCCATGTACATAGATCCCTGAAAGTTGCCACCCAGGTTGATAGGGTTGTGAAGAAGGCCTATGGTGTGTTGGCCTTTATTGGTAGAGGGATTGAGTTCCGGAGCCATGAGGTCATGTTGCAGCTGTACAAAACTCTGGTACGGCCGCATTTGGAGTATTGCGTACAGTTCTGGTCGCCTCATTATAGGAAGGACGTGGAAGCTTTGGAACGGGTGCAGAGGAGATTTACCAGGATGTTGCCTGGTATGGAGGGAAAATCTTATGAGGAAAGGCTGATGGACTTGAGGTTGTTTTCGTTAGAGAGAAGAAGGTTAAGAGGTGACTTAATAGAGGCATACAAAATGATCAGAGGGTTAGATAGGGTGGACAGCGAGAGCCTTCTCCCGCGGATGGAGGTGGCTAGCACGAGGGGACATAGCCTTAAATTGAGGGGTAATAGATATAGGACAGACGTCAGAGGTGGGTTTTTTTACGCAAAGAGTGGTGAGGCCGTGGAATGCCCTACCTGCAACAGTAGTGAACTCGCCAACATTAAGGGCATTTAAAAGCTTATTGGATAAGCATATGGATGATAAGGGCATAGTGTAGGTTAGATGGCCTTTAGTTTTTTTCCATGTCGGTGCAACATCGAGGGCCGAAGGGCCTGTACTGCGCTGTAGCGTTCTATGTTCTATGTCGAGGATCACTGAGAGGGCACCGGGGAAGGCATGCAAGAGATAATGGGGAATGTGTGCTTGCGGGGGGAAGGGGTGGAGGAGGGTGAGGGGGTGACGGGGAGAGTGGGACGGCACTATCAAGAGAATGGGGCAGTGGTGGGCACTTTTGTAAGAAAGAGTAAAAATCCTTCATCACACCCAGTAGGACGCCTCTGGCACTTTCTTCCCCAATACGGGCCGACCACCAAACCCATGCCCCCGTCTCCCAAGACATGGGATCCTGGTGTCCCTGCGATGAGGTCTACGCGCGCCACGTTTTTACTACTCGCCGCCAGCGCCCTACAGAATTGCTAGAAGAATTCCTCAGAGACTTAAAAGCCTTATCCCGGAACTGTAATTATCAGGCTGTAACTGCTGCAAAACATAGAGAACTTGCTGTCCGCGATGTCTTTGTTGCAGGCCTTAGATCGAATTACGTGCGCCAGCGACTGCTGGAGAAGGGGGCCCTAAATTTAGAAGATACTGTTGAACTCGCTACAACTATGGAGGTCTCATTTCGTAGCCTCACCTCGTTTCCTGCCGACTGCGCGACCCCGTCATGGGCCCCCGACCAGAGACTCCCCCAGGCCTGCGCCGCGCGGCCACCCAGCCACCATGCTGCCCAGCCTGCCACCTTTGTGGCCAGCCCCAGCACCCGCGGCAGCACTGCCCGGCCCGCAACGCGACCTGCAGCAGCTGCGGGCGAAAAGGCCACTGCACCAGAGTGTGCCTGGCAAGGAAGGCCCCAGCCCCTAAACCACCCACAGCACAAAGTAATCGCTCCCCGCACTCGCAGGCCCGCAGGCCCCGGAACACAGCGGCCTATGCCCCGACTCCGCCCCCACCCGCCACGTGCGATCCATGGGGGCTGCCATCTTGGCGGACCCCCACAACGCGGTCCACCACGGGCAACTCATGGGGGCTGCCATCTTCCTCGCCACCCACCACACGCGATCCACGGGGGAGGCCATCTTGGGCCCCATCCTCTCCACACTCAGAAAACTCGATTGAAGACTGCAGCCTCAGCGGGCACTCATCACGGGGCCATCCCAGCGCAGCCGACCGAGCCGCCGACTACCCGCAACTCAACGCAGTCACACTGGACCAATCGCGCCCAAAGCATCTCCACAACTCTATGACGACAGTCCAATTCAACGGGTACAGTACACCGTGCCTTCTCGACTCCGGGAGCACCGAGAGCTTCATACACCCAGATCTGTTAAGACGCTGCTCGCTCCCCGTTTTCCCTGCACGGCAAACTACCTCCCTCGCTTCGGGTTCCCACTCTGTCCATATCCAAGGGCGCACCGTCGCAGCTCTAACAATCCAAGGCGCTAGCTACTCTAATTTCCAACTATACGTCCTGCCCGAACTCTGCGCCCCACTCTTATTGGGACTCGGCGTTCAATGCAATCTGAAGAGTCTCACCCTCAGCTTCGGCGGACCCCTACCCCCACTCACTATCTGCAGCCTAGCCACGCTGCAAATCTCCCCCCCTCCTCTCTTTGCCAACCTCACTCCGGATTGTAAACCCGTAGCCACTCGCATCAGGCGGTACAGCCTACAGGACAGGGTGTTCATTCGATCCGAGGTCCGGAGGCTTTTACGTGAGGGGATCACAGAGGCCAGTAACAGTCCCTGGAGAGCTCAGGTGGTGGTCGTCAAGACCGGGGAAAAATTCCGCATGATCATAGACTATAGTCAGACTATTAATCGGTTTACGCTCCTCGACGCGTACCCCCGCCCCAGGATTGCAGACATGGTGAATCAGATCGCACAGTATCGGATTTTTTCCACGGTGGACCTGAAGTCTGCATACCACCAACTCCCAATCAGCCCGGAGGACCGCCACTTCACGGCGTTTGAGGCCGATGGCCGCCTCTTCCACTTCCTCTGGTCCCCTTTGGCGTCACAATTGGGTTTCGGTGTTCCAACGAGCAATGGATCGAATGGTGGACCAGTACGGGCTGCGGGCCACGTTTCCGTACTTGGATAACGTCACCATCTGCGGCTATGACCAGCAGGACCACGATGCCAACCTCAACCGATTTCTCCAGACGGCCCAAAAGCTTAACCTCACATACAACAAGGAGACTGGCCATCCTCGGCTATGTCGTGGAAAACGGAGTCCTGGGTCCCGACCCGGACCGTATGTGCCCCCTCTTAGAACTCCCTCTCCCTCATTGTCCCAGGGCCCTCAAATGGTGCTTGGGATTCTTTTCGTATTACGCCCAGTGGGTCCCCCAATATGCGGACAAAGCCCGCCCACTCTTTAAGGCCACACTTTCTCCCCTGTCAGCTGAGGCTCGCCAGGCCTTCAACTGCATCAAAGAGGACATCGCCAAGGCTGCCATGCGGGCGGTGGATGAATCCGTCCCTTTCCAGGTTGAGAGCGATGCCTCAGAGGTAGCTCTTGCAGCCACGGTGAATCAGGCAGGGAGACCAGTCGCATTTTTCTCCCGTACCCTCTCCGCTTCGGAACTTCGACACTCCTCAGTCGAAAAGGAAGCACAAGCCATTGTGGAGGCTATTCGTCACTGGAGGCATTACCTCGCAGGTAGAAGGTTCACCCTCATCACCGACCAAAGATCGATTGCCTTCATGTTCGACAACTCGCAAAGGGGCAAAATTAAAATAACAAAATTCTGAGGTGGAGGATCGAACTCTCCACCTACAAATACGATATTATGTATCGATCGGGGAAGCTCAACAAGCCCCCAGATGCCCTGCCCTGCGGGACGTGTGCCAGCGCACAGAGCGACCACTTAAAAGCCATCCACAATGACCTCTGCCACCCGAGGGTCACCCGGCTCGCCCACTACATTAAAGCCCGAAATCTGCCTTTCTCCACCGAGGAGGTAAAAGCCATCACCAGGGATTGCCCGATCTGCGCGGAGTGCAAACCGCACTTCTACAGACCAGACAGGGCCCACCTGGTCAAGGCTTCTAGGCCCTTTGACCGCCTCGCTATCGATTTCAAAGGGCCACTCCCCTCGACTAACAGGAATGTGTACTTCCTGAACGTCATAGACGAGTTCTCCCGTTTTCCCTTTGCTATCCCGTGCCCCGATATCACCTCCCATACAGTCATTAGGGCCTTGCATAGTATCTTCACACTTTTTGGTTTCCCCAGCTATGTACACAGCGACCGGGGTTTCTCCTTTATGAGCGACGAGCTGCATCAGTACCTGCTCGGCAAGGGCATCGCCTTGAGCAGGACTACCAGCTATAACCCCAGGGGGAACGGGCAGGTGGAGAGGGAGAATGCGACGGTCTGGAAGACCGTCCTACTGACCCTCCGGTCCAGGAATCTCCCGATCTCCCATTGGCAAGAAGTCCTCCCCGACGCGCTCCACGCTGTTAGGTCCCTCTTATGTACCGCTACCAACCAGACCCCTCACGAGCGGCTCTTTAGTTTTTCTAGGGGCACTGCCACGGGGATTTCGCTCCCGGCATGGTTGAAGACACCGGGCCCAGTACTCCTCCAGAAGTACGTCAGGGCCCACAAAACTGAACCACTCGTGGAGAAAGTGCTCCTACTGCATTCAAACCCCCAGTACGCCTTCGTAGCGTTCCCTGACGGCCGCCAGGACACTGTATCCCTCCGGGACCTAGCACCTGCAGGATCCAACCCCCCCAATACCACCGCCGAGGTACCCCTCACACTACATCCCACCCAACTCGCCCCCCACGCCCCCGCACCTACCATTTCGCTACATTTTTTCCGCACGCCCGCGCCAGCTAGCTCCCAGCGCCCCCAGTCCCCAGTCGAACCAGACGGGTACGAAGCTCGGGCGGAATCGCCCCCGGAGTCCGCCATCGTACCTCAACCGACGGTACTCATCCAGCCACCAGAAGGGGCTGCAACCCCGGTGCTCCGCCGATTACAGCGGACAACTCGGCCACCGGACAGACTCAATCTGTAAGCCACCACCCCCACCGGACTTGATTTTTTTACAGGGGGTGAATGTGGTGAATCACAGTAGCATAATTCACACTGTATTACACATGTTGTACTATGTCTCTGCGCTGCTCTGCCACTAGGGGGAGATGCACTGGGAGTGTACGGAAGTTTGTACTGGGCTCCACCCTTGGCTCCACCCACGGCTCCTCCCCCTAACCGGAAGTATAAAGGTTGATGCTGAGAGACTGCCTGCCAGTTCATCTGGAGTTCATCTTGTCACAGGCAGGCTCTGTTGTAAGACGATTAAAACCACTGTTCACTTCTAACCACGTGCCGCGTGAATTGATGGTCTCATCGCTGGCTATTCAGGGAGTGGGAACCCTTCCTTTTTCTTTTATAAATTTAAAGACCCAATTAAGGGGCAATTTGGCATGGCCAATCTACCTATCCTGCACATCTTTGGGTTGTGAGGGTGAGAGCCACACAGACACCGGGAGAATGTGCAAACTCCACACGGACAGTGACCCGAGGCCAGGATTGAACCCGGGTTCAAGGTGCCGTGAGGCAGAAGTGCCACCCACTGTGCCACCGTGCTTCCCCTTAAACCCCTTCCAGTTAACATAGGGCACTCCCTGCTGGCCCAGTGCGCGCAAAGCGGAATCCTGGCTATGGCGGAGAAACGTGCTGCCTGGGCACCTAGTTGGGCCTAGTTTGTGCCAAAGTTTAAATAGTTGGCTGCCCAGGCAAACGGGGCATATGTGACCTGTCAGATCCACCTGTGGGCTGTAGCTTGAGAGATAACACACAGGTCCCTGCTCGAGGCCTGAAATGATCCTGAAGCGTACAAATTCAGAGCTGCGGTGACCTGGATGGCCACTGGGAGCAGGTGTCCTCCTCCTCCACATGGTGCCAAGTCCGCAAGGACCTGTCACAGGTGCCGCACTGTCTGCTTGTTGAGGCAGTGCCTCCTGCGCTTTCTGAGATCTGCTCGAAAGACCAGCGATGCCTGTACGCCTTAGGCCGTCGCAAGCCTCCCCCTCTGGGTCTCACCCTGGGGTGATGGGCGGCCGGGTCCTCACATGTGGGGTGGGGACCTTTACATGGGCCGCTGCCTCGAGTTTCTGTCAACGCTACTGCCGCCTCCTCAAGTGCATGGCCGCCCAGCCTGCCAGCAGCACATCTAGGGCTTGTCCTACAGGGTCCAAAATATCACCCATACCGTTCAATATCTGAAAGGAATTGGAGAGGGTGTTAGACTGACAACAGCGATGTCTTCCACCCTGAGATTCTCCATTCCCTCCCCATTGCTCTTCACCCCCCACGCCCCCAGCCCCCCCAACCTGCACGCCATACTCACGCACACCTGGCCACAGCAAGGGCCCCGGCTTATCGGACCCCACACCCTGCACCCTAGACACCCGCACATAACGTTAGCTAGACCGGGGGCTGGTTCCCTCCCCTTTGCACTCACCCACCCTCCAGTTGCAGGCATGTCCCAGGGCTGGGGCCCAGCCCCTGGGTGTTTGGATTTTGGCTGCTGCGTCCCTTGTGTTGACTCCCACAGTGTTCAGACACAGTGGGCGCGATTCTCCGCTCCCCACGCCGGGTGGGAGAATCGCAGGAGGGCCGGGCGACTCACGACACGCCCCCCTAGCACCCCCCGCGATTCCCCCCCCCTCCCCCCCCCGCTCGGATGAATCGCCGCTCGCCGTTTTTCACGGCTACTGGCGATTCTCCGGCCCAAATGCCAAATGGGCCGAGCGGCCTGCCGTTCCCGACCGGTTCACGACAGCGGCAACCACACCTGGTCGCTGCTGTTCTGAACATGGGCGCCAAATGCTCGTTTCAGGCTTGTGGGGGGGCGGAGAGGGGAGTGAGCACCACGGCCGTGCTCGGGAGGGGACTGGCCCGTGATCGGTGCCCACAGATCGTCGGGCCGGCGTCTCCAAGCGACGCACTCTTTCCCCTCCGCCGCCCCGCAAGATCAAGCCGCCACATCTTGCGGGGCAGCGGAGGGGAAGACGGCAACCGCGCATGCGCGGGTTGGAGCCACCAGCCGTCGTGACGTCAGCCGCGCATGCGCGGGTTGGAGCCGGCCAACCTGCGCATGTGCGGCTGATGTCACTTAGGCGCCGCCGTCGCGTCATTCTCGGCGCGCTGCCTTGACGCAAGTGTCAAGCCCGGCGGCCGAGAGTTACGGAGCGCCGCTCCTAGCCCCCCGGGTGGGGTGAATAAGGTGCGGGGAGCGGCCTCCGATGTCGTCGTGAAACTCAGCCGAGTTCACGACGGCCTTCCCGATTCAGCTCGGGAGCGGAGAATTCCGCCCAGTGTCCAGACATCACGGTCTGATTAGGATGCTGGGCAATAACCCGCACATACTACATGGCCCGCCCACCCACGTGAATCAACTTGGGTTGTGTGAAGTGCTCGCTTAATCACGGTTGCCAATTCCCCATTAGCAACAGCCTTCACCTGCACGGCTAGAGGCTTTCGTGGTCAGTGGGGGTTATGGGTGGTCAGTGGGGCAGACAGGCAGGGTCTAGGGTTGCCCCGGAAATAGGTAGGAATGACCCAGGAGTTGGCATGGTGAACCCACGGGCAGTTGCTCCCTCCTAGCCGAGACCCTCCCACCGAGTTCTAATACCCCCACCCTCCATGGCAGCCCACCCCAACCAAGGCTGGGCACCCCGGTTGCCACCCACCCCACCTCCGAGTATAGGGGCAGCAAGCCCAGTGACCCCGGGCTCTTTGCCTGTGAGCAAAGATGGCTACTACCCTCCTCGGCTCCCCACAAAAGCCCTTCCGCCAGGTTCACGTTTTTCAAAAGGAGTACTAATTGGTGCCAGCGTGACCACTTGCTGGGGAGGCCGCTGAATGATGGGAGGCCATTGGATATGGGGTGGCTCCCATTAATTGCATAGAAATAGGGCTTAAGTGGTGATTATTGGTTTCTCGCCATACGACAGCGGGATCCCGATCTCATCTGTGGGAGCAGGCCGGTTGCATTGCAAATGATTGGCCCTCGCCGCAGTTCTTGTTTGTGGCCTCTCCCACTATTCACCGGCCTCGTTGCGCTGTTGCTCGAGTGCGACAAGGCCACTGAATTGCGCCCTATGGCACAGCAAGGAAAAGAGCGGGTTTCCAGATTCTGTAATTCAACATTGTACCCACTGTGCACAGAATCCCAGGCCGTGAAGACTGGCCATATCCCCGGCAGGAATCAGGGAGCCCAGACTAACCCAGTGGGAGCCGATGGTGATGATAGTGGATGTCCAGAATGTAGCACAGGAAACACGGCAGCAATGCTACTAGAGGCTTCATGATCTCACTCGGGTCACCAAGGTGAGTGGATGAACGACACATCTCTCATCCACAACACCAAACTTGTCATTCTCTTCACTCTATTACACTTCTAACAGTCACTCGATAGCACTCCCTGACACTCAGAACCTAATAGCCTCATACCTGATAGTCAAATGCCCAGTAACTCTGCCAGTCTCACACTCCCCTTTCACAAGCTAGGGTGCCTCTGGTTATTCTAACAATGGTTCAATTGGTGGTGCTCTTGTCTCTAAGTCACTTGGTTCAAGTCTCACTCCAGAGAATTAAGCCCAAGTCAAGGCTGACACTTCAGTACAGCAGTGAGAGAGTGCTACACTGTTGGAAGTGTTGTCCTTTTGGGTGAAACATTAAACCAGACTTGCGAAAGATCCCATGGCACTATTGAGATGAAGGGCAGTGGAGTTATCACTGGTATCTTTACCAACAGACGGGAGAGGGTCCAGACGGGCGGTGGAGTGCCGGACACCAGGGTCCTCGCCCGCTGCGAGGAATGTTCCCTGGGCTCATGCAGTTGGCCAAGTGTCAAGATTGGCCTGCAGAGCTAAGTCTCCACCGACCCTCAACCTGATGACCTGTGGCACATGTGTTGTTCATGCCAGCAAATTGAACCTTCCCTCCCAATGATCACATGTCCATTCTCCCACAGAATCTCCATCTGATGGTGCCGGCCCATTTGAGGTGCCCCCCCACCTCATCCCCATGGGAAAGCTTCGGGGTAGAGCTCCGAGAATGCCACCATAATCGCGTCAAGGCTGTCATCCCAGCGCAGAGACATACACCTCGGCAGGCAAAAGTAATGGTCAGATTTCTGGGGCACAATCTGGTGAGCACCAAGCCGTTGCTCATGCACATCTGGTGGCGGCAGACTTACTGCGGATGCTGGAATCTGAAACGAAAGAGAAAATTCTGTAAAATTTCAGCAAGTCTGGCAGCATCTGTCGGGAGAGAAAAGAGCTAACGTTTCAAGTCCGATGACTCTTTGTCAAAGCCCAGTCTCAGGTGGAGATCAGATGCTGAGCCTCTGGACCAGGTTTACCCAGAGCTGATGCAGTCGATAGGGTGTGGCCGTGTCAGCGACACTCCAGCAGGTCCATAGCTAATTGGAGGTGTCCCAAAGGCTGCGGACACTGGAAATGGTGCCAGCAACGTGTGGCACCGAGGTCAAAACTGTTAGGGTGTCGGCCACAGTGGAGAGCCTGGAGCACGATATCAGCAACACAAGTGGAGGTTTCCAGGGCGTGGCTCACAATGATGGCCATGGCTGAGCACCTCAGTAGCTTGTCCGAGTCACTGGGGTGGACAAGATGGACTTGCTGAGGCGCTGTGGAGCAATTCCCAGTCTCAGGTGGGCATTGTCGAAGCGCTGCGGAGCATGTCCCAGTCTCAGGTGGGCATTGTCGAAGCGCTGCGGAGCATGTCCCAGTCTCAGAAATAAAAGTAATTTACTGCGGATGCTGGAATCTGAAATGAAAGAGAAAATTCTGTAAAATTTCAGCAAGTCTGGCAGCATCTGTCGGGAGAGAAAAGAGCTAACGTTTCAAGTCCGATGACTCTTTGTCAAAGCCCAGTCTCAGGTGGCATTGCCGAGGCGCTGCGGAGCATGTCCCAATCAGGTGGGCATTGTCGAGGCGCTGCGGAGAATATCCCAGTGTTAGGTGGGCATTGCCGAGGCGCTGTGGAGAATATCCCAGTGTTAGGTGGGCATTGTCGAGGCGCTGCGGAGAATATCCCAGTGTTAGGTGGGCATTGCCGAGGCGCTGCGGAGAATGTCCCAATCAGGTGGGCATTGCCGAGGTGCTGCGGAGCATGTCCCAATCAGGTGGGCATTGCCGAGGCGCTGCGGAGCATGTCCCAATCAGGTGGGCATTGCCGAGGCGCTGCGGAGCATGTCCCAGTCTCAGGTGGGCATTGCCGAGGCGCTGCGGAGAATGTCCCAATCAGGTGGGCATTGCCGAGGCGCTGCGGAGAATGTCCCAGTCTCAGGTGGGCATTGTCGAGGCGCTGCGGAGAATATCCCAGTGTTAGGTGGGCATTGCCGAGGCGCTGCGGAGAATGTCCCAATCAGGTGGGCATTGCCGAGGTGCTGCGGAGCATGTCCCAGTCTCAGGTGGGCATTGCCGAGGCGCTGCGGAGAATGTCCCAGTCTCAGGTGGGCATTGCCGAGGCGCTGCGGAGAATGTCCCAGTCTCAGGTGGGCATTGCCGAGGCGCTGCGGAGTATGTCCCAGTCTCAGGTGGGCATTGCCGAGGTGCTGCGGAGCATGTCCCAGTCTCAGGTGGGCATTGTCGAGGCGCTGCGGAGAATATCCCAGTGTTAGGTGGGCATTGCTGAGGCGCTGCGGGGAATGTCCCAGTCTCAGGTGGGCATTGCCGAGGCGCTGCGGAGCATGTCCCAGTGTTAGGTGGGCATTGCCGAGGCGCTGCGGAGAATGTCCCAGTGTTAGGTGGGCATTGCCGAGGCGCTGCGGAGAATGTCCCAGTGTTAGGTGGGCATTGCCGAGGCGCTGCGGAGAATGTCCCAGTCTCAGGTGGGCATTGCCGAGGCGCTGCGGAGCATGTCCCAATCAGGTGGGCATTGTCGAGGCGCTGCGGAGTATGTCCCAATCAGGTGGGCATTGTCGAGGCGCTGCGGAGAATATCCCAGTGTTAGGTGGGCATTGCCGAGGCGCTGCGGGGAATGTCCCAGTCTCAGGTGGGCATTGCCGAGGCGCTGCGGAGTATGTCCCAGTGTTAGGTGGCATTGCCGAGGCGCTGCGGAGTATGTACCAGTCTCAGGTGGGCATTGCTGAGGCGCTGCGGAGTATGTCCCAGTGTTAGGTGGGCATTGCCGAGGCGCTGCGGAGAATATCCCAGTGTTAGGTGGGCATTGCTGAGGGGGTCCATAGCATGTCCCAGACACTGAGGACCGTGTCGCAGACACTGGTAAACATTGGCGAGGCATTGCAGAACATGGTCCGCTCACAAAGGGGCATTGCTGAGGGCATCGACACCATGGTGTAGACATTGGGGAGTCACCAGGACTGGCAGAGACAGATGATGCAGGGGCCGGGTGGGGGATGGAGGCAGGGGTGTGGTGGGACAGTGGATGGGAAGAGGTGGGGGGGGGAGGATGAGATGACGGGTGTAATCAGCTCCTGTGTGAAGCAGGCGAGGATGAGGGTCCCCCTGGCCCGTGGCACATGCCGAATCCTCATCGCTGCCACCTGTCCTCTACCTTCCGGCTGATTCTGCGGGTCCTCCCTGCGCTCGTCCTCTTCGGCCTCCGAGCGCTGGGAAACATCCGGCTCATCTCGCACTGCGGGACTCTGTCTCCATTCGATAGTTCGTGCCCTATATATTAGTCCCCATAGACTGAGAGCACCAGAGACAGAGCCATTGACTGTAGATATGTGTCCATACAAGTCCCTTCTTTAAATCTGGAGACATTCAAGATTTGGAACAGCTTTGGCATGGACACAATCGCTCAAATATCTCCTTCTGTGCTGTAACCATTCTATGATTCTATTTACAGGTTTTCTGTGACCACAAACAATATATTATGCAGTTGAATGCCTGTTAACCAGGGAGCTGCCATGATGCATTTATCATGAGTTATTCATCCCACTGAACTTTGAGTTCTATTGCAACGTGGTTGGTTGGCCATTAGCTGACAAGAACCCTCTGATGCCACAGTTCATCATTCTCATGAGAAATTCCCAGACACCAGATGAGCACTCACACAGTGAATATGAATAAGCAGAGCTTTGGGGTCCTCAAGCATAGATTAAGATGCCTGCATTCCAAGCATTGTCCAGCATCTCTGACTTTGTCTATATAAATGTTTTTGGAACATACCTCGCCATTCACCTGAGGAAGGAGCTGCGCTCCAAAAGCTCGTGTTTGAATCAAACCTGTTGGACTTTAACCTGGTGTTGTAAGACTTCTTACTGTGCTCACCCCAGTCCAACGCCGGTATCTCCACATCATAATATACACCAGTATATCATGCTGCAGACACACACTGATGGACACACACAGGGACCAATCAACATGTACAAACACCGCAGCCAATCACCAGTTAGAATACACATACTATAAAGGCAGAGGGCACCACGGTTCCCGCTCATTCTGGGTGCTGCCTCTCAGTGTAACAAGAACTCATCCAGCCCAGCACAGACTCACACCACATGCTGAGAGAATCAACTGGTTCGGACAAGGCTTAGGTCTCTAGTTTAAGTTAGCATCATTTAGACCCACAGTCATCATGTGTTAGTTAGTTAGAAGTAGTTAATAAAATTGAGTTGAACCTTCATCAGTGTTGGAAGTGTCTGGTCATCTCTCAAGTCTACACTAGCCAACACTTCACCCGTGTTCTTATTAAATCCACTTCTTCCGATATTTTGTCAGATCCTTTTTCCTTCGTAAATGCCAATGTATTAATTAAATATTGTAGCCTTGGTCTTTTACATAGAATTTAAATCCTTGCACACAAGTAACAACTCAGTCCTAAATCTGCACCCTTTTATTTTGAGACTGGGCCCCTGGTTCTATTTTCACCCATCAGTGGAAACATCCTGCCTGCTTCTATCTTAACTATTCCCTTCGTAATTTTATATGTTTTCAAAAGTTATCACCTCATTCTTCTAAATTCCAATGAGTATAGTCCCAGCCTACTCAGCCTCTCCTCATAAGCCAACTTCTCAACTCCGAAATCAACCTAGTCAATCTCCTCTGCACCCAGTCCAATGTCTCCTTCCTCAGGTAAGGAGGCCAAAACTGTACACAGTCCTTCAGGTGTGGCCTCACCAGCACCCTATACAGCTGCAAAATAACCTCCCTATTTTTAAACTCCATCCCTCTAACAATGCAGGACAAAATTTAATTCGCCTTCCTTATTACCTGCCACGCCGACAAATCAGCTTTTTGCGATTCATGCAACACAAATGGTAAACTTAGAAATTGTTTGTGGCAAGAAGTAGCAATGTATTAATATGCTCTTCGCACATGTCTTCCTCTTTGACCTTAATAAGGCCCACACCATGGGCTGGCTTCTCCGTTTCTGAGACTAGGTGCTGACGTCGGCGTGGGAACAGTGCTGTTTTATGACAGGAAAAACGGCGCAACAGCTGCACTGATTCAGCAGCTCTGAATGGGCCAGTACCATCGCCACGTGGAACGCAACTGGTTCCATGCAAAATGGCGCCAGATTCGCCGGGTCCGTGATTGGCACACATGAGGCTCACACGTCGCAGCCGCACTTAAAAAATCCATCCCTCCTCACACACCGTCCCAATAAACAAGATGGCTGGAAGGAGAGCAGAGTCATGGTTCAGGGATACTGAGCTGGTCACACTCCTGGACATCGTGGAGGAGACTTTCCATCACTGCTGTCTCCAACAGACTAGAGACTATCACCTCGGTTGGACACATTAGTGAAGAGACTCCTGGGACACTGCTGGTGCGCACCACACATCGCATCCGGTACAGCAGGTGGAGGTAGGAGCAGTCGAGTGGTCGGACGGTCGGAGGGCAAGCTGGCCCCAGGAGCCAGCTGTTGTCCAGACTAATCCTGGGCTCCTGGAACATCCAGTCCCAGCCACAGTGCAGGTACAGTCAGAGACCCAGGGACCACAAGACGAGATGTCAGCGGGCATCCAGCGCCTGCAGGGCAGATGGAGAAGATCATCCGTGTGAAGAAGCAGGGGGTGGTGCCGGGCACGCGTGCCACCCAGGCCGACACCGCACGAGTGGCGTCCACGGTGGAGGCAATTGTGTCGGGTGTGGGTCAGTGTCCAGGGCCTGGGGCAGTCTGTGCAGACGTGTCCCAATCCCAGAGGGAGGTGGCACAGACCCAGAGGGAGGTGACCCAGTCACTGGCTGATGTGGCATAGACCCTCAGGATGGTGGCACAGTCGCAGTGTGATATGGCAAGTCCCAGACAGAGATGGCCCACTCCCTGTGCTCCATGGCTGCTAACGTGCAGACCCTGGTCGAGACCAGAGCGGGCCTCCAGGACTGGCAGCACCAGGTGACGATGGGGGGGGGGGGGGGGGGTCCTCGGCCTCAGGGGATGGCTCTGCTTGCACCCCTGCCCCATGGAGTAGCCCGGGGGCCATTGGCCATCCTGAGGGAGCAGGAGGTGATGGAGCCCATGCCAGTGACTCCCGCAGTGGAGGTGCCTGAACACTGCAGCACCTCGGACTCCCCCTCTCCTGTTCCTGGTGCATCTGGTGGGCAGCAGGCAGAACAGGGTGGCACCACACCACTCAGGACGCTTGCACAGCGGCCATACCCATCCAGGCTAGGTCACCCAAGGAGACGTGCGCCAACGGGGACACTTGTCGCAGGGCCAGAGTCACAGCTGGCCCCCTCCACTCCTGCTGTACCATCTGGGGAACTACCTGGGTGTAGTGTTAGGGCCCGTAAGGCCAGAAAGTTAGACATCAGTTAAGTTGGCTCGGGTGCAGGGCACAGTTCAGTTATAGGGGCTGAGGCACAGACTATATATTTCTCCACAATAAATACTGTGTAGAACCAGGGGCCCGGAGGGGGGGGGGGGGTGCTGCTGGGGGGGGGGGGGGGGGGGGGGGGGGTGTCAGTGGGTGTTCAGCAAGGCGGCGGTCAGTGCTTGGGCACTGCCCCAGTCCCATGGGAGGGCACCCCGGCTGCTCGGCCCACCCTCTCCCTCCCTTCCCATGACCCTGGCAGGGGCCCCCCTGCTGCAGCCAGCGCGGCAGGTGTCCGGGCCGGCAGCCTGCAGTCACTCCACGCCATTTACTACCTCCTCTCTCTCACTCAGCAGCCAGGACGTGAGGTTCACGATTTTTAAAACCATAAGTGAACGACCCCATTGGGAACTGGGCACATCGGAGGCGGTGAATCGCGGTGGCCTGGAGCATAGGGTATCAGGCCTGTTAATGATATACCTACTGTACTTTCACCCTGCACAGTGAGCGAAGCATTTATGCCATTTTAGGGGTGTCGGAGCATCCCGATTTGGCTTCAAACCACGCCTTCCCCACTTTTGGTGTCGGAGGCTATTCTCCACCCAATCTCGTTTCGCGATTTCGGCGTTGGCAAGCGGAGAATCCCGCCCCATATCTTACTACCTATTTTTTTTTAAAGTTTTTAATCTCCATTTTCACATTTTCCTCCAAAATTGCCACCCCACCCCCAAACAGTAAACGGTAACAATTACAAAGTCAATCCCCTTAACAATAACAACGATCCCATCCTCCCACCACCCCAAACAACGGCCCACCTGTCAATATACGCATCCAATAAAAAAAACAAAGGACAAAAAAGAAAGGAGTCCGGGACTGCCCATGGTCACCCTAGAGTCCACTGCCCCCCCCCCCGTCCCATGGTCACCCTAGAGTCCACTGCCCCCTCCCCCCCCCCCCCGGCCCATGGTCACCCTAGATTCCACTCCCCCTGGCCCCTGGTCACCCTAGAATCCACTCCCCTCCCACACTCAACGCCGTCCAACCTCTGAAAGATTACCTTATGTGATACCCAAGAGTTGTAAACCGCCCCCCCCCCCTCCCCTCCAACTCCTCCCGCCCACTGCCTCTTGTAAAACTCCCTCCCCCAACCTCGGTTCCTTCCCCCCAACTTTCCACTCTGGTTAAACCACTCGGACCCTGTTCTGCCAGGCTCCGATGGCCGCAGCCCCCCCCCCGTCACCTCACTCCCGTTCACTGGCCGGTTTAAACCGGCCAGAGCGGAGGCCCCCGCCCGGGTCTCTTTCCCCCTTTGCCCAGCCCAAGGAAAGCCCAGAACTCCCCTTTTAGCACACACACCCCGCATATCCACCTACACCCCAAAGAGCCTTCACTTCGAGTGCAAATCCCATCACTTCCCTTGTCCAAATATATACACCATTGGCTCCTCTAGCCCATACACCCAGATGCAGTGAAACAACAAAAGAGACAAAAAAGAAGAAAAAAAATACAATCCTGAGGTTACATCGGCACATGGCCATTTCTCAATTTCTCAGTTCTGCCACAGTCCTTCTGCCTTCGCAAACCCCTCCTCTGCCTCCACCATTCCAAAATAAAAGTCCTTGAGCTGATAAGTCACCCTCAGCTTCGCTGGATATACAATGCCGCACTGCACCTTGCTAATGTACAGTGCCCTCTTCACCCAGTTGAAAGCAACCCGCCTCCTCGTCAGCTCCACCGTAAAGTCCTGGTATACACATATACCAACTCCAGCCCACTGCACCACCCACTTCTGCTTGGCCCAGCACAGGACCTTCTCCTTCACACGGTACCTACGGAAGCACAAAGTCACTACTCTTGGTGGCTCTTGGAGGCCTTTGGTACAGGCCTCCCCGACCGATGAGCCTGATCCAGTTCATATCGGGAGGATCCTCCCCCTGCCCCAATCCTCCCCCTTCCACTCCTTCGGGCAGCCCCACAATCCTCAAATTCTGTCGCCTGGACCTGTTTTCCAGGTCTTCCAATTTTCCTCGCAGATCCTTGTTCACCTCCATCGCCTTCCGCATCTCCTTCCCCATCGAGGTAAGTTGATCACCGTGCTGCGCCACCGTCTCCTCCATTACCTTCAGCGCCTCCCCTTGCGCCCGCACCTCCGCCATTGCACTCCGCCGCACCACCCGCCATCGTCACCGGGGAAATCGCCTGCTCCACCAGCACACTCAAAACCTTCCTCATCTCCTTCCTCATCGCCTCCAGGTGTTTTGTAAACTGCCTTTCGAATTCTGCAGCCATTACCTTAGTTATTTCTTCAGCCTTCAGCAATGCGGCCTCCCCTGGTGCTCCAGCCTCCATTTTTCCTGGTGACCCCGTGGTGACCTCTCCACTCCCCGACGGGCCCTCAGCTGTTCTTTTACCGGCCGTTTTCTTGCTGATCCTGGACATCTTCTTCTACTGTGCCTCCTCCGTGCCTTTGACGCCTCCGTGGACCCTGGGACCGGGCTTAAAGCCCCGAAAATGCCGTTCCCGATCGGGAGCCGTCCGTTGTGCGGCCGCCTCCCGCCCGCCGTCCATCTTACTACCTATTTACATGACCTCCTGTTGGTGAGACAGATTTAGCAAAAAATGCAAATTATTCGAGAAATATCATAGAAGGGTGCGTGGAAGCCATTACGCAAGAGTCATGCTTCCCTTTAGGCTGGAAATGTCACAACAAGTCACCTTCAACCATTCAAAAACCTTTTGGCAACTTGTTACATTGTGACAATGTTGAGGTAAAAGAGTTTATTGACAAGAAACAAAGGTGCTAAGTATAGCTCCTCTAAGGTCAGGTACTGCAAAAATATTCAGGGCATGAATGCAATTTGGTCATTGACATTTTGGAAATTAATGAAAAGCCTTTGCAGTACCTAGACATTCAGCTTTAAATATTGTTCTTAATGGTCACAGAAACAACACGTCTGGGATGTTTCCCCAATTTTTCTACATGTTTTATCTCATCTTTGTGTACTTCGACTTCTGTGAATCCGAATTGTTCGCTCCGCAGCTGCAGTCGTCTTTTAACACTTCAGCTAATTGCTCAATCATGTTTTTAAGCCTCAGCAATGGAGGCCGCTGTTTGTGCCATGGGTGTGGTAAGATAGTGGCACAGGGGTGGAACAAAAACATTTAGCCCATTAACTCAGCTAGATCTGAGTCACTTCAGAGCCAAATGCCATCCTAAAGACGCCTCACCATCAAAAAGCATAGTCACTGAAAACACCAGGACCTCCAGCCTCTTGGCTAGATTTCAGATTTCCAGCATTCGCAGTATTTTGCCTTTCTATCAATTGTGGCAAATTGCAGTTGAAATATAGAGCGTACAGGCTCCAATTGACTGCAATGGGACAGTAGAGCACAGATTTTCCAGTTGCAACTTTGTTTATCCACTTTCTGTTTTCAGCTGAGGCAAAAAAGGTTCTCTGAGGCAGAAAAAATGGATTTGTGCTTATCGTTTCAAATGTGATTCAGGATGTAAGTGCTAGAATCGACATGAAACAACTGCTTTTGCTGCTGAGGCATTACTGCCAAATCTTAAATTCGACTTCATTTTTCCTGCAGCTAACCTATTCCCTGTCTGCTTTCTTTCACGTTTGTAAACAACATCAATGCTTTACCTCTCCTTTATCTTTTCTGAAATTCTAATCCATAACTTTTAATCCTCCTTAAAACTTCCAATCCTGGAACCAACTGCGGCACCAATTTGGCCTGACCAAAATGTCGGACAAAGCTCCCATTTGCAACAACCATAGGTTCACACCAGCACTGACTGACGCCACCTTCAAAAGGTGGAGGCAGGACGGAGGGACACTGACAGTCAGGGACCTATACACGGACGGAAGGATCGCAACACTGGACGAACTGACAGAGAAATTTCGGCTAGCCAGGGGGAACGAGCTAAGGTATCTGCAGCTCAAAAACTTCTTACAAAAGGAGACAAGGATGTACCCACAACCGCCACGACAGACACTACTGGAAGACCTACTGGACGCAAGTATCCGAGATAAAGGGAATTGTAGCGACATGTATGACCGACTGGTAGAAAGGGCTGACACCGTACTGGACACAACAAGGAAGAAATGGGAGGAGGACCCGGGGATTGAGATAGGGTGGGGACTCTGGAGCGAAGCACTGCATAGGGTCAACTCCACCGCCACGTGCGCAAGGCTCAGCCTGACGCAACTAAAAGTGGTAGATAGAGCCCACTTAACAAGAACCCGTATGAGTAGGTTCTTCCCGGAGGTGGAGGACAGATGTGAACGGTGCCAAAGAGGCCCGGCCAACCACGCCCACATGTTCTGGTCTTGCCCCCGACTCGTGGAGGGGGTGAGGGTGGAGCCATGTCTGAAAATGGCGGTCTTCGGGGTCTCGGACCAGCCAGATCTATTCCTGGGGAGGAGGGCGGACACCCTTGCCTTGGCCTCCCTGATCGCCCGCCGTAGAATCCTGTTTGGCTGGCGGTCAGCAGCACCACCCAGAGCTGCAGACTGGATGTCCGACGTCTCGGAATCTCTCCAAATGGAGAAAATCAAATTCGCCATCCGAGGGTCAGACGACGGTTTCCACAGAACGTGGGAGCCATTCACACAACTGTTCCGGGACCTGTTTGTGGCCAACAAACAAGAGGAAGAATAGCGGGTTGGCCAAGAATCAGGGGAAAATTGTCAGGAATCGTGGGAAGGTAGCCAGGGCATGGAGGGGAAAGATGGACTGGGAGGGGGGGACGGCTAAACCTGAGAAGGGAGGGGCGAACCACCGAGGGGGGGGGGGGGGAGACAGCTAAACCTGGGGAGAGGGAGGCGAACCATGGAGGGGGTGGGGATGGAAGAGGAGGGCCGGCGGGGTGGGGCGGGGGCAGGGAAGCGGGAGCCGGAGGGAGGGCACGGGATGCCAAAACGTGCATGACACCTCCAGGTGCGGGGAACGAGGAAAATGGAGATGGAGGACGGGTGGAGCGGCAGAAGCGGGGGCGGGCGTGGGACGGCAGCGAGACCCGTCCGGGAGGGGCGGACGACAACAACACACAGCACAGCCAAATATCGCACACTGTGACTTTCTCCCCGGCACCCAAAGGGGAGGGGTTACTGTTTTTCTCTGTTGTGATAAAATTTGTTGTTGAAAATTTGAATAAAAATTATTTCAAAAAAGAAAATCCTCCTTAAAACTCTCCACCTCTCTCTCTTTCCCTCTGTCCCTGAGATGCTCTCTTTTGACATAGCTTTGACCCTTTTGTCTGTTTAAATGCTCTACATGAAATGCACTATATAATTGCAAATTGTTGTTACTCATCGTCTGGAGGTTCAATTTCACCAATTGTCTCCTTGTTGGCCTTCACAAATGACAATTGTTCAGCACACTGGAATCCCACATCCACTGTTCCAGTCTATCACTGTTTCTATAGTTCCCAAGCAGCACTGGCTCACCTTAACCCTGGCAGTCCTTCCCATGCCCAGTGGGCACTGTGGAGACTGGACCATCTTATTGACCCCGTTAATCACATTTTGATTTAACGTTTTGAGTTCTTTGTGATTTGTTTTTGTTTGAGGCAGCGTCCCTTTAAGGGGCTTCTGTCTTGATTTGTCCCTTAGTGTGTTTCACAAACTGGCAAATTGATTTCCGGATCACTGTTTCCATCTTCAAATCCTCCCATGGCCTCAGCCAAGCTCAGCAAATTCCTGTAGTCAAATGTCACATGTTCACCTCTGCCCCCCCCCCCAAGAATTAGCTCCTGTGGTGATATGCATCACTGTACATACACAAGGGGTTAATGTAAGTACACGTAGGCTAGCTAGACACTAGAGGGAGCACCAGAGACATGACACACAGTCACTCAATCAATAGGTCAGTTAGATGGGACACGACCAAGGTCATTCACAATACACACAGAGGTGACACTACCACAGGAGGGCATTACACCAACCCATATATAAAGGACACAGCACACATGATCTTCCTCTCTCCAGTGGAGACACTCAGCGAGTACAGACACAGGGTTGATTCAATATCACACCCACCACGTGGATTGTAGCAGACTGGTTCGTCAGTCTGAGTAGCTATAGAAGGATTAACAGTAGTTGCGAACCCGAGTAGGATAATTGTAAATAGTTCAATAAACGTGTTGAAGTTATCTCTACGTCTGAACCTTCCTTTGTCAGAGTGCACATCAAGGGAGCCACTTATGCTACGCCAAGAGCATAACAAGACCCCCCGTTTCTCTGCCTGCACCTCTCCCTCCAGTCACTGAACTCCTGCAACATCAGCTGTTAATTCCTCAGTAGCATTCTTGTTTCTGAGCCCAAACGCTATTGGTTCATAGAATCATAGAATTTACAGTGCAGAAGGAGGCCATTCGGCCCATCGGGTCTGCACCGGCCCTTGGAAAGAGCATCCTATCCAAGCCCACACCATCACTCTATCCCCGTAACCCAGTAACCCCACCCAACCTTTTTGGACACTAAGGGGCAATTTATCACGGCCAATCCACCTAACCTGCACATCTTTGGACTGTGGGAGGAAACCGGAGCACCCGGAGGAAACCCACACAGACACGGGGAGAACGTGCAGACTCCGCACAGACAGTGACCCAAGCCGGGAATCGAACCTGGGACCCTGGAGCTGTGAAGCAACTGTGCTTCTGTGCTACTGTGCTACTGTGCTGTCCACTATGCTATCGTGCTGCCCACTCCAAGTACTTGAGCACTTTACCTATTTAGATTGATCCCTGATCAGTGCGTATGGCATGCTGCGCTGCCTGAGGTCCTGCGTTTCAGGTGAGATGCTAAACAGATGTTCTACATGCCCTCTCAAGTGGAAGTCAAAGTATTGCACGCCTCTATCTTAAAGCGTAAAGCGTAAAACCCTCCACCTTTCAATATCCCTTATTGCTTCCACTTCCCTAATCTTTCTCTTCCTTTCCTCCCTGCTTAGCCTTTCTTTTCCTTCTGGTTTGAACCATCTTTCAATACGTTAAAAAAAATATTTTGACAGGCTTTGTGCTATTTTGATTTTTAAATGGGCAGAGCCGTTGCTCCTCTAGATTATTTGCTGCCGGCAAATACAATGAGTCAACCAGATCCCTGAATTGTTTCAAAATATACCATTGCTTACTGCTTTTTCAAATCATATTTGTAAAAATTCTTAGTATAGGGAAGGGTTTAGTCTCCACCCTTCTTGCTGTCGCATCATCAGGTCCACAGCAACGTATAATTATACCTGAAACCATAATCACTGTGTGAGTTTCATACCACCCTAAAAATGTCACTCAATGACGAATAAGAGTCAGAGCTGGAGTGGGTATGATGCACTGCCCAGGGATACACCCTCCCTAATGTGTATAATTATCACTTGGCAACACAAACATCAAATTGGATACTGAGCTATAGGTAGTAGGAAGATCCCAAATTCAATCCCTAAACTCGAATCCATTAACACAGTGTTTTTCAAAGTGGGGGTCGTGTGCCGCGGGTGGGTCACGGGATGATGTAAAACGGTTCGCCAAAAGGTCTCAAAAAATGATCCCCAGGGACCGCCTAACCTTTCCCCCCATTTTCTCCCTGGGTGAATTCTGATTAGAGTGACCACAATAGGCTGAGGTAGAGGCCGGGGCCATGGACTTTCTACCTTCCTGGGTCACTGTTATAGTCACTGCCACCGACACAGCCTCTAGCAGCCACTCCGTTTCTGCAGCAGCTGATCAGCCGGGTTAGGCAGCACCTGCACATACAACTGAAGAGTTTAAAAGAAAATAATCAATTATCTTTAAATTTATTTCCTGCAGGTACTCCTTCTACACAACGTTAGTTTCCAGCAGTGCTTCACGCTCTTTTTTTTCCAGGCCTGCATGTCCCACTCAAAAACAAGTGAATGCCGACTGGAATATGTTTCCACAAGTACCCCAGTCAATAACACATAACCGGAGTACTCCCTTATACAGGATCTAGCTCGAGCAGGTAATAACAACAAAAATAGAAAATATATTTTCATTTACAATTTTTTATATTTACTAATTCAGAAGTGCCAAAAATGAACATGATGTTTTAAAAAGTAACTGTGAAGAATCTATTGCCTATTGAATCCATAACGTGGTGTGGGTCGTGAGAGGCGGCCATTTTGCAAAATGGGGCGCCAGAAAAAACTTTTGAAAAACACTCCATTAACAGCTCAAATGAGGTAGCGGTGGGACACTGCAAGTGACCTCAGTGTCCTCACAGAGTGCAAAAGTCAGACAGGGCTCCCACTTTTGATCATTATAAAGTGATGCCTGATTTCATATCCAGACAGGGCACTGAACAAGCAGCTCATACCTGAACCAGGAGGCCCAAGGGTTAAAGAAATTTGACCAGCATGCTCAGCATGAGATGTTAGGGTTAAATGCACCTTTACAAGAAAGACTTATATTTACATTCCCAAAGTGCTATGCAGCCAATGGAGTATATATGAAGGGTGGGCCCTGTTGTAATGTAGGAAATTCAGCAGCCAATTTGCACACAGTAAGCTTCCACAAACTTCTGTGTAGTTTTCAGCGATATTGATTGAGAAATGAACATTGTTCAGGACACCAGAGATAACTCCCCTGTTCTGCTTTGAAATATTGCTGCAAGATCTTTTACATTCTCCGAAGAGGGCAGATAGGGCCTCAGTTTAACACCTCATCCAAAAGACAACATACTCCAAATCTTTGATCAATGCTGTTTGTGGGGAGGGGTAGGGGGCTGGTGGTGGGGCCTGATTCATTGATGAAAGCCAAGTGACGCTGGTGATACAAGTGGAGGCCCTGAGACATTTCATGTTTGCACTGGGATCAGAAAGCCTTCGAAGCACATCCTCAGGAGCGAATGAGAGCCGGTGACAAAGGTGGTTACTGCACAGTGCGCTCCAAGAACATAGCATCAGGGCCGGCAAAGTTTAATTACCTCACTCAAGTGGTCAAGGTGAGAGATTGCATCGGTGTCTTGAAATCCCCCGTCAGATTTACAACGGATTCAAACTTAATATTATCTAGTTTCAGCAAAATTTTTATTGGCACAGAGTAGCAATGAACATGTTGTGTAGGCCATAAGTTACAGTTCTAAACAGATCATACACCACCTGTTAGATGACTTAACAGAATACCACGTATTGTCCACTTTTTCTTGTTCAGTTTAGAACATAGAACATAGAACAGTACAGCACAGAACAGGCCCTTCGGCCCTCGATGTTGTGCCGAGCCATGATCACCCTACTCAAACCCACGTATCCACCCTATACCCATAACCCAACAACCCCCCCCCCCCCTAACCTTACTTTTTAGGACACTACGGGCAATTTAGCATGGCCAATCCACCTAACCCGCACATCTTTGGACTGTGGGAGGAAACCGGAGCACCCGGAGGAAACCCACGCACACACGGGGAGGACGTGCAGACTCCGCACAGACAGTGTCCCAGCCGGGAATCGAACCTGGGACCCTGGAGCTGTGAAGCATTTATGCTAACCACCATGCTACCGCGCTGCCCCCATGCTACCGTGCTGCCCTTCTTTAGCCAGAGGATGTTAGACTTCAGCAAAAATGGTATCCATCCACACAGCCTAAACTGTCTTCTTATCTTCTAATCCTGTGCTCGACTGACTAAATCCCTTTTCTTTTATTCCCCACAGCACCTGATGCACTAATACCAAAACATTTGGTCCACACCAGGGAAGGAAATCTGCCATTGTTGTCTGCTCTGCCCTTCATGTGACTCAGACCCATATCAATATGGTTGAACCATAAATGTCCTCTGAAATGGCCAAGCAAGCCACTCAGTTCATTGGCAGTTAGGGATGGACAATAAATTCTGTCCCAGCCAACAACACCCACACCTCATGAATGAATGAAAAAAATAACACCAGCTCAAACTCTGGTTTTCTTCTGCTTATCAATCAAGTTTAAACATTTGAGCTCAATTTTAGATGAATGTTTCTTCATCTTCTTTAACATTTCATAAAGACATCCTGTTGTTTCTCTGCCAATCCCTGGATTGAAGTAAGAACCATCATGGTCACGCGTATCTTTTATGGACGGTGACAATTGCTGGTGTGGTTTGCAAGCTTCATTTATCAATCTCATCTACTTCCCTTAAGACCCCTTCCTGTCATGAGAAGAGGCTTTGCTTAAACAGGCAGCTTACATTTTAGAATCACTGCATTTGGGTCAGGCAAATTTCCTCAGATTACTACCTTAAGAAAGACAATATCCTACCTTTACAACTTATCAGTAAATTCATCACAAAAAAAATCACCAAATATTTAAGGCAAACACAGCTCTTGCTAAATCAGGTGAAGGTCAGTGACATAGTTCACGCCAAGACAGCTGCTCTGTGGCTCTGCTCTTATTATTTGTATTTATTATTTGGCATTCTTTCACTCCTTGAATGACAACTCACAAATTACAGTTCATCCTTACGCAAATATTATTATTACAAATTGAAATCAATTCAAAAGAAAAAGGAAGGTAAATCTTATTCCAACCTTCAACACCACCCATCTCTAAACACTGTTTGATGCACCACACCCACATCACTCACCCTGCAGCAAACCCTGTCAGCCCGACTGGTTAAAGAGATGCACAGGGCGTGATTCTCCGGCCTCACTGCGCTCTCGCAGACAGGTTGCATCATTGAGCCATGCATCGGAATCCTCAAGATGCCTTTTCGATGCCTGGACCGCTCTGGTGTGGATCTCCAATATAGCCCAGGCCTGCTGCATCCTGCACAACATTGCGCAGTAAAGGGGAGTACAAGCCGGAGGAGGAGGAGAAACGCCAGGTCCCATCTGACGTGGAGAATGGGAAGAGTCACCAGGAAGAACTGGGCATGGGGCACAGCTGGCACAGCAGGCCACCCAACGTGTGCTCCAGAGCTGCCGCACACGGGACAACCTCATCACTTCTCGATTTGCCAACTAAGTGGCCTGGCCACCTGCAGCTCCCCCGTCCCGTCCCAACTCTCTGTACCGTCCAACTTTCCAAGTGGTGCCCCCTTCCCCATAGCCACTAACATCCTCCCCCGTCTCTCATCCTTTCACTTCACCTCCCCTTTCCTTCCTCCCTTCACTTCACCTCCCCTGTCCCACTGCCCTTCACTCCATCCCATCATCCCAGCTCCCCATCCTCCCTGAGGGGCCTACCCTCAGAGTGTTGGTCCTGGGCAGGCAGTATCAGTGGGTCTTGTCCACAGGACGGAGAATGATGACAACTTGCTGTGAGATAAGCTCTGGAGCTCCTTATCGTTTGCCAAAATCTGACTCCTACCCTCAGGATCACATTCCACTGTTGCCTGAGTGATCGCTGCGTGTGTGCTGGCCATTCCATCTCACTGGCCCATATATCCTTTGGAGGGGCTCAGTTATTGAGATGATGAGCCACGCACTGGGTAAGTTGTCCTAGAAGGTGGCCTCACATGTCTGGCCCCATTCCCTGCCAACTCTGAGGGTGACCCCAGCTGGAACGTTCACATATCCTGGGGGCCTGCCATCCTCCAACATGCACCCCTGCCCTCACACACCCCACCACCAATTTCCCAGACAGCCCATCCGGCACACCCTCTACACTCGAAACAGCCAATCCCTCACACCCTTCAGACAGACAATTGAGGCAGGTCGGAATGTTGGTGAAAAGGTGTTTAATGGTGACTATATACAATTGTTGTGCCCCAACCCCTAACTCTAATCTATGTGCTGTACCCATGCCAACTTAACTGATGTCTAACTTTCTTATCTTATGTGCTCTAATGCTCCTTCGAGGTGTGACCGCAGACAGCACATCCGACATGGAGGCGGCCGGCTGCATTTCTCACCCTCTGACCTGCGATACCTTTATCAGCCGTCCTCTGGAGCACCAGGATCTGGATGGGCCCGGACGACTTTCATGTGTCACAAGTGATGATGTGCCACCCTATTTTGCCCGGTGCCCATCAAATGCGCCAGTGTTAAGTGGGGAGGATTCGGAAGTGTTGAGGTGT
Source organism: Scyliorhinus canicula (assembly GCF_902713615.1). Taxonomy (NCBI): domain Eukaryota; kingdom Metazoa; phylum Chordata; class Chondrichthyes; order Carcharhiniformes; family Scyliorhinidae; genus Scyliorhinus; species Scyliorhinus canicula. The sequence goes on along the minus strand of NC_052160.1, from coordinate 58,537,685 downwards.
CCCAGCACCTCCCCTGCAGGAGTTACCGGCACTGGCCCCTTCACTTCCTCCTCCCGCGGGTGCTCAATGGCCCCTGGGCTACTCCATGGGACTTTGTGAGGCCGGAGTGAGCTCCGGAGGATCCACCATCACCTGCCTGGTCAATGCTCTTGACACCTTCCACCATGACCATTTGTTACTGTGCCAATCTCTGGAGTGCCGCAGCAATATCCATGAAGGCCCAGTACATGGCTGTCTGTGACTGAGCTCCCCTGTCCTGAGCCCCAGCCATCGTCCGCAGTGTGCAGCAAGCCTTGGACATTTTGACCCATGGCTGTGACATTTTTGACCCAAGGTTCTCACTGCAGTCGCCACCCATTAAGTGTTGGCCTGGGTACCACGCATTGTCGGCATGATCTCATGCACCTCAAGGTGTTTGGACTCCTCCAGCTCCACCTACAGGCGCTAGAAAGTTGCTGATACCCCCCGTTCTGCAAATCCTTGCTCTGCATCTGCATCTACATCAGTAATGGGATCTTACTTTCCAGAAGCGCGATGTCCAGACTACAGCTGGTGCCTGGCATTGGGCAGCACTCACAACTGTCCACTCCCTCAGGTGTTCCTACGTGATGTGCCACAACATGTGTAACGTGGACACCGGAAGGTGACCCAACAGCCTCATTACCAAAATATCCCACCGAGGTAATAGTCTCTCTGCAATGATGGAGGGTGAGGTAACAGCAGTGATGAAAAGTTGGTGTCTCCCCAAGAGCGGTGCTCAGGGGTGTGCTGGGGCGCGAGGTACCCCTGAGAGGCCGGCATGGTCTGTTGGTGATCCTGCAAGACAAAAGACAAGGAGACATGGTGAGATCTTGGGAAGGAGTAGTCTACGGGAGAGGGGTGACTCAGTTGCTATAGGGGCATCATTATGCATTAGGTCAACGCATGCTGACCTCCACATCAGAGGTAGCATAGGAACATAGGAATTAGGGGCAGAAGTAGGCAATTCAGCCCTCCGAGCCTGTACACCATTTAATCAGATCATGGCTGATCTCTTCCTGGTCTCAGATCCACTTCCCTATCTATTCCCCATATCACTTTAACCCACTTCTAAATCAGAAATATATCTATTTCCTTCTTTAAACAATTTTATGATTCGGACTCCACCGCACTATGGGGCAGTGAGTTCTACAAATTCACCACCCTCTGCGAGAAGTAATCCCTCCTCATCTCAGTTTTAAATCTACCGCCTCTCAATCTACATCTGTGACCTCTTAATCTATGCCCCAACAAGGGGGAACATTTGCTCTACGTTTACTTTATCAAATCCCTCTTATTTATTTATGTATCTCGAAAGTTGGACATTCTGAATTCTCCCGCCATGTACCCGAACGGGCACCAGATTGTGGTGACACTGGGCTAAATCGCTGGCTTTTAAAGCAGACCAAGGCAGGCCAGCAGCACGGTTCAATTCCCGTACCAGCCTCCCCGAACAGGCACCGGAATGTGGCGACTAGGGGCTTTTCACAGTAACTTCATTTGAAGCCTACTCGTGACAATAAGCGATTTTCATTTCATTTAATTTTCATTGCAATGTTAATGTAAGCCTACTTGTGACACTAATGAAGATTATTCTTATTATCAGATCCTCTCTTATTCTTCTAAACTCCAGCAAGTATAAGCCGAATCTGTTCAATCCCTCCTCGTACGTCAACACTTTCATCCCCGGAATCAATCTGGCGAACCTCCTCTGAACTGTCTCCAATGCCACCACATCCTTCCTCAAATAAGGAGAACAAAACTGGACACAATACTCCAGATGTGGTCTCACCAACACCCTATACAATTACAACAACACTTCTCTACTTTTATACTCCAGTCCTTTTACAATAAACGCTACCATTCCATTTGGCTTTTTAATTACTTGCTGTACCTGCATACCGACTTTCTGTGATTCATGCACAAAGACACCCAGATCCCTCTGCCCAGACTCAGTTTGAATCTGCTTTCCAGTCTTCTCATTAAGCTCCCTGGCTAGATCCAGCTCCCTCTGCTCCACGATGTTCCGGACGGACGTCTCTTCTGGTCTTCTCCCGCTCCTGGCGATTGTGGGTTGCCTTTTCCTATGAGACAAAGAAAGAACACAATGAGACGCATGGAGGCGGATTCCATGGGGGTCTGTACCTGGTGGCATGTGTGGGCATGGCACCTGGCCAAAGAGGACAATACAGGTTGGGGTTTGGTGCAGGGTGGGATGTAAGGGAGATGCGGGCAGGTGGGTTTTGATTAGCCACGAGGAGAATTGGGGGGTGATGTGAGGAGTGGGGGATAGGAGTGAGCACAGAGGGGGTGGTTCACCTGAGCTGCCCTAAGGAGACCATTCATCTTCTTCCGGCACTGGTGCGGCTGGCAGCACTCACCACCTCGACCACCTCCTCCCAGGTCCGGTTCACAATAGCGGGCTGGAGCCTCCTGCACACCTCCCCCCCCCCCCCCCCCCGCCCCCGGGAAAGAGACTGTCCTGCTTCTCCTCCACGGCATCATGCATCCTCTCAAGGTCCTAGTCCAAGAACTGGGGGACCGGTCTTTGTGCAGAAATATTCTTGGCTGGAATGAGAACGTCTGGAGGAGTGGAGTACTTATAAGCAGTAACACCTTTAAGGCTCTCCAGCCCCAGCGATTCAGATACCGGCAGGTTTGGAAATCTAGATTCACGTGGGCAGAGTGCTGGCCCATTAGCATGTCCTGAATTGCTCCCCAAATAGTGCTCCTAATGGGAATGCAAACCACACACAATTCCATCCTAGTGTCAAGCCTTAGGATTAGATTCCCATTTGCACCTGATGGGAACACAAATCAGGAAGGGATTTCCAATCCTTAGCCATGCAAGTTTTGGCATTGCGAGGATTATGAGTAATTCCCAAGGGAATCCCGCCATGAGGCTGCCATTTTGAGCGGGTAGCTCAGTAGCAATAGAGGGTCTTTACGAGGTCTCTTTATTTAGGCATCTCTGTGGGGTGTCCCATTATTTAGGAGGTCTCTGGGTCTCTTTATTTACAGGTCTCTGGGGAGTATCTTTATTTAGGGGGTCTCTGGAGGGTCCCTTTATTTAAGGCTCTCTGCGGGGGTTTTGTATTTAGGGGGTCTCTGCTGGGAGTGTGGTGTGGACCGGTCTTACATTGTGGGGGGAGGGGGGTGGTGGGCCCTCCGATGGACTTTGGGGCAACTCCCTTAATGAGTTACCCCGTGGCCCACTGCGAGGTCCACCACGTCAGGGCCACGTTTTTCAGGGCCAGTTGTGATTCTCGCCCACATGATTCCTGGCCCAGAGGACCGGAGAATCACATGGTTTCAGCGAATATGGTGCCCGGCCTGTTAAGTGGATGCAAGTGGATCTTGAGGGCCAATTTGCATCCTCCTGCTGGCATGGGGCACAGACTTCAATCCCGATGCCAACAAGGGGCCGAAGCATCAGAAATAGATTGACGCCCGCCACCAATCCCCTTTTCGCTGGATCATTTGCCTCATCAGTAACTCCACTCCCGGCAGCACGAGGCAGAGATTTCAGCCCCTCGACACCCAGAGAATTCTGCACTAAATCTTGTGCAGTTGACTTGCCAGGTGATATTCTCATCCTGCAGCGCCCTCGTGTGGCTGTAGGTCGACTGATTCAGTCAGTTTTTGCAGGTTACCTTCTGTGTCATTGTTGAAATTCTGGCTTCTAAATTAATTTTTAATTCATTAATTAAAACCGATGTGGGTTTTGCTGACAAAGCCAGCATTTATTGTCCTTGAAATGATGTTGGCGAGCTGCTTTCTTGAAACTCTGGTGAAGGATTTCACCAGTTTCTAACTTATTCCTTTCAACTAATTACTTTGTGTGATTGATTTTGTCTCTTAATTCTTTGTATTTCACAACTGATTCTGACTGAAATCTAGTTACGGACCCTTCCCAGCAATTAGCACATCAAGGGGGTGATAAGTATGTTTTTTCTTTATTCATTCATGGGATGTTTGCGTCACTGGCTGGGCCAGCATTTATTGCCCACCCCTGAGGGCATTTCAGAGTCAGCCACATTGCTGCGGGTCTGGAGTCACATGTCGGCCAGAACAGGACAGATTTCATTCCCTAAAGGGACATTAGTACACCAGATGGGTTTTTACGACAGTTGACAAAGGTCGCCATTTGATTTTTAGTTCCAGATTTTTATTGAATCTAAATTCCACCATTTGCCCTGGCGGGCTTCAAACCTAGGTCCCTAGAGCATTACCCTGGGTCTCTGGATTACTATTCCGGTGACAATACCACTTCGCCACTGTCTCTCCTCATAAATGCAAGAAAGGAAAGAGAGGGAGAGAAAGAAAAGAGGACAAAAGAGGGGGAAAGATCAAAGAGAAAATGAGAGAAAGTGAAAAAGAGAGAAAGAAAGATAGAAGGAAAGAAAGAGAGAACTTACATAGCACGTTTGATTATCTCAGGATGTTCCAAATTAGTCCTTATATAAATCGGTGTTATACCTTTCTTTAAAATGTTCCTGTGAAACGTCCTGTAACATTCCATTATGTTAAAGACTAACAGAGAGAAAATCCTGAAAAAGTGAAACAGAGAGAGGGAGAGAAAAAGAAAACAAGAAAAAAAATTGAAGCCCAGTACTGATCTTTCTAAGCAGTTACAGTGACAACAATTAGAAATAGTTTATTGACTGGACTAATTTGGAACATCCTGAGATAATCAAAGGTGCTATGTAAGTTCTCTCTTTCTTTCCTTCCATCTTTCTTTCTCTTTTTTTCACTGCCTTGCTCTCATTTTCTCTTTGATCTTTTCCCTACTTTCGTCCTCTTTTCTTTCTCTCCCTCTCTTTCCTTTCTGCACGTTGGCTTTGTAACTTTAAGGATGGGATCAAAAAAAAAATTGTAAACGGTTACATAGGTAAGAATGGAGAGATGTGTGAGCAGTTCCACCCAGCTGGATGACAACGAGGAGGCATTGGGGAGGAGGAAGATGGTGTCAAAGGTCACAGACTGAACAGGAAGGACAAGGAGGAAAGGTTTACCTTTGTCATGGTCACCGAGGCAAAGAAGAGAAAGGGACAAACTTAATAGTCATATGAGCAAATGTGGGTTAATTAAGGAAAGCCAGCACAGATTTATTAAAGGAAAATAATGTTAAACTAACTTACTGGAGTTCTTTGATGAGGTAAGAGAAAGGATTGATGAGGGCAATGTTGTTGATATAGTTGTACATGGTCTTCCAAAAGGCAATTGATAAAGTAATAGACAAAGACCTGTGAACAAAGTTAGAGCTCATGGAATAAAAGGGACCATAGCAACATGGATGCAGGAAACAGGGAATAATGATGAGAATTATAAAATCCCTACAGTTCAGAAGGAGGCTACTCGGCCCATTGGGTCCACATCAACCCTTTTGAATGAGCACTCCCTGTCCACCCCAGCCTAACCCCATAATCCCATAGCCTAACCTGCATATCAAGGGGCAATTTAGCATGGTCAATCCACCTATATATCTTTGTACTGTAAGAGGAACCCGGAGCACCCGGATTAAACCCACGCAGACACGAGGAGAAAGTGCAGACTCCACACAGACAGTGACTCAAGGCTGGGATTGAACCAAGATCCCTGACGCTGTGAGGCAGCAGCGCTAATCACTGTGACACCGTGCCGCCTGTGGTTAATGGCTGTTTTGTGACTGGAGCAAAGTATGATGGAATTCCCCAAAATAAGAACATAAGAGCATAAGAACTAGGAGCAGGAGTAGGCCATCTGGCCCCTCGAGCCTGCTCCGCCATTCAATGAGATCATGGCTGATCTTTTGTGGACTCAGCTCCACTTTCCGGCCCGAACACCATAACCCTTAATCCCTTTATTCTTCAAAAAACTATCTATCTTTACCTTAAAAACATTTAATGAAGGAGCCTCAACTGCTTCACTGGGCAAGGAATTCCATAGATTCACAACCCTTTGGGTGAAGAAGTTCCTCCTAAACTCAGTCCTAAATCTACTTCCCCTTATTTTGAGGCTATGTCCCCTAGTTCTGCTTTCACCCGCCAGTGGAAACAACCTGCCCGCATCTATCCTATCTATTCCCTTCATAATTTTAAATGTTTCTATAAGATCCCCCCTCATCCTTCTAAATTCCAATGAGTACAGTCCCAGTCTACTCAACCTCTCCTCATAATCCAACCACTTCAGCTCTGGGATTAGAAATGTGGCGTTAGGACCTCTGCTCTTCCTGATATAGGGGGGCGGTTCCAGCCATTCTCGCCAACAGGGTGTTCCAGGTGACCCGGCGGTATGGGATGGATTCAATGAGAAATCTCATTGACAGTGGCGGGACCACAAGATCCCGCCGTCAGCCAATGGCGGTCTGCCTCCCCCAGCCAAAAAACACGCCATGAGGGGGGCCGAAAATCCACCCCCCGCTATAATGACAAAACAATGGTGTACCCCACACAATTTCAAAATTTTAGGATGACATGTAACTTGATTGTGAAATGTGAAGCAGATAGTGTAGAACCTTTTAAAGGACAAAGACGTGTTGGTGGCATGGGCAGACGAGCGGCAGGTGAAATGTGATGGAGAGAAGTACGTAGGATTGACCTTTGGTAGGAAGAATGCCAAGACACAGGATAAAATGAAGGTTACAATTCTAAAGCAATGACACCTCAGAAAATTGTAATGGAAACATAGGAACATAGAAAATAGGAATAGGACTAGGCCATTCTGCCCTTTGAACCTGGAACCGCCGTTCAACATGATCACGACTGATCCTCTATCTCAATGTCATACTTCAGCATTCTCCCCACACCCCGAGACACTTTTAGAGTCTACAAATCTTAAATCCTTAAATATATTCAGTGATTTGGCCTCCACAGTCTTCTGTGGTGGAGAATTTCACAGAGTTCACCACCCTCTGAGTGAAGAGGATTCTCCTCATCTCAGTCCTAAATGGCCCACCCTGTGCATTTATCCTGCAAGATTTATTAATTCTTTTTTTTTTGTTTAAATTTAGAGCACCCAATTCATGTTTTTTTCCAATTAAGGGGCAGTTTAACGTGGCTAATTCACCTACCTTACACATCTTTGGGTTGGGGGGGGGGGGGGGGGGGGGGGCGAAACCCACTCAAATACGGGGAGATTGTGTAAACTCCACACGGACAGTGACCTAGAGTCAGGATTGAACCTGGGACCTCAGCGCTGTGAGGTAGCAGTGCTAACCTCTACACCACTGTGCTGCCCAGCTCAAAATATTTATACCGCATCCACCATGCAAAGTTCTGCAAGTTAGTTCACTTTTTAAAAACAAATGTTTGCCTCAACTTAAGGAAAAACAGATTTTCGCAGCGAAGTTAGGATTTGGAATGCACTGCCTGAAAGTGTGCTGGAAGCAGGTTCAATCAAGGTAGTTGAGAGAGGGTGGGGTCTGAAAAGGAAGACTGTGCAGGGCTAGAGGGAGAAGCGGGGAGTGGCACTAAGTGAATTTTTCTTTGGCGAGCCAGCACAGACACAAAGGGCCAAACAGCCTCCTTCTGTGCTGTAATGTTTAATGATTTCTGAAACATATATGAAAGAGATTCAGTGCTATGATCGTTGAAAGTTTGGAATGCTGAATGATTGGTTCTTGTTCTCCCTGATATGAACCATCATATGCTGATTCAAGGCAGGATTTAATCAGGATGGGAAAGTATTGTTTATATTTAATTGATCTTGGATGTAATTGGAATATCTATGCCAAAACTGCCATAAATTGATAGATAATTTTTTCATTAAGTCCATGGGAAATTTGACAAAGTATGCTTTCTTCTTCAAGTTTTGATTCAGCATTATGAGTTTGTTTTAATGGATGCATGGAGTAAATAGAGTTACAAAAAATCATTAGTTATGGCATGAGAATTGGTTTTCAATTACTATTGCAGAGTCAACACAGACACAATAGCCTCTATCTGTGCTGTAAACACCTCTACTTCTATGATGAATAGCCTTGAGTCATACAGCATTTAACAAAAGAAAAATACTGGGGAATGGTGGAAATCTGAAATAAACAGAAAATGCTGGCAATATTCATAGTGTGTGAGTAGAGGCAGTGACAGAGTTAACATTTCAGGTCAGCGATTTATCAGTTTGCTGTTTGGGGGACCCCACTGTGCACAAATAGCACTTCAAAACTAATACATTGGCTTTGGGATGTTGTGAATAGAATGACATAAAATTTAAATATAAATGCTAATTCAAACTTTAGCCCCTTTCATTCTACAGTAAGTGAAAATCCTACAGCGGCCCATCAAATCCCTGGGCAGAATTATCTTCCTCCCCCAACTGCCTACTGCCTGCAGCCTCTGCAATAGGCTGAAATCACTGGAACCTTACTCATTGCAGCCTGCTTAACTTGAACCTGGGGAGATGGGGCACATGCGGAAGATATAAAGCTGCTTACCCAGCGTCAACTAGTCTTGCTGATCAACCTGTGATTCACTCCTATCATTTTCTGCTTTTATGCAAGCAGCTTAAATAGCTTGTCCCAGTTTGGGCCTTCAAACCACTCAATGTGAGTTTAATTTGCGTTTATGTCAAGTTAACCTATCTTCCAAAAAGAAAGAATGCTTTTATAATTATCACCTTGCAGTGTCTTGAGTACAAGTTCAAGTCAATATGCAAATGATTTGAAACAATTCCCATTTGACTTCATGCCAGGACATGCTCTCAGGGTCATGATGAAATACTAATTATCTGAGGACGTATTCTTGGATGATATCCTCTGGATCCAGATGGACCAGTTTTACTGGTTTATCCATGTCCTTCTAAGGCAGCTACTAAAATGCTGTTTTTTTTACAAAGCAGCAAATTGGAACAAAAACACTACAAAGGCATAAAATTCAGATCATTGCTGCATCGTCTATCCATTGACAATATATTTTATTTTGGATTGCATTTCTATCCATGGTGCTGAAAGTAATTTGTTGTCTTCAACATATTTTCATCGGTAATATTAAAAAGCCTGTCTGCAATTTTGACTTTGTGTCTCACTGTTACATCCCTTGGTGTGTTTCCTTTTTATTTCTTTAGTTAACCATCAATGAAACATAATTTATGTCTGTTCATGTACCATGGGTGGAATCATGTGCTCTTGCTAGCGGTGAGCTTGCAGAAAGAACATCAAGCTATGTTAATTAACAATGCTGATTTATTAACACAGCTTTAAACTAGATTCGAACGTCTTCCTAAGTACAAAGGTTACTAAAATAAATGATGCGATAACTCTCTCTACAGAACTCGCAAATACACAACTACTCTCTCACACCTAAACACCTTCTCCCCGAATCAAGGGTATCACGTGATCTTACGTGACTGCTCTTGATCACTACTTAGTGGTAAGATGTACATGAAATTGTTAACCCTTCATCTTCCATACAATATCCATATTGTTACATCCCCCTTCTTTGAAGATGCTTGGAGACTTGTACAAACATATATACATGGTGTGAGCATTGTATGTTCTATACATGGTTGATTGGTTACTGTCATTGTACAGAAGTTAACAATTTTTTCAGTTTTTGACAGATCCCAAACTGAGTCTGTCCGGTTTCTTTTTGATATGGGTGGACCTTCTCAATCGTGGTTGTTCAACAGATGTTGTTTTCTCTGGTGTCCCAACATCTTGTTGTCATGGTGTAGAAGTTTTCTTGAGTAGCTCTGTGTCAAGCTCTATGTGTGGAAATACAGGTTGAGCTATCATCACTTGGAGAAGCGCTCTACGATTCCTTCGTAGGATAGATCCTTCGTCTGTCAGAACGATGTATGAGTGTGGAGCTGCTTGGTGAATCACAAGTGTCATGCAAGACCATCCTCCTGTAGAAATCTGTACCGCACATTATCTCCTGCCTCTAGCATTGCCCGATCCTTTGCTGTCCGGTTGTAGTAACGCTGCTAAGTTTGCTTATGTTGCTTACTTTTCTGTACAGCATCATCATTATTAGTGTCATAATATACACCAGTATATCATGGTGCAGACACACACACTGATTGACACACAGCAAGGCCAATCAACACACACAACACCGCAGCCAATCACCAGTTAGAGCACACTCACTATAAAGACAGAGGGCATCAGTTTTCCCGCTCATTCGGGATGCAGCCTCTCAGAAGGACAGAGCTCACAGCTTGCAGCACAGATCCTCACCATGTGCTGAGTGCATAGACTGGTTAGGATAGGCATAGGTTTTTAGTTTAATCTAACATAGTGTCGACCCACAGTGAAAGTATGTTCAACAGTTTCTAGCTCAATAAAATAGTGTTGTACTATTTCAAGTGTTGGTAGCCTGTATGTGTTACTGCTGAGGTAACCGCAGTCTCCACGGATCCAGAGTACCTAACACATCATGGTACCAGTAGTTGATGTTACAACTTCTTAGACCTACCTGCAAGTGATCTGCCTTCCACCAGCATACAGCCATCCTGCAAAATGGACAGCGTCCACCCACCACCGCCGCTCCGCATCACCGGTAACCTAGGGTCCAACCGGAAGATCTTCAAACAACGCTTCCAGCTCTACCTTGAAGCCACAGACCTGGAAGCTGCTTCAGACACCAGGAAGATTGCTCTCTTCCTCTCCACGGCCGGGGACCCGCCATCGTAAGGGGAGGTCGTGCCTGACAAACCTGTTAGAGTTCTTTGAAGAGATAACAAATAGGTTAGACCAAGGAGAGCCAATGGATGTTATCTATCTTGACTTCCAAAAGGCCTTTGACAAGGTGCCTCACGGGAGACTGCTGAGTAAAATAAGGGCCCATGGTATTCGAGGCAAGGTACTAACATGGATTGACGATTGGCTGTCAGACAGAAGGCAGAGAGTTGGGATAAAAGGTTCTTTTTCGGAATGGCAACCGGTGACAAGTGGTGTCCCGCAGGGTTCAGTATTGGGGCCACAGCTGTTCTCTTTATATATTAACGATCTAGATGACGGGACTGGGGGCATTCTGGCCAAGTTTGCCGATGATACAAAGATAGGTGGAGGGGCAGGTAGTATTGAGGAGGTGGGGAGGCTGCAGAAAGATTTAGACAGTTTAGGAGAATGGTCCAAGAAGTGGCTGATGAAATTCAACGTGGGCAAGTGCGAGGTCTTGCACTTTGGAAAAAAGAATAGAGGCATGGACTATTTTCTAAACGGTGACAAAATTCATAATGCTAAAGTGCAAAGGGACTTGGGAGTCCTAGTCCAGGATTCTCTAAAGGTAAACTTGCAGGTTGAGTCCGTAATTAAAAAAGCAAATGTAATGTTGTCATTTATCTCAAGAGGCTTGGAATATAAAAGCAGGGATGTACTTCTGAGGCTTTATAAAGCACTAGTTAGGCCCCATTTAGAATACTGTGAGCAATTTTGGGCCCCATACCTCAGGAAGGACATACTGGCACTGGAGCGGGTCCAGCGAAGATTCACACGGATGATCCCAGGAATGGTAGGCCTAACATACGATGAACGTCTGAGGATCGTGGGATTATATTCGTTGGAGTTTAGGAGGTTGAGGGGAGATCTAATAGAAACGTACAAGATAATGAATGGCTTGGATAGGATGGACGTAGGGAAGTTGTTTCCATTAGCAGGGGAGACTAGGACGCGGGGGCACAGCCTTAGAATAAAAGGGAGTCACTTTAGAACAGAGATGAGGAGAAATTTCTTCAGCCAGAGAGTGGTAGGTCTGTGGAATTCATTGCCACAGAGGGCGGTGGAGGCCGGGACATTGAGTGTCTTTAAGACAGAAATTGATAAATTCTTGATTTCTCGAGGAATTAAGGGCTATGGGGAGAGAGCGGGTAAATGGAGTTGAAATCAACCATGATTGAATGGTGGAGTGGACTCGATGGGCCGAATGGCCTTACTTCCACTCCTATGTCTTATGGTCTTATGGTCTTATCCACATCTTCAACTCTCTCACCTTTGCTGATGGTGAAGACAAATCAAAATTCAAGACGGTCCTCCTCAAATTTGACAGTCACTGCGACATCGAGGTGAATGAAAGTTTCGAGCGCTATGACTTCCAACAGCGTTTGCAGGGTAAGGATGAACCTTTCCAGTCCTTTCTCACCCACCTCCACTTCCTTGCACAGTCCTGTAATTACGGGTCCACCTCCGACTCCATGATACGTGACCAGATTGTTTTCGGTGTTCAGTCGGACCCCCTACACCAGCAGCTCCTCAAGGTTAAGCAGCTCACCCTAGCGATTGCCGTCAAGACCTGCGTGCTACATGAACACGCCACTAATCGGTATTCACACATCCAAGTGGCTGAAACGGCGCGGCAAGGTCCCCACGAGGCAGAACGGGTACAAGCAATCAAGCAACTCCAGGGCCTCAACCTGGATGAGGGCGGCCATTTAACGGGCTTTTCGTGGAATGCCGCACTTGTGCGCACTGAAAGAGGGGACGTCGACGAACGCACGGCGCAGGCGCGCACCACGTACGACCACACCGCGCATGCGCGGTGGCGCAGCGAGCGTACTGACGCTACAACGTGCGGCAACTCTGGCTCCGCCCACTTAAAGTGGTAATGTCCTGCCAAATCCCGACACTGACTACAATGTGGCAAACTTGGCCACTACGCTGCTTTATGCAGATCAGCTCAGCCTGCCAACTCTCGTCGCTCCAGCCAGCCTCGCAGGGATGTCCGTGCCATTCAACCCACGGTCACCGAACCCGATTCAGACCTGCTGCCCGATATTGACACCAAGGAGCCGAAGGGCCTTTTCGAGTCGGTATCATTACCAAAAACAGGGTGTCCCCAAAGCAAAAAGTCCAGCCTCTACCGGTATACAGCATCGATCCGGATGATGAGTGGTGTGCCACACTTACAGTCAAACAGAATTCGTCGCCCACCTCAGAGACTAAATTTATGAACTTTTCGAATTTATGGACTCTCTGAATTGTTTCGTTGCTTTGTTTGATCATTTCCCTGGTTTGTATATAATGTTGATCTAGTTACTCTTTTGCTGCATACTGTTTATCTGCACCAGACACCTTCCCATGTAAATAGCTTAGTTCTTATGTACATAGTCTTGTAAATATGTCTTCGCACTCCACACGTAGTTAGGAACATTATCACCACACATTATTTATTGCCACAAACATACATTTTTTATAAAAGGAGATGTCATAATATTCACCAGTATATCATGGTGCAGACACACACACTGATTGACACACAGCAAGACCAATCAACACACACAACACCGCAGCCAATCACCAGTTAGAGCACACACACTATAAAGACAGAGAGCATCAGTTTTCCCGCTCATTTGGGATGCAGCCTCTCAGAAGGACAGAGCTCACAGCTTGCAGCACAGATCTTCACCATGTGCTGAGTGCATAGACTGGTTAGGATAGGCATAGGTCTTTAGTTTAATCTAACATAGTGTCGACCCACAGTGAAAGTATGTTCAACAGTTTCTAGCTCAATAAAATAGTGTTGTACTATTTCAAGTGTTGGTAGCCTGTATGTGTTAATGCTGAGGTAAACGCAGTCTCCACGGATCCAGAGTACACAACACATCAATCAGGATCTGCTGTTGGTAAATATGGTAATGTAGTGCGTAGCTGTCGATTCATCAGCAGTTGAGCTGGTGACAATTCTGTAGCCAGTGGTGTTGCTCTGTAGCTGAGTAAGGCTAAGAATGGATTGGTTCTTGAATCCAATGCTTTCTTGAGCAATAGCTTCGCTATGTGTACACCTTTTTCAGATTTTCCATTAGATTGTGGGTATAGTGGGCTGGAAGTGATATGCTGAAAATCGTACCTTTGTGTGAATTCTATTCAATCACAGCTGTCAATACATGGACTGTTATCTGTCATGACAGTAAATGGGATTCTATGTCTTGCAAATACCTCTTTGATAGCTTTTATGGCCGCTTTTGAACTAGAATTGGCCAATTTGATCGCTTCAGGGTAGTTTGAGAAGTAATCTGTGATTGGTAAATAATCATTACCATGGAAGTAAAAGAGATTAATGCCAACCCTTGACCATGGAGACTTGACAAGTTGATGCATCGTTAGTGTTTCCTTTTGCTGCTGTGACTGGTTTTGTTGACATGTTTCGCATTCTGCGACAAGGTTATTAGTATCTTCATTGATACCGTGCCAATATATTGATTGATGAGCTCTTCGTTTGCACTTTTCCATTCCCAGATAGCCTACATGCAGCCTGCTGAGGATCACGTTCCTTAACAAAGTCGGAATTACTATCCGGTCTTGTCTGAGCCGGAATCCCTTTGCGCTGCTCAGATCCTATAGTTGGAACATGTTCCTTTCGGCCGACCTTCTCTCATGTAACACAACACCTGCTGTAATGTGTCATTCTTGGCTGTTTCTTCTTTGATGAGTTTCATTTTTTACTCCGAGACAAGTAGATTTTCTTCTATTAGGTTTGCTTGAGCTTCGATTGCCTGGACAATATTGGTCGTCCCAGTATCTTCAGTTGCACGCGACAGTGCATCAGCTACAACAAGGTCTTTACCTAGTGTGTAGACTAGCTCAGTCATACCTTTGAAATTTCATTATCATATGTTGGAGTCTCGATGACATATCATTCAAATTTTTCCTGATGATTGATACAAGAGGACGATGATCCGTTTCCACTGTAAAGGTAGGTATAGGTATGTAACCCATACACATGGTTGCGGAACCTCTCCAGTCCAGTGAGGAGACACTAACATTCTTTTTCGATTCGCGCTCAGCCCTGTTCGGTCGGTGTCATACGCTATCGGTTGCCATTGCCTGTCAGATGTTTTCTGAAGTAGCACAGCTCCTATGCCATCCTTGCTAGCATCTGTTGATATCTTCGTTTCACTCATAGGATTAAAGAAAGTCAGAACTGGTGCTTTTGCGAGTGCTGTCTTTAAGTCAGACCACTCTTTCTCGTGTTCTTCAGCCCATGTGAATACTACATTTTTCCATATTAGCTGCCTCAGAGCCGTAGTACGTGATGATAAATTTGGAATTAACTTTATCAGAATGTCTACCACGCCGAGCAGTCGAAGAAACGCTTTCTTGTCTTTAGGTGAAGAAATTTTGTTGATGGCTGCAACCTTCTCGGTGTCTGGCTGCACACCTTGAGCTGAAAACTGGTCACCTCAAAAACGTGAATTTGGAGATACCAAACTGACATTTGGTTCTATTGAGTTTTAAACCAAACTTCTCCCTGAGCTGTATTTTGTATGTGAATGGTAATGTGCCCATTCCATGAAACACACTGGGAAACTTGTCAATAATGGCATCAATTTGGTCTTTGCCAGTGTCTGAGATTTTGGTTGAGCTGGGAATTCATTTCACCAGCTGCAGTAGTTCGCACGCTTGTACACCTAACAATGAAGAACGCTTCGATCTCACAATCACAAACTTGCAAGGCATCTTCATGTCTTTGACCTGAACTGTGAGATAGCATGTCCCCATTGTAGTAATAACATTGTCCACTGTAACCCCTTAACTAACAATTATTGTCCAGCAATTTGAGACTTTGTTTTCAGTTTGGCTAAGTCTGATTGATTTATCAAATTAGCTCGTGCACCGGTATCCAGTTTAATTTGAATATTGGTTCCGTTAATTGTTAATGGAATTGTCCACTCATCTTGATTGTGAACAATTGAGATTGGTTTTAAATTGTCCACTTCGGAAATTGTCTGTGGAACTTTATTAACTTTTTCAACTATGCCGACAAAGGAAGTGTCTTCTAAGTCGTATTAATCTTGGACAGTGTCAAGTTTACTCACTTTATATTCATATTTGTTTGAACTTATCTCCTGTACAGCTCTTCCTTTAGTGACTGTACTCATCTTCTGAAATTGTTGCGATGTAGTTCCCGTTCGACATTGAGAAGCGAAGTGATTAATTCTGTGACACTTTGCACTGGTTTTACCGAAAGCTGGGCATTTTTTGTTTGGTGGGTGTGGCCACAATGTCTACACGCCATGACACTCGTGACATCATGTGCAAAATGGCCACCGTCTGGAGTCCGCTGCTTTCTCAAGTGCAGCACAGCATCAATGGCGTCAACCACGTTGTTTGTTTTCGCGCCACTTTCACAGACCAACATTTCAGAATATTGATTTTTAGCAAGTTCACTTGCACGACACATACTATTAGTATTTTCTAACGTTAACTTTGATTGTCTTAGTGATCTTTCACGCAGCTTTTCATTTTTAGCAACAAATACAATCTGATCGCGCAGAAGAGAGTCTAATAATATGGGAAAATTACAGGTCAGCGCTTTGAGCCTGAAACCTGTAATAAAGCAGTCAAGTGTTTCACCTGCTTTATGGGCTCTTTTCCGGAAAATATATCTTTCAAAAGTTTAATTTATCTAAAGCTCAAAATGCCTGTCGAACATTTTGATAACTTTACTATATTTCTTTTTGTCACCCTCATTCTCAAAATGGAATGAGTGAAAATCTCTAGGGCTTGCGATCCAGTCATTGTTAAAAACAACAACATTTTTCGCTGGTCGCTGGCTGCTTGGTGGTCGAAAGCTGAGATTCAAACTGCTGTTCAAAATTTTTCCAGTTAGCATCAACTTTATCCGATGTCCGGAATTGCTTTGGAGTCTGCAAACCCTCAATTTCTCTTTGACTGGGCAGTTTTTCCCGACGTTGCTGGCTTCCATGAGGTAGTTGCGATCGGAGCCTGGTAGAATTTTTTTTCTCCTTTCTTGGTAAATTTCTTTTGCAGAGAGATTTTTTGTTCTCTCAGTAAACCTTTCTATATTACCTGAGGATCCATTCCTGGTACCATGTTATGTTCTCTGCTTTCTTTGTAAGGATGGCTTAGATGTGTACTGTTCAACAAAGACCATCACGCTATGTTAATTAACAAAGCTGATTTATTAACACTACTTTAAACTAGATTTGAACGTATCCCTAAGTGCAAAGGTTATTAACATATACTATGCTTTAACTCTATCTACAGAACTCTCAAATACACAACTACTCTCTCTCTCATGCCTAAACACCTTCTCCCCGAATCAAGGGTGTCACGTGATCTTATATGACTGCTCTTGATCACCATCTGGTGATAAGATGTATTTACGTGAAATTGTTAACCTTTCATCTCCCATACAATATCCATAGTGTTACAGGAAGGGCATGTACTTTGGCAGGATGGCAGTGTACCGGAATCTTGCGCCCTTCCCGCCCCTACCAGAATTAAGTTCGGGATGGGAAAGTCCATGCTCAATCTGCTCCTCCTGCTGCTTATTTAGTAACCAATTAAAGAACCACATCCTGCTGCTGCTGGTATTAAACCAATGGCCAGTGGGCCTGTCGGCATGTAACATGCACAACAGCTGGAACTGCAGCCAGCTTGTCATCTTTGGAGGAGGGTCCCTCAACCATAGGCACTCAGCGATCGAGAGCCTCAATATCAGGTAGGGGGACTGAGAGCCAGCCCCCTCCTCTTTTTACTGACCCTCCACATACACCCCTCTAACACCGACTCCTGTCCCGCAAACGTCACCGCCCCTTCACCCCCACATTATTTACCTGTGGTCTGGGTTGCTCCATGATCCTGGAACTCCAGTGTTTTCCCTGTAGCTGCCGCCACCTACCCTGTGGCGTTGCTGAGCACAAGAGCTGCCACTCTCTGAATGGTCCGCAGCTTTCGGTAGGTGAGACTTCTACCCCCAGGGTCTTGATTTCATGGGGAAGGCCCACCGCTGGCCTTGCCACTGCCTGATTGGCTTGTGGTTCGACAGGCCTTCCTGAACAGAAAGTTTCTCGCTGGCTCACCAGCCAGTAGGTGAGACCCTCTCTATACCTTTTGAGCAAACCAGGTAGGGTGCTGGCAGTAAATGACTGGAGATTATGGTAGTGGGAACTACAACACGGCAGTGTTTCATTTTCATTTCAATGGTCAGCTGATGTGGGAACCAGAATAGTAGGTGTGGTCTACAAGCTTTGCAGAGTCCAGACCTGAGAAACTAAATTTGATGCATAGCACCCATTATTTGGACTCCGGGGTGTGAGTGCACTTGGCACTATATTCATGAGGACATCAGCATGTATGCAGTTAGCATCCACCAGAGGCTAACCTTTATGTCAATCAGCATACAACATTGATTTCATACGAGCATTGCCGCGTTGAAGCTCAATGCTCCATTTCACACTGTCTTATTCACCATGGCTGAACACACATTCAACAGCAGGAAGGAGCCCCCAACAACCCGATTAAAACAATCATCAACTACTTTCAGGTTATTTGCTGATTGATTTCTACTGGCTGGTGCTAGGATTTTCCTCTGGCCTGCCTGCCGGAGACTGCCTTGAGGCACCGGGGGGGAAGCGCGGGGCTGGCCTCCCATCAGAAATACCCTGATAGCATCAACAATTTGCCAAAATCGGGCACTTAATTCAGCCTAGGTGACAAATGGAGACTTACTGGGGGAGTGGAGGGGGTAAAGCTGGTACTTTGTAGACTTTGTTAAAGTTACTGTAGTCTACAGAGACTTTACTCTGCAGAGACGTGGCATATGTTAAAGGAGTTGGTTGGCTTTTCAAACTTTCTGCACAAATCTGTCAACCCTAGACCTGAGTGCAATAGTGGGCAAAATCTTTGGAAAATAACATGACTGGGAAAATGGTGATTTCCTGCAGTGCATCTTGTAGATAGTACAAAAGGCTGCCACTGTTTGTCGGTAGTGGAGGGATTGAAGGTTTGGGAAAGGAACAGCAATCAAGCGGGCTGTTATGTCCTGAATGGTGCTGAGCTCCATCAGTATTGTTGGAGCTGGACTCATCCAGGGATCACATTCCTGGCTCGTGCCCTGTGGATGGTGGACAGGCTTTGGGGAGTCAGGAGGTGAGTTACTCGCTGCAAGATTCCTAGCTTCTGACCAGATCTTGTAGCCAAAGTATTTATATGGCTAGTCCAGTTCAGTTTCTGGTCAATGGTAACCCGCAGGATGTTGATCATGGTGATTCAGCGATGGCAATACCATTAAATGTCATGGGGAGATGGTTAGATTCGCTCTTGTTGGAGATGGTCATTGCCTGGCACTTGTGTGGCACAAATGTTACTTTCCACTTGAAAGCCCAAGCATGGCTATTGTCTAGGTTGTTGCATTTGGGCGTGGACGGCTTCAGTATCTGAGGAGTTGCAAATGGTGCTGCATATTCTGCGATCATCAGCAAACCTCCCACTTCTGACCTTATGATAGAAAGAAGGTCACCACTGACAAGAGGAGATGACTGATCCTTCCCTCTACCATTTTGTCAGCTCTTCCACCTCCTGAGGGGCCAGGAAACATCAGCTCAGTAACTTTGATCAATACCGCCAACTGATTTCTTTTTTATCGTCAACAATATCTTTCCTGAATTCTTTGTAGCTAGAAATATTAGTCCTCCCTTGTTTGAGCCAGGCCTCTGATATTGCCATGAATTATGTCATTATGCAATCTGAACAATTTGTGCTTGCGTCTCATCAACATTATTCCCCATGCTCCATGCATTTTCATACACACACTCCATCCCAATCTGCCTCGCATTTTCCCCATCGGAACCTTCCTATTTTTTGAACTACTCTTTACTCTGAGGCTGTTTGTCTCTCCCAGCCATCTGGGTTTTGCCTCTCCTCTCTAATGCTTCATGATGGTGCTATTTTCCCCTGTCAAATTAATTAAACCCTCCCCATAGCACTCCCCATAGCACAATCTCCCTCCGAGGAGATTGGTTTTAGATCTGAGAGGTGCAGAGTGTCCACCTTTGAACCTCTCACCTATCTCTGAACTGATTCCCTGAGAATCTGAAGCACAATTTCTCCAGCAAAACCCGCACAGTTGCTCGAGACGTCCATGAACACGCCTTACTTTGTGGCTCCTCTACTCCCCCCCAAAAAACTGGGAAAAATCCAGAGATTATTGTTATATTACAGAGATGTAATATATATATTACTCATTTGTCTTGCCGAGTTGTATTTACCTTGATGATAAACGGTTGAAGTCTTCCAATTGACGACAAATTATTTATTGAGTAACAAAATAATTTACTTGTGAGTTATTTTATACTTTCACCCTTATACTTTGACTAGTAATAGAATTAACTAAAATCAGATTAAACTAACACTTAATATAATACACTACACTCTGCGCTGGTCACATCTATCCTCTAGCTGCAATACTCATACACTCGCCAGGAAAAGAGCGGGGAACTCCTTGTATAGTTCCTGTTAGTGTTGCCATCTAGTGATCATCTGACTGTACTAACTGCACATTAGTTAATCATGTATTGACATATGCAGAGATCACGATAATTATCACCACTGGGTTCTTGCTGCTCACCTTCCTCCCTCGATCCTGACACTCTGACAACAGGGCCACAATCATTTTGCTTGTCATTAGTTCCAAAATGGGTCATGACTTCTGACTGTTCCCCTTCTTCCTCAAACGTTTCTGGACTGGACTCAATCCATGGTATACATTACCCTGACACTGGGGAGGCAATATGCCATCGGGGAGTTATACGGACAGTTGCCGAAACATTTGTTAATTCCCAATTATTAAATTCTTTCCGATCATTGCATTTCCATGTTTTGCTGTGCAGCCCTTTGCCGCACTCCCAGTGGATTCCTGCCTTCCCTATCTTTTCCTCTGACATTGCCAGGCAGCAAATTCCCTTACTACTTGCCTGTGCCCTCTGTGGCTGCAGATGACCACTTACTGAAACATGCAATCCAGAACATTTACAGCCTCCTCTATGTCTGCCAAGGACACCAGCTGCTTCTTAAACGTGATAACACTGAGTATGACTTTGAGCATCCCCAACCACCACCTACATATATGGTGCAGGATTCTCCCATTCGGCGGCAGAGTGTCCACGCCGTCGCGTTTCACAACGGCCTGAACGAGCCACTGGCTGTACCGATTCTGGACCCTAGAGGGGGCCAGCACGGCGCTGGAGTGGTTCACGCGGGCTCTGCGCATGTGCAGTGGCGCTGTGGTCAAATCACGCCTGTGCAGTGGCCTCCCTCAACACGCCAGCCCCAACGCAACAAGGCGCGGGAGTTCAGGGGCCGGCGCGGAAGATAATAGGCCCGGGGAGTGAGAGGCCGGCCCGCCAATCAGTGGGCCCCGGTCGCGGGCCAGGCCCGATTGGAGGCCCCCTGAGGTTGGAGCCTCCCTTCCCCCCCCCCCCCCCCCCCCCCACACAGGCCGCCCCCGACCCTCGCGCAGAGTTCCCGCCGGCTGCAACCAGGTGTGGACGGCGCCGGTGGGACTCTGTCTTTTTAGAGCGGCCACTCGGCCCATCCGGGCAGGAGAATCGGCGGCCCGACCACGACCGGCACCGCGCCAAACGCGTGCCACCGTCTGGGCGGCGTGACCCAGTTGCGGGGATTCTGCGGCCCGGCCCCAGGCTGGGAGAATCCCGCCCATGGTTAGCCAAAAACACATGTCGTTTCCTGGAATTATCATAAGTTGCAGAAATTGCAGACAGCAGCTCTCAGCTGTCTCACCGTATACTTAAAATCTATCCACCTCAAATCATATTTGCGCCGCTTACTGTGGCGTATATTTTACATAAGAACACAGTATGGCATTCTGAAAGTTAGATGTCTTCGTACATATTTCTCTAGCACTAAAATCGATTGTGGATGTAAGCACTGTGTTGAACTGCAAGAAGGTTTTATTTGAAGACTCTTTAATTTGTTCACCATCTGGCATCGAGTTGCTCATACTTTGCTGCTGGTTGCAGTGCACAGCACCCTCTAGAGGGCTGATATTCATATAACAACCTTTGGCCCAGTTGTCAGAAGGAACTCTTGCAGTGAGAACAAATGTCACCACAAGGCAAGGCTCAAAAGAACAATTCAAACATGAAAACCTTCAAAGTAATTTGTTTATTGCACTGTCTAAATTTCAGTTTAATAATTAATATTGTAGTGTTAACCTACACTGGTAGAACCTAAATTAATCTACTACCTTGAAATACAAAGCACCAGACAGCTGATTTGAGTTTTTGGCATCAGAGTTTGAGAGTTCTGCATCTGACACCTGAAACAAATGTGAGGTGCCATAACATGGTTATGTTTTTAACTGTCTCTTTTAATTCAAGGTAAAATGGAACATTCAACCACCTACTTGTTCTGACGGGCGATAAGCCAATGTGACCTGGCTGCCATGAGCAACAGGAACTCAGGTCAATCCTATTGAAACCTAAGTGCCAGATTTAACACCTGGGCCAGGATTCTCCCTTCCAGGGGCTAAGTCCCCACACCGGCAGGAAAACCAGTGCCAACGACTCCGGCGTCAACAGGCCCGCAAGTTGAGGAATTCTCACCTGTCTTGGGGGCTAGGTGGACGGCGGAGTAACTGGCACCGCTCCAGCCAGCGCCGAAGAGACTGCGCGAGTTCGCAGGCGCGGAACCGGCGCCATGATACCGCGCATGCACAGACCAGCCGTTGTATTTTGGCACATGCGCAGGGGGTTGTCTTCTCCACGCCGGCCATGGCTCCCCTGGAGTCAGACCCCCCCCCCCGAGGATCACCCCCGCCGATTGACCTGCCAGGTACAGCCGTGTGGGATCATACGTATCCCACACCGGCGGGATGGCCAAAAACGGATGGCCGCTCAGCCCATCGGGGCCCGGATAATCGCCAGGGGGGTCGCTGCCAAGGGCCCCCGACCGGCGTGGCGTGAGTCCCGCCCCCGCCCGATAACGGCGCCGGAGAATACGGCAGCCGGTGTCGGGGCAGCAGAGCAGGATTTGCACCGCCCCCAGGGGATTCTCCGACCCGGCGGGGAGTCGGAGAATCCCGCCCCTGAACACAAAGGGAGATGCAGCTGGTCTGAGCTTGTGCAAACGTACACTCTCAGAATTTCTGACTCAGAAACTCATGAGGGGGAGAGACAGGGAGACAGGAAAAGTGCGGTTTTTTGGGCAACAGGGGAAAGGCTGCTCTCCACTAGTCACCAGGCAGATTGCGGATGGAAGCAAATTCTCTGGTGGATGAGACGGAAGCAGTAGATATTTAAGAACACTGGAAGATTTGATCTGCCAAGAGAAGGAATCATCGGAGGGGTCTTGTTTCTGGGAATCAGTCTTCTCAGAATTTTGAGGGAAACAGCTTTCAATGGGCACTGGATGTTATAGCACAGTGTAACAGGGAGGTATGGGCCTGCTGGAAGTTGGGAGTAACTTTAGTTTGGCTCCTGTCAAGACGACAGGCAGAATTCTTCCATTTTGAGAATAAGTGCCGTGGTGGGGGTGGAAATGTGGAGTGTTTCCTATTGTGGAGGCTGGCGGGAAAACACAGCAAATCTTCCAGCGCTGGCCTCTTTAATTATGCAGCCAGATGTTTTACTCTGTGTCCAGTGGTGGGGCACTGGATGGTGCATAGTCTGCCATTGTGTCAGGATGACATTTGGAAAAGGTGCCCAACATCACTGACCCACTATTGAAGAAAGAATGTGGACCTCCTGAAAATGAAGTTAGATCCCCAGGAACATTCTGAGGCTGGAAGATGTCCTCCTCCAGGACACCAATTCTGGGAGGTTCAACTGCAGATGCTTCCCACCCCACCCACTGGTGGTCCAGTTTGCAGGCAACCTTCATCCTGAACGCCGGAGGCAGTCCCAAGCACTGTTCAGGTGAGTCCTGACATCGCGGAAAATCTGGAGTGGGGTGTGGGGCAGGTTACTCCCATTAATGGGATGCAAATGAGGTTCACACTGGCCTCTGGTGGATTTTCCAACCTGCCATGGCAGGGACCAGCCCAGAGGCCCTGGAGTGTGCTAATTCAATCAGCATACACTCAGAGCTAAGAATCAGCTATGCTAGCTCGGCCACGTTCATCGGATGGATGAAAGTCGGATCCCCAAATTAAAAGGTGAACTGACCATGGGACACAACTTTGTCGGTGTCCACACCCCCACTACAAGGAGATCTTTAAATGAGATATGAATATCGCGGATATTGACATTGACAATTGGGAGATAGTCAGTGACCTCGTAGAGGGATAAGGCATCACTGATAGCAACTCCTGGATTTCCATGTTGAACTGCACATGCACGAAGGCCAGATGTTGCAGTCAGTTTGAGAGTTGTGATGACGTTCAAGGCTGACAGTTACACCATCATTAAAACCACAAAAGTTTCATTTTTTCAAAAGACATCACAAAAATAATTGGATAGCTTAGGAAAGGAGGACAAAACGGCAAGGAACCAAGAAGAGGAGTTTAAAAAAGCATCAAGAAGTCAACGAGAAATCAGGAAATCAAATTACCAAGAAGTAGTGTTATTTTCAGATAAATAACAAGAAGAAACTTCAAGGACAAACAGTTCCATTAAATGATGAGCAAGATAAGTTCACAGGTACTGAATGACAATGGGGAAATATTGTCACAGTTTTTGCTGAAGAAGATAGTGAAATAAACAATTTGATGGGAGGTTGTGCTTATGAAATATATTAATACACCTGGGATCGGAAGGGAGAAAATAATTTACACAAGATGATAGAATTCCAGGTCTCAATGAGTGTCTGCTGACTGAATTAGCACACTCCAGGTCCTCTGGGCTGGACCCTGCCATGACAGGTTGGAAAATCCACCAGAGGCCAGTGTGAACCTCATTTGCATCCTAGAGATCGGTCAGTAGAGGTACTAATTTATATATGTATATATAAAATCAAAATTCTGTATCAGAGAGGATAGGGCGAGAGGACTAATGGACAGCAAAACTGAGAATATAGGAACTATATAGATAAGTCAATTTAATGTCAGTGAAACATTGGGGCAGGCCTCAATCTCTTTGCTGTTAAGGAAAGATAAAGACCTGATGGAATGTGAGTCATACAGGCCTATATTGCTACTGAATGTTGTCATAAAGATATTGGGGAAGGTACTGGCGGCTAAGTTGGAGGGGTGCCTCCCGAAGGTGATAGGGGAGGAAAGTAGCTATTCTCAAATATTAGGAGGGTATTAATGTAGTCATGACCCCGACTGAGGGAAAGGAGATGGATGTGGTGATTGCGCTGGGCGCGGAAAAGGCATTTGATTAAGTAGAATAGGGGTATTTGATGGAGGTTCTTGAGAGATTTGGGATCAGACTGAGATTCACTGAGTGGGTACGGCTATTATATAAGGAACCGAGGGCGAGTGTCTGCGCAAACAATATGAGTTTGGGGTGCTTTGCTCTGTACCGGGGGACCAGGCAGGGGTGTCCTATGTCCCCTCTGTTATTTGCATTAGCGATAGAGCCTTTGGCCATCACTTATAAGAGTTTGGGACCGTGGAAGGGAATAGCTGCGGGGAGGGGGTCACAGGGTGTCTATACGCAGACAATTTAATGTTATATATATCAGAGCCAAATGCGTTGATGAGGAACATAATGGAACTTCTCAGAAGTTTGGGGTCTTTTTCAGGATACAAATTAAACCTGGGAAAGAGTAAGTATTTTGTGGTGCCCCGGCCTGGAGTGGGGGCGGGAGAGGGAGGGCTGCCATTTCACAGAGCGGCCACCTACTTCAGGTATTTGGGGGTGCAGGTGATGTGGACTGGGTGGGGGAGGCTCTATAGGTACAATTTTACTAGCTTGGTGGGAAGGGTGTCACAATCCAAAGATGTTAGGTGGATTGGCCGTGTTAAATTGCCCATTAGTGTCCAAAGATGTACAGGTTAGATGGATTGGCCATGTTAAATTGCCCATTAGTGTCCAAAGATGTGATGGTTAGATGGGGTTACGTGAATAGAGCAGGGGAATGAACCTAGGTAGGGTGCTCTTTCGAAGAGTCGGTGCAGACTCAATGCACCAAATGGCCTCCTTCTGCACTGTAGGCATTCTATGGGTTCTATAATCTTAATTGAATGGAGGAGCAGGCTCGATGGGCTCAAAGGCTTAATCTTGCTCCTATTTTGTATGTTTCCACTTGGAGGTAACCTGGTAAAATTAGGAATTGTTTGGCCACAGTGGACATGGAGGGAGTGTTTCCCTTTGTAAGGAATCCAAAACTAGTGGCCACGAATACGAGGTAATTACTAACAAATCCATTAAGGAAATCAGGAGAAATGTATTTACTCAGAGAATGATAAAAATGTGTAATGCCCAACCGCAAGAAGCTGTACATGCAAGTAGCTTAGATTCTTTCAAAGGGAAACTGGATGCAATCATGAGAGAAAAGGAAATATAAAGGTGTGTTGAAAGGCTGAAATAAGACCCTGGAATGGGAGGATACTCCTCTGCAGTATTAAAACAACCAGAGTAGTTGGGTTGGATGGCCTGTTTCTGTGCTGCATATTCTATGGGCTAAATTTCATGGGTGGTGGGGTCTCCTGCCTGCCACCAAAAATGTCAGCGGTGAGCTCAGCCCTGCTCCTTATGGCTATGAGGAGCATTAGTTAGCTGGAGGTGGGTCTCTCCCCCCCCCCCCCCCCCCCCCCCCAATCTGAGGAGGAGGAATCGCCTCCAAGAACTGGCTGCCATCCGATTGGGGTGCCAAGGCCAATGTCATAAAAGGGGGCCCATCAATGAGGAGTTCCCCCCATCACCACCCTCCCCCCTCCCCCCCCCCAGCCCCTCCGCCCCACCAACTGTCCCACTCGAGGCCCACGTAGGCTACCCTTGCAGGCTCCCCCTCCCCCACCCCGGTCTCTGTCTTCTCTTCCCAATCGGAAAAATGATGCCAATAATGGGAGAAGCGGCTCTTAAGTGGCTGTTAATTGGTCACTTAAGAGCCTCAAAACGGGCAAGAGCTGGCAGGCTGCAATACGGTGTATGTGGAGTTGTACCGGTGTGGCGTCATTGCAAGTGACGGAATCCATTTGCTGGTGCTGTCTCTGTATGCCACACTCCTGATTTCCCTGCTTTTCAGTGAAGGAACCTATTGTACTTGCAGTCCTTCAAATTTAACTTGTCTAATCTTGGTTCACAAGTTTATAGGATTCCTTTATGGGATTCTAATTTCCATCTGATTCCCTACACCAATGCTATGTATCACAAGGGACTGAGGAATAAAAAGCAAGCTAAGACAGAATGCAGGGTTATTTTCCCTCTCAAACACGGAAATGCCTTGTTTTCTTTTGTATGATAATAAAATAAAACTGAGAATGTAAGGTTATGTAGTTGTCTGAAGCTGGTGAGAATATGAAAAATTGAGTATTCCAGACCATAAACTGATTAAGCTCTGGCATTATTAGATTGAGAAGCAGTGCTCAGAGGTTTGTGTGGCACAACACTGATCTCATTGTGCTACATATGGAGTTGCATTAAGAATTTATTTTTCTTCATTGAAAGAAAAATAAGGCATAATGCACGAGGTGGTTTGAGAACTGGACTGGTTTCTTTGCATATGTGGAAAAGTACTGTACAGCTTTAATCACCTTGGCACAGAGTATGCAAATTCTCAGAATATGCAACAAATCAAAGTCATACACTGGGAAGCAGCGTCATTGGTTTTCTGCACATGTGCAGACCATCATTGTGGCCAATCTGCCCTGGCATCGCCTGTCACCTGTAAAATTGCGGTGAGGGTGGGGATAGGCAGCACAATAATTATAATGTTTTATTGTCACAAGTACGAAGTTACTGTGAAAAGCCCCTAGTCGCCACATTCAGGTGCCTGTTTGGGGGAGAATTCAGAATTCTCAGCCGGTACAGGAATTGAATCCGCATTGCTGGCCTTGTTCTGCATCACAAACCAGCTGTCTAGCCCACTGAGCTAAACCAGCCCTGTATAGGTTACCCGCAGAATTTTACAGGCTGCGCTGCTAGCAAACCTGTTCGCAGAGGACCATAAAATTCTGCCCAATGTAATTTTGACAGTAACCTAAATAGCACCTTGTACTACTCATGTGCTCCTTATGGCTATCAGTATCTGCAGAAACAAATTCTGAATGGTGAGTCACCAGTCTGGACAAGTCACGAGCATGCTCTATTTTATCCCAGCTGGTTCAGAACTGTTGTGATGTCTGGCCTGTTCTAATGATATGCCCATCCCTAATTGCCCTTCAACTGAATGGCTTGTTAGGTCATTTCTTTAAGAGTCAATCTCATTGCTGTGGATCTGTGGGCCAGGTAAGGATACCAGATACCAGGACATTAATGAACCAACTGGGTTTTTATGACAAGGGTTTTATTTAATTCCTGATTTCTATTAACTTAAAATTTCACGATCTTCCACAGTGGGATTCGAAACCAGGTCCCCAGAGCATTGCCCTAGATTACTAGTCCAGTGACAATACCACTATGCTACCATCTCTCCTAAATTGCTGTGGCGATGTCTGTAAATATTGTCTGGTTCCTGCCTGTAATGAAAGCCGGTTTGTTTCCTTGCTTGTTTTATGTTCTGAAAAATATAATTTGCCAGCCCCCAAATGATCACGAAAAAATGTGACATACCAGTGAAACAAATGAAGAGTAACAGTATGTGGGATTTAATGACTGTGCAAATTAAAATCTTTTAATTCTAATATGCTGTTATGGAGCTGATCCTGTAATTACACAGTATAATTGTGATCATCAGGAGAGTTAGTTGCATTAACTAGCTGTGGATAATGATAGCATTACACAGATTAGAAAAAATACCCTTGAAACCAGAATAAGTACTTGTCCATTTTTGTCACTGAGCAGTTTGAAGGAAAAGCTGGAGAAGCTTGGGCGAAAATGGGCAAAGTTTGTTTATCAGCATTTCAGAAGAAGACAACTGCAATATCTTCCAAGATGTGACGCTGAACACGTAGGATAAATACATGCTGAACACCAAAAAGCAGACAGCAACCCAAATTGGATTAACAAATTAAACACAATATAATGAGGAAAAATGGCAGTGTGAAAAGAAGAGCAGCTCACTGGAATGAGTGTAAGATAATGCAAAACATGTTTGTTTTTTTATTATTCATTTAGGAGATGTGGGCATTCCTGGATAGGCCGGCATTTATTGTCCATCTGTAATTTCCATTGCATCGCCACCCTCTTGACCCACAGCAGTTTATGTGGCGTAACTACACCCATAGTGTGGTCTGGGGACCCATGACCTCCAGGATTGTTACAGAAATATTGATATCTTTTTATGAGCATGGATAGAAATTCAATGTGGGAACCAAGCTTTATCCTAGCCGGACTCTGCAATTTGCAAACTGCAGAGCTGGAACAGGCTGTATTCATCCAGACAGGCCTGGAACTGCCTTACCAGCTGCTAATGCGCACATTGTTTCACCTCCAGAGAACCTGCTTTGTTACGAGAATGCTGCGCAAACTTAGTGGTACCCAGCTCAGTAGGGGGCCAGAGGCATGGCGTGACAAGAACAACACCAGACAGTTGAAGACTCAAAACCCTGTTCTGTGACCTCCAAATATGGGGAGCAGCCACCTCATTGTACCTTCCTGCCTGTGGCCAATGCTAGTATTGAACGCAAGCCACAGAATCTTCAAGAAGCATACAAAGAGGGGTATAAATACGACAACCGAGAACCCCAGCTCTCTCGCTACTTTTACACCTTCTTTAATGGTGTCTTCCAAGAGACCACCCAGGCGAGACACCCCGAAGACCAGAACCAGTCCTAGACAAGACAGGAAGCTCAAATCAACAACTGCAGACCCTGAAACATCAACCAACTCTCAAAGACCAAGGAACAGTCCCAACCTTATTGAACAGGTATTACCAATTCTTTTCAGACAAACAGTTCAAATACAGTGATAGAAATCCCGTGGATAGGGTGTAGCGAATTCTCGGGAGCGCATGTCAGCAATAGATAGCTAGTGTAGATTTGAGACTGTTTATAGAGAGAGTTTGATAAATATTTTTCCTTCAATAAAGTTGTGTTGGACCCTCACCTGACTCTTGTCTCTTCTGTCTATCTCACTGCATAAAGCACTTGTGTTAAAAAGGGTTTCTGCAAACTGGTCACGGTTGGGCGGGGTACATTTACCCACCTTTCACTTTACAACAACAGTATGTCAGGAGTCCCAGGAGTTTGATCCAATAACAATGAAGGAACGTAATATATTTCTGACTCAAGATTGTGTTGTTGTTGGGAGTGTGTTGTGTGATGATAGGTAGACTATCATCTGTATATAATATGAGTAGACCATCATCATCTGTATGTGTATTATAAGTTAATAGTTTTACTGCTGTAGTTCTAGCATCCGACTAGCAGGTGGTGTGAGTATGCAGACACATGACCCAGGAAAAGGTGTTAGTAAGGGGTTTGTAGCAGTCACATATTAGAGTAATTGTATAGTATCTTAGTGTAATTTAGTGCTAGACCATTATTTCCAATTGTATTGATCTTTGACATTTTAATAATTCGTTAGTGCAGTG
The DNA here is from genome assembly GCF_902713615.1 of Scyliorhinus canicula. Lineage (NCBI taxonomy): Eukaryota > Metazoa > Chordata > Chondrichthyes > Carcharhiniformes > Scyliorhinidae > Scyliorhinus > Scyliorhinus canicula. Next base: position 58,507,408 of record NC_052160.1, on the reverse strand, counting down.
TTAGTAATAAATAACTTAGTTTATAAGCAAAGTCTGATGTTCTTTGTTCACACTACAGGTTAGAGAACCCCAAAGTGTATCATGGAGATCACCTGACCTACAACTTTTAATGGATTATGGTATGGGGAGCACAAGGCCCACTCCACAGGTGTGGTAGAGCAGAAATGGAAAAGTATTTTTTAAAGCAAAACAATGTTCATTCTGTGAACTCAATAAGAACATAAGAACATAAAAACTAGGAGCAGGAGTAGGCCATCTGGCCCCTCGAGCCTGCTCCACCATTCAATGAGATCATGGCTGATCTTTTGTGGACTCAGCTCCACTTTCCGGCCCGAACACCATAACCTTTAATCCCTTTTTTCTTCAAAAAACTATCTATCTTTGCCTTAAAAACATTTAATGAAGGAGCCTCAACTGCTTCACTGGGCAAGGAATTCCATAGATTCACAACCCTTTGGGTGAAGAAGTTCCTCCTAAACTCAGTCCTAAATCTACTTCCCCTTATTTTGAGGCTATGCCCTGTAGTTCTGCTATCACCCGCCAGTGGAAACAACCTTCCCACATCTATCCTATCTATTCCCTTCATAATTTTAAATGTTTCGATAAGATCCCCCCTCATCCTTCTAAATTCCAACGAGTACAGTCCTAGTCTACTCAACCTCTCCTCGTAATCCAACCCCTTCAGCTCTGGGATTAACCTCGTGAATCTCCTCTGCACACCCTCCAGTGCCAGTACATCCTTTCTCAAGTAAGGAGACCAAAACTGAACACAATACTCCAGGTGTGGCCTCACTAACAACAATACAATTGCAGCATAACCTCCCTAGTCTTAAACTCCATCCCTCTAGCAATGAAGGACAACATTCCATTTGCCTTCTTAATCACCTGTTGCACTTGTAAACCAACTTTCTGTGATTCATGCACTAGCACACCCAGGTCTCTCTGCACAGCAGCATGCTTTAATATTTTATTGTTTAAATAATAATCCCGTTTGCTGTTATTCCTACCAAAATGGATAACATGGATAACAACCTCACATTTGTCAACATTGTATTCCATTTGCCAGACCCTAGCCCATTCACTTAGTCTATCCAAATCCCTCTGCAGACTTCCAGTATCCTCTGCACTTTTCGCTTTACCACTCATCTTAGTGTCATCTGCAAACTTGGACACATTGCCCTTGGTCCCCAACTCCAAATCATCTATGTAGATTGTGAACAATTGTGGGCCCAACACGGATCCCTGAGGGACACCACTAGCTACTAATTGCCAACCAGAGAAACACCCATTAATCCCCACTCTTTGCTTTCTATTAATTAACCAATCCTCTATCCATGCTACTACTTTACCCTTAATGCCATGCATCTTTATCTTATGCAGCAGCCTTTTGTGTGGCACCTTGTCAAAAGCTTTCTGGAAATCCAGATATACCACATCCATTGGCTCCCCGTTATCCACTGCACTGGTAATGTCCTCAAAAAATTCCACTAAATTAGTTAGGCACGACCTGCCCTTTATAAAACCATGCTGCGTCTGCCCAATGGGACAATTTCTATCCAGATGCCTCGCTATTTCTTCCTTGATGATACATTCCAGCATCTTCCCTACTACCAACGTTAAGCTCACTGGCCTATAATTTCCTGCTCTCTGCCTACCTCCTTTTTTAAACAGTGGTGTCACGTTTGCTAATTTCCAATCCACCGGGACCACCCCAGAGTCAAGTGAATTTTGGTAAATCATCACTAGTGCATCTGCAATTTTCCTAGCCATCTCTTTTAGCGCTCTGGGATGCATTCCATCAGGGCCAGGAGACTTGTCTACCTTTAGCCCCATTTTAGATTATTTTTTTTAATACCTTTTAGATATCTTTTTAAATTATACAATGAACATCTTAGCAACCATCAATTCAAATACAACCCCCAAAGAATACAACACTAAGTAATCCTTAATAACGTCCCAAACAACATCCAGAAGACAAAAGAAACACCTTTTAACAGATGCACATCAGGTTTACATTCACTACTGAAAACATTTATAATTCCGAATTCACCAAATCATCAAGAGATAGTCTTTTCATGGCAGAGAGATCAACAGTGCACCTGCTTTGTCTGGCTTCAGCTCCAACACTGAAAATGAAACTAAAACACACCCTGCAACAAACAGCCTACAACAAAAGTAAAAAGCTGACAGACAGCCCAGCTCCACACACACACTGACATCACTGGTAAACACCCATTTCTTAAAGGTACATTTCTTAAACACTCATTTCTTAAAGGTGCTCTCACATGACACCTCCCTCCAAGAAAAAAAAATAAACCATCAACTTGAAGATGGTTTCATTTTTCACATTTCCACTATCCTTTAATAAATTCACAGAGCAAATATACTTTTTTGTTTCAAAAAACAACACACGCAAACAGGTATAACAATATAGTCCATTTTTGTTGTTCTTCCTCCAACTGAAATCCTTCTCAATTGACAGCCTCTTTGAACAAGAAGGTCTCTGCATGACAATTCATTTCTCTATGCCTTGGCATGTCTCCTTAAAGTCAGATACTTTAGATCAATCTGATCACAGAGTCCCTTGTAATTCTCCAACACAGGTGCATTGGTTATCATAGCTTTCAGGCAGTCAAATGCCTGTTGAAAGTCCACTGTCCACTGAGATTTTTGACGTTTCTTCAGCAAGTCCATCAGTGGAGCAATCACACTACAAAACTTTTGCACAAATGTTCGATCAAAACCACACATGCCAAGAAATCGCATTATTTCCCTTTGTAATGAGGTGCTAGAAACTCCTCAATTACTGTTGTCTTCACATCCCGTGTGACCATTCGACCCTGTCCAATTGTATTGCCAAGGAAAGTGTCTTGGGCTTTTCCAACTTCACTTTTGGCTAGGTTTATCACCAAACCTGCCTCCTGAAGTCGATCGAATAACTCCATCAGATGTTTTAAATGTTCTTTCCATGTCTGGCTGAAACTGACCAGATCATCGATGTACACCGCACAATTGGGTAATCCTGAAACAAATTTGTTAGTCAACGGTTGAAATGTGGCTGGAGCGTTTTTCATGCCAATTTGCATAACTTTGAATTGGTATATTCCATCTGGAGTCATAGAAGCAGAATTCTCCTTACCCCTTTCGGATAAAGGTACCTGCCAGTAACCGTTAAATAAATCCAGCTGGAAATAAAAGCCGATTGTCCCACTTTCTCAATGCAATCCTCCAAACATGAGATAGGATAAGAGTCCGTTCTTGTAACTGCATTAACCTTTCAATAGTCCACACACAACCGCTGAGTACCGTCTGGTTTTGGTACCATCACTATGGGTGAGCTCCATTGGCTGCAATCCACTTCAATTCTGCCATTTTTAAGCATACTCCCAATCTCTTTGTTAACCTGTGCCAATTTTAAAGGGTTAAGTCTGTATGGATGTTGTTTGATTGGAACAGCATTTCCCACATCTACATCATGTAACGCCATTTTAGTACATCCCAATTTATCTATACAAACTTGCCCATGTGATATCAATAACTGTTTCAGGTCAGTCTGTTTTTCCTCTGGAAGGAAACTCAACAATTTATCCCAATTTTTAAGAGCATCCTCGTTTTCCAATTTAATTTGAGGCATGTCAAATTCACAGTCATCTGGATTTGGTTCATCGCTTTGAGTTAGAATCATTAAAACCTCCTCCTTTTTCTCCCCTTCCCTTTCAAAGTACCTTTTAAGCATATTCACATGACACACTCGGTGAGTCTTCCTTCTATCTGCTGTTTTTACTACATAATTCACCTCACTTAATTTCCTTTCAATCTGATAAGTTCCACAAAACCTTGCTTTTAAAGGTGCACCTACCACTGGTAACAACACTAAAACTTTATCTCCACTGGCAAAACTACGAACTTTGGATTTCTTGTCCGGTACCCGTTTCATCACATTTTGTGCAACTTTTAAATGTTGTCTGGCCAATTGACATAAACTATTTAATAGTTCCCTAAAATTTGACACGTAACCCAATTATGTAAGTTCTGATTTCACACTCACCAATTTTTCCTTAATCAATTTAAATGGTCCTCTTACCTCATGACCAAAAATTAGTTCAAATGGACTTAATTTGGTTGACTCATTCGGTGCATCCCTAATTGCAAACAATCCGACTGGAATTTCTTTATCCCAATCCTCTGTATAATCGTGACAATAAGCCCTCAACATTGTCTTTAATGTCTGATGCCAACTTTCTAACGCTCCGTGCGATTCTGGATGGTACACAGTTGATTTAAATTGTTTTATTCCTAAGCTATTCATAACTTCTTTGAATACCTCAAAGTAAAATTTGATCCTTGATCCGATTGTATTTCTGTGGGTAGTCCATTTCTAGTGAAGAATTTAAGTAACTCCTCCACAATCTTTTTAGCTGTAATATTATGTACTGGAATGGCCTCTGGAAATCTAGTAGACACATCCATTATAGTCAAAAGATATTGATTCCCACTTTTTGTTTGAAGAAGCGGCCCTATGCAATCAATTAGGACCCTTGTAAAAGGTTCCTCAAATGCTGGAATGGGTATTAAGGGTGCTGGTTTTATCATTACTTGAGATTTCCCTATCACTTGACATGTGTGACATGATTGACAAAATTTAATTACATCTTGATGTAGTCCAGGCCAATAAAAATGTTTTTGTATTTTAGCTTGAGTTTTCTTTATTCCCAAATGACCTCCCACTGGTCCCTCATGTGCAACTCGCAACACCTCCTTTCTATACCTGAGCGGCAATACTACTTGATGAACTTCTGCCCACTTTTCATCCGCCTGCATATGTAAAGGTCTCCATTTTCTCATCAAGACATTACTTTTACAGTAATAACATTCTGGTATACATTCAGATTCCTCTTCTGTGTATGCTTTCGGATACATCCGTTTTATTTCTACATCTTTCTGTTGTAACTCCGTCAAACTTCCTGAATTAAAAGTATCTGCCTCATCCTCCACCTGTTCTTGTTCTTTTTCAACCATCTGATTAAAAATTATTTCTGATAATTGCACTTCAACTTCATCTACACTCTTTGATTTCTCCTCTTGTCTTAGCCTGTGACTTTGCGACCTTGTTACTACACAATCCGGAAAAATTCCAGGATATTCATCCTTCAACACTCCAGTTGTCTGATTTTCCACTGGCTTATCAACCACAGTAGGCATCACTCCCACCTGCAATCCAGCTATATCATAACCCAAGATAAACTGTATTCCTGGATTACTCCTACTACCACTTCACCACTCTTCACTGGACTTTCCAACCTTACCTTACATAATGGAACACTACTCCTCTCACCCTGAATTCCACATATTACCACCTTTTCTGGCAACATTCTTCCCAAACTACATAACTTCTCATCTCTTACCATTAATGATTGACTAACTCCCATATCTCTTAAAATTGTTAACTCTCTACCTGCTCCTCCTGATACACATGAGTAAACTTTACCCACACAAGTAAATTCTTTAAAGAGAATGGCATCAGACATTAAAGACAATGTTGAGGGCTTATTGTCACGATTATCCAGAGGATTGGGATAAAGAAATTCCATTCGTATTGTTTGCAATTAGGGATGCACCTAATGAGTCAACCAGATCCAGCATTTGAGGAACCTTTTACAAGGGTCCTAATTGATTGCGTAGGACCGCTTTCTCAAACAAAAAGTGGGAATCAATATATCAATATCTTTTGACTATAATGGATGTGTCTACTAGGTTTCCAGAGGCCATTCTAGTACATAATCACCTCTTGATCAGGCTGTACAATCTTTTGCACCTCCTTCACTTCACTTGGGCTTTTCTTTACCACTTTAACAAACCCCACTGTCTTATCCTGTTTTACCACATCAGCCATCCCAGTGCTTTTCTTCAACCACCAACACTGTGACTTTACATGGCGTAGTTTATTACAGTGAAAACATTTGAAACTTTAAATTTCTCTTCTACCATCCTGGATTTCTTTTTTAATCTGAGGTACACTCTCCTTATTATCTTCCATCAGATCACCTTTCCCTTAACCACTTAAATATTTCTCATGTCCCCAGTTTCTATCCCTCACAGGCTGAAACTGATGTCGGAAACCAAGCTTTGATTTATGAACTAATTCATAATCACCTGCCATTTCTGCTGCTAACTTCGCAGTTTTAACCCTCTGCTCCACATGAGTTCTCACTACATCAGGAATTGAATTTTTAAACTCCTCCAAAAGCATAATTTCTCTGAGAGCTTCATACATTTGGTCTATTTTCAAAACCCTTATCCACCTATCAAAATTACTCTGTTTGAGCCTTTGAAACTCCATGTATGTTTGACCAAATTCTTTCCTTAAATTTCTAAACCTTTGTCTATGGGTTTCAGGCACTAGTTCATATGCACCTAAGATTGATATTTTTACCTCCTCATACGTCCCAGATACCTCCTCCGGTAGTGATGCAAACACTTCACTAGCCCTACCTATCAGCTTTGTTTGAATCAGTAATAATGTCCTGTGGCCATTTCATTTGTTTAGCCACCTTCTCAAATGAAATGAAAATGGCTTCCACCTCCTTCTCGTCAAACCTTGGCAATGCTTGGACATATTTAAATAGATCCCCACCAAGCCTTCGACTTTGATGCTCTTTCTCACTATCCTCATCACTATCCACCAACTGTACGTTTCCCTTTACATCTGCCAATTTTAACTGACTGTCATGTTTCATGGCCATTTTCTGAAGTTCAAACTCTCTCTCTTTATCTTTTTCCATGATCTGTATCTCCCTTTCTCTTTCTTTTTGTTCTGCGTAGGCTATTCTTTATTTTCTCCTTTCTTCTCTCTCCTTTTCTTTTTACTCTCTCTTTCTTTTTCCTCTCTTTCGTATTCAAGCTGCTTTAGTTCTTTCTCATGTTCCATTTGTTTAATTTGTAACTGAATTTTTGCCATTTCCAATGAGTCAAACTGTATCTCAGGCAACTTTAAATGCTTAGCCACAGCCATAATTACCTAATCTTTTCGCATTTTGTCAAGTAATATTAACTGCAATGTTTTTGCCAAATCTTACAGTCTGCTTGTAGTCTCTGTCCGTAAGGTACTGCATGTGACCGTCTCCACCCCCAAAAACTTCAGAGCCTCTGAAAGAGCCATTGTCCACAACATACTCCCTACTTAAACTAAAATACCACATCTGAAAAGCAACAACAATATGCTCACCCCTCACTGACTTTAAGTTCACTAAGCCAATCCAATAGTGAGACTTTTATCTCCCTCGAGCCCCCAATTTGTTATGGGCCAGGGTTTAGAGTGTATCATGGAGTTCATCTGACCCACAACTTTTAATAGATTGTGGTATGGGGAGCACGCGGCCCACTCTACAGGAGTGCTACATCAGAAATGGAAAAGTATTTTTTAAAGCAAAACAATGTTTATTCTGTGAACTCAAGTTAACCTCTTTAAAACATACAATGAACGTCTTAGCAGCCATCAATTCAAATACAACCCCCGAAGAATACAACACTAAGTAATCCTTAATAACTTCCCAATCCAGAAGACAAAAGAAACACCTTTTAACAGAAACACATCAGGTTTGCATTCATTACTGAAAACATTTATAATTCTGAATTCACCAAATGATCAAGAGATAGACTTTTCATGGCAGAGAGATCAACAGTACACTTGCTTTGTCTGGCTTCAGCTCCAACACTGAAAACAAAACCAAAAACTCACTCTATAGCAGCCTGCTCAAAATCGAAAGTAAAAAGCTGACAGACAGCCCAGCTCCACCCATACTCTGACATTACTAGTAAACACCTATTTCTTAAAGGTACCTTTCTTAAACACCCATTTCGAAAAGGAACTCTCACATGACAATGCTTTCATTTGCACAGCTTAAAATGCCAACAATCTTTATGTTATCAGCAAACTTGGATTTGTGGCTTTCTGTCCCTTCATTTGCATTCTTAACTTTCCAGAACAACAGTGGCAAACATCCACACCTGCTAGTGGGGGTGATTCAACTGAAATATTTTGAAGTGCCATTTTGGGCGTGTTTGGCGGGGTTTTTTGTGAAGCCTGTATTCACCCACACTTAGTTCCAAAAATGAGCTCCCATGTGAATCTCGCCATGCCTGGCTCCCTCGCCATCCGATTCGCCCAACTCACTCCTCAGCTGTTTGCTGCTAACAAGGGAGAGCTGTTTTTAAATGCTCCCTCAGAACTGACTCCCAGTCAAGAAACTAGAACTGCAGCGCGGAGATCTGCTCCGCGCTTTCGGGATGCCAACCTGGCCAGGCTTCTCGATGCAGTGGATGAGATGCAGGGTACCATGTTCCCCCCAGGGGATTAGATAACCAGCAGAAGGATTAGCAATGCCACCTGGGAGACGGTGGCAGCTGCAGTGAGTGAAGGCAGCATAACCAGGAGGACCGCTGTCCAATGTCGGAAGAAGGCAAACTACCTCCAACAAGCTGGAAGGGTACATTAAAACATCTCTCATGGTGTCAGTACCCCCTGCCACCTCTCAATTTCCCAACCCACAGCCCTTCCTTCACCCAATCCACTGGCTGATACCTTGCACTCTTCCAACATCCGATCTTCAAGCTTGTTCCTCAGAACCCCCTGGCACCCACCAGCACAACCCCTTCACGTCCAGGTGCGGTGCCCACATACTCAACCTGCTGTAGACCTGCCCGAATCACCAAGCGTGCAGCCCATAATGTCCCCACGGTATAAAGTAACCCGGAAGAGAGAAAGGGCGAAGACCGGGGTGGGGAATTTCCAGAGATCCAAATCCTCACCCACTATGAGGAATGGGCTCAGGGGATCGCGGGATTGCCTGAGGAGAGAGCAGACACTGGCAGTGAGATCAGCGTCTGCCAGAGATGGGAGGATTCACTGCTCCTTCATCCAGATGACCTGTCTCAAATAAGTTGTTGATGTCCCTCAAAATTATCCTCCCCTCGCACTGACCACATGTCCATTGTTACCCAGGGTCACTGCCTCCACAGGCCGGGCGATCTGGAGTCGTGTCTCCCCGCCTCCCTCCTCCGCCACCCAAGAGAACACCTTGGAGGAGAGCTCAAAGGAAACCTGTGGCAATGCGTCACAACTATCACACACACCTTCCAGCAGTGCATAGACACACACCTTGGTGGGCGACATTAGTGGACAGGCTTCAGGGCACTTATTGGTGAGCACCACACAGTTGTTGATGCACAACAGGTGGAAGCAGAAACATTCAAGGGAGGCAGCAGTCTCCCAGGCCTCTGCTGGATCCCAGCCAGATGTCAAGCCTCTGGACAAGGTTTTCCTAGATCTGATGCAGATGATACGTCACAGCCATGACATTCAAGAAGGAGTGTCAGTGACATTCCAGTGACTGCAAGGCCAATTGTAGGTGTCCCAAAGCCTTCAAGTGCAGGAGTTAGTGCCGGCAATGCATGGCAGCCACGCCAAAAGGTGATAACAGCAGTAGAAAACTTGGAGGGCAACGTCTGAGCCTTGAGTGGTGACGTCCGCAGCATTGCTCAGTCTGCGACGACCATGGTTGAGGGCCACGACATCATGTCCATTGTCGAAAGATGAGGGACATGTCCCAAATGCAGGTGGACATTGCCGAGGCACTGTGGCCCAGTCACTAAGGGCTATTGCTGAGGACATCAACACCATGGTGCATACAATGGGAAGCCTCCAGGACTAGCAGTGCCAGATGACACAGAGGCTTCTGGAGCTAACTCTGTGTCTGGAGCTAACTCCAGCTACTCCTCCACCCCATGAAGTCACCCTAGAGGCACCCTCAGGTTAGAGCCCCAACACGGGGCCTTCCACCAAGGAGACTAAGGCAGTCTCTAGTCCTTCTGAATCTCCCCCTCCTGACAGTGGCACGTTTCAAGGGCAGTGAGCAGAACAGGGTTGGAGGGTGACACCTGTGACAATGACAAGTCGGCCAGGACCCTCCGGCTCCAGGCTCTCCAGTGGATGACCACCAAGGGTATCAAACGCCACAGGGTGTGTAAAGCAGCAGGTTGCCTCCACCTCTGATGTGTATCTTGAGGACACACCTAGACATAGAACCCAACCAGAGAAGATCAAGAAGAGTGAGGAGCACTGAGTGGACACTGGTGAGGTCACTATCCATAGCTATTGGCAATGGAAATCTGTCGCATTAAAATGTTCACTATTAAAACATTTCACACCTAATACATATGAAGCCACTGTCACTTTATTCTTCACAGTGGGCCTGCCTGCATCCCCACTCCTGTGACCTTTCATTCCGCCCCACTTCTCCCCCCCCCCCCCCCCCCCCCCCCCTGCACAGTGGTCAAAGATCAAAAAACCCTGATGCAGAGAATGGGTGTGAGTGCACTGTCAGCAGAAAGACAGGAGTCAGACTTAATCAGATCCTGAGGAGCACCGGATCATGAATAGTCATCACTCTCCTGCCTTGTACCGGAACCTGCTGACAGTGTGAACACAGGCCCTTCACCCTGGAGAGATGTGACATAGACCATTGGAGGAGGGAACAACAGCAGCAATTGCTGTTTAATACGTTTAAATTTGCAAATGCTGAAGATAGTAAACATTTAAATGCAGTAATTTGAAGATTTGATGAACACTGCACCCCAGAAAGAATGAAATTTCTGAAGGCTCTGTGTTTAGATCACATTTACAGAAGACAGAAAAGTCCATGGATCATTTCATCACTGATTTAAAGTTAAAAGCTAAAACCTGTAAATTTATATTCCATGATTCGGAATCAAATTGTGTTTGGTGTGAATGAAAATAAGCTGAGGGAATGGTTGCTGAGGGAATCAGAGCTGTCCTTGGAACAAACAGTTAAGATTTGTCAAGCTGGGCAGCACGGTGGCCTAGTGGTTAGCACAACCGCCTCACGGCGCTGAGGTCCCAGGTTCGATCCCGGCTCTGGGTCACTGTCTGTGTGGAGTTTGCACATTCTCCCCGTGTCTGCGTGGGTTTCACCCCCACAACCCAAAAATGTGCAGAGTAGGTGGATTGGCCACACTAAATTGCCCCTTAATTGGAAAAAATAATTGGGCACTCTAAATTTTAAAAAAAAGATTTATCAAGCTTACAAGCTAGCAGCACAGCATTCTAAAATGTTTCTCAGTAATGGCAGTGTCTTCTTGGAGGAAAGCACTCTGGCTGCCGCCTTTTTTCCAAAAAGGCAGGAAACCTCTAAAAAAAAGGTGGTAAATTTCCTGCAGCTCCTCACACACCAAGCAGTGTCCAGCATTTGCCAAGTTTTGTTCCAGGTGCTGTAGTGATCTCTGTATATCAATATACATGATCAATATATGTAAAAGTAGGACAGTCAATTCAACACTAGATGTCTCACTATCAGATGGTATAAGACATTCCCGCTCCTTCTGAGAGAGTGTGCTTCAGGAGAGTGAACAGACAAGACATAGAATAGCTAGAGAGAGAAGTTATAAGTTATTTCATTATTACTTTGTATAGTTAGTTAGTTATCTTTACTGTATTTTGTTTCTTTTACTCGGTGAGTATTAAGTACAAAGGGCTCACAAATATTATTTATATTACTCATTAAATTAGTTCATCTTTACAAGAAGACTATTGTTCATTTCATCAACTCGGCTGGTTCAAAGAGTAATATATATATTACGTAAGGTAATATAACAGATACAAGTGAAAACATCACTTTGCTCAGAATTGTTACTCAAAGCTCAACTCCAGATCAGTCAACAAAGTGGAAGACACAGTCTCCAGTGATGAAACATCATTGTTTGTTGGAGTAATAACAGAGAAGAAGAATTTTTGGGAGACGTCAAAAAATTCTCCAGCACTTAAAAAAAAATGCAAACTGGTGCCACGTTTAAAATAAATACATTTGATGAGGACAAATGGCTGCTACCACTTGAAATGAACGGTACAGTGGTCCAATTGAAGTTAGACACTGGTGCCAAAGCCAATTTAATCAGCACGACTGATTTCAAACATCTAAAAATTTAGACGATTAGAAGAAATCACAGAATATCTCTAAGAGGTTATAATGGTTCAAGCATTAAATGTTAAGGTGCTTGTGACCTGAGTGTGGTGGTGAAGAACACAGTTTATTCCGTCCCATTCTATATTGTATCCGAGGGCTTGGATTCATTATTAGGTGATCAGCCCTGTGAAGAATTAAGTCTTGTGGCAATATAGCATCCACAAAGCATTGGATCAACACTCCAACGATTCTGAGAACATTATCAGCAAATTCAGCGATGTGTGCACAGGTTTCGGTGCACTACCATTCACCTACAAGATGCAACTCAAAGAGGATGCAAAACCTGTAATACATACATCAAGAAGAGTACCTACACCTAGAATCCCTAGAGTGCAGAAGGAGGCCACTCGGCTTATCAAATCTGTACCTACCATCTGAAAGAGCACTCTATCCAAGTCCACTGCTCCCCCTCCCCACTCTATCCCCATAACCTAATCTGCACATCCCTGGACACTAAGGGGCAATTTAGCATGGCCAATCCACTTAACCTGCACATCTTTGGACTGTGGGAGAAAATCGGAGCAAGCGGAGGAAACCCTCGCAGATACGGGATAAAGTGCAAACTCCACACAGACAGTCACCCGAGGCCGGAATTGAACCTGGGTCATTGGCGCTGTGAGGCAGCAATGCTAACCACTATGCCACCGTGCGTCTCTCATGGAACCTCTTCGGGATCGCCTCAAAAAGGAGCTAGACAGAATGATGCAATTAAAATTAATCAGAAAGATGGAAGAACCTATCAATTGGGTAAATTCCACGGTATGTGTAAAGAAAAAGAATACCGATATTCGCATATGTATCGGTCTCAAAGATCTTAACGAGGATATCAAAAGAGAACATGAACAAATACCAACGCATGAGGAAATTACATCTGAGCTGGCTGGTGCACAATTCTTAACAAAATTTGACGCATCTCAAGGTTTCTGGCAGCTAAAGCTAGAGGAACAAAGTATTGCACTTTTAATACGCTATTTGGACGGTATTGCTTTCTGCGAATGCCGTCTTTCATAATTTCAGCATCAGAAATTTTTCACCATGCCATGGAACACATAACCGAAGACATCAAAGGCGTACATGTGTATGTGGCTGATATCATTTGGGGCTCAATCATAGAAGAGCACAATACGAGGTTGCTTAAAGTTGTAACAGGCATCAGGAACAATGTGCTGAAGCTCAACATGCAGATGTGCCAATTTGAAGTAACTGAGGTCACATTCCTAGGTGACAAACTTTCATCGCGTGGCATTGAACGTGACAAGGACAATTTCCAAGTAATTCTCAACATGCCAAAACCATACGACAAGAAACCCACCTTATGAATGATGGGTATGATCAATTTTATGTGGAAATTCAGTCCAAACCTGTCAGCAAAAACAACACGTCTACGTGATCTCCTGCATAAGACAATGGATTTGACTTGGACCAAACAACATGAGCAAGAGTGGAAGAAGCTCAAGACTTCACTAACCACCATGCCAGTTCTCACATTTTTTAACCCAACTAAACAGATTAAAGTGTCAACTGACGCATCGAAAGATGGTCTCGGAGCAGTTCTTCTGCAACTCGAGCATGACGATTGGAAACCAGTCGCATATGTATCGTGATCCATGACGATAACAGAGCAGATGTCTCTTAAATCGAAAAAGAATGCCTAGGTTTAGTTGTAGGCTTAGAGAAATTCCACAGCTAGGTGTATGGCCGTCCAACTTTCACAGTTGAGACAGATCATCGTCCTTTGGTTAACATCACAAAGAATCTCAACCAAATGTCTCCTCGCATTCAAGGGCCACATTCAGAGGTTGATGAAGTTACAACACTATGACTTCAATCTCATCTGTACACCAGGCAAATATTTGTTTTTAGCAGATGCATTATGGAGAGCGCTGACACAAAATATTAGCAGTGAAATAGCTGAAGATGTAGATCTGCATGTCAATCTTATTTCCACACTACTACCAGTATCAGGTACGAAACTCTTTGAGATCCAAGAAGAGACAAAGAAGGATCAAACTCTTCAAGAGGTGATGAGGAACATCAACTCACACTGGCCCAGATGTCAATGTATGGAGTTCTACAATATAAGAGCTGAACTCAGTATCATTAATGGAGTGGTACTTCATTTGAACACTATAGTTATACATCAATCTCTTTGCCAGGAGGTACTTAGGATACATGAAGGACATCTCGGGATTGAGAAGTGTAAACGGAGAGCTTGTGATTCTGTTTACTTGCCAGGTATAAACCAGAATATTGACAAAATGATCAGTTGTTGTGACACATGCCAGATGCATTGTTGCAAGCAAACAAGAGAACCTATGCAAATATCTGATTAACCTACGGCTCCATGGCAGAAAATGGCTATGGATCTCTTTCACCTACGAGGGAAAGATTATTTAATTATCATAGACTATTTTTCAAACTATTATCCCAAAATGGCTCTACTGTCAAGCATAATGGCAAGCAGTGTAATACTGCATACCAAGTCGATTTTTACTAGACACAGAATTCCTCAAGTCGTCATGAGTGACAACGGTCCTTGTTTTAGCTATAAAGTGTGGCAACACTTCACAGTCACGTATGATTTCAATCACGCCATATCCAATGTACCCACAAGTCAATGGAAAAGCCGAAAAAGATGTACATATTGTCAAGCAATTATTGAAGAAGGCAATGGACAGCCAATCTGATCCATAACTCGCACTATTGAGTTACAGGGCATCACCATTGTCACATGGTAGATCGCCAGCAGAGTTACTCATGAATAGAAGGTTGTGTACCACACTTCCATACTTGGAAAAGGAGGAGAATGCAGTGGTACTGCAGGAAATGCAAAAACATTAAAGCAAAACAAAAGCACTTCTATGATAGAGTGTCTAGACCTTTACCACCTCTGAGTAGTGATGACATTGTGAGAATAGTAAGAAGTCTTACAACACCAGGTTAAAGTCCAACAGATTTGTTTCAAACACGAGCTTTCGGAGCACGGCTCCTTCTTCAGGTGAAGAAGGAGCCGTGCTCCGAAAGCTCGTGTTTGAAACAAACCTGTTGGACTTTAACCTGGTGTTGTAAGACTTCTTACTGTGCTCACCCCAGTCCAACGCCGGCATCTCCACATCATTGTGAGAATAGAAGATTCAGGCAATTGGTCGAGAAAAGCCATTGGGTGGTACCCCCCCCCCCCCCCCCTCCTGCCCCCACCCCCCCCCCACCCCCCCCCCCCCCCCCCACCGGGTGGGAGAATCGCCGGGGCGCCGCGCAAATCGCGCCATGCCGCCCCGTCCCCGGCACGCGATTCTCCCACCCACACCCCCACCCGAAACCAGCGCCCCGCGAATCGCGCCGGCCGCTCGGAGAATCGGTGCAAATGCCGAGCAGCGATTCTCCGGCCCGGATGGGCCGAGCTGCCGCGCGGAAACCGCCTACTCCCGCCGGCGCCGTCCACACCTGGTCGCTGCCGGCGGGTTGTCGTTGCGAAGGCTTGGGGGGCGGCCTCTGGTGGGGGGAGAGGGTCTCCGTTCACGGGGGGGGCCTCCAGACTGGCCTCCCGAGTGGCCTGGTACGCGATCGGGACCTAGCGATCGGCGGGCCGGCCTCTCTGTCGGCAGGCCTTCTTTCCTCCGCCGGCGAGCCTGGATCCATCTGCCATGTTTGTGCGGGGCGGCCTGGGGGAGGACGGCCACCGTGTATGCGCTAGTTGGCGCTGGCCCCACTGAGCATGCGCGGGACCCAAGGCGCCGCGTGTTTTACACGGCGCCGGGTCTCAGACGCCGCGCCGAGGCCCCGCCCCGTAAATCGTGCAACGCCCCTGCAAGCCCCACGGAGGGGGGAGAATAGGGGTCTGGGAACGGGCGCCGATGCCGGAGTAAAACACTCCGGTTTTTACTCCGGCGTCGGCACTTGGACTCCAATAGGGACAATCCTACCCATTGTACTTGAAGAAGTAGCATCTCGTTCCGACAATGTACAGACAGAGAAAGGGTTGGTTTTAAGAAAAAATCGTGGCGGGCTCTTGAAATCCAGAGACTTTCACAACTTTCCCCCACCCAGCATGCCCTCCCCAGAGCACCAGGCAGCAGCCCCGGTGCCATTGAGCTGCATGATGGTAAATGGGAAGGGCTACTCACCTCCTTACTTCCCTTCAGTAGCCATTGCACCAACATCTCCTTTTTGTAAATGAGAACTAAACAACATCCACGTGACTTCTCACTGGGAAGCTGGGTGACTCCTGAAAGGCTGCTGCATTCAATTTCTTGTTTTTTAGAAAATATTTGATTGAGGCATTTATAATTTTAAACATGGGGCCATGGGGCGCGATTCTCCCAACACAAATCTGAGTGCCGACGCCGGTGTGAAACCCGGAGTGTTTCACTCCGGCATCGGAGGCCGCTCCTCGCACCCTATTCTCCAGAGGGCTAGGAGCGGCGGTGCGTGAATCCCGAACGCCCGGCCTTGACGCTTGCGTCAAAGCGGCGCGCAGGGAATGACGCGGCCGGCTGCGCCGAAGTGACGTCAGCCGCGCATGCGCAGGTTGGCCGGCTCCAACCCGCGCATGCGCGGTTGCCATCTTCCCCTCCGCTGCCCCCACAAGACATGGCGGCTTGATCTTGCGGGGCGGAGGAGGGAAAAGAGTGCGTCGTTTACAGACACCGGCCCGATGATCGGTGGGCACCGATTGTGGGCCAGACATCTTCTCAGCACGCCCGTGGTGCTTGATCCTCCCTCCGCCCCCCACAGGCCCCACACTCACCTGTCGCGCTCTGTTCACGCCGGCAGCGACCAGGTGTGATTGGCGCCGGCGTGAACCGGTCAGGTTCTGCAGGCCGCTCGGCCCATCCGTGCCAGAGAATCGCCGGTCGCCGTGAGAAACGGCGAGCGGCGAATCTCCGAGCGGCGTGTCGAAAAACGCGACACGCCATTTTTGGGGGGGTGGGAGAATCGCGGGGGGTGCCAGGGCGGCGTGGCGTGATTCGCCCGGCCCTCCCATGACTCTCCCACCTGGTGTGGGGAGCGTAGAATCAGGCCCCAAATTTTAACAAAAACACAACATAACTAACAACCATCCCCGCCCTCCCCGCGCACAGACTCCAGCCGCCTTCCCCAACTGCACCCCCATTGGTTCTCCTATCCTTACTCATCTCCCCTCTGCCTCCCCTCCCCCCTCCCCCCTCCCCCCTCCCCCCCTCCTCCCCCCCCCCCCCCCCCCCACCCCTGCTGACAGCTTAATTTTTCTCGAAGAAGTCGATGAACGGCTGCCAAATCCGAGCAAACCCCTGCAACAACCCCTCAAGGCGAATTTAATTTTCTCGCGTCTGAGAAAGCCCACCATGTCACTAACCCATACCCCCGACTTCGGCCTCTCTCACCCCCTGGACTCCCGGATCTACCGGCACACTGAAAATCACCACCTCTGGACTCAGCACCACCCTCACTTGTAAGACCCCTGACATGACGTAAGCAAATCCCTGCCAAAAACCCCTCAGCCTTGGACATGCCCAAAACATATGGACATGGTCCAGAGGATCCCCCCCCCCCCCCCCCCCCCCCCGCCCCCGGCACGGCGCCCACACCTATCCTCCACCTCCTCAAAGAACCTGCTCGTCCAGGCCACAGTCATGTGTGCCCTGTGGATCACCTTAAACTGTATCAGGCTGAGCCTGGCGCACAACGAGGATGCATTCACTCCCCTCATGGCCTCCTCCCATAACCCGACCTCCAACTCCAACCCAGCTCTTCTTCCCACTTTCTCTTAACCTCCACTATTGGGGCTCCCTCCCACTCCATCAGCTCCTTATAGATGTCGGAGACCTTCCCCTCTCCTACTCCTGTTCTCGACACCACCTTATCCTGTAGCCCCTGGGGAGACAGATGCGGGAAGGTCAAAACCCGCCTCCGCACAAAATCCCTCACCTGCAGATACCGGAACCAATTCCCCTCTGGCAACTCAAACTCCTCCTCCAGCTCCTCCAAGCTCGGGAAACCCTCATTAGTAAAGAGATCCCCAAATCTCTCAATCCCCACCGGCTGCCACCTACAAAACCCCCCATCAAGCCCCCCCGGAGCTAACCAGTGGTTATCACATATCGGTGCCCACACCGAACCCCCCCCCCCCCACCCCATGTGCTGCCTACACTGTCCCCACTCTCAGGATTGCTACTACGACTGGGCTTGTGGCGTACCGAGCCGGCGAGAACAGCAGAGGTGCTGTTAACAGTGTCCCCAAACTCGTGTCCTTACATGACGCCGCCTCCACCCGCTCCCATACCGACACCCCCCCCCCCCCACGCCCCCGCTCCAGCAGCACCTTCTTAAGCCGCAGGGTTTTACCCACCCAAACAAATCCCAAGATCTCTGCATTCCCCTTTTGAAAGAACGCCTTGGGGATAAAAATTGGGAGGCTCTAGAAAACAACAAAAACCTCAGGAAGACCGCCATTTTTACTGGCTGTACCCGCCCCGCCAATGACAACAGGAGCGCATCCCACTTCTGAAGGTCCCCCCTCATCTATTCTACCAACCGACCCAAATTCAGTTTATGCAGCTGCTCCCACTCCCTCACCACCTGGATACCCAAATATCAAAAGCTCCCTCCCACCCCACCTTGATTGGCATCTCACCCAATCGCTTCTCCTGTCCCCTTGCCTGGATCGCAATGACCTCACTCTTACCCATATTCAATTTGTAGCCCGAAAACCGGCCGAATTCTCGTGACATCACCATAATCCCTCCAATTCCCCCTAGCGGGTCTGATATGTACAGAAGCAGATCATCCGCGTAGAGCGAGACCCTGTGTTCCACACCCCCTTGCACCATCCCCTGCCAGAATCTCGACGCTCTCAATGCCAATGTCAACGGCTCTATAGCAAAGGTAAATAACAGTGGGGAAAGTGGACATCCTCGTCCCACAGAGCAACCTGAAGTAATCTGATCTCACCCGATGCGTCCGCACACTCGCCACCGGTGCCTGGTATAGCAACTGGACCCAATCCACAAATCCTTGCCCAAACC
Source organism: Scyliorhinus canicula (assembly GCF_902713615.1). Taxonomy (NCBI): domain Eukaryota; kingdom Metazoa; phylum Chordata; class Chondrichthyes; order Carcharhiniformes; family Scyliorhinidae; genus Scyliorhinus; species Scyliorhinus canicula. The sequence goes on along the minus strand of NC_052160.1, from coordinate 58,488,366 downwards.
GAAACTGCTCCAGCACCTCCCATAAGTATCCGATCAAAGGCTTTCTCTGCGTCCATGCCCACACCACCTCAACCTCACGCCACTCTGGAGGCAGCATAATTACATTAAGCAACCTCCTAATGTTGGTCACCATGTGCTGCCCCTTAACGAACTCCGCATGGTCCTCCCCTATTACCCCTGGGATGCAATCTTTGATCCTTGTGATCAGGATCTTCGCCAATAGTTTGGGCTTCCACATTTAACAGGGAGATCGGCCTATACGACCCACAGTTTTCTGGATCTTTATCCCATTTTAAAATGAGGGAGATCGATGCCTGTGACAACTTCGGGGGAAGCACTCCCAACTCATTTGCTTCATTGAAGACCCTTGCCAACAGCGGTCCCAATACCCCCGAGAACTTCTTATAAAATTCCACCGGATACCTGTCCGGTTCCCAGGCCTTACCCGATTGCATCACCTCCAACCCCTCCACTACTTCTACAAGCCCAATTGGGGCCCCCAGGCCCTCCACAGCTTCTCATTAACTTTCAGGAACTCCAACCCTCCCAGAAACTGCCTCATCCCCTCTTCCCCAGATGGGGATTCCGACTTATACAATTTGCTATAAAACTCCCAAAATAACCCATTCACCCCCGCCGGGTCCAAGACCGTATTCCCACCCAAAGTGTCCTTCACTTTGCCAATCTCTCTCGTCGCCTCCTGCTTCCTCAACTGGTGCTCTAACATCCTGCTCGCTTTTTCCCCATACTCATTGTGTTGTTCCTTGTGTCTTAATAAAGCACATAGTCTCAAAGGTGGAGAAGATGCTTTATTGTGAATTTGTTCTGTCTTCAGAGCTTAACTTACAGCTACCTCAAGTGCTGCCTGCTTGTCCTGTGTCCTGCTCCCAGTTCTGCCTTCCGTGAAGTGTGTCCTCACTTCCTGTCCCTGTGTATTTATAGCTCTCCCATACTCCCTCTAGTGCTTGCTCAGTTGTATTGCATCTACTCAGATCTACAATCACCACATCCCCCCTTTTTTCTTTACATATTTTCTGTACATCGTTAAAGAAAATTGTACAAAACAATTACTTATGATATGTGTATCTATACAAGTGATGGTGCTATTGCATATTTTACAAAGCCAATTTAGATTTATGAGTCCAATCTTAATAAAAACATTTATAAGTCCAAACTTGATGAATTTGTTCACTGAGTTTTTTCTTTTGTTGTTGTTGACGTGGTGATATTGATATTGCAACTCCATTGTGAATGTTGTCAGGGTTCTTGTTATTTTAAGTAACCAATACGTCATCCCATGGTGTTTGCATGGTCGAACCACTGATGTTGACTGACATAGACTTTTTTCTGTGCTTGTGGTATCGATTTAGTATGTCATCTGCCTTGAAAGCTGGTGTGCTTGCTTGTTCTGGAGCAGATGTGAGTTTGTACGATTTGTTGTCATCCCATGGCATGTTTGTAGTCTTGTCATTGTTTTGCAGTGTGCTGTGGCATTGTCCTTCATGTGCAGAGTTGTACCATTTTGTACAAGTCGTTGTTTCATTGCTGTTGTTTCTGTCGTTCCTGTCTTTGTTGTTTTCGTTGCCGTTCTTGTTGCTGTTTTTGTCGTTTCTGTCTTTGTTGTTGTCACTATCTTTGTTATGCTTCTTGTTGGTTTTGTTGTTCTTCTTGTAGTTTCTGTCGTTGTGCTTGTAGTTTTTGTTGGTGTTGTTGTTCTTGTTTCTGCAATGCTTCTTGCGATTTTTGTTGTTCTTATCGCGCTTCATGTTGCTTTTGTTCTTGCTGTTGTTGTTCTCGTTTCTGCTGTGCTTCTTGTGGCTTTTGTTTTTCTTGTTATGCTCAATGAGTGTCCCATGTGGATAATTTGAGTCATTGTCACAGTTATTGGTGCAAGTGTCCTTTGTGGAATCTGTTACATTGAACGTTTCGTCTCGAGAATGGTGAGAATGATCTGATGTTGCATTGATGCTGGTGACATCAGTCATTTGTGGTGGATTTGATTCATCGTCTTTGCTTTCTTGGTGCTCCTCTTCTGGAGTCAAATTCTTCACGATTTCATTTGACGCGGTCTCTCTGAACTCTTGGTGCTCCTCGTCCGGAGTCAAAATCTTCATGATTTCAATTGACGTGGTCTCTCTGGACTCTTGGCGCTCCTCTTCTGGAGTCAAAACCTTCATGGTTTCTGTTCATGTGGTCTCACTGGACTCTTGGTGCTCCTCTTCTGGAGTCAAAACCTTCATGGTTTCTGTTCATGTGGTCTCACTGGACTCTTGGTGCTCCTCTTCTGGAGTCAAAACCTTCATGGTTTCTGTTCATGTGGTCTCACTGGACTCTTGGTGCTCCTCTTCTGGAGTCAAAATTTGCATGGTTTCTATTGGCGTGGTCTCTCTGGACTCTTGGGTGGCCCTACTCTGTGCTTCTGTACAGACAAGCTGAGAACTGTCAGTCTCACTGTGATCCTGTACCTCCTGTATGTCGAGTGTGATCACCTTGTCACTGTTTTCGCATGCAGTGGGTAGATGTACATTGTCTTCTTCTTGATTATGTGAGCTTGGTAGACTTTCATAGTCTGCTTGCGGTTGCTCAGATACGGCGGGTTGACCTTCATGGTCATGTTCATGCATGGTGTTCGCCAGGGGGTGTTTGCTTGCTTCCCTTTTGGAGTCTTTCATCACTCTCACTGTGGAGCCTGTCATCGCTCTCTCTGTGGAGTCTTTCTGTGCTCTCTGTGTGGCGTCGTCTTCGTCTTGGGTATTGCTGTCATCCAATGTATCGACAATCTGCCATGGCACCATGGTGTTGGATTCATCTACCACGAGTAGATTCGTGTTGAGCTTTGCGACCGTGTCGCTGATGCTGTGATCAGCATACCCGAATAACTCAGCCATGTCTGAGTAGTATTGTTCGAAAACCAAATCATCTTTTTTTGCTTCGGATTTGGTATCGTTGTCTTCATAATTTTTTGCATATCCAAATAACTCAGCCATGTCTGAGTAGTATTGTTCGAAAAACAAATCATCTTTTTTTGTTTCGGATTACTTTTTGTTCTCTTCACTTTGGGTGGTGCAGACTGCTTTTTTCAGGGTGTTGTGAGAGTTATTTTCAACTGCTGGTTTAAGTTCAGGCGTTTTTCTGTGTTCTGAAAATTTGGTTTTACAGCTTTAAGTATCTTGTTTTCAATTTTCGGGCATTTCCCTTTTAAGTAGGGGTGGTCCGAATGCTCAGACGTCATGACGCTCGTGACGTCATGCGTAGGAATCAATTGCGCATGCGCAAATCGGCCTTCCTTTACTGTGCGGTTTTGTGTCCACTGCGCATAATGATCCGCGACCAAAACGTTTTGAGACTGCGCATGCGCATAACGATCAGCAACATGAACTTTTTTAAACCGCACATGCGCGGCTTCTGTTTCCTGCGCATGCGCAGACGCAGATTTTAATTCTTTGTCTTCCAGAGACTGTAAAATGTGCTCCGACGCCATTTTATCGCGGATTTCAGCGTTTTTTCTTTCTGAAAGTTGTAAGTTACCTTTTCCTTTCGATCTGTACTGGATTTCAGCGTTTTGACTTTGTGAAAAATTCAAGTTATTTCTTCTTTTTGATCTGTACTTTTCACTCGCGATTTCTTGACTGAACCCTTTCTGTTTTGATAGTGATTGTTTGAGTATTGCTATGATATAAAAATCGAACATTTGTTTAAATATTTTCCAGACATTTCTTACATTGCCGGTCATGTCCAGCTGAGGTGGGCGTCCAAGCCACATCCTCGAATAAGCGATGTCTTCCCAAGTCGAATGTCCAGTAGGAGTTTTTCTTGCCATTTTGGTCTTTCTGTGTCTTCAGCTGAGTTGTCTTGTAGTAAGCGTCTGAAGCCACTCCTGGTACGATATGTTGTTCCTTGTGTCTTAATAAAGCTCGTAGTCTCAAAGGTGGAGAAGATGCTTTATTGTGAATCCGTTCTGTCTTCAGAGCTTAACTTACAGCTACCTCAAGTGCTGCCTGCTTTCCTGTGTCCTGCTCCCAGTTCTGCCTTCCATGAAGTGTGTCCTCACTTCCTGTCCCTGTGTATTTATAGCTCTCCCGTGCTCCCTCTAGTGCTTGCTCAGTTGTATTGCATCTACTCAGATCTACAATCACCACACTCATATACCGCCCCCTCACCCTTCACAACTGCCCTACCGCCTTACCCATGGCTAACAATCCAAATTCCATTTGCAGCCTCTGGTATTCATTTAACAGCCCTTCCTCCGGGGCCTCTGCTTATCTCCTGTCCACCTGCAGGATTTCCTCCACTAGCCTTTCTATCTCCACCTTCTGCCTTCTCCCTGTGTGTCTGAATTGAAATAAACTCCCCCCGACCACTGCTTTCAGTGCCTCCCAAACCGTACCTGCTGAAAACTCCCCCGTGTCATTAATCTCAACATACCTCCGGATGACCTTCCTAACCCGCTAACACACCTTTTCCTCCCCTAACAGTCCCACATCTAGCCTCCATTGCGGGCACTGACCTCCCCCACTTTCTCACTCGTAAATCTACCCAGTGCAGGCCATGATCCGACACCACTATTGCCGAATACGCGACATCCACCACCACTACCAACAACTTCTTCTCCCCCGCTAAACAATCTGTTCAGGACTACACCTTGTGCACATGGGAGTAAAACGAAAATTCTTTCACCCTCAGCTTCCCAAATCTCCATGGATTACCCCCCCCCCCCCCCCCCCCCCCCCAGGTGCTCCAGGAACCCCTGAAGCTCCTTCGCTGTAGCCGACACCCTCCCCGACCTTGAGCTCGACCGGACCAGTCTTTGATCCGGGACCGTATTAAAGTCCCCCCCACATAATCAGCCGATGAAAGTCCAGATCCAGAATCTTCCACAACCCGTCGCACAAATTCCACATCGTCACAGTTCGGGGCAAAAATGTTTCCCAACACCAACGGCATCCCCTCCAATTTCCCGCTTCCCATAACTTACCTTCCCCCTGAGTCAGCCACTATTTTTCCCACCTCGAACGCCACCCACTTATTCACCAAAATCGCCACCCCTTCGTTTTATAATCCAACCCCGAATGAAACGCTTGCCCAACCCATCCCATCCTCAGCCTAATTTGGTTCCCCACCTTCAGGTGCGTCACTCGTAGCAGGACCATATCTGCCTTCAATTGCTTTAATTGTGCGAACACATGGGCCCTCTTGACTGGCCCATTCAAACCTCGCACGTTCCACATGTGGTAGTCACCACTGTTGTATTATATTGTACATATGGGTTTTACGGTAAGGCCCCTGTACTAGAGGTACGGGGGTAGATCCCTGCCTGCTGGCTCTGCCCAGTAGGTGGAGTATAAATGTGTGTGCTCTCCGTCCAGCAGCCATTTTGTCAGCTGCTGCAGGAGGCCACACATCTCTGTGTAATAAAGCCTCGATTACATTCTACTCTCGTCTTGTCGTAATTGATAGTGCATCAATTTATTACACAGAGATTTTTCAGAGATGGACCTCCGCATCAAGCCGGATCGCCTGCAGCTGCATCCTCAAGCAGACAACGCCAAAAAAGACTTTGAAGATTGGCTAGCTTGTTCGGGTTTGGGGAGGGGTTTGTCAGTTGGGTGAGGCTGTTATATGAGGCCCCGATGGCGAGCGTGGCCACGAATAGGAGGAGGTCGGAGTATTTTTGGTTACACCGAGGGACGAGGCAGCGGTGTCCCTTGTCCCCCCCTACTTTTTGCACTGGCAATTGCCTGGCTATGGCGCTGAGGGAGTCGAGGAACTGGAGGGGGCTGGTGCGGGGTGGGGAGGAACACCGAGTGTCGCTCTATGCGGATGACCTATTGTTGTATGTGGCGGACCCGGTGGGGGGAATGCCGGAGGTGATGAGGATTCTCCAGGAATTTGGGGACTTTTCGGGGTACAAGCTCAACTTTGGGAAGAGCGAGCTGTTTGTGGTACACCCGGGGGACCAGGAGGGGGGGATTGGTAGGCTCCCATTGAAAAGGGCGGAGAGGAGCTTCAGGTACTTGGGGGTGCAGGTGGCCAGGAGCTGGGGAGCCCTGCATAAGCTTAACCTTACAAGGCTGGTGGAGCAAATGGAGGAGGAGTTTAAGAGGTGGGTCATGTTGCCGCTGTCTCTGGTGGGTAGGGTGCAGTCAGTCAAGATGACGGTGCTTCCGAGATTTCTGTTCCTGTTTCAGTGCCTCCCCATCCTTATCCCGAAGGCCTTTTTCAGAAGGGTTCGCAGGAGCATTACGGGGTTTGTGTAGGCACATGGGACCCCGAGGGTGAGGCGGGTGTTCTTGGAGCGGGGCAGGGACGGGGGGGGGGCTGGCGCTGCCCAACCTCTGTGTGTACTACTGGGCTGCCAACGCAGCGATGGTGCGTAAGTGGGTGATGGAGGGGGAGGGGGCAGCATGGAAGAGGATGGAGATGGCGTCCTGTGTGGGCACGAGCCTGGAGGCGCTGGTAACGGCGCCGCTGCCGCTCCCTCCAACGAGGTATACCACGAGCCCGGTGGTGGTGGCTACCCTCAAAATGTGGGGGCAATGGAGGCGGCACAGGGGGGAGGTACGGGGCCTCGATGGGATCCCCGATACGGGGGAACCACCGGTTTGTTCCGGGGAGAATTGATGGCGGGCTCCTGAGTTGGCACAAGGCAGGTATCAGGAGGTTGGGGGACCTGTTTATAGACGGGAAATTTGCGAGCCTGGGTGAGCTGGAGAGGAAGTTCAGGCTCCCCCCGGGGAACGCCTTTCGGTACATGCAGGTGAGGGCGTTTGTCAGGCAGCAGGTGGCGGGGTTCCCTCTGTTGCCGCCGCGTGGGGTCCAGGACAGGGTGCTCTCGGGGGTGTGGGTTGGGGAGGGGAGGATCTCGGCGGCGTACCAAGTGATGCAGGAGATGGACGAGGCCTCGGTTGAGGAGTTGAAGGGTAAATGGGAGGAGGAGCTGGGTGAGGAGATTGAGGAGGGGACGTGGGCGGACGCCCTGGGGAGTGTGAACTCCTCCTCTTCTTGTGCGAGGTTTGGTCTCATACAGTTCAAGGTGCTGCATAGGGCTCACATGACTGGGACAAGGATGAGTCGGTTCTTTGGGAGTGAGGACAGGTGTATCAAGTGCTCAGGGAGCCCAGCAAATCATGCCCATATGTTCTGGGCATGTCCAGCATTGGGGGAATTTTGGAAGGGCGTGGCAGGGACGTTGTCGAGGGTGGTAGGATCCAGGGTCAATCCGGGCTGGGGGCTCGCAGTATTTGGGGTTGTGGAGGAGCCGGGAGTGCAAGAGGCAAAAGAGGCCGGTGTTCTGGCCTTTGGGTCCCTGGTAGCCCGCGGATGGCAGGGTTTCTCAAGCTAGCAAGGTGAAATTTGCCCTAAGGGGATCAGTGCAGGGGCTTTTCAGGAGGTGGCAGCCATTCCTGGACTTCCTGGCAGAACGATAGAAACAGGTCTGCAGCAGCAGCAACCCGGGGGGGGGGGGGGGGGGGGGGGGGGGGGGGGGGGGGGGTGTTTTGATGTTTTGTACTAAAAGGACGGGCATAGTTGTTCTGTGCCAATGTCAGGCATTAATTCATTTCCTCTTCTGTGTATACGCGGGGGGGGGATGGGTTCTGTCCTGTCTATTGAAGGGACGGGCAGATGTTTTGGGGGAATGATGGGTGTTAGTTTATCTCTTCCGCTGTGTATAAAAACTATTTAAAAAATAAAAAAGATTGGCTAGCTTGCTTTGAAGCATACATCGGGTCTGCGCCAGACGCAATCCCAGAAGCACAGAAGCTCCAGATTCCGTACACGTGGCTGAGTTCCGTTTTTCCCCTCGTCCAGGACGCGACGACCTACGCAGAAGCCATGGCGCTATGAAGGAGAATTACGCTCAGCAGACCAACAGGATCTACGCCAGGCATCTCCTATCTACGCGGCACCAACTTCCCGGTGAGTCTGTGGAAGAGTTCTGGCGTGTCCTGCTCACCCTGGTGAGAGACTGTCTGCCAGCCATTTCGGCCACTGAACATTCGAATCTGCTGATGAGAGACGTGTTCGTTACGGGCATAGGGTCTGACTACATCCGCCAGCGCCTCTTAGAAGGGGCCACGCTTGACCTCGAGGCGACCAAGAAACTAGCGCTCTTGCTTACTGTCACCTCATGCAACGTACAGGCTTATGCCCCCGACCGCACGGCCCACCCCACCTGTGTATCGTGGACCCCGCCGGCGGCAACCCCATCGGGGCCCCATCAGCGACCGGCCCAGTCAACCCCACGTTGGCCACGCGACAGCCAACCAACCCCGGGGGACCCAAATGCTACTTCTGCGGAGAGACAAAACTCCCCCGGCAGCGCTGCCCAGCGCGGAGCGCGCTCTGCAAGGCCTGTGGCAAGAAGGAAATTTCACTGCAGTGTGCCAGGCCCGCTCAATCGCCGCTATTGTCCCAACATCCCCCACGTACGGCCAGTGGGCGCCAACATCTTCCCCTCCTCGGACCACGTGCCGCCCGTAGGCGCCGCCATCTTGCTCTACTCACCACACATGCGGCCGTGGGTGCCGCCACCTTCCCTGCCTCAGAACCAATGGGTGCCACCATCTTGCCTGCCCCAGGACACGTGCAGCCCTAGGGAGCTGCCATCTTCGCTGTCCCAGGACACGTGCGGCCCGTGGGCGCCGCCATCTTCCCCTCCTCGGACCACGTGCGGTCCATAGGCGCCGCCACCTTGCTCTACTCACAACACATGCGGCCCATGGGTGCCACCATCTTGTCTGCCTCAGAACCAATGGGTGCCGCCATCTTGCCTGCCCCAGGACACGTGCGGCCCTAGGGCGCCGCCATCTTGGCTGCCCCAGGACACGTGCGGCCCATGAGCACCGCCATGTTACCCGCCTCAGGACCCCAGCTGTCGGGCACCTCATCAGGCCACTCATCGCCTGCAACTGCCGACGACCAGCCACATCTCGCCTCGGTCACGATTGTCCAGTCTCGACCGCACAACCTCGCGACCGCTTCGACAAATGTGAAGGTCGACGGGCACGAGATATCCTGCCTTCTGGACTCCGGGAGCACCGAGAGCTTCATCCACCCCGATACGGTAAGGCGCTGCTCCCTCGCGGTACACCCCGCTAACCAAAGAATATCCCTGGCCTCCGGATCCTACTCCGTGGCGATCCAGGGGTACTGCATCGCCACCCTCACCGTCCAGGGCGTAGAGTTCAGCGGCTTCTGGCTCTACATCCTCCCCAACCTCTGCGCTGCCTTGTTACCCGGCCTGGACTTCCAGTGCAACCTCCAGAGCCTAACCCTGAAATTTGGCGGGCCCCTACCACCCCTTACTGTGTGCGGCCTCGCGACCCTTAAGATCGACTCGCCGTCCCTTTTTGCAAACCTTTTTTTTTAATTTAGATTAGCCAATTATTTTTTCCAAATAAGGGGCAATTTAGTGTGGCCAATCCACCTACTCTGCACATTTTTGGGTTGTGGGGGCGAAACCCACGCAGACACGGGGAGAACGTGCAAACTCCACACGGCCAGTGACCCAGAGCCGGGATCGAACCTGGGACCTCAGCGCCGTGAGGCGGTTGTGCTAACCACTAGGCCACCATGCTGCCCTCCTTTTTGCAAACCTAACCCAGGATTGAAAACCCGTCGCCACCAGGAGCAAATGGTACAGCGCCCATGACAGGACCTTCATCAGGTCTGAGGTCCAGCGGCTGCTACGAGAAGGTATAATCGAGGCCAGCAACAGCCCCTGGAGAGACCAAGTGGTAGTGGTGAAAACTGGGGAGAAAAACAGGATGGTCGTTGACTACAGTCAGACCATCAACAGGTACACGCAGCTCGACGCGTACCCCCTCCCACGCATATCGGATATGGTCAATCAGATTGCACAGTACCGGGTCTTCTCGACAATGGACCTGAAATCTGCCTACCACCAGCTCCCCGTCCGTAAAGCGGACTGCCCATACACTGCGTTTGAAGCAGACGGCCGCCTTTACCATTTCATTAGGGTTCCCTTCGGCGTCACCAACGGGATCTCGGTCTTCCAACGGGAGATTGGCCGAATGGTTGACCGGTACGGACTGCGGGCCACTTTCCCGTACCTGGACAACGTCACCATCTGCGGCCACGACCAGCAGGACCACGACGCCAACCTTTCCAAATTTCTCCACACCGCCACTCTCCTCAACCTAACTTACAACAAGGAGAAGTGTGTGTTCAGCACGAACCGATTAGCCATCCTCGGCTATGTGGTTTAGAATGGAGTTCTAGGGCCCGACCCCAATCGCATGCGCCCCCTCATGGAACCCCCCTCCCCCACTGCCCCAAGGCCCTCAAACGATGCCTGTGGTTCTTTTTGTACTACGTCCAGTGGGACCCAAACTATACGGACAAGGCCCGCCCACTCATTCAATCCACCGCTTTCCCACTGACGGCCAAGGCTCATCAGGCCTTCAACCGTATCAAGGCCGACATCGCCAAGGTCGCGATGCATGCAGTCGACGAGACGCTCCCCTTCCAAGTCGAGATCGGTGCACGAGACGTCGGTCTGGCCGCCACCCTCAACAAGGCAGGCAGGCGGTGGCATTCTTTTCCCACACCCTCCATGTCTCCGAAATTCGGCACTCCTCCGTCGAAAAGGAGGCCCAAGCGATCGTTGAAGCTGTGCGACATTGGAGGCATTACCTGGCCCACAGGAGATTCACTCTCCTCACTGACCAATTGTCGGTTGCCTTCATGTTCAATAACACACAGCGGGGCAAGATCAAAAATGATAAAATCTTGAGGTGGAGGTTCGAGTTCTCCACCTACAATTACGAGATTTTGTATCGCCCCGGTAAGCTCAACAAGCCCCTGATGCTCTATCCCGAGGTACATGTGCAGCACACAAGTGGACCGACTCCGGACCCTACACGACAATCTCTGTCACCCAGGAGTCACCCATTTTAACACTTCATTAAGGCCCACAATCTGCCCTACTCCACCGAGGAAGTCAGGGCTATCACCAGAGACTGCCAGGTCTGCGCAGAGTGTAAACCGTACTTCTACCGGCCAGACCGTGCACGCCTGGTGAAGGCCTCCCGCCCCTTTGAACGCCTCAGCGTGGACTTCAAAGGGCCCCTCCCCTCCACCGACCGAAACAGGTACTTTCTCAATGTGGTCGACGAATATTCCCGATTCCCCTTTGCCGTCCCATGCCCCGACATGATGTCTGCCACAGTCATCAAAGCCCTCAACACCACCTTCGCTCTATTCGGTTTCCCCGCCTACGTCCACAGCGACCGAGGATCCTCATTTATGAGCGATGAGCTCAGCCAGTACCTGCTCAACAGGGGCATTGCCTCGAGAAGGATGACTAGCTACAACCCCAGGGGATACGGGCAGGTGGAGCAGGAGAATGGGAGGTTCTGGAGGGCCGTCCAGCTGGCCCTACGGTCCAGAAATCTCCCGGCCTCCTGCTGGCATGAGGTCCTCCACGAAGCACTTCACTCCATTCAGTCGCTCCTGTGCACCGTGACTAATGAAACCCCCCATGAACGTCTCTTTACCTTCCCCAGGAAGTCCACCTCCAGGGTTTCGCTTCGAACGTGGCTGGCAGCTCCAGGTCCCGTTCTCCTCCGTAAACACATGCGACTCCACAAGGCGGACCCGTTGGTTGAGAGGGTACAGCTACTCCACGCCAACCCGCAGTACCCCAATGGCTGCCAAGATACAGTCTCCCTCAGGGGCCTGGCATCAACTGGTTCCCCACACCCCCCCCCCTCTGCCCCGGCACCACCCTCCCTTCCCCTGGCGCACCCCACCGCAGCCCCTGCTCCAGGACAATCCATCCTCCCCTTTGCTCCCACCCGGGGATGAAGAGGATTTCGACACACTCCCAGAGTCACCGAAGACCAAGCCGACGCCCGAGTTGCCACCAGACCTGCGGCGCTCTCGACGGCAGATCAAGGCGCCGGATCGTCTAAATTTGTAACCTTCTCTGTAATTTTTAAAAGCAATCTGTATGTATATAGTTTTCCATCACCTCCGCTGGACTCATTTTTAACAGGGGTGAATGTGGTAGTCACCACTGATGTATTATATTGTATATATGGGTTTTATGGTAAGGCCCCTGTACTACAGGTACAGGGGTAGATCCCTGCCTGCTGGCTCCGCCCAGTAAGCGGAGTATAAATGTGTGTACTCTCCGTACAGCAGCCATTTTGTCAGCTGCTGTAGGAGGCCACACATCTCTGTGTAATAAAGCCTCAATTACATTCTACTCTTGTCTCATCGTAATTCATAGGGCATCACCACATGACCAGCCTGGTCGGGGCATGAGTCCCCCCCCCCCCCCCCACCTCCCCCCCCCCCCCCCCCCCCTCCCCCCCCACCTCCACTCCACCGATCAACCATAATCCCTCTTGGGTCAGCCTCCGGCCCATGTCCAGCTCACTCCCAGGCCCGCCCTCGGCACAGCATCTCCACCAAAGTTCAATGTCCACCTTCTCCTGCCAGTCCATTCTCTCTGACAAATTCTACCGCCTCCTCTGCCGAGCTAAAGTACAAATCCCGGCCTTCGTAGGCACCCACAGACGTTCCGGGTACAGTAGCCCAAACTTCACCCCCTTCTTGTGGAGGGCTGCCTTGACCTTGTTGAAACTCGCTCTCTTCTTGGCCAACTCTGCACCCAGGTCCTGGTTCACTCGAATTTCACTGCCCTCCCAGGTATAGCGCTTCGTCTGCCTGGCCCACCTCATAATTTGCTGCTTGTCCAGGAACCAGTGCAGCCGCACCACCATCGCCCTCGGCGGCTCGTTCCCTTGGGGCTTCCTCATTAACACCCTGTGCACGCCATCCAACTCCTACAGCCATTCAAACGCGACCTCTCCGAGCTGCTTATCCAGCATCCTCCCCACATACGGACCAGCATCGGCTCCTTCACTCCCCTCCGGCAGACCCACGATTCTTATATTCTGCAGGTGTGACCGGTCCTCTAGGTCTTCAACCTTCTCCTGGATCCACCTCTGCTGATCGCGCATCAGCCCCATCTCCACTGCCATCGAGGCAAACTGCACCTCGTGCTCCCCCACCACCTCCTCCATCTTCTGAATTGCCTGACCCAGGGCCGCCAACTTTGTTCCCACATGGTCAACCACCGCCCTATTCAAATCCACCACCAGGGCCAGGTCCTCCAGACTCTTCTTTTGTTGCTGGGTGAACTTCTCATTCAATAAGTTCACCAGCTGGTCTGTCGACCGTTGAACCGGCAGGACCACTCCCTGCCCCTCTGCCACCTCCATGTGTGTCGCAGTCACGGCACCACACTAGCTCCAACCGACTGATTCCCTCTTTTTCGACCGGTTCTGGCCCTCAGCTCCATACACCAGAGGGTCAGCCTCTTCCCCTCACTCCCCTGCACCTTTATTCCGCCTCCCATCCACCTGTTAACCGGGTAAAAGTCCAAAAACAAACATGAGCAGGAGCCACTAAATACGCAGCCACTCACTCCATGGTCACCATCAGAAGTTGCTGCATTGAATTTCAATCTCGCCAATGAGATTGAAATTAATGCAAATTGGGCTTAATGACCTTCTCACGATGTTTGGGTGAGATCCAGAAATCACCTTCGGAAGCAGGCCAGGAAATTTTCAAAATGGTCAACACCAGCACAAACCTCCATTTTGACCCTTCCCACTCCACACTCGGCCCTCTGGATTGGCGCCTGGCTCAACGTGGTGGTTGAATTGTGCCCACTGTCTCTGGATGTTGCTCACAGGTTAAGGACTGAAGGCCTGGGAAGCAAGTCTAAAATAATGAGGAACACATTGAAGGCAAGAGCCAAAGATGATGAAAGAGGCATGAAAATCAATAAGTAGGAGGTTCAGGGGCAAGCAGGAGGCTACAGCTGACAGAAAGCTAGTGGCAATTAGGATGGGAAGACTGAGGCCTACAAGTGTAAAAGCAGCTAGATTAAGTGTAAGTTGGGAGTTATTTCTTTGTTTTTCTCTGCTTACCGTGTTGCTGTGGGTCAGAGAAATGTCATGGTAACAGAAAGAGACTATAACTGATTGGCTTTTATTTTTCACCATAATCAGAAAAAAGGGGTTGATTTTTATTTCTCCAGTATGCAAGTGATCGATCTGGTGTTTCCATGAATAATCACATAGCTGGGGTATAAACTGACAATCAGGCAGACATTACAGAGAAAAAAACCTGCCATTAAGTGAACAAAATTAATTGATTGATGCAGTAAAATGTCCAAAATGTAACATACGCAAAACAATATCAACCTTAAATAAAGAACATGGAACGAGAATTGTGTGGCACGTCCAGGATAGTATTTCTTCAGTATATTTTGTTGACTTGATTGCCATTGAAATAAAGTTGTTACAATTGGCAATATATTCTGATAACATTTGTCAAGGAGGTTAACACAAATGTCTTCAGGCAATGGGGTTAGCATGTGACATTCAAACCATTGTTGAAGGAGTCGATAAATTATTCTAAAAGTAGTTTAATTGCTTAAAAAAAGAGGAATATTAACAAGTGTGGGGAGCAAACGAGAGTGAAATTAGATTGGATGGCTCGTGTGGAGAGAAACTCTGGTAGATGTCATGTGAGCCAAGTGGCCTTTTTCTGTGCTGTCCCAGCCAATCTTTTCCAACATAGTGTTTACAGTAAGGAGTGCATTGAAATAGTCAAGTCTCAAGCTAACAAAGACGTTGATGAGGGCTTCAGCAGCAGATGAGCTGAGACAGGGTGAGATTGGCCAATGTTACTGAGATGGGAAGGTATGAATATGAGGTCAAAAGCTCACCTCAGGTTCAAATGTGATGCTAAGGTTACAGATAAATTGACTTAATTTTAGACTGTTGCCAGGGAAAGGGATGAAGTCAATAACCAGGGAGAGGAATTTGGAATGGGAACCAAAAACAATGGGTGGGATTCTCCGCAGCCCCCCGCCGAAATTGCGTTTGGCGCGGGGGCGGAGAATCGATGTTCACGTGGGAATTGTGGCCGGCGCCGCTCCGCGATTCTCCGGTCGCCAAAGAATCGCTCTCGCGCGGATTACGCGGCATGGCTGGGAGGGGGGGGGGGGGGCATTGACAGAGGCCTCCCCAGCGATTCTTCAGGCAAAACTGGCCGTGTTCCCGATGGCATGGTTGTAACAACGTATTGCCCATCGGGAATCTCGGATGGCGGCTGCGGACTTAGTCCGCGGCCACCCTGGTGGGGGGCGGGGGGATCGAGCATGTGGGGGGGCCTCATGGGCAGTTGGGGCAGCGATCGGGTGGCACGGATCCATGGGAGCGCGCCATCTCAGGGGGGCCTACATTGCTGATGTTGGTCCGCTGTCCGAGTCCGCCTTGGCGCACGGCGCGGCTGCTGCAGGCCGCCGCTGTGCACATGCGCGGAATCCCAACCGGAAGTGCGGGGGCCCATACCCGCAGCCAGAGCTACGAGAAGCACTCCGGGACTCTGCCAGCCCTCTGCAGGTAGGAGATTTGCTGTAAATTTTTATATGGAAAGTCTGGCGTGAAACGGCAGCGTTTTTACACAGCACCATTTTTGGAGAATCCAGCCCAATGGTTTTAGTCTTTCCACTATTTAACTGGAGGAAATTTCTGCTTAGCCACTACCGGTTGTTGAATAAATTGTTTGTTAATTTGGCAAGAGTGTGGAAGTCAAGAGAGGTGGAGCTGGGTGTTGTCAGTGGGCATGTGAAAGCTAACCCTGTGCTTTCGGATGATGTTACCAAGGGCCAGCATGTAGAAGGGAAACAGGAGGAAGCCAAAGATAGATCCTTGGGGGATGTGGAAGCAGGAAGAAAAGCCCTTGCTGGTGATTATCTGGCTACAACTGAATAGATAAGAATGGATTCGGGTGAGAACAGTCGCACACAGCTGGGCAACACTGGAAAGTCAATAAACGAGGATGATGTGGTCAACCGTGTCAAAAGTTGCAGACAAGTTGATTAAGACAAAAATAAAAAATTCACTTTTGTCACAGTAACATGGGATGTCATTTGTGGCATGGTAGTAGAATGGTTAGCGTGCTGCTTCACAGCTCCAGGGTCCCAGGTTCAATTCCCAGCTTGAGTCACTGTCTGAGCGGAGTGTGCACCTTCTCCCTTTGTCTCCATGGGTTTCCTGTGGTTTCCTCCCACAGTCCAAAGATGTGAGGGTTAGGTGGATTGACCATGCTAAATTGCCCTTAGTGTTCAAAATGGCAATGGAACATACAGTGCAGAAGGAGGCCATTCGGCCCATTGAATCTGCACTGACCCATTTAAGCCCTCACTTCCACCCTATCCCCGTAATCCAATAACCCCTCCTAACGTTTTTGGTCACTAAGTGCAATTTATCATGGCCAATGCACCTAACCGGCACGTCTTTGGACTGTGGGAGGTAACCGGAGCACCCGGAGGAAATCCATGCAGACACGGGGAGAACGTGCAGACTCCGCACAGTGACCCAGCAGGAAATCGGACCTGGGACCCTGGCGCTGTGAAGCCACAGTCCTAGCCACTTGTGCTACCATGGGGTTACTGAGTTACGGGGATATGTTGGAGGTGTGGGCTTAAGTAGGGTGCTCATCCCAAGGGCCGGTGCAGACTTGATGGGCCGAATGGCCTCCTTCTGCACTGTAAATTCTATGAAAAGCGTTGTTTCAGTACTCTGACTCAGGCAGAAATCTGTTGGGCTGATTTAAATATGTGGGTTTGAGAAAGGTGGAATGGATATTAGAGGCAACAGCATGTCCAAGGACTTTGGAAAGGAAAGGAAGTTCAGAGATAGTATGGCAGTTTGCAAGGTTGGTAATATTAAGAATTTGTTTTTTATGGAGAGGGCCGATGACACAGGAGGGAGAGAGACAGCACCCAAAGAAACGTGGGGACCAGGAGGAGAGATTTGGTGGCCAGCAATTTAGTGGAAATAGGATTGAGGAAGCAGAATCCTGATGGACTAGCTGAGCTCAGGGAAAGCATGACGGAAAATAAGAGAGAACCTACAGAAAGGTGTGAACTGAGGGCAAGGGGGAGGAGGAGCATTAGGGGAAGTTTAGCCAGGCGGAGTAGTGGAAAGGGGGGTCAAGGCAACAGCCGCCTTCTTAGTGGCAAAGATGTCTCTGAGTTCCTCACACTAATTGCTGAAGGTAAGGGTGGAGGGGACAGAGGCAAGGGTTTTTAGGAGGCAATTTGCAGTGGTAAAAAGAAACAGAGTTATCTTTGCATTCTAGGATGATCCTGGAATAGTGAGCAGATTTAAACAGGGGAAAGCAGGATCCAATAATGTAAGTGGCCCAGCCAGATCTGGCAAAGAATGGCTGAACCATTCACTGTAACTTCATTGCCGTGTTAATGTAAGCCTACTTGTGACAATAATAAAGATTAAACCAGTTGTCTGCCACATCCTTTCCAGCCTAATCCTTAGAATTAGCCGTACCAGGAGAAAGGCCAGGGTGAGCGAGAGTAATACTTTTATTGGGACTGAGGCACCAAATGTGAAGCCGAGGGTGCCGTTGGGTGAAGCAGTAGCTGCAGAAATGTTACGCTGAACAAAGGGCCAAAGGCTCGATAGTTGGGATTTTGAAAGCATTGTTCCAAGTTAATTGGGCAATAGCATATCAAAAATTACTGTCTGAGTTATGTGGCTCTGCTGTTAGCTTTGCACAAACATCATTTTGTTTTCTCACGCACCATTGTTATGCATCGTAATTAAGGGTTCTGCATTTGTTCTATAGATATGAACTAAATTTGCGTCAGATATTTAGGGTCAGTAACTATAAGTGTTAAGTACCTTTTTAATGACATGATGGATGTTAATGATTATCAAGCAACCTCTCTGGCATCAAAATGAATGTAACGATTGAAAGTATGGAGTTTCATTCCTTCAGTTTGTGAATTGTTTATGATTTTAACATTGTCAAATATTACATTTATTTATTTTTGTTATTTTGACTTTGCATCTGTTCTTTATCTCTGAATTCAATCTTTCTTTCTCTCGCATTCTAACTTCCTGTAGCTGATTTGAATTCACCCCCTTTAATTATCCGTCTTTCTCGGTCATTCTACTATTTAATTCCCAATTCTTAAATGTCATTGGATAAGGAACTCCCTGTTCAGCAAGGCGCCTGATGCCCTATTTCCTTCGCTGTGTTGTTATCAGGTCACTCTTTCATCAACTTTGTGCTGAAAATTGTTTTGTGCTATAATATACAGGCTGAAGTCTAACTAATGGCATAAAACAGCAAACGCTGGAAATACTCAGCAAAATTCTGACGAAACGTCATTGACCTGAAATGTTAACTCTGTTGCTCTCTTCACAAATGCTGCCTGGCCTGCTAAATATAGCCAGCATTTTCTGCTTTTCTTTCAGATTTCCAACATCCGCAGAATTTTACTTCTATCTAACCAGTGACAAATGCCATTCACTGTCCCGCTATAGCAAAATCTGGCCAAATAATTCATTGTATTAAAATTACAAATTTTCCTTTCCAAGCTGCCATGTAGCATAAAATCTTAATTAATACTCCTATTCCGAAATGAGATATTTTATATCTCTGACCTTGTTGCAGTTTTTTGTTTCAAATATTACATTCCCCATTGTGTGTTCTCACAAGCTAGCTGGTATCCTCTGTGAGGCACTCGGCTTTATACCCGAGAACAAGTAAACCACCTCTGCAGGTATTACATCAGAAACAAATGCCAAAAGGATAAGTTACATAGAGGATATCAAATGACCAGAAGGGAATTCAAATCATTTATGCATTTCCATGTATAAAACCAAGACCAACTAGGAAAACAACCCCTCCCTTATCCCTGTAATTTATTCCCACACTTTTTTTCATTTCATGAAAACATCTAATGGGTGATTTTCTTCCTTGTTTTTGTTTGTGAAATTTGTTTAGCATTTTTTACAAGAAAGGTATGCTTGTCTTTTGCTTCAAGATAAATTGGGGTGATACTAAGTCTGAAAATAACAAATGTGATTACAATATTGTAAAATTGAGTGGGTTGTGATATTCATCGTTATGCTCTAAAATGATTCAGCACAGCAATTTCATTAATATAAAACAAAAATTACTATTCTATCTTTGTATAAGGTCTTGTTTAGGCCTCATTTAGAAACTTTTGTCCAGTTTTGGTCCCCTGGCATAGGGTGTAATTTTTAGCACCAGAGAATGAGTGCGTTGGCAGGCTAGAAACGTGGCACAGTACCCGCCAGCGTATATGATGGGTTTCCGTGTCAGAACGTCCACTTTTAAGCTCATTATAACATGTGCAAACATGCAGCACATCGCATCTTTGTTCGCTCTTCCCAAGTCATCCTCCAGTCATGTGTCTCTCTGTGCACTTCACCACCTCCCAGTCAAGCCTCTGCCAGCCCTCTCCCTTGCATCTGTCTTGTCTCACCGCCCCCCCCCCCCTCTCTCCCCCAACACACACAGTCAAGCCTGTGCCTTCTAGCCACCCCACGCCTTGCCTTCCAGCTGGTCTTGTCAGAGCAGCCTTGATACAGAGCGAGAGCAGCAGTGACTGCAGTGCAGTGAAAGGTAGATGAATGCTGAGCACACAAACCTTTGGTTCATGAGTGAAGTGCAGTTTGCCAAATGCACCTCAATTTTATCCAGTCATGGATCACGTCGGTCTAATTAGCCACTGGCGTGACCAACTTATCTGGAGTGGGGGCATGATTCCACCAACCTAGGTGTTTAGAGAGTATTCATGATATTCAAATACATGCAAATGCATTTCCCCAACATGGGCTACTCGACCCACCATGAAAGTCATGAACAAAGCATTTCAAACTATTTTTCCACCAGCAGGTAAATGGTTTTTGGCTGCACTCCTAATTTTCTCGTCCTGCCCGCCACGACGCCCACCACGAATGTGACCGGAAAAATCCCACCCATAACAAGTGATAATAAAGACCCTCAAATGGCTTCAATACAAGGTCACTTGATTGGTATCTACTTTAAAACGCTTTAAATATCACAATAGATTAAAAGTGCTGAGGAAATTTACTGTCGAAAGACGTAGACATCGGGGAGCTTTGATTGAGGTCATTACAGAAATGAAACAATTAGATTTCAGATTTATGGATTATTTGAGTTAGTTAGGTTAGGGAGAATCTATGATTATGTTATTTAAGCATGGAATTAGGTCAGATGTTAGGAGGTATTTCAGAGTCATCTACCTTCGGAACAATTTCCTGGCTCAGGGAATGATTGAGCTCGACTAACCATATAAATACTGTAGCTACAAGAGCGGGTCAGAGGTGGACTGGGTCCAAAAATACCAGTGCCGGCTGGCGTACCAGTTTTGTGATTCCATTCCAGGGACCAGCACGCCAGCGGAAATCCTGCAGCGAGTAACTCACCTCCTGACTCTCGAAACCCAGTCCACCATCTACAAGGCATAATTCAGGAGTGTGATGCAAGTCCCCCTCCAAGTCACACACCATCCTGACTTGGAAATATATTGCCATTCCTTAACTCTTATATAATATTGTAATATCTATAAATGACTTGGAAGAAAACGTAGGGGGTCTGATTAGCAAGTTTGCGGATGATACTAAGATTGCAGGAGTTGCGGATAGTGAAGATTGTGACAGATTATAGCAGGATATAGATAGGCTGCAAAACTGGGCAGAGAAATGGCAGATGAAATTTAAATGCGGGATTATGCATTTTGGTAGATCCAATTCAGGTGGGAGGTATAAAATAAATGGCAGAACCATCAGTAGCACACAGACACAGAGAGGTCTGGGCATGCAGGTCCACAGATCCTTAAAAGTGGAAGCACAAGTGGAAATGGTGGTAAAGAAAGCATATGGCATGCTAGCCTTCATAGGACTGGATATCGAGTATAAAAGCTTGAAAATTATGTTACAATTATCTCGAATGTTGGTTAGGCCACATTTGGAGTACTGTGTCCAATTCTGGTCACCACACTACCAGAAGGACGTGGAGGCTTTGGAGAGTGTACAGAAAAGGTTTACCAGGATGTTGCCTGGTATGGAGGGTATTAGCTATGAGGAGAGATTGAATAAACTGGGATTGTTCTCCCTAGAGAGACGGAGGCTGAGGGGCCACTACATTGTAACTTGATAGAAGTTTATTAAATTATTAGGGCTATAGATATGGTGAACAGTTGGAGGCTTTTTCCCAGGGCGGAATTGATAATTACAAGGGGGCACAAGTTCATGGTGAGGAGGGACAGGTTCAGTGGGGATGTGTGGGGAAAGTGGTGGTGGTGGCCTGGAATGCTCTGCCAACTGAGGTGGTTGAGGCAGATACGTTAGTGACCTTTAAGACTTATCTGGATAGGCACATGAACAGACGGGATAGAGAAGGCAGTTGGTCTAGATAGGACACCTGATCGGTACAGGCTTGGAGGGCCAAAGGGCCTATTCCTGTGCTGTATTGTTCTTTGTTCTTTTGTTACTGAGACAAAATCCTGGGACTGCCTCCTTAACAGCACTGTGTGTATACCTACACCACATGGACTGCAGCGGTTCAGGGAGGCAGCTCACCACCAACACCTAACGGGCAACTAGGGATGGGCAATAATTACTGGCCTAACCAGTGACACCCACATCCCACAAATTAATTTTAAAAGTTCAAACACTCAAAGGTTGTTGGATGATTACTGAGTATGACTGATATGCCTGCATATAAAAAAGAGAATTGCCTTTACAGCGCTTTTCCTGACAACTGGACATCTCAAAGTCCTTTACAGCCAATGAAGTACTTCTGAAGTACTTCTTTGCAATGTAGTAAACGCGTCAGCCAATTTTCACACAGCAAGCTCCCACAAACAACAATGTGATAATGACAGATAGTGTTGATTTTTACATTGGGCAGGAAACATTATGGCCTGACAAACTGTTAATCAGCTTGTGAATCCATCTTAAATAAAGTCTTAGATAAAAACACAGAAGCAGGAAACTAGGATAATTACTTTGTTCTTCTTTGGAATGGCGACGTAGACTCTTTTAAGTTTAACTGAGAGGTCAGGATAAGAGGATAAGAGGAGGCAATGTGGGTTGTGCTTTCCAATCTCCATGGTTTCCTGGAATTTTTTTTATCTTTCAGAGAAAAATTTTCTGTGTTTTTATCTAAGTTGGTGTGGTGAATGTATTGCTGTAACAATTCACCATATGATTATCTGTATTATGCTGTTGCCCATATGGGCTCCACCTATGGACCATTGTATGGTATTACCTATAATGTAGCATGCTGGGGCCTGTGTGGGCTCCGCCCCTGGCTCCACCCCTTGAGGGGAGCTATAAAGAGCAGTCGCCCTGTAGGCGGCTCCCACTAACAGATCAGTTGCAGGCAGGGACTGTTCTAGTTAATTAAAGCCACAGTTTACTTCTACTCCTGGTTTCGTGTGAATTGATGGTCGCATTAATTTATTTAACTACAACGCCACTATGGAATCGGCCCTCAAACCTGACCGACTGGAACTCGATCCGCAGGCCGAGGAGGCGAAAGAGAATTTTTCGCACTGGCTCCGCTGTTTCAAGGCCTACCTCGCCACCTCCGCCTCCTCCTCGCCTTCCGTCTCCGACGAACAGAAGCTGAGTCTCCTCCACGCATGGGTGAGCCACCGAATCTCTGTTCAACTCGAGGAAGCCTCCACCTACGCAGACGCCCTCGCGATGCTAGAGCGCCTCTACGTAAGGCTCGTGAACGAGTTATAAGTGCGCATCTCCTCACCATTCGCCGCCAGCGTCCCGGGGAATCGCTGGAAGAGTACCGTCGCAACCTCAAAGTCCTTACACGAAGCTGCAATTACCAGGCCGTTACGGCCACTCAACATATGGACCTCGCCATCCGGGACACCTACGTGGCTGGAGTCAGGTCCAACTATGTGAGACAGCGCCTACTCGAAAAGGGTGCCCTAGACCTGGAAGAGACGGTAAAATTAGCCTCCTCTCTGGAAGTAGCATTCCAAAGCCTTAACGCGTTCCCGTCCGATCACGCGAGACCCCTTTGTGGACCCCCGACCAAAGACTACCCCGGGTCTGTGCCGCGCGGCTGCCCGCCCACCATGGGGGGGCTACCCTGATATTTCTGCGGCCAGCCTCAACACCCCAGGCAGCGCTGCCCGGCCCGGAATGCGAACTGCAGTGACTGCGGGAGAAAAGGACATTTTGCCTAAGTTTGCCGACCCGGGTCCAAAAACTCTAAATCGCAGGCCCGACCCTCAGACTCACAGGCCCGCAAATCCCACAGTGTGGCAGCGTGTCTGCCGGCTCCGCTCCCCCCGGACGCATCATCGGCCTCGTGCTGTCTGTGGGGGCAGCCATCTCCAAGCCCGCACAACATGTGCGACTCACGGGGGCCGCCATCTTGGGACCATCCCAGCACCTCCGACCATGCCAGCTACCTGCAAGTCAGCATGGTCATCCTTGACCAGTCGCGACCCAAACGCGTCCGGAGCTCTATGATGACCGTCCGGGTAAACGGACACGAAACACCCTGCCTCTTCAACTCCGGTAGCACAGAGAGCTTCATTCATGCGGACATGGTAAGACGCTGCTCGCTCCCAATCTTCCCGGCGCATCGAACCATCTCCCTCGCCTCCGGGTCGCACGGTGCAGGTCCAAGTGTGCACTACCGCAACCCTCGCAATACAAGGCGCCGAGTACGCTAATTTTAAATTATATGTACTCCCCGACCTCTGCGCTCTTCTTCTATTGGGACTAGATTTCCAATGTAATCTCAGGAGCCTCACCCTGAAGTTTGGTAGGCCCCTACCCCCACTCACTGTATGTAGCCTCGCGACGCTAAAGGTTGACCAACCCCCGCTCTTTGCAAATCTCACCGCCGACTGCAAACCAATCGCCACCAGAAGCAGGTGGTACAGCATCCAGGACAGGACTGTCATCTGGTCCGAGGTCCAGCGATTCTTGCTGGAGGGAATCATCGAGGCCAGCAATAGCCCCCGGAGAGCTCAGGTGGTGTTCGTCAGGACCGGGGAAAAGAACCGGATGGTTGTAGATTACAGCCAGACCATAAACTGGTACACGCACCTCGATGCTACCCCATTCCCCGGATCGCAGACATGGTTAATCAGATCGCGCACTACCGGGTGTTCTCCATGGTGGATCTGAAGTCTGCGTACCACAACTCCCAATCCGGGCGGAGGACCGCCGCTACACGGCTTTTGAGGCAGATGGTCGCCTCTTCCACTTCCTCCGGGTCACCTTTGGCATCACGAACGGTGTCTTGGTCTTCCAAAAGAACGATAAACAGAATGGTGGACCTGTACAGGCTGCGGGCCACAGTTCCGTACTTGGACAACATCACCATCTGCGGCCATGATCAGCAGGATCACGATGCCAACCTCCAGAGATTTCTCCAAACTGCCCGAACCCTTAACCTCAGTTACAACAAGGAGAAATGCGTTTTCCGCACAACCAGACCAGCCAGCCAGCCTCGGCTACATCGTAGAAAACGGGGTTCTTGGACCCGACCTCAACAGTATGCGCCCCCCTCCTGCAACTCCCCCTTCCCCACTGCCCCAAGGCCCTGAAAAGGTGCCTCGGGTTCTTTTCATATTACCCAGTGGATCCCCAACTATGAGGACAAAGCCCGCCCACTAATCAAGGCCACCACCTTCCCACTGGTGGCTGAGGCCCGCCAGGCCTTCAGCTGCATCAAGGCGGGTATCACCAAAGCCGCGATGCGCGCGGTGGACGAGTCCGTCCCCTTCCAGGTGGAGAGCGACGCATCAGAGGTCGCCCTCGCCCCTACCCTCAATCAGGCAGGCCTGTAGCGTTTTTTTCACAAACCCTCACCACCTCCGAAATTCGACACTCCTCAGTCGAAAAGGAAGCCCAAGACATTGTGGAAGCCGTGCAGCACTGGAGGCACTACCTCGCTGGTAGGAGGTTTACCCTCGTCACCGACCAACGATCGGTAGCCTTCATGTTCAATAATACGCTGCGGGGCAAGATCAAGAATAATAAGATCTTGAGATCGAGGATCGAACTCTCCACCTATAATTACGATATAGTATATCGTCCTGGGAAGCTCAACGAACACCCAGATGCCCTGTCCAGCGGCACATGTGCCAGCGTGCAAGATGACCGACTACGTGCTATCCACGATGACCTCTGCCACCCGGGGGTCACCCGGCTTCTCCACTACATCAAGGCCCGCAACCTGCCCTACTCCACGGAGGAGATCAGAGCCATGACCAGGGACTGCCCGATCTGCGCGGAGTGTAAGCCGCACTTCTATCGACCGGATAAGGCCCACCTGGTAAATGCATCCCGGCCCTTTCAGCACCTCAGTATCGATTTCAAAGGGACCCTCCCCTCCAACAACCACAACACATATTTCCTCAACATCATCGACGAGTTCTCCTGCTTCCCCTTTGCAATCCCTTGCTCCGACATGACCGTGGCCACTGTCATTAAAGCCCTACATAGTGTCTTCACCCTGTTTGGTTTCCCCACGTACGCCCACAGTGACCGGAGCTCGTCGTTCATGAGCGACGAACTGCGTCAGTACCTGCTTAGCAAAGGCATCACCTCAAGCAGGACTACCAATTATAACCCCAGGAGAAACGGGCAGGTGGAGAGGGAGAACGCGACAGTCTGGAAGACCGTCCTCCTGGCCTACGGTCTAGGAATCTCCCAGTGTGCCACTGGCAGGAGGTCCTCCCCGCCGCACTCCACTCTATTAGGTCCCTACTGTGCATGGCCACAAACGAGACCCCTCATGACCGCCTATTTGTTTTCCTCAGGAAATCCACCTCAGGGGCCTCGCTTCCGCCCTGGCTGAAGACATCGGGTCCCTTCCTGCTCCGCCAGCACGTCAGGAACCATAAGTCCAACCCCCTGGTCGAGAGGGTCCAGATCCTACACTCCAACCCCCAGTACGCATAACATTGAACACCCCGACGGCCGACAGGATACGGTCTCTCTCTGGGACCTGGCACCTGCAGGTTCCACTACCACTGCCACCCCATCTTACCCCGTCCAACCTACGCTGACCAGCACCTCTGCCCCGACGTGGTACCCTCACCCCCTCCTGCCCGCAATTCCCCCTTCACCAACCCACACCTCCAGAAGCTCCAGGAGACACGCTCCCGGAGTTCACGTCTGTACCCGAACTGGCGACTTCACTACCGACGCCAGCACGGATGAGTTCGACGCCCGGGCCAGCGGCGACACCAGAGCTTCGGCGATCACAGTGCACAATCCGTGCGCCGGGCAGACTGAACTTATGAACCCGTCACCCCCGCCGGACTTCATTTTTGTAACAGGGGGTGAATGTGGTGAATGTATTGCTGTAATAATTCACCATGTGTTTATCTGTATTACGCTGTTGCCCATATGGGCTCCACCTATGGACCATTGTATGGTACTGCCTATAATGTAGCATGCTGGGGCCTGTGTGGGCTCCGCTGCTGGCTACACTCCTTGAGGGGAGCTATAAAGAGCAGTCACCCTGTAGGTGGCTCCAACTAACAGATCAGTTGCAGGCAGGCACTGTTCTAGTTGATTAAAGCCACAGTTTACTTCTACTCCTGGTTTTGTGTGAATTGATGGTCGCATCAGTTGGATTCACAAGCTGATTAACAGTTTGACAAGCCATAATGTTTAAATTCCTTCCTTGCATGTAACCATCTTTTTACCAGCTGATAGAACAGTTAGTCTGAGAACGTTAGGATGGGGGTGCGCCCATACACACCAGGGCTGAAATTCTAGTCCCGCCTTGGAAGGAAATGTTGATAGATGGGGCCACAAATACCAGAGCTTGCTGGCATACCAGTTTTGTGATTCCATTCCAGGCACCAGCCATGCTCACCAAGACAGGATTACTCAGCAGCCATAAAATTTCAATGGAGCAAAGGGAACTCAGAAATTGGGAAACAAATACCCTTGGTGCGTGCAGGTGGCAGGGAGAGTGGGCAGTAGGAGCTCAGGCACTGCAGAGGGTAGTCGCCCTCCTGGCATCGGGTTTGGGCTGAGGACAGGGGAAAAGGCAGCCAATGAAAATTGGGCACCCTGCTGAGCAAAAGGGAGCAGCAGCTGGCAATGGGGACACGATTCTCCAATTTCGGGCCCCATGATCATGAAGTGCCACATCCTCCACAGGAAAGTTGGCAGGAGGGCAGGAGAGAGGGATGAGAGACTCGAACGACCCGGGAGGCCCATACCTTCCACCTATGGCTTGAAGTTGACCAAGAGCGAGTGCCACAGGAGACTGCAACTCTCCAGGCAGATGGTCACTGACATCTGTTCCCTCGACACTGAAGACCTTGAACTGGTTACTGGTGGCCGTCATTGTGACCTTGAATTTCTTCCCCATGACTCCTTCCATGGATGTGCTACAGACAATTATAAGGGGGCACAAGTTCATGGTGAGGAGGGACAGGTTCAGTGGTGATGTACGGGGAAAGTTTTTTACACAGAGGGTGGTGGTGGTCTGGAATGCACTGCCTACTGAGGTGGTTGAGGCAGATACGTTAGCGACTTTTAAGACTTATCTGTATAGGCACATGAACAGACGGGGTATAGAGGGGTGCCCAGTTTTCATTGGCTGCCTTTTCCCCTGTCCTCAGCCACTCCTATGCAGTGCTCTCTTCTAGCCTCAGAAGAGGTGGAGGCAGCCACCTCATGCGGCATCTGTCTGCAATGGTGATGGAAGCTTGTGGCATCTTGCAAATGGTAGCACACAACGGCATCTCACAGATGACTTTTTTTTTAGTGTCACTTGGTGCATTCATATCAAGTCAGCTGAGTCCTCACAGGAACATAGGGCATTAGGCTTCGCTGCCAGTGCTGGGTATTCCCAGGTGCAACGCATCATCAATTACACCTTTGAGCAATCAAGGCACCCAATGACAGGCCAGCGAGATTCAAGAGGAAGAGCTTCCATTCCTTCCCGAAATGAAAGGCGTGAGATGAGAGTCACTCTGTTAGCACACCCATTTACGAAAAAGGTTTAGAACTAATGAATGATTTGCCTGTGCTTAGAGTCTTAGCTCTCTCCTTGATCTCCCTTCTCCACCGTATACCACTTTTTTTCCACACTGCCTTTATTTAACCCTCTCTGCTGGTCACAACAGGATTAATCTAAAAGAGATCTCGGCTTATTGCTTCTGTGTCACCCCAGCACCGGTACACACACAAACACATGCACGCATTGTAATAGTCCTTCCTGTATATTTCCTTTGTTCTCATTTCTTCTATTTTATTGTTTTTGGTCTGTGTACCTATAATCCGGACGTGCCTTTAAGGAGACGACTGAAGCTCAAGTAGCCTGCTTGTCAGGACATTATGTTCCCCAGTTTTATGTTTGGCGATGTGAGGCCAGACTCTTCAACACCGGGTGAATCTTAGGAACTGGTTTTGGAGGAAGTCAGGTCAATTGGTTAACCAGCAACCGGTGAGTTAGCCAGGGATCAGTAATTGGTTCCTGCTTGATGCTTTCTGAGGGAATTGGGTGGAAGTGTTTAGACCTTCTCCTGCTGAAAGAACTGCTTTCTTATTCTAAAACTTGTGAGTGCCTGGCGCATCTTTGCTGTAAACTTGTAATGATCATGAATCAACCTTGCCAGAGAAAACCATCTCAAGCCTAGAAGGAAGAAGTACCAAAGCAAAAGCTTGAACTTCAGAATGACATTAGCCAGAAGTCATCCTAGGGCATCAAAGATCCTTTATCCTTTTATTTTATTAACATTTTCTTTATCTCTCAATCACCCTTTCACCTCTGTGTTGTTTGTCTGTGTGTAGAGAGTGGAGGCAGTTAGAAAAGGTGGGGGGGGGGGGGGGGGTTGGGAAAGGGGTATTAGATTGTTACATTTTCTGTCAATTTAATTATAATAAAAGTACATAATAAAAGAATACTTGTGTTAAAGCTACAGACCTGGTGACTGCAGTTTATTGGACTCAGCCAAGAATTTTGGACATTTCAAATAAATCCGAATTTTACTTGTGTTCCAACTCCGGGCCAAGTGGAGCTGGAAGTGACTCTGGAAGCACTAGCCCAACACCAATCCAATGAACACATCCAGAATCCTACACTTTCCTTCACTGGCATTATCCTCTGCTGGTAGGAAACCCCAACACCTATTATCACAATTTCCCAGGCATATGTGCCTGTTTTTCTCCTGCTGTCTTCTATGGCCTTTGACGTTTATCCATATCCATTAGAAGTTAAACGTATCAGTGGTGGCAGGTTCTCAGCAACATGATGGCTCTGAGCCATTCTGAGGGTTGAGTAATTGCACTGAGCACACACCCATCCCATCCCAGGTGCAGCTTGTGGCCTGAGAGTGCTCAGGTGATGTGTTTGCTGGAGGGTGTAAGTCCTGAGATATGTCCTGAGGGTTGGGCTGTTGTAAGCGCTTTGCCAGAACAAATAAGGTCATTGAATCTTTTCAGGCACTCAACCCATATTCTTGAAATCACGCTTCTGCCACAGTGGCAGTATCTCAACCCATGCCTTTTAGTTTGGGTAGGTAACCTCCTTCAGCCACCGTCAGGAAGATGACCTCCCTCCTCTCCCTCACAGCCTCAAGTAAGTACAAGTCTGAGAGCTGGGGGTACTGCCCCAGGTGCCAGACCTCTGGCTTTCCAATGGCATCTTTGCACATTTTAGTCCACTCCAAATCTTACATAAACGTTTCTGCTTGTTTCCTCCAGTTTTAAATAGCAGCCACATCAATGGCTGCCATGGTCATTTAATATGGCCCACTTCCACTCTCATCCGTGGCCTCTAATTTGCCGTCAAGCCCAACACCAATCCAATTAACAGGTTGCCCCCTTGAAAACGCGACTTTAACGTACTTCATCCCGGAGGTGTGGCGGACATAGAAGCAGTATTGGATGTGAGCTTCCCTGCTAGCTGTCAACTCAGAATTCAGAGCAAAGACATCCAATTCTCCACTTGGCAGGTGTTTGAACTTTGAATTTTCTCATTCAGAGGCTGGAATACTTTAGACAAGGCTTTCTCTCTCTCATGGAATACAAGTGAAACCATGTGATACATTGTTCTACAGGACTCAAAAAAACATGTGAAAATATGAATTAGGAGCTCAGTAGGGGACTCAGCCCTTCGAGTCTACTATTCTATTCATTGGGATGATGGCTAACTTGATTATAATCTCAACTTCACATTCCCACCTATCCCCAATAGCATTTCACCCCCTTGCTTATCAAGAATCTATCTACCTCTGACTTAAAAACATTCACAGACTCTTCCACCATCTTTGGAGGGAGAGAGTTTCAAAGAATCACAACCCTTCAACAGAAAGGATTTCTCCTCCTCTCTGTCCTAAATGGGAAATCCTTTACTTTTAAACAGTGGACTAGATTCTCCCAAAAGAGCAAATATCCTCACCATATCGACCCTGTAACAACCCCTCAGGAGCGTACATGTTTTGATCAAGTCGCTTCTTATTTTTCAAAGCTCCAGCGGACACAAGCCTACGCTATCCAATCCTTTCTCATAAGACAAACGGTCCAATCCAGGTATTACTTTAGTAAACCTTCTCTGAACAGCTTCCAATGCATTTACACCTTTCCTTAAACAAGAATATCAGTATTGAACATAGTACTCCAGATGTGGGCTCCGGTCTGTCCGCATGCAGGACCCAGACCTTCCAGTCACTTGTCATTTCAACTCACCATCCTGCTCTCACGTCCATGTGTCTGTCCTTGGTCTGCTGCAATGTTCCAGTGAAGCCCAGCACAAACTGGAGGAACAGCACCTC
Source organism: Scyliorhinus canicula (assembly GCF_902713615.1). Lineage (NCBI taxonomy): Eukaryota > Metazoa > Chordata > Chondrichthyes > Carcharhiniformes > Scyliorhinidae > Scyliorhinus > Scyliorhinus canicula. Next base: position 58,457,666 of record NC_052160.1, on the reverse strand, counting down.
ATCTTCCAACTGGGCACATTACAGCCTTCCGGACTTAACATTGAGTTCAACAATGTTACGTAATGTGCCCAGTTGGAAGATGAGGTGCTGTTCCTTCAGACTGTGAACTCTCTCCTCTGCCTTCACCCCAATTTTATTTCAATCAATTTATTTTCATTTCTTCCATTGATGTTTTTCCCTCACCATTGCTCCCCCTCCCCCCCATTCCACTTGGGGCAACTGTTCCTAGTTGCCCTAAATCACATTACTCACCTTTGTTCTGCCATTCACACATTCTAATCTCTTTCTGTGCCATTATCAGCATCCTTCTGAGCCTTAATCACCCTCATTTACATGTTTGTCTTTCAGTACCTCGACATATTTGTCAATCTCCACCTATCACTAGCCCCCTATCCAGCACCACCACTCCACGCCGCCCTACTACGGTATAAATCTGACCCCATTTGCAGTTCTCTCTAAGACTAAGAGTCATCCAGACTCGAAAGGTTAGCTCTCTTCTCTCTCCACAGATGCTGTCAGACCTGCTGAGATTGTCCAGTATTTTCCGTTTTTGTTTCAGATTCCAGCATCCTTGGAAATTTGCTTTTATCGAGTATCGCAATATTTCCTTCGCCAGACTACAACCTATAGAACAAAGAAAAATACAGCACAGGAACAGGCCATTCGGCCCTCCAAGCCGGCGCCGACCAAACTGCCCGTCTAAACTAAAATTTTCTACACTTCCGGGGTCCGTATCCCTCTATTCCCACCCTGTTCATGTATTTGTCAAGATGCCTCCTAAATGTCAATATTGTCGCTGCTTCCACCACCTTTTCCGGCAGCGAGTTCCAGGCACCCACTACCCTCTGTGTAAAAAACGTGCCTTGTACATCTCCTCTAAACCTTGCCCCTCGCACCTTAAACCTATACCCCCTAGTGAATGACCCCTCTACCCTGGGAAAAAGTCTCTGACTATCCACTGTGTCTAAGCCCCTCATCATTTTGTCGACCTCTTATCAGGTTGCCCCTCAACCTCCTTCGTTCCAGTGAGAACAAACCAAGTTTATTCAACCTCTCCTCATAGCTAATATCCTCCATACCAGGCAACATCCGGGGAAATCTCTCCTGCACCCTCTCTAAAGCCTCCATATCCTTCTGGTAGTGCGGCAACCAGAATTGAACACTATACTCCAAGTGTAGCGTAACCAAGGTTCTATACAGCTGCAACATGACTTGCCAATTTTTATACTCAACCCTCCATAAATTAAGACTCATTCAAACTCTGCTGCCCATATCCTGACTTGCACCTAGTCCTGCTCACCCATCTGCTTGCCCCTGGTCCGGCAACATCACAATTCGTAAATTCTTATCCTGTGTTCAACTCCCTTCATTTTCTCTAGCCACCCTATCTCTTGCAAGTGTACTTCCTGTTTATTTCCTTTTGGTCTGCGGACCCATAATCGGAACATGCCTTTAAGCAGAGGACTCAAATTGAGGGATGGAGCTCCCTCATTGGCGGTGAACAAACCTGGAAATTAAAAACCGCAGCCCGGGTGTTGGTCGGTCGAGGGACTCCCTTCGGGGTGTGGTGGAGTATGGAGTTTTCATTCAATGTTTAAATAAACCTTTATATCCTTTATGCTCCTGTGTGGTTGTTTCCTTGGACCCAACACTGGCGACGAGGATCAAGTGGAGTTGTGGATGCTGCCATTTCTGCAGTGCTCAGCCATCATTCTGTAGGCCTTTGGAAGTTGTTTCAACAGCCGCTGACTTATCATATTTTGGGAAGCTTTTGTTTTGAAAATATTTTTGTTCAACATTTTGAAAAAACATGTTTTTTTAATGTCTCCAATTAAGGGGAAATTTAGTGTGGCCACTAAATCCACCTACCCTGCACAAGATGGCCTGCACAGGATGGTGCCTTACCCCACCCAATGGGTGGTCCAGCCACACCCCTCATCACCACAGCAACCTAACCCATCCCCCTTCCCCTTCCTAGAAACCTCCCTACCACTTTCTGTCAAAATTACCTCATTCCCCATCTACCCATCACCCTACTATTCACAGCTCCTAGGCTCACTGAAACCTGCCTAAACAGGTTTGGCAGGCCTCAGCCCCTCCCTCCACTCCGCTTCCGATCGCTAGCTAACCAAAGCTTGCTAGTGTGGGCATCCCTCCACCAGAGACCCCTTCCCCCCACCCAAACAAAGGAATCAAACCTTCTCCACCCCACTCATCAACCCTGCCACCCAAAAAACCCCAAACCCCAACAATGGACTGGCCCCTGAACTCTTACCCCATCTCCTCCAAGAAATTAAGGGCATCAGAACAGTTAGATAAACAAAAACATACCAATTTACAAAATATTAGTCTCCCACCAGCCCCAACCCACCACCAAGACCAATGCCTCTGATCCACCAAGTCCCAGTCCTTCTGCATGATCGAATGCCTCGGCCTCCTCCGCCATCTTAAAATAATTGTCTCTCCCATTCCAGGTGACCCTCAACTTCGCCAGGTGGACCACCCCGAAGTGCACACCAATCTTATACAGTGCCGCCTTTGCTATCCTTTTCGCCAAATCCATCTTGAGATCCTGGTAAATTTGAATCACAGTGCCTTCCCACTTCATCTCCCGCGTCTGCTTGACCCACCTCAACACCTTCTCCTTCACCTGGTAGCTGCAGCTTCAGCCGGAGTGATTATCTAACATCACAGAGGGCAAACATTTTCCTCCTCCCCATCAGTTTCCTCAGCATCTCTATTAGAAACTCTGTTGGCCTCTGACTCTCAACACCCTCCGGCAGCCACAATCTGTAATTTCTGCCTCTAGGACCGGTTCTCAAGGTCTTCCACCTTTGCTCTCAGGCCCCTATTCCGATCTTCCATCTTGGCCATTTCAGCTGGCCACTATGCTTTGACAGTGCCACCCCTTTCAAAGCCTTGTCCTGTTCCTGTACAGTCTCCGACGTTCTTCTGAGAGTCTCCCCTATCGGGGCCAGTAGGTCCTCCACCGAATGACTCTCAAAGTGTTTATTGAACTGCCGTATGAACTCCACCCCCATCACCTCCATCAATATATCCACCATTATATTGGTGGCCCCTTCCAGCCCAGTCACCTCCACCATCTTTCCTGCCCATGCATGCTTCATTGTGCTCGAAACTCCTGGGACTAGCGGCCAAATCCCTCTTCCACTGATTTTTCTGCAAGTTCTTAGCCATTCTCCACCAACTATCTTGATGGGGACAACTTTTCATGCAATTTTCCCTCCACAAACGGGTGAAAAGGGCCTAAAACTCAGGACTCTGGCCAGAGCAACCCAGCGTGCGACCTCCTCATACATGCTGCCACCGGAAGTCCACACTTTAGGAACTTGAAGCGTTTGACGCAGGTACCGACGACTGGTCGCAGTACATTGAGCGCTATTTTTTTGAGCGACCGCCATGGTCAGGGTTGAACGCCAGACCGTTATCCTGTTAATAGCCTGTGGTGTGTTCACTTTCAGAAAATGAAAAACTTAATGTACTCCGCCACCCCAGACTCGAGGTTATTCGCAAATTTAGTCGCACTGGTAGGTGAGCATTTCAACCCCAGACCATCCGTCATGTCCAGCACTACCATTTTTATATGACTGAATGAACCACTGGAGAGTCCATGTTGGAATATTTAGCGTGCCTCCAGAAGCTTGCAGAATTTTGCGAATATAGGGCTACCCTTTCGGAGAAGTTGCGGGACAGACTGGTCTGCGGTATCTGTGACGCAGCATCCCAGTGAAAGCTGCTCGCCGAGCCCCAGCTGGACCTCACAAAGGTGACAGAGAAAGCGCGGACTAGAGCGTGCAAGAGTCGCAGGGGATGGAGGTCCTCAGTCTAGGCTGGGCCTCCTCTTGGAGAACAGAACGCTCTTTTTTTTTGAGAAAATATTTTATTGAAGCATTTGTAATTTTCACAATTTAACATATTGACATTTCTAAAACAACTGTGTGGATCGACGCACAAAATACCCCCTCAAATAACAACAAACAATAGACCACATACCCCACTTCTCCCGCCCTATTCCTAATTACACATATACTAAATTCCCTGTCCTTATTTAACATTACCATACCTCCTATTTTTACTCTCCCCTCCCCCTTTTTCCCTTTCCCCCCTTACTGCTGACGTTCAGTTTTTGTTAAAGAAATCGATGAATGGCTGCCAACTCCGGGCGAATCCCTGAATTGATCCGCTTAGAGTGAACTTGATTTTTTTCCAGACTGAGAAACTCTACCATATCGTTGCCCCACACTCCTGATTTTGGGGGCTCCAAGTCCTCCCATCTCAACAAGATCCGTCTCCGGGCCACCAGGGAGGAGAAGGCCAGAATATCGGCCTCCCACCCCCCCCCTTTGCACCGCCGGATCTTCCGACACCCCAAATATTGCTAATTCTGGACTCGGAATTACCCTACCTTCCAGGACTTCCGACATAACATCTGCAAATCCCTACCAGAATTCCCGCAGTTTTGGTCATGCCCAAAACATCTGAACATGGTTGGCCGGGCTACCCTCACACCGCCCACATCTGTCCTCCACCTCCTTGAAGAACCTACTCATCCGAGCTATCGTCAAGTGGGCCCTGTGGACCACCTTGAACTGAATCAAGCAAAGTCTAGCACAGGACGAGGATGCATTTACCCTTTTCAAGGCTTTTTCCCACAGTTCAGTTTCCAGCTCCCCTCCTAGCTCCTCTTCCCACTTCCTCTTCCCCTCTCTGATAGGGGCCCCTTCCCACTCTAACAATTCCCTGTAAATGTCCGAAACCTTCCCACCTCCAACCCCTGTTTTTGACAGCATTTTATCCTGTAGTCCCCTCAGGGGGAGGCGAGGAAAGCTTGGGACCTGTCTCCGTACAAAGTCCCGCACTTGAAGATACCGAAACCTGTTCCCACCCGGCAAATTAAATTCCTCCTCTAATGCTCTCCTGGATGAATAGATCCCCAAACCTCTCAATCCCTGCCCGCTGCCATACCTTAAAGCCCCCATCCAACCTCCCCCCACACAAACCAAACCTGTGATTGTCACAGATCGGTGACCACACTGACATCCCCTCCAGTCTCATATGCTGCCTCCATTGCCCCCACACCCTCAGGGCTGGGCGATCCCAGCCCCCGGCCCTGGATGGCTGCCCACTGGGAGTCGGACCATCCACCCCAGACCACAGAAGCTGCTAGCAGCTGAACTGTCTTTCCTCAGCTATGGTTGCACCCATTAGGATCACTGTCAATCAGTGTTAATCATCGTCCAACCCAGATAGAATTGGATATGCTGTTGGCCAGGGCATTCTTGACAGAATTAGAACAGGGGTTCAGCCCCTATCATTGCAGGACACCGAGCCCTGGTTGGCCACCTACATCGGGGAACCGCTGGCGATTGCCGGAACTACTATGGTTCCGGTTGTCTACGGGCAGCAGTCTTTTTGCCTAACCCTGGTCATGGTATGGGACAAGGGTCCCAGTTTGCTTGGCTGAAATTAGCTGCAGCGCCTCGCTCGATTGGCAGCAGGTGTTCTGGATGGGTTCTGGGGACCACGTGCGGTGCTGGCAAAGTACCCTGCAGTTTTCAAAGCCAGAGTGGGCACTATCTGCGGGGCCTCACGAGGATTTACATGGACCCTGGAGTGCAGACTAGGTAATTCTGTGTTTGCCCTGTCCCATCACTGTGACCTAAAGTGGATGCAGAGCTCGGCTGCCTTGAAGGCTTGGACATTATCCGTCCTATGAAGTTCGTGGATTGGCAGTATCAGTCATCCCTGTCTTGGAAGTTCGATGGCACCATGCGCCTTTGTGGTGACTATAAGACGACTGTGAACCAGGCCTCCAGGCTAGACTGTTACCCCATACCAAAGATCGGGGACCTTTACGCAAAGCTCAGTGGGTGACACTCATTCACCAAGCTTGACAAGAGACATGCGTACCTCTAATCGGCACTCGATTCAAAATTGAGGAAGTATGTGATGTTAAATACTCACCGGGGGTTATTTGAATACACAAGGTTGCCGTTCAGGGTCTTGTTGGCCTGCGGCATTTTCAGCATGTAATGGAGAACATATTACAGGTCCTACTTCGTATGGCGGTTCATTTGGACAGCGTACTGGTCAACGGAACGTCAAACCAAGAACACCAAGACAACCTCAACAATGTGCTCCATTGCTTCACGGCGTTTGGTGTTGGCCTCCACAGGGGGAAGTGCATTTTCAACGCCTGTGAGGTAACTTTATTGAGCTGCCGTGTGGACCAGCAGTCTTTTTGCCTAACCCTGGTCATGGTACGGGACAAGAGTCCCAGTTTGCTTGGCTAAGATTGGTTGCAGCGCCTCGCTCGATTGGCAGCAGGTGTTCTGGATGGGTTCCCAGTCGAAGATAAGGTTTGGGCCATTCGGCAGGCCCTTGTTCCTGAGGGGGCTACGGAACTCTGTTTGTTCCTGCCACTCATTAATTATTATGGCAAGTTTTTCCCGAGCTTGGCAATGATGTTGGCACCTCTGCACAGGCACCTCAAGAAGGGCCAGACATGGATATGGGTTCAGCCATAGGAGATGGCATTAGCGGAGGTAAAGAAGCAGCTCACTTTTTCCCGGCTGCCCACCCATTTCGACTGCACCAGGCCGCTCATGGCCACTTGTGACACCTCGCCTTCTGGCATCGGGGCGGTTTTGACCCACCGGCTGGATGATGGAGAGGAATGTCCGAACACATTTACCTCGCGGATGCTAAGTGCAGCAGAGCGAAACAATGCCCAAATCGAAAAGCAGAGTTTGGCCGTGGTGTTTGCTGTCAAGTAAATCCATCAGTGCGTTTATGGACGTCGATGCATGGTGATCACCGATCACAAACTGTTGTTGGGATTGTTTGAAGTGGACAAAGCCATTCCCCCCATTGTGTCAGCTAGGATTCAGCGATGGGCCTTCAATCTCGCGGCATATGCGCTGGAGCACCGCCCCAGGACACAGATCACACATGCAAATGCCTTGAATTGACTCTCCCTTCCGACTAGGCTCTATAGCACCAAATAAGTCATTGCCACCATGCACTTTGCCTGACACATTGCCTGTCACGGCAGCCCGGATACGTGTGTGTGGGCCAAGACCGATCCCCTACTATCCTGGGTTCGCCACATCGTTTTCTATGTTGCGCAGCATCGCCTGCCACCCTGCAAGCTGAAGACCTTTACGTCCAAGATTGCAGAATTCTCAATCGAAGATGGTGTCCTCCTGTGGGGAACACGTGTGGGCGTCCCACAAAAAGGGCAGGGCCCCATCCTGGCAGACCTCCATAATGGGCACCCAGGGGTGTTTAAAAATGAAGATGCTTGCCCGCAATTATGTGTGGTGGCCAGGCATAGAATATAGAACATACAGTGCAGGAGGAGGCCATTCGGCCCGCCGGGTGTGCACCACCCCACTTAAGCCCTCATCTCCACCCTATCCCCCAACCCAAGAACCCTTTCTAACCTTTTTGGTCACTAAGGGCAACTTATCATGGCCAATCCACCAAACCCGGACATGGAGATCGAGCGGCTGGCCCAGCACTGCCGGATATGTCCGGAGCAGCCGAAACACCCGCCGGCAGCGCCCCTCCCTCTGTGGGAGTGGCCGGGTTGCCCATGTGCATGGCTCCATGCCGGCTTTGCAGGACCCTTTCATGGATTGATGTTTCTTCTCCTCATTGGCTCCCACTCGAAATGGCTGGACATCCACCGCCTATCGGCGGCGGCTTCTACCTTTTACAGCAGATACATAGTGGGACTTAGTGGAGGGAAAAGCATTATAACGTATATGAGTGCCACTGGACCATGCATCTCGAGGAATACAAGCGGGAAACAAACCTGGACATAAAACCCCAGCCTAGGTGTGGGTCCATCATGGAGACCCTTCAGGGAGTTGTGGTGTATAGTGTGTTCATTCAACATTTAAATAAACATTTGTATCCTTTCTGCTCCCATGTGGGCACTTTCTTGGACCCAACCCCAACAGGAGTGCACACTTCAGACCTTCCATGACCGGTGGGCACCTCAGGGACCTGCGGACATCACTGGCACAAGTGACGAGATTATCTAATTTAATAATGAAATTAATTAAATGAAAATCGCTTATTGTCACGAGTAGCCTTCAATGAAGTTACAGTGAAAAGCCCCTAGTCGCCACATTCCGTCGCCTGTTCGGGGAGGCTGTTACGGGAATCGAACCGTGCTGCTGGCCTGCTTTCAAAGACAGCGATTTAGCCCAGTGTGCTAAACAGCCCCTTTTTAATAAGCTTCCTTTTTTAAAAAAATATTTATTTCTCCTGGCTCTGCCTGTCTAAAATAAAAAGGGGACACTTTTGCTAAAAAAAATATTTTGGCCACCTGGTACCACCCTCTGAAGCGGTCGACCAAGGCCGTCGCCTAGCAGCAGTTTACGGGCGCGCCGCCGACCACGGCGTCCGGCCCCCGTGCGCTCTGGCACCCACGCCGACCCGTACGCGCGCGCGCCCGCGGCGGGTGCCCAGAGCCCGCGTATGTGCGTGCTCGCGCGGGTGCCGCTCCCGGATCCCGACAGTCCCGTCTCCGCCCGGTGACCGAATTCGTGTCGACTGACCAGAGTCCGCGAATTCAAGCCCGACCACCCGCGCCAGGTACCGGGGTAGGTGAGGGGGGAAGGGAAGGCAACCCGGGGCGGCGGGGTGAAGGCAACCGGGAGGCCGCCCCCCGTCCTCCCGGCTGAGGAAGCCGCTGAGGCCTAGGCCGGGAGCGAGCCGGCAAAACCGACAGGGGCGGGGGGTTTGTACTGTTACTACTGTGGCGGGTGGGGGAATAGTCGGTGGACCCAGCGGCACGGCCCTGCCGCCAACCACACTCCGTGGGGAGGTCGGCGAGGAAATGACCGCTGAGACCCAGGAAGGAGAACGGCTGCCTCCTCCTCCCTCCCGGTGACCTGCCCCTAACCCGGGGGTCAGGCCCGGCGTGAGAGCCCGCGGGAGTGAGGGAGGGGGGAGGAGCTGGTTCCAGAGCTGAGGACAAGTGTCCTGGCGTCGGAACTGGCATCCTAACCGGGGAAGGAGGAAAAGTGAATACAATACAGTAACCGGGACAGTTCGTTCCTCAATAGTTACTGCAGCGCCAGGGTAACGAGGTGGTCAGAAATCACACATTTTTTCACTGGAGTTCATCAAAGTATGTACACGATTGTGTTCCAAACTAAAGCTCGAACGTTTAGTAATTCTCCAGTGTACTGGAGCAATTCTCTCCATTCAAACGAATGAAGAGTGAGTGGCATGGCTTTCCTTGTGTCTACCCCCCCCTTAAATCCTTAAATATCTGAAGGAGGGAAAGTTGATTTGTGTCGAATGTTTAGCTGGAGAGAGGGAAAGCGAAGCTAAGATTTTAAGAATTTCAGGCATGTTATCCAGGGAAACCTGTTTGCATACCTGCTAAATGATTTGACCAGATTGCTCCCCAGAAAGCTATTGGGTATTAGCACAATTGCTTCACAACTCCAGGGTCCCAGGTTCGATTCCTGGAGTTAGGTGGATTGGCCATGCTAAATTGCCCTTTGTGTCAAAAAAAAGGTTAGGTGGGGTTACGGGTGGAGGGTGCGGTGCTCTTTCCTAAGAGCTGGTGCAGACTCGATGGGCCAAATGGCCTCCTTCTGCAATGTAAATTCTATGATCTATCTATCTATCCTTTGTCAGCCAGCGACAGTTTTGCATTATTTCCTTTTTGTCCAGCTAATACAATATAAAGTTTGAGAAGAAATTTATGCAGAAACCTTCGATCGTCTGAATGTTCTCCTTTTCAAGTTCGTCACATTTTGTATATGTGGTTTTGCCACAGTTGTGTCATGGACGTGTGAAATAATTTGAGTTGTCAAGAAAGAGTGTTTAGCCTTGATGTGAAGCAGTTATGGGTTAGCCAGTGGTCATGATGGAACAAACTGACATGATGAACTTAAGCCTATACACTTCAATACAATCTTAAGTGCTGCTTTTCCTGTCGCATATTTGCACCAATAAACATAGTGGCAATATTGTTATATGTTTTTATGTTGAATGCATACATAACTGATGACAAAATGAATTTATATATTGATGGTGTGTTTCGGATTAGATTTGTTTATTGTCACGTGCACTGATGTGCAGTGAAAAGTATTTTTCGGCGAGCAGCTCAAACAGATCATTTAGTACATGAAAATAAAATAAAAGAAAGTACATAAACGGACAAGAAAAGGTCCACAATGTAAATACATAGACACCGGCATTGGTGAAACATACAGGAGTGTAGTATTAATCAGGTAAGTCTATAAGAGGGTCGTTTAGTAATCTGATAACGGGGGGGGAGCTGGCTAAGACACTGGAAGAATATTCCTTCCTTCTCTTTTGAGATAGATGGGGCCTTAGTTTAATGCCTTAGAAAGACAGCACCATGAGCCGTGTAGCGCCCCTTTAGTAATCGTTTCAAGCCCCTGGTGTAGGACTTGAATCCGTGAGCTCTACGTTGACAGTGTACCAGTGAGCCAAATTAACAGATTTTTGATTCATTACTGCATTTTTCCTGTGGACGCAAGAAACTTTGCAATTACATAAATAAGGTGCAACAGTCCATATGTTAGAAAGATTTCCATTCTGCACAAATGGAGGAGCTTCTATCCAAGACTACTTCCAGAGAAGTCTCATTTCATTTTGAATTTAAAATTGAGATGAACTGTGTCCTGAAAATGGAGGTTGTACTTTGGATTGGTTTTAGAATGGTTGTTTGTTTTGTGAGTTTGAAGGTACATTGTACCAACCTCTAATGTTTTCAGTGTAATGAGACTTGAGTCATTTGGTTGAAGTCTGAATAGGGTGGGGAACAATAAGATAAGAGAGGAGGAATGTAAAGTGTTCTTGTTAAAGATAAGAATCACAGCAACAATGAGATGATTGTGACTGCCGGCTAAACTACTTTGCAAAATATTTTCTTCATTTAAAAAAAAATACTCAGTGGCAGTTTACACTTGTTTTCTTGTGTTCTCCAGAAACTAGGAAAATCATAACTTGTGCTGTTTAATTCAATTTAGTTGATTTCTATGCATTTTGCATGTCAATCAGTAATCTTTATTGTCACATAGGCTCACATTAATACTGCAGTGAAGTTATTGTGAAAATTCTCTATTCGCCACACTATGGCACCTGTTCGGGTACAGGGAGGGAGAACTCAGAATGTCCAAATTACCTAACAGCACAACTTTCGGGAATTGTGGGAGGAAACCGGAGCACCCGGAGGAAACCCACGCAGACAGGGAAAACGTGCAGACTTGGCACAGACAGTGACCCAAGCCATAAATTGAACCTGGTACCCTGGCACTGTGAAACAATAGTGCTAACCACTGCTACGGTGCCGCCCATTAACACTTGGTCATTGAATTAACTTACAGTTCAGTGCAGAGTTTTTTTTTTATAAATGTTTTTATTCAGTTTTCATATTTCATATTGAACAAATTACAAATTGTTAGGAGAGAGAAAAAAAAAACAAACACGCAAAAATTAACATACATATTTACAGGTAAGCATCTTCGTAGTAGTAACTGCGCCCCCCCCCCCCCCCCCCCCCCCCCCCTCAACATGTTTATTTAGTTTGGTTTTGGGCCTTAGCTAGCCATCGAACCCCCGTAACGAACCTGTAGCCCCCCCCCCTCCCGCTACCTTCCCCCGACTATTCTTCCTCTTGTACATTGGCCACAAATAGGTCCCGGAACAGTTGCATGAATGGCTCCCACGTTCTGTGGAAGCCGTCGTCCGACCCTCGGATGGCAAATTTGATTTTCTCCATTTGGAGAGATTCCGAGAGGTTGGACAGCCAGTCCGCAGCTCTGGGCGGTGCTGCTGACCGCCAGCCAAACAGGATTCTACGGCGGGCGATCAGGGAGGCAAAGGCAAGGGCGTCCGCCCTCCTCCCCAGGAATAGATCTGGCTGTTCTGAAACCCCGAAGACCGCCACTATCGGGCATGGCTCCACCCTCACTCCCACCACTTTGGACATAACCTCGAAGAAGGCTGTCCAGTACTCCACGAGTCTGGGGCAAGACCAGAACATGTGGGCGTGGTTGGCCGGGCCTCGTTGGCACCGTTCACATCTGTCTTCCACCTCCGGGAAGAACCTACTCATACGGGTTCTTGTTAAGTGGGCTCTATGTACCACTTTTAGTTGCGTCAGGCTGAGCCTTGCGCACGTGGAGGTGGAGTTGACCCTATGCAGTGCTTCGCTCCAGAGTCCCCACCCGATCTCCATCCCCAGGTCGTCCTCCCATTTCCTCCTTGTTGCGTCCAGTACGGTGTCGTCCCTATCTACCAGTCGGTCATACATGTCACTACAGTTCCCTTTCTCTAGGATACTTGCGTCCAGTAGGTCTTCCAGTAGTGTCTGTCGTGGCGGTTGTGGGTACGTCCTTGTCTCCTTTCGTAGGAAGTTTTTGAGCTGCAGGTACCGTAGCTCGTTCCCCCCAGCTAGCTGAAATTTCTCTGTCAGTTCGTCCAGTGTTGCGATCCTGTCGTCCGTGTATAGGTCCCTGACTGTCAGTGTCCCCCCGTCCTGCCTCCACCTTTTGAAGGTGGCGTCGGTCAGTGCTGGTTTGAACCTATGGTTGTTGCAGATGGGAGCCCAGTTCAGTGCAGAGTTGAGGGAGTGTTGCATTAACACAAGGTGCAATTAAATCAAGGCCCAGCCCTCCTGTTAAGGTAGACATATCCCATGGATATGTTAATTGCATGCAAATAGTGGGCATTAACAGGGAATTCACAAGGTAGATCTGCCTCTTCCATGGCTATGCCCATGTGCAGGTGTTTACCAGTACACTTCAGGCCCTCTGGTTCTCCAGGGCATCCCCACACTTCAGAATATCACTTTAATCTGATTAGATAACCTTCCTTTAAAGTTTTTATTGTTATACTGTATTAGTGGTGCCACTTTCAGAAGGGACACTTAATTCCACTATATTGACAACCTTTTGGTTGGATCAAAAGAGGTATAAATAAACACAAACTGAAACTGGTTGTTGGGTTTAGGAGTGTTTGTGTGTAATGTTAAATAGATGCTTATAGAAGTTACATAAAAATTGGCTGTAATTCGATCCTTTACCACCTGGTTTTCTGGAATATAACATGGTAGCAGGGAATCGTTGCCTCAGGGTTAAGATTGGAAACTTCAAACAAATTCAGATCTAAAACTACAATCCTGGCGGTGGTCATTGTGAAAAATGTCAGAAAATAAATCCCAACTGTTGGGGTATGATTACTCTCCGATAGTTATACAACATTATTTTTCACATGTATGCAGACAATACCCAGCTCTACATGACCACCATCTCTCCTGACCGCTCTACTGTTGCTAAGTTATCAGACAACTTATCTGACATTCCAAACTTGGTGCACAGAAATTTCCTCCCAATTAAATATCGAAGCCTTTGGTCCCCCACTCCAAACTTGTTTCCAGCTGCCAACTCTGTTGCTCTTCCTTGCAACAGTCAGATGAAACCAGAGACAAAAGAGAAAATGCTGGAAAATCTCAGCAGGTCTGGCAGAATCTGTAGGGAGAGAAAATAGCTACCGTTTCGAGTCCAATGACTCTTTGCCAAAGCTGTCGTTTCAGATTCCAGCATCCGCAGTAATTTGCTTTTATCTAGAGATGAAACAAGTCTGTTTGCAACTTTGATGTCATCTTTGACTGTGAAATGAGCTTCCTCTGGCAGCACTGTGGTGCAGTGGTTAGCACTGCTGCCTCACGGCACTGAGGACCTGGGTTCGATCCCAGACCCAGGTCACTGTCTGTGTGGAGTTTGCACATTCTCCCCATGTCTGTGTGGGTCTCAGCCTCACAACCCAAAGATATGCAGGCTAGGTGGATTGGCCACGCTAAATTGCCCCTTAACTGGGAAAAAAAGAATTGGGTATTCATGAAATGTGCTTCCTATTTCATTTGCGCCACCACAAAGTGCTCATTTCCACTTTTGTAACATCGTATGACTTCGCCCCATCTCAGCTGATCTGCTGCCTAAACCCTCAATCATTCCTCCTTTTGTTACCACTGGACTTCTACCACTTCTGGCTGGTCTCCTGCATTCTATCCACCCTAAATTTTAGGTCATCCAAAACTCTGCTGCCTGTGTCTCAACTTGCACCTCGTTCTGTTCATCTATCGCCCATGCCCTCGTTGGCCTATATTGGTTCCGGGTCAGGCGATGTTTTGATTTTAAAGTTCTGGGGCTGGATTCTCCACTGTCGGGATTCTCCATTGCGCCGGCAGCACACCCATGCCCAGGGATTTTCCGATGGCGTGGGGTTGCTCACAATGGGAAACCCCATTGGCTGGCAGGATGGAGAATCCCGCTGCCGGCAGGGGCGTGCCGCACCAGAAAACTGGTGTGACAGGATGGAGAATCCTGCTCCGATCTTTGTTTTCAGCTCCCTCCATAGCTTAGTCCCTCTTCATCACAGTAATTCCTCACCCCTCAACTCTCCAGGACATCTGCACTGCTCTAACCCTGGCCTCTAGAGTATCCCTGATTTTAGTTGCTCCACCATTGTTGGCAGTGCCTTCAGTAGCCTAGGCCCTAAAATGTGGAATGCCCTCCATATACCTCTCCATGTCTCTACCTAACTTTCCTCCTTAAAATTCCCAGTTATTCGGCTGAGATTTTGGTAATCTGACCCAATAGCTCATGTGTCTTATCTCATAACTTGTTTAATAATGCTCCTGTGAAGCACCTTCTGGCATTTTATTCTGGGGAATATGAACAATATGATCAATGAAAGAATTAAATAGAAATGGCAGCAAGGGTTATGATCCAAACAAAAAGGAAACAAGAATACGCTCTTGACATTGTCATTTCTCTACAAGTAAATCAGAAACAAACTATTGTGTGAGAGGAATGTCCCAATGGTGAATCTCCAAATCTTCTAGGGTTCTTGGATGAAATCTACAAGAAAGTCTGTCTATGTATATGCTTATGAGGCATCATAAAACTTTGGTAGATTTTTGAAATCAGATTGTCCTTCCATCGAAGAATGCATCATGGATTTTAACAGATGGTATGAAATATTGACTAAATTTAATTTGGGGATTCCTGGATTAGTTCCAGCAATTAAATTGCTGGATTGTGCCAAGGTGTCTCATCTGGGCAGCCTACTAATTCTAATTGGATTTTGGTTCTTCGAGATGGATGACCTTTTTAGATCAGATGTCTGCGGCCTTGAAAAAATTCTGGAGAACCGATCATTTCCTTCAACTTTCGTGGAACAAATGGAGCATTTTGCGGCAGCACAACGGGTAAAGAACTCTTGGAGTTTCAAAATGGACCAGATGTTGGATACGACTAACAATATGAAAGGATCAAAGACCAGCCGAATGAGGATGAAAGCATCTTAGTAGATCTAACAATCACAGCAGAAGACCAAATTGGAACGGTAATTATAGGGGAATGAATCCCAGGAATGTCCAAGGAACAGTTAGTGCTTCAGTTGTGACTCAAAATACCATCATCTGCCGAACTATCCAAAACAGAGGCAAGGTCCTTTTTTAAAAAAAAAAAATAATTCTCAAAGGTAGTCCAGATAATGGTGTATCTGAACAAAAATTATGCTGGTCAGATGGAGTTTTGATTCTGTGGTGAATGCATTAGTCGAGGCGTCTTTAACTTTGCAGTACTAGATAGTCCTTGCACTTCAACAGTATGTGGAACAGCAAAGTGTTATGTTTATTTACTAAGTAGTGAGAATCAACACAAGGTTAAGGAATATAAAAGTAATATTTTCAATAGGTTTGATGTAGTTACTAGTGTGATGCCTGTGCTGTTGAGTAAAGCTACCATGATGAGGTAATTATTTCTGAAAAGTCAGTGGATCCGCGTGATATTATTGTGTCACCAGACTGTTAATGGAATCAAGTGAGAATCAGAGAGATAGAAAAATGTCCTAAAGATGCATGATAATTTTCACACTTTATTGTTAAAGGTTAAAATTAGTGTGGTTGAAAAAATATGAGGGTAATGGAAGATTGGTGTGAAATGTAAAAGCTTTTTGATACTGGCAAATTCTGTTGTAAGCCTTTCATTGGCATGGCACTTTAGCAGGTAGTTGCCATGGATCTAAAGATATGGGACAAAAACATTTGCATTCTATATTTTGTAAACCTGGCGACCAGATTTAGTCTTTCTGCACTAATGTACAGTAAAGACAAAAGGACAAAATCATGGATAAATGGGCCTGGACTTGGGCCACCAGCAAAGTTTCTGACAAATAATGGAGGGGAGTTTGTCAATGATGACGGAGTTCAGAGAATCGAAAATATGAACATATTTTGGGCAGAACTATTGCAGCTGAAAGTTCTTTCGGCGGTGGACATTGTGATAGGAATCATGCAGTGAGCGAAAAATTGCTGCATAAAATTATGTTCAGCCAGATGGCAAATTGACAATCGCCCTGTCATGGGCAGTTCAGGCAAATAATTCACTCTGGTGGCTGGACGACATATTGATTGGTCCCTGAGTGAAATCACACATTACCTTCTCTGCTGTGCAATACTCTTGAACCAGAAAGCAGCACAATTTAATCTTTTCTGTATATTTGAATGCTTTGCATGCAGGGCGATAGGTTTTCAGCAAGTTACGATCTCAGAAAATTCAGAGGACACTGGGGTATAAAAACCATCAGAGAATTTAATTGAGATTTGGTGTCTTGTAAAAGAGAGGATTGTGGGGAAAGGAAATGCCCTGGTAAGATAATAGGTCATGATGATGAGAGATTATTTGACATGACAATCAAACAGTTAAGCTTAATGTCATGATCAATTTCAAAATCTGATCCTGAACAGCTGACAGAAGTAAACAAGGTACCTTGTACCTCAAATGCTCCTGTGGTTTCTGATAAAGGTCCCGAGGAACAGAACTCAGCAGATCAAGGGCTAGATAGTAGTAATGTGAGTGATTGTTACACACAATGGCTATTATATCCAAAAGATGAATACCTCCGGGTAGATATTCAGGTGACATATGATGGTACTAGCAAATAGAGGGAGGCGATACTTGTGGGACATGCAAAAATAATTATTGCAAGTTTGAATATTTGGTTGAATATTGGCCAAGAAGTGAGGTCCACAGTCTGGCAGAATGGCATGAAAGTGTACAGTAAGAAAGCACAGTGCAAGTACTGGAATAGAGTCTAGAATTGACTTGTGTCATAAAAATATTACAGACTGAAGAAGAATCCTTCAGTAGTGTGCAAGGATGATTTCACAGTACTAGTTCTGGCAAATTTAAAAGTGCAAGGAGAGGCCAGAGCTTGAATAGATTGGATAATGAAATAAAGGCTACAGAACTGAACTAGACACAAAGGTCCTCTTACTCATGAAACATTGGTGGCTGTAGATGTACTTTAGGACAAACTAATGAGAGCCATAAAAGGAGAATTAGATTGGAGAGAGTTTGAAGTTTGTTCTGAGGTACCAGATAAAGGGAAGCCAGGTTTGACACATTGGTGGATTTGTACTAAGATGTCATTGCAGATTGGATATAAGGCTAATCTCTAGGAACTTTGAAGAGCGAGTGGGTATTGCAGATGTTAGAGTGGACTCTGCCACAGCTAGAAATGTAATTTTGAAAATCGTTTTAGCTCTTTTGGCCACATATTCATGGGAGTGTCGAACAATCAACGTAAAAGTTAGATTTCAGCAGTGTGTGACCTAGAGAGAGGTGTTTCTGCAACCTGCCAAAGAAACAACAGATGCAGAAAAATGGCTACGAGAACCAAACCAAAGGCGGAACGGTGGTGCAGTGGTTAGCATTGCTGCCTCACGACACCGAGGACCTGGGTTCTATCACAGCCCCGGGTCACTGTCCGTGTGGAATTTACACATTGTCCCCGTGTCTGCTTGGGTCTCACCCCCACAACCCAAAGATGTGGAGGGTAGGTGGATTGGCCATATCTTTTTATTACAACAGTAAAACATATATGCAAGGCCAACTGTACAAACACTAATTTTGTGGTGGAGAAACAGGTTACTCTCCCCTCAGTACCAATGTACGGGGAGGGGGGGGGGGGTGGATACTCTGATTATTACAACAGTTCACAACACATTTCTACAAAAACAAATGGTGCAAGCACTAAACTTTGCGCTGGAGAGACCAGATACCCTCGCCTCTGCACCAACAGAACGGAAAGGAAGGGGGGTGGTGGGTAGAGAGGGGAAAGGAGGGTGGTGGGAGGGAGGGACTCGGGGTGTTGGTGGAGGGGGGAGGCAAATAGGGCATTGCCTGAACTATCTACGGAGGCAGAAAAACAAAAGAACCTTCAATTCTGATGTGTCAGATTCCGGGAGTCCCCCAGAGAGGGTGAGGGGCAACACAGTCAGGCATGAGTGAGCCCTGCATCCCGCTACAGAACGTCTCGTGCACCCTGTGCCCCCGACACTGGGTGGCTGACAGCCTTCGGACAGTCACCCTCCGGGCCCGAATCCTCCACCACACTGAGTGCGGCAGGGTGACACGGGCCCACTAACCACCCCAGGGGCTGCCTGACACCGGGATCATCAACAGGTGGGTTCTCCTCCCAGGGCCCCGTGGCAGCGGGAGGCGTTGGTGCAGATGCCTGCTAAATTCTACCTTAATTGGGAAGGAAAAAATAATTGGGTACAGAGAACCAAACAAATGCACCAATGATCTAAATGGTGCTTCCAGGGTATGTTAATTTTCAGTTTGACCAATTTGCTGAAAATAGATTGTGCTCAACTAAAAGCAGATTGGGAGTCACGCTAGTGGGACTGTTAAATATATTGGTTTAGATATTAGGTAGAGAATGTCTACACCCACTTTAAATCAACAACCTTTTTGGAGCGTGTTACTCCCATTCCAGTTAAGTATACTAGGCCCCCAGCAGAAGGTTGAGGTTGTATCGAAAGTGACTGAACTTGATTGGTCAATTGAACTGTTTTGTCATTTGAATGCAACATCCTGGAGTCAAGAATGTTTCAATGGCAGTTTTTGGTGGCGTCCGTGGAGTGAGCAGTCGCACATTTGGTGGCTCATGTTGGATTTTTTGGGTCCATCCCCGCCCGAATGGTGTGGTATTTGAGGGCAAGAGGTGCTCGAGTGCCCAGGGAAGGTAATACTCGGCTGATGTATGGATCAGTGAATGTGAACTGCCACGAGATAAAGAGAGCAGCTGGAGCAGGAATGTTTTCGTGGTGCACCACAGATGAAGATGGTCAAGGGCAAGGGAGCAGCGCTGCTCGCCCAGTGGTTAACGGAGCAGCTGGTGGAGTTTTTGAATAACAAATTCCAGCAGCAGAAGAAAAAGGCTTGGAGGATTTGGCCACGGTGGTGGAGCTGCTTTGGGCAGTGATTGAACGAGTGGAGCAGAGGCAAAAGGCCTGGAGATCCAGAAGGTGGAGGAGTTGATGGAGCACAAGGAGTGGCTAGCCTCGCTGGCGACAGAGCTGGGGATGGTATTGTACAGCCAGGAAAGACTGAGAGAATTTCGAGGACCTTGAGAACCGCTGTCGGAGGCAGAATTTGAAGATAGTTGGAATGCCTGAGGTCATTGAGGGAACGGAGGCCGCCAAGTATGTGGCCTGATCGATTTTTGGACAAGGAGAAAATTCTGAAGTGGGCGAGGTAGACCAAGAAATGCACCTGGGAAGGGAGTGAGCTGTGGATTTACCAGAACCCTGGGGGCGGAGCTGGCAAAGTGGAGGGCCCGGTATAACCAGATGAAGACGGCACTCTTTAAGAAGGGGGTGAAGTTTGGGGTTTTGTACCCTGCCTGCTTGTGAGTGTCACACCAAAAGCAGGAATTTTATTTTGACTCACCAGAGGAGGTGATGGACTTCGAGGGGCCATGGTCTGAGAGGAGTGTGAGGACATTGAACTTTAGAGAGGAGCTTTGTTTTCATTGTAAGGCACATGGTGACGGCACTTTGGGGTGGGTTTTGACAGGGGAGGAGTTATGGTGAGCGTGCCTTTTGTTTCTCATTGGCAATTGTGGGGGGGGGAAGGATGGACTGAAGGGGTGAGAAAAAGTCTGAGGCCTTGGGCGAAGGCCACCATGCTAGCTTGGCGGGCTAGTTAACATGAGTGAAGTGGGGGGGGGGATCATGTGGTTATTTTTTTTGTTTAGTGGGGGGGAGGGGCTTGCTGACATAGGTGTGGCGCAGTTGGGAAGGAGAGATGGCAGCGGAAATCTGAAGGCGGGCCTGGAGGGGCGTGAGACGCGGGCCAGAGAATGGCTTACAAAGGGATATGGCTGATTGGCAAAGGAGGGGGGTGGGGAGCTCCTAACCAGGCTGGTCACATGGAATGTGTGGAGTCTGAATGGGCCTGTTGAATGGTCGTGTATGTGTGTTTATGCATCTGAAGAGTCTGAAGGTGGACTTTGTGTTCTTGCAGGAGACGCACCTGAAGCTAGGGGATCAGACGAGGCTGAGGAAGGATGGGTGGGCAGGTGGTCCGCTTGGAGTTGGATATGAAGACGAGGGGGTGGCGATGTTGGTTAATATGGTGGCTTTCGAGGTGGGAGGCAGTGTGGTAGATCCAATGGTGTAAGTATTTCATGGTCAGTGGGAAGCTGGAGGGGCTGCTGGTACTCCTGGCAAATGTTTATGCCGTAAATTGGGAAGACCTGGACTTTGAGGTTAGGGAAGATCCTGGACCTGGACACCGCTGAGTATGAGGGGTGATTTCAATACGGTCCTGGACCCGAGTCTGGACCGTTCGAGTCCTTAGTCATCGAGGGTGATGGCTGTGGCAAGAGAGTTCATTGAGGGGGGGGTGGGGGGTGGTAGAGCCATGGAGGTTGGGAGTCCGAGATCGAAGGTGTTTTAATACTACTTTTATGAGCACCGGGTGTACTCACGGGTTGACTTTTTTGCGATGGTGGGGGTGGCCGACTAGGAGTATTCTGCGATTGTGCTTTCTGACCACTCGCCGCATTGGGCGACACTCAAGGCAGTAGTTGGGGGAAATTTATTTCGATTTGTCACAGGGAAGGAGGATGGAGTGGGAGGAGAGAGGAAGTCTGGTAGACATCTGGCGGTGGATCGGAGGTACTCTGGTATCGGTGGAGGGGCTGTTAAGAGGCTCCAGATGGAGTTTGGATTAGTGTCCACAGGAAGGTTGTGGGCCAATTGCGGAGGGCCATAGGGGCAGTATATGGAAAGGGCAATTAGGATGCTGGCCCACCAGTTGAAGCAGGTAGGGGCAAGAGAGATCAGTAGGGTGAGGGACGAGATGGGTAAGGTGGTGGCTGACCTGGAGGTGGGATTGGGTTGAGGGAGGTGATGAATGGCATGGGTGCGATGCAGGCAAGAATGGCCCTGGGGCAGGATGGGTTCCCAGTAGAGTTTTCTAAAAAGTTTGGCGGGGAGCTGGGGCCATTGGATGCATAACAAGGCAAGGAGAATGGGGAGCTCCCCCACCCCCACTCCACATTGTCGCAGACTTCCATCTCCCTGATTTTGAAGAAAGATAAGGACCCTTAGCAGTGTGGGTCGTACCTGGATGGGTTAGAGTTCCCAAGGGGGGGGGGCGATTGGGTTGATGGAGGTGATGAATGTCATGGGTGCGATGCAGGCAGGAATGTCCCTGGGCCGGGCGATATTGCTGCTGAACTTCGATGCTAAGTTGTTGCCGAAGATGCTAGCATCGCAAATTGAGGATTGTGTGATGGGGGAGGATCAGACGGGATCTGTGAAGGGGAGGCAGTTGTCGGCGATGTATGGAAACTACTTAATGTAATTATGAAGACTTATGGGGCAGGAGGTAAATGTGGTGTTGACGGATGCGGAGAAGGCTTTTGACCAGGTGGAGTGCACGTACTTGTTGGAGGTGCTGTGACGTTTTGGGTTCGAGCAGGGGTTTGTGGATTGGGTCCGGCTGTTGTACAGAGCGCCGGTGGTGAGTGTTCGGACGAACCGGATGAGTTTGGGGTACTTGGGCTACATTGTGGCAGGGTTAGTGGGGACGAGCATTAGGAATCCAGGTGGCGTGGAGCTGGGCCCAGCTACACAGATTGAACTTGGTTTGATTGATAGAGATGGGATTGGTGGAGGGGATGGAGGTGGGATGTGTTGCCACTGTCACTGACTGGGCGCATGCAGATGGTGAAAATGCGCGGCTCTCGTTGTCAAAGTTTCTGTTTGTGTTCCAGAACTTCCCTATCTTTGTCCCCAAGTTCTTAGAAGGTTAATGGGATAATTTCGGGGTTTGTGTGGCCACGAGTGTGAGGCGGGTGTTCTTGAGAGTGAGGGTGCAGGGGCTGGCACTGCCAAATTTGATGAATTATTATTGGGCGGCGAATATTGCAATCGTGAGGAAATGGGCTGTGGAGGAGAGGTCATTCTGGGGCGGCATTGTGTAGGGGGACGAGTATAAGGGCGCTGTTGTTGGCTCCTCTTCCATTCTCGCCGACCAGGTACTCCGTGAGCCCAGTGGTGGTGTCAGCATTAAGGGTATGGGGTCAGTGCAGGCAACATTTTGGGTTGGAAGGCATGTATTTGTGGGCGCCGAAATGTGACAACCATAGGTTTGTGCAGGCAGGGCTTCATGTGAGGTTTCAGGGGAGGCGGCAGATGGGGATCGAGTATTTTAGGAACTTGTTTATAGGAGGAACTGTATGAGTTGCCCAAGGGTACCTGCAGGTGAAGGATTTTGTGAGGAGAGAGGTGACGTCCTTCCCAGGGCTGCCGCCTCCGGTGTTGCAGGATAAGCTGCTGTCGGAGGACAAAGTATGGGAGGGGGAAGAGTGTCAGATATATACAAGGAATTGATGGAGAGGGTGGGTGCTCCAGTGGAGGAGATCAAGCACACGTGGGAGGCGGGGCTATGAAAAGGGGGGCTGCCGGAATGTGGGCCGAGGCCTTGCGGGGGGTGAATGCGTTCTCATCATGTGCGAGGTTGAAACGTCATCCAGTTTAAAGTGGTGCAGAGGGCCCACATGACTGTGGTGAGGATGAGCAGGTTCTTTGCGGGGGTGAAAGACGGTGTGGGGGGTGCGCGAATCACGTCCACATGTTCTGTGCATGTCCAGGGCCCAGGGGGTTCTGAAAGGGGTTGTCGGTAGTTATGTCCAAGGTTCTGGGTGTGGTGTTGCCAGAGTCCAGATGTAGCGGTGTTTGGCGTGTCAAAAGACCCGGGTGTCCGGGGGGAGAGAGGCCGATGAGTTGGCCTTTTCCTCCCTGATAGCCCGGAGACAGATTTTGTTGTGTTGGTGACACTCTTGAGCCACTGAAGGCAGGGGTGTGGGTGAGTGACCTGGCAGTATTCCTGAGATTGGGGAAGATCAAGTTTGCTTTGTGCGGGATCGGTAGACTGGTTCATACTGGAGGTGGAAACTATTCATTGATTTCTTCAAGGAGGATTCGGGAAGGCGGGGGGGGGGGGTGGAGAGAAGAGTGTAAGCGAATAAAAATGGGGAAGGCAGGATGTGGTGGGGGTATTCGTATCAGGGGACGTTGGGGATCTGTGGTTGTTTGTTTGAGTTGATGTGTTATATTTTGTGCATATTTGTCAAAAACCTTGAATACAGATATTTTTAAGTGTTTTAATGGCAAATAAAACAGTAAAAAATAAATCTGGAGAATGTTTACTTATCTCCCATTCTCTGATGATCCAAAGATCATACAGCTAGTCATTTTTAATGATGCTTCACATATTTATCTTCCTGATAGGATTTCTAGTGCAGTTTTTTTGAAATTCATGGGATGTGGGTGTCACTGGCTAGGCCAACATTTATTGCCCACCCCTAATTGCCCTTGAGAAGGTGATGGTGAGCTGCCTTCCTGAACCGCTGCATCCCATGTGATGTAGGTACACCCACAGTGCTGTTAGGGAGAGAGTTCCAGGATTTTGACCCAGTTAAAGTGAAGGAACAGCAATATATTGCCAAGTCAGGCTGTTGTATGGCTTTGAGGAGAACTTCTAGTTAGTGGTATTCCCATGCATTTGCTGTCCTTGTCCTTGGATGATAGTGGTAGTGGTTTGAAAGATGCTGCTGATGGGGCATTGGTGGGTTCCACAGTGCATTTTATAGATGGAACACACTGCTGCCACTGCACGTTGATGGTGAAATAAGTAAATGTTTGCGGATGGAGTGCCAATCAAGCAAGCTGCTTTGTTCTGGATGACGTCTGGTGTTATTGGAACTCCATTATCTAGGCAAGTAGGGAATATTCCATCACACTCCTGACTTGTGCCTTGTAGATAGATGGTGGACAGGAGAAGATGTGGTACGGATTTGGGAGCCAGGAGGTGAGTTACTCAGCATGATTCTTATGGGTGAAAATGGGAAAAGTTGTCCAATAATTTGGGAAGCTAAGAAAATATAATTTGTTAAAAGTACTTTGTCTCCTGAAATACTGACGCTTGAGGGAGGCAGTGGTATCACTATTTGTTAAGATTCTAAGTGAGATTCTGGATGCTGGGTGTACTGAAGATAGCATACCCATTTAAAGCTTTATGGATAATCGTTCAGTTTGAAATAAATGTACAACCTACAAAAAGTGAGATTGAGAAAGAATTACGGATTAAACCTTCTGCCATGAAACAGATGCTGGCGAGAAAGGAAATCTCAAATTAAGGGGTGGCTACAAAACATCAGTCTGGACGTGCATTGTGTTTCGTGTAACAAAGAAATTGAGTCCTCAAAGGAGATGCATTTTTCAGTGTAATGTCTTGTAATATATATGGAGGTTTTTGATTTAATTTGGTTTGACATTTTTGGTTGTACATGGAAAATCTAATTTGTATTTAAAGAGAGCAAGGAATATATTAATTTTTTTAAATTGTGTTTGATTGCATCCAGGTGGTAGACATAACTGGGAAGTTGCTGTACCCCTACAAATAGGCAAAGGTTGAAACTTGTTATTGAATTAGGGGTGCATCTTTATACTGTGAAATTCTTGTAAATGAATGCTTATAAAAGTGTAAAATATTGGCTCCGGTTTTACCTTCAACTGGCTTTCTGGAATATAACGGGCATATTCGAAGATCTAGAAGTTGTAATGGCATCCATGTCAACATGCACCATTGGAACTGCACCAAATAGATTAACTAACAATCCAACTCATTGCTTTCTGTAGGATCTTATTGCTTGCAAACTGCGCCTTTATCAACTAAAACAGTGGCTGCACTGTAGGATTAATTCACTGGCCATGAAGCACTTTGGAACACCCGGAGGGTGTGAAAATCACTGTGTAAATGCAAAATCTTTCTTTCCCATGCTTGCCAATAAGATTAGATGAAAATAATATTGTCCTTTTATGCCTCAGAATTTTTAATCAGTTGAAAACAATTGATTTTAATTATCCTGTCACTAGTCCATTGGCTAATTCCTTTTAATACATTTGATTTATCCATTCCAGTCCTGCTGCACAGAATCATCTTTCTGTTTGGAGAAAATACATTTTGAAATATGTTTTCACTCATGATTGATGTAATATGTGATAATGTCCCAATAAGACGCTGGATGAATTCCACTGCTTTGCATGCTTTAAAGTAAAGGCTATTGGTTACCAACAAAAGGTTGGAATTTTGGAAAGAGAAACACTCCAGATTGCCATTAATACTATCATAAATTAAGTGCAAAATACATGCAGTTTATCAATCGATATTGAAATCTACTGGTTATTTTTTCATTGCCTATTTATGTTACTATGTACTCGACAACAATGCACAGGATAGAAGTGAATGAGCAAAGCCCATGGACCCATCTCATCCAATAACTTTCTCTTCATAGCACACTGTTTTAATTCAAAATGAAACCTTCTACAAATAATATATTGTAATCCAAATTAGAAGAGACAGGAAGCAGAGTGTTAGATCAATATTTAAATCCGGCTGACTGCACATTCAAAGAGCACCAACATTATTTTTTAAAAATTGCTGACTGTAATTCAGTGACAAACGGTGCATAGCATTTCCACTCAGATTGGCAGTAACTTCTAGCGATGAGCTTCAGCCTTTCACTGTCATTACTGTTAACCTGTGCTCCAGAGAAATCGGAATTTATGTGTAAGTGCAATATATTCTTTGGATCACTATGGTGATTAAAACCAAAGCCCATTCACTGGCAATAAAACCACAAGGTGCAACAGTGCTCATTCGGTGGTTTTATGCACTATGGGTGTTTCACAATGCTTCTTTTAAAGTCTCAAGTCATTTCTTAAATTGTTAAGAATTAAGCTGTTGCATTGAAAAACATTTGAAATATATACACAAATACAAATACATGATCTAGTCTTTAATTTTCTGAAGTGTTCATGATCTATTTTGAAGTATTACTGAATTAAACTTCTATTTTTGATTAATTTTGTTTAGTTCCAAAAATATTTTGTGCAAAGAATAGTAGTCAGCAGACAAACTGATTGTTACTACTTTGATCAAAAGTTTTGTAATATTAAAGTGAACATGGGGTGGACAGGACCATTTCGGCTCATTAGGGAATCAAGGTCTGCGCTGTATGGTCTAAATATTAGAGGTAAACTTATTGTATGTGAAATTAGGAAAGACTACTACATATAAAGGCTGGCAGCTTTAAATGTACCGTATGTAATTGTGTAAAAGTTAATTGTTGAAACCTTTTCAACCAAACATCATGAGTTCGACTTTTACAAGGGTAATGTTTTCAAGGGGTTGACATGCGTGTTTGATTTGGGCCATATTGAATGGACAAGGTGACCTCTGGTGGCTAGAAATTTTGAGGAATTGCCGGATTAATTTAAATCTTTTTTTAACCCATTATAAAAGGGAACTACAGCCTATTAAATATACTTCTCAAACCAAATTCTCTGCTTAATATTCTTATTCCTATGATGCTGCAACAAAAGCCTAGTCTGTATTTGCATTTCTGCATAAAAATATATTTGTGCAAATGTCCTACATTCCTATAGGTTGAGTGATGTATCTGTGAGTCTACCTTCTACCCTTCCACTATGCAAAGTTCCAGACAATATTCTTTCCCTCTTTTTAAAAATAAATCCGCATTTATATTCTCAGCTAGTAGCCATCATTGTAATTATCTCAACAAGATAATTATGACAACAAGGACTTATCTTTTGCTTTTGTCAGCCAGGTGGAGAACTGTTTGCTTGGTTTAACTCTTGCCTTTCCAATTATTGCCCATGCAATGGCTTCTCTATTCCCAGCTGCTCATACTCTTTGGTTCTGATATTTTTGGGCTTTGATTCCTGAAAAACGATAATCTTTATTGTCACAAGTCAGCTGACATTAACATTGCAATGAAGTTACTGTGAAAAGCCCCTAGCCGCCACATTCTGGCACCTTTCGTGTACACGGAGGGAGAATTCCGAATGTCCAAATTTACCTAATAGAACATCTTTCAGGACTTTTGAGAGGAAACCGGAGCACCCGGAAGAAACCGGAGCACCCGGAGGAAACCCATGCGATACAGAGAGAATGTGCAAACGCACAGTGACCCAAGCCGGGAATCGAACCTGGGACTCTGCCGCTGTGAAGCAACAGTGCTAACGTGCTGCCACTGGGGTCAATGTTTGCACAGGGCATATGAAAAAAAGATTTTTAGTTCAGAAAGGAGACCTTCTACATGAGATTGATTTTTACACGAGTATATACGGACCTCAGCAACGCACCATCCACAACCCTGTACGGTAAACCGTTCAACAAGAACACACATTGGGTGCAGAAGTCGGCTATTTGATCCCCTGAGCTGCTCCACAATTCAATAAGATCACTTCCTGCCTGCCCCTTTTAATCCTAGACTCCCTTGTTGGTCAAAAACCTATGTAACTCAGCTTTAAATATTTTCAATGACCTAGCCTCCACTGCTTTCTGTGGCAGCAAATTCCACAGACTAACGACCCTCTGAGGACCCTCTTAGTCTTAACTGGAAGATTCCTAATTTTAAAACTGTGACCCCTATTTCTAGATCCCCATGAGGGGAAACATCCTCCCAGCATCCACCCTGTCAAGTCTCCTCAGGATCTGAGATTCACAAAAATTCACAATCACAACCCTCTTGAGGGAAGGAATTTCTCCTTGTCTCAATCCTGAATGATTCTGAGGCTGTGCCTCCATGCTCTAGATTCCACCTCTACGGAAACAATCTTTGTGTCTACCCAGCAAAGCCCCTTCAGAGTCTTCTATGTTTAAAATGAGATCAATTCTCATCCTCTGAACTCAGAGTTTACGCTTCATCTTTTCATACGACAGGAACCAATCTAGCGAACCTCTGCTGTAGGGCCTCCAAAGCCAGCATATCCTCCCTTTGATAAAGAGATCAAAACTAGACGTAGATCTACTCAAAGCCCTGCACGATTTGTTTTTAAAAATCCTTATTCTTGCACTCATCTTCTTTCAATAAAGACCATCATGCTATTGCTTTCCAAATTGCTTGCTGTGTCTGCATGCTAACTTTGTATTACTTGGATGAGTACATCCAAGTCACTATTTAGAAGTTTCATGTCTCTCGAAAAATATTCTTTTTTTCTATTTTTATCATCAAAGTGAAGAACCTCATACTGCCCCATATTTTACTCCACTGCCACTTTGTTGCCCACTCACTTAACCTGTTTATACCTCTCCGTAACCTCTTTGTGTTCTGATGGCTTACATTCCCACCTAGTTTCGTATGGTCAGCAAACTTGGATACAGTACTGTCTCTTTGTCTAAGTCATTAACATAGCTGAAACCCCAGCACTGATCTGTACAGCATTTCACTAATTCGAGCTGTCATTTTGAAAATGCCCCTTTTATCCCTAATTTCTGCTTCCTGTCAGATGCCCAATTTTCCATTCATGAGAACATATTTCCCCCAACTCCATGAGCACTTGCGCATTAATCTTTTGTGTGATACCTTATCAAATGCCTTTTGGAATTTCAAGTGTCTGCCATCTATAGGTTTCCCTTTATCAATCCTATTCACTCAAAAAAACAACTCATGAATTTGGCAAACTCCATTACCCTTCCATAAAACCTCATTTTGATCATATTAGGATTTTCCACATGCATTGTTCTAACTCCTTTAATAGATTCCCGCATTTTCCTAATAGCTGATATCAGGCCAACTGCCACATATTCCTCCTTTCTCTCTCTTCGCCTACTTTCTTAAATAGCGGTGTTTCATTTGTTAATTTTTAATTAGCTGAGACTGTTCTAAAATTCAGGAGACTTGGAAAATCATAACCAGAGCATCCACTATCTCTGCAACTGCTGATTTTAGCACCCCAAGTCTGTAGGCTATCAGGTCTTGGGGGTTTGTTATCTTTTCATCCCTTAAGTTTCTCAATTTTTTTTCTCTGCTAGTAAGTTCCTCATTTTTATTAGCCCATTGGTTGCCCTATCATGAAGTCCAATACAAACATTTTGTTCAATATCTCTGCCATTGCCTCAATCTTCCCTGACTCTGCCTCTTAGGAACCAGCATCTAGTTTAGCTACACTCCCTTTTATATACTTGTGAAAGGTATTACATTTCTTTTTTTTCTTTTAAAAACAATTTAGAGTACCCAATTCATTTTGTTCAATTAAGGGGCAATTTAACGTGGCCAATCCACCTACCCTGCACATCGAGTTGTGGGGGCGAAACCCACGCAAACACGGGGAGAATGTGCAAACTTCACACGGACAGTGACCCAGAGCCGGGATTGAACCTGAGATCTCGGCGCCATGAGGTAGCAGTGCTAACCACTGCGCCGCCGTGCTGCCAGTATTACATTTAATTTTTATATACTTTGTTCATTTACTTTTTTTTCTATTATCAATTTTTTAGTTGGCCTTCGATTTCAGAATTTCCCTAAATTCTCTCTAAATTGCCCGTCTGTGTGGCTACGCAATTAGTTATTAACACCGCTCACATGTATGTTGGGCATATTCTGCTCCGCTAATCGATGATTTGTGAAGCTGTGACAGCATGAGCGGCTGATTTCCATTGGTGCCTGATCCTGCCAGATGCTGCCAGCCAAGCCACATGGCAAAAGCAGGAGGAGAGCGCACTCTGGTAGTGGAAATGGTTTGAAAAAAGGACGTGCCATTTGAGGTATTGAGTCTGACTGTATTGCTATGAACTGTTGAGTAGTTTCTGAAGGAGCCTGGACTCTGTTGGCACAAATATTTGTCTGAGGTGCAATTTTGGGGTGATTGATGTTTTCCCAGGAGAGATGAAGCTGCTAACATTGGCTAAGGAACTAGTATGAATTGGGACCATGAGGATTTGCAGAATCGGCTGTGCTCGAGACAGGGACATAGAATGCCAGGGTTCAGGAGGGAAGTGACAAGTCGGGAGAGGTGGTGAATGTTGGAGAGGAAGCTATGAATCTGAGGCATCGAGCAAGAAGGCTCGGCTGCAATTGGTTGAGTCGAGAGAGACAGCGAATGAGTGGACCCAGGAGGGCACTGGTGAGTTGGGATGTTGCTGCGAGTGAGAGGGCTTGGGAGGAAAGGGGTAATTCGTGGAAGGTGGTGAGTGAGAGGATACGAGAGGGAAAGTGGTGAATTGAGAGTTCGAAGAGTGGGCGAGCAAGCGGGTTCGGGAGAGTCACTGTCCGTGTGGAGTTTGTACATTGCCCCCATGTCTGCGTGGGTCTCACCCCCACAACCCAAAAAGATGTGCAGGGTAGGTGGATTGGCCATGCTAAATTGCCCCTTAATTGGAAGAAAAGAATTGGGCACTCTAAATTTAAAAAGAAAAAGAGGGTTCGGAAGAAAAGGGGCAGATCTGAATCATGAAAAGGTGCGTGCGAGGTGGTTTTAGGGGCAGAGGGCGAGCGAGGGGTTTTAGGGGCGGGGCGAGCGAGGGGATTTAGGGAGGAGGCGGGCGAGGGGTTTTGAACGGGGAGCTGAGGGGTTTTGAATGGGGTGTGAGCGAGGGGTTTTGGGGGAGGTGGCGAGCGAGGGGTTTTGGGGGAGGTGGTGAGCGAGGGGTTTTGGGGGAGGGGGCAAGCGAGGGTTTCGGGGAGGGGGTGAGCGTGGGGTTTCGGGGGAGGGGGCGAGCGCGGGGTTTCGGGGGAGGGGGGCGAGCGTGGGTTTTCGGGGGAGGGGGCAAGCAAGGGGGAAAGTTTAGAGATAGCAGAGGCATGTTTTTTAAACGGAGAGTGATGAGTGCCTGGTAAGCGCTGTCAGGGGAGGTGGTGGAAGCAGATACGATAGCGATGTTTAAGAGGCATTTGACGAACACATGAATAGGATGTGATTAGAGTGATAATGCCCTCGGAAGACGGTTTTAGTTTAGACAGGCATCTTGATTCGTGCAAGCTTGGAGGGCCAAAGGGTCTGTTTCTGTGCTGTACTGTTCTTTGTTCTAACTTGCAGAACCAAGAATCTTCAACCCAACTGCTTAACTGCCGAAGTCAGTGCACCAGACTCCTCCAACCTGACAGTCTCACACACAAGCCAAAGACCCTGATTTGTATCTTTTTTAGCTTTTATTTTTGGACTCGCTGCTCATTTCTATTGTGTATGCATATTGCATTTTATTATTTTCTTCCTACATTTAAGAAACTAATAAACTCACTCTTTAATTTAAGGCAGCCTGGTTAATTGCCTTATTTTAAAACATAATTCCATTTATATTGGGAAAAGGTATCCACAAGGGAAGGGATCCTTCTTAAATTACTCTTGTTGTGACGAACTGAGGGGGTTGAATAAAGACAGGAAATCCAATTCATCCCTCTTCACTTGGGACCCTGACAATTTCGGGGTATCTTGCCCGGAATCAAAACAAATTTGGCACCTCACCTGGGGACCAGTCATAACAATAGTCATTAATTTAGTAAAGTAATAAATTTCAAGTTGCAGTCTACAGTTTACAGGCAAAAGAAGCACACTTTCCAGTTAAAACAAAAAGAATAAAAAGCAGCACCTCTTCACCATTTTCCTACTTACACCAAATTTCCGACTTGGCGCTCTTTTCCACTTTCTCCCTCTTACACGCTCCATGCATTGTTGATATCAGTTGAAAAATTTTAATCTGAGATTGATAGATTTTTATAAACTAGTGATATGGGGCAACGGTAGATTGAAGATCAGGGAAGATCTCATTGAAGGGAACAGGCTCCAGGTACTAAATGGCCTATCCCATTCTTATGTTTGTATATTTTCCTTTTGTAGATTGTGTGCAAAAAACATTTCACATGAATCTGATTTCATAGGCTTTTATTAAAATCAAGTACACAAATTACACACCCAAATATCGACCGCACTGAATAACTACACCAGTGACAAAAGTTTATTCCTTCTGTTACTGGTATGTTATTGTGGCTTATTAAATAGAGTAGGAAGATAGAATTGAGTGGGTTTTATTTGTGATGTACTGTTGTCAATCCTGTGGATTCGACATCTGGAAATGTCTTTTTAAAGTTGTTTCTGCATAAATGTGTTTGCAGTATTTCAATTAACCTTTTATTTGTAGCTAAGCACAAAATAAGCAGCCAGCTTCAGTTGGCAAAAAACAGACTTGAAATTTTTGAGTGAAAGTGTTAATCCTAGCTAGCTGGCAGAATGCAGGGTTTTTTTCTGTTTGGTTTCGGTGATCGGAATTTCAGTCAGCTTTTCAAATGAGATTCAGTGCCAAATGTGTCTATATCCTAGTGCTGAGATTCAATTTGTCACCAGCAATCCTAATGTGTACTGATGCTGTGTTCTGATGCTCTAAGTGAAGAATTCATTTTGGTGACTGGTATGTAGAATATTTTACAGTACTCAACTGTGAAGAATGTCCATTGTTCCAAATTCTTGAAGATTCTGTAATGATAATTATGAAAAACTTGGTAATAGTTCATAACAATCAGCAGTAACATTTGAAAGTCAGAATGTACTTGCAACACAAAAGCAGTTGCTTGAATTTGGCAGTTCAAATGAAAGATGTTCTGTTACCCAGGCAACCTTCAATCTCCTGCACTGTCATTAATAAGGTACTAAAGTCTTTCTCTTGAATTCAGATATTTTTATTAGCTTAATGCTGGGTTGAAATGCATAAAGTCGGCTTAAATGGCAATTTTTAACTTCATGGAATGTGGGCGTCGCTGGCTGGGCCAGCATTTATTACCCATCCTTAATTGCCCTTTAACAGGTGGTGATGAGCCGCCTTCCCAAACCGTTGCAATCCATGTGGTGTAGGTACATCAAAAGAGCTGTTAGGGAGGTAGTTCCAGGATTTTGACACAGCAACGGCGAACAAATGGCGGTGAGTTACTCTCTGCAGAATTCCCAGCCTCTAACCTGCTCTTGTAGCCACAGTATTTCTCTGGCACGTCAGTTCAGTTTCTGGCCAATGATGACCCATACGACGTTGACAGTGGGGGATTTAGCAGTGGTAATGCCGTTGTAATTATAATGCCATAGTAAAATTTCGGGTGAACGTTAGAAACTCAGCTGCATATGGGCTGTTACTGCTGAGGCAGTTTGTTCCCACATACATAATACACAGTCTGCATTATACCTTTTCTAAGAAATATAGGAAATCTTGATTCCTGCATTTACTTAAAATGTACAGCAGTCTCTCGCTGCTTTGGATTAAAATATGGTCCAGTTACAACTAAGCAGTGGAAATGAAATGGAATGGAAATTCTTATCAAAATTGAGTTGGAGAGTGAAATGTTGCTAATTCCAGCTGCCTAATTATATTTAATATTAAATACTTGGCAGATTCTGCACAGGTGTAATGGTTGAGGCCATAAAGCTTCAGGTTTCTTCTGAACACAGGTTGTTTTGTAAGGTTTAACTTAAGTTGTCAATTAACGTTTCTGTTTTGCGAGCTAAGTGATTAACTATTGTTATTCTGCACCCATGCTGACTGGAAGAGAGGAGTGTGTTCTCGCGTTCCATTGTAATAGTGTTCAATGACCTTCATTAAACTCAACTTCCCTCAGTCATCCAAGATTGGTGTACTCAGTCAGAAGGCACAGAAAGGAAACGGCTTTACATGATTTCTTGTTCCATGCACTGGTTCTTAATGTGGAGATCGATGGTATTGATCAATTTGGGAGGGGCGCTTTTTGCTTTGGTGAAAAAGGTTATTGTGGAATATCCGTAGAGCTATTTTTCTAACTTTGGGACCAATTAAATTAGAAGTGTTTTTTTACCAGACTCCCATATTCCTGTGCTTGATGTGTGAATTGTTGACATTGAATGATCAAAGACATTTTAGTGTGCAAAAGAAACACGGTTCAGTTCTTAGTTATTCATTCAGGCTACAAAGGTGTTTGTAGCCGATTGCTCTGGAACAATTTAAGTACGGGCTCTAACTATTCCAGTGCACCCACCCTTCGAACACCATGATTAGAACATGGGTGCAGTTTTCCCAGTGATGTGATCTGAATCTTGGTTTAAGAATTTTGATAAATGTGCAGGACATAGGCTAGGTGCAACTCTAATGAATAACTTCTATTTCCCTTTGATTATTTAGAGATATTACGAAGCATTGGAGCATATCAGCTGCCTGTTATTTTAGCTAGTGATTAGAAAGAAATACTTTTTATTCCAAATTGTACCTTACTTGACCTCCAAAGTGCATTATAGCTAGTTAAGTACTTAATGAGTGTTGTAATATAGGAATAATATATAATGTATTTCATGAGAAAATCATAAAAGCTAAGGATTGGTTGGATTAGCTCCATCAAAAACACAGCTAATGTATTCAGACAAAAGGTTAATGCTAGAGTTTCCATGTGACGTGAAGTGCTGTGGTAAAAGACATCCAATTGTTTTATTTTTTAAAAGCCTGTATTTTATAGTCGGTATTTGTTAGCCACTGTTGAACCCCAAGCGCCGTTTTATACAGAAAGTGCGACTGCCTTCCTTTCAGTAATTTGGTAATTAAGATAATACTCATTCCTTAATATTTTTGACATGAACAGCATTGGTCTCTTTGACTAGGTATGTGTTTGAAACATTGATTGAAATATTATTTACTCTTTATAAAATCTTACAGGTTCAGTGACGGTCATACAGAGGTTTTGACACTAGAATGTCTCGTCATCAATTCTTGTTTGAGCCAATCACATGCCATGCTTGGAATCAAGATCGAACACGTAAGTTACATTTTGGGATGTCCCTCTAAGCAGGCATTAATAATCAAACTTGAAGGAAAAATTGGATGATTGTGATAATGCTAATAGTTTGGTGTTTTTATGTTGAAGGCAATTTTACAACAACACTTGTTGACGTCTTGTGCTGGCTCGTGTTTACACTGCTCAATCTCTTATCCCAGAGGTAGAATAGTCGACCCACAGAATTTTACTTGTCAAAATGGTAGAAGATAATTTAATTAAATACACCATTCTATATAAATTTGCCTGCCACGTTCCGTAATGTATGTGTTAATTCCCATCGAGTTGTGGAAATTTCATTAAACAACTGCAAACAAAAAATCTTGCACAGGGTACAATTGACAATTTAATTGAGGCTGTGTAAAAGAGCCAGTGAGAATTTTAAATGGCTGTACTGAATGAGAATTTCTTCACTAACCTTTTATTTGTTTAAGGAGCAGCTGGTGAGTCATGGTTGGTTAATCACACATTTGAGGGTATTTCCGTTTCCCAGGAATGTGATCAGTTACCCTTAAGAAGACTCTGTAGTTGTATTTGCACAGGATGGTGCATTTCAAAGTATGCCCTAGTAAATAAACTGGCATGGTGGTGATATCTTTAAATTGTGAAAAATAATATCAGTCACTCCTGTGACACACCGGGCAGTGCACGGTGGTGCAATGGTTAGCACTGCTGCCTCACTGCGCCGAGGACCCGGGTTCAAACCCAGCCCCGGGTCACTGTCCGTGTGGGGTTTGCACATTCTCCCCGTGTCTGCGTGGGTCTCACCCCAACAACCCAAAAAGATGTGCAGGGTAGGTGAACTGGCCACACCAAATTGCCCCTTAATTGGGTACTCTAAATTAATTTTTTTTCAACCACACCATAGCTGGCACAACATCTTCTGTATACTTTCTGTTATTTCCAAGTTAAGCAGTCCACTAAACTGCAAGCTTTAAGATGTCATGGATAAATGGAGGTTAGAAATTAATTAAAGTTGAGGAGGAACGCCTTTGAGGACTTTAAGAATGTAGAGAGGGGGAAACAGGCCAAAAGCAAGAGGGTATGTGAGGGGATAAAAATCAAAAAGAACAAGTTAATCAGTAAAATTGAATTGTTAAAACAATGAGATGAGAGGATTCACAAACGAAGATCATAAAATGGCATAGATATTAAGTAAGTACTTTGCATTGGTGTTTACTAAAGAGAAGTTTGTTGAACAGAGATCGATCTTGAAGTGATATGTTAGGCAGAAGGAAGACAAAGTGCCTTGTGCCACAGCTTGACAGGATACATAGCTTTGAAGGATGAAAATTTCTCAAAATCAGGTCTGCATTGAATATGGTTGCATGCCAGAGGAGCAGAACATGGCTAATGTCTATTGGGTCTGTTATAAAGGATGTGATAATGGGACACATAGGAACTCTCAATGAGATTAGACAAAGTCAACATGGATTTATGAAAGGGAAATAATGTTTGACAAAACTACTGGAGTTTTTTGAGGATGTAACTAATAGAATAGATGAGGGTGAACCAGTGGATGTGCTATATTTGGATTTTCCTAAAGCTTTTGATAGAATTAAAATCATGGGATTGGAGGTAATATATTGGCATGGATTGAGAATTGATTAGCCGACTGGAAGGAGGAATAAATGAATCTTTTTCAAAGTGGCAGGTGGTGACACGTCCCGCCAAATGAGCTGCTCTTATTTTCTATGTTTCTAATTTGATGCCTTTTTTTATATAAAGGCAGCTGAATCAAGCATTTTTAGGCCAGTTAGCCAACTGTAGTAAATATATTAAGTACATGTTTTTCAGAAATTATGAAAATATTTAGAGATAGCCATCACAGCTATCAAAAGGGGCAGTTGTGCTTGACAAATCTAATAAAAAGTGAGATGGCAGTGGACACATTGTAGAGGGTAAAACACTGTGCATGTGGCACATTGGAGCTTTAACAAGGTACCACACATGCAATGATGAGTTGTTCAGAAGGGAAGATGGTAAACCTGCTTTAAAAATGAATTGGCAACACGGTAGCATAGTGGTTAGCACAATTGCTTCACAGCTCCATGGTCCCAGGTTCGATTCCTAACTTGGGTCACTGTCTGTGCGGAGTCTGTACGTTCTCCCCGTGTGTGCATGGGCTTCCTCCGGGTGCTCTGGTTTCCTCCCACAGTCCAAAGATGTGCAGGTTAGGTGGATTGGCCATGTTAAATTGCCCTTAGTGTCTAAAATTGCCCTTATTGTTGGGTGGGGTTGCTGGGTTATGGGGATGGGGTGGAGGTGTGGGCTTGGGTCGGGTGCTCTTTCCAGGAGCCCGTGCAGACTCGATGGGCCGAATGGTCTCTTTCTGCACTGTAAATTCTATAATTTTATGAATAAGGCAGAAAACCAAGCACGTGTAGTTTTTCAGAGTGGTTGGAAGTGAGAAATGACACTTCACAGAGATCCGTTTTATTCACTGTGTATACCAATGATTTGAAGATAGACCAAGAGGAATTGAAGGCATTTTCAAATGATATCATGGCGCATGGTGAAGTTAATTATTTAGAAGACCAAAAGGAGCTGTATTAGGTTATTGGTAGAATGGGGAAAGAAAAATCATCAGATGGAATGTTAATGTCAGTATACCTTGATAATAGCAATGGCAGTAATTACACTGGAATGAAAATAGGCAGTTCTGTGGAAGAGCAAAGGGGATCACAGGACACTAAAGATAGCATCTTGGGTTGATAAGATTTTAAAACCTAGAATTCCATTTTCTAAATCATGAGATAGAGAGAATATAAAAGCCATGAGGTAATGATGAACCTGTCTAAAACCTTTGATATGATCTCCCTTAGAGTACTGTGATTTGTATTTGGCTTCACACAACAGGAAGGCTGCTCTGCCTTTGGAAAGGGTACAGCGGAGATTCATTTGGTTACTTCTGCTATAAGACACTACACAGAATCATAGAATTTACAGTGCAGAAGGAGGCCATTCGTCCCATCGAGTCTGAGCCAGCCCTTACAAAGAGCACCCTACTGAAGCCCATGTATCTACCCTATCCCTGTAACCCCCACTTAACATTTTTTGGACACTACGGGCAATTTAGCGTGGTCAATCCACCTAACCCGTACATCTTTGGACTGTGGGAGGAAATCTGAGCACCCGGAGGAAACCCACGCACACACGGAGAGGATGTGCAGACAGACAGTGACCCAAGCCGGAATCGAACCTGCGACCCTGGAGCTGTAAAGCAACTGTGCTAACCACTATGCTACCGTGCTGCTACACGTGTAAAGAAAACGTTAAAAAGTTGCGTGTTTCTCATTAGAACCATCTAGATTATGGACAACACAGTGGTGTTTAAAATTGTGGAATTATAGAGCAGGGCATATTGTTGTTGGGTTACGGGTATAGGGTGGATACGTGGGTTTGAGTAGGGTGATCATGGCTCGGCACAACATTGAGGGCCGAAGGGCCTGTTCTGTGCTGTACTGTTCTATGTTCTATAAGTATCAGGCTGGTTAAGCTGAATTGCCTATTTCTATGTAAATATCTTCAGTTGTAGCGGCCCTCATTTTTTTACTCTTTGATTTATTTATTATCAACTTGTTGCTTGAAGTTGTACTAACATTTTTATTGATTTAGACAAGAAAGGAGATCATCAACAAAAAACGTGTTTTTAATTTTTTTCTATTTGTTCATGGGATATGGACATCACTGGTGAGGCCAGCAATTGGTATCTATCCTGAATTGCCCTTGAGAAGGTGGTGGTGAGCTGCCTTCTTGAACCACTGCAGCCCATGTGTTCTAGGAACACTGACAGTGCTGTTAAAGGAAGTTCCAGGATTGTGTGTGCGTGCGTGCGTGCCCATGCATTTTCTGCCCTTGTCATTCTAGGTGGTAGAGGTTGCAGGTTTGAAATCTTAAACTGAGCATTAAAAAGACAGTATATGAGGCAGAGAGAAAGGAATAGAAGGTTACAATTATGGATAAATGAGCAGGAATACATTCTGTCCTCCTTTTTATGATTCTGTTCATTATTTTAAAATATGTTGAACTAAATTAAATTTGCATATAAAAAGAACAGTCTGCAGTGTTCACCATATCTGTTTAATTGCCAAAGAAATACATGGAATTAGAAAGCATGTGCTTCCCACTCTTATAATCTGATCCATTGTTGTAGGTTTGAAGATTACATAGATTTGCAGCGCATAAACCATCTAAATTATTTTGTGTGATTTGGCATATTATGTTATTGGAAGTCAAGTGTTAAGTTCAGGTAATCAGATTTTGAGTCACAGTTACATATACATTATTAGAAAGTCACGAGGTGTTTATAACTGTCCCTTAATCTCTAAGGATGAACCTGAAGCTGACTCAGGTCAGTGTTATGTAGAGTAAGTCAAACCATTCATCAAGATAAATAAGTCTATTTGGCCTGAAGTTCACCAGTCCAATAAAGTTATCCTTCAAAATCTTGGATTTAAAGTTTAAGGATCCTCCCTTGTATCTGACATTTAATATTGAATTGAAGATTATGAATGTCAATTTTTACTCGTTATTTTTCTGATTTCTACAGAGATAGCACTTAGCCCTAATAACCATGAGGTTCATATTTATAAGAAAAGTGGAAACCAATGGATCAAGAATCACGAACTGAAGGAGCATAATGGTCGAATAACAGGTACAAAAATAATTTGAATGCTTCTGAATCTAAATATTGATACTGCAAATTTATTTAAGAACTGAGAACAGCATCAAACAGAATGAAGCTGTGCTACTTTTTGATATTCGTTGTCAA
Organism: Scyliorhinus canicula; assembly: GCF_902713615.1. Taxonomy (NCBI): domain Eukaryota; kingdom Metazoa; phylum Chordata; class Chondrichthyes; order Carcharhiniformes; family Scyliorhinidae; genus Scyliorhinus; species Scyliorhinus canicula. Next base: position 58,417,861 of record NC_052160.1, on the reverse strand, counting down.
TTTCAATATGCATCAGCTTTTTGAGCCTTATAGCATCTTCATTCAAAGGTACGATAAAGTTTAAGCCTTAATAAAGGCAGCAACTATGTAATGTTTTTCTCACTATTGATTTTAAAGATGATTTCTTAAAATCAAGCAGATTTTCAGAATGTTTTTTAAAATTTGAATTGTTAAAACTGATGGAAGTGTTCTAGTGTTCTTCAGATGTCAGCTGATGAAGGCTAGAACTGGAGCTGATCTTTACACACTTGCATTTTTCTTTACAGGGCTACACATTAGAAGCATATACCTCCTAACACAACACCACAGTTTCAACCTGTGTTTATTTATCGGGAACCTAGGAAACAGGAGCAGGTCATGTGGTCCCTCGAGCCTGCTTTGCCATTTACCTTCTGTATTCTCTGACAATCTTTATTGCTATCCGCAACTCCTGCAATCTTAGTATCATCCACAAACTTGCTAATCAGACCAGCTACATTTTCTTCAAAGTCATTTATAAATATATATATTATAAACAGCAGAGGTCCCAGTACTGATCCCTGCGAATACCACTCGTTGAAATGAAATGAAAATCGCTTATTGTCACGAGTAGGCTTCAAATGAAGTTGCTGTGAAAAGCCCCTAGTCACCACATTCCGGCGCCTGTTTGGGGAGGCTATTACGGGAATCGAACCGTGCTGCTGGCCTGCCTTGGTCTGCTTTCAAAGCCAGCGACTTAGCCCTGTGCTAAACACAGACCTCCATTCGGAAAAACACCTTTCCACTGCTACCCTCTGTCTTCTGTGGCTAAGCTAGTTCTGAATTAATCTGGCTAGTTCACCCCTGACCCCATGTGATTTAATCTTTTGCACCAACTTGCCATGAGGGACCTTGTCAAATGCTTTACTAAAGTCCATTTAAACAGCATCCACTGCCCTTCCCTCATCAATCATTTTTGTCACCTCAAAAAACTCAATTGAATTAGTGAGACATGGCCCCCTCTTACAAAACCATGCTGTCTGTCGCTAATAAGACCATTGACTTCCAAATGTGCATAGATCGTATCTCTGAGAATCTTTTCCAAGAAGAACTCAAGCAAATGGTCAAAAATGATTTGCCCTTCATAAAACCATGCTAACTCTGATGGATAGCACTTTGGCTTTCAAAATTTCCTGATATTACATCCTTGATAATTGATTCTAACAATTTTCCAACAACAGATGTTAAACTAACTGGTCTGTAATTTCCCACGTTCTGCCTCCCTCCCTTTTTGAATAAGGGCGTTACGTTAGCACTTTCCCAATCCACTGGAACATTTCTTGTGTCCACGGAATTTTTAAAAAAAAATCTTTATTGTCACAAGTAGGCTTACATTAACACTGCAATGAAGTTACTGTGAAAAGCCCCAGGTTGCCACATTCCGGCGCCTGTTGGGGTACACTGAGGGAGAATTCAGAATGTCCAAATTACCTAACAGCACGTCTTTCGGGACTTGTGGGAGAAAACCGGAGCACCCGGAGGAATCCCACACAGACACGGGGAGAACGTGCAGACTGGGAATCGAACCTGGGACCCCTGGAGCTGTAAAGCAACAGTGCTACCCATTGTGCTACCATGCTGCCCGATATTTTGGAATATCATAACCAATGGATCCACTATCTCTGCTGCCACTTCCTTTAACACCCTAGGATGTAGGCCATCAGGCCCTGGAGACTTGTCTGCCCTCAATCTCAAGAGTTTGTTGAGTACCGTTTCCTTATTGATGCTGATTGTTCCAACTTCCAGCCTTTCTATTACCTCTGAAATGCCCATTCCTATAGGAATGGTTCTAGTATCCTACACTGTGAAAACTGAGGCAAAGTATTGATTTAGCATCTCTGCCATTACTGTGTTCCCCACTATTAACTCACCAGTTTCATCTTCCAAGGGGCCAAAATCCACCTTAGCAAATCTCTTCCCTTTATGTACCTGTAGAAGCTTTTGCTATCCTTTTTGATATTCTGTGTTAGTTTTTTTCGTAATTTGAAAGTTTCCCAATCTTTCAGCCTGCCACTGGCCTTTGCAATATGATATAAATTTGTTTTTGTCTTTATAATGTCCTTGACCTCCTTGTTTAGCCATGGATTCTTTTTGCCCCCTTCCCATCTTTCTTCCTCACTGGGATGTATTTTAGTTGTGAGGAATTGTGTATCTCCTTAAACAACTGCCACTGCTCATCAGCTGTCCTACCTTTTAGCCTTGCTGCCCAGTCTTTCCGGTCCAAATCTATCCTCAAGCCGCTGTAATTTCCTTTGTTTAATTCCAGAACACTAGTGTGGGACTCCACTTTCTCATCCCCAAACTGAATCTTGAATTCTAACATACTGTGGTTACTACTCCTGAGTGGATCCTTAACTATGAGGCCATTAATTAATCCCCCCCCCCCCCCCCCCCCCCCCCCCCCCCCCCACATTACAAAATACCAAATCCAGAGTAGCCTCATCCCTTGTTGGTTCCCCAACATACTGTTCGAAGAAACAATCTCTAATGCATTCAATGAAGTCTGCCTCCAGGCTACCCTTGCCAATTTGATTCCTCCAGTCTTTGTGCATATTAAAATCATCTGTTATTATTGCCGTACAATTCTTGCAAACCCACAGTATTTCCTGGTTTATACTCTGCCCCACTGTAGAACTACTGTTTGGGAACCTGTAGATCACTCCTACCAAGGACTTTTTCCCTTTGTTATTTCTTATTTCTACCCAGACCAATTCGGCATCTTGATCCCCAATGCTTATTACAGCACTGATCACCAGCACGCTGCACCACTTCCTTTTCCTTTCACCCTATCTTTCCAAAATACTGCGTATCCTTAGATATACAATTCCCAGACCTGGTCTCCCTGTAACCACATTTCAGTAATACCCACCAAGTCATAGCCTTTTGTTTCTATTTGTGCTGTTGGCTCATTAACTTTGTTCCGAATGCTTCTTTCATTTAGATACAAAGCTATTAAATTAGTATTAATGTTAGATTTTCCTATTCTTCTATAATTCCGTGGTGCATAAAGACATTCACCTGTTCTCTGTCCCTCACTTTTATTTTCTGGTAACCATCTGTCACATTGCTAACCTGCACTCTTACCTCCTCCTTTAAATTGGATTTTCTAGTCTCCCCTAGAACTGAACCTCTCCCCCCCCCCCTCCCCCTTCCATTTAGTTTAATTAAAGCCCTATCTACTGACCTAGTTAAGCGGTTCGCAAGGACTCTGGTTCCAGCATGATTCCGATGAAGACCGTCCCTTTGGAACAGGTCCCCTCTTCCCCAGTACTGGTGCCAATGTCCCATGAATTCAAATCCATTCCTCCCACAACATTCTTTGAGCCACGCATTTGCCTCCTTAATCTTACTGATCCTGTTAGCTTGTGGCTCAGGTAGTAATCCAGAGATTATTACCTTTTTGGTTCTGCTTTTTAATTTGGCTCCTAGCTGTGCATACCTGCTTAGCAGAACCTCTGCCCTTATTCTACCCATGTCGTTGGTACCAACATGGACCACGACAACTGGATCATTACCCTCCCACTCGAAGATCCTCTGCAGCCCAGATGAGATATCCTGAACCCGAGCACCAGGTAGGCAACACAACCTTCGGGATTCTCGATCCTGGTCACAGAACAGTGTCAATGCCCCAATTATACTATCCCCGATTAAGACTACATTTCTTTTCATTCTCCCCACAAAATTGGAGCCCACACAGAGGCCCCCTCCAGCCTCGAGTGCTGCCGCCATTGTCCCCACACCCTCGGGGTCGCCCCCACTTCCAGACCTGTGGAGTACCTGGCCAGCAAGAACAGCAGAAGTGCTGTCAACAGTGCCCTTACATAAAACTGCCTCCATCACTCCCATACTGACCCCTCCCTCACTAATCACTTCCTTACCATGGCTATATTTGCTGCCCAGTATAGGTAATTAAGTTTGGCAAAGCCAGCCACCCCCCAAACGTCCCAGCTCCAAAGGCACCTTCTTCACCCAAAGGGCCTTCCCTTCCCACACAAACCCCGAGATCAATGTGTTGATCTTCCTAAAGAAGACCGTTGATATAAAAATCGGGAAGTTCTGGAACACAAATAAAAACCTTGGGAGTACCGTCATCTTCACGACTGCACCCGCCCCACCAATGACAACAGGAGCACGTCCCACCTCTTAAAATCGCCCTTCATCCGCTCCACCAACCGGGCCAAATTCAATTTGTATAATTGCTCCCATCCCCCGCACCAACCGGATGCCCAGATACCTGAAACTCGCCCCCACTACCTTAAACAGCAGCTCTCCTAACCTCCCCTCCTGCCCCCTCGTCTGGATCGGAAACACTTCACTCTTCCACATGTTTAAGTTATACCCAGAAAACCAGCCGAATTCCACCAAAATGTCCATGATACCTCCAATACTTTCCAATGGGCCCAATATATAGAGCAACAGAGCGTCTGCATATAGCGAGGCACAATGCTCCAAATCCCCTCCCCAAACACCCGGCAACCCCTTGATAGAGCCATTGCCCCTGGCTCTATCACCAAGGCAAAGAGCAATGGGGAGAGTGGACATCCCTGCCTCATCCCACAATACAGCCTAAAGTATCCCAAACCCTCCCGATTTGTCGCACACGCTGCCACTCCGGACAACAACCGGGCCTGTCCACTCTTGGCCGAACCCAAACCGCCCCAGTACCTCTCACAAATATTCCCATTCTTCCCGATCAAAGGACTTCTCCACATCCATAGCGGCCTCCACATTCCGTCCCTCTGAGGACATCATTGTAACATCCAACAGACGCCTAATGTTAGCTGACAGATGCCTCCCCTGTACAAACCCCATCTGGTCTTCCCTTATCATCTTAAGCGCACAGTCCTCAATCCACGAGGCCGAGATCTTTTTTCTTTTAAATATTTTATTGAGGCATTTATAATTTTAACAATTTTAAACATCAAATTTCAACAAAAACACAACAGTATAACCAACAAACCTCAGCCAATATGGCTTACACAAACAGTGCCACCTTTCCCCCCCCCATTGGTTCTCCTGCCCTACTCTTCTCTCCAGTGCCTCCCCACGAGGCCAAGATCTTAGCCAACAACTTGGCGTCTACATTCAGCAATCTACATGCAGCTTTTGACAAGGTGCCACACAAAAGGTTGCTGCATAAGATAAAGATCCATGGCGTTAAGGATAAAGCAGTAGCATGGATAGAGGATTGGTTAATTAATAGAAAGCAAAGAGTGGGGATTAATGTGTGTTTCTCTGGTTGGCAATCAGTAGCTAGTGGTATACCTCGGGGATCAGTGTTGGGCCCACAATTGTTCACAATTTACATGGATGATTTGGAGTTGGGGACCAAGTGCAATGTGTCCATGTTTGCAGACGACACTAAGATGAGTGGTAAAGCAAAAAGTGCAGAGGATCCTGGACGTCTGCAGAGGGATTTGGATAGTTTAAGTGAATGGGCTAGGGTCTGCCGGTGGAATACAATGTTGACAGATGTCAGGTTATCCATTTTGGCAGGAATAACAGCTGTACCTTGTCTCAATTCTTGTATACAAATTAAAGAGTAGTTGTTGCATATTTGAGGAACATTTTAGACCGGCTCTTACCTAAAACAGTTTGCTTGAAAAGTCCATTTTGGAGCTGCATGTGAGGATCATGAGGTAATAACTACGAAAGCTGTATTTCCTCCAAAGCTAACTTCTGCAGTGCAGTTTCTGTTGATACGCCAGTTTTTATCTCTCCCTCAAATTCCCAACCAACTCATCGTTGGCCTTCTATTGATCATGACATCTTGGCAGCTACTGAATTTCTAAATCTCTCATACTCCACTGTCTAGAAGTATTCTGTCTCTTACCATCCTCCTCTGTCTTCCCACTCCCCAAATCATTCCACAGTGTACACCTCATCTCTGCTCCCATGAGTCCAAGAGATGCAGACTTTAAAATCTGTGAACAACTGGTTTAACCATTCATAGCCAGATTTGGCTAGACCAGTTAGAACATTATCAGGCAATGCTCTCCATCACTAAACTGTTCACTATTCAAAGATCAGTGGATGTAAAGATGAGCTGAGGTGGTTGTGAAGTCGGACAATATTAAGGAGCTGTAAGTAGGCAGTTGTGATTATACGGATATGTGGACACCTCAAGCTGTCTGATTTGTCACCCATTTACCTAACATCCAATATTGAGTGAGTACAAATTTCCTCTCACTGGTGGTAAGGCAGCTATCTTTGGTCTTTGTCTAAGCCAAAAAAAATCATTCAGAACCTCAGATTTGGGTTTGACCCCAAGTTGACTTTCCGACTCCATAACTATGCCATCATCAAAACTGCCTACTTCCACCCTCATAACATTGCTTGACTCTTACCTTCCCTTGGCTCACCAACTGAAATGCTCATCTAGGCTTTTGGTAACTCTAAATTTGACTATTCTAATGTTCTCCTGGCTGGCCTCCCATCTTCCACCCTATATAGACTTGTGCTCATCCAAACCTTTGCTGCCCTTATCCTAAAGTCACCCCAAATCTCATTTACCCTACCCCCTTGTTTGCTGACCTTCACTAACTCTTGATTTGACAACACTTCAATTTTAAAATCTCAACCTTGTTTTCAGATCCATCAATGGTATCACCTCTCCCTGTATATGTAACCTCCCCCTGCCCTGCAACCCTCCAAGGCCTCTGCACTCCAATTGTGGACTGTTGCACACCCTCTATTTTCATTGCTCTGCCATTAGCAGCTGTGCTTTCAGCAATCTAGGCCATAATCTCTGGAATTCCCTCATGAAATCTCTCTATCTCGGCTTTAAAACGCTCCTAAAGCCTACTTTTTTGATCAACTCTTTGGTCATCGTTCCGGATTTCTGCCTCTAGCCTGGTGTTAAAAATGTATTTTTCTATTAATATCATTCTTGTTAAGCGCTTGAGGTGTTTTATGTACTTATTCAATGCTGCCTAAGACTAAAGTGTAAATGTTCACCAAATATGTTTTTGTGACTGCACTTAACCTTAGTTCTGCTCTTTTGGATTAATTGATTATCCAATTTGGCTGAAACTATTTGCACTGCCCATTCATTTATATAAAACATTCAAAATTAAATTGGGCAAACCAAATCGGTGTTCTTTTCACTGAAATTGGGTGTTTCTATTTTTAAAGTGTACCACGGCTCAATTACAAACCATGCTCGAAGGTGGCTTTTGAGGCTTACCTGCAAGATTACATCCTAAACACCAATGTTTATTGTTTAATAAGTGAGGCAGAGCACTAATCAGCTCATTGTTTTCCCTCAGCATGTAGGTTTTGGCTAATGGGCAACTAAATCAGTTGCCAGGTTAAATGTTGTGGTTTAAAGGTGGTTTTAATAAGGTGGAATTTACCTGTTGTGTTCTGAACAAGCAGGTAAACATTTTCTGGTGAAACATTAACTGCTCTCAATTCAGTGACATCCAGTTTGTAATTGTAATCTGAAGGGCATCGTCTTCGGCAGAAGTTCAAAACAGGTGATGAGGAATCAGCAACCCATTTTACACCTATCTGATGTACTTTTCTATTGACTTCAGAGATTAGAAATGCTGGAGTATGGTTAGAAAATATTTTGTTCGACTTCCGGTGGCGGCTATGAAGGAGTAAGTCGCACATTTGGTGTCTCCTGCTCGGGTTGGACTTTTGGACCTTTTCCCCCGATTTATCTACCGGACTTGGTTTGAAAAATCAATGACCGAGGCGATTGTGTACTGGATTCCCACATCGATGCATGGAGAGGAGGGCTAGAAGTGTTTGTAAAGACAGAAACAGAAGGACAGAGAAGGCTTGGGCTGAAGCTGCAGTGGGAGAAAACATGGCGGAGGACTGGACCTCTGGCCTGTCAACCCAGCGGTCAACGGAGCAGCTGATGCAAGTTATCCAGGAGGGCTTCGCCAAGCAGAAGCAGGACTGCTTGGACCCGATTAAAGAGGCAATTGCATGGCTGGAGCTTAGATTGGATGCCCAAGATCGAGCGATCCAGAAAGTAGAGAAGGCGCTGGCTGACCAGGAGGAACATCAAATAGCAGTGGAGTTGGAGGTGGGGATGCTGAGAGACCAGTAGAAAAGGCTCCTGGAGAAGGTGGAGGACCTAGAGAACAGGTCCCGCCGGCAGAGCTTGAGAATCGTTGGGCTCCCGGAGGGATCTGAAGGAGCGGACACTGGAGCACACATCGCGGCCATGTTCAAGAAGTTGCTGGGGGATGGGGCATTCCCCCGACCCTTGGAGGTGGACAGGGCTCATAGAGCGCTCGCGAGGAAGCCGCGAATGGGTGACTCCCCGAGGGCAATGGTGGTGAGAAACCACAGGTATCTGGATAAGGGCCGTACTTTACAGTGGGCCAAGCAGACACGGAGCTGCAAATGGGACAACAGTATCCTGCGGATCTGTCAGGACCTGAGTGCAAAGGTAGCCAGGAGAAGAGCGGGGTCTAACCAGATCAGGTTGACCCTTTTCAAGAAAAAGGTGAAGTTCGTGCTGTTGTATCCGGCCCGCCTCTGGGTCACACACGAGGAGCAACATTTCTATTTCGAGTTGCCTGAGGAAGCGCTGGAATTATAAAAGGAAAGGACTGGTGTCGGACTGAGAACTTTGAACTCTGCTGTTTTTAAAAAAAAAAAAAGTTTTTTGCTTTTTGTTTTGCGGACTTTATTTGTAATGCCTGCTGTATTGATCTGGGGCCAGTTGCAGAGCTGAGTGAGTTAAAGTTTGCATTTGCACTGTTGGGGGATAGAGGTGTGTTTGTTCAGATGCTGGATCTTTTGCTTGACCATTCTTTGTTCAACTGGGTTTTTGTTTATCTCTATCAGGCAATTGTGTTGGGATTGTTTTTCATTTGAATTTTTATGTATGAGCCGGGGGAGGGTGGAGGAGGAAACAATCGGTGAGAGAATGTCTGGTGCCAGGGGCAAGGGACCACCAGCTAGCTGGTGGGCTAGCTTACGGAAGCTTAGTGGGGGGATGAGCATGATGTTAGGCTTACCAAGGGGTTGATTTACTTGTGCTGTTACTTGGGGGGGGGGGGGGGGGGGGGGGGAAGGGGGGGGGGGGGGGAAATGTTCTGCTAGACGAGGGAGGGACTTTTGCTGAGGGACAGAGAGGAAGTCGGGGCCGGAGGCGGCCTGGGGCGGACGTTGGAGGCTATGGGGAGTGGCCCAAGAGAAGGGATGGGCTGATCGGCGAAGCGGGGGAGCGATGGGCCCCCCAACTAGACTGATAACCTGGAATGTAGAGGGCTCAATGGGCCGGTTTAGGAGAGGCACTCGTGTTCGCACATTTGAGAGGGACTGAAGGCGGACGTGGTAATGCTGCAGGAGATGCACCTTCGGTAGCTGACCAGATTAGATTAAGGAAAAATTGGGTCGGGAGGGGGGAGGAGAGAGAACGGACCGATGGAGATTTGGGCAGCCAAGAGTGAAGGAGTTTTCCTTCTACTCGCAAATACATAAACTATAAAAAGTTATCTGGGATATTGGGGCCGCTGTAGATGAGGACATTCAATGAAGCTAGGGAGAGAGGGGTGCTTCCCTTGATGATGTAACAGGCCACTATCCCGCTGATCCTGAAGCGGGACAAGGATCCGGAGCTGTTTGGGTCCTACAGGCTGATACCCCTATTGAATGTGGACGCCAAACTACTGGCCAAGGATTGAAGACTGCGTTCCGGATGTGATTAGGAGGACCAGATGGGGTTCGTTAAGGGAAGGCAGTTGGTGTCCAATGTAAGAAGGTTGCTAAATGCGATCATGATGCCCCTAGAAGTAGGGAGGTGGAGGTAGTGGTCGCAATGGACACAGAGAAGGCTTTTGATCGAGTAGAATTGGAATATCTGTGGGAGGTACTGGGACGTTCGGATTTGGGCAGGGCTTTATTGAACTGGGTCAGGTTGCTGTATCAGGCTCCTGTGGCAAGCGTGCGGACGAATAGACAACATCGGACTATTTTAGGCCACATCGGGGACAAGACAGGGATGCCCCCTCTCCCCACTGTTGTTCACGTTCGCTATGGAGACGTTGGCAATTGCACTAAGAGCCTCAAGGGCTGGTCCGGGGGGAGTGGAACACAGAGTCTCGCTTTATGCAGGCGACCTGCTCCTGTAGTATCGGACCCAGTAGAGGGGATGGAAGAAATCATGAGGGTTTTGGGGGAATTGGCCCGTTCTCAGGGTACGAACGAAATATGGGCAAAAGCGGGATGTTTGCGATTCGGCAAGGGGACAGGAGAGACGACTAGGGGAACTGTCGGTAGTGGTAGGGGGAAGTTTTGGGTATCTAGGCATCCAAGTGGCGCGGGAATGGAAACGGTTGCACAAACTTAATCTGCCCGATTAGGAGACCAAGGACAATTTCCGAAAGTGGGACGCGCTCCCGTTGTCATTAGCTGGGAGGGTCCAGACGGTGAAGATGACGGTCCTTCCAAGATTCCTGTTTGTGTTCCAGTGTCTCCCCATCTTTAGTCCACGATCCTTTTCTAAACAGGTTAACAAAGTTATCACAGGCTTTGTCTGGGTGGGCAAGACCCCGCGAGTAAAAAAGGGAATGCTTGAGCGGAGCCGGTCAGAGGGCGGGCCTGCGCTGTCAAACTGCAGTAACTATTATTGGGTGGCGAATATAGCCATGATTAGGGGGTGGTGGTGGTGGTGGTGGGGGGGGAACGCGACAGGGGGGGGGGGGGGGGGGGGGGGGGGGGGGGGACAGGGTGTCGACATGGGAGCGTGTGGAGGCGGCCTCATGTCAGGGCACCAGTTTGGGGGCGTTGATAACGGCGCCTCTGCTGTCCCGCCTGCACGGTGCTCCACCCAGCCCCTGTGGTGGTGGCGGCCCTGAGAGTCTGGGGGCAATGGAGGAAGCATGTGGGAGCGGAGGGAGCATCGGTCTGGTCTCCAATTTGTAATAATCACTGGTTTGCCCCGGGAAGGTTGGACGGGGGAGTTTCTGAGATGGCGAGGGCAGGATTGAGAGGATGGGGGATATGTTGTAGAGGGGAGCTTTCCTAGCTTGAGGGAGCTGGTTGGAGAAATTTGGATTGGCGAGGGGAAACAAATTTAGGTACTGCAGGTGCGGGACTTCCTACGTAGGCAGGTTCTCAACCTGCCTGCTCCTACCACTAAGCGGGGGGGATACAGGTATCGGGTAGTTTCCAGAGTGTGGGTGGGAGAAGGAAGGTCTCTGACATCTGTATGGAGCTCATGCGGTCAGAGGGCACGCAGACTGAGGAGCTGAAGCGCAAATGGAAGAGGAGTTAGGAGGGACAGATAGAGGATGGTTCTCAGGGCGGATGCGTTGAGTAGAGTCAACGCGGTCCACAACATGCACCAGGCTCGCCTGATATAGTTTAAGGACATTCATTGGGCCCACATGACAGTGGCCCGGATGAGCAGGTTCTTTGGGGTATGAAGATACGGTGCACAAGGGCTGTGCGGGGGGGGGGGGGGGGGGCAGAGAACCATGTATACATATTTTGGACACGCCTTAAGTTCAGGGGATTCTGGCAGGGGTTTGTAGATGTCATGTCCACGGTGTTAAAGACCAGGGTGGCACCGAGTCCAGAGGTGGCGATTTTCGGGGTGTCAGAAGATTCGGGAATCAGGAGGAGAAGAAGCAGACGTGTTCTGGTCCTTTGCTTCCCTGGTAGCCCGGAGATGGATACTATTAGCTTGGAGGGACTCAAAGCCCCCGAAGTCGGAGGGCTAACTGACATTGCTCGCTTTCTCTGTTTGGAGAAAATTAAGTTTGCCTTGAGAGGGTCAATGTTGAGAGGTGGCAACCGTTCATTGACTTCTTTGCAGAAAATTAATCGGCAGCAGGGGGGGGGGGGGGGGGGGGGGTAGTCTAGCTTAAAGTAGGGGGTTAATAAAGGTGGGACCTGTAAGGGAGGGAGACAGCTTTTTGAACTATGTTTATTGATTCATGCAAGTGTTTATTTTGTCATTGTTGTAAAACTAAAAATACCTCAACAAAATGTTTATTGAAAAAAAAAATATTTTATTCAACTTGAGCGTGATCACTGGTGGCAAATGGGCCACACTTTTTATTGAGTATTTGTATGTAAAGGTGAGTTATACTGATAATCGGAGCTGTTGCCCTGTATGTTCACTCACTGTGCGACAAAGAAACTTAATGATTTATACAAAATTTTGCCACATTTTACAGAGCATGTTAATTTCGGTGGGTTTGGCAGAGTGCACTTGCAACAGACAGAATAATAATCTTAATTAGTGTCACAAGTTGGCTTACATTAACACTGCAATGAAGTAACTGTGAAAATCCCCTAGTCGCCGCACTCCGGTGCCTGTTCGGGTACACTGAGGAAGAATTCATGGGATGTGGGTACCACTAGCAAGGCCAGCATGTGTTGGCAGCCCCTTATTTCCCTTGAAGTGAGTGGCTTGCTCGGTCACTAGAGAGGGCATTTGCGAGTCAACCATATTGCTGTGCTTCTGGAGTCACATGAAGGCCAGACTAGGCCTTCCCTAAAGTACATTAGTGAACAATTGCTGCTGATTGTCACGATCATCGTTATTGAAACTAGCTTTATTTCCAGATTCATTAATTGAATTTTAGTTCCACCATCTGCTGTGGTAGTATTTGAAACCATGTTCCCAGAGCACTATGCTACCACCTCTCTAACTGAGCTCAAGTAAATGTTTTAATTGTATTTTGCTGAGTGTACAATGTTAGTGTAAGTTTTGGAATCCTAGAATGATTACAGCACAGAAGAAGGCTGGACGGCTCATTGACCACCATGTCTGTGCTGGCTCTCACCTTGTGCCACTCCCTCGCCTTTTCCCCGCTTGCACAATCTTCTTTTTCAGATAATGATCCAGTTCCCTTTTGATTGCCTCAATTAACCCTGCCTCCACCACACACTTAGACAGTTTATTCCAGATCCTAACCACTTGTGTGAATGGGCAGGTGCTTTGCAAGCGTCTAATTCATGGAACATGGCATTTTGGATATTTATTGTGATAGAAGAACCTGAAAGGAAGAATATTTTAGAATTGCTAAACTCTTGTGTCTTGATTGCTTGTTTTTAAACCGTATAATTTATATTAAATCTGCTTTCAGCCATGATGCACATGCACACACATACAACAGGGTTTTTGTTTATTAAGAGCAGATTGGGAAACGTGTACTAGAAATTTTGTTGTATCTCCTGTTGACTTGAAAGTGTGACTGGCATGTCATCTGGTTGTATTTTCTGTATGATGGGTAAAGTAACTTGAGTCAATAAATATTGTAGAATCTTTGGACATAACATTTCAAAAGCACAAACTGCATGCTGTGGAACAATTTTTTTTTTTAACTTGTAAATAGTGGACAATTTTAATATTCATCCTTTAAATTAGACTTGGACAGATGTTACCACCATGGCAACTGCTAATTTTACCATTATTTCTAATAACTAACTAGCAACAGTAGGTTATTTATAATTGAAATATAAAATCAATAATTACATGTTTTAAACCATTTTTTTTGACACACTAGCCACAGAAATGATGGGCCTGAGCTTAACTACTCCTTTGTGGGGCAGGGAGTCCTTACTTTTTTTTGGCATTTGAAATCTAAGAAATGTAACAGCTTTTGTGGCATGTTTTAGTTGTTGGTTTTGTAAACAATTCAAACTAATTGATTGCTATGCTATCTGTACAGGCATTGACTGGGCTCCCCAGAGTGATCGCATTGTAACCTGTGGCGCTGACCGTAATGCTTATGTATGGAGTCAGAAAGACGGTGTATGGAAGCCAACATTGGTCATTCTACGAATTAACCGCGCAGCAACGTTTGTGAAGTGGTCTCCTCAGGAAAATAAGTTTGCAGTAGGTAGTGGTGCTCGGCTGATCTCAGTGTGCTACTTTGAAGGAGAAAATGATTGGTGAGTGAGTATTTGATAAAATCGAGTGCCGACAGCATTAGGTGCCGTCTAAGGAATTAGAGCATTTAGTACTGTTTTGTTAGATGTCTATGTTCTATTTCCTGTCGTCAAATGCATAATAGCCATGGGGCCTTACTTTTATAGTAAAAATATATAGGATTTTAGGTTATTGAGTTTTATTGACGAGCAAATGCCGTATAGTTTTAAGAACTCAATAAATTGGAGGAAGATTAGGCCATACGTCCCCTCAAGCCTGCTCTGTTATTTAATAAGATTATGGCTGATCTTGACCTTAAACTCAATTTAAATTTGGCAATCTCCACATAAAAGTAAATAATCTTTATTGCCACAAGTAGGCTTACATTAACACTGCTATGAAGTTACCGTGAAATGTCCCTAGTAGCCATAATTCCCGCCTGTTCGGGTACACTGAGGGAGAATTAAGAATGCCCAAATTACCTGACAGCACATTTTTCGGGACTTGAGGGAGGAAACCGGAGGAAACCCACGAAGACACGGGGGGAACGTGCAGAGTCCTCACAGTGACCCAAGCTGGGAATCGAATCTGGGACCCTGGCGCTGTGAAGCAACAGTGCTAACCGCTTTCCATAGTCCCAGATGACCAAAGGCTGTTTTCCCCTTTTGAGAACGAGAGCTGCCTGGTGGTGATTTAACCTGAGGATCACCACACCTCAGGCGAGGGGCAACATTGAGAAGGTGGGACCTTCATGAATAACCTCAGCCAGTGCGGGGATTGAAGCCGTGCAGTTGGCCTTTCTCTGCATCACAAGCCAGCTGTCCAGCCAACTGAGCTAAAGCAGCCCCCAACCTCATTATACTCAACTAAACATTCACAGCCCCTGATGTAGAAAATTCCAAAGACACTCAACCGTAGTTTCTCACCATATAAAAGCCTTTTTTCTATTCTTACCTCGCGTTTCATGCATTATATTCCATCTGCCATCTTCTTTTCCACCCACTTAGTCTATCTATCCCTTTGCAGACAATGTTCTCCTTACAGCTTATCCCTTCAAGCTTTGTATCATCAAACATAGGTTACACTCAGTCCTTTCATCTGATGTCATTAATATAGGTAAATAATATGGTTTGAAACTATGCCTGGATGCCAGATAGTTTTATTCGTTTAGAGTGAATCTGTGTGAAGTATTTACTAATTTATAATATTTGCAAATGCTGGGGTTTTACTGTCGAGCCTTGTTCTGCATTCCTGAAAGGGACTGTTAAACATTTAAACGGATAGAAGAAAATTAGACCATGGATTTTTTTTCTTTCTGTTAGTCATTGTGGACAAGCTACATAGAGGATTATTCAGGTCATCTTCTGCTGAAGATAGGTGACATTGTTTCAATGACAAATGTATTTTTAACTGTGGAGTTATTTTAGCTCTAATTTGTTCATGCTGGGTTTAACCTCCAGCTGTTTTGAACAAAGACATTTTAAACTGCTTAAATATGATTCCGGAGTATCTTTTAAAATATGCCCATTTTATTCGGCATCTGGGGGAAAATATACACGAGAATAGAAGGATCTCTAAATAAACAGCAGTCTTCAAACACTATTTGTTAAAATGCTTTGTTTTACGGTATTTTTCTATCATTGTCCTGACCAACTCATCTCCTGAATGCGATGACTCCTTGCTTGGCTCATTTCTTAGGTACTCGGTGTCCTCCACTACTATACTCCTATTATATGTATAAACTTAAATAGTTAGTGATGACTAGATATTCGACCACTGGGTGCATCATAGCCACATCTTCATTCACAGGCATGTGCCTTGCAGCAGAAACTGGTAGATAGATATCCAGTGCCAGCGTTTGTATCTCTGCTCATCGAATCCATGGGTACAGTGTACAGTTGTTGCTCTCCTGCTAGCACTCTGCTAAATAGCACTGACGGAGTGTAAAATTTAGGACCTTCCTGGTTTGTACAGATCAGCTGAGTCTTGGCAAGTGTTGATCAAAATGTATCTTTTTTATAGACGCCACAGCAATGGAAATATGCTGTAATCTAACTTCCTGATCCCTGAAGTGAATATGTCTCAGTCCTACATTCCCTTAAAATATCTATCCAATTCCTTCTGAAAAGTTTCCATACTTTCTTCCTCCCTGTGTATTTGACATTCCCTCTTAAGCTTACATCATCATTTCTGGAATTTGTGGCAATCTGAAATGTATTACCGGGATTTGAGTTTTCTACTGTCTTTAAAAATACTTCGATAATACCACCATAGAAACTTGTCTTCTGCAAAGTATCCCCAAGTTTTTTCAGTCTTTCTTCATGGATCTGATACCATAACATATCAATTTGGTTTCTCTTCCCTGTGCTGCCTTCAAATCCTGGATATCATTGCTGTTGTCTAGCGCCTGGAATTATACCATTTTATACGTGTAGCCATTACACTTGCTTGTATTATCTATTATCTCATGGTCTTACATAAAGATTTTGTTAGCTTTTATTACCGCTGGCAAGCACTATACTATTGATTGCAGTGAGTTGTTGATTAATGCTTTCAGATCCTGTTGTAGCTTAGAAGTATTTTGTTTCTAACTGCACTGTTCATTTCCCTTCTCTCCTCTCATAAACCCATCTTCTAAATCTGTACAGATCCCTTTGTGTTTGCTTTACTTCTGCAATTGTTTAAACCCCACTCCAAATTTGGCATCACCTTTTTCATTTGATCTTTCCATAAACAGTTTGGTTAACTTGCAGCATGTAAATCATGCTGCTGCATTATAAATCATGCTGCTGCATTGTATCATGATAGGATGCGGGTTGATGTCCACAATTGTTCATGTTGAACCAAAGCCATAGCACCATAGAATCCCTACAGTGCAGAAGGAGGCCATTCAGCCCATTGCGTCTACAACCACTCTCTGAAAGACACTGAGACCCTATCCCTGTAACCCCACCTAACCTGCACCTCTCTGGAATCAAGGGGTAATTTTATCATGGCCAATTCACCTAACCTGCACATCTTTGGACTGTAGGAGGAAACCGATGCAGAAATGGAGAGAAAGTACAAACTCCACACAGACAGTTAATTTTTCTTGCCTAAACCATCAGAGGTTGATTGCTGAACTCAAATTGATGCTTCCTTTCTCGAGGGTAGAATGTAAAATTGTGAGGCTCTTGTGTCTAGTGTCCACTGCTTTGCACAGCATTTGCTGAAGCCTGGGAACTGATCCCATCTATCCTCTTGCTCAAGAAATGATGCACTCTAAAACAGTGAAGGTAGTGAGATGTGGAAGAGGGAGATACTTTTTAACCAGATGAATGGAAGTTTCAAGATAATCTCATTTTAGGTGAAATTTATATTTTGCTTATTTATGAAAGAACCCATTTATTAAGCATTAACATAATTAGCTGTAGTTCTCTGTTTTAGGTGGGTGAGTAAACACATCAAGAAGCCAATTCGTTCTACTATCCTTAGCCTTGACTGGCATCCTAATAATGTCTTACTGGCAGCAGGCTCGTGTGACTTCAAATGCAGGTGAGAGGCACTGCAGCTTCTGTTTGAAGTTTTTATATAATTTTATGGGTGCTGGTTTTGGTCATAAATATACAATACTGTACCACACCAAAATGAATTTCATGCAGCTTCCTCTTGATGTCGAAGAAACATGTACATAGTTTCTTCAAAAAGCTTTGAATGTATACCACAGGAATTCAACTGAAGGATTCAGATGGTAAACTAAACTCCTGGAGTGAAGCTCTGATTATTGTCGTCAATAAAATTTTAGTGTAGAAGGAAAGGGCCATTCAAGTGCTGGAAGCCCTTTTCTAATCCATGTTTCAATGGACATTTGAGTAATTTAAATTACAAAATGGATGATGGTGCAAAGCAAACGGAGGTAGTAATGGGATAAGTAAAGAAACAAAAGTTGAGTCTCGAGGAGTTGTAAGTGGGAAAAGCAGAATTATCACTAGCTGCTGTTAGTGCTGTTTGCTCCTCACCTTGAATATGAAAATGTTATCAGCTTTGCTTCCAATTTCCACTCTACTCTCACATCAGGCGATTCATCTCTGACACTGCCCTTCTTTGTCTCGGCTTCTTTGTCTCCCCTTCCTCAGCTTCTTTGTCTTCCCTTCCTCAGCTTCTTTGTCTCCGTTTGTGGGTTCACCTTACGCTGATTGACTCTCCATTACCTTGACCATACTTTCTCTCAGTCTCTGTGTCTGTCGCATCTGTTCTGCCACCTTCCATAAAAGTGCTTTTGATAAGCCATTCTTTTCCTTAGCTGAGGATTCCCACTCCCTTGGCTGTTGTTAACAACCCTCAACTGTGTCCATTCCATTTTCTCCACTTTTCCTCTCGCCTCTTCCCCTCACTTCCAGAACCAGAGCAGGGCTCTGCTATAACATAGTGCTATGTATTTTATGCAAATCGGAAACGGGTCTTTTGGCCTAACTGGTCCATCCCTCTTCATCTAACCCAATCTGCAAAAACTTCTATTACTGTCTCTCTCACATTTTTACCTAGTTTCTCCTTGGGCATTAGTTCTTTTTCTTCCTGAGCATCTAGAAAGACTACTTGTCAATTGATTTTCTGTAAGACTGATTGTAGGTTGGCACAGGGCCGGCTCAAGGCACCGGCAGCTCGGGCTGTTGCCCGGGGCGCCATGTGCTTGGGGGCGCCATAGACTCGGGTCCCGTGCATGCGCAGTTGGGCCGGTGCCAACCAGCGCATGCGCGGTGGCCGCCCGCCCCCAGGGCGGCCCCCCGGCTCGGTCCGCCCCCCCCCCCCCCCCCCCCGTTCACTTTCGCCCCCCTCGGGTCCGCCCCCCCGCCCCGCCCTCGGGTCCGCCCGCGCCCCGCGTCCGCCACCCCGCGTGTCTGCCCCTTCCCCCCCCCCCCCCCCCCCCCCCCCCCCCGCCCCCCCCCTTGGGTCCGCCCCTCCTCGGCGCCGCCCCCCCCCTCGGGTCCGCCCCTCCTCGGCCCCGCCCCTCCTCGGCCCCGCCACCCCTCGGCCCCCCCCCCCCCTCGGCCCCGGCCCCCCCCCTCGGCCCCGGCCCCTCGGCCACCCCCCGCCCCGCCCCGGCCCCGTCCCCCCCAAGGGCGCCGAAGTTCAGCTTGCCCGGGGCGCCAGCAACCCTAGAGCCGGCGCTGGGTTGGCAGTTACTCATCGTATTCAAAAAGACTTTATAATGACTTAGAATTTACAGTACAGATTCGAGCCATTTGGTCCCAAAGGCCTATGTCAAGGTTTCTACTCCACAGGAGCTTCCTCCTACTCCCCACATCTTGCGTTGACCCCTCTTATCCCTCATTTATTGCCTCATGGATCCATCAATCTCTATCCTAAACACAGGTGGAGAGGTTTAGGGAGTGTGTTCTAGAGATTTGGAATCTCGGCAACTGAAGACACTAAATCTATCGTAGAGTAATTAAAATCAGGAGATGTTGAGAAGATGGAATTGAGACAGTATTAGTGACTGAATATGTGGATGAAAGTTTATTTTGGGATCCGATATGACACCGAATTTGAAAACCAATCTGGTTCAACCAGTTGGCAGAGAGAGAGATGGAGTTAGTGCCAAGGGAGCCAAGTTTGTGGCAAGGATAGCAGATGATGGCTGCAGTCTTCTCGATATTTAATCGGAGGATGTTTCAGCTCATCGAGTACTTAGAATTTAGGGACCGTAGTGGGGGTGGGAGGGAGTGGTTTAAGAGACATGGTAGTGACTGAGATCTGGGGTTGTCATTGTATATATGGCAACCAAAATTGTGGTTTTGGATGGGCAACATGAGAAATAGGATGGGTCCCAAGAATCGGTCTTCAGAGGTAACTGAACAGGGTTGGCAAGATAATTGAGTGAAGATGATTCTCTGACTGATTAGGTAGATAGGAACAGAACCAGGCAAGTGTAGTCCCACCAAGCTGGATGACAGCGAAGAGAATTTTGGGGAGGATGATCAGCTGTCAAAGCCTGCAGACAGGTTGAGAAGGACGAGGAAGGTTAGTTTGCCTTTGTCGCAGTCACACAGAATGTCATTTGTGACTTGCTAAGAGATGTTTCGGGTAACATAGCAGGGGCAGGTAAGTGATTTTAAGGGAATTATACATGGTGTTGTGGGAAAGTTGAGGTCATATTTTGGGTGAGATAGTGCCAACAATTGATTTTCTGTAAGGCTGATTGTAGGTTGGTAGTTACTCATCGTATTCAACGGTTGTATTATAGAAAAATGCTTGCATAGTATTACCACTTTATCTCTTGACCATTTCTGTCTTACACCAAATGCTTTGTAATGTTTTTGTGATGTCATGTTATAGAACATAGAACATACAGTGCAGAAGGAGGCCATTTGGCCCATCGAGTCTGCACCGACCCACTTAAGCCCTCACTTCCACCCTATCCCCATAGCCCAATAACCGCTCCTAACCTTTTTGATTACTAAGGGCAATTTATCATGGCCAATCCATCTAACCTGCACGTCTTTGGACTGTGGGAGGAAACGGGAGCACCCGGAGGAAACCCACGCAGACACGGGGAGAACGTGCAGACTCCGCATGGACAGTGACCCAGCGGGGAATCGAACCTGGGACCCTGGCGCTGTGAAGCCACAGTGCTATCCACTTGTGCTACCGTGCTGTATCTTTTACTTAACCATGCAGAATGTCATTAACCATCCCTCACCATATTCTTCTGACAATTCAATTTTATTTCCTTTAGAGTTTTCTCTGCTTACATCAAAGAAGTAGACACAAAGCCTTCTGCCACACCCTGGGGTTCCAAAATGCCTTTCGGACAAGTAATGGCAGAGTTTGGGGGTGCAGGTAGTGGTGGTTGGGTCCACAGTGTTTCTTTCTCTGCCACAGGAAACCGCCTGGCATGGGTCAGCCACGACAGCACTGTATCTATTGTTGACGCTGGTAAAAATATGACGTAAGTGCCATTCCGTCTCTTATTTTCACATGAACGAAGGGTCATGCTGGCCTCCAATTTCAAAATTATTGAAGTAAAGCATAGGAAGATGGGTTTTGAATCTAAGCATATATGTCAATCACCACTTTTCTAATGTTTTTTATTTCAAACTTGTCCAGCAATTTTGATACATTGGTGTTAGGAAATGTCTACTGTAATTGAATCGTGAAGTGTTGATGTTTGGTATCCTTAAAATTAGAATTTCATTTACATAAATTGAGGTTAGGTGTGTTGATTTTATGATTCAAATGCATTCAAATTTGGTGGTTGACATTTGCAATATCTCACATTGGTTAAGCAAGTGTGAAGAGACAATTTGTGTTTGTACAAAGTAAATTCGCATCACTTTGAGTATCGTCAGCTACCTACTCCTGTTCCTTTGTTTCTGTATTAAGTGTTGGCATTTATTTTGTATTGAGTTGTTTTACATAATGCTTTCTTGTGTAATGCATGTTCGCACCACATGGTGTCAGTAAGATGCCATGTAAACGTGCACATCCTGACATTGGGAGAAAATGTCGGCTAGTAGCCTTGATCAAAACCACCCCTGATTTTTTTAGAAAGAACATGATACTGTTTCTAGATATTAATTCTTCAAAGCAATTTTATTTTTACCTAGAGTCCCTGAAGGAGGTTGTTCTTTCCAGCTCGGCTGTTCCCAAGGTGTCTGTTATGAAATACCAATCATAAATCGGAGAGTTATTCTATTGCAAACAGCAGTTGGTGCGGCTCTAGGCCAGAATGAGGGAAGCCTGTTAATCTTGCTGCAGTCTAGGCACTTGACATCCTAGTCTCTTAGCATTGATTCCTGAGGCTTAGGCTACTGTGAAATTGTGTGTTCTATCGTTTGTAATTGAGCTGCTCCCTGTAATTGACACTCCTTGAGCGATCAGGCATCGAGGGAGATCAAACTCTGGGTCTCCATGGTACAATGGTGATGGGTGAAATGAATATATTATAAGTCAAAGTATTTGACAGCAATATCATTTAGCCAATGCAAGCAAAGAGTACTTGGATAAAATGTACTCTCCCTACACCTTTGTTCCCTGTATGCTATGGTCATGCTTATTACGAGCACACCCAAAAAATGACCTTTGCTGTTTCTCAGTATGTGGTTGATAGCCCAATTTAGTTCAACATCAAAGTGTTAAAAATAGCAATTTGAAAAATGACTAGGTATTTTGTTCTATTTCTCAGTTTAGTACAACTATATAGACCAGGAAGTGCCTGATATGTCTTGAGTTAATTAATCTCAGCTGAGACAGTGGTTTGACAATTGTCTTCAGTCTCTCTTGGTTAGAGATGGAGGGAAAATCAACCAGGGCTTCTGCTCCCAAACACATCCAGTGATCCCAACTGGAAAGTGTGCATGCTTAGTAAAAAGAGAATGGCGCACTTATGATGCTTTCCACAGTTGAACAGTCTGCTAATACCTACTGTCTAGCTGCACTCGTAACAGAGAGCTGGTTGTGTCCATGAATTATTCTCATAAGGGCCTTGCCATGAAAAGAAATGAGGAGAAAATTGGGCAAATACTTTTGACTTGTGTCAATTTCATCTTTAACTGTAGGAGTTCTACCTTTTAATCAGGAAATAGGTGATTAAATAGTGGCTAAGGATGCTTAAAAGATAAGTGGTTAGAATTAAAGTGTAATCTTTCTTTATAGGGTTTCTCAAACGAAGACCGAATTTCTCCCTCTGTTGAGTGTGATTTTTGTCTCTGAGAATAACATAGTGGCAGCAGTGAGTACAACCTGGTTTCATGTTACAACAGTCTATGGGAGTGACTCAAAGTATTATGTAGTCCTTTATTAAAAGTCTTGAACATAGCATTCTGCCACTCATCGGTTCTGGAATATCAAAGTAGGAACGAGGAGCCAACGTGGCATGGGTAAATCAATGAAAAGTTGGGTTCCATGGGATATACTGTACAATTCATGACCGGGCCCTGGGCTAGGGAGGGAGGAGGAGGGATAAGAGGGGAGAGATTCAGCCTTGTGTGTTGTTCACTGGCCTCTGTTGGGAAAAGCACGTATCAAATGGAGCAGTTTGCACTTGGCTTGGATGTCACCCATGAACAACTAGTCTGCTAGCAGTTGGTGCCTTGGCTTCTACATTACTAATGGTAACCAGAGGGCTCAGCAACCCGAGGTACCACACCCCATTGGGGTGCAATCTTTCAGGACTAAAGATGAAGAAACTGAGGGAGAGCAGGAGCATAAAGCACTCTGATTCCACTCGCAGTATTGCTTCTTGGCGCTCTTGTTTGAATTAACATTGTCAAAATCTAATCTATTAATGTTTATGTGTGTACTAGGTTGGTAGTGCTATTTTTAGATAAGATTCTACTTGCTTGCTAAACGCTAATTAGAAATAGATTTAGATGGTAGTATAGAGGATTTGGTTTTTGATTCTAAAATTGTGCACATTTATCAGTATTTATCAATGATGGACATTAAACTGGATAGCCTGTTCTACAGCTTTCTCTGTATCTGTAGGGCCATGATTGCTGTCCGATGCTGTTCATGTATGATGATCGTGGTTCATTGACTTACATCTCCAAGCTAGACATTCCAAAGCAGAGCATTCAGCGCAACATGTCTGCCATGCAGCGCTTCCACAATCTGGATAGAAGGGCAACTACAGAGGATCGAAATACCATGCTCGAGACTCTCCACCAGAACAGTATCACGTAAGTTTGAGGTAGTCAAGGCCAGCAGTTTTTCAGCCAAACTGCCATGGGGCCCATTTTCATGTAATATTCTGTGAGACTTGAGTGTTTATGTTGGTCGTCAAAATGCATCTAATTGGAGTGGTTTGGTATTTTATGCATCAAGAATGTTTCTTCGCCTAATGAGCTGCTGATGAGTTCCTAATCTTAGTTGCTTGTCAGTTTGACCCCCACCTCAGTCATGTTGAGTTTCACTTGTTCTCATTGACATTCCAACTCTCAGGCACCCATGAGATGGCAAAAAGCAAAATACATCCATCATTCTCATTCATCTACAAGTGGAGCCGGTACTTGGCAATCCTGAACATCATTAGGTTTTAACCCCTTTTTATCTGTCAGTTTGATTGGGGTGACATGTATTGTGATAGGAATTCAGGGAAATTATAGAAATTTGAAGGGGCCAGAAAAGAGGATTTGATAACTTAATTCTGTTTGGGAGCTTTGGAGCTGGTGATCATTTCATGCTTAAATCTTTGACTCGCAAATTTACTGAGTAGTTATCAAACTATCGGGCAATATTCTTCTTTCGTTATGGGCTAAACGGGCTAAGGCAGCCCGTTATGGGCTGGTTTAGCACAGTGGGCTAAACAGCTGGCTTGTAATGCAGAACAATGTCAGCAGCGCGGGTTCAATTCCTGTACCGGTCTTCCCGAACAGGCGCCGGAATGTGGCGACTAGGGGCTTTTCAGAGTAACTTTATTGAAGCCTATTTGTGACAATAAGCGATTATATATTATATATTCGCTGCATGAATGCAGGTCCCGAATGCATCCCAGCTGGAACGGGGATCAAATCCAATCTGATCCACACTTGCCGTCCACCCAACCAACTCCCTCAAGGAGTCTGAGTTACTGTGGTAACATTCATGTTTACATCCATATTCTAGTCCTGAAGCTAGAACAGTGATGATAGAGGCTGCCGTTTACTTTCATTGCAAATCGGAAAACTCTCCTGTCCTTGCCATCTGCCATTGGCACATTTTGGAAGGATTTGCAGGCCGATACTCAACCTGTTTGGTCATGTTATTAACACCCCTTCCTTTGCCATCAAATCCTGGAGTGGGACTTGAACTCAAGAGCTTCTGGCTTGGAGGCAGGGATGCTACCACTGTGTGCTGGGTAGGAGTGGATTTTTAGAGACCAAACCGGATAGGCAAGGATGTGCTGGATGAAGCTACAGTTCGTTCCTACTATTGTGCTTTTACCAACTACAAATAGATTTGAGTGTTGCTCTTAGAATTTTAGCTAATTTAAATTGAAGTCTTTAGAGATTTAGACAAGCTACATTAGTCCATATATCAACCACTAAAATGTATCGGGAATCTAATGGGCCATACATTTAATATTAGTGTTTGGTTCTTTGAAAAATGTAGTATGATGAAAGTGATTAAAGCAATTAGTTGGAAGTTTTGGGCCCTCAAGGCTGACACAAGCCCCAAGAGCTCAGAATGGGTCTAATATTGCGCGATATTGCTCAATTTGTTTTGGTTTTGGATTTTGACAGTGACTTTAAAAGGATTTTTAGAGCATGGCTTTACCTTTTCTACCACTGAGCGCACCGGTCCAAGACCCTGGAAGTACCCTGTTGCAGAACCGGATTGTTTTTTTTTAAATATTTTTTTTCTCCTTTTTCACATTTTCTCCCGAATTTCCACCCACCAACAACAAACAATAATCAACAACAAATATGTCATAACAATAACAACGATCCCATCCTCTCACCAACCCCCAATCATCACCCCGCATGTTAACAAAAGCAAATGACAAAAAGGAATCGGGGATTACCCATAGTCATCTTTAATATACACAGCCCCCCGCCACCCCCCCAACCCTCCCACCCATCCTCCCCCAACTAATGTTCGATGTTATCCAGTTCTTGAAAGTGCATAATAAATAGTGCCCATGACTTGTAGAACTCCTCAGAGCTTCCCCTCAGTTCGAACTTAACCATCTGAAGGGTCAAGTATTCCAACAGGTCTCCCCGCCACGCCAGGGCACAGGGTGGAGAGGCTGCTCTCCATCCCAGCAGGATCCGCCTTCGGGCGATCAACGAGGCAAAGGCTATGATATCTGCCTCCGCACCCGTTTCCAACCCTGGCTGGTCCGACACCCTGAATATGACCTCCCGGGGACACGGGTCTAGTTTCACATGCACCACCATAGAAATTACCCTAAACACCTCCTTCCAGTACTCCCCTAGCTTTGGACAGGACCAAAACATGAACGTGATTAGCGGGGGCCCCCCGCTAATCTACTCCTTCAAAAAATCGGCTCATCCTCGCCCTCGTGAGGTACGCTCTATAGACCACCTTCAGCTGTATCAGCCCCAACCTCGCACATGAGGTGGAGGCATTCACTCTCCGGAGCACCTCACACCAGATCCCCTCCTCTATAACCTCTCCCAGCTCTTCCTCCCACTTTGCTTTGATCCCTTCCAGTGGTGCCTTATCCTTTTCCAACATTGCTCCCTACACCGCTGACACTGCCCCCTTCTCCAGTCCCTTTGTCGTCAGCACCTCCTCCAGCAATGTGGAAGCCGGTTCCTCCGGGAAGCTCTGTATCTCCTTCCTGGCAAAGTCCCGAACCTGCATGTATCTAAACATTTCTCCCTGCTCCAGCCCATACATTGCTTCCAGCTCCCTCAACCCTACAAATTGACCTCGAAGAAACAAATCTTTTAGCGTCTTAATCCCCTTCTCTTCCCATTTCCGAAAACTTCCATCCCACCTCCCTGGCTCACATCTGTGGTTGCCCCGAATCGGCATTTCCCTTGACCCTGCCCCCAACCCGAAGTGTTGGCGAAACTGCCTCCAGATTTTCAATGAAGCTATTATTACCGGACTCACTGAGTATTTCCACGGAGCTATCAGGAGCGGCGCTGTTGCTGCTAGTGCTTTCAGCCCCGACCCCTGCATAAACTCTCCTCCATTCTGACCCACTGGGAATCATCTTCGCTGGGTCCCCATCTTCTGCATAATTCCTATCTACCTCCAACATCTCATCTATTAGCCTCTGCCGCTCCAACCTCTCCTCTTTGTCCACCCTGGCCTTGAACAAAATTACCTCACCCCCAGACAACTGCCTTCGACACCTCACCCGTACAGTTGAAACCTACATATTCCTTAATTACCTTTTCAATTTTCTCATAGAATACTTGGTTCGCCAAAAGCCCCACATCCAGTTTCCACCTCGGCCTCTGCGCTACCCCCTTCTCCAGCACCATATCCACCCAACGTGGAACGTGATCTGACTGCAATTGCAGAGTATTCCGACCCCTTGACTCCAGCCAGCAAAGCCTTTCCCACCACAAAATAGTTGATCCGCGAGTATACCTGATGGACTGCTGAGAAAAGCGAGTACTCCCGTTGCCTTGGGTGCAGAAACCTCCAAGGATCCACTCCTCCCATTTCCACCATTAGCCCAGCCAGCGCCTTCGCCCCCCCCCTGATGGGACCAGCGAGCGCGGCCGTGATCTGTCCAACCTTGGCTCCTGCACCAAGTTTCAGTCCTCCCCCCACAATCAACTCGTGTGTCCAAGTCGGGAATGGCCCCAAACACTTTCCTCGCGAATCCCACATCGTCCCAATTGGGACCGTATATACTTAACAACGCCACTAATCTCCCCTCCAGCGCCCCTGCCACAATCACATATCTATCCCCTGATCTGCCACCATCTTCTCCATCTGGAAGCATACCCTTTTGCTGACCAACACCGCTACCCCTCGAGCCCTTCCATCAAATCCAGAGTGAAACACTTGGCTAACCCAGCCCTTTTTAAGTCTCACCTGGTCCTTCACCCTCAAGTGAGTCTCCTGCAGCATTGCCACATTGGCTTTCAAACTTTTAAGATGCGCAAGCGCCCTTGACCTCTTGACCGGACCTCCTAGCCCTCTCACGTTCCACGTGACTATACTTACTGGGGGTCTCTCTTTCCGCGCCCCCCCCCCAACCTTTCTTATCCACCATCGTCATACCACCGGGCCCTGCCCCATAGGCCTGACCCGCCCCTGTCCATTATTAACATCGAACCCCTTCCCCCCCCTCCCGAGAACCCCCCTACATTTCCCCCTGAAACAACATCCCCCAACATCCATCTCTTCTCTTTCCCCCTGCCCCTTCTCACTCGCCTCGTAGGCCCATCGAAACCTGCTATCCAGGCTCCAACGTCCGCAGCCCTCCTCTCACCTCACCTCTGTTCACTAGCTGACTTTAGTTAGCTAGCGTGGGTGGCTCCCCCCGCCAAGACATATCGTCCCCTTCCACCCAGTCCCGGAGAAAGAAACAACAAAACACACCCAACAATCCAACCCCTATAATTCACTAACATAACATTTAACCGTCGCAACACAGATCGCCAATCAACCCACCATTAACTTGAACTCTGTAACAATGCAAAGAGAAGTAAATTACAATACAAATCCGTAAAAAGTAAGTTGTAATATTTATACATTTTCCAGCTGTTCAAACACAGTCCACAGTCTCTCTTCCAGTTCCGCTCAGGGATTTCCCCGAAAAACAGTCCGGTGTTTTTTTGTTCCATGACACAAGGCCCTTTCGCACAACTAGACCCCTTCTGGACAGGTGGTAGTTTTAGACCGTAATTTTTCCATAAGAACTTGATCAATAGAAGCTGGAGTAGGAGTAATCCATTCAGCTCTTCGGCCCTGCTCCACCATTCAATGTGATCATGGCTAATCTGAGTACTGTAGTCAGTTTTCCTGCCTGTCCCTCCATAACCCTGATTCCCTTACAGATGAAAATACTGTTTTAACTCAGCCTTGAATATATTCAATGGCCTAGCCTCTACTGCTCTCTGGGGGAGAGAATTCAAAAGATTAACAACCCACTGAGAAGAAATTGCTCCTCATCTCCATTTTAAATGGGAATCCTTAATTCTGAAACTTTGATTCCGTATGGGGGGGGAGGGGGGGGGGGGGGGGATCATCGTCTCAGCATCTATGCTGTCAAGCGCCTTCAGAATCTTATGTTCCAATAAGATCACCCATTCCTCTGAACTCCAATGAGCATTGGTCCGACTTGCTCAACTTTTCCTCAAGACATTCCCTTCATCCCAGGAATCAACCTACTGAAACTCTGAACTACCTGCAATGGAAACAAATCCTCCTTAAATAAGGAGACCAGAACTATAGGTGGTACTCCAGCTGTGACTCACCAACTCACCAAAGCCCTGGACAATTATATCAAGGCATCCCTACTTTTATACTCCATCCTTCCTTTTTAAAAAAATATTTAATTGAGGTATTTGAAAACTTTTATAACAATAACATAAACAATGACATCAACATGGTAACATAAACAATGACATCAACATGGTAAAATAAACATTTCCACCCCCCCCCCATCCCAATCATCACGCACCTCAACCATACAACAACAATCCCCCCCCCCCCCCCCCCCCCCCCCCCGGAATACTGCATCTGCTGACATTTTAATTTTTCCCGAGAAAGTCGACGAACGGCTGCCACCTCCAGGTGAGCCCTAACATAGACTCTCGACTTCCGGTGGCTGTGATGGATCAGTAAGCCACACATCTGGGAGCTCCCGTTTTAAAGAGATTTTTCGGCTCTTTTGAGAGCCCAAAACGGAAATTTTTCGACGTCTCCCGGTGGGGGAAGGTGTGCTGAACGACTTTCCCTGCAGTCCATGACTCGAACTCTGAGTGGAAAGGGGGAAAAAACAGCAACAGCTCCTCAGAAAAAACGGGGGAAGGGATCCAAGATGGCCGCCGACAGAGCTCCAGAGGAATGGAGACTCTGGGCCCAGGAACAACAAACTGATCTCCTGCGCTGCTTTAAAGAATTCAAGGATGAAGTACTGAGCTCTCTGCAGGAAACGAACAGAAGGCTGTCAGAGATTCAGTCCACCCAGGGTGCTGCCATCAAGAAGTTGCAGACGCAGGCCATTGAACGAGAGGAGGAGGCCGTGGTCCTCATGAGTAAGGTGGAGGGGCACGAAGCACTCCACAAGAAGTGGCAGGAACGCTTTGAGGAGCTGGATCACCGCATGAGGCGGAAAAACCTGCGGATCTTGGGCCTTGCAGAGGGGCTGGAGGGATCGGACCTGACAGCCTATGTGGCTGTAATGCTGAATTCGCTAGTGGGGGCCGGATCTCTCCATCTGCCCTTGGAGCTGGAGGGAGCGAACAGGGTGCTGGCCAGGAGGCCCAAGGAAGATGAACCCCCGCGTGCGGTGCTGGTGAGGTTCCACCGGTTCAGTGATCGGGAGTACGTGCTGCGCTGGGCCAAGAAGGTGAAGAGCAGCAATTGGGAGAATGGGGTAGTGCGGATCTACCAGGACTGGAGTGCGGAGGTGGCTAAGCGGCGGTCCGGATTTAATCGGACGAAAGACGTGCTTTATAGAAAAAAGATAAAGTTCGGAATGTTGCCGCCCGCGCGCCTGTGGTTAACTTATTCGGACCGGCATTATTATTTCGATTCCCCGGAGGAGGCGTGGGCCTTCGTGCGGACGGAGAAACTGGACTTGAACTAGGGGTTGGGGGTTGCGAGGTCGGCTGTAAGATATTAGTGCTGGATTCTGCTGTTGCTGTGTTCTCTTTTTCTTCTGTTGTTTTCTTCTTGTTTAGTACTTTTGCAATTTTGATATGGTTATTTACGGAGGGGTTGTTCTGCTATGTTTTTGTTTTTGTGCTGTGGGACATTGTCTGGGCTGTGTATCTTGAGGGGAGGGTCGGGGGGGGGTATGTTGTATTCTATGCCGGAGTGGGGGTATGGAGTGGGGCTGATATTTGGGAGCTGCGTCAGAAGGGTGTGGTGGGGCAGTGCAAAAGCGCGGGCTTTCCTCTGGTTTCTCGTGCTGCGGGGCTGGGGGGTGGAGATGGTGACGGGGGAGGCGGGGCCTTAACTGGTTCTTCCCCGCGCTGGAGCGGTGCCAGGAGGAGGGATAGATTGGGGGATGATCCCACTTCGGGAGGGGTCGGGCTATTGGCGGGAGTTTCCGGGGTCAGCAGAAGTTAGCTGACCCACGGAAGTACAATGGAGGACGGTTCGCGGCTGGGAGGATTCCTAGCCTGGGGGGGAAGGGAGGGGGGGAAAGGGGAATACCGGGTTGCTGCTGGTAGGGTCAAGAAGGAGCTGGTGGGGGCTGGGGGGACAGAGGTGAGGGGTTGTCGCTATGGGGACGGGGTCGAGCAGGGGGTGCTGGCCTGGGGCGGGCAGTCAACGGGCTATGGCTAGCCGACGGGGGAGGGGGGCGGGACGCCCTCTGATCCGGTTGGTCACCTGGAATGTGAGAGCGTTGAATGGGCCGGTGAAGCGGTCGAGGGTACTGGCTCACCTGAAGGGGCTAAAGGCGGATGTGGCAATGCTTCAGGAGACCCACCTGAGGGTGGCGGACCAGGTCCGCCTGAGGAAGGGATGGGTGGGGCAGGTTTTCCACTCGGGGTTGGATGTGAGGAACCGGGGAGTGGCGATTCTGGTGGGGAAAAATGTGTTGTTTGAGGCATCGGAGGTGGTGGCGGATAAGGGGGGTAGGTATGTGATGGTTAGGGGCAGGCTACAAGGAGAGAAGGTGGTACTGGCTAGTGTGTATGCCCCAAATTGGGACGATGCGGGCTTTATGAGGCGTATGTTGGGACGGATCCCGGATCTGGAGGCGGGAGGTCTGATCATAGGGGGGGACTTTAATACGGTGTTGGATCCTTCACTGGATCGGTCCAGCTCTAGAACGGGTAGGAGGCCGGCGGCGGCCAAGGTACTGAGAGGGTTTATGGACCAGATGGGTGGGGTGGATCCATGGAGATTTGTACGGCCGAGGGCACGCGAGTACTCTTTCTTCTCCCACGTACATAGGGTCTACTCTCGGATAGATTTCTTCGTGGTGAGTAGGGGACTGATTCCGAGAGTGGAGGAGGCCGAGTATTCGGCCATTGCAATCTCCGACCACGCTCCGCATTGGATAGAGTTGGAGATGGGAGAGGTGCGAGACCAACGTCCGTTGTGGCGGTTGGATGTGGGGTTGTTGGCGGAGGAGGAGGTGTGTAGGAGGGTCTGGGCAAGTATTGAGGGGTACCTTGAGGTGAATGATACGGGGGAGGTTCAGGTGGGGATAGTCTGGGAAGCCCTGAAGGCAGTAATTCGTGGGGAGCTGATATCCATCCGGGCACACACGGAGAGGAGCGAGAGGAGTGAGAGGGATAGACTGGTGGGAAAGATGCTGGAGGTGGACAGGAGGTATGCAGAGGCACCAGAGGAGGGACTGTTGGGGGAGAGGCGCAGCCTGCAGGCTAAATTTGATTTGCTGACCACTAGAAAGGCGGAGGCACAGTGGAGGAAGGCACAAGGGGCAGTGTACGAACATGGTGAAAAGGCGCGTAGGATGCCGGCTCATCAGCTGCGTAAGCGGGATGCGGCTAAGGAGATTGCTGGAGTGAGAGATAAGAGTGGGAATGTGGTGCGGAAGGGGGTAGAGGTGAATGAGGTCTTCAAGGATTTTTACGGGGAACTGTACCGGTCGGAGCCACCGGGGGAGAGGAGGGGAATGGAGAGGTTCCTTGACGGGCTTTCTTTCCCGAAGGTGCAGGAGGAGAAGGTGGAGGGGTTGGGTGCGCCGATTGAGCTGGAGGAGCTAGTTAAGGGGATCGGGCAGATGCAGTCAGGGAAGGCACCGGGGCCGGATGGGTTCCCGGTGGAATTTTATAAAAAGTTTGTGGATCTAGTGGGCCCCTTGCTGGTGCGAACACTCAATGAAGCGTGGGAGGGGGGGACTTTGCCCCCGACGATGTCATGGGCGCTGATCTCGTTAATTTTAAAGAAGGACAAGGACCCCCAGCAGTGTGGTTCATACAGGCCCATATCTCTCCTCAACGTGGACGCTAAGGCGCTGGCAAAAATCCTGGCCACCAGGATAGAGGACTGTGTGCCAGGGGTTGTGCACGAAGACCAGACAGGTTTTGTGAAGGGAAGGCAGCTGAACACGAATGTGCGGAGATTGCTGAATGTCATTATGATGCCGGCGATTGAGGGGGAGGCAGAGATAGTGGTGGCACTGGATGCGGAGAAGGCCTTCGATAGAGTGGAGTGGGGGTACCTATGGGAGGTGTTGGGGAAGTTTGGATTTGGTGAAGGGTTCATTAGATGGGTACGGCTGTTATATGAGGCCCCGATGGCGTGCGTGGCTACGAATAGGAGGAGGTCGGAGTACTTCCGGCTTTACCGAGGGACCAGGCAGGGTTGCCCCTTGTCCCCCTTGTTGTTTGCACTGGCAATCGAGCCGCTGGCGATGGCATTGAGAGATTCAGAGAGGTGGAGAGGCTTGGTGCGAGGTGGAGAGGAACATAGGGTGTTGTTGTATGCCGACGACCTGTTACTGTATGTGGCGGACCCGGTGGGAGGGATGCCGGGAGTGATGGAGTTACTAGCCGAGTTTGGGACCTTCTCAGGTTATAAATTAAACTTAGGCAAGAGCGAGGTGTTTGTGGTGCACCCTGGAGACCAGGAGGAAGGAATTGGTAGGCTCCCGCTTAGGCGGGCAGGGGAGAGCTTTAGGTACCTGGGGGTGCAAGTGGCCAGGGACTGGGGGACTCTCCACAAGCATAACTTTACCAGGCTGGTAGATCAGATGGAGGAGGAGTTCAGGAGGTGGGACATGCTGCCATTGTCATTGGCGGGGAGGGTGCAGTCCGTCAAAATGACAGTGCTTCCGAGGTTCTTGTTCCTTTTTAAGTGCCTGCCCATATTTATCCCCAGGGCCTTCTTTAGGAGAGTGACTAGCAGTATTCTGAGTTTTGTGTGGGCACATGGGACTCCGAGAGTGAGGAGGGTGTTCCTGGAGCGAGGAAGGGATGGAGGTGGGCTGGCACTGCCTAACCTTCTGGGGTACTATTGGGCAGCCAATGTGTCAATGGTGCGTAAATGGGTGATGGAGGGGGGAGGGGCGGCGTGGAAAAGAATGGAGATGGTGTCATGTAGAGGTACGAGCCTGGGTGCCATGGTAACGGCACCGTTGCTGCTCTCCCCTAAGAGGTTTACCACGAGCCCGGTGGTGGCGGCGACCCTAAGAATCTGGGAACAATGGAGACGGCATCGGGGGGAAACAGGGGCCTCGATGGAGGCTCCACTGGGTGGCAACCATCGGTTCATCCCGGAGAACACGGATGGGGGATTCAGGGGGTGGCAAAGGGCGGGCATCAGCAAATTGAGGGACCTGTTTATTGGCGGGAGGTTTGCGGGCCTGGGGGAACTGGAAGATAAATTTGGCCTTCCCCAGGGGAACATGTTCAGATACCTGCAGGTAAAGGCGTTTGCTAGGCGACAGGTAGAGGGATTCCCTTTGCTGCCCTCGCAGGGGGCGATGGACAGAGTGCTTTCGGGGGTGTGGGTAGGAGAGGGGAAGGTGTCTGACATCTATAAGGTAATGCAGGAGGTGGAGGAGTCGTCAGTGGAGGAGCTGAAGGCTAAATGGGAGGAGGAACTCGGGGAGCAGATAGAGGACGGGACTTGGGCGGATGCCTTGGACAGAGTCAACTCTTCCTCCTCATGTGCGAGGCTTAGTCTCATCCAATTTAAGGTGCTGCACCGGGCCCATATGTCCGGGACTAGGATTAGTAGGTTCTTCGGGGGTGAGGACAGGTGCACCAGATGTTCGGGGAGTCCTGCGAACCACGCCCATATGTTCTGGGCATGCCCAGCACTGGAAGAATTCTGGAAGGGGGTGGCGGGGACGGTGTCGAGGGTGGTTGGATCCAGGGTCAAACCAGGGTGGGGACTCGCGATTTTTGGAGTTGCGGTAGAGCCGGGAGTGCAGGAGGCGAAAGAGGCCGGTGTCCTGGCCTTTGCGTCCCTAGTAGCCCGCCGAAGGATTCTGTTACAATGGAAGGATGCAAGGCCCCCAAGCGTGGAGACCTGGATCAGTGACATGGCGGGATTTATAAAATTGGAAAAGGTCAAATTTGCCCTGAGAGGATCAATACAAGGGTTCTATAAACGATGGCAGCCTTTTTTGGACTTCCTGGCTCAGAGATAGGTAACTGGGTCAATAGCAGCAGCAACCCGGGGGGGGGGGGGGGGGGGGTGCATTATTGTAGTGTTTATTCTGTAACTTTATAGTGTGTTAATATGCGTTGTTGTTAAAATGCTGGGTTGTTCATGGGGATGGGGCGAATGTATATGATTGTTAATATTATTGTTATTTTCGGTATTTTACTAAGGTGCGTCAATGTTGTATAAAATCAAAATTTCTCAATAAAAATGATTTTTAAAAAAAACATAGACTCGCTTAAGACAAACTTTCTTTTCTCGAGACTGAGAAACCCAGCCATGTCACTAAGCCAGGTCTCTACACTCGGGGGCTTCGAGACCCTCCACAGAATCCGTCTCCAGGCTACCAGAGAGGCAAAGTCCAAGACGTCGGCCTCTTTTGCCCCTGAACTCCCGGATCTTCCGACACTCAATGATCGCTACCTCCGGACTCGGCACCACCCGTGTTTTTAGCACCATGGACATTGCCTTAGAAAAACCCTGCCAAAACCCTCTAAGCTTCGGGCATGCCCAAAACATGTGGACATGATTTGCTGGGCTTCCCGCACACTTCGCACATCTATCCTCTACCACAAAAAACGTACTCATCCTAACTGCTGTCATGTGTGCCCGGTGGACTACCTTAAATTGTATCAGGCTAAGCCTGGCACATGATGAGGTATTAACCCTGCTTGGGGCATCCGCCCATAGACCCGCCTCTATCTCTCCTCCTAGCTCGCCCTGCCATTTGCCCTTAACAACCCTCTGAGAAGAAATTGCCCCTCATCTCCATCTTAAATGGGAATCCTTAATTCTGAAACTTTGATTCCCGCATGAGGGGGGAGATCATCGTCTCAGCGGGGTTTCCTCCACCTCCGAAAGCTCCTGGTAAATATCCAATACCTTCCCCTCTCCCACCCAGGTACTGGAGACTACTCTATCCTGTATCCCCTGTGGCAGCATCAGCAGAAATACCAGCACCTGTTTTCTCAGGAAGTCTCGCACCTGCAAATACCTAAAACCATTCCATGCTGGCAATTTAAATTTATCCTCCAAGGCTTTCAAGCTGGGAAAGCTCCCGTCTATAAATAGATCCCCCATCCTTCATATTCCTGCCCTCTGCCAACTCCGGAACCCACCATCTAGCCTACCCAGTACAAACCTGTGGTTATTATAAATAGGGGTCCAAATCGATGCTCCCTCCACTCTCATATCTCCTCCATTGCCCCCAGATTCTCAGAGCCGCCACTGCTGCTGGACTTGTGGAGTATCGGGCAGGCGAGAATGGCAGAGGTGCCGTTACCAATGCTCCCAAACTGGTGTCTTTGCATGACGCCGCCTCCATCCGCTCCCATGCTGACCCCTCCCCCACTATCCACTTCCTAATCATGGCTATATTAGCCGCCCAATAGTAATTGCAGAAGTTCGGCAGCGCCAACCCACCCTCCCCCCGACTGCACTCCAGCAACACTTTCTTCATTCGCGGGGTTCTACCCGCCCACAAAAAGCCCAAAATAACCTTATTCAGCCGCTTGAAAAAGGCCTTTGGGATGAAGATGGCGATGCACTGAAAGACAAACAGAAATCTGGGGAGGACCGTCATTTTCACTGTCTGTACCCTCGCCGCCAGTGATAGCGGGAGCATGTTCCATCTCTTAAATTCCCTTTCCATTTGTTCTACCAACCGGGATAGGTTTAACTTGTGCAGTGCTCCCCATTCCCAAGCCACCTGGATTCCCAGATATCAAAAGCTCTTCCGTACCATTCTAAGTGGCAGCTCTCCCAGTCCCTTCGCCTGTCCTCTTGCCTGGATCACAAACATCTTGCTTTTCCCCATGTTTGATTTATACCCTGAAAAATTGCCAAATTCCCCCAAGATTTGCATTACTTCCCCCATCCCCTCCAATGGGTCCTAAATGTACAAGAGCAGGTGATCTGCATTGAACGAGACCCCCCCCCCCCCCCCAAACTAGCCCTTTCCAGTTCCTAGAGGCTCTTAACGCCATGGCCAATGGCTCTATGGCCAGAGCAAACAGTAGTGGGGAGAGGGGGCACGCTTGCCTCGTCCCTTGGTGTATTTTAAAATACTCCGACCTCAGCCGGTTCGTACACTCGCTACTGGTGCCTGATAGAGAAACCGCCCAGTCAATAAAGCCTCACCAAACCCAAACCTTCCCAGCGCCTCCCACAGGTAATTCCACTCCGCCTGATCAAAAGCCTTCTCCGCATCCATCGTTACCACCACTTCCGCCTCCTACCCTTCTGAGGGCATCATAATAACATTTGGAAGCCTTCGAACATTGGCCTTGAGTTGCCTGCCCTTTACAAATCCCGTCTGGTCTTCCCCTATCACCCCCGGGACACAGTCCTATATCCTTGAAGCCAGTATCTCAGCCAGCAGTTTGGCATCCACATTCAGTAGAGAAATTGGCCTGTATGACCCGCATTGCTCCAGATCCTTCTCCCGTTTCAGGATCAGTGAAATCGAGGCCTGCGACATTGTTGGGGGGAGGATTCCCTTCTCTCTTGCTTCATTAAATGTCTTCACCAGCAGTGGACTCAATATTTCTGAAAACGTCTTTTATAGAATTCCACCGGGTAGCCATCAGGCCCCGGGGCCTTGCCCAACTGCATGCCCTCCAGCCCCTTGATTATTTCCTCAATCTCAGTTGGGGCTCCCAGCCCTTCCAGGTCCTCCTTCACCCTCGGGAACCATAACTGATCCAAAAACTGCTTCATCCCCTCCACCCCAGCCAGGGGTTCCGATTCATATAATTTACTACAGAAGTCTGTAAACACCTCGTTTACTCCCGCTGGGTCCAGGACAGTATTCCCACCTCTACTCTTTACTTTACTTTACCTATCTCCCTAGCTGCCTCCCTTTTCCTGAGCTGGTGCGCCAACATTCTGCTTGACTTTTCCCCGTACTCCTAGATGGCCCCCCTTGCCTTCCTCAACTGTTCCACCGCTTTCCCTGTGGTCAACAACCCAAACTTCGCCTGTAACCTCTGCCGCTCCCTCAGTCGCCCCGCGTCCACCTGGAGTATCTCCTCCACTAATCTATCCTTCTCGGCCCATTTTGCCTTTTCTCTGTGGGCTCGAATTGAGATTAATTCCCCTCTGACTACTGCCTTCAAAGCTTCCCAAACCGTCGCTGCAGAGACCTCCCCCGTATCATTTGTTTCCAGCTAGTTCTGGATGGACTTGTTGACCCGCCCACAGATCGCTTTGTCTGCCAACAACACCACATCCAGTCTCCAAAGTGGGCGTTGCCCTCTCTCCATACTAACCCGTAGATCCACCCAATGCGGGGAATGATCCGACACTGCGATTGCCGAGTACTCGGTATCCATCACCTCCGGTATTAGCGCCCTGCTCAGAACAAAAAAGTCAATGCAAGAGTATACCTTGTGAACATGTGAGAAAAAGGAAAACTCCTTTGCCCTCGGCCGTGCAAGCCTCCATGGGTCTACTCCCCCATCTGTTCCATAAAACCCTTCAATTCCTTTGCCACAGCCGGCCTCCTCCCTGTCCTGGATTTTGACCTGTCCAATTCCGGATCAATGACTATTGAAGTCTCTTCCCATGATCAGGTTATGTGACTCTAAGTCTGGGATCTTACCTAAAACCTGCCTCATAAATCTGCACAACATTGTACGCCTTTTTCAATGTTATGCCATCTTTAACTTACTTAGTTAGCCACAGATGGCTCATCGTTCTTGTGTCTTTCTTTCTCAGTGGAATATACCTTTGTTAAGTGTTATGAAATATCTCTTTAAATGTCTGCCACTGCTTCGGGACCATCTTTCCTTCTAACCTGTTTTCCCATTCCTCAAACTTTTGTGTTTTACTCATTGATGGGATGGGGGTGTCGCTGGCTAAGCCAGTGTTATAGCCCATGCCTTGCTGCCCTTAGAAGGTGGTGGTGAGCTGCCTTTAACAGCTGCAGTCCATGGGTTGTAGGATCACCTTGTTCAAAGGGGGTTCCAGGATTTTGACACAGTGACATTGAAGAAACTGGAATATAGTTCCAAGTCAGGATGGTATGTGGCTTTGAGGGGAACTTGCAGGTGGTGGTATCACCATGGATCTGCTGTCTTTGCACTTATAGGTGGTGGAGGTTTGAAAGGTGCTGTCAAAGGAGCTTTGATGAGTTGCTGCAATGCATCTTGTGGATGATACATACTTCTGCGACTGGGTGTTGGTGGTCGAGGGAGTGAATGTTGAAGGTGGCCAATTGGGTGCCAGTCAAGCAGACAGTTTTGTCCTGGGTGATGTCAAGCTTCATGTGTTTTGTTGAAGCTGCACTTGTCCAAGCATGCAAGAGACTATTCCATCACACACCTGACTTGTGTCTTGTAGATGGTGGATAGGCTTTGGAGAGTCAGAAGGGGAGTTACTCTCCACAGAATTCCTGCTTTTATAATCACATTATCTATGTGGCTGGTGTATTTCAGTTTCCAGTCACTGGCAATTCCCAGGATAGTGGGGGGTTCAGCAATGGTAATGTCATTAAATATTATGTGCTGTATACCAAGTGTAATATTAAACCCCTCATAACCTGAAGTCAAAAAAAATTGTTTTTAACATGATTGAAGTGTATGTATTATATATATAAAATAGTTTTTCTCTCCATAGCCAAGTCTCGGTATATGAAGGTGATAAAAGAGATTGTCGGAAGTTTTGCACTACTGGTATTGACGGCGCAATGACAATTTGGGATTTGAAGGTGAAGACACTTTTATTTTGGGGTGCTTTCAATAGGTTCCAACCACACAAGGAACATTTATTAATAGTTTATAATTAAGACTTCGAACTTATTATGTGTGTTGTATGAAACTATGCAGTTGGAGTTGATATTGAAAGCCATTAACCAGTTCAAATGCTCTGTTAGTAGTTTCTTCAAAATTAGTTGGACTGATTTGCGAAAGACTGCGAGTGAGGTGCATGCATAGTTGTACTATTTTACTCTGACATCATTGCCTGCAGCTGTTCCTGCACTGCAACCGTGGCTGCACTCCCCAAATTCAGTATACTGACAACCTGTGAGTTGTTTCCATCTCCCCCATGACCCCCCCACTCTTAATTTCCCAATGTAAAGTATTGATAAATAAATGGCTGTAGTGTGCATTATTTAAAATGGTAAGACAAACTTTTCAGAGTGTATTTCAATCACTTAAGTAATTTTGAGGTAGTTCGAGATAAAAAAAAGATTTTGATAGACTTTCGAAGACAGATGAGAAAGATGAGCAGAGTTGGGGGGGCTAGATAGGTACAGAGAGAGGGGGTGAGAAACACAGTGGGAGAGAGAGAGATGACTGCACTATAAATGGAAGATTCAGTATTAATATTTAACATACAAACCAGCACCAATGCTGGACTGAACTCCACAGAAGGTTTTTTTGAAGACTGTTTTGCTGGCACTGTGTCTCTGGCCAAAGATGTCACTGGTTTACTGCACATGCGTGGACAGGTATAAATGGCCATTTTGCATTGGCAGGAGACATTGTTTGAGAAATGTCAGGTATTAACTGTAAGATTGTGTACACCCAACTGCCACTAATCTCCGAAACAGAGTGCTGTGGAATATTTGGCATTACCTGGCAGACAGGCATAGTCTCAACTTAATGGCTGAAGTACGACATGACCCTTTCTGCATAATCACTCCGTCGACATTGCAATGAAGTGCCAGCTTTTGTGTATGTTCAGGCATCTTTTGGGCAGGATTTGATATTCTAACTTGGGTCTGAATACTACCACTGGTCAATGTGGCCTGTAAAGATATAAAATACATAGATTGGTTAGCATCTAAAAACAACTTCAGAAAAGGCAAGGGGGGAATGTTTTAAGTGATCGGACTGAAATTTATAGAATCCTAGTGCAGAAGGAGGCCATTTGGCCCATAGGGTCTGCACTGGCCCTCTGAAATAGCACCCTACCTATGCCCAAGCCCCTGATCTATCCCCACAACCTAGTAACCTCCCCAACCTTTTGGACATTAAGGGACAATTTGGCATGTCTAATCTACCTAACCTACACATCTTTGAGGGGTGGGAGGAAACCAAAACACCTGGAGGAAACCCACACAATAACTTGAGGTCAGAATCGAACCTGGATCTCTGGAGCGGTGAGACAAGAGTGCTAGCCACTGTGCCACCTCTTTACGTTTCCTTTCACTGGTTAACTTACTATTTTTGGCCTGAGGTCGATAAGCTTCTATCAAAAAGAAGAGACTATGGAGGAAATCAAAATGGATGGGGGGGGGCAGAAGGAAAATAATTTAATTATCCCATTGCCTGCTGTGTAAGCAGCATTATTGATAAAATCTGCTTTAGAGACTCAATATTACAATTGAGTATACAGTAAGCTTAAGACGACCGTAATTGGGAGGCATTCATTTAGGGTTCAAAGAGTCAATGTAGCAATCTGGTAACAGCCAATAAAATAATTAACAACTCTGGTTCCTTATATTATCATTAAGCTCCTGCTTTGCATTTCATTCCTTCAGCTGTTATATTTTTATCTTACATGATATATGGTTAACTCTCTCCATCTTTGCTGCCTTCCAATCAGGATTCCCACAACAAGTGTACAATCAGCAAAATTTGGTTCTATTTCTCCCCCGAAAGTTTTCATCCGGTTTACCAGAACACGACTCTTGCCTTCTGCTACCATGCACTCATTTAGTACTTTTATTTCCTTTCAGTCTCTGGAATCCTCGATCCAAGGTGTACGCATCATGTGAACAGGAATCCTTGTGCTCTAGCATGACAAAACTCAATGAGAAAAGAAGAGCTCCTCCTGCCCTCCCAGCAGCAGCTGACCAGAGGCTGGCGAGAAAATTCTCAAAAGAAAAACAAGGAAAGGCACTGAAAAATACTGAAATCAATGCTCCACTGCTTTAATCGTTCTGGGAATTGTTTTTTTTGTTTTGTTTTTAAAGGAATTGGTTTGAAGTGGGTTCTCTTTTTTTTTTTTCCTTTTTTCTTAGCTAAGGCTGCCTTCAAAGCAGTTTCTACGGCATTCTGAGGGACCTGCCCTATGAAAGGGTAATAATGTACACTAATTTAAGGGGACTTTTGTGTAGTGTGTCTGCTAGAAAATAAACACTACAAAACTTGGTTGTTAATGTGCCTCATTATTACCCACTAAGTTGCCGAAGAAGTTGCTATGCTCATCTC
This sequence comes from Scyliorhinus canicula, assembly GCF_902713615.1. Taxonomy (NCBI): domain Eukaryota; kingdom Metazoa; phylum Chordata; class Chondrichthyes; order Carcharhiniformes; family Scyliorhinidae; genus Scyliorhinus; species Scyliorhinus canicula. The sequence goes on along the minus strand of NC_052160.1, from coordinate 58,376,119 downwards.
CAGAGTATGTGTACGCAGGCATATTTAAAAAAACGAGTACTGGAAGGCCAGAGTGTAAAGTGTTTCACTGCAAGGTTTTTTCTCCTCAACTTTTTGTCTTTAACAGGAGAGATGGTGACATAGTGGTAATGTCACTGAACTAGTAAACTAGAGACCCAGGCTAATAATCTAAAGACATGGGTTCAAATCCCACCATGGCAAGCTGGCAAGATTTGAATTCCGTTTGTTTTTTAGAAATCAGAAATTGAGAGCTGGTCTCCGTAATGGTGACCACGAAACAAAAACCCATCAGGTTCACTAATGTCCCTCGGGAAAGGAAAGTTGCCATCCTTAACTAATGTGACCTACGTGACTCCCGATCTGCAGTAATGTGGTTGACTCCTAATTGCCCTCTGAAATGGCCTAGCAAAATACTCACGTTCCATGAATGAATTTCAAAGAAGTCTCTCGTGACCGGCTCTTGAGTTTAGCTGCTAAACATGACGTGCCTGGTGATGAAAGATGATTCCTGTTTTTTTTTTTTACTTTCTCTGCCATTTCAGTGAGCAGCTCAGAGACAACCACTTTGCTGTGTGTTTGGAGTCATGAAGGCCAGACCATGTACGGTTGGCAGATTTCCTTTCTGATTTCACTAATCGATGACAGTTGTCATGATCACCATCACTGAGACTCATTTATGTTCCAGATTTTTAAATTGAATTTAAGTTCCACCAGCTGCTGTGGTGGGATTTAAATCCCTGTCCAGAGCATTAGCCTGGGCTTCTGTATCACGAGACCAATGACATTACTGCTACCACTAAGCCATTGTAACCCCATAAGTCCTGTGACATATTCACCAATCCGATATCCAAGACTGCAGGACTATATAGGTGTTTTTTCTGTCTGGTTTATTAATGGGACTAGAAGGACTAAACCTGTCACTGGGAGTTGGTAGTCTTCCACTAGGCTGTGACACCAATAAGAAACCTGATTCTGACTTTAAAACAACAGGAGGTTTTCCAGTGCTCCGTGTTGGTTAGCAGTTTGCTAATTCAGCAGTAGCCTTCACAAGCTTGGCCTTCTCTAAGCCAGTTGCCAGCTAGTGCCTAAACTTTGCTGAACTAGCAGAGTCAGTTCACATGTCCCTACAGGCATTCCATGTCAGGCTGACAGAAAGGATTTTTCAGTAGCTGAATTTGGAAAATGAATGTATAACAAGTTTTCCTCTTGTCTCACTCTGTTGGTCAAAGCAAAATAAAACTTGTTTGGGGAATTCACAGTGACGCTGTGATATATTCCCAAATAGATTCGACATTTTAGATCAAGCTAAATCACTAGAGTTACCTACTCAAATTCAATTTGCCCTGCCCTTGAATGATTGCAGGAGCGATCAAAATGATGCGGAAGTGGAGTAATTTCCCAGCCCATTACCAGTTTATCAAAAGCTCCCTCTATAAAACTCATCTCTTTAAATCCTTGAAGCAGATTTGATGCACCTCATTCAAAATGACGATATTTTTGTAATGCCAGGTGGGTCAAATGAATGGAAGTGCTTTGGTCCATTGAAGTGCAGATTCTAGGTGCATAACTGTGACTTTGTTGTGTTCCGCGAATTAATTGTGTGTAACCTTTATAAAAGTTGTAGCATTACAACCTTGAGATTACTTCTTTTTAAGACATCCAGGAGCAGCACAGTGGTTAGTGCTGCTGCCTCATTGCATCAGAGAAACTAGTTGGATTCCGGTTTTGGGTGACTGTATGGAGTTTGCATGTTCTCCTCATGTCTGCATCAGTTCCCTCCAGGTGCTCCAGTTTCCTTTCGCAGTCCAAAGATGTGCAAGTTAGGTGGATCAGCCATGCTAAATTTCCCCTTCGTGTCCAAAGATATGCAGGTTAGGTAGATTGGCCATGGTCAAGGTATGGGGTTATCTGGATAGGGTGGGGGAGTTGGCCGAGATAGAGTGCTCTTTCTAACAGTCGGTACTGACTCGATTGGCCGAATGGCCTCCTTCTGCACTGTAACAATTCTATGTATTAACATGGAACATACAGTGCAGAAGGAGGCCATTCGGCCCATCAAGTCTGCACCGACCCACTTAAGCCTTCACTTCCACCCTATCCCCGTAACCCAATAGCCCCATCTAACCTTTTTGGACATTAAGGGAAATTTAGCATGGCCAATCCACCTAACCTGCACGTCTTCGGACTGTGGGAGGAAACCGGAGCACCCGGAGAAAACCCACGCAGACACGGGGAGAGTGTGCAGACTCCGCACAGACAGTGACCCAGCGGGTAATCGAACCTGGGACCCTGGCACCGTGAAGCCACAGTGCTATCCACTTGTGCTGCCCATTGGATCTCTTGGCTGAAAAAGCACAGAGCTTGAATATGCCTGAAAAGAGACGTGTTGCTGAAGTTTTACAACTTGCAGTCATCAGGACAAATGCAGGAATGCCAAATTTCAAAAATCACCACAATTTTTTCTACAGGAGAAAAGGGGGCTGGTTAGTTGGGAAGTCTACTCTGGCTGAAATACATAGGCCCCACATTCCAGCGATTGGCTGATCAAATCAAACAGCATGTGCCTTTGGTTGTTTGTAATAGGCAGAGTACAGGCTGTTCTGAACCAGCCCACGCTTGCAAAACACAAAACAAAACCTCTGCTGTTAGATTTCATTCTGGGATTGGGCAGCACTTGCTGATCAATCCTGAATGCCCTAAAAGCTACACTAAACCAATTTAAGATAATCAGTCGAGCTAATAAAATGGCTCATTCATACACAAGGAACCGTTTTCGGCAAACAAAAGGAAGCCTTGTGAATTTTTTTTAATGATCTGAGAGCTTAAGTAGCCTATAGTTTCCCATTGCTTTCTCCATTGCAATGCCTCGGCCAATCAGTCAACTTACCAACGAACCAATCCGCATCCTTTTCTCCTGTAGTATAAATTATTGTGATGATTTGAAATTTGGCACTATTGTGCTTGTCTTGATGAGTGCAAGATGAAAAGCTTTGGCAATATGTTGCCAGCAATATGAAAAATTGTAGAAGTCTTTCTCCCATCCTGATGTGCCTCCTAAGTTATTCGGTCATTTTGGCTCTGTCATGTTCTCCCTTGTAATTCAAAAGATTGAGGAAATGGTATGGGGTTCTGTGATAAGATTACATCAAGGACTGACTGTGATTGGAGACTGATATAACTGTCTCTCAGCAACATTCTCTAAACACATTTTGCAAGACATATAAATATTCTATCTGACCAGCGGGTTTTAATCTTGTATAGATTTGGTCAGCAGCAGTGGCTATGCTATAAATCCGATTGGATAAGTCAATCCAAAAAAATTCAAACAATGGAAGTACAACTTGCATTCAGGTTTTTGATCAACAAGGGAGTCGAGGGTTATGGGGGACAAGCAGGCAAGTGGAATTAAGGCCACAATCAGATCTGCCACAATCTTATTGAATGATGGAGCAGGCTCAAGGGGCAGAATGGCCGACTTGTGCTTCTGATTCTTATGAACTACTGGTAAATTAGTTAAATATGAATCCTTGCTGGTAAGAATGATAAGTGTTCTTTTAATGATTGTGCCCCTCCCAAAACTTTACTCAGTGGGGATATTTGGCCTGTGCATTTAAACATTTATTGAGGAATGGCAATATACAATCCAGTCCGAAACCTCCCAAGGATTGACTATTATGATCTGGTGAGTTATGTAAGTTTTTACAAATGCCAATGTTCACATCTTATCAATTAGTTTTGATTAATGAGTACAAACAAAGTTTTTTTGAGTATTAATACCCAAATTAACAGCGGCCTTTCTAGAAGTTATTCCAGAGCATTATTTTAAAGATCACATTTGAGCTTTGTTGGAGGCAAGGGGGTACATTAGTAAAAAGTACGATGGATATCTGGAGTTATTCATATAGATGATTTAGAGGAAAAATATAAATGATTTGGAGGAAAATGTAACTGATGTAAATAACAATGGAGGAAAATGTAACTGGTCTGATTAGTAAGTTTGCGGGACGGCACAAAGATTGGTGGAATTGCGGATAGTGATGAGGACTGTCAGAGGAAACAGCAGGATTTAGATTGTTTGGAGACTTGGGCAGAGATGGCAGATGGAGTTTAATCCAGATAAATGTGAGGTAATGCAGTTTGGAAGGTCTAATACAGGTAGGGAATATACAGTGGATGGTAGAACCCTCAAGAGTATTGACAATCAGAGAGATCTAGTTGTACAGGTCACTGAAAGGGCCAACACAGGTGGAGAAGGTAGTCAAAAAGGCATATGGTATGTTTGCCTTCATTGGCCGGGACATTGAGTATAAAAATTGGCAAATCATGTTGCAGCTGTATAGAACCTTAGTTAGGCCACACTTGGAGTATAGTGTTCAATTCTGGTCGCCACTCTACCAGAAGGATGTGGAGGCTTTAGAGAGGGTGCAGAAGAGATTTACCAGATGTTGCCTGGTATGGAGGGTATTAGCTATGAGGAGAGGTTGAATAAACTCTGTTCTCACTGGAACGATGAAGGTTGAGGGGCGACCTGATAGAGGTCTACAAAATTCTGAGGGGCACAGACAGAGTGGATAGTCAGAGACTTTTTCCCAGAGGTCTCAATTACTAGGGGGCAGAGGTTTAAGGTGCGAGGGGCAAGGTTTAGAGGTGATGTGCGAAGCAAGATTTTTTACACAGACGGTAGTGGGTGCCTGGAACTCGCTGCTGGAGGAGGTGATGGAAGCAGGGACAATAGTGACGTTTAAGGGGCATTTTGACAAATGTATGAATAGGATGGGAATAGAGGGATACGGACTCCGGAAGTGTAGAAAATTTTAGTTTTGACGGGCATCATGGTCGGCTCAGGCATGGAGGGCTGAAGGGCCTGGTCCTGTGCTGTACTTTTCTTTGTTCTTTGAGAGTGATGAACACTTGGAATGGACTTTTGAAATGAAGGTGAAAAACATGTCAGAAATGATTGGGTGTTGTAAACTGAATAGTGTCAGTTATACATGGATGAAGTAAGATGGGCAGAATGGAGCCCCTCACCTTTGAGCATCTTATGAACTTGGGCATCCATTAGCAACTTTTAACTTGGTGACTTGATTCCATAAAAGATGATAAAATATAAAATGTATTTTTTGAGGAAGAAGTGGGGAATTTTCAGTTCTTGCTAAAGTGGTTGAACATGATGCAAGTTTTTGTTGAAGTAAATTGTGTGAGATGCTGTAAAAAGTGAGCTGATTAATGTACAATTTTATATACAAGATGGAGGAGGAACCTTCAGAAACTTACTCTGCAGAGTTTCTCGTGGCCAGAATTTGCAATACTTTGGGACAATTGTAATAAAATGAAATGGGAAATGTTGACATTGGGATTGGTAAGTGTTAACAGAAGAGTGACCAAGAATTGGAACAACAGTAAGTCAGATTTGTGGATAGGAACTTGTTTGCTGCCTCATGTTTGTCGATGTTAATAGAGATAACAAGTCATGGATTCAGCTGAGAGATTGGCAGTGCTATGAAGTCGGAGTTAGGTGATCTTGGTGGTGGTGGTGAGGGTATGGACTCAGTTGCTCAGCTCACATCAGCGTCAAATAGGATGCCCGGGTGGTGAACAGTCTGCTTCAGTCTCTGACATTGCCAAGGAAAGGCATGAAGTTGGTGGCTAGGAATGGTATCCGTGACCGGGGCCAAAGACGATGGCTTTAGTCTTTCCAATATTGGAGGAGATTTCTGCTCATCCGATACTAGACGTTGCACAAGTAGCATGAAGAATCCGAGGCAGTGAAGGGTTAGAAATAGAAGGTAGTGAGGTAGAACTTGGTGTAATCAGTGTATATGTGGAACCTGATATTGCTTTCAGGTGATGTCACCGCGAGGAAGATCTGAGAAATAGAAAGGGGCCATGAATGGATTCAAATAAAAAGCTCGCATTAATCGTGTGTTCTGCAAGGTTACCTAAATGTGAAAAGTTAATTATCGTAGCACTGTATATGAGCTATGATTTATTTTTATGTCGATCTGAAGAGCTAAGAGTATGAATAAAGCCTGGAAGCCAACATGAAAAGGTATGCACAAAAACTTTGAAACAGGTAGTAAATGGGTAATTAGAGAAGGGCTTAGTCACTAAGGAATGAAAGAGGCAGTTTTATAGCAGAGAATAAATGAATAATGGGCGAAAAACAGAATGGTATAAATACTCCAGATCAGGCAACATCTGTGGAGAGAGAAGTGCAGAATGAATGTTTCAGGTCAGCGATCTTTCATCAAATCTCAGTTTGCATGAAAGGTCATTGACCTGAAATTTTGGCTCCATCTCTAGACCTGCAAATTTCCAGTAGTTTTGCTTTTAGTTCAAATTTTCAACATCTGTATTTTGGTTTTGTATAAATGAATGATGGAGCTGTTTAACAATATTTTGCCTCTATTTTGAAAGGACTGCAGAAGTACGTAGAGGGAGATTGTTGAACAGCAACTGATAAATATATTTTTTAAAGATTTTAAAAAGTAATTTCAAAAGATGTCGCTGAGCTGGTCTATTCTGGAGGCGAGTAATGTAGTAAGGGTACTAACTAAATTCACAACTTCTTTGAAAACACAAATATCAAATGTTACGCGTCTAAACATAAAATGAGAAGGGGATAATCGAAGAAACGAGCAGTTAGTTGGTAGAGATGTCATTTTTAAACACTTAAAATTGAAAAGTTTGGTCAGATGCTTAGGGAAAGTTTTTTTTTCCTGGCTTAGGAGCTGGTGACTATTAGACATAGGAGCAAGAGTAGGCTACACGACCTATTGAGGTGGCTCCACCATTCAATAAGGTTATGGCTGAACATCTGCAACAACTCCACTTCCCTGTATTATTCCCATATCACTCTCCTCCTTAGTCTCAAATATATTCATCAAGGTGGTGGCACAGTGGTTAGCACTGCTGCATAACAGCATCAGGGACCAAAGTTCGATTCCGACCGTGGGTGACTGAAGTTGGTACCATTCTCCCCGTGTCTGTGTGGGTTTCCTCTGAGTGCTGCGGTTTCCTCCCACAGCCCAAAGATGTGCAGGTTAGGTGGATTGGCCATGCTAAATTATCACTCCAAAAGATTAATTGGGGTTAGGGGAATGTGCCTAGGTAGAGTGCTCTTTTGGAGGGCCGGTGCAGACTCAATGGGCCAAATGGCCACCTTCTGCACTGTAAGGATTCTGAGCGTCTGCAACCCTCTGCCGTAGAGAATTCCAAAGATTCACAACCCTCTGCATGAACAAGTTTCTCCTTGATAAATCAGAGTATTTTCTTAATGACCAGTGACAAGAACTGTGGAGCGGCAAAGGACTTTGGATGACCAGCTAAACAAAGCAATAAAAGTTAATGCTTGGGAATAAATGGTGATCAAAAATGCATGTTTGCCTTTTATCTCATGGGATCTGGAATACAAAGTTTGTTTTAGTTGTATAAAGTCTTGATCAGACTCCATTTGGAGTACTGCATTCAGTTTTCAGTACCTAACCTCTGGAGGCATATTGGCTGTAGAACGGGCACGGTGCAGATTCACTCGAATTTTATACCAAGCTATAAAGGGATAAATTATGAGGTCATGTTGCTGAAACTTGACTTGCATTCCTTTTGGTTTAGATGATTGAGAGGTGAACTAATCACAGTTTCTAAAATGCTAAAGATATTTGGTAGAGTAGATGTCGTGTTGGCAAAATTCAGAAGAAAGTGGCAGCATTTTAACATTGAGGCTAAACAGGGCTGAACATTTTACAAGACACAATTAGTGGAATCTGGAACCTTCTTTCTGCACAGTTGTGGATGCTAAAAGTTTTCAAGATTGAGATCAATAGATTTTGTTTGGGTAAGGGTATCAGTGGGTACAAATCAAAGGTAGGCAAAATGGATTTGAGGTATAGATAAGCCACAAGCTAATGCCATAAACAAGCTTGAGCTGAATAGCCGCCTCCTGTTCCTATGTTATCACCTGAACAATGGTAGTAGCCTTCATGACAGCATTTTGTCATGAATTCCATTAAGGGTTCACACGAGAAAAAATGAATTCCCCAATGCTGGTGAATCTCTGGTTCTACACATCCCTGTCCTATAATATATTTTAAATTTGTAGATTAGAAATAAGACCACTAGTTTAGACTTGCATTTATGTAGCATCTCATTGTATTGAACCATTCTGACAGCAATTTATACGACAAAATTCAGAGATTCTGTGGCTGTTATTTTTTTTTCAAGTTTTCTTCTAAACTTAGAGTACCCAAATATTCATTTATTTCCAATTAAGGGGCTATTTAGTGTAGCCAATCCACCTAACCTGCACATCTTTGGGTTGTGGGGGTGAAACCCTCTTGGACACGGTGAGAATGTGCAAATTCCACACGGACAGTGACCACGGGCCGGGATTCGAACCCAGATCCTCAGCGCCGTAGTCCCAGTGCTAACCACTGCACCACGTGCCCCACCCCTGGCTGTAATATAGGGAACGTTTGTTCCTTAAATTTCACAGACTTGAGGCTTTTCCAACTCAGGATTTTTGTGCAATTACAGAAGCAGACAATAAGTTACATAGAACATAGAACAGTACAGCACAGAACAGACCCTTCGGCCCTCGATGTTGTGCCGAGCAATGATCACCCTACTCAAACCCACGTATCCACCCTATACCCGTAACCCAACAACCCCCCCTTAACCTTACTTATTTAGGACACTACGGGCAATTTAGCGTGCCCAATCCACCTAACCTGCGCATCTTTGGACTGTGGGAGGAAACCGGAGCACCCGGAGGAAACCCACGCACACACGGGGAGGACGTGCAGACTCCACACAGACAGTGACCCAGCCGGGAATCGAACCTGGGACCTTGGAGCTGTGAAGCATTTATGCTAACCAACATGCTACCGTGCTGCCCCTATTCATTGTAAATCTAAAATTGACAGATTTTAAAATATGCAGATTAGGTATCTGTTTTCCCTAACCAGTTAGCATATATATTTTTTTACCTGTAATCTGCAGCATTTGAAAATTAAAATTTCATGTATGCGAAATACAAAAAAATGATAGTTCCTACTGGCAGTTTTTATAAATTTATCCACTTTGATTTTCCAGAACCAATTTGCCTAATTGCATAATTTTATAATTGGATGCAAACAATCCAGACACAAACATTTCTTTAAGTATATACAAGGGCAGCACGGTAGCATTGTGGATAGCACAATTGCTTCACAGCTCCAGGGTCCCAGGTTCGATTCCGGCTTGGGTCACTGTCTGTGCGGCGTCTTCATGTCCTCCCCGTGTGTGCGTGGGTTTCCTCCGGGTGCTCCGGTTTCCTCCCACAGTCCAAAGATGTGCAGGTTAGGTGGATTGGCCGTGATAAATTGCCCTTGGTGTTCAAAAATTGCCCTTAGTGTTGGGTGGGGTTACTGGGTTTGGGGATAGGGTGGAGGTGTTGACCTTGGGTAGGGTGCTCTTTCCAAGAGCCGGTGCAGACTCGATGGGCCGAATGGCCTCCTTCTGCACTGTAAAGTCTATGAAATGAAATGAAAACCTGCCCCCAAAGCCCCAGGCAAGTAGCAATTGATTTCCTCAGAGCCCCCACGGCGTTCTGATTGACACACTTTTGCAAGTTTTCAAAATAGATTAAGAATCCTTTTTTTAATATAAATGTTTCCAATTAAGGGACAATTTAGCATGTCCAATCCACCTACCCTGCACATCTTTGGGTTGTGGGGGCAAAACCCACGCAAACATGGGGGAAATGTGCAAACTCCACACGGACAGTGACCCAGAGCCGGGATCAAACCTGGGACCTCGGTGCCATGAGATTAGGAATCCTAATCTGAAATTTAATCTTAATTTTAGATTTTTCCAATGCTTTCTGCTCTCAGATCTGCAACGAAGGTCAATGTTGAACAATCCAATCGTGGTTGTCCGAATGGGCAAAGCCAGCAACGTTCACATCAAATTAAAAACACACTGCATAGTTAGGATGTCACACTAAAACGGCACATCTTCCACCAAAGTGTAATTGTTTGAGGTGGCCGTGGAAATTACTTTTATGACAGAATGCAAAACATTGGATAATTGGAAGCCGTGAACTCGCTCAAGGTACAAATTATAGTTCAGATCTCCAAAGAATTCAGTTTCTTGATGGTGAATTTGACTCTGTTTCAGTCATGCATTTGAATTACATGCTGATGTCAGTCTGGAGAAAACGAGGGGTTCCCATCATGGGCCAATATTCAAGAGCTTGAGTATCCAAAACACTCTTCTGACTTTTCCAGAGGTGATTCATGAGTACGTCCACTGCTGCATCTCAATATGTGAATCTTATTATATTTCTCTAAAACACCAAATATGTGATTTTTCAAAAGAATTCTTGTTGAATTATGCACCGATGCAAAATTTTTTAACGCTGTTGTGCAGCACGAAGTTTTCTATTCTTGCCAGCATTTAAATGCAACCTTTAAAAACTCAATATGGCTACTGTCCCCTTTAACACTCTTTTCAGGAGGAACAGAGTGATGGGGACGGGGAACTATTTATCATTTTATATGAATTGCTGTATTTAACTCTCATTATTTTCTCATTACTCTTGAACTGCTCGTTCATAGGATCTACTATGAAAACTTTGGCAGCAAAAGGTTTGTGCAATCCGAACTGTAGAATCAATTTGGCACTGTTCTGGGATGAAGAGGAAACACACCCGTGAGATTCCTGAAGTATAACTAAGAATAACATGAAACATATGTGGCTGTGTTTCGACAGAAGAATGAGAACCATAGGGTGTAGCAGGTTTCACAACTCAGTGGAATGCTACTGTACTGAACCTTGACCAGCGCCTAGACAACTAATCATTCAAGGTAGCTATAGCTGCAAATTACTAAATGTATCACTGGATTTTATGTTCTAATTCTTCCCTATACTCACAAGACAAGTGGATCTTATGTTCATGGCTTGAGTATTATTAAATAAAGTTTGGACCATTTTAACAGCACCATCAATTTGGGAGAATACTGAAGGAATTTCACCTTAGTGAGTAAAATTGAAGAATTGGGCAGCACGGTGGTTAGCAGAGTAGCTTCACCGCGACCCAGGTTTGATTCCCGCCTTGGGTCACTGTTTGTGCAGGGTCTGCACGTTCTCCCCGTGTCTTCATGAGTTTCCTCCGGGTTTTCCAGTTTCCTCCCATAGTCCAAAGATGTGCAGGTTAGATGGGTTGGCCATGCTGTATTGCCCTTAGTGTCCAAAAAGGCGGGATGGGGTCACGGGGATAGGGTGGAGGTGTGGGCTTGGGTAGGGTGCTCTTTCCAAGGGCCGGTGCAGACTCGATGGGCTGAATGGCCTCCTGCACTGTAAATTCTATGACAGAAAATAAGGTAATAGAAATACAGGTTTATGCTATCCACCTCCCTTGTGTTCTGAAACTTGTGTAGATGTGTGTTAGAATTATAAAGGGGGTTCTTTTCATTTTTGGACCACCCCATTCCTGCCTTTAAAAAAAGGGGGAATACTAAAATACCACTTATTAGCCACCTTAAACTTCACCCAATTTCTGAGCAGTGAGCAGCTAGCAATCCTTCCCAAAACAGGTACTCAACCTCCTTCACATATTTTGATCAGGTACTTACACCCTTTGTTAAGACCTTGAAAGAATTTCTGCTGGGCTGGACATGTGTTCCGCTGAGCAGGTCTGATGATTAAATAGCCAAACCAACAATCCTGACCCCAGGCAAACCTTCCAACCTGCTACCACTCACTTATTGCCACCCGTCCCACCAATCTGTGATTGGGTCCCTACCTCCCTCCTCTTGCTCAGCTGCGTGGAGAAGCTGCTGGATTTCTTGCACTCATTGAGTGCTGGTAGATCGCCAATCCACCTAAAATTTTGCACAATCACAAAAATGGTTCAATGTGTCTTGCTAGTGAGGTCAGACGTGCGGTGCAATTTGGCTGGTGATCGAGATCACAGTGTTTGTTTCTTTAAATGCAAAGAAATGTAATTTCTCACTTTAAAATTTTATGAGCTCAAGATTATTAAAAATGTAGGATGCAAGATTGACTTTGTCAGCTCCCATTTGGGGACTTTGGGTGCTGATCGGGGTCCAAAATGGTATCTAGTAATGCACCCACATGCTTCAGTGTATTGTGTTTGATGCCGCCTTACTGAGGGTGTGTGTGGGTACCTAATTTTCTTCATTCATTCATTAATGGGATGTAAGCATCTCTAGCAAGGCCAGCATTTGCCTGTCACTAATTGGGCTGGTTTAGCTCAGTGGGCCAGAGTTAGGGCTAGACAGCTGGTTTGTGATGCAGAACAAGGCCAGCAGCGCGGGTTCAATTCCCGTACCAGCTTACCCGAACAGGCGCCGGAATGTGGCGACTAGGGGCTTTACACAGTAAACTTCATACTTGCGACAATAAAAGGTTTCATGTTATTATTAATTGCTTTTGAACTGAGTGGCTTGGTTAGGCCACTCATGCTGTGAATCTGATGTCACATGTAGGACAGACCAGGTAAGGATGGCAGATTTCCTTCCTTGCAGGGCATTAGTGAACCAGGTCACTATTACTGAGACTAGCTTCATGTTCCAGATTTATCGGTGGTAGGGATTCTATGATTATTAACTGAATTTAAATTTCACCAGCTGCTATAATGGGATTTGAACCCATGGCCCCAGAGCAGTAGCCGAGGTCTTTGTATTATCAGGCCAGTGACATTACATCACCATCTTCCTGAAAAGTGCACCAGAAGAATGCAGAGCAGGGAAATCACATCATTGGTCAGCATGCATTGCTGATTGGACCCGTGGTACCACTTTGGATCTCTGTGCTCCAGTCCGTGCCCTTTATTAATCCCATAAAGTTGAATCATACGGGACCTCTGCAATGCAGAAGGAGGCCATTGAGTCTACACCAACCCTCCGAAAGAGGCCCACTCTATCCCTGTAACCCCATCTAACCTGCACATTTTTGGACACTAAGGGGCAATTCAGCATGGCCAATTCACCTAACCTGCACATCTTTGGACATAGGAAGGAAAGCACACACACACTGGGAGAATGTGCAAACTCCACATTCGCCCAAGGCCAAAATTGAACCCGGGGTCCCTGGTGTTGTGATGCAGCAGTGCGAACAACTGTACCATCCTGCCGTACTGTTAAGCAGCAACAAGGACCCACCCGCACAGAGTTAGCAACTACTTATAGGTTAGTTGTTCTTTTTTTTTTCTGGCTGTTGCTACAATTCTACAAATGTTTCGTGCTTTCAAGTTGTAAGGCCCAGAAAGAGTGGTTTGGCATGTACTGGAAAACCTTTTCACTGAATTCAAGGCTTTGTCACAAACCAGTTGGCATGAATGTACTAGCAGACTTGGAATACAGCATGACTGGAACACTGAGCATAAGCCAAGCAGAGCAGTGCAAGCTCTTCGAAGGAGAGACGTTGGAAATGGAGAAGGGCTGTCAGCAGGAGGACAGAGGGAACAATTCTAGCTGAACCTTAGTGAGGAGCACTGAGAGACATCAGTGCTTCAGTAAAGACAGTCATTAAAATCTGCCAGCTGCTGCACCCACAAATGTAACCATGGAATAAGACAAGGATTGAGTTTTCACTGGCTGTGAAGGTGGCCGTAGTAATAAACCGTTATGCATTAAACTTTTATTTCAGGGTCAGGAACTCAGTAGCTGGAACATTTCTGGTCCCAATCCTGCACTGCATCAGTGTCGAGCGCTAATTGGTTCAGAACCGAGTTCAGTGCCCAATTAATGGCATCATGCATGGGCATGATGTAAGCACAAAGGGAAAGGGATTAAAAGGCAAATTGAAACCATGGCTGAGATTACCTTTCCCTTTGGAAATCAATGAGTGGGAACCAGCAAGGGGCTGCAGTGGTCTGGTCCGCAGCCAACCCCATGTTTGTCTGATGCCTCCTTGGAGGCCCTGGTGCACGAGGGAGCTGCACTTTTCCTTCCATCTGGAAGAAGAACCAACTAAACAAGTGACTATGGATGCCAGCAGTCTCTTATTCCTATTGAGTCCAAACTACTCTCCTCACAAAATCAAGCCTCTCAGCTCTTGCGATGGTAACTGTACCTCCATGTGAACAATTTGAGTTTAAATCTTAGATTCTATACAACTATTGGGCGGCCCACTAGCGCTGTTGCTTCACAGCTTCAGGGTCCCAGGTTCGATTCCCGGCTTGGGTCACTGTCTGTGCGGAGTCTGCACGTTCTCCCCGTGTTTCCTCCGGGTGCTCCGGTTTCCACCCACAGTCCAAAGATGTGCAGGTTAGGTGGATTGGCCATGCTAAATTGCCCATTGGTGCCCAAAAAGGTTGGGTGGGGTTACGGGGATAAGGTGGTGGTGTGGGCTTAAGTAGGATACTCTTTCCAAGGGCCGGTGCAGACTCGATGGGCCAAATGGCGTCCTTCACTGTAAATTCTATGATTTCACAGCTATGCTCAAACTTGTTTCGTAGTTCAACTGGTCAGTTGAAAATTGTTAACTGTCGTCCCCCCCCTACTCCTAACAAGCTCTGCAATTAATTCAAGCAATTAATTGCATGCGTGCCATTTGCTGGCTCTCCCCTCTCCCACCTTTCCTTTGAAAATCTAACCTCGTCACTAAGGCTTCGAAGCCAGAGGCACTTTCCAAGTGTACGATTTTCAGGGGCCCATCCTCACCTGAACTCAACCCCACATTAAATGTATTTGGGAAGTTTCATCACATGACATGACGCCAGCCACGCATCTATCCCTGTGACGCACTGCCTTCTTGCACCAACTGGAAAGCATAAAGATTTATTGCCCCATTGGATGTTAGCAAAAACGGCCTATTTTCCCCCTCATTTGCAATCTTTTTATATCTAATAAAAAAACGTTGAAAATGAAAATAAAACATCATTTTTTATTGTCCCTGTGATATTTTGTCAGGATTGTCCACAGCAACCTATAGATTGATCTTTAATTCTTTCTTTTTATTAATTGAGTGTATCCCAATTATTTGTTTCCAATTAAGGAGCAATTTAGCATGGCACATCTTTCGGTTGTGGGGGTGAGACCCACGCAGACACAGGAAGAACATGCAAACTCCACAAGGACAGTGATCCAGAGCCAGGATCGAACCCAGGTCCTCAGTGCTGTGAGGCAGCAATGCCTACCACCGTGCTGCACTTTGATCTTCAATTCAAGAGGGTTGGTAATCCTACTCCCTTGGGCAATTGAAAGTTCCGACCTCGGTATAATAAAAAGCAAAATACTACAGATGCTGAAATACAACCATGAAGTGCTGGAGAAACTCAGCAGGTTTGTCTCTCCACAGATGCTGCCAGAACTGCTATATTTTTTCAGCATTTTCTATTTCTCATTCAGCTCTGTGTGTCTGGTTCCTCTCAGGTTGGAGCCGGAGATATTTGGAACAACTCACAGTTAGCCATCCACTGTTACAGAAGGGAGGTCGCAGATGCTCTCAATTCAAACAGCCAGCTACATTTTATTCTCTCTTGGCAGAGACCAGCAGGCAGTGCGCGCAGATGGCCTTGCAAGCATTGTAGGCTTCCCCATGGTGCAGGCACCTATTGACTGAGCACATCACTTTGCTGGTGCAACTTGTCAACACTACCCTATACCAAAACTGAAAAAGGTATATCTCCTCAGTATCCAGCTGATGTGTGACTCTTTTCAAGGAGTCATGCAGGCTGTTGTCAAGTATCCTGGCTTTCATTCTGCATCAGTCCATTGTGCCAACTGTGTTTGAGCCACCATAGTGAACCAAAGAGTGGCTGCACGATGGCACAGTGGTTAGCACTGCTGCCTCATACCAGCAGTAGCCAGGTTGGATTCTGGTCTTTGGGTGACTGTGTGGAGTTTGCACATTCTCTCTGTGTCTGCATGGGTTTCCTCCGGATGTTCTGGTTTCCTCCCACTGTCCAAAGATTGCAGGTTAGGTGGGTTGCATAGGGTTACAGGAATAGGAAGGGGGAATGGACCTCGGCAGAGTGATTTTTCGGAGGTTTGGGCTGAATGGCCTCCTTTTCTATGTTCCTTCCACTGGTTGACAATGGCTATCCTTTGACAAGGTGATGACTCCTATGTGCATAAATTGAAAAAATGTTGATACATGAAATGAGATAGAGCAGACCATTCACATGCTGAAACATCCTATCCAACTGCCTCCTCCAGAGGAGCCCTACAATACTTGCTAGCATGGGTATCAAGCTGTATGATGCATCACCTCGCCATCATGAGAGGACAACCAATGCTACCAGCTATTCAATGGGGAGCAGGAGCAAAAGAATAATGATGAGTGAATGGGAAGGGAGTCAGCAACCTAGACAGCCTCTTTCTGCTTGTGAAAAATGGACTCGAATGAATATCAGTAATCCCAATCCCAGCAGGCAGAGTCAGCACATGGCTTTACAGGCATTGCTGGCTTCCCCATGGTGCAGGGTGGTATTCACTGCAAGCATACCACTTTGCTGGTGCCACATGTCAACCCTACCCTATTTACCCCATTTGCCAACAATCTAACAATTCACCTTTCCTCCGACATTGGTCATCATCGCAGCATTTGCATGGTCACCATGCAGGAATAATGCCAGTACATAAACATTCTAAACCAAATTCAGAAATTACATCATGCCTTATCAGATACAAATGTGAACTAATTGCCTTCATCATTCCCTCAGAGCCTGCCTTACATGTGCTTTCATTTGTCCCAGTTTTACCATGCAGTGCTACCCCAGTGACTGCAGCATAGCTGGTGGAAGCCACTGACTTTTATTGGAGGAGACTCCAGTTGGCCTTGGACAATGACATCAAGCAGCTCTGGGCCTAGGGGCCTGACTGCTGATTACAGTAATCTAGGCTTGGCTGACTGACAAGTCCATGTTCCATAGATCAATGGCCATTCCACAAAGGCCGCACCTCAGCAAGTCCTAGTTATCTGTTGAAGGATAGATTGTTGAACTACTGTGACACCTTGCAAACCCTTTGCATCAGTTATATCCCAAATCATGATGGCAGCAGCTTGAACCTGCCCAGCAGCAACTGAACATACATGACAGTAGGCAGCTTCCACTTTAGCTATCAGACATTGGGTAACGTCTGCTTGTGTAACAATGGAAGTTGGGATATCAGATGCTGAATCATGGTTGGGTCCACAGGTGTACAGATGGAGTTGCACTGACATCATGAGATCCACTCTACGTTTATTCAAATTCATTCAAAACACTGCCATTTGTATTCTGTCCTACCCACTGGTCCTCACTGTTTTCCATTGATTCCCCATCTGCAAATTGCCTCATGGTCTTCATCCTATCGCTGCAATCTCATGTAACTATTTAAACGCAGTATGAGCATTTTGGAAATATTTTGATGACTGGCAACCCACACACCCCACAATCCACTTCAGCATCAGTGTTTTCAGCCAGCAACCCTTGCACTTTGAATCTCTCTTCCAAAAACTCACCACTTTACCAATTCTCTGTCCGTCTTCAAAGTACCAAATGGCAGCACACGTGACTGTGCAGCACTCGCTCAGTCGGCCTGGATGTTATGCCATCGGTGACTATCTGACTCGGAGGTGAGAATGCTATCAATTGAGGCTGAGCTGATTATTTTTTTTAAATCTTTTTATTGCCATTTTCAAAATTTATGAGCTGACAATTTATGAGCAACTATAGCCATCAAGTTGTCAAACAGTGATCATTGACTGAATTTGGGGGGATCAATAGAATCAGTGAAGGCAGATTGACTGGACAGAATGCACATGGTAGTGTTTTGAAAGAATGTAGAGTGGAGCTCATGATCCCAGTGCAACTCCCTTTGTACACATAGATGTTACAGTTGAAACCATCCTCTACCCAACAAATGCCTATGGGGAACAATCAGGACTGAGAACGCTTACCTCCCTAACCCCTACTTCTCCACAGTCCAGGAATGGTGTACCATGTCTCCAGTGTCTAACTATGATCTGCAAAGTTAGCACAGAGTGTGAATTGGATGTTCCTCCTCTTGTATTCCAACTCCAATTGGTGCACCTATCCAAGGAGCCTCAGTTCTGTAGCCATTTAGTCCCACTCACCTGCACTATCCTTAGATCTAACAGCATTGAGAGAGGCCACTGATTCCTTCTAGTATTCTATGGAAGAAGCAGAACCGTGGGACTAATTGTGTGGCAGTTTCAAAGAGCTGGTAGGGATTAAATTACCTCCTCCTATTATGCGGCATAGGGGGTTAGCACTGCTAACTCACAGCACCAGGGACCCAGGTTCAGTTCTGGCCTTGGATGACTGTGTGGAGTTTGCACATTCTCCCTGTGTCTGTATGGATTTTCTCCCAGTCCAAAAATGTGCAGATTAGGTGGAGTGACCAAGTTAAATGGCCACTTAGCGTCCAGGGACATGCAGGGATCGGGCGGGGGAGTGGACCTAGGTAGGGTGCTGTTTCGGAGGGTGGGTGCAGACTCCATAAACTGAATAATCTCCTGCACTGCAGGAATTCTATTGAACTGCAGCAATATGGGAGAACCACAAACGTCTTTTAAGATGAACAGATGCTGAGAATGTTATATCCATTTTAGTTTGGCTTAACGCTTCCAGTGTGGCCCACAGAGAGTTAATAAGTTTGCTACAGCTAGTCTGCAGGCTAGCTCTCCTCTGGAGTGAATGGTTACTGCAGGGAGGGGAATTGCACAACTCTTGTGCTGCAGTTACAGCAGTGAAGGGCAGCTGCCGAACGAGTCAGCCGCCCACATCAGGAAGTGGTCGGGTCTTTCTGAGAGGAAGGGGAAGTCGGGGAAGTGGAGCTGAGTCTCTCAGCCCTTTTTCTTTGCTCTCAAACCATTGCACCGCCGTTCATGTTGACGGAACAGAGTCCATGAACTGAAACAACTCTCTCCAGAAAGAAAAGAAGAACATTTTAAACTTTCCTTTTTGACTTGCTTCTTTTAGAGGGTGAGTTGCCTATTTCGGATGTCTCCTTATTGTTTGCGTCAAAGTTTCTTCCAGTGAAGCCTTTCAATTGGTGGCGAGCAGGGCAGAAGTTGTCATGAGCGGTTTGTAACTGTTTGAACTGAACGTGTGATTTCTTCCGAGAAGTTACCCCAAATTATCGTGAGGCGGTTTATAAGAGCTCTCTGCACTGTTAGTATTGCATCAAATCTGATCAAATGGGAGGCAGCCGTTTAATAATTTCCTCGCTTAAACTGTCACCATAGCCAGGTCTGTGCCTCCCCCTAATGTTGCAAGTTGCAATCCGTGGAATCTTAAGGTGGGTCGAAAATCAAATCGTCCAATATGCTGCTCTTAACCACTTGAGAAATATGTCGTCCTAACTCTGCGTGCTGATGGGAATATTAGCTCCGGCCAGCTGGTGTGTCTCCAGCAAATGCACGCTTGTAGGATTTTACTTCAAATATTTTTAAGATTGCAGTCATGATTTTTTTTTGAGCCGATCTGGGGGGTTTTTATTTGGAGGAGAAAAATGAAGTTTCGATGCTCGGCAGTCCCTATTTGCTCTGGCACGGAGCATGAGGAAAGAATGATTAACCAGCACCGTGAACCTGGATAGGGTTTCTTCGGAAAATATGGTGCAAGTGGGGAGTGCTGGAGGAGCAGGAGCGATGTACTGCAACAGGATGTTCTAGAAATGGCTGCTTGTGGTCAGCAGTGGGTTGCATAAGAGGAAAGTATTAGTCAGTGAGGGGGGTGGGGGGAACCTTGGTTCCTCATGTATGTTTCTGTTCAACATTTTATACATTCTACAGCATCACTTAACTACTCCAAGTTGTGAATCAGAAAGTTGTGGATTCTGGTCCCCAGAGCACAAAATCGAGGCTGGCACCGAGGGAGTCTGAACTGTCGGAGATGGCTGGCAGAATCTTACCAGAATTCGACAAAGTGTCAGGCTCAGACTGAAAACTAGCGTGTAACTCTCCAGTAGCACAGGCCAGTTTTCTCTCCAAATATTGAGCCCACTTGGAGAGCAAAAGCGATTGGGTGTGGTTTACAGCGTCACTCTGGTGGGACAGGGCCTCTTATAGACAGCAGGCGGACCCACAGAGATCAAGCACCATCTTTATGGGGTGCCCCGATCAGCACTGCAACCTAATGGCCCACAGCCCCCATCATGAAAGATCAGGGGCTTCCCCCCCCCCCCCCCCCCTCCCATTCACTGGCGGCACCCCACCAACATCGCGGAAATATCATCGACCTCATGTTCACTCCCCACCACACACATAAATAAATGGCTCCCACTAGGCCCTGATCCTGGCTCTGCCCCCTTGAACAGGTTCACACTGCCAGGCGATTGTCCCTTTTCCCCCACTGGGAGCTATACTTATCGCTGCACCCCCAGAGGGATTCCCTCAACTGCTTCTCATCTGGCCAAATCTGTTGTGAACCTCGCCAACATATGAATATTTAGTGAGGGGCGAATCATGTGACAGGAGCCCGCTAATAATATGGAAATTAATGCAAAACTATTAAAATGAAAAGCGTGTGAACCTCATGATGTTGCCGGGGAGGGGGTGGAGAAAATCAAGAAATGCGACCTCTCCGGCGAGAATCGCGTTTCCCGATTCTCGTGCAATTTCCCCCTTGGGCTAAAGGGATATTGGGGGGGAAAGGCAGAATCACGCGATATGGGGGGGGAAAGGCAGAATCACGGGATATTGGGGGAAAAGGCAGAATCACGGGATATTGGGGGAAAAGGCAGAATCACGGGATATTGGGGGAGAAAGGCAGAATCACGGGATATGGGGGGGGGAAAGGCAGGATCACGGGATATTGGGGGGAAAGGCAGAATCACGGGATATTGGGGGAGAAAGGCAGAATCACGGGATATGGGGGGGGAAAAGGCAGGATCAATGTATTGAACTTGATGATCAGCCATGATCATAATAAATGGCTCGGAGGGCCAAATGGCCTCCTCCTGCTTCTATTTTCTATGTATGAATCTACGTCTCCAATCACGTCCAAACACGTTGTTGTTCAGATTCAAGATTGCAAGCTACATTGACCTGCTGTGAATTACCAACATGCATTGTTTTTATTCAGAGATTCTGTTTTTGAGGTTTTGCATTACCTCAGACATGATTAATAGTCTAAGATCTGCCCTGGCTTGTTGGTCCCAGTATTACTGGCAGGGTTTTTCTGTGTCCATTACTACAAGCTCTTAGTGATGCATTAGTGGCAAGAAACACTTTGCTGTGTGAGTTTCCGCCCTCTCTTTTCCTTACACAACTTTAGCTAGTGCATTCTTAGCATGTGTCGCTGTGAGTCCATGGCCAGTGCAACTGGAACTCCAATCTCCCTTACATCATCAACCCAGATCTGACACTGATATTTATCTACTGACAGTAAAACATCAGATTGTTAATGCCTGCATTCAGTCTGGGCATCGTTTAATTCTGATGGGAATTATTTTTAGCTGCTCGGACACATTGATGCCTAATATTTTGGGACGACAGATTTAAACATTTCCTAAATTGCCTCAATGATCTGATCATTATCTCCAACCAATAATTTTAAAAGGTTTAAAAGGAAAGGCGGACAAAACCTGTTTTGCAAAACTTTCTTTTCTGCCAGTTAATTCAATGAAAAATTGCACCACAATTTAAATTTCTGTATTTCTTTGTTTCAGAGACTGCAGCCTTTCCCCGTTTCCAATGTTCACTTCTGTAGAATAGAATTCCTAGAATCCCTACAGTGCAGAAGGAGTCCCTTTGGCCCCTCAATTCTGCACTGACCCTCTGAAAGAGCATGCTACCTAGACCCACTTCCCATGGGAATAACTCAACCTAACCTGCACATCTTTTGACACTTTAAGGGGCAATTCAGCATGGCCAATCCACCTAACCTGCACACCTTTAGAGTGTGGGAGGAAACCGGAGCACCCAGAGGAAACCCACACAGACTCTGGGAGAACGTTCAAATGCTACATACAGTCACCCAAGGCTGCAAATGAACCCAAATCCCTGGCGCTGTGAGGTGGAAGTGCTAACCACTGTGCCACCATGCCACCCCCTTGTTAGGAGAGTTTAAAAACCCGATCGATAAACCTATCAATGCTCCCAATGTTATTCATTGTTTACCAATCCCAAATAATGCTTGAAAGTACTATGTAAGACCCTCAGCGCTCTGATAGATAGTGTTCCCCTTTCCCCTAAGCTGATGGATTCACCTCAGTTATTAGGGAAAAGCCAGAGTACTTCTTTACATTGGAAAAAATCCTGACATGTGAGTGCCACTGGTAAGACCAGCATTTACTGCCCATCTCTGGTGCCCTTGACAAGTTGGTGGTCAGCTGCCTTCTTGAGCCACTGCAGTCCATGTGGTAAAGACACTCTCAAGGTGCTATTACCTAGTGAGTTGCAGGCTGTTGACCCAGCAGCAGTGAAGGAATGGCGGGAAGCACAATGGCGCAGTCTCTCGGAGCCGAGGTCCCAGGTTCAATCCCGGCTCTGGGTCACTGTCCGTGTGGCGTTTGCACATTCTCCCCGTGTTTGCGTGTGTTTCGCCCCCACAACCCAAAGATATACAAGGTAGGTGGATTGAACATGCAAAATTGCCCCTTGATTGGAAAAAATGAATTGGGTACTCTAAATTTTAAAAAAACAATGAAGGAATGGCAATATATGTCCAAGTTTAATATAGTACGTGACTTTGTGGGAAATCTGAAAGTGATGATGTCCCTGGCACCTGCTGCCCATGTCCTTTTGGGTGATAAGAGGTAACAGATTCGGGAGATTCTGTTGAAGAAACCTTGGGTTTCAAAATTAGAATCTAACTCAAACTTAACTTCTGTTAAGTACACAATACTCTTGTGTTGAAGCCATCGGGATACTTGCTATACTTTTCTTAATTAACACAACAAAGCACTGTGGCTTTGATTTTTCTGGGTTGTGTTCTGAAGTAGTTTAATGAGTGGGGTCCATTCCCTTATTCACAAAACTCTTTAACGTAATGAGAAAAATGGGAAATTTGGATTGGACTCGTCCAAGTAAAAGCATCAAAAAGTTGGGCTCCAGTCTCTGTTGAAGAGAAGTTTGTGGAATAATAATGTACTTGTTTTTCTGTTATCTGCCTTATATGTTGATATTTTAATTTCCCAATGTTCAGGTCAATCTGTACCAGCAGTTGGAACAGCTGCTAATATAGTATGAGAGATCATTTTCTTTTATAATTGAGGGGCAATTCAGCGTGGCCAATCCACCTACCCAGCACATCTTTAGTGAGACCCACGCAGACACAGGGAGAATGTACAAATTCCACACGGACAGTGACCTGGGGCTGGGATTGAACCCGGGTCCTCGGTGCTGTGAGGCAGTAGTGCTACCACTGTGCCATCGTGCCGCCGATGAGAGATCATTTAAAGTGCAGAATTCAGGGCCAACCTACAGGTTTTGCATGTTGCTTAGGTGAGTAGCTGAGCCAGACACACTGCAACCATCCCTAGATTCAAATTAACCAACGTCGGGTAAAATTGGTAGCAAATCTACTTGTTTAGGGGAAATCAGCCAGTATTTCCCTTCCTGATCAGTATCTAGTGTCTTTGAATGTTGGTTATGGGAAGGGTCAAACTCAGTCGTGATGATCTCTGCATCGAATGCTCACTGGTAAAGTTCTGAATTCATGAATGGCATTTCCGATCATAAAAGGATAGGAGCAGGAGCTCGGCCATTCAGTAGAATCATGGCTGATCCGATTATGGCTTTCTTTGCACTTTCCTGCCTCCCCAAGTACCCTTGGCTTGCTTATAGAGCAAAAAATAAACCCTATCTAACTCAATTTTGAATTCAATGACCCAGGCTTCACTGCTCCCTATGGAAGGGAATTCCAGACACAATGGCCTTCTGAGAGAAGAAATTTCTCCATATCCTCCTTTAAATGGGAAGACCCCTTATTTTTAAACTGTGCCCGACAGTTCCCCCACGAGGAGAAAATCCTGTCAGTATGTATATTGTCAAGCCCCCATCCCAGGTGACAGCCCTTGGACTCCTCTCACAAGATGTTACAGTCTTGGGAGGGAAGAAAGTTGGTCTGGAAAATACGCATAAGATATACTTGAATATATAATTTGCAGGGCACTGGAGCAAGAACAAGGGAGTGGGCTAATCGGTTAGCACTTTCAAAGAACTGGCATGGGTGCAATTGGCCTCTTTCTGCTCAGATGAAATGTTATCTATCATTGCAAACTAACTATAGATATTAATGATTGGATTGATGAAAAGCCAGATGCAGCTTTTAAAACAGAAGTACTGTTTTCAGGTGTTACTTCCTGTTGCTGGTGAGGCTAATATAGGGTCCAGCTATGAACAGAGTATATGGTTAGGATGACAGGTGCGGCATCACAGCAGCTTACCTGCCGTATGAAGGTCCAAAAGGCTGTTATTCAAGTGCAAGACCGCAAGATCAAATATGAAGGATCAGGGGATGGGGGGAAGGCAGGATCAGGGTATTGAACTTGATGATCAGCCATGATCATAATGAATGGCGGAACAGGCTTGAAGGGCTGAATGTCCTCCTCCTGCTTATTTTCCATGTATGTTTCTATGTTGTGCACACTATTGCTGCAATGAGCTCACCTCTTGGGAGTTTCACATATGTGCCAGCAGGCGTGTGGATTAAAGGTATCTCGCATCCAGGATTGGGCACTTATCCAGAAGCCATGGCAGAAGGGGAGTAATAGGGCATCGGTAGGAAATGTTCATTTAAAAAGGTCCCACAATTGTGACCTGATGTTTCTGAAAAAGAACAAAGAAGTAGCTTTGGAGGGTGGCACGGTGGTGCAGTGGTTAGCACTGCTGCCTCATGGCGCCAAGAACCCGGGTTCGATCCTGGCCCCGGGTCATTGTCTGTGTGGAGTTTGCACATTCTCCCCATGTCTGCATGGGTCTCACCCCCACAACCCAAAAAGATGTGCACGATAGGTGGATTGGCCACGCTAAATTGCCCTTAATTGGAAATAAATAATTAGGTACTCTAAATTTATTATAAAAAAAGAACTAGCTTGGGGAGTGTTGCAAATGGAATGACCACTTTTGTGTTTTTTGAGCTGGATATAAATATTTTATCTGAAGCAATGCAAAGTGCACGCCACAGTCGTTACCATAACCAGTGATTTCATGCTGCTCTGACTCTGTGTCAATGCATGGCTCTGGTAGTTACTAATTCCCTCCATCTGCTTTGGTTCCAGAAGAACAGAAATGTCTTACCACAGCTTCGTGCTTGAACCAATCAGCTGTCATGCCTGGAATAAAGACAGGACCCGTGAGTATCTATTTTGCAAAGAAATGCAGATCAAACCGTTCTGGCTCCCCCGGAAATAAAGTAATCGCAATCAGATGTCCTCATTTCAACTGCTAGCCAACTTCGGGGACTTTTACCCATCACCATTGCACATCTCCAGAACTCCATAGCCCAATGCGCAATACTGCTTGTGGGGCTCCACAGAAATTATTTGGAAAAAGTGTTCTGCTTGAAGAATTTGTTAAAAGCACATTGCAAAAGAGCCGCTAAGATGATAGAGTTAAAATGGTAATGTGTTAAACCTAAATTATTGTATCGCCATTAACTGTAACTAATAAATTTGTTAGCCTGCTTCAGCACTTGATCAGCATACCACACCCGTTGTGGCTGATCCCTTTTTGTTGCGAACCAATGGAGATAAGTAACTAAGAGACGTGAGTGGGGGGGTGGGGTGACCACTCATCCTCGTAAAGAAAGCCAGGTCCAACGAAATCTGCAAACTTAGTCAGGTTTTAAACTGAAGGCTGAGTAAGAGAATTTGGAGCGGAAGTCAAGCAGAACTATATGGAGCTGCATAGCACATTCAATATTTTCAATTGTCACTCAACAACTGGTTGTACTGATTGAACGGAGTCTTGATTAGAACTGTAGCTCTGCGTGTTCTGAAATGAAGCAGCTTAACAATTTCAAACCTGGTTCAGTCTGCCCAAGTATTTTCTCAGTCTGCCTTTGAAGAGATTAAAGACATGAATATCCAATTCCGGTAACAAGAATACTTCACAGTTATACCCAGGGGTTACATTATCTGGCAGCGAGAGGTTGGGCAGTATAGGCACAGACCTAAACATAAGGGCGTTCAGGTCATTTATGAGGGCAATGAGCATTACTTTACCAAAGAGAATGTCCACAGCAAGTCCGTAAACAGGTAACTGTGATTTAATGGAACATGTCACATTAAGCAGAATAAATGTACAATGTAAAGCCCTAGTCACTAGGTGAAACTAGCTTAAATTAGCTTTTAGTCCGCGCATATTCATTGTAGGGTGTTTGATCGCTCTGTGGAAAATCGTGCTTTCATTGGCTATGTGATGTAACTCCAATGTAACTAAGAACAGTAACGACTAATCAAAAATGCCCACAGATTTTAACCGATGAGTCAGTTCAAGAATCTGAAGTTGGTGAGTTACATGCTATAGGCAGCAGCTTGCAAAATTTTCAAAGGCCTGCTTTGTTCAATTACTGGAGACTATTTGACAACTCTGAACAAAAAAAGCCTTGTGGAGGAAGCTGACAGAATTCACAGACCGAGAAATGTATGCGTTTAACTTAAAAGTCATTGAAACAGCCTGTGCAATGATGTAGGATCCAGATGGGCAAAAACAGAGGAAGTCTACAGAGCTTCTGTGAATCAAATGCTGGCAGATCCAGGATCACTTTGGCACTCGATTCTAACCAGGATTTTGAATCTTTCTCCTACTTGTACCCTCATACTGTGCTTTATGTTGGAGCAGTGGGACTTAACAACAGTTGCTCAGGCCCACTGAATTTTATGTCTCATAATATGTAACACTGCTGCACCTTGACAGCATCCCATCACAGTGACTGCCCTGCGAACCACAGATTTTCTATTAGGCTGCGGTGAAGGGAGTCTTATGTGAATCCATGGGCATTTCACCAGTGAAGAGGTTGAAAAGTTCCATGTGGCTTATTAAACATTTGCAGTGAACTTTTAATAGTGAGAGGCAAAAGTGCATTCATTCTTTTTTTTGAATGAACAAAGTCACCTCAAAACCATTTTAAAGAGAGACAAAGCCCATAAAACAACATGAAAGTCCTCTATATTGAGCTCCCATTCAGAACGTTCAATTTATTTCTATTCAAATTCAAAACATATTTTCCCTCAGCAGTGTTGGAGCTTGTCTGGAAGCAGAATTCAGTTCAACTTGCCTCTGACTTGTTGAGTGGCGCTGGTATGTTGAAGGATCGCTCCGACAATTCCGGAGGCATTTGTTCTAGCCCAGGCTTGCGTGATCACAGAGTTATTTTACAAAAATAAGAGGAAGGTAGTTTGGACACGTTCAGATGGAGTGGAATTAAAGATGCCGATCGTGCCTCCTCCGCCCATCCCACATCACCCCATTTGGTTTTGCAAGAGTTTAACTTTCTCAGTTTAGGTTTTCTCAAAGGCCATTTTACAACTGAGAGAGCAAACTGCTGGCCTACGTGTATCATAGCTGCCAACTCCGGTTGTGTGTACATAGGAATTAGGCATGATGTGGAGATGCCGGCGTTGGACTGGGGTGAGCACAGTAAGAAGTCTTACAACACCAGGTTAAAGTCCAACAGGTTTGATTCAAACACGAGCTTTCGGAGCGCAGCTCCATTCACCTGAGGAAGGAGCTGTGCTCCGAAAGCTCGTATTTGAATCAAACCTGTTGGACTTTAACCTGGTGTTGTAAGACTTCTTACTAATAGGAATTAGGAGCAAACTCCACACAGGCAAATTTCAACATCCACCCTGTAAAGACCCCCCAGGACCTTGTATTCAACATTATTGACCTTATTTCAATCAAGTTGCCTCTTACTCTTCTAAACTCCAGCAGATACAAGCCTAGCCTGTCCAGTGTAATCCAGGTGGTTTGAATACATAACCTCCCATCTCGTAAAGCCCTTAAGAGCCCAGTGCAACAACCCTTTACTGCCCATCTCCAATTTTCTTTATAACTAATAAATGAAAGTGTTCAATGAGAATTAAAATACACCATGTGCTTAATGCCTTTATGATTGTCGCCTGGTTGTGTGCAGATCACAATTTTTTTAAAATCCTGAAGACACCAGGACAATCCTGGAGAGGTGGCAATTCTTATTTAATTGTGCCAATGACTTACCAACTGCAGGTACACAAAGTGGTTAGGATGCCCTACCTGGCTATTTTGCCAGGTCTTCTCCCACCTTCAACGATTAGCAGAGATTATCAAATCTTACATTTCTCCCATCAGCAGATGTTTTTATGTTTTGTTACGCTGTCGTTATCAAACCGAAAAAGTGAATAATTATCAATTAACGTGCTGAGATTGACCTCAAACTCTCTTATGGTGAAATCATACTGCAGTATAATAGCATATTATATTGACACATTTCTATGAAATCTGGTTGAAAATAACTGAATAAAGAACTTGAATACGGATAGTGCTTTCACCTCTCAGCATTCTGAAGCACTTTGCAGCCACTTAAATATGTTTTCAATTGTATTCATTGTCGCAGGGAGCGTGGCAGCCAATTTACACACAGCTAGGTCTCATAACAACAATTAGGTAATGACCATCATTACCATCATCTGGTTGAGTGATGCTGTTTGAGGGAAAAATGTTGGCCAGAACACCCTGGAGAACATCCCTGTTCTTCTTCACAATAGGTGCCGTGGGCCACCTGAGTGGACAGAGGCCTTTGGTTAACAACTCACGATGGCTAGTACCTCTGACAGTGCAGTGCGGAAGTGTCAGTCTACCTTGTGTACTTAGCGTCGCCACCTTGCCAGAATATAATTTCACACAAACACATTAAATACATTTGAATGATAACATCACAGCCACAACTCCACCTCGATAGCCTGGGGAGACACATTTCTGTTGAGATATTTTTCAAACAATAGGAACGATTTTCATTCATTCAATACACTAGATAGATTCTTACAGTCAGTACCAGAAAACAAAATCCAATATTACAAAGTTGTTTACAATTTTAAGAGTAACAGCGGACCCCTAAGACCCACTGATGATTTAATTTTGACCTGGTGAGACTTCCCATTTAAAAAAAAACATTGACCTCCAATCAACACAAAGGAGACAAGACCCAGCCCATCACTAAAACAATTCTGCATGCAGGCATGAGCAAATTCACACAGTAGTCAGAAAGAAAATGCTGGAAAATATCAGAAGGTCTGGCAGCATCTGTAGGAAGAGAAAAGAGCTACCGTTTCGAGTCCAGATGACCCTTTGTCAAAGCATCCGCAGTAATTTGCTTTCACACATTAGTCAGGGTCCCTGCCCCCTCAAATGTTCTGTCATTTCAAATGAGGGAGTCTCTGGGCTTTGTGTACCTCTGTAGAGGCAATGTGACTAAGAATTGGTGCCAAGGAGATGAGTGCAGTGTTGACTAGCAACATAAATCGGAAATTCCGACAATATTTTCCAATAAATAAATTAATGCTGAGAAAATCAGGGTTAGTTGCGTTTGGAATTTCCTCTCTGCACTGCCAAGTTTGCTGCTGCATATATGGATCCAAGAGCAGTATTTATATGATGCCTGCAATGGAGAAATGCATCCCAAAGTTCTTCATAAGGACATAATAAAAATGTGGATATTAAGCCGAAGAAAATAATATACAGATAAAGGGTGACCAAAAACTCAGTCAGAGGGTTGGGTCTCCTGGAGGTCCTTAATGGAGAGGGAAGGG
Source organism: Scyliorhinus canicula (assembly GCF_902713615.1). Lineage (NCBI taxonomy): Eukaryota > Metazoa > Chordata > Chondrichthyes > Carcharhiniformes > Scyliorhinidae > Scyliorhinus > Scyliorhinus canicula. Next base: position 58,346,429 of record NC_052160.1, on the reverse strand, counting down.
AAAGGCAAAGGGGTCTTGCGAGGTAATAACAGAGTGGGGATAGGAGTGGTTGAATGGATGGTGTGGTGAAGAGGGAAAAACGGCACAAGAAATTTGTTTGGATGTGGGGGATTGGAGGGTGGGAGGAGATAACAGATAGGGAACTGAATCCATGCAGGGATTTATACATGAGAATGAGACGCTGAAGGACCAAAGCCAATATAGGTCAGGTAGGACCGGGCTGATAGGCGAGTGGGACTTGGTGTGCAATATTATATGATTGTTGGATGTACCCCAAAGTACTTCACTGTGACTGAACTTACGGTTTGAAGTGTTATCATTGTTGTGATGTAGGAAATGAGGCTGCTAAGTTTCACACACAAAAGCTCTGAAACAACACTGATCATGACCAGATAATTTGTTTTTAGTAACATTGATTCAGCGATAACCATTGGCCAGGACATCGGGATACTCCCTTCCTCTTTCAAAATGGTGCCACAGGATCTGTAATGCCCACCCGAGGTGACAACGTGGCATTGGCTACTGCTCATAGCAGCTACTTAATTTGTTTATTTGTCGTGTGAGTTATAACTGACGTTGAATCATTTCAGAACGTGTCTGAACAAGATTGAGAACCCAGTCATTTGTAAAATGTCGGTGGAGTTTCCCAATAGTTTCCAAACAGTAGCTAAATGTTGTAATGCAAAGATATTGGAAGAGTTTACTATTATAAGAGTGGCACTTAATGTGTCCCTTTCTTGCCAAGTTATTGACTGTCCCCATCCCAGACTAAAGAAATCTGATGATATGAGTGAAGTAATCTCCAGACAGCACCCCTTCGTCCCCATGAACTTGGACTTATCTGTTTGCACCTTCCCATTCATCCATTTCCCCTGCGCTCACTGACCTACATTGGTTCCCAGCTGGTAATACTTTTTTTTAAAATGTCATTATTGTGTTTAAATCCTTCCATTGAACTCTGCTCCTCCCAATCTCCGTAACCTCTTCCAACCCTGAAATCCTCCGAGATCTCTGTGCTTTTCCAGTTCACGCCACTTGCACATTCCTGATTTTCATTGTTTCCACCATTGGCAGCCAGGTGTTCAGCCAGATGTTCAGCTGCTTAGTCTGTAAATTCTGGAATTCCCTCCATTAACCTCACCGCCTCTTTACTTCTCGATCCATCTCCCTCCTCCTTAAGCTCATTTTAAACTTACTTTCTTAGCCAAGCCTTTCTTGTCCTAATATCCCCTCCTGTGGCTCTGTGTCAAATTGTGATTGATAATCTCTGCTGTGAAGAACATTGGGAAGCTTTACAATGTTAAAAATATTAAAATGCGGTACAAATGTAAATTGGTGTTTACTTGGTTCTGACCAGAGGGGTGAGGAGTCTTTGCAGTAACACATGAAGGCCTTTTCCAAGTAACTGATATTAATCATCAACAATGGAGAGCTGCTGTCAGTTTTTAAAATTAAATTTAGAGTACCCATTTATTTTTTTCCAATTAAAGGGCAATTTAGTGTGGCCAATCCACCTACCCTGCACATCTTTGAATTGTGGGGGTGAGACCCACTCAAACACTGGGAGAATGTGCAAACTCCACATGGACAGTGACCCAGGGCTGGATCAAACCTGGGTCCTCAGCGCCGTGAGGCAATAGTGCTAACCAATACTGAGGTACCGTGCTGCCCTTGCCACTGTCCGTTTTAACCTGTAAGTGGTCAGAAGATAAACTCAGTCTGACTGCTGGCAGGCCATTTGCAGCTGGAATGGAGGTATCTATGATGCCTGCTTATTTTCTTTTCCCTGTGCCAGGACACAAACCTAACCAAACATGCAGAAGACTCCCCTTCAGATGGCATCGACTACGAGTCGATTGCTAGCACTCTGGACTCTTGAGTCAGAAGATCATGTGTTCAACTTCCAGTCTGGCACTTCTGCAGCACCAAGAAGGGACAGCATTGTTTCCGTTTTGAAAGGCATGTTAACTGAAGCCCTATGTACTCATTGGATGTCAAATGTGCCATGGCACTATTTCTGAAGTCATTTCCCTCAACCGACAGCACTAAATCTATCGTCATTTATCTCTAAACCAAGGTATCTGTGCTCATCTAATTATGGTCTCCCCTATTTTAATTCCTCCAGCATTGATTATGTCTTCAGTTGCCTGGACACCAAGCTGTGGAATATATCCTCCCAGGCTTTCTACTTCAATTCCCAAAGCCTACCTTTTTGACAAAGCTTTTGACTATCTGACCTAATACAGTATCTCTTTGTGATGCTCAGGGTCGTGTTTGTTTTATAATGCTCTTGGGAAACCCCATGGGATGTTTCATTTCGTTAAAGGGGCTATATAAACCTAAATTGTTGCTATTTGTGAGACCCTTATTGTGCCCAGTTTTGGCTGCCAAGCTTCCTGCATTAATTAATGGTGGGCAGCATGGTAGCACAGTGGTTAGCACTGCTGCCTCACTGCGCCAGGGACCAGGGTTCAATTCCAGCCTTGAGTGACTGTGTGGAGTTTGCCCTCCCCGTGTCTGCGTGGGTTTCCTCCGGGTGCTCCGGTTTCCTCCCACAGTCTAAAGATGTGCAGGTTAGGTGGATTCGCCATGCTAAATTTCCCCTTAGTCTCTAGGGCTGTGCAGGTTAGGTGGGGTTATGAGGATGGGGGTTGGGTGGGGTGCTGTTTCGGAAGGTTGGTGCAGATTTGATGGGCCGAATGGTGCCTCTGCACTGCAGGAATTCTATCATTATATTTGTGCCCAAGGATCAAAACTGCTTCATGGCTGCAAAGTGCAAGTCGTTCTTACTCCTGCACGGTTGCAGCCGTTCAGAGGATGTTGGAGAATTGTTTTTTGTTTCTGCTAGAAACCACAGCTTAGGGCCAAAGCTTGTGGTTGCCCGGTCAGGGTAGAGGAAGCGCCATGGGTCACCCTGCTAGCTTAATGCACAATTCTGTTTGCCAAGCTGACAGAATTATTTTTACCTTTGTTAACGGATGCATACAAAACTGAAAGGGCCTGGTGTGGTAATGAAATAGCAACATGCTTATCTTTTCTACCCTGTTATATGTCCTTGAGTTTAAAATTCTTCATTCTCAAATTCTTATTTTCAAATGACTCCATGTACCTTTCTATCCCCCCTGAGAATTTAGAGCACGTCCAACTCTGACCTCTTACATATCCCCGATTTTAATCACTCCTCCATTGTATGTCGTGTCTTGAGCTGCCTAGGACCTGAGCTCTGAAATTCCTTCCCTATACCTCTGCCTCTCTACTCCTTTAAGGAGCTCCTTAAAAGCTACCTCTTTGACCATGCTTATGGCCAGCTGTCCTGTCATCTCCTCAATCTCCTGATGAAGGAACTGCGCTCCGAAAGCTAGTGATTCCAAACAAACCTGTTGAACTTTAACCTGGTGTTGTAAGACTTCTTACTATACTCGCCCAATCCAACGCCGGCATTTCCACATTGTGAGTGAAGGCAGGGGGAGCCTGGGGGTGGAGAGGAGGCGTAACGGCCGCACCCAAAAACCTATCTTCACCCAATTGCTGCATATTCACACTTCTAGCTGCAGTCAATGGGAGGACAATCAGGAGCAGGAAACGCCAACTGAAAACTTAAAATCGTACAGTTGGGGGAGGGGGTTGGCGGCTAAAGTCAGTGGCTCTGGCGCCTCTGGTAAATGTTGGTTAACTTAATTAAGGGAAGACCTTGCTTTTGTGCATTGTCTGTCATAAAGTCAGGCCTGTCTCAAAAGGCTTAACAGTCAAGTGAAGTTTATTTCAAGTCTTAAGTCACAGCATAGGAAACGTGGCAAACACCGAGTTTCCACAAACACAAATGTGATATTGATTAGATAATCTTTTTCAGTGATACTGGCTGAACCTCACACCTTCCTTACTCTATAAGGCTCAGCTACTCATTGCACCAATCATCTAAGCATTGAGGGAATTCTACCTGTTGAGGCATACTGTTTGAATGACTATATTATGACTATAGTTTAGTAACTTGTCAATTATTTCACTTTTTTCCCCCACCCGGGTGGGTGAGAAAGTCAAAAGTCTGGTTAAAGGCAGTAGAAACAACACCCATAATTTACGTTTCCTTAAAATAGGGAATGGGCAATAAATGCTGGTCTAACCAGCGACGCCCCCGTCCTGCTAATGAATGAAAAAAAAAATTCCTTTGCAAACCTTTTAATAACTCAAGCCAGATAAATGATTAGGTGCACAGGGCACCAAAGGTGTCGGCATTAGAAGGTAGTGCAGTGATTAATGCAGCCATGAATACTGTTCAAAGAAAGGCTTTGTTTAAGTAGAGATTGCAAAAAAAAAACTTTCCATGGTCAGAACTTCAGTAGGAGGAGGAATATTAATTCAAAGGGGCCCGTTCTGGAATGTCAATGTTTTTCTATAAAACGTATTGTGCTAGTGCAGCTGGTTTCCCCTCCCAGTTAAGTGGTGTGGACCCTTTTAAAGATTTGAACTGTTAAAAGAGCCATCACTGAACTTTATGATTGGCACACTTGGGTGTTTACCTGTTGGTTGTTCTCTCCATCCTGAGTCTGGAATTTTCCATTCACGCCCGCTCCACAGATTTGTGGACGTGGTCTCAGTTGGCAGTACTGAGGGGCTGCTGTGCTGTCGAGGTGCCATCTTTCGGATGAACTGCTAAACCAAGAACCCATCAGACCTTCCACTGCACTACTCCGCAAAAGAGCTGAGGAATTCTTCCTAGTGCCCAGGCCAACATTTAACCTTCGAATGGCATTACCCAAACAGACTTGTTGTATGTGGGATCCTGCTGTGTGAAAATTAGCCTCTTTGTTTCCTCAAATTAAAACACTGACTGCATTTCAAAAGGGCTTCATTGCCTGTTTAGAACATCCTACGGTTGTGCAAGGTGCTATAATAAATAATGTGGCATAGTGGTCAGCACTGTTGCCTCGCAGCGCTGGGGACTTGGGTTCAATTTTGGCCTTGAGTCACTGTCGGTGTGGAGTTTGCACGTTCTCCCCGAGTCTGCGTGGGTTTCCTCCGGGTGCTCTGTTTTCCTCCCACAGCCCAAAGATGTGCAGGTTAGGTGGATTGGCCATAATCAATATGTGGGGTTTAGAGGATGGGGGGGGGGGGAACAGGCGTAGGTACAGTACACTTTCGGAGGGTGGGTGCAGACCTGATGGGCTGCATGACCTGTAGTGATTCTATGGAAGCTTCTTTCTAAGCCAACATCCAATTATATTTTGTAATGTTTTTAACCTCTTGTATATCTTACCCTGATCATCCAATCTGAATCATATGTCACAACATGCGTCTGCGCATGTGAGACCAATGAGGAAGTAGGTGGCTGTGGCAATATCGTGCAACTCAACTCCACAATGGCTAAATTAAAATATGCAGAATTCTTTTCCATAAGAAAAAGGGGAAACCGCAAGGGAGTGTGACAAATGTGAAAGCTCCTTCAAAGACCTGCATGTGCATGATGGGCTGAAGGGTCTCCTTTTGTACCAAATGATTTTACCAGTCCCTGGAAAATGCCTCTGATCAATGATGGAAATAACTTGCATTCATATAGTGCCTTCTTTGACTTCAGAATTTCACTCCCCATCTCCTTCATTTCCGCTGCTGACACCCTCGACCCCCCCCCCCCCCCCCCAGCGAAGGGACCAACGAGCGCAGGATTTACCGACCACCCCATAACATAGTTTTTGGCAGCGGAGGCGGCCAGCCAGAGGGTCTACTGGTTTCCCGTGGACTGCACCCCTCGTCGTGAACGGCCGGTAAATCCCACCCTGTATTTAAATCCCCACCTGAAATTATCTGCTGCGTGTCCACACTTGGTATGGCTGCCAGCACCCTCTTCATAAACCCTACAATGTCCCAATTCGGAGCATACATGCTAACCAACACCACCAACCTCTCCTCCAAAGTGCCCATTACTAACTCTCTTGCCCACTAATGCCGCTACCCTCCCTGGGCCCTGCTATCAAAGCCCAAGTGGAATACCTGTTTCACCCAACCCTTCCGAAGCTGGCCCCTGGCCCCAACCCACAAGTGGGACCAAGCCCTACTCATAGTCACCGTCAGCGAGCTATCCCCAGTTCCCAGAAATCCTCCACAACCACTTCCTCTCAAAACCACTCCTCTGCATACTCCCCGCCCCCCCTCCATTCACACCTCCCAGGCCCATCAAAACCTGTCCACACAAGCTCGACCTTCCGTGGTCCCTCCCCCCCACCTCCCTCCCATTCACCAGCCAACTTAAATTTGTTAGAGAGGTGGCCCCTGCCAGAGCCCCCCTCCCCCCACATACCTAGTACAAAAACCAACAGAAACACCCCCCACCCAGCCAAACACGATAAACGCCAAACAAAAGGGGAAAGAAACTCCCAACACCTTATCCCACCATCCCCAAACCAACCCCTCTCAAGCACAACATAAGAAAACAAAGTCGAAACTAAGTTCAGTCCCAATCCTTCAACCCTTGTGAAAACCTTCACCTCCTCCACCGTCTCAAAGTAGTAGTCCTGGAGTTATGCGTGTCTCTCAATTTCAACCGGTAGACCACTCCAAACTCTTATAAAGCACCGCCTTCACCCTATTAAAGGCTGCCCATCGCCTTGCCAGCTCTACCATCACATCCTGGGATATATAAACACCACTGCCTTCCCGCCTTCCCTCTCAATTCTACTTAGCTCATCTCAAAACCTTCTTCATCTGATAGCTGTGAAAACAGACTATCGCAGCTCTTGGTGGATCATTCGCCTTGGGCTTCGGCTGGAGTGATCGATGAGCCCGATTCAGCTCAAAGAGGGAGGCGTTCACCTTCTTCCCCAATAACTTGATGGACATCTCCAAAAGGTACTCGGTTGGCCTTCGGCCCCCCAACCCCTCAAGCAGTCCCACGATCTGAAGATTCTGCTGCTGTGACCTCCTCTCCCAAGTCCTCCACCTTGGCTCTCTTGTTACCCTCCTCCACCTTCCACGGCTCCTCTCCCACCGAGATGAGCTGGCCACTGTGCCGCGACAATGCCTCCTCTACCCCCTTCAACACCTCTTCCTGCTCCTGCACCACCATCAATGTCTTTCCAAGAGCCTCCTTTTTTGGGGACAATGTATCGTCCAACAACTGTTTGAGCGGTCCCATCATCTCCTTTCCATGCTGCTCAAAATGCTTGGCAACTGCCGTTCAAACTCCACGAGCATCATCTCAACCAGCATGTCCACCGTAATGGCCGCAGCCCTACCCAGCGAGCTTGCCCTGCCATCTTCCCTGCCACAGCACTCCTCAACGAACTCGCTCTCAGGCAAACAAGCGCTCGTTCCATTTCATCCTGTATTCTTCTGTTGGGTTTTCGAGACCGTTCTTAGAAAACTTCCCCCAAAACTGGGTGCAAAAGACCAAAAAACAAAAACTCTAGCGTGAGCCACCCAACGTGCGACCTCCATCTACATGATATCACGGGAAGTCCTCCCTATCCAATGCCCTCTTGAATGCCTCCATTGAACCTGCTTTTACCACACTTTCAGGCACTTCTATGGTCCAAGGAGGGGGCCAGTGGTGACAATGGCAATTCCCGCAGCCCTGATGCCACCATTGGAGAGGTTTCACCAGGGGCCTGCCTTCCTGGGCCCCTGCACAGGAACAATTTATTTTTCATATAGTTTCCAAGGATGCCTCAAGCTGGAGGTGCCCTCTCTGTCTCCTTCACAGCAGCAGCCACCTTTATCAGCGAGGCTGCTGAGGCCCCAGAACTGCATCCAGAATTATGGGCCTGCATCATGGAGTGATAGCCCAACATTGTTAATTGGAAAGAGAGCCCAGGGGCCTCTTAGCCTCCAGCAGGAAGAACAAAGAAAAGTACTGCACAGGAACAGGCCCTTCGGTACTCCAAGCCTGCGCCAACCACGTTGCCCGTCTAAACTAAAATCTTCTACACTTCCGGGGTCCGTATCCCTCTATTCCCATCCTACATTTTTCCAACACCATGATTGTAGCCAGCAGAAGAGGTTCAGGGACCCATATATGGTCCCCAACAAGAGGACTCGCCCCGTGTCAGGAAAAAGCTGCATTTTCTGACAATGTAATGCATACACATTATATTGTTGTCCTCCATGACATTAGTGCAAGGGATAGAGTAAGCAGGGCCAGGAAATCACAGCATTATTATGGTACACAAGGAGGCCATTTGGCCCATCATGTCTGCACCAGCTCTCTAAACGAGCATCATGACTGAGTGCCTTTTACCTGCCTTTTCCCCAGACCACTGCAAATTGTTTCTGCCCAAGTCACCATCTAACGCCCTCGTGAATGCCTGAATTGAACCTGCCTCCACCATACTAGCACGCAGTGCATTCTAGGCCTCAAACCACTCGCTGTGTGAAAGTTTTTCCTCCCTTCACATTCGCTCAAACTAAAAACGAAGCTATAAAATTGCACTCACAGTTTAACCAGCTTTTGTGTTACCACTATTATTTAACTTCAAACTGACACTCCCCAGTCGCCTTCTTATGTTTGGTAATGACTCAAATGCTGCGCATATTTCACATATTCTCGGCGTGGAGGATGCAGACTAAAGACAAAAGATCTATCCGGTGATTATTTCCTAGATTCATGCAGACGGTTGAACTTGGTTAGCTAATTTCTGATCTTTGGACTATACATTAGTGTCCCTTCGAACTTTACTTGTGATTGCTGTGTGAAAATTTAACTTGTGCTTTCCATAACATTATTAAAGACCAAAAAAGGAAGGTCAGTTTAATCAGCTATCATTGGACAGAAGGAATGTGATGGTTTTAATAAGGAGGGGGAGGGGGAACAAAAACATTCAGGTGAAGCTCAGTTTTTTATCAAAGTGAAGTTTGAAAACGCTTGCATTCAGCTTCACAGATTCTGCAAGTGGAGATATTTGATGTATAGATATTTTGATAGAAAGGCTTCGAAAACAGAAAATGCTGGGGAAACTCAGCAGGTCTGACAGTATTTGGGAAGAGAGAAAATAGAGTTAATGTTTCGAGTCAGTGTGGCTTCTCCTCGAGAGCTAGAGAGTTAGAAATGTGATGGATTATAATCTAAAAGATGTACAACAGATGACAGGATGCACCTTCAATTTAATATATATATTTTTATTCACCTCCTGTAGAATCCGAATAAGGTCCACCATCTCTCTTGCAAAGGGCAACATTAATACTCTGTGCACATACAGATGGGTATTGGTGGCCATCTTGCGCTAGCAGGAGAAACAAAGCAAGGAGAATCCCAACCTATGCTTCTAGTCTCTGCTGCCCAGCCTAATTATGGATTATTATAAACATTTAATTCAGTTTAAAAACACATGGAGTTGGATTCTCCGCACCCTCGCGCCAAAATCGCGGCCGGCGCGGGGCGGAGAATCCATGTTCCAGCAAAAAAATCGGGACCGGCGGCGGTTCCCCAGTTCTGCGGGCCCCGGAAAGCGGCGTGCGTGGGGAGTACGCCGTGCCGCCTGGGGCCATTGCCAGAGACCCGCTTAGCTATTCTCCACCCCCGACCGGCTGATGTCCCGACAGCGCGGAACTAATGTGCTCCAGCCGGTCGGGATACTCGCGTAGCGACTGCGGACTCAGTCCGCGGCTGCCCTGGTCGGGGGCAGCCTGATAGAGGCCAGGGGGGGTTCCTTATAGACGGCTGGGGAATGTTTGTGCGGGGGCTGAGGGTTGGGCGCACGGCCGATCGGGTTGGTCTCTTTTTTGGGTTCAGCTCTGCGGTCGGAGTCCGCCATAGAGCACGGCACAGCCGCTGGAGGTGCAGGGGCCCGTATCTGCAGCAAAAGCTGCGAGATCTGCTCAGGGTCCCTGCTAGTCCCCTGCAGGGCTGGGAGTTGATGTCCTTTGATGCCAGTTTTTCTGGCGTAAAACTTTACCGTTTTGACGCCAGCGTGGGGACACAGTCCCAATAATGGAGAATCCATCCCATGTTTTCTCAGCATTAATGGCAGCAAAAGAATTTCCTGCGGCAGCTTATTCAAATTAATTAATCTATGAGTTCCCAGCAAAGATAAGTGAATCACTTGAAAGTAACAATAACAGAAAATGGTGAAAAAGCTCAGCAGGTGTGGCATCATCTGTGGAGAGGGGAAATAAAAATGAACATTTTCTGTCCATGTGACTCCTCTTCAAAGTTAAAGGGAGGAAATAATGTTGATTACTGTCAGCGGGTTGTTTCGAAGTTCGCTGTGCATAAGCGTGGGCAAATTGTATTCTAACAGGCAATAAGCAGCCACACCCACCCTCAGTTTCTTTGTGATTAGAGCTTCTGTAAGCAATCTCGCTCGTTGTTTTCATCTTTGGTCACAATTGAGTTCCTGTTTCAGCACTGAAGCTAACTGTCCTTATTTGGAAATAAGATTGACTTCCAGTTCTCTTTCCTATAGCTAACTCATGATTCATTATTATAGTTTACTTTGTCTTTGGTATTTTTTTTTTAAATTTAGATTACCCAATTATTTTTTCCAATTAAGGGGCAATTTAGCATGACCAATCCACCTACTCTGCACATTTTTTTTTTGGGTTGTGGGGGCGAAACCCACGCAGACACGGGGAGAATGTGCAAACTTCACACGGACAGTGACCCAGAGCCGGGATCGAACCTGGGACCTCAGCGCCGTGAGGCAGCTGTGCTAACCACTAGGCCACCGTGCTGCCCTCGTCTTTGGTATTTAATGATTGACTTGGTGTGACACACTAAATAAGCAAGCATCTGCATCTCTTTCTTGTACTGAAGGTCTGTGTGGATTAATTGGAAGCAACCAGGAACATTTGGGACACCTTTCCAAGCTATCTGTCGACCAACAGAAATCAGACAAGTCATATTCTCACTTGCAAAATCAGATTTTGTAATGTAGGCTTTCATTTTATGTGCTTCATTATTCCATAATGACTTTATTTTTTAAAATCAAGCCAGCTTCCAGCTAAGTGGTGGAGTGGGAGGGTCTTTGAGAGAGTTCAAGGGACAGGAGAGCAAGGAAATGGGGGGAGGAGAGAGGGGAGGGATACGGCAAGGTCTTTCCTAGAATCATAGAATGTACAGTGCAGAAGGAGGCCATTCGGCCCATCGAGTCTGCACAGGCCCTTGGAAAGAGCACCCTACTTAAGCCCCACCTCCACCCTATCCATGTAACCCAGTAACCCCACCTAATCTTTTTTGGACACTTAAGGACAATTTAGCATGGCCAATCCACCTAACCTGCACATCTTTGTCCGAGGCAAAGGATCCCTGCTGCCAAAACAAAGGAAAATGGCTCATTTTTTAACTGGCCACAATCCATGAACTGCTCGACAGATGGGGTTAAAACCAACACCAAGTTCTTAGTTGACACTTCATCTTATGCTGTTGTACCCATCTCAGTAAGATCCCCTCCTTTCAAAGCTGATGGTTGGGTTGATGTTTTCTTCATAACCCAATCTAACCCACACTGCTTGATCCTAAGGCCTTGTAAAGTGGAACTCCAGGTGGGGATACTTTCCAGTCATTTTATAGAATGTAAATGTCAGTTCAGGCAAAGATTTGGTTCATTACGACTCTATTTGGACCCAATTCTTTCACCCTGGTTCTTTGCCAAGTTAAGATTTTCAGGATCTAGGTTTGACTAAAGTTGATGAACACATGTTTACCTGTTTGCTGTACTTGCCTCGGCAAGTTTGTACATTGTCCGGTGTTCTTGTGCATTCCAATAAGTGTACTGGTGGTGTGATTCAAACCAGACATGAAACAACAAACAACAACATTTATTGGGCACTTTTCAATTGGAGGAAAACATATTAGAACCTTTGTGTAATGAAAAGGAAAGAAATATACTAGGCATAGGGAGTAGGCAGAGAAATAAAGAATTGAAGAGGTGTTAATGGAGGGTTTTTCAAAAGCGATGGAGCCATCTGAGATGGCCACCTGCAAAGGACCATGGGAATTATGGCCAACCCAGAACTCAGACAGACACAGAGCTTCTGTGTAATTGAAATGCATGTAGCTAGACCTGATCGAAACCCCCGCTCGTTTGCATTTTAATGGCCCGTTCTCCAGAACAATAGGACTCCAATCAAGAAACCGGTACAGCCACAGACTGATCGGCGCCACTCCCTTTACTCAGAGAACCCAACTGCCAAGGTCAGTGAGCGCTAAGGACCTGCCCAGCTACCAAGGCACCCGCCCCTTTATTGGCCAAAATCGAAGGCAGTGATCAGAGCCCTGTCAAACTATTGGGTCCAAGATCAAGGACCGCCCCAAAGAGCACAAAATCCCAGAGGGATAAAAGGGAACACAGCCATGTGTTCTGCCTCTTTTGGATCCGGCCTGTGCTAACCCAATTGCAGCAGGAACAGCCAGCCAAGTGCAAGACCAACGATCGCTACCTGACTGAGAAGCCCAGCAGAGACAGAGCCACTTTCTTCGAACCAGCCAAGTGAAATCCAGATAAAGGCCTTATCCATTTGCACAGTGCCGGTCGCCCTGAAGTTACATATAGGTTATTGTAGCTGATAGGTGTAGTTTAACTCGTAGTAGATATTGTGTTTGCATGTCGAAGTAATCCTTGTGTGTGTAAATAAACCATCTTTTGAACTGACTAACTGATTGTGTGGTCATTTGACCGATATAAGGGAAAGACTTGTAGTTCACAGAGATAAATAGAAATACCCACCGTATTGGCGACTCTGTTGGGACATAACATCATATCATAAAGAGCAACAGCAGCAAGAGAAGCAATTGGTGGATGGGCAGGGTGGGGCAGAAAGGAACTGAATAAAGAAGCCCAATGGGAAGAAGCGCAAAGGCTGAATGGAGTGACAGTGTGACAGAAAAAAAGAGGAGAAAGCTGGTAAGAAGTGGAGCAGGAGTGCGTGGAGAGAAGGGCAGTAGGAGCTGATCACTTGGCTAAGATGAGGCCAAGCCTTTCGTGAGTTTGGAGGACAAGGATTCTGAAATCAATACATCGGGGCAAAGGGAATGTAAAGGAGTGAAGAATGAATGATGATGTGGTGATACAGACACAGTTGTGAATATCTCTTTTGTTACTTATAGTCCAAAGATTGACCATGATCAATGCGCGGGGTTACGGGGATAAGGCGGGGGAGCGTGCCTTGGTAGGGTGCTCTTTCGGAGAGTCGATTCAGACTCGATGGGCCAAATGGCCTCCACCTGCACGGTAGGGATTCTCTGGATTCATTATTAAACAGGATACTGGTATATTAAATCTCCGTATAGATAGTTAAAACTGTTTAATGCCATCACAATCCATTTTCTTGTGTGTGTGTGTATATATACAAACTACATTATTGTATGGTTTGTAAATCTGCCTGTCACTTTTTTCACCCCATCTCTTAAAAAATAGTGACACGTTCTTTGGCTTCTCCTGCATTCCAAGACCAATAGCCAAAATGGCCATTAAACGTGTGAGTCTTGACTGTAAGCACTTGGGGGGGGCGGTCACAGGTCAAGCAAACTCAAGGAGGGGAGCGGCCAGTGTCGTGTAATCACTTGTCATCCAGCTTCATTCCAGCTAAACTGGGAAATGAGCTCCGGGTTAAAAACAAAATATGTTTATGGCACACAAGTCTAACAACAATTGTAACTGGGGAAATTTGGGTTAAGATTTCCGGGTTAGACAGTTTTGCCAAAAGCTAAGATTCTCTTGATGTTTATGGCTGTCATGGGTCAGTCATTGAAAAGGCTATAGTTGCTAACAATCCAAATTGCTCTTACTCGAAATTATGATTTTGTGAAAATATTGTGAGCATTTGAAAAATGTCAAATTTTAATTTTGAGCTCCTTGTATTAACCCCAAACTGTAATAAATGTATAAAATGTGATTTGCATTGTGCCCCAATGAATTTAGGACAGTTGTTACGGTTCCCAAAGAGATTCTTAACTTTCAGAAAGATATTTGGATTTCTAGTGACTGATTAGATCGCACAAGATTTAAAAATTCAAGATTTTTACAGTAATAACTAAAAGCAACACAATCATTTATTGTCACAAGTAGGCTTCAGTGAAGTTACTGTGAAAAGCCCCAAGTTGGCACATTCCGGCGCCTGTTCGGGGAGGCTGGTACGGGAATTGAACCCGCGCTGCTGGCCTTGTTCTGCATTACAAGCCAGCTGTTTAGCCCACTGTGCTAAACTAGCCCCTGACTAAACATTGGCTAAAGGGCAGCACGGTGGCACGAGTGACTAGCACTGTGGCTTCACAGCGCCAGGGTCCCAGGTTCGATTCCCCGCTGGGTCACTGTCTGTGAGGAGGCTGCACGTTCTCCCCATGTCTGCGTGGGTTTCCTCCGGGTGCTCTGTTTCCTCCCACAGTCCAAAGACATACAGGTTAGGTGGATTGGCCATGCTAAATTGCCCTTAGTGTCCAAAAAGGTTATGAGGGATTATTGGGTTTTGGGGATAGGGTGGAAGCGAGGGCTTAACTGGGTTGGTGCAGACTCAATGGGCCGAATGGCCTCCTGCACTGTATGTTCTATGTTCTAAACACTATTTTTGTAATGATGTGGAGATACTATCATTGGACTCGGGTGGGCACAGTAAGAGGTCTTACAACAAGAATACAAAAACAGTAAGAAGTCTTACACTTTAACCTAGTGTTGTAAGATTACTTACTATTTTTGTAGGCAACATACTGTAAACTACCAAAAAGCTTCCTAATTTAACTTCTAAAATGCTGAAAATCCTCCTAACAGTTATATGTTATGCTGTCCCTTAAGTGGATGCTTTATTCTCCAGGAACCAGTTCCAAGTTTCTCCGCTCTCAAGGGCTTGCTTTCTGTTTTCTTTTCCAGCTGGGTAGCTTCTAATGCCAGAACCTAACTTGTACTGTGAATATTACAGTGGGAATTATTTCCCTCTAACTCAAGATAGGCAAATCTTCTAGCCTTGTTACAATCCTCATGAATTTGATCTTTTCATTCAGAGCATGAGCCCCCACCTATGTTCTGTGTAATGATCATTAGGGTCAACATTTTCCCATTTTTAGGTGCTGAACTAGCTGCCTTTATCTCCTGCTTTCTCTCTCTTGCTCTCTTTTAGATTCTTACAAACTGACTTGTTTCAGATATCTGAGAAAACCTGTAACCCGATACTACAATGGCTTTCCATACATGCTTCTCTTCCCAAAGCATGATCACATGGATCTTGTATCGAGGTAGGAATGCTAATTAGCCACCCTCGTGTTCCCACCCCCTCCTGACTCAATTCTACCTTGGACTTACATAGGCAGTTCAAAGTGTAACCGTTTATAAAACCAGACATTCCTAACACCTCCCTATGACAATTGGCGACTAACAGTCTTCCCACAGTCAGCACAACTACTCTAATCGTCTAGAGATGTGAAACATTTGCACTTTCTTCTGTTTTAACCTTTAACAATCAAGCCATCTAGGCTTTTTGTGCAGAATTCAGAGCAGGTCACATGTCTCTTCATTCCTCCATTTTACCTTAAACTAAAGAGAGAGGCCCAAAACATTTTTAAAATAAATTTAGAGTACCCAATTTTTTTCAATTAAGGGACATTTAGCGTGGCCAGTCCACCTAGTGTGCACATCTTTGGGTTAGGGGGTTGAGACACACGCAGACACGGGGAGAATGTGCAAACTCCACACAGACAGTGACCTTGGGTTCGGGACAGAATATGGGTCTTTGGTGCTGTGAGGCAGCAGTGCTAACCACTGCATCACCATGCTTCCCCAGAGAGTCCCAAAACATAACAATCTTATAAACCTCATATTTATACAACTTTGTCAGCATTTTAGTCTACAACAGGGGTGGGCAAACTACGGCCCGTGGGCCGCATGCAGCCCGCCAAAGGTCTTTATGCGGCCCACCAAGTCATTTTTTTAAAAAAAGAAAACATTTTTAAAAAATTTTTTTTTAAAAAAAGTTAATGGGGGGGACTGTTGGGTTACTTACTGGTATAGGGTGGATACGTTGACTTGAGTAGGGTGATCATTGCTCGGCACAACATCGAGGGCCGAAGGGCCTGTTCTGTGCTGTACTGTTCTATGTTCTGTGTTCTATATGAGGCGCCCAGAATCATAACCGGGTGAAGTAATTATTTTACATAATAAACTATGCGGCACTTTAAAATTGTGAATTTCTGAATGTGGCCCTTGCACGGAAAAGTTTGCCCACCCCTGGTCTACAAAGTTAGAAGGAATATTTTTACATCTATTTTCTACTAATGTTGCTTATTTAGGGATTTAGTAAATGAGGATTCCCTGAATAACTATTGTGGAGTTCGACTCTGTAATCATGGCTAATAGTTTTCGCCAATTTTCTCTCCTTCCATCAGCTACCCATACAGATGAACTCCTTGCCACAGTATGGGGCTATACCATACAGGATCTCTGAGTGTCTTGTCTAAATTGCGAGAGACAGGATTATTCTATTGGTCTGTACCATGCTCTATGCTGGTCTTGAACTCGTCAGGACAAATGCAAGAATACCAAATTTCAAACTATCGCAACAATGTATACTACAGGAGAAAAGGGGGCTGATTTATTCTTACATTTGTCCTGAGAAGTGCAAGATGAACCACTTTGACAACCTGTGTTCACTTTTTAGCAACATTTTTGAATATTCAGACATCCAGGAGATGATAAATTAAATATCTTATTGGGTAATATGGTTTATTCTGAATCTGGATGTTCCTTTAAAGATACTTCACAAAGGGCAGCACGGTGGCCTAGTGGTTAGCACAACCGCTTCACGGCGCTGAGGTCCCAGGTTCGATCCCGGCTCTGGGTCACTGTCCGTGTGGAGTTTGCACGTTCTCCCCGTGTCTGCGTGGGTTTCGCCCCCACAACCCAAAAATGTGCAGAGTAGGTGGATTGGCCATGCTAAATTGCCCCTTAATTGGAAAAAATAATTGGGTACTCTAAATTTATTTAAAAAAAAAGATACTTCACAAAGTCTACAAACAATGTGGCACCTAATCAGTGACCTCACTGCCGCCAGAAAACTTTGATATTTAATAATAAATTTGTTCCATGTGCACATCCAATGTGATGAGCTTTTTGGGAACGCTGAGTTCAAACCTGTACCTTCATACCCCCAATGTGGGGACAACAGCCCTTTAAAATACGAGAGGATGCTGGAAAGCCCCAGCAGATCTACCAGGAGAGGAAACCGAGTCAGTGCCTCGAGGCCCTTAGACTCTTTGTCAGAACTTCAAATGAAGAATCTAATGACTCGAGATGTTGGCTGTGTTTTTCCCCTCGTGGATGCTGGAGCTGCTGGGGGTTTCCGCCCTCCTCTCTTCCTGTTTCAGATTCCAGCATCCGTAGCACTTTGCTTCGGGGCTGGTTTTGACTTGTAATGCAGAACAAGGCCAGCAGCGCAGGTTCAATTCCCGTACCGGCCTCCCCGAACAGGCGCCGGAATGTGGCGACTAGGGGCTTTTCACAGTAAATTTCATTGAAGGCTACTACTTGTGACAAAAAGTGATTATTATTATTTTACATCTCTGAAACAACTGCTTTCATTTGCAGGTTGAGAATGACTTATGAAGCATGCAGAATGCATCACGCAATCAACCGCAGTGCCATGTGTGCATTATTTAACGCCTGCTGCTCCCCTAGCTCCCTCTGTAGCCTTGGCAATGGATGCAGATCACATTGAGGCCATCTTTCATGCAAAATCATACTCTTACAGCGTGGCGAGTGGACTGCAGAGCTCATTGTGGTTTTGAACACCAGAAAATCTCTATATCGTGCCAGTGAAAAGATTAACCTTAAATTTGGTGCACTGGCAGTAAAATATCAAGCGATTTATGCTTGAGAATGATGTTTGAGGGTGGGTCTATATGCACTATGCACAGGGGATTGAACAACAGGAAGTCATGCACATGCTTGGCTAAGAGTTAAGAGCACAGAATTCCTTTTTTTTGCCAAAAGTGGGAGAATGCCTGATTTCCTAAATGGTTAATGATCCATTAATGGTGTTGAATAAACACAGACCTTTGTGAAGTATGATTTGTTTAGCTGTTCATTAATGACAGAGAAAAAGGCCATTTGTCATTAGAAGGGAATTTTACCAGTAACCCTTTCCTGCTGAGTCCCATGTCTCAATTGTTGCTCTCCAAAATATCTTGCAGTCTGGTTACCAAAAGCCAGGATTTTCTAAGTACATCTAAGAAATACATAGGTTTTTCTTTGCATGCGTTTAGTTTATTGGAAGCACCAATAAAAGCCCAGCAAATTTGTTGAGATTCTCAATAGTGTAGGGTCGCTAACCCTCTGGGATTAT
This sequence comes from Scyliorhinus canicula, assembly GCF_902713615.1. NCBI lineage: Eukaryota > Metazoa > Chordata > Chondrichthyes > Carcharhiniformes > Scyliorhinidae > Scyliorhinus > Scyliorhinus canicula. Next base: position 58,328,177 of record NC_052160.1, on the reverse strand, counting down.
CGTGGAGCCACCCGAAGTGGAAAAATTAATCCCCAAGCAAGCAACCGAGGGGAGAAATCAGTGGGGTATTGTTGGGCTTTTGCCTTTATTTGAATGCTATTTACTGTTTGAGGGCAGCATGGTAGCATGGTGGTTAGCATCAATGCTTCACAGCTCCAGGGTCCCAGGTTCGATTCCCGGCTGGGTCACTGTCTGTGCGGAGTCTGCACGTCCTCCCCGTGTGTGCGTGGGTTTCCTCCGGGTGCTCCGGTTTCCTCCCACAGTCCAAAGATGTGCGGGTTAGGTGGATTGGCCATGCTAAATTGCCCGTAGTGTCCTAAAAAGTAAGGTTAAGGGGAGGGGGGGGGGGGGTTGTTGGGTTACGGGTATAGGGTGGATACATGGGGTTGAGTAGGGTGATCATTGCTCAGCACAACATTGAGGGCCGAAGGGCCTGTTCTGTGCTGTACTGTTCTAAGTTAATTGTAAATATATTGCAGTTGGAGAGAAGAGGGTTTTTGATGGGACAGAGCAGCTGGTGGTGGGAGGTCCCATGATGAAATCTCCAGGAATACATCCAACCAGAGGTAGCAACGCAAACTGAGAGAATGGTTGTTTTGTGCCCCCATTAAATCCACCCCCCACCACCCCCGGGCTGTTTTTAAATTTTTTTTACCATTTGTTGTTTGATTTTATTTCCAATTCTTGCCTCGATTACTTAGCGTTATAAAATAAACAGAATACGATTTGAAACCTTTCAGCCCCATCAGCACCCCCATTCCTACCGTACTCCATTCCCCATTCTCGCTGTTATTAAGAACATTGCACTCAACAAGGCAGCACCATTTTGATGATTAAATGAAACAAAATGAAATTAAAATCGCTTATTGTCACGAGTAGGCTTCAATGAAGTTACTGTGAAAAGCCCCTAGTCGCCACATTCCGGCGCCTGTTCGGGGAGGCTGTTACGGGAATCAAACCGTGCTGCTGGCCTGCCTTGGTCTGCTTTCAAAGCTAGCGATTTAGCCCAGTGTGCTAAACAGCCCAAGCAAACTATCTTCTCACCATGTCCTTCAAATGATTCCAGGAATAGATTTAATTACCTCCTGGGCCCATGATAACGATTCCCTCTATGACACTAAGTTGTTATCTTCCACAGCATTATGTTCATATTAGCTGTTCTAGACAGAATCTTACAAATAGACGGGATGGTCAAATAGGTAAAAACAATTCTCTTCTTACTTTTAACTTTCTGGATTTCAATACCTTTCCAGATGTATTTGAACTCTTTCACATGAGGGTTCCTGACTTGTTATTTTAGCCTTGTCACATGGTTTACGTTTCCCCATTGCTTCCACAGAAATTGCTATTTGTCCCAACAACCATGAGGTCCACATTTACAAGAAAGAAGGGTCCAAGTGGAGCAGGATTCACGAGTTGAAGGAGCATAGTGGGCATGTGACAGGTGAGACACCGTACTTTATTCTGGAATACAAGATCTCAGTGGTCATGCACATTCACCACGTTCAGGACAGACACATATCTTAATGGTTCATCAATTATGAAATACAGAATTTGAATATTGCTGGAAAGAGAGACATGTTGTTGAAGCTTTTCATTTTGCACTCATCAAGACAAATGCAAGAATGCCAAATTTCAAAATTGCGCAACAATTTATACTATAGGAGAAAAGGGGGCTGATGCAAAATATACCCCAAAATAATGATCAAGACAGGGATTTCCCACTAGTTGCTGTATTATATTATACGCACTTCAGTAAACTGTAAAATAGAAATGCCTAATAAATGAAATGAAATGAAAATCGCTTATTGTCACAAGTAGGCTTCAAATGAAGTTACTGTGAAAAGCCCCTAGTCGCCACATTCCAGCGCCTGTTCGGGGAGGCTGGTACGGGAATAACCTGATATGACGATAAACAAAATCCAATCCAAATCCAATATGAGGCAAGTCGTGTCAACAGTTCAGGCAGATCTTCGTTGTACACAACCAGCTTGGATGCACAGGATTACTTAGAGTTTATAATACAAAAACAGGCCATTTGACTCAAATATCTGCACTTGGTATTTATGTTCCACAGGAGCCTCTATCCATCCCTTTACATCGAACCTGATCAATACACCCATCTATTATTTCCCCTCTCGTGCACTTATCTAGATTCCCCTTAATTGTATCTGTGTTGTTCACCTCAACTGCTGAACGTGGTAGAGTTGCACTTTCTCATCACTCTCTGGGTGAAGAAGTTTCTGCTCAATTCTTTATTGGATTTATTAGTGACTGCCTAATGGCCTTCATTTTTCCTGCTTTCACTCAGTCCTGCTTACTGTTGATGGGTTTTCTTGGTGCAGGTATAATGAAAACTGTAAGATGCCCTTGAGAATCTGTGTTCTATATACTTTGTGGTCAATCCAATCCAATGTCTTTGTTCTTAAATTAGGGATTGGCTGGGCTCCGGAGAGTAATCGCATTGTGACCTGTGGGACTGACCGTAATGCCTATGTCTGGTCCCTGAAGGGCAATGTTTGGAAGCCAACTCTTGTCATCCTAAGAATCAACCGTGCAGCCAGATGTGTGAAGTGGTCACCAAAGGAAAACAAGTTTGCGGTGGGCAGCGGATCACGGCTGATTTCCATCTGCTACTTTGAGCAGGACAATGATTGGTAAGCTTGCAGCGACTGGACTGGGAAATGAATCTCAGAGATCAGGTATCAGATAGTGACTCATGGCACCCAGCAGCCTCCATTAGACAGTAAGTCAGCAATGCTGAGAGATTGGACAATGGCTGGCGTGGGAACTGGCTAATATCACACTAAAGGCTTGTATGTAGATAGCACCTTACACAAACTCAAAGAACTTTACAGCCAATTAAGTACTTTTTGATGTGTAATCCCTAATTGTAAAGTAAGAAACATGGCAGCCAATGTGTGCACAGTGTGATCCCATATACACCAAAGGGATAAAACAAATCAAGTTTTTGTGACATTGCAGGAGTGATGGATATTGAAATGAAAATCGCTTATTGTCACAAGTAGGCTTCAAATGAAGTTACTGCGGAAAGCCCCTATTAGCCAGGATCCAGGGAGAACGTCTCCTCTATGAATAGTGTTTTGGGATCATTTACATCCACATTTTAGATGAGAAAGGGTGCCTTGGTTTGACATCTCCACCCAAAAGAAGGCACCTCCAACAATGTAGCACATCTTTGATACTGCACTAACTTCGATAATTTCCCTGGAGTGAGAGTTAAATCCACAATTTTCTGACTCAGAAGCAAGATTCCTACTTGCTGAGGGACAGCTGACATTGGTAAAACAGTGACGTGGGAAATGCATTGCTTGAAGTATGAAATTTTCAGATGTAATCAATATGTTATCCCTACATTTAAATACACTGGCATCTGAAATCGGGGGCATCTTCCATCTCCCAGTTCTAACATTCCTCACCCTGACAACCTTAATATCCACTTCCAAGTTTTATTTGTGAGGTCCAGTGTTCCTAAGAATCTGCCAGTGTGAAATTCTTCTAATGTGATGTGGAAACTCCCTCTTCTCATTGTTTCCTGGTCGTAAGGTCTCGATTAATGCAGTTGTTAAACCAATTAAGGGAGAGAATTTGGGGGTGGGGTGGGGGGTGATAATGGTAACACTGTAATAAGAACCAGAAAGTAGGTCTTGGTTTCTTAAATGTTCTCCAACAGCACCGCAGTGCTACCTGTATCCCCTTTATATATTGGTGCAGCCCATTAGACAATGAAAACTCCAATTTTAACTTAAGTACTGGGAATTTAACTATTTCCTAACTCCTAACCGGCTGGGGGGTGGTGGAAAGAAGTAGAATGTGCCATGGACCACCCCACCTTAGAAGTAACAGAGTAGAAAATGATTTACTCTGCACCAAGCACGATCAAATCTGTTACTGGCACTCGGTGTTCGAAGAGGAAACTGTTCCCTTTCCCAGCACCAATATTCCTCCGGTGGACAAGGAAAAAAAATATTTTTATGAGTTCAAATACACTGACGCCCTCGCAGTGTGTCTGCTTTACTCCCTGAGGTGTAGTCAAGGAGAAGCCCATTGCCCATGCAAACTGCACTCTCACTTGTAGATGTGGGTGTGTGTGCTCGCTCGGAAAGGAATGAAAGAAACACACAAAGAAAACCTGGATTGTCTGCATTCTGCACCATCAGGGTTTGATCTTGCATGCTTATATTTTACAGGTGGGTTTGCAAGCATATCAAGAAGCCAATTCGTTCCACCATACTGAGTCTGGATTGGCATCCCAACAATGTTCTGTTGGCTGCTGGATCCTCTGACTTCAAATGCAGGTAACATGCACATGATTTCATCGCATTTATCATTTCAGGCAGGTTTGGGGAAAATTGAAAAATTTATATTTTCTCCACATACCGTTTGATTTTATAAATGTAATTCATTGATAGTGTTCCTGCTTTGTGAATTTCACTTTGTGAATAGCAAGATCTGCAAGGAATCCACATTGTCACGCTACCTGCCTCTGTCTCTAGTATTGATGCAGAATACACTCAGGGTGCTCGTGTGAATTATGCACCTGCGCTGCTATCCAATGCATTAGCTACTAGCCACATCTGGCTAAATTAATAGTAAGTAAAGAGTGATTCAGTGCATGCAGATGTTGGACCTGTGACCTTACACTGGTGCAACATAGGCAGGTTAACTGATGTACATTTGATAAAATGGTAAGACAAAAAGATTCTCATTTTTCTAGTGCTTCTCAAAGACCACCAGCCATTTTGAAATACTTTGCAGCCAATTACCTTTAAAGTATAGTCACTGTCGTAATTTTGGAAAACAATAGGCAAAGTAATATGATATAGATGATCTGCTCTTGTGATGCTGTGTGAGGGATAAATATTGATTAGGACGCCAGGGAGGACACAGAAAATGCTGGATAAGCTCAACAGGCCTGGCAGCATCTGTAGAGAGAGAAAAACAAGTAGTGTTCCAAGTCCAGGTAACTCTTATCCAGACTCAAAACATTAATTCTGTTTCTCTCGGACGGCATGGTGGCGCAGTGGTTAGCACTGCTGCCAACGACGCTGAGGACCCGGGTTCGCTCCCCAACCTGGGTCACTGTCTGTGTGGAGATTGCACATTCTCCCCATGTCTGCGTGGGTCTTACCCCCACAACCCAAAGATGTGCAGGTTAGGTGGATTGGCCACACTAAATTGCCCCTCAATTGGGAAAAGAAAATGATTGAGAACTCTAAATTTCAAAAAACAAAAATTCTGTTTCTCTCTCCACAGATGCTGCCAGACCTGCAGAGTTTGTCCAGCATTTTCTGTTTTCATTTCAGATTTCCAGCACCTGCAGTATTTTGCTTTTCTTGTCCTTGGCTTCCTAACTCCTGGCTCCTAATTTCCAAGTTTCTTGTTTCGCTGGCTCCAGTCTCCCCTCTCTCTGTCTCCCGTTTTCAAAATAATTTCTAGCTGTTGGTCGCCCACTCGTATCCCTGTGATTCGTTCTCTCCTACTGCCTTCTCTTCCCTATCTCTCTGACCTAAGTTTCGTTGGTTAAAGATAGGTTATCCAGTATGTAAAACAATGTGCGTGTGTATCGGAAATATATTATTCCGCCCTCTGGACAATTGTTTTACATCATGTGCTGTGACACAATGGATTTCATCCTCACCGCTGTGCCGAGTTCATCTGATTTCGGTCAAAAGGTTATTGGGGCCGTTAAAATTGGTTTCAGTCATTTGGGACAGAATGCTGGTGGCTGGTGGGAAAGAAAATTGACCTCAACCGCTGCTGCTGATTGGGTATTCAGTACAGACCTCGGGGTCAAACCTGGGTATGTGAAGCTGCACAGAACAAACTATTCACCACCTTGGATCACATGCCACGAATGGCCAGTTCATGGAAGCAAGATCAACAAATCGCTGAAGCTTCCCTGTTCTCTTAACCTAGTTCTATTACTGTCTGTGGTTTTAAAATCAACACCTTGAAGTGTCAGCAGCATTGAAGCTGTGGTGGAAACCTCTTGAAGTGGAGCCAGTGTTGCATATTTGGATTTACCACAGCCCCAAGTCCAGTTAGAATCTCACAAATGCACAGGGGTTGGCAGTCACTTGCTGTAAGAATGTAGCCTCGTCACCAGCGCTCTAACTGCACTTGCGCACTTTTGTTGCCAGGGTGTTCTCTGCCTACATCAAGGAGGTTGAGGAGAAACCATCACCCACGCCATGGGGTTCGAAGATGCCCTTTGGAGAGCTGATGTTCGAGTCCAGCGGAACCGGAGGCTGGGTTCATGGAGTCTGTTTCTCAGACAGTGGGAACCGTTTGGGCTGGGTCAGCCATGACAGCACTGTGTGTGTCACCGATGCCAACAAGAAAACAACGTAAGACTCCATTTTAATTCACGCACATTTTATACAGGTAACCCCATCGATAACACACATTGATGATCAAAAACATTTTTCACAACATCACTCAATAGAGTTTATTTTGTGAATGAAATGTAGGTAGAAAATTGTGTCAAATAATTCCACAGTGGCAGCATGGTGGCGCAGTGGGTTAGCCCTGATGCCTCACGGCGCCGAGGTCCCAGGTTCGATCCCGGCTCTGGGTCACTGTCCGTGTGGAGTTTGCACATTCTCCCCGTGTCTGCGTGGGTTTCGCCCCCACAACCCAAAGATGTGCAGGCTAGGTGGATTGGCCACGCTAAATTGCCCCTTAATTGGAAAAAATTAATTGGGTACTCTAAATTTATAAAAAAAAATGTAAAAAAATAATTCCACAGTCACATGTTAACATCAAATGGCTACTAGTGCACAGCCCTTTACACTACATACATTGATAGTGGTCACATGGTGACAGGGTTAAAGGTTATCTGACAACAGTAACTATTCACAGGAAACCTTTTGATGTTAAACCATTAGCAGTACTGCTCACAGCAGGGATTACATAAGAACATAAGAACTAGGAGCAGGAGTAGGCCATCTGGCCCCTCGAGCCTGCTCCGCCATTCAATTAGATCATGGCTGATCTTTTGTGGACTCAGCTCCACTTTCCGGCCCGAACACCATAACCCTTAATCTTCAAAAAACTATCTATCTTTACCTTAAAAACATGTAATGAAGGAGCCTCAACTGCTTCACTGGGCAAGGAATTCCATAGATTCACAACCCTTTGGGTGAAGAAGTTCCTCCTAAACTCAGTCCTAAATCTACTTCCCCTTATTTTGAGGCTATGTCCCCTAGTTCTGCTTTCACCCGCCAGTGGAAACAACCTGCCCGCAGCTATCCTATCTATTCCCTTCATAATTTTAAATGTTTCTATAAGATCCCCCCTCATCCTTCTAAATTCCAATGAGTACAGTCCCAGTCGACTCAACCTCTCCTCATAATCCAACTCCTTCAGCTCTGGGATTAACCTAGTGAATCTCCTCTGCACACCCTCCAGTGCCAGTACGTCCTTTCTCAAGTAAGGAGACCAAAACTGAACACAATACTCCAGGTGTGGCCTCACTAACACCTTTACAATTGCAACATAACCTCCCTAGTCTTAAACTCCATCCCTCTAGCAATGAAGGACAAAATTCCATTTGCCTTCTTAATCACCTGTTGCACCTGTAAACCAGCCTCAACTGCTTCACTGGGCAAGGAATTCCATAGATTCACAAGGGATTGTGCAGCGACGCATGTCCGAACAAAGTGCACATCATCAAACATCTAGTGGATATTCTGAACTTTCTATTAACAAACCACAGCCACTTATGGGCTAGAAAATGGACCTCGGTTTGCCGATTTTTCTGACGTAACTGTGGGTATAACTCGCATCCGAGGACTCCTCAAAGACGTCCGACCTGAAAGAATTAGATAATTTCTCGGGCATCCCTAGAAGCCACCTAAAACAGTCGGTTAAGGACCCTTGCATATGTTAATGAGGGCCGAACAGCCATTTAGCGACCTCTCAATAAATTGATGTCCCAAGAGTGCAGGTAGGCTTCAGGCTAGTACTGCAAGGCTTCACCCGGAGTGGGTGCAGCGCAGGGACTGTCTGCCACCATCATTTTAGCTATTTCATTTAAAACTAATATGGAACCAGGGAGAACAGGATTATTTTTCCCCACTCCACAGCAATCCTGCTGGCTCTGACCTGCTCCTCCCTTCAGGTGTCGTCCTCTCCTGCTTGACATTTACTTGAGGCTGCCGCTAACATGGCCACCATCCCAAATTTAATTCACACGCTGCAGGAAGGCAGCCTGTGGAAGTGCAGCAGGTGCGTGTGGTTAGCCCAGATTATTTAAACGAGCTGCAAGGCAAATCTGAGGCCAGCCACTGGCCTCCGCATCCAGGCACATGCCGTGGTCTTCCACGCCTGAAATTAATAGCTGGTGGGTGGCTAACTCCGTTACTATTGATGATTAAAGCACATTGTTTGTGACAGTACCTAGCTGCTTTTCGAGTTGTGGTTATATATAACATTGTTCTCTCTTCAAACCTGGCCCCTGGGTAGTTGTACAGTCCATTGTGCTGTTGAACGATGAGGACTAGGAGCGTTCCTGGTCCCTACTCTACTCTACTCTACTCACTGCTGAGTTAACCAATTGTAGCTGAGATGAGGAGCATTACAGTAGACCACAGTATGCCTGGCCTCAGAAGGGGCCCTGCTCCTGGGCACTATTTGATGCATCCTACACTGCATCCTACACTGCAAAGTGGGTGAGTGGATGTTGGTGAAGGATAGAATTGACCCCAGCTGTGATATATCCAGGTTGAGCAGCTGTCAAAGCGTAGGTGAAGAATGATGGTCTGGCTGGGGTCTGAGTGGACAGCTCATCCACAGCATGAGTCATTCCCTATAGAAGAAGTGGACTGGAGGGGGGAGGGGTAGAAAAGACAACAAACTATTAAGAATAAATTTGACCAAGTTGTGCAAGAGTATGTCAGGGCTAGATAGGATAGACCACATATCATAACAAGGAGTGTGGGTGGGGTTTTAAGGTTTTGGGTAAGAGATGTGAGGCAGGAGGGGACAATGCAGCAAGTTACAATGCCCTGGAACACTCTGCCTACAAGGATGGTGGGAACAAAGAGCCAACATGGCCTCGATGGGCCGAATTGCCACCTTGTATCCTGTAATAATCCTATGACAGAGCTTTCCAGCATCTAGATGTTCTGATAATATGTTTATTGTTTTTCTTTCCTGTATTTGCTATTGACTGAAGTTATTTTCACTTGCCGACAGGGTTGCTATCCTTGATACAGAATCTCTACCTCTCCTGACTGTTACATTCATCACCGAGAACAGTTTAGTAGCAGCGGTAAGTCATGTGGCAGTAGGAATACACTTGCATCCCTCAAACAGGATCTGGTAGCTCTGTCCACATGCCACTGAAACATCCAAGTTGTTTGGAGGGAAATTCTTTTCAAACATACTTCACACTTCAAGAAGGATGGCAAGGCCTTGTCACGGGTGCAGAGGTGATGTTACTGGAATGGTGGGCGGGTTAAGCTACTTCAGTGATGTGGAAAGATTGGAGGAGGAGGGATGCTTCTCTTTGGAACAGAGAAGGTTTTTGGAGGTCTCGTGAATTATGAAGAGTTTTGGTAAATAATGAGGAACTGTCTCCAATGGAGGAGGATAATATATTTGAAAGGGGAAATATGTGTAGAGCAGTGGGGAAAGAACATAGAATCACAGACTTTACAGGGCAGAAGGGGGCCATTCGGCCCATCGAATCTGCACCAGCCCATGGAAAGAGCACCCTGCCCAAGCCCACACCTCCACCCTATCCCCACACTATCCTCGTAACCTCACCTAACCTTTTTTTTGGACACCAAGGGCAATTTAGCATTGCCAATCCACCTAACCTGCACACCTTTGGACTGTGCTACCGTGCTGCCCCACTGGGAGAGGGGTGAGTCTAATTGGATAGCTATTTCAAGGAGCTAACAAGGGACATTATGGGCCAAATAGGTTCTTTGTGGTGTAAGACTCAATGATTCCATAAAACCTTCAGCTGCACAGGAAGTGTGTGAGTTGTATGTACTCTGTTGGTGCTGAAGCCGATAAACGCCAGCGTTAAGATTTTGACTCATCTCGGGGTGGGGGGAGGTGGAGTAATGTTTTGAATACACACATATCAACAGAAAGTTATCTCGGGCAGCACGACTGTAACATTCACCCTAGATGTCAGTAAGTTGCAATTTAATGGACTGAAGATTCATTTTGTGTCTGCTGTCTTCTCCCAGGGTCATGACTGCTACCCAGTGCTGTTCACTTACGACACTGCCAAAGATACGGTGACATTCGGCAAGAAACTGGATGTTCCCAAACAGAATGTGCAGCAGGGACTGTCAGCTCTGGCGAAGTTCAGGAACCTGGACAAACACGCGTCAGCCGATGACAACAACATCAACCTTATGACCCTGCATAAGAACAGCATCAGGTGAGGAGTGTGGTGCTCCTGACAAATAAATCCTCCTAAAATGTACTGCATCATACTTCACCACATGGAGCTCTGTTTGCCTTGCTTCTGCCCATCGCACCATTGTGAAATCTGCAACTCTCCTCGTCATTATCTACCAATATTGGGCAAGTTTTGTAACATTTGCAAATTTTATCCATGACCGCATGCAATCCATTTTTACACATTGAAAAGAGCAGTCAGCCTAAAACTGACCCTAGGCGTGAGGCTTATGACCATGACGGGGAGAAAAATGGAGGGATGAATCCAATACAATGAAAAGGGGGCGACTCGAGTTCGAATTCTTAATCCTGAACATTCAATTTCGAATGAGTTGTTTACACTACAAAAGGAAGCCATTCAGTCCATTAATGAGGTCAAACATTAACTTCGGTAGGTAGGACTTGCATGTGCCTCGAAAGTGGTAAATCTAGTTCCACAAAAATAGCTATCTATGTAGAGTAGAGCATATAAAAAAGATCAAATGTTCGCTTTAGGAGATAATCTAGACTAGGCTTGTCCAACTTCTTCACTCGGGGTGGGGGTACATTTGCATATTTTTCTCACTCAAGGGGCCACTAAACAAATTTCAGAAAAATGTTGAGGTTTTGAGGAAAGAAAAAATTGCTGAACCAATGTAAAGCAATAAACTTCAAGTTTAAAAAAAAAGTATGCAATAAATATGACGAGAATGTTGGAGGATCAGTGAATGTGGGTGGGAGTGAGTGTGCGTCATGGTGAGAGTAAGTGAGTAAACAGGCTGTCTGCGTGGCATACACTCCCTCCCAGGAACCCACTCAGTCACCGTCACCTCCCTGGTCCCACCAAAGTGACAAACGTTCAATGGCCTCGGGCCAGATTCGACTTGCCTCAACTTTCGCATCGCAACCCAACCCCCAGGTCGAGCCTGGGCTCGAGTTTGGGCTCCCCCAAGGATGCAGCCCCAGCATTCCATCGCTTCTCTCACCGACTAGCCTTCAACACGCCGTGCTGCTCTACCAATCAGAAATTGAACTCCCTGATACGCTCATTAATCACCCTTACTGATAGGGAGAGAAACAGCCTCTGATTGGAGTTGCAGCGCCAAGCAGAAACTTGCATTGGAACTTGGCTGGGTATCAGGAATTTTGAAAACTGCCTCCAGAAGCCGAATAGAGGGGCTTTGGGAGCTGTATCCGGCTGGGTAGAGGGGCTTTGGGAGCTGGACCCGGCTGGGTAGAGGGGCTTTGGGAGCTGGACCCGGCCGGGTAGAGGGGCTTTGGGAGCTGGACCCGGCTGGGTAGAGGGGCTTTGGGAGCTGTATCCGGGTGGATAGAGGGGCTTTGGGAGCTGTATCCGGCCGGGTAGAGGGGCTTTGGGAGCTGTATCCGGCCGGGTAGAGGGGCTTTGGGAGCTGTATCCGGCCGGGTAGAGGGGCTTTGGGAGCTGGACCCGGCCGGGTAGAGGGGCTTTGGGAGATGTATCCGGCCGGGTAGAGGGGCTTTGGGAGCTGGACCCGGCCGGGTAGAGGGGCTTTGGGAGCTGTATCTGGCTGGGTAGAGGGGCTTTGGGAGCTGTATCCGGCCGGGTAGAGGGGCTTTGGGAGCTGTATCCGGCCGGGTAAAGGGGCTTTATGAGCTGTATCCGGCTGGGTAGGGGCTTTGGGAGCTGTATCCAGGTGGGTCGAGGGCTTTGTGAGCTGTATCCGGCCGGGTAGAGGGGCTTTGGGAGCTGTATCCGGCCGGGTAGAGGGGCTTTGGGAGCTGTATCCGGCCGGGTAGAGGGGCTTTGGGAGCTGTATCCGGCTGGGTAGAGGGGCTTTGGGAGCTGTATCCGGCTGGGTAGGGGCTTTGTGAGCTGTATCCAGGTGGGTAAAGGGGCTTTGGGAGCTGTATCCAGGTGGGTAGAGGGGCTTTGGGAGCTGTATCCGGCTGGGTAGAGGGGCTTTGGGAGCTGTATCCAGCCGGGTAGAGGGGCTTTGGGAGCTGTATCCGGCTGGGTAGAGGGGCTTTGGGAGCTGTATCCAGTCGGGTAGAGGGGCTTTGGGAGCTGTATCCGACCGGGTAGAGGGGCTTTGGGAGCTGTATCCAACCGGGTAGAGGGGCTTTGGGAGCTGTATCCGGCTGGGTAGAGGGGCTTTGGGAGCTGTATCCGGCTGGGTAGAGGGGCTTTGGGAGCTGTATCCGGCTGGGTAGAGGGGCTTTGGGAGCTGTATCCAGTCGGGTAGAGGGGCTTTGGGAGCTGTATCCGGCTGGGTAGAGGGGCTTTGGGAGCTGTATCCGGCTGGGTAGAGGGGCTTTGGGAGCTGTATCCAGGTGGGTAGAGGGGCTTTGGGAGCTGTATCCAGGTGGGTAGAGGGGCTTTGGGAGCTGTATCCAGGTGGGTAGAGGGGCTTTGGGAGCTGTATCCGACCGGGTAGAGGGGCTTTGGGAGCTGTATCCGGCTGGGTAGAGGGGCTTTGTGAGCTGTATCCCGCTGGGTAGGGGCTTTGGGAGCTGTATCCGACCGGGTAGAGGGGCTTTGGGAGCTGTATCCGGCTGGGTAGAGGGGCTTTGTGAGCTGTATCCAGGTGGGTAAAGGGGCTTTGGGAGCTGTATCCGGCTGGGTAGAGGGGCTTTGTGAGCTGTATCCAGGTGGGTAGAGGGGCTTTGGTAGCTTTATCCAGCTGGAGAGAGGGCTTTGCGAGCTGTATTTAGCCGGGTATAGAGGGGCTTTGGAAGCTGTATCCGGACCCCTGACCATATCTTGGATGAGCCAGATCGAGACCTCGGAAAATCTGTTATGTTGGGAGATATTGAACACAATCAGGAAGTATCAGTTCACAACTTCAAGTTGCCTGGATTATATTCTTTTCTCATCCAGCTTGGTTTAAAGTTAATTTATTTTCATGTAATGGATTCAGTGTTCTGTGCCTATGACTGAGTGTTCTGGGTGACTTAATGTACCACACCCACAGAAACTGGCTTGAGAACAAGCTAGGCAGTCCATTATGTAATGTCTAAAATTCTCATTTTCCATTGATTCAATTATTTTGTTGAGTTTATTTTTGCCCAAGTTTCTGATGCTTTATCCGCCACTTTGATCTCCTCCTTTACCTATAAACCATTCCCCAGTGGACAAGCTTCTAATCTGTCCTCTGAGCTTTTGCTAACATCTCTGTTGTGTGTAGTACATTGAACGGTGAAGGACCATCCTACCCTTCCTTAGTTGTTTTGATTATTTAACCAAAGTGAGTGCACTCCATTCATTGTCTGTGAAATGCAATAAAAAAGTTATTCAGGGAATTTAGAGGAATGAGAGGCGATCTCATTGAAACATATAGGATGCTCTTGACAGGGTAAATGCTGGGAGGATGTTTTCCCCCAAGAGAGTCCAGCACCAGAGGGCAAAGTCTCAGAATAAAGGGGGTGCTAATTTCAGACTGTGATTAGGAGGAACCCTCAAGAGAGTTGTGAGTCTTTGCCAGGGCGGAGTCGTTGTGTATAATTAAGGCTGAGATGGATAGAATCTTGATCTGTATGGGGATCAAGCGTCACAGGGAAAGGGTAGGAAAGTGGATGTGAGGAATGTCTGACCAGCCATGTTCCTATTGAATGATTTATTTTCTATGGCCTTATGGCAGAGTGACTGAGAACGTGGACAAATATGAACTGATCAGAGGGGGTTAACACTGACTTGTTAAATGAGAAATCATATCAAACTAACCTCATTCAGATTTTTAAGGAAGTCACCAATGTGGTAGATAAGGGTTTCTATAGATATTCGCTTTCTGGACTTGGCATTGGCTAAGGTTGCACACAAGTGATAGTTAGCAAAACTGAACAACATAGAATTGGAGACAATCGATTTGGCATGGATAGAGAATAAATGGAAGTGGGAGGGGAAAATGAGATTGCAATATAGAGCAGCCATGAGGAACAGGTTCCAGAGACTGAATGACCTATTCCTAAGGCCCTCAGTTGTGTGATATGTTATAGTATCCATCACCTTGACTCCATATAATGTGCTATTTGCCCATCTCTGAACTAGCTTCCTTGAACCAGGTCAAACACCCTTCAAGTTAATCACATCGCCACACTGAGGGAATTACAAGAGCAGTTTGCCACCTAAGAAGCCAACTGATGTTTGAGGTGCTAAATTTCAGAGCATTTTAGTACAAATTCTGAAACAGGGATTTTTAAAATATTAATTATAATATTTAATATAACAAAATTGAGGCATATTGCTAACTGGCTGTGTTTATGGATTTCTATTTAATGGTTAGTGCAGACTAACCAAAATTTTACATAACACTGCATGATCTATGACACAATTCTTTCAAGTTGGGCCCACAGTCTTAAAGCCCCCAATCCTGCTCCTGTTTTATTTTACTGTTGGGTGAGTGGGCAGACCTAACCGTTGCTGGAGGCTTGAGCCCACTGTCAGACCAGAAACCAGATCAGACTGTCTGGCCTCTCTTTGATGCTAAAGAGGTGTAGGTTTTCTCGATTGGCCATGATAGATTGCCACTTAGCGTCCACGGATGTGCAGGGTTACGGGGGTAGGGTGGGGGAGTTGGCCTAGGTAGGGTGCTCTTTCAGAGGGTCAGTGCAGACTCAATAGGCCGAATGGCCTCCTTCTGCACTGTAGCGATTCTCCCTTTCATACCTCTCCCCAACAACTCAGCTCCAGAAGCAGTTCCTTTACTATTTGGCAGCAAGGTCACCACCATCTACCAGTGTGCTTCAGTGGAGACAAATGATTTGCTATAACTCTGGTACAGTTAACAGCATGCTGTCCCATTGCTTTTATACTAAATCCAAACGCCTGTGAAAAATGTAGAAAGTTACAGGGTGTCACAATGAACAAAACCTCCCGCCAGACCTCTATATTTTAAAAATAAATTTAGAGTACCCAATTATTTTTTTCCCAATTAAGGGACAATTTAGTGTGGTCAATCCACCCACCCTGCATATCTTTGGGTTATGGGGGTGAGACCTATGCAGACACAGGGAGAATGTGCAAACTACAAACGGACAGTGACCCGGAGCTGGTATTGAACCCTGGTCCTTGGTGCTGTGAGACAGCAGTGCTAACCACTGTGCCATCCCCAGTATTTCTAGATTTATAATAGGAAAGTCAAAACATTGTCCTTAACTCTTCATTTTCATTACAGCCAAATCTCCGTTCTCGAGGGTGGAAAGAAGAATTGTTCGAAGTTTTGCACCACTGGTATGGATGGTGGAATGGCAATCTGGGATATTAAGGTAAAAGTTATGCTGACCTCTTTTCCCCCAGCGCCTCAACCAGATGTCACCTCATCAGGTTCAGGAACAACCTTTAGATTCACTGAATGTGATGCATTAATGTGCTGTCTGGTGTGGGCCAAGAAGATCAGGAGGATCAATCCATGACCCCATCCAAGGAAAGACTTGGAGACCTGCTACTACTTACCTTACAGACCCCGCCTGGTCTGTAAAATGGAAGATTATGGAGCCAGTATATCCAGCTAGAAAGGAACATACATGAAAGTAGGGCGAAGAAAATAAGAAGGGGAAAATATATTCTATAGTTTGGTGGCCTGTTCTAACATGCAGGCTGTTGCTGCTGGCGATGACATAATTTACAGGAATTTAATAAAACTGTTTGTTGTGGTTCAATCACTGTTCACATGTCAGGTTTAGCTGGCCCCGATAATCTCATGCTTTCCAAATACCACTCCTGCTACACAACCTTAGAATCATAGAATCCCTATAGTGCAGGAGGACATTTGGCCCATCCAGTCTGACCAATCCTCTGAAAGAGCACCCAGGCCCCACCTAATCTGCTCAGGGGCCATTTTATTATGGCCAATCTACCTAACCTGCACATCTTGGGACTGTGGGAGGAAACTGGAAGAAATCCATGCAGATACGGGGAGAAAGTGCAAACTCCACTCAGACAGCCACCCGAGGCCTGAATTGATCCCGAGTCCCTGGCAATGTGAGGCCGCAGTGCTAACCAGCGTTCCGCCACCTTAAAAATAAATCCACAATGCTGACTTCAACCATCTGGCCACCAGGTGGTGCAGTGGGTCCCTTTCATCTTCAAGTAGCAAACATCTCTCCTCCGTGTCAGCTTTATGGACTGCAGGCACCTGGTGTTAAATTACTATTGGAACTGGGTGCACGGCCCAAAGCTACTTCCATTTTGGCACGAGCTGGAAAAATGTAAAGACCACAAGGCTGGAGGCCAGTTTGGGAAATTGAAAACATCCTTCTGTTCTTCGAAGTTGAGATTTGTTTTCCTAATGCTTTTAAAATGGAACGGTAGAAGCATTGTTTGGTATCTGGCCTTTGATCGACTCAGTCTGAGTCTGCTCATTGCTGGCGCTGGGAGTCAAAATTGGGGATCTTTGTGCCCCTCGCCTGTTACAAAACAGCACAAAAACATATTTATTTTAAAAAGTTGCATTGACGGTCTCTATACTTTTTAAAACCCCACTAAGCTGTTTCATTATTTTTTTTTTCAGACTCTGGAGGCTGATTTGAAAGGTTTGAAGATTGTCTGAAGCACTGGAGTAATCTCTTTGAAATCTTTAAGTCCTTAAATTGTCCTGCCAATCTTTCTCACACACCTCGCTTAACGCAACATAATTTTGACCAATTTTGATAAGGCTAAAAAAAAAAGTTGAAATGGGTATCACCCTTTATCATACTCCAAGTACCTAACAATATTCTATAGTATTGCCTGGTACTCTTAAAGGTACAGGAGTCTCAAATTCAGTGAATTGCTTTGCAAAGACTTTGTGCTCTACTTTTGAATGCTGCATATGGTGCCTTGGGCAAGTCCCAGTTGCTATCCTCAGGGGTTTGTCAATTAGATTTTTCTTTTACTGAAAAATGAAAACTGAGCAAGAATCTGCGCTGTTTAATTATTTTCAGGCTGTCTTTGCTGGTCATAAGATGAAATCTGTATTAAAATTCTTGCAACAATAAAATGAGTTAATCAAGCACGTTCGTTTTCCTATTTTGTTTCTTGTTGCATTTGAGGATAAACAAATCCTCCATTGAATTGGGCGATGAGCAAAATACCGTATTACCTGTGGTGGGAACAGACGAGCGTCTGGTATCCCATCGTTAGCCTGGCCTGGAGGGATTTTATTTCAGCATCTTCTGTTGCTGCAGGCTGGTTTACACACATTGTCATGATGCTTTCTGGTGGAAACTAATTGTTCTTGTTCAGTCACAATCTACTGCAGAGGTGCTGAAAGGGAAATTAAATGCAGGTGTTTGAAATTATGAAGGGTTTTGCTGAGTAAATAAGGAGACATTACTCCCGCTGGTAGGTAGCCAAGGGGCCAGAGATTGAAGATAATTGGTAGAACAGGTGATGAAAGGAAGATTTTATTTTTAAAAGCAGAATAGTTATGTAGGTGAAAGGTGAAAGGGAAATTCAATAGTAACTTTCAAACGTCGAATTAGATATATACTTGAAAAGGTGGTTTGCAGCACGACCAGAAAAGCGAGGCAAATTGAATAGCTCTTTCAAAGTGCTGGCACAGTTTGATGGATCGAATTGTGACCTTCTGTGCTCCCATGATTCTATTCAATCCATTAGCTCCAGCTTTGCAAATTATTTACAGATGGGCAGCATGGTAGCACAAGTGGATAGCACTGTGGCTTCACAGCGCCAGGGTCCCTGGCTCGATTCCCCGCTGGGTCACTGTCTGTGCCGAGTCTGCACGTTCTCCCCGTGTCTGCGTGGGTTTCCTCCGGGCACTCCGGTTTCCTCCCACAGTCCAAAGACGTGCAGGTTAGGTGGATTGGCCATGATAAATTGCCCTTGGTGACCAAAAAGGTTCGGAGGGGTTATTGGGTTACGGGGATAGGGTGGAAGTGAGGGCTTAAGTGGGCTGAATGTCCTCCTTCTGCACTCTATGTTCTATTAAGACCATTATCTCCCTCTATTCATGCGTACTGTTCTCCCAGCCCACTCACATTTGGTCTTGTTTTTTATGGGCGATCCTGCTCCTCTTTATCTGTCTTACCAAGTTTCATTGTTTTGTTTCCAGACACAGGTGATTTTTATGCTTGTTCACGACTTCTGTCTTTATCCACGACAGTAAATTGATCTGAGATTATCCATTGTCTGCTGCCGCCTTCTGGTGGGGGCAGGAACTGAATGGACATAACAGCACTCTACAGCAACCTGAGAATGGTCGTCCCCAAGCCTGTTGTTCTTCCATTTAATGAGAGCCTGGCTAATCTTTGAATTAATTTAATAATATCTTCAGCTATCCATTTTAAAATTAATTGATCAAGCATCAATTGCAATTTGCAGGAGAGAGTTCCTAATTTCTACCATCTTTTGTGAGGAAGTGTTTCCTAATTACATTCCTGAAAGTTCTGGCTCCAGTTTTTAAGAGCATTCCCTCCTAAATCTGGACTTCTCCCAACAGCAGCAATAGTTTCACCCAATTTACTCCTTAATATCATCAACTTCTATGTTCTAGAGAATGCCACCGTAGTTTGTTCAGTCTCTGTAGCTCATCTCTGGGAGACCTGGTATATTCTAGTAAATCTATCCTGTTCTCTCTCCAAGGCGAGGTGCTAAACTGCTCAGTCAGTACTTCACGTGCATTGTGTAGCTGTAGCTTCTACACCATTTGCCTATGTTGAAATCTATTTACCACAGATTTACTAATTCACTTAATCAATTGATCTTAATTTTAAGCTTCCTTCTGTTGCTTAAAGCACCGCCCATCTTTAAGTCCTTCAAATGATAGGATAGAAAGCCACATGCACAGATTTGCTAAGTTAATTAATATGGTAAAGTGACCCAACACCAAACCTTGTGAGACACCACTTGTTGTATTCTGCCAGTGAGAGTACCTGCCCATTATTCCTACTGTCGTCTCGTATTCGGCCAATGTCCTAACCAGGTCAATAATATGCCTTCGCCGGTTGCAGTGAGGTGGAGCTAATCTGCACGTTCGGCAGCTCCCGCTATCAAAGGGCTTTCGGGCCCGTTTTAGGGCCCCAAACGGCGCTGTTTTGACGATTCCAGGTGGGGGAAGGTGCTTGGAGGAATATTCCCCGGAATTTATGGTGCGCACCTGGAGTGGGGCAAAGAAAAAGGCGGCAGCAGCTCCCCAGAAAAAGCGGGGTAAGGAGGACAAAATGGCGGCCGGCAGAGCACCCGAGGATTGGAGGCAGTGGGCCCAGGAGCAGCAAGCTGCTCTCCTGCGCTGTTTTGCGGAGCTGAAGGCTGAGTTGCTGGACTCCCTGAAGGCGACTACCAGCACGCTTTTTGAGACCCAGACAACCCAGGGAGCAGCCATTCAGGTGTTGCAGCAGCAGGCCGCTGATCGGGAGGAGGAGGCCGTGGTCCTCGTGGGGAAGGTGGGCTATGGCTAGTCGGCGGGGGAGGGGGGGGCAGGGTGCCCTCTGATCCGGCTGACCACCTGGAACGTGAGGGGGCTGAATGGGCCGGTTAAGCGGGCTAGGGTATTTTCTCATTTGAAGGGGCTGAAGGCTGACGTGGCTATGCTCCAGGAGACCCACCTGAAGGTGGCGGACCAGGTTCGTCTGAGGAAGGGGTGGGTGGGGCAGGTTTTCCATTCAGGGTTACCTGATATATCTACAAGGTAATGCAGGAGGTGGAGGAGGCGTCAGTAGAGGAGCTAACGGCTAAGTGGGAGTGGGAGCTGGGGGAGCAGATCGAGGATGGGACATGGGCAGATGCCCTGGAGAGAGTTAACTCTTCCTCCTCATGTGCGCGGCTTAGCCTCATCCAATTCAAGGTGCTGCACCGGGCCCACATGTCCGGGTCTGGGATGAGTAGGTTCTTTGGGTGCGAAGACAGGTGTGTCAGGTGTTCGGGGAGTCCAGCGAACCATGCCCATATGTTCTGGGCATGTCCGGCACTGGAGGAGTTCTGGAAGGGGGTGGCAAGGACGGTGTTGAGGGTGGTAGGATCCAGGGTCAAGCCAAGCTGGGGACTCGCAAGCTTTGGGGTTGCGGTGGAACCGGGAGTGCAGGAGGCGAGAGAGGCCGGTGTTTTGGCCTTTGCGTCCCTAGTAGCCCGGCGGAGGATCTTGCTACAGTGGAAGGATGCGAGACCCCCAAGCGTGGAGACCTGGATCAATGACATGGCGTGTTTTATTCTGGAGAAGGTCAAATTCACCCTGAGGGGATCGGTACAAGGGTTCTTTAGGCGGTGGCAGCCTTTCCTCGACTTTCTGGCTCAACGATCTGGCTGAACTTCGGATCATTCGGGAGGCAGAGGGGGTCATAGATAGGAGCTTCAGGGAAGTAGTTACACCAAAGACTGGAGATAGATGGGTAACTGTAAGAGGGACTGGGAAGAAGCAGTCAGTGCAGGGACCCCCTGCGGTCGTTCCCCTGAGTAACAAGTATACCGTTTTGGATACTTGTGGGCGGGGGGACTTATCAGGGGTAAGCCATGGGGTACGGGCCCCTGGCACGGAGTCTGTCCCTGTTGCTCAGAAGGGAAGGGGGCAAAGGAGTAGAACATTAGTAATTGGGGACTCAATAGTCAGGGGCACAGATAGGAGATTTTGTGGGAGCGAGAGAGACTCACGTTTGGTATGTTGCCTCCCAGGTTTGGTATGTTGCCTCCCAGGTGCAAGGGTAAGTGATGTCTCGGATCGTGTTTTCCGGGTCCTTAAGGGGGAGGGGGAGCAGCCCCAAGTTGTAGTCCACATTGGCACTAACGACATAGGTAGGAAAGGGGACAAGGATGTCAGGCAGGCCTTTAGGGAGCTAGGATGGAAGCTCAGAGCGAGAACAAACAGAGTTGTTATCTCTGGGTTGTTGCCCGTGCCACGTGATAGGGAGATGAGGACTAGGGAGAGAGAGCAATTAAACACGTGGCTACAGGGATGGTGCAGGCGGGAGGGATTCAGATTTCTGGATAACTGGGGCTCTTTCTGGGGAAGGTGGGACCTCTATAGACGGGATGGTCTACATCTGAACCTGAGGGGCACCAATATCCTGGGGGGGGGGAGATTTGTTAGTGCTTTTGGGGGGGTTTAAACTAATTCAGCAGGGGCATGGGAACCTGGATTGTAGTTTTTGGGTACGGGAGATTGAGAGTATAGAGGTCAGGAGCACAGATTTGACTTCGCAGGAGGGTGCCAGTGTTCAGGTAGGTGGTTTGAAGTGTGTCTACTTCAATGCCAGGAGTATACGAAATAAGGTAGGGGAACTGGCAGCATGGGTTGGTACCTGGGACTTCGACGTTGTGGCCATTTCAGAGACATGGATAGAGCAGGGACAGGAATGGTTGTTGCAGGTTCCGGGGTTTAGGTGTTTTAGTAAGCTCAGAGAAGTGGGCAAAAGAGGGGGAGGTGTGGCGCTGCTAGTCAAGGACAGTATTACGGTGGCGGAAAGGATGCTAGATGGGGACTCTTCTTCTGAGGTAGTATGGGCTGAGGTTAGAAACAGGAAAGGAGAGGTCACCCTGTTTTTTGTTTTTTTTAAAATTTAGATTACCCAATTATTTTTTCCAATTAGGGGGCAATTTAGCGTGGCCAATCCACCTACTCTGCACATTTTTGGGTTGTGGGAGCGAAACCCACGCAGACACGGGGAGAATGTGCAAACTCCACACGGACAGTGACCCAGAGCCGGGATCGAACCTGGGACCTCAGCGCCGTGAGGCGGTTGTGCTAACCACTAGGCCACCGTGCTGCCCCAGAGGTCACCCTGTTGGGAGTTTTCTATAGGCCACCTAATAGTTCTAGGGATGTAGAGGAAAGGATGGCGAAGATGATTCTGGAAAAGAGCGAAAGTAACAGGGTAGTTGTTATGGGAGACTTTAACTTTCCAAATATTGACTGGAAAAGATATAGTTCGAGTACATTAGATGGGTCGTTCTTTGTACAATGTGTGCAGGAGGGTTTTCTGACACAATATGTTGACAGGCCAACAAGAGGCGAGGCCACATTGGATTTGGTTTTGGGTAATGAACCAGGCCAGGTGTTAGATCTGGAGGTAGGTGAGCACTTTGGAAACAGTGACCACAATTCGGTGACCTTTACGTTAGTGATGGAAAGGGATAAGTATACCCCGCAGGGCAAGAGTTATAGCTGGGGGAAGGGCAATTATGATGCCATTAGACATGACTTAGGATGTGTTGGTTGGAGAATTAGGCTGCAAGGGTTGGGCACACTGGATATGTGGAGTTTGTTCAAGGAACAGCTATTGCATGTTCTTGATAAGTACGTACCAGTCAGGCAGGGAGGAAGGGGTCAAGCGAGGGAACCGTGGTTTACCAAAGAAGTGGAATCTCTTGTTAAGAGGAAGAAGGAGGCCTATGTGAAGATGAGGCATGAAGTTTCAGTTGGGGCGCTTGATAGTTACAAGGAAGCATCTAAAGAGAGAGCTGAGACGAGCAAGGAGGGGACATGAGAAGTCTTTGGCAGGTAGGATCAAGGAAAACCCAAAAGCTTTCTATAGGTATGTCAGGAATAAAAGAATGACTAGAGTAAGAGTAGGGCCAGTCAAGGACAGTGGTGGGAAGTTGTGTGTGGAGGCTGAGGAGATAAGCGAGATACTAAATGAATACTTTTCGTCAGTATTCACTCAAGAAAAAGATAATATTGTGGAGGAGAATGCTGAGACCCAGGCTATTAGAATAGATGGCATTGAGGTGCGTAGGGAAGAAGTGTTGGCAATTCTGGACAAGGTGAAAATAGATAAGTCCCCGGGGCCGGATGGGATTTATCCTAGGATTCTCTGGGAAGCCAAGGAAGAGATTGCTGAGCCTTTGGCTTTGATTTTTAGGTCATCATTGGCTACAGGAATAGTGCCAGAGGACTGGAGGATAGCACATGTGGTCCCTTTGTTCAAGAAGGGGAGTAGAGATAACCCCGGTAACTATAGGCCGGTGAGCCTAACGTCTGTGGTGGGTAAGGTCTTGGAGAGGATTATAAAAGATACGATTTATAATCATCTAGATAGGAATAATATGATTAGGGATAGTCAGCATGGTTTTGTGAAGGGTAGGTCATGCCTCACAAACCTTATCGAGTTCTTTGAGAAGGTGACTGAACAGGTAGACGAGGGTAGAGCAGTTGATGTGGTGTATATGGATTTCAGTAAAGCATTTGATAAGGTTCCCTACGGTCGGCTATTGCAGAAAATACGGAGGCTGGGGATTGAGGGTGATTTAGAGATGTGGATCAGAAATTGGCTAGTTGAAAGAAGACAGAGAGTGGTAGTTGATGGGAAATGTTCAGAATGGAGTTCAGTTACGAGTGGCATACCACAAGGATCTGTTCTGGGGCCGTTGCTGTTTGTCATTTTTATAAATGACCTAGAGGAGGGCGCAGAAGGATGGGTGAGTAAATTTGTAGACGACACTAAAGTCGGTGGAGTTGTAGACAGTGCGGAAGGATGTTGCAGGTTACAGAGGGACATAGATAAGCTGCAGAGCTGGGCTGAGAGGTGGCAAATGGAGTTTAATGTGGAGAAGTGTGAGGTGATTCACTTTGGAAAGAATAACAGGAATGCGGAATATTTGGCTAATGGTAAAATTCTTGGTAGTGTGGATGAGCAGAGGGATCTCGGTGTCCATGTACATCGATCCCTGAAAGTTGCCACCCAGGTTGATAGGGTTGTGAAGAAGGCCTATGGTGTGTTGGCCTTTATTGGTAGAGGGATTGAGTTCCGGAGCCATGAGGTCATGTTGCAGTTGTACAAAACTCTAGTACGGCCACATTTGGAGTATTGCGTACAGTTCTGGTCGCCTCATTATAGGAAGGACGTGGAAGCTTTGGAACGGGTGCAGAGGAGATTTACCAGGATGTTGCCTGGTATGGAGGGAAAATCTTATGAGGAAAGGCTGATGGACTCGAGGTTGTTTTCGTTTGAGAGAAGAAGGTTAAGAGGTGACTTAATAGAGGCATACAAAATGATCAGAGGGTTAGATAGGGTGGACAGCGAGAGCCTTCTCCCGCGGATGGGGGTGGCTAGCACAAGGGGACATAGCCTTAAATTGAGGGGTAATAGATATAGGACAGAGGTCAGAGGTGGGGTTTTTTACGCAAAGAGTGGTGAGGCCGTGGAATGCCCTACCTGCAACAGTAGTGAACTCGCCAACATTGAGGGCATTTAAAAGTTTATTGGATAAGCATATGGATGATAAGGGCATAGTGTAGGTTAGATGGCTTTAGTTTTTTTCCATGTCGGTGCAACATCGAGGGCCGAAGGGCCTGTACTGCGCTGTATCGTTCTATGTTCTATAACGATAGGGAACTAGGTCAGCAGCAGCAGCAACCTGGGGGGGGGGGGGGGGAAAGGGAGGGAGGGGGGGGAAAGGGAGGGAGGGGGGGGAAGGGAGGGAGGGGGAAGTTGACTATGTTTATTTTATTTTATTTATTTTCAAGTTCTCTTGTTTACCGGGTTTGGGGGGGGCTCGATATATGCGTTGTTACGGTCTTGGGGGTGTTATGCTTATTATGCTGTTTTATTGTTGTTTTTTACTGTTTGTTGTTATATAATTTTGCAAAAAATTTTCAATAAAAATTATTTTAAAAAAAATAACATGCCTTCAATTCTTGAGTTGTAGCCTCCGGTCTCTTATGAGATTTCACTGAAAACCTTCTAGAAATCCAAATAAGGAACTGCTATAGACATTTCCATCCACTACTTTGGTTACCTTTTCAAAAATTCAATCAGATTCATACCACGGTATTGGGAGTGAGGCATCAACTAGTTTCTAATTGACAAGTCATTCAAAAAGACCCATCATTGTTGTCTAGACCTATCAATATGCCAAAGTACCAGTTTATACTGAAAGTAAAATACTGTGAATGCTAAAAAAATCTGAAGTAAAAATGGAAAATACTCCTGTTGGACAACAGCTATGGAAAAAAGTTAGATAATTTATAGAGCTTTTTTCATGATCACTGGATGTCTGAGTTTTACACCCAATGAAGCATAGTCCTTGTTAATGTAGGAAATGTGGCAGCCAATAAGTGCACAGCAAACTCTCACAAACAAAAGTGATAAATGATCAGATGATCTGTTTTTGTGATGTTGACTGACGGATACCAAGACATTAGGGATGATTCCCCTGCACCTCTTCAAAATAGGGCCATGGAAACGTCTGTGGCTGTTCTTTATTTGGATTTCTAGAAGGCTTTCAGCAAAATTTCTCATAAGAGACCGTTAGCCAAAGTTGAAATTCAAGGAATTGAAGACAAACTATTGACCTGGTTGGGATGTTGGCCAAGTGCAAAGAGACGGTAGGAATAATGGGCAGGCCTGGGCAGACAAATGGGGCCTGTTCAACATCACAGCCAAAAGACTGTCAAGCCCTGAGGTAGAGTAACAGTTAACTTTAAGTTAATAGCCTTTGTGTTCCAGTTTTGATGAAAGGTCATTGACCTGAAATGTAAACTCTGTTTCTCCGTCCTCAGCTGATCTGCTGAATATTTTTAGCATTTTGATTTTATATCACCTGTGTGACATCTTTTCTATGTGCCTGCTTTGATAGCTATGTCTTTCTAAAATTACCACGCACTAACCATCCTGTATTTTTGTGTTAATTTAGGTTTTTAGGAAGTATGTCAAAATTAACATAACACTTGTAAAAAAGAATTTTAAAGAGTCAAAAAATATTTTCAGATGCACACTACACTCTTAATGAGTTATGGTCATCAGGAAAAGCACTAGTGTGAACTACTCTTGTATGAAACAACAGAAGATGCAGTGAAGTATCATGATTTTAGTAGAGCTGGGGAATTTCTAATGTCTGGTATTCTTGCTGTTCCTCAATCACTTTAGAACTGTTTTTTAAAAAAAACTTTCCAGGGACCCACTTTTGCCAAGCGGCAGACCTTTGTGAATCATGCCACATTTGCTTACCTTTAATGCAAGATCCTCACAAACTCAGTCAAATCAGGTTAACAGGAGGAGAGGGCATTGTGTATATCAGGTGCAGAGTTCAGCCAGTTCCTTTGTACCTTCTTCATCTTAGTGAGAATGACGGCTGCATGGTGGCACAGTTAGCACTGTTGCCTCAGTGACGACGACCCGTCTTCGATCCCGGTCACTGTCCGTGTGGAGTTTGCACATTCTGCATATAGCACATATGGGCTTTGTGAGCTTATTTGCATTGGCACAATTGACAAAACCATACCTCAGAAATCATCTTTATACTGCTTTGTTCCAGAGTGATGTTTCTTCTTTGTAGGCTGTTAAACAGAGGTCCTGGAGCTCTGTACAGAGCTAACACTAGCACTGTTGGTCTGTGTAGATTCCCCTGACAGCTCTCTCCAGTAGGCACACTGGATATTTGTGACCCTGGCTGTCTCTTACTTGTAAGAAAACCATTCATCTTCACAGTCTTCTTGCCTTGATTGCTAGCAGCTAGAATCATCTGATTTAGCACCAAAAGCATGTACATGCAAGGCGCTTGATGTCAAGTATATGTGCAGGGTGCATGACCTGCTCACTGCTAGCCAGAAGACTGCACAGAGCCTCATTCCCTTATTTGAAAGGTGGCAATGGCTGCCCATTCTCAATAAAAATGCTGTTAGTAGCCATTGGGCGTTTCTTCCATGATCAGGAACACCATGAAAATGCCGTGACCCTCACGACATACACCTGCAGGCCGCAACCTGCACTTTGCAAAACCCTGCTTTAGAGTTTTTTCCTCTGTTATTGAGCCCTGTTTGTTTTCTTTCTGTGAACAGCTGTATTCCAGGTGATAGCAACACCCAAAATTCTGAAGAAGATATAATGGGCGTTCATACAGCCTGTTGTGTGGGGTTGTCAAGGGAAAAAAACAAACCTACTGTATCAATATTAGTTCATTGCTGCCACTGCAATTGTATCGCTAGCAATGGAAGCGAACACGAGTATTATTCCTTCAGTCTCAATTCTCAGCATTCACTGGCTTCTAGCACTACTTAGCTGAATGACTGAATTCTGTGCAATTATGGAATTTGTTCCTCCGGTGAAAGCATTTGTCTGTATTACCATTTTTTATATCATCTCTACCACGATTGAGTGATTCTTCAATCTGGAGCTTTCGACCCACTGGCCTGCAACATGCTAACATGGCAAACAGCAGTCTCCGCCCCAAGCGCTATTTTGAGAATTCTACTAACAATTCCCCTTTATACTGATGTTTCCTTCAAAACACAATCTCCCAGTCAAGAGCAACAAAGATCTGTCAGTCACGAGACAGAGTAAGGGGGGGGGGGGGAGATCTGCAATGGGACAAATGTTTTGCATTAAAAAAAGTTCAAGGTGAAGGAGATAGGTCGCAGTCTAAAGTTGTTGAGCATCTGCCATTTCCAGCATGAGGGAACCCAGGGGACTCACTCCGTCCCCAAGCATAACCCCAATCTTCCTGTTATTTTAAATTCAATTCAACATCTTGCTCATTCCCAAATGTCAGCCCTTGGCCTCCTGCAATGCTCCAGTGAAGCCCAATGCAACCCTCCTGTTCCAATTAGGCAAGGTACAGCCCTCAAGACCTCACATTGAGTTCAACAGCTTTAGACTGTCACCGTTCTCCATCTTGACCCCATTTTAAGAAATGTATTTGATTGAAGTTTTCAAGTTTTAACAATTATCAAACAAAAGAAAAAGGGGGAAAGGCCTAAAGTATCAATGCAAAACAGGTACCGCACTTAACAGGAGTCATTGCAAGCAGAGACTGGATGAATCGGGGATAATATCTCCCAACGCGTTCACTCCCCGGATACAAGATCCATCCACACCATAGCAGGATACAGTCAACAGCAGAGTTACATCATTCCCATAGCTACAGAGGAAAAAAAGCCTGAAAACCCCAGAGTTACTTTTTAAAAAATATAAATTTAGAGGACCAAATTATTATTATTTTTTCTCAATTAATGGGGCAATTTAACATCCAATCCACCTACCTTGCACATCTTTGGATTGTGGGGGTGAGACCCACCCAGACACGAGGAGAATGTGCAAACTTCACACGGATAGTGACCCGGGATCGGCATCGAACCTGGGTCCTCGGCGCCAGTGCTAACTACTGCATCACCATGATGCCAAAGAACTCCGGAGCTAAGAAGGAATTACACTGATACCCGTAACAGAAGAGGCCCGAGGTTAAGAAGCCAGAACCCAGTCGAAAGGGGAAAACCCTGTTCCAGGGTAGGGGGTCGGGGGAATCAAAGCACCTCCGCAAAGTGGAGGGGGGTGGGGGGGTTGGGAGGGTCCTGGGAGAGGACTCAGCCCACCTCCTCACAGCATCAATAAACCCACCCCAACAACCAGGATCACTCAGAAGGGGGGAGGGAAAAGGTGTAGAGGTGGTAGTAGAGGAAAGCTATACTCCACTGGTGAGGTTGGTGGATGGATTAGTGGACCAGAAGTGGGTTTCGAAGAAAGGAGTTGCAGAAGCTAGAAACTCTTCTTGTGACTCAGGGGAAGATGGCGGAGAGCAAGAGGTCGGCCCTACCAGCCCAATGGTCGACGGAGCAGTTGGTGGACTTTCTGAACTAAAAGTTCAGTCAGCAGAGGAGTGAGGCTCAGGGGGACCCGAGAGAAGGTGGTAGACGCGCTGTGAGTGGGGATCGACCGTGTGAAGCTGAGGCTGGAGCCCCAGAGCCAGGCGATCCAGAAGGTAGGGGAGGGGGTGGGGGAGCACGAGGAGCAGTTTACCTCATTGGCGGCTGAAATTGGGATGTTGAGGGAGACCTAGAAGCGGCTCAAGGAGAAAGTGGAGGATTTGGAGAACTGCTCCCAGAGTCAAAATTTGAGAATAGTGGGGATTGCAGAGGGCATTGAGGGAGCAGACGCAGGCTCTTATATAGCCAAAATGATGGAGCAGCGAATGGGGGAGGCGGCCTTCAACTGGCCCCTTGAGGCTGATCGGGAGCATAGGTCGCTGATGAGGAAGCCGCAGGCGAATGTGCCACTGAGGGCGATGATGTTGAGGCTACACCGGTTCTTAGAAAAGGCCAGGCAGATGAGGAGATGTACCTGGGAGGGTGCTTAAATGGCTGAGAGCTGGATTCAACCATGTCAAGGCTGCCCTCTTTAAAGAAGGGGGTGAAGTTCAGGGTGCCGTAGCCGGCCCGCGTCTAGGTGTCCTCAAAACGGCAGTGAGCATTATTTTGGAACACCAGAGGAGGCAATGTATTTCTTGAGAGACCATGAACTGGCAGGAGAGGGAGGACATTGAACTTTGCAGCAAGTGTGAGGAGATGTTCGTTTTCTCTGCCTTTTTTGTTGTATTGCTTGGTTTCTTTTTGGGTGATGGTTAGGGGAGAACCTCTCTTTCCTCAGGGACCATTTATCTATTTTGTGGGTTGGTGGGATGGTGGAGGATCGTGGAGGGTGAGTGCACCTTTTTTCTCATTATTATTGTTGTTTGCACTATGGAAGTGTGTGAGTGGGGGGTGGAGAAAGATGCTCGGTGCCATGGGCGGGGCTGCCAGGCTAGCTAATTCATGAGAGAGTTTGGGGGGGGGGGGGGGGGGGTTGAGCAGGTGGTCACAGTTTTAGAGGGGGGTGAGATTGTTGTTTTGTTTAGGGGGGGACTGCTGATGTGCAATGAGGGAGTTGGTGACAGTGGACACCTGAGGCAGGGCCTGGAGGGTCGCGTGACGTGGCGGGGGTCTGTCCCAAGAAGGGCTATGGTTGATCGGAAGGAGAGGGGGGCCGGGTGCTCGCCAACCAGGCTGGTCACATGGAATGTGAGAGGGCCGAATGGGCCAGTCAAACAAACAGTCACGCGTGTTTGACCACCCGAGGAGTTTAAAAAGGTGGATGTGGCATTTGTACAGGATAAGCATTTGAAGGTCGGGGACCGACTAGGCTAAGGAAAGGGTGGGGAGGGCAAGTCTTTCACTCAGGATTGGATATGAAGACGTGAGAGGTGGCGATGCTGATAAATACAGTGGGTAGTGTTTGAGGTGGGGAATATAGTAGCAGACTCAGGAAGGGAGGTTGGTGATGGTGAGTGGAAATTGGAGGGGATGCCAGTGGTCCTGGTGAACATTTGTGCCCCAAATTGGGCCGGTGTCGAATTCATGAGGCGGATGTTAGGGAAGATTCCAGACCTAGACTCATACTGGCTGATTATGTGGGGGGCGGGGGGAAAGTTAAATACAGTTATCAAGCCGAGAATGGACCGGTCGAGTCGGGGAGGGTGTTGGCTGTGGAGAAGGAACTGAAGGGGTTCATGGAGCGCATGGGGAGATTGACCCCTGGAGGTTTGGGAGGCCGAGGGCGAAGGAATTATCGTACTTCTCCCATATGCACAGGATGTACTCGTGGGTCGATTACTTTGTGGTGGATAAGACTCTGCCGGCAGGGGTGGTGGACCCGGGTGATTCGGCGATTGTGGTCTCGGATCACTTGCCACATTGGGTGGATCGGGTTTGGGGGGGGGGGGGGGGGGGCAGTGTCCGCAGTGGAGATTAGAAGTGAGGTTGCTGACAAATGAGATCATGTGTGAGCGGATGAGTGCCGCCATTCGGGGGTATGTGGAGCTGAATGTCATGGGTGAGGTCCCGGCCGCTACGTTATGGGAGGCGCTTAAGGCAGTGGTAGGGGGAAGTTTATATCAATCCGGGCACATAGGGATGGGATGGAGCTAACAGAGATGGCAAGGCTGGTGGATGAGATCCTGCGGGTAGATTGGAGATACTCGGAGGCAGATTTGTTGAAGGAACAGCAGAAGCTCCAGATGGAGTTCGGGTTGGTGTCTACGGGAAATGCAGTGGCGTAGTTATGGAGGGACAGGGGGGCAGTGTACGAATATGGGGAGAAGGCAAGTAGGATGCTGGCCCAATAACTCAGGAAGCAGGAGGCAGCGTGGGGGATCAGAAAGGTGAAGGTGAAGGATTGGAGGGGAAAGGGTGGTTTTGGACCCGTTGGGGATTAATGGGGCTTTTGAGGAATTTTATAAGAGGTTATATGAATCGGCGCCCCCGGCCGAGGGAGAGGGAATGCCACGATTTCTGAATGGGTTGGAGTTCCCCAAGGTGGAGGAGGATCTTGTAGAGGGGCTGGGGGCACCCATTAGACTGGTCGAGGTGAGAGGGTACAGGGACGTTGCAGGCAGGGAAGGCACGGGCCCTGATGGGTTCCCGGTAGAATTTCATAAAAAGTTGTTGGGGGATCTGGGGGCCCTGCTGGTAAGGGCATACAATGAGGCAAGGGAGAAGGGGCACCTTTCCCCTATGTTATCGCAGGCTTCGATATCCTTAATTTTGAAGAAGGATAAGGACCCGAAAGTGTGGATCCTACCACCCAATATTGTTACTAAATGTGGATGCCAAGCTGTTGGCAAAGATCACCACTGTGTCTAGTGGTGACATGGAAGGACCAAACAGGGTTTGAAAAGGGGAGGCATCTGTCGGCGAGCTTATTGAATATGATAATGATGCCCTCGGATGGACACAATGTGGAGGTGGTGGTCACTATGGATGCGGAGAAGGCTTTTTTAGGTAGAATGGGAATCTGTGGGAAGCACTGGGACCGTTCGGATTCGGGCAGGGGTTTGTGGGTTGGGTCCGGCTGTTATATCAGGCGCCGATAGCCAGTGTACAAGTGAGTTCACGGTATTTCGGATTACATCGTGGGACAAAGCAGGGATGCTCACCTCTCCCCGTTGCTTTTTGCCTTGCTGCTGGCAATGGCGCTTAGAGCGTCAAGGAGTTGGAAAGGGATATTGTGGCGGGTGGGTGGAACATAGGGTCTCGCTACATGCAGACAATCTGCTGTTTTACATATCAGACCCACTGGGATAAATTGGGGGAAATCATGAACATTTTGGAAGAATTTGGCCGGTTTTCTAGATACAAGTTAAACATGGGGAAGAGTGAGGTTTTTCCGATCCAGGCAAGGGAGCAGGAGAGGAGGCTGGGCGTTTAAATTGGTGCTGCTGAACGGGGACGCACAGACTGGCTTTGCCAAACAAAATGAACTTACTGGGCAGCGCAAATAGCCATGATTAAGAAGTGGGTAGTGGGGGCGGGGTCCGTGTGCGGCGGATGGAGGCAGCCTCTTGTAAAGGCACAAGCTAAGTTGTAAAGGCACTGTTGACGGTGCCTCTGCCATTCTCGCCAGCCAGATACTCCATGAGCCCGGTGGTAGTGGTGACGGCAGCATCTGAGGTTGGAGGGTGCCTCGGCTGGGTACCGATTTTTGGGAATCATAGATTTGCACCGGGGGGGGTGCAGGATTCCGGGGGTGGTGGCAGGCAGGGATCAAATGGGTTTGGGGACCTATTTGTGGGGGGCAGCTTTTCGAGTCTAGAGGAATCGGAAGAGGAGTAAGAGCTACCCAGCGGGAATGGGTTCCGGTGCTTACTGGTACGGGATCACTTTAGGAAGCAGGTGATTCCCGATCTGATTTTCCCGACCTGCTGCCCCCGGGGCGGCAGGACAAGGTGGTGTTGAAAACAAGAGTTGGCACGGGTAGAGTGCAGGAAACTTATAAGGAGTTAAGGGAGAGAACCCCGGTAGAAGTTGAACGGAAGTGGGAGGAGGAGCTGGGAAGGGAAATGGAGGCTGGGTTATGGGAGGCTTTGAGGGGAGTGAATTCATCCTCTTCATAAGAACTAGGAGCAGGAGTAGGCCATCTGGCCCCTCGAGCCTGCTCCGCCATTCAATGAGATCATGGCTGATCTTTTGTGGACTCAGCTCCACTTTCCGGCCCGAACACCATAACCCTTAATCCCTTTATTCTTCAAAAAACTATCTATCTTTACCTTAAAAACATGTAATGAAGGAGCCTCAACTGCTTCACTGGGCAAGGAATTCCATAGATTCACAACCCTTTGGGTGAAGAAGTTCCTCCTAAACTCAGTTCTAAATCTACTTCCCCTTATTTTGAGGCTATGCCCCCTAGTTCTGCTGTCACCCGCCAGTGGAAACAACCTGCCCGCATCTATCCTATCTATTCCCTTCATAATTTTAAATGTTTCTATAAGATCCCCCCTCATCCTTCTAAATTCCAACGAGTACAGTCCCAGTCTACTCAACCTCTCCTCATAATCCAACCCCTTCAGCTCTGGGATTAACCTAGTGAATCTCCTCTGCACACCCTCCAGCGCC
Organism: Scyliorhinus canicula; assembly: GCF_902713615.1. Lineage (NCBI taxonomy): Eukaryota > Metazoa > Chordata > Chondrichthyes > Carcharhiniformes > Scyliorhinidae > Scyliorhinus > Scyliorhinus canicula. Next base: position 58,294,707 of record NC_052160.1, on the reverse strand, counting down.
AGTACGTCCTTTCTCAAGTAAGGAGACCAAAACTGAACACAATACTCCAGGTGTGGCCGCACTAACACCTTATACAATTGCAACATAACCTCCCTAGTCTTAAACTCCATCCCTCTAGCAATGAAGGACAAAATTCCATTTGCCTTCTTAATCACCTGTTGCACTTGTAAACCAACCTTCTGTGACTCATGCACTAGCACACCCAAGTCTCTCTGAACAGCGGCATGCTTTAATATTTTATCGTTTAAATAATAATCCCGTTTGCTGTTATTCCTACCAAAATGGATAACCTCACATTTGTCAACATTGTATTCCATCTGCCAGACCCGAGCCCATTCACTTAACCTATCCAAATCCCTCTGCAGACTTCCAGTATCCTCTGCACTTTTCGCTTTACCACTCATCTTAGTGTGATCTGCAAACTTGGACACATTGCCCTTGGTCCCCAACTCCAAATCATCAATGTAAATTGTGAACAATTGTGGGCCCAACACGGATCCCTGAGGGACACCACTAGCTACTGATTGCCAACCAGAGAAACACCCATTTATCCCAACTCTTTGCTTTCTATTAATTAACCAATCCTCTATCCATGCTACTACTTTACCCTTAATGCCATGCATCTTTATCTTATGCAGCAACCTTTTGTGTGGCACCTTGTCAAAGGCTTTCTGGAAATCCAGATATACCACATCCATCGGCTCCCCGTTATCTACTGCACTGGTAATGTCCTCAAAAAATTCCACTAAATTAGTTAGGCACGACCTGCCTTTTACGAACCCATGCTGCGTCTGCCCAATGGGACAATTTCTATCCAGATGCCTCGCAATTTCTTCCTTGATGATAGATTCCAGCATCTTCCCTATTACCGAAGTTAAACTCACTGGCCTATAATTTCCTGCTTTCTGCCTACCTCCTTTTTTAAACAGTGGCGTCACGTTTGCTAATTTCCAATCCACCGGGACCACCCCAGAGTCTAGTGAATTTCGGTAAATTATCACTAGTGCATCTGCAATTTCCCTAGCCATCTCTTTTAGCACTCTGGGATGCATTCCATCAGGGCCAGGAGACTTGTCTACCTTTAGCCCCATTAGCTTGCCCATCACTCCCTCCTTAGTGATAACAATCGTCTCAAGGTCCTCACCTGTCATAGCCTCATTTCTATCAGTCACTGGCATGTTATTTGTGTCTTCCACTGTGAAGACCGACCCAAAAGACCTGTTCAGTTCCTCAGCCATTTCCTCATTTCCCATTATTAAAACTCCCTTCTCATCCTCTAAAGGACCAATATTTACCTAAGCCACTCTTTTTTGTCTTATATATTTGTAGAAACTTTTACTATCTGTTTTTATATTCTGAGCAAGTTTACTCTCATACTCTATCTTACTCTTCTTTATAGCTTTTTTAGTAGCTTTCTGTTGCCCCCTAAAGATTTCCCAGTCCTCTAATCTCCCAGCAATCTTTGCCACTTTATATGCTTTTTCCTTCAATTTGATACTCTCCCTTATTTCCTTAGATATCCACGGTCGATTTTCCCTCTTTCTTCCGTCCTTCCTTTTTGTTGTTATAAACCTTTGCTGAGCACTGTGAAAAATCACTTGGAAGGTTCTCCACTGTTCCTCAACTGTTCCACCATAAAGTCTTAGCTCCCAGTCTACCTTAGCTAGTTCTTCTCTCATCCCCTTGTAATCTCCTTTGTTTAAACACAAAACACTAGTATTTGATTTTACTTTCTCACCCTCCATCTGTATTTTAAATTCCACCATATTGTGATCGCTCCTTCCGAGAGGATCCCTAACTATGAGATCATGAATCAATCCTGTCTCATTACACAGGACAAGATCTAGGACCGCTTGTTCCCTCGTAGGTTCCATTACATACTGTTCTAGGAAACTATCGCGGATACATTCTATAAACTCCTCCTCACGGTTGCCTTGACCGACCTGGTTAAACCAATCGACATGTAGATTAAAATCCCCCATGATAACTGCTGTACCATTTCTACATGCATCAGTTATTTCTTTGTTTATTGCCTGCCCCACCATCTCGTTACTATTTGGTGGCCGATAGACTACTCCTATCAATGACTTTTTCGCCTTACTATTCCTAATTTCCACCCAAATGGATTCAACCTTATCCTCCATAGCACCGATGTCATCCCTTACTATTGCCCGGATGTCATCCTTAAATAACAGAGCAACACCACCTCCCTTACCATCCACTCTGTTCTTCCAAATAGTTTGATACCCTCGGATATTTAACTCCCAGTCGTGACCATCCTTTAACCATGTTTCAGTAATGGCCACTAAATCATAGTCCTTCATGATGATTTGTGCCACCAACTCATTTACTTTATTCCGAATACTACGAGCATTCAGGTAAAGTACACTTATGTTGGTTTTTTTACCTCTGTTTTGAATCTTAACATCTCCAGTTTTATTCCTTTTGTTATTACTGGGCCTATTCACTGTGCTCCCCTCAGTCACTGTACCTTGTACTGTCGCCCTTATGGATTTCTGACTATGTCTTCTCTGCCTTGCACTTTTCCCCTTACTTCCTTTTGTTTCTGTCCCTGTTTTACTACCTTCCAACTTCCAGCATTGGTTCCCATCCCCCTGCCACATTAGTTTAAACCCTCCCCAACAGCTCTAGAAAACACCCCCCCTAGGACATCGGTTCATGCGCTAGGCTTAGCATTATTCAATTCAGTGTAGTTCATAGGGCACATATGACGGTGGCCAGAATGAGCAGGTTCTTCAAGGGGTGGAGGATATGTATGGGTGGAGCTTGTGGAGGCCAGCGAACCATGTCCACATCTTTTGGGCTTGTCTGAAGCTGAAGGAGTTCTGTAAGGGGTTCGCTGACAATATCCGAGGTGCTGAAGGTGAAGTTTGCCCCGAGTCCAGAAGTGGCGATTTTCAGAGTGTCAGACAACCCAGGAGGAGTTCGGGGGCGAGAGAGGCCGACGTTTTGGCCTTTGCCTCCCTGGTAGCCCGGAGATGGATTTTGTTGGAGTGGAGAGACTCTGGGTCACTGAAGCCAGAAGTGTGGGTGAGCAACCTCACGGAATTCCTTAGGCTGGAAAAAAAAGTTTGCCTTGAGAGGGTCGGAGGGGGTTCGTCCAGAGATGGAGGCTCCTTATCAACTTCTTAAAGGATAGTTAAGACGTCAGCAGTGGGGGTGAATGGAGGGAAACGGCAGGGAGGGTGGGCAGTGGGGTGTTATTTTATTTTATTTTTTTATAGAAGATTTCCTGTTTGTTTTCTTTTTTGTTGTGTTATAACAGCAAGAACAAGCTAACCCTCGAACTTTGACCCTCCACCCCTCACCCCACTTCGCTCATCGCCTTTCTATGCGAGACAGGGGGAGGCAACAAAAAGCACTCCTTCCCAGCCACCACAACGATTGTCAAACAACACAAGGCCCAAAGATATTTAGGAAAAAGACTCCACAAGCCCTGCATTCAACATTTGGCTTGACATGATATTAACTTATTAAATCAATACTCAATGGTACAGGCCATCACACCAACATTATTCACTTCCCTGTAAATGGAAACAATTGACAACATCAAGCAGATAACAATATGATCAACAGGGAGCAAAGTCCAGGATAATAACCAAGATGCAGAAATTTTAGGTAGTCCTCTGTAAAAAGCACAAAATCAAGGATGGGGCATCATCAGGATCAATGAACACTCTTTAGAATCTCTCAAGGATTCCAACGATCAAAGCATGAGACACTATTACCTCTACCATGCCATCTCACCAGATCCCAGTCTGTTAACAATCCAGGCTCCAGCTTTGGTGGGGAGGGGGGAGAGAAAGAGAGAGATGACTCAACTTATTTGTGTGCCCCCAGCCCCTCATGACCAACACATCCGGAACAGAACATAGGACCAGCGGGCCAAACCCCAAGCCTCAAAAGAGAATTGGATGTACTCCATCAAATTTCTCTAATGTAAGAACCTCCTTGTGTGCCTCCATAAAAATACCCCACACTCTTGGTCTATAATAATAATCTTTATTGTCACAAGTAGGCTTACATTAACACTGCAATGAGGTTACCGTGAAAAGCTGCTAGTCACAACATTCCAGTGCCTGTTCGTGTACACAGAGGGAGAATTCAGAATGTCCAATTCACCTAACAGCACGTCTTTTCGGGACTTGTTGGAGGAAACCAGAGGAAACCCACGCAGACACAGGGAGAATGTGCAGACTCCGCACAAACAGTGACCCAAGCCGGGAATCGAACCTGGGACCCTGGCGTTGTGAAGCAACCGTGCTACCGAGCCGCCTTGACGACCTGTACCTCAAGCCAAGATCCTTAGTCAGAACAGCATTTTCATTAGCAGCCGTCATCTTGTCGATGCACGCTGCACTGTCAGGGCGGGAGCCCGCTCAAAAGCAACTGCACCACTAAAGACAGAGCGACATCCCAACCACCACAAACAAACAACGACTTAAACATTCTAACTCGTCTCCATCATTTAGAAACATGGGTGATCAATTTTCAGAGCATAGAATAAATCATGCCAACTACAAAAGACAAAAAGGAAATGTGCATTAGGATTTTAAAAAAGATTAAAAGGTGAGCAAGCCACACCCACATCACGTACCCCAATATCATTTTTTTTTTTAAAATCCAGAACAATTTTTTGTCCAAACTCAAACCCCCTCCCACTGGGCCATCGGTCACTTGTTCTTCTGTACTGCTTTCACTGAGCAGTGATCTTTGTTCTATTATTAACACATTCTGCTATAGTCTATCTACGTCACAATCAGCACCTTCTATAGCCGTTCACACTGACATTAAACACTTCCTGTCTCGTGCCTTGCACATTTTGCTGCAATCTCTTCTCGTTCCCACCTATGACTTTCTACTCTTCCCCCACTGCTCCAACCCCTTTATACAGTATACAATCCATCACATTTCTCCCTCTTTTTAGCTCTAAAGTCATACAGACTCAAAATGTTAACCGTTTCTCTCCACAGATGCTGCCAGAGCTGCTGAGCTCTTCCAGCATTTTGTTTTTTTAAATATGCAACATTCATTTTATTTAACAATGCATTGCCCTTTAACGTCATCACCACTGCTGTGTCTGAATAGCTACTCATATTAGTGTGGTATTAACCAGATGCTTTTATTTCCCAATCTTCTAGATTTCCAAGTCTCACAAGGCTATTATGGTGCCAATCTCTCTGCCAGTATTTGTCCTTCCCCCACCTGATAGTGTCCAAACAGTTCAGATGCGATTAAGAATCTATCCGTCATCATCATCATTATGAATTGGAATAAAATTAGATTCAATAAATTTGACTAAAGATGGGAACTGAATCAGCTAGGTCCTCACTAGTCTCAATGAATAAGAATTTCTTCAAGGACCCAACAATGTTATTTCTCCTTTTCATGAACTTCATGCCTTTTGTGCTCCTTCTCGTCAGCCTTATGTTGATGTCCTTCTGTCTGACCATTCCCATTTCTCCGCCAATATCAGTCTACATGCTTCCAGCTTGATCCTGAGCAGGCTTTCTTCTACCACTAGGGAAGCCAATTCAAATCATTGCGTGTCCGTTGTAAGATCATATGCTCAGAGTACCTAACGTCTGCTTCCAATAACGGAAATTGGCTTCTTTGGTCTGCGACAATATTTATCCACTTCAGCTGGCACCAGATGTTACAACTGAGACTTATTTCTCTCCTGTATGTTGGCAGGCGATTCTCATAAGCAGAGTCCTTTATATAGTGACTCTTATTCAATACCCATTTTGTTTAGCTAGCCCAGGGTTTACACTTAATTGCATTAAACTGCTCACTGGAGAATATGTGCAATGCTAACCACATATTCTTATCAACTCTTAAGAATAGAAAATAAGACTTCCGGTTGCGGCTATGCGTAGCTAAGCCGCACGTTCGGCAGCTCCCGTTTTAAAAGGACTTGTGGGCTCTTTTAAGGGCCCCAAACGGCGCTGATTCGACGATTCCCAGTGGATAAAAGGGTCTGGAGCAAAACCCCCCGGGATTTATGGTGCGGACTCGGAGTGGGGCGAGGAGAAAAACTGCAGCAGATCCCCTGGAAAAGCGGGGGAAGGTGGACAAAATGGCGGCCGGTGGAGCCCCTGAGGAGTGGAGGCAGTGGGCTGAGGAGCAGCAGGCGGCCCTTCTGCGCTATTTTACGGAGCTGAAAGGGGAGTTGTTGGAATCCCTGAAGGTGACGACAAGTAAGCTGCTGGAGACCCAGACAACCCAGGGTGCAGCGATACTGGAGTTGCAGCAGCAGGCCTCTGAGCGTGAGGATGAGGTCTCGGCCCTCGTTGGGAAGGTGGCGGTACACGAGGCACTTCATTAAAAGTGGCAAGATCGGTTCGAGGCGATGGAGCTTCGGTCACGGAGGAAGAACCTGCGGATCCTGGGCCTCGAGGAGGGACTGGAGGGGTCGGACCTGCCGGCCTATGTGGCCGTGATGTTGAACTCGCTGGTGGGGGCAGGATCCTTCCATCTGCCCCTGGAGCTGGAGGGGACCCATAGAGTGCTGGCCAGGCAGCCTAAGGCGAATGAACCCCTGCGGGCGGTGCTGGGTGCGGTTCCATCGGTTCAGTGACCGGGAGTGTGTTCTCCGACGGGACAAGAAGGCGAGGAGTAGTAAGTGGGAGAATTCGGTAGTGCGTATCTACCAGGACTGGAGTGCGGAAGTGGCCAAGCGGAGAGCCGGGTTTAACCGGACGAAGGCAGTGCTCCATGGAAAGCAGGTGAAGTTTGGCATGTTGCCGCCTGTGCGCCTGTGGGTCACCTACAAGGACCGGCATCACTACTTTGAGTCCCCGGAGGAAGCGTGGGCCTCTGTGCAGACTGAAAAGCTGGACTCGAACTAGAGATTGGGAGCTGTGGGAGTTTTTTCTATTCTATTCATGTATCATTGTTTATGCTGGAGCGGGTTATTCTGTTTGTTTTTGTTTTTTCTCTCGCTTTCGGACGATGGGGTTATGGTTTTGTGTTCTAAGGGGGGTACTGAGGTTTGTGGTTGATCTGTGTCTTTGTTTGTACGGAGTTGGTGGTTGGGTTGGGACTGCGGTTTGGGAGCTGCATTGGTGGGGTGGGGCAGTGTGAAAGCGCGGGCTTTTCTCTGGTTTCCCGCGCTGCGGGACGAAGGGGTGGAGCTGGTGGCGAGGGGCGTGGTTATTAGACCGGGTTTCCCACGCCGAAGCGGTTCCCAGGAGCTGATGCAGGGGAGGAGGGGGGACCTCATATCGGGAGGGGTCGGAGTTAGAGTGGGAGCTGCCGGGGTCAGCAGAATTCAGCTGGCTCACGGGAGTACAGTGGAGGGAGAGTCGCGGCTAGGAGGTGTCCTAGCCTGGGTTGGGGGGGGGGGGGGGGGGGGGAGATACCGGGTTGCTGCTGGATTGGCCAGGGAGGAGTTCGGGGGGGTCGGGGTGAGGTTCTATCGCCGTGGGAAACGGGCCGAAGGGGTGATGGCCAGGGGCGAGCAGTCAATGGGTTATGGCTAGTCGATGGGAGGGAGGCGGGGTGCCCCCGATCCGGCTGATTACGTGGAACGTGAGGGGGTTGAATGGGCCGGTTAAGCGGGCCCGGGTGTTTTCGCATCTGAAGGGGCTGAAGGTGGACGTGGCCATGCTCCAGGAGACCCACCTGAAGGTGGCGGACCAGGTCCGTCTGAGGAAGGGGTGGGTGGGGCAGATTTTCCACTCAGGGCTCGACTCGAAGAACCGGGGGTGGCGATCCTGGTGGGGAAGAGGGTGGCATTTGAGGCGTCTGAGGCTGTGGCTGACAGTGGCGGCAGATATGTGATGGTGAGCGGTAAGCTGCAGGGAGAGAGGGTGGTGTTGGTTAATGTGTACGCCCCAAATTGGGATGATGCTGGTTTCATGAGGCGTATGTTGGGCCGCATTCCTGGCCTGGAGGTGGGGGGCTTGATCATGGGTGGGGACTTCAATACGGTGCTGGGTCCCCTACTGGATCGTTCTAGTTCAAGGACAGGCAGGAGGCCAGCGGCGGCCAAGGTATTGAGGGGGTTTATGGACCGGATGGGAGAAGTGGATCCCCGGAGGTTCGGGAGGCCGAGGGCTCGGGAGTACTCCTTTTTCTCCCATGTGCACAGGGTTTAGTCCCGCATTGATTTCTTTATTTTGAGCAGGGGACTGGTCCCGAGGGTGGAGGAGGCCGAATATTCGGCTATCGCGATTTCGGACCATGCTCCGCATTGGGTGGATCTGGAGATGGGGGAGGCGCGGGACCAGCGCCCACTTTGGCGTCTGGACGTGGGGTTGTTGGCTGATGAGGAGGTGTGGGGGAGGGTTCGGGGATGTATCGAGAGGTACCTCGAGGTCAATGATACTGGGGAGGTCCAGGTGGGGATGGTGTGGGAGGCTCTGAAGGCAGTGATTAGGGGGGAGCTGATCTCCATCCGAGCCCATAGGGAAAGGGTGGAGAGGAGGGAGAGGGAGAGCCTGGTGGAGGAGCTGTTGAGTGTGGATAGGAGGTACACGGAGGCCCCGGAGGAGGGATTGCTGGGGGAACGGCGTAGCTTGCAGGCCAAGTTTGATTTATTGACCACCAGAAAGGAGGAGACACAGTGGAGGAAGGGCAGGGAGCGGTCTATGAGCATGGAGAGAAGGCGAGCAGGATGCTGGCGCACCAGCTGCGTAAGCGGGATGCGGCTAGAGAGATTGGTGGAGTGAAGGATAGAGATGGGAATGTGGTGCGGCAGGGGGCAGAGGTCAATGAGGTTTTTAGGGACTTCTATAGGGAACTGTACCAGTCGGAGCCGCCGGCGGTGGGAGGGGGAATGGAGAATGTTTTGGACAGGCTCCGATTTCCAAGGGTGCAGGAGGAGCAGGTGGAGGGACTGGGGGCGCCGATCGAGTTGGAGGAGCTGGTCAGTGGGATTGGCCACATGCAGTCGGGGAAGGCGCCAGGACCGGATGGGTTCCTGGTTGAATTTTATAAGAAATATGCGGACCTGCTGGGCCCCCTGTTGGTCAGGACCTTTAACGAGGCATGGGAGGGGGGGTGTTCTGCCCACGACGATGTCTCAGGCACTAATCTCCCTGATCCTGAAGCGTGATAAGGACCCCTTGCAGTGTGGTTCATACAGGCCGATTTCACTGCTGAATGTAGACGCCAAGTTGCTGGCGAAGATATTGGCCACTAGAATAGAGGACTGTGTGCCGGGGGTGATACATGAAGATCAGACGGGTTTTGTGAAGGGGAGGCAGCTGAACACTAACGTGCGAAGGCTGCTAAATGTGATAATGATGCCGGCAGCAGAAGGAGAGGCGGAGATTGTGGTGGCATTGGATGCGGAGAAGGCCTTTGATAGGGTTGAGTGGGGGTACTTGTGGGAGGTGTTGGAGAGGTTTGGGTTTGGGGTGGGGTTTATTAAATGGGTGAGGTTGCTGTACGAGGCCCTGATGGCGAGTGTAGCGACAAATGGGAGGAGGTCCGAGTACTTCAGGCTCCACCGTGGGACAAGGCAGGGGTGCCCCCTTTCCCCCCTTGCTTTTTGCGCTGGCAATAGAGCCTCTTGCCATGGCTCTCAGGGAGTCGAGGGGGTGGAGGGGTTTGGTGCGAGGTGGGGAGGAGCACAGAGTGTCGCTGTATGCGGACGACTTGCTGTTGTATGTAGCAGACCCGGTGGAGGGAATGCCGGAGGGGATGGAGATTCTTGCTGAGTTCGGGAGTTTCTCGGGACATAAATTGAACCTGGGCAAGAGTGAGCTGTTTGTCGTGCACCCGGGATATCAGGAGGGGGGGATTGGTAGGCTCCCGCTAAAGAGGGCAGTGAGGAGTTTTAGGTACCTGGGGGTTCAGGTGGCTAGGTGCTGGGGGACTCTGCACAAGCTCAATTTTACTAGGTTGGTGGAGCAGATGGAGGAGGAATTTAAAAGGTGGGACATGCTGCCGTTGTCGTTGGCGGGTAGAGTACAGTCCGTTAAAATGACGGTGCTCCCGAGGTTTTTGTTTTTGTTTCAGTGCCTCCCCATTTTCGTTCCGAGGCCTTTTTTAGGAGGGTGAACAGCAGCATTCTGGGATTTGTTTAGGCACATGGGACTCCGAGGGTAAGGAGGGTCTTTTTGGAGCGGGGCAGGGATAGAGGGGGGCTGGCGCTGCCCAACCTCTCTGGGTACTATTGGGCGGCTAATGTCTCGATGGTACGCAAGTGGGTAATGGAGGGGGAGGGGGCAGCATGGAAAAGGACGGAGATGGCGTCCTGCGGAGGCACGAGCCTGAAGGCACTGGTAACGGCTCCGTTGCCGCTCCCTCCAACGAGGTACACCACGAGCCCGGTGGTGGCGGCCACCCTCAAAATTTGGGGGCAGTGGAGGCGACACAGGGGGGGGAAGTGGGGGGCTCGGTGGAGGCCCCGCTGCGGGGGAACCACCGGTGTGTCCCAGGGAACATGGATGGCGGGTTCCTGGGGTGGCACAGGGCGGGCATCAGGAAGTTGGGAGACCTGTTTATTGACGGGAGGTTCGCGAGACTTGGTGAACTGGAGGAGAAGTTTGAGCTCCCCCCCGGGGAATATGTTCAGGTACCTTCAGGTCAAGGCGTTTGCTAGGCGACAGGTGGCGGGGTTCCCTTTGCTGCCCCCGCGGGGGGTACGGGATAGGGTGCTTACGGGGGTGTGGGTCGGGGATGGGAAGGTGTCTGACATCTACCAGGTAATGCAGGAGGTGGGGGAAGGCGTCGGTAGAGGAGCTGAAGGCTAAGTGGGAGGTGGAGCTGGGGGAGCAGATTGAGGAGGGGACATGGGCGGACGCCCTGGAGAGGGTGAACTCCTCCTCTTCATGTGCGAGGCTTAGTCTCATCCAGTTCAAGGTGCTGCACCGGGCCCACATGTCCAGATCTAGGATGAGTAGCTTCTTTGGGGGCGAAGACAGGTGCGTCAGGTGTTCGGGGAGTCCAGCGAACCATGCCCATATGTTCTGGGCATGCCCGGCACTGGAGGAGTTCTGGAAGGGGGTGGCAGGTATGGTGGCGAGGGTGGTGGGATCCAGGGTCAAGCCAGGCTGGGGACTCACGATATTTGGGGTTGGGGTGGAGCTGGGAGTGCATGAGGCGAAAGAGGCCGATGTCTTGGCCTTTGCGTCCCTAGTAGCCCGGCGGAGGATCTTGCTGCAGTGGAAAGATCCGAGACCTCCGAGTGTGGAGACCTGGATTAATGACATGGTGAGATTCATTAAGTTGGAGAGGGTTAAGTTCGCCCTGAGGGGGTCGGTACAAGGGTTCTTTAGGAGGTGGCAGCCTTTCCTCGACTTTCTGGCTCAACGATAATGTACTAGGTGAGCAGCAGCAGCAGCAACCCGGGGGGGGGGGGGGGGGGGGGGGGAAGAGGAGGGGAAAGAAGGGGGGGGGGTTTAGGGGGATAGTGTTTAAGTTAATTTGCTTATTGTTAATTTATTCTGTTGTTTATTGGGGTTGGGGGGGGGGGTTTGTTATATGTGTTGTTACGGGTGCTGGGGGGTGTTTATTATTATTGTTATTACTGTTTTGTTGATATATATCTTTCAAAAAATTCCAATAAAAATTATTTTTTTTAAAAGAAAAAAAAAGAAGAGAAAATAACACTGCCAGGCTAATTGAGAATCTGAACAGCCCAAAGCTCTTAAGGATGGCCTATTAGAGGGCTTTAAATCATGCTAGGGTAGACAAAAACATTTCCACTTGATGAGGAGGCTATAATTAGGGATTATAAATATAAGATGGTCACCAATAAATACATTAAGAAATTCAGGAGAAATTCTTTACCCAAAGAGTTGTAAGAATGTGAAACTTGCTGTGACAAGCAGTTTCATTCAAGAGGAAATTAGATAAGCAGAAGCGAGAAAGCAATAGGTTATGCTGATAGGGTTCAATGAAGAGGGCAAGAGAAGGCTTGCATAAAGCATAAACACCAGCAGGGATCAACTGGGTTGAATGGCATTTTTTCCCATTTGTTCATAGGCTCTGTGCTGCCAAGGCTAGCATTGCTTGCCCATCTCTATTTGCCCCGAGAAGGTTTATGTGCTGTCAATTCAATGTGATTTTCTTTGATGTCTATAGGCTGAAGGCACATAGTCAAAATTTATTTACAAATAAAATATACAGAAGTAAAAAGGACCAACCAGGTGCAAACCTACAAAATAAACTATCAAATCTGAAATCCTTGCATTACTTTTTAAATACATACTTAGTAACAATTTCTGGTGGGGATCACAGGAGAATATTTTCCAAGTTCATATTCATGTTCTATATGAAGGTTAGACAAAGATAATTGAAAACTCCAGAGTTATGAGGTACTACCATCTTTCAAGATCAAATAATCCATCAATAGCCAGGCAATCCAAAGGATACTAAAATAGATTGGGCTTGGTTTTAATATCTGACAATTAGAAAACAACCCCAATTTGAAATTAAAGACCCTATAAATTGATTAATTCGGGAACAAAGGTTTATTGACGTATGGTACAGTGGCGCCATCTATGGCAGCCAGAGCAATTTTCCAAGGAAGCACTCGGACATCAACTCAAGCTGACACAACACCAACTATGATGTAAACACACACCTCCAAGGAGCAAGTCTCTATATATCAGCACACACTCAACAAAGGATAGATAGCAACATCCTTCGCAAATGAAACAAAACATTATCACAGAGCTATTAGGTTTGTGAAGCAAGTGCAACTTACAGATGACTGGTCCAAAACACCACAATTCAATGTTTTTCCTGTTGGGTCACTTAAGCCCAGCAAGCAACTAGCTGCATTCCCATTAAAATGCCCTCGCTATTTAACCCAGTTGCAATGATTATTTGTCAGCCCATGGTTGGAGTTTGGTTTCCCACTCCCATTACTCACAGGAGTCAGATGGCTGCCAGTTGTATACCCATGTATCATTCCATATCTATTTCCCTGAACCGACAATTAACTAGTCAATAGAGGTGCATCCACAATTTAGTTTTACCGATTTACCCAAAATAGGAAAACCAAACCTCACCCGGTGTCCACTTCATTGGCTGTAAAGGACTGAGACATCTTCTGGTCTTGTTTTTCCCTTTCATATGTGGTGTAGAGGTAATCAGATGAGGAACAGGAGCCTTCTTGGACTATATATTCTCTCCCTAGCTGCAGAACACCACGGTCAATTGTGCTGCACCCACTGAGGCTCAGATGAGGTCTGACACTTCAATATAGATCAGAAATCAATCAGGGGAACTTCTTTGTTGCTTGGCTGCCTTCAGCTCCAAAGTGTGTGGTGTATTTATTCATATTGCTGGGAGCTTCAAGATCAATCTGTTGGACACTGGGCATCATGGTCTCAAATTGTTCAGTATTGGGTAAAGTGGGAGGGGGGGTAAATAACAGCAGCACACTCTCAATCTCATCAGCCTGTAGTGAGGCAGTTTAAAAGATAGGATCAAAAACTAGCACTTTTTTGCTAATTAATTGTTTTAATAATTTTCAGTTGAAACTTTTCTTCAATACAGAGCCACATATGCTAAAATGTGCAAATTTGTTGTCTCATCTCTGATGCAAACCAGATTATTCAATTTACGACTTAAATTTTACCAAATTCATTTTTAAACTGGCAAAAACTGTTACTGTAACTTTAATCTGAGTCAAATGATGAGGAAATCAGGAACAATTTTCCATGGGAGATAGATTCCCTTTCACAGCTTATATTTCCTATTTAGGCAACAATCCAACTTAGTCAAAATTATAAACCTACTCTACACATCACATCAGAATGATGCCCTTATACTATAAAATAAATGTATATACCACAAGTATTCTTGCTATCAGAAGGATGTTGCTGCATTAGCATACCTAAAATTTAATCTTTTGGGGATAACTGCAGAACTAAAATAGAACAATTAATGTGTTAGAAGTATATCATAATTCTGGGGTCATACATTTAGATAGCAAAAATACTTGAGTTTACAGTAAATAAGTATAGAAAATGTCAGTGCCTAAAGGCTGATTAAAACATACAAAAATGCATTTCTGTTCAGTGTATAATTTGGTTAGGCATGAGCAGAGTTCGCAGAATACACTTTGATTTCACTCGCTCTGCCAGTTCATCTCTCCCACCCTTTCCTCACCCTACCCCCAACCCCTGAAGGTAAAGATTCTTTGCTGAGGTACAGTCCCACACTCTCCTAAGGCATGCTCCTGTGCAGCATCCAATTAGCTACTGTTCACATGAGAGTCTGGACTTTAGTGCATTGGCAGGCTTTTTGAACAGGAGCTATTACAGAGCTGAGCCCAATTCCCTCCTCACGTTGCATCCTTATTTTTAAGTAGGGCTTTTTGGATAGCAATCGTGAGCAGGGAAGTGGGTTTGAAATTCTCCGAGGCCAACCTGCAGTGCTTTAATGCAGCCATAGCGGAGATCAGCTAATTCTAATCAAATGAGTCCTTTCTAGATCAAATGTCTCAGATGCTCATGTCGTACCCAACACCCCCACTGAAGAAGCCCCACAGTGTACAATTATTTCAATGTAGAAATATTAAATCTTAGTGAGCTAAGGAAGCAGAAACTCTGAACAGTTGAGCACAGAAAATCCAACAAGTTCTACCTATGTTTTCATATCTTCAGCAATTTAACTGAGATTGGCCTCCCTTTACCAACCCAACGTTTAATCATAAGTTTTCAGCTATTACAGTGCACAGTGTAAATTGCTGCTGAGAGTTACATTGGTCTAATATAGACTTCAAAAACACAAGCATTGTTGCGGGTTTAGGGATATTTTTAGGCAGCCTCCTCCAAAAGAGGTTTGCTTCAATACCCCTGAAGCAGTTGCTGGGGGGAAAAAAAAATGCAGGGCAGGATTTACGTCTGCTGCAAGGCCAACTATTACAAAGCAGTTTTCACATTGTTCTGTCAATCTTTAGACAAACTTCAATAAAAGTGAAACATTTCAGCTACACACATTAAAACAGTGGAACATTTTAGCATCACCAATTACATCCTTGTATATATCTGATTACAATATTGGTAAAAGGGCATGCAAGGCACCTACCAGCTCAATGATACCCCTTGGGTTAGAATCGATTGTAGATGGGACAATTGTTAACAATACTGGGTTAATTCTAGGCATGGTCACAGTCATAAGCTTAAAGGAAATTGCTAAAAAGTTACCTGTAAAGCTGCAGAGTTTAAACAAATGAGCAGCCGATTCCTCGGTGCCACTGTCATGTGATTTACATTATTTACTGCTGCAGAATTTTTAAGACTGATTGATTACAGGCAAGGGCATTTATGAATACTAGAAGAGCAATAGAAAGAGAGATTCCAGTACATCATCACTGAGGTGACCAAGGGGCATCTGGTGCCATTGTCCAGATTTTCAATAGTTTTTGATGGTACTAAACCCAAACATGATACATGTTGAATAAGATCTGTCATAGATTAGGTGCGAGCCGTAAATGTGTTGTTCTTCTCAATCATAATAGAGTGGTTGTAAGTAGAACACTATTGCTTTGATTTGATCTAGCCACTTTATACCATGTAAAAAAAAAATGATCTCTCCTGCATCATTCAGTTGTGGAAACAGCCAAACTCCAGCAAACCGTAACTGTTTCTTGGCAATTCTTGCAAATTAACTTTCCGGATCATGTTGTACTATTGAACTTTAATAAATATAAGGCAAACCCCTCAAATTTTCAATTTACACCTGCAAGATAGAAACATTCCAAGGCCCCCTTCCATTTATTTAATTTAACAACCAACACTTGAAATGTCTTTCATTACTGCTGCAATTGTCAAAATACAGATTCGTTATTGTAGGAATTTCCACCCACTGCAAGAAGTTCTGAAACTCGACCGATCAGAGGGCACAAGTGGACTTCAGTGCTCGCTGGACACCGGCATGCTGAAGTTTAGCCATTTAGACAGTAAACACAAACTCAAAATCCATTAGTTTGCCAAAGCCTTTCGACAATCTTTGGCTCAAAGTAGCAACCCCATCCCTTCTGATACAGTTCAAACAATTGTAGCCATGCTGGCATGAGACAGTCAGGCCGCAGGAGAGTACAGGTATAGGTTTCCTAAATATCACTTCCCTGGAAAAAAAACTGTCGTACTCACAAGATTCAAAAACATGTGGGATACCAGCTTTTATTTTCATTCACTCAATATTTAAACCCTTAGGATTAAGTTAAGATTCATTCTTAGTGTCACACTCAATGAACCATTCCTGTTTGGAGCAAGTTTCTTTTTAAAAAGTCATCAATTTCCACCCACCCCAGAATATTGAAACTTGAAGGACCACAACTTCACACTATGGAGTTTGATTTCAGCAGCTCAACAAACAAACTTTCAAGAAATTTTAAATACAGAAAGCTAGAAAGAAGGTGATTTTAATTGGACTGGGTGGGGTTGCTACCTTACCACTCTTTAGAAACCGATTTCCCTGAATGGAGGAACAAAAAGGTCTCGCATATGGGTGACATAACTAGAGATGATAAGAAAACAGCTAGACTGGCAATATTATAGTGGCTTCTAAACTCAACTCTTGGCACATGTATACATGCAAAGCTAAAAGGCAGCAGGGCTGCGTCAGGCAGCTGTGTTTTTGGCCAGAAAGGGGGGAAAAAAGATACTTACTCTAATTCTTTACAGGAATTAAAAGCCACTGGGGGGAAAAAAACAATATATTTTTTATCCAATATTATAGAATTAAGCTACAGCTACAATTTTTTTCTTTAAAATTTCCTGTCATATTTTTCTTCACTTTCTGTTCTGCAACGATAAAAGTCTGTAGCAGCATCACAATAGTCAATTGCAAGTGTTCTCCGCCAACATGTGCAGTTCACAAGTCAAAGGTCACTCGCTCTTTAGAATCTGGGGAGGTGTCTCACTGTCCTCATCTGTTCGCAGTATGCCAATACCCAAATCATCATCTGGTTCAACTCCACCCACTGCTCCTTGGTCCTCCGGGTAGGCTGCATAGAACAGAGGATATAAAAAGCACACGTTCCAGTCATTCCATTTTATCACAGGAAGCAAGTTGGGCAGAACTTTGAGTCTCCACATTATTAGTAATTTTCTCCTCATTGATATCAATAGGAAAAAAGTAAGCAAAGCTCTCCTGCTTTTCCCAATTGGCTGTACACTGTGTGCAGAGCCTTGCTGACAGCATAGAGTTGTGTTATGTTTAAATGCACATCATCATTAACGCTGAATGAGAAGAGTTACTGAACCTTACAGTTTGAGAGAGCTGACAACTTCAAGACACGAGCAGCTAACCTGTCTCAGTGATCGATGAGTTCACTCTACAACAAAGTGGCAACATCCATAAATTTGAATCTTTCACAGAACTGTCCAGTTTATGGATATGCTGGAGCATAGATCTAATATTTTGGATGCTCTCTCTCTATTTATTATCAAGGGTACCAGGAAGACACTCCCGGAAATCCATCAGGAGAGTAAACAGCATGGGTAGATTTGATTTTGGGATAGGCTAGGATCATGCATGATCTATTGAAGGAATTGTTCAAATAGCCTTTAGCCACATGCTTTCCTTAACAAAAAAAATCTTAGTTATCCTCGAACTAGAACTTCACTGCAGAAGCTCTGTGATAATTGCAGAGATGTTCCAGTAGATTGAAAACTATTTCCATTTACCTGTGAATTTTTAAAAAAATAAATGTTTTATTGAGGTATTTCCTTTGGCAGTTTAACAACACAAAATCCACAATATAAATAACAAGAAAAACATATATACATAGTGGAAATTCCACCACACTCTCCCGCAGGTCCTGCCATTACTTACCCCCCTACGCTACACTAACCTAACGCCGCCCGCCCCCCCCTGCTGACGTTTAGTTCTCTGCGAGGAAGTCGACGAATGGTTGCCACCTCCGGGCGAACCCGAACAGAGACCCTCTCATGGCGAACTTAATTGTTTTCCAGACAGAGGAAGCCTGCCATGTTGAAAGCCAGGTCTCCGATTTTGAGGGCTTCCAGTCCCTCCATGCCAGCAATATACGCCTCCGGGCTAGCAGGGAAGCAAAGGCCAGAACATCTGCCTCTTTCTCTTCCTGGATTCCCGGATCCTGCGATACCCTAAAAATTGCCACCTCCAGACTCATTGCCACCCTCGTTTTTAATACTGTGGACATGGTGTTGGCAAACCCCTCCCAAAATCCCCTCAGTTTTGGACATACCCAAAACATGTGGACATGGTTCGCTGGCCCCCCCGCACATCTGTCTTCCACCCCAAAGAATCTGCTCATCCGGGCCACCGTCATGTGAGCCCAGTGAACAACCTTAAACTGGATCAGGCTGAGCCTGGCACATGTTGCAGTGGCATTTACCCTTCCTAGCGAGTCCACCCACAGACCCTCCTCCATCTCACCCCCCAGCTCCTCCTCCCACTTAAGCTTCAGCTCCTCGGTCTGCATCTCCTCCGACCCCATAAGCTCTTTATATATATCCGAGACCCTTCCATTCCATATCCATCCTCTAGAAACCACCCTATCCTGAATCCCCCTTAACGGCAGGAGTGGGAAGGTTGACACCTGCCTCTGCAAAATGTCCCGCACCTGTAAATACCGGAGATCATTCCCTCCAGGCAACGCAAACTTCTCCTCCAGCGCCCGCATACTCAGGAAGCTTCCTTCTATAAACAAGTCCCCCATCCTTTCTATTCCCGTTCTCCGCCAAATATGGAACCCCTCATCCATCCTCCCCGGGACAAATCTATGGTTGTCGCAGATTGGGGACCACACCAAAGCCCCCTCTGCCCCCACATGTCTCCTCCATTGCCCCCAGATTCTTAGGGTCGCCACCATCACCGGACTGGTGGAGTAATGAGCTGGCAGGAACGGCAGGGGCGCCGTCACCAGTGCCCCTAAACTTGTGCCCTTACAGGAGGCCGCCTCCATGCGCACCTATGCCGGCTCCCCCCACCAGCCACCTCCTCACCATGGCTATGTTGGCCGTCCAGTAGTAATTACTGAAATTCGGCAGCGCCAGCCCGCCATCTCCCCGGTTCTGTTCCAGCATTGCCCTCTTCACCCGCACAAAGCCCACAATAATCTTATTAATCCACTTGAAAAAGGAACACGGGATGAAAATGGGGAGGCACTGGAAAACGAAGGGAAATCTCGGGAGGACCGGCATTTTTAACGATTGCACCCTCCCCGTCAGAGGCAGCGGGAGCGCGTCCTATCTACGGAAATCCTCCTTCATTTGGTCCACCAACCAGGCCAGGTTCAATTTGTGTAGCCTATCCCAATCCCTCGCCACCTGAATACCCAATTATATAAAACTGTCCTCCACCACTCTGAACGGTAGTTCCCCAATCGTCTCTCCTGGCCCCTCACCTGCACCACAAACAGCTCGCTCTTCCCCATATTGAGCTTGTAACCCAAAAACCGGGCCCTCCCCCCCCCCCTCCCCCCCTCCTCCAGCCCCTTGAGGCCCTCAGAGCTATCGCCAGCACAAACAGCAGTGGGGAGACATCCCTGTCTCGTCCCCGAGTGTAGTCTGAAATTTTCCGACATCATCCTATTTGTCCATCCACTAGCTACCGGCGCCCGGTACAGCAGCCAAACCCAGTCAACAAAGCCCCTTTCCAAACCCAAACCACTCCAGCACCCCCCAAAAGTAATCCCACTCGACCCGGTCAATTTCGCGTCCATCGCAACCACCTCTTCAACTTCCCTGCATCATAATCACATTGAGCGACCTTCTAACATTGGCCCCCAGCTGCCTACCCCTAACAAACCCTGTCAGGTCTTTTCCTATGATGTCCGGTACACAGTCCTCAATGCTAGAGGCCAGAATCTTGGCCAGGAGCTTGGCATCCACGTTTAACAAGGATATCAGCCTATAAGAACCACACAGCTGCGGATCCTTGTCCCTTTTCAAAATGAGCAAAATTATGGCCTGTGACATTGTCTGGGGTAGTACTCATGTTTCCTTGGCCTCGTTAAAGACTTTCAACAGCACTGGCCCCAATATCCCAGAGAACTTTTTATAGAACTCGACTGGGTACCCGTCCGGTCCCGGGGCTTTCCCCGACTGCATGGTCTTCAAGCCCTCCATTATCTCCTCCAGCCTGACCGGGGCCACCAGCCCTTCTACCAGCTCCCTGTCCACCTTCTGGAAAGTCAGCCCATTCAAAAAGTGCCTCATCCCCTCCGGCCCCCCAGGGGGTTCCGATCTATACAGCCTACTATAAAAGTCCCAAAAGGTCTTGCTCACCCCCTCCGAGTCCCCAACTAAGTTCCCATCCTCATCAAGCACTTTCCGTATTTCCCTAACTGCCTCCCGTTTTCTGAGCTGCTGTGCAAGCAACTTACTGGCCTTTTCCCCATGCTCGTACATCGCTCCCTTCACCTTCCTGAGCTGCTCCACTGCCCTACCTGTAGTTAACAAACTAAATTCCACCTGCAGCCTCCGGCGTTCCCTCAATAGATCCGCCTCCGGAGCCTCTGCATAACTCCAATGGATCCCTCTTACCAGTCGGTCCGTTTCTGCCCTATCCGTCCTGGCCCTGTGAGCCCGGAGCGAGATCAGGTCCCCTCTCACCACCGTCTTCAGCGCTTCCCAGACCACCGCTGCCGAGACCTCCTCAGTGTAATTTACCTGCAGGTAGTTCAGCATGCACTTCCTCAATCTCTCGCAGACTGCTTTGTCCGCCAACAGCCCCACATCCAATCCCCAGTTCGGGCGCTGCTTGCCATCCATACTGACCTGCAGGTCCACCCAGTGCGGAGCATGGTCAGAGATCGGAATTGCTGAATAGCCCGTGTCCACCACCCCCGCCAACAGGGCCCCGCCCACAACAAAGAAATCTATCTGGGAATAGACCTTGTGAACATGGGAGAAGAAATAAAATTCCCTGGCTCTCGGCTGCCTAAATCTCCACGGATTCCCCCCCCCCCCCCCCCCCCATCTTCTCCATGAACCCTTTCAGCTCATTTGCCATTGCTGGCACCCTACCCGTTCTCAAACATGACCGGTCCAGGCCTGGATCAATAACAGTGTTGAAATCCCCACCCATAATCAGCCTGTGCGAATCCAGGTCCGGAATCTTCCTCAGCACCCAATTTGGCGCATATACATTGACCAACACTACTTTCATCCCCTGCAGCCTACCACTAACCATGATAAATCTCCCTCCTACATCCGAGACTATCCTCCCCGCCTCAAACGCCGCCCGCTTATTTATCAAAATCGCAGCACCCCTTCTCTTAGAGTCCAAACCCGAGTGGAAAACCTGCCCAACCCAGCCTTTCTTCACCCTGACCTGATTCACCAACTTACGATGCATCTCCTCATCCGCCTTCAAACTCATCAGGTGTGCAAACACACGAGCCCGCTTCACCGGCCCATTGAGCCCCCGGATGTTCCAAGTGACCAGCCTAGTTGGGGGGCAAAGTGCCCCCCTCCCCGCCAGTCAGCCATCCCCCTTCTTGCACCCGCCTCTAGCCCGTGCACCGCACCTCCTCTGGCCAGCCATGGAGCGGCCACCACCCCCGACCCCCTCAGTGACCTTCCATCAAAGTCCCTCTCACGTCAGCAGAACGCATCGCCCCTGCCCCCACCTAGAAACACCACTCTAAATCCCAAACCAGCTAATAAACTAATCTTATACACACTCCCATTGTGCTTCCGTGAGCTACCTAAAACATAGCCAATTTTAACAACTAAGAGAGGAAAAACCACACACCCCCCCAACTGCAGCCCCACCGACAATCCGAGGCTTGGGTGCTCTTTCCAAGGGCCGGTGCAGACTTGAAAGGGCGAATGGCCTCCTTCTGCACTGTAAATTCTATTATTCTATGATAACAATGAATCACAAATTGCACAAATATGATTGTTTCAAATTACTACAGCTTCTTACCATGTCGTGTTGGCGACGAAGGGGTATAAGTAACTTTGGCAGCGGGTGAACTATATGTCTGAGACACTAACGGCCGATCGTGCGGTGAAGGCTCCAGAATCTCATTGGCTGGCTCCACGCTACCATCTAGCCTGCAAGAGACAACAAAGAAATAAATGTTTTTTTAAAGAATGTAATGTGAAACCAATTTGCCTTCATTGTTTTGGAAATGTACCGGCATTAATCTGAATCATTGGACTGAAAGGAAATGTCAGTTTGCCAGTATTAATGAATCAGGGGTTCCATTATTCAACCAAAGTTGTATGAATCATTGGTTGGGAGCAGATTTTAAATTTAAAAACATATTTAAATTCCTGTAAAAGCATCTGGGAAATAAATCAATGTGATAAATTTTGGGAGGGATGGAAAAAAGGTCAGGATTATAACACAAATACTGAAGCCAGCCAAAACCACTGTGATTCTATTGAATTGTTTTTTTGATTTTTAAGGAAACAAATATTAATACACTGACTGACTATCTCCTTGGTTCATTACAAAGAACAAAGAAAATTACAGCACAGGAACAGGCCCTTCGGCCCTCCCAGCCTGCGCCGATCCAGATCCTTTATCTAAACCTGTCTCCTATTTTCCAAGGTCTAGTCTCCAACTTCAAGAGAAGCCCTGGAATGTGTGTGAAATGACCAGTTTCTGTTGCAGATTCACAACCAAGCTTAGACGGAGCATGTTTCAACTGTAAGTGAACCTACACCAGATGAACTGCAGCAGTTCAAGAAGGCAACTCGCCATTACCTATTCAGGGGCAATTAGGGATGTGCAACATATGCTGGCCTTGCCAGCGATGCTCATATGCCATAAAAGAAAAACAGAAACCGTTAAAATTTTAAAAATAAAAAAGTAGTAAATTCACATCCACTTTTGCTCAGCCCTCATCTATTTATGTCCTTCCTCAATTCTGCACTATGTAAATTTCCTTTTGCAATTTAAAAACGTGAATTCATTTTTTTGTTTTAATGCCCACATATGATCGGGGCCAACATCCAGATTTTCCAGTGTCGATGACCTGTTCCCTGTCCAGAATACGCTTATTAATCAGAGTACATCAACCAGTGTGTTTGTTACCAATTCATCCGCTGTGTTATGCATTTATTATGATTGTTAGTTCAGACTTGCAACATACTCAAACTTCTCTCCACAAGTTGACTGCCGCAAAACGATTTGGTAACTTGAACTACAATTAACATGGAGGATTTCCTCTGAACTGTTCTCCCTGGATTTTTACAACTGCCTCATTTGCCTATCACTACTAACTCCTGATGTGGTCAACAGCGTGACTGTGCATTACTAGAATTCTGTCTGCACCAACTAAACTGTAAGATTACCTATCATTTGTAGAATCTGCCTGATTTACATCTCAGTGAAAGCAATGCAACGTCAGGCAGCTTTTATAAGGAGTAAGCGGCCCACTCTGCCTGTTTACAGCCCAGACGGTAAAGGTGAAAATCTACACACAGGTTTTAAATGCAGTTCATTAAGGGTATACAAGTGTTACGATGAGAAACACGGTCAACAAATACCCAAGTGACTAAAAAACACAATTGTACAGTTCGATTGCTTTGCCAAAGGTTGATTAGAAATATCAGTTCTACCTAAATTGAATTTTGCCATCTTATTCTTTTGGCTGAAAGACACATAGCGACAGATCAACAAAATGACTCCTGGTATTCATATTCTTGGAAATATTTGCTCAGTTAACACTTCCAAACAAAACTGAGGTTGAGGCATTAAACCACAACATAACCAAAAGTAAACAAATATCAAGAGTACATAGGCCGATGACATCTCCATATGAATGAGATTACATTTTTCAAACAACAAAGGATGCGAGAAAGGTAGTACTTCAGGAGAACTAATATGTTATTTACTGTCACTTGCAGTCATTCCAATCCTCGTACAATGAAAGTTGATTCAACTTCACAAAGGAACAGAATTCAAACCGCTTCTAGCGTGTAACACAACCAACAATTTTGAAACTAAGTTTCCAAACGAAATATTGGGAAATTTATGTAGGGAAAAGCATCACTAAATACAGATAAGAAATTAAGCAGAACATTCTGATCCAAATAGATTACATCAAATCAATGGCCTTACGAAGATTGTCCAAGGCTCTCAATCACGCAGCACTGATTAATTTCTCCAATGTTTCTTTTCTGTCTCGTTGCCAATGCTGCAATCCGTAATCCGTAATCTGGGCCTCACGGTAGCATGGCGGTTAGCATCAATGCTTCACAGCTCCAGGGTCCCAGGTTCGATTCCCGGCTGGGTCACTGTCTGTGTGGAGTCTGCACGTCCTCCACGTGTGTGCGTGGGTTTCCTCCGGGTGCTCCGGTTTCCTCCCACAGTCCAAAGATGTGCAGGTTAGGTGGATTGGCCATGCTAAATTGCCCGTAGTGTAAGGTTAATGGGGGGATTGGTGGGTTACGGGTATACGGGTTACGTGGGTTTAAGTAGGGTGATCATTGCTCGGCACAACATCGAGGGCCGAAGGGCCTGTTCTGTGCTGTACTGTTCTATGTTCTATGTAAACCGCTATTTATATTTACATTACATACAGAAAGTTGGTGAGTCAGTTGAATAGGCACCATTTGGCAGCTGTAAAAATACAGCTTGATTCTGCTGAACAATGAAAGTTCAGCTTCTACATACTTTCTGGTTGCTATCATTCTGTCATTCTGAAGAACATGGTCTAGGTCTTCTAACAGTACAGCAAATTTCTTAAATTGTTTCTTTTCGGGGTCTGTAATGCAGTTACAACGCACAGTATTTTCAACCAAGGTGGATTTTGCCACAGTTATGGGCTCTCCATATTCTATTTCTCAGTCAATCAAAGAAAGTGGGTTGAAAATATTGGACTTCACAGTCTCAGTAAAGCAGACTTCCCCTTTCCCAACAGTAAGTTAAATCTTGTGAAGGAAATTTCCAGGCATTTGGCAACAGTAATGTCTTCAGGCAGGAGAAGTAGCCAATCAGATTGATTGTCACAGACAGCAAACCAGGAGTTGCAAGCATCTTATTCTTCATTTTTAATTTAAATGTCACAATTGCAAATTAAATGATGACTGGATTTAGATAGAAGCTAAAATGTCAATATAATAAAAAGCTTAAAAAAATTAAACTGCATTTCTCAAAATCATAGTGGAGAAATTAGATATTCCACAAATATAAAAAAGCCTTTCAAGCCCATTTAGGGTGTTAAGCAGTAATTATGAAATGATTATGCAATTGAAATCTCAGTTACACCTCATCTAACCAGGTGTTTTAAGGATTTTTACAGCAAATCTGAAAGTGCAACAGTGAAAGTTCTAAATTCTTAAATTTCAAATTGATTCCATGCCTTAGGTGTCCAAATGTGTGTAGGTTAGGTGGGCTTGCTGGGATGGGGCAAGGGAGTGGGTCTGGGTGGCGTGCTCTTTCAGAGCTTCGGTGCAGACTCAATAATTGGGCCGAATGCATAGGAAATAGAAGCAGAAGGAGGCCATTTTGCCCTGTTCGGCCATTCATTATCATGGTTGATCATCAAGATCAACACCCTGATCCTGCCTTCCCCCCCATTTCCTTTGATTCCTTTCAACCCAAGAGCTATATCTAATTCCTTCTTGAAATGACACAATGTTTTGGCCTCAACTACGTTTTGCGGTAGTGAATTCCACAGAATCACCACTCTCTGGGTGAGGAAATTTCACCTCACTTCAGTCCTAAAAGGTTTACCCCTTATCCTCAAGCTATGACCCTTAGTTCTGGACTCCCCCATCATTTTTTCTGAATCTAAACTGTCTAATCCTGTTAGAATTTTCTAAATTTCAATGAGATCCCCTGCCATTCTCCTGAACACCAATAAATATAATCTTAACTGACTCAAGTCTCTCCTCATATGACAGTCCCGATATCCCGGGAACAAGCGTGGTGAACCTTCACTGCACTCGCTCTATGGCAAGAACCTCCATCAGATAAGGACACCAAAACTACACACTACTCCAGGTGTGGCCTCACCAATGCCCTATACAATTGCAGTGACAAATCCCTCTTCCTATACTCAAATCCTCTCACTATAAAGGCCAACATACCATTTGCCTTCTTTACTGCCTGCTAAACCCACGCGCTTACAATCAGCGACTGATACATGACAACACCACCTCTCTCAATTTACACCCATTCAAATAATAATCTGTCTTATAATTTTTGCTACCGAAGTGGATAACTTCACATTGATCCACATTATAATGCATCTGCCATGCATATGCCCACTTACTCAGCCTGTCGAAATCATGCTGAAGCATTTCTGTATCCTCCTCATACTTCACCCTCCCACCCAACTATGTATCATCTGCAAATTTAAAGATACTACATTTAGTTCACTCGCCAAAATCATTAATATATAATGTGAACAGTTGGGATCCTGCCACAGATCACTGCGGTACCCCACTAGTCACTGCCTGCCAATCAGAAAAAGAACCATTTATTCCAACTTTTTGCTTCCTGTCTGCTAACCAGTTTTCTATCCATCTCACAACACTACCCCCAATTCCATGAGCCTCAACTGCACGTAGTAATCGGCTACGTGAGACCTTGTCGAAAGCCTTCTAAATAAACTACATCCACTGGTTCTCCCTGGTCAACTGTACTAGTTACAGCTTCAAAGAATTCCAGCATGGTGCGCAGTGGTTAGCACTGCTGCCTCACAGCACTGAGGGCCTGGGTTCAATCCGGCCCTGGGTCATTATCCGGGTGGAGTTTGCACATTCTCCCAGTGTCTGCGTAGGTCTCACCCCCACAACCCAAAAAGATGTGCAAGGTAGGTAAATTGGCCATGCTAAATTGCCCCTTAATTGTAAACAAAAGAACTGGCTACTCATAACTCAAACAAACATACTCAAACAAAAAATTATTTCCCTTTCATAAATTCATGCTGACTTTGTCTGATTATACCACTGCTTTCCAAATACTGTGCTTGGGGAATGGTCTCCTCCTGCAATGTAGGGATTCTAGTCTGGGATGCCAGAGGTGCTTCTACAGCGCACCCCCTGGAGAAGAGAATCACCGACAGCAACTGCTGGTTATTCTGCACATGTACGAACTCCAGAAATTGCCATCAGGTTCAGTGATAAAATGACAGCTAATGTTGGCAGTTTCAACATTATTACTGACAGAATTTGGTCTAACAGGTCTAAAAGGCTTCATCTTACAGCTAAGTGTTTCAAATAATCATTTCATGCAGCTACTTCTGGAACGTACTTCCAGCAGGCCAGTGCCGAGTTGCTTACTTGTGCTGTTTCATTAGGGTGCACTCGCCCCCTTCTTGTGGGTCCAAGTTATACATGTAAAGATAACCATCTGCCGCTGCTACCAGTAGCCGAGGAATCTTCTGAATTCTGGAACAACAAAGTCAAGTGTCAAGTTAAGATAACAGGTTAGCTGTTTTATTTTCCTTACCTCCTGGTGAAGTGAAGAACAGATTAAAACCTTCACTGTTTGACACTTTTCAAATAAAATGTACCGCATCTTCCTCATGTATTCTCTTTGATTTCTTTCTATTCTTGACTTCTCCAATTCCTTCCTAATGTCCGATTTCTTCTTTACAGATTCTTGTTTGGTCCATCTTCTTTTAGTTATCTGATTCATGTTGCACAATTTGCTTCAATGCTTTTTTTATTATTCCAGACCAACAAGCAACAAACATTGTACCAAGTGTGGCAACTTCTCGATCAGACTACGACATTAAACAATCACAACTTACTGTCTACCCAATGGATTTTTACCACCAACAACTCAAAGATAACTGAATGTTCTGACTGACAGTCTATAAAGGCCTGCGCACTTATTTTTACAACAAATTCCAAGAATGGATTATTTCATCTTTGCTGCTGTATCCAACGTTTAGCAAAATGTTTCACTTACGTTGCCAATGCACAAATATTTCTGTGCCCCGAGAATGGCAGTCGGACTGTTGCGAATGCCCTGCCCTGGTTGAACATCTCGGTGACCTGGGAAGGCAGATAACTAGTGGAAGCCATGAGCACCTTCCCAAAGTAGCCAGTCCACGTGGTGGGCTCTTCCTGCGGTCTAAACAATGAGAGGCATTCAGAAAAATGCTGCAATCAGTCGTCCCTCCTCACCCCATCTCTCTTGAGGCCAACACTTTCCGAGGCAGGGTTGCTGATTTTATTTATCTGCATCATTTATTGGGGCAAGTGGGCAAACTACTCCTGGGGCCATTTTGGAGATAGCTGCTGGGAAGTGTACAACAGCAATGGAGCACAAGAACAGGAGAAGACCATCCAGCCTCACAAGACTATTCCACAATTGGTGACAAGATTTTCTCCCTTTACAGGTAGGGAAGTATGAATATGTACATACATTTTACAGTTCAAATTAATACTCAAGTGTTAAAAATCATCACACAGGAAGTGTCTGTGTGTGTTGGGTAAGGTAGAAAGACCATTAACCACAGCTAGATATTTTAAATAATGACAAATTGAATAGCATACTCTGGGAAGTGTTAGCATTTTTTTGGTATCACAAACATAACACTTTGTTGTTCTGATGGTGCTTAATTGAGAATTTTTCACTCTAGACTCATCAGTAAATTCTTGGTAACTATTTCAGTGTTTACTTACTTTTCTTTTTGTGTCTCCAGTTTGAAGATATGCACTGTCTCTGTGTTACTGGATGCAGACAGGAACATTCCATCCATACTGAATGCTAGTGAACAAATACTCACACACCTAAATGACAAGAAACAAGTCACTGAGGAAATGAGAACCTACTTATTAATCTGAAGACTACAAATGAATGTCAACAATTTATGACAGGGCAGCACGATGGTGCAGTGGGTTAGCACTGCTGCCTCAAGGCGCCGAGGTCCCAGGTTTGATCCCGACCGTCACTGTCCGTGTGGAGTTTGCACATTCTCTCCGTGTTTGCGTGGGTTTCGCCCGCACAACCCAAAGATGTGCAGGCTAGGTGGATTGGCCACACTAAATTGCCCCTTAATTTTGGAAAAAATGAATTGGGTACTCTAAAAACTTTTAAAAAAATATTTTTAAAAACAATTTGTGACATGAACATTTAACATTTTTAAAGCACAAACTCTCTCCCTATGCTACTTTTCTGCTAAATTACCAGAGAATTTTTCTGGAACGCTATTCAAGAAAGGATGAAGAGAAAATAGAACTATAGGCCAGTTCCCCTTTGTTAGTTAACTTTGAGTGACCCTAATGTAGAGCTGAATAACAATCTTAAATATAATTTGAACTAGTTTGAACCAGTGCTGCCTTGCCTTATTGCCTCATTTTAACTTCACACTCCAAATTTACGTTTTCATTTGTTTGATTACAGTATTTAAAGTACTTTTGTTCACTTTACAAAAGCCTCCTTTTAAGTCAAAAAGCTCAAATTCCTAGTTTTTCCTTCTAACACTCTCACACAGATTAGTCTGGTTACTCTTACTTGCACTGCCTCTAGCACTCGAATGTCTCTGAGCCTCAATGACCATGACACGACAAAATACTTAGGGGGCGTCAAGATTGCACAGTGGTTAGCATTGTTGCTTCACAGCGCCAGAGTTCCAGGTTCCATTCCTAGCTTGGGTTACTGTCTGTACGGGGTTTACACGTTCCCCCGTGTCTGCGTGGGTTTCCTCTGGGTGCCCCGGTTTCCTCCCATAAGTCCCCAAAGACGTGCTGTTAGGTAGTTTGGACATTCGGATTTCTCCCTCAGTGTACCCGAACAGGCGGCGGAGTGTGGCGACTAGGGGATTATCATTGTAGTGATAATGTACGCCTACTTGTGACAATAATAAAGATTATTATTATTAGAGAGCACTGTGTGGTTTAATCACGAGTTTCTGAACTGCGTAGGTCATTTAGTTCATTGTTCTATTGCCTGCTCTGTATGGTTTGGCATTTGGAGCACTGATTTATTAAGGATCTCTTTCACCTTTTTTAATAATTTCAATACCATTCATGGAGTACCCAAGTCATCCCATTTTTCTTCTTATGTACAATATTTTGCATATTGCGAACATAACATTTCTGCCATTGTTCCGGGTGGAGTGGGAGTACCTGTGGGAAATGCTGGGGAGCTTCGGTGAGGGCTTTATTGGCTGGGTGAAATTGCTGTACGAGGTGCCTGTAGCAAGTGTATGTACAAACCAGCTGAGGTCGGAGTACTTCAAGCTTCATCAGGGAACGAGGCAGGGGTGTCCCCTCTCCCCGTTACTATTTGCCCTAGCCATAGAACCGCTAGCTATGGTGCTGAGAGCCTCGAGGAACTGGCAGGGACTGGTTCCGGGGGGGGGGGGGGGGGGGGGGGGGGGGGGGATGATTTGCTCCTGTACATTTCGGCCCCTGTGGAGGGGATGGGGGAGGTTCTGCGGATCCTGAGGGATTTTTGGTAGTTTTTCAGGGTACAAACTGAACATGGGAAAGAGAGAGTTGTTTGTGATCCAGGCCAAGGGGCAGGAGGAGAGACTGAAAGAGATGCCGCTCAGGATGGTAGAGAACAGTTTTCGTTACCTGGATGGCCAGAAAATGGGATGCCCTGGCAGGCTCAACCTGACCCGGTTGGTAGAGCAATTGGAAGGGGACTTTAAAAGGTGGGACATTCTCCCGCTCTCACTGGTAGGAAGGGTGCAGACCGTGAAAATGACTGTCCTCCCCAGAGTTTTGTTTGTCTTTCAGTGCCTCCCCATCTTCATCCCTCAGGCCTTTTTTAAGCGGGCGAGTAGGATCATTTCGGGCTTTGTGTGGGCGAATAAGACCCCGCGAGTAAGGAGATCTGAAAAAAACAGGTAGTGGCCTTTCCGACGCTGCCTCCACTGAGGATACAGGACAGCGTGGTCTCCGGCACCTGGGTGGGGGAGGGGAAGCTGTCGCACATCTACCAGGAACTACAGGATGCGGAGGAAACCCCGGTGGAGGAGCTCAAGGGCAAGTGGGAGGAGGAACTAGGTGAGGAGTTGGAAGCGGGTCTGTGGGCAGATGTCCTGGGCCAGGGTTAATTCCTCCTCATCATGTGCCAGGCTGTCTAATTCAATTTAATGTGGTTCACCGGGCACGCATGACGGCAGCGAGAATGAGCAGGTTGTTTCGGGTAGAAGACAGTTGTATGAGGTTCAAGGGCAGCCCTGCAAACCATGTCCATATATTTTGGGCGTGCCCGGAGCTTAGAGAGTTCTGGCAAGGGTTCGTGAGGGCAATGTCCAAGGTGCTTAACACACAGGTGGTGCCGAGTCCAGAGATAGTGATCTTTGGAGTGCCAGAAGACCCGGGAGTTCAGGGAGGGCGAAAGAGGCCAATGTCTTGGCCTTTGCCTGCCTAGTAGCCCGGAGACGGATTTTATTAATGTGGAGGGACTCGAAGCGCCCCGAGTGTAGAGACTTGGGTTAACGACATGGCTAGGTTTCTCAGCCTCGAGAAAATAAAGTTTGCCTTGAGAGGGTCTACGCGAGGGTTCTCTCGAAGGTGGCAGCCGTTCGTTGACTTTCTCGGGGAAAATTAAAATGTCAGCAGCAGCAGCAATCCATGGGGGGGGGGGGGGGGGGGGGGGTGTGAGTGCTTCATTGGGATGGTGTGGGAAGACTGAGTCGTGTGGGATAATGTCTATTTAATTGTTATTGTATATTCTCTTTTTGGACTATGTTAATATTCACTCTAGTTTGTTTTGTTATTATCGTTACGACTGTTTTATTATGAAAAATTCTGCAAAACCTTAATAAAAATACTTTAAAAAACATTTCTGCCATTGTCCTCCCATATTTTACTCAACTTTCCATAACATCTGCAAATTTTACACTGTGTTTGGTTGCTGAATCCAAGTCATTGGTTTCAAATAGAAACAGCAGTGACCCTAAACAATGAGCAGCCAGCTCACAACTCCTTCCACCAAGCCCAATATCACTCCTTTAACAAGCACCCATTCATTTCTTTCTTCAGCAAGTCTATTATCCAGTTACACTATTTATCATGACATGGTCCAGATTTTGGTTTAATTTGCAGCTGTTTTTGAGAAACTTTGTCAAATGACTTTTGGAAGTTACTGTGGAAGACAGAAAAAATATACTGGAAATATTGAAGAATTCAAAGGTCTACCGAGAATGAAAAATGAAGAATTTAAGGAAATTAGGATTAATAAAGGAATAGTACTGAAAAAATGGGAATAAAATCAGCAATTCTTGTGGCTTAAAGGCCTACATCACAGGGATATAAAAAGGTGGCTAGAGATAGTGGATGCTTTGGTTTTGACTTCCAGAATTCCCTATGTTTTAGTATGATCCCTGTGAATTGTAGAGTAACACAAAAGGACGATGGAGAGAAAACAGGGAACTATAGGCCAGTTATCTTGATTTCAGTTGTAGGGAAAGAGTCAGAGGGTGAAATTTACCGGCTGTTCACACTGGCGGGATATTCCAGTCCACCGATGGCACATGGATTTCCCGGAGAGGAGGGGTGCAGTCAATGGGAAATCCCGTTGACAATGGCGGAACCAGAAAATCCTGCTGGCGGGCCGCCTCCGCTGCCGAAAAACACGCAATGGGTTGGTCAGTAAATCCCACCCAGAATATATGAGGGACATCATAACAAGATATTTAGAAATCATAATATGATTGGACAGAGTCAATGTGGGTTTATCAAAGGGAAAGAATGTTTGAATAATCCGTTATAATTTTTTGTGGTGTAGATAAAGGAGAACCAGTGGGTGTAGAGTATTTGCATTTTCAAAAAGCATTCAAAGAAGTTAGCATTTGAGAGTATTACATAAAACTAGGGCTCATGACATTGGAAGACTGGATTGATAAATGCAGAAATTGAGGATTGTTGAAGGGAAAGAAAATAGGGCATTACTGGGTAGCCAAGCTCAAAATGAATGGGGTGCTGCAAAGATGAATGGTTGAGCATCAGCTATTTACAATTTATATCATCAACTTAGTTGAAGGAACCAAACCAGGGGCTGGTTTAGCTCACTTGGCTAAATCGCTGGCTTTTAAAGCAGACCAAGCAGGCCAGCAGCACGGTTCAATTCCCGTACCAGCCTCCCCAGACAGGTGCCGGAATGTGGCGACTAGGAGCTTTTCACAGTAACTTCATTGAAGCCTACTCGTGACAATAAGCGATTTTCATTTATTTTCATATGTAGCTCAGTGGTTAGCACTGCTGCCTCATAGCACCCAGGACCTGGGTTCAATTCCGGCCTTGGGTGACTGCCTGTGTGGAGTTTACACTTTCTCCCAGTGCCTGCGTGGGTTTCCTCCGGGTGCTCCTGTTTCCTCCCACAGTCCAAAGATGCGCAGGTTAGGTGGTAAGGTGGTAATTGATAGAAAATAGGAGGAGGAGGCAATTCAGCCCTTCAAGCCTGCTCTGCAATTCATTATGGTCATGGCTGATCATCCAACTCAATAGCCTGATCTCGTCTGCCCCCCAATGTTCTTCAATCCCCTATGTCCCAAGTGCTATATCTAACTCCATCTTGAAAATATACAATATTTTGGCCTCAACTGTTTCTGTGGTGGCAAATTCCACAGGCCGGCCACTATCTTGTGAAGAAACGTATGCTCAA
This sequence comes from Scyliorhinus canicula, assembly GCF_902713615.1. Taxonomy (NCBI): domain Eukaryota; kingdom Metazoa; phylum Chordata; class Chondrichthyes; order Carcharhiniformes; family Scyliorhinidae; genus Scyliorhinus; species Scyliorhinus canicula. Next base: position 58,261,242 of record NC_052160.1, on the reverse strand, counting down.
CTCAGTGCTAAATGGTCTATCCTGCATCCTCAGACTGTGAGCCATGTTTCTACACATCCCCACCATCAGAAACATTCTTCCTGTATCTACCATATCTAGTCCTGTTAGAATTTTACAGGTTATGAGACACTCCTCATTCTTCTGAACTCCAGCGAATAAAATCCTAACCGACTCAATCTCTCTTCATATGTCAGTCCTGCTATCCCAGGATCAGTCTGGCAAACCCTCCATGCACCCCTCGATAGCAAGAACATCCTTCCTCGGATAAGGAGGAACAATACAAAGTTCGGCGGGAAAGTGAGCTGCGAGGATAATGCAAAAAGAAAACTGCAACGGTCCACAGACAGGTAAAGTGAGTGAGCAAGAACGTGCCAGATGGAATATAATGTGGAGAGGTATGGGGTTATCCATTTTGGTTGGGTAAACTGAAAAGCAGAACATCGTGTGAGATGGAAAAAGTTAGTATGCAGAGGGTCTTATGTGTCCTTGTACTCAAATCACAGGAAGCTAACATGCAGGTACAGAAATCAAATGGTATATTAGACTTTATTACAAAGGGATTGGAGTATAAGAATAATTATATAGGGCCTTGGTGAGACCACACCTGGAGTACAGTTTTGGTCTCCTCAAATAAAGAAAGGTATACCTTCCTTAAAGAATACGACAAAGGTTCACCAAACTAATTGCTGAGACAAAGGGAAATCTCTGTGAGGAGAAATAGAGTGGAGATTGAGTAGGCTTATATTTCCTAGATATTTGAAGAACAAGAGATGATCTCACTAAAACTGATGAAATTCTTAGAGATTTGAGAGGATAGATGTTGAGAGGATGTTTCCCCAGCCCTAAAGTCTAGAACAAGGGGGTCACAGTATCAGAATACGGGTTGACCATTTAGAACAGAGATGAGATGAGATGGAGAGATTTCTTCACTCAAAGAATTCCCTACCCCAGAGGACTGTGGATGCTAAGTTGCTGACTATATTCAGGACAAGAGTTTGATAGATTAATGGATACTATGTCAATTAAAGGATATCAAGATGGTGTGGGATTGTGGAGTTGAGGTAGAAAATCAGCCATGATCTTATGGAATCGAGGGACAGGCTTGAATGGCTTACTTCTACTCCTATTTGATATATTCTCATGTCCTTATATTTCTTACAGTTGACGTGATTGTTAGTTCCTTCTGAGAAGTCCAGCAGGTTTGTCAAACTGAATTATACCCACCTAAAACCACAGTGACTACTGTTTACCATATTATTGTTAACAATGAATAGATAACTTTCAAATTTAACCATGCCCGATTTTCTTACCTCTTAACCCCCCTTCGGAACTCAAAGAGTTTCTGTCCCTCTGGAATGGAGAACACTCGGATTACTGTTCCCTGCAGATACAAAGCAAAAGAAACAACATTGGCAAACAAAACATAACGGTAAAAGTTATACTTAGCAAAGTTGATTAAATAAGAAAATGATCGGGCAGCACGGTGGCCTAGTGGTTAGCACAACCGCCTCACGGCGCTGAGGTCCCAGGTTCGATCCCGGCTCTGGGTCACTGTCCGTGTGGAGTTTGCACATTCTCCCCGTGTCTGCGTGGGTTTCACCCCCACAACCCAAAAATGTGCAGAGTAGGTGGATTGGCCACGCTAAATTGCCCCTTAATTGGAAAAAATAATTGGGTAATCTAAATTTATAAAAAAAAAAAAAAATAAGAAAATGATTATCATTCAGCAGTATATAAATATATTTACTGAAAGAAAACTAGGTTAGTTTATAAGATGAACTCAAATACCTTCACTTACATACAGAACAGACTTTATCAAAAGTCAGAATATAAAATGGTTGAACAGCAGCCTGGCGCCACTGTGCATTACACCAGAGTGAAAACCAATGGATATTCAACCATTATGTTCTAGGTCTTAGTCAAGCTGCCACATGCATGACATTTTTCCATGTGGATGGAAAGTACATAGGTAGGCCAGTAGCACTGCGTCAGTCCCACATGCCTTGTAGCAAGAGGTCACACGTGCCACAAGGCCAGGAATGGCTCACCCACCTGACCTCCAGGGCGTGGAATGGTCCCCCTTGCTTCAAATTTTCCATCACACCTTATCATTAAATTTACAGTGCAGAAGGAGGCCATTCAGCCCATTGAGTTTGCACTGGCCCTTGGAAGGAGCACCCGCCTTACGCCCACACCTCTACCCTATCCCCGTAACCCAGTAACCCCACCTAACCTTTTAGACACGAAGGGCAATTTAGTGTGGGCAATCCTCCTAACCTGCAAATCTTGGGACCGAGAGGGGAACCCGGATCCGGCACCCAGAGAAAACCCACGCAGACACGGGGAGAACGTGCAGATTCCGCACAGACAGCGACCCAAGTCGGGAATCGAACCTGGGACCCTGGAGCTGTAAAGCAACAGTGCTAACATGCTGCCCTTATGTTTTAATATTTGTAAAGGAAAAATATAAAAGGATATGGGGAACCAATAGAGAAACAGAATTAGAGTAGGTACTGCAACCACAGTAAAATCCCATCTTTTGCAACGTTTGTCACGTTTTCATTTACCCTCGCTTTGTACTTTGTACACTGCATTGCCCATCAGATGAGCAATGTTCGCTCATCTCCATTTTCTTCTTACTCTCTCCTCGCAGAGACTAGAATGGCTGCAGCTGAAGTGCAACCCGAATGAAGAGATTAACCCGGAAATGGCCTAATCACTCGATCCAGAGCTGCAATAATGGCTCTGTTCAATTTTGAAATCCTCACCAATGTGTTGCTCAAAGGCTCCCCGATCTGTCGTATACAGGTGCTGCACCACAATTTGCCCAAACCAGTGCCGCCTTCACATGGCTGGAAGCTAAAGTCCCATTGAAAAGCATGTTCAACGTTCACGATTTCGCAACTTGTGAGGTTCATGAGAAAACAACACCCACGAAGAGTGGGACTTTATTGCACTGCTATGGAGGTGTAGTGATTTCAATACTGGACTCGCAACCCAGCATTTGTAAATTTATAATCCCATCATGGCAAATCAGGAAAGTGAAATTAAACAAATCCAGTCAATCTGACAGCTGTTGTAAAAATCCGACAGGCCAATTAATATATTTAGGGAGGAGACCAGCCAGCCTCCCAAATAGGATCAACACAAAATTCCAGACTTATGAAATGTGGTTGGCTCCTAATGTGCTCTGAAATGGCCTGGGAAATCTCACACTGTGTTGTAAAACCATTGCTGCATTCAAGAAGTTGAAAGCAGGGGTGGACAATAAATGCTGCACTGCGATCATTATCTACACCCCATGTTTAAGAAGAGCAAGCACAAGGAACAAATGGCTACCTTCTGTGCTGCAAGTATCATCATTCTACACTGATTTTTAAAAAAGTTCTCAATTCAGGAATTAACTAATACGTCTTAAAGTGGAATTAATTTACGCCCTTTTAGAGCACTAAACTATTTTAAGCCAAGATTATGATACTCAATACTGCATCAAGTGAACATCATGCTGGCAAGACTGCAGCATACAGCAAGGTAGAATTACTTGTTAGTAGTCAATTTCTAGCAGAGTGAATGAACCAGTCTATCCAGTCTATACGCACAAACTCATACTGTTACAATACCGGTTGGCGTTCTAACTGGATGGCAAACTCCCAAAATGCAACTCTGGCTCAAAAGACCACAACCATTACTTTTTTTTTAATACAACATTGAGGAACAGAGTCACAAGACTGCCAGTTAGTTTTAACAACAAGAAAAAAACATTTATTAAACATTTTAAAAATTAGATAATACAATACTCCTTTACTCCCCCTTTAGTTTAACAATTGCACACAGATTTTAAGATTAACACAGATTACAAAGTACATCTTAAACTACAATGGTCTCATGAACACAAAAGTCCCTTTTAAGCACACAAGATGACTGTGGTAAGACACACTCCCTCTCTGAACCCAAATGAATGTCTGTGGATTTCTCCTCAAAGTTCCCCCAGATGATTCTTATACTGTGATCCACCTTGTCTCGCTGAACTCTGGCTTCCACGAGTGATTTCAAATTCCACTTTCAAATCTTCTTTTAAATTATGCTTTCCCTCCGATGTTTCCATCAAGTTTTCATTTTCAGGTTTTATACCTCTCCCTCTAGGTTTCCTTTGTCTTAAAGGCTTTTACACAAACTCCGAGGTCCATCCACCAAGTTCCACAATTATTTTAAATAATATCTCCCAAACTAATATTTTCTTACAAACCTTAGCAGTATTGCAGATATCTTTCTGGCCTCTCACAATCCAATGCCTTTTCAACTCTTGTGACTTTATTGAAGAGTAACCTGTTCTGGTAATCAGTTCTGGTTACCAGTTTCCTATATTCTATTAACTCTAGACTTCTTGGAATCCCCTCGTCATTTCTCTAGTTTCCGGAGTTAGATTTCCGGAAACTGTTCTCTTTACCATTACTCCATTCTAGCAAGGCTGAGAAGTGTTCCCTCTTTAGCTTTCTAAAACCAACTGCTGCTACAGAGCTGTGAGAGTTGTCTTCTCTCTCACTACCCATCTCCAACTGCAATCAAATTAGCTAAACTAAAACTTAAAAGCTTCTCTACCTTACAAGGCCCCAACTACTAAGCTACCACGCTGGTTTATTTACTCTTCACAAACCAGCTGCCAAAAATACACACAAACACAAATTTTAACGTGAATCTAACAATAGCGCACAAAAATATTAAATTAAACATACTTAAAACTATATCTTATTTCTGTTCACCAATGCAAATATAAATCTCTTAAAACTATCTTTGTTTTCCTGACAAGATTCATTTCTATGTGGCTAACTAGTGTCCTCGGATATGGCCTAGGAAACCATCCCCTCGCTCAGCAATACGTAAAAAGTCAGCCGTTAGAACTGGTGCTTGAGCAGTGGTCTTAGCTACTTAAAAACTACAAATGATCGTGATCTTTGAAAGATCTTTGATCTTTCATATGTGGATGAATTTAAGGGAATTAATAACTGGAGTTTAATGGATTGAGGTACAACAAATTAGTTTCATGCAAAATAGAGTATAGTACAGTATTCAGCATAAAGACCAGAATTGTTACAGTGGGGCGGCAGGGTGATGTAGTGGTTAGCACTGCAGCCTATTGCGCGGAGGACCCGGGTTCGATCCTGGCCCTGGGTCACTGTCTGTGTGGAGTTTGCACATTCTCCCAGTGTCTCCCAAAAGATGTGCAGGTAGATGGATTGGCCACACTAAATTGCACCTTAATTGTGAAAAATAATGTGTACTCCAAATTTATTTTAAAATGGTTACAGCAGCTAATGAGGCCATTCAGCCCGCAGTACCCATGCTGGTTCTTTGGAAAAGCAACTCGGATAACCCCACATCCCTCCCTTTCCTTGTAGACCTACACCATTTCTCTCTTCGGGTGCTTAACTAACTCTTTTGAAAGTCACAATTAATCTGCCATTGTAGGTGTTAACTACACACTGCATTAAAAATCTCCCTCATGTTGCTCTTGGTTCATTTTTCAATCATCTTAAACCCATGTCCTAGAATATATAATCCCTACAGTGCAGGAGGCTGCCATTCGATCCATCGAATCTGCACCGACCCTCCGAAGGAGCTCTCTACCCAAGCCCACTCCCCGCCCTATCCCCGTAACCACATGCATTGATCATGGGCAATCCACCTAACCTGTACATCTTTTTTGAATACCAAGGGCCAATTTAGCATGGCAAATCCAGCTGACCTGCAAATCTTTGGACTGTGGGAGGAAACCAGAACACCCGGAGGAAACCTATGCAGACATGAGGAGAACAAGCAAACTTCACACAGTCACCCAAGGCTGGAATCAAACCCGGGTCCTTGGCACTGTGAAGCAAAAGCGCTAACCATTGCACCACCCTTGTTCTCTGGATCTTGAGCCCTCCAATGGGGACAGCTGTTTATTTGTCTGGACCCCTTATGATTTTTAACATCTCTCTCAACCTTCTCTTCTCTAACAAAAACAAACCCAGTTTCTTTAATCTAGCCATGTAACCAAAGTCCCTCATATCTGGAACCATTCTATTGAATTCTTTCTGCAGCTTTGCTAAAAGCTTGACAACCTTCTGAAGAAGGATGCTCAAAATTGAACACAATACTCCAGTTCTCCAACACAGCATTTTATAAAGTTTCATCCTAACTTCCTTACTTTTGTACTCTTGCATTCGTTACCTCTACTTATAAAGCCCAGCATGCCTTTTTAACTACTTTCTCACTCAAGCTTCCCTACCACTTTCAATGAGCTGTGCCCTAAGTCTCTCTGTTCTTTATTTCATTTTTTAAAAAATATTTTTATACTCCTTTTTCACATTTTTCCCCAAATCTACACCCACCACCAATAACGAATGCAATGTCAATCTCCATATCAATAACAACAATCCTATCCTCCCACCAAACCCCCAAACAGCATCCAACATGTTAACATAAACAAATAATAAAAAGGGATCAGGAATCACCCAGAGTCACCATTAACACATAGTCAGTCCTCCTCACCCCAGCCCTCACAACACCGCCCCCCCCGATGTTTGAAGTAATCCAATTCTCGAAAGTGCATAATGAATAGCGCCCATGAATTGTAGAAGCTCTCCATCCTTCCCTTCAGTTCAAATTTGACCTTCTCAGGAGCCAAGAATTCCAGCAAGTCCCCCCGCCATGACAGGGCACAAGGTGGAGGTTGGAAACGGGTGTGGAGGCAGATGCTTTAGCCTTCACCTCATTGATCACCCGAAGGCGGATCCTGTTTGGATGGAGATCATCAACGAGGCGAAGGCTACAGCATCTGCCTCCACACCCGTTTCCAACCCCGGCTGGTCCGACACCCCAAATATGGCCTCCCGAGGGTCCCATGTCCAGTTTCACGTGCACCACTTTAGAGATTACTCTAAAACCTCCTTCCAGTAATCCTCCAGCTTTGGACAGGACCAAAACATATGAACATTGTTTGTGGGGCCCCACCCGCAAAGCTCACACACATCTTCTACCCCCTCAAAGAGCCGGCTCTATATACCACCTTCAGATGTATCAGCCCCAACCTCGCGCACGAGGTGGAGGCGTTCGCCCTCCGGAGAACCTCACACCAGAACCCCTCCTCCCTTCTTTATTTTAAACTCTTCTCCATGTTCTTCCTATCAAGATGCATCACTTCACACTTCCCTATATTAAATTCCATCGCTCGTGTCTTCCTTATCCCATCTTCAAGTCTATCATTATCCTCACATTTCATAATGCTTTAATTTTTTGTATTACCTACAAATTTTGAAATGCGCCGTATACACCCAAGTCTAGTCACTAATATGCCACTAAAAGCAGTGGTCTGAGTACTGACCCCTTGGAGAACCAAGCTGTATACCACCCTCCAATCCCAAAAAAACTATTCACCACTACGGTTTCCTGCCACTAATCCAATTTTTTATCTATGCTATCACTGCCCTTTTAACCCATGGGCATAATTTAAAGTTGCTGCAATCCAATAAAAGTAGGGTGAACTGTCTTACTTCTAGTTTATTTCAAATTACTCAACATAAAATGCACCATTGTGTATATGTATAGAATTACCTTTCTGTTCTTATGCCTGACAACCCTCCAAGATCGACATTTTTCCATTCTCACCTTTTGCAGATCCACTATTTTCACTGTTCCATGAACGCACAGAATGGCAGAACAGGCTCAAGGAGGAATATTGTGTACTCCTCCTATTTCTTACAATCTTATAAAATTCTTAAGCAGGGTGGAAGGTAGGATGTTTCTCCTGGCTTGGGAGTGCAGAACTACAGAACCACAGCCTCAGAATATGGGATAGGTCATTGAGTGAAAAACTTTGACCTCATTTCAGACCTAAAAGAGTTGTGAACCTTTGGATTTTTTGTTACAGAGAGCTATGGCTGGTCAGTTGTTGAATATTTTGAACAGAGAGGTCAATCAATTTTTTGCCTACTTATGGACGGACGCAAGGGATATAGGAATAGTGGGGGGCAGTGTAACTGAGAAACATGATCTTATTCAATGGGGGAAGCATGCTCAATGGCTGAATGGCCTACTTCTGATCCTATTTCTTATGTCCTTATGCTCTCAAATCCTACCTCCATGGCCAAGTGTTTGATCCCTGTCCCAATTTCTCCTTATCCAGCTCAGTGTTAAATTTTGTTTGATAATGCTCCTTTGACAATGCCTTGGAAGATTTTCAGTACGTTAACAATGTTATGCAAATGCAAGCTATTGTTGTAAAATGTTTAACCTATCAAAAAATAACTCTTTTTCGCATTCCAATTGTTCTTGTGAAAATGTTGTTATTGTTAAAACACACTATGCAAAACATATACCTCAAATGGCTTACCTTTTCAGAGGCTGTCGCCAGTTTTGTACCACTTGCATCAAATGCCAGAGCAGCAAGGGGACTGTCATGAGCTGGGATCATATTAGCAGCTCTCTTTAAAACAAAAAAAGTGAATAAAAATTTGCTTCACATAAATATTCCATCTATTGAACACTAAGGTGGTAAAAAAAAAAATCAATCCACTTTCGATTGTGTGCATATTGCTTTAAGGAATGACAGCTCAGGGTCAAACATGATGTTACGAGCAAGGAAGTGAATAATTCAGAATCTCATCATATATAATTGATTTTTTTTAGCATGATATGATTAATATCAAGCATTTAGTTAGGGCAAAGGTCTTCAGCTCATTGCTATTGGAATGCAAAGGCTATGAAAACAATTGCATACCAGATATTTGAAAGTTTCAGTTCCAAAATATATCCATTACAATGTTTTATAAAACTTATGCAATGCAAGTAAAACAATACTAGGTCCAAGGATCAAGCTTTAACAAGTCAATCAAAGTCATGGGTTGTGCAATCGTACTGCAACTCAACCACTACACATCTCAAATTGCAGGCATGCTATGACAGCATGAACAAAATCCAAATAACTAAAATTGTTTTTTTTTTTACATTACAACAATATACACCGGAGGGATCAATTGGACTAAAGCGGGGACTTTCATTTATACAAAATGGTTATATTTGATAGAAGCATCACAGAAATTGTCCCATACACTGACACAGTTACTTTTTTTACATGCACTGTTATATTTACTTTGGAGGACTTGAATTTGAGGGAGACCTATACCCAAAAACTACAGTTCAGAATTATTCGTAACCAAAGAGGAGAAAGTGAATATATGCTTTCAGTGCTCATTCTCTCAGTTTGGTTTCAACCTTGATCCAGTAGTATACGGCAAAGCTTTAAACCACACAATGCTGTCCAGCACAGTTAAAATACAGCTTTTTTGCAAACCAAACTCCACAAGAACCACCCACACAATTCTAGCCCTCTCAAATAGCTGAGTAATTGGGTGGTATTTTCAGCCTTGCTAACTCAAACCAGCCGATAAATGGGCAATAGAGTCCTAGAAATTTGCCTTTGCTAGCATGGCCATGATAAGCAACAATATCACTTCAGCAGAATCACAATAAATGGCAGAACAAGCTTCAGGAACTAAATAGCCTACACTCCTGTTCTATATTAATAGATTATACTCAAATCATAATTTAAAAATCAAAAGCACAGTCACCAAGTCGATATCAGGTATGCTAAAGCATCTTAAAATAAAAACATACTTGTGCAAATTAAATGATATTATTTAAGGAACACAGAGTGAAAAGCCTGACAGGTATTATCAAGCCTAAATACATGCTCGTATCAGATGCGTTATAGATTTCCATCATTGGAAGCCTTTATTCTATCAATTTATGAATTCCAACAGTGAAACCTAGCAATACTAAAAAAGATAAAACACACACTTCTTTTTTTGTTTTTACACATGGGTTTATCAGGTACTGATTCAGCCTGTGCAATAATGAGCAAATACTAGGCTAAAATAGTTGGACTATTTTTCGAGCACAGGGCACATGATTTGCGATCAGGCTGGTTCCAGTGACAACAGGCACCATGCAAAATTATTTCTACCACTTCAATTCCATGATTGCGTCAGAGAACTGAGCATCTACTGTCCTGCTGGCTGCCTCTGTTCAGCTGAGGGCCAAGCAGCATTCACTTATCTCATGTGGTGCAGCTAGCCTTTATTCCTAAAGATGGTCTGTCCTTCTTATAGGATTGTTGTGGAGATGCCGGCGTTGGACTGGGGTGAGCACAGTAAGAAGTCTTACAACACCAGGTTAAAGTCCAACAGGTTTGTTTCAAACACGAGCTTTCGGAGCGCAGCTCCGTCTTCAGGTGACTCACCTGTCCAGTCCAGTCACCTGAAGAAGGAGCTGCACTCCGAAAGCTCGTGTTTGAAACAAACCTGTTGGACTTTAACCTGGTGTGGTAAGACTTCTTACTCTTCTTATAGGAAGCTTCACCGGATAACAAGAGGCAGATGCTGAATACTGTTGCCGAAATTCTAAACAAGGAAAATGGACCGTCAATGTCTAATGTGGAGAATTAGAGATGGAGATTAACAGGAGAAGAGATGCTAGGCCCTCAAGGGGGGTCAGAAGAGATTAGGGTCGGGTTACTAGGGAGGCTACATCCTGGCATCTGGATCAAAGAGCCTGCAGCAGTGCCAGAAGAAACCCAATAACCTCACGCAGGTTGACATGGTCAGTAAATGCATCTTCACATGACATTTCCTTGCCGCCACTCCAACTTCTCACACTGTCCAATGCACACTCAGCAGCACTCCCTGGCACTCATGGTTCAATTAAAATCCAAATATTCCACTTCACTGTCACATATTCTCTAATGTTGTCACGGTCACATCTCTCATTGACTCCACATGTTGCCAGTTCTTCAGCTGTGGCAGGCACATCATCTGAACACAGTGCTGCACAATCACAGATATTCTTGCCATTCTCTGGAAGGACAAAGTGCCACAGCATAGAAGGGAACAGAGCAGAAAAGACAGGGAATTACGATGACTTCATCTCCTGAGCCCTACAGAAGGGATGGTTATCAGCATCATGGGGCTAGCTGTGACAAAATTCATGGCATCTGATGTTGCGGAGGGTATTCAGGGTGACAGCACATACCTGCCTTATAATCCACCTCAACTCCCAGCTCACTCTCACCCCCAAGTATAATGATCAAGCTACATATGTTGATCTCTTGCTTTCCAATTCACCTTCCTTTCTTCACAACTTCTGATTTTAGATTTCAGAGATGCCTGCAGCCACAGCAGACCAAGAAGGAGAGAAAGCAACATCACAGCACATATGAAGCCCTGTCACTTGTTGTTTATAAAAAACATATATTTTTATTCAGACTTTTATTCCAATATAACACCTTTGCAACCATATTCATACAACAATTACAATATTTCAAACCCCCAACCTGTCACTGCCCAAAGCCAAATCCAAAAAGAATAACCAATGCCCTAGATCACCACCAACGCCCTAGATCTCCCCTAGATCTGACCAGCTCCCTGAAGTAGGAAATGAACGGCTGCCTTTCCATCAACCCTCTGAAGATATACTTGATATTTTTTCAAAATGTAAGCACTCCATCAGGTCACTTAACCACACTGCAGCCATGGGCGGCACCCAAGACTTCCATCCAAACAGAACTCGCCTTCGGGCTATTAGCGAGGCAAAGGCAAGAGCATCTGTCTTTGCTTCAATCTGCAGCTCCGGTAAATCTGAAAACCCAAAGATAACCACCAAAGGGCAAGCTCAACCCCAAGAATTCCTGACATGATGCTGAAGAAGGAGACCCAAAAGCCCAAAGCTTATTACAAGACCAGAACATGTGCGCATGATGAGCTGGACCCCTAGAGCACCGCTCGCACCTATCAGCTATTTCCTTGAAGAACCCACTCAGCTGTGCCCTGGACAGATGTGCTCTATGTACCACCTTAAACTGAATCACATTGAGCCTAGCACACTAGGAGGTGGAGTTGACTTGTGTAGAGCCTTGCTCCACACCCCACCTCAAATACCTGGCCCAGCTCCCTCTCCACCTCATCCAGTGGAACCTGTTCAGTCAACACAAGCCAATTATAAATAACCAACATCCTGAACAGATTAGCTCTCAGAAGCCAGTACTTGCCCAACCACGCCTCAAAACCAGCGAATTTTGCCAACTATAAACAAATCCACGAACCGCTCCAGCCCCACCTCCCTCCAAATACCAAACAATAAGTCCAAGGCAACGGGTAGAAAAAGATGACTTTCACAGATTGGTGCCAACAATGACATAGCACGCAGCTTAAAATGCTGCCTAAACTGTCTCCATATTCTCAAGGTGGCCACCACCATCGGACTGCAAGTCCATTCAGTCGGAGAGAACAGAAGGAGAACCATAACCAAGGCTCTCAAACGGAAACCTCTACAGGCACTCCTCTCCATCTGCCCCCACAAGGACTCCACCCCCTGTACCACCCCAGCACATTCTCAATATACACTGTCCAATAATAAAATAACAGATTGGGCTAAGCCAGGCCCACGACAGTCTCTCCCTTGTGAATCCGTAGGGTCTTGCCCACCGAAATAAAAGATTATATCATTTTACTGACTTTCACAAAAAACAATTTAGGGATGAAAACTGGAAGCATGGAAACAGAAATGAATCCTTGGGAGGATATTCCCGTACCAGCCTCCCCGAACAGGCGCCGGGATATGGCGACTAGGGGCTTTTCACAGTAACTTCATCGAAGCCTACTCGTGACAATAAGCGATTTTCATTTCATTTTCATATTCAACTTTAGTGACTGAACCCTACCCTACCAAATCATAGCATATGCCCATCAGAAAACAATGGGATCTAAATCATTTTAGGTGTCTGGGCTGTCAGAGTTAAGGAGCAAAATCTCTGGTAACATAACCCTCAAAAGGAAAGTAGAACATTCAGGTCGCCGAGACCGATTTCTTCATAAACGAAAGAGCACAACAAATTAGATTCGAGGATACGGAGTAAAATTGAATAGGGTTGCAGATTCCATGAAACATGAACTGAGTTAATTGTCACGGACAGGGTTTGTGTTTATTCTTGTCTATGATCACAGTTTTTTTTATATACACGTGAGGTTAATGTGCTCTTGCCCTCAGAGGAATTTTTCCCAAGTTTTTAAACTTCCAGCAGCAAGCTTATGTAAATTTGAAAATAATGTTTATTTATTATCAGACACTTGCCCCAGGAGGTTTTAATACATACTGCCCCAGAGGCTTTAACACAACTTCTCTCACATATAAGAACATAAGAACTAGGAGCAGGAGTAGACCATCTGGCCCCTCGAGCCTGCTCCGCCATTCAATTAGATCATGGCTGATCTTTTGTGGACTCAGCTCCACTTTCCGGCCCGAACACCATAACCCTTAATCCCTTTATTCTTCAAAAAACTATCTATCTTTACCTTAAAAACATGTAATGAAGGAGCCTCAACTGCTTCACTGGGCAAGGAATTCCATAGATTCACAATCCTTTGGGTGAAGAAGTTCCTCCTAAACACAGTCCTAAATCTACTTCCCCTTATTTTGAGGCTATGTCCCCTAGTTCTGCTATCAACCGCCAGTGGAAACAACCTGCCCGCATCTATCCTATCTATTCCCTTCATAATTTTAAATGTTTCTATAAGATCCCCCCTCATCCTTCTAAATTCCAACGAGTACAGTCCCAGTCTACTCAACCTCTCCTCATAATCCAACCCCTTCAGCTCTAGGATTAACCTAGTGAATCTCCTCTGCACACCCTCACACACACAATCATAAGATACAAGACCATAAGATATATGAGCGGAATGAGGCCATTCAGCCCATCGAGCCTGCTCCTCCATTCAATCATGGCTGTTTCCCATCATCATTCTCCTGTCTTCTCCCCATAACACCGATGCCCTTAGAATCAAGAATCTGTCTGTCTTAAAAACTCAGTGACTTGGCCTCCACAGCTTTCTGCGGCAATGAATTCCACAGATTCACCACCCTCCGGCTGAAGAAATCCCTCCTCATCTCGGTTTTAAACGATCATCCCTTCAGTCTAAGACTGTGCCCTTGGGTTCTAGTCTCTCCTACTAGTGGAAACATGCTCTCCATGTCCACTCAATCTGGGCCTTCCAGTATTCTTAAGTTTCAATAAGATCCCCTTTCATCCTTCTGAAATCCATCGAGTAAAGATCCAGAGTCCTCAACGCTCCTCATTTAACAAGTCCTTCATTCCGCGGATTATTCTCGTGAACCTCCTCTGGACCTTCTCCACAGCTAGCACATCCTTCCTTATATAGGTAGTGGCCCAAAACTTGCTCACAGTATTCCAAAGTGGGTCTGACCAGAGCTTTATACAGCCTCAGAAGTACATCCCTACTCTTGTATTTTAGCCCTCTCGACATGAATGCTAACATTGCATTTGCCTTCCTAACTGCCAACTAAACCTGCATGTTAACCTTAAGAGAATCCTGAACTAGGACTCATAAGTCCCTTTGTATTTCTGATTTCCGAAGCCGTTTCCATTTAGAAAATAGTCTATGCCTCTATTCTTCCTATCAAAGTGCATAATCTCTCACTTTTCCGCATTGTATTCCATCTTCCACTTCTTTGCCCACTCTCCTAGCCTGTCCATGTCCTTCTGCAGCCTGCTTGCCTCCTTAACGCTACCTGTCCCTCTAAATATCTTTGTATCATCTGCAAACTTAGCAACAATACCCTCAGTTCCTTCTTTCAGATCGTTAATGTATGTACTGTGAATAATTGTGGTCCCAACACTGACAACGAATAGAGAATTTATGCTGTAGCGGAGGTCAGGTATAAAACACAGGCCCTGAAATTTAATGACGTTACACCAATTTTTCAGGACTAAAAAGAGAATCAAGCTTTAAGTACTGTGAGGAAGCACACGCTCATTACAAGCTCAAAGTGTTCCATTCATTGTGTTGGAGACAACAAAAAAAAATTAGGTATCGTGGCCCCATAACCGAAACAGGCAACAGTCGGGTTAATACCTGTTTGAGTCGCTCTCTGTAATACCGGCTTGCCCAGAGGCAGCTGGCAACACAGATGGCTTCATTCAGGAAAATTAGGTGTATGTTAAATAAAAGGATTGCTGCAGGTCATAATTAAAAAGGAATTTGTTAAAAATTCCTATATGAATGCAGAGGCAGGAGTCAGACTGCTTTTTCCAACCCCATATTAGAACTGATTGCCACTTCCAGCCACTCTCCTCAAATCGCAAACTCAACCACTATCAGTCACCATCATCGCCTTCCTGTTCAAATTCACGACCCCCCCCCCCCACCCCACACATCTTCCAGGCAAACCACCCAGCCTTTCAAATTCTCAAGCTCAACAGCAAAAGCATGCTGTTGTCACCAGACTCAGTGCAATCTCCTTCCTGTGGTTACCACAGGTTAAACTCAATCAAGCAGAAACTCAATGTTCCATATGATCCTGAGCTGAGCTCACAGCCCCACATTAAGCTGATCACCTATTTTAACATCCACAGAATTCCAACAGTGCAAGAGACTCTTCGGCCCTTGGCAAGAGCACCCTACTTAAGCCACGTCTCCACCTTATCGCCATAACCCAGTAACCCCACCTAAAAACTTTTGGGCACAGACAATTTATCATGGCCAATCCACCTAACATGCACATCTTTGAACTGTGGGAGGAAACTGGAGCACCCGGAGGAAACCCAAGCAGACAAGAGGAGAAAGTGCAAACTCCAGAGAGACAGTTGAATTCCGTTTAAGTGTTACTTCAACTGCTGGCAAGTTCCTCTGGGGCGCCACAGTGGTGCAGTGGTTAGCACTGCTGCCTACAACGCTGAGGACGCAGGTTCGATCCCAGCCCCGGGTCACTGTCTGGGTAGAGTTTGCACATTCTCCCTGTGTCTGCGTGGATCTCACCCCCACAATCCAAATATGTGCAGGTTAGGAGGATTGGCCATACTAAATTGTCCCTTCATTGGAAAAAAAGAATTGGGTAATCTTGGCAAGATCCTCACTGACATCATCTTCAACTCAACATTCACCTGCACCATCTCCTTTACAAGTATTCAGAATTCTGCCCAGCAAACTACAACTCATTTAGCTTGCTTTCTGTCCTACTCCATATCATTTCCCCATATCCTTGTCGACTCCCACTGATTTGCCATTACCAACAAATTATTTTCAAAATCAGTATTTTCATTTTTAACTCCCTGGCTGACCTAAATTCCACACTATGTGAGCAACCTCTTCCAGCCCTACAAGCCATCTTGCATCCTCTGCTTTGCAGACATTCGACTGCTGTGCACTATCGCCCATTCCTTTCACTCCACCAACGCAGCAGAGCTTCCAGCTATCAAATATATACCACCTGAAATTCTATTCCTCAATCCTCCATCTTGCATTAACCTTGTTTATTAAAAAGGCCAAAAAACGTCACCCTCTGGATATTCTTCCACATAACTGTCCTTCTTTAAACACTCAGGTATAAATGTTTAATTTGTTGTTGTGCCAAGTTAAAATGTATTTTGTTGGCGATGAAGCTCCAGCTGAGAGAGGAGCCAGGTAGTTTATAAATCAGCAATGTTAAATGATAAATTATGTTTACATCACATTTAACTTGAATGCTGAAACTCTGATGTTATTTAAAACACTGTATCAAATAATTTCGCACCTTAAAATCATAAACAGTTAATGCAGTATTTATCGATTTGATATGTAACTTCTTACCAGATTGATAGTATCGAACACCTGTACCTCCCCAATTGTTGCACTTCCAGGGTACGCAAGGTAGCAATTATCATTATTAATGGAAAGTGCACATAGCCCTGAAAATAATAAAACTGTCTTGATTGTCTTAAATGTTTCAGGATTGAATATACATTGCAGTACGGGGGAGTGGGAGGACACTATATTTATGCACTTATTAACTAAGTCAACAAATGAGAATTCAGAATAAAATAATGCAGCACAATTTATCATCCATTCAGTACAGTAAAAATGTTATTAACAGAAGGAGAACTACTGTTCTCACCGTACTCAATTAGGTCACTGCACTCAGCGAACTCCCTCAAAACCCAACAATAAAAGGGGCGTTCAGAGATACAAGACAGTGCAATAAAACAAATCTGAACTTTACGATGCTGATTTTATGTATGAGCAGCAGTTGCTGTTGGGTTTGGGAGACTGTCTGATTTGCTTGGTTTTTGTTTAGCTGTCACCTAGTGTGGTCCATTCGCAGCTCTTAAGTAATATTTGAGGTAGTCAGTATTGTTCAATTAACAGTGATTTGATGTATTTTTATGAATGGATTTTAGCCAAACAAGTAGAATAAACACTCAGATGCAAAATGGAGCTTTTTAACCTCATATTATAGCTGCATTATAGGTACTATACTCCCTATACACACACAGGACTGTGTGGCAAAATTTGGTTCCGACCCCATCTACAAGGTTTGCTGACGACACGGCCATAGTGGTCGGATCTCGAACAACGACGACTCAGAATACAGGAGGGAGATAGAGAATCTAGTGGAGAGAACCAAGTGGAGTGGTGCAACGACAACAATCTATCCCTCAGTGCCATCAAAACTAAAGAGCTGGTCATTGTTTTCAGGAAGCAAAGAACTGTATACACCCCTGCCTGCATAAACGGGGCCACGGTGGAGATGGTTGACAGCTTCAAATTCCTCAGGGTGCACATCACCAAAAATCTGTCCTGGTCCACCTACGTCAACGCTACCACCAAGAAGACACAACAGTGTCTATACTTCCTCAGGAAACTAAGAAAATTCGGCATGTCCACACTGACTCTTACCAACTTTTACAGATGCACCAAAGAAAGCATCCTATTGGGCTGCATCACAGCCTGGTATGGTAACTGCTCATCCCAAGACCGCAAGAAACTTCAGAGAGTTGTGAATACAGCCAGTCCATCACACGAACCTGCCTCCCATCCATTGACTCTATCTACACCTCCCGCTGCCTGGGCAAAGCAGGCAGCGTAATCAAACACCCCACCCACCCCCGGCTTACTCATTCTTCCAACTTCTTCCATCCGGTAAGAGGTACAAAGTCTGAAAACACTCACTAACAGATTCAAAAACAGCTTCTTCCCTGCTGTTACCAGACTCTTAAACGACCCTCTTATGGTAAGAAGTCTTACAACACCAGGTTAAAGTCCAACAGGTTTGTTTCGAGTCACTAGCTTTCAGAGCACAACTCCTGCCTCAGGTGAATGAAGAGGTGGGTTCCACCTCTGAGAATGAGAATGAATAGTGATTCGAAACAAACCCGTTGGACTTTAACCTGGTGTTGTAAGACTTCTTACTGTGCTCACCCCAGTCCAACACCGGCATCTCCACATCATGACCCTCTTATGGACTGACCTGATTAATACTACACTCCTGTATCTTCACCCGACGCCGGTGTCTATGTATTTACATTGTGCACCTTGTGTTTCCCTATTATGTATTTTCTTTTTCTTTTATTTTCATGTACTAAATAATCTGTTTGAGCTGCTCACAGAAAAATACTTTTCACTGTACCTCGGTACACGTGACAATAAACAAATCCAATCAATGTTAGATACTATTAAATAAGTTCATTGCTGTTGTTGGCTGAAAAATACATACTTGCAGCTCTAAAAGAAACCAGGTACATAAAATCACTTCTGCACTTTTTGGCGCTATAGCCGGGATTTACTGTGTAGGAATTACCTGTGGGGTTTGGTGGCGTTTCTCGGATGGTATGCAGTACTTTCATATCTCGGATATTGTGAATGTACAAACTCTCTTCCAGACATACTATCAATCTCTACATGAGGGAAAGCAAGTCAATATTAGCCTCGGAGAATCTCAACAGCATGTTTATACCACAAATCAAAAAAATATATATCTAATACCACTAGTGTTTTAAATCAAAGCGTCGGCAGAATTCTACCCTCATGACATTTCATTAACAGTATTTGGGGTTGGGGCCCTATCATTAAAGGATTGAGGAGGAATCTTTGTGAGATGTGAGCTACAAATCATTACAACTTTCTACAGGTGCAATGGCTTCAGGAACATTCTAAACATTTTTAAATTAATTCATGCCACAAAATAATCCTGATGCAGCACAAAATGCTTTCTTAGTAACACTTTAAATGTCAGCATGCCAAGTGTAGTCAAACTTCACCTGGACGCATTACTCCAATGAGTGTCGCCCCATAGAATACATCTTGATTGCAGGTTTTCTGTTGGTTTTGTTTAGATTAAATCTATCAATAATATAAACTATGGCTTAAAGAAGTTGCACCACAAATGGTATAACTTCTAAACAGCAACAAATAAGGGTATGCAACCAAAGCACACAGATTTAAGGTAACTGGCAAAGGACCATGGCAAATGAAAATTATGCAGCAGTGAATTGTTCTGGTCTATAATGCATTGCTTGAAAGGCTGGAGGAAACCGATTCAAACATATCTTCCAAAGTTAATTGGATAAATACTTAAAAAGGAACAGTGCTAAGATATGGGGAAATAGCAGGGATTGGGACTAATTGAGTAGCCCTTTCAAAGAGCTGGCACAATCACAATGAGCACAATGGCCTTCTGTGCTATTTCATTCTATGATTCAACTTCATCATTTGACACTAATAAAAAACAGACAAGCAATGAATTTCAAGCTTAGTTACAGGTTCCTGGTAATCAACTGAAAAATAACAAATTAACAAAACATTACGAATATTCCTAGTTAATGTGGATATCATGTGTTATTTGTTTATCAATTTCTGTTAATTGTACTCAGATGGTAGGCATTAATTGGGGGCTCACCTGCACCCATGTTATAAATAGGAGCAGGTTGAAAGGTTGGAGGTGCATAATATGTAAAGTATGTCTCTGTAAATACAAGTTTGTAAGCGTACAAAGACTTTGCCACAGTCCTATCCTTCACCACCTGGCTATCCAAATTTTAACATTATGCACCAATGTCCAACTACCGGCATTTAATTCACAATCTCCGACAGGAAAAAAAAAAGCACAAAAAAATCCAGAAACTCTACAGTGCATATATTATATGAAAATAAAGATTGCGTAGAACCATTACATTTCTTGGTTAGTGATGGTTCAATGGGACAGCACGGTAGCAGTGGTTAGCACTGTTGCTTCACAGTACCAGGGAACCGGGTTTGATTCCTGATTGCGTCACTGTCTGTGTAGTCTTCACGTTCTCCCCATGTCTGCATGGGTTTCCTCCGGGTGCTCTGGTTTCCTCCCACAAGTCCCAAAAGGCATGCTTGTTCGGTGAATTGGACATTCTGAATTCTCCCTCAGCATACCTGAACAGGTGCCGTAATGTGGCGACTAGGGAATTTTCACAGTAATTTCAATGCAAGTCTACTTGTGACACTAATAAAGGTTATTGATTATTATTATGAGATAACAAGCTTAAAATCTCCATCATCCATTATTCTCTATGCAATTCACTGACAAGGGCCTAATGCACAGATCAGCCCATTATGAAAATACAGCAGACGCTCAAATAAAAACAGAAAATGATTGAAATACTGTGCAGGTCTGGCAACATCTGTGGAGAGGAGAGTTAACATTTCAGGTCCGTGAGCTTTCATAATAGGAAAACTAGAAATTTAATAGATTTTGAGCGAGTGAAAGAGAGGTGGGGAGGGAAAGGTGGGAAAAGAACAAAAGGGTATGTCTGTGATAGAATGGAGGGTAGGAGAGATGACAAAGTGTTTATGATGCAAGTCAAAGGGTGTGGTGATGGGTCAAATAACACAAGAAATAGCAGCAGTGGTCCATAGAGCTCCTTGAGCCTACTCTGCCATTCAATAAGGTCATCACTCAACTGATTTTGGTCTCAGCTCAATTTTCCTGGCTGTTCCCCATAACCCTCAACTGACTGCCCTTTAATTTAAAAATGTCTATTTCAGCCTCAACGACTTGGCCTCCACACTTCTCTGGGGTTTAGAATTCCAAATGTTCATGACCCTTTAAGGGAAGAAATTCCTCCTCATCTCCATCTTAAATGGGTGACCCATTCTGAAAATATGTTCCTAATTCTCCATTCGCTCTTGAGAAGAAACAACTTCTTGCAGCATCTATCCTGTTCACCTCCTCACAGTCAAGGTAGCTGTGGGGGCAAATGCTAACCTACCTGCAAGGGAGGGAAGGGAAGAGTCAGAGATGAACAATTAAAGGTAAGAGAAGAGTGGAATTTAGAAAAGAAGTTCATCAAAACTGATTAAGAAGCACTGAAACAAGAAAGGTTTCATGTACCCCACAAAAAGACAGACATAGGTGCAATCCATGTGTGTACACACTGCAACACCATTTACTTGGAACAAATGAGTGGAATTGAAGGAAAAGTTGTCCAATATCACAACAGGTTCAACCAGGTAGAAGAGGCTGGCAGTCAATGAAAACTGGTTGAGCCGTCATCGAAGGAAGAAGCAGAGCTCTCAAACTATCCTTGCCAGCAGAATTCATGTCAAAATTAAGGTTGGACCTGTGAAAACAGATGCCAATGGCATTAAAAATAGGGGCCCTGGGAAGATTGGCCAATTCACTGGTGCTTTTAACACCCCTCCCATTATGTTTAGGCTATCAACTCTTTCTTCCCCCACCCCCGCAAGCCCAAGAAGTGGCTCATCCAATTGAGTTCATCAGCTTTGCAAGGCTTATGAGTTATTACAACAGTATTTGAGTACTTACTCAGGTTATGAATTGCTTTTGATCCATGGAAAGAAAGAATGCACCAAAACGTTTAGGAGCAGTTCAGCAACAGGGATTGGCAACAAGGTAGCTTGAAATTGCACTGGCACTCAGGGAAGGGCTAGTTTTGGGCTGGATCAGCAGAGGAAAATAAGTCAGACATACCAGCAGTTGAGCACGGAGAGAGGCTCAGAGTGACTCAAAGAATGCCAAACATGGAAACAGTTTTGACACAAGTTTGGTGGGTTATACTGTGAAGGACACCAATACAGCACCATGCTTCGAAGTGAAGCCAGAAGAACGGAGAGGTATGTAAGCCTAAACAAGTTTAAGGCCGGTGTGACAAAAATATGACAGCAAGTGTTACCTTTAAGAAAGTGTGCGCTTATGTAAGATATTAGTAATATTTTGGTTATATTTCAGCAAGCGTAAACGCTTGAGCCTTGCTGCTTGGCTTTGAAAAGTTATGCCAAAGATCCTCACCTGTCTATTTAGTTTGACTGCCAGGATTGTATTCGAATAACTGTAATTGCAGATCTCGGTTCCTTTCTTAAAGTGACAAACCTTCAATTTTCTGGGTGCTTTAAGGCTCACAATAGCTACTAGACTGCTGGAAAACAGTCGTTCCACAATACATACATCTTCTGTGTCAGCTGTAAATAGAGAAAGAAAAAAAAATCACATTAAACAATTGTGATGAAATTTAAAAACTGCTGGAAATTAAACTTTATTTGGTGACTGCAGTTCACTCAGTTGAGTTGAGATGGCTCACTTCCTCTCCCACAAAGACATTCCATTACTAATCATTGCATTTCAATAAATCAACTCAAGAATTATATTTGGGAGGGCATGTGCCAATCAGTTCAAACACAAGTTTGGTGCTAATTTATATTACATTTTTTATGAACAAATTTCCAGGTCAAAGGACGTTTTTCTTAAATTTAACTTTCTCCCACTGAGGTCCATGAACCAACAATATTCAAATAGGTTGCCTGCTGCATACAAGGAACTATCGTTGGCACAGATCACACAAAGTTATACTCATAATAGTATTAATCTGTCAAAGCGAAGATGTGCATCCTTGAATAATTTCTTTTCTTTATATATTTTTCTTTGCAATGTGACAGAGAGGAAATGCATGCTAAAAGTACTGTTCATATAGACATCAAATTTTGAATCTAGAGCAGGCTCATTATCCTGTGTTACAAACGTAAAATATCTTAAATAGATTGGGCTTCCTGGGTTCTTCTAATGGGGCACGTGAAATTTATAATTTACTTATTTCCAATTCACCTGAAGAATTTACAATCACCTTTAATTCCAAGAATCCCTGCTGGCATACTTGAGCACTCAGTTTAAATGGGAAGGCCAGATTATCAACTGAATATCAGTCATTTCGCAGACGCAGAACAACATCACAGGAGACCTACTGCTACTATGAGAGTTTCTTTCTGCTCACTGTGAAGTTCTTGATATAAATGAGTATATGAAGTTTCAAGCCAGCCTCCAGTAGGAGTAACGTCCATATTTAAAACTGTCCAACAGTTTTGATTCTGGAGGGCCGGGGGAGGTTTAGTGTAAGCGGAACTACAAGCGTTGTGCACGGCGTAGTGTTTCCTAGACTTGGGAAAAAATGCATTGTTGGTAACATCTAAGCTGTTCTCTCTCTCATATGGATGTGTGTCATATTTTGGCTGATCACACTCCGGTGAAACACTGAGACATTTTCTTAAAGATGCTGCATAAATTCAAGCTCTTGTTACTTGTACTCGACGAGTTCACGGAGGCTCATGCCATAAAGAGATTTAAACTCGGGGATGATCATTTTAAAATTTGATATAATAGGAGACCAATAGGAGATCAGAGACCAATGTAGATCAGTGGGGGAACGGATGATGGATGAATGGGTGAGCCAGATATTTGGAGTGGGGATAGAGCATGGGCAGCAAGCTTTAATGTGCTGAAATTGACAGAGGGTGG
The DNA here is from genome assembly GCF_902713615.1 of Scyliorhinus canicula. NCBI lineage: Eukaryota > Metazoa > Chordata > Chondrichthyes > Carcharhiniformes > Scyliorhinidae > Scyliorhinus > Scyliorhinus canicula. The sequence goes on along the minus strand of NC_052160.1, from coordinate 58,237,602 downwards.
AGAATGGGAGGGTGGCCAGGAGAGAATTGGAACAGTTGAGCTGGGAAGTGGCAACAGCATGGCTGAGGATTCAACGGAAGATCGGTTCAAGAGACAGGCAATGTGATGGAGGTAGAAGTAGGAAGATTTCATTCACCCTCCTACAAGGACCATCCCCTGCCCCAACCATTTGTAAAATATAAACATTCCAGCTTCCAAAAAGACCTTTTTTAAAAATTACCTTTGGTATCTGCCCTCCCCAAAAAGAGAACATTGTTGACATAGCATAGAATAGCCCAATTACCTCGCTGCCACACGTCCACTGACCAGAAAGATAATGGACCCCTTGAGGTGGGTAATTTGGTTTTTACTGCATTAATATGATAATGAAGAACATGTCAATTTTCACATTTACACTGCATCGCAAACTGCTTCAGACAGTTGCAATTAAATGTGGATCACTTACTGCATTCATAGATCTGTTCTAATTTATCCACGGATGAAAGTGAGAAAAACTTGTAACCAGATTTGGTGCCAACAGCAAGGGACCTATTTTAAAAATTAAAAATAAGATTACTTCAAGTGGAAAACTGAAAGCAGGTCAGTTTTAATCAACAGCTGCTCAAAAATAACAGCTACTTTATAGTCTAGTTATTCAGCTGAGGACTGGACTTACCCTGCCACATATGTGGGTCTTTTCCACATTTTGTACTCAATTCCTATATCTTAGTCCACTCTCGCCGATTTGAAAAACACACTAGGCTTGATAAATATGTTCGTTTTCAGTTACTCGCTCAGAATAATGAACAGAACAACCTTACGTTAATTATTAAAGCATTCCATTCATTCATAAATCTCTTCTTCAACAATGGTGCAGCATCACTTCAGAATTTGTTTTAGGCTTAAATAATTAAGCAAATGTACAGACACAAAGATGAGTCAATGAACCACATTATTACAGCATACACATATTTATTATAGAAATGCTTCTAGTAAATTACGCTTTCGAAAATTATGCAAAATATCTCAAGCTAAATGTAGGAAGACTGTTACTTGTAAATAATTTTCCTGCTCGTTTTTTTCCCTGAATTTCATGCAGGAAGCATGTGCTCTGAACATTTATCTATGGGAATTTCCAAAAAGACTCCCCCACAGGATAGCTTGTTAAATACCCTGAAGAAAAACAACTAGTACATCCTTGATTTGACAAAAAGAATAGCTGGCGCACACATATCTAAACAAATCTCACAATCTGTATTTGCTCAAAAGTAACATGGATCCTCCCTTGAGATTTAAAGCAATTGAGAAAAGAAGCAAAAGCGACATGTGAAAAAACCTGTACACATAGCGAGTGGTTAAGAACTGGAATGCACTGCCTTAAGAGTGTGGTGAAGACAGATTCAATGGATTTAAAAGGGTATTAGATTGTTTCCTGAAAAGGCGGAATGTGCAGGGTTATGGGGAGAAGGTGGGAAATGACACTAGGTGAATTGCTCATTCACAGGCAACTGACAAAATTTGCAATATCTGTATTGAATTCAATGTGGAGAGATCCTCGCTGCAGCCAGTTTTATTAAAAGTGATGCGGGCATTAAAGGAACCTGTATAAAGATAAAACAGGATTCTTCCATTTTGTCACACTCTCCACAACCAGACTAGTTCAATGGGACAAGTAGTAAATATATGATACTTGGTAAAAAATGAAGGCTTGAGAGCTTCCCACTCTACCCTGCTTCATGGATAAAAATAATACCGTGGCGATGTGGTGATCTGGATTACAAACTGGCAAGTTTGTGACAGCTTTCCAGGGGCTCCAGTACAAGTGTGTGGATATCAGGGAATGACAACATTGGTTTGTCTGTGATGACCCATGAGCAAAAGCATACCAGTACATCTAGGTCACTGGCACAGGGTTACCAGAAAAAAGGTTGGTGCAGACTCGATGGGCCAAGTGGCCTCCTTCTGCACTGTAGAGATTCTATGATTCCTGTCCGCATAGTTCTTTCTCTACCACTATGACTGAAGTGATACGAACGTAATGCAAGAGGAAGTGAAGTGAGGTGCATGCTGACTGCACACAACATTGACTGTGAGAGCCGTGCGCTCCGTGTCCAAAATGTAAATATTTCTTTTGTTTTTATCATTTCAAGTTGATGATATTTCTATTAATATATAAATGCTTAAGCATTTTCGTCTTTTAGATTTTTATTCAAGGCTTTATATATTATATATAAATATAAGAGGACCAAAACATCAACATGAACAAAAACCACAAATCCCCAACCCCCCCCCCCCCCCCCCCCCCCCCCCCCATTACCAACACCTCACCTTCCTAATTTTACCTCCTTATCCCCATTCCCGCCCCCCAACCCACCTCATTACATCGGCCTCTCTTCCTACTGAGACTCCCGGATCTTCTGACACACTGAATATTGCCATCTCCGGACCAGGGGCCACCACCACACCTAGAATCTCGGACATAACATTCGAGAACCCGGGCCAAAACCCCCTCAGCTTTGGACACACCCATAACATGTAGACGTGATTCGCAGAACCCTTTGCATACTGCCCAACCTATGCTCAACCCATGCAAAGAACCGGCTCATCCTCACAACCATCATGTGGGACCTAAACACCACCTTAAACTGGATGAGGCTTAACCTCGCACATAAGGTCGCATTCACCCTCCACAAGGCTTCTTTCCACACCCTGGCCCTCACGCCCCTCCCTGCTCCACCTCCCATTTGCACTTAACCTCCTCCACCGGGCTCCCTCTCTCTCCATCAACCTCCTCCACCGGGGCTCCCTCTCTCTCCATCAAGTTCCCGTAGAGATCTGACACACTCCCCTCCCTTTTATCATCCTCCGACAACAACGTGCCCTGCAACACAAGACGCAGCAGCACGGGAAGGACGGCACCTCTCTCCTCTCAAAATCTCTCACCTGCAGGTATCTAAAACCATTCCATCTGGGCAACAAGTATGTTTCCTCCAACTCCTCCAGAGCTGCAAGCTTTCCCCTTATAGAAAATCCCTGGAGTACTCAATCCCCACCTGCCGCCACCCCCCGAACCTCACATCCAGCCCTGCCGGCACAAACCTATGGTCGTCACTCATCAGCGCCCACAACGGCATGCCCCCCCCCCACCCCCAACCTGAAATGCTGCCTACACTGGCTCCACACCTATAATGCCGAAACTACCACCAGGCTCACGGACTATCTGACCGGCGAGAACGGAAGAGGCTCCAACAACAGTGCCCTCAAACTCGTCCCCCTACACAATGATGCCTCCATCCACCCCACACCGATCCCATCTCCAGCGGCCATTTCCTCCCCATTGCAACAATTGCCGCCCAATAATAATTTATCACATTCAGCAATACCAGTCCGTTGCCCCCTCTCCAGGAACACCCACCTCACCCGTAGGGTCGAACCTCCCCACATAAACACCAAAATTATCCCGTTGGGAACAAAGATACAGAGGTTCTGGAACACGATCAGGAACCTGGCCACAACTGTCATTTCAATGTCTGCAAGCGCCCAGCCAGTGACAGCAGCAACACATCCCACCTCTTAAAATCCACCTTCATTCCCTCCATCAGGCAAGCCAAGTTCAATTTGGCAGCACGGTAGCATAGTGGTTAGCACAAATGCTTCACAGCTCCAGGGTCCCAGGTTCGAATCCCGGCTTGGGTCACTGTCTGTGTGGAGTCTGCACGTTCTCCCCGTGTCTGCGTGGGTTTCCTCCAGGTGCTCCGGTTTCCTCCCACAGTCCAAAGATGTGCAGGTTAGGTGAATTGGCCAGGCTAAATTGCCCTCAGGGTCCAAATTGCCCTTAGTGTTAGGTTGGGCTATGGGGATAGGGTGGAGGTATGGGCTTGGGTAGGCTGATCTTTCCAAGACTCGATGGGCCGAATGGCCTCCTTCTGCACTGTAAATTCCATGAAGCTTGTGTAGTTGGGTCCAGCGCTGCACCACCTGGATTCCTAGGTAGCGAAAACTCGCCTCCACGACCTGGAACGGCAACTCTCCAAACCTCCTCTCCTGCCCTCTGCATTAATTGGGAAAACTTCACTCTTCCCCATGTTCAATTTGTACCCTGCAAACCAGCTAAATTCCCTCAGGATCTGCATAATTCTTTCAATGCTGCCTACCGTGTCCAAAATGTATAACAAATCGTCTGCATATAGCGCAACTCTACACTCAGCACCCCCCCCCCCCCCCCCCAGTTCAATTCCTTTTCAGTCTCTCGGCACCCTAAGCACCATTGCCAACGGCACTATTTCCAAAGCAAAGGAGAATGCGGATAGCCCTGCCTCATCACCCGATGTAACCCAAAAACGTCCTGTTCATCCTAATGCTCACCACCAGCGCCCTGTACAACAGCCAAACCCAATCCACAAACCCGAACCGACCCAATACCGCCAACAAATATGCCCACTCCACCCAATTAAAGGTCTTCCCTGCGTCCATTGCCATTACTACCTCTACCTCCTGTCGCTCTGAGAGCACCATAGTAACATTAAGCAGACTACGCACATTCGCCGACAACTGCCCTCACTTTGCAAATCACATCTGGTCTTCCCTATCACAAAGATTTCTATTCGTAATGCCAGCACCTTCGCCAACAACTTTGCATCAACATTAAGAGGAGAGATCAGGCAGTACGATCCACACTGCCCCGAGTCCTTATCTTTCTTCAAGATCAGGGAGATGGAAGCTTGCGACAGTGTGTGTGTGTATATGTGTGCGTGTGGAGTGGGGGGGGGGGGGGGGGGGGGGGAGAAAGAGGAGGAGGCTCCACCCTATCCCCTCGCCTCACTGTACGTCCTCACTAGCAGCAGCCCCAGGTCTGCCCCAAACCTCTTATAGAACTCGAATTAACCAGCACCACCAACCCCCTTGGCTTCATGTCTAACCCCAGGTACAAGACGTGCCCCACCGATCCTTCCTCAGCCTCATCTGATTCCCTAACTTCAGGTGCATCTCCTGCAAGAACACAACGTCTGCCTTCAAGCTCTTCAAGTGTGCGAAAACACTTTTAACTAACCCATTCAACTCTCGCACATCCCACGTGATCGGTCTGGTCAGGGGGCTTCCTGCCTCCCTCCCCTGCCAATCAGCCACACCCCCTTTCTAAGCCAGCCCACGTCACGTGCACTTCCAGGCCCACCCCAGATGTCCACCGCCGTCTCTCCCTTCCCAATTGCGCCATACTCAGCACGCAGTTGTCAGCAACCCTCCCACCCCGTTCCCCCCCACGACCAAGCAAAGAACCAACCCAATCCCCCCTTCCCCACATCTTCCTCTTGACAATCCCCCAGCTCACTCCCGTTAACTAGCCCATCCAGCTGGCATGGTGGCCTCCTCACAGGGGCTCTGACTTACCCTCACAGTCCACCCCTCCCCCCAACCATTCCCCCCCCCAACCACCAAAGAGAAATAAAAGTCACACACACCGCCACCGCTCCTCCGTCGTGACCTGCCCCAATCCACCCACTCAATATGTCCACTATTTACACAGAACTCCTCTCCAAAGTTCAATATCCTCACAGTCCTCCCAGACCATTGGGGAATGAGCCATGCCTGGTGATTAATGTTTCAGTGGGGGAGCATTTGGACTTCGCGAGCATAATTCCATAAGATTTCAGGTAGTTATGGATAAAGACAAGAGTGGCTCGCGGGTGAGAGCGCTTAATTGGGTGAGGGCCAATTACATCCAAATTAGACAGGAACTGGGGAATTGTGGATTGGGAGTGGCTATTTGAGGGCAGATCCACATCTGACATGTAGAGGCTTTTAAAGGCCAGTTCACTGAAGTGCAGGATAGGCATGTCCCCACAAAAATGAAGGACAGAAATGGCAGGATTCGGGAATCATGGATGACAAGGGAAATTGTAAATTTAGTCAAAAAGGAAAAGGAAATATACCATAGGTCTAGGCATCTATAAACTGACACAGCCCTTGAGGAATACAAGGAAAGTAGGAAGGAACTGAAACGTAGAATTAGGAGGGCTAAAAGGGGCCATAAAATGTCTTCAGCAAATATGGTTAAGGAGATTCCCAAGGCTTTTTATGCACATATTAGGAGCAAGAGGATAGCAAGAGAAAGAGTAGGCCCACTCAAGGACAATGGAGGGAGGTTATGCATTGAACCACAGGAAGTGGGCAAAATCGTTAATGAGTACTTTGTATCGGTATTCACCAGGGAGAAGGACATGATGGATGTTGAGGTCAGGAATAGGTGTGTGAACGCTCTTGAGAACGTCAATATACCAAAGGAGGAAGTGTTGAGTATCCTAACTTGCATTAAGGTAGGCATGTTCCCGGGGCCATTTGGGATATATCTTCACATCCTCTTTGACCACAGACGAGGTTCCAGAGGACTGGAGAATAGCCAATGTTGTTTCCTCGTTTAAGAAAGGAAACAGGGATAATCCAGCAAATGATAGGCTGGTGAGGGTGACATCAGCGGTTGGGAAGCTTTTGGAAAAGACACGGAGGGACAGGATATATGCACATTTGGAGGAAAATGGACTAGTTAGTGACAGGCAGCATGGTTGTATGGGGAAGGTCATGTCTCACCTTTTGAAGAGGTGACAAAGAAAACTGATGAGGGAAAAGCTGTAAATGTAGTTTATATGAACTTCAGTAAGGTCCCACATGGCAGACTGGTGCAAAAACTAAAATCACATGGGATTCGGGTGGGCTGGCGAGATGGATACAGAACTGGCTTGGTTATAGAAGACAAGAGGGTAGCCGTGGAAGGGTGTATTTCAGGATGGAGATCTATATCTAGTGCTGTGCGCAGGGATCAATGCTGGGACCTCTGTTGTTTGTACTATATATAAATGACCTGGAGGAAAATGTGGGTGTGTGATTAGTAAATTTGTGGATTGCACGAAGATTGGTGGAGTTATGATAATGCCAAGGATTGTCAGAGGATACCACAGGACATAGATAGATTGGAGACTTGGGCACAGAAATGGCAAATGGAGTTTAACGCAGACAAATGCGAGATGATGCATTTTGGTGGATCAAATCTAGGTATGAATTATACTGCAAATGGCAGAACCCTTATGAACATTAACATGCAGAGGGATCTGGGCATGCGGGTCTACAGTTCCCTAAAAGTAGAAACACAGATGGCCAAGGTGATTAAGACGACATATGGCATGCTTGCCTTCATCAGCCGGGGTAGAGTACAGGAGTTGGGAACTCATGTTGCAGTTATATAAAACCTTGGTATGGCCGCATTTGGAGCACTGCATGCAGTTCTGGTCACTGCATTATCAGAAGGATGTGGAAGCTTTGGAGAGAGTGCAAAGAAGGTTCACCAGGATGTTGCCTGGTCTTGAGGGTGTTGGCTATGAGGAGAGATTAAATAAATTAAGATTGTTTTCACTGGAAAGACGGGAGGCTGAGGGGAGACCTGATAGAGGTCTACAAAATTATGATAGGTGCAGACAGTGTGGATAGTCAGAGGCTTTTTCCAAGGATGGAAGTGTTTATACAAGGGGACACAATTTCAAGGTGAGAGGGGGAAAGTTTAAGGGAGATGTACGCGGTAGGCTTTTCACACAGAGACTGCTGGATGCCTGGAACGCGCTTCAGAGGGTGTGGTGGAAGCAGGCACATTAGCAACATTTAAGAGGTATCTGGATGGGTACATGAATAAGGAAGTAATAGAGTGATATGGACTGAGTAACGGCAGAAGATTTTTTTTTTTTTTAGTTAGGACATCGTGATCAGCACACGCTTGGAGGGCCGAAGGGCCTGTTCCTGTGCTGTACTTTTCTTTGTTCCCAAATCCATAATCTCCTCCGGTGAGTGAAAATAAATTCCTGCTTTTGATGAGTCACCCTCAAACAGGCAGGGTACAAAACACAGAACTTCACCCCCTTCTTGAAGAGGATGGCTATTATCCAATTATACCTGGCCCTCCGCTTGGCCAGCTCCGCACCCAGGTCCTGGTAAATCCACAGCTCACTCCCATTCCAGGTGCATTTCTTGGTCTGCCTCGCCCATCTCAAGATCGTCTCTTTATTCAGGAACCAATGCAGCCTCACCACCATTGTCCTCGGTGGCTCCCCCACCTGCAGCCTCCTCCTCAGCGCCCTATGCATCCGATCCACCTTGAAGGGCCGGTCAAAGGGCCCCACCCCATCAGCTTCTCCAACATGCTTGCCACAAACTTGGCGGCCTCCACACCTTTGATGCCTTCAAGCATCCCACCAATCCTCAGATTCTGCCTCCTGGAGGGGTTCTCGAGGTCCTCTAACTTCTCTCTCAGCCTTTTCTGGCTGCTCATCACCATCCCCACCTCCAGCGAGGTCAGCCAATCCTCACCGACTCCTTAACCTTCTGGATCGCTAGGCCGTGAGCCTGTCTCTGCTCCACACGCTCGATCACCACCCCAAGCGGTTCCACTACCTTGGTCAAATCTTCTCAGGCCTCTTTCCTTTCCTGCTGGAATTTGGTGTATAGAAACTCCACCAGCTGCTTCGTTGACAACTGGGAAGGCAGCACTACCCCCTTGCTCTCCACCATCATCACCTGTGTCATACCACAAAACTTTTCTGCTCCAACTGCTCTCGTGGCATTCCTCATCAGCTGATCTATACACCTATCTCACCAGAGGAGTATTACCTTCCCTGGGCACTCGTACACCTTTTGCCCGGAAACACCACACCATTCGGGTGGGAAAGGACCGAAAAAATCCACCTTCAGCAACCACTCACTCTGTGGCTGCCACCGGAAGTCTCAATGATTAAGCACGTTCAATAACTAGTTAGGAAATATTCAGCGTGTATTAAATGTAGTTAATTTTATTCATGGGGACTTCCGGTTGCGGCTATGCGGAGCTAAGCCGCACGTTCAGCAGCTCCGCTCTAATAGGATTTGTGGGCTCTTTCAAGGGCCCCAAACGGCGCTGATTCGACGATTCCCGGTGGATAAAGGGGTCTGGAGCAAAACCCCCCGGGATTTATGGTGCGGACTCGGAGTGGGGCGAGGAGAAAAACGGCAGCAGCTCCCCTGGAAAAGCGGGGGAAGGTGGACAAAATGGCGGCCGGTGGAGCCCCTGAGGAGTGGAGGCAGTGGGCGGAGGAGCAGCAGGCAGCCCTTCTGCGCTATTTTACGGAGCTGAAAGGGGAGTTGTTGGAATCCCCGAGGGTGACGACTAGTAAGCTGCTGGAGACCCAGACAACCCAGGGTGCAGCGATACTGAGTTGCAGCAGCAGGCCTCTGAGCGCGAGGAGGTGGTTTCGGCCCTCGTGGGGAAGGTGGAGATACACGAGGCGCTTCATAAAAAGTGGCAAGATCGGTTAGAGGAGATGGAGCTTCGGTCACGGAGGAAGAACCTGCGGATCCTGGGCCTCGAGGAGGGGCTGGAGGGGTCGGACCTGCCGGCCTATGTGGCCGTGATGCTGAACTCGCTGGTGGAGGCAGGATCCTTCCATCTGCCCCTGGAGCTGGAGGGGGCCCCACAGAGTACTGGCCAGGCGGCCCAAGGCGAATGAACCCCCGCGGGCGGTGCTGGTGCGGTTCCATCGGTTCAGTGACCGGGAGTGTGTTCTCCGATGGGCCAAGAAGGTGAGGAGTAGTGAGTGGGAGAATTCGGTGGTGCGTGTCTACCAGGACTGGAGTGCGGAGGTGGCCAAGCGGAGAGCCGGGTTTAACCGGATGAAGGCGGTGGCTCCACGGAAGGCAGGTGAAGTTCGGCATGTTGCCGCCTGCGCGCCTGTGGGTCACCTACAAGGACCGGCATTACTACTTTGAATCCCCGGAGGAAGCGTGGGCCTTTGTGCAGGCTGAAAAGTTGGACTCGAACTAGAGATTGGGGGCTGTGGGAGTTTTTCTATTTCTGTATCACTGTTTATGCTGTAGCTGGTTATTCTGTTTGTTTCTGTTTTTTCTCTCGCTTTCAGACGATGTGGGTTATGGTTTTGTGTTCTAAGGGGGGTACTGGGGTTTGTGGTTGATCTGTGTCTTTGTTTGTTCGGAGTTGGTGGTTGGGTTGGGACTGCTGTTTGGGAGCTGCGTTGGTGGGGTGGGGCAGTGTGAAAGCCAGGGCCGGCCCAAGGTACCGGCAACTCGGGCAGTCGCCGGGGGCGCCATGTGCTAGGGGGCGCCAGAGACTCGGGTCCCGCGCATGCGCAGATGGGCCGGTACCAACCAGCGCATGCGCGGTGGCCGCCCTCCCCCAGGGCGGCCACCCCCCCCCTCCCCGCCCCCCCCCCGCTAATTTCCCTGATCCTGAAGCGTGACAAGGACCCCCTTGCGGTGGGGTGGAGCCGGGTGTGCAGGAGGTGAAAAAGGCCGATGTTTTGGCCTTTGCGTCCCTAGTAGCCCGGCGGAGGATCTTGCTGCAGTGGAAGGATGCGAGACCTCCGAGCGTGGAGACCTGGATTAATGACATGGCGGGATTCATTCAGCTGGAGGGGGTCAAATTCGCCGAGGGTGTCGGTACAAGGGTTCTTTAGGAGGTGGCAGCCTTTCTTCGATTTTCTGGCTCAACGATAAGGTACTAGGTCAGCAGCAGCAGCAACCGGGGGGGGGTTTAGGGGGATAGTGTTTAAGTTAATGTGCTTATTGTTTTTTTGTTTTTTTTATAAATTTAGATTACCCAATTGTTTTTTCCAATTAAGGGGCAATTTAGCATGGCCAATCCACCTACTCTGCACATTTTTGGGTTGTGGGGGCGAAACCCACGCAGACACGGGGAGAACGTGCAAACTCCACACGGACAGTGACCCAGAGCCGGGATCGAACCTGGGACCTCAGCGCCGTGAGGTGGTTGTGCTAACCACTAGGCCACCGTGCTGCCCAATGTGCTTATTGTTAATTTATTTTGTTGTTTATTGGGTGTGGGGGGGGGGTTGTTATATGCATTGTTACAGGTGCTGGGGGGTGTTTATTATTGTTGTTATTATTGTTCTGTTGATATATATTTTTCAAAAAATTCCAATCAAAATTATTATTTTTAAAAAAAAATTTATTCATGGGGCCACAGTTAGTGAACATACCTGATTTCAATCTTGCGGCCCATTGGGATGAAGGAAGGCCACTCATGCAGCCCACTCACTAGCCTAGGTTGCCCATCACACAAGGGAGTCGTAATGGAGAGCTGATGTTGCTTATTAAATAGTATATCTGCAAATAAGGGAGAGGAACTGATGGAGGGGAGAAAATTTGATAAAACTCCAATTTAGTTTGAACAATGATAACACAACTTCTAAACAAAATACATTTATGGGGGATTAGAAAGGGCAACTGGGAGTCCTCAGGCTGGCATGGACAAGATGAGCCGAATGGCCTCCTTCTGTGCTGTAACTGTTCGGTAATTTGCCAGGTTTAGCCAGGCAAATAGGGTAACACTTTGAAATGCATTGATAATGTATCGTGCTACATAAATGCAAGTATTTACTCTGTTCACACGTTGTTTTGTAAAATGACATGCCCAATTATAATTCAGCATCAGTTGGCCACTTTTATCAAGAAAACCCTGTCTTAAGGAAAAATGAGACTCAAAGCTTACAGCATCCGACAGGAAAAAATTGGCCAAGATCAATTATTGAGGGAACACAGGAAAATAATTGAACAAGATTATGTGCCTCAACTGCAAGACTGCAACTGAACAGTAAAGAGATATTCAAAAACTCAAATGTTTGAGACAAGGAAGATATACACAACTTTAGGAAAATCAACAATGAAAAGATACACAGGTTATAGATTTGTTAGTGGGGGAGCATTTTGGAGATAGTGACCACAATTCTGTGACTTTCACTTTAGTAATGGAGAGGGATAGGTGCGTGCAACAGGACAAGGTTTACGATTGGGGGAAGGGTAAATACAATGCTGTCAGACAAGAACTGAAGTGCTTAAGTTGGGAACATAGGCTGTCAGGGAAGGACACAAGTGAAATGTTGTTCAAGGAACAGATACTACGTGTCCTTGATATGTATGTCCCTGTCAGGCAGGGAAGAGATGGTCGAGTGAGGGAACCATGGTTGACAAGAGAGGTTGAATGTCTTGTTAAGAGGAAGAAGGAGACTTATGTAAGGCTGAGAAAACAAGGTTCAGGCAGGGCGCTGGAGGGATACAAGATAGCCAGGAGGGAACTGAAGAAAGGGATTAGGAGAGCTAAGAGAGGGCATGAAAAATCTTTGGCGGGTAGGGTCAAGGAAAACCCCAAGGCCTTTTACACATGTGAGAAATATGAGAATGACTAGAGCGAGGGTAGGTCCGATCAAGGACAGTAGCGGGAAATTGTGTATTGAGTCAGAAGAGGTAGGAGAGGTCTTGAACGAGTACTTTTCTTCAGTATTTACGAATGAGAGGGGCCATATTGTTGGAGAGGACAGTGTGAAACAGACTGGTAAGCTCGAGGAGATTCTTGTTAGGAAGGAAGATGTGTTGGGCATTTTGAAAAACCTGAGGATAGACAAGTCCCCCGGGCCCGACGGGATATATCCAAGGATTCTATTGGAAGCAAGAGATGAAATTGCAGAGGCGTTGGCGATGATCTTTTTGTCCTCACTGTCAACAGAGGTGGTACCAGGGGATTGGAGAGTGGCGAATGTTGTGCCCCAATTCAAAAAGTGGAAAAGGGATAACCTTGGAATTACAGGCCAGTTAGTCTTACTTCGGTGGCACGCAAAGTAATGGAAAAGGTACTGAGGGATAGGATTTCTGAGCATCTGGAAAGACACTGCTTGATTAGGGATAGTCAGCACGGATTTGTGAGCGGTAGGTCTTGCCTCACAATTCTTATTGAATTCTTTGAGGAGGTGACCAAGCATGTGGATGAAGGTAAAGCAGTGGATGTAGTGTACATGGATTTTAGTAAAGCATTTGAGAAGGTTCCCATGGTAGGCTTATGCAGAAAGTAAGGAGGCATGGGATAGTGGGAAATTTGGCCAGTTGGATAATGAACTGGCTAACTGATAGAAGTCAGAGAGTGGTGGTGGATGGCAAATATTCAGCCTGGAGCCCAGTTACCAGTGGCGTACCGTAGGGATCAGTTCTGGGTCCTCTGCTGTTTGTGATTTTCATTAATGACTTGGAAGAGGGAGTTGAAGGGTGGGTCAGCAAATTTGCAGACAATACGAAGATTGGTGGAGTTGTGGATAGTGAGGAGGGGTGTTGTCGGCTGCAAAGAGACATAGATAGGATGCAGAGCTGGGCTGAGAAGTGGCAGATGGAGTTTAATGCTGAAAAGTGTGAGGTTGTCCATTTTGGAAGGACAAATATGAATGCAGAATACAGGGTTAACGGTAGGGTTCTTGTCAATGTGGAGGAGCAGAGAGATCCTGGGGTCTATGTTCATAGATCTTTGAAAGTTGCCACTCAAGTGGATAGAGCTGTGAGGAAGGCCTATGGTGTGCTAGCGTTCATTAGCAGAGGGATTGAATTTAAGAGCCGTGAGGTGATGATGCAGCTGTACAAAAACTTGGTAAGGCACATTTGGAGTACTGTGTGCAGTTCTGGTCGCCTCATTTTAGGAAGGATGTGGAAGCTTCGGAAAAAGGTGCAAAGGAGATTTACCAGGATGTTCCCTGAAATGGAGAGTAGGTCTTACGAGGAAAGGTTGAGGGTGCTAGGCCTTTTCTCATTAGAATGGAGAAGGATGAGGGGCAACTTGATAGAGGTTTATAAGATGATCAGGGGAATGGATAGAGTAGACAGTCAGAGACTTTTTCCCCGGGTGAACAAACCATTACAAGGGACATAAATTTAAGGTGAATGGTGGAAGATATAGGGGGGATGTCAGAGGTAGGTTCTTTATCCAGAGAGTAGTGGGGGCATGGAATGCACTGCCTGTGGAAGTAGTTGAGTCAGAAACATTAGGGGCTTCAAGCAGCTATTGAATAGGTACATGGATTACGGTAGAATGATGAGGAACAGATTAATTTGTTCTTAATCCAGGACAAAGGTTCAGCACAACATCGTGGGCCCAAGGGCCTGTTCTGTGCTGTATTGTTCTATGTTATACACCAACTATAGAATTGAGCCAAATACAAGAGGTGACAAGAGGTAGGCAACCATTCGGCCCATCAGTGTTCCGAGTGCAGCTCATGAGACATTTTGTTGACCATAACCCATGGTGAGGACTGCCAGACTCCACTGGTTTCCACCTGCGTGGTTTTTATTCCTATTTGTATTATTAAAGTGACATGCGTGTAAATCAAGGGCAGGTGAAGTGAGGTGCATGCCGATTGCACACAATGATTGAGAGCCACGTGCTCTCTTTACTTCCAATCAAAGCACTGCCACGGTTCAATCGACACGACCTGCAAATTCTAGGTACGCATGACCCTATCCCGGGAGACCACCTTGGTTAAGACACTGGCGAATATGGGAGGTTGCACTCTTAATATATGAATAATTAAATATTTTCTATAATCCATTATGAAATATTCAACGTGTATTAATTGTATTTAATCTTATTCATCGAGTCATGATTAGTGTCCGCTGAGACAAAGGAGGGCCACACATCCCATTTACTAGCCTAGGATGCCTATCACTTGGGGGGAAAAAAGGCAGAATACACACATCACCAAGAGAAAATGTTCAAATTTTGGAACAAAAAACAACAAATAAAATTATGAAAGGAACAGACTGTTCACATACCAGGAATGCACTCAACTGTATTCACATTAATTTTTAAACAATGAAAGGCGCAAGACACAAGGACAATGTGACTTGAAAGACAAGATTAACAAACAAAAACAAGATGCCAGCTAGCAAATCATACTTTCATAATCCCTGGATAAAACTGCAGCTTTATCTCAAGGCCTCACTAAAATATGGAACATGTCTGAACAACGGGAAGTCAAAATAAAGATCGTCGACAGGAAGCTATTAGATAGTGACATCATCGGCTAAAGGGCTTATGGGCTGAATGAACTCTTTACAGTACAATTGATGGAACCGGAGGCAAAACAAATTTAATGTGTTTTTTACTCAATTCTAGTCAAATCGAATTCAACAAAAGATTAATTTAATGACAATAGTATAAAGAGTTTGTTGCGCGGGATCGTTTTTCCAGCACTGTCAGAAAGCAGAGGTAGTTTAAGAATCTATGCTTGTATTGTTGGATATTAGAAGTAAGGTATAGATTTGAGTTTAATTTAATGTTTTTGTGTAAGACAAGGTAAAACTCTAGTTAGATTCATGTTAAACAAAGGTGTTTGTATCTATGGGGATTTTTGGTTTCATTGTGCTTAAAGTGTTTACGACGTGAAAAGCAAACAGGAGGTTGGAGAATGAATAAACTGTTGCGTGGCAACCAGGCACCTTTAAGAAGGAAGATCTTTTGAGTGTGGTTTAACTGAAACCGGAGCAGAAGGAGCTTAGCAGTGAGAGGGGGGGACTAGCTCTCACAGCTCTGCCAGAAGCAGAAAAGCAATATGATAGAGTAATGGGCAAGAAAGCAAGCTCAGGAACTAAAGAACAGCTAGTTATGGAAACTAGAGAATGAAAAGAGAGGTTTCCAGGAATATTGACGTTAAAAGGAAAACAGGAATTGGAATTTGTTCTTTAAAAGTTAAAAACAGAACTGGAAAGTACAGGCCGGGTGAAATTGGCTAGGGAAAAGCCAGATATCTGAAGCAATCTTAAGGTTGCTGCAGTCGGTGAAATAATAGAAGTCTATTGGGGGCGGAGTACCTGAAAGATTGTGCGGAAATGTGAATGCATATAGCAATTCAAGACAGAGGAATACTTAATGAAATGAAAATCGCTTATTGTCACAAGTAGGCTTCAAATGAAGTTACTGTGAAAAACCCTAGTCGCCACATTCCGGCGCCTGTTCGGGGAGGCTGGTACGGGAAGAGAATACTTGCTGAAAATAGCTGAGAGAAAGCATTGTGTGGAAATAGATTCTAAGGCGTATATTTTCGAGAGTGAGCCAGATGGCTCACATGTAATAATCATCTGGGAGGGATTTATGGAGCAATCCACAGAGGTTTGACCACAGTTAGCCTGTTAGTTTGCAGGGACTGTGTATTCATTGAGAACATTACAACATAAAATATTGTGACCAGTGTTATTCTTAAAATCTTTGTACATTTGTGTGTTTTTAAAATAAATTTAGTGTACCCAATTCTTTTTTTCCCAATTAAGGGGCAATTTAGTGCGGCCAATCCACCTACCCTGCACATCTTTGGGATGTGGGAGAGGGACCCACGCAGTCATGGGGAGAATTTGCAAACTTCACACGGACAGTGACCAGGGGCCGGGATCAAACCTGGAGGCCCTCGGCGTTATGAGGCAGCAGTACTAACCACTGTGCACCGTGCCATACATTTGTGAAGTGGAAGTAGAATATCATAGTCAAACTTTTCACGTTTAATAATTTTTGTTGTTAAATTTTTAGTTGTTGTCATTCGTGACTCTGTTCATCCACCTTTTATTACAAAAAAGTTAAAGTTATGGGGCTGGATTCTCCGTTTCAGCGGCTAAGTGCCGAGAGTCAGAAATTCCAGTAGATCCCCCCCGCCAAAACGAGGCACAGGGAGAAGAAGCTGACCTCCACCCCAACAGAACCCGCCTCTGGGTAATCAACTAGGTAAAGGCCAAGACACACCCCCCCACCCCCCCCCCCCCCCCCGCAGCCCTGGCCTGTCAGTCACCCTGAAAATGGCTTCAAGGGGTCCTGGTTCCAAGTTCACATGCACTATCCCAGAGATGACATTGAAAACTTCCCTCCCAATACTTCTCCAGCTTCGGATAGGACCAAACTATATGTACATGGTTTGCGGGGCTCCTCCCACATCACTTACATACATCCTCCACTCCCTCAAAGACTCGGCCCATTCTCGCCCTCGTGAGGTGCACCCTGTACCTGGCCTTCAGCTGTATCAGCCCCAGCCTCATCCATGAGGTTGAAGCGTTCACCCTCTGGAGCACCTCACACCACAGACCATCTTCCATAGGCTCCCCAACTCCTCCTCCTACTTGCCTTTAATCCCTTCTATGGATACCCCATCCTCCCCCAGAATCCTCCCGTAAATCACCGACACCACCCTCTTCCCTATTCCCCCTGCCGTCAGTATCTCTTCCAACAATGAGGGGACCGGTGCTATCAAGAAGCTCTGAACCTCCTTCCTAGCAAAGTCCCGGAGCTGCAGGTAACTCAACCCTTCCCCTTGCCCAGTCCATACTTCTCCCCCAACTCCAGTCTCGCAAAATGTCCTCCCAGGAACAGGTCTTTTAATAACCTGACAGCCCCCTCTCATCTCCGAAACCTCCCGTCCAATTTTCCTGGCTCAAACACATCCCCCGTGACCCTGCCACCAGCTTAAAGTGTCTCTTACTGGTATTTGTCATTAAATATCATAACGTGTAACAAAGTGGAGAAGATTAGAATCACTGCTGGAGCAGCATGGTGGCGCGGTGGTTAGCGCAGCTGCCTACATAGAACATTGAGTGCAGAGGAGGCCATTCGGCCCATCGAATCTGCACCGACCCACTTAAGCCCTCACTTCCACCCTATCCCCGTAACCCAATAACCCCTCCTAACCTTTTTGGACACGAAGGGCAATTTAGCATTGGCCAATCTAACTAACCTGCACATCTTTGGACTGTGGGATGAAACCGGAGGACCTGGAGGAAACCCACCCAGGGGAGAGCGTGCAGACTCTGCACAGACAGTGATCCAGCGGGGAATTGAACCTGTGACCCTGGTGTTGTGAAGCCACAGTGCTATCCACCTGTCCTACGGCGCCGAGGACTCAGGTTCGATCCCGGCCCCAGGTCACTGACTGTGTGGAGTTTGCACATTCTCCCGGTGTCTGTGTGGGTTTCACCCCCACAACCCAAAAATATTTAAGTTAAGCAATTGGCCATGCTAAATTGCCCCTTAATTGAAAAAAATAATTGTGTGCTCTAAATTTAAAAAAAAGATAAAATCACTGCAAATATAAACAACTCTGGCAAAACTGACCTAGAGATAAATGTCCACCGTCCTCAACTACATTAACAGACACCTTCCCCACCTTGGAACAATAATTGTGACCGTGCATTAATATAAACCTTCCCCAACTTTCAGTGGCGGCTATGAAGTAGTAAGTCACACATTTGGTGGCTCCCACTCTGTTTGGACTTTTGGACCTTTTCCCCCCGATTTTCTACCGGACTTGAATTGTAAAACTGATGACAAAGGCAATTGTGTACTGAATTCCCACATCGGTGCATGGAGAGAAGGACTAGAAGTGCTTGTAAAGGCAGAAACAGAAAGACTGAGAAGGCTTGGGCTGAAACTGCAGCAGGAGACAGCATGGCAGAGGACCGGACCTCTGGTTTGTCGACCCAGCGGTCAACGGAGCAGCTAATGCAAGTTATTCAGGAAGGCTTTGCTAAGCAGAAACGGGACTGCTTGGACCCGATAAAAGAGTCAATTGAGCGGCTGGAGCTTAGATTGGACGCCCAAGATCGGGCGATCCAGAAGGTAGAAAAGATGCTGGCTGAGCAGGAGGAACATTAAACTGTGGTGGAGCTGGAGGTGGGGATGCTGAGAGACCAGCAGAAGAAGCTCCTGGAGAAGGTGGAGGACCTAGAGAATAGGTCCCTCCGGCAGAATTTGAGAATCGTCGGGCTCCCGGAGGGATCCAAAGGAGCGGACGCTGGAGCATACATCGCAGACATGTTTGAGAAGCTGCTGGGGGTTGGGGCATTCTCCCAGCCCTTGGAGGTGGACAGGGCTCACAGAGCACTCGCGAGAAAGCCGTAAATGGGTGACCCCCCGCCCCCCCGAGGGCAATGGTGGTGAGATTCCACAGGTACCTGGATAAGGAGCGCATTCTACAGTGGGCCAAGCAGACACGGAGCTGTAAGTGGGACAACAGTATCCTGCGGGTTTACCAAGACCCAAGAGTGGAGGTGGCCAGGAGAAGAGCAGGCTTCACCAGATTAGGTCGATACGTTTTAAGAAAAAAGTGAAGTTCGGACCGTTGTATCCGGCCCGTCTCTGGGTCACTTGCAAGGAACAGCACTTTTATTTCGAGTCACCCGAGGACTCGCTGGACTTCGCGAAAAGGAAAGTACTGGTGGTGGACTGGGAACTTTTGAACTTTGCTGCAACGTTCTGTTTTTTTTTTTGTTTTTGTTTTTCTATTCTTTTAAAAAAAGTTTCTAATTTTTCATTTTGTGGAAGCTGTTTGTAATGCCTTTTGCATTGATTTGGGACCAGCGGTAGAGCTAAGTGAGTTAAGGTTTCCTTTTGCACTGTTGGGGGATGGAGGTGTGCTTGTTTAGATCTTGGTGTTTCTTCTGTCGGGCAATTGTGTGGGGATTTTTTGATGTTGGAGTACGTTTGTATGAGGGGGGGGGGGGGGGGGGGGGAATAGGTGGGAGACTATCCGGCACCAGGGATGGGGGCCACCAAGCTAGCTGGGCGGGCTAGCTCACGGATACGCAGTGGGGGGTGTGCATATGCTCGGTTTATTAAAAGGGTTGGGTTACAGAGTGTTATTACCAGGAGGGGGGGGGGGGGGGGGGGAGTGAATGTTCTGCTGACGAGGGAGGGACTTGGGCTAAGGGACAGAGAGGAGGTTGGGGCGGAGGCTGCCTGGGGGCGGACCAGTGGAGGCGCAGAGCATGGGCTGGAGGCTGGCCCAAAAAAGGGGATGGCTGATCGGCGAAGAGGGGGAGCAATGAGCCCCCCAACTAGGCTGATCACCTGGAATGTTCGAGGGTTAAATGGGCCGGTCAAGAGGGTACGTGTGTTCGCGCATCTTAGGGGACTGAAGGCGGACGTGGTAATGTTGCAGGAGACGCACCTTAGAGTAACTGACCAGATTAGATTGAGGAAAGGCTGGGTCAGTCAGGTCTTTCACTCGGGACTAGACTCAAAGACTAGAGGGGTCGCGATCCTGATCAATAAGCAGGTGGTGTTTGAGGCGGGTAGAATAGTCTCTGATGTGGGTGGTCGGTACATTATGGTCAGTGGGAAACTGGAGGGGGTGCAGGTGGTATTAGTAAATGTGTATGCGCTAAATTGGCACGATGTGGAGTTTAAAAAGAGGCTGCTGGGGAAGATACCGGAACTGGACTCGCACGGGTTGGTCATGGGAGGGGACTTCAGCACAGTTATTGACCCTGGCTTGGACCGGTCATGCTCGAAAACAGGCAGGGTGCCAGCAATGGCAAAGGAACTAAAAGGGTTCATGGAGCAGATTGGGGGTTGGATCCTTAGAGGTATGGGCAGCCGAGGGTGAAGGAGTTCTCCTACTCACACGTGCATAAAGTGTACTCCCAGATTGATTTCTTTATTTTGAGCAGGGCCTTACTGGCAGGGGTGGTGGACATGGGGTACTCGGCGATCACAATCTCAGACCATGCTCCGCACTGGGTTGACCTGCAGGTTAGCAAAGACAGTAACCTGCGCCCGCAATGGAGGTTAGATGTGGGACTTTTGGCTGACGAAGGGGTGGGTGCGAGCGGCTCAGGAAATGTATTCAGAACTACCTGCAGGTCAACGACACAGGGGAAATTTCAGCAGCAGTGGTCTGGGAAGCACTGAAGGCGGTGGTCAGAGGGGAGCTGACCTCGATACGGCCCATAAAGAGAAGGTGGACAGGGCAGAGACGGACCGACTGGTAAAGGAGATACTACAGATCGATAGGAGGTATGCGGAGATCCCAGAGGCAGGGCTTTTAAGGGAACGGTGGAGGTTACAGACGGAGTTCGGCTTGTTAACTACAGGGAGGGCAATGGAGCAGCTGAGAAAGGCGAGGGGGGGGGCGATCTATGAGCATGGAGAGAAGGCCAGCAGAATGCTTGCACAGCACCTTAGAAAGAGGGAGGCAGCCAGGGAGTGAGGGAAAATAAAGGATGGAGATGGGAACCGAGTTGGAGATTCAGCAGGTGTGAATAAGGCGTTTCGGGATTTCCACAGTAGGCTGTACAGGTCGGAACCCCCTACGGGGCCGGAGGGGATGAGGCACTTCTTGGAGGGGCTGAATTTCCCAAAGGTGGACGGGGAGCTGGTAGAAGGGCTGGGGGCCCCTTTGGGTTGGAAGAGATAGTGGAGGGTCTGAAGGCCATGCAGTCAGGTAAAGCCCCGGGGCCGGACGGGTACCCAGTGGAGCACAGAGTCTCGCTCTATGCAGACGACCTGCTTCTGCATGTATCGGACCCAATAGAGGGGATGGAAAAAATCATGAGGATTCTAGGGGAATTTGGCATGTTTTCGGGGCATAAGCTAAATATGGGGAAAAGGGAGATGTATGCGGTCCAGGTGACGGGACAGGAGAGGCGATTAGGGGAGCTGCCATTTAGATTAGTAGGGGGAAGCTTTAGGTACCTAGGTATTCAAGTGGCGTGGGAATGGGACCGGCTACATAAATTAAATCTGGCCCAACTTGTCCAAAGACGTGCAGGTTAGGTGGATTGGCCATGCTAAATTGCCCTTAGTGTGCAAAATGTTAGGAGGGGTAGGAAGGGTAGCAGGGGTTATTGGGTTACGGGGATAGAGTGGAAGTGAGGGCTTAAGTGGGTCGGTGCAGACTTAATGGGCCGAATGGCCTCCTTCTGCACGGTATGTTCTAGGTTCTATGTTCTTATAGACCAAATGAAGGACGATTTTCGGAGATGTGTCGCGCTTCCGTTGTCACTGGCTGGGAGGGTGGAGACGGTCCTCTTAAAATTCCTGCTTGTATTTCAGTGTCTCCCCATCTTCATTCCGCGGTCCTTTTTAAAAACTGGCCAACAAAGTGATCACTGGCTTTGTTTGGGCGGGCAAGACCCCACGATTAAGGAAGGTAATGCTTGAGCGGAGTTGGGGAGATGGCGGGCTGGCGCTGCCAAATTTTAATAACTATTACTGGGCGGCGAATATAGCCATGATCAGGAAGTGGGTGGTGGGGGCGGGGTCGGCACGGGTGTGTGTGGAGGCGGCTTCATGCAAGGGCACCAGTCTGGGGGCATTGGTAACTACACCTCTGCTGTTCCCGCCGGCATGGTACTCCACCAGCGCCGTGGTGATGGCGGCCCTGAGAGTCTGGGGCAATGGAGGATTAATGTGGGAGCACGGGGTGCATCGGTCTGATCCCCAATCTGTAATAATCACCGGTTTTCCCCGTGAAGTATGGAAGGGGGGTTTCCGGATATGGCAGAGAGCAGGGATTGAGAGGATGGGGAATATGTTTATAGAGGGGAGCTTTCAGAGTATCAGGGCGCTGGAGCAGAAGTTTGGGTTGGCGAGGGGAAACAAATTCAGGTATCTGCAGGTGTGGGACTTCCTACGTAAACGGTAGTTTCTACCGCTAAGGGGGATTCAGGACAGGGTAGTTTCCAGAGGGTGGGTGGGAGAAGGGAGCGTCTCTGACATTTACAAGGAACTTACGGGGTCAGAGGAGACGCAGACCGAGGAGCTGAAGCGCAAGTGGGAGGAGGAACTGGGAGGAGAGATAGAGGATGGTCTATGGGCGGACGCGTTGAGTAGAATCAACGCGTCCGCAACATGTGCCAGGCTCAGCCTGATACAATTCAAGGTCGTTCATCAGGCTCACATGACAGTGGCCTGGATGAGCAGATTCTTTGGGGTGAAAGACAGGTGTGCAAAATGTACGGGAGGACCAGCGAACCACGTCCCCATGCTCTGGACATGTCCGAAGCTTAGGTGAGTTTTTGCAGGGGTTTGCAGATGTCACGTCCACGGTGTTAAAAACAAGAATGGCACTGAGTCCAGAGGTGGCAATTTTTGGGGTATCGGAGGACGCGGGAATCCAGGAGGAGAAAGAGGCAGACGTTCTAGCCTTTGCTTCCCTGGTAGCCCAGAGACAGATACTATTAGCTTAGAGGGACTCAAAGCCCCTGAAGTCGGAGACCTGGCTATCGGACATGGCTAGCTTTCTCTGTTTGGAGAAAATCAAGTTCGCATTGAGAGGGTCACTGTTAGGGTTCGCCCGGAGGTGGCAACCGTTCGTCGACTTCTTCGTGGAAAATTAATCGTCAGCAGAAGAGGGGGGGGGATTAGTTTAGCTTAGAGTAGGGGGTTAATAAAGGTGGGGCCTGTAAGGAAGGGAGATGGCTTTTGCACTATGTTTATAGTTTCATGTATATTGTTTATTTTGTTGTTGTCACAATACTAAAAATACCTCAATAAAATGTTTATTTTTAAAAAACCTTGCCTCTTATCAACAGCTTAATAGGCTCAAACCATCATTTATAATTGATACTTTCCCTTTAATGAGAGCATTTGCATCCATCAAGACTTCATGACCGGGATTCTCCGTTATGCCGGCATCCGGGGGTTTCCCGACGGCGTTGGGTTGCCCCACAATGGGAAACCCCATTGACGGGCTGGCATAACAGAGAATCCCGCCAGCCGGTCGGGGCAGAAATCGCGCCCCTTGGGTCTCATTTCTAAAAATAACAGCCGATGCCAACTGGATGCCCTTGGAAATGAAAGAGTGGGCGAAATATGAAGCAGACAGCAATATCTCAAAAAAATAATGATTTTAACATCACCAAAAGACAGCTATCTCACTATTTCTCCCAAAACCTAGTTAACAGTCTTTCCCTGCTGAAAACTGGACAAGATCTTTCTTTGCTCCACTTGTCTAGTAAATCTGATAGATATCCCCATTAAGTGCCATGAAAAACCTAGCAATGGGCGGCACGGTAGCACAGTGGTTAGCATTGTTGCTTCACAGCATTAGGGTCCCAGGTTTGATTCTGGGCTTGGGTCACAGTCTGTGTGGAGTCTGCATGTTCTCCCTGTATCTGCGTGGGTTTCCTCCAGGTGCTCTGGTTTCCTCCCAAAAGTCCTGAAAGACGTGCTGTTAGGTGAATTGGACATTCTGAATTCTCTCTCGGTGTACCCGAACAGGTGCCGGAATGTGGCGATTATTATTATGTCCATTTCTGCTGTTCATTGGTGACCCACAAATGGCATCACCATTTCTTGGTGAATACAGCAGGGAAGCTAATCAAGCAATGTTCCAAGGCAGGGTTTCCCAAACTTTGAGCTTTGGAATCCCAAGTGACATACCAAGAGCATTGGGGAATCACAAGCATCTTCATAATGTCTGTGCCCCATATTTTGCCACAAAATAGGTCTGAACACAGAAATCAAATGCAAACATGTCTTTTCTAGCAATGTCTATGCATATAATAATCTGTTAATAATTTAAAAGTTCTCTGAGTAACTATACAGAAGTCTTGGGCAGCACGGGAGCGCAGTGGTTAGCACTACTGCCTCATGCCAATGAGGTCACAGGTTCGATCCCGGCCCTGGTCACTGTCTGTGTGGAGTTTGCACATTCTCCACATGTTTGCATGGGTTTCGCCCCCACAACCCAAAAGATGTGTAGGGTAGGTGGATTGGTCATGCTAAATTGCTCCTTAATTGGAAAAAAATTAAATGAATTGGGTACTCCAAATTTAAAAATAAAATTATACTGAAGTCTTGCCTGGTGTCATTTTTAATGGGAGAGGTGATGCTGAATAATTGATTCTAATATCAGACTACTGCATCTTTCTCTATCGCTCCTCTCCCTCACCCACCCACACAGCCTCACCCACACCCCCACCATCCCTCCCCTACCCACACACCCACCATCCCTCCCCTAGCCACGCCTCCACCATCCCTACGCTACCCACGCCTCCACCATCCCTATGCTACCCACGCCCCCACCATCCTTCCCCTACCCACAAACCCACCATCCCTCCCCACCGATGCCCCACCATCCCTCTCTTACCCACGCCCCCACCATCCATCCCCCACAGACACCCACCCACCATCCCATGCACACATCCACCCACCCTCCCCCACACACTGTTCCTTTCCCCGAGGCCCAAACCCCACTGTTCCTTTCCCACGGCCCAAACCCCAGTGTTCCATTCCCGAGGCCCAAATCCCACCGCTCCATTCCCATGGCCCAAACCCCACTGTTCCATTCCCATGGCCCAAACCCCACTGTTCCATTCCCATGGCCCAAACCCCACTGTTCCATTCCCGAGGCCCAAACCCCACTGTTCCATTCCCGAGGCCCAAATCCCACTGTTCCTTTCCCGAGGCCCAAACCCCACCGCTCCTTTCCCACGGCCCAAACCCCACTGCTCCTTTCCCACGGCCCAAACCCCAGTGTTCCATTCCCGAGGCCCAAACCCCACTGTTCCTTTCCCGAGGCCCAAACCCCACCGCTCCTTTCCCGAGGCCCAAACCCCACCGCTCCTTTCCCATGGCCCAAACCCCACAGCTCCATTCCCACAGCCCAAACCCCATTGCTCTATTCCTGGGGTCCAAATCCCACCGTTCCTTTCCCAAGGCCCAAACCCCACCGTTCCTTTCCCGAGGCCCAAACCCCACCGTTCCTTTCCCAAGGCCCAAATCCCACCGTTCCTTTCCCAAGGCCCAAATCCCACCGTTCCTTGCCCAAGGCCCAAACCCCACCGTTCCTTTCCCGAGGCCCAAACCCCACCGTTCCTTTCCCAAGGCCCAAACCCCACCGTTCCTTTCCCGAAGCCCAAACCCCACCGTTCCTTTCCCGAAGTTGAGAGAGATACTTTATGGGCATTTGAAGGCAGGCAGTAAGATAAAGATGCCCAGAGAGAAAATCCCATGGCACAGTGGTATTGCTCCTGAACAATCATCGAAAATAGTGGATTTGAGGACTTAGGGTTGAGATGAGTTGAGGATGTGTGGAGGATGCAAGCTCGAATATCAAACGGACTGCAGCAAAGTGTTGAAGTCAGGTGTGGTTCATGAAGTTGAAACACAAAGCCAGTCGAGTATGAAAATGAATTGCAGGGAAAAGTCAGAATAAATAAATAGCTGGCATGTCAATGCAATACTGAGAGACATCTGCACTGCCAGAGGTATCGGCTAGAAATTCTCCAAGCGGCTCCGGTTCACAACAATAGCGCTACTAGAAGTGACATTAGAAATTGAGGAAATTACCCACCACTGTCTTTTGGATGGGATGTTAAACCAGATCCCATGACACTATTTAAAGAATGGAGGTGGGGCGGTGGCGCAGTGGTTAGCACTGCTGCCTCACGCCACAGAGGACCCGGGTTTGATCCCAGTCCCGGGTCACTGGCTGTGAGAAGTTTTGCACATTCCCCCCCATGTCTGCGTGGGTTCCACCCCCACAACCCAAAAAGATGTGCAGGATAGGTGGATTGACCATGCTAAATTCACCCTTAATTGGAAAAAATTACTGGGTACTCTAAATTTATTTTTAAAAATAAAGGTGCGGAAGTATAGGAGGTCTCTTTGAGCTCTGGCCAAAATTTATCCCTTGTAAGGACCCGTCCTGTTGATTCTCTTAATTCCCATTTCTTTTACTTTGTGATTATCATTTTGATCCATGGATATTTAATGGATATGTACCTTTAAGCCGAGCAGAGGAAGTGAGGAAATCAAAAGCTGCTCTGAAGATTTAGATTTTAACAGAAGAATTCAGGCTTTCTGGCACCTGAGAGATCAGAGTGTTTTGATTCAATTGGTTGGCTGGTGGCCAATGGATTGGATAACAATCGTATTCTGCCCAGCAACAAACCGTGATTGGCTTCAGTCAGGTGGGAGGTTTTCAGAGGACCCAGGAAGGTCTCAGAACTCTCCTGGATGCCAAGAGGAGCAGCTGTGAATTGTTCTCTCTCTCTCTCTCTCTCTGAAAAAGATTTTCTGACTCCTAGCTTATGAATCAGCAGAGAAGTCTTGAGGTCCTGATGAACCTATAGCAGAAGCCCTTACACACGGAAAACAAGAACCTCTAACTGAAGGCCTACACTAAAAGATGTACAATTTTGGACATCCCCAGGATGCAACTATGCTATAAAAATGCACGCTCTTTCTTAAATCTTAGAGCTTCTTACGGAAACCATTCTTTAAAATTTCAATTTTGTCCGATTATATATGTGTAAATATATATTGGCACACAATCCACAATATATCATAGGCATTAGTTCACAGAAAGCTTGCATTATCTGCATTATTCAACTGGCATCTTCAAGTATTTTGCAGTGCAGGGATCCTGATGCTATTCACAGTTGCCGACATTATTATACTTCTCCTCAGCCAATTACTGTGCTGGAGTAATGATTGGGAATACTAAGTCATTGCGGTAAACAGCTGAAAATGCTGCCAGCACTCATAAGTAATGACTGCAGTGTCAGGGGTCAAGAATGCCAACACTACAAACCACCACCGCCCACCCAAAAAAATCTGGAAGCATTTTTTGATTTTGTAGTTCAAATTGCACAGTTGAGTAAGGAGCTACTGCAGGGACAGTCAGCCAGACTGCACAGATTACGATATACATAAACATAGACACGGCTGCAACATTTAAGTATGTGAACTGAAAACAAGATGAACACTTAGCTATTCAACTTCCAATATAGGTTTGCTTAACTTATAACCTGTCAAGGCTAAGAAATGGGAACTGTTTCAATGTGGGCTTTCTTCAGTGAATTAAAGTTTTCATAAACATATCCTCACCCTGAAATCTGAACCTTGCAGTTTTTTTAATGTGCTGCGAATAGGGTGCTTTATACTATGAATATCTATAAAACAAAGGTTGAATCAGTCCCAAGGGCTAAAAATAAAAGCAATCCTACAAATTCAACAATGTCCTTGTATATTTGTATGTGGGTAAAGTTAATGATTTTGCCTTTTGCACAGAAATAAAACATTAAAGAACAAAATAGGACAGTGATTTGCATTTATGACATGTAAGCAGGTTTACAACACCCCAGATGTACTACTGCACTTAGTGTCTTCCTTTGGAGCCTCCAATCATTTCTCAACAGGCCAGTAAATATCTTGTTACCTCCCATATGGATGTGTACAAGGCCAAATCTAAAACAAAGCTCTTTGGAATTTCAATATGGGTCCACAGTTAATGGTTATAACAATTACAGGCAACTGCAGTTTGCATCTGCCCCTACTGTGCCAAACATGCATTAATAACAACCTTGAACTAACCAGGCTGTTTTCCGGCAAGGACTGAAACAGAATAAGGTTACCTACCCGTGAAAATGTTGATATTTTGAGTATTTGCTTAATTATATTTTACACAAAGCTAATAAATCCAATTTGAATTCACCATAATTATCCAAACTCTGCTTCCACCACGGGACCATTTGCTTGAGCAGCAATCCACTTCTGTATATTTTCCCCAAGTGGTGACCATCATCTTAGAAATGTTCAATTACCAAACTTAACTTTAAGCAAAATAAAGACAGAAAACGCTCGAAACACTCAGGCCAGGCTGCATCTGCAGAAAGAAAAACCTAACATTTCAGGTTGATGGTTTTCAGTAGAACCAGAGGATGTCAGAGATTAATTTTTTTAAACAAACACGCAAGTGCCAAGCAAAACATTTGGCAGCAAAAGGAGAAGCTGTTATTCTTACCATTCTACATTTTTGCATACCACAATCAAAATGTACAGTTAAAACCCAGCAGAGAAGGTTGTCCAAGTAAACAAGCTCTCAAACTTTCTCCCTCTCCTGATGCTGCAGTACAATTTCACAGGTACCTGCCCAACTAACTGTTTTTCAAATAAAACCTAGACACCAAGTGTTGACAGGCTTGTGATGGCTATCACAGCTGAACTTGGATCTCATCCTTAATCAGCATCAATGCATTTGCACTTTTCCGAAAGAATCATTAGAAATGAAAAGAGAGACTTCCATTATACAGCATCTTCCACAATCTCAGGATATCCCAACGCGCCCAATGAAGAAAGCCTACAGCAAAATATTGTGGATGCCAGAATTCTGAAATAAAGACAGAAAATACTGGAAATGCTCAGCGGGTCAGTGGGCATCAGGGAGAGACACACAAAGAGAGGGAGAAAACAGAGAGGCCACAATGAACTGTCCGATGGGACTAGCTGAACAGCGGCCACAAGCTCTGTTTCTAGATAATGGAAATGGATTTGATCATCATCTCGCACTTTCTGTCAGAGTCCTTTTAATAAAGGGGTGAAACAGTGGTTAGCACTGCTGCCTCACAGCACATGGGACCTGGTTTTGATTCCAACCTTGGGTGGCTGTTGCGTGGAGTTTACAAGTTTTCCTGGTGCTCCAATTTCCTCCCACAATCCAAAGATGTGCAGGTTAGGTGAGCTGACCATGTTAAATTGCCCCATAGTGTCCAAAGGTTAGGTGGGGTTATGGGGTTGCAGGAGAGTGGGCCTAGGTAGGGAGCTCTTGGAGAGGGTTGGTGCAGACTCGATGGGTTGAATGGCCTCCTTCTGCACTGGAGGGAATCTATGGTCTGTGGCGAGAGAAACGGAGTTAACATTTCAGTTCAATGACTCCATCAGGGCCGGCACGGTGGTACAGTGGTTAACACTGCTGCCTACAGTGCTGAGAACCCGGATTCGATCCTGGCGCTGGGTCACTGTCCGTGTGGAGTTTGCACATTCTCCCCGTGTCTGTGTGGGTTTACCCCAACAATCCAGAAATGTGCAGGGTAGGTGGATTGGCCACACTAAATTGCCCCTTAATTGGAAAAATAATTGGGTACTCTAAATTTATATTTTAAAAAATGACTTCCCATCAGAGCAAGAAGTTTCTGATGAAAAATTAACTCTGAAGTATAGAAAGTCTTGGATTTAAATAATGCCTTTCACAACCTCAGGACATCACAAAGCACTTTATGCTCAGAGCTGCTCGGGGAGGGGACTGCAGCAGCGGAGCCTGCCACAGAGGAGGGGAGGTGGTGGCATAGTGGTATTGGCACTGGACTAGTAATTCAGAGACCAAGGATAATGATCTGGGGATCTGGGTTCGAATCATACCATGGCAGGTGATGGAATTTAAACCCAATAAAATATCTGGAAAAGTCTAATGGTGACCATGAAACCATTGACAATTGTTGTAAAAATCCATTGAGGGGTAATAGATATAGGACAGAGGTCAGAGGTGGGTTTTTTACCCAAAGAGTGGGGAGGCCGTGGAATGCCCTACCTGCAACAGTAGTGAACACGCCAACATTGAGGGCATTTAAAAATTTATTGGATAGGCATCTGGATGATAAGGGCATAATGTAGGTTAGATGGCCTTTAGATTTTTTCCATGTCGGTGCAACATCGAGGGCCGAAGGGCCTGTACTGCGCTGTATCGTTCTATGTTCTATGTTCACCAAATATTGTTTAGGGAAGGACTCTCCATTACCACCAAGCCAGTGAACCCTAGTTCAATGAAGGGTGCAGGAGAGCTTGCCAGAAGCAACATCAGGCATACCGAAAAATGATGTGTCAACCGGGTAAAGCAACAACACAGGACTACTTGTGTGCCTAACAGCATAAGCAGACAAAGCCAAGCGATTCAACAACAAACTCATCAGATCCAAGCTCTGCAGTCCTGCCACATCCAGCCATGATGGTGGTGGACAGTTAAACAACTCACTGGAGGCACACATGTGCAAAATACAAGGTTGAGGCATTTGCAACAATCTACAGCCAGAAGTGCCGAGTGGATGTTCCATCTCGGTCTCCTCAAGGTCCTCCGGCTTCAGCAATACGATTCACTCCACTTGATTTCATGAAACGACCAAAGTCCCTGGATGCTGCAAAGGCTATTGGCCCTGACAATATTCCAGCAATAGTACTCCAGAACCTGCGGCTAGCCAAGCTATTCGAGTAAAGCTACAACATTGGCATCTACGTGGCAATGTGGAAAATTGCCCAGGTGTGCCCTGTACACGAGAAACAGGACAAATCCAACCCAGCCATTTACCACCCTATCAGTTTACTCTCCATGATCAACAAAGTGATGGAAGGAGTCATCAATGCCATCAAGCGGCACTTACTCAGCAATAACCTGCTCACATACACTCATTTTGGGTTCCACCAGGGTTACACAGCTCCTGACCTCATTACAGCCTTGGGTCAATCAAGGCAGAAATGCTAGAGGCGAGGTGAGAGTGACTGTGCTTGACATCAAGACAGCATTTGGCAGAATATGGCATCAAGGAGCCCTACCTAAACTGGAGTCATTAGGAATTTGGGGGGGGGGGGGGGGGGGGGGGGGACTCTCCACTGGTTGGAGTCATACCTGGTACAAAGGAAGATGGTTGTGGAGGTTGGATGTCAATCATCCCAGGACATCACTGCAGGAGTTTCTCAGGGTAGTGTCCTAGGCCCAATCATCTTCAGCTTCTTCATCAATGGCCTCCCTTCCATCACAAGGTCAGAAGTGGGGATGTTTGCAGATGACTGCACAATGTTCAGCACAATTCATGATTCCTCAAATAATGAAGCAATCCATGTCCAAATGCAGCATGACCTGGACAAAATCCAGGCTCGGGCTGACAAGTGGCAAGTTACATTCGCGCCACACAAGTGCCAGGCAATGACCATCTCGTACAAGAGAGGATCTAACCACCGCCCCTTGACATTCAATGGCATTAGTATTGTTGCATCCCCCACAATTAACATCCTGGGGGTGACCATTGATCAGAAACTGAACTGGACTAGCCATATTAATATTGTGGCTACCAGATCAGGTCAAAGGCTAGGAATCCTACGGCGGGTAACTCCTCTCCTGACCCCCCCAAAGCCTGTCCACCATCCACAAGGCACAAATCAGAAGTGTACTGGAATACTCTCCACTTGCCTGGATCAGTGCAGCTCCAACAACGCTCAAGAAACCCGACACCATCCAAGACAAAGCAGCCCGCTTGACTGCTTCCCCATCCACAAATGGGTGACACCTTAGCACAGTGGTTAGCACTGCTACCTCACAGCACCAGGGTTCAATTCCCGTCTTGGGTGACTGTGTGGAGTTTATATGTCCTCCCGTGTCTGCGTGGGTTTCCTCCGTGTGCTCCCGTTTCCTCCTACAGCCCAAAGATGTGCAGGTTAGGAGGATTGGCCATGCTAAATTGCCCTTATGTGTCTAAAAAGGTTAGGTGGAGTTACTGGGGTACAGGGATATGATGGAGGTGTGGGCTTAAGTGGGATGGTCTTCCCAAGGACCGGTGCAGACCCAATGGGCTGAATGGTCTCCTTATGCACTGTAAATTCTATGATTCTATCAGAGAATTTACAGTGCAGAAGGTCGTCATTCGGCCCATCAAGTCTGCACCAGCCATTGGAAAGAGCACCCTACCTAAACCCATACTTCCACCTTATCTTCACACCTCCCATGATTCAAACTCTCCACCACAGTGGCAGCCATGTACCATCTATAAGATGCACTGCAGTAACTCACCAAGGTTCCTTAGTCAGCACCTTCTAAACCCACGACCACTATCATCTTGAAGGGCAAATGCAGCAGATACCTGGAACCCCACCACCTGGAGGTTCCCCTCAAGTCATTCACCACACTGACTTGGAAGTATATCGCCGTTCCTATACTGTCGCTGGGACAATATCCTGGAACTTCCTCGCTAACAACCCCGTGGGTGTATGTACTCCTCAGGGACTGCAGCGGTTTAAGAAGGCAACTCATCACCACCTTTTGAAGGGCAACTAGGGATGTGCAATAAATGCTGGACTAACCAGCAACGCCCACATCCCGTATATGAATTTTAAAAAAGGAACAGGAGGATGCTGGTGAGGATGGAGAGCCAGCTACCCAACAGAACAAGGAGGTGATAGCGCATTAGGCCACGTCTGTACCGGCAGCACCTGGCATTAGAGGACCTACCAGACCGGGCATGCATCGAAGACTCCAGCTGAGCAGGGGACAGCGTGACAAATCTAGTGGATAGTGGAGCACCTGAAACTGCGGGCATATGGGGGAGGACACCCACTCCCAGTGGCAGGCAAGATGATGGTTGCCCTGAGCTTTGATGCCAGGGGTCTGTCGGAGCGGTACAAGGGGAGCCTGTCCAAGTCTAACAGACCTCGATGCACAAGTGCATTCGCACCGTAACGGAGGCCCTATATGCCCACTCGGCACAATATATCAAATTCATTGTGGACCAAGCCCACCAGGATGCCAGGGCAGCAAGGCTCGCCACCATCGTCGAGATACCCCAGGTACAAGGAGTGATTGACAGAATGCATGTCCCCACATGAACACCGGCCAACGATAGGCTGGTCTTCACAAACTGAAAGGGGTTCCACTCTATGAACGTACAGCTGGTGTGTGAACATGAGCTGCACATCATGCACGTCTGCATCCGATACCCGGGCAGCGTGCACGATGCCTTCATCCTGACACTCGACTGTTCCTGACACCGTCGAGGTGCATCCCTGGGCGTGACGGGTTATCCGTTGCAGTCGTGGCTGATGACGGCTATTTGGAGGCCACAGACCGATGCGAAGACCCACTACTATGACACCCAGGCCATGACCAGCGACATGATCGAGCAGTGCTTCTGCATCCTGAAGATATGGTTCAGGGTGCCTAGATCACTCTGGAGGGGCCGTCCAGTATAGCACTAGGAAAGTCTCCCACATCGTGGTGGTCTGCTGCGTCCTCCACAAGATCATGCAGCAGAAGGGCGACGTGCTGGCAGATAGGGATAAATGCCAGGCCTCGTCCAACAAGGAGAATGCGGAGGAGGACCAGGATGGGCAGGATATGGGGTCCAGGCAGGCACAGGAGGCCACACAATGTGCGTGCCTGGGCCAGCACTAATGGGATGCTCTAATCGCCTCCAGCTTCACCAACCAGAGAGCCTGGCCGTGATTCCTACCTGCAGGTGCAGGTGTGGGCACTGGGCTGGTAGTAACAGAAGGTTTAATCCAAGAGATGGAGGACGATGACAACCCGTTCTGCGACGAGCTCCGGTGCTCCGTGCCATTTGACAACGTCTGAACCCTGCCCATGGTAGCACTTCCAACCATCTGCCTGGGTGAGCCCTGCATGCGAGCTGGTCATCCGGATCCGGCAAATATATCACACAGTGGGCAGCACGGTGGCACAGTGGGTTAGCCCTGTTGTCTCACAGCGCCGAGGTCCCAGGTTTGATCTCGGCTCTGGGTCACTGTCCGTGTGGAATTTGTACATTCTCCCCGTGTTTGCATGGGTTTCACCCCCACAACTCAAAAAGATGTGCAGGGTAGGTGGATTGGCCACACTAAATTGCCCCTTAATTGGGAAAAAATGAATTGGGTACTCTAAATTTATAAAATAAATAAAAAAGATGTATCACACGGTCCCACCGAAACGTGGGGATGGGGTTGGGCGAAAGAACACAAGAGTTAGGAGCAGGACTAGGCCGTCTGGCCCCTCAAGCCTGTTCCGCCATTCAATAAAATCATGGTTGATCTTTGTGGACTCAGCTCCACTTACCCACCAACTCACCATAACCCTTAATTCCTTTACTGATCAAAAGTCTATCCATCTTTGCCTTAAAAACATTCAACACGGTAGCCTCAACTGCTTCATTGGGCAGAGAATTGTTCCAGCATGTCCCCTGCGGGTGTCACCGGCATAGACCCCTTCACCTCCTCCTCCTTCGGGGTGCCCTATGGGACTCGGGCTACTCCGTGGGACGGGGGTGCGACCAGAACAAACTCCTGGGGCTCCCCACCACCTGACACCACCTGTCCTGTAGGGTTGCTCTTGTCTCGCTATGGGTCTCCACGCTCGCAGCCATGGAGCACAGGGACTGGGCCACCTCCCTCTGGAGCTGTGCCACCTCCCTATGGGACTATAACAGGTAGCCGTGTCCTGTACCTTGGCCACCATTCAGAGTGTCCCAGGCCTTGGACATCCTGACCTATGACCGATACCTTTGCTCCAAAAGGTACTGTATCAAAGACGCAGCCATAACAATTTCCAGAAAACATCTCCACGTCAGGTCTGCTCAAACAGATTTTGCTCGTTTTATGCAATAAAGGAAATTGCAGAATTACCATACTGAAATTAGAAGATTGAAGCAGGGATGAATGTGTGGCAAATGTCAGACTGTAATAGCTTTTGTCTGTCCAGATTGTTTTCGTTGGTCGGTTTAAAGGATGCATTTGTTGGTAGGTTTTTTGATGGGCAGTACCTGGTACACATGGAGGCATGTGAGGCATATAGAGGACTGGAGGTGTAAAGCATGTGTGGCTTCCAACAGTTGATGGTGGCGGCGGCAGGGGAGCTCAACAAAACTATCTCATACAGGGAGATTGTTAGGTTGTTTCTGTGAGGGATGGGGTTTGCCAGAGGAGGGATACACAAGATGACGGAATTAGTTAAATGTGGCAAAATGGCACGAACAATTATTTGTCACAACCTATTATTCAAAAGAAATTATTTATGCTAAAAATTAAAATTTGCTTGATTTAAATTGAAAGGTTTTAGAAAAGCTGCCAGGGGAACTAAATTTATACAGTGATTCCATAGACAAAGATGATGAGAACAGTCTTTACCCTCCAGAATTTCTACACAGGCTAACTTCACAAGTGTGCAATGAAGTAGTTATGTTGCTATAAAACTTGAATACTAAACAAGGATTTTGACATTAAGTTTGGTCAATAGGGGCCTGTTTTCTTTTCCCCAGTGATACATGCTGAAAGTGTTACAGGCAGAAGGAAATAAAATGTTTATTCTTTGAATATAATCGAGCCCATCAGATATAAATCTGCCTTTTCAAGTCTAGATAAACAGTTCCCATTTATCCTTTCATATGCTATGATTATAAACAAGTCACAAAGCCAGCCCTTGATAAAATTTGCATTTCTATTCCTAAGCCTGTTTTACACATGGGCAGTTTTATGTAGTTTTTTTCCAGAGTGAAGAGCTTTGATTCTGTTCAAGTGTCTGGTGAGAAATGCAGTATTCAAAGTACAGTTTCGATAAATATATTTTGTGGGTCTTTGCGCGGAGTTCATATAAAAATAAAACTCAGCACAGAAGGCTACCTGGTCCATCCTACTGGTGCTAGCTCCACATCTGAGCTCTCATCCTGCATCCTTGGAAGATTTTTGGTCAAAGTGTTAAACTAATTTGTATTGGGCATCCTTTACTCTCGTCTAAAAAAATTAAATGGAGATTTCTTTCACAGTGCCCTTACAAACCTGCCGCTTTCATTGTCGTCATTATCGGCTGTCCCTCAAATAAAGTTGACATCTAATCAGGCTCAGGAATTTCTGCCATGGGTCTTCATATGGCTGAACAGGTTAATTCTGGACTCGCAGATCTTTGGGCACATGAGCAGGACATTCCATGAGGTTGTGGGATCGGAACAGGATTTGCTTCCTTTTCTTCACTGCTGCCATCCAGCTTCATCATGATGATGTTGTGACTCCGGGTGTGATGCTGCTTGATGGACAAGTTGTTGCCATTTTGAATGATTGGCAGCAAGCTCCGCCCAGTCATGAATGTCAATGCTGCTGCAGTTTGAGGAGAGCTTTGGACCTTCTTTGAAGTGCTTTCTTGGTCCTCCCCTGGAACACTGGCCATTTGAGAGTTGAAAAAACAAGACCTGGTGGGGGAGATAGTTTATGGCCATCCACACACAATGTCTAGTCCATCAGAGTTTATTGTGCAGGAATTTTTTCTGAATGCTTGTGGATCTGGATTGAAGAAGGACACTGGCATTTGTTCAAAAGTCCACCTATTGAATTCAGAGTATGCAGTGGAGGAATTCTTGCGAACACACAGTCCAGGTCTCACTGCAGTACAGGAGTGTACTTTTGTTGACGTGCAGAAGTCTTTGTTGTCAAACACTCATCACTGTAGTTTCTAGAAGACGGAGCTGGTGCAGTTGATCCAGTGTTGGATGTCCTCATCAATTATAGTATTTTGAGGACTTCCGGTGGCGACCATGGTGTAAGCAGTCGCACATTTGGCAGCTCCCGCTCTTGGTGGTCTTTTTGTGGCCTATACGTCGGTTTGTTGCAGAAATTTTGTAGAGGAAACGTGAAGAACAGAAGAAAGTGACACCTAGCTTATGGAGCTGCGGTCCAGAAATAATCAGAAAAGAATGAACCAGGTGGTGATGGCGAGTGAGGAGTGGACAACAGGGTTTGACCCCGTCAGCTCAGCGGTCGATGGACCAGTTGGTGAGCTTCTTAAATGAGAATTTCAACCAACAGCGGAAGGAGAGTGCGGAGGACCGGGCCAGGTCAGTGGACTCGATCAAGGCGGTGGTTGACTGCGTGGAGATGAGACTGGCAGCCCAGGGACAGGCGATCCAGAGGTTAGAGGAGCAGGCGGAGGAACAGTCCACCTCGATGGCAGCAGAGATTGGGATGCTGCGTGACCAGCAGAAGAGACAGCTGGAGAAAGTGGAGGACCTGAAAAATCGTTCTCGGAGGCAGAACATTCAGATCTTGGGTCTTCGGATGGAATCAAAGGATGCTGATGCGTATGTGGGGAAGATGTTGGAGGAGCTACTTGGAGAAGGTGCGTTTGATCGACTGTTGGAGGTGGATCGGGCTCACATGGTGCCATGGGCTGCCAGGCTAGCTAGGTGGGCTAGTTCAAGGAAGCAAAGTGGGGGGTGAGCAGAAGACCGAATGGGGGAGGATCACTGCTGACGGGGAGGAGGATTTTCAAGGTGGAGGAGGAGGAGGAAGGTTGATGATGGTAGTTGTCCGAGGGCGGGCCGGGGCGGTGCGGGACATGGGCCAAAGGCTGGCCGAGGAGAGGTTATGGTTGATCGGCAGGGAAGGGAGTGCCCCCAACCAAGCTGATCACGTGGAACGTTCAGAGACTAAATGGGCCAGTCAAAAGGGCCTGAGTGTTCGTGCACTTGAGGCCACTGAAGGCGGACATGGCTATATTGCAGGAAACACATCTGAAGGTGGGGGACCAGGTTAGGTTAAGGAAGGGATGGGTTGGGTAGGTGTTCCATCCAGTATTAGACTTTAAAACGAGGGGGGGGTGGCAATCCTGGTCAATAAGCGGGCGGCATTCGAGGTGGGGAATATAGAGGCGGACCCGGTTATGGTTAGTGGGAAATTGGAGGGCGTGGCTGTGGTATTGGTAAATATACATGTCCCAAGCTGGGATGACGTTGAGTTTGTTAGATGGGTGCTGGGGAAGATCCCGGATCTGGACTCACAACGATTGATTATGGGCGGAGATTTCAACACAGTCCTGGATCCAAGGCTAGATTGGTCGAGTTCCAGGTCTGGGAAGATATCAGCTATGGCAAAGGAGCTGCGGGGGTTTATGAAGCACATGGCGGGGGGGGGGATTCGTGGAGATTTGGGACGCCAATGAGTAAGGAGTTTTCATTCTACTCCCATGTTCACATGGTATATTCCCGGATAGACTTCATTGTGTTGGACAAAACGCTGCTGGCTGAGGTGGTAGATGCTGAATATTCAGCAATTGTGGTGTCAGACCAGGCCCCACACCGGGTAGACCTGCAAGTTAACAAAGGAAAGACCCAGCGCCCACAGTGGAGGTTAGATGTAGGGCTGTTAGCGGAGTAGGAGGTGTGCGAGCGGGTGAGGGAGGCCATATAAAGATCAACGACACAGGTGAGGTTTCGGTGGGGTTGGTGTGGGAGGCACTGAAGGCGGTTATTAGGGGGGGAACCCATCTCAATTCGGGCACATAAGGAGATGACTGAGCAGACGGCGTTAGACAGGCTGGTATGCAAAATTTTACAGGTGGACAGGAGGTATGCGGAATCTCCGGATGACGGGCTTCTGAAGGAGTGTCAGAGACTGCAGCTGGAATTTGGGCTCCTGTCCACAGGCAAGGCAGAGGGACAACTTAGGAGGGTAAAGGGGGCGGTGTATGAATATAGGGAAAAAGCCAGCAGGATGCTGGCGCACCAGCTGAGGAAACATGAGGCGGCGAGAGAGATTGGGAAAGTAAGAGACACAGGGGGAAGTGGTTTTGGATCCAGCGGGGTGAATGATGCGTTTCGGGAATTTTATAGTGGATTGTATAAATCGGAACCCCCAGTCAGAGCGGAGGGTATGAAGCGATTTATTGAGGGGAGATGACGTGCGGCTGGAGTTTCCGAGGATAGAGGAGGAGCTGGTGGAGGGTTTGGGAGCCCCAATTGGGCTGGGGAAGTTATAGACGGATTGGGGGCGATGCAATCGGGTAAGGTCCTGGATTGAGTTTTATAAAATGTTTACCGGGCTGTTGGGGCCACTCCTGGTAAAGGCTTTTAATGAGTCCAAGGAGCTGGGTGTGCTCCCCCCAACGTTATTGCAGGCATCGATTTCCCGTATTTTGAAGCGGGATAAGGATCCGGAGAGTTGCGGGTCGAATAGACCAATCTCCCTGTTGAATGTGGATGTGAAAGTGCTGGCAAAGATCTTGGCCATGCGCAAAGAGGATTGTGTTCCAGGCGTAATAGGGGAGGACCAGGCGGGATTCGTGAAGGGACGACACCTGATGTCCACCATTGGGGGGGCTCCTAAATGTGATAATGGTGCCTGCGGAGGGGAGTGAGGTCGAGGTGGTGGTGGCCATGGACGCAGAAAAGGCCTTTGATTGGGTGGAGTGGAAGTACCTATGGGACGTCTTGGGAAGGTTTGGGTTCGGACAAGGTTTGTGGATTGGGTCTGGCTGCTACATCAGGCACCGGTGGCAAATGTAAGGGCCAACCGTGTTCGATCAGAGTA
The DNA here is from genome assembly GCF_902713615.1 of Scyliorhinus canicula. Lineage (NCBI taxonomy): Eukaryota > Metazoa > Chordata > Chondrichthyes > Carcharhiniformes > Scyliorhinidae > Scyliorhinus > Scyliorhinus canicula. Next base: position 58,198,175 of record NC_052160.1, on the reverse strand, counting down.
TTTTAGTCGGTGCAGGGGACAAGGCAGGGGTGCCCACTCTCCCCACTACTGTTTTCCCTGGCCATAGAGCCTTCGGCAATGGCACTGAGGGCATCGATCATTTGTCAGGGGATAGTGAGGGGGGCGGGGGGTGGAACATAGGGCCTCACTCTACGCGGATGATTTACTCGTTTATATAACAGACCAGTTGGGGGGAAATCGCAGGAATTATAGGAATACTGGAGGAATTTGGCCAGTTCTCAGGTTACAAACTGAATATGGGTAAGAGTGAGGTTTTCACAATCCAGCAAGGGGGCAGGAGAGGGCAGAGAGTTTTAGGTACCTGGGGATTCAGGTGGCAAGGGACTGGGTTCAGCTTCATAAACTAAATTTGGGCAGGGTGATTGAGCAAATGAAAGGGGACTTCCATAGGTGGGACGGGCTCCCACTGTCATTGGCGGGGAGGGTACATACTGTGAAGGCGATAGTCCTCCCAAGATTGCTATTTGTGTTACTGGAGGAGGCAGTAATTCCGAGGGAAGATGTATTAGCAATTTTGAAAAACCTGAGGGTCGACAAGTCCCCTGGGCCAGATGGGATATATCCTAGGATTCTTTGGGAGGCAAGGGATGAGATTGTCGAGCCTTTGGCTTTGATCTTTGGGTCCTCACTGTCCACGGGGATAGTGCCAGAGGACTGGAGAGTGGCGAATGTTGTTCCTCTGTTCAAGAAAGGGAATAGGAATGACCCTGGTAATTATAGGCCGGTTAGTCTTACTTCGGTGGTCGGTAAGTTATAAGAAAGGGTCCTGAGGGATAGGATTAATGACCATTTGGAAAGATGCAGCTTAATCCGGGATAGTCAACACGGATTTGTGAAGGGTAAGTCTAGCATCACAAATTTGATTGAATTCTTTGAGGCGGTAACTAAGTGTGTAGATGAAGGTAAAGCAATTGATGTTGTATATATGGATTTCAGTAAGGCGTTTGATAAGGTTCCCCATGGTCGGCTCATGAAGAAAGTAAGGAGGTGTGGGATAGAGGGATATTTGGCCAATTGGATAAGTAACTGGCTACCACACAGAAGACAGAGGGTGGTGGTGGATGAAAAATTAAGACTGGAGACCAGTTACCAGCGGTGTGCCACAGGGATCAGTGCTGAGTCCTTTGCTATTTGTGATTTTTATAAATGACTTGGAGGAGCAGGCTGAAGGGTGGGTCAATACATTTGCTGATGATACCAAGATTGGTGGAGTAATGGATGAGGTGGAGGGCTGTTGTAGGCTGCAAAAAGACATTGATAGGATGCAGAGCTGGGCCAAAAAATGGCAGATGGAGTTTAACCCTGATAAGTGCGAGGTGATTCATTTTGGTAGGACAAATTTGAATGCGGATTATAGGGTCAACAACAGGGTTCTGTGGAATGTGGAGGAACAGAGAGATCTTGGGGTTCACGTCCACAGATCTCTGAAGGTTGCCACTCAAGTGGATAGAGCCGCGAAGAAGGCCTATAGTGTGTTAGCGTTTATTAACAGGGGGCTTGAGTTTAAGAGCCGTGAGGTTATGCTGCAACTGTACAGGACCCTGGTGAGACCACATTTGAAGTATTGTGTGCCTCACTATAGGAAGGATGTGGAAGCATTGGAAAGGGTGCAAAGCAGATTTACCAGGCATAACTATAAGGTTCGGGGTGGGAGATATAGGAGGGATGTCCGAGGTAGGTTCTTTACTCAGAGAGTGGTTAGAGTGTGGAATGGACTGTCTGCTGTGATAGTGGAGTCGGACTCTTTAGGAACTTTCAAGAGGTTATTGGATAGGCACATGGAGCACACCAGAATGTGTGGGAGTGGGATAGCTCGATCTTGGTTTCGGACAAAGCTCGGCACAACATCGAGGACCAAGGGCCTGTTCTGTGCTGTACTGTTCTATGTAATCTAATATATGGATAGCAAGGAGTTAGGGTAAGGGGAAGTTGGGTATGTTATTGTGGGGGTTTGCATGTGTTCGACTGCTCTGTTGTTTATAATGTCAAAATGTTCAACTTATAAATGCCTAAATAAAATATTTTCTAAAAAATAATTATAGTCTTTTGAGGTATGGGAAATGTTCAACATATTCAAGATATCAATTGTAATGTTGCATTTAGATCCTTTGAAAGTAGTCTTTCTTTCATCTTCCTCTCCCTTCAATCCTACACCTATGGTATTTCCCGAATGGTTATTTCAAACCCTTTATTCCAATAAACATAGTGTTATCATCAACCACTCACAAATTATCTATGCTGATCAGAATGTACTGTTAATATCAGACTTGCAAACTCCGCAATAAACATTTCAAACAAGGGACTTTAGGCTATTTTAAGGTCTGTGCTCAAAACTTTCATTTTCCACTAAAGAATCACCTGATAAAGAGTTTCATTCTTACTCCAAAATGCATCTTATAACATGGCTATTCATCATCTTGTTCCACATGCAAAAAAAATCACATTAAAGTTGAGTTGACCAATGATAGTGAGCACAGCTAACCAAACATGAGCTTTGACAAAGAGTCATCAGACTCGAAACGTTAGCTCTTTTCTCTCCCTACAGATGCTGCCAGACTTGCTGAGATTTTCCAGCATTTTCCCTTTCGTTTCAGATTCCAGCATCCGCAGTAAATTTGCTTTTACAGTATAAAGTTTATAAAGGATGAGTCAATGGTGCTGCTACTACAGCTACCGCTGAGGGTTTTTCCCATTTGATTTTACAGCATTTTATTCTCTCTGCACATCCCAAACCGCATTGCTACCTGTAACTTAAAACTACACTGGACATTCTTTTCTCAATCCTGTGACAACCATGCTTATCGTTAGGAATGTACAACAGTAACATGGGAAGAACTCTCCTGATAGCTTTCTCCCACTGAAGAGGCCACTGAAGAGGTAGTGGGTGCCCAGTTCATTGGAGATGAAAATTCTAACTTAGTTATATGGAGAAAAAATGAAGTCTTTATTCTCACCATTATGACAGAGCGCCACATTACAGCGTGTGAAAGACATGTATGTGATGAAAAGAGAGACCATAGTAGCATAGTGGTTAGCACAATTGCTTCACAGCTCCAGGATCCCGGGTCGATTCCCGGCTTGGGTCACTGCCTGTGCGGAGTCTGCACTTTCTCCCCATGTGTGCGTGGGTTTCCTCCGGGTGCTCCGGTTTCCTCCCACAGTTCAAAGATGTGCAGGTTAGGTGAATTGGCCGTGATAGATTGCCCTTAGTGTCCAAAATTGCCCTTAGTGTTGGGTGGGGTTACGGAGATAGGGTGGAGGTGTGGGTTTGGGTAGGGTGCTCTTTCCAAGAGCCAGTGCAGACCCGATGAGCCGAATGGCCTCCTTCTGCACTGTAAATTCTATGATTCTATGATTCAATTATAGCTGCAGCAACACAGAGGAGAAGGAGTTGCAATTTTGAAGGTGGAGAAAAGTAGTGTAGGTAAGGGACTGGATGTGAGGAAGGAAACAAAGCTTGGGCTCAAGTAGTACACATCAAGGAGCCATATCTGTGCACTTTGGTTGATCAAAGCCACAAAGGCACAATGCTTTATTTTTCCAACATTTAGTTAAAGGAAATTGTAACTCATCGAAATCTTCCAGACAGGGTGCTGAAGATAGCAACACCAGCTAAGATGTCTATAAAGGAGATGGAAGGGTAGAGCAACAAAACATTGTCATACTACAGAAACAGGTCCCATGTTTCTCGATGACACAGTTGATGAGGACATGTATGTGATGAAAAGAGGGGCCAGGCTACAGTCGAGAGATGTTCACTTCTGCACTTAAAATTACACAAAATTACTCCCTCCCTCCCTAAACCTCTGCTCCTTTAAGACAATCTTTAAAAACGTGTATGTTCAAATATCTCCTGATGTGATTCAGTGTCAAATTTGTTTGATGACGGTTTCTGTGAAGCATCTTTAGACCTCTGCTTACATTAAAAGTGGCTGTTGCGATGACTGCCCTGTGTGCAACATCATAATCAACATCACTTATACCCAAAATATATCTGTAGTTGGTCTTTACAAAGTAGTCCTTTATGAATGCATTATTTGTGAAAGATCCAGCTGGGTTTGAAAGTAGTCCCAAGGGACACTGAATGGTGGAGAAATCCAAGTTATTTCCCAATAAAACTGTTTCGAACCACAATGCAGTAAATTCTCCATCACAGGTGGGTAGCACCCTAACAAAGACAATCAAGCCACATTTTGGTCTGAACACAGGCAAACTGACACCATATTCCTCTATTGCCTCCATCCAACTAAGTTCTACATGGATGCTGCAAGAGTCTGTCAGCACTACTATCACTCCAATAGACTATTAGTTAGTGTGTGTAACACAAGATCACACCATGGGAAGCAGCATAGAGAAATACATCTAGTGGTATGTAATCAAGTAAGATACAAGTGTTATAGATGCATACATATAGATTAGGTCATCATAGTCAATGTCATTTATACTGCTTTCAAACTATGCAGCCTATCCGATTTTGAGCTTTGATAGCCCACCCTATTGTTTATCATCTTAAATCACTCCCAGCTACAAAGGGGCAGTGAAGGAGGTACACCCTCAGAATAAAGCATTCACTGGTCAACATGACTTTAGTAACTTCAGCAAATTTGAGCAAAAGGCTCCCACCTTGAAACAAAATGCAGCAAGATTAATCCTGATTCTACTATCCCCAGAGTGACCCTCTAGTAGTCTAAATGTGGGAACATTTAGGTCTGAATCAGCAAAATGAACCTTAAGCAAGACATGCCAGAAACAAAACAATTAGCAGCAGTCAGGTTTTTTGTACTGGTAACATTATTTGATAATCTAATACAAATGGAGGGCTGAACTGTCATACTCAAAAGTAAGGTAATGTCACCCGAGTCCCAAATGACCAGAGCTGTTTTCCCCTTTTAAAGAGGAGAGATGACTGGTGGTGATTTAACACGAGGATCACCACATCTCAAGCGAGGGGCAAAGTTGAGAAGGCAGGCTTTCACGAATATCTCAGCGGATATGGGAATTGGCCGTGCTCTGCATCACAAACCAGATGTCTAGCAACTGAGCTAATACAAGAGGGAAAATAAAGACATGAAAAAGTATCAGTTGCTACACAATAGATGTCCCTTAATACTGCAGCAATAGTCCATACTGAAAATCTCCCTACATTATCCTTCCTTCCCACACATCTCTCTACATTGTCCTTCCTTCCACATCTCCCTACATTGTCCTTCCTCTACAGCTATTGGATTGATGGTGAACATCTGTACAACAAGATGAGCCATATTTACAGGATCTATCCCTAATGCATACCTTTCTTGAAATAAAATGAAACTTGTTGCTAACACATTACACAAATCACATCATGCTGGACAACATTTCCCTTGGGCGCTGAGGACCTGGGTTCGATCCCAGCCCTGGGTCAGTCTGTGTGGAGTTTACACATTCTCCCCGTATCTGCATGGGTTTCACCCCCACAACCCAAAGATGTGCAGGTTGGGTGGATTAGCCACGCTAAATTGGAAAAAAATAATTGGGAACTCTAAATTGATTTTTTTTAAATGCTGGACAACATTATAATAAATGCAGAGATAGTTTCCAAAAACGTTTTTCTTTAAAAGCTGCAGCAGAAAGTGTCCCTTTAAATTGGATGTTGCACCCTAGGATCCACCAACTGTAAACAAAGCTAACATCCCCACCCCCTCCCTCGCGGTTGCAACTGTCTTTAAAAATAAAATGCATCCCCGGGGATTCTTTTTCTCCTCAATGTTTGGCTTTCAACAATTTAAAATCCTTGCTTTTCATGGTGTCCTGAACAGCTTTTCACGAGGGCAAATAATTACAATGACAAAAGCAAAAGGGCAGCAGAAGTAGTGGGAAGGCTGGCAAGAGGGACGAGTGCCAGTTACTGCTGGTCCCGTTCTGCCCTCCCCTGGAAGCCTAGGCCGCAAAATCCCCGGCCTTGCCTAACCCTGGGCGCCCTCCGCGCCCCCGGCCCTCCTTACGTGGTGTCCTGGTTGAAGTTGGCGAAGAGGAGCTGGCTGCTGCCGCCATCCCCGCTCTGACTGGCCAGGTTCATCGGTCCTGGTGTTTCCCTCCCCCCTGCGGGGGGGAAGGGAGGCCCGCACCGCTCCGGCTCCTCCGATTCTATTCGATTTAAATCGACCCCCGAGGTTTTCTTTTCTTTTTTTTAATGAAGCGGCTCGCGCCTGCCAGCTGTCATGGTGTTTGTGCAACGGCAGCGGCACTGCGCATGCGCCACCTCCTCCCTCAACAATAACATGGCAACTCCCTCCTTAAAGCAGCACAAGTTTCAAACATCAAATGTTCCACGTTATCTTCCCCTGGCTTCCCATTGTCCCTGGTACCTCTGCCCCCAACCCTAATGGCTATTCATCCTATGCACACCCATACATCCCATGCAGCCTTCAGGTGCGCACTGGAGAGGGAAGGGTGCACAGTGTACAGGGAAAGGTGTGCACTCAGAAGGGCCAGGTGTGTAATGGGTAGGGTTAGGCATGCAGGGGCAGGGCCAGGTGTGCAGTACATCGGAATTTGGAGTGGAAGTAAGCAATTCAGCCCTTCGAGCCTGTTCCGCCATGCAATCAGATCATGGCTGATCTCTTCGTGGTCTCAAATCTACCTCTCTACCTGTTCCCGTGTCCCTTTAACCTGTTTTTAAAATCAGAAATGTATCTATCTCCTTCTTGAAATCGTTTAATGACTCAGATTCCACTGCACCATGAGGCAGCGAGTTCCACACATTCACCACCCTCTGTGAGAAGTAGTTCCTCCACATCTCAGTTCTAAATCTACCGCTTCTCAACCTATATCTGTGACCTTTTGTTCCAGATTGCCATACAAGGGGGAACATTTGGTCTACGTTTACTTCATCAATCCATTTTAGTGTTTTATGTACCTCGATCAGATCCCCCCTCATCCTTCTAAACTCCAGCAAGTAAAAGCCAAACGGTTTAATCTCTCCTCATATGTCAATCCTTTCATCCCCGGAATCAATCTGGTGAATCTCCTCTGAACTGCCTCCAATGCCACCACATCCTTCTTTAACTAAGGAGACCAAAACTGGACATAATACTCCAGATGTGGTCTCAACAACACCCTAAACAATTGTGACACCATGCTAGTTACATTTCACCAGCCAGAGAAGGACCCATTTATCCTGACCCTCTGCGTTCTGTCAGTCAGCCAATCCTCAATCCAATCTAGTACTCTATCCCCAGTCCACTGTGATCTCACTTTTGGATCAGTCTTTTATGCGGCCCCTTGTCAAACACCTTTTGGAAGTCTAGATATACCACATTCACAGTCCCCCTTATCCACCTTGCTGGTTATGTCCTCAAAGAACTCAAGCAAGTTTGTCAAGCATGACCTACCCTTCATAAAACCATGCTGACACTGGTGGATGGGGCTGATGTGCAGTGGGTAAGACCAGGGATTCATTGGGTATGGACAGGTGTTCATTGTGTAGGACTAGGAGTTCAGTGGCTAGGGCCAGGTAGCAGGGGGTAGGATCAGATGTGCAATGGATTGGGCCAGGTGCGCAGTCGGTAGAACCAGTTGTAAAATGGGTCAGGCCAGGTGTGCAATGGGTTGGGCCAGATGTGCAGTGGGTAGGACCAGGTGTGCAGTAGGTAGGACCAAGTGTTCAGTGTATATGGCCAGATGTTCAGTGGCTAGGGCCACATGTTCAGTGAGTAGAACCAGATGTGCAGTGGGTAGGGCCAGGCATGCAGCAGGTAGGGCCTGGTTGGTGTGCTGTGGGTCGGGCCAGGTGCTCAGTGGCTGGGGCCAGATGTTCAGTGGGTAGAACAAGATGTGCTATGGGTGGGGCCAGATGTGCTGTGGGTAGAGTCAGGTGTTCACTAGTTAGAGCCAGGGGTTCAGTGTTACTTTATCTTTTTTTTTTTTTTTTTTTAAATTTAGATTACCCAATTATATTTTCCAATTAAGGGGCAATTTAGAGTGGCCAATCCACCTACTGTGCACATTTTTGGGTTGTGGGGGCGAAACCCACGCAGACACGGGGAGAATGTGCAAACTCCACACGGACAGTGACCCAGAGCCGGGATCGAACCTGGGACCTCAGCGCCGTGAGGCGGTTGTGCTAACCACTAGGCCACCGTGCTGCCCTCAGTGTTACTTTATCAGTTGCTGCATGCAGCAGGTAGGGCCTGGTTGGTGTGCTGTGGGAAGGGCCAGGTGCTCAGTGGCTGGGACCAGTTTTTCAGTGAGTAGGACCAGATGTGCAGTGAGTTGGGCCAGGCCTGCAGTGGGTAGAGCCAGGCATGGAGTGGGTAGGGCCAGGCGTGGAGTGGGTAGGGCCAGGCGTGGAGTGGGTAGGGCCAGGCGTGGAGTGGGTAGGGCCAGGCGTGGAGTGGGTAGGGCCAGGCATGGAGTGGGTAGGGCCAGGAGTGGAGTGGGTAGGGCCAGGAGTGGAGTGGGTAGGGCCAGGAGTGGAGTGAGTAGGGTGATGTATCATTAATCCACTGCTAGACGTTGAGAGCGAGAGAACATAGGCTTTATTACACAAGAACTTGCCTGCCTGAGATTGCTGTAACAACTGAGCGCCGCCCCCAGGTGGCCGGTCTATATACCGTCCGGGGGGGGGGGAGGAGCCAGAGCTGTAGCCCACCAGGTTTCCAGTACACTACACACTTTGACAAAGAGTCATCGGACTCGAAACATTAGCTCTTTTCTTTCCCTACAGATGCTGCCAGACTTGCTGAGATTTTCCAGCATTTTCTCTTTCGTTCCAGTACACTACATGGAAAAGGGATCATATTACAATACTCTATAGACAACTTATTCTGGTGAATACATTCACCACATAGGGCCAGGCCTGCAGTGGGTAGGGCCAGGTGTTCCGTGGGTAGGACCAGATGTGCAGTGGGTTGGACCAGGCCTGCTGTGGGTAGGGCCAGGCATGGAGTGGGTAAGTCCAGGCGTGGAGCGGGTAATGCCAGGCGTGGAGTGGGTAGGGCCAGGCGTGGAGTGAGTTGGACCAGGTCTGCAGTGAGTAGGACCAGGCCTGCAGTGGGTAAAGCCAGGCCTGCAGTGGGTTGGGCCAGGCGTGCAGAGGGTAGGGTTTCCAACTGCGATTTAATGTATGATTCCATCGCATGACTTACCAGCCATTAGTCAGCCAATACTTCCATCATTGCGGCACACTGCCTTCATGTGACAATTGAAAAGTAAAATGATTCAGTATTCAATTGATGCCAGGCAAACAACCTTGTTCTCTCCCATTCTCAATATTGTTTATATCTGCTGGAGAGATGTGGTGAAAGTAAATTTTAAAAAGCAGTATTTTTTAATGATATTTCTCAAGTTTTTGGGCTCAGCAGTGCCCTGGCGATTGATCGTCAATTCCTGGGGACTCCAGGCCAAACCTGGAATGTTGGCAACCCTCACAGTTGGCAACCCTAACATCACAGACAAAGCCAATTCTGTCCTCATCCAAGATCCATTTGTATTCAAGCACTTTGAGCCAGGCTTCTCAACCACGAGCTCTCCTCCAGGCCATGGAGGGGTTGGAAAACAAGGATGAGAATTTTCAAATTGTGGCGTTGCCGGAACAGGTGCCAACGCAGGTCAGTGGGCACGTTTACATTCTTAGTTCACAGAATCACTGAAGAGTTACAGCACAGAAGGAGCCCACATGGCTCATTGTGTCGGTACCAGCTCTTAATACAAGCAAATAATTAGTGCATTCTCCCAATTAGTGGCATTCCCCCAATTTTATTTTGAATGCTTTGATCGAACCCGCCTCCACCACACTCTCAGTCAGTGCATGCCAGAACCACTCGCTGTGTGGAAAGACTTTCTTCTCTTATCTCTTTTGCTTCTCTTGCCAATTACTCCAAATTTGTGCCCTTTCTTTCTTGAGTGGGAACTCCCTGTCTATTCTGTCCAGACCCCTCATGATTTTGAAAATCTCTGCCAAATCTCCTCTCAGCTCCCTTTCCACGGAGAAAAACAGTCCGAACTTCCCAAATCTATCTTCCTACTTACAGCTCCTCATCCCTGGAACCATTTCTGTTAATCTTTTCTGCACTCTCTCCAATACATTTGCATCCTTGCCAAAATCCGGCACCCAGAACTGAGCGTAATAACCCCATCTGAGGCCAGACCAGTTTGGATGCAAACTAAATATTTATAATTAACAGAAACATTGAAACTGGCTCCAAGGTCTATAAATGGCTGAAATCTACTCTGAAAACTCAAGCAACATAATGTTTATCCAGGTCTGCAGTACTTCTGGAACAGCAATATCCATTAGTTATTAAGAAAAAAGGAATGAGACGTAGTAGGAAGTTACGTGACAATTTAGTGAGATATTTACTAATAATTTTATTTGAGCATCAGCATTATTCAATGTTATCAAGGTTTTAGCCTTGTTCGATTGGATTGGATTTGTTTATTGTCACGTGTACCGAGGTACAGTGAAAAGTATCGTTCTGCATACAGCTCAGACAGATCATTCCATACAAGAAAATAAATTACATTGGGCAAACTTAAAATGCACAATGTTAATACATAGACACAGGCGTTGGTGAAGCATACAGGAATGTAGTACTACTGAGTAGAGAAGATATGTGAAGACATCAGATCAGTTCATAAGAGGGTCGTTTAAGAGTCCGATAACGGCGAGAAAGAAGCTGTTTTTGAATCTGTTGGATTGGATTGGATTGGATTTGTTTAATGTCACGTGTACCGAGGTACAGTGAAAGGTAAGCTCTCAGACTTTTGTATCTCCTGCCCGATGGAAGAAGTTGGAAGTGTGAATAAGCCGGGTGGGAAGGGTCTTTGATTATGCTGCGATGGTGTAGACAGAAGCATAGGTTCCAAATCTCAGGAAACAAACTGGCTCATGAAAGCTTATCCCAGAGATACAAAGCCATTGAACAAAGCTGCGCTAATGGAAGGTTGTGAAGTTGGGTTGTTACATTTCTATGTATTGTAATAGCCAATCTGCAGTGCTCTTTTCCCACCTTGTTTGGTGTTTCCACACAACACACAGGCCCAGATCTTCCAGTCTCTGGATTGTGGGAGACCAGACGAAACCCCCAAAATATCCTTCGGGACCCCTGAGATGTTCCAATGCACTGAATCCGTGGGAATTTCCCAGTAAGTTTGAATTTCCAATGGGCAATTCCTCTGCTCCCTGGGACCCTCCAACAAAGTCTCCAACTCATTTCAAGTGCGGTCTTTCAGATGACATGTTAATAAGGTACTGCCTGCTCTCTCCAGGGGGGTTGTAAAAACTCCAATGGCATTATTTTGAATAAGAGCAGGGGAGATTTCTCTGGCCAATATATACCTCACAACCAAAATCACTAAAACACATTATCTGGTCATTATCACATTGCTCTATGCGAGAGCGTGAAGAGTGCAAAGTGGTTGCCATGTATCCTACATTATAAAAGTGACTACACTTAAGAGTAATTTGTCACTGTAAAAGGCTTTGGGGCTTCTAGAGATTCTAAAAAACACGATAAAGAATTTGAAGGTTTTCTTTTGAACTGTAACCCAGAATGAGTCATCACCTATATCAACACGATGGTAATGAAAGACAATGGGCGGGATTCTCCGCGAGCGGGCCACTCCGGCGCCGAGGAGTGGCGTGAACCACTCCGGCATCAGGTCGCTCCGAAGATACGGAATACTCTACACCTTTAGGGGCTAGGCCGGTGCCGGAGTGGTTTGCGCTGCGCTGGCCGGAGTGGAAGGGGCTTGGTGCGCCGAAGAGCCTCCGCCAGCCGGCGCGAGTTGGCGCATGCGCGGGAGTTCCAGCCCATGCGCGGGGGGGGGAGTTCATCTCCGCGCCAGCCATCGCGGACTGTTACAGTGGCTGGCGCGGAGGAATTGAGTGCCCCCATGGCACAGGCCCGCCCGCGGATCGGTGGGCCCCAATCACGGGCCAGGCCACCATGGGGGCACCCCCCGGGGCCAGATTCCCCCCGCGCACCCCCCAAGGAACCCAGAGGCCACCGTCAGAGCTAGATCCCGCTGGTAAGTACCTGTCGTAACATACGCCGGCGGGACCGGCCAAAAACGGGCGCACACTCAGCCCATCACGGGCCGGAGAATTGCCGGGGGGGGACGCTGCTAACGGCCGCCGACCAGCGCGATGCGTTTCCCACCCAACCCAAATCCCCGGCGCCGGAAAAATCCACCCAATAGAAGGAGAGGAAGGAAATAACTAGGTTATTTCCAGACTATCACTAACTTATTCTGAGCTTTCTTCAAGGTGGGCAGCAAGTTAGAGGTAACTTCATACATTGTCTGCAGTACATAGGAATTCTGATTGATTCATGCTGTCTTTAGCCTACGTGATTACTTCACGAGACTGACACAAAGCATGGCTGTGAAATCTGCCTTGTGGAACAACATGAAAACAACTCTGAGGGGGTGGCTTAGAGTTGCAGCTGCTAAATTTGCTTCTGTGTTATACCTCACTATCCATCCGCCACCTGCCCCTCCCCCCACCCACGCCACCCTGCCTGGGCTGACTCTTCACAGATCAATGAGTGGAAACCACATCTTGGTCGGGATTGATGCATGATTACACTGAGCTCCTCAGTCAGCCAGCCCTCAGGAAAGGTGGCAGGCTCAGTCACCCACTTGTCTTTCATCTGCCACATTGAAATTAAACAGGAGAAGTGATCCCAGACTCCATAAAACATGGAATTTTGTGTGTGGATTCATACTGGACGAAGCGTTGTTGATCTCAGAAGACTGTTTAAAAACATTAAAATGTATCATGTGGTTACAAAGTGGAAATTAACATGGCTTTTTTGCCACTCCAGTGACCAAGCAGTTCTTCATCCGATAAACTCATCCAGCACATTGGTCGGTGGACTGACTGGGCAAACACAACAATCATGTGACTTGGGTGACAAACATTTTTGGCAAGTCCCCAGGTTTGGTGGGTGTCTGTAGCCTGCCTCGCTCACATTGAGAAAAAAGAGGTGCAAATGGTGACATGGAGCATGTAACATGAGCTGTTCACTCGCTGGCAATGGACCAACGGTGATGATGAAATGTATCCAACAGTTTCTTTTCGAGCATCAGTCACTTTCCTAAAGCTTAAAGCTCCGGAGCTGAAAATCTGAAATGAACACAGAAAGTGCCGGAAATGCTCAGCGGTTCTGGCAGCATCTGTGGCGAGGCGAACAGAGTTAATGGGCTCGATCTAACGGAAACGTTTCTAAGTGTGGTAGCGACTGGGAACTACCACCAGCTTCCCGACTCTCGGCCCGGTGAGGCCGTCACTGATACCAAATGTTAATTGGTCCACTTAATGTGGCCCCGTGGGCTTCATGCCGCAAACGCCAGGACCACGCCCACCGGCTACATGATAACAAGGAGGAGAAGCACTTAACCCGATCCCGCAGAGCAAACCCCACACAGCTCGCGGCCATGACACTGAGGAAACCAGCCCCACAATGCAGAATGTCGGACACAGTCGAGTTCAGAAGGGATGCCCTGTTCCCCCCAGGGGCTTGGAGGGTCAGTCTTTGGGCAGCCATTGTCGCCTGGGAGGAAGTGGCAGTGACCGTCAGCTCAGGGGGCGTCGCCAGGAGGACCAGCATTCAGTACCGTAAGAAGATCAACGACCTCCACCAGGACACACTGGTGAGTTGGCACCGGCCCTGGGGCAGCGGGGTGCTGGACATCAGAATCTTCACCACGGGTGTGGTGTGATGGTGGGTGGGAAGGAGTGGGAGGGGGTGATATGACCGACGAAGCCACATCCTATGAGAAGCGGGCGAGGATGAGTGCCTCCCTACCCCTCTGGGCATGCCGGACGCTTGCCACTGCCGCCTGTCCTCCACCCTCCGGCTGGTCCTGCCGGTCCTCCCAGACCCGTCCTCCAGCCCTCCCTGGTCCGGCGCCTCCTCCTCAGTGGCCACATGTTCCTCCCCCTCCACGTCCAGCACGTCGCTACCGCTGCTGTGCCCACATTGTGGAGGTTACAGCAGAACACCACAAAGCAGGTGACCCTCTGGGCAGTGCACCATTAGAGCGGTCGAGGCATCAGAATCGCACCTTGAGGAGTCCGTGCATTGCTCAATGACAGCCAGGTGGCCACATGGGCCTCATTGTATTGGGTTTCTGTGCGGTCACCAGCCTCGATACTGGTGTCAATAGCCAGTCCTAAGAGTCTCTTATCCCCCAAAAGCCAACCAGCAATTCTGGGGTGGTCCTCGAATAGGCTGGGGATCTCCGACTGCCCCAGGATGTAGCTGTGCATGATCTAGTGATGGTAGTCGCACATGAGTTGAACATTCAGGAAGTGGAACCTCTTCCTGTTGATGTAGTGTACTCCCCGATGCCCCCATGCGCGCAAAGAAACATGCGAGCCATCTATTACCCCCTGGACCTGGGGAATCCCGGCGATGGCTGAGAATCCTGCTGCCCGGGCATCTTGTTGGGTCTGGTCCAGGTCAAAGTTTATATAGGTAGCTGCCCGGGCAAACAGGGCATCCGTTACTTCACGGATGCACTTGTGGGCAAAGCGGTAGCTTGTGAAATGCCACAAGCATGTGACAGGAGCTGCATGCTCGCTGGCAATAGACCAAGGAGGATGATGAAATGTATTCAACAGTTTGTTTTCGAGGGGCAGTCACTTTTTTTAAAGCAAAGTTCTCTGCAGGCTGAAAATCTGAAATGAAAACAGAAAGTGCTGTAAATGCTCAGCAGTTCTGGCAGCATCCGCGGCGAGGCGAACAGAGTTAACGGACGCGATCTAACGGAAAAGTTTCTGCTTTCCTGTGAAGTACCCGCTCGAGCCCTGGAATTTTCCTGAGGTGTAAAAATTCAGGGCTGCAGTGATCTTGACGGCCACTGGGGGCAGGTATCGCCCTCCTCCACGTGGTGCCAAATCTGCAAGGATATTGCACAGGTGACGCTCTGTCCCCTTGCTGAGGCGGAGCCTCCTCCGGCACACGCTGTCTATCATCTGTTCGTAAGACCAGCGACGCCTGTACACCCTGGGCCATCGCTGGCCTCCCCCTCTGGGTCCCTCCCTGTCCTGATGAGCGGCTGGGTCCTCAGGATATGGGTCGGGGCCCTGCACATGGGCCGCAACGTTGAGTCTCTGTCGACGCTGCTGCCACTGCCTTCTCCGGTGTCTGGCCGCCTGGCCGGCCTGCCAGCAGCACCACGAGGACAGGCTCCATGGTGACCAAGATATCTATTCCGTGTAACATCTGGAAGGAATTGGAGATGGCGAGAGACTGACAACCAGCGATGTCTTCCTCCCCAGGACCCCCCCAGTTCCCCGTGGCTCACATCCTCCCCCCCCCCCCCCCCCCCTCCCCCCGACACATCCCCTGTTATCCCTCTGGGTGCCATCCAACCAGCCCTGCCCACAGAGCCCAGGCCACAGTGGGGGCCTCTGGGCAGCGGACCCCAGACGCTGTACCCCAGACACCTGTTCATAGCATTACCTGGATCAGGCGCTGGTTCCCTCACCGGTGCACACACGCACTCTCTGGTCGCGGCAATGTCCCCAGTGCTGAGGCCCAGACCCTCGATGTTCGGATGATTGCTGCTGCGTCAGTGGTGTTGAGGTACACACAATCCAGGGGGTGGAATGGCGAGCCTGCAGGTGCAACACCTGACTCTCCTCCAGTCTAGGGGCAGCCCCCGCCCACACCAGTGGCGGCGTTCCCCTTGCCAACCCCGGAGGCTCCACTAACTCCCCCCACCCTCCCCCCACCCCCCAACCCTGAGCACTGGGGCAGCAACCCCAGTGCCCTCGATCTCATTGCCCGGGGTCGAAGATGGCAACTCACCTCCTCGGATCCTCACAGCAGCCATTACACCAGTTTCACATTTTTTAAAAGGTATATTAATTGCCGCCCGTGTGACCACTTGCTGGGGAAGGGGTTAGATCACGAGAGATCGTTGGATAGGGGTCGTTCCCATTAATTGTATGGAGATAGGCTTGAAAATTAAATGAAATGAAAATCACTTATTGTCACAAGTAGGCTTCAAATGAAGTTACTGTGAAAAGACCCTAGTCGCCACATTCCGGCTCCTGTTCAGGAGGTTGGTACGGGAATTGAACCGTGCTGCTGGCCTGCCTGGGTCTGCTTTCAAAGCCAGCGATTTAGCCCTGTGCTAAACCAGCCCTTTAAGTAGTGATTATTGTTTTCTCACCACGCCACAGTGGGATTCGATCCTTGCCAACCGGGGGGGGGGGGGGGGGGGGGGGGGGGGGGGACGGTTAGATCGCAAGGCGATCGGTGCCAGACGCGCCTCCTCATTTTGGTCTCTCTCGCGATCTAATGGCCGCATCGTGCTCTTGCTCAAGTGTGACGCAGCCGTTAAATCGCACCCAATGTTTCGGGTCGGCGACCCTTCGTCAGGACTGCAAGAGACGTAAACAGTTTTAAGCCAGTGACAGGGAGAGCGTGTGAAAAAGAACAACAGAGAAGATCCGGAAAGGATGGAGGGGCAGGAAAGATTAAATGACAAAAGGATGATGGTAATAGGACAACAGAGGAACACAAGACGCGTCTAGAGGGGTTGCGGATGACAGAATCACAAACAGACTCTATTCAGAAGTTTTTTTAAAAAGCGTGTAAAACAAGAGAGGAAAACCAAAACCAGCAAAGAAAGTGGAAACAAAATGGGGGTGGGGGGGGGGAGATATTACTGTCTGAAATTGTTGCTCCAGATGTTTGCAAAGAGCCAAACCAAATGATGTGGTGCAGGAGCCTATGTGGAGCTTCATTGGAACACAGCAGCGGGCCAACGATAGAGAACTGAAAGTGGGGGCAAGGGGGAGAATTAAAAGGACAGGTGACTGGAAACTCAGGGTCACCTTTGCAGAGAGGATGCAGACGTTTGGCAAAGTGGTCACCCAATCTGCATTCAGTCTCCCAAATGTGGAGAGGATTGTATCATGAGCATCGCGTAAAGTATACTAAAGTGAAAGAAGGACAAGTAGATCGCTATTTCAGATGGAAGGAGTGTTGGGGCCTTGGATGGTGAGTAGGCAGGAGGTAAAAGAGCAGGTGATGCATCTCCTGTGCTTCCATGGAAAGGTGTTGTGGGAAGGAGGTGTGCTGTTCTTTGTGATGTTTATTCAGGACAGATTGCATAGTGTTCCACAAAGACCACTATGATTTTATTCACACTACTAAACTGGATTTCGACACTTAGCCCTTATTAGAATACAGAATTGATCAATAACACCAAACTGCACTCACCTACTGCTAATCTCACTGACTAATATAACTTCAATCTAACCTTCTCACACTAACTGCTCTGATAACCTCGCTCTACCTGTCCCCTGAGGTCCAGCATCACTTCTTTATGTCGTAGTATCGGCAGCTCCCTCTAGAGGCTATTCATGATACTACGTTAGCCCTTGTAATACTGATAGTTATGATAATACCTCATGAAGGAAGGGTTGTTCAGGGTGATATAGAATCGTAGAATGGGGCAGCACGGTAGCATGGTGGTTAGCATAAATGCTTCACAGCTCCAGGGTCCCAGGTTCGATTCCCGGCTGGGTCACAGTCTGTGCGGAGTCTGCACGTCCTCCCCGTGTGTGCGTGGGTTTCCTCCGGGTGCTCCGGTTTCCTCCCACAGTCCAAAGATGTGCGGGTTAGGTGGATTGGCCATGCTAAATTGCCCGTAGTGTCCTTAAAAAGTAAGGTTAAGGGGGGGTTGTTGGGTTACGAGTATAGGGTGGATACATGGGTTTGAGTAGGGTGATCATTGCTCGGCACAACATCGAGGGCCAAAGGGCCTGTTCTGTGCTGTACTGTTCTATGTAATGGTTATAAAACAGAAACAAGCCATTTGGTTCTCTCCAAGAGCAACTCGGCTGACCCCACTGCCCTGCCCTTTCCCTGTAGCCCTTCAATTCTTTTCTCTTCAGGTGCTTTTCAATTTCTCTTTAAAAACCAGTTTCAATCTGCCTCCACCACACTTCAGATAGTGTCGTCCTGACCCTAACCACTCAATCTGCCTCCACCACACTCTCAGGTAGTGTCATCCATATCATAACCACTCAATCTGCCTCCACCACACACTCAGGTAGTGTCGTCCTCACCCTAACCACTCAATCTGCCTCCACCACACGCTCAGGTAGTGTCATCCTGACTCAAACCTCTCAATCTGCCTCCACCACACTCTCAGGTAGTGTCATCCTGACTCTAACCACTCAATCTGCCTCCACCACACACTCAGGTAGTGTCATCCTCACCCTAACCACTCAATCTGCCTCCACCACACTCTCAGGTAGTGTCATCCTTATCCTAACCACTCAATCTGCCTCCACCACACTCTCAGGTAGTGTCATCCTTATCCTAACCACTCAATCTGCCTCCACCACACTCTCAGGTAGTGTCATCCTTATCCTAACCACTCAATCTGCCTCCACCACACTCTCAGGTAGTGTTGTCCTGACCCTAACCACTCAATCTGCCTCCACCACTCTCAGGTAGTGTCATCCTTATCCTAACCACTCAATCTGCCTCCACCACACTCTCAGGTAGTGTCATCCTTATCCTAACCACTCAATCTGCCTCCACCACACTCTCAGGTAGTGTCGTCCTCACCCTAACCACTCAATCTGCCTCCACCACACTCTCAGGTAGTGTCATCCTCACCCTAACCACTCAATCTGCCTCCATCACACTCTCAGGTAGTGTCGTCCTGACCCTAACCACTCAATCTGCCTCCATCACACTCTCAGGTAGTTTCGTCCTGACCCTAACCACTCAATCTGCCTCCACCACACTCTCAGGTAGTGTCATCCTCACCCTAACCACTCAATCTGCCTCCACCACACACTCAGGTAGTGTCGTCCTGACTCAAACCACTCAATCTGCCTCCACCACACTCTCAGGTACTGTCGTCCTCACCCTAACCACTCAATCTGCCTCCACCACACTCTCAGGTAGTGTCATCCTGACCCTAACCACTCAATCTGCCTCCACCACACTCTCAGGTACTGTCGTCCTGACCCTAACCACTCAATCTGCCTCCACCACACACTCAGGTAGTGTCATCCATATCCTAACCACTCAATCTGCCTCCACCACACTCTCAGGTAGTGTCATCCTTATCCTAACCACTCAATCTGCCTCCACCACACTCTCAGGTAGTGTCATCCTGACCCTAACCACTCAATCTGCCTCCACCACACTCTCAGGTAGTGTCGTCCTGACTCAAACCACTCAATCTGCCTCCACCACACTCTCAGGTAGTGTCATCCTGACCCTAACCACTCAATCTGCCTCCACCACACTCTCAGGTAGTGTCATCCTGACCCTAACCACTCAATCTGCCTCCACCACACTCTCAGGTAGTGTCATCCTTATCCTAACCACTCAATCTGCCTCCACCACACACTCAGATAGTGTCATCCTTATCCTAATCACTCAAACTGCCTCCACCACACTCTCAGGTAGTGACGTCCTCACCCTAACCACTCAATCTGCCTCCACCACACTCTCAGGTAGTGTCGTCCTCACCCTAACCACTCAATCTGCCTCCACCACACTCTCAGGTAGTGTCATCCTGACCCTAACCACTCAATCTGCCTCCACCACACTCTCAGGTAGTGTTGTCCTCACCCTAACCACTCAATCTGCCTCCACCACACTCTCAGGCAATGTCATCCATATCCTAACCACTCAATCTGCCTCCACCACACTCCCAGGTAGTGACGTCCTCACCCTAACCACTCAATCTGCCTCCACCACACTCTCAGGTAGTGTCGTCCTCACCCTAACCACTCAATCTGCCTCCACCACACACTCAGGTAGTGTCGTCCTGACCCTAACCACTCAATCTGCCTCCACCACACTCTCAGGTAGTGTCATCCTTATCCTAACCACTCAATCTGCCTCCACCACACTCTCAGGTAGTGTCATCCATATCCTAACCACTCAATCTGCCTCCACCACACTCTCAGGTAGTGTCATCCTGACTCAAACCACTCAATCTGCCTCCACCACACTCTCAGGTAGTGTCATCCTGACTCAAACCACTCAATCTGCCTCCACCACACTCTCAGGTAATGTCGTCCTGACCCTAACCACTCAATCTGCCTCCACCACACTCTCAGGTAGTGTCATCCTTATCCTAACCACTCAATCTGCCTCCACCACACTCTCAGGTAGTGTCATCCATATCCTAACCACTCAATCTGCTCCACCACACTCTCAGGTAGTGTCGTCCTCACCCTAACCACTCAATCTGCCTCCACCACACTCTCAGGTAGTGTCATCCTGACCCTAACCACTCAATCTGCCTCCACCACACTCTCAGGTAGTGTCATCCTCACCCTAACCACTCAATCTGCCTCCACCACACTCTCAGGTAGTGTCATCCATATCCTAACCACTCAATCTGCTCCACCACACTCTCAGGTAGTGTCATCCTGACCCTAACCACTCAATCTGCCTCCACCACACTCTCAGGTAGTGTCATCCATATCCTAACCACTCAATCTGCTCCACCACACTCTCAGGTAGTGTCATCCTGACCCTAACCACTCAATCTGCCTCCACCACACTCTCAGGTAGTGTCATCCTCACTCAAACCACTCAATCTGCCTCCACCACACTCTCAGGTAGTGTCGTCCTCACCCTAACCACTCAATCTGCCTCCACCACACTCGCAGGTAGTGTCATCCATATTCTAACCACTCAATCTGCCTCCACCACACTCTCAGGTAGTGTCGTCCTGACCCTAACCACTCAATCTGCCTCCACCACACTCTCAGGTAGTGTCGTCCTCACCCTAACCATTCAATCTGCCTCCATCACACACTCAGGTAGTGTCATCCTCACCCTAACCACTCAATCTGCCTCCACCACACTCTCAGATAGTGTCATCCATATCCTAACCACTCAATCTGCCTCCACCACACTCTCAGGTAGTGTCATCCATATCCTAACCACTCAATCTGCCTCCACCACACTCTCAGGTAGTGTCGTCCATATCCTAACCACTCAACCTGCCTCCACCACACTCTCAGGTAGTGTCGTCCTCACCCTAACCACTCAACCTGCCTCCACCACACTCTCAGGTAGTGTCGTCCTCACCCTAACCACTCAATCTGCCTCCACCACACTCTCAGGTAGTGTCGTCCTCACCCTAACCACTCAATCTGCCTCCACCACACACTCAGGCAGTGTCATCCATATCCTAACCACTCAATCTGCCTCCACCACACTCTCAGGTAGTGTCATCCATATCCTAACCACTCAATCTGCCTCCACCACACTCTCAGGTAGTGTCGTCCTGACCCTAACCACTCAATCTGCCTCCACCACACGCTCAGGTAGTGTCATCGTCACTCAAACCACTCAATCTGCCTCCACCACACACTCAGGTAGTGTCGTCCTCACCCTAACCACTCAATCTGCCTCCACCACACTCTCAGGTAGTGTCATCCTGACTCTAACCACTCAATCTGCCTCCACCACACACTCAGGTAGTGTCATCCTGACCCTAACCACTCAATCTGCCTCCACCACACTCTCAGGTAGTGTCATCCTCACCCTAACCACTCAATCTGCCTCCACCACACTCTCAGGTAGTGTCATCCATATCCTAACCACTCAATCTGCTCCACCACACTCTCAGGTAGTGTCATCCTGACCCTAACCACTCAATCTGCCTCCACCACACTCTCAGGTAGTGTCATCCTTATCCTAACCACTCAATCTGCCTCCACCACACTCTCAGGTAGTGTCATCCTTATCCTAACCACTCAATCTGCCTCCACCACACTCTCAGGTAGTGTCGTCCTGACACTAACCATTCAATCTGCCTCCATCACACTCTCAGATAGTGTCATCCATATCCTAACCACTCAATCTGCCTCCACCACACTCTCAGGTAGTGTCATCCATATCCTAACCACTCAACCTGCCTCCACCACACTCTCAGGTAGTGTCGTCCTCACCCTAACCACTCAACCTGCCTCCACCACACTCTCAGGTAGTGTCGTCCATATCCTAACCACTCAACCTGCCTCCACCACACTCTCAGGTAGTGTCGTCCTCACCCTAACCACTCAACCTGCCTCCACCACACTCTCAGGTAGTGTCGTCCTCACCCTAACCACTCAATCTGCCTCCACCACACTCTCAGGTAGTGTCGTCCTCACCCTAACCACTCAATCTGCCTCCACCACACACTCAGGCAGTGTCATCCATATCCTAACCACTCAATCTGCCTCCACCACACTCTCAGGTAGTGTCGTCCTGACCCTAACCACTCAATCTGCCTCCACCACACGCTCAGGTAGTGTCATCGTCACTCAAACCACTCAATCTGCCTCCACCACACACTCAGGTAGTGTCGTCCTCACCCTAACCACTCAATCTGCCTCCACCACACTCTCAGGTAGTGTCATCCTGACTCTAACCACTCAATCTGCCTCCACCACACACTCAGGTAGTGTCATCCTGACTCTAACCACTCAATCTGCCTCCACCACACTCTCAGGTAGTGTCATCCTCACCCTAACCACTCACTGGATAAAAATGTTTTGTTTCGTGCCACCTTCACTTATTTGCCGACCGTCTTCATTTGGTGTCCTCTGGTTTTTGAGCCTTTTGCCATTGTGAACAGTTTCTCTGTGTCTGGATTGCTCATGATTTTGAACACCTCCATCAATTCTCCTCTCTAAGGCGAACAGCCTTCTTTACTCCATCCACATAACTGAAGAACATTCTCCTAAATCGTTCGGCACTCTCCCCAGTACCTACACATTTTTCCGAAAGTGGAGTGCCCAGAATTAAACACAATACTACAATTGAGGCTGAAGCAGTTGAGGTTCACCATAACATCCTTGTTTTTATACTCTATGCCCTATTAATAAAACCCAGGAACCGATTTGCTGTGGTAGCCACTTTCTCAATCTGCCCTGCCACCTTATAAATTGTGCACACATAACCCCAGGTCCCTCTGCTCCTGTATCCCCTTTTGAACTGTATCCTTTCTTTTATACTGCCTCTTCTCGTTCTTCCTACCAAAATGTATCACTTCACATTTGTCTGCATTCAATTTCTTCTGCCACGTGTTTGGCCATTCTACCAGCCTGCCTATGTCACCTTGAAGTCTATCACTATCCTCGTCAAGTTTTGCATTTCTTACAAGTTTTGTGTTATCCGCAGGTTTTGAGACTGCATTGCCCAAAAGGTGTAGGGGGTGGCACGGTAGCACAGTGGTTAGCACTGCTGTCTCATGACACTGTGGATCCGGGTTCGATCCCAGCCGGGGCCACTGTCCGTGTGGAGTTTGTGCATTCTTCCGGTGTCTGTGTGGGTCTCACCCCCACAGCCCAAAGATGGTAGGTGGATTGGCCACGCTAAATTGCCCCCTAATTCTAAATGTTTTTATTCTGAGTGGTCCCCTCTGGCTAAGGGGAACCCCCTGCCCCAAGCTGTGAAAGGGGGAATCGTTTGAAGCACTGCCTAAATCGGTGTCAGAGTCTCCTGATGGGGTGTCTGGCATCTCAGCTTCCTGGGTTTCAACAGGCGGTGGCGACGGGGAGAACGGGCAGACCCGGACTGGCACATCCTGACCCTTTTCTGGAATCTCCTGCATGCAGCAGCGGATGTGGTCGAGGTGAGGGCTGGCTTCATGTCCCTGTGTCTAGACCAAATAGAAAACTGGACTAGTTGCCCGGGACACCAAGCCCAGGACTCATGGGGCGTCGGCGCTGAAACTGCGCACGTTTACAGCGTTCCCTGGCTTGAAATCGCACAGCTGTGAGCGTTGACCAGAGTCCGTCTCAGAATGGACCTGTCGCTGGTGAATATGAGCCCTCATGTCCGGAATGACTTGGGTGAGATGGGTCCTGAGCTGATGTCCCATCAGCAACTCTTTTTGTCTTAAAATTTAGAGTACCCAATTATTTTTTTCTCCAATTAAGGGGCAATTTAGTGTGGCCAATCCACCCAACCTGCACAACTTTGAGTTGCGGGGGTGAAACCCACGCAGACATGGGTAGAATGTGTAAACTCCACACAGACAGTGACCCAGCGCCGGGATTCGAACCCGGGTCCTCAGCGCTGCAGTCCCAGTGCTATCCACTGCGCCACATGCCACCCTCCCATCAGCAACTCTAATGGTGCCACATCCGTGGTAGCATGAGGGGCCATCCGGTAACTGAAGAGGAAAACGGGCCAGCCGCATCTCACAAGATCCTGTGGTCAGTTTTCTCACTGCAGATCGCCGAGCAAAGCTCTGTGTTGGCCCTCAAACTGGACCATATGTCAGAGCCAAGGTAGCTGTGGGTCCACCTGGGTTCACTCTTTTATGCAAGCCGTGACCACAATGAATATGAAACCAGTACCGGTTGACGATTGTCAAAGGCTGCGCATTAAGAAGCGCCTCGGCCAGGGCCAGCAACGCAGCGAAAGACTTGGGAGTCCGGCCTGTCCGGGTGTGAGAGACTTTTGGTGAGCACATAGGTGGGTCCCCCGACTGCAGTCAACTGGATAACAGTCTGTCATCCAACCCCAATGATTGTGTTAGACCGAATAAAATACTGTACCTGCTTTACCTACTGGGTTCAGTCCTCAGTCCTCAGTACCAGCACCGAACTGTTCATGTTTCCCGATGTGGAGAGACTTCCGGTGGCGACATTTAGGTGGAAGTTGCATGTTGGATGGCTCCTGCTCGAGGCTCTGCTTTTTGGAATTTAATGCCCAGTCCCAGGGGGCAGCTTTTGGATGACCAAGTGCAGGAAGACATAAGGAAGGAAGGGAATGCCGAAGAACCAGAAAAAAGCCATCAGGAAGGAGGGGGGTGTTGGTTAGAGGAAGTTCGCCATCGAGCGAACAGTCAGCCCGGCTGCATTTAACTTATACCCGGAGAAGGCCCCAAACCTCTCTTACCCCTACGCAGTCCAAAACACTGTGTACATTGTATGTACACTTGCCACTGGGCCTACCTCCTCCTGTCTCTGTGTGCCTTGAATGAGATAATCTCCCCTCGGATCACCGCCTTCAACACCTCATATAATGTGGCCGCTGACAACTTTCCATTCTGATTAACCTCCAAATAATCTCCAATCGCCAATCTCGCCTTTTCGCAAAACCCTTTATCTGCCAAAAAAACCCAAATGCAGTCAGGGGCTGTTTAGCTCACTGGGCTAAATCTTTCACTGGCTTTGAAAGCAGACCAAGCAGGCCAGCAGCACGGTTCAATTCCCGTACCAGCCTCCTCGAACAGGTGCTGGAATGTGGCGACTAGGGGCTTTTCATAGTAACTTCATTTGAAGCCTACTTGTGACAATAAGTGATTTTCATATGGCCCCAACTCGGACGATGTAGGGTTTGTGAAGAGGGTGCTGGGTACCATCCCGGATTTAGACACTCATGAGTTAATAGTAGGGGGGGAATGGAATATGGTGCAAGAGCTGAGGATGGACAGATGGCAGCTGCACCCACTGGCCCAGTCAGGGGGGACGGGGACAGGGGACGGGGACAGGGACGGGGAAGGGGGGGGAGCATAGCACATGACTCGGGCTCAGATAAGTGAGTAAAAGCAAATTACTGCGGATGTTGGAATCTGAAACTAAAGAGACAATGCTGGAAAATCTCAGCAAGTCTGGCTGCATCTGTAGGGAGAGAAAAGAACTAAGGTTTCGAGTCCAATGACTCTTTGTCAAAGAGGGAGATATTTAACACCATGTCGGGGGTGCTGCATATGGATTTGGAGCTCGGTCCCCTAGAGGCCATTTTCGGGGTGTCGGACCGGCCCGAGTTGCAGGCGGTACAGGGGCAGACGTTTTAGCCTTCACCTCGCTGATTGCTTGTAGGTGGGTCATGTTGGGATGGAGGTCTGCTTCTCCCCTCCCAGTGCCTCAGCGTGGCTGGGGGAACTGCTGGAATTTTTGACTCTGGAGAAGGTGAGGTTTGAGTTAAGGGGAGTGAAGGAGAAGTTCTACAATTCATGGGGTTTGTTTATCATGCACTTTCGGAAGTTGGTTGCCATTGAATACTAAGGGAGGGCGAGGGTGGGAAGGGGGGTTTGTTTGTGGTTTGTTTTTCGTTATTTTTTAACCTGTGAGTCAATGTTTTAGGTTGTATATTGGTGGGATTGTTTTATTGTTGTTTTCCTGTTTTTCTTCAGTTCGTGTGGTGAAAATGATGAAAATATGGCGAATAAAAAGATTTTTAAAAAATGTTTCCCTATGTGTGGCATCTCACCGTTCAGAGTTTGGCCTCTTTGGGCCAGGACAAAGTGGATTGGCGGTATAATGCACGGCCACTGCGCCACTTGCACTTCACCCTCATCGCCAATGTAGAATCCGACAGGAGAGACAACAGGAGCGCAAGGTAGGATAGGAATGAAAATAAGTTTTTTTTTAAAGATATTTTATTCCAAACATAAACAATAATAGCAAAACACCATCCCAACAAAACAAAGTTAACAGTTTGTACCTTTTAATCCCTTCTTTCCCCCCTCCCTCCTCACGATGAACAGCTCCTCAAATATTTCCATGAATGATCTTCACCGTACCTCGAAGCCCTCCTCTGACCCCCTTGAGGCAAATTTAATCTTCTCCAACTGAAAAAAAGTTGTACAGGTCTTCCAGCCAGGCTGCGACCCCCGGTGGCATATCTGGCCTCCAATTCAAAATAATCTGTTGCCGGGCAATCAGAGAGGTGAAGGCTACGACATCGCCGCCACTGGCCCCCTCCAGCAGTTCCGGCACCTCAGAAACCCAAAGATCGCCACCATAGGGTCCGGCTTCACCTCAGCCCCCACTGTCCTTGATAAAAAAGCTTCCCAATAGCTCTCGAACCTCTCTCATCCCCAAAACACATGAATATGATTCACTGGCCCCTACCCCACTTCTCACGCCATCTGTTACCCCTGGAAAGAACCCGCTCATCTGAGCCCAAGCCATGTGGACCCTCTGCACCACTTTAATGAATCAAGCTCAGTCTGGCACAGGAGGAGATAGAGTTCACTCGCCGCATTGCCTCACACCAGAGTCCTCATCCTATCTCCCTCCCTAACTCCTCGTTCCACTTCTGCTTGATCCTTTTCACTAATACCTTGTCCTGCTTCCCCAACCACACATAAATATCCCCAATACTGCCCTCTCCCACCTCACCTAGAGAGCAACATTTTCTCCGGTAGCATGTACTCTGGTAGTTGGGGAACGTAAGTAGCTCCTTTTGTGCAAAGTCCCGCACCTGCCAGTATCTAAACTCACTCCCCCTCGGCAATATCAACCTCTCCCGCAGCTCATCTGAACAAAAGGTTCATTACAGTAAACAGAAATATCAAAACTTCACCTCCTCTCCCTGAAGGGTCACCCTCCCTGACCTTCACCCAGGTCAGGGTTTTTGCACTGAGTGGTTCCCCCTTGCTAAGGGGAAACCCCACCCCCATATACCGGGGGGGATTCATACTTTTCTGTGAAAGGGGGGGAAAACCGTATAAAACACAGTCCTTCGTACCCAAAGGGGTGTAACACAGACCATCTTTTCTCTATGCTGAATGCGCATCCACTGTAATGCAGAGAATTGCCTGCCCCAGAGAGAACCATGGGAAGTAAGTGTGAGTAACAATATCCATTCTGAGAATTCCTCATCCAGTTCACAAGGAAAGGGTTAAGGGGGGTGTTGCTATCAATGAAATTTAGAATTATTTCTCTATATCTAACGGAATTGACACAGTACTTTCCAATCAAGCCCTTGGCATTCCAGCGCAATCTATGGTCTTCTGAAAGAAGAAAGAAACACTTGAAGTATTTGAAATAACATTCTTTGCTCTTTTAAATAATTTCAATCACGGCTTAGTCTCTTATGTTAATGAATTCTACAGGGCAGATTTGCAATTGAAAACTGCTTTGAAGGGCCTATTAGGTATAACTTCCCAGATTAGAGTAAATCTGATAATCTTGAGAGTACCTATTGTGAGTTTTATTCTGCAGATGTAGCCTCTTTAATCTAATTTTATAACAGGATCAGCTTCTTAATGATTTTGATCTTGAGTTTAACCCAACTGTTTTGGAACAAGTCATCTTCTAATCACAGCATGCAAATTGTAATTCGTACACCTTCATTTTAGTCACAGGATATATCCAACGCCCCTATCTCCATGTCAAATGAATATTCGGAGATGTTGAGGAGGATCTTCATGTAGTGGTGGTGAACCTAAGGTCCTCAGTTTGTGATGTTGTACAAATTAAGTAATGGCATGATGGGAAAACTGGTCAACTACTTGGTACAATGTAAGAAAAGCTGACCTAGCCATTCCAATATACCAGACGCCTGTAAGACTGATAAGGCCGACTCCGCATAACTTAAAGCATGAATAAGATCAGAGAAGGTCAAGCGATTTCAAAATGCCTGACCTCTATAACGTAGGATAAGGTTAACTCATCATGACCCAGGGCTGTATGAGTAAGACAAGATAAGGTCAGGAATTAAGGAGTCACCGACCTTTTAATGTTCTATCAAAGGACAAGATAATGGTATGAGGGATGAGACAACGAGTCCTAGAAGGTCAACGGGCCGTGCCTGTTTTATGACATTGCTTATGTTTCTACCTCTGATCGAATTCCTGACTAAGCTGTAATCACATAATCTTGATAATGATAATGTATAAAAACTGAACTGATTCTCTGTGTAAATGCGGACTTGAGGAGGAATAAGCAATGGATAACAACTGCTCTCTGAACTTAAGTTGCAGCCAATACTGCATGCGGTCTTTTCGTAAATAAAGACTACTTATTTTGTCGAAACTAACTTTGTTGAGTCTTTCTACCACAGTCCGGAAGCAGGAAAACTATTGACTTCTACAAGTTCTCCCACTGTGTGTTCCCAATCCTGATTGTAGGAAGCACCAAGTAGAGGCCAGGTCCATCTCCAAAGGTGAAAAAAGAAGAGGACATTTTTTAAAAAACTTGCATTTAAATTCCACCTTTAGTACAAAAGAATGTCAGAAACTGCTTCACGGGTGAAGAAAGGAGTAGACACAAACCTTTGAGGGGAGCAAAGAGATGTGGCTGAAGGGTGGGTTAAAGATATGTATTTTCAGGAAGATTTTTCTTGGCTGAGAGGAACTCAAATCTCCTACAATCACAAGATAATCACCACTCCCTTGTCCATTATACGCTGTCCATAATTTTCCAATGCAAGGTGCTCTCGGTTTACTTGCATCTTGCTTTTGAATATCTTTGGGAATTGGAGATAAATTTATCTGAGCTTTCTTAACATCTAAATTGATTTTGTTAAAAACTATATTTCCCTGCTTCTCCCAGCAAGGTGCAGAGTATTGGAAATTGTGTTGTCCCACATGACCATAGAGAGCGGACTGGTGGTGATTTAACCTGAGAATCACCACACCTCATGTTGGGGTAAGGAAAGCCTTTATGAATAAACTCAGGTGGTGCGAGAATTGAACCCATACTGTTGACACCACACCATGAGCCAGCTGTCCAGTCAACTGAGCTAAACCAGCCCTCATAGTTGCTTTATGTGACTGACTGGATGGAGTAGCTGGCATTTTACTGCCCATTTATTTTCAGTTGGTTCTAAGATTGAGGCTCCCTGTGCGGTGCAACATCCTCTTCATTTACTCAAAACCATCACTATCCCACTTCTTCCCCTCATAAAGCTCACCCTTCACCCATCCAGGTTCTGGTACGAGCACTCCATGGGCTGGATTTTTTACATGCCCCCACCAGGCATGTTTTCAACAGGAGCTGTGAGAGAATTTTGGGTTTGGGGGCCTAAGACAGGCAGTCGACTATTCATAAGTAATTTTAAGATCGTTTATTAAGAAATAACAGTGTAGACTAACGGTGGCAGCCATGGAGTGAGTGGTCTCACACAAGGCAGCTCCAGCTCAAAGACGTTGGTTTGGACACTTTATACCTATTAACGGGGTAACTCCAGCAGGAAAGTGATGCAGAAGGTGTAGAGGGAGAGGTTCTCCCCAAGATTGCCATGTCTACTGGCTACTAGTCCTGGCAAAAAACAGTTAAAAACCTGGCTAAGGAATTGGAGGAGACCTGTGACGCAGCAGTAATTACGCAAATGGTGGAGGGGGGAAGGGCCGTTACCAGTGGTATATCTTGTGATGCCCTATTATGTATTTTCTTGTATTTTCTTGAATTTTGTTTAATTCCCTTTTCTTCCCATGTACTAAATGATCTGTTGAGCTGCTTGCAGAAAAATACTTTTCACTGTACCTCGGCACACGTGACAATAAACAAATCCAATCCAATCCAATCCAATCCAATCCAATCCAGCAACATCTCTGCGAGGATGGATGGACCGGGTAGAGAAGTGCCACAAGAAGCAACAATACACGAGGTGGAGAAGGTGATATCCAACCAGAGCAATCAGATCGTGTCCCTGCAGGCGGAGGTGGAGATCCTGGGGTTCTATGCAAGTCGCTGCAAGTGAAGGTGGAGGAGCAGGAGAACAGGTCCAGACGGCAGAACATGCAAGTTGTAGGTCTATCAGAGGGTGAGGAAGGAACGAGCACCACAAAGTATGTGTCAAGGATGCTGGCCGGATTGGTGGAGGAGAGGGTGCTGGTCAAGGCCCAGAGGTGGAGTTATCCCACAGGTCCTTAAGGCAGAAGCCGAGGGTGGGGGAGCCACTATGGGCGGTGATTGTGCGGTTGCACAAGTTCGTGGAAAAGGAGAAGACTCTACGGTGGGCCAGGGAGAAACGAGACTGTGAATGGGAGGGGAACTGTGCCCAAATATACCAGGAAGTTGGCACAGAGCTGGCATGCAGGGTCAAGGTAGTGTTGTACCGAAGGAAGATTTGATTTGGGGTGTTGTACCCATCGAAACTTTGGGTCATGTTTGAACGCCGGGAAGACTATTTTTAAAAAAGTATTTTTGTTCGCTATAATTCCATCATTTCCGCCATATAAAGAAAGAAAAAAAAACAGAACAACCCCAACAATATAAAACCTAAACATAGACTCATAGAGAAAATACCCTCCCCCACTTAACGCCATCAAATAAGTTTACCCGATCAAATGTCTTCTCTGTATCCAATACCACCACTACTGTCCCATTTCCCCCTGTCAGCAACGTAATCACATTTAACAACCGTCTCACATTCAGAAACAACTGCCTTCCCTTCACGAACCCCGTCTGACCCTCTCCAATCACCTTCGGGAGACACCCTTCCAACTTTGTCGCCAGAACCTTTACCAATATCTTGGCATCTACATTCAATAGGGATATGGGCCTATATGACCCACACTCCACAATGTTCTTATTCTTCTTTAACAGCAGGGAAATTGAAGCCTGCCCCAATGTTTGCCCCCTACTTATCGCATCCTCAAACTTTCCCACCATCAGCGGCGTCAATGTATCCTTAGACTTCTTATAATATTCCACTGAAACACATCTGGTCCCACCACCTTCCCTGCCTGCATTCTCCCAATTGCCTCCTTTACTTCCTGCCCTCTCACCGGCCCATCCAACCCTAGCCTGTCCTCTTCCCCCAACCTCGGGTACTCCAACCCATCCAGGAACTCCCTCAACTCTCACTCCTCTCCCGGTGGCTCCGACCTATACAACATCTTATAGAACTGTTCAAATACTTTATTGATCTGCTCCGGGGCACCATCTTATCCCACTTTGGAATATCTCCCTCGACGCTGCCTCCCTCCGGAGCTGGCCGGCCAACATACGCCCTGCCTTCTCCCCATGTTCATAGACCTTTATCAACTGGTTCACCGCTTTCACTGTGGAGAACTGATCAAACTTTGCCTGATGCTCCTTCCACCTGGCAAAAGGGCCGGACCTGGGTCATGCACGTACCTCCTATCCACCTCTGGAATCTCCTCTATCAATTTTTGGTGCTCCTCTCTCTCCTCCTCGTTCACCTTAGCCTTAAACGAGATCGCCTCCTCCCTCACTACTCCCAGACCACCGACTGTAAAACTTCTCCTGAGCAATTTTTTTTTTAAATTTAGAGTATCCAATTATTTTTTTTCAGTCCCCTAACAGCCCCACATCCATTCTCCACCCGGTCTCTGAGCCACCCCCTTCTCCAGAATCACGCCACCCAATGTGGCACGTGATCCAAAATCAATATTGCTGAATACTCCGACCCTTTGACCCCAGCCAGTAATGCCTTCCCCATCATACAAAAGTCTATTCTCGAGTACACTTTATGTACCGGAGAAAAACAAATACTTCCGCTCCCTCGGATGCAGGAACCTCCACGAATCCACTCCTCCCATCTCTCTCATGGGCCCAGCCAGCGCCTTCGTCCCCCACTTGACTGGGCCAGCGAGCGCGGCTGCGACTGTCCACCTTCAGCTCTTGCACCATATTCCATCCCCCCACTATTAACTTGTGAGTGTCCAAGTCCGGGATGGCACCCAGCACCCTCTTCACAACCCCTGCATCATCCCAGTTGGGGCCATATTCGCTCACCAGTGCCACCAACCTCCCCTCTAATGCCTCCATCACAAACATGTACCTACCCCCCTGGTCCGCTACCACCATCTCCATCTGAAACCTCACCCTCTTGCCCACCCTCCCCTCCCCCACCGTTTGTGGTGTTTATTTTTTGGGAAGAGGTGATTTGTGATTTTGAGTTTGTTTGAGTTCTTTCTTTTTATGGGTAAAGGGTGTGTATGGTGGGGCCAGTTTGATGGGATTGCTGGCTGAGGCACATTCAGGTGGGTGAAGGGCCATTTGCACAGGCTAAGGAGGGACCAGTGGGGGGCAGTGGGGTGTGCGGGGGGAGGGGCCTTTGAGTGGGAGTTGCCACGCTAACAGATTATGCTGCTGAACGGAGATGAGGTGGGAGAGGACGTTGCGAGAGGTGGCTAAATGGGGAGGGGAAGAGAGGCGGAGGAGGGTTTGCAATGTGGCAGAGTTGGAGATTGAGCGTGGTCATGGGCGGGGAGGGGGGCCATCTTGGATGGACCCGGTTCAAGGCAGTAATAAGTAAGGTAGAACCGGTGGGGGATGTTGATGGATGGTAGAGGGATATGGAGGCGCAAGCCTCCGCAGTAAGAGTTGTGATGTGGAACGCCCGAGGGTTAAATGGACTGATTAAGAGATCCCAGGTTTTTGAGCACCCGAGGTGTTTGAAAGCGGAAGTGCTTTTTCTACAGGAGATGCACCTCTGGGTGAAGGATCAGGTTAGGTGGAGGAAGGAATGGGTGGGACAAGTATGTGACAGTAAATGGGGTGTTGGAGGGAACGGCAGTGGTGCTGCTCAACATATATGTGCCGAGTTGGCTGATGTGGGATTTGTAAAGGGGTTACTGGAAGCGATCCCAGACTTAGGCATGCACCAGCTGACTATGGGTGGGGATTTTAATTGTGTGATGGAACCAAAGGTAGACAGGTCGAGCCTCAAGTCAATGGGAAGGTCAAGGATGGCGAAGGAGTTGGGAGGGTTTATGGAGCATATGGGAATGGTTGACCCGTGGAGATTCAGGAACCGGCGGCGGGGGGTGGTGGTGGGGGTGGGGGGGGGGGGGGGCGGTGGGGGGGGGGGGTGGTGGGGGGGGGAATACTCCTTCTCTCACACATGTATAAGGTATACTTTAGGATTGATTTCTTTGTGGTGAGTCAAGCGGTGTTGACGGGGTGGTGGGGGCGGAATATGTGGGAATTGTGATTTCAGATCGTGTGCCGCATTGGTTGGCGGTGAGGCTTAGCTCGGGGCAGGTGCAGAGGCCATGATGAAAATGAAAAAATGAAAATCACTTATTGTCACGAGTAGGCTTCAATGAAGTTACTGTGAAAAGCCCCTAGTCGCCACATTCCGGCGCCTGTTCGGGGAGGCTGTTACGGGAATCGAACCGTGCTGCTGGCCTGCTTGGTCTGCTTTCAAAGCCAGCGATTTAGCCCAGTGAGCTAAACAGCCCCTGACTGCATTTGGGTTTTTTTGGCAGATAAAGGGTTTTGCGAAAAGGCGAGATTGGCGATTGGGGATTATTTGGAGGTTAATCAGAATGGGAAGTTGTCAGCGGCCACATTATATGAGGTGTTGAAGGCGGTGATCCGAGGGCAGATTATCTCGTTCAAGGCACACAGAGACAGGAGGAGGTAGGCCCAGTGGCAAGTGTACATACAATGTACACAGTGTTTTGGACTGCGTAGGGGAAAGAGAGGTTTGGGGCCTTCTCCGGGTATAAGTTAAATGTCGAGAAGAGTGAGGTGTTTCCAGTGAATGTGGCGGGGTGGGGAGCCAACTTGGAGGTGTTGCCATTCAAGGTAGCTAGGGAAAAGTTTAGTTATTTGTGGATTCAAGTGACGAGGAATGGGCTACAATGCACGGGTGGAATTTAACAACGTTGGTGGAGGAGATTAGAGGGGCTTGTAAAAGATGGGATACGATACACTTCACACTGGCAGGGAAGGTGCAGGTGGTAAAGATGAATGTGATGCCAAGGTTCTTGTTTGTTTGCCAATCCCTCCCGATTTTCCTCCCGAAGGCCTTCTTCCAGAAGTTGGAGACTGTGATTTTGGAGTTTATATGGGTGGGGTGTTGCACGTTTTACTTGAGTGTATAACGCGTTTATTGGAGTGTATTAACACGCCTCCGTTTAAAGGCCGTGTGCTTAACACTGCTACAGCTCTGTGTGTGTATTTTCAGCTCGGAGTCGCCAGGTGCCGTATCTAGACACCTCACAAGTATCTCAAGGTCAGGTTCAAAGTAATAAAACTATACACCGATTAGTAAGTTCCAACGATCAATATTTATTATACAAATATAATAAATACGCATGCACACGCTAAAGACTAATACCTATTTCTACTATTAAACGACTAAATACTTATCTAAGTGGGAACCAGCAAGGTCAGGGGACAAGGCCTTTGTTCCTTTCTGGGCTGCACCTTCTGTTCGTTACTAGTTGATTAATGTATAGGAAGGCTGGGTTCACGTAGCGAGCGTCGTTTTGGCACTTACTGAACGATGGCTGGTGCTCAACGGCTGGTGATGGAAGACAGGATCAACGGCTGGAGTCGGAGTCAGGATACAACAGCAGATCTGGGTCGAAGTCAAAACAGCAGTCCAAGCCGGAGCACAAAACCAGCGGAGCCGGAGCAAAACAGACAGAACCATGTGCGGGGTCTATCTTTATAGGGCCCCCAATGTCCGTGCCTTTTCGGGGCGGTCTTTACCTGCCATGTATCGATTGGATCATTTCCCAATCGATGTCTCACAAATCCCCCAATCTGAGGGTCTCTTCGATGGGTGGGGCGGTCTCTAGGGTCTTTTGTGATGGATACTTCGGGTGCCGTTTCGTCTGGGCGTCCACTCAAAGTATCCATTCAAAACCAAATGTTGCTATTGTGTGTGCCCAGATCTGGATTGCCTCATTACTATGCAAAGCGTTTTGCTATTTACACCTTTGGTTGAGATCTTCCACCTGGCCATAAACTAGTTTTGCTACGTGCAGAATGCTAATTAGCCTTTGCAGACTGCTTGTCCTGGCTAAACTGTTTTCTCCATTTTGTTAGCCCAGTGTCCATCTTAGGTGGCTACATTCCCTCCTTGTGATCCTCACAATTAAAAATTGTGCAGGATCACCTATGCACGTTGCTTCGAGTGCTTCTGGGTGCCTTCTTTGTGTTCCCTGACCTCGGCAAGTTCCTGGGCGTCTATTCTGTCCTTGACTATGGGAAGAAAAATTTTTACCTGACATCTCTACTTGGCGCTATGTCAAAGGGGACATGCATTACCAAAACCGGGAACCTCTACCTATCACAACTATCCTTGTCTTACCTTAAACATTTTATTAGTCTAAATCTCATCCATTCATACCACATTACATAACATTTCCTGACTCGGCAGTCGAGTCCAGGACAATATAATACATGGGTATTTTTTTTATTCACATAGTGCTTTATTCATTGAGGGGCTGGGGGGATTGGTGGAAACTAAAAATAGGGGATTGAACTCCATAGATGGTTGAGGGGCAGGAACGGGAGGCTCTCCTCTTCCACTTCCTCAACCTGAGGGTCTGTATGATTATGCAGAGGATTGCGATCACTAGCAGTGATTCAATCACATATGACATGGAGTACCATGTCATAAATTTTGTGCACCAGGTCTGAACTTCACTGATCAGAGCTGAGCACGGGGAAGTTGCTGTGAGTGAAACATTGACGGCGGGGGTTGTGGGGGAAATGTGCCTTGCTTCCACACATACAAATATAACATTTAACAGTAATAGGTAGGCTTCCATCATGGTCTTCTCTTCGTTCTTTTTCTCTTCCTCCTGTATGGCCGATCCTTGCTGTGAACCCTCTTTCGTCCTTCGAAAGCTATGGGATCAAGCACAGTATCTGTCAATACACAGTTTAATATCCGTACTTGTTAGTGTATCTGTCCTCTAATTCCAATTGACCCATTAAAATGACTGGCCAAGTCACACCCTGTGACTCCCCTCATTTTTTTTTCAAAAGCGAATTTAATGAACAGAATACACCTAACAACTCTCCTCCTGCGAGCCGTCTCGCAGGCTTTGCTCATTTACCATCCGAATGTTCCTGGATGTAAATAGCATGTGGGATGGCGGCCTAAGGGCTGCCTAACGAAAAATGAAAACAAATTTGAAAGAAAAGGTCGAATGGGTTGCGTATGGGCCGCTACGGGTACGATTTGAATGGGATCCCCGGGTAAGGCGTGCTGTGCCATACCCGAGCTTGGCTGACCAAAGTGGGTTCTCAGACAGGGCGGGTCCTCAGTGCCGTTTGTCCATTGCCTGAGTAACCTGGATTAAACGGGCAAGAATGTGTTTACCGTGGATTTGCAGCCTCTATTCGCCGAATAGAGGGGCACCTAAAAACAAGGGAGGAGCCAAGATGCTCCTTTTGAAAATTGAGCTGGGCTTCAGACATTTCAGATGATAAGGTGAGCTGGTCACCATAGAAAGTTCTCAGAGGTATCTGCGGACAAGCTAAAGTGCGTGCGAGGTGGTCACAATCTTTTCAGCTGAAAAGATCTGCAATCAAACCCTTAACATATTAACAAGGAAACAAACATAAACTGACAAACAAAACATACGTGCAGGTTCCATCAGAAAGGAGATCGCTTCCCTCAAGCGGTTCCTATTTTACATCATCTGGACACCTCACTTTTCCTCTGTCTCTGTGAACAGGGTCACAAAGGGGTTGCCGTATCGGGATTCAGACACGGTGTCGTCCTGCTCTCCCGGATCCCACACCCTTGTGTGGATCAGGCATGAAATTTTTGGGGATGGTGGAAACGTGTCTCTGGTGGACGGGGCGAGGTGTTCTGCTGCGTCTAGCAGGACATAGTGTGCATGGTTGGACTGTGTTCCATATGCCTTTAGCTGGTTAATATGGAACCACGCGGTCTTTCCATTGGGATATTTTATCCTGTAAACTGAGGGGCTAATTTTATCCGAAATTGAATATGGGCCTGAATATTTTGGTGCCAAAAAACTGCTGGGGTTGTATACAGATAGCATTACCTGTTGCCCAACCTGGAATTCTGTGGGGTGTACGGTCTTGTTAAAGCATGCTGTGCTTTGTTTACGCCGTTTCCCTAGCTGAACTGCGGCTGCGATCTGTGCAGACCTCACAGTCTCAACTAGGTCTTTAACTGTCTTTTCGTGTGTGAGGGCCGTCACTTCGGGGCTAGTCATGTCCAGTCCTAAAAGGAATTCTGTACCTTTCATAGGGCGTCCGGTCATGAGTGTGTGTGGTGTGTATCCTGTGGAAGTTGAAACTGTATTTCTGATGAACATGAGTGCAAATGGGAGCACTGAATCCCATATTGAGTTGTTTTCTTGAACCATTTTTCTAAGTGTGGATTTTAGGGTCCGATTCATGCGCTCTACAATCCCGCTGGACTGTGGGTGATACGCAATATGAAAGTTTTGTTTGATGCCGAATATTGTCAGGACGTTCTTCATGACACGTCCTGTGAAGTGAGATCCCTGGTCCGAATCAATGCTTCGGGGTAAACCCCATCTCGTGAAGGATCTTTGCAGCTGTCGTAGCTGTATTCGTTCTAGAGGGGAATGCCTCTACCCATTTGGTAAAGGTATCGATTACCACCAGAACGTATTTATAGCCATTCCTACAAGGGGGCAATGGTCCTATGAAGTCGATCTGGAGGTTTGTCCAGGGGCCATTAACTGGTCGAGTATGCCGAAGCTGTGCCTTTTTAGAATACCTCTCCGGGTTATTCTGGGCGTAAATAAGGCAATTCTCGATGTAGTGAGTTACATCTGTCCTTAGGTTAGGCCACCAACAGAGCTGCCTGAGGTGCCTCATGGTCGTGTCGATTCCTTGATGTCCATGCCCGTCATGGAACAAAGCAATCATTTGATTCCTGTCCTGCTGCGGGACCACATAAAGTTGGTCCTTGATGATCACACCCTCATGTGTGGTCAGTGCGTGTCTAAATTTGTCAAACTGAGGCACAAAGTTGCCTTTAAAAATCTCCCTGAGATCCTCATCCTGCTTCTGTGCCTCAGCTAAATCCCTGATATCGGTCTGTGAGACTTGAACTGCGCTCACAGGGGCGCTAGCTGGTGCGCTAGCTGGGGGTGTCCATAAGTGTCCTCGCCTGGAACCTGCCTTTGCCAGTGCGTCGGCTATTACATTCCCAGGGGGGATGACCTATGGTGGCTTCTAACTTTTATGATGCCGAAGGTTCTGTCCTTCGCTTTATCTAAAATGTGGCGGAGTAAAGGGGCTGATGGAAGGGGTTTCCCGTCTGCGGAGACAAAACCTCGTGTCCTCCACAGGGGTAGAAAATCCGTCAAACTGTTGCAGACATATAGACTGTCCGAATATATGTCCGCCGGGCTGGGGAAAGAATCGGGGTGGTCCACTATATAAGCTATGGCCGCGAGCTCTGCTGCCTGCACGCCTAAGTGACCTGGCAATTTTAACGCTATTTCTTCGAGAGCGCGACCCTGCGCATCCTCGACATAGATGCCGCATCCCGTGATACGCTCACCTTCTAAAACCGTGGATGAACCGTCCACGTATATCCATAGTGGTCCACACGTGTCTGTGTGTTGGGGGCTTTGTCTTGGGTTCCCTATCTTCCTGGGGGGTGTCTTCGCTATGAAGGGTCCTGTGTTGTGTAGGGGTGCTACAATTTCACATTCATGGGGCTGTCCTGGGTATTGGAGGTTGTCGGCTAAAAATGTGTGTGTGCGGGTCCGTTTTACTGTAATGTCCCGTCCTTGTAAGAGTAGTGTCCACCTAGCTGCCCTAATCTGGCTAACTGAACCGTCCTTCAGTCGACCGTCTAGGAGTAACTGTGTGGGGGTGTGCTCGGTCAAAATAGTGATGGGGTTGAGTCCGGTAATGTACGAGAAGTACTGAACTGCCCAGAAAACTTCTAGGAGGTGCCTCTCGCAGGCTGAAAATCCTTGTTCCACTGGGTCTAAAAGTCGGGAGGCATAAGCAACTGGTCTTAGCTGCTCGTGCCGTTCCTGAAGTAACACGGCCGAGAGGGTCAGATCTGTGCTCGCTACCTCTATTGCATAGGGGGAAAGGTGGTCTGGGACTTGTAGCGCGGGTGCTGCGCTAAGGGCTTTCTTTAACTCCTCCACAGCCTCTGTATGCTGCGGAAGCCATTCCCAGGGGGCTCCTTTCTTAAGGAGGTCTGAGAGTGGGGCGGCTTTTGTCGCGAATCCGTCGATGTGGTTCCGACAATAACCAACCAGTCCTAAGAACGACCGGAGGGCTGAAACATTCTGGGGAAGGGGCAATTTGACAATCGAATCAATTCTTTTGAATTCGATCTCGCGTTTGCCGTGCGTGATGACTGTACCCAAATACATCACTTTATTTTCCAAAATCTGGGCCTTTCTTGGGTTAACTTTACAGCCAATTGAGGTTAAAAGTTCCAGGAGCTCGGCCAGAAGCGTAATGTGCTCTGCCTTTGTGTCTGTCTGCAGTAGTAGGTCGTCTACATACTGTACCAGACATTCGGGGCGGGAAAAGTTTTCTAGACCATTCGCCAGCTGTCGGTGAAAAATGGAGGGGGAATTGTGGAATCCTTGTGGAAGGCATGTCCACGTATACTGCTGTGTTTTGAAAGTGAAGGCAAATTTGTACTGGCACGCCTTTGCCAATGGGATTGACCAGAAGCCGTTGCTAATGTCCAATACCGTGAAATATTTGGAGTTGAGTCCCTGTTTGAGCATGGTCTCGGGACTTGTTGCTACCGTGGGGGCTACTGCTGGGGTTACTTTGTTGAGTTCCCGATAATCAATGGTCAGACGCCATGATCCGTCGGGCTTTCTCACTGGCCAAATAGGGGCATTATTGGTCGAGGCTACTGTTCTAAGCACACCTTGCTCCAATAAGCTACCTATTACCTTCTCTATTTCTCCCTCTGCTTCTAGGGGAAATCTGTATTGTTTCTGTGGTCGGGGGTCAGGTCCGGTAACGTGAATTTGTCCAGTCATTCTGCCACAATCGTGCCGGTGACTGGCAAATGCTGTCCTATGTTTGTGTAATACTGCCTTTACTTGTCTGTCCGTGTTTAGTGTAGTCAGGTCAAATGAATAGTCTCCTACTGCACTAATCCGATTAGCGTAGTCTCCTACTGTGAGGGTAGCGGGTGCCCTGTCCGATCTTGCCATTCGCCAGACACACTGGTTCACTGGGTCGAACGACAGGCTATGGGCATTCATAAAATCTATCCCCAGGATGTGTTCTGCTGTCCGGGGAAGATTTACTAAAACAACTGGGTGTCTGGTGGAGATGTTCCCTAGCTGGATTGCTACGGGTGCTGTGATGTGTCCCTGCTGCGAGTGTCCTGTGAAACCGCTAAGTGTGATGGTGGAGGTGGTCGGCCACGTGTCTGCCTGTGCCGTGGTGGTGGAATTAATCGTGGTGCGGGACCCTCCTGTGTCCCAAAGTAACTCTATGGGCTTCCCTCTAACCTTAGCTGTGACTACCGGTCTTCCGGATTGATCCCAAAGAGTGTCACAGACCCAAGTGGGGGAGCCCGAACACCGTCAGTCCGTTCCGTCCACATTGGTCTGTCCTGACTGGATCCCTATACTATGGATTGGTTTGGCTTTATTCCTATTCAGAGTGCCTGTCTGCTGGCCTCTCTGTGATCTCTGGGGTCCATTACATTCCTTAGCCCAATGTCCTAACTGGCCACAGTTGTAGCATTCCTGCGACTTCTGTGGAGGGCTGTTCCTTCCTTCATTTACCCACGCGGGGTTTTGGTGCGCTCTCACTGCCTGTATGTCCGCTGCAGCCTGAGCTTCTTCTGGGGATTTCACTTTGCCTCTGCCCTGAACTGATTGCTCCCAAGCGCGGGACAATCTTTTCAGGACCCACTTCTCATTATGGGCCTCTTCTGAGGGGTCATAGCTGTTGCAAGCGCTCTGTCCTGCATCTGTGGCATGGGAAATTATGGTGCGCGTCCATTTAACCATATTTTCTCGGTTCAAATGGGCTCTATTTAAATCGCCAAAAACTGCGTTAAAATGGATCCACAGCCTTCCTGCGAATGCTGTGGGGTGTTCGGTTTTCTTCTGTCGGCACTTATTAAGTCCTTCTACGGGGTCACCTCGATTATACCCTATGGCATCTAAAATGGAGGTGTGCATTTCCTCTAGGGTGCCTCCGCCAACGTTCTGTGGGTCGGGGAGGGCTGCTACTACCGATTGGTCTAAACTCAGAACTGTGAGCTTAACCTGCTCTCTCTCGTCCAGGCCGTACATGGTTGCCTGTTGCTTTACTTTTGCGAAAAATTGGTGGGGGTCTGCGGTGGGGAGAAACGGAGTGATCTTTTCACACGCGTCCCTGAGTTGGGTTACAGTTAAGGGGGTGGTGTAAGTAATATCGGGTGCGCCTTCTGTGGTCGCTTTCCTTTGGGTGGTGACTGGATTCATTGGTGCGGTAACTATCTGATCTGTGGGGGGTTGGGGTGCTTGTCTTTTCTGCTGCGCTGCTGGCGCACATGTTCCCTGAACATAACGCTGCGCTGTCTCACTTAACTCTTTCCAGTCTGGGGCATTCTCCTCATCTAACTGCGTTCCAAAGGTGCTTTGAAACCCATTTTGCACTGAAAGCAGCGATTGCAGCTCCGCAATCTGCTTCCTGCATTTCGCATGATCTACTGTACTCTGTCTTTGTTCTGTGGTGGCAGCATGGAGTGTCTTAAAGCTGCCTTAAGGTCAGAGCATTGCCTCTGCAAAGCCTCTACCTGCTTCTCTAATTCTTCTCTTATCAGGACGGCACGTTGCACGTCCTGATAGGCCTTTTCGTACTGGGTCTGGGAACTGCAGAGATGGGCTAGACAAGACTGATGTGCCCTCTTGGCATCATCCACCTCTCTACCTTTCTCTGCCAACTTCCCTCTAAGATCCATATTTTCTTTCTCGATGTCCCTGACATCCACTTTACTCATTCGATTTCTCTCCTGTAATTCTGCCCGGAG
Organism: Scyliorhinus canicula; assembly: GCF_902713615.1. Taxonomy (NCBI): domain Eukaryota; kingdom Metazoa; phylum Chordata; class Chondrichthyes; order Carcharhiniformes; family Scyliorhinidae; genus Scyliorhinus; species Scyliorhinus canicula. The sequence continues at coordinate 58,155,738 of NC_052160.1, read as the reverse complement.
CGTCTGAACGACCTCCTCTGTGCCTCGCAATTGTGCCAAACAGGACACGATTGCCATCGGCTTGCGTACTTTACTAAGGGTCTTCTTATGAATTTGAGAGAGGTTCTCCCACCAAGTATGTCCTATACTTCCGGGACCTGTCTCCTCATTCAAACAGAATTCTTTCCAAAGGGGCCATCCCTTTGCTTGCAGATACTTGCGGAGTTCCAGCTCCCACACGGGACACTGACCTACTCGGCTACTGCTGGTCGCTGCGACCACAAACCATTCTGGATTCATGAGGCGTTCCATTGCCTGCATGGCCATTTTCTCTGACTCACTTAATTTGGAACAGGGGGTGTGGAGGTTATGTCTCACGAACGGGTAAGGCTTACGCTATGTTCCGTTCACAAAACTACCGAAAGTTTGTCGCAACAAAAATGCTTTCAGGTTTTCCTTACAACCCTGTTAGTACGCATGCACTAAACACACTTCCGAATTACGTTTATTCGTTTGAACACCTTGAATACATGTGATTTCTTTCCTTTTTCTTTACCAGATTTCTAATTCAAATTTCAGGGTCCTCGACAGAGTGGGGGTGCCACTTGTAACCGGATCCCACCAGAGTCGCCACTAAATGTTGCACGTTTTACTTGAGTGTATTACGCGTTTATTGGAGTGTATTAACACGCCTCCGTTTAAAGGCCGTGTGCTTAACACTGCTACAGCTCTGTGTGTGTATTTTCAGCTCGGAGTCGCCAGGTGCCGTATCTAGACACCTCACAAGTATCTCAAGGTCAGGTTCAAAGTAATAAAACTATACACCGATTAGTAAGTTCCAACGATCAATATTTATTATACAAATATAATAAATACACATGCACACGCTAAAGACTAATACCTATTTCTACTATTAAACGACTAAATCCTTATCTAAGTGGGAACCAGCAAGGTCAGGGGACAAGGCCTTTGTTCCTTTCTGGGCTGCACCTTCTGTTCGTTACTAGTTGATTAATGTATAGGAAGGCTGGGTTCACGTAGCGAGCATCGTTTTGGCACTTACTGAACGATGGCTGGTGCTCAACGGCTGGTGATGGAAGACAGGATCAACGGCTGGAGTCGGAGTCAGGATACAACAGCAGATCTGGGTCGAAGTCACAACAGCAGTCCAAGCCGGAGCACAAAACCAGCGGAGCCGGAGCAAAACAGACAGAACCATGTGCGGGGTCTATCTTTATAGGGCCCCCAATGTCCGTGCCTTTTCGGGGCGGTCTTTACCTGCCATGTATCGATTGGATCATTTCCCAATCGATGTCTCACAAATCCCCCAATCTGAGGGTCTCTTCGATGGGTGGGGCGGTCTCTAGAGTCTTTTGTGATGGATACTTCTGGTGCCGTTTCGTCTGGGCGTCCACTCAAAGTATCCATTCAAAACCAAATGTTGCTATTGTGTGTGCCCAGATCTGGATTGCCTCATTACTATGCAAAGCGTTTTGCTATTTACACCTTTGGTTGAGATCTTCCACCTGGCCATAAACTAGTTTTGCTACGTGCAGAATGCTAATTAGCCTTTGCAGACTGCTTGTCCTGGCTAAACTGTTTTCTCCATTTTGTTAGCCCAGTGTCCATCTTAGGTGGCTACAGGGGAAAGTGCCGAGGGTAAAGAGGGATCTGCTACAGAGGCAGAGACAGAAAGGGGATTTAGCATTACCGAACCTGCGACACTATTATTAGGTGGCGAATGTGGAGAAGGTGAGGCAATGGAGGGGCGGGGGCAGAGTGGGTCAGGATGGAGCAGGAGTCCTGTAGGAGATCCAGTCTAAGGGCTATGATGACGGCTCCGCTGCCATTAGTTGGAGGGGATGTCGGTGTTGACGCCACTGTGTGGGATCCACAGGTTTAAGCTGGGGGAGATGGATGTGGGCCAGGACAGAGAATCCCCGCGACCGGGCCAGTTGCGGGAGAGTTTGAGTTGCCGAGGGGTAGTGTGTTTAGATATAGCAGGTGAGGGACTTTGCATGGAAAGAGTGGTGGATGTTTCCCAAGTTGCCGTAATACACTTTATTGGAGCAACTGCTGCTCCCGGATGAGTTAGGGATATATACGGGTGGCTGGGGGAGTTGGGGGGGGGGGGGGGGGGGGGGGGGGGGGGGGGCACAGGTGGTGAGGATCAAGAAAAAATGGATTTTTTTTTCCAATTAAGGGGCAATTTAGCGTGGCCAATCCACCTACCCTGCACATGTTTGGGTTGTGGGGGCGAAAGCCACGCAGACACGGGGAGAATGTTCAAACTCCACACGGACAGTGACCCAGAGCCGGGATCGAACCTGGGACCTCGGTGCCGTGAGGCAGCAGTGATAACCACTACATCACCGTGCTTCCCACCCTGGCCCTTTCTAAACACTGCACAGTGCAAGGAGCCATCCTACCAACTTAGAAATGTCAACCTGGAATCCTGAACCAAATGAGCCTGATGTTTCCAGACTCTGGTTAGAATTGTTACCTGTTTAGAAATGGCCTTTCCAGAGAGAGGATCCATGCTGCTTAGGTAATTTCTTACAACATCTACACTATGCACAAAATACCAGTTTATCAAAGACCCCAATTTCTTCCAGAGGATATGTAAAATAGTGCAGATGACTAGTCCCCCAACCCCACGCTCTCCCCCACAATAGGTGGGCAGGCACTGAAATTGGCAGCCCACCCACCATATATAAATTAAAAATTAAGGGTCATCTAGCCTGATACACAAAACTATTGACCTTAAGAATACAGATGTTTAAAATGTGTAAGAGAAAATCCTGCAAATATAGGCAACATCTATAGAGAGAACAGATGAGGTAGTATTTCGGATGCAGGTCCTTCACCAGAACTAAACATTTACAGCTGGTCAGGAATATTAATGCAATCTGATAGGAAACACAGAGGAAAATAAATTATTATTATTTAAACATGTTTAAAAAAATTTAGAGTGCCCAATTCATTTTTTCCAATTAAGGAGCAATTTAGCCTGACCAATCCACCAACTGCACACCTTTGGGTTGTGGGGGTGCGACCCACGCAAACACGGGGAGAATGTGCAAACTCCACACGGACAGTGACCCAGAGCTGGGATCAAACCTGGGACCTCGGCGCCGTGAGTCTGCAGTGCTAACCACTATGCCACCGTGCTGCCCAAAGGAAAATAAATAATGTATGAAAACATAAAGATTATTTCTGTCTGATGAAACAAAATTAGCCGTAAACGTTAACTCTGCTTCTCTCCCCACAGATGCTGCCATTTCCTGTGTCTTGCTTGCCTTTCAGGCACGTAAGGAGTAGAAATGTGAAGCCATTAATGAAACCCAAGGGAATATCGATAGTCGAGGAAATCGGAGCGTTGAGGAAATACAAGAAAATGGGAAACCTTGGAGTTGGGCCGAAATTAAATCAAGTTTGAAACCAGGATATGGCTAAAGTCTGCTGTTCCTGAATCCAATGTCCTGTCCAATTCCCACTCTGACCTCTCTGTAATTGGCCTTGTGTATGATTCTAAACTTCAGGACCCAACGTAACCCCCAGATTCACATAATTCCATTCCATCAGTTATAACTTGGAACAAAGGTTGGGCGCGATTCTCCGCAAAGGCGGAGAGTCGTGAAGGCTGCCACGAAACCGGCCGTGTTTCACGGCAGCCTCCGCGCCTCCTCCCGGGACCCGATTCTGCTCCCCGGTCGGGGCTAGCATCGCGGCCCCGTGAACTCCGGCATCGCGGGCTTAACGAATTTCGCTAAGCCCGCGCGCCAAAGTTAGCGACGGCTGACGCATATGATGACGTCAGCCGCGCATGCGCGGATTGGACGACTCCAACCCGCGCATGCGCGGATGACGTCATCCGCGCATATGCGTCAGACCCGCGCATGCGCGGTCCGTATTGCCCCTCAGCCGCCCCACGGACTTATCCTGCGGGGCGGCGGAGGGAGAAAGAGTGCGCGGGAATCGGACCCGCTGCCCGCAATCGGTGCCCACCGATCGCAGGCCCATGCCACCCTTGGCCGTGGTGCGGCCGTGCCAATCGGTGGCATGGTTGTGCAGAACAGCACTTTGCGGCCGTTTTCACGAACTGGTATAGCAGGTGTATTAAAAATCGTGAAAACGGCCGTAAAGGCCTTGGAAATCGGCCCATCGGCTAGGGGAGAATCGCTGCTCGCCGTAAAAAAACGGCGAGCAGCGATTCGTGTCGGGGGGCGGGCGTGGGGGGGGGGGGGAGAATAGCGGGAGGGCGTTGGACCAGCGTCGCCGTAAAAATTTGCACCACCCACTATTCTCCGCCCCGTCGTGAGTGCGGAGAATCGCGCCCATTGTATTTTCTATCTTCTTATGTTCGATTCATTTTATGTCCATGTTTACATCTTATATATCCCTATCAAATCAATTATTCACTTTTTCTTCAAATCAACTTCTTCATCATTATTATCCAAGTACTGTACAATTAGATCCATTTTCAAGACGTCCCATTTCACCATCAACGGGGCCCGCATTCTCGTTTAGCGCCACAACTTTCCTATTTTTATTTTTGGGCCTCGGCGAGGAACAGCCGGCTGAGGCCTGTCATGTGAGAGTACTTTTAGAAATGGGTGTTTATAAAAATATCTGTAGTGGATGTACCTTTAGGAAATGGGTGTTTATCAGTGATGCCAGGGTGTGGGTGGAACTGAACTCTGTCTCTGCTTTTTAGGTTCGGTTTGAGGAAAAGCTTGGGTGTGCCTGTGTTTCTTAGTTGTGCGGTTGCTCCACTGATGGACTTGCTGAAGAAACGTCGAAAATTTCAGTGGAGACTGCCTGAAAACTGTGATAACTAATGCTCCTGTGTTGGAGAATTACAAGGGACTCTGTGATCAGATTGAACTAAAGTATCTGACTTTAAAGAGAAACATCGAGGTGTAGAGAAATGGATGGATCGTGCAAACACCTTCTTTTCAAAGAGTCTGTCAATCGAGAAGGATTCCAGTTGGAGGAGGAAGAACAAAAATGGACTCTGTTATTATACCTGTTTGTGTGTGTTTTTTTTTTAAAACAAAAACGTATACTTACTGTCTACATTTCTTAAAGGATAATGAAAAGGTGAAAAATGAAATCATCTTGAAGTTGATGGGTTTTTTTTTCTTGGGGGAGGTGTCATGTAAGAGTAGCTTTAAGAAATGTGTGTTTATAAAAATATCTGTAGTGGGTGTACCTTTAAGAAATGGGTGTTTATCAGTGATGTCAGTGTGGGTGGAACTGAGCTCTGGCTCTGCCTTTTAGTTTTGTTTGGAGGAAAAGCTTGGGTGTTGGTGTTTTTTAGTTTCGTTTTAGTGTTGGAGTTGCAGCCAGCCAAAGAAGGTGTAATTTTCATCTATCTGCCATCTAAAGACTAGCTCTAGATCATGTGGTGAATTCAGAGTGATAACTGCTCTCAGTAGTCTGTAAAAAGGGTTTTTGTCTTATGGATGTTAAAAGGAAAGTTTAAGGATTAATTAGAGTGCTGTATTCTTTGGGGGTTGTATTTGAATTGATGGTTGCTAAGATATTCATTGTATGTTTTAAAAAGGTTAACTGAGTTCATAGAATAAACATTATTTTGCTTAAAAAAATACTTTTAGATTTCTGCTGTGCTACACCTTTAGAGTGGGCCGTGTGCTCCCCATACCACAATCTAGTAAAAGTCATGGGTCAGGTGATCTCCATGATATACTTTGGAGTTCTCTAAACCCTGGCCCACAACAAATTCGGGGCTCGAGGGGGATAAAAATCTATCTACTGGGTTGGCTTTGTGAACTTAAAAATGGTGAGGGGTGAGCATATTGTGGTAGCTTTTCAGGTGTGGTATTTTAGTTTAAGTAGGGAGTGTGTTGAGGCCACTGGCTCTTTCAGAGGCTCAGAAGATTTTGGGTGTGGAGATGGTCACACTCAGTACTTTACAGCCAGAGACTAAAAACAGACTTTAGATTTGGCAAATACATTGCATTTAACATTACCTGCCAAGGTACGAAAAGATGAGGTACTTACGGCAGTAGCTGAGCATTTAAAATTGCCTGAGATACAGTCTGATGCATTAGAAATGGCAAAACGTCAGTTCCAAATCAAGCAACTTGTACATGAAAAAGAATTAAAGCAGCTTGAATACAAAATGAGAGAAAAATAAAGAATAGCCCTAGCACAACAAAAAGAGAGAGAAAGGGAGATACAGATCAGGGAAAAAGAAAAAGAGAGAGAAAGAGATAGATAGGCAAACCGAAAAGACAGAGAAAGAGATAGGATGGAATTCTCCGCTCCCAGGAAAAATCGGGAGGGCCGTCGTGAACTCGGCCGAGTTTCACGACGGCCTCGGAGGCCGCTCCTCGTCCCCTATTCTCCCCTCCCGGCGGGACTAGGAGCGGCGCTCCGTAACTCTCGGCCGCCGAGCAGCGCGCCGAGAGTGACATGACGCCGGCGCCTATGTGACGTCAGCCTCGCATGCGCAGGTTGGCCGGCTCCAACCCGCGCATGCGCGGCTGACGTCACGACGGCTGACAGCTCGAACCCGCACATGCGCGGTGGCAGTCTTTCCCCTCAGCTGCCCCGCAAGACGTGGCGGCTTGATCTTGCGGGACGGCGGAGGGGAAATAGTGCGTCCGATTGAGACGTCGGCCCGACGATCGGTGGGCACCGATCACGGGCCTGTCCCCTCCCGAGCACAGTCGTGGTGCTCATTCCCCACCAGGCCCCCTACAAGCCCCAAAACCGGCATCTCACGGGCGATTTCATGACGGCAGCGACCAGGTGTGGTTGCCGCCGTCGTGAAACGGTCGCGAACGGCAGGCCGCTCGGCCCATCCGGGTCGGAGAATCGCCGGTCGCCGTGAAAAACGGCGAGCGGCGATTCTTCCGAGCGGGGGGTGGGAGAATCAGGGGGGGGGCGCCAGGGGGTTGTGAAATTAGTCGGGGGGCCCTCCCACGATTCTCCCACCTGGCGTGGGAGCGGAGAATCGCACCCATAGAGAGGAAAAAGAAAAGGAGAGAGAAGAAATGAATAAAGAAAGAATGGCCCTAGCAGAACAAAAAGAAAGAGAAAGGGAAATACAGATCAGGGAAAAAGAAAGTGAGAGAGAAAGAGAAAGAGAGGAAAAAGAAAGAGAGAGAGAGAGGACAGGTAAAGAGAGACAGTGTTTAAAATTCGGAAAATGGCCATGAAACATGACAGCCAGTTACGATTGGCGGATTTAAGAAAAACATACATACATACAAAAACATACAGCTTGCCAGTACATGAAAAGATCACTGATCTGTTCACCCCCACCGTGGCACCCAGACCCACCCCCCCCACCCCAAAGCCCCACCTAACCTATAAAGGGGTCCTCGAGTCCCCCGCACTCTATCTCATTAGGGCAAGGCACTCCCCGGCATGATCCCCAACGTGAGCAAAATGCTGCTCGGTCACCCTTACACCACCAGGAGGTGGGTCAGTGCAAGATTGGTAGTACCACCTGGACACCCAAAGTAGCACTGCCAGGGTGTCCAAGTGTCATCAGGGGTGCCAGGTTACCACTCTGCCTATAGCACGACCACCAACGGGTCCCCAATTGCATGGGGGTCCTCTCAAGTGCCTGTATGCTTTGGACCACGGTGTGGAGATCATTACAAATCTGCGCTGGCCACGCATTTTCTTTTCAAGTTGTTTCTCACTGTGTCTCACATAGAGCTATGTGATCTATTTAGTGCCCTTCGAGGCTGCTCCCCAACCTATCCCTTGCTGTCGATCCACCTCCTGCAAATTGAATCTGCTCTTCCTGCTTCTCACCGCTCGCCTCCAGAGACCTCGCTCCCCTCAGGGATTCGGGAGAGGGAAGCAGCAAGTCGGTGCGGTGGCGAGTTTCGGTGAGAGGATGTCCTGCAGCGACCCGGAGGGACAGGGAGAGGATTATAAATAATCTTTATTAGTGTCACAAGTAGACTTACGTTAACACTGTAATGAAGTGACTGTGAAAAGCCACTAATCACCACACTTGTTTGGTGAGCGGGAGGTTTGGCGAGCAGGGTCAGCAGTGAGCAGGAGAGGCAGTGAGTGGGAGGTTTGTGGAAAGTTAGCATATTTCTTATATATTTTTTAATTTATTTTATTGTGAAATGTATTTAATTTACCAATGTTGGAATTTACCAATGTAAATTGGCAAATTGGGGCAGCAGGTGACACAGTGGTAAGCACAGCTGCCTCACAGCACCAGGGACCCGGGTTCAATTCTGGCTTCAGGTGACTGTCTATGTGGAGTTTGCGCATTCTCCTCGTGTCTGCGTGGGTTTCTTCCGGGTGCTCCAGCTTCCTCCCACAATCCACAAATGTACAGGTTAGGTGGATTGGCCATGATAAATTGCCCCTACGTTTCCAGGAATTTGTGGGTTAAGTGGGGTTACAGGTTTGCAGAGATAGGGTGAGAACCTGATTAGGGTTCCCTTTCAGAGAGTGGGTGGAGACTCGATGGGCCAAATGGCCTCCTTCTGCACTGTAGGGATTCTATGATAAAGTATTTCAATTTATGGTGTATAATCTTTAAAAAAAAATCCTGATGGCAAAGATCCTACACTGGCTTCTAATGGGTCAATTTGATTCACTGAAAGTTGCACTTTTTAGGGGCAGAATTCTCCGACGCCCCGCAGGGTCGGGTGATGTCATTTACGCGGTGCCGTAAATGACGCGGCGCCACTCCTAGCCCCCTCAGGGTGGGAGAATAGGGGGCGAGGAGCGGCCTCCGACGCCGGAGTGAAACACTCCGGTTTTCACTCCGGCGTCCGCACTTCGTCTCCTGTTGGAGAATCCCGCCCGTTGTTCCTGTCTGATGTTAATAAGGGCAAACTTGCACCATCAAGTGGTAGATGTGGGTATTACCATGCAGAGAAGTTGAATTTGAAAGTCATAGAACATTAGTGCCGTTAGTTACCAGAGAAGAGGGACAAAATAAAGATAGAGGGAATAAAAATAGGAAAGAACACAATCCTGTTATAAAAATGATGTTATGCATTGGTTGCTGACTCCATCATAACATTAACTGCAAGACAACCATGATGTAGCAGCAAACATTTTGAAGATATCCCAAAACGAAAAGAATTTGAAGCTTTTAATATAATTAATGGTCAGCCTCGCAAGCTTCCATATAGTATTCACTCAAGTACAGATTTCAAACATGTACCATGAAAACGCCCTCACGATGCTTGGAGATAAATTGAATAGTTTGATACTTTGATCAGTGTAAATATTTTTAATGAAATGTTACATGGGTTCCCATCCAATGATAATGCACACATTGGCTAGCCTGGGCAGGGTATTCATCACAGGCTGCAGAACAAGCTAATGGCACTTTAACCAACTTCGACACCACCACGAAAGAATCCCAGTGAAAAATTCAGCATAAACACAAACAACATGTTTTCTTTCAGGCACTTTAAACAAACATATCAAAATCCAGGACAAGGCCCCGGTTTCAAAAGCAAGGTGCTACCCCGAGGAAGGAACATTTTATTTGTTGAAGAAGTGAGGATAGGGTTGGTCCATTCCTGCACTGCCCTGATTTTATTTTTTAAAATAAATTTAGAGTACCCAATTCTTTTTTTCCAATGAAGGGGCAATTTAGGGTGGCCAATTAACTTACTCTGCACATCTTTGGGTTGTGGGGGTGAGACCCACACAGACATAGGGAGAATGTGCAAACTCCACACGGACAGTGACTCAGAGCCGGGATCGAACCCGGGTCCTTGGCGCTGTGAGGCAGCAGTGCTAACCACTGCGCCACCGTGCCGCTAATGCACTGTCCTGATTAACGTCAAGTGTTTTTTGGTTGTTCAGTAGGGAGAGGTGCATGTCCCTAGTGGAGTCCACCAAAGTTTCCTGTAAGCTCTGCGCCCAACTGGAACCTCTCTCCGTACTCTTTACAAACGTACGGATTAGTAACAGGAGTAGGCCACTCAGCTCCTCGATCCTGCTCTACCATTAAATAACGTCATGATTAATCTGATTGTAAACTCCCACCTGCCCCTGATAACCATTCACCCCCTTTTTTATCAAGAATCTATCCACCTTTGCCTGACAAATACCCTATGGGCGGCACGGTAACGCAGTGGTTAGCACTGCTGCTTCACGGCGCCGAGGACCCGGGTTCGATCCCGGCTCTGGGTCACTGTCCATGTGGAGTTTGCACATTCTCCCCGTGTCTGTGTGGGTCTCACCCCCACAACCCAACGATGTGCAGGGTAGGTGAATTGGCCACGCTAAATTGCCCCTTAATTGGAAAAAATGAATTGGATACTCTACATTTTAAAAAAGAGGAAGAAAATAAAAGTATCCTTAGACTCTGCTTCCACCACTTTTTAAGAAAGAAAGTTCCAAAGGCTCACCACTGTAGCCACCGAAGTTGGCCACTTCCTGACCCAAAATGGTGATTTACAAAGCACGCAGGGAAAATTGGACACTTTAAGAAGGACAAGCAGGTTGCAGAATCTTTCTGTGTATTCTGGCTGCAAAGAAAGCAGACAGCACCGAAACCAGCAGTTTGTATATCAATGAGCGATCCCCGGGAACAATGGTTACAACGATTAGCTACATTTGGGACATTCTATAGCAGGTCAGACTTCCCGGCGCCAACGGGAGTCTGAAACAAAAGAGACAAACCAGTTAGGAAGAACCACCCCACAATCGAGGGACAGCCTCAGTATTGGGGGGATTCATACCAATCGATTGGTATGCGATCCAATTGATTGATAGTAAGCCCGGGGTCCGCCCAAAAGGGCGCGAAGGCCCTGGGACCTATAAAGGTCAGGTCCCAAATCCAGTTCACTCTCTTAGCCGGCCCTCCCAGCAGAACACCTTTGCAGCAGCTCTCTAAGAACTTGACTGTGACAAGTTAGGCCTGGCCAACAGCTATACCGACAAGTAAGTGTCCAACCAGCGCACGCTACAAGAATAGACAATCCTGACTCCTTAGCCCGTACCAACTGGGAAGCCTGCAGTCTCAGGACAGAACTAGAGGCCATTGTTCCCTGATCCAGTGGGTTTTCTTATCAAAGATAAGTATTGGCTCATAGTGGTAGGAATAGTTTAGTCCGCTTGTATTAGTTGCATGAGTATCAATTTACTGTGTAAATAATAAATGTGTTTGATTGAACATTACTAACTGGTGTATTGAGTCATTGATCTGAACTTGAACTTGAACCTCGTGGTGGTATCATAAAGATACCTGGCGACTCTAGAGCTAAGGAATAAAACAGAGCCAATTGAGTGCAAAGCACACTCACCACAACGAGCATCACCACCCTCTCAGAGAAAAAGGTTCTCCTTGGGCGTGATCTACTGGCCTCATCACTCCAAACTTGGGAAGCAAGAAACCTCTCGCGAGATTTACGATGCTGTCATGCTTCGCGAGATCTAATGAAATCTCATGTGGTGTCACAATCCGGGTCCTGTCCTCAATGGGCATGATCCAGACTTGCATATTCAAGTGAGTAGTTACTTTTACTTGAATATGTCTACGTTTGAGTTGTCACCTTGGTGACCTCCCTGGGGCGCCATTTTGCATTGGTCCCCACAAACGTGGATCAGGCGTTCCTGCATTTGGGAGGTCTCCCAGGCGTTGGAGGCCTCTGGGTGGTCAGGTTCCTGGCACTCCTGATGCTGCCCGGACTGCCAGGATGCCAGGCTGGCAGTGCCAAGGTGCCCATGTCGGGGATCAGGCCCGGGGGGGGGAGGGGGGAGGTGCCCTCCCCTTGTGAGGGGGGCATGAGGACTCTGTAATTAGTAAGTTGGGGCATTGGGTGATTCCATGTGCTGCGGAGGGGGTTGAAGTGGCACCCCAATCTTGCACTGGTGAGCTGATCCTTTAAATAAAATTGAGGGTGTCTTTCCTCCGGAAGTGGTGGCAGAGAGCAGGTCATTCATCATGTACACTGACGTCACGTGCTCGCGGCACGAGAGAGATTCCTCCATTTTGTTGCTGCCAGCAGTGCTGGTTTGAGATCCAGGCCTCTGGTGAACAACCCATTAAGAAGGAACTGAAAACAGGAACAAAGCAGTAAAAAGGTGATTTTTTTTGAGGTGTGGGTTTATTAACTTTGCCAGTGCAAATCAGGATGAAACGCCAATGTCTGTTATATGCAGGGAAGTACTGGCAAATGAAAGATTAAAACTCTCAAAACTTCAGAAGTATTTGAAGACTAAGCATGGCGGGTTCGAGTCCAAACCTCTTTATTTTTTTCAATGGATACAGTGAGAACTTCAATCATCAGCTGAAGCCCTTAAGCAGAAATGCAACATTGAATGACAAAGCAAGCGAGATCATGAGGGCCAAGCAGGCTCATCTGTCACATTAAAGATAAGCGAAAATGGTGGGCCGTGACATTAGGGCGGCATAGTTCGTGAAGGTCGGCTGGTGTGAGTCACTAAGGTCAGCCAGCGTGGGCCCCGCAGGATGGCCGGTTGGTAAAAATGGGTCCCGGGCAAAACAGTTTGACAAGCATTGACCTTACTGAATGGTAGATAGGCTCCAGCTGCTATTCCAGTTGTTACATATCCACTGAAACTCACAGATTGTTTGAAAACTGGCAAGTTTGTGTTGCATCAGTTGGTAGTTAGGCTTGTATAGCTTGTGTTACGTTAGTTCTATATAAACAAGTGACAATCCCCAGAGAGGCACTTCTAATCTAATGCCATTCTTCAAATGGCTAACAATAAGTTTGATTCCCAATGGGTCTGATGCATTTAGGTCTGCCATGAGCTTTATTCCTGGAGCACGACAATAGCAAACTTGCATTTAAGAAGCATCTTTATTTTAAGGAAAAATGCAAGGTACGTCACAGGAGCACAATCAGGCCAAAGGGCAGCACCTTCTTAATGGGGCGAGACAAATGGAAGGTGCAACACAAGGGGTGACTTTCTGATCCTATATTCTCCGCAGACAAATTGTGCTCGCATGACGTGTCCATTGGAGATACCGCAGCAATAGTGTAGCCCCAATTTTTAAAAATTTGTTCATGGGATTTAGGCACCCATTGCTCATCCCTAATTGTCCTTGAACTGAGTGGCGTGCTGGACCATTTGTTTTTCTAAAAATATTTTTATTAAAATTTTTTAATTTCTAACAATATGACCATTAAAAAACGATGTTACAATTTACACTATAAAAGAAACACAACCAACAGTATAGATCACATCCAAAAACCGACCCTCCCAACTGTAAATTGGACAGCCCCCCCCCCCCCCCCCCCCAACTCCCCAACAATTGACGGTGACTAACTTTTGAAAAAGGAAGTTAATGGCTGCCATCTCACATAGTAGAACCCATCAACTGACCCCCCCCCCCCCCCCCCCCCCTCCCAAACAGTGTATTTGATCTTCTCCAAATGCAAAGCCTCCAGGAGGTCACCCAACCAGACCGGGGCACTGGGCGGAGTAGGAGACCTGCACTCAAGCAGAACTTGCCTTCGGGCTATTAACGAGGCAGAGATACTGGGCCATTTGAGAGTCAACCACCTTGTTGTGGGTCTGGAGTCACATGTAGGCCAGACCAGGGTAAGCACAACAGATCTCCTTCCCTAAAGAAGGGTTAGTGAACCAGATGGGTTTTTACAATCATAAATTCATAGTCACCATGAGAATTATTTCCAGATTATAATGGATTCAAACTTCACGATCTGCCATGCTGGGATTTAAACTCGGGGCCCTCCAGAGCATTAACCTCATCTGCATTATCTCTGGATTACCAGTCCAGTGACGGTACCACTATGCCACACCCTCAGATCCCTAATCCTTGGGAGTGCAGCAGCCTGTGAGATTGCAGGTTCACCCTTAAAATGTTATATCTACAGTGTACATGCCGCATGCTTTTTTATGCTGAGATCCATTTAACATAAATAAAAACAGCAACATCTCCATTTCACATTATTTCCCAATCAAATAAAATGGCCTTGGATTTGTCCCGGCACTTGTAGTACTGATAACTCTTTATTTGTTGTTTGAAATCAGAGAAAAGGATAAGAGGCCTTGGTCTGTTAGCATTTTGGAATAAGATAAAACCACAAGAAGGTTACATATTTTAACATCAGTCTCAGCTGGAGGGAAGTCATTGGGCACACACCACAAACTAAATGCGCATAGATCTGCTCTGTTAGTGACTTGGTATCTTTCTCCTCCCTTTAAAAGTATATCTTCTCCCCTTGTTTTTGATCTTCTTGCTCCAGTATCAATCTCCAGTTGCACAAAGTGTAATGACTGGGTTGGACGGGGCGACAGAGTGGAATGGGAAGGTGATTAGCTCTTTTACCTTCGAGTCCCACTCTATGATATATTCATGAGAGTGGTTTGGCTCAATGTGCTGACAATTCTTGTTCCTACTCCAGGACAGATTATTTATTGAGTAGTAATCTTTGGCTGCCGAGATGTTATTCAATGATATGCTGTAATCATTGTCATCTATTCACTATACCATATTCAGAGTCATGCACATGTGTACACCACCCATAGGCCGGGATTCTCCACTGCGAGTCCGCCCTGCTACCACTGCGAGCGAGGACGGAGAATTTGACGCTCAGTCAAATCTCCCGTTCACTTCTGGGGACATGAGGGGTGGGATTCTCTGACCCCCCTGCTGGGTCGGAGAATCCCCGGGGGGGCGGCGCGAATCCCGCTCCGCAGCTCCGACGACGGCTGCCGTATTCTCCGGCGCTGTTTTTCGGGCAGGGTGGGGATTCACGCAACGCTGGTCGGGGGCCATTGGCAGCGCCCCCCCCCCCCCCCCCCCCCCCCGGCAATTCTCCAAGCCCCGATGGGCCGAGCGGCTGTCCATTTTTGGCCAGTCCCGCTGGCGTAGGTTATGCATGATCCCACATGGCGGGACGTGGCAGGTAAGTTGATGGGGCGGTCCTCGAGGGTTCGCGTAGGGGATCCGTTCCCGGGGCGGGGGGGGGGGGGGCATGGTGGCCTGGCCTGAGATTGGGGCCCACCGATCTGCGGGCGGGCCTGTTCCATGGGGGCACTTCTTCCTTCCGCGCCGACCCCTGTAGGGCTCAGAGAAGAGAACCCCTACCGCATGCGGCAAAATACGCCAGCCGATCTGCGCATGTGCAGAACCATGCCGGCGGTTCCGCGCATGCGCGAGATCCTGCCGGCCCTTCGGCACATGCGTGAACTCGCAGTAACCCTTTGGCGCCGACTGGAGCGGTGCCAACCCCTCCGGCATCCACCTAGCTGTTGACGCCGGAGTGGTTGGTGGCGGTTCTCGCGCTGGTGTGGGGACTTAGTCCCCAGCAGGGAGAATCCCGCTATAGAAGCACGTAGCTGTGAACAGATGGAGAATCCGGCTCATAGCCTTTGAGACTGGTGTCAGCCACTTTAGCACAATGGCCTCAAGATCAGACAGTTCTGAGTTCAAGTCCCATTCCAGATACTTAATACAAAATCTAATCTTACATTTCAGTGCAGGACGAAGGGAGTGCTGCATTGTCAGAGGTGCCATCTTTCAGATGAGATGTTAAACTGAGTCCCCGACTCCCCTTTGAGATGGATGTAAAAGATCCCATGGCACTGTTTTATGGCCAGAGGAGTTCTTCCTGGTGTCCTGGCCAGCATTCATCCCTCAACCAACACCACTAAAATGGATGATCTGATCAGTACCTCATTGCTGCTCATAGAAGCTCCTCTGCATCAATGGGTTAATGTGTTCCTCCATTACCACAGTAACTGCACTTCAAAAATAAGTACTCCATTGACTATAAATCGCTTTGGGATGTCCTGAGGTTGTGAAAGATGCTACATAAATTCAAGCCTGTTTATGTTTTTAATTCATACAAGGGATTCATCCAAGGGGTGTGAATGTCATTGGCTGTGGCAGCAGCTATTGCCCATCTACAATTGCCCTTGGTGGTGAGCTGCCTTCTTGAACCGCTCCAGTCCATGTGGTGTAGGTACACCCACTGCGCTGTTAGGGAGGGAGTTCCAGGATTTTGACTCAGCAACAGTGAATAATTCCAATCAGGATGTTGTGTTCCTTGGAGGGGAACTTGCAGGTGGTGGTGTTCCCATGTGTCTGCTACCCTTGTCCATCGAGGTGATAGAATTGCAGGTTTGGAAGGTGCTGTTGAAGGGGTCTTGGCAAGCATCTGTAGTGCATCTTGTACATGGTACACACTGCTGCCACTGTGCACTAGTGGTGGAGGGAGTGCATGCTTAAGGTGGTGGTGGATGTGGTGCAGATCCAGCGGCCTGCTTTGTCCTGGATGATGTTGAGCTTCTTAAGCTGCACTCATCCAGGAAAATTGGGGAGAATGCCATTGTGTTCCTGTCTTCTGCTTGGTTGATGGTAGACACGCTTTGGGAGTCTTATGTTTCTGACTTGCCCTTGTGGTCAGATTTTATTTATACAATTAACATGCTGGGAATAGTGTTAGCAAATCTTTACCAATCTCTCTTGCGTTGTTCTGTGACTTGCCACTGGGAGGCATATGAGAGCAGGCCAGAGAAGGTCCTGGAGCATCAGGAGTAGACTCTACCTGCGACACATTGGTGCCTTAGCCAGATGTCGCTGTGTGGCACGGGAACTTGTAAAAGAATCTTAACAGAACAGAAGAAACATAATAATGATGTGTTACTTGTATCTGAATGTAATGTTCCTCAATTCTACTGTAACCTGTCAGTAAGATGAATTCAGTCTTCCTTTAAAGTCATTCTCTACCGAACAGAAACACTAGGGATGGAATTTTATAACCCAGTTGCGGCAGGGGTGGAAAGCTAAAATGCAGCAAGCTGTTCCGAACTCAGTGGGGCCGGAAAACCCCGCCAACGGGAACGGATGTAAAATTCTACCCAGTACTGCCCCTTTAAACCCCAGCAAAATAAAAAGAACTATCCTGTAGAATCCGCTAAAGCAGCACACATTGACCAGGCAGGTAGAAAACAAAGATGGTATTTATTTACAATATTACTCCCCAAAGGGTCTCCCTCCCCAGCCTGCTCCCAGGTCAGCGTTTTTATAGCAGAGATCTCCCAGTTAAGGGGGTTGCCCTGCCCCCTCGTTAGTGGAGGTCACCTGGAATCTAATTGTCAATATCTTGTGACCTCCATGAGGGTAATAACAACTCCTAAAATGCGGCTAACTAGAGGATTGAAGTGAAATTTATATATTTTTCATGTTTCCCTATCAGTAATCCCACCTCCTGCAATTAGACTATATTAAAGAACAATTCAAGAGCAAAATCTCAGCAAGTTATTGTGGCATGAATCTGCGGGTCATTCGAGGCCGACACTCCAAAGAAGGGGTGCGGCACGATTGAGTGTGTTGTATTTTGGGAGAGACATTAAAACAAGGCCCTACCTGTCCTCTCGAGCACGTGGCACTATCTCAAGGGAGGCGCATTCACCCCAACCTCCTGGCCAATATTTATTCCTCAGTCATGTTCACCGTGCTATTTGTGGGATTTTACTGTGCACAGATGTTTTTACATTATAACAGTGACTACATTTCAAAAGTTACTCACATGTTGCAGCCTTGTGCCCTGGAAGGCTGGTTACGAGGAAAGGATCCTGCCTCAGGGACCCCACCCATTGGTTAGGATCCTCTCCTCTTGCCAGTTATCCCCAGCATTACTTTTAGTTCAATACAAGTCTTTCACTGGTACTAAATAGTTCAGCACTTTTTTAACTAATAGTTTTAGCAGCCTACTATTCGGATGCATGGGGAGTGATTTTCAGCCGTGTTAGCCATCAGCGAGACATTGGACTAAAATACGGTGAGGTTCGGGAAACACGATTCCCGCCGGCGAGATCGCATTTTCTGATTTTCCAGGTCCTCGGCGCTGCCGTAGTGAGAATCTTGCCATGGAAGATCGGGAACCTCATTCAAATACATAATATCATTAATGAGCCCTCACAGCGAGACTCCTCCTCCTCCTCTCACTGACCATTCACCAGTCGCCGGCATAACATCAGGCCAGCACGGTTTACAGCAGCTGTATATAAAGGAGATACTGGTGACCTCGCCTCCAAAGGGGGTGGGCACTCAGGCCGCCATCACCCTCCAGAAGGGGCGCTGGAGATGACGCTGGGGACCCAGATGAGTGCAACCCGAGGCTGGGGGAGAGGGTGGGGTCACTCGCAGGCCTTAGTGGCCCTTCATGCCTGTCAGCCTCTAGATTTAATGGGGCCTGGCATGCTGGTATGCAGGCAACGTTTCCCGTGTCCTCCTTGCTGGGCTGTGTACATCAACTTGGACCAGGACCAGGCCAGCCAGGACGCCAGGGCAATAGGCTTCACTGGCATGCCCCAGGTGGAGGGTGTCAGTGTCATTGACTGCAGCCATGTGGCTCTCCACCCCCCCCCATGGTGCGGCATCTGGCACCACTTCTGAACCGCAAGGAATACCATTCATTCAATGTATAGATCATCTGTGACCATGCCATGTGTATTATACAGGCGTGTGCCTGTTTCCCAGGGAGCATCCATGATTGTTACATCTTGGAGTGCTTGCAGATCTGAGCCACTTTTGAGAGAGAGCAGCGACTGGAGGGATGGTTCCTCGGGGACAAAGGGTACACCAGAAGGTGGCTGGTGACGCCTGTGCAGAGGCCTCAAACACCCCCTGAGACTCTCTGTGGCGAGGCTCATGCATCAACGCGTGAGCTGGGTCAACAGACAATTGCACTGCTCAAGATACAGTTCTGGTGCCTGGACCGGTCAGGGGAGCCCTTCAGTACAGCCCCCGGAGGATGTCATGCATCATTGTGGTGTGCTGCACTCTGCACAGCCTGGCACTGCAGCGAGGAGAGCAGCTGGGACAGCAGGAAAAGGAGGAGCACCACATCGCCTGGGCCGTGGCCAGGACCCACATGGGGTGTAGGGATCGGGATGCCACCTAGCCTCTCAGTTTGGGGACAACCAGGACTAGGGTGTGAAGGCCGCATCCCAACATGGGATTCGACATCCGCTCACTTCGGTGGTGTCTGGGGGGGGGTTGCGGAATCATTGTGATAGTGGCCACATTCATGGGCAGGGCACTAAATTGATTGGTCGGACACTGCAGGAGAATGATGATGACTTACAGTGAGGACAGAGTGATGCTCCTCTTAATCGCAGCGATATGTCTGACTCCTGCCTGACAGAGAGCTGAGTGTCCTGCCACTGAACAGGGTGATCCAGGGGCGGACAGAGAATGACACATCTCAGCTCCTACTGCCTTCTCCAAGGTCCTGGTGATTTTCTCGACTTAGACAAGATGGACAGTCTGTCAACACATTTTCAGCCCTTGGCGTCCTCATCACTGGAGCATACTGACTGGCGTGAGTGGCCTGAACGTTGATGTTGGGGGGCGGGGTTCATCCTTCTGTGGATGGGTGGGGGGGGGGGGGGGGGGGGGGGGGGGGGGTCCATGCCGGGAGCAGCGTGTCTTTACTGCGTTGTCTGTGTTGGAGGTGGGAGAGACGCACTACCATTCTCACACTGCACGGCGATGAAGTGTGTGCGGGGTTCTGCAGAGCATGGTACCATGACATGACATCTTGGAGAATCTGCAGGGTGATTTTTAATACAAGTGCGCTATTACAATGGTGACCTATTACAACTAGTGCCCAGATTCACCCGTGCCCACTAGTTGCCTATCGTTTATAGTCTTCCTCACCCTCCTGCCATGTCCAGGATCCACAACTGGGGTTGAGGTGGCCTGCTGAGTTCCTTGATGGGTGTCGCCTGGGGGACTGGACCTTGAGAGTCCAGGCCTACTTTTGGGATGCATGGATGTTGTAGTGCAGCCTTCCTCAATGCTTGTCTCTGAGATATCTCCTTCAGAGCTGCTTGGGTCTGTGGTTTCCAGAGGGCATGAGGATGGTCCGGGCTGGTCGACTGATTGACCTGCAAGGGAAGCGAGATGACATTAGTACATCACAGGGGCAGACTGATGGGAGAAAGTTAACTTGCGTGATGCTTGCACCATGGCTGCATGTGTTGAGGGTTCTCACTTTTGTCAGCTGCTCTCACCTCGGCCTCACCTTGGCCAGCTCTAGGGTTCTCTCCTCATTGGGTGTTAGGATTCTCAGCTCGGGCATGACTCTGGCAGTCTGTGCCCGCACAAGCCGGTTGTGCTCAGGTTTGCCCTGCAGTGAGACAGATGAGGAGAATGTAGGTGGGAGCCCTGCCAGGTCAGATGGTGATGAAGTCTGGCATGTGTGGGATGTGAGTGAAAGCGGGGATGTGAGGAGCAGATTATCTACTGGGGGGACCGTGGGGAGGGGTGGGAAAAAAGAGTGGCATCACAAATGTTGGGGACTCCGTGAGGTGGCTGGGTCAGAGGTCACCATGCAGGTGAGATGGGTGTGTGAAGGGGTGCAGCGGGAGACACAGGGAGGCAGACTTACCCTCGCTGCACGGAGAAGGTCACTCATCTTCTCCAGGCACCGTAGCCCCGTTCTCTTATAGAGCGAGCTGGCAACCACTGTCACGGTCACTGCCTCCCAGGCAGAGTTGGTGACCTTGCTTTCTGGGCGTCGGGCTGATCGCAGGTACAGGATGTCAGCCCTCTGCTCGATATCATCCGGGGATTTGGTGAGGGCTCCGTCCATGAATCATGGTGCTGTCTTCCTGGCAGCTATCCCTTCGAATCGACTCAAAACAAGTGCTGGGAAGCTGTTTAAGAGGAGCACCCCACTGGTTACAAGGATTACATTTTCACACGGCGAGCGAATCAGAGGCAAGCGCCTCGAGCACGGCGTGAATTCCGTGGGAAAAAATTGTGAAAGAGGCTGAATATAAATGAGTTTTCCCACACCCTGCCTTCTCACCAGGACTGACACTTGGAATAATTATTGGAAATTCCGCCTGTGCTAAGAATGTGCAGCAGGATTTTATTGGGTATATCTGACAGGTCAATGGTGTTTGTGGTCATTGCATTATCAATGAATTCTCGGGATCAAATGATGCATTTGGGAATGTTCCAGGGTCATGATCCCACTGTAAGAAATCTTACACCAGGTTAAAGTCCAGCAGGTTTATTTGGAATCGCTAGCTTTCGGAGCGTAACTCCTTCATCAGGTGAGTGAAGAGGTAGTCTACACAAACACATATATAGATAAAGTCAATGATGCTAGATGATACTTTGAATGCGAATCTTTGCAGGTAATTAAGTCTTTACAGGTCTGGATGGTGTGACTGAAGAGAGGGATAATCACAGGTTAAAGAGGTGTGAATTGTCTCAAGCCAGGACAGTTGGTAGGATTTTGCAAGCCCAGGCCAGATGGTGGGGGGCTTAATGTAGTGAGACATGAATCCAAGGTCCCGGTTGAGGCCGTACTCATACGTGCGGATAGCATCTCCACATCATGATCCCACTTGTTACTAAAAGTGAGAATGTTGGAACAATCCAAATCTTTGTGATTGGACGAGTTGGAACCCTCACTGATAATGCTTATACACTTAAACGGGATTATCAAAGAACTAGATTTAATTCTGGTCCATAGACTCTAAATCAAATGAACGCCAATGTCACTATTATTAAGGGAGGAAGGGGGTAACAGACATTTCTGAAGTCCTCCCGATTGCAAGTGAACAGGAATTCAAGGCAGGCAAACAGAAAAAGGGTAGCTGCAAGTAATATACTCGCCTCCCAGCCAATCCTTGCTTTAAATAGCGGGTCATATCTGATCCTTTTCTATTACCACCCCCCACCATCGTTCAATGTGTGTTTTTTTTAAATAGCTGTTATTTAAAGAGACCCATTTGCAGCAAATACACAGAGGAAGGATTGATGACCCCGGTACAGTGACGATATAACCAAGATTTTAAATTGGAGCGAAAAAGCCTGATTTCTGCAGTGAGTTTAATTTCGCCTTTGAAACTCACCACAAGAAGAATCTATTGAAGGGATGTAACAAAAAAAAAGCAACCAGCGCCTCTGAAACCCATTGTTGTCTCTGAAATACACATCTCCCGGCAACATTCTCCGGAAAACTGTTGCATTTCCCCCTTCTCCTGTTGTAAAATTGGTAAGTGTAGGAAATCCTGGGACAATTTGCACCAAAAGGGATTCGCAACTGGAAATTAATTCGTTCAATGCCCCTTCCCCATCAGCTTTGTAATTTTGTAACTGGTTACTTTTATATTTATAGCAAAATCTTTAACCTTAATTTAGACCGCAAACGTTGCACTTCAGGAGGTTTTGCGGGGGGAATGTCCAGTTTGCCCACACACCAATGGGCTCTCAATCGCAACAATCTATGAAAGGCGATGGCTGTTTTTGAATCGATCGGATGGGGATTTCTCAAACTATTCCCATCGTTTGCAGGTGGTGATCGGCCAGCCGGTTTTCGGAATAGCAGACGAGATGCCAGGGAGAGGTGATCTGGAGGTGGGAAGGGAAGGTCTGGCCGGCTCGAGGAGCCCCTGAAGCGGGGGCGATGGAGCTGAGGGAGCAGCTTCCACCCCTTCCCCGAGCAGAGATGTTGGAGCAGGCGCCAGCTCGCAGGCGCCACTAATGCTGCCTCGGTCGGCAAAAACCTTCCCACCTCAAGAGAGGAAAAAAATGATGAATTTTCGGAAGACCAAGTTTGCAAGGTAAGATTATCTGTCAGTTAATTGTTGAATCCCATCTATTTCCCTGAGGGATGACAGTGCTCATTGGTGAACCAATTTGTGTTGTCTCTGCTTTTGCTTTTTTTATAAAGAACATCTCGGCAAATGTTTAAGGCGTTTGTGTGACCATGTCCTTTATAAAGGTGCAGGATACATTCAATACTTTTTGACAGAGTAAGTGGATTTGAAGTGGAGTCTCTGTTGGTCATGCAGGGAACCACACTGCCGATATCCAAGCTCCCCAGACAGCACTGTGATCAATATTGAGTGATGTGGGTTGAGGGATAAATGTTACCCAGCACAGCAGGGAGGACGCCTCTTCCTTGCAACCAGTGGGGTGGGATTATTGATCCCCACCTTAGATTGGGGCCTCAGTTCAACGTCTCATCGGAAAGACATCTCAGCAGAAGGTCAGGGGCAGGAGGTTTAGAGGGGATGTGAGGGGAAACATTCTCATTCGGAGGGTGGTGGGAATCTGGGACTCACTGCCTGAAAGGATGGTGGCGGCAGGACAGTTAAGAAGTAAAAAAAAGTAACGTCTCCATAGTCCCAAATGACCATTGGCTACTTTCCCCTGTGAGAGGGAGAGCTGACTGGTGGTGATTTCATCTGAGGATCACCACATCTCAGGCGAGGGGCAAGGTTCATGAATAACCTCAGCCGGAACGGGAAATGAACCCCACGCTGTTGACCTCGTTCTCCATCACAAACCAGCTGTCCAGCCAACTGAGCTATTTAGATGTGCACTTCGATGCCAAGGCATACAAGAAGAAGTCTTACAACACCAGGTTAAAGTCCAACAGGTTTGTTTCAAACACTAGCTTTCGGAGCACTGCCCCTTCCTCAGATTCACCTGAGGAAGGACCAGTGCTCCGAAAGCTAGTGTTTGAAACAAACCTGTTGGACTTTAACCTGCTGTTGTAAGACTTCTTACTGTGCTCATCCAGTCCAATGCCAGCATCTCCACATCAAGGCATACAAGGCCAAGTGCAGGAAAATGGGATTAGAATATCTCGGTAGCTTTTGACTGGCACAGACACGATGGGCCGAAGGGCCTTTCTGTACTGTAAGACCTCTAAGTCTATGACTCTATCTGACAGTACAGCACTCCTTCAGCACTGCCCTGGAGTATCAGCCTAGATTTTGTGCTCACGTCTCTGGTGGGACTTGAACCCACAACCTCCCACGCTGAGGTAAGATTGGTACCGAGTAGGGCACAGCTGAATATACTGGAAAGATGTGAGCAAACTGTCTTTTACACAGCAGTACTGAAGAAATTTGTAATGTGGAAACAATCCATCCGACCTTTGTTGGGTGTTTATCCCCATCATGGATAAACACGGTAGCATGGTGGTTAGCATAAATGCTTCACAGCTCCAGGGTCCCAGGTTCGGTTCCCGGCTGGGTCACTGTCTGTGCGGAGTCTGCACGTCCTCCCCGTGTGTGCGTGGGTTTCCTCCGGGTGCTCCGGTTTCCTCCCACAGTCCAAAGATGTGCGGGTTAGGTGGATTGGCTATGCTAAATTGCCTGTAGTGTCCTAAAAAGTAAGGTTAAGGGGGGGGGGGGTTGTTGGGTTACGAGTATAGGGTGGATATGTGGGTTTGAGTAGGGTGATCATTGCTCGGCACAACATCGAGGGCCGAAGGGCCTGTTCTGTGCTGTACTGTTCTATGTTCTATCATGAGCACATGGTCAATGTTATCCCGCACCCTTCCTTTCTTCAAACAACAAATTAGCCTATTCTCAAACGTGATCCCCACTTCAGTCGTTAACTCTGGTAGCCTGCCATATCCAACCTACTTGATTTGTTAGTGGAGGGCCTGTCCACTCACTTTCCCTCCCTATGGATTTCTTAACCTGTGCTCAGCACTTCCGTAAGTGTCCCAACATGAGATCAGAAACAAAAGGTAACCTTTTAACATTTTTCTACTTCCAAGACAAATAGGGACCACGTCAGTAATATTTGATGTGAAGCATTACCCCTCAATGTGCAGCCTGCCCAGTTTCTCATCCATTTAAAATAATGGCTGAAAAATCTGGCACTGTAAAATGGACACATCACTTTCACAACCCAGTTATTCATGAAATGAAAATCGTTTATTGTCACGAGTAGGCTTCAATGAAGTTACTGTGAAAAGCCACTAGTTGCCACATTCCGGCGCCTGTCCGGGAGGCTGGTACGGGAATCGAACCGTGCTGCTGGCCTGCTTGGTCCGCTTTAAAAGCCAACGATTTAGCCCAGTGAGCATCCCCCCCCCCTCCATGCATTCCTCGCATGAACCACATTGCACCAGGACCCCAAAAGGTAAAATAACTCCTTTACCATGTAAACCAGTTGTGTCATTAAGTTAGCAAAATAACCACAGTGGCGCAGTGGTTAGCACTGTTGCCTGTGGCACCGAGGACCCGGGTTTGATCCCGACCCCAGGTCACTGTCCGTGTGGAGTATGCACATTCTCCCCATGTCTGCGTGGGTCTCACCCCCACAACCCAAAGATGTGCAGATTATGTGGATTGGCCACGCTAAATTGCCCCTTATTTGCAAAAAAATAATTACGTACTCTTAAGTTTAAAAAAATAGTGAACAAAATTCTACATTTAAAAAAATTCCCCTGAAAAGTATACTTCATTCATAAAAGTTGGAAAGGTACTTTGTCAATTTAATTGCGACAGTACATTAAGTAGTTTACAGATTAATTTGGCTGAATGCCTCACATAGCATTGGAGCCTCACTCCACTTACAATGCAGTGTGGCGATGCCAAGGTGCCCAGGCAGCTGTGCTAAGATGCCCAGGTGGCACCACAGGTGCCAGGGTACCATCCTGCCCAGAACCCGACTACCCGGTGGCCTCTGATCACCTGGTGACCGCCTCCCAAGTGCCATTTGCGTCTGGTCAACATTTGTGGAAACTAGTGCTAAGCGGCCCAGGGTCCAGGGTATCCCAGGGTGGGCATGTGATTCCGGGCTTTGCGATACACCGGCGCAGACATATTTAACTCGAGCTAACTGTTCCCTTAAATATGCAAATCTGGATCCCGCCCAATGAGGGAAAGATCCATGTTGCAATGTCTCGCGAGATCTCAAGAGGAGTTCTGAGCATTGTAAATCTCACGAAAGGCCTCTTGCGAGATTTAATGGCCTCATCTCGTCACCTAGTTGGGCCTGACGGGGCCGTTAAATGTGGCCAGAGCCTTGCATTACAGAACTGCTATAGATGAACTTTGACCAAAAAACCACGCCATCACATTCCAGACACTCTTTTACATACACATATTCCAGAAGGAGATGGATAATGGACACTTCCCCAATTCAAGAGCCTTGAAGGCAGTATCACTGGGAATGCGTAATGGATTCAACATGGAAAGCCCTTCTCACTATCATCCAAGCTACCATTTAAAAAAATAAATAAATTTAGATTACCCAATTATTTTTTCCAATTAAGGGGCAATATAGCGTGGCCAATCCACCTACTCTGCACATTTTTGGGTTGTGGGGGCGAAACCCACGCAGACACGGGGAGAATGTGCAAACTCCACACGGACAGTGACCCAGAGCCGGGATCGAACCTGGGACCTCAGCGCCGTGAGGCAGTTGTGCTAACCACTAGGCCACCGTGCTGCCCCAAGCTACCATCTTGATGCTTGTTTGAAAGCTGTGGTGATGAGGCATTCTGACAAATGTTTTAGGTATGGCTAGATGCTCACCATGGTTAGATGCATCGCACTGTTCATTTGGGATGGTTTGCTGCTCTTCCCCAATGACAGAATGAAACACGCAAAGTTAGCGGGAGCAGGGTAAAGTTCCCAACACTCTACCTCAATACTGTGCCTCAAGCAAATTTGTTTGAAGATCATTTGAAGTTAATCAGTAGGTTCATACGGAACAGTGTTGACCCCCACCCCCTCCCATGCCACTTTTCAGCTGCAATGGTGAGGGAAGATGAGGGGTGGGGCTCTGATGGTAGGGCTCGGTGTCTTTTTCTTCCCCCCCCACCTCCCAGTTTGCCTTAATTGAATTCAGGCATGGGAAGACCACCCTTGGCAAATGGGGGCCTAATTTCAATAGCAAAGTTCCATCCTGTTGGCATTATCGGGGCATCATGCACTTTCAACCACAGGCTCCAATAAGATCCACCTGGTCTCCAATCTGCCAACTAACATTTATCAGAAGCCATGAATTCTGGTTGCAGGTGGCATGACAAGAAATCTGTCATGGAAGGTCAGGAACCCAGTTTAAATGTATTATATCATTAGTGAGCCCCCCTCCACCCATTCTGCTGACTGAACATTCATCGGGCACCAGCACGATTTACAACAGCTGTATAAAAGAAACGATAACCCCGTGACCTCCCCAACAGAGGGGATATCAGGGGCGAAATTCTCCGAAGACCTGCGTGACGCCCATTTCCGGCGGGCAAAAGCGGTGCGGATGACTCCGGCGTCGGGGCCTTCTTTTAAGCCGTAAATCTCCGTTCCCGAAAGGGCCAGCAGCGGACTGATGCGATACGCGTCAGTTTCACCCGCTGCGGAAGTGGCGCGTTGAGAGAGAGAGAGCGGACGGTACCGGCGCTGAGAGGGGGGGGGGGGGGGTACTGGCGTTGAGAGGAGAGGGGGGGGGGGTACCGGCGTTGAGAGGAGAGGGGGGGGTACCGGCGTTGAGAGGAGAGGGGGGGGTACCAGCGTTGAGAGGAGAGGGGGGGTATCGGTGTTGAGAGGAGAGGGGGGGTACCGGCGTTGAGAGGAGAGGGGGGGTACCGGCGTTGAGAGGAGAGGGGGGGGTACCAGCGTTGAGAGGAGAGGGGGGGTACCGGCGTTGAGAGGAGAGGGGGGGGGGGGTACCGGCGTTGAGAGGAGAGGGGGGGGGGTACCGGCGTTGAGAGGAGAGGGGGGGTACCGGCGTTGAGAGGAGAGGGGGGGGGTACCAGCGTTGAGAGGAGAGGGGGGGTACCGGCGTTGAGAGGAGAGGGGGGGGGTATCGGCGTTGAGAGGAGAGGGGGGGTACCGGCGTTGAGCGGAGAGGGGGGGGTACCGGCGTTGAGAGGAGAGGGGGGATACCGGCGTTGAGAGGAAAGGGGGGGGGTACCGCCGTTGAGAGGAGAGGGGGGGTACCGGCGTTGAGAGGAGAGGGGGGGTACCAGCGTTGAGAGGAGAGGGGGGGGTACCGGCGTTGAGAGGAGAGGGGGGGTACCGGCATTGAGAGGAGAGGGGGGTACCAGCGTTGAGAGGAGAGGGGGGGGGGTACCAGCGTTGAGAGGAGAGGGGGGGTACCAGTGTTGAGAGGAGAGGGGGGGTACCAGCGTTGAGAGGAGAGGGGGGGTACCGGCGTTGAGAGGGGGCGGTACCGGCGTTGAGAGGAGAGGGGGGGGGGGGTACCGGCTTTGAGAGGAGAGGGGGGGGGTACCGGCGTTGAGAGGAGAGGTGGGGGGGTACCAACGTTGAGAGGGGGCGGTACCGGCGTTGAGAGGAGGGGGGGGGGGGGTACCGGCGTTGAGAGGAGAGGTGGGGGGGGTACCAACGTTGAGAAGGGGCGGTACCGGCGTTGAGAGAGGGGAGGGTACCGGCGTTGAGAGGAGAGGGGGGATGGCGGCGTTGAGAGGGGGGGGGTTGCGGCATTGAGGGGGGGTTGCGGCGTTGAGAGGGGGGGTACCGGCGTTGAGAGAGAGGGGGTACCGGCGTTGAGAGGAGAGGAGAGGAGGGGGGGTACTGGCGTTGAGAGGAGGGGGGGGGTACCGGCGTTGAGAGGAGTGGGGTACCGGCGTTGAGAGAGGGGGGGGGCGGCGTTGGAGGGGGGTAGGGGTGGTGGGGAGGGGGGTAGGTGTGGTGGGGAGGGGGGTAGGGGTGGTGGGAAGGGGGGTAGGGGTGATGGGGAGGGGGGTAGGGGCGTTGGAGGGGGGTAGGGGTGGTGAGGGGTGTAGGGGAGTTGGAGGGGGTAGGGGTGGTGAGGGGGGGTTGGGGTAGGGGGCAGCGGCATGCAGAGGGGGGGGGCAATGGTGCGTTGGCCCCGGGCATCCGTCGCCCCCCCATCTGCATGCCGCTGCCCCCTACCCTAACCTCCCCACCACCCCTATCCCCCTCCCCACCCCTACCCCCTCCAACGCCGCTACCCCCCTCCAACGCCCCTACCCCCCCACCCCCACCCCACCCACCCCTACCCCCCCTACCCCCCCCCCCCCCCACCACCCCACAAACGCCGGTACTCTCTCCCCCACCACAACCCCACAAACGCCGGTACTCTCTCTCCCCCCCACCACCACCCCACAAACGCCGGTACTCTCTCTCCCCCCACCACCACCCCACAAACACCGGTACTCTCTCCTCCCCCCCCACACAAACGCCGGTACTCTCTCTCCCCACCACCACCCAACCCCCCACACAAACACCGGTACTCTCCTCCTCCCCCCCCGCACTCGATATTGGTAACTGAACGGCGTCAACCATCATCAATGGTTGACGCCATTAGAAACCTACTGTGATTTTCGCCGATGTGACCATCCGGGCCGGAGATTTGTTGACAGTAAAAATTAAATGAAATCCCGCCGGCGCCAGCTGTTCTCAGAGGCTGCCGGCGGGATTTGCACAACGCTGGTTTTTGGCCGCTCGGAGAATTCAAAACCCGGCGGGAGCGGGAATAACGCCGCCGCTGGCCGATTCTCCGACCCTGCGTGGGGTCGGAGAATTTCGCCCCTGAGGTGAACACTGGTCGCCATCACCCTCCAAGGTGGCAGTTGCAGAGGGAGCACTGGAGAGGACGTGGGGTATCCAGATAAGTGGATCGGGCCGGGGGTTCAGTATTGACATCCCGGGGGTGGGTTCGTTCACAAGCCTCAGCGGCCCTTCATGGCTGTGATCCTCAAGGTCAGGGGTCTGGCGGCTGGTTTGCTGGCTGGTTTGCAGGCAGCTTTCCGTGTCCTCCTTACTGGGCTTGTGGCGATATCACCGCTGAGGGATTTCCCTGTTAGAGTGGCAGCTGGAAAGTGGATGGGGGGGCAGGTGAATCCACAGGCTCAGCACAGGACGCGACAATGAGGTCCCGGAATGGGGTTCCATTAGATGCCAGGCTGCACAGGCTGAATGGGGGACTCTGATAAGGGGTATATTTCAGCTTCGTGAGGACTGAAGATCCTCACACTTGGGACAGGACGAGTATAGGGAGAATGAACCTCTACACCCAGGCAGCACTTTGAAGCCGGACGGCATGAGCTGTCTGAAAGTTTAAAGCCGCTGGTTATGGAGACCAGGCTGTCAGGGATTAGTGTATGAGTGGCTGGCTGTTCAAATTGAAAGGCTAGTTTAATCCTCAGCCCATGAGAGTTGGGGGAATGAGGGCTGTGATGAATGTGGGTTGGTATATCTATTGTATTATATGCTACAATAATTATTTAAAAGCCTGGTTTAGGGTGTGTATATATTTGCTGCAGTAATATAGGGCGGGATTCTCTCAGCCCGGGGCCAGGCCGGAGAATCCCCGCGACCTGTGCGAATCGCGCCATGCCACCCCTACGCCGGGGTGCCATATTGACCCCGTTTAATTACATTTCGATTTGATGCTTTAAGTCTCATTTGTGATTTGCTTTTTGTTAAACAGTTTCCCTTTAAGGGACTGTCCCTTTAATTTGTCACTCAGTTCATTTAATTTTGTTTACTTAGTTATTTGTATTAAACAAAATAGTTGGAAACGTTTCCCCAAAGTGTTGAACTCCGAGTCTCATCCTCACATCGACACAACAGAGAGGTGACACAGAGTGGCTCCCAATGGAAGGCATGGTGGTGAATTTGCTCATCAGCCACCCCGTTCAAGTGATGACAGGGGACACTGTCTTGTTTCCCCATCAGGTTAGAACGCAGTTCCATTGAATGCACTCAATTGCCCTCACTCCTCACTCATGGAAGGGGGGGGGGGGGGGGGGAGGGGATGGTCCGCGGACTGCTGAGGCTCAAATGTTGATGTGCTCCATTCAGAGTCTCCTCATGTTGGGTTTAAAACAATCTAACCCCTCCCTAAAGAGACACAGCTTCATGTGGACAGCACCATAATATTTACACACTGCAGGTAATAATGTTTCTGGTTTTACAAGACTGTCATTTCCTCTGAGTTACACCATGGGAAAGCTAGTAGTATGAAAACATTTTGCACCTAGTATGTGTCCATCACGCACCAATGAAAAGTTTTAATATGTCGCACAGAGCCAAAACAATCTTTAATTTTAAAAAAAGTTAGCGACTCACTGACATTTTGTTACAACTCCCGAGTTTAGAAGTAGCTAAAATTGCATGGTTTTATCAATTAACAGCAGCAGTTTTAAAGACGAAGGTCAGTTCAGCAATTAAACATTGCAACCATGTTCCAGACCCCAGACCACCATGTGTAACGTTTCCCCATCACTTCCTACAGTTGGCACCTGTAGAGACTACAAGAGGGAATAGAAGGGAAGCTAGAAAAAGGGGCTACTCATTTAGGACCGCAATGAGGAGAAATGATGGGCGGGATTCTCCGACCCCGCGCCAGGTCGGAGAATCGGCAGTGGGGGGGCACGAATCCTGCGAAGCCGCTCCGACGCCGGGCTGCCGATTTTCCAGCAACCGGAAAATCGGCGCCAATGGAGCCGGCGCGGTCGCTGCGGCGCCGGTCAGGGGCTGCTCAACGTGCCCCCCCCCCCCCCCGGCGATTCTCCGCACTCGACGGGACGAATGCCGCCGAGTTCAGCCGAGTCCCGCTGTCATCGTTCGCATGTGGTCCTACCTGGCGGGTGTTCTGGCTGTGGCGGCTGGCCTGGTGCGGGGGAGGGGGGATCCGACTCCGGGGGGGGGGGGGGGGGGGGGCTTCACGGTGGCAAGGCCCATGATCTGGGCCTACCGATCGGCGGACGGGCTAATCCGTGGGGGGACCTATGTTCCTCTGCGCTAGGCCCCTGTACGGCTTCGCCATGTTGCCCGGGGGCTGGCATGGAGAAGGCAACGCATTCGCGGACCCGCGCCTGTCGTGGCGCTCATGCGCGGACTCGCGCTGCTCGTGCTGCGCCTGTATCTGCAGCAGGAGCTGCGTGAAGCACTCCAGTGCCATGCTGGCCCCCTGTGCGGCGCAGGATCGCTGCTCCTAGGGGCCAGATGACGCCATCGTAAACGATCCGCCGTTTACGACGGCATCAACACTTAGCCTCATTATTGGAGAATCCTGCCCGTTTTCTCTCAGAGTCATGACTCTTTGGAACTCTCTTCCTCAGAAGACAGTGGAAACAGAATCTTTGAATATTTTTAAGGCAGAGCTAGATAGAGTCTTGATTAACAAGGGGAGGGAAGGTTATTAGAGATAGATAGGAATGTGGGATTGAGGTTACAATCAGGTCAGCCATGATCTTAGTGAATGATGGAGCAGGCTCGAGGGGCCGGGTGGCCTACTCCTACTCTTCACTCATTTGTTCATATGAGTAAGATACAGTTCGGGGCTAGGGCACGGGGAATAGCCATGAGGCAGCAAAGGTGAAATCTTTCAATCTAAGTCCCAATAAGCCTAAAAGCCTCACGCACGTGTTGGAGGAAGCATGAGAGAGGAACCTAAGGAAGTGCTAGGGAGCGGAGAATAGAAGCAATTTTGCTCTTCAGGATGATTCTGAAGCAATGAAAGATCCAGTGAGCAGAGATGGGAATCACGGACGTCAAATTGTTTTATACTACGGAAAGTATTTGAGATAAAATCTTCCTGTTGTGCCGGCAGTTGTCTCACTATCTGGTTGAGTAATGTCATGACGCTGAGCAGCTCGTCATTGTGCCTCTGTTTATATGACATGAATAATGCTTGTTTCTTTGTTGACTCGTTCAAAACCGTGACAGGAAAATCAGATAAATTATTAAGACATGTTTAGATGTAACAGATGTCTCATCCATTAGTTTATGGTACCAAGGGTTTAGAAGCAGTGTGTTCTCTTGGGGGGTATATTTTACTTCAGCCTCTGATTTTAACGAAAAGTCGGTATGTGTTTAAAATAGGAAATCTTTGCGCCAACTTTTTTTTTTGCTGACGTTAGTGGCTGGATTAAAATGGGCCATCTGGGGTAGAGACAAAGCCATAACTCATACCAAGTAATGACTACCAGTTTCCATGATTCAACAATTGTTACTGGTTTAGGCATACCGAGTCTGAGACAGATAACCCTGGGAAAATAGATTCAAATCCAACCTTGATTGTTTTGAGGATTTCACTTCAGTTTTAAAAGTTAGTAAATGAAAGTCTGTGGCTAGATTCTCCGATTCCCCAGCCACTGTTTCTCAGCGGCTCGATGTTCGCTGGCGTGGGATTCGCTACTCCTGCCGCTTGTCAGTGGGATTTCCCATTGAAGCCGCTTTGAAACCCACAGGTGGAGGTGCGCTGCCAGCGGGAAAAGTGAATCTCGATGACTGGAGAATTCCGCCCATAAAAAATTGACCATGAAGCTGCTGAATTATCATAAGAGTCAATGATCCCTTTAGAAAGGAAATGTGCCATCTTTACCCAATCTGGCCAAATGGCCCAAGTCAAGGTGATTGACTCTTAACAGCCATCCAAAGTGACCTGGCCAGCCTCCCAGTTATATTAAACAGATGGACTTCAAAGGTTCAAGAAGGCAGCCCATCACATCATCTTTGTAGGCCAACCATGGATGCGCAACACATGAACCCCCCCCCCCCCCCCGACTCTAAATTACTTGTTTATTGAATAATTTGTCCAAAAGATCCTGTCCCCACATTTTCCTGTCTTTCTCTCGTCATGAAGACTTGACCTGGCCTTTTGTGCTGGATGTTTCTGCCTCCCACCAGGAATTATTTTTGGTGGGGTGGGGAGCACATAAAATATATCCAGTGACTAGCCCACCGGTCCTCCTATTACAGATGGGGGGGGGGGGGTGGAGCACCTATTAGTTTACCCAGCTTTAGACCTATCAAGGGCCTTGTAGCTAATAACTGCCCACTTAAGATCCGTCAAAATCCGTCTCCACTGTGTCATGTGAGTGTCCCTTTATCTTCTCAAATGGCTGCAGTGATGTCATTGTCTGGGTGGAGCTGGGCTGTGGCTCTGGTTTTTACTTTCATTTTGAGCTGGGAGCTTGCTGTGGCTCTGAGTTTTACACTGTTGGAAGCTGAATTCAGACAAAGAAGGTTTATTTTGTCTCTCTCTCTCTGCATGTTAAAAGTTGTCCAGATCACTTGATAATTTAAAAGTGATAACTGTTTTCTAGAAAGAATTCAAACCTACATTTTTGGTAAAAGGCTTTTCCTGATTTAGTGGATGTTGTTATCAAATTGAAACAGTTGAAAGGAAAGTTATTTAGGTGTACAGATAGATAGATAGTACTGTAGCTGTGTGGAGTATTTATGTTTGTAGTTGATAAAATGCTTGCTGTGTGTGTTTTGTTTTTGATTAAAAGTGCTAAATGCCTCTGTTGAATAACACCTGAAAAGTAGGCCCTTGTGCTCCTCATAACCAAAATTAATAAACAGTTGTAGGTCAGCTGAACTCCATGATATACTTTAGAGTTTTCTAAACCTGACCCATAAAAGCTGACATAAAACAGTGACAGGTGGGTGAGATGGGGAAGGCCATTAATTAAACAACTTTGTTGAAAATCGTGGTGGCACGGCAGCACAGTAGTTAGCACTGTTGTTTCACAGCTCCAGGTTCCTAGGATTGATCCCCAACGTGGGACACTGTCTGTGCGGAGTCTGCACGTTCTCCCCGTGTTTGCGTGGGTTTCCTCCGGGTGCACCGGTTTCCTCCCCAGTCCAAAGATGTGCAGGTAAGGTAGATTGGCCGTGCTAAATTGTTCTTAGTATCCAAAAAGGTTAGGTGGGGTTACTAGGTTACTGGGATGGGGTGGAGGTGTGGGCATAAGTAGGGTGCTTTTTCCAAGGGCCGATGCAGACTTGATAGGCCGAATGGCCTCCTTCTGCCCTGTAAATTCTACGAAAAGGAAGGGGGCATATCATTATGAGTGGTGCATTGGGTGCACCCCTCCCCCAAGATATTGCCCATATTTATTCCTCCCTGCTGGCCTCCAAACTCTGTTCCCCCCCCACCCCTCTCACTCCTCTTACGCCTTTCATGAAGCTCCCCGATCCCTCTCTGCCCAAAACCCCGGACTTAGTTCTTTCCGGTGGCCATGTCCTCTTCATGCTGTGGCCTGCTTCCACTCCCAGCAAGGCCTACAACTGAGTTTCTGGCACGGCTGGAGCTGCTAGAACTACTGGACAATCAGAATGGTCGGCAGCTCTCAAGGGTGGGAAACTTCCTGCTGAGGGGCGGGAAGCCCAGCTCCCAGCTACTTTTGGCTGCCAGCAGTGTATTATCATTTCAGGCTGGCCTTATTTAAAGTTGATCAGTTTGGACCTGTAAATTGAAGCCCAATGTGTGAACCTGGATGATGAGCACTCAACCAAGGGTCGCCTCAGCCTAAATCTGATATCAGGCCCACACAGGGCCGACCCAAGGTACCGGCAACTCGGGCAGTCGCCCGGGGCGCCATGTGCTAGGGGGCGCCAGAGACTCGGGTCCCGCGCATGCGCAGTTTGGCCGGTGCCAACCAGCGCATGCGCGGTGGCCGCCCTCCCCCAGGGCGGCCCCCTCCGCCCCCCTCCTGCCCTCCCCCCTCCGGCCGTCCGTCCCCCCCCTCCGGCCGTCCGTCCCCCCTCCGTCCGCCACCCCCCGGCCCCGCCCCCCTGCCCCCCCCCTCGGGCCCCCCTATGCCCCGCCCCCTGCCTCGGCCCCCCCCCCCCCGCCACCTCGGCCCCGCCCTCTGTCCCCCCCGCCCCCCCCTCGGCCCCGCCCCCCCCTCCTCGCCCCCCCCCCCCCCCCCCCCCCCCGGAAGGGTGCTGAAGTTCAGCTTGCCCGGGGCGCCAGCAACCCTAGGGCCGGCGCTGGGCCCACACATGCACTTTCAATTCATTTATGTTAAGCTGGATTTGAACCCAAACCCAGAACCCATTGGATCACCCTGCCCAAGGTTGCCAGCCCTCCAGGGTGACCTTTAGCCCCTATGAATTAAAGATTTAATTGCAGCGAGCAGCCCCGACAAAAAATTGGTATTGAATTATAAAGAATTGTGTGCTTTTCTTAATTTTCTTTGAATATATTCATTTATTAGTAAAAGTATTGGATGGTTATAAGTCTGTTTGACCGGGCAGAGCATTTGGAGGTGATGACCCCCTGTGCACTTGGCTGTATAACTACACCCCATTAGTAGAACTCCTTGAAGTCTGCCTGCTAAGTGGAAATCTTCATTACACCAATGATGATTTTGGAAACTTTAGAGGAATTCAGCAAAGTTTAAACTTTAAAGCCTTATGCCTTTTTTCTGAAGTAAAGAAGTGCATAGGAATCCATTCACATCCACAAAAGTTGTGTGAACCTTTCCAGGCCTTCCAAATCGCTTGAGACCTATTTGCTTATTACCTAATTTTCTGGCATTCGCTCGTTGTCAGCAATGTTAACATGGATTAGATCATTCAGCAACGGCACCCCACAGGAGAATTGGGCAAAGTGGCACTGCCGTTTCACTCAAACTAATCACTTTATTGGAAGACAGACCTAACTTTCCAGTCTTTTGCTGCTTTTAGAAACTTGGAATGTGTTTGGCCTTGAGCACCTAAAATAATAGCAGGAGTCTTTGTTTCCTCATGCATATCTTTCATAACAGGGTAGATGAATCAATGACATAAACAGAAATAAATCAGCATTATGTGACAGCCATAACAGAAATGTGTTTGCAAGGTGGCCAAGTCTGGGAACTGAATTGTCAACTGCAATTGATGTTCCGAAAGGGTAGGAAGAAAGGAATGGGGTTGCTCCATCAATAAAGGATGAGTCAGTGGGAGGCATGGTGGCACAGTGGTTAGCGCTACTGCCTCAGAGGGCCAGGGGCCAAGGTTCAATTCCGGCCATGGGTAACTATCTATGGAGTTTGCATATTCTCCCCATGTCCAGGTGGGTTTCCTCCGGGTACTCCGGTTTCATCCCGCAATCCAAAGATATGCAGATTAGGTGGATTGACCATGTCAATGTGCAGGGTTACAGGGATAGGATGGGGGAGTGGGACTAAGTAGGGTGCTCTTTCGGAGGGTGGGTGCAGACCCGATGGGCTGAATGGCCTCCTTCTGCACAATGGGGATTCTATGAGTACAATAGTGAGAAATAATCCTGGCTCAGAGGATAAAATAACGGGCTTGCCTTCTGAGGAAAGTTTGGACAGGCTGGAGCTGTAACCTTTGGAGTTTAGAAGATTGAGAGGTGACCTTATTGAAACATATATGATCCTGAGGGAGCTTGACAGAGTGGATGCTGAAAGGGTGTATCCCCTTGAGCGAGAGACTGTACCTAGGAGGACACAGTTTAAAAATAGGTGGAGCCCCATTTAAGGCGGAGAGGAGGATAATTTTTCTCTTTGAGGGTGGTTAGTCTGTGGAATTCTCTTACCCAGACAATAGTAGAGGCTGGTCATTGATTATATTTAAAGCTGAGTTAGAAATTATTGACTGAGAAGACAGTCAAGGGTAAAGGAGGTAGACAGGCAAGTAGAGGTCACAATCAGATCAGTCAGGATTTCATCAAGTAGCGAAGCAGGGTAAAGTGGCGGCACAGTGGTTAGCACTGCTGCCTCACAGCACCAGGGACTCATAATCGATTCCGGCCTTAGGTGACTGTGTGGAGTTTACACGTTCTCCCTGTGTCTGCGTGGGTTTCCTCCGGGTGCTCCGGTTTCCTCCCATCCAACTGCATATCTTTGGACACTAAGGGGCAATTTAGCATGGCAAATCCATCTAACCTGCACATCTTTGGGGAAACCCGGAGTAAATCCACACAAATACAGGGAGAACGGGCAAACTCCACACAGCCAGTCACCCAAGCCTGGGATTGAACCTGAATCCCTGGCACTGTGAGGCAGCAGTGTTGACCACTGTGTCACCGTGAAGCCAGATTGTTTTCAGTTATAGTTTCATGGTCACCATTACTGAGACTAACTTTCAATTCCAGCTTTTTAAAATTTGTATTATATTGTCATTTTCTAAACATCCTGCGACTAGATCCTGAATGATAAATCCCTGCACTTTCCCAGTGACAGATTTTGGGTTAAACTGGTCTTTAGTTTCCTGCTTTCTGTCTCCTACTTTTCCTGAATCGGGGTATTGCATTTGAGGTTATCCAATCTGCTGGGACCTCTGCAGAAACTCAGGATTTAAAAAAAATTCTTTCACAGGATGTCGGCATCGCTGGCCAGGCGACCCTTGGTTGAGTGCTCATCATCCAGGTTCACACAT
This sequence comes from Scyliorhinus canicula, assembly GCF_902713615.1. NCBI lineage: Eukaryota > Metazoa > Chordata > Chondrichthyes > Carcharhiniformes > Scyliorhinidae > Scyliorhinus > Scyliorhinus canicula. The sequence continues at coordinate 58,117,893 of NC_052160.1, read as the reverse complement.
TGGGCTTGAATTTACAGGTCCAAACTGATCAACTTTAAGTAAGGCCAGCCTGAAATGATAATACACTGCTGGCCCTTGAGAAGGTGGTGGTGAGCCACCTTCTTGAACCACTGCCGTCCACGTTTTGGAGGTGCACCTATAGTGCTGTTAGAAAGGGAATTCTGGAATTTTGACCTCGTGACAGTGCAGGAACAGTGTTATAGCTCCAAGTCAGGAGGGTGCATGGCTCAGAGGGAAACTTGTAGGTAATGGTGTTCCCTTGCATCTGCTGCCCTTGTCTTTCTAGGTGCTAGCCGTTGTGGGTTTGGAGGGTGCTGCGTAAGGAACCTTAGTGACCTCCTGTAGTGCATCTTGCAGATGGTACGCATTGCTGCCACTGTGCATCGGTGGTGGAGGGAGTGAATGTTTAAGATGGTGGATGGGCAGCTTTGTCCTCAGTGGTTTTGAGCTTCTTGGGTGTTGTTGGAGCTGCTTTCATTCAGGAAAATGCAGACACCTGACTTGTGTCTTGTAGATGGTGGACAGGCTTCGGGGAGTCAGGAGGTGAGCCATTCATGTAGGATTCCCAGCCTCTCACCTGTTCTTGCGAGCACAGTATTTATCTGGATAGTGCAGTTCAATTTCTGTCAATGGCAACACCCAGGATGTTGGTAGTGGGGGATTCAGCGATGGTAATCCCATTGAAAGTCAAGGGACAGTGGTTAGGTTCTCTGTTATTGGTCATGGTCATTGCCTAGCACTTGTATGGCACAAATGTTACTTGACATTTGTCAGTTCAAGCCTGTATATTGTCCAGGTCTTGCTGCATTTGGACATTGACTGCTTCACGAGGTAACCGAAAGGGCCAATGAGTGTAATGTTGTTGATGTGGGGTATATGGACTTTCAAAAGGCATTTGATAAAGTGCCACACAACAGACTAGTGAGAAAACTTATAGCTCATGGAATTAAATGGACAGCAGCAATGTGGATACAAAATTGGCTGAATAATAAGTAACAGAGAGTAATGGTCAATGGATATTTTTCAGGTTGGAGGAAGGTTTGTAGTGATGTTCCCCAGGAGTCGGTAGTACGACCCTTGCTTTTCCTGATATATTTATATTAATGATCTAGATCTTGGTGTGCAGGGGACAATTTCAAAATTTACAGATGATATGAAACTTTGAACTATTGTAAACTGTGAAGAGGACAGTGTAGAACTTCAGAAGGACATAGACAAGTTGATGAAGTGGGCAGATAAGTGGCAGATGAAGTTCAATGCAGAGAAGCCTGAACTGATGTATCTGGTAGGATGAACAAGGAGAGGCAACATAATATAAGAGGTAAAATTTTTAACGGGGTGCAGGAGCAGTGGGACCTGAGTGTGTATGTGCATAGATCATTGAAGGTGTCAGGATAGGTGGAGAGAGCAGATACTAAAGCATATTCCGGGCTTTATTAATAGGGTCATAGAGTACATGAGCAAGAAGGTTATGCTGAACTTGTACAAGGCACTAGCTGGAGTATGGTATACAGTTTTGGGCATCACTCTGTATGAAGGATGTGAAAGCATTGGAGAAGAGGTTTACAAGAATGGTTCCAGGAATGAGAAATTTCAGTGTGAGGTTAGATTGGAGAGGTTGTGACTGTTCTCTTTGGAGAGAAGAAGGCTGAGAGGAGATTTGGTAGAGATGTTCATAATCATGAGGGGGCTGGACAGAGTAGATGGGGAGAAACTGTTCCTGCTTATGAAGGATCAAGAACGAGAGGCAAAGATTGAAAGTGATTTGCAAAAGAAGCAAATATAATGTGAGAATGAGTAGGAACAATGTGCAAGAGTATGGGGAAAAGGCAGGAGCTGGCACTCAGTCACTATGCTCATTTGGAGAGCTGGAGCAGACACGATGGGCCAAATGGCCCCTTCGGCGGCGAACCAATGCTGTGATTCTGAGTATCCCAGGAAGTACGAATGGTACTGAACACCAATTGCAAATCTCCCATCACCAAAAATGTATAGCTTAGATAATAGTTAAATCAGATGCTAATCAGTTACTATAACTAACAAAGTAGCTGATAAGGTAAGTTGAGATAATGGATTAAAACATTGAATTACTTAGCAGGAGAGGAAGAATATGTGAAGCCACCTTCGGGCGAACCCTAGTAGCGAACCTCTCAAGGCGAACTTGACTTTCTCGAGGCCAAGAAAGCTCGCTATGTCCGATAGCCATACCTAAGCCCTCGGGGGCTTTGAGTCCCTCCATGCTAACAGTATTCGTCGCCAGGCTACCAGGGAAGCAAAGGCCAGAACGTCGGCCTCTCTCTATTCCTGGAGTCCCGGGTCCTCCGAAACACCAAAGATTGCCACCTCCGGGCTCATTACCACCCCAGTTTTCAATACCCGGAACATGAGGGGTGGAATTCTCCGCTCCCCACGTGGCGTGGGAGAATCGCGGGAGGGCCTCCCAACATTTTATATGCCCCCCTGGCGCCCCCAGCGATTCTCCCCCCCCCCCCCCCCCCCCCCCACCCCGGGCTCGGAAAAATCGCGGCTCGCCATTTTTCACGGCGACCGCTGATTCTCCGAGCCCGATGAGCTGAGCGGCCGGCCCTTCACACCCGTTTCACCACGGCAGCAACCACACCTGGTCGCTGCATTCGTGAAACGGGCGCCAGATGCCCGTTTGGGGCATCTAGGGGCCCGATTGGCACGGGAGCACCACGACTGTGCTCGGGAGGGGACAGGCCCGCGATTGGTGCCCACCGATCGTCGGGCCAGCGTCCAAAACGGACGCACTCTTTCCCCTCCGCCGCCCGGCAAGATCAAGCTGCCACGTCTTGCCGGGCGGCTGAGGAGAAAGACGGCCACCGCACATGCGCGGTTCACGCCGTCTGCGCGATGAAGTCATCCGCGCATGCGCGGGTTGGAACCGGCAACCCGCGCATGCGTGGATGACCTCGCAAATGCGCCAATTTGCGCGTCATATCCGGCGCAACGAGGTCGCGGCCGGGAAAGATGGAGGCCCACTCCTAGTCCCCCGGGTGGGGGTGAATTAATGCGGGGACCAGGCCCCGAGGCCGTCGTGAACCTCGGCCAATTTCACGACAGCCATCCCGATTTTTATTGGGAGCGGAGAATTCCGCCCGACATCTGCAAATTTCTGCAAATACACCCTGAGTTTAGGGCAAGACCAGAACATGTGTACATGGTTAGCCGGCCCTCCGGCGCATCTAGCACACTTGTCCTCCAGCCCGAAGAATCTGCTCATCCGAGCCACCGTCATGTGGACCCGGTACATGACCTTAAACTGGATCAGGCTTAGCCTGGCGTGTGTTGCGGTCGTGTTTACTCTGCTCAGGGCTTCTTCCCAAGTACCGTCCTCCAGCTCCCCCCAGAGCTCCTCCTCCCACTTAAGCTTCAGGTCCTCGGTCTACTTATCCTCAGCTCCCATTAGTTCCTTGTAGACGTCTGAAACTCTATCCTCTCCCACAGAAACTACCCTGTCCTGCCTCCCCTTCGGCGGGAGACATGGGAAGGACGGCACCAGTCTGCGTACAAAATCCCTCACTGCGAGTATCTAAAGTCGTTCCCTCTCGCCAGCCCAAACTTCTCCTCCAGCGCCCTCATGCTCAGGAAGCTCCCTTCCAGGAACAGATCCCCCATCCTCACAATCCCCGCCCTCCTCCACAGTCGATACCCCCTGTCCATGTTCCCCGGGGCAAATCAGTAGTTGCTGCAGATTGGGGTCCACACCGATGCTCTTACCTCCCCTACATGCCTCCTCCACTGGCCCCAGATCCGAAGAGCCGCCACCACTATCGGGCTGGTGGAGTACCGTGCCGGCGAAAGCGGCAGAGATGCCGTGACCAGGGCTGCTAAGCTAGTGCCGCTACATGAAGCAGCCTCCATCCACTCCCAAACCGACCCCGCACTCACCATCCATTTCCTTATCATCGCTATGTTGGCCGCCCAGTAATAGTTGCTGAGGTTCGGCAACACCAGCCCCCGTTCTACTCTGCTCCTTTCAAGCATCACCCTCTTCACCCGCGGGGACTTCCCGGCCCATAACAAATCCCAGAATAATTTTATTCAGCCTCTTAAAGAAGGACCGCGGGATAAAGATGGGGAGACACTGAAAAACAATCAAGAACCCCGGCAGAATCATCATCTTCACAGTCTGCACTCTCCCGCCAATGACAGCGGGAGCGCATCCCACCTCCGGGCCTCCTCCCTCACTCGTTCCACCAATCGGGACAGGTTGAGTTTATGTAACCTGCCCCAGTCCCGTGCCACCTGAATCCCCAAATATCGGAAACTCTCCCCCGCTAGCCTGAACGGCAACCCCTTCAGCCTACTCTCCTGCCCCCTCGCCTGAATTACAAACAACTCGCTCTTATCCATGTTCGGTTTGTATCCGGATAACCGGCCAAATTCCCTCAGGGTTGCCATAATACCGTCCATCGCCACCATTGGGTCCGATACATAACACAGCAGATCATTCGCGTATAACGAGACTCTATGTTCCACTCCCCCCGGACCAGCCCTTTCCAGCCCCTAGAAGCTCTCAGTACAATTGCTAGCGGCTCTATGGCCAGCGCAAACAGCAGTGGGGAGAGAGGGCAGCCCTGTCTTGTCCCACGATGCAGTCTAAAGTAGTCCGATTTCGTCCTTACACTCGCCTCTGGGGCCTGATACAACAGCCTAACCCAGTCGATGAACCCCGCCCCAAACCCGAACCGTCCTAGTACCTCCCACAGATAATGCCACTCGACCAGGTCAAAAGCCTTTTCAGCATCATGGCTACCACTATCTCTACCTCCCTACTCTCCGGGGGCATCATAATCACGTTGAGCAGCCTTCTTATGTTGGCCACCAGCTGACTCCCCTTTACAAACCCGGTTTGGTCCTCCACAATTATATCCGGTACACAGTCCTCAATTCTGGTCGCCAAAATCTTGGCCAGTAGCTTGATGTCTACGTTGATCAAGGAGATCGGCCTGTGTGACCCACAGGCCTTTGGGCCCTTATCCCGTTTCCGAATGAGCGAGATCGTGGCCTGCAACATCGTCGGGGGTAAACTCCCTCTGTCTCTTGCCTCGTTAAAGACCCTGACCAGCACCGCCCCACTATCCTGGCAAATTTTTGTAAAACGTGAGAATGGTGGGCCTCCCGGAGGGGGCAGAGGGGCTAGATGCTGCCACATTTGTGGAGTGTATGTTTCAGAAGTTGCTGGGGAACGAGGTGTTCCCGCGTCCGCCGGTGGTGGGCAGGGCACACAGAGTGCAGGTGATGCAGCCGTGACAAGGGGGTTCCCCACGAGCGATGGTGGTACGCTTTCACAGGTACCTGGACAAGGAACGGGTGCTGCAATGGCCAAAGAGCACACAAAGCTGTATTTGGGACAATATCACCCTGCAAGTGTACCAAGATTTGAGAGCGGAGGTGGCCAAGTCGAGGGGAGGCCAGGAATCGAACCTGGGACTCTGGAGCTGTGAAGCAATTGTGATAACCACTATGCTACCGTGCTGCCCAATAGACATACAGCTATGAAGAAGAGCACTCATATAGACCAGACTCCCTCATTCTTTTGTGGCAGTTTTTCCTATAGTAAACATAGAAACATAGAAAATAGGAGTAGGAGTAGGCCATTTAGCCTTTCAAGCCTGCTCCACCATTCAATATGATCATGGCCGATAATCCAGCTCACTAACCTGCTCCCCCTCTCCCCCCATCCACATAACCTTTGATCCATTGAGCCCCAAGAGCTATATCGTAATTTGTCTTACTTTGTCATTGTGGTGATATGATTTGCATACCTGTCTGCCATTGGGGCAGAACACCGGCTTACCATTGGCCCTGGTCGGTCATGTGCCTCTCGACCGATTGGTCGAGAGGCTGAGTTAACCACGCCTCCTTGCCGAGGTATAAATAGTCAAACGCCCGGCAGTCGTCCAGTTTATTGTAGACGACCGCAGGGCTAAGTTCTAGTTTATTAAAGCCTAACTTTTGTAAAGCAACTCGTCTCTCGTACAATTGATGGCCCATCAGTCATATAGCACCAAGCAACCTTTCGAAGTTACCAACCTTTGGATAACAGGCAACTGACTTTGTATGTCTTCATGCACAGAAGGTCCTTCTGCTTAGTAACTAGCTGATGCACTATCAATTACCACAAAGACAAGAGTAGTGGAATAATCGAGGCTTCATTGAGCAAAGATATTGTGCCTCCTGTAGCTGCTACCAGAATGGCTGCAGCACCGGCGAGAGCACACATTTATACTGGGCGGAGCCAGCAGGCAGGGATTTACCCATGTACCTCTACCAAATGTGTCTTACCGTAATGCATATAATACTACTAGTGGTGACTACCACACTAGCCTGATGCCCTGATATCATTTCCAATTGAGGACAAGACCACTCATGTTAATGTTTAAGTGAAACATGATTAAATTGACATTGATTATGCCACTTAGGGTGGCACAGTGGCGCAGTGGTTGGCACTGCTGCCTCACAGCGCTGAGGTCCCAGGTTCGATCCCGGCCCTGGGCCACTATCCGTGTGTAATTTGCACATTCTCTCCATGTCTGTGTGAGTCTCACCACCACAACCCAAAGATGTGCAGGGTAGGTGGATTGGCCATACGAAATTGCCCCTTAATTGGGGAAAAAAAATTTGATACTCTAAAATTTATTTAAAAAAAAGATTATGCCAGCTAAAAATATACGTGAAATTGGGGTATCCATTTAGCCAGGGTGTCAATGAAATTAGAAGATGCTGTGGGAAGATGTACACAAGTGTGAAAACCCAAATGGAGAAAGGTTTTTAAAGATCTCAATCAACCTTGCATGAGATCTTTATTCTTTAAAAAAAGGACCAAGGTCCATGATGTTGTTTTCCAAAGTAACGGTGTCAGGGTTCCAGAGGCTGGGTTCTATATACTACCCTCCAATCTGATTAAATGACCCCCACACCAAACATGCCACATTAGAGGGCACAGGATTTTGCCCAGTGTTACTGATCTAGGGACGCAGGAACAGCCAATTCCAGTGTGTGCACAGCTCTGCCTCGAAACCAGAGTTGCGAATCATATTTCGCAGGTTGGTTGAGATAGACTCAATTCGTGTCATCTGTCTGAAATATATGTCAATTATATTTGAAGACATCTTTGAACTGTAATACGAGTTTAAGGCGCACTATGAGCTTTACTCTTCCCCATTAAGCCACTTAGTGGCCTCTTGCCCTACCAAAGATGACAAGACATTAATTTTGAATCATTCCCCAACAGGGAATGAACTATCAAATTTAACCCAGGCTGCTTCTGCCCAAATAAAGCTTGATTATACTGATGGGTCACAGAGCCAGTCCTCTAATGCACTGTAATCACAAGATGACAGCAAAGCCTGCCACAATTCACTCAGCTAATCGTCTCAAATATTGCCATCAGGAGGGGTCTAAGAGGAGTGAGGACAAAGCGGAGACAAAATAGTGAAAGTTAATTGGGTACAAGTGTGAAAATGGCCTGTGTCCCTGCATCCATATAAGCATGTAAAGATAAAATGACTATCTCCAACAAGGGACAATCATCACCTCTTGACATTCAATGGCATTACCATTATTGAACCTCCCACCATCAACATCCTGAAGGTTACCATTGATTAGAAATTGAACTGGACTAGCCATATGAATACTGTGGCTATCAGAGCAGGCTGATGGCTAAGAATCCTACGGGAATAACTTGTATCCTGACTCCCGAAAGCATGCCCACCATCTACAAGGCACAAGTCAGGAGTCTGATGGCATTCTCTCCACTTGAGTGCAGTTCCAATAACACTCCAAGAAGCTTAACGCTGTGATGTCGCTGGCTTCTATGACAAAGGACTAACAGGTTAACTCTTTACTGAGAGATCTTAACAGCTCTTACATGCTGTGTTTCTGCCCATGCTGGGGAAGAACTCTTGTGCTACTGACATGCCCCTTCCTGTGTACACATCATCACAAAGTACACATGACAACTTAGTCTGCAGGCACCATCCAGGATAAACAGCCCATTTAAGCAGTACCCCTTCCACAAACATTCACTCTCTCCACCACCGACGCACAGTGGCAGCTGTGTGTACCATCTACAAGATGCACTGCAGGAACTCACCAAGGTTCCTTTGGCAGCATCTTTCAAACCCATGACCACTACCATCCAGAAGAATAAGGGTAGCTGACACATGGAAACACCACCATTTGGATGTTCCCCTCCAATGCACTCACCATCGTGAGTTGGAAATATATTACCTTTCCTTCACTGTCGCTGGGTGAAATTCCTAGAACTCCCTCCCTAACCGTGCTGTGGTTCAAGAAGGCAGCCCACCACCACCTTCTCAAGGGCAATTAGGGATGGAAAATAGTTGCTGGCCTAGCCAGCGATGCCCACATCCCATAAATGACAAATAGAAAAGAAGTAAAGATAAAAAAAGTAGTTTGTATACTTCCTGGTAAATATAATGGAACAGGTCACAGCAATTGATTTTTTTTTTTTTCCTAAAATTTAGATTACCCAATTATTTTTTCCAATTAAGGGGCAATTTAGCATGGTCAATCCACCTACTCTGCACATTTTTGGGTTGTGGGGGCGAAACCCACGCAGACACGGGGAGAATGTGCAAACTCCACACGGACAGTGACCCAGAGCCGGGATCGAACCTGGGACCTCGGCGCCGTGAGGCGGTTGTGCTAACCACTAGGCCACCGTGCTGCCCTGCACAGCAATTGATTGAAGAGTCTTGGATATCCTAACCTGAGCTGTTTGTTAAATCTTTCTCTTACTGAATGAGAGACCTTCGGCGAAATTCTCTGTTGGCCGACGCTAGAGTTGGGAAATACAATTGGGCAGAGAATTTGGCATCGGCTGAAAATAGAGATTGGTGCTGGATGCCAAAATGAATGCCATACTCCAGTCCCTCAACAGTAACGTGAATACGTTATAAGCTGCATGCCGGCGTGGGCATGCAAATTGTATAATAAAGGCCATTGGCATATCATTAATGAGCCCAACCCGGCCATTTTCTGGGCCTTCCGTGATGATCCGCCAGGAGGATTACCGACGGTGAGGTTCACTTGTGATGTTTCAAATTGAGACACAGGTGCTGTGGCTGCTGAGAGTGTGGGAGGGAGCACAGACAGTGTCCAACATCGCTATAGTGTGCTGACAATTGTGCCGCTGGCCGGGTTTGTCTGCCAGGGCCGGGGTGAGTTGTGTGGGGGGGAGGGGGCAGCTAGGAGGTAGACCGTAGGGCTGGGGTGGCCAGGCACGGACCGCCTTTGCCACAGCCTGCAAGGCGGCCATGTGGATGTGCACGCTGCTGACTGCCCATTCGGAACCTAGCACCAAGGGTCATATGGGTGCCCCCCCAGGCCACCCCCCTTTGGAACCAGTACCTTCTGGTCCCAGTCGACCCATCAACAGGATGGGCGTGCTCCAGCACAACCAGTGCCATCATCTTGGCTGGGATGGGCAGCACGGTGGCTCAGTAGGTTAGCACTGCAGTCTCACGGCGCTGAGGTCCCAGGTTCGATCCCGGCTCTGGGTCACTGTCCGTGTGGAGTTTGCACATTCTCCCCGTGTCTGCGTGGGTTTCGCCCCCACAACCCAAAGATGTGCAGGGTAGGTGGATTGGACACGCCCCTTAATTGGAAAAAAATAATTGGGTACTCTAAAATTTATTTTTAAAAAATAAAAAAATAAATCTTCGCTGGGATGACGGTTGGCACGCATTTGAATTGCGCGAGTTCTACGTGGCGCTGTTGCTAGCCCATTAACGGGACTTGAATCGCTCCTGGACCGACGCCGCTTTCGTCCACGCAGAACACTCGTGATTCAGTCCCGGTATCAGCACTAGTCTCTCAAATGGAGAATTCGCCTCCTTGTGTTTTGCACATCTTCTATTATTTTACAGGAGCCATTTCTAATAATTAGCAGTAATTATAATTCATGGGGTTCAATCTAACGCTGTTCTGAGACAGGGAGTAATGAGCAATCACCTACAAAATGTTGGAGGATCCAAAGAAATTAGATCCATTGATTTGGTCAACTGAGAATTTGGGCGTGATTCAGCAGACTTGAATTTAAGTGGGTGGCACGGTAGCACAGTGGTTAGCACTGTTTCTTCACACCACCATGGTCCCAGGTTTGATTTCCGACTTGCGTCATTGTCTGTGCGGAGTCTGCACGTTCTCCCCATGTCTGCGTGGGTTTCCTCCAATTTCCTCCCACATGTTCCGAAAGACGTGCTGTTTGGTGAATTGGACATTCTGAATTCTCCCTCTGTGTACCCGAACAAGCGCCGGAGTGTGGCAACTAGGGGCTTTTCACAGTAACTTCATTGTACTTGTGACAATAAAGATCATTATTATTAGAAGCACCGAACTATTCAACAGCATTTTGTCATATTTTTTGACTTCGGGCAGATTCTCTCTGCCTAGGCCGCACTTAGAGGCTGATCGCAGATCGGGGCGCCATATTGACCAGCTGCCCCATCTCTGCGCCCCCCCCCCCCCATTACAGGCGCCCCTCCCTATTTTTGTGACCCCTCCTAACCCCCATAACCTTGGAGCCCCCTGGGAACTGTCTTACCCCCCTCTACCTGGCCAGGCCATCCCAACACCCGCATCCCCCCCCCCCCCCCCCCCCCCCCCCCCCAGTCTGACCCCTGGCAGTGCCAACCTGGCACCCTGGCACTGCCAGCCATGCATGCTGGCAGTGACTTAGCACGCTGATAGTGCCACCCATACATCCTGACAGTGTCAGGGTGCCCAGGTGGCATCACCTGGGTGCCAGGTTGGCAGTGTTTTTTTTCTTTTTTATAAATTTAGTGTATCCAATTAATTTTTTTTACAATTAAGGGCAATTTAGCGTGGCCAAGCCACCTAGCCTGCGCATCTTTTTGCGTTGTGGGGGTGAAACCTATGCAAACACGGGGAGAATGTGCAAACTCCACACGGACAGTGACCCAGAGCCGGGATCGAATCTGGGACCTCGGCGCTGTGGGGCAACAGGGCTAACCCACTGTGCCACCGTGCTAGGTTGGCAGTTTTTAGGTGCAGGGAGAGGGCCAGGGTGCCACTCTGCCCTGTCCCCAACCACCTAGGGGTTTCCAATGGCCTGGGAGACACCCTCTAGGTGCTGTTATGCCTGGTCAATGATTGTGAGGACCAGTATCAAACGGTGACCTGGTGAGGTCTCCAGGCGCGGCCCGTGAGTCCCGGTCACTGGGTGAATCCAGCACCCGGGTATTTAAAATAGCTATACGATGAGATCAGATTGCGACAGACGGAGCGAGCAATGCCGGGACCAACTGGATTGCTGAATCACACCCTTTATCTCCATTTAAAATGTACCAATTTTTATTCCATGAGGGTTAGCTCTGCACGGTCATCAATCCCACTCGAGTAGCAGAGACGGGTTGTCGGGCGGCTAGGTAGCACAGTAGTTAGCACTGTTGCTTCACAACGCCAGGGTCCCAGTTTCGGTTCCCAGCTTGGGTCACTGTCTGTGCGGAGTCTGCTCGTTCTCCCCGTGTGTGCATGGGTTTCCTCCAGGTGCTCCAGTTTCCTCCCATAAGTCTAAACGACATGCTTGTTGGGTGAATTGGACATTCTGAATTCTCCCTCCGTGTACCCGAACAGGCGCCCGAATGTGGCGACTAGGGGCTTTTCACAGTAATTTCATTGAAGTGTTAATGTAAGCCTACTTGTGACAATAAAGATTATTATTATTCTGCAGCTCGTATTATTCCATTACTTTGTTCTCTCTCAGTGCAGCTGTTCCACTGCTCTTCACCAGCCTCGCACATTGCGCCGTCCATAAATCTTGGTTCATCTGAAACTCTTGTTGCCTATCTCCTAACTCGTTCACCCAGCACCTCTGTGCTTGCCAACCTAGATTGACTGCCTGCCCATCAATGACTTGAAAATTCTCATTTATGTTTTCAAATCCCTCGAAAACATCACCCCCTCCCTCTTTCTGGAACTTTCACCAGCTCTACAACCCTCCCAGGATTTCTGTGTTCTATCGAGTCAGACCTCTCGTGCTTTGCAGTTTCTCACTGCTCCATCATTGGTGGTTGTGCCCTCAGCTAATCAGCTCCAATCGCTGGAATTTCCTCCCTTAATCTGTCCACAGCCCTGCCTCTCTCTTTTAAAGCATACTTTGCTGACCATGCTTTTAGGCACCTGATCTAATGTCTCCTTACATATCTCAGGCCACGATTTAGAGGCCATGTTAGCTGCCGGCGCAAATCCTGTAGTGGCCGCTAAATCTCGCAAGAGGTCAAAAATGGGATATCGAACATCCAGTGCAGAAGGAGGCCATTCAGCCCATCAAGTTTGCACCGACCCACTTCCACCCTATCCCCGTAACCCAATAACCCCCCCCCCCCCCTAACCTTTTTGTCACTAAGGGCCATCCCACCTAAACTGCACGTCTTTGGACTGTGGGAGGAAACCGGAGCACCCGGAGGAAACCCACGCACACACAGGGAGAACGTGCAGACTCTGCACAGACAGTGACCCAGCGTGGAATCAAACCTGGGACCCTGGCGCTGTGAAGCCACAGTGCTAATCACTTGTGCTACCGTGCGCCGGGTCTTCCCAGGCATCCTCCAATTACGTGATCAGGTTCACGCCCAAGAAGTATGCAAACTGTTGGGGTTCGGTGGCTTTACTCGTGAGGGGGGGGGAGGGGGGGGCGCAATAATATCACATGAGTGTCGTCGGTCTTGGAGTGTGCTGTGTGTGGTGTGAGTCTGCTCTCTGTGGCATGGGCATCTGGGGCGGGGGTGTATGGCACCAGGGCAGGTGCAGGGCACATGCGATGGGGTGGATTGTGATGATTGCCATGCAGCCGGGCCAGATGGGCAGGGTAGTTGAGACCCTGAAGGACAAAGCAATCTGGTGCCCACTCCGGGGAGTGCAGATCAACTGGAGGATTAGCAATCTACTCGGCTTCAGAATGAAGGGATGACCACTATGAGCTCCCTGGCTGAGCAGGGTGCTTATTAGCACTGCTTCTCTCTGAAGGAGAAACCAATGTGCTCAGTTAGAATCCTGTGCTTCAAAGATGACCCTTAAGGGTCACCTGGACACAAAACATTAGCTCTTTTCTCTCCCTACAGATGCTGCCAGACCTGCTGAGATTTTCCAGCATTTTCTCTTTGGTTTCTGATTCCAGCATCCGCAGTAATTAGCTTTTATTCAGATACTGGAATTTAGGTGTCAGGGCTGTCAGCTTGGTGGCTCAGGAACAATTGGCAAGAGGGTCGCATCTCTCCCTGGTCCCCAACACCTGAAAGTAAGACGTCTTCAAGCCCGCTCCAAATCCCGCCATCCAGTTCAAAGGCGGATCTCACGATCCAGATGTCCGTGTGAGGTCAGTCTCTCCTGAAAGTATCCCCAGTGGTCCCACGTTTGAGGGAGGGGATACCCAGACTGAAGGCCAGATGAGGGCACATGCAAGGGGCAGCCCCGTACTGGAGCTGTGAGTCTGCGTTTGCTGCAGGTGATGGTCCTGGACTGGCTGCTCCCAGGTCAGGATGGCCAATGAGTCAGGAGATGTTAATGATCAGTAGCTGCAAAACCAACCTCCCTCTCTGATCCCTCGCAGCAATATCTAATTCGATATTGGGCCAGTGGAGCTGGCAATCATTAATTACAGCACTGAAGGTGGATAGACTCCAGCAACAATGTGCAGTGGTATTCATAATAGTCTCCAGATCAAGACCGGGGCCTTCAGGTCAGGATCAGGGGCTGAAGTGACTTAGCCGAATTTGAGGAAAATTCCACCCTCAGTGACTTGTTTATCAATACTCTGTGAAGCTCCTTGGGCCATTTTACTACATTAAAGCTGCTCTATTATTACATGGTTGATTTGTATTTGTACTGCTGATCTCCAGTGCTTTAGCATTTAAGGGCCATACTCCACACCAGTACTATGAGCAACCCATGAGTTTGATCTCTCGAACTACAAATTCTAGGGCCAAGATTCAGGCAGGAATCCATCACTTGCGAGACCGGTGGATTTGGAGAGTCGACTGAAAGTCCCAGCCGCGGGTGGCCTCTGAGTCTGAAATCATCCGAGGTCTCAGGAGTACACCTTTGGTTTGGTGCTTTTCATCTGGTAAAATTCCTCACAATTGTCTGATGCAGTTAAATCATCTCTCATTGAAATTCTACAACGCTCAGCTCTGCATCCACCAGTGATTATTCTGTGATTACTTCAGGCTGATGAAGTTCATCAATTAAGGAAACAGAAAGCACCAATATATTATGACGGAACCCTCCTGTTTTAAAGAGACCAGCTCATGTCAAAGCGTTTCACCACACTATATTTTGAGCGAAGTTTTAATTTAATGCATGAAGAACAACCAGTCCATCAGCCAAGAGCTTGAAGTGATGTATTTTGAACTTCCCTCCAGTTCCGGGCAGGGAGGCGTGCTCTTAGTTACCTAACATTATTCATTTCTGTCTGGCTTAGAGATGGATGATCTGCTTGTGGCGACGTGCATTTCCACAAATTAAAACTAGAACTCCTCCCAGCCGAATGTCACCCAGCCCCGAGACCTTCATACCTGCCCAGCAGTGTTGGAATACCACTGTATCCCCGCCCTACATGCCAGGCTGAGCATTCAGCTCACCAACAGCCAGGAAAGAAAGCCCCTTCGATTCCAGGGTTTGTCTTTACTGTCAGACATGCTGCACCCAGTGGAGGTGGTGGTAGGACTGACCTCTTCCGGGTAGGCCTCAAGCCTTCCAATGATGTCATTTTGTTTACATTACAGCACTGCCACCAAAGTCAAGGCTATCAGCGGGCTAGATCCTGAGTGGTTACATTTCCTCTTAATTCAGCACAGGTAACATTGATTAATTTAAAAAAAATTAATTTACGGGATGTGGGCTTTGCTGGTTAGGCCCGTAGCTGCCCTTCAGAAGGTGGTGATGAATTGCTGCCTTAAATCGCTGCAGTCCCTTCCCAAATAAAACAGCCCGTTTCATTTGATTTGAGGAATCCTGTTCAGGGATTTCACCTACCGGCTGGAAATCTAGCGAGTGACCCCGTTTCCTCTTTTTGGGAAAGCTCGCCATAGCAGAAACCAAACCAATCAGGCAGTGGCTAGACCAGTGATGGGCCTTCCCCTGAAACTCGCCGGTGAGCAGGTCTCTCCAAATGGACAATTGGAGGCCGGCCACCAGCTCTTGTGCTCAGCAGTGTCACAGGGGAGATGGTGGCTGCTAAAGAAAAAAACACCTACTAGAGTCCCAGGATAATCAAGTGACCCAGCCCACGGATAAATAATTCAGAGGGAATGGGTTTTGTAGGGTGGGTGCCATGCAGAGAGGTGTAGGGAGTTGGCAACAACGCCATGGTGAGGGGAGGGGTGCTCTCGGTGGACCCCCCCCTTCCCAATGTCAGTCCTTCAATCTGACACTGAGTTACTGTGATCGAGGAACCCTTCCCATCTCCCTTTTGGAGGTGAAGGGTTGGCCACACAGTTTTGGCTGTCATGCACTCAATAGGTGACAGGGCGGGTAGATCGACCATGGGCTTTCCCACCAAGAACTAATCCTGACGGTGGTGGGAAGGTAAGGAATGGGGTTACGGTACTCCACCACCCTGCCCAATTACATGCCCTTCTCGTCTCCAAGTTTGTCACCAGCGAGAACAAAAGATTGGGCTCAACGTGTTCTGTCATAAACCACAATTTGTCCAAGGATGACGGGCACTCAAAGCAGAAATATTTTTATAAACACCCCCCGCCCAGAATCATCAATCTACATCTTCATCACAGAGAACCTTCAAGCTGATTTGACAATGCGCCTTTCCTAAGAGTTGAAAACAATGCTAGGATGTCAAGTTTACCTGCCTGTTGATGTTGAGCTTAATCTAGGGATATCGGTCATGAAAATATATGTGCCTTGGTTCATTTAGCTCTTGGGAGAGCATTTCTTCTTTTGTTTGATTATTCAGTACTTATTGGAATGAAGAAAATAATCCACAAAATATTTTGGATGTATGGTTCCCAAAGCTTTCCAATACTGCAGTTTTTCCTCACCTCATGTCTGCGTTTATTGTAGAATTATTGGGAGAGATTGATTGCTGTGATTGGTCAATAGCTCTATTGCTGCTCTATTAGTGTTCATTAATGTCCATTAAGGAAGAAAATCTACCATCTTTAACTAAATAATCCTATCTGTGACACCCACAGCAGTGTCATTTACACTTAACTGTCCTCTAAAATGTCATAGCCACTTAGTTGTATTTAAGAAGATGACTGACCACTACTTTCCCAGGGGCAGTTAGGGATGGATAATAATTGTTGGCCTTGTCATCAATGTGCTGCATGAATTTAAAAAAGGTGCCAGCTAGTGTGGTAGAGGGGTACTCCATGAACCTTAGTATGTTTTCGACTACCTTTTTCTAGCTGGGCAGCATGGTGGCACAGTGGTTAGCACTGCTGCCTCACAGCGCCAGAGACCTGGATTCGATCCCGACCTTGGGTGACTCTGTGTGCAGCTTGCACATTCTCCCCATGTCTGTGTGGGTTTCCTCTGGGTGCTCCAGTTTCTTCCCACCGTCCAAATGTGCAGATTAGGTGGACTGACCATGCCAAAAATGCCCCTTAGTGATCAAAGGTTAGGTGGGGTCACAGGGACAGGTTGGGGGAATTGGCCTAGGTAGAATGCTCTTTCGGAAGGTTGGTGCAGACCCAATGGGCTGAATGGCCTCCTTCTGCACTGTAGGGATTATGATATGTCGGGACTTGAGAGTTAAGCCAACATGTTACAATCACAGAAATGTAATGGCGCAGAAGGAGGCCATTTCCCCCCTCATTGGGGAAGCTCATACTCCCTATGGATTGTGGGATTGCCATTAGTCCCCAGCCAGTAGTAAGCAGGCAGTTTATAACAGTATTCAAATAATCAACTAATAGCCTCTTGAGTGCCTCATTTAAACTTGCCTCTACCACATTTCTGGGCTGTTTCATTCCAGACCCCAAACACTCACTGTGTGAAATTTTTTTTCCTCACATCGCATTTGCTTCCTCTGCAAAACACCTTAAATCTGCATTTCTCTCGTTCTTGATGCTTTGACGAGTGGCAACAGTTTCTCCCTATATACCTGTCCAGCCGCCCCCCCGGCCATTATTTTGGACATCTCCATAAAATCTCCTCTCGGCCTTCTTCTCTCCAAGAACATCAAGATCAAGTGATCTTTTGCCCTTCTGCTCCATGGGAGGTTTCTGTCCTCCCTGAGCTCGCCTTAGGACACCCGCATTACGGTGTGACAGGTGCACCGGTGCTGTTCCAGAATAGTTCCAACCTCTCCAACCTATCCTTGTCGCTGAATGAAGCAACAATAAAGCAACAACATGGCAATACAGGGAGCAGAGTGCTCTCACTGTTGGTGTTGGCCTGACTGATAGCTCTGCTTAGCAGCACAGTGGAAGAGTTGTGTTGAACTTGGCAGCACAGTGTGTAATTGTGCACCACAGAAAGAATATCACAAGTCGTTCGTTTAAATGTTCTTGCGACATTTATTCAGCGATGAGCAGAGGCTGGGGCTGGTTTAGCACACTGGACTAAATCGCTGGCTTTTAAAGCAGACCAAGGCAGGCCAGCAGCATGATTTGATTCCCGTACCAGCCTCCCCGAACAGGTGCCGGAATGTGGCGACTAGGGGCTTTTCACAGTAACTTCATTGAAGCTTACTTGTGACAATAAGCGATTTTCATTTCAGGATGAAATGGGCACTCATGACACAAGCCTCTCATAACAAATTGCACCCCCCCCCCCCCCTCCCCCAACCACCACCCCCAACGCCTGTTAATGAGCATCAAGTAACCAAATTAGTTAAGGCTGAAGTAAATGTTAATAAAAGACAAGGGTCAACTGCTGTCATACTTTGTCCGTTCAGGCACCGCTGTCCATTTTTGGAGCAGTTTTGAGTTTGCTGCCTTCTGAACTGCTAGCTGGCGATGATAAAGTGGATATTTTCCAACTTCTGCTGCCAGCATTGGAAATATGCCCTCTTCATGTGTAAGGCAGGCTGGCAGACAAACCTCCCTCTCTGCTGCTGGTGGAAAGCGGGAAAATTAACTTCTTAACATTCTTTATATTGAATAAAAATAGGTAGTGGATCTGACCGGGCTGTGCTCTGGGAAAACAGTTGTAAATGAAGCCCCATCATTAAGATTGGATGGCCCTTCTCGTTCCTGTACTCTCTGGGTTTCACCGCCTACTTTAGGGACTCTTAAAGTCTGTACGCACTTCCCCTTTAAAATTGGGCATCTTGTGCCATTACACAGCATTAGGTTTCACCAGCACAACAAGTTAATGGTTTTTGAAGAATAGATGCTAACAGCAGTCTGCAAAAAATATAATGCAAAAAATGAGCTGCTGGGATGCTCAATATGTCTCTTCATCTCTGGAACTTGGATGGAATTTTCATTATCAATAAAGCACATTACAGAATCAAACCTGGGCGGAATTCTCCGACCCCCCGGCGGCTGACAGGCTTTTCCCGCCGGCGTGGTTTAATCCACCTCTGTTACCGGTGGGATTGGCGGCGCGGGCGGGCTCCGGGATCCTGGGGGGGGGGGCGCGGGGCGATCTGACCCCGGGGGCATGCCCCCACGGTGGCCTGGCCCGCGATCGGGGCCCACCGATTCGCCGGTGAGCCTGTGCCGTGGGGGCACTCTTTTTCTTCCGCCATGATGCACCAGCGCATGCGCGGACTTACACCGGCCGGCGAAGTCCTTTCTGCCCCGGCTGGCGTGGCGCCAAAGGCCTAGCCCCTCAATTTCTGGGCTTGGCCCCTAAAGGTGCGGCGAATTCCGCACCTTTGGGGCGGCCCGACGCCGGAGTGGTTCACGCCATCCAACACGCCGGGACCCCCTGCCCCGTCGGGTAGGGGCGAATTCCGGCCCTTGTCCCCACCGTCTTCCCTCCCTTGATTCCATCTCCTCTGTGCGTAGGTCCCGGAAAAAGCTGTTTATCCGGCTTAAATAAATAAATGCCATTTTTACATTGTGCTGCAGCCCATTAGAAGATTCTGGCTGTCTTTTACCCTCGATGATAGCAAACGAGATTTCCAATTGAAGAACCAAAGCACCCTGATCCAATTGCACTGTGCTAATGCTATTTTAACAATGTAATGGGAATCATTTTCTCTCTGTGATGTATCCTTTAACTCATTGTCCTTGTTGATCAAGATTAGATGGGCTGTGTATTTTAATGTAGAAGAAATCTGATCAATGTGATTTGGAAAGTTCACCAAATTGGAGAGAAGTAGCTGTATTGTAAAAATTGTGAAGTTACTCTTTATCTTGGCAACATAAATGCCCTCTTGATCTACATCAATTGGCAATCCATATCAGTTAACAGGGGCTTTGGAGGGGATGAGATGTTACACTCACTTACATACTGTGAGAATATTGTCGATATCAAGCACAAATGCTTGACCATTAAACAAAGTTTAATCAGAAGCACTTTTTAATACAAAGGAACCAATCTCCAACTCGTGATGGAATAAGGAAATTGCATCTTCATGGGCCCCAAGAGCTGCTGATCTACACTCCCTCAATACATGAACTCAAATCAGTGCATCTGCATGTATGCCTGCTGTTCTAACCCCCCATGGGGAACCCATTACTGTATTGATCTCTCCAGAGGGCTCCTGGAGTACCAGCTGCCCAGATAGGAAGTGGAGGCCACTTGCCTGGGGTTGGTTATGTACTGATATAAAAGCTGGCCCAGAGCAGGGCCTCGACAGACTAGTCCTCCCAGCAAGGATTCTACTGGGAGCAAGATGCTGCTTTAGGCAGATCTTTGTATAGAGTTAAAACACGTTAATGTCCAATTTCCGCCTGCTTCCTCAAGTTACGAACCCTGCCATATCAATTAATAGTGTCACAATGCAACATTGGGCCAGTTTTACAACACGGCCAATTTTCCATTAAAGCGACAGCAATACTGGAAGGGGTGTATGTCTGACATTCCATAAAATCCTGTGAGGATTTTTAAAAAATTGTTTTTTTATGACTGTGGGTATTTCTGCCCATCCCTAATTGCCCTTGCGAAGGTGGTGTGAACTGCCTTGAACCGCTGCAGTCCCTTGAGTGTAGATGCACCCATTGTGCTGTGAGGGAGGGAGTTCCAGGATTTTAACCCAGTGACAGGGAAGGAACGGCAATATATTTCCAAGTTTGGGTGCTGAGTGACTTTGAGGGGAACCTCCAGGTGGTGGCGTTCCCAGGTATCTGCTGCTCTTGTCCTTCTAGATTGTAATGGTCGTGGGTTTGGAAGGTGCTGCTTAAAGAGCCTTAGTGAGTTCCTGCAGTGCATTTTGTAGATGGCACACACTGCTGCTATGGTGCGTCGGGGTGGAGGGAGTAAATGTTTGTGGAAGGGGTAGGATCAAGTGGACTGCTTTGTCCTGGATGGTGTTGAACTGCTAGAGTGTTGTTGAAACTGCTCTCATCCAGGCAAGTGGGGAAAATTCCATCACCCGACTTGTGCCTTGTACATGGTGGACAAGCTTTTGGGAGTCAGGAGCTGAGTTACTCACCATAGGATTCCCAGCCTCTGACCTGCTCCTGTAGCCACAGTATTAATATGGCTAGTCCAGTTCTGTTTGTGTTCAATGGTAACCCGCAGCATGTTGATAGTGGGGTATTCAGCGATGGTAATACCATTGAATGCCAAGGGGCGATGGTTTGATTCTCTCTTATTGGAGATGGTCGTTGCCTGGCACATATGGGGCTCATATCTTACTTGCCACTTGCCATCCCAAGCCTGGGTACTGTCCTGGACTTGCTGCATTTGCACGTGGACTGCTAAAGTGTCTGAGGTGTCGCGAATGGTGCTGAACATTGTACAATCAGCAGCAAACATCCCCACATCTGACCTGGGCCTGAATTCTCTGGTCATTGCAACATTTTTCCTGTTGGCAGCGCATCCCTGCCAGCAGGTTTTACGGGTGACTCCAATGGGAAATCCCACTGACAAGCGGTGGATCTCACTGCCAGTGAATGGCATGCTACCAAGAAACATGTGGCTGGGGGACCGGAGAATCTCACCCCTGATGTTAGAAGGAAGGTCATTAATGAAGCTGCTGAAGATGGTTGGGCCCAGGACACAACCCGAGGACCACCTCCAGTGATGTCCTGGAGCTGAGATTATTGGCCTCCAGCAACCACAACCATCTTCCTTTGTGCGAGGTATGACTCCAACCAGTGGAGAGCTTTCCCCTTGACTCCCATTGACTCCAGTTTTGCTTGGGTTCTTTGATGCTATCCTCAATCAAATGCTGCCTTGATGTCAAGGGCAGTCACTCTTGCCTCACCTGTGGAATTCAGTTTTTTTGTCTATGTTTGAAACAAGGCTGTATGAGGTCAGGAGTTGAGTGATCCTGGCAGAATCCAAACTGACCGTCCATGAGCAGGTTATTGCTGAGTAAGAGCTGCTTGGTAGCACTGTTGATGCCCCCTTCCATCACTTTACTGATGATTGAGAGTAGACTGATAGGGTGGTAATTGACCTGGTTGGATTTGTCCCACACTTTGTGTCCTGGCCATACCTGGTTAATTTTCACAATGCCAGGTAGATGTCAGTATTGCAGTTGTACTAGAACAGCTTAGCTAGGGGTGCTGCAAGTTCTGGAGTACAAATCTTCAGTATTATTGCCGGAATATTGTCAGGACCTATAGCCTTTGTAGTATCCAATGTCTTCAGCATTTCTTGATATCACGTGAGATTAATCGAATTGGCGGAAGACTGTGACACGGGGGACCTCTGGACCAAGATGGATCATCGGCACTTCTGGCTGAAGGGAATTGCATATGCCTCAGCCTTGTCTTTTGCACAGATGTGCTGGGCTGCTCCATCATTGAGGATGGGGATATTAGTGGAGCCTCCTCCTCCAGTGAGTTGTTTAATTCTGCACCGACATTCACAACTGAATGTGGCAGGACTGCAGAGCTCAGTCCTGATGTGTCGGTTGTGGGATTGCTTAGCTGTGTCTATCACTTGCTGCCCATGTTGTTTGGTACACAAGTAGTCCTGTTTGCAGCTTCACCAGGTTCCACCTCATTTTTAGATATGCCTGGTGTTGCCCCTGACATGCTCTCCTACACTCTTCATTGAACCAGGGTTGATCCCCTGGCTTGGTGGTGATGGTAGAGTGGGGGAAATGCCGGGCCAAGAGGTTGCAGGTTGTGGTTGAATCTGCAGTGCCTCATAGATGCCCACTCTTGAGTCGCTAGATCTGTTCTGAATCTATCCCATTTAGCACGGTGGTAGTGCCACACAGCACAATGGAGAGTATCCTCATTGTGAAGATGGGACTTTGTCTCCACAAGGACTGTGCAGTGGTCACTTCTACCAATACTGTCATGGACAGATGCATCTGCGGCAGGCAAATTCTGAAGATGTGGTCTAGTATGTTTTTCCCCCTTGTATATTCCCTCACCACCTATCACAGACTCAGTCTAGCAGTTATATCCTTTAGGGCTCGGTCAGTGTGTTTCTGTACTGAAGTCCCCCACCCAGAGTATATTCTGTGCCCTTGTCACCCTCAATGCTTCCTCCAATGGTGTTCAACATGAAGGAGTACTGATTCATCAGCTGATGGTGGCTGGTAAGTAGTAATCAGCAGGAGGTTTCCTTGACCATGTTTGACCTGAAGCCATGAGACTTCATGGGGTCCAGAGTCAATATTCTCCATCCCGACTGTAAACCACTGTTGCTAATGATGAGTTAGGGATATGTGTGAAAACATGAATATCCAGTCATGAATACGGCTGCGGAAAGGCCATTTAGTAATGGGGAGGGTGAAGGAAACCACGCTGTAATAGATTACATGCTCCGGAAAACATTGGCAGATCGACCAAATTGCAAGTTAAATTCAGCCTTAGCATGGGCGGTACATGCAAAGAATTTGTTGTAGGTAGTCGGTGGAGATGTGTATGTGAAGATGGATCAAAGAAATAAAGGTGTTTTGTGGGGAAGCAGAACTTTTGACTCCTTTACTCTTCAGCAACCCAGAAGCTTAAACATGTGTTCAAAGATGTGCAGGTTGCGTGGATTGGCCATGTTAAATTTCCTCTTAAGTGTTCATAGATGTGCAGATGATGTGGAGTTGCGGAGATAGGGCAGGGGAATGGGTCTAGGTAGGGCGCTCCTTCAGAGAGTTGATGCAGACTCGATGGGCCGAGTGCCCCCTTCTGCACTGTAGGGATTCCATAGATTCTATGGACAACAACTTGCAATCCAGCCTGGCTGGGTCTTGTTTGCACATTCAGGTTCACATTAATCACAGCTGTGCCTGCAGCAGGAAGACAGGTGAGAGAGTCCATTGAGATTATTATCTCCTTGGACAACTGCTCTCCTGGAACCCAGAGAGTAAGATAAAACTGTCTATGGTTACTGGTTTGCATTCTGAAAGTGGCGGTTGCTCCATATGTTTGAGTGAATTCAAAGGGTAGATTTTTAGCTTGCTGCTGGCTGTAATTCTGGCACTGGAGATCAGGCATACTTATAGAAACTGCCTGGTTTTTATTCTTCTAATGTAATGAAAGTGAGCAGTTTCTAATGGGCAGCCAGTTCAGTGTGCCATTTCTGGCCTGGGTGACAATCTAACCCCTCAGGTCAGGGTTCATGAGTTTCGCTCTTTGCAACGCATGGAAACACTTATACCGTATTCCTTTGTATGATTAATTTGGAGACCACGTTAAATGGGGATAACTCCGGAATGCCTTATGGTGCCCTCAGTGGAACTTTCAGTAATGTAAAGGTTTTCACACTATGCCTGTTTGAACAGTAAAAGCATCCCGCAATTCAATTGTAGATTTTGCCCTTTCAAATTTGGCTTGTGTCTGGAGGAAATATCTCGTGTTCTATTACATCGGGGTAAAGTTCTAATGGTTTGCCTTTAACTCATCCACCGTTTCACCCACAGCGTAGATTTCCGTGTAGCATTGCAAGCAGTAACGCCAAAATCATTAAAATGCCAGCGGCTATGAGAATAGAGAGGTGTTGATTTTGCCTGACCTCTGAGCATTGCTGAAAATAGCTGTCATCTATTTCAGAGACAGAGAATATCATTTTATGTTAGTCTATCAAAGCTATATGTAAACATTGCTAAAAATATTTCAATACAATATTTCCTTGCACTTAATATCTTACAAGGGAAAAATAGTTCGCACTGATTTTCAGAAAGGGAAAGATTTTCTGGAAATGGGCGCCACGGTGGCATAGTGGTTAGCACGGCTGTCTCACCGCGACAGGGACCTGGGTTCGACTCTGGGTTTGGGTGCGTGTCTGTGTGGAGTTTGAACCTTCTCCCCCTGTCTGCGTGCGTTTCCGCCGGGTGCACCGGCTTCCTCCCACAGTTCAAAGACGTGCAGATTAGGTGGGGCTAGGGGGATAGGGTGGAGGAGTGGGCCTGGGTAGGGTGCTCTTTCAGAGTGTCGGTGCAGATTCGATGGGCTGAATGGTCTCCTGCACTGTAGGGATTCTATGGAAAGCACCTCCCTAATCTCTAATTTGGCTGTACGTGATGGGGATTCATAGTTGAAGTAGATTGTAAGTGGTATGTAAGGGCAGCACAGTGGTGCAGTGGTTAGCACTGCAGTCTCACGCCACCGAGGTCCCAGGTTCAATCACGGCTCTGGGTTACTGTCTGTGTGGTTTGCACATTCTCCCCGTGTTTGCGTGGGTTTCACCCTCACAACCTAAAGATGTGCACGCGAGGTGGATTGAACACGCTAAATTGCCCTTTAATTAGAAAAAATGAATTGGGTACTCTAAATTTTTGTTAAAAAAGTAAATGGTATGGAAAAGGAATAGGTTTATTGGGCCAATCCATTTTTTTCCTTATTGCCTGTTTTCTAAAGTCCTTACGTCAGACAAGTGCTCACTCATATGTTCCAATGGGAAAGAAAAATTCCAAGGGGAGGATCCACCATCTGTTGCTAAATAAAAATGTGAAAGATAATATCAAACTGACAGAAAAAGCCATTAATTGCACAAAGATGGGTAGCTGGCCAGACGTTTGGACAGAATGTCAAAAACAGTAAAGAATGACTAAAAGATTAACAGAGAGGGAAAACCTAGAGCACAAGCAAAAGCCAGCTAGACATATACAGTCAGATATTTTGAGTTTCTATAAATATTTTAAAAAGAAAATAGTTAACAAAGTAAACAATCCTATAAGAAATGCATCTGGGGAATTAATGATGGAAAATAAGAAATTTGCAGATGAATAAAACAGATATTTTGCAACGGTTTTCACTATAGAGGTTACAGCTGAATCCCAGAAATAGCTGTAAATCAGGAACTGGATGGGAGGGAGGAACTCGGGAGAAATTCTAATCTCCAGGGAAGTGGTTCTTAGCAAATTGTTGGAACTGAGGATTGACAAGTCCACAGGTCCTGTTGCATTTCATCCTACGGTCTCAAAAGAGCTGGCTCGTGAGATAGTTGATGTGTTGGTTTTAATTTTCCAAAATTCATTAGATTCAAAGAAGTTTCCATGAGGTTGAAAAATAACAAATATCAAATGTAACTCCTTTATTCAAAAAGGGAGGGAGACAGAAAGCAGGAAGTTGTCGTTCAACAAAGAACAAGGCAGCACAGGAACAGGCCTTTCCGTCTTCCAAGTCTGTACCGGTCATGATATTAATCTTTGCCAAAACCCTCAGCACTTCCTTGGGCCGTATCCCTCAATACCCATCCTATCCATGTGTTTGTCAAGATGCCCTTTGAACGCCGTTAATGTAGTTGCTTCCACAACCTCCCCAGGCAACGCATTCCAGGCACTCCCCACCCTCTGTGTAAAAAAAAAAACCTACCTCACACATCTCCTCTAAAGTTTGCTCCACGGACCTTAAACATATGCCCCCTGGTGATTGACCCCTCCATCCTGGGAAGAGTGTCTGCCCATCTACCCTATCCATGCCCCTCATAATCTTGTAGACCTTAGGTCACCCCTTAACCTCCGTCTTTCTCATGAAAACAGTCCGAATCTATTCAGCCTCTCCACATAATTAACACCCTCCAGAACAGGCAACATCCTGGTAAACCTCCTCGACACCCTCTCCAAAGCCTCCACATCCTTCTGGTAGTGTGGCGACCAGAATTGTGCGCAATATTCCAAGTACGGTCTTACCAAGGTTCTATACAACTGTAGCATGCCTTGCCAGTTTTTATACTCAATGCCCCGCCCAATGAAGGCAAGCATTCCATATGCTTTCTTAACTGCCTTGTCTACTTGTGTTGCCACCTTCAAAGATCTGGAGACATGCATGCCCAGATCTCTCTGACTTTCCATATTCCTAAGAGTTTTGCCATTTACAGTATATTCCCCCCTATGTTAGACCTACCAAAATGCATTCCGGATTAAACTCCATTTGCCATTTCTCTGCTCAAGTCTCCAACCTATCTATGTCCTGCTGTATCTTCTGGCAATCCTCAACACTATCTGCCACTCCACCAACCTTGGTGTCATCTGCGAACTTACTAATCAGATAGGCTACATTTACCTCCAAATCGTTAATGCATACTACAAACAACAGAGGCCCCAGCACGGATCCCTGTGGAATACCACTAATTACAACCTTCCCTTCTACTGCTACCCTTTGCCTTCTGTGACCGAGCCAGTTCTGTATCCATCTTACCACCTCACCTCTGATCCCTCTGGTCGGTAAACTTAACATCTGTCATAGGGAAATATAAAAGCTCTGATTAAAGATGTTGGCCGTGATTTTTCAGGCCAGTTCACCATGGACGCAAATCCTGTAATGGCTGCTAACTCTCACGAGAGGCCAGAAATGGGATTTGCGCCGACGAGAACTCCAAACGCAATGTTCCCATGCCCTCCCTGCTGCGCAGCGAGGGCATGAACCTGATTACCATGAAGATAAATAATTTCAATATTCATAGATGGCTTAGCGCCGTTGCTTCCAGGGTCGCCAGATGTTCCTCCTTGCCGGCATTATGTCATGCTGGCGGGAATCACTATTGGTTTCCAAAAACAGAAAGCGGCCGTGATGACCACACTGGGGGCTCAGAGGGGAGTTTAGCCCCCCGATGGTGTGGGACATGGCTGGGCAGTTCTCTCGCAAAGCCCCCTGGCACCCAGTTAGCACTGCCATGGGCAGGGACAGGGTTAAGGCCTCTAGGAGACACCATTGAGGAGGGGGGGGGGGTTCTATTAAGTTGGAATGCTGACGATTTTGGCGAAGGGAAGATAGGGTGATGGTGGAAGATGGGGGTTTGTGCCAGGATGGTGGTGGGTAGAGAATTAGAATGGGGGGGTGCGCCAAAGCCACGGAGGATGGGGGGTGGTGTGGCTCACCCTGATGCTTGCCTGGTGTGGGGGGGTTTTACCCAACCGTTGAATGGTGGGTGGATGTTGGCCCTCTGTGTTGGAGAGTTGGGTAAGTTTCCCTTGTTTGGTGGGGAACCCGTTGTCCAGTGATGGAGGGGGAGGTTGGCGAGGAGGACCTTTTGCTTCACGTTGAGATCGGGGCACCCAGCTGTATGAGGCCCTGCCCTGCCAGCGTGACAGTGCAAAATGGTAAAAAAAAAGCAGACATGCTCTTCTGCTATTTTTTTAGGGCGTCATGGTGGCACAGTGGTTAGTACTGCTGCCTCACAGCGCCAGAGACCCGGGTTCAATTCTGGACTCTGTGGAGTTTGGAAGTTCTCCCCATGTCTGCGTGGGTTTCCTCCGGGTGCTCCGGTTTCCTTCCAGAGTCCAAAGATGTGCAGGTTAGGTGGATTGCCCAGGCTAAGTTGCCCCTTAATGTCCAGGGATGCGCAGGTCAGGTTCTGGGTTCTGGAGATAGGGCGGGGTGGATGGGTAATGTAAATGGGTGGAGTGCTCATTCGAAATGTCGGTGCAGACTCGTGCCGAATGGCCTCCTTCTGCACTGTAGGGATTCTATGATTCTATCATCTGGAGTGAAACGCTGACTCTATTTCTGGGGAGAAACACTCTGGTTTTCAGACAGGATTTGACGCTTTACCATTTCTTTTAAGGAAAATTCCGCCTGTTATAACAGGACACTTAAATAACTTCAAGGTAATCAGGCAGTCAACATGGTTCTGCAAAACGGAACTAATGTTTAACCAATTAATTGGATTTCTTTGAAGATGTAACAGGTGCTGTGGATAAAGGGGAACCAGTGGATGTGCTATACTTAGATTTCCAGAAGGTATTTAATAAGTTGTCACATAAAAGGTTATTGTGGAAAATAAAAGCTCATGGTGTAGGGGGTAACATATTGGCATGCATAACAGATTGGCTGGCAACAGGAAACAAAGGGTAGCTATAAATGGGTCCTTTTCTGGTTGACAAATGGTAGATTCTTGACGAGCAAGGAGGTGAAAGGTGAATGGGAGTAGGCAGGAATGTGAGGTTGAAGTTAAAATTAGATCAGCCATGATCTTATTGAAAGGTGGAGCAACCTCGAGGTGCCAAATGTCCTGCTCTTGCTCCTAATTCGTATGTTCATATATTTGGTGCACCAGTTTAGACACTTCAATGTTTAGTCATGGCTGGTTGCTGTCCACTTGCTCAAGGCCCTGGCAGCCTTCCGAGGAATATTTGACAATTCCTGCTCACACTGGTCCCTATAACCTCCAATCTTAACATGAAAATATACTTAACTAACTCTTGAAATGAATTATAACGATGAGAACATTATTTGTTCTTTATTGGGACTATAAAACCCAGTCCTTTTGTATTTGTGTCCTCCAGCACTGAACTCAAAGTCCAAGTCAAATAGACTGCTAGCTTATCCATGGCTCCTACACGTTTAAAGCTGCTTTTAGATTTCTCTGGGAGCTAGAATATTGTGTGCAGTTGAAAATGAAATGAAAATGAAAATCGCTTATTGTCACGAGTAGTCTTCAATGAAGTTACTGTGAAAAGCCCCTAGTCGCCACATTACGGCGCCTGTCCGGGGAGGCTGGTACGGGAATCGAACCGTGCTGCTGGCCTGCTTGGTCTGCTTTAAAAGCCAGCGATTTAGCTGAGTGAGCTAAACCAGCCCCTAGTAAGCTAAACCAGCCCCTAGTGAGCTAAACCAGCCCCTGGTTTTGGTCTCCTTTTCTGAGGAAGGATGTTCTTGCTCTTGAGGGAGTGCAGCAAAGTTTTACCAGACTGATTCCAGGGATGGCGGGACATCATATGAGGAGAGATTGACTTGGTTGGGATTGTTCTTGCTGGAGTTCAGAAGAATGAAGGGGGATCTCATAGAAAATTATAAAATTCTAACAGGACTAGACAGGGTAGATGCAGGGAAGGTGTTCCCGATGGTGGGTGTGTCCAGAACTAGGGGTCACAGCCTGAGGATTTAGGGTAAACCATTTCAGACAGAAATGAGGAGACATTTCTTCACCCAAAGAGTGGTGAGCCTGTGGAATTCATTACCACAGGAAGTAGTTGATGCTAAAACATTGAAAATATTCAAAGGCGGCTAGATATAGCACTTGGGGAGAATGGGATCAAAGGTTTGGGGAGAAAGCAGGATTAGGCTATTGAGTTGGATGATCAGCCATGATCGTGATGAATGGCGGAGCAGGCTTGAAGGGCCAAATGGCCTCCCCCTGCCCCTATCTTCTATGTATATATATATATCTATGATCCAGGCATGTTTATGATGGGCCTCCCAATTTCAAACCCTCCCTAACTAAAGCATTTAACGTTTTGCCTGCGTCTCCTCCCTGTTACAATTATACAAACAGCTGACATTATCTGAGTTTACACTTCATGAATTACCACCTGAAAACCTTGAATCCCTGGATGGCAAACTTCACGATAGCTCCCACTTTGCAACTTGCTTGCTGGCAGACGAGATCGGGAGATGGATGGGGGAGTGATAGGGGAGGATCTAGAATTGTGTCTTCAATGCCTGGGAAATAATCTGATTGAGCAGATCTCTCGCTCTTTAAGGGACCCTCCTGACCTTCATTTCATTGATTTCAAAGGGGCAGAAATGGGGTGAGTTCCACAACAGGCGGACTAACCACTCAACCAGCTCACTAGCCAAGTCGCAAAGACGGAAATCAACTCCCACCCACGCTGCCACCAATTGTATCTGACAGCTGGGAAGTTGCAGAGTGGAGGTGCCATGATTCATTATAGGGCAGAGTTGCCAACACCAAACAGGCCCATTCCTGGAGGTTTTATCATTTGACCTCCCAGTTCAAACCAATACTCCTACCAATAACCCAGCTTACAGGTACACAAGTGGCCCGTTGGAAAGGGAAGAAGTTATTGTTACTCGGTGGGATTCACCTTGACTGTCAGTCAAAATGCTTTGGTTCTCCACCTCTGATTTTTTTGAAACCAATAAAGTGAAGTATTCAAAGGGAATTTTAAAAATCAGTTTTCATGCCTCTGACTTTTCTACTGGTTCCTGGGTTGCTCATAGCGATGTCCTTGAGATTCAACTTCATTCCCAGAGACTCCGGAACAATCCTGGGTGGTTGGCAACCCTATTGCTGGAAGAGTAGAAAAGCCCTGGAGCTCCTTTACCACACTCTCAACCAGCCATTTCCAGTGTCTGAGCTCTATGAACAGAGCACATCCTCCTCCCTAAATCTGTAATATAGGATCAGAAACTAGATAAGGATGATACAGGTGACTGGAATACATTTTTCTTCTTTATTCTTCAATGGGATGTGGGTGTTGCTGGCAAAGCCAACATCCATTGCCCATCCCTAATTGCCCCTGAACTGGAAAATTCAGAGAATGTGTGAGTTTGGAGTCACATGTAGACCAGATCAGGCACGGTCAACAGATTTCCTTCTCTAAAGGGGATTAGTGAACCAGAGAGGTCTTTATGACGATTCCATGGTGACCAGTTTAGATTCCAAATTTATGAATTGAATTTAAATTCCATCAGGCTACTACCATGATGGGATTTGTACCCGAGTCCCCAGAGCACTCGCCTGGCCCTCTGGATTACGAGATAATACCACTGTGCCACCATCCCCCTACCTGTACCTTTTTACAGTGATGTAAATATATCACAATTGTGCTGAATAGCAGAGTTAATTAAGAAAACAGTACACGTCATTTTTCCAAGATGCATTGTACAAAACACAACAATAACTTGCATTCATATAGCCTCTTTAATGTGTCCAATTGTCTCAAGGCAGTTCACTGGAGCGTTGACTCCCAACCACGAAATGAAGGGCATGATTCTTCTCTGAAGTGAAGTGAGGCCGGTGAACAGCAGGAGGAGACAAAAGCGAGAACCACGCCAGGCGCCAAACAGTTTGCGATGCAACTGGCCCCTCCCGTAGGCAAAATCAGGATCTCGCTAGCGAAGGAATGAAACCAATTATCACAACTTAAGTCCTATTTCCAGACAATTATTGAGAGCCACCCCATATCCAATGGCCTCCTGTAATTCAGCGGCCTCCCCAGCGAGTGGTCACGCTGGCGCCGATTAGTACTCCTTTTTAAACAGTGAACCTGGGGGAGGGGCTTCTGTGGGGAGCTGAGGAAGTGAGTAGCCATCTTTGCTCACAGGCAAAGAGCCCGGGGGCACTGGGCTTGCTGCCCTGTGCTCGGCTGGGGGTGGAGGACCCTCGGCTGGGGTGGAGTACCCTCGGCTGGGGGTGGGGGACCCTCGGCTGGGGGTGGGGGACCCTCTGCAGGGGTGGGCCGCCATGGAAGGGTGGGGCGAGGCACTGGGGTGGCAACCGGGAGGCAACTGCTCGCGGCACCACCATGCCAACCCCTGGATGTGAATCCATCCCTGCCCATTTGCCCCAACGATCCCCCATAACCCCCAAAGACTCCCAAGGCATCTGGCCGTGTGGCTAAAGGCTATTGCCAATAGGGAATTGGCAATCGTGGTTAAGTGAACACACCACACAACCCAAGTGCATTCCCATGGGTGGGAGGGCCATGTAGCATGTGGGAGTCTTTGCCTTGCATCCCAATCATACCGCGATGCCTTGACAGTGTACCTGAACACCGCGGGTGGCAACACCACACATTCAGCAGCCAACGGCCAAACACCCAGGGGTTGGGACACAACTCCGGGGACAAATCCATGGTCGGAGGGTGGGTGAGTGCCACGGGGAGGGGACCAGCCAGCGCCAGGTCCACGTGATGTTATCAGTGGGTGTCCGGGGTACAAGGTTTGAGGTCCGGTAAGGGAGGCCCGCTGCATGGGTACGGCATTCCAGATTGGGGGGGAATGGATGGGCGCCCATGGAGGGTCCTTGGGTGGGAACCACCATTGTTTGTCAGTCTAATACCCTTTCCCAATGCCTCACAGATATTGAATGCTATGGCAGGGATATTGGGCCCAGAGGTTACCCTAGTGATGCTGCTGCTAGGTGATGTGGCCAGACCGGAGACGGCGGCAACAGCAGCAGCATCTGCAGATGCTCAAGGCGGCGGACATGTACCAGAACCCGCCCCACACCCTGAGGACCCGGCTGCCCAGAGGGTGAGTCCTGTGATGGACCAGGATGCATAGGCGTCGTTGGTCATTTGAACAGATGACGGACAGCAAGTGCCACAGGAGGCTCCGCCTCAACAAGGAGACGGTGCGACAACTGTGCCATGTCCTCACAGATTGGCACCGCATGGAGGAGGACACCCACTTCCAGTGGCCGTCAAAGTCACCTCAGTCCTGAACTTTTACGCCTCGGGATCATTCCAGGGCTCGAGCGGGTCCTATGTGACATCTCACAGGCCGCAGCCTACAGTTATATCTGACAGGTCACGGATGCCCTGTATGCCTGGGCGGAAGACGACATCGTCTTTGACATGGACCGTGCTCAGCAAGATGTTCGGGCAGCAGGTTTCTCCACCATCGCCGGGATGCCCCAGGTCCAGGTGGTAATAGATGCCACGCATGTTGCCTTGTTTACCGGGCCATCGGGGGGGTGCCCTATGTTAACCGAAAAGGGTTCCACCTCTCAACATCCAGCTCATGTGCGACCACCAGATGAAGATAATGCATGTGTGTGCCCTCTTCCCGGGGAGTGTCCATGACAGCTACATTCTGGGGCAGTCGGTCATCCCTGGCCTCTTCGAGGAGCACCCAGAATGGGCGGCTGCCTCTTTGGGGATAAGGGGTATCCGCTGAGGACCTGGCTCATGATGCCAGAATGGAGGCCAGTGACCGATGTGGAGATCTGGTACCGCGAGGCCCACGTGGCCACCCGGGCTGTGATTGAGCGGTGCATCGGACTCCTCAAGGTGTGGTTCCGATTCCTTCACCGCTCCGGAGGTGCCCTCCAATACACCACCCGGAGGGCTGCCCACTTTGTGGTGGTCTGTTGTGCCCTCCACAACCTCACACAGCAGCGGGGCGACGAGCTGGAGGTTGGTGATGAGGAACATGTGGCTACGTCCAAGGAGGAGGACAAGGATGATGAGGAGGTGCTGGACCGGCAGAGGTTGGAGGACAAAGCCGGGGAAGAACCTGAGGACCAGCCAGAGGTTGCAGGACAGGTGGCAGCGGCGAGGGTCCGGCAAACCTGGAGGCCGGGGAGACCCTGATACTCGCCCAATTCACTTAGGACCTGGCCTGGTCCGTCACCTCCCACTCCCATTTCCTACCCTCCCCGGGAATGTGTCACGTCGCTCCAGGGTGCTGGGACTGTGTCGGCACCGTCAGCTGGTCACTATCGAGGGCAGGAGGGTTAAGATAACCCGTAGAGAGCTGAGCGCTGGTGCTCCTCAATTTATGCCATAGTCTGACCCCTGCCTGTCCGCTGAGTGCTCGCTCACACCCACCACCTGCGCAGTGTGCCGGGGACAGGGGGTGCCTGGAGAGATGTGCCAGTGGCCAGACCGCATTACCGAAGGAAGTGACAGAGGCATCATACTGGTTGTGCACAAGGCTGTTAATGGTTTATACAAGTTCCCATTCTCCTGATGGTGTACTGATGCGGTCGCCATCCTAGCAGTGTTGGCGGCGACATCTCCTGCGCCCATAGCCTCTGGGGCTCCTCCAAGTGGCTATGGATCTGCTGGAGTGACACTGACATCTCCCTCTGAATGTCCCGGTTGCTCCATAACGTCTCCATCAACTCCGGATAACCCTACTTCACAGGCACAGCATCAGGCTGGAACCCAGCTGGGCCCTGGGATCCAGCAGATCTTCGACTGCTGTCTCACCTGGGGGTTCCTTCCTCCAACAGATGTCTATCAACAGTAGTGTGGTACTCCACAGATTGTGCCCCAGAAGCCTGACCACTAACATGTCCCACCGAGGTGTGCGTATTTGCGGTGGTTGAGGGTGGGGCGATAGCTGTGACATGACTATAACGGTTGCATCGTCAGAGCTCTCCTCCAAGTTGGTCTCGTGGGCGCCAAGGAGAGGTGAAGGAGAGGGTGCCGCCTGGGATGGGCTGGCGCCATCGACTGGAGGACATGTGGGAGAATGGACACGTGGTCAGTGAGAGGGATGGGTCAGTCAGCAAGGCAATAACAACTCACGTGTGACTGGTCCTCCGGGTGGAGCCTGGTGGCTCCTCACCTCTGCGGCGTCTGCCAGCCTCCACGTTGGTGACCGCTCTGTCCTCGGCCACCCCAGTCACCTCCAGGGCGCGCTCCTTGGAGGAGGTGAGAGTTCTTATGTCCGGTACCCTTCCGCCAGTCTCCTGACAATTATGGGAGAGCTTTTCCTGAGGAGACACAGAGGGGGCACGTTAGCCACAGGCGTAGTTCACAGTGGTGGGAGGGGGTGATGAGGTAGGTTGGGGAGGGGAGAATGAAGGGGGAGGGGGGTAGGAGGAAGGTTGTGGTGGTTTAAGGGGTTGGAGGGAGGGTTGAAGGGGGTGGAGGGTGGAGGGAGGGTTGTGGGTCGCATGGGTTGTTAGGGGGCGGTGGATGTTCCCGGGGGGGGGGGGGGGGGGGGGGGGGGGGGGGCAAGGGCATTGGTGTCTCCTCACTTGTGCTGCCCGGTGCAGTTCGTTGACCTTTTTTCGGCACTGGAG
This sequence comes from Scyliorhinus canicula, assembly GCF_902713615.1. Classification (NCBI taxonomy): domain Eukaryota; kingdom Metazoa; phylum Chordata; class Chondrichthyes; order Carcharhiniformes; family Scyliorhinidae; genus Scyliorhinus; species Scyliorhinus canicula. Next base: position 58,082,895 of record NC_052160.1, on the reverse strand, counting down.
GCCAGTCCTCCTACTCACACTCCCCAAGCTCACAGCAGCCACCACCTCGTCCCAGGCAGCACAAACTGCCCTGTGGCTCACGCTCTGGGACACTCGATCGAACAGGCCATCCCTCCTCGCCTCCACGGCATCTTGGAGCTTCCCCAGGTCAGCATCCCCAAATCCTGGAGCTGGTCTCCTGGGCGCCATTGTTGCAAGCTGTTTGGGGTTGGCTGAGGAAGTGCAGCTTAAGTGCTGCTCGACCTTGTTAGCGGGGGCTGATGAGCGCGGTCCCAGCGAATCAGATGGCGGGAAGACTGCAAGGCCTCGTTAAATGGACCAATTAACGTTGAATTGTATTGCCGGCCTCGCTGGGCCGGGCGCCGGGAAGCTCTGATCAATTTGCGTTCGCTACAACATATAACATAGAACATAGAACAGTACAGCACAGAACAGGCCCTTCGGCCCTTGATGTTGTGCCGAGCAATGATCACCCTACTCAAACCCACGTATCCCAACAACCCTCCCCCCCACTTCTTTAACCCTACTTTTTTAGGACACTACGGGCAATTTAGCACACTTAGAATTTTTTCTGCAGAATCGTGCCCGAAGTTTTCGGCCAGGCGTGGGGAAAAGCATGGTCAAAGAGGCTGTCATAATATCCACTCATGTATATAGTGAGATGCAGACAGGCAGTGATTGACACATAGGATGACCAGTAAGCATACAACACAGTACAGCCAATCACCAGACAGGAGACTACAACTATAAAGCCAGAGGGCACTAGGTTTCCCGCTCTCTCTGGACCCAGCTACTGAGACAGTCAGAGTCCACGAGCTAGCCAGTGCAAACACCATGCAGTAGCTAGTAAGTCTGGTCAGGCTGCTACAAGGTCACCAGTCAGATCAGTATAGTGTCAACCCACAGCTGAATATGTATAGCAGTTCTATAGTTGAATAAAACAGTGTTGGATCTTCTCCAGTGTTAGACGCCTGTTTCTAACTTCCCTGCATCGAGTTCAGTCCACATCGAACCAACCTGCCTAACACATCATGGTACCAGAGTATTACTGATCTTGACGGACCTACCTCGAGTGAATCAGCATTGACCAGCAAGCAGCCATCCAGCGAAATGGAAAACATCCAGCCTCCTCCGCAGCTCCTCATCTCCGGCAACCTCAGCGCCAACTGGATAATCTTCAAGCAAAAGTTCCTCTTGTACATCGAGGCCTCCGACCTCGAGGCAGCTTCGGATGCCAGGAAGATCCCGCTAATTCTCTCCACTGCAGGGGACCGCGCCATCCATACCTACAACTCCCTTACATTTGCCGACGGCGAAGACAAAACAAAATTTAAAACAGTCCTGCTGAAGTTCGACAACCACTGCGGCATTGAGGTGAAAGAGAGCTTTGAACGGTACATCTTCCAGCAGAGGCTTCAGGGTAAGGATGAACCTTTTCACTCCTTGACCCATCTCCGCATCCTTGCACAGTCATGTAACTATGGCTCAACGGCTGATTCTATGATCCGGGATCAGATCGTTTTCGGGGTCCACTCCGACTCCCTGCGGCAGCAGCTCCTTAAAATCAAACAGTTGACCCTCTCTGTCGCTATTGAGACGTGCATTGTCCATGAGCATGCCGAGAATCGTTACTCCCACATCAGGGCGGCAGAAACTGCAAAGCTGGCCTCCCACAAGGCGACCGACCGCACTGCGCATGTGCGATGGCGCACGGAACGCGCTGACGTCAGCGTCATGACGAGTCCGAATTGTGGCTCCGCCCACTTAAAGCGGCAATGTCCGGTAAAAGGACGCTGATGTCCACAGTGTGGCAAGCTTGGCCACTATGCAGCCCTTTGCAGATCTGCTCCACTGCTCAGCAGCCAGCGATCCCAGCTGCGGCGCAGAAGTGTCCGCTCAATACAGCAGGGCATGCCAGATTCCGATCCTGACAGCCCAACGGACACTGATGCTGACTGCCTCAAGTCTCCATATTGGGTGGGCATCATAACCACACATGAGCTGGCCTCCACCACGCCTGCGCAACACCTCTCGATCCTCAGTGTGGATCCAGACGATGAGTGGTGTGCTGTCCTCACAGTTGACAAGGCTCGCATCCGATTTAAACTGGACACCGGCACGTCTGCAAACCTCATCTCACAATCCGACCTCGACACCATCCAGGCCCGACCAAGCATTATTCCACCGGCCTGCCAGCTCCTTGACTACAATGGCAATCCCATAGTTGCCAGTCGCTCGTGTCAAGTAGGGGTATCCAACAAGGCGATCAAGGTAATATTGCGATCTGAAATCGTCAGGCCTGACAGGGCGTCCCTGCTCGGTGCTCGCGCCTGCAAGGTCCTGAACCTGGTTTAGCGAGTCCACACCATGTCACCGTCACCGGCGACGGCCTCGCCAGATGGAAATTTGCAAGCCGACATAGATGACATTATCACGCAGTACCTCAGCGTATTCTATGGAATGGGCACGCTCCCATACCGATACAAAATCCTGCTCAAGCCGAACGCTACCCCTCTAATTCATGCACCACGCCAGGTGCCGGCGCCCCTCAAGGATCATCTGAAAAAGCAACTACAGGGCCTCCAAGACCAGGGCATCATCTCGAAGGTCACAGAGTCAACAGACTGGGTCAGCCCCATGGTCTGCGTAAAGAAGTCATCAGGGGAGCTCCGCATTTGCATTGATCCTAAGGATCTAAACCGCAACATCATGCGGGAGCATTACCTGATCCCGAAATGTGAAGAGTTAATCAGTGAGATGGCTCATGCCAAATTCTTCACTAAGCTGGACGCCTCCCGGGGCTTTTGGCAAATACAGCTGGACACATCCAGTCGCAAGCTGTGCACGTTCAACACCCCGTTCGGTCACTACTGCTACAACCGCATGCCTTTCGGCATCATATCTGCCTCCGAAGTGTTTCACCGCACCATGGAGCAGATGATGGAGGGCATCGAGGGGGTGCGAGTATACGTGGACGACGTGATTATCTGGTCCACAATGTCCCAGGAACACATCGCTCGCCTCAAGCAGGTCTTCCAGCGAATTCATGAACATGGTCTCCAGCTCAACAGGGCCAAGTGCTCATTTGGTCAATTGGATATTAAGTTTCTAAGTGACCACATCTCGCAGCAGGGCATGCGGCCAGACGCCGGCAAGGTCTTGGTGACCAACACCATGAAGACCCCGGAGGACAAGAAGGCGGTCCTCCACTTCCTCGGGATGGTCAACTTTCTTGGGAAATTCATTCCCAATATGGCATCCCACACCACGGCCCTCCGCCATCTCGTCCAGAAGTCAACGGAATTCCAGTGGCTGCCCACACATGAAGCGGAATGGCGTGAGCTGAAGGCAAAGCTCACCACAGCCCCGGTTTTAGCGTTCTTTGACCCAACCAAGGAAACCAAGATATCAACTGATGCAAGCCAGGACGGCATTGGGGTGGTGCTCCTTCAGCGAGATGACTCCTCGTCCTGGGCTCCAGTAGCATATGCCTCCAGGGCCATGACGCCCACTGTGCAACGGTATGCCCAGATCGAAAAGGAGTGTCTGGGTCTCCTGACAGGAATAGTCAAGTTTCATGACTACGTTTACGGCCTGCCGAAATTCACGGTGGAAACGGTCCACAGGCCTCTAGTCCACATAATCCAGAAGGATTTAAATGACATGACACCTCGGTTACAGCGAATTCTTCTTCGACTCCGCCGCTATGACTTCGAACTTGTCTACACACCAGGCAAAGAGCTGATCATTGCAGATGCCCTATCCCGGTCCATCACCACACCGTGTGAACAAGGTGGCTTCATATGCCACATAGAAGCGCAAGTGCAATTGTGTGCCACCAACCTCCCAGCCTCTGACGAACGGGTGGTCCAAATTCGTGAGGAAACGGCCAAGGATCCTCTACTGCAGCGTGTGATGCAGCACCTTACCCATGGCTGGCAGTAGGGACAATGTCCCCAATTCTTTAACGTGAAAGACGAGCTGACGGTTGTGGAGGGAATCCTTCTGAAACTCGACAGGATCGTTATTCCTCAGAGCATGCAGGCTATGGTGCTGGGTCAACTCCATGATGGTCACCTTGGAGTCGAGAAATGCCGACGCAGAGCTCGGGAGGCGGTTTATTGGCCGGGCATTAACCAGGACATTGCCAACACAGTCCTCAACTGCCCCACTTGTCAGAAGTTTCAACCGGCTCAACCCAAGGAAACACTGCAACAGCACGAGATCGTGACCTCTCCGTGGCCCAAAGTAGGTGTAGACCTTTTCCACGCCAAGGGGCGTGACTACGTACTCCTGGTCGACTACTTCTCCAGTTATCCAGAAGTGGTGAAACTTTCCAACCGCATGTCAAAGGCGGTCATCAAAGCCTGCAAAGAAACGTTCGCCAGGCACGGGATACCGGTCACGGTAATGAGCGACAACGGTCCATGCTTTTACAGCCAGGAATGGCCTGATTTTGCACAGTCCTACAACTTCTGTCACGTTACCTCCAGTCCCCATTACCCGCAATCAAACAGGAAGGCCGAGAAAGGTCCATATTGTCAAGCGGTTGCTGTTCAAAGCTGCAGACTCAGGCTCCGAATTCAACCTGGCAATGCTGGCATACAGGGCAACCCCACTGTCCACTGGGTTGTCTCCAGTGCAGATGCTCATGAATCGCACTCTGAGGGCCACAGTTCCAGCCATCCATGTTCCAGAAATTGACCACCTCACGATTTTACCAAAAATACAGCAGTCCCAGGCCCAACAGAAGGCCACATCTCATGCTCATGCCACGGATCTACCCGAGCTGGCTCTAGCCAATCATGTTCACGCCCAGTTGCCTGAGGGCGGCTGGTCAGCCACAGCTGTTGTTGTCAAACAAGTTGCCCCAAGGTCTTTCCTTGTCCGCATGGCTGATGGCTCCCTGCTACGGCGCAACAGACGGGCATTGCGAAGAGTTCCACGCCCACCACCTGACCGCAGTGCTCTGCCGGCCATCATACCTCCTCCAGACGTACCCTGCCACGAGGCCACCGATCTGCCAGCGATCCTGCTGGCCCACGCGACCACCGGGATGGCAGCGATCTCACCTATCCATGTGCAGGCGGCTCCTGATCCACCTCTGCGGCGATCGACAAGAATTCGTCATCTACCACAAAGACTGAATCTGTAGACTGAAATTTTGTAAATTTTGTGACTGAATTCATCGATTTAACCTTTGTAAATATTGCTTCGTTTGCCATGTATCTGCACTATCGACACCTTCCCACGTATATACATTTATTCAAGCACCGTTTGTATATAGTCAGGCATATATATATACGTATACATACCTCAGTATTTATTTAACTAAAAAAAAAAGGGGGAGATATCATAATATCCACTCATGTATATAATGAGATGCAGATAGGCAGTGATTGACACATAGGATGACCAGTAAGCATACACACAGTACAGCCAATCACCAGACAGGAGACTACCACTATAAAGCCAGAGGGTGCTAGGTTTCCCGCTCTCTCAGGACCCAGCTACTGAGACAGTCAGAGTCCACGAGCTAGCAAATGCAAACACCATGCAGTAGCTAGTAAGTCTGGTCAGGCTACTACAAGGTCACCAGTCAGATCAGTATAGTGTCAACCCACAGCTGAATATGTATAGCAGTTCTATAGTTGAATAAAACAGTGTTGGATCTTCTCCAGTGTTAGACGTCTGTTTCTAACTTCCCTGCATCGAGTGCAGTCCACATCGAACCAACCTGCCTAACACATCAGAGGCCAGTATCTCTGCAAGGAACAGAGTACAAAAACTAAGAGGTTTGGGAGTTGCAGAGCACAGGGCCTAGGTTGTCCAAGGCTAATAGGAAGGAAATTATTTACTGGGCAATTCAGATATTCCACAGATTAAGTAAAGGAGTAGGTTTGGTGAAGTTTGAATTTAACCTCAGATCTAATTGGGGATTTTTTTGGTGTACTCTCAGAAAGACACACAGTGTGTACACACAATAACGGGGCTTGTGGACAAAAGGAAACACGGTGGATGGGTTACTATAGCAACAATAACAGTAATTGAGAATTTTTAGCACTTGAACAAAAACTTGGATCTGAAATGAAACTGAAGCAAGGTTTTAAAGTGGTTGCTTGGCAACAATAGAACAGATTGAGGGGCTAGGGAGCAAACTGTCTTACAGCCTTTGTATTAGGCAGATAGAGAAACAGCTATGTGATTAGAATGCAGATTGGCAGAAGGAAGCAGACTGAAATTATGGTGTATATTCACTTAAATCCTGACTGCGCCTATGATCTGACTCCAACTGGTTTATATCAGATGCACTGGGATCATTTAATGCACAGCTTATTTTTAAAAAGTGAGGAGGAGATACAATAATTATATTAATTTTCCTTTAGAGCCTTGCCTTATTTACTTCATCGTTCTCCTCCCCTCCATCACCCACAGGGCCTCTCGCCTGTTCTTTCTCGATTCATTAGTTTTGGCTGTCTTCCATTCTTTTGACGTTGCTTTCATTATTCCTGACATTTACTTCTACAAATCCTCTCTAAAATAGGAGGGAGCAGACTACACTTCCTCCTCTTCTTCAGCTATAATGTGGTCTTGCGCCCCCTCCTCCCCCCCCCCCCCCTCCTTCCCCCCCCCCCCCCCCCCCAACTCCCATGAAGATACAAGATGGACAGGGCAAAACTGCGTGATTATGTTCCATGTGGCCCACACTATCAAGTAATCAGAAAGTGAATTCCACATTCCTGCCCTAAACCTATCTACCTTTCTCTGATATCCTTTAAGTTGCTTTTTAAAATCCATGGCAGAATTTAATGGGCCCCTGCCAGCGGCTTTCCCGTGGCAGGAGGTCACTAAACCCGTTGGCTTTCATGTCATGACCCCTCCGAGCAGACCACATTTTAGTAAAAGTAAGTGGGGGGGGGGGGGGGGGGGGGGGTGTCAGTGGACCCACACCCTAACTGAGGCTCCCAAATGAGCAACGAGTGGCCACTTCAGAGCCATTTCCCACCTGGTCTTAATTTTAAGACTGGTAGGAGGAGGTCAGAATGGGGGGAAAATCCAGCAAGTCACACTGCTTAGGCCTCAGGCTGAAGGGCGGGATGCCTCCGTCACTGGCCCTCTTTACATGTCGGTGCCCCCCAAGGTTTCTCTCAGTCTCCTGAGTGCTACCTCCCCTCCCTGGTCTCTCCATCAAGACCCACAACCCCTCACCACACCGGTGCTCCCTCCCATTACTGTTGCCTTCCTCCCCAGCACTTACCCCCATTCTGGCTCCAGGACCTCTCCCTGTGGATCTGCCACAACTGCAGCACTGCTGGTCAATCAGATTGGTCGACATTTCTCTGCGGCGGCAATTCCTCCTGACTGAGGGGCAGAATTCTCACCTCTGACCAGCTCCTTGTGACAATCAAGATTATTATTATAAAAATGGCCGACAGGGGGCAGCCGACATTGGTGAGGATGCATTCCCTGCTGACTCTTCAGGTGACGGAACTGGAAACTCTTTCACGGGTTAAATTCTGCTCTATCTGTTTAAGCAAGATTTTGATCACATAGAATCATAGAATTTACAGTGGAAAAGGAGGCCATTGGGCCCATCGAGTCTGCAGCGGCCCTTGGAAAGAGCACCCCAGCCAAGCCCACATCTCCACCCTATCCCCATAACTCCACCCCACCTTTTTGGTCACTAAGGGGAATTTATCATGGCCAATCTACCTAACCTGCACATCTTTAGACTATGGGAGTAAACCGGAGCACCCGGAGGAAACCCACGCACAATCGGGGAGGACATGCAGACTCCGCACAGACAGTGACTCAAGTCGAGAATCAAACCTGAGACCCTGGAACTGTGAAACAACTGTGCTAACCACTGTGCCACCGTATGACCTAATATCTCTGTATATGGCTCAACATTCAATGATGTCCTATAATGCTCGTTTGGGTTGTCTTGCTCCATTAGAAGGATTATATTTAACTAGATATTGTTGTTGTAGAACATAGAACATAGAACATACAGTGCAGAAGGAGACCATTCGGCCCATCGAGTCTGCACTGACTCACTTAAGCCCTCACTTCCTCCCTATCCCCGTAACCCTATAACATCTCCTAAACTTTTTGGTCACTAAGGGCACTTTATCATGGCCAATCCACCTAACCTGCACGTCTTTGGACTGTAGGAGGAAACCGGAGCACCCGGAAAAAACCCACACAGACACGGGGAGAAAGTGCAGACTCCGCACAGACAGTGTCCCAGCGGGGAATCGAACCTGGGACCCTGGCTCTATGAAGCCACAGTGCTAGCTACTTGTGCCACTGTGCTTAAGACTTAATTCCGAGCGGCCGCACGGATACGACATAGTCCCGCTGGGGTCGTACACCCCTGGTCGCTGCCGGCGGGATCTCTGTGCGAAGGATCGGGAGGTGACCTGTGGGGCGGGGAAAAGTGCTCCTTCATCGGGGGGGGGGCCTCCGATGGGGTCTGGCCCTCGATCGGGGCCCACCGATCGGCGGACTGACCTCCCACCCCCCCCCCCCCCTCCTCCCCCCCGGCCAGCCCCGACTCAATATGGCGTCTGGGTTCAGGGGCTGAAGAAGTCCCCTGCGCATGCGCAGGTTGGCGCGGTGCCCATTTGGCGCCGGGAAGGGAGGCTGGAGCAGCGTGAACTGCTCCAGCGCCGTGCTGGTCCCCTGTGGGGGACTGAATTGGTCGTCCCGATGCCCGTTTCGCGCCATTGTGAAATGCGACGGCGTTCACAATGGCGCAAACACTTAGTCTCCATTTTGGAGAATCGCCCCCGGGGAATACGTGCAAATTCCACAGGCAGTCACCCGAGATCAGATTCGAGCCCAAGCCTGTCGCTGTGATACTGCAGTGCTAACCACTGTGTCACCATGCCACCCCTCAATTAATGTTTATTTATGTCAATGGATATACAAATCTGGAGAGATGCAAAATGGGCTGGAGAGTTGCTAACTATTTTACACTATCACACAACGTCACTATCTGCTTTTCTTTCTTTGAAAAGATCACTTGATCACTTGATTAAGCACAGAAACAACATGTTTCTTCAGAGCTGCCCAGTTCTGCAATTTGACCAGTGAAAACCAACACTTTCTGGGGAAATATCTCACTGGATGGATATGTTTCACTGGGGGAAATATCTCACTGGGTGGAAATATCTCACTGGGTGGAAATATCTCACGGGGGAAATATCTCACTGGGTGGAAATATCTCACTGGGTGGAAATGACTCACTAGAAATGTCTCACTGAGGGAAATATCTCACTGGGTGGAAATGTCTCACTGGGTGGAAATATCTCACTGGGTGGAAAAGTCTCACTGGGTGGAAATATCTCACTGGGTGGAAATATCTCACTGGGTGGAAATATCTCACTGGGAGAAATATCTCACTGGGTGGGAATGTCTCACTGGGTGGAAATATCTCACTGGGTGGAAATATCTCACTGGGAGAAATATCTCACTGGGTGGAAATATCTCACTGGGTGGAAATATCTCACTGGGAGAAATATCTCACTGGGTGGAAATGCCTCACTGGGTGGAAATATCTCACTGGTGGAAATATTTCACTGGGGAAAAAAAACAACCAACGCTTGCTCTTCTAAATGGTCATTGGAATTTAGTTAAATGCAAATTACTACACATGCTGGAATCTGAATCAAAAACAGAAAATACTGGACAATCGCAGCAGGCCTGGCAGCATCTGTGGAGAGAGAAGGGAGCTAACGTTTCGAGTCTGGACGACTTTGACAAAGAGTTATCCAGACCCAAAATGTTAGCTCCCTTCTCTCCACAGATGTTGTGAGACAAAGAACAAAGAACAATACAGCACAGAAACAGGCCCTTCGGCCCTCCAAGCCTGTACCAGTCATGATACCAACCTTGGCCAAAACCCTCAGCACGTCCTTGTGCCGTATCCCTATATACCCATCCCATCCAGGTGTTTGTCAGGATGCCTTTTGAACGCCGTTAATGTATCTGATTCCACCTTCAGACCTGCTGCGATTTTCTGTTTTTGATTGGGATTTAGTAGTGTAGCTAAGTTATTGATAGACTTGTGATGTATATTAAAATGACCCAAAGGACATTACAGGAGCGTTATTGGACTAAAGTGGACACCGAACTACTTGGAGAATTAATTGGCTGGAGGTGAGATATCTGCCTCTACGTCAAGATGTCTCGGAGAGCTCTCAGCAATCTGACAGTAGCTCTTAATCCCAACTGTGTGATTGGGAGTGGTCCCCAGAGTCTTATGTCTGGGATCCAGGCTGCGTACCCACCCCCCCTTCCCCGCAGGTGATGGTGAGCTGCCTTCTCTGTGCATGTACCATCTGCAGTGCTGTTAGGGAAGGAGTTCCAGGATTTTGTCCCAAGCCACTGAAGGAACGGCAATATAATTCCAAATCAGAATGCTGCGTGACTTGAACAGGAACTTGCCCTTGTCCTTCTAGCTGGTGGGTTTGGGGGGGTTCGTGATGAAGAAAGCTGGGCAAGTTGTTGCAGTGCATCTCATAAATGGTGCATACTGCAGCGATGGTGACCCAGTGATGGGGATTCCAAGTATTGGATAGGGTGCAGGTTTAACGGGCTGCTTTGTCCTGGATAGCTTTGAGCTGCTTGTGTGGTGTTAGAGATGCTCTCATCTAAGCAAGTGGCTTGTGCCTTATAGATGGTGGTCAAGGTTTCAGGAATGGGGAGCTAAAACACTTGTTCCAGATCCCAGTCTCTGGCTTGCCATTGAAATCATTTATGTGGCTGATCCAGTTTAAGTTTCTGATCAATGGTTACCCCTGAGATATCGATGATGAGATATTTGATGCTGCTAATAGCCTTGAACGTGGGTGGTGGTTAGACTTTCTCAAGTTTGAATCTAATCTGGAAATTCCTGCTTGAAAAAACAGATGTTTTGCAATAGTTTAGTTTAGTTTGCCAGTACTGAATGCCAGTACCAGTGGAGGGAGACAAGTGGTTTTTCAGTGGGGTGTGACATGGGGACTGCTGATTATGAGTTCAGCAAACTAAACTAAACTATTGCAAAACATCTGTTTTTTCAAGCAGGAATTTCCAGATTAGATTCAAACTTGAGAAAGTCTAACCACCACCTACTTAGTGACCTTACCGCATAATGTCAGAGCAGGTTGAAAATCGAGAATGCTGCATCACCATTTGCCAAAATTCAATTTTTTAAAAAGGAAATCAAATCTCACAAAGCAGCCCGTTAAACCTGCACCCTATCCAATACTTGGAATCCCCATCACTGGGTCACCATCGCTGCAGTATGCACCATTTATGAGATGCACTGCAACAACTTGCCCAGCTTTCTTCATCACGAACCCCCCCAAACCCACCAGCTAGAAGGACAAGGGTAGAGCAGTTGATGTGGTGTATATGGATTTCAGTAAAGCGTTTGATAAGGTTCCCCACGGTCGTCTATTGCAGAAAATACGGAGGCTGGGGATTGAGGGTGATTTAGAGATGTGGATCAGAAATTGGCTAGTTGAAAGAAGACAGAGAGTGGTAGTTGATGGGAAATGTTCAGAATGGAGTTCAGTTACGAGTGGCGTACCACAAGGATCTGTTCTGGGGCCGTTGCTGTTTGTCATTTTTATAAATGACCTAGAGGAGGGCGCAGAAGGATGGGTGAGTAAATTTGCAGACGACACTAAAGTCGGTGGAGTTGTAGACAGTGCGGAAGGATGTTGCAGGTTACAGAGGGACATAGATAAGCTGCAGAGCTGGGCTGAGAGGTGGCAAATGGAGTTTAATGTGGAGAAGTGTGAGGTGATTCACTTTGGAAAGAATAACAGAAATGCGGAATATTTGGCTAATGGTAAAATTCTTGGTAGTGTGGATGAGCAGAGGGATCTCGGTGTCCATGTACATAGATCCCTGAAAGTTGCCACCCAGGTTGATAGGGTTGTGAAGAAGGCCTATGGTGTGTTGGCCTTTATTGGTAGAGGGATTGAGTTCCGGAGCCATGAGGTCATGTTGCAGTTGTACAAAACTCTAGTACGGCCGCATTTGGAGTATTGCGTACAGTTCTGGTCGCCTCATTATAGGAAGGACGTGGAAGCTTTGGAACGGGTGCAGAGGAGATTTACCAGGATGTTGCCTGGTATGGAGGGAAAATCTTATGAGGAAAGGCTGATGGACTTGAGGTTGTTTTCGTTAGAGAGAAGAAGGTTAAGAGGTGACTTAATAGAGGCATACAAAATGATCAGAGGGTTAGATAGGGTGGACAGCGAGAGCCTTCTCCCGCGGATGGAGGTGGCTAGCACGAGGGGACATAGCCTTAAATTGAGGGGTAATAGATATAGGACAGAGGTCAGAGGTGGGTTTTTTACGCAAAGAGTGGTGAGGCCGTGGAATGCCCTACCTGCAACAGTAGTGAACTCGCCAACATTGAGGGCATTTAAAAATTTATTGGATAAGCATATGGATGATAAGGGCATAGTGTAGGTTAGATGGCCTTTAGATTTTTTCCATGTCGGTGCAACATCGAGGGCCGAAGGGCCTGTACTGCGCTGTATCGTTCTATGTTCTATGTTCTATGTTCTAAATCCACGAGGATACTGCTTTTGTACATCATGTGATTTTTCTCTGTTTAATTGCTGGCTTTTGTATCTGGGTACTCTTCCCCCTTTGCCTTTGTCAGAGCACATTTGGGCCATCTACTCTGTCATGAACTATCTTTCTGCTAAAATTATGAGTAATTATCGTAAATATAAACCTCTGCAGAAATCTCTGGAGTAATCCATGGGAATCAAAATACCTTCTGCATCAGTAAAAATGCAAGGAGACATTAATGCAAACTCATCAATTTCTTATTCAGCATCAGTACTTTTAAGAGGTATTTGATTTCCACTGGCTGACTCTTCTTAAAATCAGTGTGAACTCAAACTTGCAGTGAAGCTCACACTGGACCAATTGTTAAGTTGGATCAGAACAGCGCAGTGCTTCCATTTGGAGCAATAGGGTTAATTGGCACAAGTCGCAGAGTTCTGTTTGGTGTAGATTGTCGCAGGACTGTTTAGGCTGACGAGGTGGTCACGTCATTGAGATGACCAGCAGACAAAGGCTGTTCTCATGCTCCATTTATTGGTCAGTGGTGGAATGGTGCTGCCTCAAGCGTCTCTGTCCTTTCCAACACGGGTGATGCATGACCTGGGGAGGCACAGGGTCGAAGGGGTGAAAATAATAAATTGAGAGGCTTCATCCGGATTCCATAGCAGTCAAATGTGAGTGACGTGGAACTGTTCTGTCAACTGGATTCAACCAGCTTTTCTCCAGCGGGATGCAGGATGGATGCATTGCAGCGACGCTCCAAGGCTTCTTTGGTAATACAGGTTGAGCATCTCTTGTCCGAAATCCCGAAAACCGAAAAATTCCAAGATTCGCACTTTTTTTTGAGCGTGCCGCACTTGCGCAGTTCCCAACTTGCGCCGCATAGGCACAATGTTCTGCACATGCGCAGTTCCCAACGTTCTGCAGATTCGCAGTTCTAAACGTTCTGCGCATGCGTAGTTCCCAACGTTCTGCAGATGCGCAGTTCTAAACGTTCTGCACATATGCCGTTCCCAATGAGCACTGCTCATTCACAGTTCCCAACGTTCTGCACATGCGCAGTTCCCAACAAGCACTGCACATGCGCAGTTCCCAACAAGCACTGCACATGCGCAGTTCCCAATGTGCGCCACACAGGCAGTTTCCAACATTCTGCACATGTGCAGTTCTCAACGTTCTGCACATGCGCAACTCTAAACGTTCTGCACATGTGCAGTTCCCAATGTGCACCACACCTGCGCAATATATTCCAAAATCCCCAAAATTCTGAAGTCCAATGCACACTCGGCCCAAGCATTTCAGATGAGGTATTTTCAACCTGTACTTCCGGAACCTGCGATCTCCACCGCCCTGGTGGAAATGCATGGAAAGCATGTGTGCAGGAACATCATCACCCTAGGTTCCCTACAAATCTCAATCCCCCCTGATTTGGAGGCATGTTGCCATATTTTCATCTTCCTGAACTCCCTACCTAACAACATTGTGGAATCAATGATGCCAGAAGAAGATCTTGTCAAGGGAATTTGGGGATGGTCACCAAATGCCAGCCTTGCCAATAATGCTCACATCTTAATAGCAGATGAAAAAAATGGTTAATTTAAAGTAATTCTGGTACGAATTCTCTGATGCTACCACTTGTTGCTGTGCATTTGTATATGTGGAATGGTAGGGTGCAACTTGATGGTTAGGAACAGAAATTCCCAACAGGGTAACTCTCCATGTTTTGGTTACCAGTTCTCAGTCAAATAACTAATGGCTCCTCGTCATGGGAGAAATTAATCAGTGCTTGTGGAGATAGGTCTCAGACCAGAATGAATATTAAATACCAGTAAATACTGGCAGCATTGACACTGGCCAAACTGATGATTATGGACAGGGTATTGGCAGAAAGAGTAATATTAGAAAGTCAGAGTGTTGCTGTGTTCCTTGTGAAGCTTACAAGGAGCATAGATTGGAAATTTGGTGCTGAATAATAGTAATTGAATAATAATGAATAATTCATAGTAATTTGGTGCTGGATAATAGTAATTGTCTCCATACCCAACCCCATTTGGAACATGGCCTCCACTAAGAGCTAAACATACCCCTTTAAAGGGTTGCTGTAAAGATCAAAGAGCGAATGGTTTTGTATAAGCGTGGCTTTTAGTATCTTTGCAAATTGAACACAGATGGCAGTGAAGTCGCTAAAGGAAATTTAGCTTCTGTTTGGACATATATATATATTGTGGTAGCTCTTGAATCCCGTGGAGAATAGGTTTGCAGGAATACTCTCTGCTGTGTACATTGTGCAGTCATTAGTCCATTTAACTCTGCAGGCGCGAAATTGCCGTGTTTTTTATAGTTGCCAACTCTGGGTGGATGTATTCCTGGAGGCTTTAACTTTTGATCTTGCACATCCAACCGTCCGCCCAATCAAACATACTTTATCCACCCCCCCCCCCCCACCCCCCCATTCTAATAAATACACTCAATAAACTAACATTTTCAATGGACATGAAAAAAATAACCATTTTTAGAAATGTGTCTTATGATTTTTCTCCAGGATTTCTTACGACTGTGCCCGGAGCGGCGCCATTAATCCCTGCACACTCCTGCGCAATTCTGGAGTGTTGGTAATCCTCGCTGCATGTGCTGCTGCTGTGCTGATTTGCAATTTGATTTTAGCTGTTTGCTGGAGTAATTTGGTGCTTTACACAACAGCACATCTTCCTGCTTTTTTTTTGTCTGTTACTATCCTTTAACTAACTCAGCAGCATGTCAATGGACTTAACGAGAGAGTGCTTTGGAATGACTGCAATGTTCTACCAACCAGGGATAAATTTTCCGAGTCTGCAGTCATTGCCTAAGAGCCTTCCTAAATGGGAAGCCAGATTGGACAATTAGATGTGGAGATTAGCACGCTCAATCCTATTTTCTGGTCATAAAAATTAATGGCTGGTAAAATTAGAGGGCTGTGAATGTAATGTACTGCTCTCAGCATCAAATCGAGCCATATACTGTGCTGCCAAACAAGACTCTCTGAGCGCTAGTTTTGAAGACGTGCCTGTGCGTTTCCCTTCTCTTTCCTCAAACAAACGGTATGAAAAGCGAGGATGAGAAGATGGAACAATATTTCATCTAATTGCTACGAACACGGGAATACGCCTAATGCCATTCAAGTCTGTAAATGCCCAATCTCACCTGACCTCGGATGCTAAATAGACTCAGGCCTGGTGAGTACTTGGACAGGTGACCACCCAGAGGAGGTCTGCTGGCGCAATGGTAGCCTTCCTACGTCCGGGCCACACACTCTGAGTTCAAGTCCCTCTTCAGCCCTTGTTGGCCACGGAAAATATATTCCTGATTATCAGCTGGTTAATCCTTCCAATATCCCTGATAAAATAAAAGGGGGATGAGGCAATAACAATGTTCGACACTCAAGGATTGTCTTGAAGCTCCAACATTGAAGATGCACAGCAATGTTTTCTGGGATACTGGGTTTGGGTCAGGGCAGGGGGTTTGCCAAGAAAACTGCATGTTAATCATTGACTGGCAACATGGTTTGAAAGCAGCAATCCTACAGTATTAGATATAGGAACGCTTACAGAAACCTTCTATAGATGCCTGTCTTCTTGTCCGCACTGGAGACAGCCCACAGTCTAATTGGCTGGTATGACCTGTCCCGTACCTAATCAAGGCCCCAACCCCGGGGAAATTTGCTGCCAGTTCCAGTTTTGCAACGGGGCAAGTTCACAACCCAGAATTGAACCTGCCTCCCCTTTCCTTGCGAGAAACTCCAGAGTGTTATTTGACATTCGAACAATGGAAAGAAAGTAAAGCTTCTCATGCAATCATGATAGCAAACACAACCCGAGAATGAAGGAATTGTCAATTCGGTAAGGAAATGTCTCCCAAGCATCCAAAGATGTGCAGGTTAGGTGGATTGGCCGTGCTACATTTCCCCTTAGTGTCCAGGGATGTACAGGTTAGGACAGTCACGGGGATAGGGCGGGGTGGGCGCGGGAGTGGGCCTGGGTCGAGTGCTCTTTTGGAGGGCCGGTGCAGATTCGATGGGCTGAATGGCTTCCTTCTGCATTTTAGGGATTCTGTGATTCTACGAAACATCATGACGCTCGAAAAAGTCACAAGTGATTGTAAGATTGTTTGCAGAACGGGATGTTTCTCTTTTCCCTCTTCAGGTCAGCTATCGGCACGATATCAAATGTTTTCCAGTTCCAAAAGTTCTCAGGCCTTCTTGTCTCTTAGTTCTGCAGCAGTCAGCATGTTTACCATGTCCTGGCCTTGTCGCCTACTAAGGGCCCCAATCAGTCCTGCTGACTGTACTCTGTCCCTGGCATCCCGGGACATTAAGCAAAAGCCAGCCACGGACTCTGATCTGGGCTGAGTCTGTGTTCTTTCTTTTGCCTTTCAGCAAATTCCCTTATTTTACCAAGGCCATTCTTCTCTTCAAAAGCAGATGCTAAACGGCCATACTGAAAAGTTCAAAACTGGTTGATGCTGTGACTACCATGGGGAACCTAAATTATTTGGTGATCAGTTAGAAGCTTACCCCAGAATTTGGATTGCTGCTTTTTCAGTATGTGCTCATGTGGGTGTTCTGGCCACGTGTAGCCCTGTGGGTTAATGTCTCAGTCCCCGTGAGATATGGAAATATTTTACTTCCTCTAAATTGTTGAGTTTACTTTGAAACATTGGGATTGATCAAAACTAAAGAAAGCAGATCAATAGTCAAGAATGAGAAAAGGCTATTTGGCCCTTTGAATGTTAAAACCCTAGCCCTCTGAATCATATTGTAGCATACGTCTGTGTTTTTCACACACAAGTGGGGTTTGTTTCCTCAACTGCTCTTGCTGGGATATGGGCCAGAATTATACACTCTCCCTGGCGGGTTCTGAGGTGGGGTGGGGGGAGGGGCTGGATGGGGGCACTTATAACAGCACAGACAGAAGGGGGCGATTCTCCAATATTGGGCCCAAGATTTTGCGCTGTCGTGAACGCCGGCGCAAACCGGGCCCGGTCATGTACGATTCTGGCCCCCACAGAGGGCCAGCACGGCGCTGGAGTGGTTCACGCTGCTCCAGCCTCCTTACGCGGTGCCAAATGGGCACCCCACCAACCTGCGCATGCATGGGGGACTTCTTTTACGCGCTGGCCCTGACCAACATGGGGTGGGTGTACAGGGGCCGGACAAGCCAGGAAGTAGGCCCGAGGGGGAGAGGCCTGCCCGTCAATCGGTGGGTCCCGATTGCAGGCCAGACCCTATTGGAGCCCCCCCCGGTGAAGGAGCCCCCTTCTCCCCCCCCCCACAGGCCGCCCCCCGGCCGTTCGCGCAGAGTTCCTGCCGGCAGCGACCAGCCGTGAACAGTGCCAGCAGGACTCTGTCATATCGGAGCGGCCGCTCGGCCCATCCGGGCTGGAGAATCAGCGACCCCCGATTCCAGCGGCCAGAGCCGCGCCAAACACGCCGGCGGAAATGGCGGCAATTCTCCGCACCTCGGAGAATCGTGCGTCGGCGTCAGGGCGTCGTGGCGCGATTGCGCCAATTCGGAGAATCGCCCCAGCATTCCCCCTTGAATCATGCCCAACATGACCCAGCTACGATTTTACAGTGGGATGGACAGGGCCTTTGACAGGAAGCCTGCCCAGACCTCAATTAAGACACTTAAGTGACCGTTAAATGTCTAATTAAGGGCTTTTTCTCATCCAGCCATCCATTTTTAGGTTGGCTGACGTCTGATCACTGAGGGTGGCAGCACCCTCCCCACCCAGACTGGAGAACTCCAGCTCTCCCTCCCACCTCGGCCTGGCGTCGATAGCGAGATCATCACTGCAACCCCAACACTGTGGACTGGGACTAAAGGCACGTTTCTCCCAAAAGGGAACAAAGTCTCTTAGCGAGCTCGTTTAGCCGCGTGTTTCCCGGCGCTAACAGTGCCAAGAAACATATGGCTTTCTTCTTTTATATAAATTTAGAGTACCCAATTCCTTTTTTTCCAATTAAATTGCAATTTAGCGTGGCCACTTCACCTACCCTGCATATCTTTGGGTTGTGGCGGTGAGACTCATGCAAACACGGGGAGAATGTGCAAACTCCACACAGTGAACCAGGGTCGGGTTGAATAAGGGGCCTGAATGGCGAACGTGTGGCTGAGGCCATGCAGAGCCCCGTTTTATACAATGGGGAGCTCCGCTCGCTAGAAGTCCCCATTGTACAGGAGATTGGGGCGGCACTTTTAAATGGCACTCTGGTTTCCATGGCTCCCTAAACAATGCCTGTCCTCCAACTCAGTCCGAACGCAATGTGGGAAGGTTCCCAGCCCGCCTGTACCACCCCCCCCCCCCCCCCCCCCCCCCCCCGCCTTGCAACCCTGGCCCAATCGCGCACAGGCAGACAATGCCAGCTTGGCACCTTGGCAGTGCCAACCTGCCACTATGGAAGTGTCAGTGCCAAGCTGGCACTACCAGGGACCCAGATGGCATTGCCAGCTGACATGGCCAAGGTGTACAAGCTGGCACCTTTTTGCATGCGTGATTGGTCCAGGGGTGCCCTGCGTGGGTGTTGACCGGGGGGAGGGTGGGGGGGGGGGGAGTGACCGGTAACACCCATCGTCTTTCGGGCTGGGGGGAGGTCGGGAATTGCTTTGGGGGCCTCGGAGATCGGGACGCCATTTAAAAATGACGTCCCAATGTCTCACTAAACTGGGGAGTTCTGGCGAGCAGAGATCCTCACTGTCCAAAACTGGGCTATGTGTGGCCTCAGCCGGGTGTTCCCTGTTCAGGCCCCTTATACAACCTGAGTCGTGTTGAGTAGCCTTGTGTTTCTCGGCACTACGAGCGCCGGGAAACACATGGCTAAACGCACTCGCTAGGGGGCTTTGTTCCCTTTTGGGAGAATCGCACCCGCTGTTTCGTCATTGTTGCTGGGTCAAAATCCTTATTGAGCAGAGCTGTGGGAGTGCCTTTAGACACACAGAGTGCAGTGGTTCAAGAAGGTGTCTCACCAACACCTATTCCAGGGTAGTTAGGGTTGGATAATAAATGAGGGCTTTTCAAGCAATGCCCACAGCTCTTGAATTTATACAAATTTTAAAAATTGTAGTGACTTATTTACATATTCCACATGCAAATATTCGAAGCCATGCGATAGTCACCTTCAGGTAATTTGTTCACCACTTAGTCTGTAGAGAGGACACTCCTCGGTAAGGTGCAGCATTGTTTCTGTCTTTCCGCAAGTGCATAAGGAGGTTTGTACGGAGGCCCCAGTGGTGGAGGTTAACTGCACAGGGGCGCTGGCCTGTCCTGAACCTGTTTAGCAAGGACCACTGTCATCGTGGCAGTTCAAAGCCTGTCATTGGACAGATGGGGTTTGCCACAAGGAACTTTGTTAATGATTTCTCGGTTTTCCATTCCTTCATGTTTACTGTTGGATCTTGCTCAGGAAGAGTGCGCCATATGGGCCACCGCTGTGGAAGGCAGGCAGTAGGTAGTGTGAATATAATTTGCCTTCTTAATTACCAGCTACACTCCACTTTCTATGATTTGTATGCAAAACCATCCAAATCTCTCTGAATACCAACATCTACCAGTCTCTTACCTTTTAAAAAATATTTTGCCTTTCTATTCTTCCTACCAATGTGTAGAATGACACATTTCCCCATATTATACTCATTTCACATAACAGTAATAGGATCCATTTAAATATGAGCGGCCACAGCCATTCACTTGCAATGGGACAGGGCAGATGACCAAAGTCACTGCCGCATTCCTCGGATTGTAGGGTAATGTTTGAGGGCGAGCACCTCACCACCACATTTCCCTTCCTTGCCACCACTAAATTGCCCAACTATTGGTGGTTTTACAGACTGGACCTATTGGCCGGGATTCTCCATTGCGAGTCTGCTTTGCCACCACTGCCAGCGAGAACGGAGAACCTGGCACTCAGCCAAAACTCCATTCACTGCAGCGGGAATGGAGAATGCCGCCGGCGTGAACCGACGGAGAATCCTGCTCGTTATTCTACATGAGAATAGGGTAACCGGGGAGGGTTTCTCTGTCCATTCACGCCGGCGGGATTCCCCGGTCCTGCTGCGGTGGATGGGAGATTTGGCTGAGCGCCAGATTGACCGTGCTCGCTCGCAGCGGTAGTGGGGCAGACTCACAGCAGAGAATCCCGGCCCAGATGTCTGGGCCCAATTTGACTCCAACTGATTTGTTTATTTACTGTGAAATCTAAACAGAGAATTATTGAATTGGCTGCTGGTCCTTGAAAGCCTAAACCACATAATATACTTGTGCTGTTCTCTCTGGCACTCAAAGCTGTCAGGGGTGATTCTCCAAAATGGAGACCAAGTGTTTGCGCTGTCGTGAACGCTGCCGTGTTTCATGACGGCGCAGAACGGGCACTGGGACGACCGATTCTGGCCCCCGGGGCCAGCATGGCGCTGGAGTGGTTCACGCCGCACCAGCCTCCCTTCCCGGCATCAAATGAGCACCGCGCCAACCCACGCATGCATGGGGACTTCTTCAGCACGCAGCTCCGACTCAGCATGGTGTCGGGGTTCAGGGGCAAGCTGCGCAACAAAGTAGGCCCGGAGGGAGGAGAGGCCGGCCCGCCGATCGGTGGCCAGACCCCATCGGAGGCCCCCCCACCTCCGGTGAAGGAGCGCTTTTCCCTGCCCCACAGGCTGCCCTCTGACCCTTCACGCAGAGATCCCGCCAGCAGCGACCAGGGGTGAACGGCGCCGGCGGGAGTCTGTCGTGACGGAGCGGCCACTCGGCCCATTTAGGCCGGAGAATCGGTGGCCCCGTCGCGTCAAACGCGCTGGCACAAATGGCGCCGATTCTCCGCACCTCGGAGAATCGCGCGCCTCGGAGAATCACGATTCTCCAAGGTGCAGAGAATCGGCGCCATTTGTGCCAGCGCGTTTGACGCGGCGCAGGAATCGGCGGGGCTGCCGATTCTCCGACTCAAATGGGCCGAGCGGCTGCTCCGACACGACAGAGTCCCGCCTGCGCCGTTCACCCCTGGTCGCTGCCAGCGGGATGTCTGCGAGGAGACGTCGTATCGCGGCTGTGGCGATTCTCCGGCTCGGCGTGGAGCTCGGAGAATCGCACCCTTAGTTTTGCAGTGAGAGAAACAACATGATAAATTTCAATGGGCAATGTCATGCCAAGCAGCAATGCCAGTGAAGAGATGAAGACAAGGAGATACAACCTTAAAATCAGAGCTGGGCAGTTTAAGAGAGTTAGACAAAGCTTCTCCACACTAGAGAACTTCCTTCACAAAATATATCAGATACTAGTTCAAATCAGAGATCAACAGATACTTGCTTAAAATAAAGGTCATTTAGGGATTAGAGCCAATGTGGGTGGATGGAGTTAGGATACAGATTGGCCATGATATCGCAGAACGGCGGAACTGGCGCGAGGGGCAGAATGGCCCAATTCTGTCCCAATTAGAACAAATGGATTAACAGGAAATGTGTGAAGAATTCTTGATCCAAAACGGGTATCACCTTCATTGTTGCCAGCTGTCTAACTTTATACTTCTTTCAATATTCCTTTCATATTTTGGGGAACCATCTGCAATTGAACTGTGTATACCAAAGGACATTGGTCCTGATTGAAGACCTCGGTTGGTTTGAACAATGTGGGACGCAACTCATTAGATGCAATGAGGGTGGCAAGGTAGCATAGTGGTTAGCAATGTTGCTTCACAGCACCAGGGACCCTGGTTTGATTCCTGGCTTGGGTCACTGTTTGTGCGGAGTCTGCACATTTTCCCTGTGTCAGCATGGGTTTCCTACGGGTGCTCCGGTTTCCTCCCACAAATCCCGAAAAACGTGCTTGTTAGGTGAATCAGACATTCTGAATTCTCCCTCGGTGTACCCGAACAGGTGCCGGAGTGTGGCATCTAGGGGTTTTTCAGAGTAACTTCATTGCAGTGTTAATGTAAGCCTATTTGTGACATTAATAAAGATTATTATTATTATATTATAATCACAGCTATCCATTCAGACAGATGTAAAAGATCTAATTCAAGGTACAAAAAGGGAGTTGTCCATGGGATGTTGCCCAATATTTATTCTTAAACTAACACCATCTAAAGCAGCATATGTGGTCATTTATATCATTCTGGGAGCTTGCAGTGTGCAAATTGGCTGCTTCATTTCCAACATTACCCCTCAAAAGTACTTCAATGACTAAAAAGATTTGGGACATCCTAACATCATAGCCTGAATTTTCAGGATGGTGAGTGCACGGTGCCCATCATCCCCGCTGACCCGGACAGGCCTGCTGCCAGTTCACACTCAAATGAGCATTGATTGGCAATGGGCAGTACCTCTGTGGCCACTTGGACGGAAGCCCCATTTTGGAGAGCTGTCGGCCATTCAGATTGAGGCTGGACGGGAAAAGGCCCTTAGGTGGCTAATAAGGGCCTTAATTGGGGCATGGGTGATCATCCTATCTGAGGCCCTGTCGCTCCACCGTAACATCACGTCCAGGTTGCATGATATTTTCTGACCCTCCCACCACTCCTCCTCAGAGCCCACCGGGGGGTGGACGGGGAGGGAAGTTGTAGGGGCAGCATAAAATTCTGGCCCATGTAAGGTGTTATATAAAGGTAAGTTCTTCCTTTCTTTAAATGAAGATTTGAATTAGAGTGATGACTGTACCACAAGTCTCATGACGCATTCTCCACCATGGTCCATCATTCACATCAGATTACTCAGTGACAGACTCCTTCGTCTCTCGATGCTAAAATGTCACCATTAGATAAACATGGTTGGAGGGTGTGGAATTAAAATTTGGGGGGTAAGGGAGCAGTTCTGGGTTCGCTGTCCTTTATACCCCCACATTATTTACTTCCTATTGAAGTTAACAGATTGAAAATAACATCTGACGTGAACGTGTACCAAACCGTCAGATATCTACTGCCTGTTTTGTACCCTTGCCCAAGTTTAATTTCACCCCTATCCTTTTCGATCCTTTTCACATGGGCAACGATTAAACTGGCACAAACCAATGTGAATGCCACGTCCATATAATAAAAATCTTTAAGTCGGCTTACATTGACACTGCAATGAAGTTACTGCGAAAATCCCCTAGACGTCACACTGCAGTGCCTGTTCGGGTACACAGAGGGGGAATTCAGAATGTCCATATAGTTGTATATCACTTTTTAATCACCGAAGTGGCAACATCGTCCAGTCCAGGCTCAATAAATCCTGTACTCAGTGTAATGTCAAAGGAGGAAATAAAGCACTTTCAAGAAGTTGGGTTTTGTGCTGAAAGAATTTTTATTTTGCACAAGTAACAGGCAAAGTAGTCTGGCATAAGGAAGAAAGGATCTGCATCAACTTTCTCCGACTTACACATGACTCTTTTAATGGAGACAGCGGCATAGTTCAATTAAAATAGCGCAAATTAGGGTCAGGGCCAAACTGACTGGTTTGACAACTCTGATTGGGTGTCGTCCTTTTGTCACATGACCTCCCACCTCCAACTACTCCCACCATTGATTCATCCTCCTGTTGCAATGCCCCGCCATGGTCAAATGATAATACTTTTAAGACCAATTGAACTAACCTTGACTATTATAGAAAATGTCCTTCCTTTCCATCCCCTCGCTGTCACTTTTTAAAATAGTTTTTTTTTGCAAATAATACCTGCAAATGTATGAGAACATTGAAACGACAACACCATTTTGTTTAAGGGCCCTATGAGTATTTCTCCTGGGTTGCTCATAGCAGTGTTGTAGAGTTTAATTTCTGGAGACACCAGGACAGTCCTGGAGGGTTGGCAACCCTGGACAGGAGATGCACTTGGTGCAGACGGAGAAGGAAAATTTCCCCCTGATTTCCTGCTCCCTCTACCCCCAAGGGAGTAATGTCCCACAGAGTGGAGGCATGTTGCAGCAATTGTGAAATAACCGTGCACGAGAAAAAGCCACCTGCAGAGAGCATTTCAACCAGACGTCCTCCACCCAGATAGAAAGACCTGATGAATGGAAAGCCCAGGAATTTCAATGTCACGACTTTTGAAACTCAGCAAAAGATCAGTCTCGCTTTGGAGTCACCCATGGCCATTCGACAGCTTGACAGTATTCAGTAATCCAGCAATGATTTAAGCAGTGAGATGACTTGATACATGCAATAATGTCAGTTTCAATAGCTCTGGTTCAAACAACTATAACTCATGGTAATTGAGTATAAAGGATTGCTTTCCCATAGGAAGCATTGAATAAGCCTCAATGGATTTACCATCTGGAGTATTTTGTTTCATTTGGTCACACTCCAGAAAAGCTCTCAGTTTATTTGCTTTGAATAAGATGGTCAAAAGACTTAACCAAAGTGACACTTGTGTAGGGCCCCCGTCTGTCCACTTTTAGACTGATGAGAAGCAGCTTCTGCCCTGCATTTGCCCATATTTAGGACTTTTGCATGGAGGAAAAAGACAGTGACAAGGAATTTAGGCAGAAATACTGCAGAAACCCCACTGACACAGGTGGGGCAAGAATAGCTGTGAGGAATTCTGCCCCCAATGTAGATTGCCGTGTTACAATCACATTACTGCCTTGTCTCCACCTTTCAGTTGAGATGTCCCCCCTCACAGGTAAATGTAAAAGATCCCGCGGTGCTATTTTGAAGATGAGCCGGAAAGTTCTACCCTGCTATCTTGGATTATATTTGGCTTTCGACCAACATCACTAAAACAAATTATCTGGCCATTGTCACGTTGCTGTGTGGGTATTTGTTCTGTGCAAGCTGGTTGCTGCGTTTCCTGCCTTCCATGTCAAAAGTATTTAATTGCCTGGAAGGCACTTTGCAATGTCCTCAGGCTTTGAAAGTTACAAAATAAATGGCCCCTCCGTGGCTTTCCTCCTTTAGTTAGAGCACTTCCATAATGAGCAAGAGAGGAATGTTGGTCAGCAGACCAGTAGAACTCTCCACACGTCTTCAATAATTATTACACCAACACATATAAATTATATATATATATAGACCGAGATTCTCTGGCCTCTCTGCGGCATGTTTCTCGGCTGATGGAGGTGGCCCGCTTTGACTGGTGGCGGGATCTTCCAGTCCCACCGCTGTCAATGGGATTTCCCTTTGAATCCACTTCACGCCACCGGCAAACCCATGGGGGGATGGGTGGTTGGCAGGACCAGAAGCTTCTGCCGGCATGAACAGCTGGAAGATTTTGCCCATATATACTGAGTGTGTGTTTATGATCAGAACCTGTAACAACAGTTTCAAATGCAATAAAATATTATGGCACCAAAAAGGTCAAACGGGTCCTCAATCTGAGCATCTCAGTGTAGCATGTTGGGCACTCAAGAGCAACAGGAGCCAAACTCATGCCCTCACATTCTGTAATAACCTGCTCTTGGGTGTCGTATTAACACATCAGCCAGCTCTTCTTACACTTCATTTAATGCAGCTTTGATATCACTTAGCAAAGGATGGCCAAGAAATTAATAAAGAATATATGCAAGTATAAAGAACTAGCAAGATACATAACAATCAATTGTACAGGCGGCTGGCTGCGTCCAGTTTGAATGGAAGCAATCATTTGGTGGAAAGGAGGAAGCTGATGGGAGCCTTTGGGAAATGGCATCAATGCAAAATAATAAAGGCAAGAAAAAGTCACCTTCTACTGAGATGACCTGTCACAGATCATGATTTATTTTTCTTTACAGGTTTATGAATAGCAGAGTGCCCGCCAATCGAAGATATGAACCCACAGAATACGAGCATGCAGCAAACTGTGCCACCCATGCAGTAAGATTTAAAAAAAATATTTTTATTCTCCATTTTCAAATTTTCTTCAGAATTTACACCCCACCAACAAACAGTAAACGGTAACAAATACAATGTCAATCCCCTCATCAACAACAACGGTCCCATCCCCCAACCACCCCAAATAACGGCCCACCTGACAATATAAGCATCAAATAAAACAAACCCTCCCAGGGTGGAAAAAAAAAGGAAAAAAGAAAAAGGAATCAGGAATCACCTATGGTCATAATTGACACATATAGTCCAGCCCCAACCCCCCCCCCAATATTCAATGCCATCCACTCCTCGAAAGAGCACCGTGAATGACACCCATGAATTGTAGACCCCCCCCCCCCCCACCCCACCCCCGCAGAGCCCTCCACTCCACGTCCTCTTGTAAACTCCTCCCCCCAACCTCGGTTCTTTCCCCCAACTTTTCACCCCGGCTAGACTCACCGAAACCTGTTCTGCCAGGCTCCGATGGCCGCAGCCCCTCCCCCCACCTCACTCCCATTCGCTGGCCGGCTTAAACCGGCCAGCGTGGAAGTCCCTGCCTGGGCCTCCTTCCCCCTTGCCCGGCCCCAGGAAAACCAAGAAATCCCCTTTAGCACACAACCCCCACATACACACCCAAGCCCAAAGAAACATCATTGCAACTGAAAGTCCCATCTCTTCCCTTGTCCAAATATATACAGCGTTGACTCATTTAGTACATAAACCAACATGCAGTGAAAAAATAAAGTTACATGAGGCTACATCAGTACATGACCGTTTCTCAATTCAGCCACAGTCCTTCTGCCTCCGCTGCTTCCGTCGTCCCAAAATAAAAGTCCTTGGATTTGTAGGTCACCCTCAACTTAGCTGGATAGACTATGCCGAACTGCACCTTGCTGATGTACAGTGCCTTCTTCACCTGGCTGAAGGCAGTCCACCTCCTCACCAGCTCCACTGAATAGTCCTGGTATATGCGTATACCAGCTCCAGCCCACTGCACCACCCGCTTCAGATTTGCCCAGCACAGGACCTTCTCCTTCATGCTATACCTACGGAAACACACTTGGCGGCCTTTGGTATAGGCCTCCATGACCGATGAGCCCGATCCAGTTCATATCGGGAGGGATCACACGCCTCCCCCAATAGCTTCGCCAACATCATGGCAAAATACTCTGTCGACCTCGGGCCTTCCACCCCTTCGGGCAGACCCACAATCCTCAGACTCTGTCGCCTGGATCTGTTTTCCAGGTCTTCCATTTTGGCTCCCAGATCCTTGTTGGTTTCTATCACCCTCTACAACTCCTTCCTCATCGAGGTGAGTTGATCACTGTGCTGCGATAATGCCTCTTCCACTTCCTTCAGTGTCTCACCTCACAGCCATCAGCGTGGTCATTTCTTGTGCTGTGAGCGATGCGGCCTCCCCTGGTGCTCCAGCCTCCGCTTTCCTTACAGCTCCTGCGCTGACTTTTTCACTCAGCGGCGGACGTCTGTTAACCCCCTTTTTCAAGGCTGTTTTTCTCCTAAACTAAGACGTTTCTCCTCCCTGTGCCTTCTTACTGCCTTTTCAGCCTCCGTTGCCCCCGGGACCGGGCGTTAAAACTCTAAAATTCCTATTCCCAAGCGGTAGCTCTCCAGTGTGCGGCTGCCTCCTGCCTGCCATCACTGGAAGTCATCCATGCAGTAAGTTACATTGTGATCAGAAAGCTGTCGGGGGGGATTCTCCATTTCGAGTCCATCCCGCTGCCAGTGAGGATGGAGAATTTGATGCTCAGCCATTCAATGAAGCGGGATAAGAAACAACTTAGAAAAGGTCACAGGTCAATAAAGCAAAGTTATCAAATTTTATTTTACCTGAAAGTAGTGACCATAGGGAGTACATAAAATATTTTTATGTTCTAGGAAAGGTACATTTCAAAGAAAGATACAAACAATGGTTTTAAAGGTGAAAAACAAAAAACATATTTAAGGAAAGGTTGGAAGCTTTGTTGAGGGGTGTGGCCATGTGAGACCTTGGAGCGTGCTCAGTGGTAGGACAGATCTGTGATGAAGTCAAGTGAGCTGTCTTCACACGCCCCTGAAAATGCCTGTTGTTTTTAGAAAGCACAGTTTTGTACAAAAGCTTTTGGAATTCTCTGCACCTGGGTAAATGAGAGGTAGAGAAACTCTGAGACATATCTACCATATAGCACAGTGGATGCCTTGTGGTAATGTTACTGGGATTTCTACAGACTAAATATAGGGACTGTTGCCTAAAAGGGGTGTTTATTTGTGCGTCTAACCAGGTAGAAATCTTATTGGGGGAAATGTTTTCAAGGCTAATTTTAACTGGGTAAATGTAATTTTGTATGTTTAAGTTTTCATCTCCTTTCTTAATAAATGTTTTAATTTTGATATTTAAAATCTCCAACAGTGTTACTGGAAACTGAAATTTGTACACCATTTTCTGATGATAAAATACAAATTGAAAATAGTTGTGGTAGCTTGCCAAGTTTCCCTTTGGAATTTGGTTAGTACAGCAATTACTACCTGCCGGATCATAACAACATATGCCGTGATATATCACTGAATATCATCTAAATTATTAAAGCAGAAAAGGTACTTAGTTATCTATGTAATGTTGAACTGATAGTCAATGTACTCTGCAGGATAGAATTCAGGCTGAAAGTATCAGCAGTTTCCTTGGCAGCAATCTCACTCCATGAGGCAGAACTTTGTAGGTTATAATCCAGCTCCGGAAACTTGAGCTCATAACTGAGGCCAACAGCTCGAGCGTCAGCAATGTCAGAGGTGCCATCTTTCAGATATGATGTGGAGATGCCGGCGTTGGACTGGGGTGAGCACAGTAAGAAGTCTTACAACACCAGGTTAAAGTCCAACACGTTTGTTGACTTGAGCGCAGCTCCTTCCTCAGGTGAATGGAGAGGTATGTTCCAGAAACATTTATATAGACAAAGTCAGAGATGCTGGACAATGCTTGGAATGTGAGCATTTGCAGGTAATCAAATCATTACAGATCCAGGGAGAGGGGTAATCCCAGGTTAAAGAGGTGTGAATTGTCTCAAGCCAGAACAGTTGGTAGGATTTTGCAAGTCCAGGCCAGATGGTGGGGGGTGGATGTAATGCGACATCTTTCAGGTAAGACATTAAGACAAGGCCCTGGATGTTAAAAAAATTCTATGGCACTATTAAATGATGAGGATCTCTCAATCAGCATCACTAAAAGATAGACTATCTAGCCACTAGTTCATTGCTGTTTGTGGGGCATTGGTTTCTGCATTTCTCACATTATTATAACAAATAGCGTGAGATGCCTTGAGGTTTTGAAAGATGGGTTACAAATGCAAATTCTTTCTTTCTTTGAATGCTTGACTATTTCACTATCCAACATTTTTCAACGGTAAAAGACAACCAGAAGTGGCATAATTTTGTCTTAAATGAGCTTTCACATTTACAGGACTGGCTCCTTTTCAAGTTGAACAATGGTACATTGGAAAATCCTGCCTGTAATTTCCTTCCACTTCTGAAACGCAAGTTATGTTTTAGCCAGACACAATAAAAATCTGTTTGTTAACCGTTAAGTGAAATGAAAATGAAAATTGCTTATTGTCACAAGTAGGCTTCAAATGAAGTTACTGTGAAAAGCCCCTAGTCGCCACATTCCGGCGCCTGTTCGGGGAGGCTGTTACGGGAATCGAACCGTGCTGCTGGCCTGCCTTGGTCTGCTTTCAAAGCCAGCGATTTAGCCCTGTGCTAAACAGCCCCTAATACATTTTGGTAGTCTGAACCCTGTTTCTGATTAGATATTGTCCCAAGATGCGTAGCTTGCACTAATTGACGATTTTGTTCAGAGGTGTCGCAGGAAGGTTTGAATTATAAAGGCCCCGCTGGTACTGGAGGTGCTGTCACCTAAGTGTGGCTTTACGTTTTGTTGTTGGGTCAACAGAGAAGGAGGCTAACTCAGAGAAAGTCATTTTAACTGAGCATTTAGGCCAAAAGTTCATGGGGTTGGGTAAAATTGTGAATTTACATCTTGCCCAATTCTTTACAAACATTTTGACATCATTTTTGCATTCAATGAGCTCTTTTGACATTAAATTTTCTAATTTGGGATGAGATTGAACACAGATCAGCAATGCTTTTCCATCTTTGACATCAAATGGGTGAGATGTTCAAAGGCATCCGGTGCCCTCAAAGCTCAAGTGCACTCAAAGCTATCCAGTGTGCTCAAATCTATCCTTGCACTCAGCAACCTGAAAAACACAAAGTAAATAATTACTTAAATAATATCTGAATTTATTCTGCTTTTTCATTCAGACCTAAAAAGCTTCCCACTATACAGTACATGCTTGAGGGCACCCTTAAGATTCCCATCAGTTCCTAATTAATTTTAGTCTCAGGGTCTATACTTTCCACCCACCCACCTCCCAATCTCAGAAGGTAAACTCTCTTCCCCATCCCCTGAGTTTCAGGGTCTAAACTCTTCACCCGGTGTCCTCTCCCTCCAATCTCCAAACTCCTCCCACCTTCCATTCCCCAAACTCTTCCCCCCGCCACTCCCTTGAGTCCCCAAACTCCTCCTCTCTCTGTGCCCCAAACTCCCCCCCCCCCCTCCACTGCTCCCTCTGGTTTCTGAAATCTCCATGGAGCAGAGGTAGGCGGCGGCACAGTGGTATTGTCACTGGACTAGTAAACAAGAGACCCAGAGTGATGCTCTGGGGACCCAGGTTCAAATCCCACCACTGCAGATGGTGAAATTAGAATTCAATAAAAATCTGTAATTAAAAGTGTAATGACCATGAAACTATGTCAATTGTGGTAAAAACCCATCTAGTTCACTGATGTCTTTAGGAATGGAAATCTGTCATCCTTACCTGGTGTGGCTGACATGTGACTCCAGACCCACAGCAATGCGGTCAACTCTTAACTGCCCCCTCAAGAGCAATTAGGGATGGGCAGTAAATGCTGGCCACGACCCATGAACGAATAAAAAAAATGATTGTCCTTTGATTCTTATGCAGATAAGGATCAGCTGTAGTGTAAAGCCAGTATTCCAGCAAGGTTAAAACTAGCCCCTTGTACCATGGCTGTCCCTATTGCTACCTGTTGTCTGAAATGAGAAAATGCTGTATGTTTCCCCCAATCTGATCAGCGTGAAAATTTACGAATTTCTTGTTTAGCGAAAGCAAACACGTGTCAAAGAATGGAATCAACTAACATGAAGAATGCCGTTCAGATTATTGTGTCTGTACAGACTTAATGAAGAGAACTATCAAATTAGCCATGTAACTACTGAACCCGCCATGTAGTTATCGACTTTCCTTTTGAATGTTAGAATTACATACGAACGTACAAATTAGGAGCAGGAGCAAGCCAGTCAGCCCCTGGGGCCTGCTTTGCTATTTGATAAGATCATGGTTAATCTGATTGTGCCTCTTCTCTACTTTCCTACATACCCCACACACCCTTTGACTCTCTTGTTAATCAAGAATCTATCGAACTCAGCCTTAAAAACATTTAGAAGTCTTACAACACCAGGTTAAAGTCCAACAGGTTTGTTTCAAACACGAGCTTTCGGAGCACGGCTCCTTCTTCAGGTGAATGGAAAGGCTTGTTCCAGAAATGTTTATATAGACACAGTCAGAGATGCCCCGGAATGCGAGCACCTGCAGGCAATCAAATCATCAAAGATGCAGAGAGAGAGGTAACTCCAGGTTAAAGAGGAGTGAATTGTCCCAAGCCAGTTCAGTCGGTAGGCCTCTGCAAGTCCAGGCTTGTTGGTGGGGGCCGAATGTAACGCGACATGAATCCCAGATCCCGGTTGAGTCCGCATTCATGCGTGCGGAACTTAGCTATAAGTTTTTGCTCAGCAATTTTGCGTTGTCGCGTCTCCTGAAGGCCTCCTTGTAGAATGCTGACCCGGAGATCAGAGGCTGAATGTCCTTGACTGCTGAAGTGTTCCCCAACTGGAAGGGAACAGTCCTGCCTGTTGATAGTCGCACGATGCCCGTTTATTCGTTGTCGCAGTGTCTGCATGGTCTCGCCAATGTACCACGCTTCGGGACATCCTTTCCTGCAGCGTATGAGGTAGACTACATTGGTCGAGTCGCACGAGTATGCGCCGCGTACCTGGTGGGTGGTGTTTCCACGTGTAATGGTGGTGTCCATGTCGATGATCTGGCATGTCTTGCAGAGATTACCCTGGCAGGGTTTTGTGGTGTTGTGGTTGTTGTTCTGAAGGCTGGGTAATTTGCTGCAAACAATGGTTTGTTTGAGGTTGCGCGGTTGTTTGAAGGCCAGTAGTGGGGGTGTGGGGATGACCTTGGCAAGATGTCCATCCTCGCTGATGATGTGTTGGAGGCTGCGAAGAAGATGTCGTAGTTTCTCCGCCCCAGGAAAGTACTGGACGACGAAGGGTACTCTGTCAGTGGTGTCCCGTGTTTGTCTTCTGAGGAGGTCGGTGCGGTTTTTTGCTGTGGCGCGGTGGAACTGTCGATCAATGAGTCGAGCGCCATATCCCGTTCGTACGAGGGCATCTTTCAGCATCTGTAGGTGTCTGTTGCGCTCCTCCTTGTCTGAGCAGATCCTGTGTATACGGAGGGCTTGTCCATAGGGGATGGCTTCTTTAATGTGTTTCGGGTGAAAGCTGGAGAAGTGGAGCATCGTGAGATTATCTGTGGGCTTGCGGTAAAGCGAGGTGCTGAGGTGACCGTCCTTGATGGAGACGAGTGTGTCCAAGAATGGAACTGAATTTGGAGAATAGTCCATGGTGAGTTTGATGGTGGGATGGAACTTATTGATGTCATCGTGTAGTCGTTTCAGTGATGTCTCGCCGTGGGTCCAAAGGAAAAAAATGTCATCGATGTATCTGGTGTATAGCATCGGTTGAAAGTCCTGTGTGGTGAGGAAGTCCTGTTCAAACTTGTGCATGAAGATGTTGGCATATTGAGGTGCAAATTTGGTCCCCATGGCTGTTCCGTGCGTCTGGATGAAGAATTTGTTGTCGAAGGTGAAGACGTTGTGGTCTAGAATGAAACGGATGAGTTGCAGAATTGCGTCTGGAGATTGGCAGTTGTCGGTGTTGAGGACTGAGGCTGTTGCAGCAATGCCGTCGTCATGGGGGATGCTGGTGTAGAGTGCCGAGACATCCATTGTGACGAGGAATGTTCCTGGTTCAACTGGTCCATGGGTGCTGAGTTTCTGTAGGAAGTCCGTCGTGTCGCGACAGAAGCTGGGTGTACCTTGTACGATGGGTTTCAAGATGCCCTCGATGTGGCCAGAGAGGTTCTCACACAGGGTCCCATTGCCTGAAACGATAGGACGGCCTGGTGTGTTGGCCTTGTGTATTTTCGGGAGGCAGTAGAGATCTCCAATGCGGGGATTACGTGGGATTGAAACGACTACACGATGACATCAATAAGTTCCATCCCACCATCAAACTCACCATGGACTATTCTCCAAATTCAGTTCCATTCTTGGACACACTCGTCTCCATCAAGGACGGTCACCTCAGCACCTCGCTTTACCGCAAGCCCACAGATAATCTCACGATGCTCCACTTCTCCAGCTTTCACCCGAAACACATTAAAGAAGCCATCCCCTATGGACAAGCCCTCCGTATACACAGGATCTGCTCAGACAAGGAGGAGCGCAACAGACACCTACAGATGCTGAAAGATGCCCTCGTACGAACGGGATATGGCGCTCGACTCATTGATCGACAGTTCCACCGCGCCACAGCAAAAAACCGCACCGACCTCCTCAGAAGACAAACACGGGACACCACTGACAGAGTACCCTTCGTCGTCCAGTACTTTCCTGGGGCGGAGAAACTACGACATCTTCTTCGCAGCCTCCAACACATCATCAGCGAGGATGGACATCTTGCCAAGGTCATCCCCACACCCCCACTACTGGCCTTCAAACAACCGCGCAACCTCAAACAAACCATTGTTTGCAGCAAATTACCCAGCCTTCAGAACAACAACCACAACACCACAAAACCCTGCCAGGGTAATCTCTGCAAGACATGCCAGATCATCGACATGGACACCACCATTACACGTGGAAACACCACCCACCAGGTACGCGGCGCATACTCGTGCGACTCGACCAATGTAGTCTACCTCATACGCTGCAGGAAAGGATGTCCCGAAGCGTGGTACATTGGCGAGACCATGCAGACACTGCGACAACGAATAAACGGGCATCGTGCGACTATCAACAGGCAGGACTGTTCCCTTCCAGTTGGGGAACACTTCAGCAGTCAAGGACATTCAGCCTCTGATCTCCGGGTCAGCATTCTACAAGGAGGCCTTCAGGAGACGCGACAACGCAAAATTGCTGAGCAAAAACTTATAGCTAAGTTCCGCACGCATGAATGCGGACTCAACCGGGATCTGGGATTCATGTCGCATTACATTCGGCCCCCACCAACAAGCCTGGACTTGCAGAGGCCTACCGACTGAACTGGCTTGGGACAATTCACTCCTCTTTAACCTGGAGTTACCTCTCTCTCTGCATCTTTGATGATTTGATTGCCTGCAGGTGCTCGCATTCCGGGGCATCTCTGACTGTGTCTATATAAACATTTCTGGAACAAGCCTTTCCATTCACCTGAAGAAGGAGCCGTGCTCCGAAAGCTCGTGTTTGAAACAAACCTGTTGGACTTTAACCTGGTGTTGTAAGACTTCTTACTGTGCTCACCCCAGTCCAACGCCGGCATCTCCACATCTTAAAA
Organism: Scyliorhinus canicula; assembly: GCF_902713615.1. Classification (NCBI taxonomy): domain Eukaryota; kingdom Metazoa; phylum Chordata; class Chondrichthyes; order Carcharhiniformes; family Scyliorhinidae; genus Scyliorhinus; species Scyliorhinus canicula. The sequence goes on along the minus strand of NC_052160.1, from coordinate 58,047,804 downwards.
ACATTTAATGACGCTGCTTCCACTGCTCTCTGGGGAAAGAGAATTCCGTGGACTCATGACCTGCTGAGGGGAAGAAATTCTCCTCATCCATGTCTCAAGTGAGAGATCCCTTTTTAAAAACTAGTTCCAGTCTCTCCCACAAGGGGAAACGAGGGCAGCACGGTGGTTAGCACTGCTGCCTCAAAACACAAGGGACCCGAGTTCAATTCTGGCTTTTGGCGACTTTCTATGTGGAGTTTACACGTTCTCCCCATGTCGGTGTGGATTTCCTCCGGGTGCTCCAGGTTCCTCCCACAGTCCAAAGATATGCAGGTTAGATGGATTAACCGTGATGAATACAAGGGATAGGGAAGGGTGGATGGGGGTGAGGAACTGGGTAGGGTGCTCTTTCGGAGGCTTGGTGCAGATTCGATGGGCCGGATGGTTTCCTTCTGCACTGTAGGGATTCTGCAATTCTATGGTGCTTTCAGCATCTTCACAGACCAAGTCCCTTCAGTATCTGATATTTGAGGGGCTTGTTTAGCACAGGGGGCTAAACAGCTGGCTAAACAATTCCCATACCAGCCTCCCCGAACAGGCGCCGGAATGTGGCAACCAGGGGCTTTTCACAGTAACTTCATTTGAAGCCTACTTGTGACAATAAGCGATTTTCATTTCATTTCATTCACTCTCAATAAAATCACATCTCATTCTTCTGAACTCTAATGGTTACAAATTTAACCTGTTCAACCTTTCCTCATGACTCTCCATCCCAGGAATCAGTTGAGTGAATCTGCTGTGAACTGCTTCCACCACATTTTCAGGTAGTGTTGTATTCCAGGTTGTGACAACATGCTGTGTGAGAAACAGAAATCTCATCTCCTCTAGCCTTTTGCCAATTACCTGAGGAAAATATTCTCTGTCAGCCTCCTGCCATTTCTACTTATTTACGCCATCAGTGCTCTTCATGATTTTGAACTCCTCTATTAAAGACTCCCTTAGCCATATCCACTCTACAGAGATTAATCCCAGCTTCTCGAGTCTCTCAACTGAAGTCACATCCTAATACATCTCCTCCGCACCCTCTCTAATCATTCAGAATTCAGCCAGAATATTTGGAAGTGTCATTTTCGGCGAGTTTGACCTGGATTCACCCACATTAAGTCATTCTTTTGGACTTTGAGGGGTTTTCTCCCCTGTCCAGCCCACACTTGGGGCTGGATTCTTCCACCAAGAACGCCACAGGCGAGACACCGACAATGGAAAAATCTATTGACCTTGGGCGGGATTCTCCGGTCGGCGGGCAAACTCGGCCGGAGAATCCGGCCGTTAGAAATGTTTCATCACTGGGGAGCTGAACTCACCGGCGAGGTCCTCAGAAATCAGGCCGTCATTTTGAAAGAGTGCCCTAATCTCTAAGTGAGCTTGATGGTCAGACCACACCCTCCACCCACAGACAGTGTCACCCCCCGCACACATGGGTATTACCCCCTGCTCCCCCCCAAGTGAGGACACCCTACTATGGGGTGCTGCGGGCCCCCCTTTTCAGCCCCCCCCACTTCATTTTTCTCCCCCCCCCTTTTTGGGACACCCACCTGTCATTCCCTAACCTTTAAATGGCCCCTTTATTCCCGCCCTTCACCCCCTTCCACCCTTCATATCCCCCCTCATTCCCCCTCTTTCAGGGGCTTGGCACTCCTCAGGCCCTGACTCTGGTACCACCACCCTGGCAATGTCACCTGGGCACCGTGGCAGTACCAGTGCCAAGTTGCCAAAGCTGGTAGTGCCAAAGTGCCCGGGTGCCACCCTGCCCCCAACCACCTAGGGGTCTCAAGGCCTGGGAGACTCCCAGGTGCCATTGAGAGTCTAATGGCTCATTTAAATATGCTGATCTGGATCTGGCCAGTGAGAGCGTGATCCAGATCTTGACGTCTTGTGAGGTGAGGTTGAATCTCACGAGACCTTTTGAGCGTCGCAAATCTCTCAAGAGGCCTCCCGCAAGATTCAGCGGCCTCGTCCCAACACCAGGTTGGCTGTGATAAAGCTGTTAAATCATGCCCACAATCTCCTTGAGTACAGGGCAACTTAAAGAAAAATAAAATGAAGTCGTAGAAAGTAAAATCACTAAGAATGAAATACCCGAATGGGGAGTTGATCTATCCATATCTTGGGTGGGATTCTCCGACCCCCCGCTGAGTCGGAGAATCGCCGGGGGCCGGCCTCAATCCCACCCCCGCCGTGTCCTGAATTCTCCACCACCAGAGATTCGGCGGGGGCGGGAATCGTGCCGCGCTGGTCGGCAGGCCTCCCCCCGGCAATTCTCCGGCCCGCGATGGGCCAAAGTCCCGCTGCTGTCAAGCCTCCCCCGCCGGTGGTAATCAAAACACCTACCTGACCGGTGGGACTGCCGGCGCGGGGTCCTGGGGGGGGCGTGGGGGGCGCAGGGCGATCTGGCCCCGGGGGTGCCCCCACGGTGGCCTGGTCCACGATTGGGGGCCGTGGGGGCACTCTTTTCCTTCCGCCTTCGCCATGGTCTTCACCATGGCAGAGGCGGAAGTGACCCCCTCCCCAGTGCATGCACGGAGATGATGTCAGCAGCCGCTGACGCTCCAGCGCATGCGCGGACTTACGCCGGCCGGCGAAGTCCTTTTGGCCCCAGCAGGCGTGGCACCAAAGGCCGTCCACACCAGCAGGCGGAGTGGGAACCACTCCGGCGCGGGCCTAGCCCCTCAATGTGAGGGCTTGGCCCCTAAAGGTGCGGAGACTTCGCACCTTTGGGGCGGCCCGATGCCGGAATGGTTCATGCCACTCCATCGCGCCGGGACCCCCCCCCCCCCCCCCCCCCCCCCCCCCCCCCCCCCAACCGGGTATGGGAGAATCCCGGCCTTTATTTTTATTGAATTAGCTGTCAATAATGCCAATGACATTCAGGGGAAAAAATGCGGTGGAATACTCCGTTGTGTGATGCCGAAATCGGGAACGGCGATCAGGCTGAGAAAAGCTCCTGACGCCGAAATCGCGGCAAGCACCGGTGCTAGCCCCTCACTGGTAGCAGAATCGGTGTGTGTGTGGTGCTGACTTTTCCATTGGAGAACACCACGGATCCTCCGTTGGCATCAGCACCTGGAGGCAGGAACGGAGAATCCAGCCCATGGCCTTTTGGTGGGGTCCCAATATACCAAGAACTTTCATCAGTACCTTTAGGGGGGAAAGGCAAACAAACTCTGCTTCTCCTGGCAGTCACTGCTAGCTCACGAAGAACATTAACCTCAAAGTAAAATGTGAATTATCCCGATATAGCCCTTTGAAATCTCTTACTGCGTCTCATTCTGGTCTCTGCAATTTCCTGCAGGACACTTGTCATCTGATGTTTTCCTGTATTACAAGAGCTGCCTAAATGCAAGTTGCAGTTGTTCTCACATTAACATGGTGCCTCATTACACCAAGGCATCTCAATCCTCTTCACACAATGAAGTGCAGTAGTGCTCGATAAGATAAGACACGAAATAGGAGCTGGAGTAAGCCATATGTGTCCTGAAGCTTGCTCCGCCATTTTGGATGATCTTTGTCCTCAACTCCACTTTCCCACTTGACTCCCATATCCCATATCCCCGGAGTCCCTTAGGAGTCATAGAATGGGCAGCACGGTGACACAGTGGTTAGCACTGGTACTGCGGCGCTGTGACCTGGGTTCGAATCCCGGCCCTGGGTCACTGTCCTTGTGGAGTTTGCACATTCTCCCCGTGTCTGCGTGGGTTTCACCCTCACAACCCAAAAGATGTGCAGGTTAGGTGGATTGGTCATGCTAAATCGCCCCTTAATTGGAAAAAAAAATAATTGGGCACACTAAATTTATAAAAAATAAAGAGTCATAGAACAAGAGACACTCAATCTTTGCTGCACTGAGGGAAAAACTGGAAGCCAGTGAAGAATTGTTTGAGAACAAAATGAGGTTGTTAACAACCTAATTGGAATGAAATGATGATGGGGGCTATATATTTACTCACTGTGAGGCGCAGAGAAAAGGGATTATAATTTTCATGGAAAAATACGTCCCAGTGGTAGTCACTAGAAGTGAGTGAGTGTAACAGATTCCCCAGCACAGACACACACACGCGCCATCCAATGACGTACAGTCAGACACAACCCAGATCAATTTATATGAGCCTGAAAAGATATTGGAGACATTTAACATTAGAACCGCACGGCTTCCCATCTGGCAGCTGTTTATACTTTAGAATTCTGAACAAAATTATCACTGAATAATTTATTAACCTTCAGAAGCAAGAGAACGGCTCTGTTTAAAATCTAAAGTAAATCAACTGATTTAATATTAATCAAGTGGATTATATTTGTTGAGTTGGAAAGAGAGAGAGCTGAAGAGAATAAACAGCAGGCCATTAGCAGTGTTGACATTGGAGTGATGTCAGCCTTGCCTACTCCATAAATCATTGTAGTTTGAATTATGTCACAAAACTGGGCTGGACTGGAGCAAAGGCAAATGATGCCTGCTCTGTGATTGTCACTTTTGTTCAACAACCAGAAGTGAAACCACAGCTTCTTCCTCTTCACTGTCATTTTTAATCAATTCAGTTTTAATGAACGAAGGTGATCAATATAATCGCACTTTATCCTGCATCCGTGGCATAATTTCCTGCACTAACGCATCCATTTCCTGAGCCTTAAAACCACAGCATCCCTTCCTTAGACTTCCCTTCATTTTAAATTCGACAGGCTCTTAACACCCGAGCCTGTCACCATCAAAACCTCCACCCAGTTTGCCTCACCTTGTGCATTGCCCCTTTCAGTCTAGGCTAAGTCTGGCACCAGCGATATTGACCTTTCAACTGGACTTCTCAATTCGAAAACAAATCTCCCTGGTGTGAGACAAATGTGTATCACTTGCGATACTTCATTGATTGGCTCAGCTGGTACCCCGAGTCAGAATGTGTGGGTTCGAATCCCACTCCAGAGACTTGAGAATAAGATCGAGGCTGGTGCAGTATTGAGGGAAAGCCGCACTGTTAAAGATGTGCTGTCTTTTGGATGAGCTGTTAAATGAGGGTGGACAGCAAGGACCACTTCACGGAAAAATAGAGGCGTACTCCCAGGGCCCGGAAGTGTGCAGTGCAGACGATGCCAAACACCTGGGCCCAGAGACAGCTTTAAAAAGACGGATCTGTGAGACTGAGTTCTGATATTTTTTAAGCCAGTCTGTCAGTGCCAGGTCAGTTTCTGAGCTGTCATAAAGGGGAGGTTTAAAGGGATGATTTAAAGGGATCAGTTTAGGCAATCGGGGAAAGACCGGGGAGGGAGGGGGGGGGGTCTGATCGGACCGGAGGGGCAGGGGGTGCGCGTCAGGCCAGAGGAGGGTGAAGGGGGGTGGTGTAAGGCAGGAGAAGAGGGGGCGGCGTGTAAAACTGGAACAGGGGAGGGGATCGGACCAGAGAGGAAAGGGGGCATCAGTCTGGGGGGGGGGGGGGGGAGTGATCAGGTTGGGCCAGGGGTGGGAAGTAATGTGGTGGGTCCCTTAGGGAGGCCGTGTAATTGGGGGATCTCCCGTGTGATGCACGATCAATTGCACAAAGACGAGAGTTGAATACAACTGAGGCTTTATTACTCTAAGATGTGTGGCCTCCTACAGCAGCTGGCGAAATGGCAGCTGTACAGGGAGAATACATATTTATACTCTGCCTACTGGGCGGAGCCAGCAGGCAGGGACTATCCCCGCACCTGTAGTACAGGGTCTTACCACACATCTCCTAATATACACAACAGTGGTGATTACCACATTCACCCCCTGTTAAAATTGAGTCCGGCAGGGGTGGCGGAGAACTATATACAGAGCAAGTTTAATATACAGAGGCAAAAAAAATGTTTGAAGTCCAGTACAAGGTGCTTTAACAGTCCCGAACCAATTACAGCTTTAGCCAGTCCAGGGCCTTGATTGACTTTGGGAGCAATACAGTGGTGGCGACGATTCCGGTGGTGGTCTGATCCTCGGTGACTCCGGGAGCATGCCGAAATACTCTTCATGCTCGGGCATGGGCAGGTGAAGGACGGATGGTCCTGGGGGGGGGGTGGGGGGTGCTGCTGGATGTGCGGGGGGATGGGAGGGTGGCGCCAGGCTGAAGGTGTGTGTGTGTGTGGAACCTGCTGGTGCCAGATCCCTGAGGGAGACAATATTCTGGTGGCCGTCGGGGTACGCTACGTAGGCATACTGGGGGTTAGCGTGGAGCAACTGCACCCTTTCCACCAACGGGCCCGCCTTGTGGAGTCATACGTACTTACAGAGGAGTACGGGTCCTGGAGCTGCGAGCCAAGTTGGGAGCGACACCCCGGATGTGGACTTCCTGGGGAAGGCAAAGAGACGTTCATGGGGTGTGTGGTTAGTCGTAGTGCATAGGAGCGACCGAATGGAGTGCATTGCATCGGGGAGGACCTCCTGCCAGCGGGAGGCCAGGAGATTTCTGAACCGTAGGGCCAGTTGGACGGCCCTCCAGACCGTCCCGTTCTCCCTCTCCACCTGTCCATTTCCCCGGGGGTTATAGCTTGTCGTCCTGCTGGAGGCGATACCCCTGCTAAGCAAGAACTGACGCAGCTCATCGCTCATAAATGAGGATCCCCTGTCACTGTGGACGTAGGCGGGGAAGCCAAACAGAGCGGAGATTGTGTTGAGGACTTTGATGATGGTGGCAGACGTCATGTCGGGGCACGGGATGGTGAAGGGGAATCTGTAGTACTCATCGACCACACTGAGGAAGTACCTGTTTCGGTCGGTGGAGGGGAGGGGCCCTTTGAAATCCACGCTGAGGCGTTCAAAGGGGCGGGAGGCCTTCACCAGGCGTGCTCGTTCCAGCTGGTAGAAGTGCGGTTTGCACTCCGCGCAGACCTGGCAGTCTCTGGTGATTGCCCTGATTTCCTCGATGGAGTAGGGCAGATTTCGGGCCTTTATGAAGTGGTACAACCGTGTGACTCCTGGGTGACAAAAGTTGTCGTGCAGGGTCCGGAGTCAGTCTCCTAGTGGACTGGCACATGTACCTCGGGATAGGGTATCTGGGGGACCGTTGAGCGATACAAAATCTCGTAGTTGTAGGTGGAGAGCTCGATCCTCCACCTCAAGATTTTATCGTTCTTGATCTTGCCCCGTTGTGTGTTGTTAAACATGAAGGCTACCGACCGTTGGTCAGTGAGGAGAGTGAATCTCTTGCCGGCCAGGTAATGCCTCCAATGCCGCACAGCTTCTACGATGGCTTGGGCCTCTTTTTCGACGGAGGAGTGCCGAATTTCGGAGGCATGGAGGGTGTGGGAAAAGAATGCCACGGGCCTGCCTGCCTGATTGAGCGTGGCGGCTAGAGCGATGTCTGATGCTTCGCTCTCCACTTGAAAGGGCAACGTCTCGTCGACTGCGTGCATCGCGGCCTTGGCGATGTCAGCTCTAATACGGTTGAAGGCCTGTTGAGCCTAGGCCATCAGGGGAAAAAGACTGGATGAGTGGGCGGGCCTTGTCCACATAGTTTGGGACCCACTGGGCGTAGTAAGAAAAGAACCCCAGGCAGTGCTTGAGGGCCTTGGGGCAGTGGAGAAGGGGGAGCGCCATGAGGGGGCGCATGCGGTCGGGTTCGGGACCCAGAACTCCGTTCTGGACCACATAGCCGAGGATGACTAAGCAGTTCGTGCTAAATACGCTAAATACTTCTCCTTGTTATCGGTGAGGTTGAAGAGAGAGGTGGTGTTGGGAAATTTGGCAAGGTTGGCATCGTAGTCCTGCTGATAATGGTGACATTATCTAGGTCCATACACGAGGGAGGTCGGGGCGATAGCGGCGACTGCGCGGGCCTGGTACACCGCAGCGAAGTGCCCCTTTTTCCCGCAGGCCTTGCAAAAGGCGCTGCGGGCCGGGCAGTGTTGGCGGGGGTGTTTCTGTTGCCCGCAGAAGTAACATCGGGGCCCCCCGGGGTTGGCTGGCTGGCGAGTGGCACAGGCGTAGGGTTGGCTGAGTGGGGTCCACGGTGGGACTGCGGAGTCTACGATGCATAGGAGGGGTGGGCCGGGGGCTGGAGGGTTAGGCCTGAAGATTCCGCAAGGTGACCATCATCAATAGTGCCAGCTTTTTGGTTTCTGTGAGCGTGGCCCCCTCTAAAAGTCGCTGGTGTATGAGGTCTGACCCTATCTCCGGAATGAAAGTGTCCCGCATGAGGAGGTTCGAATGTTCAGTGGCCATGACGGCCTCACAGTCACAGTCTCTGACCAGGGGAATTAAAGCACGCCAGAAATCTTCTACGGACTCACCACGGAGTTGCCTACGAGTAGAGATTACGTGTCTGGCGAAGAGCGTGTTCATCCGCTGGGCGGAATTCTCTTTCAGTAGCGCCATGGCTTCATCGTAGGTCGGCGCGTCCTGGATATGAGGAAATACGTTGGAGCTCAGCCGCGTGTAGAGGATCTGGATCTTCTGAGCTTCCGTAAAGGGCCTGGTGCAGACCTGATTTAAGCTTCGAAACAAGCTGGCCAATGTTGAAAGTCCTTTTTGGCGTCGTTTGATTGCGGATCCAGCTGCAGGCGACCCGGCTTGACACCGAGGTCCATCTTCTGAAAATCTTAGAGTAATCGATTGATGCACGATCAATTGCACAAAGACGAGAGTTGAATACAACTGAGGCTTTATTTCTCTAAGATGTGTGGCCTCCTACAGCCATTTCGCCAGCTGCTGTAGGAGGCCACACATCTTAGAGTAATAAAGCCTCAGTTGTATTCAACTCTCGTCTTTGTGCAATTGATCGTGCATCAATCGATTACTCTAAGACTGGCGGGGCCAGCAGGCAGGGACTACCCCCATACCTGTAGTACAGGGTCTTACCACACATCTCCTAATATACACAACAGTGGTGATTACCACACCATGCAAGACTGGGTCTGAGTTTTTTAAATAGTCACTCTGGAGTTAAATATGATTTTATTCCCCTTTAACTCTTTCAGAGTAACTATCAGGATAGAATTGGCAGAACCATCCGAAAATAGTGATATAAATCGATTCTGTCAGCTGGTTCCCAGCCCTGCACAATTGTCCAGAGACAGTTAGAGTGATGTTCTTTGATTTATGAATGGGGATGGCTTTGAAGTGTAATGTCTCACAAAAAACATCAAGCTATGTTTTGAACAAAGCGAATTTATTTACACTACAACTAAATAGATTCGACTTACTTGCTAAGATATAAAAGAAAGCAGATTAACTAAACCTATGACTCTAACTACAGAACTCCTGATAACACGACCACTCACTACCGCGCTTAACAACCTACTTCCCACGTATCACGTCATCAGGACTTCCGGTGACGGTGGGCGGGAGGCAGCCGCGCGTTGGAGGGCTCCCGTTCAGGAACGGCATTGTAGCGGGTTAACGCCCGGTCCCAGGGGCAGCGAAGGCAGTAAAAGTCAGGAGACAGCACAGGGAAGGGAAATGTCGAGGATCAGTAAAACAGCTGCAAGTCCGTCGGGGAGTAGAAAGGTCACCGCGAGGTCGGTAAAGAAAATGTAGGCTGGAGCACCAGGGGAGGCCGCATTGCTTACGGCTGAAGAAATAACTGATGAACCATCAATTGAACGCGAGACGAGTTGCTGTACAAAAGTAGGCTTTAATAAGCTAGATGTTAGCCTTGCGGTCGACTACAGTAAATGGCCGACCGCCGGGCGTGCTGGGTATTTATACCTCGCCCTATGTTAACTCAGCCTCTCAACCAATCGGGGAGCCGTCACATGACTGGTCTCAACCAATCGGTCAAGAGGCACATGACCGACCAGGGCCAATGGTAAGCCGGTGTTCTGCACCAATGGCAGGCAGCTATGCTAATCTTACCACTACAATAACTAAGGTGATGGCTGTGGAATTCGAAAGGCAGTTTACAAAACACATGGAGGCAATGAGGAAGGAGATGGGGGCGGTATTGAAAGTGCTGGTGGAGGAGGCGATTACCCCGGTGAGGACGGCGGTATTGAGCGCAGTGGCGGAGGTGCGGGAGAAAGGCGAGGCGCTGAAGGAAGTGGAAAATACATTATTGCAGCACAGTGATCAACTTACCTCGATGGGGAAGGAGATGCGGAAGGTGATAGAGATCAACAAGGATCTGCGAGGCAAAATGGAAGACCTGGAAAACAGATCCAGGCAACAGAATTTGAGGATTGTGGGGCTGCCCGAAGGAGTGGAAGGACCGAGGCCGACTGAGTATTTTGCAACAATGTTGGCGAAGCTGTTGGGGGAGGGGGAGGGGGAGGATCCCTTCCGATATGAACTGGATCGGGCTCATTGGTCGTGGAGGCCTATACCAAAGGCAGGTGAGCCGCCAAGTGTAGTGACTTTGTGCTTCCGTAGGTACATTGTAAAGGAGAAGGTCCTGTGCTGGGCTAAGCAGAAGCGGGTGGTGCAGTGGGCTGGAGCTGGTATACGCGTATACCAGGACTTTACGGTGGAGCTGGCGAAGAGGAGGGCTGCCTTCAACCGGGTGAAGATGTCACTGTACACTAGCAAAGTGCAGTGAGGCATTATATATCCAGCGAAGCTGAGGGTGACCTACAAGTTCAAGGACTTTTATTTTGGGACAGCGGAAGCAGCGGAGGCGTTTGCAAAGGCAGAAGGACTGTGGCAGAATTGAGAAATGGTCATGTACCGATATAGCCTCATGACTGTATTTTTTCTTTTTTGTTTCACTGCGTGCTGGTGTATGGGCTACAGGAGCCAACGTTGTGTATATTTGGACAAGGAAAGAAATGGGACTTTCAGTTGTAATGAGGGTTCTTTGGGGTGTGGGTGCGTACATAAGAACATAAGAACATAAGAACTAGGAGCAGGAGTAGGCCATCTGGCCCCTCGAGCCTGCTCCGCCATTCAATGAGATCATGGCTGATCTTTTGTGGACTCAGCTCCACTTTCCGGCCCGAACACCATAACCCTTAATCCCTTTATTCTTCAAAAAACTATCTATCTTTACCTTAAAAACATGTAATGAAGGAGCCTCAACTGCTTCACTGGGCAAGGAATTCCATAGATTCACAACCCTTTGGGTGAAGAAGTTCTTCCTAAACTCAGTCCTAAATCTACTTCCCCTTATTTTGAGGCGTATGCGGGGTTTGTGTGCTGAAGGGGACTTCTGGGTTTTCTTGGGGTCGGGCAAGGGGGAAAGAGACCCAGACTGGCCGGTTTAAGCCGGCCAGTGAATGGGGGTGAGGTGAGGGGGGGGGGGGGGAGGGCTGTGGCCATCGGAGCCTGGCAGAATAGGGTCCGATGAGTCTAGCAGGGGTGGAAATTTGGGGGAAGGAACCGAGGTTGGGGGGAGGATTTTTACAAGAGGAAGTGGAGGGGAGGAGTTGGGGGGTGGGTGTTTACAACTCTTGGATGTCATTTACGGTACTCTTTGGAGGCTGGATGGCATTGAGTGTCGGGGGGGGGGGGGGGGGGGGGGGGGGTAGGGGGAGAATTCTATAGGTTAATGGTGACCATGGGCGATTCCGGACTCCTTTTTCTTTTCCACTGTGGGAGGGTTTGTTTTATTTGATGCATATATTGACAGGTGGGCCGTTGGTTGGGGCGTTGGGAGGATGGGATCGTTGTTGATGTTAAGGGTATTGACTCTGTATTTGTTACTGTTTACTGCTTGTTGGGGGGATGTAAATTTTGAAGGAAAATGTGAAAATGGAGAATAATAATATTTTTTAAAAAAGAGTACCACGTCATCCACGTGTATGTGCTTGATCGCCATCTAGTGGTTGGATGTAGTTACAGTAAATTGTTAACCCTTCAATATTCTTATAATACACGTATTGTCACAGTTAGCACTTCTGGGTAATTGCCAGGTAAACCGTGGCGGGGTTTGGAGGCTGGGGGGAAAGTTTGGGGGAGGATAGGGGAAGGTTGGGAGGAAGGTTGGATGAGAGGTTGAGGGGAATGTTGCGGCAAGGTTGGAGGGTGGGATTGGGAAAGGTTGAGGGAAGGTTGTGGGGGTTTAGGGGACGGTTGGGGGCTGTGGGAAGGTTGTAAAGGGTTTAGGGGAAGGTTGGGGGTTGTGGGAAGGTTGTAAGGGGTTAGGGGCAGGTTGGGGGTTGGTTGTGGGGATTGTGTGGAAGGTTGGAGGGGGTTTGGGAAGAATGTTTGGAGGAGAGTGTTGGGGGGATGGTTGGGGGTTGGTTGTGGGGAAGGGTGGATGGGTGTTGGGGGAAGATGGGAGGGGTTTTTGGATGGAAGTTTGGGAAGGATGGAGGGGATTGCTGGGGGGAAGTTAGCTCCAGAATTGTTTTGTAGTTCTAGTGATTTATTTTTAGCCACGTTAGATACATCAGTTAATTACTCTGTGATTGATTATCCTCAAAGAATCAGCATTGGGCCTCCAGGTTCACCATTGCTATCATCACTCTGCTTTACAGGTGTAAAGCAAGAAAGATAAAATCTACATTTGTACAGCATCTTCCACAATGGGCAGCATCTTCTGGCCTCGTTACACTCACTCTGAAGCGTAGCAAGGTCAGTGAATAGTGGGAGAGCCCAAAAACGAGATCCGCGTTGGGCGCCAAACAGTTTGCGATGCAACCAGCCCGCTCCTGTAGACGAAATCAGGATCTCTTAGTAGAGTGGCGAGAAACCAATTGTCACCACTTAAGCCCCATTTCCATACAATCAATGAGAGCCACCCTTTATCCAATGGCCTCCCGTCATTTACCGGCCTCCCCAGCAAGCGCTCACGCTAGTGCCGATGCTTACTGTCATGGGAGTGTCCCTTTAAGAAATGTATTTGTTTTATCACATGGCTTCAGTGATGTCATTGTGTGGGTGGAGCTGGGCTGTGGCTCTGAGAGTTGGTTTTACCTTCGCTTTGAGTTTGAACTGGTTTTGTTCTGCACAGGTTGAAAGAAGGTTTTTTTTCTCTATCTGCATTTTAAAAGCTGTTTCCAGACTGCTTGATAACTTGAAAAGAAATAACTGGAAGAAATTCAAACCTGCTGTTTTGAAAAGGAAACAGGAGCATCCATACCAGGTCTTGAGTGCTGTGTGCTGGGCCATACCTTTTCTGGTTCATGGGATCTTGTTATTAACTTGGAACAGTAAAGGGGAATTTATTAAGGGTTATACATTAAGTACTGCAACTGTGTGGGGTATTTAGTTGGTAGTTGATAAAAATGCTTACTCTGTGTGTTTATAAAAATGTTAACTAAATTCGTAGAATAAACTTTGTTTTTGATTAAAAGTGCTGAAGGCCTCTGTTGAATAAAACCTGAAAGGCAGGCCCTTGTGCTCACCGTAACCAAAATCAATGAACAGTTGTATGTCAGGTGAACTCCATGATATACTTTGGAGTTTTCTAAACCCTGCCCCCTGTGTGAGGGGTGGGGGAAGAGGGTTTGTGAAGGGTGGGGAAGAGAGAGTGTGGATGCGAGGGGTGGGGGAAGAGAGAGTATGTGCAAGGAGCCAGGGTAGAGAGCGAGTGTGTGAGGGATGGGGGAAGAGAGAGTGCGTGCGAGGTGTTCTCAGGGTGGGGGCCCCGAAAATGAATATGAGCACGCGGTCCCATGAACTGCAGCTCCATCTCTACAGTATGTGCCACTTGAGTTTTCAAAAGGTCTTCAGTAAGTTACCACACAGTTCATGACAGAAAGGGGATAGAAAGCTGTGCTGAAAGGCTGTGGTGAGGTAGATAGACAAGTTTGTTTCCGTGTAGTATGCGCTTTAGAATTCTGTATGACTCTGCCAAAATACTCCAGTTCCACAATGGGGCGCTCCTTAATTGTAAAAGTTATCATGGCTGAGTGGTTGGTGCACACATGCACAGAAAGTAGCACCTTACACGATGGCTGCACTGAATGTGTTAGAAATGTATTAATATATTCCCTGAATACCAAGAGAAAAATCTTGGTCATTGGAAGATTTCTATAAGTGGCCAACACCAAGATTACAAATGATGCTTTCCCGTGGAAGATACTCCAGTTCCAGTCCATTAGTTCAATCCTCCACCGATCTGCCTTCCTGTATTACAGTATTGCCAATTTGCTATCTTTCTAACTGCATTATTTCAAATGAACCTTATAATCTTCCTGCCAGTCCTCACCATTCTTAACAAGTGCTTTTTGGCATTGGGACATCCCGAGACTGGTGTTTAGGCTTATCAAGGCGTGCAATGTTAAACTTTTGGTTATTTGCAGATAAACTAAGCCCTAAATGTCAAAATGTGGAGCCTGTCTCAGAACACAACCTCTGTCCAGAAATTGTATTGTTAATCATTGTCAACTTTATGTAACTACAGGACTTAATATAACAATTAGCTTTGTAGTAAGTAAATTCTTTTTGTGCAAGATGAATTTCTCTGCTGCTTCTCAATCTTCTCTAACAAGCAAATGCAGTGCAGGACTCAATGGGTTCTGCACTGTATAATATGAGGTGGAGATGCCGGCGTTGGACTGGGGTGAGCACAGTATGAAGTCGGTTAAAGTCCAACATTCACCTGAGGAAGGAGCTGTGCTCCGAAAGCTAGTGATTCGAAACAAACCTGTTGGACTTTAACCTGGTGTTGTAAGACTTCTTACTGTATAATATAAGAATCAGGCACGCAACATCACATTAAGTTTCTGGCTGAGATATTCACTGAGACTGCGAGATGTTGTAAGTTTATAAATGGGTTCTAATTTACTTCACTGCTGTAATGATGAAGATAAGTGATAATGAACTCTACTTATTGAGCACAGTGACAAACAGTGCAGAATAACGATTTGCAGAATAACAGAAAATGCCAATTTAACTTTTGAAGTTCTGTCTTCTGGTAGTAGAACTCTCTCTGTGCTGTTGTTTGCACTGGTGGTCATGAAAATGTACCCACTTGTCCCCTGTTCCTCAAGGATAGAAAGTAAAGGAGGGAGGATTCACTGAATTGGAAGTGTGACTTAGCTCAGGCTGATTTTCGTGTGCTTTTGGACAGTTAGTGCGGGAGGTTTATTGGTGTTGGTGAGGAGCAGGCCACCCATACACAGAGGTTGAGGATGCTACCTGGCTAAGGAATACCCAGAAGTAGAGGAGAAAATAAACTATGGTGTGATTTGGGAAACAGCGGGGGAACATCGTTCCTCAAAAGCTCAAGAAAATGAAAATAAATGAAAGTGCCAGCTGTGGCACCTTGAGACGGCAACGTTTCAGTGGGCCTGGGAAGGCCGAGGTTTTGGTAGGTGCCATGGAAAGTATGTGGGAGTGAGAGTGTTTGTATGTATGTATGTAGGAGTGAGAGTGAGTGACTGACTGAATGAGTGTGTGGAAGGGAGTGTGAGAGACGGGATGAGTGTGTGTGTGTGTCTGTCTTATGTCCAGTCTCAGGTTTCACACTTACTCTCAACACCACACATACACACACACACCCACCCACACACCCACATACAGTGACCCTCTCAAACTCTGGTTATTTTTATAACTTTTTAAAAAACTTATAAATTTATTGCTATGACATTGCTGTAATTTTGCTCAACTTAAACCCTCAACTATTTTTTGAAATTCTGTTTATTTTTATGCCAAGCTTTGTCTTTCTGAAAACTGCTCAACAGCCCCTTCAGTGAGAAACGTATGCAAATGTGTCCCCCACCCCTTCCCGAGCAAAAAGGTTGGACAAGCTTAACCTGGACTGACACGCACAGCGCAGTACTGAGGAAGTGCTGCATTGTTGGAAGTGTTGTCTTTCAGATGAACGTTGAACCAAGGTCCCGTTTGCTATTTTAGGCAAATGTAAAAGATCCCATGACACTGTTTGGAGAAAAACAGAAGAGTTCTCCCTGGTGTACTACCAACATTCAACCAACATCACCAAAACAGATCACTATAAGACCATAAGACCATAAGTCATAGGAGTGGAAGTAAGGCCATTCGGCCCATCGAGTCCACTCCGCCATTCAATCATGGCTGATGGGTATTTCAACTCCACCTACCAGCATTCTCCCCGTAGCCCTTAATTCCTCGCGACATCAAGAATTTATCTATCTCTGCCTTGAAGCCATTTAGCGTCCCGGCCTCCACTGCACTCCGCGGCAATGAATTCCACAGGCCCACCACTCTCTGGCTGAAGAAATGTCTCCGCATTTCTGTTCTGAATTTACCCCCTCTAATTCTAAGGCTGTGCCCACGGGTCCTCGTCTCCTCGCCTAACGGAAACAG
This sequence comes from Scyliorhinus canicula, assembly GCF_902713615.1. Lineage (NCBI taxonomy): Eukaryota > Metazoa > Chordata > Chondrichthyes > Carcharhiniformes > Scyliorhinidae > Scyliorhinus > Scyliorhinus canicula. The sequence continues at coordinate 58,031,654 of NC_052160.1, read as the reverse complement.
TTTCTTTGCGTCCACCCTTTCTAAGCCATGTATTATCTTGTAAGTTTCTATTAGATCTCCCCTTAACCTTCTAAACTCCAATGAATACAATCCCAGGATCCTCAGCCGTTCCTCATATGTTAGACCCGCCATTCCAGGGATCATCTGTGTGAATCCGTGTCCCTTCTGTATACAAATTGTCTGCTGCAGTTCTTATATTTCGGCACTTTAAATAGTACCTAATTGGTTGGAAAGCATTTTGGGAGATCCTGAGGTTGTGAACAGTGCTGTATAAATGCATGGCTTTCCCTCTGTCACGTTGAAGCAGGAAATATGCTTGTTTAGCCATGTGTAAGAGATGAGAGACACAATGGGTGATATTCTCCGTCCCACCGCACCCATTTTCTGGTGCGGTGCACCCCCCACCGGCAGTGGGATTCTCCGCCTCGGCTTCCAGCCAGTGGGGTTTGCCATTGCGGACACCCCCACGCATCGGGTAATCAACGGGCGTGAGTGCTCTGCCGCCGAAACGGAGGATCCTGCCGACGTAAAATCCAACCCAATGTTTGAATGACCACATGACCTAAAGCTGGGGTTGCCAACTGTGACTAAATGGATTCCTGGAAGTTTCATCACGTGACTTGCCCCCATGCTCCAACCAATAGTTGACCAACACATCCATCCTTGTGACACACGGCTAATTAGAAAGCAAAATGTCTTCATTACCCAAATGGGCAATACTAGATTTATTTTCCCCATTTTCAATGTTTTTATATCTATTAAAGAGAAACGTTGAAAGAAAATGAAAAAGAAACAATTTAATGCAGCTAAATCTTTCTCAAGGTTTGAACATAGCAATGACCTGGACGTTGATCTCCAATTCCTGGAGACTCTAGGCCAGATCTGGAGGATTGGCAATCCAATGTACAGCAGTGAGGAGTGAAGGCAGGGTAATATTTCTCCTGCTAGAGGACGGAGAGGAAACCCTGAGTGAGATAAACTTATTTTTGTGCCCAAGGACAATTCTGTTAGAACAGGCGGCAACCTTCCCCATGCTGAATAGCACGGGGCTGGATTCTCCACTCTGCCGCGCCACTTTACTGCCCTGCCCTGCCGGCGGGATTCTCCGTTATGCCGGCCGGTCAATGGGGTTTCCCATTGTGAGGCAGCCCCACACCATCGGGAAACCCCCATGCTCCGGCTAAACAGATAACCCCACCAGCGGAGAATCCCGATTGCTTGCTTCTTGTGACAACAGCCCAAACGCGGGGAGGGAATGTATCTTCAGGCTGATTTTGAGCTTAATAATTTGATTGTATTAATAACTGTTGAGCCACTGCTCGGGGGAACTCAGCAGTTAGATTATTTTATAACAGCTACCTTATCCATCTCTTATTTCAGGTAGGTATAGTATTACAGGATGTATTGTGGGCAAATCGCCCGATTAAAAATGATGATCCATTTAAATTCAAAATCCAACGCAAAAAGAATAAGAAGCTGCTAAATGATTGTGTGGAACTTGACCCGGCACAAAAAAACCCTGGAAGTTACCCCGAATTTCTGACGTTGACAAAAATGTTGAAACATAGGCCAGGATTCTCCATGTTCGCCCTGCCACCAAGAATCTGGCGCTCAGCCAAAACTCCATTCACTGCATCAGACCCGGAGAATCCCGCCGGCGTGAGCGGATGGGGAATTTTCCGTAATGTTTTAAATGTTAAAATATTAAAACAAAGAAGAACATTCTGAATAACCAGAAATGAAGGGATAGATTTGCCGTGCAGACCGCAGTGTGTTTCGCGGCAGCGGGAGGTGGCCCGCTATTGGTCGGCGGCAGGATCCTCTGGTCCTGCCATTGTATATGGGGTTCCTCGTTGAATGCACCTCTTGCCGCCATGAAAGCAGCGGCAGGGGTGCGCCGTCAGCAGGACCATAAGATCCCACAAGCATGAACGGCCGGAAAGTTCTGGCCTCTGAACTTCCGAATCCCAGCGTCTCATTTAGGGAGTATCCGAATGATATGCTGGGGAATCCCTCCAGGACGTTCTCAAAACGCGGCTAAGTGTTGACGCCGTTGTGAACACTGGAGTGTTTCACAGAGGCGTCAACGGGCCTCTTGGCCCAGCGATTCCGTGGCCCATAGGGGGCCAGCATGGCATCGGAGTGCTCCACGCACATCCGGCTGCCGATACGCGGCCCTGCACTTCCGGCCACGGGTCCGCCCATGTGCGCGGTGGCCGCTTCCACACTAGCCCCTTCCGTGCCAGCCCCGCGCGACATTGAGGACCCACACAGCGGGCCGGCGTGGAAGAAGGCAGGCCCCCCGCCCAGATCATGCGCACCCGCTGATCGGTGGCCCTGATTGCGGGCTTGGCCGTCGTGGAGTCCCTACCCCCGGAGACTGATCCCTCCGCCCCCCCCCCATCAGGGACGGCCACCGCAGCCGCGACGCAAAGCTCCCGCCAGGTGGAACCATACATGAACCACGCCGGCGGGAACTCGGCCGGTCGACAACGGCGCCGCGTTGTTCCAACCATGCGCGCATGACTGCCGCCGATTCTCCGGTCGCCGGAGGTTTGCGTCCCGGCGTTTGACCTGATCGCGTGTCTGACGTCCCATTCTCCGCCCCCGTGCCAAGCGCGATTTCGATGCGGAGGTTCGGAGAATCTCAGCCACAGTTTCATAGAATCATAGAATCCCTACAGTGCAGACCGAGGCCATTTGGCCCATTGAGTCTGCACCAACCCTCCAAAAGCACACCCCTCCTCGGTCTATATCCCCACCCCATCGCCCTACCCCCATCCCTGTTATCCCACCTAATGTTTGGACACTGAGGGGCAATTTAGCATGGCCAATCCACCTAACCTGCATATCTTTGAACTGCAATTGTCCAGAAATGGTGACTTCCCCTGGACCATTGCGCTGGGCTGGGAACCATCGGACAGAAGCGATTTGAATCACTAACTTCAGATGGTTCTGTCAGTTTTACCCTCATAGTTCAGAAGGAAAAAAATACTTCGAGCTCCAAAGTAACTATTTAAACACCCAGACTGAGCTTCACCCAGGACACAGAACACAAACAGGACCCTGCAGCAGACCACCCAAACCATCCCCACCCCTGATCTGAACCGAAACAAATCCCCCCACCCCCAGAACTGAACCCAAACTGAAGCGAGTCAAGGGCATGTGAATTTCAGTGAGGGTAAGACCATCCCGAGTGGCAATGCGACAGAGACACAGGCAAATGTGTAAAATGAGCCAACACTTTTGAATGTACCGGTTTCCTTGGGGAGATATGTTGGGATATGGATTTCTAGCAGGGGAATCTTTTCCTTCCAACTAGCAACATTCTGATATCCCCCAATCTGCCTGGGAAAGAGGGAATGGTGCTTTTCAATGAAAAGGAGGGACAAACTGAAGGGAAACTATTCACACCCCTTGAACCAGTTGTAACCTCACACTCCACCAGTACTCCAACACATCTACACGTATCCAGTATCGCAGAGTATTATCTCACTTGTAACACATTCCAATCTGCATGTTATCTCACAAGTAGTATATTGTAGTCTGCTTGTAACTTACACATGGTACATGACAGCCTGCGTATTATCTCAGATTCATCACATTCCAGTCTGTATGTAATCCCATATGGGACACATGCCAGCCAAAGTGGTAAGGTATATGTGACATTTCCAAGCAACCTGTTCCTCAGTCTCCACATTGAAATCATTCAAAATTATTTACAACTTTAAAAACTGAAACCATTGTTAATTTGGCTTTCGTGAGCCATGCAAATACATCAATAAAATATAAAAATATTAATATTTCCACACATGTAATAATTTCAATGGGTTTATCTGACAATGTTGAATGCTGAGTTGGTCACAAGAAGTCAATTCCTGTTTTGGGAGGCAAAACTGTAATGGAATAGTGGAATGCCTTTAAAGGAGGGTTCAGGTACAATTGGGGTACATTCCTGTGAGGGGGGTATGGTGGGACAAAGAATGGTGAGATTCCTGTGAGGGTGGATGGTGAGAGAGACAAAAAGTAAGATGAAGCAGGAAAAGGGTGTGCATGATGGATAACATGTTGATAACACAGTGAAAACAGGCTGAATGCAGCAAGTTCAAAAGGGAGGTGCAGAAAGTAATAAGAGAACAAAAAGCGAAAATGAGAAGAGACTGACAGCTAAAAGAAAAGGGAATGCAGAAGCCATCTGTAGACTTTTAACTAGTACAGTGGTAGTAAAAGGGACCAATTGGGGACCAAAAAGAGGATTTACACATGGAAGCAGAGAGCACGGCTGAGGCACTAAACTTTGTATGTCTTTAACAAGAGAGAAGATTCTGCCAATGTCATAGTGAAAGAGGAGGTAGTTGAGACACTGGAAGGGCTAAAGTTTGATAAAGAGAAGCATTAGATAAGGCAGCTTCCACTTAAAGTTGATAAGTCGCCAGGATCACATGAATTGGGTGGAAATTGCAGAAGCACTGGTAATTATCTTCCAATCCTTATTAGATACAGAAGAGGTGCCAGAGGACTGGAAAATGACGATAGTCGTTTGGTGAGTCAGAATGAGTATTGATGAAAAAAGACATCTTGCCCAAGCTTTTTGTCATGCACTCATCAGGACAATTCGCAAGAATACCAATGTCAGGGGAAACAATTACTTTATATTGTACGAGAAGAGAGTGCTGATTGGTAGAGGTGCTGCCATGGAGAATGCACCAGTTAATAGTGACTGAAAATTTAGACTAGGCAGCTTGACTCTGATTGGTCAAAACATTCCCCTGAGGAATGAACTAGTGAATGGCTATCACTTATTTTATTTAGCTGAAACAGGCACAATGTGTGTACATCTTTTTGTCTGCAAAGGGCAGGGCCCTATGTATCAATATATGTTGCTTCCAGTACCACACTACAAGCTCAACTGACAAGCTTTAATTGGTTGTAAGCATTGCTTTTAGCACACTGAAGATTATTTAGTAAATGTCATCCAATGGCGGAATCACATCTAATGCTGGACACTGTGTTATGAATTTTGCAAGCATGGTCTGGTTGGGTATGGCCTGTACCAGGGACATGCTGTAAGATATGATCCACCAGTCTTTGGAATGTGTGGCCTACAAACCTAGAATCACACTGGTACTGAAATTCATATACCATACTACTCATTTGCGTGATAGGCAGAATGTCTTTTTGGCTTGACAATGCCATCCTGTTAGTGGCGAATACCACTTGTGTTGCGACTGCATTGTAACAGTGTGAAACAGCAAGCTTCACCTGTTGCTCAACTTTGAAATATCATGCCTTTCCACGGAAACCTGAGGCAGACTGGCCACTTTTCAGGACTAAAAGTGACAGCCTAAGGTTTGTGCGATTTACAGTGAGCAATGATCTGACCAGGGTAGCCATTATCCCACAGGATGCCTGCCTTTGATGCACCCTATTTCAGCATCAAGCTCACATGGTGAGCAAATGGTTTGGGCACTATTTACAAGGTTTCCAACAAGCCAATCTTGTGGTGTGTGGAGGATGCTAGAATGTAAGAATACTAATGCGCGTAATACCCAATGAATGTAGATTTGCAGTAGACAATAGTAGAGAACCCCCTGGCAGCTTTCTCAACTAACACATTGAGGAAAGGGAGTGTGTTTGACTGTTCCATTTCAAAGGTGAGTTTGAGCTGAGGGTGGAGCCCATTAAGACATACAAGGACATTATTACATGCTGTTACGGATTTAAATATAGCGAACCTCTCATCCACATATGAGAATTATGCAAGGGTTAGGAGATAGGTGTCATCCCATCGAAGATACGTTCCTCATGTAGCCCAATAATGATGTTTGTGTGAGCTGGACCTAGAGAGGATCCTATGGCAATGCCATCAACTTTGAGTCATTAAAGTTGAACTCAACAGCGTGAGTTGCTGAATTCATAAGCTCAATTGATACTTATTCCTGCAGTGGCGGCGGGGTCTAAATCACAATGATATAGTGCCCCGGCACAAACATTATCTAGAGAAAATTAACAATGACTTGGACAAATGTGGATTATTTAAGAAAATCCAGTACGCATTTCTTGCAGGCAATTTGTTTAACTAACTTGATGGAGATTTTAGCTTAGGTTACAGAGAGGATTGATGGGGGTAATGCATTGAAGTCCATACATGGACGCCCAGAAGTCGTTTGAAACCTTGCCACATAACAGGCTTCTCAGCAAAGTCAGAGCACATGGGATAAAAGGAACAGTCTATCTTAATTATGTAATCTTGGGTGTGCAGAGCACAATTTCAAAACTTGAAGATTACAGAAGGCCTGGAAGTAATGTGAACTATGAGAAGGAGAGTGATAGTTGGTGATTGTTTAATTCAAAGCAGCATCAAGCACATCAAAGGACTTCATTGGAAGTTAAGTGGAGGCAACTGAGAGAGTGCACAAACACCCAAACATTTATCTGCCCAACCCCTCAACTTAACTCACAAAGTTTCAACTTTACTTTTCTTGCATTAATGAAATTATAAAATTGAACTATTTCCCAGCAATTTTGGAGATGTTAATTAGACAGTTTTGAGGTTGAAGTTTCCCTTTAAGGAAGTATCTTTTCTGTACAGCCACTATTGCGCATGGATTTGAATCCTTATTGGAATGTATCTGGTTATCCTGAGACTGAGATTTGGTCTAAAAATTAACCAGTTAGATAACACAGTTTTTAAACTTTAGATTCTGTTCCCTTAATCCACACTTTAAAGTCTGAGGAGTGTCATGACCATGTTGTAATAGGCTAAAGTGAGTCAATTTTCTCCAGATCTTTAATTGTGAGCCAGTCAGTACAGAGATGCCTGACTTGAAAACATTTGCATTATCAAGTAGCTTAGACATTATAAACATGGGCATTCCTCCTCCTCCTGGCTTACTCACCAATGATCCATTCCTACTCCTCCTGGCTTACTCACCAATGATTCATTCCTACTCCTCCTGGCTTACTCACCAATGATCCATTCCTACTCCTCCTGGCTTACTCACCAATGATCCATTCCTCCTCCTCCTGGCTTACTCACCAATGATCCATTCCTACCCCTCCTGGCTTACTCACCAATGATCCATTCCTACTCCTCCTGGCTTACTCACCAATGATCCATTCCTACCCCTCCTGGCTTACTCACCAATGATCCATTCCTACCCCTCCTGGCTTACTCACCAATGATCCATTCCTACCCCTCCTGGCTTACTCACCAATAATCCATTCCTACTCCTCCTGGCTTACTCACCAATGATCCATTCCTACTCCTCCTGGCTTACTCACCAATGATCCATTCCTACTCCTCCTGGCTTACTCACCAATGATCCATTCCTACTCCTCCTGGCTTACTCACCAATGATACATCAGCGATACTTCAAACTAAGATGTCTCGTTCAGCCATGTCGGACTGATAGAGACTGGTTTCTATGATTAATCAATAACTCCATTATCATTTTATTGGGAACTGCAGGGTGGCAGACAGTTAATTGAATGGACAATGGTCTTTTTTCATCTGCAATTCCTACATTCCTTATAACCTGGTAGTAAAGAACAGAAAAGATCCCAGGTTTTGTTTGACTGCCAACAACTTCTGGTTCCCTGAGGGATCTTTTCAATGTGCAACTGCTCGACATGTTCACATCAATGAAACTTTAGAAATAATAGGTTAAATCAGAACCGTGGTGTCCAGCCTTCTTCAGCACAAGATCACTTTTAGAATCTAAATGCAGCACAAGATCTACTCTTAACAATTTGGCTTTACTAAAACCCCCAAAATATACATCATGCATAACACTCACCTATTCTTAGTGTCACATCTGTGCTTGCGCATTATCTGAGAATGCTGTGAAGTCTGGGTTGCAGTTTGAGATGGCTAGTCTCATACAGTCCATCAGATGGGTATCTGTGAGACGAGTGCGATACGTTGACTTGATGATTTTCATCTGAAAAAAAGCCACCTCACAGAGGTTTGTAGAATCAAAGTAGGCCTCCACCTTGAGTGTACAGGATGTCTGAAGAGGGAACTTCTCTCTGTCTTCTAGTCCCCAATAGTTTTTGTCCCATGACCTAACTATGTCATTTTGCATGGTGATGATTTCCATGTCAAGTCCACTGCTTTGTTCAAACACCTGTTGAAATGGTTCTGCCAGTTATCCAAATTCCACTTGCTGAAAAGGATTTGAGACAAACACAGTGATTTGTTCCATCTTGTCTAGCTCTTGAAATCTTCTATTGAATTATTTTTCAACTTGTTCAGGTGGTCACAGAATTTGTCTGAATGGAACCCTTTCTGTTTGACCTGCTGTTGAATTGTCTCCAGATTTGGGAAGCGCTCAGTAATTTTGTTCTTCAACTGGGAGGACCACAGGCTCAGCTTCAACTTGAACACATTCACTGCACTCACCATGTGTGACAATTCTCTGTCCCTCCCTTGAGCTCATGATTCAGCTCGTTCGATTTTGTACTTAAATTTGTATGAAATGGCAAGTCTAGCAACCTTGCATTATCTGACAGCTCGCTGTACACTTCATTTCTCGATTAAGAAAGGTGACAATTTCAAGGGAGCAGATCTAAAAATCTCTGGAGGACTTTTCCTCGATTTAACAACCTCCCATCTGCATGAAGGATTAGTTCACTGTAGGTGGAATCAAGCTCATCGAGTAACTATTTGAGAAAGTGATGTTGCAGAGCTCTAGCATGAATTGAGTTGACGATTTTGACAACAATTGTCATTACATGAGAAAAGTCATCTTGTTCGCTAGCACTTGTTGGTGAATAACACAGTGGTAATTGGTAAAAGAGGGGAATTCAGGATCAGTTCTGTAAAATGTAACAAATCGTGCATTAACACCCAGCATTGACGGTGCACCATCAGTTGTGATTGACCAGTTTCTTGACCAGAAAGTTTTTCTCAGTCACATAACTTTTGAATTCATTGTAGCCACCTTGGCCTCTTGTCCTCCCTTTGAGTGGTAAAAGAGAGAGGAAGCCCTCCTTTGTTGGTGAGTCTTTGAATGCCATGCGAACTAAACCAATCAGCTAGGCTATATCCGTCATGTCCACTGACTCATCAAACTGCAGTGGGAAACATTCACAGTCTGATAGGTCTTGGTGTATTTGCTGAGACACATCTTTGGACAACAATTCCACCTTCTGGCTACTGTTCAAGCACTAAGCGGAATGCTCTTGATGGCTGTCATAATTTCAGCAGCCAGCTGAAACAGCCTCCGTGATAACTTCGCCATCAGTGAATAGTTTCTCAGGTTTCACCACTTTCTGCTAATGTTGAAAGGCGCCTCTTTGCTATTCTTTGCCTTTCGCCACAAGCTTTGAAAAGAGCGACTGTTGAGTTTTAAAATTCCCTTTAACTTCCCAACTCCCCTCATCTGAACTGTGTGTTTAAAGGGAAATTTTCTTGAAATTTTGCATGCATTGTCTTGTGATGCCGTTCCAAATGACCTCTTTTAATCAAGGCTGCACACTGTTGACAAATAGTCTTGCCTTTCTTATTCATAAAAAGAAATCTGTTTTCCCATCCCTAATAGAATTCGTAGGTTTTGCCCTCTTGGAGGTCCCTGGCTCCTCACTCTTCATTTTATCTTCAACAAGCTTATTCCAAGTTTGGGCGCCTGTGAGAATCTTGTTGCCCAAGTCCTGCAGAATTTTGGCGTTGTTCGGCATGCGATGAGCAGAGTTGCTCAGCATTACGAGAAATCCTGTATCTCGTGCGATCTGGCGCGGTTCAGCGGGCAATGACATTGATTGTTCGCGACCCTGGGATCGACTTGTCGATCGCAATCGGCTATTTGGCGACCACTGGATTAGAGTCACAGGGCTTTGATACAATAAGCACATAAGAAGTAGAAGGTGTGGACCATATGGCCCCTCAAGCCTGCTCCACCATTAAATATAATCATTGCTGACTTTCTGCCTCAACTCCATTTTCCTGACAGCTCCTCATATCCCTTAATTCCTTAAGAGACCAAATATCATCCCTCTCAGCCTTAAATGTATTCAACGATGAAATATCCACAACCCTCTGGGCTAGAGATGTCCAAACATTCACAATAATAACACAGGACATAAACTGGATGGAACAATTCCTTACCCATTGTTATGGGTCAGGGTTTAGAGAACCCCAAAGTGTATCATGGAGTTCACCTGACCCACAACTTTTAATAGAATGTGGTATGGGGAGCCCACAGCCCACTCTACAGGTGTGGTACAGCAGAAAAGGACAAGTATGTTTTAAAACAAAACAATGTTTATTCTATTAACTCAAGTTAACCTTTTTCAAAAAAACAAACAGTGAACATCTAAACAACCACTAATTCAAATATGACCCCAAAGACTACAACACTAAGTAACCCTTTAAGCTGTTCTTTTAACATCCAAAGGACTTAACAAACCTTCAAACAGGAGCACATTAGGTTTACATTCAATACTGAGAGCTTTTACAATTCTGGGTTCACCAAATGATCCATAGATAGTCTTTGGATGGCAGAGATCAACGGTACATCTCCTTTTTTACTTCAGATGCAGCTCACTGAAAAACACAGACACATCCAAGCTTTTTCTCAAACTGAAACTAAAAAGCCGAAGTAGAGCTCAGCTCCACCCACACTCTGACATCACTCCAGTAACATGAGCAGCCCTATTTCTTAAAGGTACATTTCGTAAACACCCATTTCTTAAAGGTACTCTCACATGACACCAGTGAGATTCCGATCTCAGGCATGCTCCAAGTGGGTGGATTATGTAGTGCTTGGGTATTCAAGCAGAAATGGAGGAGAAGAAGGGAGGATCCTGGGGTAAGTCACCTAAGGTTCTTCTCTTTTGTGCCTATGGCCCAGTTGGAGAGCAAGTAAGTAAAGGAAAGTTGTCATAGTCCCAGATGACCATAGGCTACTTTCCCTTTGAGGGGAAGAGCTGATTGGTGGAGATTTAACCAGAGGATCACCCCACCTCAGGTGAGGGGCAAGGTTGAGAAGGCAGGGCCTTCATGGATAACAGTCGGCATGAGAATTGAATTTGTGCTGAATGACAAACCAGCCGCCCAGCCAACTGAGCGAAACTGGCCCCTATAAAAGGAATTAAGAAGGTAACAAATAACCAACAATTGAAGCATAGAGGATCTAACTAAAACTTTACATTTAAATCTCACTGTTTCCTTGGGATATTTATGAGCAACCAAGTCAGTGAGCTCACCTATCCTTCCTGTTTACTTTCAGTTCTGGATTATTCCCAGCATCCTTGGCAGTTCCATCCTATGTGGCCTTTCAGACGACCAATGGGAGATGATCTCAGCATGGATCTACGGGTTCGGGCTGTGTGGCCTTTTTATTGTCTCCACCGTCTTTCACACCATCTCTTGGAAGAAAAGTCATTTCCGGTAAGTGACATTTTCTCGCACTCTGAATATTGGTACGTATAGTTCAATGATTAATTTGTGCTTTAGATAACCAGTCATAGAATACACGGCAACAAGGTTTTATGTTAAGGGTGTGGGTGTGGTTGAGGGATTCGGGACAATACCACCTAAATTACTGTTCTTACGCTTCTAACTGCTGGGAAGAAACTGGCCGAGGCCGAGAAGTTGGAAGTCTCCTCTTCTCGGTGTTTATCTGTTAGAATGATGCCCCAGAACACCCTACTTCCTCTTCTGGGTTAGGTCCACTTCAGACCAAGGCCCTCACAAAGCTGTTTGACACTCCCCCCTCGCTGACCTGATTGATAGCATATCTCAGTGACACATGGATAAAGGGGTGGGATTTGTTGCTCAGATATTATTTGGCCTCTCAAAATTATATTTCTTTACAGAACCTTCAAAAATTAAAATTTTTAAAACTTAAAAATAAAAATAAAAAATTCCTTTCAGTAAAATATTTTATTTTTATCTACAACAAATGTAGTAAATATTTCCCTGCAATCTGTATTTGTTTCTTGAGGAATAGGGATTTGTTTTAAGGCATATTAATTTTGCATTTATTTAGCAACTTTCACAATGCCAGGCCATCCCAAAAAATTTCACAGTCAATTAAGTAAGTCTAAAGTGTGTCACAGTTAATTTAATAAATTGACCAGATTTTGATGAGTTATTCATAGATTAAATATTTTAATGAAATTAATTTTGCATTACTGGGGCATATTTCTCTAATAATAGAAAAAAAAAGTAAGTCTAAAGTGTATCATAAGGTCGGAAAATGCCACAGCCAATAAAAACCCAGCACTGACCCACAAGCAGTAATTGGGTAAATCTAATTTTAACATTGCAGAACACCCGCAAGTACTGCACTGGAATGTCTGCCCGCATTACGTCCTCAAATAGCTTTCTGAATCAAAGGCTAGCATGATAGAATCACATCAGCACAGAAGGAGGCCATTCGTCCCATTGAGTGCACTGACCCTTTGAAAATGCATCCTACCTAGACCCACGCCCCACTCTGACCCCATAACCCACCTCAGCTTTTTGGACACTAAGGGACAATTGAGCATGGCAAGTCACCAAACCTGCACATCTTTGGGCTGTGGGAGGAAACCGGAGTACCCAGAGGAAACCCATGCAGATACAGGGATAACGTGCAGACTCCACACAGTTACCCAAGGCCAGAATTGAACCCGGGTCCCAGGCGCTGTGAGGCAGCAGCTAACCACAGTACCAACGTGCCACCCTGAATGCTCCCATTGTAGCAAATAATGGTCATTTTAACTTGACCAAACTGCTGGAAGCAGGATCGATGGCCAGCATATGTTATGTATCTGTCTGGAAGCTGCCAGGAGCTCACTGATCTGAATTTTATCTTGCTACGGCTTCTTTGCATATGCATGTCGGGTCCCAATGGCGGTATTGGATCTGACTGCATTGGCCCTTATTGAGAAGCTGCTGTGTCTTTCCAATCAAGTGAAGGCCTTGGGGACAAAAAGCCCAAGCAGGGAATAGATTCTCTGACTGCAGAGAATCTTTGCAGAATAGGCTTTGTTGATGGATGTTAAATATCTGGTAGTTCACGGTAAGTACGGTGGGCAGGTGCTGGAATTTACTTAATTAATTATTTTAATGATCAAGGAAGTCAGCGGTAGGAAGGAAAAGTTTTATTTTACTTTTAACAATAAGCTGCCCCCGGCAGTAACTATCTACAATCACAGTCCCAGTTGGGACAACCAACATGCCGGTCCCTGCTCGGGCCGGCTTTTAGGCTTGGTTTAACGAGCCCCTGCTGGGTGGGCCCCTGCCCCCTGCATGGGAAAACTCGCACTCTCTCTGTGGGCTTTGTGGCTTATGACTGCCCGCCCCCCCCCCCCCCCCCCCCCCCCCCGCCCTGAGTTCAAAGGTTCCCCCTCTGCTGTCATCTGCAGGAGGCTTCTGCATCACTTTCCCCGACGCTAAGCTTCTGCCTGCAGCGGTCTGGGTTGGGTGGTGTGTACCAGTTTGTCGATCGCTTTTTTTCCTGGCCGAACTCTGGAGTGCTATTGCTGGAACCTCGGCCCCGGACACGGCATCATCCGTCTATGTGTATTCTTCCGTGTCCATATTTAAATCGGATTCATTTTCTGCTCCTGCTGGTCTGGTCAATGGGCCATGGTCGGATGGGTTCCCTGGCTGAGGGGTGGTTCCTGGCAAGGCAGAGGCATCGACGTCTCTCGTTGGGCATCATGCAATGTGGGTCCCCGCTTCTCAAGGTGATCCACATGCTTGTGTTTGATTCTCCTTTGACTCGATTGGAGATGGGCCCTCTTCTCTCTATTATCACTCCTGGGTGCCAGACTGCACCATCTCCAAAGGTGTGGACATAGACCGTGTCTCCTGCTTGGAACCTCCGCGCTGGTGCCCAAAGGTTATGGTACCGTTTCTGTGCTTCTTACTGCCCTTCCATTTTCCCACCCGGGTTCAGAAAAGTCAGGCTTAACCGGGTCCTGAGCCTGCGGCCCATCAGAGGTTCTGCAGGTGCCACCCCTGTTGTCCTATAATGTCTATGGAACCTGCAGTCTGCTTCTTCATGTCTCTTTTGAATGTCTGAACCACCCTTTCAGCCAGGCCGTTAGATGAGGGATGGTACGGGGTGGTTCTAATCTGCCAGATTCCGTTTAGATTAGTGGATGTGACAAACTCTTTGGTCATGAATGGCGTTCTGTTATCCGTCACCAGGACTTCAGGGATTCCGTGAATGCTGAAAGAGGGCCTAAGCTTCTTGACGGTGGCCCGTGATGTAGTCAAGATCATTCTGTAAATGTCGAGCCACTTCGAGTGGGCATCCACAATGATAGGAAATATAGACCCCATGAAAGGCCCGGCAAAATCAGCATGCAGTCTCACACACTGACAACCTGCCCATTCCCAGGGGTGAAGGCAGGCTGCTGGTGGGGGTTTTGGTGCCCCTGACATACCTGTGAACTGCGTATGACTCGCTGTATGGCCCCATCGATGCCAGGCCATCAGATGTAGCTCTGAGCCAGCATCTTCATTTTAGAGATGCCCGGTGACCACTGTGTAGATCCTTCAGGAGGGTCTCCTGACTCTGCAGTGGAATTACAACTTGGAGTTTCAGGACATAGGGCCAGAGGGCTGCTGGGGGGGGATTCCCCTGCAGACCGCCATTTATTAGCATGTGGTGGAGCTACGCCAACTTGGGATCTCTTTGTGTCCATGCTCAAACCTGAACAACTATCACCGGCAGAGTATCCATAAAATTCAGGGTCACCACAGCTTCCTCCCCCACTGGTAGGGACGGCGGAACTCACGGACAGCGGGCGATGACTAAGGCCTTCAGCGTGGCCTTCAGCCTATCTGTGTACCCAGGCAGTGTTGGAGCGAGTACTCATATGCAGCGAGCAAAAGTGCCCGACGCTGAACCCGGCCAAAGCAATGGGGGGAATCCCCTTGTCCTCTTCATAGAGGCCCAGCAGAGGCTTGTGGTTGGTAAGGATGGACAAGTGCCCCCCCCCCCCGCCCCCCATAGATGTACTGATTAAACTTCTTGACACCAAATATCACTGCCAAACATTCCTTTTCTAATTGGACATAGCGGCGGTCTACGCCTGCCAAAGGTCTTTAAAAAAGCAACAGGTCTTTCCGTGCCTAGTCCCACCTGTGGGCCACCCAATGCCACAGTGGGAGGCACTGCCATTCAGGACTAACGATCGAGATGGGTCGTAATTGGTGAGGAGATGCCAGGATGACAGACACCACTTCACCCCAGCGAATGCTTCTTCCTGTTAGGCACCCCAAACCCACTTTTGGTTCTTCATTAGCAGTATGAGGAGGGGTGCCAACAGGGTGGCCAAGTTTGAGATGTATTTTCCATAATAATTCATCAGGCCCAAGAATGACCAGAGTTCGGGGATCCCTTTTATGGCTTGAACTTTCTCCTTTACAGGGTGCAGGCCGTTTCCGACTACTCTGTACATCAAGTACGTTACCGCCATTGCTCTGAATGCATTTGCTCCTCTTCGGCCAGGCACCAACTTGGGAGAACTGCCTGAGAACTTCCTCCAGGTTTTCCATGTGATCCTTGTTGGCGGTACCCATGGTGAGCATGTGATCCAAATATACTACTATGTTTGGCAGCTCTTGAAGAATGCCTTCCATGACTCTTTGGAAGATTGCCAGAGCTGAGAGACTCTGGACAGGAGACGAGTGTCCTCAAATAATCCTTTGTGGGTGTTTACAGTTACATATTTCCTGGATGCAGAGTCCAGATCCATCTGTAAGTAGACATAGCTCATATCAAACTTTGTAAAGGAACACCCTCCAGCCAGTTTTACATTTAAGTCTTCCACTCTGGGAATCGGGCAATGGTCCAGCGGAGAAGCCCTCTTCACTATGAGTTTATAATCATAGTGATTTGTCCGGCTTCATAACCGGTACTATGGATGAGACCCACTCCACAAACCAAACTGGCTGTATGATTCCCAGATCCTTTCAGCGCTGCAGCTCTGCATCAACCTTGTCGAGTAAGGCGCAAGGATCAGGCCTTGCCCTAAAATGTTTGGGTTGAACCTACCTGGGTCCACGTAGATTTGTGCCTTGGCCCCCTTTATTCAGCCCAGACCCTCCAAGAAAAGTTTAGGGTACTTGCCCAGGACTTCATACCGATTTCCGGTGCCCATCCATTGCCAATCAAAATGGAAGGCTCATAACTAGTGACACCCCAAAATATTGGGTCCCGGTCTCTTCACCAGGACTAAGGGAAGCTTGATCTTTTGCTGTCCGTGTGTCACTGGGGTCACGGTGGTCTCCACGATGCTCAGCGATTCACCTGTATAGGTTGTAAACCGGGCCTTGGTGTCTTGCAGTATTTGTGGTAAGATCATTGTGCGTAGCCGGCGAAATGTCTATTGGCCAACGATGGTGCCAGCAGCTCCTGTGTCCATCTCCATCACCAGAGGATGCCCGTTCACTTGCAATGTGACCCGGATCGGCGCCATCTTTGTGGTCGTGATGCAGTTCAGCTGCATCATATTGTCGACATCCCGTCAAGCCACATCCAAGGCCCTGGCTTATAGTAATCTCCTCAGCTGCCATGGGCTGCATTCACTCCGCAACTTCTGGCCACCCTGACCACCACGTGTTCTGCGTCCAAACATTTGGCAATGCGGTCAGCGTACTCCTTTATCCTTGGGGAGGTATCCTGTGGGTCTTCAATGGCTGAGTGCTGGGCCCAATAGGCTCACGTCGAAGGCCTCGAGCTTACCAAACAGCGGCATTTTTAAACCTTGCATCCTCACGTTGCTGCACGGTAGTCATCTGAGGTGGCTGGGAGTTTTGAAAAGTGAGTTCATAGTCTCCTTTTTCCTCATCGCCAGTTTAGTGACCAAGGAAGCCAGCAGTAGGAAGGAAAAGATTTATTTTACTTTTAGCAATAAGCTGCTGTAACTATCGACAATCACAGTCCCCGTTGGGACAACCAACATGCCGGTCCCTATTCAGGCCGGCTTTTATGTTCGGTTTAACGAGCCCCGGCTGGGTGGGCCTCCACCCCTTACCTGGGAATCTCATACTCTATGGGCCCAATGGGGAGATCGAAAATGATTTTTCCGTGGGCCTCGTGGGGTTTATGACAACTATATTCAGATGTGTGTATAAAGAGTCAACCAGCACTGGGGCATCGTGTTAGTTTAGAGGAAAAAGCTATGATAAGTAATAAACAGTGTCCTAGTCTCGGTGTCTTCTTCAGAACCAGACTTCAAAGTTTCTCTGATACACCACAAGGAGCATTTCCTTTCACTGGATCAACTCTTCCTTGCCTTGCTGACTGCCAAATCCAATCCATTCATCAACCTGACCTGATCAGATTGAACAATTGTTTACAGCTTCCCACTGACTATTCAGCAGAAGTGCACACAATGCTTCCCAGTGGTAACTTGTCGATACCCCCAGTAGCACAAGATACATTCAACAAAAAAACAAGGGAAGGTGAACGATGCCCACGGCCAGCAGGCAGGTAACAAATTACTCAACCTGAAACTCTGACAAAAATTTTGAGTATAACATCTGACTGACGGCACATCGAGTCCAGCAGAAATTGTGAGTATGTGCCCACAACCAAGACTACATCAAGTACCAACACTAAATGGCTTGACTGTGGGATGAAACAGATGCCAAATCAGAACAGTACCACAGAAGCACTGAGTAATCCTATTGAAAACAGAACATGGTCTGAGACGCAACAGAAACAAAGCACCCTGAACCAATATTCTTTGTTCCTAAATACATATCTTTGGATTACTTCACACAGGGTATTTTCTCTTGCTGTCAATTAAATAGTTTGATTTTCTAAGGGGGAAACTCTACTTTAGAAATGGGGGCTGTTGTTATCTGATGTATATGTAGTCTTTATGTACCTTTGTATATGTACCTTTAAGAGAACGTATATTGAACTGCTGTCAATTATTACCAGGATGTGATGTCGTAGTCGCATGACTTGTTCCACATACAGGTTTGTAGAAGTCAGGCAGCTATACATAGTCTCCTGGTTAACATTGTATTGAAAGCAGTCTTTTCTACAAATAAAGAACCTAAATTATTGTTCTTCTAATCCCTATCATATGATTGGTACATTTATGTTGAATAGATGAACATAACAGCAACGGCTTTCTGCCTGGAATAGTTTCAGGAAATTATCTGCTGGGGTTGTTTTGAGGCCCAGGAAATAAAATAGCCCAGAACTGATTTCTGGAGCAGCAGATACATTTCAAGCCCACCTCACTTCCTGGGCGACCAGAACCCATCTGATTAAAACCAAGGCCAATGTCTTTCAATCAATTGGCTGGATTTTACTTTGGGGCTAGTGGTCCCCGTCTTTTGGCCCTGCCTGACTAGCCCCAGAGAAAAGCTGCCCTGACTTATCTCAGGATCCAATCTCCATCACTGCGCCTCTTGGTAGACTGGCTGCATTTCCAGCAGCGACCATTACTTCTGGTGGCACTGTTGTTCCTGGAGAGCTGTGCAGCCATCAAATTGGCCAACAGCTCTGGGAGATAGGACATCCTCCTACACGGGGATGAAGACAAGGCCTCATGCTGTTAAAAGTCTGATGACCGTAAAATCTGGTCGGGGCTGAGCGACGTGCTCGCCCCTGACTTTTCAGCTGGGGGTTCAGGAGCCACCACCTCTGTGTAAAATTTCCATCAATGCGTGTTTGTCTAAATTCAGATGGCCTAACCTAGTTACCCAAAAACAAAAGAGCCTGTCCTATATTTCAGTAATGATTACAATCGCTTTAATCTGAAACGTTCCATTAGAGACAAGGATCCAGTTACAGTGACGGTGTCCTACTTATTTTCTGTGAAGCTCATCAGAGTATTAGAATACAATGTAAACCTGTGCCACTGTACTACACCCAGTGTAATTCTATCCAAGCATTTCCTTTGTTTATCCAGAACAATGGAGCATTGCTTCCACATGTTTGACAGGATGGTGATCTACTTCTTCATCGCTGCATCTTATGCCCCCTGGTGAGTCAACAAAAGAACTGTTGAGTATTGAATAGTGACAACACTAGCTGAGCAGGCTGGGAAAAGAACTGAAAGAAACCTCAAATGTATTTCATGCCATTAACCTTAAGGTGTCCCAAAGTGCTTCTCACCGAGTGAATTCTTCTCAAGGAGTAGTCGCTAATGTTGTGTAGGTGAATTCAGCAGTCAATTGGCACACCGCAAGATCTCACAGACAAAAACAAAGAATAGTGGTTTTGTGAGAATTGGCTGAGGGAGGAATATTGGCCCGTGCACCAGGGGAATGTCATAGTCTTAATCCAATATTACCAGCAATCTTTTTACAGGCACCTGAAAGATGAGCACGCCCAACAGTGCCGCACTCCTTCAGTGCTGTACTGTAAAGTCGGCACTTATATTAGTTATTTCAAACACGAGGCATCAGGTCATTTTTAGTGTGCCGTTGCGATGTGCTTTGGATTGATAAACGTATATACTGGGAGTTAAATGGCCACTCACAGCTACATTAACCCTTAGACATATTTCTTATCTCCATTAATGATATCAGCCAGTTTAATAATTAGGGAGCTGGACCGAGCAGTGAATAAAGAGGATGTCTGTTCACCCTGGAGCCTGCCTTGTAGTTTATTCCACACAGATCAAACTTAAAACATGGAGCTGGGCCAGCCACATCTTTTGGTAAGCTTACTTTTTTTTGTCACATCATCAAAACAATTCTGTTGTTCAAGCCCTTGAGGAGACACAAAGCAGTATCAGGTGACTGATCCTTAATGCCAGGGGTTCATATTCATTGACATTAAAACATTTAATCGCCTTACAGTAGACAATATAGCTAACCCTTTCTGAGCATGATGGGATGTGTAGCCATTACTGTGGGAACTGAGATGAGAATGCAAGTTGTAAGATTCAATGGGCTTTCTCCAGCCCTTCACTGCATCCCCAAACACCCACACAGGGCACCCTCGGCTTAATTGCCAGCACACAAAATGCCAGCTTGGCACCACCAACCTGGCACTACCCCTGCCAGTTCACAGTGCCACATGGGCACCTTGGCTCTGCCAAGTGCATTGTATGTACCTGGGGGTCGCCGATCCACTGTGAGACCTCCACGAGTGCCATTCCATCTGGTTCCTGTTTGTGGGGACCAGTGCTGAACAGCACTCGCCCAAGGTCTCCAAGGTGAAGGGGATAAATCCCAATGCCTCAGGTGACTCAGGAATCTACACATTAAAGTGAGACTGGTTGTCTCGCTCTAATATGCAAATTTGCTAAAAAGTGATCTCGCGCACAATGGGCGGAATTTACATTGCAATGTCTTGTGAGATCGCGCTAGATCTCACAAGGTGTTGTGAGCCGGGTAGATCCCAGGAGCAGGGTCTCCCGACTTCTATTGCCCACTGTTTTTCAAGCGCAGCGTGGCCATTGGATCGCGCCCAACGTCTCAAAGCGAGAAAGACTTTGGAATCCGACCAGGATACATCTCTCTCAGCATATCCTCGAATTAAATCGTTACTTACTTGAAGCTCACAGACTCAGATTTTGAAACAACAGAAGGATCATTGGAACTGGAGTAGGCTATTCAACCCCTTGAGCCTGCTCCCCCACTCAATGAGATTGTGGCCGATCTTAACTCCATCCATTTTCCTTGGTCCCATATCCTTTTCTACCTTGTCCAGCAAAAATCAATCAATCCCAGATTTAAAATTATTCATTGAACTCAAGCCTACTGCTTTTTTGTATGAGAGAGTTCCACACCTTAACTACACTTTGTGTGAAGAAGTGCTTCGTAAATGCTCTGCTAAATGCCAAACTTGGATTTTTAAGTTGATGTCCCTTGTCTGAGACTCTCACGCTAGCAGAAATTAAGTGCTCTTCCCTATCGACTTCCCCAGGGTTGTCTGTTTTTTATTCTACTTTGGCTTTCCTGCAACAAATTGATACAATTGAATAGTTTGCTGGGCCATTTCAGAGGGCAATTAAGAGTTAGCCACATTGCTGTGTGTCTGGACTCACATGTCGGCCAGACAGGTAAGAATGACAGATTTCCTTCCCTAAAGGACGTTAGTGATCCAGATGGGTGTTTGTGGCAATTCAGTAGTTTCTTGGTCATCATTAGTGAGCATAGATTTTTATTCCAGATTTTTGAACTCACATCTCTAGGCTTCTGCGTTCAGGCTTCTGGGTGAACGATCCGGTATCACTGCCACAATGCTACTATCCTTCAAAGAATGCACAAGACCTGGCCCTGGAGGATAATACAGACAGAAACCTCAAAATCAATTTAAAATAGTTGATATCAGATGCTATGATGGGGTAGGGCTGTAGGATTATTTAATGAGCTGGAATAAATCAAATTATCTGTCATGTTCAGATATCCGTTTTTGTTACTTTGATAAGAAATGTAAAAGGATATAGTCACTTTGCTGGGATTTGCCAGTTTTAGATACCATCGAGAGACAAATATGGGCTGGAAGGGTCTTAACAGTTGTCCCAATCATATTATGGCACGGGGGTGGGAGAGTCCATGAGGAAATTGACAGCCTGGATGTACAATCTCTATTTTCACTTATTTAATCTAACTTTTCCAGTTGGCTGCGTTTTCGGCCAATGCAGTGCACACGCAGTTATACCGCTTTACTCCGAGACGTCATTGCGAGTGATGGAGATCAGGGGCGAAAATCTCCGACCCCCAGCAGGGTCGGAGAATCGCCCGGGGCCGCCGAAAATCCCGCCCCTGCCGTGGCAGAAATTCTCCGACACCCGGAAATTGGCGGTCGCGGAAATCGCGCCACGTCGAGCGGCGAGCCCCCTGCGGCGATTCCCCGGCCCGCGATGGGCCGAAGTCCTGCCGTTGGGAGGCCTCTCTCGCTGCTGAGGTTTGAACCACCTCTGGTGGCAGCGGGATTTGCGGCGTGAGCGGGCCCCCGGGGTCCTGGGGGAGGGGGGGGGCGCGGGGCGATCGGACCCCAGGGGGTGCCCCCACGGTGGCCAGGCCCGCGATCGGGGCCCAGCGATCGGTGGGCAGGCCAGTGCCGTGGGGGCACTCTTTCCCTTCCACCGCTGCCACGGCCTTCACCATGGCGGACGCAGAAGAGAATCTCCCAGCGCACATGCGCCGGTGGTGACATCAGTGGCACCACATCACTAGCGAAGGCCTTTCGGCCAGCCCCAGCGCCGGGCGGCGGAGTGCCAACCACTCCGGCGCGGGCCTAGCCCCTCAATGTGAGGGCTTGGCCCCCAAAGGCGCGGAGAATTTCGCACCTTTGGGGAGGCCCGACGCCGGAGTGGTTGGCGCCACTCCGCTACGCTGGGACCCCCCCTCCCCCGCCGGGTAGGGGAGAATCCCGCCCCATAACTCTTCTCATTCCCCAGTCTCTGTGTGAGGCTCATTCTCTCCATCTATCTTCTCATTTGTTTTAAACAAACTTCAAGCTCGCAGCAACCTAATGAGAACTCAAACTCAGGAACAAAATTCAATTAGCAATCCTGTGGATTTTGCAACCCTGACAGCTCACTCATCGCTACGTTAAACATTTTGCTATTCTCTGCACTATTAAAGTGAAATGCAGTCCGCTGTTTTCTCTTCCACAATCTCTAACATACAGAGGGCGAGATCTTCCCGTCCCTCTGAAGCTCCCCCGCCCTCATGGCGGGTTCTCCAGCAGCAGGTGGGGGGGGTGGAGCAAACCATACAAGACACCGCAAACTTTGGCGGGACCAGAAGATCCCACCAGGTGTGTGCCAAAGAAACAAATCCGCATGTTTCCCAACCGGAAACCCTGGATAAACAGGGATATCCACTGCTTGCTGAAGTCTAGGTCTGAGGCGTTCAAGTCAGGTGACCCTGACCTATACAAGAAAGCCAGATATGATCTAAGGAGATTCATCAAAGATGCCAAAAGACAGCACCGGAGTCCCAGGCTAGCCACACGGACCCCCGCCGTCTATGGCAAGGTCTGCAAGACGTAACAGGATACAAGGAGATGGCATGTAAAATCACCGGCTCCAATGCACCCCTTCCTGATGAGCTTAACGCATTTTATGCCCGCTTTGAACAAGAGGTCAGCGAGAGCAAGCCCTCCACCCCAGAAGCCGCGGATGAACTTGTATCTGAGATCACCACTGCAGATGTCAGAGCAGCCTTCTCGAAGGTCAACCCACGGAAAGCCACTGGCCCGGGTGGGGTACCCGGACGAGCACTCAGGTCTTGCGTGGATCAGCTGGCGGGGGTATTCGCAGACATCTTCAACCTCTCCTTACAACAATCTGAGGTCCCTATCTGCTTCAAGAAGATGACTATCATCCCTGTACCAAAAAAAAGCCAAGCAGCGTGCCTCAATGACTATTGTCCAGTGGCTCTGACATTCATCATCATGAAGTGCTTCGAAAGGTTAGTCATGGCACAGATCAACTCCAGCCTCCCGGATTGCCTTGATCCACTACAGTTCACTTAACTCTGCAACAGGTCCACAGCAGACGCCATCTCCATGGCCCTGCACTCTACCCTGGAACACCTAGATAACAAAGACACTTTTGCCAGACTCCTATTCATCGACTACAACTCAGCCTTAAACACCTTTACTCCTACAAAACTCATCTCCAAACTCCATGGCCTTGGCCTCGGCTCCTCCCTCTGCGACTGGATCCTGAACTTTCTAACCCACAGGCCACAATCAGTAAGGATAGGCAACAACTCCTCCACGATCATCCTCAAATGCGGTGCCCCACAAGGCTGTGTCCTCAGCCCCCTACTATACTCTTAAATACCTATGACTGTGTGGCCAAATTCCCCTCCAACTTGATTTACAAATTTGCTGATGACAGCACCATAGTGGGTCGGATCTCAAACAATGACGAGACAGAATACAGGAATGAGATAGAGAATCAGGTGAACGACGACAATCTCTCCCTCAATGTCAACAAAACAAAGGAGATTGTCATCGACTTCAGGAAGCGTAGTGGAGAACATACCCCTGTCTACATCAATGGGAACGAAGTAGAAAGGGTCGAGAGCTTCAAGTTTTTAGGTGTCCTGGTCCCCCCATGCCGACACTATAGTTAAGAAAGCCCACCAATGACTACTTTATGAGAAGACTACGGAGAAGACTCTCACCAACTTCTACAGATGCACCATAGAAAACTTTCTTTCTGGTGGTATCACAGCTTGATATGGAGCCTGCTCTGCCCAAGAACGCAGAAAACTACAAAAGGTTGTGAATGTAGCCCAATCCATCACGCAAACCAGCCTCCCATCCATTGACTCTGTCTACAATTTGCGCTGCCTCAGAAAGGAAGCCAGCATAATTAAGGACCCCATGCACCCCGGACATACTCTCTTCCACCTTCTTCCGTCAGGAAAAAGATACCAAAGTTTGGGGTCACGCACCAACCGACTCAAGAACAGCTTCTTCCCTACTGCCATCAGACTTTTGAATGGACCTACCTCATATTAAATTTATCTTTTCTGTACACCTTGCTATAACTGTAACATTATATTCTGCAGGCTCTTCTTCCTTCCCTATGTACAGTATGCATTGTTTGTACAGCATGCAAGAAAACCCCCCTTCCGGCAGCATGGTTTGTAGCAGCAGAGGCAGCCTGCATTGACCAGCGGTGGGATATTCCAGCCCTGACGCTGTCAATGGGGTTTCCTGTTATTTGCACCCTCCACCGCCACGGAGCCCGCGGGGGGGGGGGGGGGGGGGGGGGGGGGGGGGGCATCACCGTTGGCAGGGCCAGAAGATTCTGTCAGTGGGAACAGCTCGAAAATTCCACTCACAGTGTTTCCATAATGTCCAGTTGTCCCATTTATAATATCATTTCCTTCTCTTCTATGTCTCCAGTCCTTTATCTGACACTAATTGCTGGCAGAAATGAGGGGAGGGGGTGGTGGTATTCTTGCCAGTACTTCACCCTGCAACGTATGATAGGGAAATACTTGGGGGTAACCCACCTCAGCATGGAGTCTGAGTTTTTGCCTTTACCTCACTTTATCATGCATTTAGAAGAGTTATAATAAGTAGGAATAGAGGAGCATAGGAACAGGAGTAGGTCACTCAGCCCCTCGAGTCTGCTCCGCCACTAGCTGATCCATATCTTAAATCCACTTACCTGCCTTGATTCCCTTAAAATATTTAGAATCCACTGTTTTAAGAAAGGAGGTAGGCAGAGAGCGGGTAATTATAGGCCAGTGAGCTTAACTTCAGTAGTAGGGAAGATGCTGGAATCTATCATCGAGGAAGAAATAGCAAGGCATCTGGATTGAAATTGTCCCATTGGGCAGACGCAGCATGGGTTCATAAAGGGCAGGTCGTGCCTAACTATTTTAGTGGAATTTTTTGAGGACGTTACCAGTGCGGTAGATAACGGGGAGCCAATGGATGTGGTATATTTGGATTTCCAGAAAGCCTTTGACAAAGTGCCACACAAAAGGTTGCTGCATAAGATAAAGATGCATGGCATTCAGGGTAAAGTAGTAGCATGGATAGAGGATTGGTTAATTAATAGAAAACAAAGAGTGGGGATTAATGGGTCTTTCTCTGGTTGGCAATCAGTAGCTAGTGGTGTCCCTCAGGGATCAGTGTTGGGCCCACAATTGTTCACAATTTACATAGATGATTTGGAGTTGGGGACCATGGCCAATGTGTCCAAGTTTGCAGACGACACTAAGATGAGTGGTAAAGCAAAAAGTGCTGAGGATACTGGAAGTCTGCAGAGGGATTTTGATAGGTTAAGTGAATGGGCTAGGGTCTGGCAGTTGGAATACAATGTTGACAAATGTGAGGTTATCCATTTTGGTAGGAATAACAGCAAACGGGATTATTATTTAAATGATAAAATATTAAAACATGCTGCTGTGCAGAGAGACCTGGGTGTGCTAGTGCAAAAATTTGGTTTATCGGTGCAACAGGTGATTAAGAAGGCAAATGGAATTTTGTCCTTCATTGCTAGAGGGATGGAGTTTAAGACAAGGGAGATTCTGCTGCAATTGTATAAGGTGTTAATGAGGCCACACCTGGAGTACTGTGTTCAGTTTTGGTCTCCTTACTTGAGAAAGGACGTACTGGCATGGGGGGGGGGGGGGGGGGGGGGGGGGGGGGGTGCAGAGGAGATTCACTAGGTTAATCCCAGAGCTGAAGCTGCTGGATTACGAGGAGAGGTTGAGTAGACTTGGACTGTACTCGTTGGAATTTAGAAGGATGAGGGGAATTTTATAGAAGCATATAAAATTATGAAGGGAATAGATAGGATAGATGCAGACAGGTTGTTTCCACTGGTGGGTGAAAGCAAAACTAGGGGGCATAGCCTCAAAATAAGGAGAAGTAGATTTAGGACTGAGTTTAGGAGGAACTTCTTCACCCAAAGGGTTGTGAATCTATGGAATTCCTTGCCCAGTGAAGCAGTAGAGGCTTCCTTCATTAAATGTCTTGAAAATAAAGATAGATAATTTTTTGAAGAATAAAGGGATTAAGGGTTATGGTGTCCGGGCCGGAAAGTGGAGCTGAGTCCACAAAAGATCAGCCATGATCTCATTGAATGGCGGAGCAGGCTCGAGGGGCCAGATAGCCTACTCCTGCTCCTGTTATGTAATCTGTAGAATTTATAGAATTCCTATAGTGCAGAAGGAGGCCATTCCGCCCATCTAGTCAACACCAACCCTCCGAAAGAGCCCTCTACCTCAACCCACTCCCCCACCCATCATCATGGGCAATCCACCCAACCCAACCAATCCATCTCAGATTTGAAACGTTCAATTGATCCCCAGCCTCAACCAGGTTTTTTAGGGAAGGGGTTTCAGCTACTTTTTGTGTGAAGAAGTGCTGCCTAACATCATCCTGAAACAGCTAAGATCTATTTTAAGTTTATGCTTCCTTGTTCTGCATACCCTATACTTCAATCCCCATCATGACCTTTTTAATCACTTTAAAGATTCAATTCAAACAGCCGTTCATCCATTATACTTACAGAATACAAGCTTGGTCTGATGGAACCATCAATTCAGTGAACACGTGTAGTTGGATCTGAACAGAGGCTTTAATACACTTACAACAGAGCCAGCCTATTCGTCATTGAACTCCAGATGACTGCAGGCTGGCTCTAAGGCACTGATCTTTATACATCGGTCCCAGGGGGAGGAGTCCTGGGCGGAGCCAAGGGAGGAGCCCAGTACAAACTCTCGCGTACTCCCAGAGCGACTCCCCCTGGTGGTTGGATAGTGCAACTGCACTTACAATGGTGGATAGTGAACATATATACACGGAGTTATATTGGCAACTATATACAGCATTGATCTTACAACGGGTAGATAACAAACATATATACATGGAGTGATATTGGCAACTATATATAGTGTGAATCACATTCACCACATGGTCTATGTAACCTGTCCTCATAATTTAACACGCTAAACCCCAAAGAGTACAATGGATCATTTGTTTACGTGTTCCCACATATAACAAGAAAGGACACATTTTGGAAAGCTGAAAATTGATCCTTTGCTTAATTTTTGCATTATAGAGCATCAGCCCATTCCCTGAGCGTCCCTGGTACTATCTAAGGTAGATAACCATTAAGGATAACGTCCGTCATTCTGTTGTAGTGCGAGAAAACAATAGACTAGTCATAGAATTTACAGTTCAGAAGGAGGCCCTACCCAAGGTTAACACCTCCACCCTATCTCCATAATCCAGTAACCCCACCCAACAATAAGGACAATTTTTGGACATTAAGGGCAATTTATCATGGCCAATCCACCTAACCTGCACATCTTTGGACTGTGGGAGGAAACCGGATCACCTGGAGGAAACCCACGCACACACGGGAAGAACGTGCAGACTCCGCACAGACAGTGAACCAAGCCGGGAATCGAACCTGGGTCCTTGGAGCTGTGAAGCAATTGTGCTAACCACCATGCTACCGTGCTGCCCAAAATGTTAATCAGTTAACAGTGGAGCTGTTTCAGTTGATGGAACTACCGTGCAGAGAAGGAGGTTATTCAGTCCATTGTGTGGGCCCCTGATTTTTCCCTAGACTCTGCAATTTTCTTTTCCCTTTACTGAGTACATGTCACATTTCCTTTTGAAAGTTTCGATTCAATCCATTTCCACAACTTTTCAGGCAGTTCGTTCCAGACCATAACATCCCTCTGAATAAGAGAAATTTCCCTCCCCCACCCCCCCCCACCTCGAGGTTTGTATTGTGCACCCAAATGTATATCTACCTCCCCAGTTTCCACCCTGCCCCCACACACAAACAGATGCCTACATATGTGTTATAAATAATATTGCCAATTGTACAGAGTTGCTGCTGTTGAGCTGGTGCATAATACCTTACCAGTTATTTTATTTTATTTTTTATTTCTTTTTTATTATTTTTATTTTTTTTGGTATGTTTGTGTGTGCCCTTATCTTCTATATCTTATATATCTTATTCTGTGTACATAATGGTAAGTATACTTTGTTCAAAAATCCAATAAAAAACATTTATAAAAAAAAGAATAATCACATAAAGCAGACCCTTTACTCGCACACTAGAGAAGCCCCTTTACCATTCTCAACATCGGTTTTACAGAACCTGCTACTTAAGGGAATAGTGTAGATGGGCTTTAGAGGGGTTTCACAGGTCGGTGCAACATTGAGGGCCGAAGGGCCTGTACTGCGCTGTAATGTTCGATGTTCATTTGGACCAAGCTGACAACCTCATTCAGAACCCCTTCCCGATTGCTGGTGTGGGTAAAATAAAAATTGGATAGTCAGGATCTGGAGAGATTGGCACTGAGGCATGGTTTTGGACATCTGCTAAATCTGACACAGTAGCAAAATACTGTGAACTCACAACAGGAATCCTGGAAATACTCAGCAACTCAGGCAACATCCGAAGGAATAAGATGCAGAGCAAAATATTCCGCTCCCACCAGACACAGGATCGTGGCAGGCGGGAAGCATGAGTTTGCAGGAGGCCAAAAGTTAGTTTCCCCACAGCGGGTAGTTGGTTTGGAGTCTTGTTCCCCTGACATTCATAACAGGCAGCATGGCAGCACAGTGGTTAGCACTACTGCCTCACAACACCAGGGACCCGCGTTCAATTCTGGCTTTGGGTGACGGTGTGGAGTTTGCAGATTCTCCCCGTATCTGTGTGGGTTTCCTCCGGGTGCTCTGGTTTCCTCCCACACTTCAAAGATGTGCAGGTTAGGTGGATTGGCATAATAAATTGCCCCTTAGTGTCTAAAGATGTGCAGGTTAGGTTACGGGATAGGGTTGGGTTGGGTGGAGCAGTGGACCTGGGTAGAGTGCTGCTACCTCGCAGTGCCAAGGACTTGGGATCGATCCCAGCCCTGGGTCACTTTCCGTGTGGAGCTTACACAATCTTCCCATGTATTCGTGGGTCCCATCCCCAAGACCAAAATTGCGCGGGGTGGGCGGTTTGGCCATGCTAAATAGCCTCTTAAATAGGAACAAAAGGAATAAAAGCTGTCCCCTCGTACTATTGCATGGCTCAACTTGTGACTTATCTTTAGTGAGATTATGATGTTGAGACAAAACCATTGTCTCGATGGAGTTAAATTTCATAAACTGTTTCTGGCAGAAAGTATGGAATGAGCGGACTGGGACTGTATGGGCATCTGCTTTGCTGACTGATCCTCTGATTCAGTGGATGAAATCTTGCTGCTTGATCCTGGTGGTTTGAATCCCAACCTCTTGATGTTTGGGCTTTGTAGTTGCTCTATCCTGGAGAAAAACAAAAAATAGCCCACCTCCAGGCTCCTCAAACCTAACTAGATAGGGCGTGACGCATTCATTCCGTAAAGGAAGAGTTTCTAATGTAAGGAAGCACTGGCACATTTTTGAAATGTTAATCAACACTTGGGATTTTGGGTCTGCAGCAGCCATAAAAATGGAGAGGAGACCGGGAAAGGCCTCTCTCCCGGTCGCTCTCTATTCCCTGGCGGTCTTGGTGGAGCACTGAAATAAAGGTGAACTCTACCAAGGATGGGAGGAAGAGGACAACCTCTCTACCCAAACAGGAGTGATTGGAAGCAGCAGAGGAAGTCGGGGAACTGGAGTGTGGACCTTCCAAATTGGAGACAGGGTACCAGATGGAATCAGGAGGGCAGGAAAGATGAGTGGCAGAGCACTTTCAGGTGCCAAATCCTGCATTGACCCACCCAGCATGGCCTCAGCACAGTCTTCCATGACTCCACTTCTGTCCCTTGACCACCCTCTAGTCCTGCCCGTATCTACCCTCCCCCTTCTCTTGTTCCACAGACTCCCCCCCCCCCCCACCGCTCCCCAACCCCTACCAATCCTGACTCTGTCTCACTTTTCCCTCTCATGTTCCACCCTTCACTCCCCAACCCTAGTCCTGCCTGCACCTTACCCCTTCCCACTGGTCAAGCCTCCCCTGCTCAGTCTTTGTACGCCTTGCACTACAGGCACCCGGGGTGGAATTCTCCCCTACCCGGCGGGACGGGGGGTCCCGGCGCCGAGGAGTGGCGTGAACCACGCCGGCGTTGGGCTTCCCCAAAGGTGCTGAATCCTCCGCAGCTTCAGGGGCTAGGCCGGCCCTGGAGTAGTTTGCGCCTCGCCGACCGGCTGGGAAGGGGCTTGGCGCCACGCCAACTGGTGGGCCTCTGCCGGCCGGCACGAGTTGGCACATGCGCGGGCGCGCCAGCATGTGCTGGCATCATCCCAGCGCATGCGCAGAGGGGTTCGTCTCCGCACCGGCAATGGCGGACCAGTACAGCTGCCGGTGCAGAAGTGCCCCCACGGCACGTGCCCCCACGGCACATGCCCTCCCGCGGATCGGTGGGCCCCGATCGTGGGCTAGGCCACAATGGGGGCACCTCCTGGGGCCAGGTCCCCCCACACCCCCCCCCCCCCCCCCCTCCTCCCCGAGGACCCTGGAGGCCGCCCGCACAGCCAGCAAATACCTGGTGTAACATATGGCGGCGGGACTGGCAGAAAACGGACAGCCACTCGGCCCATTGCGGGCCGGAGAATCGCCGGGGGGGGGGGCGCGATTCCCGCCCCCACCAAATCCCCGGTGGCGGAGAATTCGGCAGGGGGTCGGAGAATCCCGCCCCATATATTTCGCAGTTACGCTCTTAAAAGATGCGGAAGCAGCGTCTACTGACTTCCAAATTTGCCAGCTGCGTGCCACTTCCGAATAATCGTAAAACGGACCGTTTTAATTGTCCATTAGCGGGGCACTTAATTTGAAGGGGGAAAGTAATTCCCGTGAGTTGGCCTTTTCGTGAGTCTTCATGAGGTGGAGATGAATGTAAATGTGGTCCCCAAGATAGATCCGTGGGAAACATGACCGCCTTTAACCCACTATCAAAGTTGGGAGAACAAAATTCCAAACTAATTTCCTGTCAGTGGGAAACAGAGGCTGGAAAAGTTTCTGACTGTTCGTGCCAGCGGGATCTTCCAGTCCCGCTGATGACACATCCCCACTGCGGGTTTTCTGGCAGCAAGGGGTTCATTCATCGGAAAACCCTGTTGAAAACAATGTTCCTATCGCCAGCAAACGGCGGGGGGGGGGGGGGCATAAAACCCCTCCCACATTCACGTTAAATTTAGTGACACCCACCCACCATGATTCCCAGTGGAAAAATCCACCCAAAATGTACATTTCCTAGCACACATTATTGAATGCCTTTGACACTTTGGAAAATCTGCTCATTTTCCTTATTTCCTGGTTTATTTCCTTCTGACCATTCTCACTCCCAACCCCATCCTCCCTTTCCCAGCCATGCTTTTGTAAATAATACTTTTTTTACCCCCCCCATTTTTGGTTTTCCCAGCACTTTTCCCTGGGAATGACAGCATTCTGCCCGTTCTGTTCTTCACCAGACTTTTACCCTCGTGTGGTTGAGCTCACCTGGATGTGTCGGTGGTGTTAACAGTGACACAGTGAGAAAGGTCAATGTAATATCCCACACCAGATTTCTAATAACTTTTGTATAAAAGGTCAGCCAGTAAGGCACCGTCCATAACAGGAACCCGGCTGGGATCTACCAGGCAGTTTATATATTATATTGTAAATAAAATTATGTTTCTTTATTTTACTCGGTGTGGACTCCCATTGTCC
The DNA here is from genome assembly GCF_902713615.1 of Scyliorhinus canicula. NCBI lineage: Eukaryota > Metazoa > Chordata > Chondrichthyes > Carcharhiniformes > Scyliorhinidae > Scyliorhinus > Scyliorhinus canicula. The sequence goes on along the minus strand of NC_052160.1, from coordinate 57,999,608 downwards.
TTATCAAAGCTTCATCCCTTGACAGGCACTGCGGTAGAAGTACCTTCCCAGCACTATTACTACCTAACAGTTTTGTTATCATTTACCTAAACGACCACAGTCCCTGGAAATACTGTTAAAAGTGGAGGCTTTGAATGCCTTGGACTTAGGGTTGCCAGGGAGTGTCGAAGTAATGTCAGAAATGAAAAGTTAATCTCCTAGATGCGGCTTCCAGTAACTCTGGAAAAACATTATTTGGTCATTCAAAATTTTTAACACTTTCCTTTCTTAGTTCCAAAAATATGCGGAGGTGGTGATAAAGAAGACTGACAGTCAGGAATCATCCATTTGGGTAATGAGAGATAAGGAAAGTGATGATTTTCAGAACTGATGGAGAAAAGTTACATGCCCCAAGGGTGCTTGTGTCTGTTAACCAATGGTGGAAGGGTGGGGGTGGGGAGGTTTGAGGCAGGAGGTCACACCACCAGGAATATGTCTGACCAGAGTTGGCAACCCTACGTGGACTCCATCCAGGAGTCACACACCAGGAATATGTCTGACCAGAGTTGGCAACCCTACGTGGACTCCATCCAGGAGTCACACACCAGGAATATGTCTAACCAGAGTTGGCAACCCTACGTGGACTCCATCCAGGAGGTCACACACCAGGAATATGTCTGACCAGAGTTGGCAACCCTACGTGGACTCCATCTCCATACTTCAATACATTGCATCAAGAATTAGTGAAAGACATAAGGGAAAAGTACATCCGACATTTTCCAACTGACTGCTAATGAGCCGAATGTTTCTGTTGTGTTCTGCTGCTTCGGATAACACAGGCTGCGACTTGATGCAGTCTTAACTAAAGGATGCTCCAGACTCTGAAATGAGTTCAACGTGTTTATTGAACTATTAACACAGTTCTCAAATGAGTTCGACTCTCTGCTAATCTAACTGTAGTAACTCAGTCTAACTGTACTAGCTTGCTCTAAGCCACGTGCTGGGGTGTGATGCTGCTGATCAACCCTGTCTAACTCTCTAGATGTCTGTCTGTGGAAAGAGGCAGGGTGTGAGTGCCTCCTCCCTTTTATAGTGTTTATGTCATGCCCCCTTGTGGTGATGCCACCTCTGAGTGTCCTGACTGCCCATTGGATGTTTCCTATTCTGAGTGTTCATTGGTTGCATGTTTGCATATCATGACAGTTTCCACATTCAATCATTGATTTTTATTAATGTACCTTCACCAGGACAGCACGGCGGGATGGGACAGGGGTACAATTTTCTAAATTGTTTTACAGGATATGGGCATTGCTAGGCATTTTTATTCTTAATCCCTAATTTCCCTTGAGAAAATGGTGGTGAGCTGCCTTCTTCAGCCATTGCAGTCCATGTGGTGTAGGGACACCCAAAGTGCTGTCAGGGAGGGAGTTCTAGGGTTTTGACCCAGTGACAATGAAGGAACGGCGATACATTTTCAAGTCAGGATGGTGAGTGATTTGGAGAGGAATTTGTGGGTCATAGTGTTCCCAAGTATCTGCTGCCTCTGTCCTTCGAGATTGTAGTGGCCATAGATATGGTCCTGATTGATTAGAAATAACAATAGGGAAAGATGCCTAACAGGCTGTCAATTCACCAGTCCATCCCTTGCTACTCTACAAAGTCAAGATGTACCCTTTAAGTAAGGTAATAACTCATTTAAAAATCTGTTTAAAATAGTTTCACACCACTCTAAGCGTTCAAACAAACATATTAAATAGTTTCATTTTAGGGATGGGGAATTGAGGAACTGAGTGGAGTGAATTGTGAGGACAGGTTCATGCATAAAATACCTTCTTATTTTCTTCATTCTCTTTAAACCTTGATTGAACTCAGTGACTTACTGAGAAGGGACTTTTTTTTTATAAATGTGGAAACATCCACCAGTTGGGAGAAGTGGAAAGAATCCATAACTTATCCAAATTGATTTATATAAGGATTTCAGGATTAATTCACAACCGCATTGAACTTACAGCAGGAATACCTGCTCAATTGCTCTGATTTAATGAGTTACTCATGCAACAATAATGTATGCAGTGGTATCTAAGGAAATGCACAATTAATTTGCCAAGTAAAGCAGGCTACAGCATTTAGATTCGCTGCTCAGGAGGCTGCTGAAATCCTGGGCCCACGTGTTCAGCTTTTAATTTAATTGCTCGGGGATGAGTTTCTTGCCGGACAATCAGAAAAGGCTTGTCAGCTTATTCTAACTTATTCCAACTGGATCAGGTGGGCACCTGGGCCGCCAAAAATAATTTAGGGCCCCGTTAAGGTGACAGTGGAAATGGAGTGAAGGGATTGCAATATCTTTTCAGAGACAATTTTAACTATGCCAAGTGAGGTGGGTTAATATTACCAAGCACCCCCCCCCCCCCCCCCCGTAATCCTAGGTGCTTCTTAAATCTTTCCACAGATCTTTGCCTCTCCTGTTCCATTCCAAGAGGTTTTATTTGGATTTTCCCACTGTTTATGACTCAAGCTGGAGGTACCGTTCTGAAAGTGTTGCCCATCTCTGCTGATCCCACCCAGGCAGTCATTTCCTTTTGTCTGACATCCTGGGCATCCTGGACGGTGAGCTCCAACAGGTTATTCAACCATGGAAAGCATTGTGGCTGAGCCCAACCCCATCAGGGCTCGGCATCGCAGTTCGTGCTTTCCAGCTGCCTTGCCTTCCCTGGATTGTGACAACAATATTCCTTTACCATGATCCAGGCTGGGATTAGCTAACTCCGGAAAGACCAGGAATTCAACCTGGGATCTTCTCGTTTCCAACATCATAACCGTGAATATGCTTCAAAAGTACTTCATTGGCTGTAAAGCACATTGGGAAACCCAAAAGTCACGAGAGGTGCCATATTCCTTTTTGTCAGTATGCATGACTCGATACTGCCACCATGTGGTTTATTTAGCCATTGTAAATAAAAGGAGCCAGATGAGGGATTGTGTGAGCTGAGGGACAGTGACTATCCAACTAGTGTTTTATGGTACAAAAGGATAAGATCATAATGAAGACATTCTACCTATTAGATCCATACCAGCTCTTGCTGGAGCAATCCCACTGATTCAGTCCTCTCCTTAGCTCTTTGTCCTGCTCTGCTTCAATTATCAACACACAATTCCCCCAAAAGATTATTGTTTTTTGCCTCGACCACTGGGCCAAAGCATTCCATGCTCTGGCAACTCTCTGCATAAAAGAAATTCCTCCTCCTATTTCTCCTCACTTCAGTACTGCTAATTCTAAAATTGCTGATGATCGAAGGGTTAGTGGTAACATTTTTCACACTTCCTCCTTACAGCCACTCTGACAAATACTATATATCATATAAATAATTGTCACACAGCCCCAGAGGCTGCTTTCCCCTTTGAAGGGAGAGCTGACGGGTGGTGATTTAACATTGAGGATCACCACACCTCAGGCGAGCAGCAAGGTTGAGAAGGCGGACTCCTCATGGATAAGCTCGGCCGATATGGGGATTGAGCCGTGCTGTTGCCGTCAGTCTGCATTACGAATTGGCCCTTCAGCCAACTGAGCTAACCAACCCCAAGTGCTGGGTTATAAATCCCCCTAACCAGCCCAGAGCCGGCTGAGTAACACCATTACATGTCACAGCAGCCTCTGAAGTTAGCGTCTGATCTATTCACAAGATCCTGGCTTTACCCCTTTGTTGAACTGAACCAAGTTAATGTGCTGCTGTTCCCTTCCGTGTAGGCTGAATCTCCGGGAGCTGGGCCCCTGGGCATCTCACATGCGCTGGATCATATGGATGATGGCCTGTGTAGGGACCGTCTATGTGTTTCAGTTTCATGAACGGTGAGTACCTAGACTGACTGAAAGTGAAACAGAAATGAAGGGCGTAGTGAGGAGAAGCTGGTATGTACTTATAACCGCATTATAGTTATTTTCTTTTAAACTCACTAACAAAGAAGATTTATTGCAATAACCTGCTAACCCATGGAATGCTGAATACTGATCCCATCCCACTCTCAGCCCATTTATCCCCTTACTCCCCTATTTCACCCCTCAGGAGGGGAGTCAGGTGTTTAGGGAGAGATAATCTGTCCCAACAGCACAAACTGAAGTCCACGTCTGCTTTGCTCTCCCCTGCCCCCAGAGGCTAGCCTAAGACCAGCACTTTTCGTAGCCCAGTCCACCTTCCCAACCAGGTTATTGATGCAGATTCCATTTGGTGGGAAGAGTACAGTGCAAACTAATTAAAGAGGTGGACATTTCTTTTAAATTACTCTTTTGGATTCTGATATGGGTAGACAGCCATATTTTCATACTTCACCAACACCTGAACTTCTGTTTGGAAATGACAAGAATATAAAAGACTGAAAATGGATCAGAAAGCATTACAAATGCCGACAGCCCTCTCTCCTGGAGTGACATACATGGACTGATGGAATTGCCTAGAGCACAGAGAAGGTAGAATTTTAATCAAATGTGTACTTTTAGTAGAAGCAGGCATCTAAGCCTAAACGCTGGCACAGGATGCGTTGCAGTGCACAGGAACAGGAGGAGGCCGTTCAATTCCTTGAGTCTGTTCTGCCATTCACTTAATCATGGCTGATCTGTTACCTTAATTCCATTTAGTCTCCTTTGTTCCATATTCCTCAATATCATAGAATTTGCAATGCAGAAGAAGGCCATTCGGTCCATCGAATCTGCACCGGCTCTTGGAAAGAGCACCCTACCCAAGGTCAACACCTCCACCTTATCCCCATAACCTAGTAACCCCACCCAACACTAAGGGCAATTTTGGACACTAAGGGCAATTTATCATGGCCAATCCACCTAACCTGCACATCTTTGGACTGTGGGAAGAAACCAGAGCACCTGGAGGAAACCCACACACACACGAAGAGGATGTGCAGACTCCACACAGACAGAGACCCAAGCTGGAATCGAACCTGGGACCCTGGAGCTGTGAAGCAATTGTGCTATCCACAAGGCTACCGTGCTGCCCATACTTGCCTAACAAAATTTATCAATTACAGTATTGAAATTTTCAATTGAAACCCCCAGCCACAAAACCTTTTGGCGAAGTGAGTTCCAGATTTTCACGACCCTAGGTGTGAAGATGTGCGGCCTGACTGAATAGTATATCACTCACTTGAAGATTATGTCTGCTTGTTTGGGATTCCCCACTAGAGGAAATAGTTCCTCTTGATCTAGCCGATCAGACCCTTTCATTATCTTAAACACCTCAATTAGATCCCCCCCCCCCCCCCCCCATAATCTTTAGTACTTAAGGGGTCACAAGCCTCTATGTCCTCATAAGTAGCCCAGTTAAATCTGTGCCACATGCTCTCTATGGCCAAGAGAGGTGCAGTGTCCAGAACTGAATGCAGTTTCCCTGTCAGAGTCCATCAGCCTTTACATAACCAGGTCACCTACAGTTCGTGCTAACTGATGGCCATTGGGAAAAGGGTTGGAAACTGGAAGCTGACAGTTCTCAATTGCTTTTCCCTCAACAGTGATGCCTCTGTGTGAACAAAAACATAACTGTTACAATCCTTTCTAATCTCTCAGCACATATTACACATTTCAACATTTATTACAAAATGCCCCAGCAGCAGTTTAAAAGCTTTACTGTGGTCGAACAGTATTAAGGGCTCATCGCTGTAGGGATCTCACGGCTGGGGGATGGGAACACATTTTGCCATCCAGTGTCATAATGCCAGTCTCGGCAGTGGTGGAAATTTCTCCTCACTTTGTGCCAACTCTGTCATAACCAGCACAGCCCTGTACCCTACGGTAGTGTGTGTTTGAATGGATCCTTTATAACCAAGATATGATGCTGTGCGCAGAATCCTTGCAGTGGGCACAGAGGGAACCTCTGACCCATGTGACCTGGACTGAAGCCAGTTTCTAAGGATGAAACCATACAATCACCATTCACTTTACCCCTGTCAGCCCAACCTCTCTTACTTTGTTTGAAGGAAAATAAAGTTTGGAATTGCCAGTTTTGGTTTGTTGGCATCATTGTGCATTGTGTTGAGGGAACATATGAAATTAATAAGTGTACTCTATAAATGGCTGTTCTCACTGTCCCACCCAGTGAAATAATTGACAGTTTGACAGTGCTGCTGTAATTTGCCATCAATGTATTTCAACATAAATCACGTTTAGGCACTAATGTTAGACTCAGGTGGGGATATCAATCCGACTGCTTTACCAATGTGGGTAAAGTGCATGCACGTCACTCGGTAAAGCAGTCTTGCAACTCCTGTCAAACTGTGGAACAAAACAAATTTTAAGACACTCCAGGGGCTAAATCCTTTTCGGTGTCAATAACACATATTGATCATAAATAAATTCTTATTAAAATCCCAAGACATTATAAAAAATATTTCCGTGGAGTTTGCACATTCTCTCCATGTCTGCATGGGTTTCACCCCCACAACCCAAAGATGTGCAGGTTAGGTGGATTGGCCACCTAACTAAATTGCCCCTTAATTGGAAAAAAATAATTGGGTACTCTAAATTTATAAAAAAATAATTTCACATTCATTCCTGCAATTGATTTCATCGTATGATAAAGCAATTTCCATATGAATATACAAAATGGGAACAGAAGGAGGCCATTTGGCCCCTCGAGCCTGCTCTGCCATTCAATAAGATCATGGCTGATCCATTTGTGTTTCAAATTCTACATTCTCATCTACTGCCGATAACATTTGATTCCCTTGCCCAACAAGTGTCTATTTAACTGCCTTAAAAACCACCTCCTCATCCTTCTTTAAATAGGGAGACCAAATCTGCACAATGTTCAAGATATGGACCCACTAATGCCCTGTATAACTGAAGCATAACTTCCTTATTTTTATGTTCAATTCCTTTCGTAATAAAGGGTAGCACTCCATCATTCTTCTCAATTACTTGCTGTACCTGCATACTAACATTTTGCGACTCATGCACTTGTACAACTAGATCCCTCTGCACCTCAGAATTCTGCAGCCATTCTCCATTTAAGTAACACTCTGCTTTTTTATTCTTCCTGCCAAAGCGAACAGCTTCACATTTTCCCAGATTATAATCCATCTGCCAGATTTTTGCCCTCTCGCTTAACCTATCTATATCTGTCTGCAGCTCCTTATGTCCTTTTCACAAACATACTTCCATGCTTATCTTTTGGTCATCTGCAAATTTAGCTACCATGCCTTTGCTTCCCTCGTCTAAGTCATTGATATAAATTGTAAAATGTTGAGACTCCAGCACAGACCTTTGCGGGACTCCACATCCTGCCAATCAGAAAATGATCCTGTTATGTGCACTCTCTGTTTTCTGCCAGCCAGTCAATCTTCTATCCATGTTAATATGTTACCCCTTATACCATGAGTTTTTCAATTCCACAATAACCTGTTTTGTGGCTCTTTATCAAATGCCTTCTGGAAATCCAAGTACAGTGCGTCTACAGACTCCTCGTTATCCACAGTGAATGTTACTCCTTCAAAGAACTCTAATAAATTGGTTAAACATGAATTCTCTTTCACAAAACCATGCTGAGTCTTCCCAGTTACCTTGAGATTTTCTAAGTGCTGCCAAAACCTCCTTAATGATTGATTCTAACACCTTCTCCATAATTTTGACCGATAGTTTCCTGTTTTCTGCCTCCCTCCCTTCTTGAATATTTGCTACTTTCCAGTCTGATGGAATCTTTCCATAACCAATTGAATTTTGGAAAATTATCACCAATTATCACCACTACTACCTCCTTAGCCATCTCTTTTAAGATGCTAGAATGAAGTCCATCAGGATCCAGAGACTTGTCGTCCCATAGCTCCATCCGTTTGCTCAATACCGCTTCCCTAGTGATTATAGTTCACCAAGTTCCCCTTTCCCTTCTACCTCCAGAAATATTGCTATTGCTGGAATGTTTTTTGTATCTTCTATAATGATGATAGAAGCAAAATATTTTGCATTCAGTCCTGCGATTTATTTCATTTTATGATCAAGTGATTTTGATGCTTAATTTTCGGTGTTAATGGACCACAGTCACAACCAGCTTGAATTTAATATATTCCAATATAAAATATACTTTAACCTCTTTATGCATCGTTTAGATGTGAGCTGCACTATTAGTTTTCTCATTAACAGTAAAATGCAAATAACTTCATTCACTAAAGTAATTCCTTGATATTCTTCACTCCCATTTTATTTCAATCTCTTCTCTCACTTTCCTTCAGTCTCTTGGTGCATGGCTTCCATCAGTTTGATTTTTAAAAATAACCTTCAGACCCGCGAGCCTATACCGCGCACTGTTGCCTCTGAAGGTGAGAATGACAGAATCGTTAAACGTTCAGATTGGAAAATCCCATTCGAGCTGCACTGCTCCCTTTTTTCTTTGGATCTTTTCTGATGCGTCATAAACAAACTTAATCTTCAAAGTAGGATTTGATTGGTATCCATTACCAAGAGGTAGTGGCTGCTGAACCCAGCTTTCTGCTGCTGTGCAACGCTAGGTCACTTCATTAGAATATAATATCCTCAAAGTGGGGAAAAGAAATAGAAAGGGTTAATGGATACTACACGATGGAGTCATAGAGCCATTATAGTACTGAAAGAGGTCATTCAGCCGATTGAGTCCATGCCAGCTCTCAATCCACTCCATCCAATTCCCTCACTATCCCTGTAGCCCTGTATTTCTCTTAAATGCTCATCCAATTTCCTTTTGAAATCATTGATTGCCTCCACTTCCCCCATCCTTGAAGACAGCGAGTATTACCACGCCCCCACCCAGTATCTTTTGGCCAAAATCTTAATCTGTATCCCTGAGCCCTTCTACAGTCCAGCAAATGGGAACAGCTTATTTTCTTCTGCCTTATCTTGTACTTGTTTTATTAGATCTCCCGCAATCCCCTTTGCTCCAAGGAATAACAGGCCCAACTTTGCCAATTTAACCTTGCAGCTAAAATCCCTCATCCTTGGATCCACCCTCTGCACCCTCTCAAGGACCTTCACAACCCTCCTAAAAAGAGTGGTGGCCGCAACTGGAAGCAATACGATAGCTGTGGCCCAACAAGAGCTTTATAAAAGGTTGAACGTAACTTTTCTGGGTTTGTACTCAATACCTTGGTTTATGAAAACCAAGATCCCACATGCTTTGCTAACTGCTCTCTCAATATGTCTGCCTGGCCATGTTCGCCAGATGGATCTTGGTGCTTCAATACTTCCCCTCACCTGATCATTAGTAGAAAGGTAAGAAAGTTCTACAATTGCTTGATATCAAGTCCTAATGAGCCAGTATGAAATGGAGAGGTAGACACATACGTTAATCTGCCAATGATTGCGGGCTATCAATTGTGATCCTAAAAGCTGACCTTAAGTGAGATTGCTGTTATAGAATTTTCTTAACCATGGGTCCCAAGCTGCAGTGGACGGAAATGGCTGTCCTAAGGTAAGATTGCATCATATTAGATCTTTACAGGCAGCACGGTTGGTTGACTCAAAAGGCAGCTTAACACCTGATAGCCTGTTCCTTCAATTTGAGGATCCTCTTATTCCATCTGCTCGGCTTATAACTGGTTCTTGCTGGTTGAAAACTGTAGCAAATTAAAAGTTACAGCAAAGGTAGTGTAAAAGACTGGACTAGAGCCAGTGGTTCGACAGTTCTGTACCAGATGAGTTCACTTGGTCTATTGAGTCAGGGCATAATGAGATCACTATCATTTAAAGGGACACTTTAATTAAAATACTTCAAGTCTAAAAAGGTGTGTTAAAAATTAAATCTGACAATTATTAAAATGTTAGCCATTCAGGAAGCTGAACAGATCTCAATGTATATAATCACACGAAATTCTAGTGCAGGCTTTGCTTTTCAATTTAGTGACCATGGGAGGGTCTTTCCAAGTGTGTCAGTAACATTACTCAATTCAGCACTGCCAACGAGAAACTAAAATATTCAGATAAGCCTGTTTTACTGGCAGGACAGTATGTGAAACCATCAAGGAAGGCAATGAGTGCCCAGAACACAAACCATCTTTCATTAGATTACCTGTGACAAATAAAGAGCTAGTAAGTGTTGTGCCCCCAGTAGCCAAGCAGGGAAGGATGGAACACGAGAGACTAGTTTTTATACATTTACGCTCTACTTGGAGTCACACTGTGGTAGCGTGGCCCATTTAATGGGGCAGGTTCGACAGATGACGTAACCAGCTTGGGCCAATCGCTTGGGAATGCACGAACCGGCCAACAGGGAGTTTGCATGGAACCCTGGGAACAGGACTATGGGCAGTGTGGACCCCGGATCTGAAGGATTGGACTTATTATATTGAGTTCTATGCTTGTTCCTTACCTGCCTTTGCCTTTCATCAATAAACCCCTTGTTAACTATTAGAAGCCTCCAGTATATGTCTCGAGCCACCACAAACCACCTACATGCACCTCCAACCAATAACAACCCTTTCAGCCTCTTCCTACAGATAGAGAGAGAGAGCACAGGTGAGTCCCCATTGCTACATGCCTCCAGAATGCAATTTAACACCCAAATAACGTAACATTAATTGATTCCCCTTTCTCTCCTAAAGTTCAAAACCTTCTATACTCTACAAAGCATTACATTGAGCGACAAAAACAAGATATTGCGGATGCTGGAGATCAAAAATAAAACGGGAAGTGCAGGAAAAAGTCAGCAGGTCTGGCAGCGTCTGTGCAGGCGCAAAAGAGAAGGTTAGGGATAGGGTAGAGCACGGGGGAGATAAAATGGCAAAAATGTCATGGAACACAGGCAACGGGAGTGGGAATGATAGTATTAAAGACACAAAGGTTTGTCAGAGTAGGTGTTAATGGCAGAATAAAGGCCAGCACTGTCTGAAAGCAAAAAGATGAGAACAACACACAGACTGGCATTAGGGGGAAAGTATTCAAAATGGAGGAAAGAGTTCATGGTTTAGGGACAACAAGGCAAAACTGCAACTTATAGAGCAGAAACCCTAGCGATAGGAGGCACATCAATGATCCCAGTTGCCTATGGGCAGCAGTCCATTAGGCTGCCACTGATAGTGGTACGGGGCCCCAGCCCGAGTCTGCTGGGTCAGGATTGGTGATAGAGATACCGGCTGGATTGACAGTGGATCTTCCGGATGGGCACTAGGGGGGGCGATACGAATCATAGAATAGAACCATGGAATATCTAGAGTGCAGAAGGAGGCCATTCGGCCCATCAATTCTACACCGACCCTTGGAAAGAGTACCCTACCTAGGTCCACGCCATGACTCCGGTAACCCAGCGACCCCACCTACCTTATTTTTGGATACTAAGGGACAATTTAGCATGGCCAATCCACCTAACCTATACATCTTTGAACACTAAGGGGCAATTTAGCATGACCAATCCACCTAACCTGCACATCATGGCGGAATTCAAACCCAGGTCCCAAAAGCATCACTCTGGGTTTCTGGATTACAAGTCCAACAATAATACTACTATGCCACTGCCTCCCCTACTGACACTGTATCGAAGAAGTTATACTGTGGATTTCACAACTTTTTCAGAAGTGCCTGGGCAAAATAACGGGGGCCGTAGGCAAGATACATGTTGACCCTGAGTCCCAACTTAAGTACTTCAGTACCCAGTTCCCTATCCATTACTAACAAAGGTAGAAGGCGGGCTATGCTGATTGGAGAGCCTCAGTATCATTAGGGCAGTGCAATTTAATTGGGCAGTGTCTGTAGTCCTGGTGCTGAAACCAGACAAAACCATCCATTCTCATATTTTAAAATAAATTTAGAATACCCTATTCATTTTTTCCAATTAAAGGGCAATTTAACCTGCACATCTTTGGATTGTGGGGACGAAACCCACGCAGACATGGGGAGAATGTGCAAACTCCACACAGACTGACCCAGAGCCAGGGTCAATCGTGGGATCACCGCGCCGTGAGGCAGCAGGGATAACCACTGCGCCACCACACTGCGCTGGGGACTATAAGTTGACAGTAAACAAGGCCTCCCGTCTGGATAGGTACCCAGGGCCATGAATAGAAGACCTCTACGCGAAGTTAGCAGGGAAACATTCCTTTTCTTTTTTTAATAAATTTTAAAAAAAATTTAGATTACCCAATTATTTTTTCCAATTAAGGGGCAATTTAGCGTGGCCAATCCACCTACTCTGCACATTTTTGGGTTGTGGGGGCGAAACCCACGCAGACACGGGGAGAATGTGCAAACTCCACACGGACAGTGACCCAGAGCCGGGATCGAACCTGGGACCTCAGTGCCGTGAGGCGGTTGTGCTAACCACTAGGCCACCGTGCTGCCCAACATTCCTTTTCTAAGCTTGATATAAGTCACACTTATCTCCAGCTGGACCTGGATGCTGATTCTCAACGTTACATGACCATCAATATCAACAGAAGCCTCTATGAATATATGAGGTTGCCATTCGGAATGTGATTGGCTTGCGCAATTTTCCAGCATGTATGGAGAATATCCTCAAAGGGCTATCACATGTGCCGGTCTACTTGGATGACGTCCTGATCACCGGAGACAATGAAAAGGAGCACCTAAGCCATCTGGAAAAAGCCCTCTGCCAGTTTTCCGAGACAGGCGTCCGCCTCAAGAGGGGAAAGTGCGTACAAGGAGGTCGCATGCTTGGGGTATTGTGTTGATTGGGACCCGCATTAAAGAAGGTGTGAGCGATCAAACAAGCCCCCACACCAGAGTTGAGGTCGTTCCAGGGTCTCGTTGACTACTACAGGAAATTTATTCCTGGCATGACGACTATCCTCGTATCACTTTATGCATTGCTAAAAAAGCACCAAGAATGGGTGTGGAGAGTGCCGCAGGAGGCGGCTTTTGCCAGGGTTAATCAGCGGCTATCACCATCGAGCTTGTTGACCCATTACGACCCTTCAAAGCCCCTTTTGGTGATGTGCGATGCCTCACCTTACGGCATTGGTGTGGTGTTATCCCACCGCATGGATGACGGACTGGAGAGGCCGATAGCATATGCTTCACGGACTTTGGCCACTGTGGAATGCAACTGTGCCCAAATCAAGAAAGAAGGGCTGGCCGTCGTTTTTGCAGTCACGAAATTTCACCAATACGTGTATGGGTGTTGATTCACTATCGTGACGGACCACAAGCCATTACTCAGTTTAGTTAAAGAAGACTAGGTGATTCCGCCCTTAGCACTTGCACGGATACAACGATGGACCCTATTACCAGGGGAGTACGAGGACGTATCTAAGCATCGCCCGGACACACAGATTGCAAATGCGGATGCCCTGAGCCAGCTCTCATTGCCGCGCACCCACCTATCCCCACCGAGGGTTGACAAAGTTGTATCCACTCTGAACTTCATGGACACCTTGCTGGTCACTGCCACCCAAAAACACGACTGGATGCAGAAGGACCCAGTGTTGATGAAGAGGCGCCATATCGTCCTGCATGAGGGCTAGCAAGGGAAGGTACCAAAAGAGCTACAAACGTTTGAGGCCAAACAGGAGGAACCTAGTGTGGAGGATGGTATTCTCCTGTGGGGGGCTCACATCGTGATCCCAAGCCAGGGCAGATGGGCTATACTCCGAGACCTGCACAGCAGTCATCCAGGGGTGTAGAAAATGAAAATGGTGGCGAGGCTTGGATGATATGATTGAATGAATGGCCCTGCAGTGTACCACATGCCAGGAGCATCAGAAGCTCCCACCAGCCACACCGTTAAACTGATGGGAACGGTCGGGCCAACCTTGGCCTATACGCAGATTTTGCTGGACCTTTCCAAAGCTCCATGTACTTGCTCGTGGTAGACACCCATCCTAAGTGACTGGACATTCATTGGATGTCGTCCACCATCTCGAACCACCATTGAGAAGCTGCGGCTCTTGTTTAACACCCATGGCATCCTGGAGGTATTGGTTATGGACAATGGAACACATTCAACAGTGCAGAATTTGCCACTTCATGAAGACAAACGAGTGAAGCATTTCTGAATGGCCATATCACTTCCTCAACCGATCTAGCAGACCGACCGGGCAGACCTTCAAGAAGGGCATGAGGAAACAGGTCATGGGCACTGTCAAAACGAGATTGGCACTCTTCTTATTTAGCTACTGGACTATGCCACATGCCATGACCGGAGAGGCATTGGCTGAACTGTTGATGAGCCGGAGGCTCAGACCCACCTCAGCCTGATGTTCCCCAATATTGGTGGGAGAGTGCAACACAGTCAGGACCTGCAGAAGTAATGTTGAGACAGGCAGACACTCAATTAGTCTGTCTAAGTCCCCTGTAAGCCTCTTTGCATCCTCTTCACAATTCACATTCCCACCACGGTTTGTGTCATCAGCAGATGTGGAAATGGACGCGATTCTATCAAACAATTGCTAAGTGACATTTTGGGTGCATTTAGCCAGATGTTTCATGCAGGCTTTTTGAGTGAGATCCAGTCCTGGATTCACCCAAACTTGGTTATTTCTTTAGGCCTTGCGGAGTTTCTCCCTGGCCCAGCCCACGTTTAGAAATTTCTTCAGCAGTGGAGAGCTGATCTCGCCGGCGAAACTGGCTCCTCAGAGATTGGGGCACCATTTTGAAAGGGTGCCCCGATCTCTAAGTGAGCTTGAGGATCTGCCACCCCCCCCCCACCCCCCCCCCCCCCCCCCCCCCCCCCCCCCCATCCATAGGCAATGCCAGATACCACAGACATGTGCATTCCCCCCCCTGCCTTCAGGTGTGGACACCCAACACGGTGTCACTGAGTGATGTACCACCCCTTTAAGACCCCCTTCATTCCACCCCAACCTTCATGAGACCCTTTCATGCCATCTCTTCACCCTCCACCCCTCATAACCCCACCCCTTCTTTCATGGACATGGCCTCCTTAGGTCCCGACCCTTGGCAGTGCCAACCTGGCACCCAGAATGCCCGGGTGCCAGGGAGAATGTCAGAGCTCTGCTATGTTCTGTCCCCAACCACCCGGGGGCCCCCAATGGCCTGTGAGACCCCGAGTGGCTATCACGACTGGTCTCCATTTGTGGAGACCAGTGCTAACCGGCACCTGGTTGAGACCTTGCCGGTGTGGCCGGTGAGTCCCGGTCGCTGGGTAAATGCTGCATTGGCATTATCTGGATCATGCCCATACACTAGTCACAGCCTGCCAACTTGAGAGTTATCCCCACTGTCTGTTATCTGTCTGTTGTCCAATCTTCAATCCAGTATATTTCTCCCAACTCCATGATCTCTAATTTTGCTAACTAACCTCTTGTGCAGCACCTTATCGAAAGCCTTCTGAAAATCCCAAATACACCACATCCACTGGTTCCTCCCTCATCTACTCCCAGCAGGTTTTTCAGACTCTGCCCAATCTCACTGTTATTTCTCTAAATACTCATATCCTTTATATCCTTTATATTCTGGCATTTTCCCTACTACTGATGTCATGGCCAACAGGTCCATAATTCCTTGTTTTCTCTCTCCCTCCTTTTTATAAAGAGTGGGTTACATTTGCCACCTTCCAATTTGCTGACACATTTCCAGAATCTATAGAATTTTGAAAGATAACCGAAATGCATCCACTATCTTTACAGCCACTTTTAAAAAACTCTGGGATTTATATCATCAGGTCATGGGGATTTATCAACTTTCAGTCACGTTAATTTCTCCAGTAGAGGGATCCAGGAGGTAGGGTTGCAGGAGCCTCAGCCCTTGTCCCTGTCCAACAGTCTTGAGATTCTTGCTCCCTCTGTGGACAGGAATGGGGACTGCAGGGAAGATGAGTAAACTGACTACAGCTCCGTGATACAGGGAGCCATTTAAGTTGGGGGTAGAGAAAAGAAATGTGGTCGTAATCGGGTATCGTATAGTTAGGGGCATTGACACTGTTCTCTGTGACCAGGATCGAGAATCGCGAAGGTTGCGTTACCTGCTTGGTGTTCGGGTTTGGGATATCTCATATGGGCTGCAGAGGAACTTGGAGTCAGAGGATAAAGATCCACGTAGGTACCAACGGCATAGGTAGAACAAGGACAGAGGTTCTGCGAAGGGAGTATGAACAGGCAGGAGCTAAATTGAACAGCAGAACCAAAAAGGTAAGAATATTTGGATTACTACCTGAGCCACAATTGGCACAGTGTCAATAAGATTAAGGAGGTAAAGGCGTGTTTGGAGGTGGGGTGGGGAGAGGGTTTAGTTGTATGGAAAATTAGAAAATCAAAGTTAAAGGAGAAGGTAGAAGCGCAGGTTAATGAGGATATTAAACTAGTTAAAGGGGCCAAGGGCTCAGGAGAGGTTAGTAACATTTCCAGAACACGTAATAGAACAGAGAGTACAGAAGGTGGCAAGAATCTAACTTCAGGCAGACTAAAAAGATGACAAATATGAGAAGGGGGGTGGTCAATGCAGGACTGAGGGTGTTGTACCTAAATGCATGGAATATACGAAACAAGGTAAATTAGCTTGTTGCGCACATTGAAATTGGCCGGTACGATATTGTGGGAATCACAGAGATGTGGCTGCAAGAGGATCAGGGCTGGGATCTAAATATCAAAGGATATGTGGCCTAATGAAATGACATATAGATGGGCAAAGAGGTTGCATTGTTAGTAAGGAATGAAATTAAATCGATAGCAATAAGCGATATAGGATCAGAAGGCATAGAATCTCTGTGGGTGGAGTTGAGGAATCTCAAAGATAAAAAGACCCTGATAGGAGTTATGTACAGGCCCCCAAGTAGTCAGGATGTGGGGCAGAAAATAAATCAGGAGAAAAAACAGGCATTTAAAAAAGGCAATATTACAATAATCGTGGGGAACTTCAATATGCAGGTGGACTGGGAAAATCAGGTTGGTAATGGATCCCAAGAAAAGGAATTTGTTCAATGTCTAAGAGATGTTTTTTTGGAGCAGCTTGTGACAGAGCTGACGAGGGAACAGGCAATTATGGATTTGGCGATGTGAAATGAGGTAGACTTGTTTAGCAAACTTAATGTGAAGGAATCTTTAGTGAGCAATGACCACAATATGATAGAATTACATTGCAGTTTGAAACGAAATGAAATGAAATGAAAATCGCTTATTGTCACGAATAGGCTTCAAATGAAGTTACTGTGAAAAGCCCCTAGTCGCCACATTCCGGCGCCTGTCCGGGGAGGCTGTTACGGGAATCGAACCGTGCTGCTGGCCTGCTTGGTCTGCTTTCAAAGCCAGTGATTTAGCCCTGAAGAGGGAGAAGCTGGAATCCAATGTAATGGTATTACAATTAAATAAGGGTAACTACAAATACATGATTGAGGAGCTGGCCAGAGTTAATGGAAAAGGAGCCCAGCGGGGAAGACAGTGGAACAGCAATGGCAGGTGTTTTTTGGGGTTATTCGGGAGGAACAACAGAAATTCATCACAAGGAGGAGGAAACATGCTAAGGGGAGGACGAGGCATCCATGGCTGATGAGAGAAGTCAAGGACAGCATAAAATCAACAGAAAAAACAAACAAAGTGGCGAGGATAGTGGGAAGCCAGAGAATTGGGAAGCCTTTAAAAGTGAGCAGAAGACTATTAAAAAAGCAATAAGGGGGGAGAAGATGAAATATGAGTGTAAGCTAGCTAGTAATATAAAAGAAAATAGCAAGAGTTTTTTTCAATTTATAAAAGGTAAGAGAGATGCAAGAATAGACATTGGAACACTGAATCATCAGGCTAGAGAAGTAGTAATAGGAAACAAAGAAATGGCAGAGGAACTGAACAGTTACTTTGCATAGGTCTTCACGGTGGATGACACCACTGGGAAACCAGAACTTCAGGAGAATCAGGGGCAGAGGTGAGTGCAGTGGCCATCACTAAGGAGAAGGTTCTGGGGAAACTGAAAGGTGGATAAATCACCTGGACTGGATGGACGACACCCCAGCGTTCTAAAGGAGATAGCTGAGGAGATTATGGAGGCATTGGTGGTGATCTTTCAGGAATCACTGGAGGCATGTAGGACTGGAAAATGGCTAATGTAACACCCCTGTTTAAGAATGGAGGGAGGCAGAATACGGGAAATTATAGGTTGGTTAGCCTGACTTGGGTTATTGGTAAGATTTTCGAGTCCATTATTAAAGACGAGATTGCGGAGCATTTGGCATGATAAAATAGTGAATCAGTATGGCTGACAAAATCTGACAAAATCTGTTACAATTCCTTGAGGAAGTATCAAGGAAGTTAGACAAAGGAGAATCAGTGGACGGGATCTACTTGGATTTCCAGAAGGCCTTTGACAAGGTGTTGTTAAATAAATTAAGAGTCCACAGTGTTAAGGGTAAGATGCTGGCATGGATAGAGGATGGGCTGACTGGCCGAAGGCAGAGAGTGAAGATAAAGGGGCCATTTTCGGGATGGCAGCCTGTGACTAATGGTGTGCCTCAGGGTCGGTGTCAGGACCACACTTTTCACAATCTAATTGACCTTATTGAAACTTATACTGAGGGGCCCAGATAGAGTGGACATGGAGAAGTGTTTCCACTAGTAGGAAAACCAGAGTCCGAGGGCCAGCCTCAGATTGAAGGGACGATCCTTCAAAACTGAGATGAGGAGGAGTTTCTTCAGCTCAAGAGTGGTGAATCTGTGGAACTCTTTGCCGCAGATGCCAAATCACTGAGTGTCTTTAAAACAGAGATAGCTAGGTTCTTGATTAATAAGGGGTTATGGGGAGAAGGCAGGAGAATAGTGATGAGAAACATTTCAGCCATGATTGAATGGCGGAGCAGACCCGATGGGCTGAATGGCCTAATTCTGCTCCTATGTTTCATGGTCTTATTACTTTTTTACTAATACTAATTTCTTTCAATCCCACTGGTCCCTTAGCTTCCTGATATTTCAGGGAGGTTTTTCGTATCATCCTTCACAAAGACAGACACTGAGGCCTACATTTTCCGGGCCGCACACCGTGGGAATCGTAGAGGGCGGGACAGGTAATTTGATGGACCAGCAAAATATCTGTTGACTTCGGATAAGAATTTTCAATCCCAACCGCCCAAAGTATTTTAATTTCTCTGCCACTTCCTTATTACCCATTAGAAATTCTCTGTAAATGCCTTGCATTTGTCTTTACTAACCTTTAATAAACTTTCATCTTTGTTGTCACAAGTAGGCTTGCATTAACACTTCAATGAAGTTACTGTGAAAATCCCCTAGTCGCCACACTCTGGTGCCTTTTTGGGCACACAAAGGGAGAATTCAGAATGTCCAATTCACCTAACAGCACGTCTTTCGGGACTTGTGGGAGGAAACTAACGCAGACACGGGGAGAACGTGCAGACTCTGCACAGACAGTGATCCAAGCTGGGAATCGAACCTGGGACCCGGGCGCTGTGAAGCAGCAATGCTAACCACTGTGCTACCGTGCTGCCCAGCCTGTTTTACAGTCTGTTTATATGTCCCCCACTAGTTTACTTTCCCATTCTATTTTCTCTTTCTTTACCAATTTCTTGGTTCTCCTTTGCTGAATTTTAAAATGCTCCCAAACCTCAGGTTCGCTACTTTTTGCTGGCAACTTTATATAGCACTGCATCGAGTCTAGGTGCCTGGCCAGCTTAATTGATCAATCAAGCTTCATAATTGTTGTATCTCTTTAGGTTTCTGTGATTGTACGATTAACTGGGTTGGGAATGGCTTACCTAAATAGGGTTGCTGTTTTGAAGTTTTACAAGACCAGGATGATACTTTGCTTAATATCTAAACCAGTATAATCAATCATGCTTTTCTCAAATTCCGTCGAACTGCCCCAGGAGAAATCATCAGATGCATCATGAAGGTGCCTGAAATTGATAATGCACTGTGGGATCTGCTTTTAATAGGCCATATCCTATTTTCAACAATACAGATAGCACCAAAAATTGCCATGCATCATTCTGGCCATTTTAGTTTCCGTCAATGTCCTTCCACAACCCCTACTTTTTAGGCAGCTTCAGAAACACCTCTCTGCGAAAAGCATTGCATTGGGAAAATGTTGCTTTTATGTTGATTGACCTACATTCCCATAAGAATGTGGCCAAATAAGAGCCAAAAACATTTTATCTGTCCAGTAGTGGGGGAGTCCACTCTAACATTTGCATCACCCAGTTGCTCTTGCTCCTGGCCTCGATTTAACTTTATAAGTCCCACGTGCAGGGATTTCTTCAAATCCAACCACCCAGCAAAGCTATTTGACCCCTATTGGTATGTCAGATCAAATTCCAAATCCTTTCCAGATGTCCCACTCCCTTTGTTTTGCTTCTCTTACTCGTTAATTCCCAGCCTTGTTGGCAGTTACCAAAACTTCACAATAATGAGGATATCTTTTCGTAATTCTGTCAGGTAGCTTTCCGAGGCCTTTATTTTATTGTCTTATCTATTCAAGCTATAGCCTCTACTTCCACTTTTCGGTGTGTGGGGACAATTACTATGAAATCTCTTACACTATTGGAGGTTCTTATGGTAATTCATGATCATTTTCAAATTCAAGAGGCACTTCTGGACATCTATCACTTTCATGGAGTAAAAAAACTCTTTCGCTCCATTCTGCCAGCCCATGGATCTCGAAATTTGGCCATCACCCTCAACATTCAACCAGTGGCTATTTCTTGCCATCTCACAACCGTCACCATCTCCAGTCTTTAGTATTGTCTGGACTTATGACTGAGCGCCCACTCTGGGTAATTGTCCTGTGGATGTGATCATTCTATCACGTGTATCATGATCCATCATTCTCTGGTCCTTAATCTGCCACATGCTGTTCCTCAAGACCCTCATTAGAACATTTGAGGTAAAAAGTGTCTTGTTTAATTCTATCAAATTGCTCAGAGTCTGATTTTTTTCCCCACATAATTTCCTTTGACAGGTCCTATGTTACCTTTAGTGCTCTCTTTTATTGAGTATCCCCAACTGAATACAATTAGTGCCCAATTGATCTTTATATATTGATACCTCCAATTAGCCATTAGCCCTTCTGTGGACGACATAGTCAGTATTTAATTTTGCCCATGACGGACATGATTATAGTAACAAACTCGTTCTCCAGGTTATACTCTTTGCTCTTCTCTCTGACTCCCCATACCCTCTGATGTTTCCTCTTGCAGGTATAAAATTGTGGAATTGATCTGCTACATGGTTATGGGCATCTTTCCTGCACTCGTCATTCTCTCAATGGTAAGGTTGCTTTGTGTGTGTGGTGTGTGTGTCTGAGTGTTAGAAAAGCTAGGGGGTTATGTTGAGCTTGTAGAAGTCACTAATTTGGTCTCAGCTGGAATATTATGTCAGTTCTGGGTACCACACTTAAGGAAGGATGTGAGGGCATCAGAGAGTGCAGAAAAGATTGACGAGAATGGTTCCAGGGATCAGGAACTTCAGGTATGAAGATAGATTGGAGAAGTTGGGACAGATACCCTTCGAAAAAAAAAGAAAACTGAGAGATTTGATGGGGGTATTAAAAATCATGAGGGATCTGGACAGAGTAGATATGGAGAAACTGTTCCCATTGGTGTAAGGATCGAGAATGAGAAGGTGTAGATTTAAAGTAATTAGTAAAAGAAACAAATGAGATATGAGGAACAATGTTTTCTCCCAGTGGTTAAGGTCTGGAATGCACTGCCTGAGAGTGTAGTTGAAGCATTCAAAAGGGAATTAAACTTATTTCATAAGAAAGAATGTGCAGGATTGCAGGGAGAGGGTGGGGGAATGGCTCTAGGTGAGTTGCTCATTTGGAGTGCCGGTGCAGACATGATAGGCCAAATGGCCTCTTTCTCCATCATAACAATTCTGTGTGTGTGTGGATATATCACAGTGTTGTGGGTACGTGTATGCGTTTCCGAGTGTTATATATGTGCGTAGGAGCATTGGAGTGTTGTATGTGTATTAGAGTGTGAGTCTGAATGTTGTGTGTGCAATTGTGTGTCTGAGTGGTGTGTGTGTGTCGGAGTGTTATATGTGTGTGTGGGTTTATCCGAGTGTTGTGTATGTATATCTGAGTGTTATATACATATATGTGTGTGGTATATGTGTATCCAAGTGTTATATAAGTGTGTGTATCCGAGTTTTAAATACATATGTGTGTGTATATCTGAGTGTTATATACATATATGTGTGTGTATCCAAGTGTTGTATATGTGCATGTATCAGAGTGTTATATACATGTGTGTGTATGTGTGTGTATGTGGGGGTGTGTGTGTGTGTATCCGAGTGTTATATATATATCTGTGTATGTATCCGAGTGTTATATATATGTGTATGAGTGTGTGTGTGTCCGAGAGTTATACACATATGTTTGTGTGTGTATCCGAGTGTTATCTACATGTGTGTGAGTGCGTGTATGTATCCGAGTGTTATATACATAAATGTGTGTGTGTATCTGAGTGTTATATACATATATGTGTGTGTATCCGAGTGTTATATACATATATATGTGTGTACGCATTCATGTGTTATTTACATATATGTGTGTGTGTGTGTGTGTGTGCATGTATATCTCCGAGTGTTCCATACATTTGTGTGTGTATCCGAGTGTGAAATACATATATATGTGTGTGTGTACGCATCCGTGTTATTTACATATATATGTCTGTCTGTGTGTGTATATATCTGAGTGTTACATACATATGTCTGTGTGTATCCGAGTGTTATATACACGTGTGTGTGTGTATCCGAGTGTTATATACACATGTGTGTATCCAAATGCTATGTACATATGTGTGCATGTGTATCTGAGTGTGTGTGTGTGTGTTGCCCCTCCAAAAATAAGTCCTTTACCCTCTCCAGCCCCTTATCTTTCCACCCCCCAAACATGGCATCCAGTTTCCCCAGTTGGACGAATGATTCCCACAAATAGGGGTCCACCTCACCCCCCAATGCCAGCGGAGCTGCCGCCATACCTTTAACGTGGAAATGACCATCGGATTTGATGAATACTTAGCTGGATCAAACGGCCATGGAAGCGGACGCCAGCTCCTCCAGACTTGACCCCTTATCTGACCCCAGTTCCATTTGTACCCAGAAAACCACCCGAACCAAACTAGCACCTTCTCCGCCCAGGTTTGGCAGCGCCAACCACCCAGCCTGACTTTCCTCTGTAAGACCCCCCTCCGAATCAGAAGAGATTATCCCACCCAAATAAAGCCGCTCCAGCCCCCAGGAAGACCATAAAGCACTAAAACAACAATATGAATCAGGGCAGTATATTAATCTTAATCGCTTGCCAGAGACAATGAAAGGCTGTCCCATCTCTGCAAATCCCCCCTCACCCTACTCGCCAAATTAGTGAAGTTCAACTTGCAAGGCCACCCCCAATCCCACGCCACCTGGACCCCCAGACAGCGGAAGGTTGTCCTAGCACAATGAAAATGTAGCCCCATCACCTCAGATGCCCCCCTCAAGGGGCCACTTACAAAGTACTCACACTTCCCAACATTCAACTTATATCCCAGAATTCAGCCAAACCTCTCCAATATCCTCATAAAGTACCCATCCCTGCCCCAGGATATTACATACAACAAGAGATTGTCATCATACAAAGACACCCTATGCCCTATTACCCCCCCCCCCCCCTCCCCCATTCACAATCCCTCTCCATTTGTCTAAGGCCCTCAAGGCAATTGCCAATGGCTCAATCGCCAACGTGAGCAACAATGGACACATAGGACAACCCTGCCTCATCCCCCTGTACAACCTAAAGGTCCCTGAACTCAAGGTGTTAGTCCACACATTAGCAGACAGTGCCTCATATAACAGCCGCACCCACGACACAAGCACAGGGCCAAACCCAAATTTCTCCAGAACCATAAACAGGTATCACCACACAACCCTGTCACAGGCGTTTTCTGTGTCCAAAGACACAATTGTCTCCAGCTCTGGCCCCACCGCCGGTGCAAGAACACATTGAGTATCCGCCTCACATTAGACAGCTTCTTGCCCTTCATAAAGCCCGTCTGATCCTTCCCTACAACTTCTGGGAGACATGGCTCCAAACTTAATGCTAAAATCTTAGGTAGAAGTTTTGCATCCACATTAAGCAGAGAAATTGGCCAGTACGATCCACACTCTAGAGTCCTAATCCTTCTTTAGAAGTCATGATGTGGAGATGTCGGTGTTGGATTGGGGTGGGCAGTGTAAGAAGTCTTACAACACCAGGTAAAAGTCCAACAGATTTGTTCTCCACATACTCGTGCACCATCCCATTTATCCATGGACAACAGGTCAAACTGCATTTGCAGCTTCTTCCTGCATGCCCAAAGCTCTGGCATGGGATCACTTGCATTCTCTCTACCACAACAAGAATCTCATTCACCAGCTCCTGGCTCTCCTACCAAGCCTCCCTATCCAGATGAGTCAAAATGACGTCCCCCCCTAATCACCACCTTTAACCCCTCCCACAACGTGGAGGCAGAGACCATCCCATTCTTGTTCCATGCCACATAGTCCCTTATGGCCAAAGAAAACTTAGCACAAAACCTGAAGTCAATCAACAAACCCACAACCAACCTCTACCCCGTATGCTGCACCTGAACCACCTCCAGCTTCAAATACACCCAATATGGCACATGGTCTAAAATGGCCACCGTCAAACATTCTGCACTTTTTACCCCAGGGAGCAAAGTCTTACTCATAATAAAGGAGTTGATCCTTGAGCATACCTTCTGCACCATCGATAAAAACAAAAACTCCTTAGCCCCCCTCTGCCCTTGAGTTCACGAACCCAAATCTTCACGGATCCCATCTCCTCAATAAATGCCGCCAACACCATTGCCATCACAGAATGAGACAGCGACTTTGGCCTGGAGCGATCTAACCTTGGAGCTAAAACACAGTTAAAATCCCCTCCTAAAATCAGCTGGTGGATATCCACCTGGGGAATGGCAGCTAACATCATTCCAATTTGGGGTGTACACATTCATCAACAAAACTGCCTTCCCTCTCAGAATTCCTGTAGCCATCACATAATGATCACCCTGATCGGCCCCCACCGTCCCTGCCTGGAAACAAACCCTCTTGAAAACCAAAATCGCCACCCCACTTGACCTACTATCAAACCCGGAATGAAAAACCTGACTCACACAAACCTTCCGCAACTTGGTCTGATCCCGCAACCACAGGTGAGTCTCCTGCAAGAACACCACAATGGCCCCCAAACGTTTCTCACCCTCCTCCCCCTCGAATGAGCCATCATGGTTTAATGTTCCTACCCTAATTCCCGGATCCCCAGGTCCACCTAAGATGGCCCCTAGCCCCATCCCTAAGATGGGACAAAGAAAAGACTTTAGCACTCCCCTCCCCTCCGCCATAATCTACTGTCCCCTCCTTCCAGTCCCACAAACTACCTGGCACCATATCCCCCCCCATCCCTCCACCATACGAACAAATAGCTAGGCCCATTGTATCCCACCCCATCAGGCCCAACAGACAGCACTCCCCCCCCCCCCCCCCCCACCTCCACTCCCGTTCACTAGCTTCCCCTCTCCCCATCGCTAGCAAAATGGTCGCCAGCGAAGAACCCCTTCCAATATGCCTCAAAACCAACATCCAACCCCACCCCTTCTATCCCAAACACCCGAACAACATGCCCACCCCACTTATCATTAACCAGCCTCTTTCCCCTCCAAAACCCACACACCCATCCCCTTGTTTTTATTAAAACACCCCCTCTAAACAAGACCAAATACACCCAGCATACAAACACATATAATAATAATCTTTATTAGTGTCACAAGTAGGCTTACATTACCACTGCAATGAAGTTACTGTAAAAATCCCCTAGTAGACGTTCTCTGACCACCCTCAGAGACTCCCTAACTAAAGGAACCACCCTCAGAGACTCCCTAACTAAAAGTACCCCCCCAGAGGCCGCTAAGGAAAGAAAACCCCAGAGACCCTACAGAAAAGAGACCACTCTCTGGAAGCTGGAGAACAGTCCAGACAGCTCCGGCATATCAAAAAAATCATCTTTCAAGTCCATGGTGACCTGCAACCTCGCCAGGTACACCGCCCCAAATCACACGCCCTTGCTGTAGAAAACAGCCTTTTCCCTGTTAAAGGCCGCTCCCTTCTTAAGAATAATCTTTATTAGGGTCACAAGTAGGCTTACATTAACACTGCAATGAAGTTACTGTGAAAATCCCCTAGTCACCACATTCCGCCGTCTGTGCGGGTACACAGAGAGAGAATTC
The DNA here is from genome assembly GCF_902713615.1 of Scyliorhinus canicula. Lineage (NCBI taxonomy): Eukaryota > Metazoa > Chordata > Chondrichthyes > Carcharhiniformes > Scyliorhinidae > Scyliorhinus > Scyliorhinus canicula. Next base: position 57,973,488 of record NC_052160.1, on the reverse strand, counting down.
AGAATGTCCAGTTCACTTAACAGCTTGGGCGCGATTCTCCGCAAATGCGGCGAGTCGTAACGGCTGCCGTGAAACTGGCCGTGTTTCACGGCAGCCTCCGCGCCCCCTCCCGGGACCCGATTCTCCCTCCTGGGCGGGGCTAGCAGCGGGGCCCCGTGAAGCACGGCATCGCGGCCTTAGCGACCGTCGCTAAGTCCACGCGCCAAGCGTCACGCCGGCTGACGCGCACGATGACGTCAGCCGCGCATGCGCGGATTGGACGGCTCCAACCCGCGCATGCGCGGGGCCGTCATCTCCCTCGGCCGCCCCGTGGACTGATCCTGCGGGGCGGCGGAGGGAGAAAGAGCGCGTCCGTTACGGACACACTGCCCGTGATCGGAGGGCACCGATCGCGGGCCCATGCCCCCCTTGGCATCGGGGCCCTGGATGCCCAGAACGGGCATGTTGTGGCCGTTTTTACGACGGCAGCAAGCAGGTGTGTTTGCTGCCGTAGAAACGGCCGTAAAGGCCTGGGAACTCGGCCCATCGGCCTGGGGAGAATCGCTGTTCGCCGTAAAAAACGGCGAGCAGCGATTCATGTCGTGGGGCGGCCGTGGGGGGGGGGGGGGGGGGGGGGGGGCAGAATAGCGGGAGGGCGTGAAAAATGTCGGGGACGCCCTCCCGCTATTCTCCGACCCGTCGTGGGCAGCGGAGAATCGCGCCCACGTCTTTTGGAACTTGTGGGAGGAAACCTGAGCACCCGGAGCAAACCCACGCAGATAGATAGCGAACGTGTAGACTCCCCACAGTGACCCAAGTGGCAATCGAACCCTAGACCCCGGGGCTGCGAAGCAACAGTGCTAACCACTGTGTTATCGTGCCGCCCACCAGCTCAGTCTTAATGTCCTGATAAATCCACACCGTGAGCCCATCCCAATCGATATTCTGGATCCTCTTTGTCCAATCCATGACCCGCTCCTTCTGTGGGTAGTTATGAAAATGAATAATCACCGCCTGCGATGGCTCATTCGGCCTTGGCTTCTGCCAGACCTCTCGGTGAGCTCTGTCCATTCCTGGAGGGGAGAACACCTCATCCCCTCCTACCATCTGAGAAAACATCTCTGAAAAGTACTGGGTCGGTTTCAAGCCCTCCAATCCCTCTGGAAGCCCTCCAACTGGAGGTTTAACCACCTTGATCTGTTCTCCAGATCCTCTATCTTCAGCCTTGAAGCCTCTGTTGCTATCTGCCATCATCAGCAACTCAGCCTCCAACAAGGCAAGTTGATCCTCATGCTGTGACATGGCCTCCTCCACCCCTTTCAATGTGTCACCCTGCACTTTAACCACCTTCGAGGTCTTCACCAACTGCTCCTAAATCAGGCCCAAAGCTTCCTCGACAATGGCCTTAAAGGATTCTTTGATCTCCTTGCCCTGCCACTCAAACTGCCGATCCATTTGTCTGCAAAACTTCGCCATTATACAGCCAACACGTTCAAAGTAATGGGTGAGGGGCCATATTCTCTCCTTCACCTTCCTTCAATGGGCTACCTTCCTGAGCTTTCTAAGTGTTTGGCTTCTTTCTTTTTTGTTTATTTTTAGAAAATATTTTATTGAAGCATCTGTAATTTTCACAATTTAACATGTTGACATTTCTAAAACCGCGCAGGTCGACGCACTAAATACCCCCTAAAATAACAACAAACAATAAACCACGTCCCCTACTACTCCCGCCCTATCCCCAATTACCCGTATGCTAAATTCCCTGTCCTTATTTAACATTACATGCCTCCTGTTTTCCTCCCCACCACCTCTTCCTTTTCCCCCCTTACTGCTGACGTTTAGTTTTTGTTGAAGAAATCGATGAACGGCTGCCAACTCCGGGCGAATCCCTGTATTGATCCTCTCAGAGCGAACTTGATTTTCTCCAGACTGAGAAACCCTACCATATCGCTGACCCACACTCCTGACTTTGGGAGCTCCGAATCCCTCCATCTCAGCAAGAACCGTCTCCGGGCCACCAGGATGTAGGCCTCCCTCCCCCCCATTGCCCCCAGATCCTCTGACACCCCAAATATTGCCAATTCTGGACTCGGAGTTACCCTATCTTCCAGGACTTCATAGAGGTTACGGTGCAGAAGGAGGCCATTCGGCCCATCGAGTCTGCACCAGCTCTTGGAAAGAGCACCCTATCCAAGCCCACACCCCCACCCTATCCCCATAACCCAGTAACCCCACCCAATACTAAGGGCAATTTTGGACACTAAGGGCAATTTAGCATGGCCAATCCACCTAACCCGCACATCTTTGGACTGTGGGAGGAAACCGGAGCACCTCCAGAAACCCACGCACACACGGGGAAAACGTGCAGACTCCGCACAGACAGTGACCCAAGCCGGGAATCGAACCTGGGACCCTGGAGCTGTGAAGCAATTGTGCTAACCACTATGCTACCGTGCTGCCCATATGACTTCTGACATAACATCCGCAAATTCCCTCAGTTTCGGACAAGCCCAAAACATATGAACATGGTTGGCCGGGCTACCGTTATGTGGGCCCCGTGGACTACCTTGAACTGAATCAAGCTAAGTCTAGCAAAGGACGAGGATGCATTTACCCTTTTCAAGTCTTTTTCCCACAGTCCAGTTTCCAGCTCCCCTCCTAGCTCCTCTTCCCACTTCCTCTTCCCCTCTCTGATAGGAGCCCCTTCCCACTCTAACAATTGCCTGTATATCTCCGAAACCTTCCCACCTCCAACCCGTTTTTTTTCAATAGACATTTTATTGAGGTATTTTTTGGTCTTATGTTTGGCTTGTTTGTTGACGCTTTCAGCGTGCCTCCGTCAAGAAACATTTCTCTAAACCCACATTGCGAATTTGGTCATCAAAATCCCCCTATAAACTGGGTAAAAGGGATCAAAAACAAGGACCTTGCCAGGAGCCACCTTTTGTGCATCTTGCTCTTGCATGACTTCACCGGAGATCCAAAGTCTTGCATTTCTATAGCATCTTTCATGAACTTAAGCCATCCTAAAGCAGCTCCGGCATATCAAAAAATCATCTTTCAAGTCCATGGTGACCTGCAACCTTGCCAGGTACACCGCCCCAAATCACACGCCCTTGCTGTAGAAAACAGCCTTTTCCCTGTTAAAGGCCGCTCCCTTCTTAAGAATAATCTTTATTAGGGTCACAAGTAGGCTTACATTAACACTGCAATGAAGTTACTGTGAAAATCCCCTAGTCATCACATTCCGCCGTCTGTGCGGGTACACAGAGAGAGAATTCAGAATGTCCAGTTCACTTAACAGCTTGGGCGCGATTCTCCGCAAATGCGGCGAGTCGTAAAGGCTGCCGTGAAACTGGCCGTGTTTCACGGCAGCCTCCGTGCCCCCTCCCGGGACCCGATTCTCCCCTCCCGGGCGGGGCTAGCAGCGGGGCCCCGTGAAGCACGGCATCGCGGCCTTAGTGACCGTCGCTGACGCGCACGATGACGTCAGCCGCGCATGCGCGGATTGGACGGCTCCAACCCGCGCATGCGCGGGGCCGTCATCTCCCTCGGCCGCCCCGCGGACTGATCCTGTGGGTCAGCGGAGGGAGAAGGAGCGCGTCCGTTACAGACACACTGCCCGTGATCGGTGGGCACCGATCGCGGGCCCATGCCCCCCTTGGCACAGCCGTGGTACGGCCGTGCCAATCGGGGCCCTGGATGCCCAGAACGGGCATGTTGTGGCCGTTTTTACGACGGCAGCAAGCAGGTGTGTTTGCTGCCGTAGAAACGGCCGTAAAGGCCTGGGAACTCGGCCCATCGGCCTGGGGAGAATCGCTGTTCGCCGTAAAAAACGGCGAGCAGCGATTCATGTCGTGGGGCGGCCGTGGGGGGGGGGGGGGCAGAATAGCGGGAGGGCGTGGAAAATGTCGGGGACGCCCGCCCGCTATTCTCCGACCCGTCGTGGGCAGTGGAGAATCGCGCCCATGTCTTTCGGAACTTGTGGGAGGAAACGTGAGCACCCGGAGCAAACCCACGCAGATAGATAGCGAACGTGTAGACTCCCCACAGTGACCCAAGTGGCAATCGAACCCTAGACCCTGGGGCTGCGAAGCAACAGTGCTAACCACTGTGTTACCGTGCCGCCCACCAGCTCAGTCTTAATGTCCTGGTAAATCCACACCGTGAGCCCATCCCAATCGATATTCTGGATCCTCTTTGTCCAATCCATGACCCGCTCCTTCTGTGGGTAGTTATGAAAATGAATAATCACCGCCAGCGATGGCTCATTCGGCCTTGGCTTCTGCCAGACCTCTCGGTGAGCTCTGTCCATTCCTTTTATGTTTTTTATGTTATGTCTTATGTTTGGCTTGTTTGTTGACGCTTTCAGCGTGACTCCGTCGAGGAACATTTCTCTAAACCCATGTTGAGTATTTGGTCATCAAAACCCCCCTATAAACTGGGTAAAAGGGATCAAAAACAAGGACCTTGCCAGGAGCCACCTTTTGTGCATCTTGCTCTTGCATGACTTCACCGGAGATCCAAAGTCTTGCATTTCTATAGCATCTTTCATGAACTTAAGCCATCCTAAAGAACCTCACAGCCAAGGAATTACTTCAGACGGGTAATCGCTGTTATATAGGTAAACATAGCAGCCATTTTGGCACCACAGCAAGCTTCCACACACAGCAATGCACTGAATGGCCAGCTAAGGGATTGAGGTTGGGTCATACTGTTCTGAAAGTAATCAAAGTTTCACTGGAGTGAAGGTACCCCCACAACCGTGAACCTCACCACTGTTTATTCTGTGTTTGACAAATACAGTCAGAAAAGTACAGGAGAAAATTGAGCTTACATTTGACATACGGTATGATAATCAGAATTCTCAATGACCAAAAATATCACTTTTATGTAATGTCTTGACTGGAGAATCAGCCTGTGAATCACAAAACAATACCCGCATTTATGCAGCACCTTTCATCATGTCCCAAAACACTTTACAGCAAATAAAATACTTTTAAAGTCTGGCCACAGTTGTAATGCAGGTAAAGAAGTAGCCAATTGTGCACAGCAAATTCGAATAAACGGCAATGAGACCATGACCAGGTAATCTGTTTTAATGAGGTTGGTTAAACCAGGGAGAAATCCAAGGCTCTTCTTCAAATAGTGCAAAGGGATCTTTTGACACAGACATGGTACATAGAACTTTACAGTGCAGAAGGAGGCCATTTGGCCCATCGAGTCCGCACCGGCTCTTCGAAAGAGCACCCTACCCAAGATCCACATCTCCACCCTATCCCCATAACCCAGCAACCCCACGGGCAATTTTGGACACTAAGGGCAATTTATCATGGCCAATCCACCTAACCTGCACGTCTTTGGACTGTGGGAGGAAACCAGAGCACCTGGAGGAAGCCCACGCACACACGGGGAGAACGTGCAGACTCCGCACAGACAGTGACCCAAGCTGGGAATCGAACCTGGGACCCTGGAGCTGTGAAGCAATTGTGCTAACCGCAATGCTTAGTGTGCTGCCCTACCTTTGTTTTCATCTTCCAGGCAGGCAGTTTAACTTCTCATCTGGCATCTCTGACCAAATAGCACTCCCTGAGTGCTCCACCAGGATTTTCAGCCAGGATGAGGGGATGGCAACCATTTTTTTTTCCTGAAGAGACTTTTCAAAAAATAAAATTGCCTAAAATAAAGGGTGTGATCCAACGGCCACGCTGCGCCTGAAAAGCAGATCGTCACAGCGCAGTGTGGCTGTTCAAAGCCGGGAGACCCCGTTCCCAGGATCTACCTGGCTCGCCTCGCAAGACGTTGCAATGTGAATCATGTCCACAATAGGCGGGATCACTTTTTGCCAAATATGTATATTAGAGTGAGGTAGTTAGCCTCACTCTAATGTGCAGATTCTGAAGTACCTGAAGCTTTGGGATTCAACCCCTCTGCCTCAGAGACCTCGGGTGAGTGCTCTTCAGCACTGGTCACCACAAACAGGGACCAGATGGAACGGCACCCGTGGGGCTCTACCAGGCGATTGGAGGCCCCTAGCTGCATACCCTTTGGTCACGGTGGTGTCCTAGCACTGCTGGTGCCCCCTGGCAGTGCCACCTAGGTGCCATTCTGGCACTGCCAAGGTGTTCAGGGGCATTGCCAGCTGGCATGGGCATTGCCAGGGTGCCAGGTTGGCACTGCCAAAGTGCCATGCTATATTTGTTTGCCCGTGCAACCGGGCTGGGGTTGCCCAGTATGGGTGTTTTAGGGAGGGGCTGGGGACTCTCCCATAGTGCGCTCCACTGTACAAAACAGGGCTATGTGCGGCCTTGACCGCGCGTTCCCCGTGTTTCTCGGCACTGGGAGCGCTCACTAGGGGACTTTGCTCTCCTTTGGGACGATTGCGCCCAAAATGTACTGGGAGACACTGGACAGATTTCAGCATTTCAAAGCCAAAACTTGGCAAAATGCCAAGTGCCATTGGTAGAATGCACAGTTTGCGTATGAAAATATTGAATTAATGTATCAGTAGAAATTAAAAAATCGGAATTAAAATAGACCGAATTTTGATTCTCACTTTTTAAAAAACATTTTGTGTTCATAACTTTGTCAATAATGTCATCTTCAAAACAAAGTTTAACTTAAGAGGTGCAGAATTCAAATAAATCTTTTGGCTATTGAATCTCATGACTGAAAGTGAAACTTTGAATAACACATTCGGAACAATTTATCATCTCAGTTTTATTAGAAACAATAATGGTGACAATCACAAAACCCTCAAATCTGTAAGTATGGTGTATCTCTACCATTCAAACTGGTGTATTCAGGGCTCAATGATATTTTTTTCTTAAAATAATCATGTGAAACCGTTAATTGCAGCAAAACTATGAGTCTTTTATCCGCACAATAAAAATACACCTCTCACTTTTCTTGACTTAATCATTTTTAGGATTTTTGGAAACGTTTAGGGGGGCAGTGAGGGGGGATGACATATGATGTTAAAGATCCACATGCAACTCTGGAAATGCAGGTTCAGACCCCTGGTCTGGATTGTGTCTAGCGTGGGTATTAAATCCCCAACCTTCTAACTCAGAAGTAAAAGTGCTCCCATCTGAGTTCTGTCGGTTCCCCAACTATAAAAGAATAAACATAATAATTACGTTAAACCACTGGAGGAAGGCTCAAATTAAACCAACTGAAAACAACTTGTATTCGGGCAAGATGTTCTGGCCTCTCCGTGGCGTATTTCTTGGTGGCAGGAACTGGCCCACCATTGGCTGGCGGCAAGATCTTCTGCTCCCACCGCTGTCAATGGGATTTCCCATTGAATCCATTTCACACCGATGGGAAACCCGCGGAAGGGGGGTGCCTGATTGGCAGGACCGGAAGATCCCGCCAGCGTGACCAGCCGGAAGATCTCACCCGTTGTCCTTTTTTTGCTCCCAAATCAGCAATTGTCTCAGTTACTGGCAGTGCACCCATCTAATCCAAAGCAGATGGTCTGGTCATTATCATGATGCTCCTTGTGGGATCTTGCTGTGCACAAATTGACTGCCGCATTCCCCTATATTACTGCCAAGGTGACAATATGCTAATGACAGGTTTAAGCCATCTTATTATCTTTAAGTTATTCAGGATGTTAATAAGACGCATACAGTTTAATTACAGCATTGATTACTTGGCCAAATGCTTTATTGAAATAAATGTTTTTTTCTTGCTCTCTTGACTCAGCCTAACACTGATGGACTGTTTGAATTGCTGGTGGGTGGTTTCTTCTACTGCCTGGGAATGCTTTTCTTCAAGAGCGATGGCCGGATTCCCTTCGCACACGCAATATGGCATCTCTTTGTGGCCATTGGAGCAGGCATCCACTACTATGCCATCTGGAGGTATCTGTACCACCCAGCCATGCTGGAAATGAGGACTTCCAAGTGATCAGATTGCAATCTGCGAGAAGCAGTGCACAAAGTGATAGAAACAAAATGAACACCACTAACAAAAATGGTTTGAGAACATTACGAGGATCTCTGCAGGCCATGATGTGGAAGTGTGAAGATCAAAGCCAGACATTCCAGGATCTTTTGTAGGTCTTTCAGCACTGAATCGCCAACTCAAAGGCCAGTATTAAACACAGACACAAACACAGATATACAGATGGAGATATGCACACAGATACAAACACATGCACACAGACACAAACATGACACAACACACATGGACACTCAAACACACACATGCACCGACACAAACACACAGAGACAAACAGATATGCAAACACAGGCATACACACACATACAGATGGATAGACACACAAACGCACAAACAGACACACAATGGCATTCCTCTATGACTGGACTAGCTTTTATAGCTACTCGATAATTTTCCACTAACCATGGAGTTTTATAGTCATATTTCTCTCAAAGAAACTTGAATTCTTATTAGCTGTGCATATTTGCCAGACACAGTTATACCTTAATAGATTATTTTTCTGTGAAAAGTACAAGTAAAGGTTGTGTTTTCAAGGATGTTCTTTATTCACCTGTGAACCAGGTAATGGACTGGATCTGCCAGAAATTGGCACAGTTGTATACCTGTTATGTTGTCTTAACTTGTCAGATTTTGGAATATTTGCCCATAATTATTGATATAAACTGCAATTATAACACATTTTGCTCAAGGAATAGACAAAGGCAGGGTAGAAATTGGACCTCATTGCACTCATTCTCCAGGATAATGCAATGCTCTGTGCCCCTAGGGTTCCTAAAATACATTTGATTCTGTATTGTCCTTGGATGATTTACAGACATCCCATCCTTGAGACGGTCTGAGGCCTCTTGAATAACTATTGAGAGGCCTGATGCCTTTTTGAGGAACCCTCCGCAAGATTAGTCAGTGCAGGCATCGGGCTTGTTCCGCTCAGGTTTTAGTATGATTGCTGCGGCCTAGTCAGTAACCACCACCAAAAAGTATAAGTATTCCTGTTTTTAATTTAGCCTCCTGTGGAGCAGCATTGCTTCTTCCAGCTCCTAGACCTTTCCCGAAAGTTTCTGCCTACTCACAATCTCCTCCATCGCCCCCACGCCCTCACTTTCCAGGTTACCTTAAAGTTGCTATCCATGAGAGAAATTGGGGGTTGGGGGGGGGGGGGGGGGGGGGGGGGGGGTGGTTGATGGCCGGTAGGGGTATTCGCTTCTCCAGAGATAGCTCGCTCGTATTTGTAAAATGAGATCTGAGGTCCAATTTCAGGTTGGTTTTAGGGATCCTAGTTCCAGCACGGCACATCATAGCCGCAGGGAATTATTAGCCCAGCACTTCAGTGGGCCATGGGGCCTTTAACACAAGAGTTTTTTAATGCCTTTCTATTTCCTATTTTCTTGCCTCTTGTGAGTGCCAAGTCTTTCTGAGGAAGCTTTCCAGTACCTCACTCCATGTGACCACTCTCCATAGCAAGGCAGCAATTGTCAACAAGTTATTGGGGGGGGGGGGGGGGGGGGGGGGGGGGGGGGGGGGGTCATTACAATTGAAACCCCTTAATCTCCACATCTGCAGGAGTCAGTGGACAGCAAACAAGCACAGTGGATTTTTTAAACTTCCCCACTGTTACACCAGGCACACTGAGGCCATTTGGCCCATCCATATAGCCATGGATTGAGCCAACTCAGCACATATCAGGGATCGAACCATGGACCTGCCAGTTTATTCAGCTCAGTGTTAGGCAGTGCCTTGACACAACTACTCCACCCGGGGCAGTCCTGCCTACTTTCTTTCATGTATAAAAGGCGATACTTTTCTGTAAATTTTATATAGAGCTTTTTTATGAATTCTGTCGTATTTAAGAAATATCCACAGTGGACTGAAAAGTGGCACAATTACATTTCCGCACATAAAAAATGGCTGAGTTAAAGAAACTTGCAGACAGCAATTGCCCTTGAAAGGAGAAATATCCCAGTCGCAAACTCTTGCTCATTCAGGTGTAGAAATACATTATTAAAGTCATTTCCCAAAAACATTTAAACACCTCTTTCTAGTTTAAATATGGGTGACTGTCACTCTTGCTTGCGATGGGAGGGTAACTGCTCACATATTGAACGCTGACTGTAAAATCCGAATGTTTCTCTCTGTGTGTGAACAAATGCTCTTTTCAGAGATATCTTGAGGTAAATCTTAAACTTCTTAAGATCCAAAGTCCAAAGATGTGCAGGTTAGGTGGATTGGTCATGCGAAATTGCCCTTAGTGTCCAAAAAGGTTAGGTGGGGGTTACTGGGTTGCGGGGATAGGATGGAGGTGTGGGCTTAAGTAGGGTGCTCTTTCCAAGAGCCGGTGCAGACTCGATGGGCTGAATGGCCTCCTTCTGCACTATAAATCCTACGATTCTATGATTCTATATGGGCAAGGAGTCACCCCAGTGACTAAGGATCAAAGAAATGGGGTTTGGTGTGGAGAGGGGGAATTATTCTTGTTGGTCCATGTTTCAGACATACACAAAAGAGATTATATGAGCTACAAAATCTTCCATACCTTTGGCACTTTTCCCTGAAGGGGTTTCCTTACCCTGCAATGTTTTCTCCTGTTCGCCTCTAAACTGATACACCGTATGCAGGCATGTCCAAGTGCTACATCGCAATACTGACTCTTTCTGTCGACAGTTAACAAAAGTCACAGGGGGGAATTATATGGGTGTAAAAGACGTGAACAGAATTTAGGTCGGAGGTTTCTGAAATACTCCTGAGAAATATTGTTCACGTTTTGCACACCACCACGCAATAAACAGGACCAGGCTGTCATGTTGCACAGATGGCCCGTTTATACCATTCATAGAATTCCTAACAAAATGCAGAAAGAGGCCATTCAGCCCATCAAGTCAACACCGACCCTCTGAAAGAGTGGCCTACCTGGGTCCACTCTCCCGCCCTATCCCCATAACCCCACCTAACCATTGGTCACTATGGGGCAATTGATCATGGCCAATCCACCTAACCTGCACATTTTTGGACTGTGGGAGGAAACCCACGCATAAAATGGAGAGAATGAGCAAGGCTGGAATTGAACCTGGGTCCCTGGCGCTTTGAGGCAGCAGTGGTAACCACAGCGCCACTGTGCCGTCCTCTATGCACCACAACATTGTCGGTTTCCAGTGTACTCCAGCTTACCATTCCGGGAAAGTCCCCATAGTACTCATCTTTTTTGGCTGAATCCAGAGTGAAAGAAAGAACTTGAATTTATATTGCTTCTTTCACAACCCCAGGATGTTCAAAAGCACTTTACAGCCCGTGAAGTACTTCTGAAGCGTGGTCCCTGTATTACTGTAGGAAACCCAGCAAACTCCCACATGCAGTAATGTGATAATGGCCAGATAATCTGTTTTTTTAATCCAGATTGGATAAGGGATAAATATTGACCAGTTCATCAGGGGGAACTCCCCTGCTCTTCTTGTAAATTGTATCATCGAACCTTTTACCTTTAGTGGGCAGACAGGCCTTGGTTTAACACCTCACCTGCAGGACAGCACCTCCAACAGTGCAACCTCCCTACAGTGCTGCACGAGTGTATTAACCTACATTTTGTGTTCAGGTGTCTGGAGTGGGATCTGAACTCTCAACCTTTTGACTCAGATGCAGTGCTGAAACCAATGCTGTCTTCTGTCCACCTGCTCTATGCAGACAGTATAAGCAGGGTTGGTGAGTTTTTTGCAGGAGTCTGGTCAGTAACATCTCTAATTCACAGACACAGAGCACAGATGGAGGCCATTTGGCCCATTATGCTTATACTGACTCCTTGAAAGAGCTAGTCAATTAGTCCCACTCCTCCATTCAGTCCCCAGAGCCCTACAAATGTTTTCCTTTTCAAATATATGACCAATTTCCTTTGGGAAGTTATGATTAAGTCTGCTTCGACCAGTGCTTCAGGCAGAACATGCCAATTCCAGATCATAACAACTTATGTCAAAAACTCCTCCTCAATTTCCTTCTGATTCTTTAGCAATTAAAGGGGCTGGTTTAGCACACTGGGCTAAATCGCTGGCTTTTAAAGCAGACCAAGGCAGGCCAGCAGCACGGTTCATTTCCCGTACCAGTCTCCCCGTACAGGCGCCGGAATGTGGCGACTAGGGGCTTTTCACAGTAACTTCATTGAAGCCTACTTGTGACAATAAGCGATTTTCATTTCATTTCATTTTCAATTAAATCTGCCTTTTCTGGCTAATGTCCCTCCTGCGAGAGGGCACGTTTCCTCCATTCATTATATTATAAACACCTATAAAATCTCCCATACCCTTCTCTGCTGCTTTAAGGGTGATGCTCGGGTTCGAATCCCAACACAGCACATAGTGAAATTTGAATTCTATAAAAATCTGGAATTAAAATTCTAATGATACCCATTAAACCATTGACTTCCGGTGGCAGCATGTAGGTGGAAGTCACACATTGGGTGGCTCCTGCTCGAGACTCTGGTTTTTGGAGCTTAACGCCTGGTTTCAGAAGCAGGTTTTGAATAAACTGGTGCGGGAAGGCATAAGGAAGGTGGGGAATGTCGAAGACCCCCAGAAAAAAGCCGCTGGGAAGAAGGGGGCGAGTGAAGGTCCGTCGTCGAGCGCACGGGTCAGCCCTGCAGCAGGAAAGATGGCGGAGGTTGGATTGCTGGGTGGGGCCGCGCCCCTCACAGTGGAAACTCTGACCGAGCTGATGACCAGAGAATTCGAGAGGCAGTTCACTAAGGAGGTGCTGCGAAACGAGATGGCGGCTGCGATGAAGGAGTGGGTGGAGGAGGCGATAGCCCCGGTGAAGTCGGTAGTGTTGAAGACATTGGCTCAGGTACGGGAGCAAGCAGAGAGGTTGAGGGGGATGGAGGAAGCTCTGTCACAGCACAGTGACCGGTTCACCTCAATGGGCGAGGAGCTGCGGAGGGTGGTGGAGGCCAACAAAGGACTAAGAAGGTGGAGGACCTGGAGAACAGGTTGACGCAGCAGAATTTACAAACTGCGGGCTTGCCCGCGGGGGTGGAGGGCCCGAGGCCGACTGAGTACTTCATGAAGATGCTGGCAGAGTTGTAGGGGGAGGGGGAAGAACCCTCCCGATATGAGCTGGACAGGCCTCATCGGTTGCTCAGGCCCAAGCTGAAAGTAAACAAGCCGCCAAGGGCAGTTTGAATTTGCTTTCACAAGTTTCAGAAGGTCCTGAGTTGGGTGAAACTAAGGTGTGAGATGAAGTGGGAAGGAACTGGTATTTGAATATATTTGAATATGACGGTGGAGCTGGCAAGAAGGTGGGCGGCCTTCGGACGGGTGAAGGCAGCACTGTACAGTAACGGTGTGAGGTTTGGTGTGGCTCTACCCAGCGAAGCTGAGGGTGACCTACAACTCGAGAGACTTCTACTCCGAGATGGTGATGGTACCGGAGGTGTTCATGAAGGCCAAAGGACTGGGACTGAAATGAGGGATGAGATTGGGATTGGGACTTGAACTGAGGGGAGAGAGCCTGTGCTCAGCCTTTATTTCTCGTTTCGGGTTGTAGTTTATTTTGTATTTGTGGGGGGAACAGGTGGGTTTTTGGGTTGGTTAAATGGGAAAAGGTAGTTTACCTTTGTTATAGCTGACAGTTGGGTACAATTATATTGGGCTTTGGGGCTATGGTGGTTTTCTAGGCCGTGGTTTTGCATTGGATTTGCTTGTTTGTCATTGTCTATAGGGATCGGGTCATGGGGAGGGGATTGGGGGGAGAGGGGCGCCTGGGCAGGGGCCTCCACAGTAGAAAGTGAAGGGAGTGTGGTGGGGGAGGGGCCGTGGTCATTTAAAACCATGTCGAACAGGTTTCGATGGGTCTGGGAGGTGTAAAAGGTGGGGGAGAGGATCGATACTGGGAGATGTGTTCTCAAGAGGAAGTGGATGGGGAGATTCTGAGAGGGGAGAGGGGTTCGACGGTAACAAATAGACGGGGCGGGTCAGGTCCGAAGAGCAGGGACCGGGGCTATAATGATGGCGGATAGGAGGGTGGGGGGTAGTTTGTGAGAGACCCCTGTCAGAATAGTAACGTGGAATGTGAGGGGGTTAAAGGGACCAATGAAGAAGTTGAGGGTTCTAACTCTTAAAAGAGCTTAAAGGCTGATGTGGTGATGTTGCAGGAAACCCATCTGAGGATGAAGGATCAGGTGAGGCTTAGGAAGGGTTGGGCGAGTCAGGTTTTCCACACGGGGTTCGATAGCAGGGCTCAGAGGGGTAACGGTATTGGGGGATAAGAAGGTGAGGTTTCCGATGGAGGTGGTGGCAGATCAGAGGAGCAGGTTTGTGATAGTGACGGGGGCGTTAGAGGGAAGGTTGGTGGCACAGGCGAGCGTATATGGCCAAAAATGGGATGATGCAAGGTTTGTGACGAGGGTGCTGGGTGCCATCCCGGATCTGGATAACCACGTGTTGATAGTGGGGGGATTGGAATATGGTGCGGGAGAGGTCTCAGTCATGCTCACTGGCCCGGGTCAGGGAGGGAGGGGGGGGGGGGGGGGGGGGGGGGGGGGTTGCCGGGTTTTGGGGGGGGGGGGGGCGCTGACTGGGCTCATGAGAGAGATGGGAGGAGTGGACCCGTTGAGGCTCTTACACCCGAGGGAGTGGGAGTATTCGTTTCTCATCCCCGTACATGAAGTGTACTCAAGGATAGACTTTTTCATGGTGGGGAAGGCGCTATTGGCTGGGGTTAGGAGGTTGGAGTATTCAGCAATAGTGATTTCGGACCATGCTCCGCATTGGGTAGATGTGGTTTTGGAGTAACGGATGGCCCAGAGGCCGGGGTGGAGAATGGGCGTGCGGTTGTTAGCGGACCGGAGTTTTTGAGATAAGATAGGGAAGGTGATCGAAGAATATCTGGGGTTTAGTTACACGGAGGAAGTTTGCAGTCGGTGGTTTGGAAGGCTCTGAAAGCAGTAGTGAGAGGGGAGGTGATCTTGTTCAAGACTAAGGTGGACTAGGAGGAGTGAGAGAAGCACCAAAAACTTGAGGTGGATAGGAGGTGTGCGGGGGACCTGGACCCAGACCTCTTGGACAAGAGAAAGGAATTGCAGGTGAGGTTCAACCAGTTGTCCAAAGGGAAAGCAGTGGGCCAGTTGAGAAGGGTGAGAGGAGCGGTCTATTAGCATGGGGAGAAGTCAGGGCATATGTTGGCCGGCCAGCTCCGGAGGGAGACGGCGGTGAGGGAGATAGTTCAGGTGCGGGATAAGATGGTGAAGTTGGTGGTGGCCCCAGAGCAGATCAATAGAGTACTTGAAGAGTTTTATAAGGAGCAATATAGGTCAGAGCCACTGGGAGAGGAGCGGGAGATGAGGGAGTCCTGGATGGGTTGGACTATCCAAGGCTGGATTTGCGAGTCTGGAGTTAGGAGAGAAGTATGCATTGGTGCAGGGGTAAGGCTTTAGGTACCTGCAGGTTCGAGACATCGCAAGGAAGGTTTTCCCAACCTTTCAGATAGCGATGGCCTCGTCGTTGCTGGAGGCGGTCTGTTAGTGGGAGGGCAGGTTAAGAGGTTGTTTCGGTGATCTTTTGTTTATTCGTTCATGGGACATTGCATCGCTGGCTAGGCCAACATTTATTGCCCATCCCTAATTGCCTTTGAGGGGGCATTTAAGAGTCTACCACAATCTATGGGAGGATCCTGGAGGAGGACAGGGTCCAGGATTCTCCCTTCTAGGGACTAAGTCCCCGCGCCGGCGGGAGAACCGGCGCCAACACCATTCCGGCGCCAACAGCCCCCGAAAGTGTGGAATTATCCGCACTTTCGGGGTTAGGTGGACGCCAAAGGGGTTTGTGCCATTCCAGTGGTGCCGCAGGGCTGGCATGATCTCGGGTATGCGCGGAATTGCCGGCGTGATTCCGCACATGCGCAGACCAGCTGGCGTATTTTGGCCCAAGCGCAGGGGGTTCTCTTCTCCGCACGGGCCATGGCAGAGCCTTACAGGGACCGGCGCAGAAGGAAGATGTGCCCCACGGAACAAGCCCACCCGCAGATCGGTGGGCCCCGATCGCGGGCCAGGCCACCATGGCCCGCCCCCCCCCCCCCCCCCCACCCCCCGGGGTCGGCTTCCCCGCGCCCCCCTGGGGGCCGCCCCCGCCGACTTACCTGCCAGGTCCCGCCGGTATATGAGTTGAGTGATTCACGCCGGCGGGAGTGGCCAAAAATGGACGGCCGCTCGGCCCATCGAGGCCCGGAGAATCGTCGGGGGGGGGGGGGGTCACTGCCAACTGCCCCCGACCGGTGTGGCGGGATTCCCGCCCCCGCCCAAAAAACGGTTCTGGAGAATACGGCAGCTGGTGTCGGGGCAGCGGGGCGGGATTCACGCCCCCCCCCCCCCCCCCCGGGGATTCACCAACCTGGAGGGGGGTCGGAGAATTCCTCCCAGGGTGTCTATGAAGGGGATTAAGGCAAAGTGGGAAGAGGATCTGATGTGGGGGGATGGAAGAGGGATTGTCGTGTGAGGCATGGCGGAGGGTAAATGCCTCGAACTTGTGTAAGAAGCTGGGGTTAATACAGTTGAAAGTCATGCATTGGGCACACCTCACAAAATCAAAGATGAGCCTGCTGTTCGAAGGGTTGGAAGATGTCTGTGAGTGATGTTTGAGGGGCCCCACAAACAATGTTCATATGCTTTGGTCCTGCCCGAAGCTGGAAATGTTTTGGAGAGGACGGAATTTAGCACAATCTTGGGGGTCTTGCACATGGATGTGGAGCCCAGTCCCCTGGAAGCCTTTTTGAGGTGTTGAGCCAGCCCTAGTTGCAGGCAGGAGTGGGGACGGATGTTTTAGTCTTCCCTTGCTGATCGTTCACAGGCAGGTCCTGTTGGGGTTGAGGTCAGTCTCTCCGCCCTGTGCCTCGGCGAGTCGGGGGCCCTGATGGAGTTTTTGACCCTGGAGAAGGTGAAGTTTGAGGTGGGGGGAGGGGGGGGGGGGGGGGGGGGGGGGGGGAGAGGGGGATGGTTGCGAAGGAGGATTCTATAATTCTTGGTGTCAGTTTATTATGCACTTTTGGGAGTTGGTTACCGTTGACTGCTGTGGGGAGGGGAATAGGGGGGAGGAGGGGTTGGGTTTAGAGGGAATTATTTCTTTTTTATACTGTTGGGTTTGTTTTCATTTCTCTTTTGTATGGTGAAATGACGAAAATATGGCAAATACAAATATTTTAAAAAACAAACCATGAAACCATTGTTGACTGTCCTAAAGACCCATCTGGTTAATGAATGTCCTTTAGGGAAGGGAATCTGCCATCCTTACCTGGTCTGGCCTACATGTGACTCCAGATCTACAGCAATGTGTGAGACTTTTTAAAAATTCCCTCTAAAATGCACTCAGTTCAAGGATAATTAGGGACGAGCAATAAATACTAACCCAACCAGAGAGGCAGAGGCCCACAGTCTATGTGAGTAGAATAAAGCAGGATCCTCCGTTTTATCGACAGAGTGTTGCTGCCATTGTAAACGCCAGAGCGTTTTACAACGGCATCATCTGGCCGCTAGGAGCAGCGATCCCTCAACCCACAGGGGGCCAGCATGGCACTGGAGCGCTTCACACAGCTCCAGCTGCCGATACAGGCACCAGCACAGCCGGCTCGGGTCCACGCATGTGCTTGGGTTGCCATCTCTGCATCGGCCCCCACGCAACATAGGGCCCTCCCCGGAATTAGCCCGCCCGCCGATCGGTAGCCTCCGATCGCCGACCTGGCCACCGTGGAGGCGCCCCCCGCCCAGCGATTCTCCGATCCGGCACGGGATTGGAGAATCCCGCCCAAGAAGTCCCAACTTCTGGGGCGCGAGTCTCCGATGCTGCGCTGGTTGGGAGAATAGCGGCCCGCGCCAGTTTTTCACGCGACGTCAGTCCGACGCCCTCCCGCTATTCTCCCAAACGGCCAAATGTGTTCCATCGTGTTTCTCGCGCAAAAACACGGAGAATCGCCCGATGCACCCAAAATGGCGATTCTCCGGACCCCTGCTATTCTCCGGTCCGGGTGGGCCGATGTTCCGACATCGTGATGCCAGGTCACGACGTCGCCGTCCATACCTGCTTTTTAAAGTCGCAGCCAGTCGTGCTGGCTGACGAGCAGTGAGGAGGTGAGCGGACCGTCCCGGAGTCTCCGCAAAAACTGGGGAAGGCATTCCCGAGAACGCAGTGGCCAGTGGGGGGGGGGGGGGGGGGGGGGAAGAGCGAGTAGTGGGGGGGGGGTGAGAGAGCGAGTAGTGGGGGGAGGGGGAGGAGAGGGAGAAGTGGGAGGTGGGGGAGGGGGAGAAGTGGGAGGGGGGAGAGGGAGGGAGTGGAGGTGGGAGGGGGGAGAGGGAGTGAGTGGAGTGGGTCGTCCACCCCCGGAATCAACATGTCAGCCGCCCTGCCATGGCAGGATGGTCACGTGGACACGGCCGCTGGTTGCCCTGTGGCTGATGGGCACAGGCCACTGACGCACCGGTGAGGAGGACGTTCTTAACTGACCGTTGGATGCAGAAAGTGACCAGGGGTTAGGCTGGCCGCGTGTCAGCAGTGCGACCAGGCCACCGGGACACACAGGTATCCCGTGGCAGGCGGCTGCCAAGGTGTCGAATAACCTCCGTCTAATATGTTGTTTCTCTGCCCCCCACCACCCTTCTGTAGGTGACGATAATGTATTCTAACCAAACAGCTATGTTCAGCGCAGTGGTTGGGGCCGCTGCACTGCAGTTGGACATCCAGCAGCGTCCACAGCCACATCCCACAGTGGATGCAGGGGCAGCTGCAGCAGCAGAGGGAATGGCCGCGGAGTGGCCCGTCGTCGAGCAGCATTGGGGGGGGGGGGGGGGGGAGGAGGAGGAAACATTGATGGTGGAGCCAGGGCGCCAGAGGCGACGATCGAAGCCTAGGGTGTTCCGTGCCCGGATCTCTTTCGAGACAATGCCGGACATCATCTGCAGGAGGAGACTCCGGTTGAGCAGAGAGACGGTCGCACATATCTGTCACCTTGTGGCGCACCTCGCCCCACGTGGAACGGGAAGAGGACACGCAATCCCGGTTGCCGTCAAGGTGACAGTGGCACTTAACCTTTATGCGACCGGCTCCTTCCAGTCTCCGAGTGGGGACCTATCCGGGATCTCGCAGTCATCGGGGCACAGGTTCATCCGGGATGTGACCGACGCCCTGTTTGCCATCGCCGACCGCTACATCACCTTTCCCGAGGACAGATTAAATCAAGAAGCATGAGCCCGTGGATTTGCCAACGTGGCCGGGATACCAATGGTCCAGGAAGTGATTGATTGTGTTCACGTCCCCATGTGCCCGCCTGCAGGCAACAGGGAAGTGTTCACAAACAGGAGGGGGACATACTCCATGAACATCCAGGTAGTATGCGACCCCCACATGAAGATCATGCACGTGTGCGCAAGGTTCCCTGGGAGTGTGCATGATGCGTACATTCTTGCGCAGTCATTCATCCCTGCTATGTTTGAGGAAACACCCCCCGGCTGAGGGGCTAGTTGCTGGGCGACAGGGGTTATCCACTGAGGTCTTGGCTGATGACGCCCATACGGAGGCCTCAGACCAACGCGGGGACCCTTTACAATGAGGCTCATGCAGCAACCAGGGGTGTGGTGGAGCGCTGCTATGGTCTTCTGAAAATGCGATTCAGGTGCCTGGACCTCTCCGGAGGAGCCCTGCAGTACCAGCCTGAGAGGGTTGCTCGCATTGTTGTGGTCTGCTGTGCGCTGCACAACATCGCGATGCAGAGGGGAGATGCCTTGGTGGAGGATTCGGAGGGAGAAGCCACTGGCAGTGGTGCCAACACGGAGACTGAGGAGGAGGAGGTGGAGGAGGAGGAGGAGGTGGAGGAGGTTGGCGGTGTGTCGGGTGCAGCACACACACATGACCCGGGTGCTGGTAATGTCCAGGAGGCTGCACGACGGCACTGGTGAGGACAGCGGGCACATGACGTGTTGGTGGCTGCACGATTCACGCGCCGCGTGCGACGGCACCGCTGAACACTACCACCTGCATCGCCAGTCGTGCAGACGGTCAGCACACAACTCCCAACACCGCCCCCCCCCCCCCCCCGCCCCGCCCAGCACTCCCGCTCCGTGTACACTGCTGCACTTTGAGATCACCCTTACCACTGCGGCACAACGGTATGCCACGACATTGATGGCTGTGTCAGCGGGTGTGATCAGTGCCATGTGGAATGATGACAGCCCGCTCTGCGATGAGCTGTGAGCTCAGAATCGTTAGACAAAGTCTGACTCATGGCAATAGCTGAACCATCCATCTCGGTGGTCACTGAGTTCGTCAGGGACACTCCATCACGTGCCCGCGTGGGGTAGCTGTGGGAGGGAAGGGACTGCACACCCGGCACCGAAGTTTCACTGCTCATCAACCCCAGCGACACTTGGTCACCATCACGATCCCCGTGGCCACGGAAAAATCACACAGTCTTACAAGTTAGGTGCAACAGTGAGTTTAATGGTGAATATTAAGTACAGATGCCCTAGCCCCTACAACTAAACTGTGCCCTTCACCCATGTCAATTTACTCTGTGTCCCTCTTCATTGCCTTATGGGTCCTGCCACTACATCTAAGTGAATCCCCAGATGGTACAGCAGGAGTAGAGGTGGACTGCTGAGAATCACGCCCCGCGACATGTCTCCCCGTCGGCACTCGTTTCCTGGCGCGACCCGGCCTTGATGGGCCAGGCTGCTCCGCGGGCGTTTCGGATGATGTGGTACCACCCTGCTCTGCCCACTGCCCACCCGATGCACCAGGGATGGGACGGGGGGGAGGCCGAGTGTTCAGGGACGTCCTGTGATGGAGTTAATGGGACGGGCCCCAGAACCTCCTCCTCCCTCGGGGAACCCGGTGGCCCCCGGGTCTCACAGTGGGACGGAGGTGTGAGCGGGGAGGTGCCCCGTTGCCCCACCGACACCTGGCGCTGCCAGTCCTGGAGGCCTGCAACGGTTTCGACCAGGGTCCGAAGGTTCGCTGAGACGGAATCCAGGGAATGAGACATTCCCGCCAGGGACTGTGCGACCTCAACCTGTGAGTGCACAACGCCATCCAGCACGTGCGTCAGGCGGTCGATGCTCTCCGCGACTGACTGCTGGGACTAGGCCATGACCTGGTGAGACTCGGCCAGGGCCCGTAGCGCACCGGCAATGTCATGTTGGCTCTGGCGCATTGCTGCTTGTGAGAGGGCAACCCTTCCAGGGCCATGGATGACGCGTGCACGTTAAACCCAACGCCTTGCATAACCTGACCCATGACCGATACCGTTTCACCCATTGCCTCGACCGCGGACGCCACCCGTGCAGTGTCGGCCTGGGTGGCTGCCATGAGCGGCACCACTCCCTGCTCCTGGACGCGGTTTGACGACTCTAACTGCATCTGCAGCTGCTGGAAGACGGCCCTCAACCCGTCATTGTGTCCCTGGGTTTCAAAATGCATCGGCTGTCCAGGTGGGTCGAGTAAATCCAGGAACCCGGGAAACGTCTGGCCGCCAGCTGGATGCTGGGCCTGGGCTGCCCTCTGATCGTCCAGCCCTTCGGCTGCTCCGACCTCCACCTGCTGTACCGGCTCAGCTGTGTGGTGCACACCAGACCGTGACCCAGGAGGCTCATCACTTAATTGCCCAACCGAGGTGAGAGTCTCTGGGATGGTGGATGGTGTGGGAGACAGCAGTGCCGCAAGCTCTAGGTCCTTGTCCGTCATATAATCAGCAGTGTCCTCGTCCCAGTCATATCCCAGTGCAGGCCGCACACGGCCCATGTACGGTTCTGCGTCAGGTGAGTCCGTTGACTGTGTCACCGTCCTGTGTGCGTCCTGCTCGACGGTCCCGGGTTGGGAGGATGGCACTCCTGGCTGACCTCCTGCCACCCTCTGGCCCTGGGTGTGGTGGTCGTTGCGAATGGCGCCTGTGTGTGGCACCAGACGGCCCTGGACGTTCGTCAGCACGCCCGAGGGAACAAAATAATACGGGGTTAGTTAGACACGCTCGGCCGGGCGTAGGATGGTCCAGTGGGTAGAGAGTGAGGGGACAGTGGATGGGGTGTCCAGTGGGTAGAGTGTGAGGGGACAGAGGATGGGGGGTCCAGTGGGTAGAGTGTGAGGGGACAGAGGATGGGGGGTCCAGTGGGCAGAGGGTGAAGGGACAGAGGATGGGGGGTCCAGTGGGTAGAGTGTGAGGGGACAGAGGATGGGGGGTCCAGTGGGTAGAGTGTGAGGGGACAGAGGATGGGGGGTCCAGTGGGTAGAGTGTGAGGGGACAGAGGATGGGCTGGGGGGGGTTTTCATGCAGGGTTGTCTCACTTGGTTCTGCGCCTCCAACCTCGCATTGCGCGACCTCCCGGGTGGCAGATCCCCCAGCAAGGTCCAGTGCCCTGTGCTCGAACACTGTCAGGGGGGTGCAGCATGGGTGAACCCCCTCCAGTTCTGTTGCGCTCCCGGCTGTTGTGAGCAGTCTTGTCCTGTTGGGGGGAGGGGGGGGGGGGCATAGATAGAGCATCACAATTAGGCGGGTATCATCAGGGCGTTCAGATATTGGCACAGGTTGGGGGGAAAGTTGAAGCTACACCATGGCATCTCTCCAGGGGGTTGCAGCGCTCATGTGGGTCTGTGACAACTTTGTTAACCACCCTCCACTCACTCTTGTCCCTCCTCTCCTCCCACTCCCCTCCCCCTCTCCCTCATGCCCGGGAGGGGGAGGTGGGTGATGAGGGACATGGGGGGGGGGGGGATGGTTGTGATTCAGGGGCACCCTCGTGGCACTTACCCTGGCAGCCCTGGTGAGGTCGTGGAGCTTCTTGCGACACTGCTCTCCAGACCGAAGTGTCTGTCCCACAGCACCGACTGCCGTGCCCACCTCACGCCAGGCCCGTCGCACGGTGCTGGAAGGGTGGTGATTCCCTCGTCTTGGGCGGATGATGCCCCTGCGCTGCTCCACCTCATCGAGGAGGGTCTCGACGCCCGTTTCACCGAACCTCGGGGCGGCCCTCCGTGGCTCCGACATTTTCATCCCCTCCCTTGTTGTCGTCGCTCGCGCACTTTTACAACGTGGAGCGGCGTCATTCGGGCGACATTCGGGTGTCGCGGGCTTCAGACGTCACCCCCACCGTGTTTCCCGCGGCCCCGCTCCTAGCCCATTTCCGGGCCAGAATCGGTCGAGATCGGGGCTGTTTCGCGCCGTCTTTCCCGATGCGGCGAGGCATCGGAGAATCGCGCCTGTGTTGTTAGCTTCCTACTTAATTCTTGTCTGGTGCTGTTGGACTAAACAGCTGATGACTCAATGGTTTCAATTGTTTAATCAGGATCCATTAACAGTCCTTTACTTTAACTAGTCCCTTCCCCAATCCCATTGACGTTGAGCATTTTTATTTCGAACTGAGGACTGGTATCACCCAAAGTAATGGTTACACAATATTGAACTATCAATGTTTTTCTTAATTCCCTTTAGACTCACAGTGGTTAATTTAGTTCTGTATACGGAGTACTATTTTAATGTACTCATTAACCCACTTTAAATAAATATGCTAATGACTCCGTTAAAGCAGCACACAGGGACGTGTGATGTGAACAATGTACTCACAGGGGAAATTAAACTGCTGGCAAATAATTACTGAGGTATAATTCATTTTGGTTCAATTATTTAAAAAGTAGTGAGATTTTTTAGAACTCTTTCTCTGGTTCACGGGGTAACAAAATGAACTATCCTGTGTGTGCAAGTTTCTTGAGCATCAGTCAAGTTGACATTTTTAAAAAAAAATTATTTTCACAGAAATGCAACCTCTCCTCCCCTCCCATGTTGATTCTGGCCACTTAAATGAGAGCTCTTTACCTGGTTTGCCAAGTGAGTGAAATCATCCTCTAAAGCTGTGATGTAAAGATTAGTAAATCCTCTACATAGTTGCCAAACCCCTTAAGTCCTAACAAAGAACAAAGAAAAGTACAGCATAGGAACAGGCCCTTCAGCCCTCCAAGCCCGTGCTGACCATGCTGCCCATCTAAACTAAAATCTTCTACACTTCCGGGGTCTGTATCCCTCTATTCCCATCTATTCATGTATTTGTCAAGATGTCCCTTAAATGTCACTATCGTCCCTGCTTCCACCACCTCCTCTGGCAGCGAGTTCCAGGCACCCACTACACTCTGTGTAAAAAAACTTACCTCGTATATCTCCTCTAAACCTTGCCCCTCGCACCTTAAACCTATGCCCCTTAGTAATTGACCCCTCTACCCTGGGGAAAAGCCGCTGACTATCCACTCTGTCTATGCCCCTCATAATTTTGTAGACCTCTATCAGGTCGCCCCTCAACCTCCGTCGTTCCAGTGAGAACAAACCAAGTTTATTCAACCGCTCCTCATAGCTAATGCCCTCCATACCAAGCAACATCCTGGTAAATCTCTTCTGCCCCCTCTCTAAAGCCTCCACATCCTTCTGGTAGAGTGGCGACCAGAATTGAACACTATACTCCAAGTGTGGCCTAACTAAGGTTCTGCTGCAACATGACTTGCCAATTCTTATACTCAATGCCCCGGCCAATGAAGGCAAGCATGCCGTATGCCTTCTTGACTACCTTCTCCACCTATGTTGCCCCTTTCAGTGACCTGTGGACTTGTACACCTAGATCTCTCTGACTTTCAATACTCTTGAGGGTTCTACCATTCGCTGTATATTCCCGATCTGCATTAGACCTTCCAAAATGTATTACCTCATATTTGTCCGGATTAAACTACATCTGCCATCTCTCCGCCCAAGTCTCCAAACGATCTAAATCCTGCTGCATCCTCTGACAGTCGCTATCTGCAATTCCACCTACCTTTGTGTCGTCTGCAAACTTACTAATCAGACCAGTTACATTTTCCTCCAAATCATTTATATGTACTACGAACAGCAAAGGTCCCAGCACTGATCCCTGCGGAACACCACTAGTCACAGCCCTCCAATTAGAAAAGCACCCCTCCATTGCTACTCTCTGCCTTCTATGACCTAGCCAGTTCTGTATCCACCTTGCCAGCTCACCCGTGATCCCATGTGACTTCACCTTTTGTACCAGTCTACCATGAGGGACCTTGTCAAAGGCCTTACTGAAGTCCGTATAGACAACATCTACTGCCCTACCTGCATCAATCATCTTTGTGACCTCTTCGAAAAACTCAGTGAGTGAGTCACGACCTCCCCTTCACAAAACCATGCTGCCTCTCACTAATACGTCCATTTGCTTCCAAATGGGAGTAGATCCTGTCTCGAAGAATTCTCTCCAGTAATTTCCCTACCACTGATGTAAGGCTCACCGGCCTGTAGTTCCCTGGATTATCCTTGCTACCCTTCTTAAACAAAGGAACAACATTGGCTATTCTCCAGTCCTCCGGGACATCACCTGAAGACAGTGAGGATCCAAAGATTTCTGTCAAGGCCTCAGCAATTTCATCTCTAGCCTCCTTCAGTATTCTGGGGTAGATCCCATCCAACCCTGGGGACTTATCTACCTTAATATTTTTCAAGACGCCCAACGCCTTGTCTTTTTAGATCTCAATGTGACCCAGGCTATCTGCACACCCTTCTCCAGACTCAACATCCACCAATTCCTTCTCTTTGGTGAATACTGATGCAAAGTATTCATTTAGTACCTCGCCCATTTCCTCTGGCTCCACACATAGATTCCTTGCCTA
The DNA here is from genome assembly GCF_902713615.1 of Scyliorhinus canicula. NCBI lineage: Eukaryota > Metazoa > Chordata > Chondrichthyes > Carcharhiniformes > Scyliorhinidae > Scyliorhinus > Scyliorhinus canicula. The sequence goes on along the minus strand of NC_052160.1, from coordinate 57,947,890 downwards.
TCCTTCAGTGGGCCAACCCTTTCCCTGGCTACCCTCTTGCTTTTTATGTACGTGTAAAAAGCCTTGGGATTTTCCTTAACCCTATTTGCCAATCACTTTTCGTGACCCCTTCTTGCCCTCCTGACTCCTTGCTTAAGTTCCGTCCTACTTTCCTTATATTCCACACAGGCTTTGCCTGTTCCCAGCCCTCTAGCCCTGACAAATGCCTCCTTTTTTTTTTGACGAGGCTTACACTATGTCTTGTTATCCAAGGTTCCCGAAATTTGCCGTATTTATCCTTCTTCCGCACAGGAACATGCCGGTCCTGAATTCCTTTCAACTGACATTTGAAAGCCTCCCACATGTCAGATGTCGATTTACCCTCAAACATCCGCCCCCAATCTAGGTTCTTCAGTTCCCACCTAATATTGTTATAATTAGCCTTCCCCACATTTAGCACATTCACCCTACGACCATTCTTATCCTTGTCCACCAGCACTTTAAAACTTACTGAATTGTGGTCACTGTTCCCAAAATGCTCCACTACTGAAACTTATACCACCTGGCCGGGCTCATTCCCCAATACTAGGTCCAGTACAGCCCCTTCCCTAGTTGGACTGCCTCGTCCAACACAAAATCGTTTCATGGACATGTTGAGCCGATGTAGAAATTTACATGAGGATCCTTAACCTGCCTACGAGAAACATGTTCCACTTCACACAGTGGCACATGAGAAATGTCAGCAGTGGGAAAAGCCTAATTGGCCCAAAATGTTTGTCCCTTTTCTTTTTGATCGATCAATCCCATCTTCACACCAAGGGATCCCTCAACCCCTTCTCTCCAGGCATTTAGTTGCCAATTTATACCATCCATTTGAGTGACCTCATCTGACAAAATATTTCAATCTATTCCCCTCTGTCAGTTAAAGTTCTTACTGGCGTGCTTCTCACTCTTTAACTTCCTGAATTGGATCGTGTGCCTCCTGATGTTTAAGACGTGGTGAACAATTTGCTTGGATCGGGCTGTCATATTAAGTTGCTGTGGAGAAAACATCCTCCCTTGCTGTCCCACCTCCCAGTAGAGTCGACATTTCCACCCTCACCTTGACTTCAACTTTTCTGGGATCCTGCCCATTCATTCTGGAAAGAATTAAGTCAAACGTCAGTCTTACTTTGCTGATTGTCTTAAAATATCTCCAAGCTCTTAAAGAAAGTTGTGACCAAGCGAGCTTCCTGCAAGGAAAAAGCGCATAAATTATGCACGTCCTAAAAAACAAATTGCAATATGCTTTCCATAAAATGGTGTCATTACATATTGATGGGACATAAATAGCGTTTGTACAGTATTAATGCAGCCCTGTGTTACCAAATTGCACATTGAACTACAGCAAGAGAGAACGCTATAGATAATAGTCTGCAGTTACCCTGTGTGAAATTGAGCAGGCTCAGCTCATGCAATCCATCTTGTGAATCTTAGTCCATCAGGGTGATTGATGAGTCCAAGGGAGGAGGTTCCCATAATGCATTAATAATGTCAAGCACAGCCATGCCTAGAAATGAAACACAACAAAAAAATGCAGTCTTTGTGTCACTCACTTCAGGAACTTCTAACCATGCTGCCTATAACTTGGACTGATCTGCAGTCTCTGCTTTTTACTGTTTTGTACCAGAGGGAACTGTTGAATTTTAACTTTACATGATTTGAAAGTCATATGAAACTTTGATACTGACTTTGGATCTGACTAAAATGTAAGAAGTGAATGTTTTCTGTAACTATATGTATCTGTAGTTTGGTGACTTGTGTGTATTTTCTAGTCCTGATGATTTATGGTTCTTGTAATAGTTATTCCTTAATCATGTACGGAGATTAAACTTCAATACCTCACTAATTTCCGGTGTCTTGTTGGCATTTGAAGGGAACAAAATATTGTTCAGCAGTTTTACGTGAAGAAGCTCACTGTTTTATTTCGTTACCTGAAAGGTGTCGCATAAATGTATATTGTTGTTGTTGAACATTCTTTCACAGTTTAGACCAGTCTGTGGGAATAGATTGGAGTGCAGACCATGAGGGTAATTTTGACTTTGGTGTGAAATTTCTATCCTCAGGACAGAGGATGAAAGAATGGTCGCGGGGAAGAGACTCCACTCAATGCCCAGCAAATGGCCTTGGCACAGGATGTCATCAAGATTGTTCAGTGAGGTGGCACGTGACGCAGAGGTTAGCACTGGGACTACGGCGCTGAGGACCCAGGTTCGAATCCCGGCCCTGGGTCACTGTCCGTGTGGAGTTTGCACATTCTCCCCGTGCCTGTGTGAGTTTCACCCCAACAGCCCAAAGATGTGCAGGTTAGGTGGATTGGCCACACTAAATTGCCCCTTAATTGGAAAAGAAAAATAATTGTGTACTCTAAATTTATTTTTTAAAAAGATTGTTCAGTAAATTTGTTTACTAATATTTGGCACCTTCAGCCTTTGATGGAAAGCAAATTACTGGATCATCATGGTTATATTTGATAATAATTGTAGTAGTAATATCTAGCCATAGTCTGAAAGGATGATAGGCATCTCTCTCCATTAGAGAGAGTGAAGGACATCTGAGTTACTCGTAGCTTATGGGGCGACACACCGCAAGTGTTGAGCAAGGCGAGGAAGCAGGGTCTCAGGAATTACTATTGCTGGAATGGGTGATTGAACCCACCCTGTTAGTGTCACTCTGCATCACACGGTAGCCATCTAGACAGCTGAGCTAATATTAACCCCCACCCCCCACCCATGTCTCCAAATAATAAATATAATAAAAATTAAAAGCTGTTGCATGACTCGTCTGCGGGGCAATTGTTCTGCCTTAGGCACCAGTCCCTGAATGTTAGTGAGGAGGATTTTGCAGGCTGGTCTGAGGCTGGTGTATCTTTATCACGTTCTGCATCAATGCTTATTTTATAAGTCCACAAAGAGTCCACACCGGTTTGTAGTAGTTTTACAACTGCTTTTATATGCAGCTCCATTAGTTCCCTACCGTGTCTTCACTAGTCGGTGCCTTACTGGCCGATTCTATTTATCCATAGCCAGCCAATTTTAGAGGTCCCCTGACACCTTATCGGGGGAGCTCATATTCTGCAACATCCACGGGTAGTTAATCATTCCCACCCCATAAGACCCGCGTGGGTTATAATAGCCTAGTTCACAGCTGATGATCCATTCCGGTTACTCCTTGTTTGCTCCCTCGTGGTTTGGTACAACTGAGAGAGCAGTTAAGAAGCAACTGTGTTGAAAATGAAATGAAAATCGCTTATTGTCACGAGTAGGCTTCAATGAAGTTACTGTGAAAAGCCCCTAGTCGCCACATTCCGGCGCCTGTCCGGGGAGGCTGGTACGGGAATCGAACCGTGCTGCTGGCCTGCTTTGTCTGCTTTCAAAGCCAGCGATTTAGCCTGGTGAGCTAAACCAGCCCCATACCAGTTGGTATGGGTTTGTGGTCTCAGCTCAAATCCAATCTAAAATGCTTTTTATTTTCACATTGGGCATGATTCTTTGGCTGCGTTGCGCTTGAGCGAGAGTACAACATGGCCTGAGAATCCCGGGTGAAGCTTCCCGCATGCCTCCCTGCAGCCTCTGTGCCCTGCGGGATCCAACCAACTCCCACAAGGTGTCGGAATTGGAACGCCACCAAAAGGGATAACTCGTTCAAGTAGGTCGTAAACCTACTTAAGGCCTGCCGGCCTTCCCAGGGAGATTGCAGCCGGGCACCGATCACTGCTGGCCCACAAGAACATGGACCAGGCAGAATGGCACCAGTGGGGTCTTTCGGCCACCGGAGACCCCTGGGTGGTCAGGGTCTGTTCAGGGTGTTCCCTGGTCCTCCCCCTGGAATGTGGGCACCTTGGTACTGCGCAGCTGGCACCTTGGCACTGCTACCCTGACACTGCCAAGGTGGCCAGGTGGCACTGCCAAGCCTGCTGGAGCACTGCCAGTGCCAAGGTGCCAGTGCAAGGCTGCCAAGGGTCAGGGCACGAGGGGGACCATGCCCATAAAAGGAGCGTGGAGGGGGTGTTTTAAGGGTGGGATGTGCAGGGAAGGTAACCAGGGCAGGTACATAGGGGCCTCTTCAGGGGGTGAGAGTTGGAGGTTCTGGAATGTGGAGCGGGGGGGTTCCCGTACCAGTCTCCCCGAACAGGCGCCGGAATGTGGCGACTAGGGGCTTTTCATAGTAACTTCATTGAAGCCTACAGTAAGAGGCTTGAGGAGGCCTGAAGAACGGAGCCTCCAGGGACATTATAGCTGGGTGTCCTCACTTGGGGGTTGTGGGGGTAGTGCCCATGTGTGTGTGGGGGGTAACGTTTCATAAGAACGTAAGAACTAGGAGCAGGAGTAGGCCATATGGCCCTCGAGGCTGCTCTGCCATTCAATGAGATCATGGCTGATCTTTTGTGGATGCAGCTCTACTTTCCGGCCCGAACACCATAACCCTTAATCCCTTTATTTTTCAAAAAACTATCTATCTTCATCTTAAAAATATTTAATGAAGGAGCCTCAACTGCTTCACCGGGCAAGTAGTTCCATAGATTCACAACCCGTTGGGTGAAGAAGTTCCTCCTAAACTCAGTCCTAAATCTACTTCCCCTTAATTTGAGGCTATGCCCCCTAGTTCTGCTTTCACCTGCCAGTGGAAACAACCTGCCCACATCTATCCTATCTATTCCCTTCATAATTTTATATGTTTGTATAAGATCCCCCCTCATCCTTCTAAATTCTAATGAGTAAAGTCCCAGTCTACTCAACCTCTCCTCATAATCCAATCCCTTCAGCTCTGGGATTAACCTAGTGAATCTCCTCTGCACATCCTCCAGCGCCAGTACGTCCTTTCTCAGGTAAGAAATAATTTCCCATGGGTGGGGGTGGAGAGACCCACAAGCTCACTCAGAGGTCAGGGCAACCTTTCAAAATGGTAGCCCTATCTCTAAGTTCAGCTCCCCAGTGCTGAAAAAATTATTTTTTGAAAATAAATTTTAAGTATCCAAATCATTTTTCCAATAAAGGGGCAATTTTAGACTGGCCAATTGACCTACACTGCATATCTTTGGGTTGTGGGGGTGAGACCCACACAGATACGGGGAGGAATTTTCAAAGTCCACACGGATAGTGTACCAGGGCCAGGATCGAACCCGGGGTCCTCAGCGTCGTAAGGCAGCAGTGCTGACCACTGCGCCACCATGCAGTACCCCCTGATCGCCACGGAGTGGGACCCGGAGGCCAGGGAGATTCTCTGGTTGGCGGGGTGTACCGCGAGGGAGCAGCACCTTATTGTATTGGGATGAATAAAGCTCTCGGTGCTCCCGGAGTCCAGCAGACAGGAGATCTCATGCCCATCGATCTTCACGTTGGTGGAAGCAGTTGACAGGTTGTGTGGGCGAGACTGGTCAATCGTGACTGAGACGAGACGTGGCTGGTCGTCAATGGTGGCAGGCGATGAGGTGCCCGGGGGGCATGGGTCCTGGTAAGATGGCGTGGAGTTCAGCGGCTTCCGCCTCTACGTCCTCCCCAACCTCTGTGCTGCCCTGCTACTCGGCCTGGACTTCCAGTGCAACCTCCAAAGCCTAACACTGAAATTTGGCGGGCCCCTACCACCTCTTACTGTGTGCGGTCTCGCGACCCTAAAGGTCGATCCAACTTTCCTATTTGCAAACTCAACTCCAGAGTGCAAACCTGTTGCCACCAGGAGCTGACGGTACAGCGCCCAGGACAGGACTTTCATCAGGTCCGAAGTCCAGCGACTGCTTCGGCCAGAAATAGCCCATGGAGAGCCCAAGTTGTAGTGGTGAAACTGGGGAGAAACACAGGATGGTCGTGAACTACATCCAGACCATCAACAGGTACACGCAGCTTACACGTACCCCCTCCCACGCATATCTGATATGGTCAATAAGATTGCACAGGACCGGGTCTTCTCAACTGTGGACCTGAAATCCACCTACCACCAGCTCCCCATCCGTAAGGCAGACCGCCCATACACTGCCTTCGAAGCAGATGGCCGCCTTTACCACTTTCTCAGGGTTCCCTTTGGCGTCACCAATGGGGTCTCGGTTTTCCAACAGGAAATGGACCGAATGGTTGACCGGTACGGACTGCAGGCCACCTTCCCGTTCCTGGACAATGTCACCATCTGCGGCCACGATCAGCAGGACCATGACGCCAACCTCGCCAAATTTCTCCATACTGCCACTCTCCTCAACCTAACTTATAACAAGGAGAAGTGCATGTTCAGCACGAACCCGCTAGCCATCCTCGGCTATGTGGTCAGAACAGAGGTCTGGGGTCCGATCCCGACCGCATGCGTCCCGTCATGGAACTCCCCCTTCCCCACTGCCCAAAGGCCCTCAAACGATGCCTGGTGTTCTTCTCTTATTACGCTCAGTGGGTCCCAAACTATGCGTACAAGGCCCGTCCACTCATTCAATCCACTCTGTTTCCCCTGACGGTCAAGGCTCACCAGGCCTTCAACCGTATCACGGCCGACATCGCCAAGGCCGCGATGCACGCAGTCGATGAGACGTTACCATTCCAAGTTGAGAGCGATGCGTCAGATGTCGCTCTGGCCACCACCCTCAACCAGGCAGGCAGGCCCATGGCATTTTCTCACAAACCCTACACGCCTCCGAAATTCGGCATTCCTCTGTCGAAAAAGAGGCCCAAACCATCGTTGAAGCTGTGCGGCATTGGAGGCATTACCTGGCCGGCAGGAGATTCACTCTCCTCACTGACCAATGGTCGGTAGCCTTCATGTTCAATAACACTCAGCGGGGCAATATCAAAAACGATAAAACCTTGAGGTGGAGGATCGAGCTCTCCACCTACAACTACGAGATTTTGTATCACCCTGGTAAGCTCAACGAGCCCCCGATGCTCTATCCCGAGGTACATGTGCCAGCGCACAAGTGGACCGACTCCGGACCCTGCACAACAACCTCTGTCACCCGGGGGTCATACGTTTTACCATTTCATCAAGGCTCGCAATCTGCGCTACTCCACCGAGGAAGTCAGGGCTATCACCAGAGACTGCCAGGTTTGTGCGGAGTGTAAACTGCACTTCTACCGGCCAGACCCTGCACGCCTGGTGAAGGCCTCCCACCCCTTTGAATGCCTCAGCGTGGACTTCAAATGTTCCCTCCCCTCCACTGACCGAAACACGTACTTCCTCAGTGTGGTCGATGAGTATTCCAGATTCCCCTTCGCCATTCCATGCCCGGATATGATGTCTGCCACAGTCATCAAAGCCCTCAACACCATCTTTGCTCTGTTTGGCTTCCCGCCTACGCCCACAGCGACAGGGGATCCTCATTTATGAGCGATGAGCTGCGCCAGTACCTGCTCAACAGGGGCATTGCCTCGAGCAGGACGACTAGCTACAACCCCCAGGGAAACAGGCAGATGGAGCGGGAGAACAGGATGGTCTGGAAGGCCGTCCAGCTGGCCCTACGGTCCAGAAACCTCCTGGCCTCCCGCTGCCAGGAGGTCCTTCCCAACGCCCTGCACTCCATTCGGTCGCTCCTGTGCACCGCGACTAATGAAACACCCCATGAATGTCTCTTTACCTTCCCTAGGAAGTCCACCTCTGGGGTGTCGCTCCCGACTTGGCTCGCAGCTCCAGGACCCGTACTCCTCCGTAAACACGTACGACTCCACAAGGCGGACCTATTGGTTCAGAGAGTACAGCTACTTAACGCCAACCCACAGTACGCCTACGTAGCGTATCCCGACGGCCGCCAAGATACTGTCTCCCTCAGGGACCTGGCACCAGCTGGCTCTCCACACACCCCCTTCTCCGACCCGGCGCCACCCTCCCCTCCCCCGGTGCACCCCACCGCAGCCCCCGCTCTGGGACAATCCGTCCTCCCCTTGCCCACACCCGAGGATGAAGAGGATTTCGACATGCTCCTGGAGTCACCGAAGACCAAACCGACACCGGAATCACCGCCAGCACTGCGGCGCTCCCGATGGCAGATCAAGGCTCCGGACCGACTGAATCTGTAACATGACCTGGACTTTTAAAACACCATCCCTCTGTATATAATTTTCCCCTCCACCCTGCTGGACTCAATTTTTTTTGCTCTCTGTACTTTGAAAAGTCTACCTGTATATAGTTCTCCACCACCCCCGCCGGACTCAATCTTAACAGGGGGTGAATGTTGTAGTCACCACTGATGTATATAATGTATATAGAGGATGTCGGTGTAGGTGTTTTGTGGTAAGGCCCCTGTACTGCAGGTACGGGGGTAGTTCCTTGCCTGATGGCTCCGCCCAGTAGGCAGAGTATAAATATGTGTGCTCCCAGTACAGCAACCACTTCGCCAGCTGCTGTAGGAGGCCACACATCTTAGTGTAATAAAGCCTCGATTGCATCCAACTCTTGTCCTTGTGTAATTGATTGTGCATCACCGCTCCCCCCCCCCCCCCCCCCCCCCCCCCCCCCCCCGGTGCGGTTCCACCTGATCCACGTTTGTGTGGACCAGCACTGATCGGTGGCCTGAGAATCTACGGAGGCATGTGGATCCCGGGCAGGTAGGTCAATTGGAAACCTATTTCTGTGTGCGCTATTTAGTCCCGCCCATTTTGGGTGGAGTTCCGATTACAATGTCTTGCGGGACCTGTGTGAATCCGCGAGGCACAGAGGCTATCAGGCGGTCCACTGGAGGCCTTTCCCGGGACTCCCCGGCCACATTGTGCTCTTGCTTGAGCGCAACACGGCAAGAGAATCGCACCCTGTGTGTCATTGGATAGTGGTGGAGAACTCACCGGCAGAGCCGATGTAAACTCCCAAAAAAAACCTGCCACAAATGAACTTAAAACCTTTCCATTGAATCATGCCCATTGGAAAAGGTAAATGGAAATAAAATGCATCTTTCTTCAGTTGCTCTGAAAGTGTTATTTTTGTTCCATTTTCTTAATGCAGGTCCATCATCAAACTTCACCATCGAAGTTCAGTAAGAAGTCTTACAACACCAAGTTAAAGTCCAACAGGTTTGATTCAAACACGAGCTTTCGGAGCGCAGCTCCTTCCTCAGGTGAATCAGGTGAGGAAGGAGCTGCGCTCCGAAAGCTCGTGTTTGAATCAAACCTGTTGGACTTTAACCTGGTGTTGTAAGACTTCTTACTGTGCTCACCCCAGTCCAACGCCGGCATCTCCACATCATCGAAATTCAGACAGTGACAAATTAATTAATGAGAAATACAGCCTGCCTCTCAGTCAAGAAGGTTCAAGGCCCAGCCAAAGAGACTTGACAACACAAACCAGATTAACACTCCAGTGCAAAACTGAGGGAATGCTGCATTGCCTTTTGGATAAAGATGTTAATTGAGACCCTGCCAGCCATTTCAGGTGTAAAGCTTCCAAAATGATCCCATGGCATTAGTTAAAGAACAGCATCTGCGTTCATCTAACATGCTGGCCAATATACCTGTAAACCGCCATCATTCCGGTTTGTGGGATCTTGCTGTGGATAAGTATAGTTCCGGTAACATGTATGATGAAGAGATCTAGTGCACGTTTGACCCTCGCGTCGCCACATTGCCTGTTCCCTCCTCAGCATGGACCAGGGATCTAAGCTTGTTATTTGACTGTAATGTGGAATGTAAGATCCCACATGGGACCCACGGGGTGGGAATTCTTGTCTTCCCCATGCTCCTTGCGGAGTACGGGCTCCCCCACTAGGAGCGAGGTATTTCAATTACCTGATGCCTATAAGATCAGTCAGCAAGGCACCAACCAAGCAGGAACCCGGGAGGGATCTACTGGGAAGGTGTATATATATTGTTTGTATATAAAACTTTGTTCTTATTTTTACTCGGTGTGGACTCCACATCTCTTTGTTAAATGTAGCTAAAGGACTAACTAGAGAAACCTGTCACGGTGGGAAGGGATACCTTCTTTGAATCATGAAAAATAATTCTATTTCCATAGCCAAAACAGCAGAGTTCTGAAGAAATACTTTGCAGTTATGTAGCATCTAATACATCCTTAGGACATCCCAAAGCAATTGAAAGCCAATTAAATACATCTCAAGAAGGAGATTCAGCAGCCAATTTGCAGGCTGGACGTTAGCCCTACAAACTGGATGCTAATGAGATGTGAAGTCTGAGATAGAAGATGTGTGGAGTAACGAGAAAGGACAAGATCAGGAACCGGCACATCGCGGGTTGCAGCTAAGATTGTGTGAGCATTGGAGAAGGTACCTGAGAAGAGATGGAAATGGTATGGTCATCCGTCGCGGAGAGGGAGAGGGAGAGCATGTTGGGAGGGGAGTGATGGGGATGGAACTGCCAGAAAGGAGGAAAGGAAGGCCCAAGGCCAGATGGAATGACATTGTGACGAGAGATTTAAACACGGCGGGATTGGAAGAGGAATGGGTAACTGACAGGAGGAGAGAGAAAAGGGTGATCAGCCAGCATTGTGGCAACCCCAAGTATAATGGGAGAAGCCAAAAGGTAGAGGTTTATCGACCCTGGACAAACACTGTTTCTGAAAGAGTGCCCAGTTCGCAAAACTATTCCCGGATAAATAGACAAATTATTAACGGCCAGGTGGATTCAAATCAGGAATAATGTGACACCAAGCTACCCAGCAGTTGGTTAATAAAGTGGGCAAGGAAATGTGGTGACATAAATTCTAATCGGTGGTGGGATGTCAACCTCCTGTGTTCAACAAGTAGAACGGTTGGACTCACTGAGGGACTTCAGGGCGTTCAACGGCCGCAGTGCCCATGCTCAGCCCAATCTCTCCTCACCAAACACCCCAGATAATCAGCAGATTCTTCAAAATGATGGAGCAGAATGTCCAAATAACAGTAACGGCACTAATGAATTGTGACTGGAGCTGGTACTGTGTGGATTTCCCAGGCGCCAGATCAAAGCTTTCTCCATAGCCTCAGAAGGTATGGGTGAGGGTCGGGCTGTTTGTCTTCGGATTTGGTTTCGCTGATAAGCTCGCCTTAACTTCCTGCGACAGACATTCACACACCGCAGGTAGTTCCAAGAAGAAAGACTGATTTCAGCGCCAGATCGCAGAGTTATACAATCGAATCGTTATGGCACTAAAGGAAGTCATTCAGTCCAATGAGTCCATGCTGGCTCTGTGCAGTAATCAAGTAAGTCCCATTCCTTCTTCAGTTTTCCTCCTGCCCATCCAATTTCAGTTTGAAATCATCAATCGCTCCGATTACGGTCCCGGACTAGTCCCCAACAGCGGATATGACACTGGACAGAAACCCCAATATTTTATTTTAATTTTGTGAGACTATGAGGAAAGGATACCGCACTTCAGGAATGATTTCATGAAAAAATAGGGATATGGTAGATTAAAACAAACCTTATTACTGAGACAGTATTAAAATATCTTTAACATCACACCAGAAAATAATTACCCCTTAAACAATGCTGATCTACGCAGTGGCACAGAAACCCTTAACTGCTACCTTTATTTCCACTCAAACAACAAAAAAACTATCACAGCTCTCAACCCACAGTTGAATACCATTAGCAACAGGAATACCTGCTTTACAGAGATGTTGGGCGCAATTCTCTGGCTTTGTTGCGCTCTTGCTCAAGAATGTTACTTTTGATGTATACAATCTGTTTGTCTTTTCCTTTTTGTAAAGCAATTAAAAATATTTTTAAAAAACATATTGTTGAACTTTGGGGGAATCAAGGGTTATATGGAACAGTCAGGAAAGCGGATTTGAGGCCAAGATCAATACAGCCATGATCTTATTGACTGGTAGACCGGGCTCAAGGCACCAAATAGCCAATTCCTGCTTATTTTTTCTTATAATGGAGAGAAATTTAAAAAACAAAGCTACACACATAAAATGGCTTAAAAATTACATAGTTATATTTCGAGCCACTTTGAAATATTGATTCACTAACTTCATTGCAGTGTTATTGTAAGCCCACTTGTGAAAATAAAGATTATTATTAAATGTAAATACCTAACTTGCGTAATAAGTGTTGATAATCATTTTGTATCTTTGACATAGAACATAGACATAGAACACACAGTGCAGAAGGAGGCCATTCGGCCCATCGAGTCTGCACCGACCCATTTAAGCCCTCACTCCCACCCTATCCCTGTAACCCAATAACCCCTCCTAATAACCCACCCTATCTGTAAACAATATCCCCTGCTTAACATTGAAAAAGCGTAACATTTAAAATAGAGTTAGGAACATACTTGAAGGGAAAAATATGCAGAGCTATGAGGAACGAGCGAAATAGTGGGTTTACTGCCTGAGATACTCTTTCAGAACGATGGGCTGAATGGTCTTTCTGCGCTCATTCTCTGAGTCGGATAAATCCGAGTCGCTGCAATTAACCAATGTTACCCATAGATGGCGTTGCTGGGCGAAGGCCAACGACCTGTATCTCCCATTTCGGGTTATTCCGTGAGCGCTCGGGATTTAAGGCCGAGAGACCTCCGGCTCGGGGGAGGGCGGAAAGCGAGTGCTCGGGTCTTTCCGTCAGCTCTCGGGAGTTGAGTCCGAGAGATCTCCGGGTCCATGTCGGGGGGTGGGGGGGGTGGGCGGGGACGGCGAGGATGGGGCGAAACAAGTGCTCGGGTCTTTCCGTGAACGCTCGGGAGTTGGGTCCGGGAGACCTTCGGCTCGGGGCCGGGAGGGCGGGGCTGGATACGGGGAGGAGCGGGAGGGCGGGGCTGAGGACGGGGAGGAGCAAGCGCTCGGGTCTTTCCGTGAGCGCTCGAGAGCTCGGGTCTTTCCGTGAGCGCTCGGGAATAGCAGCTTCTGACTCGGTCACCTGGGGTCTGAAGGAAGGAGAGAGGGCGGGTGGAGACCATCGGAATGAACCTGAGAGGCTGAAGAAAGAAAACAATTGGGGAGGAGGGAGGGGAGAGAGTGTGTGAGTGAGGGAGAAAAACACCCCACCGGGAGGAAAGAGAGCAAAGCAGACAAGGAAAGAGGTAAGGAGCGAGTGTGCGGGAAGGTGGGTGAAGGGGTGGGGGTGAATAATTACTTAAAAACCCAGAAGGGCCCGTGAGAGAAAAGACAGGATGGAAGAAGGGGAGTCAGAGGTGAACAGAATGAAAAGTCAGGGCGAAAATAGCGAGAGGCAGAGAGATAAATGAAATAGCGCCAAATAATCAGGGAATTAAAGGGAGGGGGAGGAAAGACAGAGAGAGAAAATGAAAGAGTGCAGGGAGGAGGGGATGGGGGTGAATGTCTGAGGGAAGCTGAAGAGGGGAAAGTGACAGAGGCGAAAGAAGAAGATGGACAGTTGGAGGAGAATGAAGAGGCTGGAGAGAAATGGCTTGGCTGGTTGCTATGGGAAACCGTCCCTGCGCCTCCCAGCCCTGTCAAACAGATGGAGCTGCGGCTGCAATCTCTCCAAAACTTGCTGTGTGAGCAGAGGCAGCCCTCAGCCTGCATTTCGAGAGATGGAAAAGTTAATGCAGCATTCCTTGCGGATCTGCTGCACTTTTTAACGCTCTCTCTTTTATGTTCCCTTTGGTTTTGCCTCGAACCAAAATTTTAAAAAAGGAGAAATAAGTTGGAAGATAAGTAACGTTGCACCACAGGGCTGATTCATTCAATTTTTAAGCCGCTCTCTGTCCCCAAATTCTCCCATATATGTGTGGCGAAACCCAATATGCAATATTGTCTTGGATAGGACCCTCCTCACTTAAATGTGTCGGTGTTATTTGATGAAGGGAAAGTTATGTATGCACAGTCTCCAGATGAAGTGAAAGAGAGAGAAAGAGCGATTTCATAGCAACAACCTATTCACCGCTCGTTTCAAACGCCGAGGTGGCATCTGCAGAATGTCAGGTTCACAAGTCGCTGATTTACAATTCATCTTAAACCGTTCCCATATGTGTACCAATAATGCTCTCCGGATTGACAGCTAAAGTCAAACGGTAACAAGTATTCTTTCAGCACATAATTAAAAGGGTTAAGTTAATTATTTGCATTTGAAATTAAGTCGCCATAGTCTCAGAGAGAGGACCATGGGGAAGACGGCGGAGAGCTCTGTGGCATCGTTGGTGGTCCACGGAACACTTGGTGGAGTTCGGGCAGATTCGGGCAGCAAAGGCAAGAGGCCTCAGAGGACCTAAGGGCTAAGGTGGCAGACATGTTGCTGGCAGCCACCGAGAGAGTGGAACAGAAGTTGGAGGCACTCGGTGCGTTGCTCCAAAAAGTGGAAGTCAGTGGCGGACCATGACGGCCGGCTGGCATCGTTGGAGGCAGAGATTACGCTGCTGGTGGAGGGCCAAGGGAAGCTGAGGGAGAATGTGGATGATTTGGAGAATCGGTCAAGGAGGCAGAATGTCCGGATTGTGGCGTTGCCCAAAGGTAATGAGGAACGCTGGCCACAAAGTATGTAGCGAGCATGCTTGTGAAGCTCTGGAGAGGAGGGTCTTCGACTCCCCCCCCCCCCCCCCCAGGTGGTTCAAGCGCACAGGTCGCTGAGGAGGAGGCTGAAGGTGGGGAGGAACCAAGGGCGATGGTTGTACGATTGCATGCTATGACTGGACAGAGAGAAGATTCTGAGGTGGGTGAAGGAGACGAGGCAGTGCACCTGGGAAGCAAATGTGATTCGGGTTCTACCAGGATCAGGGTGCCGAACTGGCCAAGCACCGGGCTAGGTTCAACAAGGTCAAAGCGGTCCTGTTCAAGGAAGAAGTGAATTTCGTGTGCAGTACCCAGCCTGGTTATGGGTCACATACCAGAGCCAGGAGTTCCAGAGGGTTTGTCTTATGAAGAGAGATTGAGCAGTTTGGGCCTATACTCCAGAAGAACGAGAGAGCTAATTGAGGTATATAAGATAATAAAAGGTATTGACAAAGTAGAAGTAGATTGGATCCTTCCTCTTGTGGGGTAATCTAGAATGAGAGGTCATAGTTTTTAAAAAAAATGTATTTATTCAAAGTTTTCAATAAGTTTACAAAACCCTCCAAAAAGGAAAATAATACAAAGAAAGAAGGGCAACATGCCAACAGAACAGAACAACTTAACCCTCAAACGATAAACAGTTTAGCACATTAACACTAAATTAAAAACAGGATAGAGCATGCGCCCCTTACAAAAAGGAAAATAAATCACCCCCCCCCCCCCCCGTTGCTGCTGCTGTTTTTTTTAAATTAAGGTTTTGCAAAATTTTCCATATTAAACAGTAATAATCTTAACACAGCAACTTAGTGAACATTAATCTAGTGTATAAAGAGAATATACATCAGCAATCCACTAGACGTTACCCCACGCGCCTCAATCTTCCCACCCCCTCCCATCGGGGCACCCCCCCCATGGGTCGCTGCTGCTGCTGAAGTGTTAATTTTCCCCGCGAAGTCAGCAGACGGTATTGTGCCCCCGCTCAACAGCGGCAGCTCTGTACCCTTGGCAAAGTTATTTATACACATATGTATGCATCCGTTCGTGGTGTTGTCCCTTGCTTCTTCCGGACGGATTTCACTGACGTTATCGTCCCATGCGCACTTCTGCTTCTGCGGCCCTCCCGTCTTCCCCATTTTCTCTGTTCCTGTGGATGCCAAGTTTGTTAACGTTTCCCTGCCTCCCCCTCCCCTTCCCTGGCTCCTCTATTGTTCCCTGTCTCTCCCCTCTGCCCCCGCCCTCTCCCCGCTTCTGCCCCCCCCCCCCCCCCAGCCCTGTGGTTCGCCTTTTCCTTCCTCTTAGATTTAGCTGTCCCACACACACAAACCCCCCCCCCCCCCCTCCCTCCCGGTCTATCTTTCCCTCTCATGCTTTGGCTATTTTCCCGTTTCTTGGCTACCTGGCTGCTCTTCTGCTTGTTTGTTGGCCACGAACAGGTCCTGGAACAATTGGGTGAACGGCTCCCACATTCTGTGGAAGCCGTCGTCTGACCCTCGGATGGCGAATTTGATTTTCTCCATTTGGAGAGATTCCGAGAGGTCAGACAGCCACCCTGCAGCTTTGGGTGGTGCTGCTGACCGCCAGCCAAACAGGATTCTACAGCGGGCAATCAGGGAGGCAAAGGCAAGGGCGTCCTCCCTCCTCCCCAGGAATAGATCTGGCTGGTCTGAAACCCCGAAAACCGCCACTTTCGTGCATGGCTCCACCCTCACCCCCACCACTTTGGACATGGCCTCGAAGAAGGCTGTCCAGTACTCCGCAAGACCAGAACATGTGGGCGTGGTTGGCCGGGCCTCTTTGGCACCATTCACATCTGTCCTCCACCTCTGGGAAGAACCTACTCAAACGGGTTCTTATTAAGTGGGCTCTATGTACCACTTTTAGTTGCGTCAGGCTGAGCCTTGCACACGTAGAGGTGGAGTTGACCCTATGCAGTGCTTCGCTCCAGAGTCCCCACCCTATTTCGATCCCCAGGTCCTCCTCCCACTTCCTCCTTGTTGCGTCCAGTATGGTGTCGGCCCCTTCTACCAGTCGGTACAGTTTCCTTTATCTAGTATGCTTGCGTCTAGTAACCCTTCCAGTAGTGTCTGTCGTGGTGGAGAGGTCATAGTTTATCAGATTTAAAACAGATGAGGAGAAATTACTTCCCTCAAAGGGTCATGAATCTGTGGAATTCACTACCCCAGTGCAGTGGATTCCGGGATGCTGAGTTAATTTGAAAGATAGACCGATTTTTAATTAGCAATGGGTTGAAGGGCTATGGAGAACAGCCAGGAAAGCAGAGTTGAGGTTGAGAGGAGATCAGCCATAATCGTATTGAATGGCAGAGCGGGCTCGAGGTGCTGAATTGCCTACTCCAGCTCCTAGCTATGTTCTGATCTCAGCAGGGAGTGCTGAGTACATACTATGATTGATGGTTTTAAGAGGCTATTAAAGGATTAATTGTCTTTGACGTGGTTAACTTTGTTTTTATAACAGATTGCTTGAAGGGATTTAAAATATTTGAATGGGTTTAATGAATGAGAGGGATTTTTTCTGTATTAAATGTGCATGACTATTAGGTTATTAGAAGTTTAATTTTCTTCATCTCCCCATGACTTCTAATGTCTGCCTCGGCAGTGTGTCTATGAAGGTGGATGGGGCATGAGTTGACTTGGAGGTGGCGTGAGGATATGAGGTAGCATTGAAAGCTCATAGGGGTGAATGGGGCTTGACGAGTGAAGGCTGGAACGTCTAACAGTGTTTATAAAACTGGGCTGAAGTCTCAGAGTCTTTTAAGCAGCCTGCTTTGGCACCAGCCACCTCTGTGGCAACTTCCAAACTGCTTCCAAAGGTGGCAGGCTTGACTTGATCACACCCTGCCTCCCCAGAGCAAAGCTTGCATATCACGGGGCCCTTTATTTTGAGGTAGGGTCGGCCGAATAGGGAAATTTCCCGACTTGAACTACCCACCTTGGTCGTGAAAACCCAGCCCTGAAACGCAAACATCTGTTAGAAGTGGGTGAAATAATACTGTGCCAAAACATTTTTTAATGGTATTTCATTAGTTTGAAATTTTACCTTCACATGTTTAATTTTTAATTCCAATTTGAAAGCACAATATTGGCTATTTCCAAAGTATGACCCCCCCCCCCCCCCCCCCCCCCCCCCCCAATTTCTTTTTGCATATCAAATGAGAACTACTTTGTCTTCATCATTAGTAGTTTGGGGTAATGAACAGAATGGTTCAAAGAATTACCAAGCTTTATAATGGTGGCATTCATTACTGCAAGTGGTACCTTGAATCTGCAACACTGTAAGTATTAGGTGAATTGGACATTCTGAATTCTCCCTCTGTGAATCCGAACAGGCTCTGGAATGTGGCGACTAGGGGATTTACACAGTAACTTCATTGCAGTGTTAATGTAAGCCTACTTGTGACAATAATAAAGATTATTATTATTGAAAAGCGAAGTTAATCGCATGCTTAAGTATACTCACTCAGATTAGCTTATAAGTCAACCTTCCTACTTCCCAGCCAACAAACTTGAAAACAACCTATAGCTCACATATATATTCTTCTTTGGCAATCACCCACCAATGAGTATGATTGTCCACCTAAGAAACTCCGTATTACTGGTCATGGGTTCTGTGGATCCTTTTGTGGCTGCTGAGCCCAATCATGGCATCGATGCCAGTATTCTTGGCTCCTTCAAGGACGCCTGTCCTCCCAGCTGATGCAAAAAATCTGTCTCAGACAGCATTGATGGTACTTCTCCAGGGCCTTGAGATAGCGTCTGTATGTAGTCCAAGTTTCTGTGCCATATAGAAGATTTGGGGGAACGATGCCTTGCATACGAGGATCTTGGTCTCATCACGAATATCCAAGTTATCAAAGACTCTCGTCCTTAAGCATCAGAGGGAGGTGCTTGCTGATTGGATACGATGTTGGATCTCTGCATCAATGTCAGCCTTAGATGAGAGGTGACTCTCCATCTAGGGGAAATGTTCCATGTTTGGTCAGATTTCTCCATTGATCTTAATGGAGAGAGTAGTATTCACCTGAGGAAGGAGCAGTGCTCCGAAAGCTCGTGTTTGAAACAAACCTGTTGGACTTTAACCTAGTGTTGTAAGACTTCTTACTGTGCTCACCCCAGTCCAACGCCGGCATCTCCACTTAATGGAGAGAGACATCAGATCTTACCCTGGGACAGGTTGGTAAAGGACTTGACTTCTTGGGATTGCGGCTGAGACCAATCCTTCGGTATGCTTCAGCAAAGCTGTCAAACATGGCTTGGAGCTTCTCTTCTGAGAGACTGGAGCTAGCAATATCATTCACCTACTGAAGTTCCATGAGCGATGTCAGTGTCTATTTGTTCTTGGAATTCAACCATTTGTGGTTGAAAGGTTTTCTGTTCAGCCTGTAGGCTATGTCCACTCCACAGGGAAGCTTGTTCTTGACAAGATGAAGAATGGTGACGATGAAGATGGGTGGGGTCGATTACACATCACAGCTTGACTTGTCTTGACCTCAATGGTCTCTTTTTATTTTCGTCGGTGAGGACTTTTGCCGGCATCTTGTCATGGAGCAGTCGAAGGATGGTGATGAATTTGTCTTGACAGCTGTCCTTTGACGGGGTCTTCCATAGAACTTTCCAATTGACTGAGTCAAGAACCTTGGTCAGCTAGAGTGGTTGATGTTGCTCCTGGCATTTCTCTTGAAGTTGACGAGCAGTGAAAATCATGTCCACTCTTCCACACTGGCTTTCCTCAAAGATTTCTTCAGCGACTGGGAGAAGACGGCTTGCGAGGATTTGGGCAATGATCTTCCTGGAGATGGAGAGTAGGGAGGTTGTTCCCACAGTCTTCTTTGCCGCCTTTCTTGAAGATGGTGATGATGAGGCATCCTTGAGATCAGCAGGATTTTCTTCTTTGTACCAGATTTTCAGGAACAGCTGATGGAGATGATAGGTAATCTCTTCCCCGCCAAGCTTTAAAATCTCTGCTGATATCCCATTCACTGCTGCGGCTTTTCCATTCTTCATGTCTTTAATGGCGGCTTTGACTTCATCTATACTGTGTGGGGAATCCAAGATCATCTTTGATGGGGCGGCACGTGGCACAGTGGTTAGCACTGCAACCTACAGCTCTGAGGACCCGCGTTCAAATCCCAGCCCTGGGTCACTGTCCGTGTGGAGTTGGCACATTCTCCCTGTGTCTGCCTGGCTTTCACCCCCACAACCCAAGATGTGCAGGATAGGTGGATTGGCCACGTTAAATTGCCCCTTAATTGGAAAAAAAATAATTGGGTACTCTAAATTTAATTTTATAAAAAGATCATCTTTGATGGGGAGTTGGAGGATTTTCTGAAACACACGTCATCTATGTTTGTGTCATGGTTTAGGAATTCTTTGGTTTAGAAATTCTTTGAAGTGTTTTCTCCATTGGAGGCTGATGTTTTCGCAGTCTCGCAAGAGAGTTCTGTTCTTACTCTACACTGGTTTGAGGCCTAGGTGTTGGGTCCATATATTGCCTTGATGGCACTGAAGGGGCCCCTGGTGTTGTGCTTGACAGCAAGGCGTTGCAGCTCCTTGGCTTTCTCAGTCCACAGTGATTTTCCTAGTTCTTCTTTGTATCTCTGCCTATTCTGATTGATGAGCTCTTTTCTTTGCCCTGCTGGTTATGCCATTTTGCCAGATGTGGAGAGCTTTCCTCTTCTTGTCGATGAGGTCTTGGATGGTGTGGTCATTCTCGTCGAACCATTCTTGGTGCTTCCTGGTCTTGTAGCCGATAATTTCTTCACAGATTAAGGTGATGGCTATCTTCAGCTTTTTCCAGTTTTCCTCCACTCCATTAGAATAAACACTTTGGAGATTTTGGAGAAGACATTGTTGGAAGTTCACGAGCATGCTTGGCTCTTGAAGCTGCTCAACATTGGTCTTTTTTCTGAGCTGTTTCTTCGTCTTCTCCTGCTCTAGTGGAGTTTGATGGACAGAGTGGAGCGGATGAGTAGATGACCAGTCCAGCAGTCATCTGCACTGGTTATCGCTTTGGTGCTGAGGATATCCTTTTGGGCTTGGCATTGGACGAATACGAAGTCGACCATGTGCCAGTACTTTGATCATGGATGTCTCCAGGAAATCTTGAATTTGTCTTTTTGGTGGAACAATGTATTAGTGATGACAAGCTGGTGGTCTGCGCATTTGATGAGCAGGAGAGCCCCCTGGAGTTGGAATTCCCAACTCCTTCCTTTCCGATAGCTCCATTCCAGAATTTGGGGTCCTTTCCAACTCTGGTGTGAAGTCCCCAAGGAGGATGATCTTATCTTCCTTCGGAATGTTGGAGAGTAAGGTGTCCAGGGTGAAGTAGAAGTCTTCTTTGGAGTCATCATTGGCATCAAGGGTGGGATGAAGGTACTCGCGACTGTTGCCTGCTGGTTCTTGGCAGGTTGTAGACGGAGGGTCATGAGGCAGTCATTGATCCCGACCGGGAGCTCCAAGAATCTAAGGTTGCTGAGTTAATTCTTGATGGTGAATCTAATCCCATGCATCCTCGGCTGATCCTTGGGTTTTACTCTCTGGAAGAAGGTGTAACCACCGCCATCTTCCCTCAGCTACTCTTTGCCTGCCCTTTGGATCTCTCACAGGACATGACATCGATGTTGCAGTGCCTAAGCTCACAGGCAACAAGGGCAGTCCTCCATTCCAGTTGATTGTTTTGCTCATTATCCATGAGGATTCATACATTCCAGGTTCCCAAATTGAGTTTAACTATAATTTTCTGACTCCAGTGAGATGAACCTGCTCGATGCGGTTTTCCAGCCAGGTTGGAAACAGAACAGTCTATTTTTAGAGCAACCTTTCCCCATGCACGGTGAACAGAGTGGACCCTGAAGGACTGCTGAGACATGAAAAAGCTGCCGAAACGCTCTCCTGTTCATATTCCATGAGCGAGACGACTAAATGAAACTCTACCACCTACATGCTGGTCCAAAGCCAGACCTCCGAATCTCACTGTCCTGACCCCATCACCTTTCGCCAATCGCCGCAGGGCTTTATTGTATGAAGGGGGGAGGGGGGGGGGGAGGGGGGGAGGGGTGTTGGTAGAAGCCTGGGGCTGGACAACTATTAATGTGGGTATGGGGTTGCACATCAGACACAGGATCCTTGTCAGAGGGTAAGTCCAGTTCCAGTGGCAAGGGAGCTCGACGAGTGGGGATCTCCCTACTGTTGCAGTCTTCATCCACCATCACAGCTATTGATACCATTCGACTATCTTCCACCTGATCCACCGTTAAGGACTTGTTTTCAGTTGTGCTTGCTCTGGTTCCTCCCCTCTGACCGTACCGTCATGGGTGATTCTGCCAGGAGTTCAAGACTCCCGATAGCATTGCTCTTGTAATCAATGGAACGTTCAAGCCTCTCCACCACGGCAAGGTGGCGATCCAAGGAAATATAACAACGGCCAAGAGGTCTGATTTTAATGCACATTAGCTATTCTCCAAACTGCTTTACTGAGGGGTGCGGGACACTGAGAAACTGAGAGAACAATGGAGAATGTAGGCATGAGAAAGATGAACTGGATAAGAAGAAAGAGAGTATACTCTCAAGAGTCAGTTATAATAACAGTTAACAAAAGCCCTATGCTTTTAAAGTTGTGTCCCAATTTCTATTGTTGTAAGTGAGTACATATACAATAATAAACTCATAACTTATTTTAAATGGTTATGTTTTCTGACAGTGTATAATTGGAGCTGCTATAATTCCAGTATTAACAAATCTCTTGTTTGGAGAAAAGTAGAAGACAGCAAACAGATGTACCTAGAATGTGACTGCTGATTTTAATACCTGTTTTCCATACTAGTCTGAAAAGCGAAGCAGACTCAGCCCGGCTTTAACTTGGATAGGAGGTTATCTGGGAATATCAGGTGCAGTAGAAAAAAGGGCAGCCAGTTTAGCTCAGTTGGCTGGACAGCTAATTCGAGATGCAGAGCGAGGTCAATAGCGTGGGTTCAATCCCCGTACTGGCTGAGGTTATTCATGAAGGCCTTGCCTTCTCAACCTTGCTGCTTGCCTGAGGTGTGGTGACCCTTGGATGAAATCACATCAGTCAGCTCCCCCCTCAAAGGGGAAAGCAGCCTATAGTAATCTGGGACTAAGGTGACTTAACTTACTTACAGTGATGATAGACTGATAAACATTTTGCAAAGCATCATTTTAAATAGACTTTGAAAATCTTTGCAAAAGATCATGCTGTTAAATCCACAAAGAATATTTGCAGAAAAGTTGCAATGGGTGTGACTCAATCTCGAAATAAAAAATTCTAATCTTTTGTGCTTTTCTAATAAAAGGTGGGCCAGAATTTATAACAAGACATATTATAAGTGACCTGAGTTTCAGTATTGATGAGGTGTTCACAGGCTTCAAATGTTAGTTGGCTGAATTGTCCACAAAAATGGCCCAATACAGTGCCAGTGCACACAAATCAGAAGGATATGTTTGCAAAGACAAACAAATAAGTCAATTTTTCGACCATCTCCACCTATCCCTGCCCCCCACCCCCAGAACTATCAGCATCACCAGTGCTAGTTGTTATTTTGCGATTAATTTTGGAAAGAAAACATTTTTCTTTTGCTCTGCAGGCCATTTTCCGGTCATCAGTGGATGAAAATTAAGCTATGTGATCAATTATAAAGGTAATAAGTAGGCATTGCCCATCAGTATGAAGATTTTTAAACATCTGCCTGGCCTTTTTGAGTCAGGTGTCCATTAATTTTTCTTCTTCAGAATGTTTCATGGCTTAGACGTCACTCGTGTTAATATCGCCCCTCTGTTGGGATGAGAACCCAATGACCCTTAGTGCCACAATTGGTCCAGTCAGTCCCCCTTCACAACTGCACAGCACAAACATTGCATTTTGCCATTGTTAACATTGAGAGCAACAAAATGCAAGTCACCTGAAAGGACATTTACAGTACCTCTGAAAATTTAACTCTGTTACGTACAAAAGAGTATCTTCATTTTGACATTACCCTTTTGTATACCAGCATGTTTCAGGGCTATTCTGATGTTCATTCATCTGATGGGGCTTTTAGACCACTTTCAAAGAATAAACTAGCAATTTGCAGTGTAAGATTTCATCAAGTTTTACTCAAACAAAATTATTTTCCCCCAAGTTAAGTTACAAATGGAGAATGTTTTAAGAACTATTATATGATGACCATGTATAGCTGTGTACTTTTATTGTCAGATCTATTTTCACCCTTAAACTCACATTGAACCACTTTAATAACATGATTGATTCTCAGCAAACATTCACTCCATTCATTACAAAGGTTTGTAGACTTGTAGGAACAATAAGAACAACATTGAATGCATGAATTAACATTTAAATTATTTCCTGTCTCTCATTCCAACAAAGCAGTAAATTACTGTATCAGTAACACATGCAAGCCTTTGTAACATGTTCAATTATTTAGGACTATTAAATTCAGGGACGGCATTCTCCGATAATGGGGCTATGACCCCACGCCCGCGAGAAAATGGGTGCGAATCACTTTGGACTTTCCTGAAGAAAGTCCAGAGCAATTCACTTCACTTACCTGAAGGGGATTAGCAGGGCCTCGGAGTACTCGACGCAGCTCCGGCTGTCGATACGGGGCCCTGCACTTCCGGCTAGGGATCCGCGGTGGCGGCCCAACGCAACATGGTGGACCCACACAGCGGACCGGCCCCACAATATAGTCCCCCCCGAGATCGCGCGCGCACGCCAATCAGTGGCCCCTGATCGCGGGTCAGACTGTCCTGGAGGCTCCCCTGTGACGGATCCCCCTG
Source organism: Scyliorhinus canicula (assembly GCF_902713615.1). Taxonomy (NCBI): domain Eukaryota; kingdom Metazoa; phylum Chordata; class Chondrichthyes; order Carcharhiniformes; family Scyliorhinidae; genus Scyliorhinus; species Scyliorhinus canicula. The sequence continues at coordinate 57,923,710 of NC_052160.1, read as the reverse complement.
CACCCCACCAGGGCGGCCGCAGACTGGGTCTGGAGCAGCCACTTCGAACTCCCGCCGGGTGGAACCATGAGTGAACCACGCCGGCGGGAACTCGGCCAGTTGCCGGCGGAGAATCGGTGCGGGGGCCTCTTTCAATGACCCCCGACCGGCGCCGTGTGCGCGATTGGCGGCGATTCTCCGGTCCCCGATCGCGGGTCTGACGCTCATTCTCCGCCCCCACGCCAAGTTTGGAGAATCCCGCCCTCCTGTTGTTTCTGCTGTCTAGCGTGCATGTAGACCTATGTCGTAGCTAAGGGAGGGTGGTAGTAATTAACAGGGAGATGGGGTGGCACAGTGGTTAGCACCGCTACCTCACAGCGCTGCGGACCTGGGTTTGATCCCAGCCCCAGGTCACTGTGTGGAGTTTGCACATTCTCCCCATGTCTACGTCGGTCCCACCCCAACAACCCATAAAGATGGAGCGGCACGGTGGCACAGTGGTTTTCACTGCTGCCTCACAGCTCCAGGGACCCGGGTTCAATTCCGGCCTCGGGTGTCTACCTGTGTGGAATTTGCACTTTCTCGCCGTGTCTGGTGCTCTGGTTTCCTCCCATCCAACCTGAACATCTTTGAACTGGATGATGGACAATTTTTTTGAAATTCTCCTTTCATTTGCATGCCCTCCATTCAGAAGAGACACTCAGCGACTGGAATGCTATTTTGATGCTCCAGTCACATTTTGGAAGGCCTGCGAATTGTATAATTTTTATGGTCTTAATAATCCTTGCACAAAGTTTGTCTGCTGCTCTCTGTACCTTTTTACATTGGTTGGACACATCCTGAGCCTTAGGCCTCTCTGTCTGATAATTATTGACCCCTTATTCTTTCTTAGTGGTTGGATACATTCTTGACTATACTGGAGCAGAGCCTGTTGTGTTCTCTATTTTGCTTTGCTTGGATGTGTAGTGTTGAATAAAGAACACAAAGCTTTGTTAATGAACAAAACTATAAATTTATTATACTACGAATGAAGATTCGTTCACATTCCTAAAGTAGAAGGTTTCTATATTAAACAATGCTATCTCTAACTAACAGAACTTCTCAAGTGCAACTGCTCCCATGCCTGGCACTCTTCCAGCTCTCTCGTGACTCGCCGAACCCCCAAAGTCACATGATATCTATATATGACTGTTCTGTGGTTCCCTCTAGTGGTAAGAAGCATTATCATTAACTTGTTAACTCTTTACATCCCAGTGAATATACCTATCATTACAGAGCCAAGAGGCAAGTTGCAGAACAGCCAGTTGGCAAATTTCCATGTGCAGCTACAGAAGTAGATCTCATGGAATTTAGAAAAAGGTGTGACAAATTCTGGGATATTGCACAAACTGACAAATGTGTTCATTTTTGACATGGATTGAACTCAAAATGATTAGGAATTATTTAAAAATCTATGACATTGTCCTTGAGGACATTATTGTACCAATCTCTCTACTTCTGTCTTTTTCTAAGTTTCAGATCTCATTTATCCGAAGGCATGTTTTACGAATCATCAACAAATATGTCCCACCCATCAAAGAACAAACTGAAGAGACAGAGCCGGGCTTTCACGCAGGTTCTGTACCGGAAGCTAAGTTATCGTGAGCGATGTTCTGTGACCGATATTCCGACAGATCTAATGGATGACCCTTCGGAGCTCTCCATCCAGCTGTCAGCTCCTGGAATACTTAGGATCTTTGGAAATGCAATCTGCAGCGGAACCAACTACAAAAGTGTCCTGGCTACGCCACGGTCGAGTGCCCAGGAGTTGGTTAAAGAAGCCCTTGAACGCCACTCCGTAAGCAAGAAGTGTGCCGGCGAGTACCTGCTGTGTGACGTGATTGGAAGGTTTGAGGGGGTGGACAAACACTGGCGGACAGAGTGTCTCCGAGCGTTAGGGGATAATGAAAAACCTCTTCTTCTTCAAGATCTGTGGAAACCTAAAGAGGGGTTTGCCAGAAGATTTGAGCTTCGAAGGCGGGCTGAGGTGGAGGAGATGGCTGCTCAGGAGAAAGATACAACAACAGCAGGTACAACTTAGTGTATGCATTTCCTTTCAGGGAGTTTTGATACACATGGCACTTCAGCAATTTTTAAGATATTCTGTGTTGGAGTCTCTGAATAACTGGTTATTTGCTGATGATAGTGTTCAGGACAGGTGGAGGGTTAATTTAAGGAGCATTAATTCTCCCTCTCACCATCCATCTGTAAACAGAAAAGTGTTTTGATTTGTTCCCCCTTTATACACAATGGCATATTTCTTAACCTCTAGGTTTTGGTGCGATCCAATTTTCTATTACTAATGTTATGACACCCTGGGCCAGTGCATGGTCAATTCCAGCCCCATGTGAGCCAGAGTCGCAACACGGTTGAAATAAACTTTTATTTTTAAAATGTCTGAGGTCGTCAGCTGCCCAATAGCTACAGTCACCAGTTTTGTAAATTTAAACACAATTAACTTTTTACCAACAGTAACTATAATTAAATAGGCAACAAATACAACTGGTTAACTATTATCTAATCTCCAACACCCCCCCCCCCCCCCCCCCCCCCCGTTTAGCTCACCGTACCCTCTATATATATATATATATATATATACACACACACACACAAACAAACAGAGGAGAATGAGGGCTGTAAAATAACGATGAGTAAAAGGATAAGTTTGTGTTTCAGATGGACGTCTTTCAGTTAATTTCTTTCTTCAGTCTATACTTTCAGATGAATGTTATCTTTTCTTTTAGCTTGTAATGGTTTTCAATGTAGACTCACAGAAATAGCATGCAGGCAGCATTCGAGAGAGAGAGAAAACATAGCTTCTTCTTTCAGCGTCTGGAAGCTTCTGCCTTATAGTCAGCAGCAGAGAAAGAGAGAAGAGAGAGCTGCTTCCACCTTGAGAGACCAGTGATTTCTCCTGGGCTCTCTCTGAAAAAACCCAACTGTCAGGAACCAATCGCTATCAGTTGCTGGGCAGAATACTGTCCCTGGGCAATCCATTGGCCACCAGCCAACTAATCAAAACAAATCCCTCCAATCTCTTGGGTGCCAAAATACAAAACTTTATAATACAATGCACTACTTTGACACTTTGAGTTCCTTACTTCCTCTGCTTGACTTATAGGTGGCTCCATTAACAATCCATCGACCAAAAACGATAAAGACAAATTAAAGAAATAGGGACTAAGGGAATCAAAAGGAAGGGCCCTTAAAATAACCTACAGCAAACTCGAGATAGGATGAGATAAAAGGGGTTACTTTATTGCACACATTCAAAATGTGAAAGGAGGGCGGCATGATGGCGCAGTGATTAGCACTTCTGCCTCACGGTGCCAAGGATCCAGGTTTGAACCTGGCCCCGGGTCACTGTCTGTGTGGAGTTTGCACTGTCTCCCCGTGTCTGCATGGGTCTCAGCCCCACAAAGCAAAAATGTGCAGGGGAGGTGAATTGGCCATGTTAAATTGCCTCTTAATTAAAAAAAATAATTAGGTAATTTCTTAAAACAAAAAAAAAATGTGAAAGGAGGGTCGTAATGTCGCCTCCACACTCAAACATTGAAGAAAAGGTCAGAGAAAATAGGTTTTTGCAGTGTCAAGACCACAGAAAACAAATATTGTTTCATGTAGGTTCCAGAGTCCACAATGAAAGTCTAATGAGGTATTCCTTCATGGTTATCAGTGGGTTGAAAATTGATGCTGGATAATTAACTTTTCCAGTGGTGTTGACTTCAAACAATGAGAATTTCCATCAGAAGTAGATGGGGGGGCCATGTGTTCAACCTAGGCAGAGCCCCTTTTCTGTGAGGCTGCTAGTCAGATGGTGAACAAAATGAGCTTTTCAGTTCAGACGGGCAATATTATTTGTTCAACAAGCAAGAGGCCCATGTCACATGTCTCCCACCTCTCCACCATCTTTGACAAAGGATGCGTATCCATTATCTGGATTCCAAAGACTGTTAATGTCTCAGGCATTAGGAATTGAAAGGAAGCTTGCAGGACCTTTATCTTAGCAGATGATCTGTCTCCTTCTGGCTAGCAGTCCACAAATTATTATAGTGGCCCCTCAGAGATAACGAGGTCTGAGTTTTCCCGAAAATGCCAGGTAGTTTCTTTTGATCAGGTGTCAAGGATAGACTTAAGTTTAGCCATTTTAAAGGTCTTTGTTCAGTTTTAAAATGTTAAAAATAGCAATGAGCATATCTATATATATTTTGTAAAAATATAGTGTAAGGTCTTAGTCCCTCACGGTAAAGGTGTGATTGGTATGTTTTAAATTGTGAGGTCTAATCAACATTTGTGGACTCAAAGACTGCATACGTGCATCTTGAGATTTGAGGTGAGAATGGATGACTATCCAGATTACCGAGTACCAATTGCAGTGAGCAGAAAATTCACGGAGGTCTCCTGCAGAGCATGCAGGAAGCCTGTTACGTATTGTAATTTTCATCAATCCTATACAAACCAGTCTTCTTCTTATGTCAGCGATCCTTTTTGTCTGCTTCCTCTTCAACATGCTGCCTCATATAATACAGATGCTGCTGAGATTTCCTGCTCTGGGCTTTATAAGATTGATTTTTGTAATGTATAATTGATATTAAATTGAAACAGGTTAGTTTGTTTTGATCTCCATATAGTTCTATTATCTTTGGTGCATTTCTTGCTGCTGGTATATGCAGCTGCATTATTGCCTTGTCTTTTTTTTTGAAAATACATTTCCCACATTACTCTTGCAGATAGCCATATTAACATTATTTCCATTAACCATAACAATTTGCATTTATGTAACACTATTAATATAGGAAAACATTCCTAGGCTCTTTACAGGAGAGATTTATTGAAGGAGTTACAAAGCTTGTGATCTAGGCAGTAAGAGGTGGATTGTTGAAAACAAGGGATGCACAAGAAGAGAGAATTGGAGGAGTGCAGAAATCTTGGAAGGTTGTGGGGTGGGAGGAAATTAGGACAGGAGGTGGAGCAAGGCCATGGATAGATTTGAAGACGTGGTGAGAATCTTAACATCAAGACTTTGCCAGGCCAGGAGGCAATGTAGGGCAGCGAGCCAAGGGGTGATAGTTAAATGGGGAATTTTGGATGAACTTGGGTTCACAAAGTACTGTGTGAGAATTTCACTGGGATCACAATTACATTCCAGGATTTGGAGAAGAGCAAGGAGATTGTGCAAAGGTGTAACCATATTTCAGGTGCCTAATCCCCATTGGTGTCATCCCAGGAACTAGGGACTGAATTTTCTCTCCTGAATCAGATAAGCAGAATTGGGAAAATACCTGGCTGCGCAAATCAGGAGAAGGTGCCCTGGATGGTCTAATTTTCATTCTGGGGTGATGGATGCAAATGTTAACAGGATTGGATTGGATTGGATTGGTTTATTGTCACGTGTACCGAGGTACAGTGAAAAGTATTTTTCTGCAAACAGCTCAACAGATCACTCAGTACATGGAAGAAAAGGGAATTAAACAAAATTCAAGAAAATACATGAGAATACATAATAGGGCAACACAAGATATACAATGTAACTACATAAGCATTGGCATCGGTTGAAGCATACAGGGTGTAGTGTTAATGAGGTCAGTCAATAAGAGGGTCATTTAGGAGTCTGGTGACAGTGGGGAAGAAGCTGTTTTTGAGTCTGTTCGTACGTGTTTTCAGACTTCTGAATCTCCTGCCCGATGGAAGAAGTTGGAAAAGTGAGTAAGCCGGGTGGGAGGGATCCTTGATTATGCTGCTCACTTTCCCGCGGTAGCGGGAGGTGTAGATGGAGTCCATGGATGGGAGGCAGGTTTGTGTGATGGACTGGGCGGTATTCATGACTCTTTGAAGTTCCTTGCGGTCCTGGGCCGAGCAGTTGGCATACCAGGCTGTGATGCAGCCCGATAGGATGCTTTCTATAGTGCATCTGTAAAAGTCGGGCCTGCTGTCTCCTGAAAGAGTTTGGTGGCAGCCACAGGCTGCCAGGTGCAGAGGCAGGTAGCACTTTGTCCCAGCTGTAAAGAAAAAGAAACAAAACACAAAACTCCAGCCCTCACCCCATAACACACTCCCCATGTACCATCCATGTCAACTAAGTTACCTCATGCCCCCCCCCCATCTAAGCCCCCATGGCTGAACGATTCTATGCCCACCTATGCCCTTCTACCCATCCCCACGGTCCTTTATAGCCCCTATGCCAACCAATGACCCTCGACAAACTCCCATTGCCTTTTATAGCCCCTTGACCACCTCTGTCCTTCTCCCAACCCCCAATGACCATTTATAGCCTCTATGTTTTTTTTTTTTTTTTATAAATTTAGATTACCCAATTATTTTTTCCAATTAAGGGGCAATTTAGCGTGGCCAATCCACCTACTCTGCACATTTTTGGGTTGTGGGGGCGAAACCCACGCAGACACGGGGAGAATGTGCAAACTCCACACGGACAGTGACCCAGAGCCAGGATCGAACCTGGGACCTCAGCGCCGTGAGGCAGTTGTGCTAACCACTAGGCCACCGTGCTGCCCTATAGCCTCTATGTTAACTTTTTGTGAACCTATGCACACCTCAACCGCCACCCGTTGTCCTTGCACCCCCATGCCAACTCATCCAGTATCCACCATAGGCCAACCTCCAGACCCACACTGAGATTAACAGTTCCAAGTGTCTATTGCAGACTTTATGAGAGTGTTTTTTGTAAAAAAAATAAAAACCCATTGACGATACTTACATTCCAGGGCAGCACGGCAATGCAGTGGTTAGCACTGCTGTCTTACGGCGCCGAGGTCCCAGGTTCGATCCTGGCTCTGGGTCACTGCCGTGTGGAGAACACATTCTTCCCGTGTTTGCATGGGTTTTGCCCCACAACCTAAAGATGTGCAGGGCAGTTTGATTGGTCATGCTAACTTGCCCCTTAATTGGAAAAAATGAATTGGGTACTCTAAATTTATTTTAAAAAAAGACTATACTTGCATTCCTTCAATAGTATAATCCCTTATAAAACAAAATATTTCGTTCAAGTGTTTAATTCCTTATAAAACAAACATTTGTATTCATAGTCCCACAACAGTTACTTTATAACCACTTAGATCTGTCAATCAATCTGTGGCTGACAGGTACCCACTGTAATAATGATGGGTTGTGAAATCAGTCATGCAACTCAATTCCTATAATGATAATCCTCAGGTTTATGTCAACAGACAAGGATGAAATAGCAAGTGTTTTTTTTAAGCTGCAGCACCAATGCACAATGGCAGCAGTGTGTACCATCTACACGATGCACTGCAGCAACCTGCCAAGACTCCTTCGGCAACACCTTCCAAATCCCCAACTTCTACTACCTAGAAGGGGAAGGGCAGCAGATATATGGGGATACCATCACCTTCAGGTTCCCCTCCAAGCTACACAGCATCCTGACTTGGAACTATATTGCTGTTCCTTTATTGGGTCAAAATCCTGGAACTCCCTTCCTAACAGCACTATGGGTGTACTTATACCGTATGGACTACAACAGTTCAAGGCAGCTTGCCATCATCTTCTCTGCGGCAATTGGGGATGGGTAACAAATGCTGGTCTAGCCAACAATGCCCAGAGCACATGAACAAATTAAAAAAGGCATTGTTTTTTTAAATATATTTAAAGAACAGGGGTGGGATTCTCTCAGCCCGGGGCCGGGCAGGAGAATCTCCGCGAATGGCGCGAATCATGCCATGCTGTCCCGACACCGGGTCTGCGGAGAATCGGCACCATTGACGCTGGCATGGTCGGCGCGGAGCGGGCTGGGGGCCGGTCTACGGCCCCCCCTCCCCCCCCCCCGATGATTCTCGGCCCGGTTTGGGCCGAACGACCGTGTCTCTGTTGGGCTCATCCGCCAGGTAGCGATCATTGGTCTTGAACTTGGCTGGCTGTTCCTGCTATGATTGGGTTTGCACAGGCCGGATCCAAAAGAGACAGAACACATGGCTGTGCTCTTTTATCCCTCTGGGATTTCGTGCTCTTTTTAAAAAAAAATCTATTTATTCGAGTTTTCAACTGATTTTCAACAAACCCCCCCGCTCTTACAGAAAAAGAAACAAGAACACAAGAACACAACGCACAATAATTATACAAAGAATGTCCCAAAATACAATTGCTCCCCATATAACAATAAGAACACAGATTGGGAAAACACCCCTCCCTAACCCCAACGTCACCCCAAGAGGAACCCCCCCCCCCCCCCCCCCCCTCCTGGGTTGATGCTGCTATTGACCTCCTCCTAACGCTCCGCGAGAGATTTTGTGCTCTTTGGGGCGATCCTTAACCTTAGACCCAATAGTTCGACAGGGCTCTGATCACTGTCTTCGATTTCGGCCTATAAAGGGGCGGGTGCCTTGGTAGCTGGGCGGCTTCTTAGCGGTCATTGACCTTGGCAGTTTGGCTTTCTGAGTAAAGGGAGTGGTGCCGATCAGTCTGTGGCTGTACCGGTTTCTTGATTGGAGTTCTATTGTCCTGGGAAAATGGGCCATTGAAATGCAAACGAGCGGGGGTTTCGATCAGGCTTGGTTACCTGTGTTTCAAATATACATCGGCTCTGTATATGTCTGAGTCCTGGGTTGGCCATAATTCCCATGGTCCTTTGCAGGTGGCCATCTTAGATGGCTACAGGACTAAACGGAATAGCCTTGTACCTCCAGTGGACGGGGGTGGGAACCTAACGTGAACATTCCATTGAGGCTCTCTCTTTCTTGCGCAATGGTCTCTGAACTCGTTTAGTGGAATGTGGTGTGACAGCTTATCCCTTGAGGGTTAGCAAGGGTCGCCGGGTCAGGGCAAAGATAGGATAGTGTTATGGTGTTCTAATGATATAAGCACCAATCACTCATTAGGGAACGTATAAACATGTGGGTTCATATAAAGAATCATAGAATGGTTACAGCACTGCATGAGACCATTCAGTCCATTGAGTCCATTCTAGTTTTCTGCAACAAAAATGTAACTAGTTCTATTCCTATCTCCTTTCCCCTAGCCCTTCAGGTTTTGGATCCAATTTCCTTTTGAAGGCCACAATTGAATCGAACTCCACCATCTACGTAAAAGAAACTCTGCTTTTTGTCATCTATTTTTTTTTTTGCCAATCACTTCAAATCTACCTTGTTTAGGCTTGAAATCCTCTGCCAACAGGAAATATTTTTCTAATTGCATTCTGCCCAGATCCCTCATGATCCTGAACAACTCGGGCGGGATTCTCCGACCCCCCCCCCGGGTCGGAGAATCGCCGGGGGTGTGGTGGCGTGAATCCTGCTCCGACGCCGGCTGTCGAATTCTCCGGCGCTGTTTTTTTGGCGGGGCGGGAATCACGTCGTGTCGGTCGGGGGCCGTTGGCAGTGGCCTCCCCGGCGATTCTCCGGGCCCCAATGGGCCGAGCGACCACCCGTTTTCGGCCAGTCCCACCGGCATGAAAAACACAAGGTCCATACTGGCGGGACCTGGCTCTGAGGGGAGGGGGGTTGGGGGGGGGAGGTTGGGGGGGGAGATTGGGGGAGGGGGGTTGGGGGGGAGGTTGTGGGGTTGGGGGAGGGGGGTTGGGGGGGGTTTGGGGGGGGTGGGGGCCCGCTGTGTCCTGGCTCGCGATCAGGGCCCACCAATCTGCGGGTGGGCCTGTGGCATGGGGGCACTCTTTCCCTCCGCGCCGGCCTCTATAAAGCTCCACCATGGCCAGCACAGAGAAGAAACCCTCTGCGTAGGCAAAGGGATCACGGCAGCGGTTCTGCGCATGCGCCAGAGCACGCTAGCGCACTCGCGCATGTGCCAACACGCGCTGGCCGGCTGAGGCCCTTCGGCGCCAGTTGGTGCGGCGCCAACCACTCCAGCGCCGGCCTAGTGCAGAAGATTCTGAAACTTCCGGGCGGCCCGACGCTGGAGTGCTTCACGCCACTCTTTGGCACCAGTACGGCCCACCCGCCGGTTGGGGGAGAATCCTGGCCCTCATTCTTGTTTAGACACGGCATATAGGAACATTTATACATAGGTATAAAGCTTGAAGGCATCATCAGCAGTGCCCTGTGTGTGTGTGTGTGTTCTGCTCAAAGGCAAAAACTAAACTAAGACTGGATTGCATGACACGCTTGCCTTCCAGTGATACGCTGTTTTCCCTTAAAGGCATATTACAATATCCCTCTTTCTTTTTAAAGGTACTTTCCCCTTAAAGAATTTTACAATACATGTTCATGTATAGTTGCCATTATATACGTACAGGGAACTGATGAAACAATGTGTCTCTAAAGCGTCAAGGTAATCTGCTAGTACGCCAGATCTTGTGTCTAATGGGAACCTTGTCGGGAGGTTTCTTTAATTGCTTAAAGTGATCTGTGGGATTTTCATTCTTGGATATTGTTCTTGGCATTTGGGATATTGTCCTCAATGCAATAGGGCTGCATGGTAGTTGAGGAGCTAGAATGTACCTAATTTGACCTCGGTTGTACCTCACCATTGCTCCTTTGTGTGAAATGACTTCATAGAAGCTTGCTTCCAAACAATTCCTTGTCACCTCGGCTGGTTGCCAGGTACCTTTCATGGGATCCTGGATGCAAACCTGTTGTTCCAACTGTAAACTTGGCAATTCTGTACCTGCATGTTTATGGTGCATGTTGGTCACTGTCGCTTGCAGTTTTAAAAGTTGCTCTATACTTTTTGAGTGAGTAGAATGGGTAAGAGTAGGTAAATAAGTACGCACTGGTTTGCCAAACATTAGCTCTGCCAGTGAGAGAGTAGTTATACTTAAAGGTGTCACTCTCAGATGTAAGATTGCAATATATAGATCTTGCTTGGTCTGCCTACATTTGAGAATTCGGGATTTACCATGTGAATCATTTGTTCAGCTACACGGTTCGATCTAGAGTAATCAGGAGAAGAAGTAGCATGATTGATATTCCACCTCTGACACATATCTGGAAATGGCTTACCAATGAATTGCAGACCGTTATCTGTAATGATCTCTCTCGGCACATGAAATACACTCTAAGTGCTACCTTCAGTTTATGACAGTTGAGCTTGATGTATTATGTAATTATTGAATAATGGGGGTTTGGTAGAGTTGTCGATGACCATTAAGTTAATGCCAGGGACCTGAATGAGGTCAGATGCGATTTTGGTCCAAGGATGGGTAGGAAATTCATGTGGAATCAATTGTGCTTTGTGCTGATCTGGCATATGCTCTTGACATGCCTCAGACTTCTTGACGACGACTTCAATGTCATTATTTACCTGGCCAATAGATTGTCTCTCTTGCAAATCTTTTTGGATGATCTATACCCATGTGTGAGTGATGAAGTTGTTGAAGAATATCAGGTCTCAATGATTCCAGTGTAATGAGCTGCTTGCTTTTAAAAATAACTCCATGGGTGATGTCTAGCTCATCCCGGTAAGGCCAAAATGGCCACGCGTGTTCGTGCAAATACTGTATTGAATCAGAACATCGTTTGACGATGGTTTAGGGCAGCATGGTAGCACAGTGGTTAGCACTGTTGCTTCACAGTAGATTTTAGCGTTATCAGCCATGTGATATCTCACCATTCCATGGATTATTACTAGTGCAAGTCACAACATGTGCTAGACATGCAGTCACTGGGCCTTGAGATTGGAACATTTGTGAGACCCTGGAGGATTGATTGTACTTGGACTCCAGGACTATGAATCCTGCACATGGAATTAGTAAAACATAAGGTCGGCCATCAAATGGAACTTGAACATATTGAAATTAAGCAAGAATTGGAAAAGTCTAACTACCTAAAAGAGCTAAAAACTCAGCCATCGACCCAATCAAGCCACAGAGAAGGATTCACACAGTAGAAATGGTGCAATAAAAATAAGTGAACATATGCAGTACAGGTGTGTATAAGTGCTACACCACATCTAAAGAAATTGCCCATAACATCAGACAAAAGAGTGGGCTATAGTGCAACTAACTGAATAAGTATTGACACTTGCTGTCTTTCCTAATACTATTGAGACTCTTGTAGTAACAACAATGCTGATTGAACTTTCAAGCATGTTTGCAGACCAGGGTACAATGCGGGATCTTTCTATAGATCCTGGTCCTGAAGTGTATTCCATTGTTGATGGCGCAATCCTGCTTTCTCTGGGATCCCATTGTCTGCTGCAGAGCAGCCTCATGTTGAAGGCTGTGGAAATTATACCTCTAGTACAGAAAGTGAAATCCATAATCTATGATTTGGAGGGAAGTCATTGTTTCCTCATATTCAGTAGTGGCTCCAGGATGTGCTTTGTTCTTATTGTCTACCAGGTTCACTCCTGACTAAGTCTGTAAGAAAAGAGAGAGAATTTCAGTTATTTGCCTTTCTGTTCAAGGGGTTGTGATCATTTGAGCCTTGGAGGGCTCTCTCTTGAATAATTTTTCCTTGATTGCTTTTCACTTGTCATTACATTCAGGCCATCATAAGAATAGCAGCTCAACACGAGAAGCTGCTGTCCCACTCCACCGATGTGTTTGCCTTCCAAGGAGAAGATAAGGGAACACTTACATCATATACGTCCTCCAAGAGAGTCAGGAATACTGTGGGGGTTTGAAGCCTTTAGCAAAAGTGACTTTGGGGTGGGGGATGTGGGAGGTAGGAGATGGATGGAAACTGTAAACAGCACACGGGTTAACAGACGGTGGGAAGGTAATTAAATAGTTTCACAAAATGATGTAACAGCTTTGAGATTATTCGGAGGGGGGTAGATTTAGAATAAATGGTTACGGTTATGTTAATTGGACAATGATGTTAATGAGAACGTAAGAATTACATCAGTGGAGGTGAGTGCATAGTGGTATTGTCACTGGACGAGTAACCCAAAAGCCCAGCGTAATACTTTGGTAACCTGGGTTTGAATCTCACCACAGTAGATGGAATTGGAATTCAATAGAAACCTGTAATTAAAACGGCTAATGATGACCTGAAACCATTGTTGATTGTCATAAAAATCCAGCTGGTTCACTAATGTCCTTTAGGGAAGGAAATCTGCTGTCCTCACCCAGTCTGACCTACATGTGACTCCAGATCCACAGCAGTGTGTGTAAACGCTCTCGGAAATGGCCTAGCAAGCCATTTAAACCGCTACAAAGTCAATAAAAGTAATGAAACCAGCCGCACCAGCTGGCATTGACCCCAGCACTGGAACCGACAATGGCAAATCCAACCCTGTTGAACCTGCAAAGTCTTCCTTATTAACATTTTGGGGCTTGTGCCAAAATGGGGAGAGCTGCCTCTCAGATTAGTCAAGCAACAACCTGACATGGTTATACTCATTGAATCAAACCATACTGATAATGCCCCTTTCACCAACATTCCACCAGCAGGACAGACCCAGCAGAGGTGGCGACCAGTGCTATACAGCCGGGAGGGAGTAGCCCTGAGAGTCCTTGACATTGATTCCGGACCCAATGAATCTCATGGCTTCAGGTCAAACATGGATAAGGAAACCTCCTTCTGATTACCACATACCATCTACCATCAGCTGATGAATCAATACACCTCCATGCTGAATACCACTTAGAGGACACACTGAGGGTGGCAAGGGCATAGAATGTATTCTGGATGGGGGACTTCAATGTACATCACCAAGATGACTCCGTAGTACCACCACAGACCATCTGACTGGGTCCTAAAGGACATAACTGCTCGACTGGGATTGTGGCAGGTGTTGAGGGAACCAACAAGAGGGAAAAACATACTTGACCTCACATCCTCACCAGCCTACCTGCTACAGATGCATCTGTCCATAAAATATGGGTAGGAATGAACACCTCACAGTCCTTGTGGAGACAAAGTCCCATCTTCACATTGAGGAAACCCACCATTGTGTTGTATGGCTCTATCTCAGTGTTAAATGGTATAGACTTTGAACAGATCTAGCAACTCAAGACTGGACATCCAAGATGTGCTTTGGACCATCAGCAGCAGAGCAGAATTGTACTCCATCACAATCTGTGAACTCATGGCTTAGCACATCGCCCACTCTACCATCACCACCAAAACAGGGGAGTGCAGGAGGGCATGCCAGGAGCAGCACCAGACATACCTAAAATGAAGTGTCAACCTAGTGAAGCTGCAACACAGGACAACTTGCATACCAAACAGCATAAGCAGCAAGTAATAGACATAGCTAAGCAATCACACAACCAATGGATCTGATCTAAGCACAGCAAGTACTGCCACACCCAGTTGTGAATTGTGGTGGACAATTAAACAACTTACTGGAGGAGGAGGCTCCACAAATATCTTCATCCCCAATGCTAGAGGAGCCCAGCATATGAGTGCAAAAGATGAGGCTTAAGCTTTTGCAACAATCTTCAGCCAGATATAATAATAATATAATAATCACTTATTGTCACAAGTAGGCTTCAATGAAGTTACTGTGAAAAGCCCCTAGTTGCCACATTCCGGCGCCTGTTTGGGGAGGCCGGAATTGCTGGCATTGTTCTGCATTGCAAGCCAGCTATTTAACGCACTTTGCTAAACCAGCCCCTATATGCTAAGCGGATGATCATCTCGGCCTCCTCCAGAGATCTCCAGCATTACAGATATCCATCTTTAGCCAATTCGATCCACTCTACGTTATATCAAGAAACGGCTGACGGGCTGGATACTTCAAAGGCTATGAATCCTGACAATGTTCCTGCAAAAGAACTGAAGACTTGTGCTCCAGAACTCAGCATGCCCCAGCCAAGCTGTTCCAGTACAGCACAATGGCACCTACCTGACAATGTGGAAAATTGTATAATGTGGGAAAATGTCAAGTTGTTATTTTGGAAGGAAGAACAAGAGCAGAGCATTATTTAAATGGAGAAAAACTGCAGAAAGCTGCAACATCGAGGGACTTGAGGATACTTAGAATCATAGAATCCCTGCAGTGCAGAAGGAGGCCATTCATCCCATTGAATCTGCACAAGCCCTTGCTCCGATAGAACACCCTCCAATCCCCTGCTCCTATCCCCGTAATCCCATCTAACCTTTTGGGCAATATTAGCATGACCAATTCACCTAACCTGCACATCTTTGGACTGTAGGAGAAAATCGGAGCACCCGGCGGAAACCCACGCAGACACTGGGAGAAAGTGCAAACCCCACACTCAGAAACGAACCCAGGGCCCTGACACTGTTAGGCAGCAGTGCCACCATGACGCCCTTGTGCTGGAAACACAGAAAGCTAGCACGCAGGTGCAGCTGGTAATCGGGAAGGTTAATGAAATGTTGGCCCTTATTTCAAGGTGGTTGGAGTGTAAGAGTAGAGAAGTCTTGCTACAGCTGTATAAGGTACAGGGGAAACCACATCTGGAGTACTGTGAGCAGTTTTGGTCCCTTTATTTAAGGAAATATCTGAACTGCCTCCAATAAATATATTTCCTTAAATAAGGGGACCAAAACTGTTTAGCCTTTGCTCAGAAAACTATACTGAGGATCATCCTAGTGAACAATTATCTGAACTGCCTCCAATAAATATAATTGTTCACTAGGATGATCCTCAGTATAGTTTTATGAGCAAAGGCTAAACAGGTTGGGACTCTACTAATTGGAATTTAGAAGAATGAGATGATCTAATTGAAACATATAGGATTCATAAGGGGCTTGACAGGGTTAAATGCTGAGAGGATGTTTCCCATCACGGGAGAGTCTAAGACCAGAGGATATAGTCCCAGAATAAAGGTGTGCCAATTTAAGACTGAAATTAGGAGGAACGTCTTCTCTCAGAGATTTGAGAGTCTTTGAACTTTGCTACAGAGAGCTGTAGGGGCAGAATCCTTGTGTATATTTAAGGCTCAGATAGATTCTTGATCATTCAGGGAATCAAGGGTTCTAGGGAAAGGGCAGGAAAGTGGACATAAGGAATGTTGGATCAGCCATGATCCTATTGAATTGTGGAGCAGGTTTGAGGGGCTGAGTGGCCTACTCCTATTTCTTATGGTATTATGGTCTTAATTCAACCTGGCCAATTACAGCCCCATCAGTCTACTTTTGATCATCAGTAAAGCGATGGAAGAGGTAATAAATAGTGCGATCAAGCTTTAGCTTAGATTAGTGTGTGTAGTGATCCTCGCCTGAGTGTGTACAGAAGGGGCTGATGGGAAATGGAAGTACCACCAGGGGGCAGCGTGGGGACATATAAGAGTGATGCCGAAGGCCCGCCCTGGCCCACTTGGACTGGAGAGTCAAGGAAGCAGGACAGGCTGGAAGTTGAGCTCAGGGCTGCAAGTCTTTGGGCCTAGTTGCAGAGCATAGGAAAGCAGTATATTCACAAGTGCAATTCTGTAAGTAAAAGCCAACGAAGTAATTTATTGTGGAGCACAATAAATCATCCTTCAACTTCTGAACGAATTCGAGCATTCTTTCAAGAAACATAACGGTGTGTAAGAAAGTTGGGACCTGAGACTTCCGGTTGCGGCTATGCGGAGCTAAGCCGCACGTTCGGCAGCTCCCGCTACTTAAGGACTTTTGGGCCGATTTGAGGGCCCCAAACGGCGCTGTTTCGACGAATCCCGGTGGGGGAAGGTGTCTAGAGGAGCATTCCCCATAATTTATGGTGCTCACCCGGAGTGGGGCAAAGGAAAAAGCTACAGCAGCTCCCCAAGAAAAGCGGGGGAAGAAGGACAAAATGGCGGCCGGCGGAACACCCGAGGACTGGTGGAAGTGGGCGCAGGAGCAGCAGGCCTCTCTTCTGCGCTATTTTGCGGAGCTGAAGGCTGAGCTGCTGGACTCCCTGAATGCGACTACCAACAAGCTGCTTGGGACCCAGGCGTCCCAGGAGGCATCCATTCGGGAGTTGCAGCAGCAGGCCGCTGAGAGGGAGGAGGAGGCCGTGGTCCTCGTGGGGAAAGTGGAGTTGCACGAGGCACTTCACAAAAAGTGGCAAGACCGCTTGGAGGAGCTGGACGTTCGCACGAGGCGAAAAAATTTGAGGATCCTGGGCCTGGCGGAGGGGCTGGAGGGGTCGGATCTCCCGGCGTATGTGACCACGATGTTGAGCTCGTTGATGGGGGCGGGGTCCTTCCATTTGCCCCTGGAGCTTGAGGGAGCTCACAGAGTGCTGGCCAGGAGGCCTAAGGCAAATGAGCCCCCGAAGGCGGTGCTGGTGCGGTTCCATCGATTCAGCGACCGGGAGTGTGTGCTGCGCTGGGCCAAGAAAGAGAGGAGCAGCAAGTGGGAGAATTCGGTAGTGAGAATCTACCAGGACTGGAGTGCGGAGGTGGCTAAGCGGCGGGCCGGGTTCAACCGGACGAAGGCGGTGCTGCATGCCAAGCTGGTCAGATTTGGAATGCTGCAGCCTGCGCGCCTGTGGGTGACATACAAGGACCGGCACCACTACTTCGAGTCCCCGGAGGAGGCGTGGGCCTTTGTACAGGCGGAGAAGCTGGACTCGAACTAGGGCCTGTGGACACACTATGGCCGTTGCTGTTTTCGCTGTTGCTGTTCTTTAACTTTGACATGTGTGTTTTTTATGCTGGTTTTCTTTTTGCTCTGTTTCCGGGTGGGTCTGTCTGTTGGGTATGGGTGTGGGGTATGTGGGGAATGTTGGGGGTTTGTATTTTATATGTTCTCTTCTGTACAGGGCTCGGGGTTGGGGTGAAACTGGATTTTGGGGAGCTGCGTCAGAAGGGTGGGGTGTGGCAGTGTGAAAGCGCGGGCTTTCCTCTGGTTTCCTGCGCCGCGGGGCAGGGGGGGCGGAGCTGGCGGTGAGGGCGTGGCCTCTACTGGTTTTCTTTCCCGCTCTGAAGCGGTGCCAAGGAGGTGTGGCAAGAGGGAGATGACCCCATGCCAGGAGGGGATGGGTTTTGGCGGGAGCTTCCGGGGTCAGCAGAAGTCAGCTGACTCACGGAAGTACCATGGAGGGTGCGTCGCGGCTAGGAGGGGTCCTAGCAAGGGGGGGGGAGGGAGGGGGGGATAGGGGGGATAGTGGGGGATACCGGGTTGCTGCTGGAATGGCCAGGAAGGAGCTGGTGTGGGCCGGGGGGGTAGAGGAGAGGCGTTATCGCCATGGGGAACGGGTCGGGCGGGGCGAGCTGGCCTGGGGCGAGCAGTCGATAAGCTATGGCTAGCCAGCGGGGGAGGGGGGCGGGTTGCCCTCTGATCCGGCTGATTACCTGGAACGTGAGGGGACTGAATGGGCCGGTTAAGAGAACTAGGGTATTTTCTCATCTGAAGAGGTTGATGGCGGACGTGGCTATGCTCCAGGAGACCCACTTGAAGGTGGCGGACCAGGTTCGTCTGAGGAAGGGGTGGGTGGGGCAGGTTTTTCACTCAGGATTGGACGCGAAGAACTGGGGGGTGGCGATTCTGGTGGGGAAGAGGGTGGCGTTCGAGGCGGCTGAGGTGGTGTCGGACAAGGAGGGCAGATATATTATGGTGAAGGGTAGGCTGTAGGGAGAGAAGGTGGCGCTGGTTAATGTATATGCCCCGAATTGGGATGATACTGGCTTCATGAGGCGCTTGTTGGGCCGCATTCCGGACCTGGAGGCAGGGGGCCTGACCATGGGGGGAGACTTTAACACAGTGTTGGATCCCCCACTGGACCGGTCCAGTTCAAGGACGAGTAGGAGACCGGCGGCGGCCAAAGTACTGAGGGGATTCATGGACTAGATGGGAGGGGTGGATCCCTGGAGGTTTGGGAGACCGAGAGAGCGGGAGTATTCCTTTTTCTCTCATGTGCATAGGGTTTATTCCCGAATAGATGTTTTCGTCCTGAGCAGGGGATTGATCCCGAGGGTGCAGGATGCCGAGTATTTGGCCATAGTGATTCCAGACCATGCTCCGCACTGGGTTGATCTGGAGATGGGGGAGGCGCGGGACCAGCGCCCGCTCTGGCGCCTGGATGTGGGGATGCTGGCTGATGAGGAGGTGTGTAGGAGGGTCCAGAGAAGTATTGAGGGGTATCTTGATACCAATGACACGGGGGAGGTCCGGGTGGGGATGGTCTGGGAGGCTCTGAAAGCAGTGATCCGGGGGGAGCTGATCTCCATCCGGGCCCATAGGGAAAGGAGGGAGAGGAAGGAGAGGGAGAGACTGGTGGGGGAGCTCCTGGATGTGGACAGGAGATATGCGGAGGCACCAGAGGAGGGGTTGCTGGGGGAACGGCGTAGTTTGCAGGCCAAATTTGACTTGTTGACCACCAGAAAGGCGGAGACACAGTGGAGGAGGGCACAGGGCGCGGTATATGAGTATGGGGAGAAGGCGAGCAGGCTGTTGGCGCATCAGCTCCGTAGGCGAGATGCGGCTAGGGAAATTGGTGGAGTGACGGATGGGGGTGGGAATGTAGTGCAGAAGGGGACAGAAGTAAATGGGGTCTTTAGGGACTTCTACGAGGAACTGTACCGGTCGGAACCTCCGATGGGGAGAGGGGGGATGGAGAGCTTCATGAACAGGCTATGTTTCCCAAGGGTTCAAGAGGAGCTGGTAGAGGGGCTGGGGGCGCCAATAGAGTTGGAGGAGCTAGTCAGGGGGATTGGACAAATGCAGTCAGGTAAGGCCCCGGGGCCGGACGGGTTCCCGGTGGAATTTTATAAAAAGTATGCGGATCTGGTGGGCCCCATGTTGGTGCGAGCCTTCAATGAGGCATGGGGGGGGGGCTTTGCCCCCGACGATGTCGCAGGCACTGATCTCTCTGATCCTAAAGCGGGATAAGGACTCCTTGCAGTGTGGATCATACAGGCCTATCTCGCTCCTCAATGTTGACGCCAAGTTGCTGGCGAAGATCCTGGCCACCAGGATAGAGGATTGTGTGCCAGGGGTGATATACGAAGATCAGACAGGATTTGTCAAGGGACGGCAGCTCAACACGAATGTGTTGGAGCGGTTCAGATTTGGGGAGGGATTCATCAAATGGGTGAGGCTGCTCTACTCGGCTCCGACGGCGAGTGTAGTTACAAATGGAAGGCGATCGGAGTACTTTAGGCTCTACCGTGGGTCCAGGCAGGGGTGCCCCCTGTCCCCCTTGCTCTTTGCACTGGCGATTGAACCTCTGGCTATGGCGTTGAGGGAGTCAGGGAGATGGAGGGGTCTGGTGCGGGGTGGGGAGGAATATCGGGTATCGCTGTATGCGGACGACCTGCTGTTGTATGTGGCGGACCCAGTAGGGGGAATGCCGGGGGTGATGGAGCTGTTAGCGGAATTTGGGGGCTTCTCGGGCTATAAGTTAAATTTAGGCAAGGTATTTGTAGTACACCCGGGAGATCAGGAGGAGGGAATTGGGAGGCTCCCGTTTAAGAGGGCAGTGAAGAGTTTCAGATACCTGGGGGTGCAGGTGGCCAGGAGTTGGGGGACTCTCCATAAGCTTAATTTTACCAGGTTGGTGGAGCAGATGGAGGAGGAATTTAAAAGGTGGGATATGGTGCCGCTATCGTTGGCGTGTAGAGTGCAGTCCGTCAAAATGACGGTTCTCCCGAGGTTCTTGTTCCTCTTCCAGTGTTTGCCCATCTTTATCCCTAGGGCCTTTTTTATAAGGGTGACCAGCAGCATCATGAGCTTTGTTTGGGCGCATGGCACCCCGAAGGTGAAGAGGGTCTTCTTGGAGCGGGGTAGAGATGGGGGGGGCTGGCATTACCCAATCTCTCGGGGTACTACTGGGCGGCCAATGTGTCGATGGTGCGCAAGTGGGTGATGGAGGGGGAGGGGGCAGCATGGAAATGGATGGAGAGGGCGTCCTGAGGAGATACAAGCCTGGGGGCCCTGGTAACGGCGCCGTGGCCGCTCCCTCCTACGAGGTATACCACGAGTCCGGTAATGGCGGCTACCCTCAAGATTTTGGGGCAGTGGAGGCGACATAGGGGAGAAGTGGGGGGCTCGATGGAGGCTCCGTTAAGGGAGAACCATAGGTTCGTCACGGGGAACATTGATGGGGGATTTCAGGGTTGGCACAGAGCGGGTATCAGACAGCTGAGGGACCTGTTTATTGATGGGAGGTTTGCGAGCCTGGGGGAGTTGGAGGAGAAATTTGGGCTCCCACCGGGAAACATGTTCAGGTATTTGCAGGTAAAGGCATTTGCTAGACGGCAGGTGGAGGGATTCCCTTCGCTTCCCGCGAGGGGGGTGAGTGACAGGGTGCTTTCAGGGGTCTGGGTCGGAGAGGGGAAGATATCTGATATCTACAAGGTTATGCAGGTGGTGTAGGAGGCGTCCAGGAGGTGGAGGAGGGGTGGCGAGGACGGTGTCAAGGGTGGTGGGATCCAGGGTCAAGCCAGGATGGGGACTCGCGATTTTTGGGGTTGGGGTAGAGCCGGGAGTGCAGGAGGCGAAAGGGGCCGGTGTGCTGGCCTTTGCGTCCCTAGTAGCCCGGCGAAGGATTTTGCTACAATGGAAGGATGCAAGGCCCCCAAGCGTGGAGACCTGGATCAATGACATGGCGGGATTTATTAAGCTAGAGAAGGTCAAATTCGCCCTGAGAGGATCGGTACAAGGGTTCTTTAGGCGGTGGCAACCTTTCCTCGACTTTCTGGCTCAACGATAGGGTACTGGGACAGTAGCAGCAGCAACCCGGGGGAGAGGGGGGCGCGGGGGGGGGGGGGGGGGGGGGAGGGAAAAGGGGGGGGGGTGGACGATGACTATGTTTGTTTATTTAATTTTAATTTATTTTTAAGTTCTCTTGTTGGGGTTGGGGGTTGTGGGGATATGATACATGCGTTGATACGGTCTGGGGGGTGTTACAGTTGTTATGGGTTATATTGTTGCATTTCATTGTTGTTATATTTTATATTTTCTGTAAAAAATTCCAATAAAAATTATTTTTTTTAAAAAGAAAGAAAGTTGGGACCTTTGAGGGAGGTGACGGCCTTTGCACTATGTTTATATTTGTATGTACACTGTATCTTCTGTTATTGTTATAAAATCACAAATACCTCAATAAAATGTTTTATAAAATAGAACAGTGCTATCAAGCAGCACTTACTCAGCAATAACCTGCTCACAATAACGCTCAGTTTGGTTTTCACCAGGATCACTCAGCACCTGACCTCATTACAGCCTTGGTCAAACATGTCAAAAGAGCTGAACTCCGGAAGTTAGGTGAGAGTGATATCAAGGCAGCATTTGTCTGAGTATGGAATCAAGGAACCCTAAAAAACTGGAGTCAATAGAAAGCAGGAGGAAAAGCCTCCACCAGTTAGAGTCATACCTAACACAAAGGAAGATGATGGTGGTTAGAGGTCTATCATCTCAGTGCCAGGACATCGCAGCAGGAGTTCCTCAGGGTAATATCCTCGACCCAACCATCTTAAGCTGCTTCATCAATGACCTGCCTACCATTACAAGGTCAGATTTGGATGTTCGCTTGACACAAATGTTCAGCACCATACCTCACATACTGAAGCAGTCCATATCCAAATGCAGAAAGACCTGGACAACATCAAGGCTTGGCTGACAAATGGCAGTTAACATTTGTGCCACACAAGTGCCAGGCAATGACCATCTCCAACAAGAGAATCTAACCATCACCCCTTGACAGCCAATGGCATTTCCATTGCTGAATCCTTCACTATCAACATCCTGGGGGTTACCATTGACCAGAAACTGAACTGGATAAGCTATATAAATAAGTTGGCTACAAGAGCAGATCAGAGGCTAGGAATCTCGCTGCTGTCGGTGAATTGATTTGCACTCCCAGTAAACAATTCACAAGAGATTCCCAAGGGAAACCCGCTATCAGGTTGCCATTTTGAGCAGGCGGCCTGATAGTGTGGTTCCGCGGCTGACCACCCCCACGCATCACAAATCACTCCCCCCTCTGCATCACACATCAGCCACCCATCCCTGGAATTTCTGGGTCCACCACTCTTTCCCCCCCCCCCAAAGTACAGGGGTAACCCCTCCACAGAGACCCCCTAAAAAGGAGGAACCCCCACAGAGACCCCCCAAATAATAATAATCTTTATTAGTGTCACAAGTAGGCTTACAGTAACACTGCAATGAATTTATTGTGAGAACCCCTAGTCGCCACACTCCTGTTTCTGTTCGGGTACACTGAGGGAGAATTCAGAATGTCCAATTCACCTAACAAGCACATCTTTCGTGACTTGCGGGAGGAAACCGGAGCACCTGGAGGAAACCCACGCAGATACGAGGAGAACGTGCAGACTCGGCACAGATAGTGAACCAAGCCGGGAATCGAACCTGGGACCCTGGTACTGAGAAGCAGTCAGGGCCCTCCCACAGAAGCCCCCTAAATAGGGAGATCCTCCACAGAGATCCTAAATAGGGAGACCCCGAACAGATCCCCCAGAAAAGCAATCCCTGTCAGGAAGCCACTTCCCCACCCAGAAAAGAGAGACCCATGTGAGGAATCATCCCCCCCCCCCCACCCCGGAAAAGAGACCCCCTGTCAGGAAGCCGCCGCCCCCCCCCCCCCAAAAAGAGAAACCTGACAGGAAGATCCCCGGAAAAGAAAAACCTGACGGGAAGCCCCCCAGGAAAGAGACCCCTGTCTGGAAGCTAGAACAGTCCAGTTAGAGGCAGGGAAATGAATTACTTTTGGAAACTTACCTGGGCAACGCCTGCTGACTCAAATAGAGGAAGCACCACCTGTCAATTCCTGGAAAGAGAAAGCAGTGGCCTGTGTTTATACCCTTCAGGTCCTTGAGTTGCGAGTCATTCATTCATTTCCCTTAGTGGGCTGTGATTGACAGCTTCCACACACGCACACAGCTGTGAGCCATTTCCATGGTTCAGGAACTCTATAGTGCTCTAACCATGATGTTTACAAACAGCAACCACTTCAAAGAGAGCTGCGTGCTGTCAATTTCTAGATCACCACTTCAAAAGCACTCAGCTTGAAGGGCGGGGATCTGGTGGGGGTGGGATGGGCAGGTCTGGCATTGTGCGGCGGGAGGGGGGGTGGGGACGGTGGCTCTCGGGTGTATTTTGGGGGCAACTCACTTAAGGGGTTACCCCCATGGCCAATGGTGAGGTCCACCACGTCAGTGTAATGCTGGAAAATACCAGTAGTGATTCACGGCCCAGAGAGCCAGAGAATCACACGGGCCCAAAGAATATGTTGCCCAGCCTACTCAGTGGATGCAAATGCCTCATTAAGACCCATTTCTATCCTCCCACTGGTGCACAGGTGTGAACCCCGACAGCGATCTCATTTTTTCCCGGATGCCCGATTATCGTCTGCATTGGCAACCCACTACTGGTGGCGGGTGGCGGAGAATCCAGCCTACTGATTATCTCAAGTCACTCATAGAGTAAGAGAAAGCTTATCAAGACAGACCAAACAAGAGTGACAAGTTAAGCCATTGGATGTTTGCATGTGGATTGTCTGGGGATTAATGGGGTCTGAAGGCTCAAGAGCCATTTCTATGTTTTATCGTTCTTATTACAATGGGGACAAAGTCCTAAAGCATTGAGGTGGAACTTTTAAACAGCCCGCCTCAGCACCTGGAAGCCCCTGTGACTGCCTCCATTCTGTTTCCAGGGGCAGCAGGCCCAACTCTGGTTAGCACCCACCACTGGAACAAAAATCTGAAGGTTCAGGCCACTTTCTCTCCAGTCACGTTTGCGCAGTTGGGAAATTTCCCGGCTCTGAGTGCCTGACTCAGCAGTGAAGATTTGGAGACATCTGGTAACGGTGCTGAGCAGACACATGAAAGGTGGTTCTCCTCCTGGGAACTCAAATTTAGATGCTTTCAGCCCAAAATAGCCCACTAAAACTGGGAGAAAGCCCCTCGCCCTTCTCCAAGTCAAGACATGCCAAGCGGCAGCAACTCCAGGGACTGAAAAGATGGCAAAGGCAGTAAAATCCTTGAGAGAAGGACCAAGGCGATGGCAAGCACGGGGGCGACAAGGTCCCAGCCACACCTGATCGGGAAGGATTGCCGGACCACACGCAGGGACCCTGATGAACGAATGGAGGGAGTTCCTAACACAGGATCTCAAGGATGCCATCAAAACAGAAATAATAATCTTTATTAGTGTCACAGTAGGCTTACATTAACACTGCATGATGTTACTGTGAAAATCCACTAGTCGCCACCTTCTGGTGCCTGTTTTGGTACACTGAGGGAGAATTCAGAATGTCCAATCCACCAAACAAGCACGACTTTCGGGACTTGTGGGAGGAAACCGGAGCACCCGTAGGAAACCCACACCGACACGAGGAGAATGTGCAGACTCGGCACAGACAGTGACCCAAGCCGGTAATCGAATTTGGGTCATTGACGCTGTGATGCAGCAGTGCTCTTATTTGTTCTGTTTGTTGTTTGATTACACAAATGCCTGAATAAAATATCTTTTGAAAAAAATTCACTGTTAAAACTGATCACTGCTCCTAGACCACTTTGAGGAACAAAAATAACCCGTTTCCTCCACTATCAACCATCTCCTTAAAGTTCCTTAATTGCCACCTTCATCAGTATGAACCAATGCAAGAGGATCATAGACTCCTTTCTCACTGATTTAGCTGCCAGAGTGCCTGCATGGCACTGCCAGGTTGTCCACCAAGCAAAATCTCTCCCACTGCTGCCCCCACTATAAGGTATTCTCTAATTAATCATTTATGTTAGGGAAGATGTAATTCAGAAATCCTTGGCCCTTTTCTGCATGTTGTGTTCATGTGAACAAGTTTAAACTACAGAGAAATATTGACATACAAATGGATGAAAACCCCATGTAGTTTTGTTTGTAAATATTATCCCTGCAGCTGTCATTAGAGCTTTGCACATGCTATAAAACATCTATATTAAAATAATCTTTAAAAAATATCAGGGATCTTTAAACCCATGAATTGAAGACAGTGATGTGTTTAAAGAAGAATGCGTGAGTAACTTTAATATATTAGTAGTCCCTTGGTAGTTTGTACATGTATGGAATCATTCTGTTTTTATTGGAGAATGTGTATAAACAGCAGGGTTATGAATTCCAGACAATTTTCAAATGAAGTGAGTGCTTCAGTCGATCCCTGAGGCTTACAGAGGGGGATGTACAATCTTTCTCATGAGCTCAACTGCGTTCCCAGTAAATGAGGAGGAAGCTTTCACATCGTCACTGACATCAAGTGGTACCAAAGTGTTTAAGAGCCTGCTGAATAGTGAATTGAAATACCTATCCCACTTTCTGAAGCATGGACCAAGGAGTCGAGCTTTGGTTAGTAATGATTGTTTGTCATTTTATTTTTAGATTGCTTGTATCGGGCTACAGATGGAGAAGGAAACGAGAGGTCTCAAATACATCTATTTCAGTGATTATATTTCTAGCTCTCATCCTATGTATGTTTTGATTCAACCTTTGCAAACACTATGTGCTAAATTTTGTAAATAAGCTTTTGAGGAATTTGCCTCCCATTGCTGTTGAAATGATTGCAAGGCTGTATGAAATCAGGAAGCTCATACTTGACTGTAATTGAACTCAGCCTTCAGCTATTTTACCTTTAAGTGAAGCATTTTTGACTAAACTGGAAGTAAGAATGTAGGGAACTTGGCTGAAACGTTCTAATTAACAATGAGCTCTTGTGTTTTTTATTTCTAATCACATCGGGATTTATTTTTTTGTTATTAACTGACTTGAGCAAACTGTCAGTTACTGGAATCGGGTCTAAAATTAGCCATTCCTTTATTATCTTCAAATGAAGAGAGCAGTGCCTGCCAAGCAAAGCGCACACAATTTGAAGCTTGATGCACAAGCTTGTGAAGTTTGAGTAAACATACAGAATTAATGGGTGGGATTCTCCGTTAGCCGACACCGAAATCGGGAAATGCAATTTTTCCAGAGAATGGCTTCCGACACCAAAATCGCAGCAGGTGGCGATTTGACGCCAATTCGTGATCCTCCGTTACCTCGAAAACGGAGTCAATGAGTTTCAGTCCATACCGTTTTCACATCATTAGCAGGCTCGACCCGGTACTCTCCAGGGCCTCTGCAATTCTCTACCTCCGATGGGCTGAGTTCCCGATGACATGGTTCACTTGTGCTTTTAAAAATCGTGAAACTGGTGTGGCGGCTGCTGAGGGAGAGAAATGAAATGAAAATCGCTTATTGTCACGAGTAGGCTTCAATGAAGTTACTGTGAAAAGCCCCTAGTCGCCACATTCCGGCGCCTGTCCGGGGAGGCTGGTACGGGAATCGAACCGTGCTGCTGACCTGCTTGGTCTGCTTTAAAAGCCAGCGATTTAGCTCAGTGAGCTAAACCAGCCCCTGGAGAGGGGATATGGAAAGTGTCCAACATGGCCATAGTATGCTGTCAGTTGTGCCGCTGGCAAGGGGCTCTGGTAGGGCAGGGGGAATTGGTAGGGAGGAGGTGGGCTGTGGGGTCGGGGTTGACGGGCACGGAGCACCATTGCCGGAGCCGACAAAGCAGCCATGCAGCTGCGCACACCACTAACAGCCCACTTTGAACCTGGTGCAGGTCGTATAGATGTCCCCCTGGGTGCCCTCTGGCCCCAACTAACCCATCAGCTCTATAGGCGTGCTTCAGCACAACCAGTGCCATCTTTTTAGCTGGGATAAATGTGTGTAGGAAGTGTAATGTGTATGTGCAGCTGCAGCTTGTCAGCCTCCTGATTGTCGATCACGGACCCGCCGTATCCTGCACCATTTTTCAGTGTAATCGAGTGTGTTCCACGCAGCTAGCCCCTCAACAGTAGCAGAATCAGTCCATGTGCGCCGCTGGTTTTTCTGTTGTAAAAGTAACGGATTCTCCATTGGGGTCAACACTTGTCTCAGAAACAGAGAATCCAGCCCAATTTGTTTTGTATCTTCTCATACACTTTTTCCCCTTTAGGGGAGAGTGGAGAATGTTGGAAGAGTTCGAAGGCTAATTATCAGCCTGTTTGAACCATGTCATAAACACTCCTTCTGCGGCCAACAAGACCTGAACTAGGACTTGAATGTGGAGTTTCTGGCCGAGATAGGGGTGTTATCTCCTGGGCGAAAGACCTCAATTGTAAAAGAGTTAATTTTCTGCAACAGTTTATTTGCAATAAATTAATGAGTAACTGATTGCTTCTGACAAAATATTGATTCAATACAGTATTAAAAAATTGAATATGTTTTGTCATTTAATGAAACTAAAGCAGGTTGGTAGATCATATGCTCTGGAAAGGCTGTATTCCATTTTCAATTGGCTTCACTTAGTCTCTACAATGATCATGTATCTGAGAATCATGTTTAACAATAAGACTTTAGATAAATCTTAAATCAGTTTATAAGGTCAAACCTATTGTATACTTTCATACATTGCAAAGCATTGTTATAAAAACAGCGGAGGCTGGAAAAATTCAGCAGGTCTGCCAGCATCTATCAGAAGAGAAACTAAGTTAATGTTTCAAGTCATAGGGCACGATAAATGGGGGAAAAAAGAGTCCCGTTTTGGGTGAATATAGTGTATAGGCAAGAACGACCCTGCTTTCAAACATGACTCTTTTTGTTGGCTACGGCGAGGAATGCCCACCAAAGCCGCACTTGCCTCACATTTTTAAATGTCACCCTGATCTCTCGGCTCCCTCCCCGGCGGCCTCTGGACACCCCCCCCCCCCCACCCCCAATGCCCCAACCTAGCTGTTAGGAGGTACTTGAGACCCCCTCACCCCACCTCATAAGGGAAAGGCATCCCCAGCCCCAATCCCTGGAAGAGTAACCTGGCACCCCAGTCTGACACTGTCAGTCTGGCATCCTGGTAATGCCCCTGCCAACCTGGCAGTGCCACGCAGGCACTCTGGCAGTGTCACCCTGGCACTGCCCGGGTGCCTTGGGTGTCAGTGCCAAGGTGTCAGGCTGGCAGTGCTAAGGTGCCCGGGTGGCAGCAGGAGTGCCAGGGTACCACTGTGCCCAGAGCCCGACCACCTGGGGATCTCTGAAGCCTGGGAGCCCCCCCACCCCAGGTGCAACCAGTGCTAAACGGCGCCATAGCGAGGTCTCCCAGACGAGCGTTAGTTCCCGGGCCTTGGGCGAATCCACCGTCGACATATTTAATCTGGATCACGCACAGTGAGGGCGAGACCCATAACGCGAGATCTTATTAGATCTTGCGAGGTGTTCCAAGCGTCGCAAATCTCACAAGAGGCCTCTCGCAAGATTTAACAGCTCATCGCGTCACCAGGTTGGGCTCAACAGGGCTGTTCGATCGCACCCATAGACTTTGCATCGGTATAGAATTTCTGCCTTGTTTTGCATTTGATATCAAATATATTACAGAATTTATTGATGCATTCAGGACCTCTGTGGAGCCAAGCATTGAATGTAACACAAGCTGGATAATGTGTCATCTGGTTCTGTGTTATACATGCCAGAACAGGAATGTTTTTAAGCAGGTAGATACAGGCTGCTTCACTTAACATTGCCCAACTTATAAAGCGATTAAACCTCTCGCTGCACTGTGCAACAGTTCTTGGGCATTGACTGCCTCACCAATTTCCTTCCATTATATTAGCATCATTGTCTTAATGTAACTTCATAGGCGGGATTCTCTGAGCCTCCACGCCGTAATCATGATCAGTGCGGAGCGGAGAATGGGCGTTGACACCGAAATCTGGTGTTACGCCGCTCCCGCAATTCTCCGGTGCCCAGAGGATCGCCGCGAATCACGCGCGTGCGAGGTCTACACAGCGCGGGTGGGGGCCTTTGACAGAAGCCCCCACGCCGATTCAGCGAGGACAACTGGCCGAGTTCCTGACGGCATGGTTTTAAACACGTTTTTCCTGTCGGGAACGATCGGCGGCGGACTCAGTCTGCGGCCGCTCTGGTGTGGGCCGGGGTAACCTTCACTGGGGGGGGCCTCACAGATGGCCAGGCAAGCGATCGGGCCACACCGATACGCAGGTGCGTGATCTCGGGGGTGCCACTGTGTGGGCTGAGTCCGTCATGTTGCACGGGACGGCTGCCGCAGGCCGCCACTGTGCGCATGCGCGGACTCCCGGCCGGAGGTGCAGGGCCCCGTATCTGCAGCCAAAGCTGCGAGAAGCACTCCGGGGCGCTGCTAGCCCCCTGCAAATTGGAGAATCACTCTGGACTTTCTTTTAAAAAGTCCAGAGTGAAACGCCCGCGTTTTGATGCGGGCGTGGGGACATAGCCCCATTATTGGAGAATTCCGCCCCATGTCCTCAGATCACCGTCCCCTGCCACCTCGACATCATCCAGGCGAACTTCTTGAAACTGCCTCAAAGTCGTTTCGTTCTCAGCCATTTCTGTTGCTCCCTGCACAAAAGATTCCGCCTCCCTTTATCAGCTGCAGCAACTCAATTTCCCTCCGTTCGTGATAAATCAATAGCCAGCAATTTGCCGCTGCCATCTCACCTACATATTTAATGAGCTTCTTCTTGGGAAGCTTGAGCATGTTAGCAACATTGCATAGGCCCTCCAATGCTAATCCGCCAGTCTGAAACCAGCCCTTATATATTCAAAATGCTTCCTGTTTCTTCTTTCTAATGTTATGTTTGAATCTTCTCCTTCTATGTTTGACTACCCTTGTTGCTGTGCATTTATATTGGAAAACAGAAAACAGAGCTGACAAAAAAAATCCTAATTAACAGCTGCATGGCCAATAAAGGGACTGAACGACACACCAGAGACAACTGAATGCTTAAATTCCACTGAGCAACAGCAGTGAATTTTATGGAACATTTCTGTTCAATCTTATTTTTGAGTACCCAATTATTTTTCTTTCCAAATTAAGGGGCAATTTAGCATGACCAATTCACTTACACTGCACATCTTTGGGTTGTGGGGGTGAGACCCACACAAACACGGGGGGAATGCGCAAACTCCACACAGACAGTGACCCGGGGCCGGGATCGACCGAGAGTCCTCAGCCCTGAGGTAGCAGTGCTAACCACTGCACCACCATGCCGCCCTTTCTACTCAATCTGTGTACCGTATGAGATCTAGTTACTCGAGCTCCGCTGTCTAATTTATATTTTCGGTTTCCTGCAAAGTCCAGTCAAATTTCATCTCTACCAGCACTACTTCTAATCAAGAGTTTAATTTTTTTTCATTCCTACTTCATTTAGGGTGGCACAGTGCCAGAGACCCAGGTTTGATTCGAACCTTGGGTGACTGTGTGGCATTTGTACATTCTCGCCCTGCTTGCGTGGGTTTCCTCCGATTGGTCCACTTTCCTCCCACTGTCCAAAAACAGTGCAGGTTAGGTAGATTGGGATGCTAATATTCCCCCTTAGTGTCCAGGGATGTATATAGGGTTAGGTTAAGGTGTTATTGGGATAGGGTGAGGAAGTGGACATGGATATAGTGCTCTTTCAGAAGGTTGGTGCAGACTCAATGGTCAATGGCCTCCTTCTGTGTTGTCGGGAATCTATGATTTATAACATGAATTAGAAGACCATAATTCTTACCTCTATTTTGTCCCGCACAATCTTGTGTGTTCTGTGCAAAGATAATTACGTTGTAACTTGAAAGGGGAAATGAGGAAGAAAGTGCAGCAGTGTTGCAATGCAATCCTGTGTTCGCAGCACAGGCATGATTGACCAAAAATTATCTTTCTGTGCTACAAATGTGATGAACTTTCTGGCAGGTCTATCGAAAAGTATGTCTCCAGAATTATTTAAGTACCAAAAACCATTGACAAGTCATTATTAATAACAATGCAGACAGCTCTCTGCTATACCATGTGTATATTGCTACGTGCTAGAAGAGGAGCTTGAATAATATTTTACAGGCTTCCTTAACTGCTCAACAGATTTAATGAGATACGCATCAAAAGTTTTCACACTCTTTCTTTTATCTGTGCTAGTTAATCAATTGCAGTAGGTTCAGAGGTTGAACTGCTACAATTTGCCTCATATCGCTGGAGGGGAAATCTAGCATGGGTTATTGCTCTCAGTTGAGTTACTGGAAATGTGTGCATGTGTATGAAGGTGAGGACAGAATCGGGCTTGATTGTGATGACCTCTACAATCGATTAGCTTTCTGACATGTTTTTGCTAAGTTATTCGTGTCAGCAGCCTGATATACAGCCAGCTTTGATATTTAGTTCTATTGAATTAAATTGAATTGAATATCGAACATGCTGACAATATACCGCTTTTAAACACTCCTGCCCGAGAGGAATTTTTTGCCTCGTTAAATGCACCCATTTGGTATTAATTATCCTCTTTAAAGTTGTTCTTATTTCTTTTATTCGGTCCTCCACTATATACAAATCCAACTTTTGGAACTGTGAATCCACCTAGTAGGTGTTAACCAAAAGATGCCAAGGTTGATTTATTTTCTCCTCTTCCTCGTGGGAAAATTTTATTTCCACCCGCTGCATTCCCCAAGTGAGAGGGCTCATATTGAAATTTTACTGTGACAGTGAATTCCC
This sequence comes from Scyliorhinus canicula, assembly GCF_902713615.1. Lineage (NCBI taxonomy): Eukaryota > Metazoa > Chordata > Chondrichthyes > Carcharhiniformes > Scyliorhinidae > Scyliorhinus > Scyliorhinus canicula. The sequence continues at coordinate 57,891,439 of NC_052160.1, read as the reverse complement.
ACAACCCGACAGTACATTCAAATGTCATACTGCCCTGTCACTGGACTTTCGGCATCCACGATTAAATAAGTTTCAATGTACATTAAGCAGTGGTATCATTATGGTTGTTCCATTCAAACCCCAGACAGAAATTAGTTAGTGACACAAACCATATCAAACAATCAATATAATTGAAGAATGTGTTTACTCAACCACAGCCACAAATGCTAGGTTCAAAATGCCTTGATGGATCTGCTTAACATGTCATTGTGATGGACGAGGACCAAGTCAAAAATAAATTTAGGTTCTCAGTGGAAGGCATATTTCAAAATTTAATCGCGAAGGCTAAAAATATCTAAACATATGCAATCTTGTGTGAATACATTTTTTCTCCTTATTGGGTTGTACTCAAAAAGAAATTTCCTAGCTAAGGGACTTAGTTGTGTAATCCATTTTTCTAATGTGGATTGAGCAACAAAATTTTGCTGAAATATAATTTAGTGGATATGACCACAACATAATCCTGTAAAAAAAAACGACAAACTTTACTCTATTTGTCGAAGAACAATACTTGCTGTCAAGTGACAACAGCACAAAAAGGAAGCCATTTTGCCCATCATGCTGAGGCAGAGCTATCCAATTAATTCTGCTTTTCCTCATAACCTACTAATTTTTTCCCCTTCAAGTGTTCATCCCATTTTATTTTGAATGTTACTATTTATTGCACCTACTTCCATCATCCTTTCAGTCAGTGCATGCTAGGTTACAATTTTCTGTATTAAAAAATGCTTCCTCATCTTGCCTCCGGTTCTTTTGCCAATCTATGCCCTCTAGTTCCTAACCTTATGCCACTCTATTAATGATTTTGAACATTAAATCTCCCATTAACTTGCTCTGCTGTATCCTAGCTCCTCTATTCTCACTACTTTGCTGATGCCCCCATTTCTGGTATCATTGATGTGAAGAGGATAGGCCAGGAAAATAAAGTTGAGGTTGAGGGTCAGGCATGATATAATTAAATGGCAGAGCAGGCATACGGGGCCGTATGATCTATCCTGCTCCTATTTATAGAACATAGAACAGTACAGCACAGAACAGGCCCTTCGGCCCTCGATGTTGTGCCGAGCAATGATCACCCTACTCAAGCCCACGTATCCACCCTATACCCGTAACCCAACCTTACTTTTTAGGACACTACGGGCAATTTAGCATGGCCAATCCACCTAACCCGCACATCTTTGGACTGTGGGAGGAAACCGGAGCACCCGGAGGAAACCCACGCACACACGGGGAGGACGTGCAGACTCCGCACAGACAGTGACCCAGCCGGGAACCGAACCTGAGACCCTGGAGCTGTGAAGCATTTATGCTAACCACCATGCTACCGTGCTGCCCAAATCTCATGTTCTTAAATCTCTTCTGCATCCTCTTCGAGAACTTGACCAACCTTCAGGCAGTGGAGGGGCACGCTTTCGGGAAGAGGACTAAAGAGAGTGCGGGGCTCGGGCCTTCACTTACCTTCAGGCAACAGAGAGCATCGGACTTGCGAGGGACATGCTTTCGGAACAGAGGATAAAAAAGAGCATGGGGCTCAAGGCCTTCACCTACCTCCAGGCAGTGGAGAGTATCGGACCTGAGAGGGACACGCTTTCGGGACAGAGGATTAAAGATAGCCTGGGGCTCAAGGCCTTCACATGCCTTCAGGAGGCGGACCTGAGAGGGACATGCTTTCAGAACAGAGGATAAAAGAGTGTGCGGGGCTCAAGGCCTTCACGTACCTTCAGGTAGCAGAGTACACCGGACCTGCGACTACTATTCAGACAGCATGCTGAGTATGAAAGAAAAATCAAAGAGTAATGTCACAGGAAAGCAGTAAGCTGACTGGTTGGTGAGTAACTGATATTAGGGAATGTGTCTAAATAGCTGAAGCTATTTTTAAAAAAAAGGTATTTGTTGGGGAAAGTATTACTTCTAGAATTGTTCTAGTCCAAAGCGTAATTTTTTACTTTTGAGACATGTCAGGTGACGACAGTTGAATGGAATGTGTGGCCTGTCACATGTGGGTAGTCTTGGATCCTACCAGTGTCCGAGATCCATGTTTTTCTACCTTTTTTCCCGGGACCCACTTTTACCAACTGGTCAACCTTCGGGACCCATGCCGGCCGACCTAACCGATCCAACATTATTTCTTACCTTTAATGCGACAGGTGAACCTGTCTGGACCTCTGCAAGCAATCTGCGTTGAATAGCGTTGTTGTTCATGCGACAGATTACACTAACCTATCTTGGACCATGTAATTTAGGGTGGCTGTAAAATCACAATACTCCAATAATTGCTTCAGTTAGCAATGTAAGTTGCGATCGATTTGTCTGGGGCTCTCACCCTTTATTAAATTTGAATCTCTGGGGTATGACTGATGGTTGAGGTTGCAATTGAGCCTTCACTAAATCTAGAAGCTCACTGAACGATTTGGAGTCAGGTGTGCTTGGGGCTGTAAGACTGAGAATAAGGTTCTAAGCCTGAGTTCCAGGAGAATTATTTTGCATTTCGCCTCCTCCCTTATTTCATTTGCTTGGAAATAATACCCGAGGCACTCAATATATTGTGTCCAGTTCTCCATGGAGGAGCCAAATGGGTCTTTTCACCCAAAGAAAGGCAATCTGGTGAGTATTTTGTTTTAGACTTTGATTAAAACAGGATGCTCACAGATGTGGGGCCAGAGGCAGTGTAAGGATAATTTATCCTCATCGCCAGATGTGAAGATGCATTTTTACAGACTTCATTAATGAACACAAAAGGCATTAATAAATAAGAATTGTCCTGGCTTTGGCTAGCTCACAAAATGTCTCTTTGCTTAAGAAACCCACTTACCATTAGGTGATCCACATCTGATTGATTGCACAGGCTATGTAATCCTTACTCTGCTGTGTTGCCCTTAAAAGGAAAATTGCCTCAGAAGGGGAAGCCAAATTTGTAATCTGAAAGGGCAGGAAAGAGATGGGGGGCCATTCTTCGTATGCTGCCCTTTGTTGATCGTGGGGCGGTCTCCCCTTAGACTGAACACCCACTTCCTTCCTACCTGCTCCCTGCCTTAAACCAATCTCCCCCCCCCCCCCCCACCCCATCCACATCGTCCCTCTCCCTAACATTCCCTAACCCTTCCAGCCCAAGACCCTGGACTGGCCTATTTTGGGGATCCTAGACCTTGGGCTGCACTCCTCACCTGCAATCCCGACAGCTGCCACTGATGCCTTTTTGGCACTGCCGAGACTAAGGGAGCTGCCGGCCAATTAGATGGTGAATGAGGGTCAAAGTCCCACTCTGCTCTCGTTAATGAGTCCTTCAGCGCTTGAGTGTAATTTTATACATAAAAACGGCAATGCTGTGTGTCAGAGACTTGATGCTAAACATGAAGTTGTGAGGATTGATCGATGAACATAATGAAAAGTTTACCTAGTTGAGCATTTATCCACTGTCCAAGCATTTAGAGTTCAAGTTGATTTACAATTGTTCACAAATAGCAATGAGGGATTGGTGGTTTTGTTGCAGGTCACAATTCCTGTTCATATTCACTTGACTCTTCTACTGTCTACCCTAGGGTCTATATTAACAGGTAAAAGATACAGAACAAGTGGTGAAACATATGCAAGAGAATAAAATCTAATATTTTAAGCCTTCCAGATAGAAACTGTGTTTCAATGGTGAACATTTTTAAAGCAGCTGGACAAAAAGTCTCATGAACAGATAGAATTATATTAATTTATCCATACAGTGATGGGGGAGGGATTTAAACATAATGGAGTTTGTATTTCAGAATTTATAATATTGTCAATTGTCACCTTTTAATTTGCAGCCTGACTGCACACTTGAATATGCACAATGGGCAGCGTTATAACCCCCTTGGGAGCTAAGGAATGTGCTCCATTTGATTTCCCCCTTAAACAGCCGAGTCGATATTAGGGCGGGTTAGCTTTTCTTTTATTCCTTATTGATGACCACAAATCAATCTCCGCTGCTGAACTTTGTATAAGTCGTTAAGAATTTTCTCAACCTCCCCGAACAACATTGTCACTGAGAATTAGTCATTAAGTATATGATACTGTTTGAGTATTGATATCACTCATGTGCAACTTGCAAATAGCAGGGAGAATTTGTGAGATTGATTTTCTGATATTTAATCAACTGGTGTAAGAACAGTGAATTCACATCTGAATTAGTAAGCACCAATATTAATGATGCCTATCAAGATCCTGAGCACAATATAACAGAAATTAAACAGAAACCTGTTTTGGGCGTGCTTAGCCAGGTATTCCAGTGCTCAAAATGTGACTCTTTCATTTCTGGAACTCAAAGAGTAACGCCCCGCTGCGGTGCACTTAAACCCATTTCCTGCACTGAGGATCAGAACTTGTTATGGTACCCTGATCTCTGAACACCCCCCCCCCCCCCCCCCCCCCACACCACCACGGCACCCAGAACTCCCCAACTTACCAATGAGGGGGTCCTCAATCCCTGGCTCCTCATAAGGGTAGGAATCCTTGGGCTTGATTCCTGGCGTGAGCAAGATGCCACCTGGGCACTTTGGCACTGGCACCCTGGCAATGCACCCTGGGCAATGCCAGGTGGCACCAGGGTTTCAGGGTACCATCCTGCCTAGAGCCCGACCGCCCAGGGGCCCCGATCACCTGGGACTGGGAGACACCCCCTCCAAGTGGCAGTATGCCTGGTCCATAGTGGTGGAGACCAGTGCTAAACGGCACCCACTCGGGGTCTCCAAGGCATGGGCATTGGATCCCATGCCTTGGGTAACTCCAGCGTGAACATATTCAAGCCAGACTGACTGCACGCTTGAATATGCACAATGGGCAGTGTTACAAGCCCCTTGGGGGCCAAAAACTGTGCTCCATTTGATTTCCCCTTTGCACAGCTGAGTTGGAATTGGGGCGGTGTTCCCCTTAACAAGGGAAAGCCACACCGTATAAAAACCATGACCTGGGTGGAGGTCATGGAGGGTGGCCCTTCGGGAGGGGACTTGAGAGTCTTTCTTGGTTTCGTGTACACCAGAGTAGATCGCGGCAGCCCTTATCTTAGAAAGTGTACTTCACAAAATAATATTTTGAAGCATGTCGATGATTGTTATGTAGGCAAATATGGCAGCTATTTTGCATCCATCAACATTCCACCAACACCAATGAGATGAAGGACCAATTACGAAGGACCAATTACGAGGAACATTAGCCAGGACGTTTGGAGAACTTACTGCTTTTCTTAAATAATGTGATTTTTCACACCCAAACAGTTGGTTTATCAACTTATACATAGGCCTCTAACAATATAGGTCCTTTCTCAATACTTCACTGAGGTTATAGATTAAGTGAAGCTTAACTGAGGCTGCAATCTCACTTAGAATTCTCACAAATGAGCCAAACCTCTATTCTCAAAAGATAAGTGAAGCAGGTAACAGAAATATTTTATCAATTATCTTTACATTCTTGTAATTCTAGTACAATCTGTGTGTAATGCTTCCACATTCTTGGAAGATATATTATGGTGAATTCGATGTATCTGGATTGAATTGTTTAGATCTGCTGGAGATCAGACTTGAGTAATTTAGTAAACTGGGGAATTCACTGAAGAAGCACACAGTAAGAACATGAACCAAATTTCTACTGCAATTATTAATCATTATGACAGTGGCTGCAACAAGCGTGTTCAGAGAAGTACAACAATTTACAGCTAAATAAAGCATTGACATCAATTCCAAACCATGTCTTAAAAGGATTTAATATTTATTCATCATTCTGAAGTAGTGTACCACATAGCTGAATTATACACTCAACTAGTTCTTTTTAATCACAGCTTAATAATCATGAACTCAGAATGAAGAGCAGTGTGACTAAGAAGTTAAATTCAATGGGTGGTACAGATGATTCTAAATCCAACGTGCCATGTCACGCACTGGTAAAGGTACAGGGTTTATGAGAGCTAAATTAATAGCTCCTGGAAATGATACAAGGATCACAATGTATGATTAACCCATCCCCATTGATTGCAATGCAGGCTGCATACTAACTTTGTGATGCCTACTTGTTTGAATCATCTCCACGTCCAGCCCAGCATTGCACGGTTCATTGGCTGGACACATCAGCTGGGAACCAAATCCATGAATGGTTAGCACCACTTAAAGCTAGCCTGAAGTTCTTAAAGTCAGCCCCCATCTCTTGAAAGGGAGGTGCTTTGTGCCTGGAGCAGGTGCTAGTTGAAGAGAATCTGACCTTGGAAAGAATGAGGAATGGCACAACAGGAGAGAAAGCAGGAATCAAGGTTTTAGAGATTTTGCTTGACGGTCAAAAGATGGTTGCAGCAGACAGCTGTGGAGGTTCATGCCAGGCGTTTAGCCCTGACGACCTGCAGGCAGTGTTGCAAAAAATTCAATGGCTGCACATGAGCAGTATTAGTCAGTAAATGCATCTTGAAATGCTATATCCAACCAACTGCACCAGTAACCTCAACCACAACTCAAATCATCATACCCTCATCACTCACATATTAACAATCCCAATGAATCCAGCCACATACCTAACATTCATATGTTGCAAGCCTCACATCCACATCTCATGCTGTCAGCTATTCAACCATGTCAGCTTCATCAGCCAAACAGATTGTGCAATACTCTTACACACTTCCCACTCTCTTGCAGGACAAGGTGGCATACAACCAAAGGCAGCAGAATCTAGCTGGAAGTGACCGATGCACCTGCATGTCCTAACCCCCATGGAGCAGACATTAGGGCATGGTCAGCAGTGGGGCTCAAACTGTCTGTAATATTGCATGGTTTCATTTATTAATTTGGTTTGGAATGTTTATTTTGGAGTGGCTTTTATTTATGTATTGTGGCCAAGAGGATACTGTGTTGATCAGTGACTTTCACTATCGGTGAATGGGGAATAGGATTGTGATAATGATACTGCATTCAGATGAGTTCTTCATGGACAGGCTGGGCAGAAATAATCTAGGTATGGGTTCCCTCTCCCTCCTTTTTTCTCCTTTTCCTCGTCTTACTCTTTCCCCAGCTCCTGACCTGTTCACTGTAGAGCTGGCGATGAGGACTGCCATCTTATGACTGTCAGTTTGTGCAACACACAGAAAACTACCACAAGTCTGGACACTGCTCTGGTGTGTGCTGCAGGGCTCCTCCAATGATGTCTGTACAGCAGAAGCATTGTTTAAATATGCCTATTAAAAATGTCCTATCGTTACACACTAGCTGGACATTGAGGGAGTGGTATCTGTTTCGGTTCCAGTATGGGCAAGGTTGATATGCGCGCCCACAAAGCGATGCAGTCAATGGCACCCTGCAGCATGTGGAAGCCTGTAAACCTAGTGGAGCCACGGATTCATTTTATCTACTTGACTCTGGCAAGCGAAAATGAAATGTAGTTGCTCTCTGTGAGTATAGAGTCTCAGATACCTGAACACCCTGGGCAGGTATGGCCTCTTGCTTGAGAGCACTTCTTTCCCCCCTCCTTCCCAGCCATCACCTAGCAGCAGCTTGTTCTGCTCTACATGCCATCTGGTCATTCTTCAAATCATGTTGTATTTCAATGTGAATGTCTATGAGTGCACCTATGTCTGGGAGCAACTGATTTTTACAGAATAGTAATTAAAAAATCACTCATTTTCATGAGTCAGCTTCAATGAAGTTACTGTGAAAAGCCCCTAGTCGCTGTGTTGTTCCTCGTGTCTTAATAAAGCTCGTAGTCTCAAATGTGGAGAAGATGCTTTATTGTGAATTCGTTCTCTCTTCAGAGCTTAACGTACGGCTACCTCAAATGCGACCTGCTTGTGTGTCTCTGCTGCTATCAGTTCTGCCTTCCGTGAAGTGTGTCCTCACTTCCTGTCCCGGTGTATTTATATGGCTCTCCCGTGCTCCCTCTAGTGTTTGCTCAGTTGTATTGTAGTTAACTTGTGATCACCACAGTCGCCACATTCCAGCGCCTGTTCAGGGAGACCAGTATGGGAATTGAACCCTCGCTGCTGGCATTGTTCTGCAATAGAAGCTAGCTATTTAGCCCATTGTGCTAAACCAGCCCCTAAAGTTAGCAAGAAGACCTCAGCATGTGTCACTGCATTTCCTGGCAACTTCTGTAACTTGAAACAACTATAGAAAACACCAAATACTTGTAGAATCATAGCAACAGCCAGAGTAAATCAATTAGAAACTGACTTGCAAGTAGTTGATAATTCCTTTAAATGGTGCCAGTGGGGTTTCCTTCCTGCTGGTGAATGCATGTTCAACTACGTGAGTTAAGAGAGGATGTTGACTGGAGCATTGAGACCCAAAATGGCAGCACTGGCATTAAATCTGTTCTGCATCCTGCTTGATGACCTGGGCCAGTATTCTCCCCTACCCGGTGGGGCGGGGGGTCCCGGCGTGTTGGAGTGGCTTGAACTACTCCGGCGTCGGGCCGCCCCAAAGGTGCGGAAGTCACCGCACCTTTAAGGACCAAGCCCTCACATTGAGGGGCTAGGCCCGCGCTGGAGTGGTTCCCGCTCCGCCGGCTGACGTGAATGGCCTTTGGCGCCACACCAGCCAGGGCTGAAAGCACTTCGCCGGCCGGCGTAAGTCCGCGTATCCGCCGGAGCATCAGCGGCTGCTGACGACATCCCAGCACATGCGCAGAGGGGTCTCTTCTGCCTCCGCCATGGTGAAGACCATGGCGAAGGCGGAAGAAAAAGAGTGCCCCCATGGCACAGGCCCGCCCGCCGATCGGTGAGTCCCGATCGCGAGCCAGGCCACCGTGGGGGCACCCCCCGGGGTTAGATCGCCCCGCGCCCCCCCCCCCCCAAAGACCCCGGCGCCCGCCCACGCCGCCAATCCCGCCGGTAAGGTAGGTGGTGGTCTAATTCACGCCGGCGGGAGAGGCTTGTCAGTGGCGGGACTTCGGCCCATCGCAGGCCGGAGAATTGCCGTGGGGGGCCCGCCGACTGGCGTTGCGCGATTCCCACGCCCACCGAATCTCGGTTGGCGGAGAATTCGGGACATGGCGGGGGCGGGATTGATGCCGGCCCCGGGCGATTCTCCGACCCGGCGGGGGGTCGGAGAATCCCGCCCAAGATCGGTCTGCTCTTTGTAATTCTAGCAGACGTTAGATTGCGTACTGTTAACAAATTGGTGAGGAAGAGTGGACTGGCTCCCCTTTAGTCAGCCTCCTTGGTTGTGCACAACAAAGATTTTTAAATTGATTTTCGCCGTTGGTATCTTTTCCAATTCCAGATGTACTTACTTTTAAATAAAGAGCCAACCAAAGCCGGTTTTCTTGAGTGAAAGAAAGAGCATGTTTGCTAACCACTAAACCTAAGGAAAAAAATAATAAAAGAAGCGAAGTTACACACCCACAGATGCCATAAGTAACGAAAAGTTAGAAGCCAAATAAAAATTAAATCAATATGCGGTTAGATTGTTAAACATTGTGGCCGTTTTAAGTTAGCTGGTTCCTTTAAAATCCCAGAGTTGAAGTAGATGTAGTTGCCTTTGTCAGAGATAATTTTCTTTTTAAATCTATAAGCTGTATTTTCTATAAATCAGATGTTCTTTCCAATGGAAATGCGCCATCTCCATGAATGTTTTTAGGTTGCTAAGAGATGGGGCTTTGCTTAACTTTTGTTTTTTGGAAATGTTTTTTATTGAGTTTTCATATTTTATATCCAACAAATTACAAATTATTAGAAAAAAAAACATGCAAAAATTAACATGTATATTTACAGGTAAGCATCTTCATAATAACAACTGTGGCCGCCCCCTTTAACCGGCATACATATTTTACATTCCCCAATATGGCCGAGGCAAATGTTTATAGGCATTTATTTACAATTTGGTTTTGGGCCTTAGCTTGCCATCAGACTGTCGCTTGCGGCTTTGTCCTTCCTTTTTTTTGGAATAATTTTTATTCAAGTTTTCAACAACAAATTTTATCACAACAGAGAAAAACAGTAACCCCTCCCCTCCAATACAAAAACAATAAATTAGCAAGAAAAATAAATAAGCATAAAACCATGAGAACAAACCCCCATAACGAATCCGTAGCCCCCCCCCCCCCCCCCCCCCCCCCCCCCCCAGCTACTTTCCCCCGATTCCCGTCCATTTTCCCCTGATTCTTGGCCACCCGACTATTCTTCCTCTTGTTCGTTGGCCACAAACAGGTCCCGGAACAATTGCATGAATGGCTCCCACGTTCTGTGGAAGCTGTCGTCTGACCCTCAGATGGCGAATTTGATTTTCTCCATTTGGAGAGATTCCGAGAGGTCGGACAGCCAGTCTGCAGCTCTGGGCGGTGCTGCTGACCTCCAGCCAAACAGGATTCTACGGCGGGCGATCAGGGAGGCAAAGGCAAGGGCGTCCGCCCTCCTCCCCAGGAATAGATCTGGCTGGTCTGAAACCCCGAAGACCGCCACTATCGGGCATGGCTCCACCCTAACCCCCACCACTTTGGACATAGCCTCGAAGAAGGCTGTCCAGTACTCCACAAGTCTGGGGCAAGACCAGAACATGTGGGCGTGGTTGGCCGGGCCTCTTTGGCACCGTTCACATCTGTCCTCCACCTCCGGGAAGAACCTACTCATACGGTTTCTTGTTAAGTGGGCTCTATGTACCACTTTTAGTTGCGTCAGGCTGAGCCTTGCGCACGTGGAGGTGGAGTTGACCCTATGCAGTGCTTCGCTCCAGAGTCCCCACCCTATCTCAATCCCCAGGTCATCCTCCTATTTCTTTCTTGTTGCGTCCAGTACGGTGTCGTCCCTTTCTACCAGTCGGTCATACGTGTCGCTACAGTTACCTTTCTCTAGGATACTTGCGTCCAGTAGGTCTTCCAGTAGTGTCTGTCATGGCGGTTGTGGGTACGTCCTTGTCTCCTTTTGTAAGACGTTTTTGAGCTGCAGGTACCGTAGCTCGTTCCCCCTGGCTAGCCGAAATATCTCTGTCAGTTTGTCCAGTGTTGCGATCCTGCCGTCCGTGTATAGGTCCCTGACTGCCAGTGTCCCCCCGTCCTGCCTCCACCTTTTGAAGGTGGCGTCGGTCAGTGCTGGTTTGAACCTATGGTTGTTGCAGATGGGAGCCTTGTCCGACGTTTTGGTCAGGCCAAATTGCTGCCGCAGTTGGTTCCAGGATTGGAGGGTGGCTGTCACCACTGGGCTGCTGGAGTGTTTTTTGGGTGGGGATGGGAGTGCTGCCGTGGCGAGGGCCCGGAGGTAGGTCCCCATGCAGGAGACCTCCTCCACACGCACCCACTCGGCTTCTGGCTCCTGGATCCATCGCCTTACTCGCTTGGCTGTTGCCGCCCAGTGGTAGAATTGTAGGTTCGGGAGGGTTAGCCCCCCCCGGATTTTGTTTTTTGTAGGACCGTCTTTGAGATCCTAGCATTTTTATCCCCCCCCCCCCCCCCCATACGAACGCCATGATAAGTTTGTCCAGCGCTTTGAAAAAGGCCTTGGGGATGTAGATCGGAATGGATCTAAACAGGAAGAGGAACCTGGGCAGTATGTTCATTTTGATCGTCTGGACTCTCTCCGCGAGGGAGAGTGGGAGTGTGTTCCATCTTTGCAGTGTCCCTTCCCTGCTTTTTGCCGCTGCGGAGAGAAAGGCCCCGACTTCGTTACCCTGTGGGAGCCCCTCTCCGTGCGACCGCTCCGCTCGCCGACCGGAAGTCGAGTCTCGGCTTTGCTTAACTTAAGAGATCGAGATAAATTACTGCTCCATTAACAGCTTTTTCAGACACTTCTGATTATATCTTCTGTCTAACTCTGGCTTGGCAAAACTAGTTCTTTAAACCCTGCTGTAGATGCATATTCCATAGGGATTTGATATCCATGTCTATATTAGTCATTGTTGAATAAGTAATGGCATATTGATGTTTCACTTCAGAAACTTTTGACACATTTCAAGACAGTAGAGATCAATGGGAGATGGGATGACTTAATCATCCTCAGAGGGTTTGAATGTCTGTTAGCTGTAAATCCTATCTAGCTAATAGTTTTCCATTGTCTTGATAGAGTTACATTTTATTAAAGCCTAACACTTTGCATGTTTACTACCTTCCTTTCAATAGTCATTTTTGAACTGGGCCTTGATACCCCCCAGGTGTGAAATACTATGCAACATGATAAGGCAGGTCTGCAGTGCAATCTATATAGGACTTTCCAGAAAGGTGGCCAGCATACAATACCAGACATCGAGTGACTTGTGGTAGCTATCTTTGATCAGTGTCTTTCTTTGTATTTTTGAAAATCAGATCCTCTTTAAATATTTCAATATATTTATGGTTAGCTGCTGATGTTATAGGTAGATCTCACTCAGTCACAACTTCTTTTTGTCATGACAACACAACCCTGTTTCCTCCTGTAATGATATGTATATATGTAGATAACTAAAGGGTTAATTATTCCATCTCAGTGTAACACAACCACTAGAGGGCACCACTGGATCCCACTATAAATAAGAACACTAGAGGATCTTGGTCTCTCTCTTCCAACCAGGAGTGACTAGGCAGTAGAGTGTAAGATAGATAGATCACAGCACAGTTTAGCACGTGTAGTTTGAATTTGTTAATACTTTAATATACATTACTTGATTACTAGTTATAGTTCTGTGGAGTGTACAAGCTCAATATTAATCAATTGTTACTCAATAAATTAGTTTGCTTTAAGTTGAAGCCTCGTGGTATCTTCAGAATCATACCATCAGACCTCCCACAGTCCAAAGATGTGCAGGTTAGGTGGATTGGCCATGCTAAATTGCTCCTTAGTGTCCAAAAGGTTAGGTGGGGTTACTGGGTTATGGGGACAGGGTGGAGGCGTGAGCTTAAGTAGGGTGCTCTTTCCAAGGGCCAGTGCAGACTGGATCGGCTGAATGGCCTCCTTCTGCACTGTAAATTCTATGATTCTAAGAACAACTGCACCAATATGTTGTCATGTGTGATTCACCCACTTGTGCATGTAATAATAATAATCTTTATTAGTGTTACAAGAAGGCTTACATTAACACTGCAATGAAATTGCTGTGAAAATCCCCTAGTCGCCACACTCCAGCGCCTGTTTGGGTACAATGAGGGAGAATTCAGAATGTCCAATTCATTTCACAAGCACGTCTTTCGGGACTTGTGGGAGGAAACCGGAGGAAATCCAAGCAGACACGGGGAGAACATGCCGACTCTGCACAGACAGTGACCGAAACCATGAGTTGAACCTAGGACCCTGGTGCTGTGAAGCCACAGTGCTAACCACTGTGCTACCGTGCACTGTGAATTCAATTTTGGGGCTCAAAGGACACTCGTAAATCCAAAAATCAGGTGTTAATGAAGCCAATCTCTTGCCGTATCATTGCACACCCCGTCAGATATAAAATTGCTGCTTCAGCACAGAGAGATGAGAGTGTCGAAGAATCGCACCCAAGAGGTTTTCAAAGACGGCTTCTACAGACAGCTCAGTGCATGTTCTCTGTTCAACCTCTGTGCTGCAGACAGCAATTTTAAGCTAACCTTTCCATCAGGACACTGATAGGATTGAGTGTTATGGTCTCACCAATTTTACACTCCATTGAAGTTTCATACTCAGTGAGTCAGGTTAAAATTGATGAGGGTCAAATGCTGAAACAAAAGGGAACCGAGAAAAGCACATATATATATTTGAAGTGAAAAAACTATCACCTTGACAAAAGTCCACTGATCTTAATGGAAGCCACAACTATATATCACCTCTCTACTCCCTTTCTCCACTGTTTCCTCCATGCACCACCACCCTCCACCCACCCCCGACCCACCAAATCCCTGCTGCCATTGCTTTACCTTGGAGAACTATTTGTGGCATTACTGCTAGTAGTAATGGTAGTAAGGAAATGGTTTTCGGTCATGGTAGCCATTAACAAATATGTTTAGAATATTATAGGTTCAAACAAAACGGGTTTTTTATTTGGTAATGTACAATAAATGCAGTCACTATATGGGAGAATAAGTGGAAAAGTTTGAAAAATCAGTTACTCTGTGAAAATATTACTCATACAATGTACCTGTGCAGTATCTTACACATTATCACAAAGCATGGTGATGTTATCTGCGAGGGTATCTTGAAACACCAGCTTATGAGGGTGTATATTTTTTTTTTACAGATTTACAGTGTGCAAGGAGGCCATTCGGCCCATCGAGTCTGCACCGGCTCTTGGAAAGAGCACCTACTTAAGCCCACGCCTCCACCCTGTACCTATAACCCAGTAACCCAGTAACCCCATCTAACCTTTTGGACACTAAGGAGCAATTTAGCATGGCCAATCCACCTAACCTGCACATCTTTGGACTGTGAGATGAAACTGGAGCACCCAGAGTAAACCCATGCAAACACGGGGAGAAAGTGCAAACTCCACACAGTCACCTGAGGCTGGAATTGAACCCGGACCCTGGAGCTGTGAGGCAGTTGTGAGGCAGCAATGCTAACCATTGTGCCACCGTGCCGCTGATGATTTGGCATGAGGAGACAAATGAAACCCCAGTGCGAGTAAATAGCCCAGTTGTCGGGGAACAATTATTAAACACTTTATTAAAGTAAACACAAATACACAGAAACAGGACGACCCTATTCTCTCTCAATGTAAGATGTATGAATGATTAAACACACTGGCCGGGATTCTCCGAGCCTTCGCGTCGAAATCGTGCTCGGCGCTGGGGTGGAGAATGGGACGTCAGACCTGCAATCAGGTCCGATGGCAGGACACGAACCTGCAGCAACCGAAGATTTGCTGCTAGTCATGCGTGCGTGGTCACGCAGCGCCGGTTGGGGGCCATTGAAAACGGCCTCCGCGGCGATTCTCCGCGATCGACCAGCCGAGTTCCCACCGGCGTGTTTCATGTATGGTTCCACCCGGCGGGAGTCCCGTGTCGCGGCTGCGGTGACCGTCCTGCTAGGGGCTGGGGGGATCGGTCTCTGGGGCGGGCCTCCACGATTGGCAGGCCGGCGATCGGGGGCCACCGAACGGCGGCGTGCGTGATCTGGGGGTGGGGGGACCTACCTTCTTCTGCGCCGGCCCACTGTTTGGATCGGCCATGTCATGCGGGGCCGGCATGGGAGCGGCTGTCGCGTGCATGCGCGGACCAGCGTCCGGCAGTGCAGGGCCGTGTATCGGTAGCCAGAGCTGCATGGAGCACTCCAGCGCCATTCTGGCCCCCTGTGGGCCACAGAATCGCTGGGCCAAGAGCCCGTTGACGCCCCGTGAAACACTCCGGTGTCTACTCTGGCGTCAACACTTAGCCGTTGTTTTGAAGATTTTCAGTCACTGTTTCTATAGAACATAACCCTTGTTATACAATAGATCTACAATACCTGAACTCTGTAAGACTTCCCCTGTCCCCAAACAACATCCAAATTGAATAACCAGCTAGTTACCGCACAATATAGGAATGATACTCAAATCTGGGAACTGTCTTTCTCCTGGTCCGGCGAAGATATTCTAAAACTACTTTTATGAAGGCTTTCTGCACTGCCCTGGCTCTAAGACCTAGATGCTTGTTTGCTATAACTGTGGCTCTCAGGCTTAGTGGCAAGAAACTGGCCTGTCTACTTTCTGAGACTGCGAGATAGCAACTGCCCCTCCTGGCTTTTCAGGGTCTGGGCAATTATACCTTTGTTGTTCTTTGATTATGTCTTCTGCATATTCGGTTGTCTGTACCCCCATCAAATTTGACTATACATTAATATATTTATAGCTCAGGAACCTTCCTAATCGTCTATAATCTGTTTCTCCTCCATAAGCTAATTACACTTGATTATTATCTAAACTGCTGTTCTAAACACGTTACCAGGAGACACATACGAATTGAGACCCTTCTGAATACTGTCTACTGCTGTCTCCAGGCAGGTTCATGACAAGATATCCTCCAAGTAAACTGAATTAAGGGTGATTTTACAATGTTTTGGTACATTTTTGAAGAGCACCTTCCTTACACACAAGAAAGACCTTCGATTTGGTGCCAACTTATAGTCTTGTTATTTGATCTTATCTGAAAGAGGTTGTGGTAAACAATATCTGTGCTACAATGTATCTCAATTTCCATGATTTGGGAATGGAAAATCAATTACCATCCCCAATCTCTGCTGAAATCTCTGCTGGACGTTGGTGAGGCCATGATTAGGCTTGTCCATGATACCTAAATTATATAAACATCTTGTCAACTCTCATTGCCAAGCCTCACACATGTATAATGATCATTCATGGAAAGTATTAAAGAGAGACTGATGCTAACAGAAAGTATGAGAAATGAGAAAATTAAACAAAAATTAACCATGTTTTAATGTTTTAGTCAGATTTTTATATTACTGGGAAAATAAAATGGTGCTATAATTACAGTAGTCCCCCGTTATACGGTTCGCGATATACGGTGGGGGGGCTTATGGACCCCAACTTACTTGCACTGGGACGGAGCTGGGGCAACTTCAGGTTTCCAGTCGGGGAGCGGATTATTTTTAGCAAACAAGCCTGCTGACAGCAGCGAGAGTGATGGGCTGCATTCAGGAAGGGGAACGCTTACTCGCGGGCATTGGGGAGTGGGCTCAGTTTTAAAGCTTGGATGTTGACATCTGCAGTCACTTGCCCTGTGGTCTCTGCTCCGCTTCGAACAGTCTGTACGCCTCCGGGCGCAGTGTTGCAAGGCTTTTTCTCTGTACTCCTTCAAAATGTGTGATGTCAAATCCTGTTTCTCAAATTACAGAATTCCTGCCTCCACACTTCTACCCTGCGTTGTTGCTGATGATACGTTTATATGCGTTTAGCTTAAGTTTATATAGTTTAAAATTCCAAATGACTGTTCGTATGAGTTTTGAATGATAAAATGATCCGCGGCTCGGATGTAACGCGGGTGGCTGTCTTGGACCCCAACACCCGCGTTATAACGGGGGACTACTGTATTGAACAGAATAGAGTATCATTAAAAAAGCAACGTCTTTCTTTTGAGAAAATGCTGGAAAATCGCAGCAGGTCTGGCAGCATCTGTAGGGAGAGAAAAGACCTAACATTTTGTGTCCTGATGACCCTTTGTCAAAGCTTTGTCAGCTCTTTTCTCTCGTACAGATGCTGCCAGACCTGCTGAGAGTTTCCTGCATTTTCTCTTTTGGTTTCAGATTCCAGCATTCGCAGTAATTTGTTTTTATCCAATGTCTTCCTTTTAACTATTTTCAGATATAAATGCTCAAGCACGGAAACTGCAGAGGAACCGGGCAAAAGGCAACCTTTCAACAATGTCTGGCTACAGATATAAATTAGCCCCTCTTCGACGCAGCATCAGTGAAACGAGCCTCAATATCACTGAAGATCAGGGGGAGGAACAACAGAGGCTTTATTCAACGCTGCCTGGGCTGGCTGGTAGGAGGGTCAGCCGCTGCAGAAAGGACAGAGTTTGCGGCACAAACAATAAAGTGAAACAAGAAAGTAGCATCCACCAGGTCCCTCACCTTCTACTTCTTCAGGGATATAACCATCAGAATGTAAGAGCAACCAGCACACTTCTGTACAATATTCCTTCAGGACTTTTTAACATCTGAGCTAGAAGAATACACTTAATAGTGAAAAGTTACTATTTTTGGGTGGGTGCATTGGACTTCTCCACAAACATTTGGGGATTCTCCGGTCTGCCAGCCCCATTTTCCTGGGCGGCGCAGCCTCGCTGTCAGTGGAATTCACTGTTCCTGCCACCTGCCAATGGGATTTCCCATTGTGGCCACATCACACTACCCAGAAACCCTGGGCATGGGAGCGCTGCCGGGGCAATGGAGAATTCTATCAGCGTAGAATACACCCGTTGATCTTTTCAACGCAAACAGCAAATATTTACATGACCCGTAGAAAGAAATGAGTAAGAGATAAATATTTAACTGTGCATACTGGGTATTTGTCTAGTTAGCAACTAGAATTCTGAAGCACAGAGATCACAACATTTTACTGGATTAATACTAGGTTGTGATCTTTTGCTGAGATAGGGGGTGATTAGTCATTCCATTGGATAGTAAAGTTGATCCAGTGAAGATGGTAGGGTCAGGAGCAGAACTATGTCTCAATGATCAGCCATAACTTTGTGAGGACTTCCTTACTCAGTGCTTCCTCAGTCAGCCTGACTTTGTACTTATCTTGGGCTGGCATGGGGGAAGGAAATAGGATAATGATTTGTGATCTCTTAAGACCCTAATTAGATGCTCTATATAGTGGTCGAAGGAAGGGAATGCTTGCAAAGGCCCCCATTTGTCTGCTTGGTCACTTAAAAGTAAGCTATGTGCTAGGTTGATCCGTATTCTAGCAGTAAGCATTTGGGGTTGATAAGAGTGGAAAACTGCAGAAACTGTGGCGGGAGGGTTATTTTCTCAACATTAATTTTCTCCATCAGTGGAGTGATTGAGTTGTCATGTTTGCTTGGAAACAGGGGCGGCACGGTGGCGCAGTGTTTAGCATTGCTGCCTCACAGCGCCGAGGACCCGGGTTCGATATCGGCCCCGGGTCACTGACCGTGTGGAGTTTGCACATTCTCCCCATGTTTGCGTGGGTCTCACCCCCACAGCCCAAAGATGTGTAGGTTAGGTGGATTGGCCAGGCTAAATTGTCCCTTAATTGGAAAAAAATAATTTGGTACTCTAAATTTATAAATGAAATGCTTGGAAATGACAATACTTTCAGTTTCACCCCAATATGGACTGTTGAAATAAATTGCATTTCAGAAACTAAAGTCTGTGCTACCTTCCATGAAAATTAGGATAAGAATCCCATTTTTTAAAATTCATTTACGGGATGTGAGCATTGCTGGCTAGGCCAGAATTTATTTCCCATCCCTAATTGCCCTTCAGAAAGTGGTGGTAAGTTGCCTTCTTGAACCGCTGCAGTCCTTGAGGTGTAGGTACACCCATTGTGTTGTTTAGGGAGGGAGTTCCAGGATTTTGACCCAGTGACAGTGATGGAACGGCGATATATTTCCAAGTCAGGGTGGTGAGTGACTTGGAGGGGAACCTCGAGGTGGTGGGGCTCCCAGGTATTGCTGCTCTTGTCCTTAAAGGTGGTAGTGGTCATGGGTTTGGAAGGTGCTGTCTAAGGAACCTTGGTGAGTTCCTGCAGTGCATCTTGTCGATGGTGTACACAGCTGCCACTGTTCGTCCATGGTGGCAGGTTTGAATGTTTGTGGAAAGAGGAGCAACCAAGCGGGCTGCTTTGTCCTGGATGGTGTTGAGCTTCGAGAGTGTTGTTAGAGCTGCACTCATCCAGGCAAGTGGAGAGTATTCCATTACACTCCTGACTTGTGCCTTGTAGATGATGGACAGGCTTTGAGGGATCAGGAGGTGAGTTAATTCCTGTAGGAGTCCTAGTCTGTTACCTGCCCTGGTAGCCACAATATTAATATGGCTAGTCCAGTTCAGTTTCTGATTAATGGTAACCCCCAGAATGTTGATTGTGGGGAATTCAACGATGATAATAACGATCATATAGTGTTCAATTCTGGTCGCCACACTACCAGAAGGATGTGGAGGCTTTAGAGAGGGGGCAGAAGAGATTTACCAGGATGTTGCCTGGTATGGAGGGCATTAGCTATGAGGAGCGGTTGAATAAACTCGGTTTGTTCTCACTGGAATGACGGAGGTTGAGGGCGACCTGATAGAGGTCTACAAAATTATGAGGGGCATAGACAGAGTGGTTCGTCAGAGGCTTCTCCCGAGGGTAGAGGGGTCAATTGCTAGGGGGCATAGGTTTAAGGTGCAAGGTTGAGAGTAGATATACGAGGCAAGGTTTTTACACAGAGGATAGTGGGTGCCTGGAACTCGCTGCCAGAGGAGGTGGTGGAAGCAGGGACAATAGTGACATTTAAGGGGCATCTTGACAAACATGAATAGGATGGGAATAGAGGGATACGGACCCAGGAAGTGTAGAAAATTGTTGTTTCGTCGGGCAGCATGGTCGGCACGGGCTTGGAGGGCCGAAGGGCCTGTTCCTGTGCTGTACTTTTCTTTGTTCTTTGTTCTTATAATGCCATTGAATGTTAAGGGGCGATGGTTAGATTCTCTCTTGTAAAGGCGACACAGTGGCGCAGTGGTTCGCAGTGCTGCCTTACGGCACCGAGAACCTGGGTTCAATCCCGGTCCGAGGTCACTGTCCATGTGGAGTTTGCACATTCTCTCCGTGACTGTGTGGGTCTCACCCCCACAACCCAAAGATGTGCAAAGATGGTGGAACAGCCACGCTAAATTGCCCCTTGAAAAAAATAAAATCCTCTTTTGCAGGAGGTGGTCATGGTCTGGCACTTGTGTGGCGTGAATGTAAGTTGTCATTTCACTTACTTGAAAGAGCACATTACAAAATTGCTTCCTGATAAATATAGTCTCAAACCCAGTGTCCTTGTGTGGTTGGATGCCAAGTCTCACTGCCAAAGTAAGCTTCATAATAATGACAGGGATGTAACACTGGAAATGCTAATTACACCACTACCTACAAACATAACGTTAATATTAGTTAATATTGGACACTTTTAAAATTTTATTTCCCATGGACAAATCCTGACGCGGGTTTCAATATATTTTGATGGCATGCTTATTAATCTTAATACACAGACACAATTTTATACACGTTGAGGTTAACAATTTATCGTGACAGATTTGCAGGTCCAAATTGCATGTTGTTGCAGGAAGACCCCTCATAGTCTAAACGCCTATTTAAAGTACGTTGATGGTATTTGAGTTTCTGAGGTGATCGGAAGACCTCCTGCGTCCACTACTTCCATAGTGGCATTAATTGGGAGAGTGAAGAAAAAAAATCAAGATAATTAAACAACTAATTTAACTGATATCCTTCTACATTGCAAGGGTTTATTGTTAAAAACCCTCACATTTCATTCTTTACTTTGGGAAAAATGTTTCTGTTCAGTTTAAAAAGAAGTGGAATTGTAGTTATAAACATGCTGATCCCAATCAGGATGTACTTAAAATCATTTACTTGATAGAACATTAGATAAAGGACTTTACTCACCACTGGCTATTTGGCTTGATACAATGATTAAAAAGATAGACGGAAGATTTTTCTGACCCTCAGGGTGTTCCTCTTAAAAGACATTTTGCTGCAATTGCTTTAGTTGGCTTGGCTGTAACGCTAGAACTCTGCTTTTGAACTCATGAGTGAGAATGTGAAACATGCAGCCTCTGGGTTTTGTTTTTACAGGATTGTTTGGTGTATCCTCTAGATTATGAAAAGCAAATTGTTGGACAAGAAACGGCCTTGGCAAAGCCCAATATATGTTTGTCATCACCCGACATCCTTTCTATGCACTGCAAAATCAAACGGATTAAGCGGTCAAATAAATACAGTCACTGTGCTGAGGAACAGACTATATTGGAACCATCCCCGAATGCCTACATTTTACTAAACTGCATACCAACGGAAGGACCAGCACAACTCAGGCATGGCGACCTAGTTGGATTTGGACAGCATTATATTTTTCTCTTCAAAGATCCTTCGGGTGCCAAAAAGCTGCCAACCCACACGTTTTCTATGCTGAGGCATTTGCACCACTTGCCTGAAAACACAAGTAGCCGGAGAGTTCCCGTCTGTAGAATGTGTGGCTCTGTTATTAAGAATGGTTCGACAAGCAAGCACAAAATTCCCAACCCTTCTGCAAACAGCAGCAACAGTATTCAGAAAAAGAAGCTGCAACTCGAATACGAAGGGGCCTTTGAAGATGTGCTGATCAATAAAATCTTGACCCTTATCGAACCCAGTGGAGATGACCACAAACTGACTCCAGCTTGCTTGCTGTGTCTGTGTCTCCAGCACTCAGCTACTACCTTCAAGTCAGGTGATTTTATGAAGCTCCTTCTGAAGATTGTGAACAGAATACAAGCTATATCGTTGGTTAGTATCCTGTTACCTAATATTGGAGTTATAATTATATTTCCATTTATTAGGTGCTTTAATATAATCTTAACAACTTGCACTTATGTAAAACCGGTAACATAGTTAAACATCCCACGGTATTCACATAAAAGGGTGGCACGGCGATGCAGTGGTTAGCACTGCTGACTCACGCCGCTGAGGACCCGGGTTCAATCCTGGCCCCGGGTCACTGTCCTTGCGGAGTTTGCACATTCTCCCCGTGTCTGCGTGAGTCTCAGCCCCACATCCCAAAAATGTGCAGGGTAGGTGGATTGGCCATGCTAAATTGACCCTTAATTGGGAAAAAAAAATTGGATACTCTAAATTTATTTTAAAAAAGGTATTCACATGAGTGTATTCAGCCAAATTTTGACATGCATTCAAATTAGATTTTAGAACTGATGGTCAAAAGCTGAGACAAAAAGTCTTAAGGTCTTAAGACACTTCTTTAAAAAGGAGACTGAGGAGAGAGGTGGAGAGATTGAGGAAGGGTTTATAACCGGAGCTGCTGGATCTCAAAGCACTTAATTGTTGTTTGGAGTTTAATCATTTTTGCTCTCCAGTTATACTCATCTTCAAAAGGAGCATTACATTTGTTAAAATATTTGTATTCAACAAAGTTTTGCACCGGTTATTTGTTTCAAGTTTCTGTATTTTTAATCTGTGCCCTCCCCAATCATCCAATATATAAAGAGTTATATGGCTCTTCAATGTTGGTTTGGTGTGTTTCACATATTCACAGCCAATTAATTTGAAGTGTGGTCATCATTATTATTATGTAGCTAAATGTCAACTGCAAGATTCCACAAACAGCAAATGAGATGATGACCAGCTAATTAGATTTTCTTTGGCGATGTTTTGAATATTAATTTCTGGCCTTGGAAATTTCTCTGCTCCTTTTTGAATAAAGTCATAGGATCTTTTACATTCACTTGAAAAGGTAAATGGGGCTTTGGTTTAACATCTCACTCGAATGTTGGAGGAAGCAATTGTGCAACACTCTTTCATTACTACATTGAAGTGGTGCACCATCTGATTTAGCAATGTAAATTAATGATGTACAGTGATGTATAAGCTACCTATGATTTGTGGATGTGCTTGCTGGGCTAACTAGTTAGATTGATTGTTCAGAGGGTAAAGAGGCTGTAACATATTAGAGGATAGAGCCCAAATTGACAGTAGTAGATACTCAGTATATTAAAACAAAATCTTCATAGTTTAAGCACATGCACAGTGGCTTGTTGAATGTAGTCTTGAGATGATTGCTTCATGTAGATACACAGTCTGAGCGGAGGGTGTCCATCAGACCAGGCCAACCGCAATCCATAGCCAGTAGTCAGTGCTAACTATGCTTGTGTTAATGTAGCAGACTGGTATGAATTATAAGCCCTCTTTGCAGACATATCTATGGGAGCAATTTTAACTTTGGATGATACTGTAGAATGGGTAATATCAACATAATGGAAATGAAAAATGGGAAAGGAATATAGCTAAATTATATATCATCCAAAGTCAAAATTATGACCATTTATACTAATGGACACAACCATAAAAACACAATATCCAAGGGAGGGAGGTTGTCAGAGCATGTTCATGATTGACCATCCACCCAACTTATTATTAATGGACATCAGCAGTAGAACTGCCACTTTCACTGGCGATTCAGATATTTCCCATCTGGCTTCAGCTTAACCTGCAAATCAGTTCCCTAATATTTATGTGGTCCTAGCTGGACAGTCTACCCCTGCACTGTGCTGGTTAACCGCATGGTCTTACAGGACAGTTTGAACTAATTAGACTCTAACACTTGGCAGGGCTCTAAGCTTTGGTTGATACTACTTTTTTGCCTAAGCTATCTGGAAAGTTGTGTTTGTGTGTAAGGAAAGACCACACACTCGTGTAGAAACTTTATTCTACGGATTTCTCATTTTGGTATGGTGAATGTTTTTGTTCATCTTGACATAACTTGTCCAAATAAAAATTGTGGAAAACAGTGTGAATGGGAAAACCCATTAGACGGGACAAATTGTCTCTTACATGATCACAACCTAAACAGAGTATCACGTAAGTTGCTCATTTATAATTAAGTAAAATTGAACCCATTAAGAACCCAGATATTCTGAAACCGCATATTCCAATGTAACTAATTAGATACATTTCCTCCCAGGATAAAATGACAACCCAAACTATAATTAAATATCTGGTAACTTATTTTTAAAAATAAATTTAGAGTACCCAATTATTTTTTCCAATTAAAAAGCAATTTAGCATGGCAAATCCACCTACCCTGCACTTCTTTTTGGGTTGTGTAGGTGAAACCCACGCAGACAAGGGGAGAATGTCCAAACACAGTGACCTGGGCTCAGAATCGAACCTGGATCCTCGGTACCATGAGGCAGAAATGCTAACCACTGTGCCACCATGCTGCCCCTTGGTATCTTTTTTTCTAATATGTTCTATATAAACCTCCCAAATTCTTTATTAGTTTGCATTAATTTTATGAATTAATCTACATCATTTTATGAATTAATCTACATATTTTGAGATTTCATTTTTGTTGCTTATTCAAATAAGCAACTTGCGATTTCTGTACTACCCAATATATATATGTTTCTACCAGTGTGAATGAATTAATTACCTCTTACATGGTATCTCTGCCTCTAAAGCACATGGGCCTAGAAGTATGGCAGCATCCAGAGCACTAGTAGCCCACACTCAAGTGGGGAGGTTGAAAATGCACAGGGCTTTGAGCCTCAGACCTCGTTATCATGTAGAAGATGGAGTGGCAAGAACTTACACTGGCCCTGTGTGGTGGTATGATTTGCATAGCTGTCTGCCATTGGTGCAGAACACCGGCTTACCATTGGCCCTGGTCGGTCATGTGCCAATCGACCGATTGGTTGAGACCAGTCATGTGACGGCTCTCCGATTGGTCGAGAGGCTGAGTTAACCACGCCTCCATATCGAGGTATAAATAGTCGGAACGCCCGGCGGTCGTCCATTTACTGTAGTCGACTACAGGGCTAACTTCTAGCTTATTAAATCCTAACTTTTGTACAGCAACTCGTCTCGCGTTCGATTGATGGTTCATCAATTTAATAAGCTAGAATTTTGAAGATGAAGCTCCGGATCAAGCCCGAATGCCTCCGCATCAGCCCGCAAACTCAGAACGCTTCAGAAATTTTTCAACATTGGCTGGCATGTCTCGAAGGATACCTGGCGTCTACAAACAGCCCCCCCACCATGGCACAGAAGCTTCACATCCTCCACTCCAGCGTGGGCACGGCAGCCTACGCGATGATCAGGGAAGAGAAAGATTATGATGCGGCCATGCTTAAACTGAATGGACAGTTTCTTAAACCAGTCAACAGAGTATTCGCCCGACATCTGCTGGCCACCAGACAACAGCTCCCCGGTGAGTCATTAGACCAATTTTACCAGGCCCTCGCTATCCTGGGGAGGAATTGCTCCTGCCTCCAAGTTTCAGCCACGGAGCACATGGAACTGCTGATCAGAGATGCTTACGTGGCTGGGATGCAGTCCCCCGCTATCTGCCAGCGGATGCTGGAGAAAGACGACCTCAGCTTAACTGAGGCACGGACTCTCTCCACCTCCCTGGAGGTCGCCGATTTAAACGCCCGCGCCTATGTCCCCAGCCGCGCTGCACCACCCTGGGCCTCCTGGCACGCTTCCCCACCGCCATCCGCCGCTCCCGACCTCCCTCAGGCCTGCGCCGCGGGACGCCCTGACAAGTCCACGGGGCCCCGCTGCTATTTTTGTGGCTTCGCGAAACACCCTCGCCTGCACTGCCCAGCCCGCTCCGCCCTCTGTAAGAGCTGCGGGAAGAAGGGCCACTTCTCCTCCGTCTGCCAGGCCAAATCGGTCGCTGCTGTACCGCGCTGCGACCGGGGATCCCCCCCTCCGGGCCCTTGCTGGCCCCTCCAGTACGCCGCGCTGATCTCTTCCCCCCCCCCCGCCCCCGGGGCCCTGCGCCCGGCCTGCGCACCTCCCCCTCTCCTCCGGGCCCTTCCGGGCCCCTCCAGCGCACCGCGCAACTCTCTCCTCGCCGCCCCCGGGCCCCTCCGCCTTGCCTGCGCGCCACTCTGCCCCAGCCCCCAGCCGCTCCAGTCGGCCCGCCGGCACCGCTAACTCCACCCCCTCAACCACGAGGGCCCCGCGGGCGCCGCCATCTTGGGGCGCCAACTCCACGTGCGGGTCCTGGGCGCCGCCATCTTGGGGCGCCGACTCCACGTGCGGGTCCTGGGCGCCGCCATCTTGGGGCCCCGACTCCACGTGCAGGTCCTGGACGCCGCCACCTTGGGGCCCCGACTCCACGTCCGGGTCCTGGGCGCCGCCATCTTGGGATCCCGACTCTGCATGCGGATCCTGGGCACTACCTTCCGGGACTGGCACGCAAGATTCTTCCAACACCTACTCGGCCGACGACGACTGCGACGATGGCTCTTCTCCACGGCCCGCGGCCATTGAATTTGACCAGTCACGACTACGCACGCTCTCCAAAACGACAATGCTGATCCACCTCAACGGCCACGAGACGGGCTGCCTGCTGGACTTCGGGAGCACGGAAAGCTTCGTTCACCCTACCACGGTAAGACGCTGCGCGCTCCCTGTCCATCCTGTAAAACACAAAATCGGGTTAGCCTCAGGTTCGCACTCCATCCGCATCACCGGCTGCTGCATCGCGGACCTCACGGTCCAAGGGAAGGTTTTAAAAAATTACAAACTCCTTGTCCTCCCTGACCTTTGCGCACCGGCACTCCTATGACTGGACTTCCAGTGTAACCTGCAGAGCTTGACCTTCCAATTCGGCGGCTCTATACCCCCCCCTCACTGTCTGCAGCCTCGCGTCCCTCAAAGTGGACCCCCCCTCCTTGTTTGCTAATCTCACCCCCGATTGCAAACCCGTCGCCACCAGGAGCAGACGGTACAGCGCCCAGGACTGGCCCTTCATCAGGTCCGAGGTCCAGAGGTTGCTGAAGGAAGGGGTCATCGAGGGCAGCAACAGTCCCTGGCGAGCCCAAGTGCTGGTGGTCCGGACTGGGGAGAAAAACCGGATGGTCATCGACAAGAGCCAGACCATCAACCGGTTTACGCAACTGGACGCGTATCCTCTCCCCCGTATTTCCGCCATGGTAAACGATATCGCGAAATACAAAGTCTTCTCCACTGTGGACCTTAAGTCCGGTTACCACCAGCTCCCCCTCCGCTCGAGTGACCGCAAATACACCGCGTTTGAGGCAGATGGGTGCCTCTACCACTTCCTTAGGGTTCCATTTGGTGTCACAAATGGGTCTCGGTCTTCCAACGGGAGATGGACCGAATGGTCGACAAGTACGGATTACGGGCTACCTTCCCGTATCTTGATAATGTCACCACCTGCGGCCACGATCAGCAGGACCATGACACCAACCTCCAGAAATTCCTCCAAACCGCAAAACTCCTTAACCTCACATACAATAAGGATAAGTGCGTGTTTAGCACCGACCGTCTAGCCATCCTCGGCTACGTAGTGCGTAACGGAGTGATAGGCCCCGACCCCGAACGCATGCGCCCCCTGATGGAACTCCCTCTCCCCAATACCCTCAAATCCCTCAAACGCTGCCTGGGTTTCTTCGCTTACTACGCCCAATGGGTTCCCAATTACGCTGACAAGGCCCGTCCCCTCATTCAAACCACGACCTTCCCGCCGTCGACAGGAACCAAGCGGGCAGACCCGTGGCCTTCTTCTCCAGAACCCTCCAGGCTTCCGAACTCCGCCACCCCTCTGTGGAAAAGGAAGCCCAGGCCATAGTCGAAGCTGTGCGACATTGGAGGCACTATTTGGCCGACAGGAGGTTTACCCTCCTCACAGACCAACGGTCAGTAGCCTTCATGTTTGATAATGCACAAAGGGGCAAGATTAAGAATGACAAGATTTTATGGTGGCGGATCGAGTTGTCCACGTACAACTATGATATCTTGTATCGTCCTGGGAAGCTCAATGAGCCTCCTGATGCCCTGTCCCGCGGTACCTGCGCCAGCGCGCAGATAGACCGCCTCCGCTCCCTCCACGCGGACCTCTGCCATCCAGGGCTGACCCGTCTCTACCATTTCATTAAGGCCCGCAATCTGCCTTTCTCCATCGCGGAAGTCAGGACAGTAACCCGTGACTGCCACATCTGCGCAGAGTGCAAACCGCACTTCTACCGCCCCAAGCGCGCACATCTGATCAAAGCATCCCGCCCCTTCGAACGTCTCAGCATTGACTTCAAGGGGCCCCTTCCCTCTAACAACCGCAACATTTACTTCCTGGCGGTAATCGACGAATACTCCCGCTTCCCCATTCCCTGCCCCGACATGACCACATCGACCGTGATTAAGACCCTCCTCTCCATCTTCTCCCTGTTCGGCTACCCCACGTACATACACAGCGATCGGGGGGTCCTCATTTATGCCTCTAGCAGGACGACCAGCTATAACCCTCGGGGTAACGGGCAGGTCGAGCGGGAGAATGGTACCATCTGGAAGACCATACTACTGGCCCTCCAGTCCAGAGATCTCCCTATTTCCCGATGGCAAGAGGTTATCCCCGATGCCCTACATTCTATCCGCTCACTCCTCTGTACTGCAACAAATCAGACACCTCATGAACGTCTTCTTGTTTTCCCCAGGAAGCCGTCCACCGGATCCCCTCTCCCGACGTATCTGGCCGCACCCGGACCCATCTTGCTCCGGAAGCATGTACGGGTGCACAAGTCCGACCCGTTGGTGGAACAAGTCCAGTTACTCCACGCTAACCCGCAGTATGCGTATGTGGAGTACCCCGACGGTCGGCAGGACACGGTCTCCCTCCGGGACCTGGCACCCGCCGGCATGCGGCCTTCCCCCCCTTCACCACAGACCCCCCCCCCCCCTGTTTTTTTTCCCCCAGCGCCCCACCCTGGCCACCCCTTCCCCATCCATGGCATCTCCACAGCCAGCTCGGGTGACGGAGACTGTTCAAGGACTATCGCTCCCGGACTCCAAGACGTCAGCGGAACCACCACCATCGGTTGAACCGACGTCACCTACTCCACTGCGGCGGTCTGCCAGAACGTCACGGGCCACGAAAAGACTGATCGAATCGATTTAAATTACAACAACTCCATGGACCTTGGTGGGACTTTTTGTACTATTGTTAATTGTCTGGGCCAGTGGAAGCCAAAAAAAAAATGTAATAAAAGAAAAGAGAATTTTTTTTTCTCACTCCCTTCTCTGGCTGCTACTCATACCACCAGTTCTCTCCCTCCCCCCCCCCTCCTCCCCCCCCCCCCCCCCCCCCCCCCCCCCCGCCCCCGGCTCTCGTTGATACACACCCCCCCCCGGCTTCTTTCTCCGCAAGGGGTGAATGTGGTGGTATGATTTGCATAGCTGTCTGCCATTGATGCAGAACACCGGCTTACCATTGGCCCTGGTCGGTCATGTGCCTCTCTACCGATTGGTTGAGACCAGTCATGTGACGGCTCTCCGATTGGTCGAGAGGCTGAGTTAACAACGCCTCCATACCGAGGTATAAATAGCCAGACCGCCCGGCGGTCGTCCATTTACTTGTAGTCAACCGCAGGGCTAACTTCTAGCTTATTAAAGCCTAACTTTTGTACAGCAACTCGTCTCGCGTTCGATTGATGGTTCATCACCCTGTTCAGCAGTGACAGGGTATGATCGCAGCAGTCCAGGGACCATGATCGAGGGCGTAGTGAAGGGCTTGCACCAAGATGGGGAAAAAAACATTGTCGGGCTTGAGTATTGTTGGCTGAGCCTCGAGATGCGATCAGATGGAGGGTGGGGTGGGGGGCGATGTTCAGGAGGCAGGGTCCTGGGAGAAATTGGAAGGTACTGAAGTCCAAGTCACAAGTGAGATTGGAGATCGCTGGAATAGCAATGGCAGTAATTAAGGTGAGTTCTAATCTTTTTTCATTCTTTGCTGCATTGCTGTGTGTTTTCCTGGAGCCCATCATCTTAGCTGCCAGCTATCTCGAGTCA
Organism: Scyliorhinus canicula; assembly: GCF_902713615.1. Lineage (NCBI taxonomy): Eukaryota > Metazoa > Chordata > Chondrichthyes > Carcharhiniformes > Scyliorhinidae > Scyliorhinus > Scyliorhinus canicula. Next base: position 57,861,506 of record NC_052160.1, on the reverse strand, counting down.
AAGTCAAAGAGGAAGTACAAGCAGGTGTTAGACCCTTTATATGCACATGTTAATTGCCTAATGTCTGCATCCGACGTGGGTGTTTTTTGGCGCTTAACTGCAAGCCAGTCAGTTTAACCTTAAGTTGTGGGGAAACTTAATAATTTGGGATAAAATTTATACTCACTTCGGCAAATGTTAGTTAATTAAAGAAAGTCAACATGAATTTGTTAAGAGAAAATTCTGTTCAACTAACTTGCTTGAATTTTTTGATAAGGTAACAGAGAGAGTTGATGAGGGTAAGGATATTACTGTGGTGCTCCTGACTTCCAAAAGGCACAACTGACCTGTGATCAAAGTTAGAGCTCATGGACTTCCGGTTGCGGCTATGACCAGCTAAGTCGCACGTTTGGCTGCTCCTGCTACAAAGGTGTTTTCGGGCCGATTGGAGGGCCCCAACGGCGCTGTAAGGACAAATCCCGGTGGGGGAAGGCTCCCTGAGGAGAACCAGACCAACTTTATGGTCGGTACCCGGAGTGGGGTGGTAAAGAAAGCAACAGCAGCTCCCCAAAAAAAGCGGGGGAAGAAGACCAAAATGGCGGCCGGTGGCGCACCCGAGGAATGGAGGAAATGGGCGGAGGAGCAGCAGGCCGCTCTCCTGCGCTTCTTTACGGAGCTGAAAATGGAGCTCTTGGAGTCAATGAATGCGACGACCACCAGGCTGATGGGAGCCCAGGCGACCCAAGAGGCGTCGATTCGGGAGCTGCAGCAGGAGATGACTGCGAGGGAGGAGGAGGCCACGGTCCTCGTGGGAAAGGTAGAGGTGCACGAGGCACTCCACCTGAAATGGCAGAGCCGCTTTGAGGAGCTGGATACCCGAATGAGGCGGAAGAACCTGAGGATCTTGGGCCTGGCAGAAGGCCTGGAGGGGTCAGACCTCCCGGGATACGTAGCAGAAATGCTGAGCTCCCTGATGGGGGCAGGGGCCGTCCCTTCGCCCCTGGAGCTGGAAGAGGCCTACAGGGTCATGGCTAGGAAGCCAAGAGCAAATGAGCCCCCGAGGGCGGTGCTGGTGCGGTTCCAGCGACTCAGCGATCGTGAGAGAGTGCTGGAGTGGGCCAAGAGGGAAAGGAGCAGCAAGTGGGAGAATTCGACGGTGAGGGTCTACCAGGACTGGAGTGCGGAGGTGGCAAAGCGGCGGGCCCGGTACAACCGGACGAAGGCGGTGCTACATGCAAAACGGATCAGGTTCGGAATGCTGCAGCCAGCGCGCTTGTGGGTCACCTACAGGAACCAACACCACTATTTTGAGTCCCCAGAGGAGGCGTGGGCCTTTGTACAGGAAGAGAAACTGGACTCGAATTAGACCCAGGGGATACTTGGCGGCCGTAGCCGCTCGGGTACTTTCAGCTGAACAAGCGGTTTTTTTTTTTCGGCTGGGTCGGAACTGGGCAACCCTTATTGGAACGGTTTCCTTTTTTTCTTCTTTCTTTGTTTGGATCTTGAACTCTTGCTTTGGGTTTTTCTTCTGATGTTTTTTCCCCCCTTTGCCAACTTCCCTTAGTTATTGTTATTGTGGTTATTCATGGTTATTTATGGTTATTTATACTGTTTGGTAGAGGGCGACTGTTAAGTACATTGTTATTTGTTATCTATCTGTTATTTATAATGTTAAGTTGGGGAGGCGGGACGGGGGGGGAGAGCAGATCGGGGATATGGGCTCCTAGGGGGGGTTCTTTACAGGCATGGACGGGGACGGGGGTGGAACTGAAGATGGCGGGGTGGGGTGTGGCAGGGCGAAAGCGCGGGCTTTCCTCTGGTTTCCCGCGCGCGGGGCAGAGGAGGGGGGAGGGGAGGAGTGCGGGGCGTGGCTAGCAATGGCGACCTTTCCCGCGTTGGAGCGGGGCCAGGGAGGAGTGGCAAGGGGGGGGAGGCCCCCCCCCCCCCCCCCCCCCCCCCCCCCCCCGAGCCGGGGGGAGTCGGAGTGTGGCAGGAGCAGCCGGGTCAGCGTAAACCAGCTGACTTACGGGAGTACGATTACGATGGAGGGTACATCGCGGCTAGGAGGGGTCCTAGCCTGGGGGGGGGGGGGGGGGGGTGGGGGAGGGGGGGTGGAGGGGGGTTAGGGAGGGACACCGGGTTGCTGCTGGAAAGACCAGAAACGGGAAGTGGAGGACTGGAGAGGTGGGGGGAGGGGGCCATCGCCATGGGGAGCGGGTCAGAAGGGGAGGGTCGACCCGGGGCGAGCAGGGAACAGGACATGGCTAATCGGCAGGGGAAGGGGGCGGGTCGTCCCGCGACCCGGCTGATCACTTGGAACGTGAGGGGGCTGAATGGGCCGGTCAAGAGATCAAGGGTATTCTCACACCTGAAGGGACTGAAGGCTGATGTAGCAATGTTACAGGAGACCCATTTGAAGGTAGTGGACCAGGTTCGCCTGAGAAGGGGGTGGGTGGGACAGGTGTTCCACTCTGGATTGGACGCAAAGAACCGAGGGGTGGCGATTCTGGTGGGAAAGAGGGTGTCGTTCGTGGCGGAGGAGGTGGTGGCGGATAAGGAGGGTAGGTATGTGATGGTGAAGGGTAAGCTGCAGGGGGAGAAAGTGGTGATGGTCAACGTATATGCCCCGAACTGGGATGACGCGGGTTTTATGAGGCGCCTATTGGGCCTCATTCCGGGACTGGAGGCAGGGGGCTTGATCATGGGGGGGGACTTTAACACAGTGCTGGACCCCGGGCTAGACAGATCGAGCTCAAGGACCAATAGGAGGCCGGCAGCGGCAGAAGTGCTGAGGGGGTACATGGAGCAGATGGGAGGAGTAGACCCATGGAGGTTTGGTAGGCCGAGGGCGAGGGAGTATTCCTTTTTCTCCCACGTCCATAGAGTGTACTCCGGAATCGATTTCTTCGTGTTGAGCAGGGGGCTGATCCCGAGGGTACGGGAAGCTGAGTACTCGGCCATTGCGATCTCTGATCATGCACCACATTGGGTGGATGTGGAAATGGGGGAGGCGCGGGACCAGCGCCCGCTGTGGCGGCTGGATGTGGGGCTGTTAGCGGACGACGAGGTGTGTAAAAGGGTCCGGAAGAGCATTGAGAGCTATCTGGACTTGAATGACACGGGTGAGGTGCAGGTGGGGATGGTCTGGGAGGCCCTGAAGGCAGTGATCAGGGGAGAGCTGATCTCCATAAGGGCACACAGAGAAAGAAAGGAGAGGCAGGAGAGGGAGAGGCTGGTGGGGGAGCTATTGGAAGTGGATAGGAGATATGCGGAGGCACCAGAGGAGGGGCTGCTGGGAGAACGGCGCAGCCTGCAGGTCAAGTTTGACCTGCTGACCACCAGGAAGGCAGAGACGCAGTGGAGAAGGGCACAGGGCGCGGTCTATGAGTATGGGGAAAAGGCGAGCAGGATGCTGGCACACCAGCTTCGCAAACGAGATGCGGCTAGGGAGATTGGGGGAGTGAAGGAGAGGGGCGGGAAGGTAGTGCAGAAGGGGCAAGAAGTGAACGGGGTCTTCAGGGATTTTTACAAGGAGTTGTATCGGTCTGAGCCGCCGACGAGGAGAGGGGGAATGGAGGACTTCCTAAACAAATTGAGGTTCCCAAGGGTCCAGGAGGGGCTGGTAGAAGGGCTGGGGGCGCCAATAGGGCTAGAGGAGCTAGTCAAGGGAATAGGTCAGATGCAAGCGGGGAAGGCGCCGGGGCCAGATGGGTTCCCGGTGGAATTCTACAAGAAAAATGTGGACTTGGTGGGACCGGTACTGGTACGAGCCTTTAATGAGGCGCGAGAGGGGGGGGGGGGTTCTGCCCCCGACAATGTCGCTGGCTCTGATCTCCCTGATATTGAAGCGGGATAAAGACCCCGTGCAGTGCGGGTCCTACAGGCCTATCTCGCTTCTGAACGTGGATGCCAAGCTGCTGGCAAAGATCCTGGCAGCTAGAATAGAGGATTGTGTGCCAGGGGTAATCCATGAGGACCAGACGGGGTTCGTGAAGGGGCGGCAGCTCAACACGAACGTGCGGAGATTGCTGAATGTAATTATGATGCCGGCAGTGGAGGGGGAGGCTGAGATAGTGGTAGCGCTGGACGCGGAGAAGGCATTCGATAGGGTGGAGTGGGAGTACCTGTGGGAGACGTTGGAACGGTTTGGGTTTGGGAAAGGGTTTATTAAGTGGGTGAAGTTGCTCTACTCGGACCCGACGGCGAGTGTAGTGACAAACGGAAGGAGGTCGGAGTATTTCGGGCTCCACCGAGGGACCAGGCAGAGATGTCCCCTATCCCCCCTACTTTTCGCACTGGCGATTGAACCGTTGGCAATGGCACTGAGGGGTTCAGGGGGGTGGAGAGGACTGACTAGGGGAGGGGAGGAACATCGAGTATCGCTGTATGCGGATGATCTACTGCTGTACGTGGCAGACCCAGAAGGGGGAATGCCGGAGATAATGGAACTATTAGCAGAGTTTGGGGACTTTTCGGGGTACAAACTAAATTTGGGCAAAAGCGAGGTTTTTGTGATACACCCGGGGGACCAGGGAGAGGGTATTGGGAGGCTCCCCTTCAAGCGAGCAGGAAAGAGCTTTAGGTACTTAGGGGTGCAGGTGGCAAGGAACTGGGGGACCCTCCACAAGCTGAACTTTTCCAGGCTGGTGGAACAGATGGAGGAGGAATTTAAGAGGTGGGACATGGTACCGCTGTCGTTGGCAGGGAGGGTGCAGTCAATCAAAATGACGGTCCTCCCAAGGTTCTTGTTTCTATTTCAGTGCTTGCCCATCTTCCTCCCTAGGGCCTTCTTCAAAAAGGTGACGAGTAGCATCATGAGCTACGTGTGGGCGCACGGCACCCCAAGGGTGAGGAGGGTCTTTTTGGAGCGGAGTAGGGACAGTGGAGGGCTGGCACTACCCAATCTCTCGGGGTATTACTGGGCGGCAAATGTGTCAATGGTGCGCAAGTGGATGATGGAAGGGGAGGGGGCAGCTTGGAAACGAATGGAGAGGGCGTCCTGTGGCAACACAAGCCTGGGGGCCCTAGTAACGGCACCATGGCCGCTCCCCCCCATGAGGTACACCACGAGCCCGGTGGTGGCGGCCACCCTCAAGATATGGGGGCAGTGGAGGCGACACAGGGGGGAAATGGGAGGTCTGTTGGCGGCGCCAATAAGAGGGAACCATAGATTCATCCCGGGGAACATCGACGGGGGATTTCAGAGCTGGTACAGGGTGGGCATACGGCAGTTGAAGGACCTGTTTATAGAGGGGAGGTTTGCGAGCCTGGGAGGGCTGGAGGAGAAGTTTGAGCTCCCCCCGGGAAACATGTTCAGATATTTACAAGTGAAGGCATTTGCTAGGCGGCAGGTGGAGGGGTTCCCCCTGCTCCCCAGTAAGGGGGCGAGTGATAGGGTGCTCTCGGGGGTCTGGGTCGGAGGGGGGAAGATATCAGACATCTACAAGATAATGCAGGAGGCGGAAGAAGCATCAGGGGAGGAGCTGAAAGCCAAGTGGGAAGGGGAGCTGGGAGAGCAGATAGAAGACGGGACGTGGGCGGATGCACTGGAGAAGGTCAATTCTTCCTCCTCGTGTGCGAGGCTGAGCCTCATTCAATTTAAGGTGCTGCATAGAGCTCACATGACGGGGACAAGGATGAGCCGGTTCTTTGGGGGTGAGGACAGGTGTGTCAGATGTCTGGGAAGCCCAGCGAACCATGTGCATATGTTCTGGGCATGTCCGGTGCTGGAAGGGTTCTGGAAGGGGGTGGCAAGGACGGTGTCGAAGGTGGTGGGGTCCAGGGTCAAACCAGGATGGGGGCTTGCGATCTTTGGGGTTGGGGTAGAACCGGGGGTACAGGAGGCTAGGGAGGCCGGAATACTGGCCTTTGCGTCCCTAGTGGCTAGACGAAGGATATTAATTCAATGGAAGGACGCGAGGCCTCCAAGCGTTGAAACTTGGATTAACGATATGGCTAGCTATATTCAGCTAGAAAGGATCAAATTTGCCCTGAGAGGGTCGGTACAGGGATTCTCCAGGCGGTGGCAACCTTTCCTTGACTTTTTAGATCAGAGATAGGCGTTCGGGGTCGTGGCAGCAGCAACCCGGGGGGGGGGGGGGAGGGGAGGGAAGGGAGGGAAGGGAAGGGAGGGAAGGGGGGGGAAGGGGGGGGGAGGGGGGCAGCAATGGTCGTGGGGGGACATGCACGACTGTAACGCGGGCAAGTCTGCTCGCTGCTCATGTCTGAAACTGTAGGCTGCCTTGTTTGTTAAGTTGTTGCTTGGGGGGGGGGGGGGGAGGACTGGTGCGCGCGAGAGGGCGGGCGAGGGAGGGATATTTGCCTAGAGGGATTGTGTTGTAAATAATTTAAAAATTAGTAGGGGTAAATGTCTGTATGGAAAAACTCTTTCAATAAAAATTATTTAAAAAAAAAGTTAGAGCTCATGGCATAAAAGGAACAGTAACAACATGGATACAAAATTGACTGTGTCAAGAAACAAAGAGTAGTGAAGAATAGTTGTTTTACAGACTGGACGAAGAGTTCCCTCTAGATCAATGTTAGGACACCTGTTCTTCTTGATGTATATTAATGACCCCGAGACTTTGGTGTACAGGGGGCCATTTCAAAATTTACGAATGATATAAAACGTGGAAGTATTTTGAATCAGGAGGAGGACAATGAAGAATTTCAAAAGGACACGTAATGGGCAGAGACGTGGCAGATTAAATTTAATGCAGAGAAGTGTGCTTCATTTTGGTTGGAAAAATGCAAAGAGACAATAGGAAATAAAACACTCCATTCTAAAGCAGGCACAGGAGCAGAGGGACCTGGGTATATTTGTGCATAAATCATTAAAGGTGGCAGGACTGGTTGAGAGAGTGGTTAATGGCATCCTGGGCTTTATCAAGAGGGACATAGTGTACAAAAGCAATGAAGTTATGGAACAGTTCGAGTTTCCACACTTTAGGGGGGATGTGAAGACATTAGAGAAGATGTTGAAAAAAGTCAAAGAAAGATTCCAGGGAAGAGGCATTTCAGTTCTGTAAAAAGATTGGAGAAGTTGAGACTGTTCTTCTTGAGAGAAAACTTGATAGAGATGTTCCAAATCATGAAGAATCTGGACAGAATAAATAGTGAGAAACAGTATAAGTAATTGAAATGAAAAATGAAATGAAAATCGCTTATTGTCACAAGTAGGCTTCAAATGAAGTTACTGTGAAAAGTCCCTAGTCGCCACATTCTGGCGCCTGTTCGGGGAGGCTGTTACAGGAATCGAACCGTGCTGCTGGCCTGCCTTAGTCTGCTTTCAAAGCCAGCAATTTAGCCCTGTGCTAAACAGCCCCCATGGCAAACATATGTAAACTTTTTCATGTAGCAAATGTAAGGACGACTGCCTGAGTGTGGTGGAGATAGGGTCAGTTGAGGCTTTCAAAGGGAATTGGATCATTATCTGAGAAAGAAAAATTTACAGGGCTTTGGGGAAAAGGCAAGGGAATGGCACAGGTGAATTGCTCCCTCAGAGGGTCAGTAGGCACAATGGACCGAATAGCCTCCTTCTGTGCTGCAACCACTTTATAATTCTATGAACTCTGGCATGATCTGTACTCGAATTGTGCGCAGCGAGCATAACATTTTGGACTCAAAATGGCATCCACAAGCCCCAAAACCAGCCAGATATCTAGCCCTTAATGGCTGTCTAGTAGAATCTCTTAATTACACACTTTAAAATCACTTGTCTGGGTTCAGCATCAGTAAACAATCAGCCTCTAGTCACAGTGCTTTTTGCTGAGAATGCAGTCAGTTTCTAATCCGACTTATTGCTGACAGAGAATAGGATGATGCCGTTTGAATCATAGAATGAGCATATCATATGGAACCCTATAGAAGCTAAACTTGAATTACTAACTTCTCGATTTCTTATGATTGGGCTCATAAATAGCCATATATGAAAATTTTACACTACAAAATCTTACCTCATTCTAAAACTTTTCTTTTAACTGGCACAAATGTGACAAATTGCCATCCTTTTTGTTTGCAAATAATTTATAAGTACCAGTTAATTTTTTTGCTTTAACAACAGTAACTTTCTAACTTCAAGCTTGTATTTTTATAGTCACAAGTGCTGGAACTATTTCAAATCTCAGCAAATCAAAACCTCAAAAAGTGATAAGTGACGAACTAACTAAGTTGTTTTACATTCAGATTGTCATGTTCCTATTTAGAGCAGATGTATTTTTTCTTCACAGGGCAAGACCAGAGAATTGGCAGAAAAACAGTCTGAACAGTAAGTCCATTAAATTTGTCACACACACGCAACACTACTAATTTATTTTGGTTCTGCAGATTCTTTAATCCCTTCATTGGGTTGTTGTGCTTAGTAAATCCACCCCAACTATGTTTCTTTCACATAAGACAAAATAAATACAAAGCATTTTCAGCATCTTCAAAAATAATTGTAATTAGTTTGCAGTCCAGGGTTGATCTCAGAAGAGACTAATTCTCATTCCAGCGACATCAAGCAAATGTGATGAAGTGGGGAGGGGTCACACTTGATTGCTATTACCCCACCATGAAGATTAGTCAAGATGTTTTCAACACAAAATGACAATGCTTCTAGATCTCATGGAGGAACCCAGGGGATAGCAGCATTTTGAAATGAAGAATTCAAAAATTAAAAGTTGTACAAATAAATGAAATGAAATGAAAATCGCTTATTGTCACAAGTAGGCTTCAAATTAAGTTACTATGAAAAGCCCCTAGTCGCCACATTCCGGCGCCTGTTCGGGGAGGCTGTTACGGGAATATATACAAATATATATATACATATATACAATATATACAAAGAGTTTACCATCACCAGCACTTAACTTGAAGTTTACCGTATTTATTAATTTCATTATTGGTGACACTATTTTCTGAATTCACCTTTGCCTTTTCAGCACTTGTGTTTTTTATTTTTATTTTAAATATTTTTTATTACCTTCTTTTTCACATTTTCTCTCAAATTTACACCCAACAATAAACAATAATCAGTAACAAATGTAATGTCAATCCCCATATCAATAACAACGATCCCATCCTCCCACCAAATCCCAGACATTAGCCTGCATGTTAACATAAACAAATGACAAAAAGGAATCAGGAATCACCCATAGTCACCATTAACACATACAGTCCCTCCCCCCAACCCTCCCAGCAGCCCCCCTCCCAATGTTCGATGTGATCCAATTCTCGAAAGTGCATAATGAATAACGCCCATGAATTGTAGAACCCCTCCATCCTTTCCCTCAATTCAAATTTGACCTTTTCAAGCATCAAGAATTCCAGCAGGTTCCCCGCCATGCCAGGACACAGGGTGGAGTGGTAGATCCCCACCCTAACAGGATCCGCCTTTGGGTGATCAACAAGGCGAAGTCTACATCTGCCTCCACACCCGTTCCCAACTCCGGCTGGTCCGACATCCCAAATATGGCCTCCCGAGGGCCCGGGTCCAGTTTCATGTGCCCCACTTTAGAGATTACCCTAAAAACCTCCTTCCAGTAATCCTCCAGCTTTGGACAGGACCAAAACATATGAATGTGGTTTGCAGGGCTCCCCCCGCAACGTTCACATACATCTTTTACCCCCTCAAAGAGCCGGCTCATCCTCGCCCTTGTAAGGTGCGCTCTATACACCACCTTCAGCTGTCTCAGCCCCAACCTCGCACATGAGGTGGAGGTGTTCACCCTCCGGGGCACCTCACACCAGAACCCCTCCTCCATACCCTCTCCCAACTCTTCCACACACTTTGCCTTGATCCTTTCTAGAGGCGCCTTCTCCTCCTCCAAAATAGCCCCGTAAACCGCCTTCTCGAGTCCCCCTGTCGTCAGCACCTCATCCAGCAATGTGGAATCCGGCTCTACTGGGAAACTCTGTATCTCCTTTCTGGCAACGTCTCGAACCTGCATGTATCTAAATATTTCCCCCTGCTCCAGCCCATACTTTGCTCCCAGCTCCTTCAATCCTGCAAAACGACGGTGTATTTTATTTTGATTAAATTTAATTTTTATTGCTTGTTCAAATATTCGATCTACCCAGATTTTGTGCAATTTATTATAACTCCGTGAATGGATTAAACCTGCCATAGGGATTTATTATCACCCCAGAGTTATTTTCCTGATTCCAAGAATGTACAACTTCAAACCATTGCCAATACTAAGTAAACAAAACTCTCCAAAAGGCCTTATTTGATACTTAAAAGTTCTACGTCTAAGAATAAGGGATTGGCCATTTTGGTGTTAGTCAGAGGATTGTGAACCTTTGGAATCCTGCATTCCGGAGAGCTATGAATGCTCAGTCATTGAGATTATTCATGTCAGATGTTGACTGATTGTGAGATACTAAAGAGTCAAGGGATATGGGGATTATACGGGAAGATGGAGTTGAGGCAATAAATCAGCCATGATCTTATTAAACAGCAGAGCAGACTCAAGGGGCTGAATGGCCTATCTTCCCATTTCTTATGTTCTTTAGTTTTTACTCTGGTGTGAAGTGAAATAATTATATGATGTGGCATTTTAAAAAGCAGCAAAAACTAGAAAATGGGCACTCTTGGGTGTTTCGTGATGCTCGTGCTTGATTTCATTCAGGGTGAACTTTTATATACAGCTTCACTTTCAATCGTCTGATGCTAGTATGCGATTTGTATTTTTGATTCCGTTGGTTTGGTTCTCTGAAGGCAAAACCTTGGATCATCAAGAAATCCAAAGTATTTAATGAACCTCTTTAAAATATTCATTCCTAACTCTCAGTGGGTAGCATTTGAATTACTTAATCCTATTGTTGCAGTGCGTTGAAACCTGATCTACTCCAGTGCTTTTCCAAATTTGATTTTGCGAAGCATTCTCACTCGAATATTGAGAAGGGAAGATGTTTCCACTTGCTTAACCTTGGAGCTTGCGTTTGCTAAACTAACATTGATGAGAATCCATTTGAAATGGATGCATTGGGTGGAATCTTCCCAGAATTTGTCACGTCAGGCTCAGACAGAAAACTGGTATGGAGCTCTCCGGTTTCACTGACCAGTTTTTTTTCATGGAACCTTGGGCGCAATTCTCCGCTCTCACGAAAATTCGGAGAATAGCGGGCGGCGTAAATTTTTACGGACACGCTGGTCCGACGCCCTCCCGCTATTCTCCCCCCCCCTCCCCCCACGCCCGCCTCCCGACACGAATCGCTGCCCGCCGTTTTTTTACGGCGAGCAGCGATTCTCTCCTGGCCAATGGGCCGATTTCCAAGGCCTTTACGGCCGTTTTTACAAGCGTAAAACACACCTGCTCTGACCGTTCATAAAAACGGCCGTAAAGTCCCGTTCTCGGGTACCACGGCCGTGCCAAGGGTGCCATGGGCCCGCGATCGGTGGGCACCAATCGCGGGCAGCGGTTACTTACCCCGCGCACTCTTTCTCCCTCCGCCGCCCCGATGGATCCATCCGCGGGGCTTCTGCGGGGCATAACGGCCTGCGCATGCGTGGGTTTCATGCACAAGCGCGATGACGTCATCCGCGCATACGCGGGTTGGAGTCGTCCAATCCGCGCATGCGCGGCTGACGTCATCTGACGTGTCAGCCGTCGCTAACTCTGGCTAGCGGGATTAACAAAATTCGTTAAACCCGCGATGCCGGAGTTCACGGCCGCGCGATACTAGCCCCGACCGGGGAGCTGAATCGGTTCCCGGTTGGGGGGGGCGGAGGCTGGCGTCAAACGCGCCCGTTTTTGACGCCAGCTTCCCGAGTTTTCGTAACTCGGGAGAATCGCGCCCCTTGAGCCCCTTGAGTCCATGGTTTACGCTGTCACTCCGGCGGGGTTGGACCTCAGAGGGCTGGAAATTGCCTCCAAAAAGATCAGGCCACCATCTTTAAAGGGTGCTCCAACCAGCGCTGCTGGCCCCCAGCCCACATAACGGAGGTATCAAAGACTCTCTCCACCGCCCCCCCCCCCCCCCTTCCCGGACATTCATTGGAAGCAACCTTTCCCCGGCATTCATCAGCGGCAACCCCTTGCCCGATATTAATAGTTATTATAACGTGAATCTACTAAGTGTTTCTTGCTCAATCAAGTTATTTTTGCTGATTATAATATTAAAGGTGTAAGTTTGGTATCTTCTTCAGCGATTCACCACTAATGAGTATGATTGTTCAACTAAAAAACGCCGTGTTACTGGTCATGGGCTCTGTGGTTTCTTGCATGGCTGATGAGCCCAATCCTCGAGCCGCATCTATGACCACACTCTCGGCAGTTGTTGGTATATAGTAAATTATAAATATTCTAATCATCCCATTAATGATGGGTCACTCTTGTTTCTTCCTCTTACTTCAAATAATCATGTGGCATAGAAGGACGCTATTCAGCCCATCGCTACTGTTCCAAAACTTTAAAAAGCTATTGTATTAGTTCTATTTCCACACTCTTCCCCTATAGCCCTGCAAATGTTCTAGTATATATTGAATTTCTTGATTAATCTGCTTGCATGACGCTTTCAGAGACCCCACCATTTTTTTATTCATTCACTTGAAAATACATCTGGTTACGGCACTATTCTTTGTAAAGTATCGAGTCCCAGGTAAAGCTCCACTACTGTGCTCCAATAGTAGTTTCTGCATTTGGTCTCCATTTCGTTTTTAGTTATCACCTGATTTGTCTTACATAAGTAGTGAACAAAATGCCTCATTAATTATTTTTCTTTTATATCTTCTACAATCACTTTCCACCTAACTCCAGCCAGGATCCAGCATCTCTACCTCTGCTCAGTATTACAGACCTGGTTCCAGATCTCCAGCATATTTTCTTCTGGATGTCCAACTCCATTGAGCTGCTTTACTTCATCCAGCAGAGGGTCCCAGACTACATTCAAGGCATTGAAGACCTGGATGCACGAGGTACCCCCATTATGCAGTTAACAGACTGGGAGGTCAGCACAAAGGTGTATTGATAGTGGCTAGGATATGCAACATGAAAGCTGAGCTTTGTTTAAGTTTGAAAGCAAGTGTTTACACACTGCACTTCGCAGTGAGTGGTGTGTGCAATATCCAGGAACCAATATGCTGTGGATGAATCAAATATATTATAGAGTAAATTATGCGGCAGATGAAATAGGTTGCAACAGAAATGGGTTGAAGTAACATGTTAATTAATGCTAAAATATGTTTACTGTGAGAACAGGTGGCTTGGAAATACTTCGGGATTTTGATTGGACTTTTATAAATTCTATCCTTTTATTTAAGGTTGGGATGAATATTCTTGTGCTGTTAGCAAGCAGACACCTTAATGCAGCTGTAATGTAAAACAAACCTATTTCAATGAAAAGGGAGAACGAGAAAGGCAACAAGCAACAACCAACTTTCAAATGTATTCAGATATGTTTCCCGAACATAAGGGGTAGAATTTCCTTTTATTCTTCGTAATAAGTCAAAGGTGCTTTGAAGGAAATCGGATGGAGAGCATGACACACTTGAAATTGTGATGCACTGAAATGCTATGTAATCATAGAATTTACAGTGCTGAAGGAGGCCATTCGGCCCGTCGAGTCTGCACCGGCCCTTGGAAAGAGAACTCCATCCTATCCCTGTAATCCTACTTTTTTTTTATAAATGTTTTTTATTGAGTTTTCATATTTTATATATGACAAATTACAAATTATTAGAGAGAAAAAAAGAAAACACAAAAATTTAACATGTATATTTACAGGTAAGCATCTTCATAACAACAATTGTGGCCGCCCCCTTTAGCCGGCATACATATTTTACATACCCCAATATGGCCGAGGCACATGTTTATAGACATTTATTTATAGTTTGGTTTTGGGCCTTAGCTTGCCATCAAACCCCCATAACGAACCCCAAACCCCCCCCCTCCCGGGCTACCTTCCCCCGATTCCCGTCCATTTTCCCCTGATTCTTGGCCACCCAACTATTCTTCCTCTTGTTCGTTGGCCACAAACAGGTCCCGGAACAATTGCATGAATGGCTCCCACGTTCTATGGAAGCCGTCGTCTGACCCTCGGGTGGCGAATTTGATTTTCTCCATTTGGAGAGATTCCGAGAGGTCGGACAGCCAGTCTGCAGCTCTGGGCGGTGCTGCTGACCGCCAGCCAAACAGGATTCTACGGCGGGCGATCAGGGAGGCAAAGGCAAGGGCGTCCGCCCTCCTCCCCAGGAATAGATCTGGCTGGTCTGAAACCCCGAAGACCGCCACTATCGGGCATGGCTCCACCCTCACCCCCTTGGACATAGCCTCGAAGAAGGCTGTCCAGTAATCCACAAGTCTGGGGCAAGACCAGAACATGTGGGCGTGGTTGGCCGGGCCTCTTTGGCACCGTTCACATCTGTCCTCCACCTCCGGGAAGAACCTACTCATACGGTTTCTCGTTAAGTGGGCTCTATGTACCACTTTTAGTTGCGTCAGGCTGAGCCTTGCGCACGTGGAGGTGGAGTTGACCCTATGCAGTGCTTCACTCCAGAGTCCCCACACTATCTCCATCCCCAGGTCGTCCTCCCATTTCCTTCTTGTTGCGTCCAGTACGGTGTCGTCCCTTTCTACCAGTCGGTCATACATGTCGCTACAGTTCCCTTTCTCTAGGATACTTGTGTCCAGTAGGTCTTCCAGTAGTGTCTGTCGTGGCGGTTGTGGGTACGTCCTTGTCTCCTTTCGTAGGAAGTTTTTGAGCTGCAGGTACCGTAGCTCGTTCCCCCCAGCTAGCTGAAATTTCTCTGTCAGTTCGTCCAGTGTTGCGATCGTGTCGTCCGTGTATAGGTCCCTGACTGTCAGTGTCCCCCCGTCCTGCCTCCACCTTTTGAAGGTGGCGTCAGTCAGCGCTGGTGTGAACCTATGGTTGTTGCAGATGGGAGCCTTGTCCGACATTTTGGTCAGGCCAAATTGCTGCCGCAGTTGGTTCCAGGATTGGAGGGTGGCTGTCACCACTGGGCTGCTGGAGTGTTTTTTGGGTGGGGATGGGAGTGCTGCCGTGGCGAGGGCCCGGAGGGAGGTCCCCATACAGGAGGCCTCCTCCGCACGCACCCACTCGGCTTCCGGCTCCTGGATCCATCCCCTTACTCGCTCGGCTGTTGCCGCCCAGTGGTAGAATTGTAGATTCGGGAGGGCTAGCCCCCCCCTGGATTTTGTTTTTTGTAGGACCTTCTTTGGGATCCTAGCATTTTTACCCCCCCATACGAACGCCATGATAAGTTTGTCCAGCGCTTTGAAAAAGGCCTTGGGGATGTAGATCGGAATGGATCTAAACAGGAAGAGGAACCTGGGCAGTACGTTCATTTTGATCGTCTGGACTCTCCCCGCGAGGGAGAGCGGGAGTGTGTTCCATCTTTGCAGGTCCTTTTTAACTTCCTCCGTCAGCCTGGTGAGGTTCCATTTGAGGATCCCTTTCCAGTCATGGGCTATTTGGATCCCCAGGTAGCGGAATATGTGTCGGGCTTGTTTGAACGGCAGCCCCTTTAGTGCTGCCCCCCCCCCCCTTGCGGGTGTACTGGGAAGATCTCACTTTTGCTCATGTTGAGTTTGTAGCCCGAGAAGGCTCCAAACTCTTTCAGGAGCGCGATGATTCCGTCCATGCTGCTTGCTGGGTCCGAGATATAGAGGAGCAGATCATCCGCATAGAGTGAGACTCTGTGCTCTCTACCTCCCCTTCGGATCCCCCTCCAATTTTTTGCTGCCCTGAGCGCGATTGCTAGCGGTTCGATTGCTAGTGCGAACAGCAGCGGGGACAGTGGGCATCCTTGTCTGGTGCCCCTGTGCAGCTGGAAGTATTGGGAGTTGGTACTGTTGGTCCGTACACTCGCCTTGGGAGCGTTGTATAGGAGCTTTACCCAAGCGGTGAACCTTGTTCCAAGCCCGAACCGCTCCAGTACCTCTATGAGGTATTTCCATTCGACTCTGTCGAAGGCCTTTTCTGCGTCCAGGGAGACGATCACCTCTTGTGTTCTCTCCCCGGAGGGGGTCATTATCACGTTCAGCAGGCGCCTGATGTTCGCGGTAAGCTGTCTACCTTTGACGAAGCCCGTCTGGTCCTCTGTGGTACCAGGGCCCGATTCTCCGCCCCCCACGACGGGTCGGAGAATAGCGGGAGGGCCTTCCCGACATTTTTCCCGCCCTCCCGCTATTCTCCCCCCCCCCCGCCCAACTCCCAACACGAATCGCTGCCGCCGTTTTTTTACGGCCGGCAGCGATTCACAGCTGTTCGATGGGCCGAAGTCCCAGCCCTTTACGCTGTTTTTACGAACGGCAAACACACCTGGTCTGGCCGTTCGTAAAAACGGCGGGAACAACTCGCTTTTTATAACCATGGCACCGATTGGCACGGCAGTACCACGGCCGTGCCAAGGGTGCCATGGGCCTGCGATCGGTGGGCACCGATCGCGGGCAGCGGGTCCGATGCCCGCGCACTATTTGTCCTTCCGCCGCCCCGCAGTATCCATTCGCGGGGCGGCTGAGGGGCATCCCGGCCCGCGCATGCGCGGGTTTCGCGCAAATACGCGATGACGTCATCCGCGCATGCGCGGGTTGGAGTCTTCCAATCCGCGCATGCGCGGCTGACGTCATATGACGCGTCAGCCGGTGCTAACTCCGGCAAGCGGGCTTAACGAAATTCGTTAAGCCCGTGATGCCGGAGCTTGCGGCGTCGGGCTGCTAGCCCCGACCGGGGACCAGAATCGGTTCCCGGTCGGGAAGGGGCGCGCTGGCGTCAAACCCGCCCGGGTTTGACGCCAGCCTTACGATTTCTCCCGTTTTGGGAGAATCGTGCCCACAGTCTTCTAGCCTTTTGGCTAGGATTTTGGCCAGTATTTTGGCGTATGCGTTCAGCAGAGACATGGGTCTGTATGACCCACATTCCGTTGGGTCTTTGTTTTCCTGTAATCCTACTTAATGTTAATTATAAAAATGTCTCTGCAGGTTTTAGAAACAGTAATGCACAGAAAAATACTTCTCGTCTAACCAGCCTATTCATATATATATATACACACCAACTCATCCAAAAAACATGTATTAATTATACATGATAGAGAAAGTTCAAGGGTAAGGCTCTACAGTAATATTTCTCATTGCAATTTTTATGAACTCCTTAATTGTTCAGATGATCTCCAGGAATTTCTTCTGGCCCCCATGACTATTGTGAAGGTACAGAAGCGGTTCAAGAGGGGCCATGAGGAAATTCATGGCACATGTTTTTTTTCTTTAAAAAAAAATAAATTTAGATTACCCAATTATTTATTTTTCCAATTAAGGGATAATTTAGCGTAGCCAATCCACCTAACCTGCACATCTTTGGGTTGTGGGGGTGAAATCCACGCAGACACAGGGAGCATGTGCAAACTCACACAGACAGTGACCCAGAGCCGGGATCGAACCCAGGTCCTCAGCACATAGGCAGCAGTGCAAACCACTGTGTCACCGTGCTGCCCCAATGGCACATGTTATGAATTCTGGCACACAATTTGGTTATGTTTTGTCCCTACTCCTTTTATCAACATTTAGTCAACTTTGGTACAATTCAGTACACTCAGTAATGTAATGTGTTTTATAATAACCCAGCATCAACGCAAATGTTTCAAAGAAAGTTTTGTTTCACATTGGATTTTGGTAACATTTCTAATATTTTGCAAAACTAAAAAGCAATATGTATCCATAACATAACAGCAACTTTCATTTATATAGCACTTTTACCTTAGTAAAATGCTCCAAGTTGCTTCATAAGAGTGTAATCAGGCAACTATGGATGCTGCATTAAGGAGACACTAAGGCAGTTGGCCAAAAGCATTGTCAAAAATGAGAATTGAGCAAGAAATACAAAAAATAGGAGTCAAATTTACTCCCTTCATTCAACACTCAGAAGCTTGCTATTCACAGGTAGTTCTGACATGCAGCAATCGTGACACACAAGTGCCAGGCAACTCCAACAAGAGAAAATCTGTCCATCACCTTTTGACATTCAATGCCTTTACCATTCTGAATCCCCCAATATCAACACACTGGGAATCAGCATTGAAAAGAAACTTAACTGGACCAGCCACATAAATGCTATGGCTACAAGAGCAGGTCAGAGGCTGGGAACTCTGTTGCGAGTAACCCATTTGCTGACTCCCAAAGTCTGTCCAACATCTACAAGGCACAAGTCAGGAGTGTGATGGAGTAATCTCCACTTACTTAGCTGAGTACATTTCCAACAAGCAAGAAGCTCAAAGCCATCCAGGACCAAGCAATCTGCTTGACCAGCACTACAGCCACTACTTTAAATATTCACTCCCTCCACTGCCAGCAATCAGTGGCAACAGTGGTACTGTCCAGACTGCAGCCACTTGCCAAGGATCCTTCGACAACGCCTTCAAACCTGTGACCACTATCACTGAGAAGATCAAGGGCAGCAGGCACAGGGGAACACCAGCACCTGAACATTTTCCCCAAGTCACAAACCATCTGGACTTGGAATTATATTGCTGTTCCTTCACTGTCATTGAGTCAAAATCCTGGAATAACCTCCTTGATGCGCTATCAATTGTACTAAAGACTCGAATGGGTACAAAAGAGGATTTATTACAGTTAGATGTTTATCCTCCGACTGCAGCTGGTAGAATGGCTGCTCAGGAGAACTCATGCATATTTATACGGCTCCTTGTGGGCGGAGCCAGCCGGCAGGGGCTACCGGCGAACCTGTAGTATAGGTACTGCTGTACATCCCCTAATACAGGCACACACACAATTACACAGTGGATCACCACACTCCTCAACAGCACTGTGGGTGTACCTACACCATATGGACTGCAGCATTCAAAAAAGCAGCTCACCACCACCTTCCCAAGGGCAATTAGGGATGGACAATAAATAATGGCTTTGTCAAAGGCACTCAAGTTCCAGAAATTAACAGATCACTTGAGCAAGACTGAGGCCGGGATTCTCCTGCAATTGGCTGGACGCCCGATGCCGGCGCCAAGAGTGGCACGAACTACTCCGGCATTGTGCCGCCCGGAAGGTGCGGAGTGGGCTAGGCCAGCACCGGTGGGGTTGACGCCGCACCAACCGGCGGCGAAGGGCGGCTGTGGGCCGGTGTGAGTTGGCGCATGCGCAGAACCGCTGGCATGTTTCCTGCGCAGGGGATTTCTTCTCCGCACCGGCCATGGCGGAGCCTTGCAGAGGCCGGCGCAGAAGTAAAGAGTGCCCCCACGGCACAGGCACGTCCGCAGATCGGTGGCCCCGATCGCGGGCCAGGCACCATGCCCCCCCCCCCCCCCCCCGGAACCGGATCCCCCCACAACTCCCTGAGGGCTCTGCTAGCCATCCTCCAAGCCAGGTCACGCCGGGATGGACCATGTCCATTTCACGCTAGCGGGACTGGCCGGAAATGGGCGGTTGCTCGGCCCATCGGGGCCCGGAGAATTGCGCGGGGGGGGGGGGGGGGGGGGCGCTGCCAACGGCCCCAGCCAGCTCACCGTGATTCCCGCCCCCGCCCAAAAACCGGCGCCGGAGAATTCGGCAGCCGGCGTCGGAGCGGCAGGGCAGGATTCACGCCACCCCCCCCCCCCCCCCCCCCCCCCCCCGGCGATTCTCCAATCCGGTGGGGGGTCGGGGAATCCCGCCCTCAGTCTGAGGGGGCAGTACAAATGAACATGTAGTAATTATTTAAGTGAAATTTGTCGTGATAGGTTTTAAATGAAGTGATTTTAAATATTATAAATTAATTTGGGCTCCTTGCTGCTGATTTTCGCAGAATGCATTCAGGAATAGCAATTATCACAATAAAAACACTCAGACCAACCCCTACTCTTAAAACTTTACTATTGTATTTCCCAGATTGCTATTGAACAGTATCACTGAAAATGTTTGCTGGGCTTATGCTATTCTGTTGCCATCACTTCAGTGTAAATCCTTTATACATGTTAAAATACAATGAAAAAGCCCTCTGGGCAACCCAGGAGAAAAATCATCACCTTCTCCCATTTCTCTCCGATTAGACTTGCAACAAACAGCCAGGCTCTGGTAAAACAACGGCGGGAAGTTTGGAGGCATGAGATCATGGGCTGGATTCTCCGATCCCCCGCCAGGTCGGAGAATCGGCAGGGGCGGCGTGAATCCTGCCCCCGCCGTCTCCCGAAGTCTCAGGCACCAGAGATTCGGCAGGGACGGGAATTCCGCCGTGCCTGTTGACGCCCCCCCCCCTCCTTCCCCCCCCCCCCTGCGATTCTCCGGCCCATGATGGGCCGAAGTCCCGCGCCTGTCATGCCGGTCCCGCCGGCGGGAATCAATCCACCTACCTTACCGGCAGGACCAGGCGGCCGAGCGGGCTCCGGGGTCCTGGGGGGGCCGCGGGGCGATCAGGCCCGGGGGGGGGTTCCCCCAAAGTGGCCTGGCCCTAACATTGAGGGGCTAGGCCCACGCCGGAGTTGTTGGCGCTCTGCGGGCTGGCGTGGGCGGCCTTTGGTGCCACGCCAGCCGGGGCCGAAGGGACTTTGTCGGCCGGCGGAAGTCCGCGCATGTGCCGGACCGTCAAGACCGTGGCGAAGGCGGAAGGAAAAGAGTGCCCCCATGGCACAGGCCGGCCCGCCGAATGGTGGGCCCCGACCGCAGGCCAGGCCACTGGGGGCACCCCCCGGGGCCAGATCACCCTGTGCCCCCCCCCCCAGGACCCCAGAGCCCGCCCGCGCTGCCTGCACCCGCCAGTAAGGTAGGTGGTTTGATCCACACCGGCGGGAGAGGCTTGACAGCGGCGGGACTTCGGCCCATTGGGGGCCAGAGAATCGGCGGGGGGGGGAGCGCCGACCGGCGTGGACGATTCCCGCTCCCGCCGAATCTCGGGATTGGCGGGAGCGGGAATCGAGGAATTGCTATTCCTCGGAAAACGGCGGGGGCGGGATTGACGCCGGCCCCCAGCGATTCTCCAACCCGGCAGGGGGTCAGAGAATCCCGCCCCAGAAGTGGGAGGATTGGAGATGGAAACCAATTTCTCCTATGTTAACCCCTGTGACCCACCCTTTAAGTTAATATTCCCCCCTATGATTCTGTGATTCTAAGTTGTTAAGAGGCACACAAAAAAAAAAAATCAGTGGATATATTTAAACATTATTATCAATTCCCTAATTTATATACACATTTTAGTTAGTTTGATCTTTATCTTGGACAGTAGAAATTTCAGTTACTAAAGGAATAAATGGAAGAAGAAGAGAATTTTTCAGAAACATTTTCAAAGTGTTGTCAGAACACAGTGGTCTATTGCACAGTCCCAGTGACAAGTTTATATAGGTGTTTTCTATTTTAAATGTGGACATGAGAGTTTTTTTAATGGAACAGGTTGACACAATGGGGTTAATTTTAATTCTTCTGGGTCCTGGCCCTACACCATGTCAGAGAGAGTGACGGATGCAATTTTCAAAATGGCACCCTGAATCAAGTTTGTCACCCAATTACGGGGTGTTGGGCATTGGCAGGAGACTAGAGTGAGGCATAGAGGGATAAGTTAAAAAGAAAATGGTAGCCATGACTGGTTTTGCCATTGCCTTTGATGACTGGTTTTACCATTGCCTTTGCAAATTGAGGGAGAGCAGAGGGCCAACATTAGCTTGGACAGCCACCCCTGGGCAGCCCGCTATTTTTCTCAAAAAAGGCTGTTCCCTAAAGCAAACATTTCCCAACCCCTCCGTGCCTCTTACCCTGCTCATTTGAAAATCGCTAACTGTTTCTCCCATATTCCTTCCTTTACAATTAGCACAACAAACAATTAATCGCAGGCATGTGGCTTCCCCTCCTGCATTGCCTTTGAAAATCTAAATGTTTCCTTGAAATGTGCGAGCATGCAATTTTCCGGACTCGCCTGCACCCAAACACACTCCCATGAACGATTGAAAATTCAGCCTGACTGTGTGACAAATAATACACGAAGTAACTGCATGCAAGTATGAGATTTTAAAAAAATATTATAGATAAAATTGAATCCCTACAATTAATATAATTTGCTCATTGAGTCATCTTTTCTGTGTACTATTTAGACATGGGAGTACAGTAAAACCCAGTAGATTTTGATGCTATCCAGCCAAACAGAACAATTGGATAGAATGATGGCGATGGTTTTGTTGAGTAAGCATTTCCATTCATGTTTACTGATGAGAAATTGTAGATTAGTTTTGTCTGGCCTAAAATGTTTCTCCCCAGAACAGCAATATTTACATTTTGCTGGGTGGATCTGTCATAATTACAGTCAGCAGATTGCAGCTTATTAACACAAGCAGGATTGCGTGACTGAGAGAAATGTCAAGCGAGACCTACCCGATACGGTCAATGCTTGCATACTTTATTTACTTTATGCATTAAATAAAAGCCTCTAGAATTAAAATATGATATTAAAGATATGGGACAGGATTCTCCTATCGGGTGGCAAGTGCCGACTCCGGCATAAAAACGGGAGTGTTTTACTCCGGCGTCGGCGCCCGTTCCGGGACACCATTCTGCGGCCCACAGGGGGCTGAACCCGGCGTCGCGGGGTCCGTGCATGCGCAGTTGGGCCGGCGCCAACTAGCGCATGAGCAGTGGCCTTCTTCCCCGCGCCGGCCCCGATGCCAAATGGCACAGAGCTACAGGAGCCGGCGCAGAGGAAAGGAGGCCCCCCCGACAGAGAGGCTGGCCTGCCGATCGGTGGGCCCGATCACGGGCCAGGCCACTACGGAGACCCCCCCATCCCCACCCCCATCTCCCCCCTCCCCCCCCACAGGCCGCCCCTGGAGCCTTCAACGGCGAGGTCCCGCCGGTGTTTGGTGACGGCCGCTCGGCCCATCCGGGCCGGAGAATAGGCGGGGGTTCGGAGAATTCCGCTCATGGTATTTAGTAGTCACAAAGGAGTCTAGAAAGGAGAGTTAAAACGAATGGTTTATTACCTAAGTAACATATATATAAGTAACAGTCTCAGTCCCAACTCTGCAGCTTGGCTCCTGTCTGGGCAAGCTTTTAATGTCCACCCTCGGCGGGGCAGCTCGTACTTCATGAGGCTCACAGGGAGATTAATCGGGTCATCCTCGTGGGGGTTACAACACTTTCAATTTAAAACATGGTAAAATTACAAAATCTAAAAACCTGGGGCAAAATTCACCTCTGGTAGCAGATGGGCATGGTGAATCTAGCAAGAGCTAAAATTTCAGAAACCTATCAGCATTAAAATCCTTTTGCAATCCTTCCAATGGCAAGTTAATGGCGGATTATTCTTCCCGCTGGCAGGTGGCGTAAATGCCATTTGCCTCTCATGACTGCTGATTCAAACAGCTGCCCATTGGCGTCCGTCAGGCCTTTCAATCTTGTGTCACGCCAGTGGGAATTTACGTCAATGTCAAACCCAATTGCTAAAGAGTGGTATGCACAAGGCAGTCCTTGGTTCACCAGACACTTTGGAGTGAGTGCAGCAACTTTCTGCCAGCTGCATTGCTCCTGCTGCGCTGTTGAACACTGCTGGGGCAGACCCATTCTTGCCCTCAATCTCCATGCCGAGCTGGTCTTCATGGACAGCACCATGCTGTTGGACCCACAGGCCCTCCTATCTCACCAAGTCGAATCAGTACCATGCCTGGGATTGGAGAGTACAGAGGTCTCCTTCCCCCTGGTGCTGCACAGCAGTGTCTATCTGGACAGGACTGTGCTGCGGGACTCATGTGCCACCGCAACAAAGGTCTGAAGATTGACCAGGGGTGGAGTGGAAGGTGAGATCGGGAGAGTGGAGTTGGGCAAACAAAGACAAGGGAGGCAATATGGAAGAGGGCTGTGCAAGGAGTGGGGGTGGGGCAAAGGGCGAGTGCTCACAATGGCATGCAGAGGGGCAAGGAAGTGGGTAAAGACGTTACAGGCGGGATTCTCCGACTCCCCACCAGGCCGGAGAATCACCGGGGGACGGCGTGAATCCCGCCCCGCCGCCCGGCTGCCGGATTCTCCAGCACCGGTTTTTCGGTGGGGGCAGCAATTGCGCCGCGCCGGTCGGCGGCCATTGGCAGCGCGGGCCCCCCTACCCGGGTGACGCTCCGGCCCCCGATGGGCCGAGTGGCCGCCCGTTTTTGGCAGGCCCCATCGGCGTAAAATACACCAGATCTGTACCGGCGGGTCCTGGCTCTGCGGGCGCCCTCCGGAGTCTATGGGGAGTTGCAGGGGGATCTGGCCCTGGGAGGGGGGCCCCCATGGTGGCCTGGCCCGCGATCGGGGCCCACCAATCCGCGGGCGGCCCTGTGCCGTGGAAGCACTCTTTTCCTCCGTGCCGGCCGGTGTAACGGTCCACCATGGTCGGCGCGGAGAAGAACCTCCCTGCGCATGCGCTGGGATGATGCCAGCAGACGCTGACGCTCCCGTGCCAACGCGCGCCGGCCGGCGGAGGCCCTTCAGTGCCAGCCTAGCCCCTGAAGGTGCGGAGGATTGCGCACCTTCCGGGCGGCCCGATGCCGGAGTGGTTCACGCCACTCCTCGGCGCCGGTATGGCCCACCCCGCTGTGTAGGGGAGAATCCCGCCCGTTTTTCCTGTCTAGGCCCTTCTTAATTTTGTATCCCTTAGCCTCCTCAGTTCCAAGGAAAACCACCCTAGCCTAGCCTCATAGCCGTAATTTTCAAGCCCTGGCACATTCTTGTAAATCTCCTCTAACTCTCTCCAGAGCAATTATATCCTTTCTATACATGGTGACCAGAACTATATAAAATTCCAGTTGCGGCCTAACCAGTTTCATTTTACATTTCTGATTTTGTATTCAATATCTTGCCCAACAAAAGAAAGCATTCCATATGGCACCGTTCTGCACTGTAAATTCTATAAAGATTCTGCTTCCTGACCTGTTTGTCTGCCATGTTGGGCTGCCTTTGCTAAGATTAGATCATTAAGCAATTGCAAGTGGTCAGACAAAGTACCATCCAAGACAACCACAACAGTTCTGTCTCTGATCAGCTCATCTTTTAGCGTGCCATAAGCACAGTTTTCTGCAAGTCTGTATAGGTTATTTATGAATGCTCAACACTTTCCGCTTGACGTTGGGTGCTTTGTTAAATTTAGCCTGTTCAACAATAATATTCTTTTTCAGATTGAAGTGTGTATTAAGTGCTTTGATTATTTTCTACTAGAAACCTTGCACAGCCACCCATCACGTATAATATCGCCCTGACTCGCTCGCCTTTACAGTGAGACCTGGCATGGTGCGATATTTGGAAACTCTCCAGTGCCAATTCAGCCATGTTTCTCCTTGGTTGAGGCCTGCAACCTGCCCGAAGCTTTCTGGCAATAGCAGAGACTTTTCTGTAATTGATTTTTCGCCATATTGTATTCTTGTATTGTTGGACTAACACAGAATTTTTACTGAGTCTGCTATGTATGTAAAATGCTAACTTAATTGAAACGTCTCTTACTGCAGGCTGTATCCTACTACAAGATTGTGCAAGAGAGAAAGCAAGATCATGTGACATTGCATCACTTCCTATGATGATGTACACATTAATGATATTAATTATTATTAATATGCTAATAATTAGCACATTGTTACACAGTTGGAATTAACCCCATATTTATCACATTGCCTAAACTTTTCAAAGTGATCTGCATATAGTGGATTATTTTTAAGGGAAAAGAATAAAGTTTGTAGAAATTATAAATAAATAAATGGCCGGAATGTCATTAAATTGTACCAACAGGAAGATGCCACATAAACCTCTTCAATTTATTGATGAGTCATGAGCCATTATTTAATTACCTGTACCATGCAGAAGCGTTACTGTTTTTATTCTGATCACATTGCAGAAAGAGACACAAGCCTGTATTTTCTGATTGGGCAAAAGCCTGACTGAAGATCTCAGTAGTGAGTTGTATATAATTTCAAAGAAATGCAAAGCACTAGTGAGCAGAAACCGGTGGCGGTGTCAAAGTTGAGAAACTTACAACCTGGAAGGTTGACTTGTGTCTCATTTGAACCAATTTACTTTTGCCATGTAGTCACTGTTATTGTGTAGGCAAACATGGCAGCTAATTGATGAATTGCACGGCCCAGAAACCGTGAATGACTAGTTAATTTTACGAATGGGCACTGAAACTGTAATGGAAATGCAAGTGAAAAAATCATGAAGGATAACTGGTATTTTCGAAAGAGGAAATGCTAGAAAATCTCAGTGAGGCACCCTCAATTACGACGTGAGAGCGAGGTCGGTAATCAAAAGGCTTTAATCTACAGAGAACCGAACAGCATCCGAGAGAAGTGTGCTCACCACATGGAGCCTTATCCTATATACCGTTTCCTGGGGGCGTAGCCAGAGGCGGAGTCCCCCAGGGTTCCAAGCCCCTTAAAGGGGCAAGTTATTAAAGGTCAGGTACCGTTTACGGCAGTTATTAATACCGTTCATCACATTAACCCCCTGTTTAAAAATACACATAGTCTGTCGGGGGTGAAGTGGAGTTATAAGTTCAGTCTTTGTGGTGGTCTGATCGTCCGTGCTGACTTTCGCTGCTCCGGTGGTGGCGCTGTGGATGGGGTCGGTTCCGGTGGTGGTATATCCGGGAGCACGGTTGACTGAGCCTTTGCCCGCCTTGGAGGGGGGGATGGGGGGGGGGGGAGATCAGGGGTGATTAGGGTGATCGGTGCCGGCTGGGGGGCAGGGGGCGCTATGGGGGGGGGGGGGGGCGCTGTGGGCGGTCGGGGTGGGGGGGGGATCGTCGCTAGAAGGGGGGGGTCGGTGGGGAAAACGTCGGGGTCGGTGGGAGAGTCGGTGGGAGAGCCAGCGGATGCCAGGTTTCGCAGGGAGACGGTATCCTGCCTGCCGTCGGGGTGCTCGACGTAGGCGTATTGAGGGTTTGCGTGCAGCAGGTGGACCCTCTCGACTATTGGATCCGTTTTATGGCTCCTCACGTGTCTCCGGAGTAGGACTGGACCCAGAGTCGTCAGCCAGGGTGGAAGTGAGTCCCCAGTGGTCAGGCTTTGTCCGCATATCTGGGGACCCACTGGGCGTAATAGGAGAAAAGCCCCAAGCACCGTTTGAGTGCCTTGAGGCTACGGGGAAGGGGAAGTTCCTTAAGGGGACGCATGCAGTCGGGGTCTGGGCCTAGGACCCCATTGTCCACGACGTAGCCGAGGATGGCTAGCCGGGTTGTGTGAAACACGCATTTCTCTTTGTTGTACGTGAGGTTGAGGGCCCGGGCAGTCTGGAGGAACCTCCTCAGGTTTGAGTCGTGGTCCTGCTGATCATGGCCGCAGGTGGTGACGTTGTCCAAGTACGGGAAGGTGGCCCGTAAGCCGTACTGGTCCACCATATGATCCATTGCCCTCTGGAAAACGGAGACTCCGTTTGTAACACCAAAAGGGACCCTGAGGAAGTGAAACAGCCGACCGGCTGCTTCAAAAGCCGTGTAGGGGCGGTCCTGTGGGCGGATAGGGAGTTGATGATAGGCCGATTTAATCCCGATACTGGGCGATTTGGGTCACCATATCTGCTATGCGGGGAAGTGGATACACATCGAGTTGCGTAAAGCGGTTTATGGTCTGGCTATAATCCATGACCATTCGCTGCTTTTCCCCGGAGCGGACTACCAATACTTGAGCCCTCTAAGGGCTGTTGCTGGCCTCTATGACCCCCTCTTTTAGTAGCCGCTGAACCTCTGACTTGATGAAAGTCATGTCTTGGGTACTGTACCGGCGACTCTTGGTGGCGACGGGCTTACAGTCGGGAGTGAGGTTTGCGAAGCGGGAGGGTGGCACAACTTTGAGTGTTGCCGGGCTGCAGACCATGAGTGGGGGCAGGGGCCCACCGAACTTCAGTGTCAGGCTCCGGTGGCTGCACTGAAAGTCCAGACCGAGCAGCAGGGGGGCGCAGAGGCGAGGGAGGATGAAGAGTTTAAATCGGGTGTATTCAGCGCCTTGAATTGCGAGGTCAGCGACACAATACGCCGTGATTTGTACCGCGTGGGACCCCGAAGCGAGGGCTATAGTTTGGGAGTCGGGGTGGGTGCGCAGGGAACAGCGCCTTACCGTGTCAGGATGGATAAAGCTCTCCGTGCTCCCGGAGTCGAATAGGCAGGGAGTGTCGTGGCCGTTGACTTGAACCCGCATCATCGGGTTCCGCAGGTGCTTTGGCAGCGATTGATCGAGTGTGATCGCTCCTAGTTGCGGGCCGTCAGAGTCGAACTCACAAAATGGCCGCCTGGAGTCACAAGATGGCCGCCGCCGCCGGTCGAATGTGTCGGGTTTTGAAGATGGCCGCTGCCAAGATGGCCGCTCCCATGACTCGCACAAAGTCGATGCGCATCGGAAGTGGCCGTGCCCGGCCGCAGCCCGGCCGCGTTGCGGGGTCTGTGAGACCGGGAGCTTGATTTCTGGGCCTGGTGAGTGTTTCGTTTGTGACCTTTGGGCCCAGCCAGGCAGACTTTAGTGAAGTGCCCTTCCCGCAGTCGCTACAGATCGCGGAGCGTGCCGGGCAACGCTGACGTGGGTGCTGGCCTTGCCCACAGAAATAGCATGGGGAACCCCCGGAGTGAGCGGATCGCCGCGCGGCACAGGCCTGTAGCATGGCCGAGTCTGGAGGGGATTGAGAGGGGTTTGCAAGGTCCGCAGAGTACGTACGGAGGTTACGGTGGGCCGTTTCGAGAGAAGAGGCGAGCGTTACCGTGCCCTGGAGATCCTTTGCCCCGTCTTCTAGGGGCCGCTGCCGGATGTACGAGGATCTGATACCGGACACAAGGGCATCGCGAATATGCAAGTTCCTGTGGTCTTCTGCCGTCACTGCTTTGTGGTCGCAGTTCCTCACGAGCGCAGTGAGTCTTTCCACAAACTCGTCCAGTGTTTCCCCGGAACGCTGGCTGCAGGTTGAGAGCAAATGTCTGGCATGTACCTCGTTTGTAGGTTTTATGAAGCATTTCTTCAGTATTACGACCGCCGCATCATAGGTCGTAGCGTTCTCGATCACAGCGAAGAGTCGGTTGCTCACCCGGCCATGTAGTAAATGCAGCTTGCGAGTGCTGTCGACATCAGTCGTTGAGGAGTCCAGATAGTCCTCGAAACACCGGAGCCAATATTTAAACATTTCCGGGGCTTCCGGCAACCTGGCGTCCAGGTTGAGTTTCTCCGGTTTTAGAGCGCTGTCCATCTTGATGTGCCTGTAGATTAAATTGAGGCACCCTCAATTACGACGCGAGAGCGAGGTCGGTAATCAAAAGGCTTTAATCTACAGAGAACTGAACAGCATCGAGAGAAGTGTGCTCACCACATGGAGCCTTATCCTATATACCGTTTCCTGGGGGCGTAGCCAGAGGCGGAGTCCCCCAGGGTTCCAAGCCTCTTAAAGGGGCAAGGTATTAAAGGTCAGGTACCATTTACGGCAGTTATTAATACCGTTCATCACACTCAGCAAGTCTGGCAGCATCTGTAGGGAGAGAAAAGAGCTAACATTTCGAGTCCAATGACTCTGTGTCAAAGTGTGAGCGAAACGCTAGCTCTTTTCTCTCCCTACAGATGCTGCCAGACTTGCTGAGATTTTCCAGCGTCCGCAGTAATTTTCTTTTATTATGTTATTTTTGTTTGTTTGATTCTTCGCACAAACTGGCGGGTGCTTCTTGCAGTCATTAAATTGTGATTGGATGAAAATAGACAGAATACAACATAATGTGCCAGCAGTTGTAAGCTGCAGTCTTTGTGAGACACTCATATCTAGGGGCTGTTTAGCACAACGCTAAATTGCTGGCTTTGAAAGCAGACCAAGCAGGCCAGCAGCATGGTTCGATTCCCGTAACAGCCTCCCCGAACAGGCGCCGGAATGTGGCGACTAGGGGCTTTTCACAGTAACTTCATTTGAAGCCTACTCGTGACAATAAGCGATTTTTCAATTTTCAATATCCGGCATCTGACTTCACACGTACTGTATCAAAACCACTTGTAACAACATTACATGGATTTCGAAAATCAATATTGAATTTACAGCTGCAGCTTCACAATTCACAATTTGACAGTCTAACCCATCAAGCTGCTCCATTTTGTCTTCTTCCCCTCATTTATTCTGAAGGAGGTTTACACTGTCTGTCACGTCCTTATGCTATTTAATCAAAGAGGTAAGGTAGGTGACCAGTGTAAAATTCCACCAAGAGTTGTAATCAGATGTTCCTTTCCTTCAAGGTCCACTAAGGGTCTTTCCATGTAATTTAACAGAGATCAGGAAGTGGTTTGTGATCAAATGGTAGAACTTGGCCTATTATATCTTGTCCATTTTATTGGCCTGAATGTGTAATATGTTTTGCTGGTGAATTTCCTCCATGGTTACTGTGGTAAAGGATCATTAGTCAGGTGACAATAATTCCTCTCGTGTTTCATGGATGAGAGGATTATAGAAAAGAAAGGCTCTATTACTTTGACTATAAACAGTATCAATCTTGTATAACTGTTCTACAGTGTGACAATAAATGGCAAGACTAAAGACAAATAATATAACTTGGTTCCTACTTTTCACTCTAGGCTGCCTGCACGTCTGTCAGTTCTGACTCTGAAAGCACTCTGATCCCTAAGAGATCCACACATCCCATATTTACAAGGCATGGAGTGAGTAGCTCCTGCCTCCAGGTCATCCAAGCAGCTGGATGTAGTCCTTGACTACCCTGAGAACACTCTGGCTTATACTATGCTGCAGTACTGTTCTATGTCAACGTAATACTTAGTTGTATGTTTAGCTGAAGCCGCACATTTAATTGTTCACCCCACTTATAATCTTTTTGACCTTTACATCTGTTCTACAAGTTCTGTTTATAATACTGTAAAAGGGAAGGTCGGTATTTAACTTGTACAGTGGTACGTGATGTCTTGGCAACCAGTCTCTTATCAGGGATAAGACTTTTTTTTGACCTGGGTGTTTATCAATCTATATCTTTGTGTTTCCAAACTGTCTGCTATTCATACATAGAGACAAGATTCAAGTTCCTCTTTCTCCCACATTTATTCTAACACTAAAAATGCTGAAGGGAAAGGTGCTGGGACACCCCTGACCATTTAAATGATCATAGTACATCCGACTTTCCAGTTATATACTTGGACTGTTCATTACTTTCCTTCCCTATACCTTATTGGGCTGGACCCCACATTTCACATCACCAATCCTGGCATCAGCGAGTTTCATAGGGTGGAGGATATATGCAGAGGGCGGCCCGCGAACCCACCTGAACCACTAATGAGTATAATTAATGTTGTTAAAGAGGTAATTGAAAGCTTGTTGAGGACCAGGTTCTGATTTTGATGGGGGTGCACAGACTGCAAGCCGGTGCTTCTGAAAGACCAAGTGCGTGGAGGCGGATGCACAACCAGGAACAAGCCATTATCGGTTAAGGAAATTAGACGGGTGCATAAAAGGGAGAATAGCTCAGAGGTGATGGCCATTGCCTCGCAGGTGCCGTTGGATCAGTGAAGATTGTGGTCAGTGGTCAGTAAAGTGGTCGAACGGCAGAGGGGATTGTCCCCAAACTTCATGGATGGATTCTAGAGGAGGGGGATATTCCTAGAAGGGTGGCTGCTCATCCCTCTACGAGATCTGTCACAGGCACTGCAACAATTGAGAGGCCAAAGAAGGCAGCAGCTGACAGTGGGATCATGCCTCTCAGTTCGCATTCAGTGGCGATGATGAGCAACACCCTCGCAGGATGAGTCATCATAGGCAACAGGAAGGCAGAGGTGAGGGACAAGGGGCAGGAAAGGCACAGAGGCCATATCCCCTCAGCATCGGATATACCATAGAAGCAGATCCAACTCGAGATGACCAAGAATTGTAGGAGACTACGATGCTCATAGCAGATGGTCAGAGATTTATGATCTTGTTGCTGAAGACTTCACAGCACTGCTCAACATACCCTGCCAGTAGCCATCAAAGGCACAGTAGTCTTGAATTTCTTAGTCTGGCGATGCCTCACAGAAAGCTGCACACCACTGCATCTCACAGATCATTGATGTCACTTTTGCAAAAGCTGGGCAGTATATTCAGGTCAAGACACAGGGGACCTCTTAAGCATACAGGGTACTACAGGGCATCACTGGATGCAGGATATCATTGGTTGCACCCACATGTCCATCAAGGCACAGATTTGAACACCCAGTGAGATTCATCAATAGGCAGAGCTTCCTCCACTCTATCAATGTTCAGCTGGTCTGCAGTCACAGCAAGAGCTTTGTGTATGTGGATGCTCGGTTTCCTGGTAACTGCCATGGCTCCATCATTCTGTACCAGTCCATATTGCTGTTTCACTCCCCAAACTCCACGGATGGATTCTAGGGGACAGGGGATATTCCTCGAAGGGGTGGCTACTCATCCTTCTACAAGGTCTGTCACAGACGCTACAACGGAAGATATCTATTCATCAGGGCAACCATTGATCAGGCCATTGGGAATCTGAAGCTGCAAATTCAGCAGGGATCTTGTACATTGCAGTGCTCTACTATAGTCTCCATAACAAGGTCCTTCAGAGAGGTGTAAACCTTGAAGAAGGTGAAGCACTGGATGGATGCAGCATATGAGGACCCACCAGGTCCTGCGCTGCTGGAGAGTAAGCTTGTATGGTGTTGCTCTGCTGTGACAGCATTTGGCCCGGTGATAGTACAGGAATTGGTCTTTGTATCCCAATGTCTGCAAGAGATCATGATAACTAAATTTGGAGAGCAGTCTCGTGTTGTGGCACAACAGTGTTGTGGTTTTCAATGCAGCTGAATCCTCAACATGCTGTCAGTTGGGCTGAAGTGCAATGCATCCCTTTAATTTATGCATTCTAATTTCTGTATATCCTGTCCACCAGGAATAGCCATCTCATCTTCCTCAACCTGCTTGTGGACAGTGACCCTCGACAATCTCCATGACACTCTCTTCCATGCTGGTGATGAGGTGTAAGTAAAAACCTGTCCCTCTGCCTTGGTTGTTTCTCTTGCAAGGACAAAAGGAGAGATAAGGCACTGCTGGCTGCCAATGCCAATAGCTCTTTTTCTTAAGCTCCAGTTAACAGCGTTGCCAAGCCCTCAACAGCACTATGGTTCTGAGTCTTGCTGAGGGGTGAATAAGCACTCTGGGCAAATATTCCTCCCATGTTCAAGAACAGCATGCACTCTCAGGCCCTTAGCTAGCGTGTCTCGTAGAGGTTGAATACCCAAAGGACTGTCCTGGCATTGCACTCACCGAGCCAGAGCAAATAAGCACTAGACCTAGTTCCTCCGGACCACGCTGTCTCTGCCACCTTGATCTATAAATATAAATGCTCTGCAAGCAGGGACAGAATGTAACGTAGCAAAATTTGCGGATGATATTAAAATAAGTGGGAAAGCAGGCCGTGAAGAGGAGATAAAGGTTCTACAGACTGATATAGATAGGCTAGGGGATCGGGCCAAAATTTGGCAGATGGAGTGTAATGTGGATAAGTGAGGTTATCCATTTTAGCCCCAAACTAGAAAGGCAAATTATTATCTAAATGGAAAACAGATTCAAATTGAATCTGGGCTGAAAGATCTGGGTGTCTTTGTTCATGGATCGCAGTAAAGTCGGTATGCAGGTAAAGCAAGTAATTTAAAAGGCAAATGGAATGTTAGCATTCATTGCAAAGTGACTGGAGTATAAAAATAGATATGTGTTTTCGCATTGTATAGTGTTGGTGAGACCTGATCTGGAGTACTGAGTCCAGTTCTGGTCTCCTTATTTATGGAAGGATAATAATAATCTTTGTTAGTGTCATACGTAGGCTTACATTAACACTTCAATGAAGTTATTGTGAAAATCCCCTAGTCGCCACACTACTGCGCCTGTTCGGGTACACTGAGGGAGAATTCAGAATGTCAATTCATCTAACAAGCACTCTTTCGTGACATGTGGGAGGAAACCAGAACACCCGGAGGAAACCCATGCAGACACGGGGAGAACATGCAGACTTTGCACGGACAGTGACCCAAACCAGGAATCGAACCCCGGGTTCCTGGCGCTGTGAAGCAACAGTGCTAATCATTGTGCTGCCATGCCAAGGTGGTGGCTTTGGAGACAGTTCAGAGAACATTCACCAGATTGATGCTGGAGATGAAAAGGTTGATTTATGAGCACAGATTAAATAGTTTGGGCTTAAACTTGCTGGAGTATAGAAGGATGAGAGGGGATCTGATTGAGGTATATAAAATACTAAAAGGGATTGATAAAGTAAATGTAGACCAAATGTTCTCCCTAGTGGGCAATCTAGAACTATAGGTCACAGATATAGGTTGAGAGGTGGTAGAGAGGCGGTAAACAAGCAGGGGCTGGTTTAGCACAGGGCTAAATCGCTAGCTTTGAAAGCAGACCAAGGCAGGCCAGCAGCACGGTTCAATTCCCGTACCAGCCTCCCCGAACAGGCGCCGGAATGTGGCGACTAGTGGCTTTTCACAGTAACTTAATTTGAAGCCTACTTGTGACAATAAGCGATTTTCATTTCATTTTGAACTGAAATGATGAGGAACTACTTCTCGCAGAGGGTGGTGAATTTGTGGAACTCCCTGCCCCACAGTGCGATGGAGTCTGAGTCATTAAATGGTTTCAAGAAGGAGATAGATATATTTTGGATAAAAATGGGTTAAAGGGATATGGGGAACAGGCAGGATGGTGGATTTGAGGCCAGGATGAGATCAGCCATGATCTGTTTGAATGGCGCTCTGAGGCGGGATTCTCCCCTACCCGGCGGAGCGGGGGGTCCCGGCGGGATGGAGTGGTGTGAACCACTCTGGCGTCGGGCCGCCCTAAAGGTGCAGAAGTCTCCGCACCTTAAGTGGCCAAGCTCTAACATTGAGGGGCTAGGCCCGCGCCGGAATGGTTGGCGCCCCGCCGGCCAGGGCCGGTCAGCGGAAGTCCACGCTTGCACCGGAGCGTCAGCGGCTGCTGACATCATCCCCGCGCATGCGCACGGGAGGGGGTCACTTCCATCTCCGCCATCGTGAAGATTATGGCGAAGGCAGAAGGAAAAGAGTGCCCCCACGGCACAGGCCCGCCCACCGATTGGTGGGCCCCGATCGCGGGCCAGGCCACCCGGGGCCAGATCGTCCTGCGCACCCCCCAAGACCCCGGAACCCGCCCACACTGCCTGGTCCCGCCGGTAAGGTAGGTGGTTTGATTCACGCCGGTGGGACCGGCATGACAGCGGCGGGACTTCAGCCCATCGCAAGCCGGAGAATTGCCGGGAGGGGGGCCCGCCGACAGGCGCGGCGCGATTCCTGCTCCCACCGAATCTCTGGTGCCGGAGACTTCGGGAGACGGCAGGGGTGGGATTTACGCCGGCCCCCGGCGATTCTCCGACCCGGCGCGGGGTTGGAGAATCCCACCCGTGGGCTTGAGGGGCTGAATTGCCTACTTCTGCTCCTAATTCCTATGTAACTATGTTCCTCTCTAGGCCTGTTTAGTCTGAGAGATGGCTTTCTGCCATCCTCTGGAATGAGATCCTCCCTCTCCTTCACTACCTCAAGGAGGATCTCCAGATCAGCACCTGCAAAGCAAAGGACTGCCACTCCCGTTCCATCAATGTCAGCAATTAACTCAGTGAAATGGTAGCCACAGTAATGACTGCCATGCCACTCTCTTTCTCTCCCACCTCCATTCCCGCTCCCACTGTTGCTAATTGGCTGCCCAACCCATCCTCTAGCCAAATAACAGTCTGTCATATTGACAGTTGGGGTCTATGATTGCTCCTATCAGAGGGTCAAGTGCTACCAGAGCTGACCTCAGAGCCAGCACAATGTCCACCAACGCAGATACAGCCACCTCAATCTGCCTTTGCATGCTCGTGGTTAGGGTAGCACTAGGTGATGAGTATATTGGAGCCAGGATTAGGACCTGAAAACAATCCTGACATCTGTTTCTCACCCCTGGAAAGAAAACACTGTCCATTATCTCTAGTCTCTAGAATTTATGATAGTCTTTCATACCGCTAAACAATAGAACTATTGTAGTTACCTTATAAGATGCCAACCATTTAAAATGTCTTTCTGCAGTAAACTTTTTATTTCCTAGCCTCTATTTGAGAACTAATGAACATACAAACATTGTTTCTGGAGCAGGAGTAGGCCATTCAATCCCTTTATCCTGCTCCGTCATTTGATAATTGACCTGATTGTGGCCTCTACTTTCCTGTCTTCCGTCTATACATTTTGACTCCCTTGGTCATTCAAGAATCTTATTGACTTATTTCTACTCTCATTTAGGTTGTGGTAATTGTGATTGTTTGCTCCTCATTGATATTATTGCTCATTATTTCATTGATTATATCATTATTTTCCCTAATTCTGTTGATTTAAACTGTACCCATTGAGCTGTAAAATCAATTACGAGTGAAGATTTAGCCTTCACTGGTAGATATACTATAGAACTTTATTTTATATCTTACTGATAAGGAAATTGCAAACAAGCCAGAGAAGGATTGTCCATAAATAATAACTGTTTAGTGCTAATTCTAACATTGTTATTTTGATATTGCAATTACTTTTCCAGTTCTTACTGCTAAGTTATACTTTGGACTGTTAATTACAGGCATTATACCTTATTGTTGAGTAGCAAATCATCATTTAAATGCAATAAATAAAGATTGGATTAAAAATTTCTACTTATGATTTGACATGTTTTGAACGTGAAATGCATGCAACTGAAGAATATTTGAAGCTATATTTCCATGCCTCCCCAATAGGAAAGATGGAATGGCCTTGCAAAATTGTCCCTTAGTGTCCAAAAGGTTGGATGGAATTAAAAGGTTACAGGGGAAGGGTGGGGGCATGGGCCTAGATAGGGTGCTCTTTCCAAGGGTCAATGCAGACTTGATGGGCCAAATGGCATCCTCTGCACTGTAGGGATTCTATGATATTCTATGTGATGAATGTGTATCTTTAAATATTTAGATGTGCACTAATTAGTGAAATCATTGAAATTCATCATCATTAGTTATAATATAATCATAGAGAGGTTTTAGAATTTGCAAGTAATGTGAAGGAGCAACTAAATTATGAATTGTACCGAAATGAATTATATGCATATTACATAATTTGCACTAAGTCCTGCAACCGTGATTAATCATTTGTTATTAAGGAAGTAATCTTGTTGATGAAAACAAATGAGGACTTGGGATAAAGACACACCACTTTGCCACAAAGAAAATAACACAGGAGCACATAAGAATATACAATACTCCAAAAGACATTTCCACCTAGTCAACTCCAGAGTTCAAAAACAAAGTAAACAGAGAATGAGCAAGCTACACACTGACCAAGGGAGAGAGAGTTATAGGATACCAACTGAGGGCTAGCCGAGAGGGAGCTTCATGCTGACCAAAAGAAAGAGCCACACATTAACTGACCGAGAGAACTGTGCACTCATTGACAGAACAACATCCTGACTGATCTAAATGCTGATCCAAAGAAAAGTAAATGTCATTAAAGTTATCTGCTGTATCTTCAGATGCCCAGTAGCACTTCACACACAATGAATATTTTTGAAGTTGTTTCATTCTACTCTGTGATTTATTTGTCTCCGTTTTACTGTTATGGGGAAACACTTTGCCTCAGGGAGATAAGAGGACCTGCTTCCCAACAACAGTCCTGGTACCATTATATTATCCCATATCACTGAATAATGTTGCAGCACTGGTGGAAGCCTACCTGCTTTTTAGCTAATGTTACTGTGTATGGAATGAAAACAGCTTGAGGAGAAAATGGGGAGAGAATAATTAAATGTGTTAACAAATTCAGTACAATTTTTTTCTTTAATTTAGAGTACCCAATTCTTTTTTTTCCCAATTAAGGGACAATAGAGTGTGGCCAATCCACCTACCCTGCAGATCTTTGCGTTGTGGAGATGAGACCTATAGACACGGGGAGAATGTGCAAACACCAGACAGACACTGACCGGGGTTGAGATCGAACCCAGGGCCGCAGCGCCATGAGGCAGCAGTGCCAATGGCATGCGGCACGGTAACACAGTGGTTAGCACTGCTGCTTCACAGTGCCAGAGTCCCAGGTTTGAATCCCGGCTTGGGTCACTGTCTGTGCAGAGTCTGTACATTCTCGTGTCTGTGGGGTTTTCTCTGGGTGCTCCGGTTTCCTCCCACTAGTCCTGAAAGACGTGCTGTTAGGTAATTTGGACATTCTGAATTCTCCCTCTATGTACCCGAACAGGTGCGGGAATGTGGCAACTAGGGGCTTTTCACAGTAATGTCATAGCAGTGTTAATGTAAGCCTACTTGTGACAGTAAAGATTATTATTATCTACTGCGTCACTGTGCCTCCCCTACAAATTAGCTACAAATGTGGTGAATTAATTGACAAGACAGAAAGGTCAGGAACAATCTGCATTTATATATTGCCTTTTGCCTTTTCTAATTTGGTTCGTGATTTTCCATCCATTAGTGTCAGTGAACACAAATTTCAGCAGCAAAGCACCCTCAATAGTACAAGCACAACTTCTGAACTCTTTAGGAATAGTGAGGAAATCCATGATCTGATCCCAAATCTCAGGATTAAATTATGAGAAATAAACAAAGAAACTTTGGTATTTCAACCTAGACAGGAGGTGGTTGACAGCGGAGCTGATAGAAGTATATAAAATAGTAAAATGTATAGAAAAATTAAATGTGGAATACAATCTGAAACAAAGCCATAGGGTGGGGTGGCTTCAATGAGAAATCCCATTGATAGGATCAGAGAATCCCTCCGCCAGTGAATGGTGTACTGTCTCCCGTCGCCGAAAAACATGCAGCTGGGAGACTGGGGAATTCGGCCCTCTATTTATCTTGGTCATGAAACAACTTTTTACACCAAATTGAATAATGGAATTTTAACTTAAGAGTCCACTTCCCCAAGATTTTATTCACGTATTTTATAATGGCCTGCAAACTGAATTCAAATACAATGAACTGATGATTATTAAAATTTGGAGCGTTTGAAAATCGGGGCTTTCCAGCATTAAATAGTACACTTTTATTATTGTTAATCTTAAAGAAAATCATACCACATAAACGTTAGTCATACCACATAAACCTTTTAAAATTAAAACAAAATATGTTGACCTTTTCAATAGAAGTTTTGTGAAAGTGTGAGTATAGGCAGGGAGGAAGTGAACTTTCCTGCTCTATTTTCCCAACTCTTGCTGGATGAAGTGGAATTTTAAAAATGGCTGTTTGCCATTTGGTAGTACAGAACTTGAATGTTGCTGAAAAAAGAGACATACTGTTGAAGCTTTTCATCTTGCATTCATCAGGACAGCTTTGCAAGAATACCGAAGCTAAAGAGAACAACAATTTAAACTATATGAAAATCGCTTATTGTCACGAGTAGGCTTCAATGAAGTTACTGTGAAAAGCCCCTAGTCGCCACTTTCCGGCGCCAGCCGGGGAAGCTGGTACGGGAATCGAACCGTGCTGCTGGCCTGCTTGGTCTGCTTTAAAAGCCAGCGATTTAGCCCAGTGAGCTAAACCAGCCCCTATATGAAAAGACAGTACTGATTGGTTGGTGGGAGGACTTAAATTGGTAAAGGTGTGGCCATGGAGAATGCACCAGAGAGCTGCCAAGCTTTTGTTTAAATTCAAATAAGGCAGTTTGCCACATATTGGTCAGAGCATTGCCATGGGAAATGAACCAGGCAATGACTGCTCAAGATTTGTAAAATACCTGTGTTATTTAACAGAACAAAGCAGATACTTTAAATCCATGTATGGTCATGAATGTACAGTCTTCATAGTATACCAATAGTAAGGTGCACAAACCAGAGTCTTTAGTTTAAGGCAACATAACATTGTATATTCAAGATGATATATCAGCGCATTTTCTGTTTACTTATTCAGCTATGGCTGATGTTTCCAGTTCCTGATGGTACGTGTTCATATCTACTTATTGTTGGGAGGGTTATCATGTTCATTCATTATGCCCTTGGCTGCTGACGTTCATCCAGCAGCCTTACTAATCATTGCAACACATACTGGGTAATTTTACATTCTAATTTACTTTATCCATGGAATATATCTTTTTCATCCAAAACAAGCCCTTGGTGG
The DNA here is from genome assembly GCF_902713615.1 of Scyliorhinus canicula. NCBI lineage: Eukaryota > Metazoa > Chordata > Chondrichthyes > Carcharhiniformes > Scyliorhinidae > Scyliorhinus > Scyliorhinus canicula. The sequence goes on along the minus strand of NC_052160.1, from coordinate 57,821,531 downwards.
ACATCATAGTAAGCCTGAGTTGGAAATATATTGCTGTTCCTTCACTGTCACTGGGTTAAAATCCTGGAATTCCCTTCCTGACAGCACTGTAGGTGTACCTACACCACATAGTCGGCAACAGTTTAAGAAGGCAGCTCACAGGGGCAGCATACTGCTGCCTCACGGCGCTGAAGTCCCAGGTTTGATCCTGGCTCTGGGTCACTGTCCGTGTGGAGTTTGCAAATTCTCCCCGTGTTTGTGTGGGTTTTGCCCCCACAACCCAAAGATTTTTCTGAAATAAATTTAGAGTGCCCAATTCATTTTTTCCAATTAAGGGGCAATTTAGAGTGGCCAATCCACCTAATCTGCACATCTTTAGGTTGTGGGGCAAAACCCATGCAAACACGGGAAGAATGTGTTTTCCACACGGCAGTGACCCAGAGCCAGGATCGAACCTAGGACCTCGGCGCCGTAAGACAGCAGTGCTAACCACTGCATTGCCGTGCTGCCCTGGAATGTAAGTATCGTCAATGGGTTTTTATTTTTTTTTTACAAAAAACACTCTCATAAAGTCTGCAATAGACACTTGGAACTGTTAATCTCAGTGTGGGTCTGGAGGTTGGCCTACGGTGGATACTGGATGAGTTGGCATGGGGGTGCAAGGACAACGGGTGGCGGTTGAGGTGTGCATAGGTTCACAAAAAGTTAACATAGAGGCTATAAATGGTCATTGGGGGTTGGGAGAAGGACAGAGGTGGTCAAGGGGCTATAAAAGGCAATGGGAGTTTGTAGAGGGTCATTGGTTGGCATAGGGGCTATAAAGGACCGTGGGGATGGGTAGAAGGGCATAGGTGGGCATAGAATCGTTCAGCCATGGGGGCTTAGATGGGGGGGGCATGAGGTGACTTAGTTGACATGGATGGTACATGGGGAGTGTGTTATGGGGTGCAGTGGGTTAGCCCTGTTGCCTGCGCCGTGGTCCCAGGTTCAATCCCAGCTCTGGGTCACTGTCTGTGTGGAGTTTGCACATTCTCCCCGTGTTTGCGTGGGTTTCGCCCCCACAACCCAAAGATGTGCAGATTAGGTGGATTGGCCACTCTAAATTGCCCCTTAATTGGAAAAAATGAATTGGGCACTCTAAATTTAAAAAGAAAGAAGGCAGCACACCACCACCATCTCACAAGCAATTAGAAATGGGCAATGAATGCTGGCCTAGCCCAGCAAAGCCCACATAACTTGAATGAATAATAAAAAAAATTATTTCAATTTAAAAAAACTGGAGGACCACTATATTTCTGCTTAATTAATAACATGTTAACTAAATCACAGGAAGGTGAAGCTTTTAAGTTTGTTTCATTAGTGAACCATTAATTATGGAGAAAATCAAATATTCTCCAGTTTTTCATTAAGGAGAATTTCACTCTGACTCCAGATTGATGAGGTGAACAATTGGACTTGTGCCTGAAATGGGCACTGGGCCTCACCTTGCATTTCAATGGCAAACTGCTGACACCGACTAGGTGCCCACAGTAATATTATGAACCGGGAGAACCCATTCTCCTCCAGTTCATATTCCAGTAAGGAGGTGTGATGATCGGAATACCTTGCCCCTTTAAGAGGCTTGTGATGATCGGAATACATTGCCCCTTTAAGAGGCTTGGAACCCCGGGGGACTCCGCCTCTGGCTACGCCCCCTGGGAAACAGTACTTAAGATGAGACTCCATTTTGCGAGCACACTTCTCATGGAGGCTGCCATTGTTCACTGCTTATTAAAGCCTTTGATTACTGACCTAACTTTCGTGTCGTAATTGAGAGTGCCTCAGGAGGGAAGGAGATTGAGTTTTCCACATCTGTCCTGAGAGTTTAAACTAGTCGTTTGAACTATCATCAATCCCCATCAACCCTCATGCATCAGGCACTTAACCATGCTGATAATTTTAGCTCAATACTTGATGTATTGCCAATGATCTTCTTTCACTTTTGCTAATGGCTTCATGTTCACTGTGCCCAATGTTTCATCTTTCCTGATCTAAGGACTATCTCAATTATTCACATTAAAATCCATTTGCCATTATTCAATTCATTGGTTTGATCTGTACAGATCTCTTTTGATCATTAATCTCTCCCTACAGCAGTCAAACAGCTTGGTACAATTGGCAATGTTTATACCATTGTTAGAAGTATTCTTGCTCTATATTGTGTATGACTAGTACAAACATCAGAGAACTCAGAATAGATATCTGTGGAAATGCACAAGTTGCTGTCTGCTCCAACATGCTGGCGCGATTTAATTGCCTCATTGCACCCAATTTGTTGACACAATGAGGCCGTTGAATCGCGTGAGGGGTCCCTTGCGGGATTTGTTTTTTTCCCCTTAAATTTAGAGTACCCAATTCTTTTTTTTCCAATTAAGGGGCAATTTAGCATGACCAAATCACCTACCCTGCTCATCTTTTTGGGTTATGGGGGTGATACCCATGCAGACCAGGGAGAATGTGCAACTCCATACGGATAGTGACCCGGAGCTGGGATTGAACCAGAGTTCTCAGTGCTGTGAGGCAGCAATGCTAACCACTGTGCCACCTTGCTGTCCCTTTCTCGCGGGATTTGAGATGCTCAAACGCCTCACGAGATTTAACAAAAACATCACGCGATGTTGTGATCTGGAACTCACCCTCACTGGGCAACGCCCAGATTAACATATTTAAGTGAGCCATTAGGCCCATTTAAATAGGCCTGCAGCATATTCTCCTGGAAACTACCGGCCTTGCCTGGCAGAGCTCGGCATGCACCATTTAGCACCGGTTTCCACAAACGCGGGCCAGGTGTAATGGCATCTGGGGGTTCTCCCAGGTCATTGAAGACCCCGGGTGTCGGGTTCTGGGAAGGGTGGTAACCTCACGTGCCCACTGACACCCTGTCACCACTGCCAGCCTGGCATCTTGGCAGCACTGGCAGGGGTGGTGCCAGGCTTCAGTGCCAAGGTGCTCATGCTTAGCATTGGGCCCAGGGTTGCCTTGTCCTGAAGGGGTGGGGTGACGGGGGGTGGGGGCTAGAGGGCCCCGTAAGAGGTAGGTTGGGCGCGGGGAGAGGTCGCGGTAGGGTAGCTGAGGGTGGTTGAAAGTTTGAGGCGCTATTTAAATATGACACCCTGATCTGCGAATACTCTTCCCGCACTACTGAAAAATGACTAAAGTACGGCCTTGATAGGGCGTTTCTCGCCAAGGCCATAAAAAACATCAAAGTTCCGTTAAATATTGGTGTCGTACTTCGCACTGTAGGCGGCAAGAAGCACCCTGCTAAACGTGCTCAAAATGGGACTCTGTTTCTGTCCTGTTAAATCGCGTTCGATATTTCCATTCATCAATGCCTGATTTTTATTACCAGTTTTAAATCCAGCTAACTACCTTGCTATTAATTTTGAGAGATTAGATTATCTCTAAAAGCCTCACAGTCTTACTATCAAATGGCTATTGAACATCCGAGTTCATTATATCCTATGATGCACCATCGCCAACTAATGAATAATCACATACATTTATATAGCGCCTATCATGTCCTTAAGATATTCCATAGTGCTTCAGAGTCAATTCCGCTGACGTGCGCAGAATTTCTTTAAGTTATTGAGCTATAATTTATAGCTACCAGAGTTATGTAAACTGGTCCTTGTATCATTTCTGTTCTATAGGTGAACACTGACTGCAGCATTTGAATTGGGGTGGGGTTGGTGGGAAGAAAGGAAACAGCAAGTACAGACATCTGTCTTGAAGCTACATCCAGCTTTATAGATAGAAATTGGCAAACAGCTGAGAGTTGTAATTTTCATTTGCTGATACTGGAGTTACTTCTCTGAATTTTAGGTAGACATAATAGACCTATAATTCAAAATATTCAAACTTGATGGATGCATTGTACCATGGAGGTGTTGGATGTAGATTATTTGTACCATTTCCCCTCTCACTGAGTTCTTAGTCTGTTGGTTGGGGAGAATATGAACAGTATCCATTGTTTCTCCAGACACAGGGGAAGTTGGAAAGTGAGCCATGTACCCCAAGGTTCAGCTCAGTAAAATCAGCTTGGCTCAAGTCATGTTCAAGTCCAACATTTTAGAAGAAAAGCATAAAATCTAGGCTGGCACTCCAGTCTAGTACTAGGGAAAAGTGTAACGAAAATCTTTCAGATGTGGTATTAACCCAACCAAGGCTACAGAGAGGGAGGTTCTCCAGGGAGGCTCGCATTCATCCCTCAAACAGTACTACAAAGAGGGATTACTGGGCCATTCTTTTCATTACTGTTTATGGGACATTGTTTTGTGCAAATTAGCTGCCATTTTTGCCCTCATACACTTCAAAAATGAAATAATTGACTGTGCAGCATTTTGCCATGTCCTGGAGGGATTTTTGAAAGAGGCCAGGTAAATGCACAACGGCGGCGGAATTCTCCATTCCTGAGACTAAGAGTTGACGCTGGGTCAGGATTCGTGGAATTCTACGACAGCAAAACCGGCACCGCACCTGGACCAACTCAACGACCACTGAGGGGTGTGGTGATAACCACTGTAGATATGCATACGTGCAGTAGGGCGATGTATGGCTGTACCTGTAATACAGGTTCCTCCGGTAAGCCCCTGCCAGCTAGCTCCGCCCACAGGGAGCTTGTGTATAAATATGCGTGTGAGTCACTCAGACCCTAGTCTACAGTTGCAGCCGGAGGAATAGCATCACATAGCAATAAAGCCTCGATTGTACTTGTCTCTCATCTTTGAGTGCAATTGTTAGCGCCACAATTTATTGCTGTGTGACTTTCCGTACACCATGGACATCAGAATCAAGCCTGACCGTTTGCAGCTGGATCCGCAGTCGCCTCGCGCCAGGAAAGACTTTATTCACTGGCTTGCAGTCTTCGAGGCCTACATCTCTTCAGCGGACCCTCCCCTGACGGAGGCTCAGAAAAAGCAACTCCTGTACTCGAGACTTAGCTCCAGTGTCTTTCCGCTAATTCGAGATGCGACTGACTACACCAGAGCTATGGAACTGCTCAAGGAGAACTATGCACAGTCGACGAACACCCTGTTTGCGAGGCATCAACTCTCTACTCGCGTCCAACAGCCAGGTGAGTCGATTGAGGACTTCTGGAGGGCCCTTATACCTCTGGTACGAGACTGCGACTGCCGGGCCCTCACAGCCACGGAACACTCTGACTTAGTCAGACGCGATGCCTTTGTTACAGGCATTGCATCAGACCCCATCCAGCAATGACTGCTGGAAGGTGCCGCCCTCGGTCTCGCGGCCACAAAGACTCAGCGATTGACACTCAGGAGGCTGACAAGCTGCAGCTGCATATACAAACTGCACTCCCGACACACACCATTCCAGCAAACAGGATGGCAGTGAGGAGAGCGGCACCACATGTCATGGACACTGAGCGCCAGACACTGCGCTGAACGCCATGGCGAGACGGGAAACCCTGTACCCTGACCCAGGAAGGAGGCTGCCAGCTGCTGCCATTTGCCATGCCTGAGTGCAGGTAAGGAGGCTGTGAGCGCCATGAGCAACACCGGCCATCAGTGCCGTAAGAAACTGCTCGCCCTCATCAGAGCAGCCAGGTTGAGTAGGCTCTAGCCTACTAGCTAGCACTAACCCCGTCCCACACACCCATAACCCTCCCCCCCTCCCCTCCCCTCCCTCCCCCCCATCCGGAGGGCGGCCGAAACCCCACCCTGCACCACATGCTGGCACCCATACCACCCATAGCTGCACTTTAGTGAAGAGGCTCCTGGGACACTATCTGGTGTGCAGCACACACATGCTCCTGGAGGTAGGAACTCACAAGGGAACGGATGGTCAGACGGCAGGCCAACCCTAGAGACTAGCTGCCGTCCATACGGGTTTCAGACTTCTGGAACAGAACGTCCCATTGATCATGGAAGTGTTGTCGCAGAGAGGATTTTTCGGCGAACACTTAGAACGTGTGGGAACAAGAGATGCTGCCAGCCATGACTGCCACCCAGGCCAACACTGGCGTCAATGGTCGATGCCTGGGGGTGGTGGGGGTGGGGGTGGGGAGGGGGTGGTGGGGGTTGGGGGGGGGTGTGGTGGGGGGCAGCAGAATCAGCAGACGATGGGGGTGGGCTTGGCTCAGAGACCACAGTTAATCCAGCGCTCACCACTCCCCCCCCCCCCCCCCCCCCCCCCCCCCCCACACCCTCCTTCCGCCACCTCAGGGAATTGGTGGAACCGGGTGAAGGAATGGCCAGCTCGCATGCAGGGATCACCCAGGTGGACGGTGGAAAATGCTACCGCAGCAAGAATCAGGTCTTGTCAAATGATGCGGCGCACCAGAGCTCATCGCAGAGCAGGTTTTCATCATCCTCCATCACATGGACCAGACCCGCTGTTACTGCCAATCCAGAGCCCGCACCTCACTGTGTGGCAGGTATGTATCATGGAGGGGGTTGCAGGCGGGGTATGGCCAGTCGGGGTGGGGGGTGCAGAGGGATATGGCGGTGGGATTGGGTGTCCGTGTCCCTGGCCAGTTTCTCTCTCTCCCCCCCCCCCCTCCCCCCAGTCGATGAACCTTAAGGAGATCAGAGCGTCCTTGGCGCACGCATTGAGCAGAATCCCGTGCCTGGCTGGGCCCCATGTCCTGTCCATCCTCATCCTCCCCCGCATCCTCCTCGTTGGATGAGGACTGGCATTTATCTTCCACCACAAGCACGTCGCCCCTCTGCTGCGCGATGTTGTGGAGGACGCAGCAGCCCGCCACCATGCGGGCAACCCTCCCAGCGTCATACTGGAGGGCCCCTCCAGAGTGGTCCAAGCACCTGAACTGCATTTTCAGGATCCCGAAGCAAGGCTCAATTACAGCCCTGGACGTTGCATGGGCATTGTTATACTAGGTCACTCCGTCAGATAGGTGTCATGAGCCACGACCACAGCGGATAACCCCTGTCGCCCATAAGTCAATCCCCCAGCCAGGGGTGCACCTCAAAGAGGCCGAGCATCATTGAGTGTGCAGGATGAAAGCATTGTGTACATTGCCTGGGTATTGGACGCAGGGATGCATAATGCACATCTGATGGTTACACACCAGCTGCACGTTCATCGAGTGGAACCACTTACGGTTTGTGTGGAGCGGCCTGTCATCTGCAGGTGCTCATAGCGCGATATGCATCCCGTCGATCACCCCTGGACCTTGGTGGGTTCGGACCACATTGAAATGGATGTATTGTGCCGACTGGGCATATAAGGCCTCTGTGACGACACAGATGCGCCTGTGCACCGAGCTACGAGAGATCCTGGACATGTCCCCATTCAGTGCCTGGAAGGACCCCATTAGAGGTTCAAGGCAACTGTCACCTTGATGGCCACCGGGAGCACGTGTCCTCCCCCATTCCCCGGCAGTGTCAGGTGTGCCATGATCTAGCAGATATGTAGCACTGTTCCCCTGCTCAGCCCGAGTCTTCGATGGCATGCCCGGTCTGGCAGGTGCTCGAATGGCAGGTGTTGCCAGTACATGCAATGCACATGCGGCGCCTCCTTAGCACCTTCTCCTCTTCTTCCTCGGCCTGTTGGGCAGCAGGCTTTCCATCCTCACCAGTTGCCTCCTGTTCCTCTAGGGGAGGCTCCACTGCTGCAGCTTCCTCCTCCTCAAGCAGCTTCAGTTCAGTTCGTACAGCTGCAGTGCATGCCCCAGGGCTGCAGCGACGAGCAGTAAGGCCACCATTGCTGGTTTAATTCCAATATCCACTGTCTGAAGGGGGTGAAAGGCTGACATGTTAGCACCGCTCTCCAGGCACAGAGAATTGCGATTTTGTATGAAACTGGCGCCTGTCACTATTTCAGCGTCAGAACCGATCCTCCACTCAATTGCATTTCCCGATTTAGGCATTGGCTGATGGAGAATCCAGCCCAGGATATTTCAATGAGCCTTGAAGCAGGCCATCTGTCTTTTATGCCAAGAAATGCGGCACAAAAAAGAATGACTTGCATTCATAGAACACCTTTCAGAAGTCCAGGATGTTGCAAATGCTTCACTGCCAATTAAGCACTTTTTTGAAACATGATCATTGTTATAAGAAGCATGGCATCAAAATTGTGCACAGCAATGTTCCACAACAGCAATGGAATATGATCAGATAATCTGTTTTTGTGATGTTGGTGAACGGATAAGTATTGGCCAGAACAGGAGCTGGCAGGAAGCAACCTTGCATTACTGCAAAATAGCTCCATGTGTTTTATTGCATCACCCAAGAGGGAAGATGGACCCTCAGTTTAACATCCCATCTGAAGGACAGCACCTCCAACAGTGCAGCAGTCCCTCAGTACTGCACTGGAGTGTAGGCCTAGATTTTGTTTTCCAGTCTTCGGAGTGAGCCTTGAACCCACAATCTTCTGATTCAGAGTGGAGAATACTAGCCACGGATGTCAAAACGATGTCTAAATAAAGAGGATACAATAAAAACTGGCTATTTTGTACATAAAAAGAAATAAAATGAAACAGCAGCATTCTAGAAATCTAATCTTGCCAGACCATGGAAGTCAATTCTCAGGAAACACACTAGCTGGAATAAAACTAAACAAAACTATGACTAGATTTTGATAACATTTATCTCTAAATTGTTCTGGAAATGTGAAGTAACCCCAATCCCATGGTTAAAATAAGTAATTCGCTAGTTTGTGAATTTTATCAGCCTTGAAAACCTGCCTATTTGTGTGACTCAAAGGAGATTGAAGTTACTGACTATGTGGCCTGGACACAAGATGCAACACTGGGGAACTCATTAGTAATAAGTGACTCAGAGTTTTACTAATTCCTCTCAATAGATGCAGCATGTTTTATTTTCAGAACTCTTTCCAAAAAGGGAGAGTAAATGTACATGTAGATAACTTCGTCACAGCTCCAAATATTTATGCAATATATCTCCTGAAGACATTGATCCCACCTTTGAATTATTCCTGAATGTACATAGCCCACAAGCACATCATTCTAAGTTAGTTAGAATAACCAGCATCAGATCTCCATTAATTTCACTGAGAAACTGTTAGTGGTATAGAAGTTTGATCTGTGATGCGTTTTACACCAGACCTTCAAATTCAACTGCACAATAGGAAAAGGAACAATTTTCTTCTTTAAAAAAATGTTTCAGAGAGGTTTGGGGTGAACATATTAATGCATCAAGGGGTTACTAATAATTCAATGCATTAGAACATCATACAGTTCTGAGCTACATAGATCAGGAATGCCATATTTCATTTCTGTTCTGTGCTGACTTAGCTGCTCTCTGTCAGGGTAGCATTGGGGTGCTACAAATAGCTTTCACATTTCAGGATTTAGAAAGGGAAGTGTGTTTACAAGATATCTACTCAAGATTGCTAGTGGTCCTTCCAAAGTCCGTTGCTGAGTATGGAGATGGTATGAGTCTCAGAATAGCTTTGGTTCAATTCATGCAGTTATTAACTCCAATCACGATTAATATAATGATACCAACCACTAAATGCAAGATATAATTGATGCTCACTTACCCCAGTTGACTGTGCACAATATGTTTAGGCTGAGATATGTGGAGTGAAATGTGCTAAACAATGAGCCAGAGTTGATACATAACTTGAAGCCCATTAATTAAACATAGTAAGCACAAAATTGGTTCTCTTGGGCAGCAGCATGACAGGGAGATGTAGTGCAAGCAACAGAGAGGGGAGGCTGTGTGTGTAGTGGACTCTCAATTAAATGCAGTACCTACCTAGGGTCTTCAAGGACCACTTTTCCTTTCTCTACATCAGCCAGGAACAGTAAGGCAGCTATATTTCACAAAGCAGATGGTCACTGAATTGTGGCCCCTCCTTCAACTGGACCTGCAGGCCACTCCCAGTGGCCTTCAAGATTAACATGGCCCTCGACTTTTACACAAGCAGGTCCTTCAAGACTGGAGCTGGTGATTTTATCAATATTTCCCTACTTGCTGTCCACAGCTGCATCAGGGGGTTTGTGGTATTATCATACATGAAGGCAATGCAAGAGTTAATGAAATGTATACAGATAGCCACTGGAGGGAGCTAGTCCCATAAGCAAATAAGGGATGGTGCTTAGCCTTATGGACAGACAGAAGAACAGATGAAGGTGTGAGCAGCAGGAGTGAGGAATTAGCTAGGGAGAGAGCAGTTGTGTACTTGAGAGTTCTGTTAGTAAGAGATAGCATAGTTTAACATAGAAACCTTCTACTTTAGGTATGTGAATGAAACCTAGTTGGTAATGTAATAAATTTATAGTTTTGTTTGTTAACAAAGCTTTGTGGGGGCAGCACGGTGGCACAGTGGGTTAGCCCTGCAGCCTCACAGCGCCGAGGTCCCAGGTTCGATCCCGGCTCTGGGTCACTGGCCGTGTGGAGTTTGCACATTCTCCCCGTGTTTGCGTGGGTTTCACCCCCACAACCCAAAGATGTGCAGGCTAGGTGGATTGGCCATGCTAAATTGCCCCTTAATTGGAAAAAATGAATTGGGTACACTAAATTTATTTTAAAAAAGCTTTGTGTTCTTTATTCAACACTACGCATCCAATCCATCCAGGTAAAGCAAAATAGAGAACACAACAGTGTGACAGGCCCTGTATACCAGGAGAAGGGTTGTCATAGTCCCACTCACCAGAGGGAAGCAGGGAAACTGAGCAGGTAGCTTTGTGAAGGTATTAAGATTTCTAATGCTGTGGGAAGCCACCAGCTGCATGTGCATGAGTCTGCAGCCACAACATATTAATTGGGAGGTAGACCACAAACATAAGGGGCACCATTTCCTTAATGTGCAGTTGGTGTGCAACCATGCAAAGGAAATCATGTCAGTGATTACCCCGTATCTTGATAACAACTACAACACTTGCATCCCATGTGCATTAGTCATCCCTGCCATATTTGAGCAAATATGAAGAATCAAAAGTTGACCAGGATCAGCCCTCTCCATGTAGCTCATGAGGGATACTCATTAGGTAATCAACAGAAATGGGGGTCAGGTGGGAAAGTGGAATTGAGGCCCAAGATCAGCTATGTCGTACTGAATATCAGAGCAGCTTCGAAAGGCTATGTGTTCTACTCTTGCTTCTTTTTCTATGACTCCCTCTGCCACCCAGTATGTGTGGATAGTGCAGATACTACAAGAACCATGAATACTGTGAAGCAAACTGTAATAAGTCCACGGAAGTATGCCATCCCATTGAAGTCCTTACTTGAATCTTCTGCAGCAGAACTCATCTGTAATCTTACCCTCCAGGAGCTGGCATACATGGTATCTTTTGCCCCAAACCTGGCCGTAGCTCACTCGTGCCCAGTCACCACATGCCAATCCCATCTCTTTGTTGCCCTGTAAAGAGTGCACAGCATTGGTATCTGAGCTGATGGCTGCAAATGTCAAATCAAGTGACGGTGTTTCTTCATCACAGATCTGTTCATGCTCGCGCCCTTTATGATGAGGTTACACTGGCTGACCAGGTAGCTAGTCTTGGGGATCTGAAAGCAAAAAATGCAGATGAGAAGAGTTGAGATGAGGGAAGGAGGACCAATGTCAAGCGAGATGTCCATGGTTACACTATGTGAAGTTTGCACTTCATGCTGGACAACAGCATGAAGGTGAAGTGGAATTTGTGAAATGCATAAAGCAGTAATACTGCCAACTTGAAGGTTCTTGGCTATGCGAGATGCAGCAGTTTAAGTCACTGCAGCCTAATAATACTCATAGCCGTCTCCTCCAAGGGGTTCGGGAGATGCAAGTGTTCCTTGTCCTCCACCAGTTCTCTAACACTCTGTTCCCTCTGTAACTTTGTTCTGCAAAAGAGAGGAGTGTCAGTGAGTATGTTGCAGTGTGTTTTGGTGATGTACCTGTCACAGCTGAATAGCTGGAAGTATGAGGAAGCTGTGAGATGTGGGTGAAAGGCTTGCAGCATGGGCAAATGTTAGGCGCAAAACTCCTAAATGTTAGGCTTGAACCCTGACTGGTGAATGATGGAGGTTTGATGCATTGAACAATGTATGATGTTGGCTGTGCAGTGGTACAGGAGATGCTTTTGCTAACCTTGATCACCCTGCATAGTCTGGCACTGCAACCAGGTCCTTGGGGTCCGGCTCCTTGAATTGACTTCTACGACTACCTGATTCTATTCCTTTGAAGTGTGAGCCTGGAATGCCTCCTGGCGCTGTGTGTGGAAACGTGTGACCTGTCTCCTCCTTTCCACTTCCTAAATTAAGGCCTACAGCAAAACATCAGAGAATCTGGGAGCCTCCTCTCTGGCCTGCTGTTTCATTGGTACTCTTAATCCTTCTCTGAACCCCTTTCACAAACAGTTCTTCCACCTGTTACAGCCTGAATGCTTCTTTAAGAGGTGCAGGAAGCTTTTAAGAAGTGCTAATTAACTGGAACTAGCTGGAATGTTATCCATTCATGCACCTGGATCTCTTAAACAGCACGCAGCTAGTCAGCACCCCATGTAGTGCTGGGCTGCAGGTTTACGGTGAATGGAAATGTAGTAAGTTATAAAAAGTCACTTATGGAAAGCTGGTATCTAAACTGTTGGAACTTGTGCCAGCTGACAAAATCACAAACAGCTCAGTTTCATAAAGCAACTTTCAACCTAATTCCTATGGACTTCAATCCTGTGATTCCTATGAAAGATGGCAAGATGGCACAATGGTTAGTACTGCTGTCTCAGAGCACCAAGGACCCGGGTTCAATTCCCACCTTGGGTGACTGTGTGGAGTTTGCACGTTTTCCCCATGTCCGCGTGGGTTTCCTCCAGATGCTCTGGTTTCCTCCCACAATCTAAAGATGTGCAGGTTAGGTGAGGTTACAGGAAAGTGGGCTTAGGTAGGGTGATCTTTCAGAGGGTTGGTGCAGACTCGATGGATCAAATGGCCTCCTTCTACACTGTAGGGATTCCATGACTTCAGGTCAATGGCATATTTTACTTTAAATTTGAAAATAAATCAAAGTTATGGGCGTATATACTTTAAAATGTTCCTACTGAGTCTTAACTAACACTGTTTTACTTGTTCTAGGTTCCAGAGAATCATTGCTTTCATCCACAATTTCAGCCAATGAAGAAGTCATGACAACTCTGGAAGAAGTGATCATGCACACATTCCAGCAATGTGTGTATTACATCACAAAGGTTTGTTTAGATTACGGTTACACCATTGTCAAAAGAAAGGTGGATATATAGGATGTTTTACTACCAAAATGCACATTAAATCTTTTTATAAAGGAGCAGATGTACACGTATTTAAGAACAGGATTGAGGTTAAAAAGGGTAAGCACCGTGGCACAGGTGGGTAGCACTGTGGCTTCACAGCACCAGGGTCCCAGGTTCGATTCCCCGCTGGATCACTGTCAGTGCGGAGTCTGCACGTTCTCCCCGTGTCTGTGTGGGTTTCCTCCAGGTGCTCCGATTTCCTCCCACAGTCCAATGACGTGCAGGTTAGGTGGATTGGCCATGATAAATTACCCTTAGTGACCAAAAAGGTTAGGAGGGGTTTTTGGGTTACGGGGATAGGGTGGAAGTGAGGGCTTAAGTGGGTCGGTGCAGAATCGATGGGCCGAATGGCCTCCTTCTGCACTGTATGTTCTATGTTCTAAGTACAGACCTGGTTGATAGACCCTATGCTCACAGGGCCATAGAAACATAATACTTGGAATGCAACTAATTGGAATAGTATAATGAAAATTATTACATTTTATACAGGTGGTCTTGTGGCACAATGCCCAATTCATTTTTTTCCAATTAAGGGGCAATTTAGTATGGCCAATCCACCTACCTTGCACATCCTTGGGTTGTGGAGGCGAAATCCATGCAAACACGGGGAGAATGCGCAAACTCCACACGGACAGTGACCCAGAGCCGGGATCGAACCTGGGACCTCGATACCATGAGGCAGCAGTGCTAAACACTGCGCCACCGTGCCGTCCCTGTTTCCAAGAAAACATGACAACTCAACCACTCCATTGATCGGGAAAATTAATGTTGAGAAAATAACCCTCGGGCCACAGTTTCTGCAGTTTTCCACTCTTATCAACCCCAAATGCTTACTGCTAGAATACTGCTCAAATTAGCACATAAAAGTGACCAAGCAGACAAATGGGGGCCTTGGCAAGTGTTCCCTTCCTTCGGCCACCATATAGAGCATCTAATCAGGGTCTTAAGAGATCACAAATCATTGGTTAACTGGCAGCTTGTGCGTTGGCCAGAGACAGTGTTCTGCCTGACAACGGTCAGTGATTGGGTTCTGTGTGATGCTTTCTGAGAGCACTTTGCACAAGTGTTTAAACCTTGGACGTGAAAGGAGCACACACTCGCTCTCTCTCTCCTGTTTTCTGAAAGCAGTGAGTACCTGGTCCATCCTTTGGTGTGAACCTGAAATGATGCTGAGTCTGCAGAGAAAGTAGACATTCTTGCCAGAAAAAAACATCTCAAGCCTAGAAGGAAGAGGTACCAAAACGAAAGCCTGAACTGCAGAAATACTTTGACTTGAAATCATCCCAGTGCATCAGAGATCCTCATCCTTTTATTTTTACTAATATTTTTTCTATCCCTTTCTACCATCCTTTCCCCTGTGTTGTTTCTATGTGTGTGTGTGTATAGAGAGTGGAACGAGTTAGAAAGGGTGTTGTGAAAAGGGGTAGTAGATAGTTACATTTTCCGACTTTTTAATTATAATACTGTGCATAATAAAAGGTTACTTGTGTTTTAAAAATGCAAACCTGATGACTGTAGTTCATTGGGCTCAACCAAGGACCTCAGGTATTTTAAATAAAATCTAATTTCTGTGTTGCAACGCTGAGTCAAGTGCGGCTGGAATTAACCACGCATTAGCCCAGGGTGTCGTGACATGACCATGAAAGTGTCGAGAAATAAATTCTGACTTGTTTTTCTGCTGACGGGAAGAAGGAAAAATAGCCTTCAGTTCTTTCAAGTACATGCAAGTTGAGCTTCATATGAAAGCTGAGAAAATTCAGTTTTCAAGGATCATAATTGTACTGATAGAAAATGCAAATTAATAATTATTTTGAGACAATGCATTTTGAACCAACTAAGCATATTCTATTGTAATTAGCACTGGAAATTTATGGCCAATCTCTCTGTTAACTGTTGCCTATAAAATAAAGTATGCAGTTATCACAAAATGTTAGCATTACACTACATAATTATTTTATGACTTTGGAATGAATGATCTGGAACCCAGAGTTTACAAATTACACTTGACAATAAAAGGGTTGATAAGCCTCTATTGTCATTCCTCTATCAAATTGTCCAACACTGGTATTTTTAAGTGGGTTAACACCTCCTCTAAAATAAAGGGTCATCTGTTAACATTGCATTAATAAATTCTAGCAGCTGTTATTTTCAGTGAACTAAACTGAGTATTTTGTGGCTTTAAGGGTTCTTTTGGTTAAAGGGTGAACATAGGCACTGAATGGGAGTTGTGCTAATTGGAGATGTCTGTTTGAAAGCCTAGCTTTAGAGTGGAATTTTGCTACTAGTTGCTAATCACCATGCTTTTATTTTGCCTGGGGGTTTTAACCTGCACCTGCAGGTTTAGCACTCGGGTGCTAGTTACACACAATGTTCCCAGAGCTGTATACATGGTGGCATCGCAATTCAGGATGGCTCAGGGACTAATAATAATCTTTTATTGTCACAAGTAGGCTTACTTTAACACTGCAATGAAGTTACTGTGAAAAGCTCCTAGTCACCACACTCCGGCACCTGTTCAGGTACACAGAGGGAGAATTCAGAATGCCCAAATTACCTAAAAGCACGTCTTTCTAGACTTGTGGGAGGAAAACGGAGCACCCGGAAACCCACGCCTACACAGGGAGAACGTGCAGACTCCGCACAGTGACTCAAGAGGGAATTGAACCTGGGACCCTGGCGCTGTGAAGCAACAGTTCTAATCACTGTGCTACCGTGCTGCCCAAAGTAAGAGACCTTACAAGTTCTCAAGTTCTCAGACGTGACACTGGAGGTCCTGGTGGAGAGGCAATGTCCTTTACCCGCAGTGGGGGGGGGGGGGGGGGGGGGGGGGGGAAGAGTTCACATCACCTTTCTGCTCCATTTTGCTGCAGCAGTTGGTGCTGCTCTTTCTCGTCTCATCTCCTTCTCCCATTTCTCCTGCAGACCAAAGGGGATCCATTGCAAAATGTTGATAAGCAAGCACTGCCTTTCCTCTGGTGACATCCTCCAATAAGGTAGATTAGCACAGAACTCACTCTTTTCCTGAAGTGTTCAGCAAATTTTTGGGACAAATGTTGACAATGTTTATGTCTTGACAAAGTGTCCAAAAGAGTATCCCAATGTGTTTCTAAAGTTTTCTTCAAATATCCCTTAGCATGTGAACAGTTAAAAGTGATTAAAGCCTTTAAGTAGCGTTCAAAGTCCTACTGCAACAACTGGTTTCCTCCTAGTCGCTGTTAGGAAAGGGCAGCAGTTCAAGTGCTACCCACCAAAATGCTGTGCCATCTCCTTCGTGAGTATAAATAGGCAATTGATAATTATCCCCTTAATGATTGTTCAGGCAGTCAGTCCAATTTCAAACATCAACTCATTTCAGGGAAGGCACCTTGTGCTAAATCCAGGATGTCTTATTTTAAGGCCCAATATTGGCCACCATAGATGCCCTTTAGCACCCAAAGTATCTGGGGGAAAGTGCCCCCAACTCATTCCTGTGCCAAGCTTTGTCCTCTGGATGGTTTTTGGACACAGCAAAAGGAAACGACCCTCCATGTATGCTTCATGTTTTCTCCAAAAACTTGCAATATCTACTTCATCTGCAGGCAAGTGTACAATCTTTGGTGAAGCCAGTGTGGAGCTGTGGAATCTCCAAGTTTCAAAGAAAAAAGAAAGATCCATTCTGTGCAACAAAAGTTACCTCAAATCTAAGACTCAATCCCCATGATAGAAGCAACATTATAGACATGAACCTGTCTCAGGAGATGATTGACTGTGCCTGGGTTGTACGTTACTTCTGAATTGAGTATCATACATTAGACCATAAGACCGTAAGACCATAAGACATAGGAGCAGAATTAGGCCATCCAGCCCATCGAGTATACTCTGCCATTCAAACTTGGCTTATATGTTTCTCATCCCCAATCTCCTGTCTTTTCCCCGTAACCCCTGATCCCCTTATTAATTAAGAACCTATCTATCTTTGCCTTAAAGGCACCCAATGATTTGGCCTGTATAGCCTTCTGCAGCAAAGAGTTCCACAGATTCACCACCCTCTGTTGCAGCTGTAGAGCCTGGCTCATGATTGGCAGTTCCTTTCCAGAGCTGGCACAGCTGAATAGTGTTGACCCAAGGTGAACTGATGTTTTTTTCCTTCCACCAGCCTTTCATTTCTGCCATCTGAGCATTTCTTCAATCCCTTGCTTTTTCCAAACTCTCCCTGACTGCTGATCTCCAGGCACTCCGGTCAGCATTAAGGAATTCCCATGCATTAACTCCGATCCCAGTCAACTTGAAGTCTTGCTTCAGCCATCCTTGTATTGCAGACATAGACAACCTTTTGGTCTTGTGTCCCTAGCAAACTTGCCATGCAGCATGTCTTTGGGAATGTGGCTGTCATCCATTCGATTCACATGCCCCAGCCAACAGTGTTGCCGCTGACTGAAGACAGCAAACATGCTGGGGATCCTTGTATGCTGGTGTATTTCTGACCAGCAGCAACTATGGAAGTTTTGCTCCTTTCTTATTTTTAAGTATTATTTATGTCCGACTCCAAAGCAACATAATTGTTAAGCTTCATTAGTTCTCAGTTAACTAGATGGAAAGTGACAATTGGAAGAAAATCATCCCCATTTAGAGGGAATCTACATAAGTACGTGAGGGAGAAAGTAAAAGAAGGATATCATAGAATCCTTACAGTACAGGAGACGGCCATTCGGCCATTGAGTCTGCACGTCCCTCCAAAAGAGCACTCTACCTAGACCCACTCCCCCACCCTATTCCCACAACACAACCTGTACATCTTTGGACTGTGGGAGGAACACGGAGCACCCGGAGGAAACCCACACAGACACGGGGAGAACATGCAAACTCCACACAGGTCACCCGAGGCCGGAATCGAACCCCGGTCCCTGGCCCTGTGAGGCAGCAGTGCTAACAACTGTGCCACCAATATGCTGATAGCAAAATAAGTAAGGTGGGAGGAGGCTCATGCAGAGTATAAACACAGAACAGTTGGCCTGAATAATCTGTTTCTGTGTTGTAAATTAAATGTAATTCTATGTAATTACCACATCATTCTTGTACGCTTCCTGGCAAGTACCCAACAATGACAGACTCTAGCTTCGGTGGAAGGATTCCGGTATTGTGCATCTTGTCTGGCTTGTCTTTTTTTAAATCATTAATCTTTATTATTTTCACAAGTAGGCTTACATCAACACTGCAATGAAGTTACTGTGAAAAGCTCCTACTCGCCACACTCCAGCGCCTGTTCGAGCACACAGAGGGAGAACTCAGAATGTTCAATTCACCTAACAAGCACGCCTTTCGGGACTTTTGGGAGGAAACTCCCGGAGCACCCGGAGGAAACCTATGCAGACATGGGGAGAACGTGCAGACTCCGCACAGTGACCCAAGTGGGAATTGGACCCTGGCGCTGTGAAGCAACAGTGCTAGCCACTGTACTACCCTGCCATCTGTCGTACTTTACAAACCAGTGAATTATGTTTTCTTGTTAGTTTGACTGCTGAAAAAATTAAGGACAGTTCCAATATTAATCACCTCCTGTGGCAACATGTGGACTAATTGATCTTGAAAGGTACCAGGACCAAAACATTACAAAGTGGAACGAGATTGATGGACCTTTGCGGTAAGGCCACCTGAAAAGCGATACGAAAATAAGAAAACGTGGTTTGGCTGAAAAATAACATGTTGGTTTTAAACTGCAAGGCAGAAAAAAAGGCTGGTAGAGTTTAAATGTTTCAAAACGAGGAGCTGCCATATTGCTCATGAGCCCGCCAGACTCCCGAAAGTGCAGGAAACTCACAATGCAGAAAGCCAAAAGAATCGGTTACAGCTTTTACAATGGTGACACATTTAAAGCAGCAACCACAAGACAAAACAAATGGCTATGGACAGGAAAATTAGAAGAGACCCATGAAGATCTCAAAGAGGAGGCAACAAAGACCTCAGCGAGAAAGCAATGAATACCTCAAAGAAGAGGAAACGGAGGCATCAGAACGGAGGCAACAAAGACCTCGAGGAGGAGGCAACAAAGACCCCAGAGTGAGGGCAACAAATGGCCGCATAGGGAGGACAACAAAAGGCCTCATAGGGAGGCCAATGAAAGACCCAAGGGGGAGGGTAATGAAAGACCCCAGAGGGAGGGAAAACCCCAGAAGAAAGACAACAAAATACCCCAGAGGGAGGGCAACAAGGGACCCCAGAGGGAGAGCAACAAAAGACCCCAGAGGGAGAGCAACAAAAGACCCCAGAGGGAGAGCAACAAAAGACCCCAGAGGGAGAGCAACAAATGACTCCATAAGGGGAACAACGAGAGCAAAAAGTAAACAAGTCAACACTTCACCAGAAACTGTTTAGCTTGAAGGCAAAAGAAAGGACAAAGACCAAAATTCTGTTGCGGGCAGAAAAAGAAGAGGCAGAAATTAGATTAGAAATTCGCTGACACTCAAGTGCAAAGTACTAGAAAACAGAAAATAATGAGGATTCATGAGCTTACAAAAGGATTTGAAAGTTAAATAGCAAACAATTGTCTGGCTGAAGTTAAGACAAGTGGAAATAAAGGTTCTATTTATGAAATGTATGAGTCGATCAAGGATGTCACGGACACCAAGAAAGAAAAAAAATAGATCCTAGTCTAGGAACAAAAGGAGTGCACATTCCCGTGGGAAGGAACGGGGAAAACCCAGTGTCTGGTAAAGCAGACAACTTGTTAACAAAGAGAAACAGAGAGTACTATTTTAATTTCTCCACATGTGACAGACTGAGATGTAAAAGAACTATCAAGATTTACGAACTTCTGACTTCATAAAGTCAGAGACTTTATGTTGGGGGAGCAGAGATAGAAAGTAAATAAAAATTGTGTTGTGATAAGAAGTAAAAGTTGTATTGTAATACTCTGTTAGAAGGGAGGAATGTTTTTTGAAAAGCAAAGGAATGTGGTGATATGTGCCTGCATGCATTATAATACTCAGCAGTGTGAGTGTTAATATGAGACTGGATAATAGCACACCCACGCTATGATGCATACAGTCACATGGTTAAGAGACTCTGGGCGCAATTCAGCCACCACATTGTGCACGGCCTGGAGCAGAATGGGTGAATCACGGGAGAGGCCCAGATCGGGCTTTGTGGCAGGCACGAGCCTATTGTGAGCAAACCTAAGCGCTACGCCCAGCAAGGGTGTGATCCAAATAATGATATTTAAATGAGACATTAGGCTTATTTAAATATGCCAATGCCACATATTTATGAGGCCCCTTCATACCTCCCTTCACCCCCCCAACCCGGGCCCGGGACTCACTGGCTACACCGTCAAGGCCTCAACCGATTAATACTGGTTTTCACAGGCTTGATGGCAACTCCAGGGGTCTTTTGGGTCAACGGAGCCCCCCCCCGGATAGTCTGGGACAGGGCAGGATATTACCCTGGCACTCGGGAACCCTGCAGCTACCAACCTGGCACTGCCAGGATGTCCACTTGGCACATCCCAATGCTAGGAGCACTTCGTGGGTGCCAGCTTGCAGTACCAGGTGCCCGGGTGCAAGGTTGGCACTGCCGAGGGTCAGGCCTGTGAAGGGCCATGCCCACGAAAGAGGAGGGTGAGGGGGTATGAAGGGTTGGAGGGTGGGGGTAGAGGGAGGTATGAAGGGGCCTTATAAATTTTGTAGCCTGAAGACATTGGGGCCATCAGTGCAGGGCGTCCTCACTTGGGCGGGGTGGGATGGCATTGCCCATGGGTGGGGGTTTGGGGGGACCTTCAACTCGCTTGGAGATTGGGGCACCCTTTAAAAATGGCACCCAATCTCTTAAGGAGCTGGTCTCACCAGCCATTTCAGCTCCCCATTGCTGAAAAAACTTGCGTGTGTGAGTTAGGGCCAAGCAGTTAGTTAGGCCCTAAAAACGAGTGTGGGTGAATACTGGTCTGTATCTCACCCAAAAGGCCAGCAGGAAACACCTTGCCAAACACGCCCATAATTACACTTAGGATGCAATTTAGCGGGAACATTTCAAAGTGTCATTTTGCTGCGATTGGTGGGTGTTTCTCGACGGCCGCATTGGCGAGATCGTGGTCCGTATTTAACGGCACCTAGTGCCGAAAATGAGACCCATGAGCATCCTGCCATCACTGGCATCTCGCCATCTGATTCGCCAGACATGTGCATCAGTGTTTCACCACTAGTAAGGTGAAGCGGCTTTTAAACGCTCCCTCACCACTCACTCCCAGTCAACACACAAGCATGGCAGTGCACAGACCTGCTCCTCACTTTGGGGATTTCTGACCTGGACAGGTTTCCTGTCAGACAAAATGATCTTTCGCTCTCACTGACCACATATTCATCCCCTTGCAGGATCTCCATCTGATGGAGCCGGGCCATCCGGAGTCGTCCCCCTCCCCTGCCAGCCAAGGGAACACCGAGGGAACACACACCTCGGTGGGCTTTTGGAGCACAATCTGGTGAGCACCACACAGTTGCTGATGCACATGCGGTGGAGGCAGGAACATCCAAGGGAGTCAGCAGCCAAAGGTCTGCTGGATCCCAGGACTCAGATGGCGAGTGTCTGGACAAGGTTATCCCAGAGCTGATGCAGATGTTAGGGCATGGCCGTGAGATTCAGGAGAGTATGTCAGTGACATGCCAGCAAGTCCCAAAGGCATAGAAAATGGCACCAAGGCCAAAACTGCTAGGATGGCCACCGCAGTGGAAAGCCTGTAGCACGAGGTCAGCATCTTGAGTGGTGGTGTCCAAGGCATGGCTCAGTCTGTGACGATCATGGGCCTTGACATCATGCCCCAGTCACCGAGGGTCATGTCCCATATGTGGGTGGACATTGCTGAGGCATTCCAGAGTGTGTCCCAGCTGCTGAGGGATGTGTCCCAGAAGCAAGTGGATATTAGCAAGGCACTGCAGAGTGTGGCCCCGTCACTGAGGAGCATCGTTGAGGGTGTCAACACCATGGTGCAGACAACGGGGAGGTGCCAGGACTGGCAGAGTGAGATGAAGCAGAGGCCTCTGGAGCTCACTCCAGTTGCCCCTCCATCCCACGGGTCGCCCAGGGCCATATGGGCACCGTCAAGGAGGAAGAAGTGCCAGAGGCCAACCCGGGGGCTTCCACCAAAGAGAGAACAGTGGTCTCCACTTCTTCTGAATCCACCCCTCCTGACATCAATGCACCTCAAGGAGGGGATTTGGGTGTGGGAGGGGTGAGCTGATGGACAATGCCTCATCCTATGAGAATTGGATGAGGATGAGGTCCCCCTGGTCCTCTGGGCATGCTAACCTTTGCTCCCTGTCCTCCATCCTCCGGCTCCTCCTGCAGGTCCTACCTGGGCTCATCCTTCATTCCCTCCTGGTCCGCCCACTCCTCAGAGAAGGCCACGTCTCCCTCTTCCTCCTCCGGATCATCTCCCCGCAGCTGAGCCAGGTTGTGGAGGACACAGCGGACCACCACAAAGCAGGAGGCTTTTTAGGGGTGTACTGCAGTGCACTGAGTGGTTCAGGCATTGGAACTGCATTTTGAGAATCCGATGCATCAATCAACGATAGCATGGGTGGCAAAATGGACCTCGTCATATCAGGTCTCTGCCTCGGTTTCCAGCCTCTGCACTGGTGTCATCAGCCAGGACCTCGGCGGGTACCCCACATGCCCCAAGAGCAACCCGTCATCCTGGAATGGTTCTTAAAGATGACAGGAATCTCCGATTGTCCCAGGATGTAGCTGTCATGCCCACTCCCTAGAAAGCATGCACACACATTTATGATCCGGAAGTGGGGGGATGGTAGCACAGTGGTTAGCACTGCTATCTCACAGCATCAGGGACCTGAGTTCAGTTCCAGCCTTGGGTGACTGTGTGGAGTTCGCATGTTCCACCTGTGTCTGCGTGAGTTTCCTCCGGTTGCTCCGGTTGCCTCCCACAGTCCAAAGATGTTCAGATTAGGTGGATTGGCCATGCTAAATTGTCCCTTAGTGTCCAGGATGTGCAGGTTAGGTGGAGTTACAGGGATAGGGCGGGGAGTGGGCCTAGGTAGTGTGCTCTTTTATAGGGTCGGTGCAGACTTGATGAGCCAAATGGCCTCCTTCTCCAATGTAGGAATTCTATGTTTCCAGGTGGTGGTCGCACACAAGGTGTACATTCAGGGAGTGGAACTTTCCCTGTTAATGATGGACACTCCCTGATGTCCCGGTGCGCGACATGCATGCCATCAATTACCCCTTGGACCTAGGGAATCCTGGCGATGGCAGAGAATCCAGCAGCTGTATCAAAGTTGACATAGTCAGCTGGCCAGGCATACAGGTCATCCGTGACCTCATGGATGCATTTGTGGACTGTAACTTGTGAAATGCCGCAGAAGTTGGTCCATGTAGACTGGATACAAATAATTGGGGGTAGGACAGTTGAGGAACAATAGTGGATGTTCAGGGAAATATTAATTACCTCTCAATTGAAGTGTATTCCTGAGAGGAAGAGGAATTGTACAACGGAGAAAAATGTTCCATGTCTAAGGAAGTCAGGGAAGCCATAAAGGCAAAAGCTAGGGCTTACCATACTGCAAAGGCTAGTGGTAAGCTAGAAAATTGGGAGAACTTTAAGGTTCAGCAAAAGAATACTAAAAATAAAATCAAAAGACCTAAGATTAACTACGAAAGGTAACGAGCAGAAAACATAAACACGAATACCAAGAACTTCTATAAGTATATAAAGAGGAAGAGAAAAGTCCCTTTAGAGGACTATACCGGTGAGGTAATAATGGGGAATACAGAGATGGCAGAGGCACTGAACCAATATTTTGCCTAACTTCATGGTAGAGGATAATAAAAAAATTCAAAAAACTGCAGCTAACGCAGAGGAACTTGGTGCAATAACCATCACTTGGGAGACCGTATTGAATAAGCTAATGGTATTAAAGGCAGATAGGTCTCCGGGACCTGATAGTCTGCATCCTAGGGAGGTGGTAGCAGAGATAGTGGATGCATTGGTGATGTTACTCCAGAATTTCCTGGATTATGGAAGAATCCCAGTGGATTGGAAATGGGAGGCCCCGATTCAAAAAGGGGGAGAGGCTAAAAGTAGAAAACTGTAGACCAGTTAGCTTGGCCTCTGTGGTGGGGAAGTTGCTGGTATCAATCATTAAGAGAGATGGTTGTGCATTTGGAAAACAAAGCTCAATCCACAATTGTCAGTATGGTTTTATGAAGGGGGGGTAAGTCATGCTTGACAAACTTGCTTGAGTTCTGAGGAGGTAACCAGCAAGGTGGATAATGGGGAACCTGTGGATGTGGTATATCTAGACTTCCAGAAGGTATTTGTCAAGGTGTTGCATAAAAGACTGATCCAGAGGGCAGCACGGTGGCGCAATGGGTTAGCCCTGCTGCCTCACTGCCGAGGTCCCAGGTTCGATCTCGGCTCTGGGTCACTGTCCGTGTGAAGTTTGCACACTCTCCCTGTGTTTGCGTGGGTTTCGACCCCAAAACCCAAAAGACGTGCAGGCTATGTGGATTGGCCATGCTACAGTGCCCCTTAATTAGAAAAAAAAATGAATTGGGTACTCTAAATTTATATAAAGAAAAGACTGAACCAGAAGTGAGATCGCAGGGGATTGGCGGTCGAGTATTAGATTGGATTGAGAATTGGCTGACTGACAGAAAGCAGAGGGTCGGGATAAATGGGTCCTTCTCTGGCTGGCGAACTGTAACTAGTGGGATACCGCAGGAGTCAGTCCTCAGACCTCAACTGTTTACAATCTATATAAATAATCTGCAAGCATGGACAGAGTGTAACATAGCAAAATTTGCGGATGATACTAAAATAGGTGAGAAAGCAGACAGTGAAGATGAGATACAGATTTTACAGACGGATATAGATAGGCTAGGAGATTGGGCCAAAATTTGGCAGATGGAGTTTAATGTAGATAAATGTGAGGTTATCCATTTTGGCCAAAAAAAATAGAAAGGCAAATTATTATCTAAATTGAAATTAGAGGAAAAACCCCGTGGGAGTGTCCGGCAGCCGGGGCGGAGGCATCAAGCCTGGAATGCGCAGCAGTTGGAACGGCAGGGGCGGAGTCTGTCACTCGAGGCAGTCGAGGCGGCAGGCCCGAATCCAGGGCGTGAGGCAGCTGGAGCAGCAGGACTGAAGGCAAAGTGTAGAGCAGCATGAGCAGTGAGACTGAGGTCAATGCCTGAAGCAACCGGAGCAACGGGGTAGACAAAGGCAGCATGTCGAGGGGTTGTCACACATTGGGTGGCTCCTGCTTGAGGAGTATATGTTTCTTTTTCTTTTGGGGAATTTTTAATACCTGGTCCTGGGGGCAATTCATGAAGGACTAGGAGCCAGCAAAGAGGTGAAAGATGTTCAAAAATCAGAGGAAGACTTCAATGAGGAAGGGAGAGAATGAGAGCTCGCCGTTGAGCGTGAGGACCAGCCCAGGGCCTGACAAGAGGGCGGAGGCCGGGCCGCTGGGTGGAGCCGCACTGCTTACAGCAGAGAAGATGGCTGAGGTGGTGTCTCTAGAGCTCAAAAAGCAGTTTGCAAAGCACATGGAGGTGATGAGAATGGAAATGGCAGTGGCACTGAAGGCGTTGGTAGGGGAGGCAATTGACCCAGTGGAGATAGCTGTTGCAAAGGCTTCGACTGAGGTGAGGGAACAGAGTGAGAAGATGAAGGGAGTGGTGGAGGCCATGTTGCGGCACAGTGATGAGCTCGCCTCAATGGGAGCTGAGCTGCAGTGGGTGGTTGAGGCCAGTAAGGGGCTGCGAGCAAGGCTGGAAGATATGGAGAACCGCTCGAAATGACAGAATTTAAGGAGTGTGGCCCTACCTGAGGGGTCGGTGGGCCCCGAGTCCGACAAAGTACTTTGCCAAGATGTTCGCAGAACTGAGGGGGGAGGGAGAGGAACCCTCTCGGTATGAATTGGACTGAGCTCATCGTTCGCTGAGGCCTAAGCCTAAATTAAAGGAGCGGCCAAGGGCAATGATTACCTGTTTTCACAGATATCACATGAAGGAGAAGGTATTGAACTGGGCAAAGAAGAGGCAGGAGGTTCAGTGGGCTGGTGTCAAGGTTTGCATCTATCAGGACTTGATGGAGCGAAGCTCAGGGTAATTTCGAAGGTGGTACATGTGAGGCTTGAGCCGGGTCCTCTGGAGGCCATATTCAGGGTGTCGGATTGGCCAGGGTTGGAAGGAGGTGCGGAGGCAGATGTTTTAGCCTTCGCCTCGCTGATCACCCAAAGGCAGATCCTGTTGGGGTGGAGGTCAGTTTCTCCATCTTGTGCCCTGGCGTGGCAGGGGGGTGGGAACTGTTCGTATTTTTAACACTCAAGAAGGTGAAGTTTGAGTTGAGGGGAAGGATGGAAGGGTTCTACAATTCATGAGCTTTGTTTATTATTCACTTTCAAGAATTGGATGACATTGAACATTGGGGGGGGGGGTGGTTGGGGTGGGGGGGGGGGGGGCGGGGTTGGAATGTGAATGTTGTTGGTGACTATGTATGGATGGATGGTGGATTCCTGATTCCTTTTCTTTGATGGTTGTATTTAAAAATGTTGAGGGTTGTTTGGGGGTTGGTGGGAGGAAGGAATTGTTGGCCAGGGAATTGATATTGTATTTATTTAACATTGATTGTTTGTTGGTGGATGTAAATTTGAATGAAAACGTGAAAAAGGAGAATAAAAATATTTATTTTTAAAAATTAAATTAGATTCAAAATGCATCTGCGCGAGGGACCTGGGTGTCTTTGTTATGAATCATAGAAAGTCAGTATGTAGGTACAGCACGTAATTAAAAAGAAGAGCAGATGTCCTCCTCCTCCATGGGGTGCCAAGTCTGCGAGACATGGCGCAGGTGCCGCACTTTCTCTTTTTTGAGACGGAGTCTCCTGGGGCACATGCTGTGTGTGGCGACCCCTCCACGCGGGGTGTCGCCTCCAGACTACATTGGTATTGCTGCCTTCCCTGGCGTCTGGCCACCTGAGCTGCCACCA
Organism: Scyliorhinus canicula; assembly: GCF_902713615.1. NCBI lineage: Eukaryota > Metazoa > Chordata > Chondrichthyes > Carcharhiniformes > Scyliorhinidae > Scyliorhinus > Scyliorhinus canicula. Next base: position 57,794,346 of record NC_052160.1, on the reverse strand, counting down.
GCATAACAAGGGCATCCTCTGCAGGACTAACACTACCATCCATTTTGCTATCAGTAAGGAATCGGAAAAGGAGAGAGACAGTCAGTTAGAGTTTCCACCCCGGCACCCTCAAATCCTCCAAGCCTCCCCCATCTTTATGTGTCCCACCTTCTCTCAGACTGTCATGCAGCGAGCCAGTTGTGCTGGAGAACCTCGCTCTGCACACTCAACTCTGGCCACATCAGGAGCCCCTAGACCCCAGACCCTTGCCGGGAACATTAGGGAGACCATGCTCAGATGTCCTCCCCTGATCCACACACTCACCCTTTGGTCACAAGGATATCCCCAGTGCTGAAGCCCAGCTCTTGAGTGTTTGATTGTTGGCTGCTGTCTCTATGATGCTGAGGTCAGGCAAATTGTTCAGGCTTCAAAGTTTGATTGAAATTGATGCAATAATCATCATCTGAGAAATGGCACATGTACCCATGAAAATGCATGTGAGAATATTTTGTTTATTAAACGATCAAAAGTAACAAAGATTTGAAAATTAACTACATAACATTCACAAAAACAGAATAGAAAAATGGTATCACCCCTCACAGGTTCCTCAACAGAAATGGAGGAAAAACCTGAGAATGTGTTGTACTGTCCAGAACTTTGCGGTAGAAATGATCTGTCCATCAATGTGTCACTTGTTTCATGTATCAGTGCCATTCTCCATCCAGGAGACATCAGCTATCAGACCCTCCCACGCGGCCCAATCTCACCACACCAAATTGTGGCATCCACATATTCCACCAGCGCTCAAGGTGCAGTTGAGCATCCTTGACTTCCAGCACATTTAACCCGCGGTGACATGCCAGTTGCATGCAGCACTCACCACACCAGCAACAAAAGCATTCCTTTAACAGCGTCATCAAGTGGTCCATTTGGATCAATGTCACGCACCAGGTTGTGCAGCGTCTTCCTGATTCAAACCAGATTGCCACCTGGACTCATCCTGAGCCAGGTGTTGTAGGACGCAGGTATCTTAAAAATAATTGTTCTTCTTTCCGGCTACAGAAAAGGAAGGAAACAGCAACAGCAATCTCCAGGCATTTGCAGCCACCAGCAGGAGCAAGCAGCAAACATAACCTGCAGCTGTGAAGTGTTATCACAACTAACAAGGCCAATTCCTTATTAGCAATAGCCTTCAGCTGTGAAACAAAAGGCTGTTCCAGTCCAAGGGAGTTAAAGTGACCATCAGCATAGAACCAAGAACAGGGTTCGGTGCTGCAAGTGTTTGGTAGGACACGCAGGCAGAACCTGTTGTTGCCCCAGTTATGGGTAGCATCAATATTCAAAGATAGCTTGAAGGCCTCACAGATGAAAACCACCCACCCCCACCCCGGCCCAGGAGCGACCCCAAACCTGGAATGCTTCAGGCCCCCAACCCCCACCAAGCCCAATCCCCCCACCCCTGCCACCTTGAGCACTGGGGCAGCAGCTCCAGGGCCCTTGAGCTGCATGACCGAAATGGAAATGACTACTCATCCCAGTTCCCCTCAACAGCCATTGTATCACTTCAGATTTTTAAACAGGAGTACGAAACGACGCCTGCGTGATTTCTCACTGGGAAACCGGTTAATTACCAGGAGGCCATTACATTTGATTTCAATCTCGTTAATGAAATGGAAATTAATGCAAATTGGGGTTAATGTTATGCTCACCATATTTGGGCGGGATCTGAACTCACCATCAGGAGCCGGCTGGTTAGCTGTCAACTGATTTGTGCCAGGTGCGAATCTCGATTTTGGCCTTTCCTGCTATTTAACTGGCGTACCCAGATTCGTGCCGGGCGCAATGCGGTGGTTGAATCGGGCCCTGTGAAATCTTTTGCTGTAATCGCCTCAAATTGCATGAAATTATTGAGTAAATGACTTTAAACATTTCAAAGACAAATTGGTTTTTTAAAAACAGCCATTATGACTGCACTTGCTATCAAAAGTGGTGTCTTGCCAACCTTCTCTTAGTCAACATAATGTGCTTAAACATGTGGTAAAGCACCTTGGTTCTTTGAATGACAGTGTAATGTCAGGCTCAGTCTGGGTCAGATACTGCTCACAAAATCATTCTGCCCTTAATTATTACTTTACATCTTTGCAATTGTTCCTATTTCAAGGTCCAGTTGTAAATGAGCTTTTTCTTTCAAACGTGCAATATTAAATGTTTGAAGAATTTAAATAAATACATTATTAAACCCCAAACAGGCGCAGACTGAGATTCATTGTTTATTCTGCGCAGTAAATGGCTATAAATCCTAGAAAGAAAATGTACTCAGGGTATAAAGGTCCACATTGTGTAAATATCTCCGGCACCAATGAATGAATCCAGATTAATCCATGTGAATTTCAAGTTTAGTTAAATTTGTATTCATACCCTTGAGGTTAAGTAAATTCCAGACATCTGCATTCTTTTTCCATCGTGGACTGGAATAGACATGGGACAAATTATTGACACAGCTGAATAATCAAACGTTTGTATAGTAATAAATATTTAACTGACTACTAAATCCGCTTAACAAATTTTTTAAAAATGTATCATCCACTAGAATACCCTAAGATTTGTTCAGTAAATACAAAGCACAAGAAAATCATGGTTGTCACAAGGATCATAAGGAAAGCATGTTTGGAAATGAAAATGCCAGAGGCTATGGTTTTGGACATCTTTCAAATAAGGTACAGTTAGTAGTAGGTGAATTTTCAAAATGCCCGTCTACGCAGTATGAGACTATGGCATAAGTCAGAACAGATGCATGAGTGCTTAATAATGCTATTAACTGCAAAGTGGACATATGTTTAATTCTTGAATGTTATCTTTCCTTACATTGAAAAGTACAGAAGCGTGGATTTAAAAAAACATTTTTGTTTCTTGTTTTACAGTCTCTCTATGTTACACTTCCTGCTTTCTTGGATTGCAATCCCTTCCAGACCAAGGGTGGATATTCCGGGATGAATTCTTCTTCTCTCCCAGAACCAGTTCGCAACATCATGCAAATATACCAGACAACACTGGACCTCCTTCACCAGTATGAAGTGCACCCTGAAATTGCAGCACAGATGTTTGCTTACCTTTTCTTCTTCTCCAATGCTTCCCTCTTCAATCAGCTAATGGACAGAGGTAAATTTAACAATGTACAGACACTTTTATATGGCATTACAGCAAAGAAACAGGCTATTTGACCCAACTGGTCTACACTGCGATGTATATCCATATTCCTCTTCATCCAATTCTATCCACATTCCTTTTCATTCAATTCTATCAGCATGTCCTTCTGTTCCTTTCTCCTTATGTAATATTCCAGCTTCCTCTTAAATCCATCCATTTGTTGTTTGGTAGTACAGAATTTGAGTATTGTTGAAAAAAGCTTGGCAGTTAACTGTTCCAAGGTGCATTGTCCAATGTAAAGCCTCTACCAATCAGACCTCTTTTCTCATTGATGCACAATCAATGGACACGAAATGTAGGTGAAGTCCGAAACGAAAGGCTTTAATCAGCAAGAAGTGAGCGCGGCAGCAGACGTACAGAAATGGCCTGGCTGCTGGGGGACACGGGTTCTTATACCCCACCTCGTAGGCGGAGCTACCTTCCTCTTAGCTAATAGGAATAGGGAGAACATGATACTTGGGCCAATGGGCAGCGAGCCCTCTGCACCAATGGCAGCTCACACTCCCAGGTACCGTAATACCCCTAGTCATACTACCACATTCACCCCTTGTTGAGAAAGGGGGGGGGCGTATACGGGGAATGCGGACATGGAGAGAGGGGGGGTGGTGTCCCGTGCGAGTGGGTAAGAGACTGGTAGTATGACTAGTGATGTCGGATCGTACCTCTTCAACGGTGGCTGCCCACTGGCCCGCAACTATGTATAGGGTCGAGTCAGAACACAGTAACTATATAGAGGTTTGAGAGGAAAACAAAAATGAGAGAGTAAGCAAGAAAGCAAGAACAAGGGTCCATCAACAGTTCACATAGACGCGATCAGCCAATCGGGGGCCATGGACGTCCTGTGCGACCTGCGGAGCTTCGCTGGAGACGTTGGAGTTGTGGGCGTTCGTGACTCCGGGATCGATGATCCGGTTCTTGTGGTTGCGTCCATACCCCTAGTCGCAGCTGGCGAGGGCCGGGCCGGTGGAGGGGCGTCCGGTCCTCTAGGCAGCGCGTGTAAGGGTGTCAGCGGGGCAGGGAGGGGAGCGCCTGCCAGTAGCAGTTGCGGTTGGCGGGTGTTTGGGGGGGTTGGCGCCGGGGGCGATGGTCGGGATCCGGCGGGTGCCAGGTCCCGTAGGGAGACCGTGTCCTGTCGGCCGTCGGGATACTCCACATACGTGTACTGCGGGTTCGCGTGGAGCAGCTGGACCCTCTTGACAAACGGGTCCGACTTGTGCACCCGCACGCGTTTCCGGAGCAGGATGGGCCCGGGGGTAGCTAGCCAGGTCGGGAGCGGGGTCCCTGCGGAAGACTTCCTGGGAAAAACAAGAAGGCGTTTGTGTGGCGTTTGATTAGTGGATTTGCAAAGAAGTGACCGGATTGAGTGGAGGGCGTCTGGGAGGACCTCTTGCCAGCGGGAGACAGGGAGATTTCTGGACCGTAGGGCCAGCAGGATGGTCTTCCAGACCGTACCATTGTCCCTCTCGACCTGTCCGTTACCCCAGGGGTTGTAACTGGTCGGCCTGCTGGAGGCGATGCCCCTGCTGAGCAGGAATTGACGCAGTTCGTCACTCATAAAGGAGGACCCCCGATCGCTATGGATGTAAGCGGGGAATCCGAACAGGGAGAAAATGGTGTGTCGGGCTTTAATGATGGTGGGTGTGGTCATGTCGGGGCAGGGGATGGCGAACAGGAAGCGGGAGTACTCGGCAATCACGTTGAGGAAGTACGTGTTGCGGTTGGTAGAGGGGAGGGGACCTTTGAAGTCCATGCTGAGGCGTTCATAGAGGCGGGAAGCCTTTATCAGATGCGCTTTTTCGGGGTGGTAGAAGTGCGGCTTGCATTCCGCGCAGATGTGGCAGTCCCTAGTGAATGTCCTGACCTCCTCGATTGAGTAGGGCAGGTTGCGGGTCTTGATAAAGTGAAAGAAGCGGGTGACCCCCGGGTGGCAGAGGTCCGTGTGGAGGGTTTGAAGGCGGTCCACTTGTGCGTTGGCACAGGTGCCGCGGGACAGGGCATCAGGAGGTTCGTTCAGCTTCCCAGGATGATACAAGATGTCGTAGTTGTAGGTGGACAGTTCGATCCTCCACCGCAAGATCTTGTCGTTCTTTATCTTGCCCCTCTGTACGTTGTCGAACATGAAGGCCACTGACTGTTGGTCCGTGAGGAGGGTGAACCTCCTGCCGGCCAGATAGTGCCTCCAGTGTCGCACAGCTTCTACTATGGCCTGTGCTTCCTTCTCGACCGAGGAGTGGCGGATTTTGGAAGCCTGGAGGGTACAGGAGACGAAGGCCACCGGTCTGCCCACTTGGTCGAGGGTGGCCGCCAGAGCTACATCGGACGCGTCGCTCTCGACCTGGAAGGGGAGGGACTCGTCAATAGCTCGCATCGTGGCCGTTGCAATATCAGCTTTGGTGCAGCTGAAGCCCTGGTGAGCCTCCATCGACAGGGGGAACGTGGCTGATTGGATGAGGGGACGGGTTTTGTCGGCGTAATTGGGGACCCACTGGGCATAATATGAAAAGAAACCAAGTCAGCGCTTGAGGGCTTTGGGGCAGTGAGGGAGGGGGAGCTCCATCAGGGGGCGCATGCGTTCCGGGTTGGGGCCTATCACTCTGTTACGCACTACATAGCCGAGGATGGCTAGACGGTCGGTGCTAAACACGCATTTGTCCTTGTTGTAGGTCAGGTTCAGGGGTTTTGCGGTTCGGGGGAATTTACGGAGATTGGTGTCGTGGTCCTGCTGATCGTGGCCGCAGATGGTGACATTATCGAGATACGGGAAGGCTGCCCGTAAACCATATTGGTCGACCATTCGGTCCATCTCCCTTTGGAAGACAGAGACCCCGTTTGTGACACCGAAGGGAACCCTTAAAAAGTGGTAGAGCCGCCTGTCCGCCTCGAACGCAGTGTACTTGCGATCACTCGCGCGGATGGGAAGCTGGTGGTAGACGGACTTGAGGTCCACTGTGGAGAAGACCTTGTACTGTGCGATCCTGTTGACCAGGTCGGATGTACGGGGGAGAGGGTACGCGTCCAGCTGCGTAAACCTGTTGATGGTCTGACTGTAGTCTATGACCATCCTATTCGTCTCCCCGGTCTTTACCACCAGCACTTGTGCTCGCCAGGGGCTGTTGCTAGCCTCGATGACCCCTTCCTTCAGAAGCCGTTGGACCTCGGACCTGATGAAGGTCCGGTCATGGGCACTGTACCGTCGACCCCTAGTGGCGACAGGTTTGCAATCCGGGGTGAGGTTTGCAAACAAGGACGGGGGATCGACCTTGAGGGTTGCGAGGCTGCAGACAGTGAGGGGGGGCATAGGGCCGCCGAATTTGAATGTTAGACTCTGGAGGTTACACTGGAAGTCTAATCCCAGGAGTGCTGCCGCGCAGAGGTGAGGGAGGACGAATAGTTTGTAGTTTTTAAACTCCCTCCCCTGGACCGTAGGGTCCGCTATGCAGCACCCCGTGATCTGTACTGAGTGAGAGCCGGAGGCCAGGGCGATTTTTTGCTTAACCGTGTAGACAGGGAGAGCGCAGCGTCTTACCGTGGCGGGGTGGACGGAACTCTCTGTGCTCTTGGAGTCCAGCAGGCAGTTCATCTCGTGGCCGTTGAGTAAAATCTTCATGGTCGCTGTGGAGAGGGTACGGGACCGAGACTGATCCAGCGTGACTGAAACGAGTTGTGGCAGACAGTCGGAGTCTTCATCAGGCAGGGAGTAGTCACCCGCGGGGTCCTCGGAGGCGATCCAAGATGGCGGCACCCGTCGGCCGCACATGGTGGGGGGTGGACAAAATGGCGGTGCCCGTACCCCGCACGGGGAGTCGGAGGTCAAAAATGGCAGCGCCCGGGGGTCCACATGGCGTCGGGGGCGTAAAATGGCGGTGTCCGGGGTTCGCACGTGGCGTTGGGGGATGAGGGCAGCGAGGTCCGCGGGCCACAATGGGCCCCTGAAGAGAGTGAGGGGGGAGTCCCGCGGACGCTGCTTGGGACCGCAGCGACCGCCTTTGCCTGGCAAACGGCCACAAAGTGGTCCTTCTTCCCGCAGCCCTTGCAGGTTGCGGAATGGGCTGGGCAGCGCTGATGGGGGTGCTTCGCATGGCCGCAGAAATAGCAACGGGGCCCCGCGGGTTTTTCAGGGTGCCCTGTGGCGCAGGTCTGGGGGGTGTCCGGGTCCGTAGGGGAGAGAGAGGCCGGGTTCCATGCTGCCCAGGGGGCCGCCGCACGGTCGGGGGCGTACAAGCGAGCATTTCGGTTTGCGACGTCTAGGGAAGAGGCGAAGGCCCGTGCCTCCATGAGGCTTAAATTTTCTCTCTCCAACAGTCTTTGGCGGATCTTCGAGGACCGCATACCTGCAACAAAGGCGTCTCGAATCAGCAGTTCAGTATGATCAGCTGCAGACACCTGTGGGCAGCCGCAGTTCGCCCCAGCACGAGGAGGGCACGGTAAAAATCGTCCAGTGACTCACCAGGTATCTGCCTCGTGGCTAGTAAGTGCCGAGAGTAGACTTGGTTCATCGGCCATATGAAGTGTCCTTTGAGCAGGTCCATAGCCGCGTCGTAGTTTGTCGTGTCCTCGATGAGCGTGAATATGGCGGTGCCGACGCACGAGTAGAGGATGTGCAGTTTCTGCTCCCTCGTCGGGACGTTTTCTGCCGTGCTAAGGTAACTGTTGAAGCAAGCCAGCCAGTGCTTAAATGTTGCATTCGCTGCGTGAGGGCTGAGTCGAAGACACTCCGGCTTGCTGCGGAGCTCCATCCTTTAAAATCTTGCTGATTAAATTGATGCACAATCAATGGACACGAAACGTAGGTGAAGTCTGAAATGAAAGGCTTTAATCAGCAAGAAGTGAGCCCGGCAGCAGACGTACAGAAATGGCCTGGCTGCTGGGGAAAACGGGTTCTTATACCTCGCCTCGTAGGCGGAGCGACCTTCCTCTTGGCCAATGAGCCAATGGGCAGCGAGCCCTCTGCACCAATGGCAGCTCACACTCCCAGGTACCGTAATACCCCTAGTCATACTACCACACTCGTGCAGTTTCAATTGCTGTTCTCTTTACTATTAGTATCCTTGCCTACCTGTCCTGATGCGTGCAAGGTGAAAATCTTCCACAGCATGTGTTTTTTTCAGCAGTACTCAAATGCATCTTTGCCATTCACATCAACCACTCCATGTGGCAGCAACTTTCATATTCTCACCACCCTGAATAATAGGTTTCTCTTGAATTTCTTCTTGTAGTAGATCTATTGGAGATGATCTTATAATTATGACTCCTAATTTTGTTACACTCATAATATATCTGTCTCCATTTCAAACCCCTTCTAACAGGTCAATATTTCAATAAATCACTTCTCTTTTCCGGAGAAAAATGCCTTGTTTGTTCAATCTTTTCTGATAGTAATGCTGCTGGATTGTTTACAAGGGCCAGTACTTTTTCGGACAATAGAATAAAGCTTGTGTAATGAAACTTAGAGTTCATGCGGCAGGCAGTCTTTAATAATGCAGATGTTGTCTGTAGGTTATGTAGAGATCCTGTTTGCTGGGATTAATAATGCAGTGTAAATCTATCTGATCTGTACTGAGTGTGGGAAATATCTCATTCCAGATGCAGCCTGCATATTTTCACTTGTATGTGCTTTTGTGTAGCAATAGATGTAACGGAAAAGTACAAGTTCTTATACTGCACAGAGAGAAAAGGTGGATAATTCATACAAAAATCTAATTTTTACTATCATCAGGCTTGCTTAAGAGAAATTAGGAAGCACTTTGCATGCTGTGGAGAGAATAAATTAATAGCTGGAGAAATGCAGGACGGAGGAAAGAAAAATTATTAGTCTTTTTGCAAAACAATCATTAGCTGCTGGCTACCTCCATGTCAGTTACTGCAAGTACGTTTTAAAACATTTTTTTGCTCTTGTGCAGAAACTGCTTGCACTTTATTCATCGCACTATTAAGATGATACCCCTGGGCTGCCTTCTCAACAGGCACCATTTCTTATTGGTCTTGCAGAAAGCAAGTGCAGTAAATGAAAAAATGTGGCCATAAAAACCACATCACCCAATATCACTACCACAGCAGACTATCTTCCACAGCATAATGTTCATGCTGGAGGTCATGTTGGAGTTGTATAGAACTTTGGTGAGGTCACAGCTGGAGTACTGTGTGCAATTCTGGTCGCCATGTTATAGGAAGAATGTGATTGCATTGGAGGGGGTGCAGAGGCGATGTTGACTGGGATGGAACATTTAAGTTATGAAGGCAGTTTGGATAGGCGATAGGTTTTGCTGGAGTAGAGAAGACTGAGGGACGACCTGATTGAAGTGTACAAGATTATGAGGGGCATGGACAGGGTGGATAGGGAGTAGCTGTTCCCACTAGATGAAGGGTCAGTCACAAGAGGACACAAGTCCAAAGTTTTGGGGGGATTTGAGGAAAAACCTTTTTACCCAGAGGGTGGTGACGGTCTGGAATGCACTTTCTGAGTGGATGGTACAACCTTAAAAACTACTTGGATGAGCACTTGGCACGTCATAACATTCAAGGCTGTGGGTCAAGTGCTGGCAAATGGGATTAGGTAGGCTGGTCAGGTGTCTTTCATGCGTCGTGTAGACTCAATGGGCCAAAGGGCCTCTTCTACACTATTATTCTGTGATTCTGTGAATTCGCCTGTAGTAGCTCAAGGCATACACTGGAGTGGGGGACTTCCGGTTGCGGTGATGCGGAGCTAAGCCGCACGTTCGGCAGCTCCCGCTTTCAAAGGACTTTCGGGCCCGTTTTAGGGCCCCAAACGGCGCTGTTTCGACGATTCCCGGTGGGGGAAGGTGCTTGGAGGAACATTCCCCGGAATTTATGGTGCGCACCCGGAGTGGGGCAAAGTAAAAGGCGGCAGCAGCTCCCCAGAAAAAGCGGGGGAAGGAGGACAAAATGGCGGCCGGCGGAGCACCCGAGGATTGGAGGCAGTGGGGGCAGGAGCAGCAAGCTGCTCTCCTGCGCTGTTTTGCGGAGTTGAAGGCTGAGTTGCTGGACTCCCTGCAGGCGACTACCTGCAAGCTGTTTGAGACCCAGACAGCCCAGGGGGCAGCCATTCGGGAGTTGCAGAAGCAGGCCGCTGATCGGGAGGAGGAGGCCGTGGTCCTCGTGGGGAAGGTGGAGATGCACGAGGCACTTCACAAAAAGTGGCAAGACCGCTTGGAGGAGCTGGACTTTCGCACGAGGCGGAAGAATTTGAGAACCCTGGGCCTTGCGGAGGGGCTGGAGGGGTCGGATCTACCGTCCTATGTGGCCACTATGTTGAATTCGTTGGTGGGGGCGGGGTCCTTCCATCTGCCTCTGGAGCTTGAGGGAGCCCACAGAGTGCTGGCCAGGAGGCCCAAGGCGAATGAACCCCCGCGGGCGGTGCTGGTGCGGTTCCATCGGTTCAGTGACCGGGAGTGTGTGCTGCGCTGGGCCAAGAAGGAGAGGAGCAGCAAGTGGGAGAATTCGGTAGTGAGAATCTACCAGGACTGGAGTGCGGAGGTGGCTAAGCGGCGGGCCGGGTTTAACCGGACGAAGGCGGTGCTGCATAAAAAGCAGGTTAAATTTGGAATGCTGCAGCCTGCGCGTCTGTGGGTAACATATAAGGACCGGCATTACTACTTCGAGTCCCTGGAGGAGACGTGGGCCTTTGTGCAAGCGGAGAAGCTGGACTCGAACTAGGGTTTGGGGGTTGCGGGGTCTTGTGTACTACGGTTGTTGATGTTTTTGCTATTGCTGTTTTTGTAATTTTGATACGTTTTTTTCTATGGTTCTTGCTCTGTGGTTCTGTTGGGTATGGTTTTGTGTTATGCGGGGGATGTTGGGGGTTTGTTTTTTTTCTTCTTTCTTTCTGTACGGGCTGGGGGAAGGGGTGGAGCTGGAATTTGGGAGCTGCGTCATAAGGGTGGGGTGGGGCAGTGTGAAAGCACGGGCTTTCCTCTGGTTTCCCGCGCTGCGGGGCAGGAGGGGTGGAGCTGGCGGTGGGATCGTGGCCTCTACTGGTTTTGTCCCGCGCTGGAGCGGTGCCAAGGAGGTGTGGCAGGAGGGGGGGGATGACCCCATGTCGGGAGGGGTCGGATTTTGGCGGGAGTTGCCGGGGTCAGCAGAAGTCAGCTGGCTCACGGAAGTACCATGGAGAGTGCGTCGCGGCTAGGAGGGTTCCTAGCCTTGGGGGGGGGGGGGGGGGGGGGGGGGGGCGGTACCGGGTTGCTGCTGGAATGGCCAGGAAGGAGCTGGTGTGGGCCGGGAGGGTAGAGGAGAGGCGCTATCGTCATGGGGAATGGGTCGGGCGGGGTGTGCTAGCCTGGGGCGAGCAGTCGATGAGCTATGGCTAGTCGGCGGGGGAGGGGGGCGGGGTGCCCTCTGATCCGGCTGATCACCTGGAACGTGAGGGGGCTGAATGGGCCAGTTAAGCGGGCTAGGGTATTTTCTCATTTGAAGGGGCTGAAAACGGACGTGGCTATGCTCCAGGAGACCCACCTGAAGGTGGCGGACCAGGTTCGCCTGAGGAAGGGGTGGGTGGGGCAGGTTTTCCATTCAGGGTTAGATGCGAAGAACCGGGGGGTGGCGATTCTGGTGGGGAAGAGGGTGGCGTTCGAGGCGTCTGAGGTGGTGGCGGACAAGGAGGGCAGGTTTGTTATGGTGAAGGGTAGGCTGCAGGGAGAGAAGGTGGTGCTGGTAAACGTGTATGCCCCGAATTGGGATGACGCTGGCTTTATGAGGCGTATGCTGGGCCTCATTCCGGACCTGGAGGCGGGGGGCCTGATTATGGGGGGAGACTTTAACACGGTGCTGGATCCCCCACTAGACCAGTCCAGTTCAACGACGGGTAGGAGGCCGGCGGCGGCCAAGATTCTGAGGGGGTTTATGGACCAGATGGGAGGGGTGGATCTCTGGAAGTTTGGGAGGCCGAGGGCGCGGGAGTATTCCTTTTTCTCCCATGTGCATAGGGTTTACTCCCGAATAGATTTTTTCGTTCTGAGCAGGGGATTGATCCCGAGGGTGGAGGAGGCCGAGTATTCGGCCATAGCAATTTCAGACCATGCTCCGCACTGGGTCGATTTGGAGGTGCGGGACCAGCGCCCGCTGTGGCGTCTGGACGTGGGGTTGCTGGCTGATGAGGAGGTGTGTAGGAGGGTCTGGGGAAGTATTGAGGGGTACCTTGAGACCAACGAATCGGGGGAGGTCCGGGTGGGGATGGTTTGGGAGGCTCTGAAAGCAGTGATCCGGGGGGAGCTGATTTCCATCCGGGCCCACAGGGAGAGGAGGGAGAGGGAGAGACTGGTGGGGGAGCTCCTGGATGTGGATAGGAGGTACGCGGAGGCCCCGGAGGAGAGATTGTTGGGGGGACCGGTTCTTGCAGGCCAAGTTCGACTTGCTGACCACCAGAAAGGAGAAAGGCGGGAGACACAGTGGAGGAAGGCGCAAGGCGTGGTTTATGAGTATGGGGAGAAGGCGAGCAGGATGCTGGCGCATCAGCTCCGCAGGCGGGATGCGGCTAGGGAAATTGGTGGTGTGATGGATAAGGGCGGGGATGTGGTGCAGAAGGGGGCAGAGGTGAACGGGGTCTTTAGGGACTTTTACGAGGAACTGTACCGGTCGGAGCCACCGGTGGGGGGGGGGGGGGGGGGGGGGGTGTGTGTGTGTGTGTGTGTGTGGAGAGCTTTCTGAACAGGCTACGTTTCCCAAAAGTGCAGGAGGAGCTGGTGGAGGGGCTGGGGGTGCCGATTGAGTTGGAGGAGCTAGTCAGGGGGATTGGTCAAATGCAGTCAGGGAAGGCGCCGGGGCCGGATGGGTTCCCGGTGGAATTTTATAAAAAGTATGCGGACCTGGTGGGCCCCCTGTTGGTGCGGGCCTTCAATGAGGCATGGGAGGGGGGGACTTTGCCCCCGACGATGTCACGGGCGCTGATTTCTTTGATCCTGAAGCGGGATAAGGACCCCCTGCAGTGTGGATCATACAGGCCAATCTCGCTCCTCAATGTGGATGCTAAGTTGCTGGCGAAGATCCTGGCCACCAGGATAGAGGACTGTGTGCCAGGGGTGATACATGAGGATCAGACAGGATTTGTCAAGGGAAGACAGCTTAACACGAATGTGCGGAGGTTGTTAAATGTTATTATGATGCCGGCGGTTGAAGGGAAGGCGGAGATAGTGGTGGCGCTAGATGCAGAGAAGGCCTTTGATAGAGTTGAGTGGGGGTACCTGTGGGAGGTGCTGGAGAGGTTTGGATTTGGGGAGAGGTTCATCAAATGGGTGAGGTTGCTTTATGAGGCCCCGATGGCGAGTGTAGCTACTAATGGAAGGAGGTCAGAGTACTTCAGGCTCTACTGTGGGACCAGGCAGGGGTGCCCCCTGTCCCTCTTGCTTTTTGCACTGGCAATTGAACCTCTGGCTATGGCGTTGAGGGAGTTGGGGAGGTGGAGGGGTCTGGTGCGGGGTGGGGAGGAACATCGGGTCTCGCTGTATGCGGACGACCTGCTGCTGTATGTGGCAGACCCAGTGGGGGGAATGCTGGGGGTGATGGAGTTGTTGGCTGAGTTTGGGGGCATCTCGGGCTATAAGCTGAATCTGGGTAAGAGCGAGGTGTTTGTAGTGCACCCGGGTGATCAGGAGGAAGGAATTGGTGGGCTCCCGTTTAAGAGGGCAGTGAAGAGTTTTAGGTACCTGGGGGTGCAGGTGGCCAGGAGTTGGGGGACTCTCCACAAGCTTAATTTTACCAGGCTTGTGGAGCAGATGGAGGAGGAATTTAAAAGGTGGGACATGGTGCCACTATCGCTGGCGGGTAGAGTGCAGTCCGTCAAAATGACAGTGCTCCTGAGGTTCTTGTTCCTTTTTCAGTGTTTGCCCATCCTTATCCCTAGGGCCTTTTTTAGGAGGGTGACTAGCAGCATCATGAGTTTTGTTTGGGCACATGGGACCCCGAGGGTGAAGTGGGTCTTCTTGGAGCGGGCAGAGATGGTGGGGGGCTAGCGTTACCCAACCTCTCGGGGTATTATTGGGCGGCCAATGTGTCGATGGTGCGCAAGTGGGTGATGGAGGGGGAGGGGGCAGCATGGAAAAGGTTGGAGATGGCGTCCTGTGGAGGCACAAGCCTGGGGGCCCTGGTAACGGCGCCGTTGTCGCTCCCTCCTACGAAGTATACCACGAGTCTGGTGGCGGCGGCTACCCTCAAGATTTGGGGGCAGTGGAGGCGACATAGGGGGCAAGTGGGGGGCTCAATGGAGGCTCCGCTAAGGGGGAACCATCGGTTCGTCCCGGGGAACATTGATGGGGGGTTCCTGGGGTGGCACAGGGTGGGCATCAGTAAGCTAAGGGACCTGTTCATTGACGGGAGGTTTGCGAGCCTGGGAGAGTTGGAGGAGAAATTTGAGCTCCCCTCGGGGAACATGTTCAGGTACCTGCAGGTAAAGGCGTTTGCTAGGCGGCAGGTGGAGGGATTCCCTTTGCTGCCCGCGAGGGGGGTGAGGGACAGGGTGCTTTCGGGTGTCTGGGTCGGGGATGGGAAGGTATCTGATATCTGCAAGGTAATGCAGGAGGTGGAGGAGGCGTCAGTAGAGGAGCTAAAGACTAAGTGGGAGGGGGAGCTGGGGGAGCAGATCGAGGATGGGACATGGGCAGATGCCCTGGAGAGGGTTAATTCTTCCTCCTCATGTGCGCGGCTTAGCCTCATCCAATTCAAGGTGGTGCACCGGGCCCATATGTCCGGGACTAGGATGAGTAGGTTCTTTGGGGGCGAAGACAGGTGTGTCAGGTGTTCGGGGAGTCCAGCGAACCATGCCCATATGTTCTGGGCATGCCCGGCACTGGAGGAGTTCTGGAAGGGGGTGGCGAGGACGGTGTCGAGGGTGGTAGGATCCAGGGTCAAGCCAGGCTGGGGACTTGCGATTTTTGGGGTTGCGGTGGAGCCGGGAGTGCAGGAGGCGAGAGAGGCCGGTGTTTTGGCCTTTGCGTCCCTAGTAGTCCGGCGGAGGATCTTGCTACTGGAAGGTTGCGAGACCCCCAAGCAACCCGGGGTGGGGGTTGGGGGGGGGGGGGAGGGTGTTGACTATGTTTATTTAATTTAATTTATTTTCAAGTTCTTTTGTTGTTTACCGGGTTTGGGGGGGTGGGGGGGGGGGGGGGGGGCTCGATATATGCGTTGGTACGGTCTTGGGGGTGTTATGCTTATTATGTTGTTTTATTGTTGTTTATAAATGTTGTTATACATTTTGTAAAAAATTTTCAATAAAAATCATTTTTTTAAAAAGGCATACACTGGAGTCTTCCAGCAGTAAACAAAGGGGTTTATTGATGAAAGGCAAAGACAGTTAAAGCACAGAACACTATACAACAGGTTTTCACTCTCCAGCTCCCTAGTCCACACTGCCCATGGTCCTGCTCGTAGGGCCCTGCACAAGATCCCCATTAGTTGGGGTTGGCGTGCTCCTGTGCGATTGGCCCTGAGTTGGTTGCATGGTTCATGGAGTGGGTACAGTGGGTACTAGGAAAATTACTCAGAGGGGAGTCTCTGTGGTCTTACGCCTTAACCTGACTTCACATAATTAAGCCATTGTGCAATGATTTTGGAATCTTAATTGTTAACTTCCCGCCTGGGGCAGAATGTGTAAGAAAATCAATTCTTTGAGTGTAAGGGAGGTACACTGAACAAAGCATCGCTTGCATCATTGCTAAGAAAAATTATAATTAAAAATGCTGCAATTCTAATTTTCTTGTTTTCCAATGATAAGTTATAAATTAAATGTTTCTGACTGAATTTTTCTTTTCTTGTACTCTTCTAATAATAGCGAGGGACCACAGGCTTTTGTTCTTCCATTGGGAGTAGTATGTTGATGCTTTTCTGTGTGACTCTTGATTGAAACATACCGAACGTAACTTAAAGCTGCATGGATAATTGGATTTCTTGGATCCAGTTCAATGTACAGTCAGTACCTTGGTTTCTCAAAAAGCAGCAATCACTAAAAAAAAACGACATGGTATTTGAATTGCTTATCCTTAAATAGACATCCTATTGGATAAGATTTTTTAAAACAAGATAGAGCAGAGGTACTTAAAAGGTTGACTACTCAAAGGAGAACGGTCACCTGGACTAGAAAGAATGTTTCATAAGTTACTGAAGGAAATAGGGTCTGAATGTTTGCTTCTGAGTTGGAAGCATGGGGCGCAATTCTCCAGCCGCATTGCACTTAAGCATTGCACAACGCAGCCGGAGAATACTGGGAGAGACCTGCAGCGATCTTCTCGACAGCCTTGCGGGATTCACCGAAGTCCCGCGAGACGTCGGAGTCGGAACTTCGCCTCAAATGGGCGTGACCAAATGCTGCTGCCGGAAATAGGTTGTAAACCTACTTAAGACCTACTCACCCGGGATCCACCGGCTTCCATCGATTTACCGGCCTCCCCAGGAAGGTTGCAGCTGGGTGTCAATCAGTGCTGGTCCACACAAACGTGGACCTGGCGGAACGCCACCTGGGTGGTCTCCCGGGCCATTTGAGACCCCTGGGTGGCCAGTGTAAGTGCAGGGTGGCTCCCTGACTCTCCCCCTGGAATGCAGGCACCTTGGCACTGCTGCCCTGCCACTGCCAAGGTGCCCAGATGGCACGTCCAAGCCAGAATTTCTTCAGCAACAAATTTTAAAACAGCTGGTACGAGGATGGCAATGCAAGAGTGCCTGAATGCCAGGGTGGCACTGCCAAGGGCCAGGGTACGAGCGAGGAAATGCTTTTGAAATGAGGGTGAGGGGGATTTGAAGGGTGGGGGAGTGCAGGCAAGGTAGGGAGGGGCATCTGGGAGGTTTGGCGGTGATGGGTGCGGT
Organism: Scyliorhinus canicula; assembly: GCF_902713615.1. Taxonomy (NCBI): domain Eukaryota; kingdom Metazoa; phylum Chordata; class Chondrichthyes; order Carcharhiniformes; family Scyliorhinidae; genus Scyliorhinus; species Scyliorhinus canicula. The sequence continues at coordinate 57,777,354 of NC_052160.1, read as the reverse complement.
TCCTGGAAGGGAGGGGGTGCTGTAAGGGGGTTTGGGGTGGCCTAAAGAGGGGGCCTCACTTGGGGTGACCTCACTTGGAGGTGTGGGATAGTGTCCATGTGTGTGGGGGGGTGACATTGCCCATGGGTGGGAGGTGTGGTGGACCCACACACTCACTTACAGAACGGGGCACTCTTTCAAAATAGTGGCCCGATCTCTGAGTTCAGCTCTCCACTGCTACAAAATATTCTCGGTGCGGGCTAAACCGGTGAGAAACTCCCCCGGGCCCAAAACATTGACTAAGCGTCACTGAATAGTGGTGGGGAACTTGCCAGAAGTGCCGGCGGGAAGCTCCCCGAAAAGCCCGCCACAAATTGTCTTAGAAATATTTTGGGAGAATCCGCCCATGGATCTGGAAAATTCCCAGTTCGGCAAACACAATTCGGGAGAAAGTGCCCAGTGAAAAAGATCCATCTTGGTGATCTGGGTGTTTGTCGCAGCTGAGAAACATGAGAACAACAAACAGCTCACCCCTCACTCCCCACATACTCCCCAGGCCCACCAATGCCACCCATGCCAACTCAATACTCGCTAGCACTCATATCCTCCTTGACAACTTGCGCCCCTCTACCCACTTTCTTGATCCTTTATAGCCCCATGCCAACTTAGCCCCCACCTATCATCTTTTTCCCTTATACCCTCCATGCCAGATCACCCACTTTCCACCATGGGCCCAGGCTGAGATTAAATAAAATAAAACTCTATAGACATCACTTCTGTAAAAAAAAACACTCATTCATAAAACACATTCACTACATGTATATGACTTCAACTAGATAATCACTTATAAAAACAAACATTTATTCAAGTGCGTAATCCTTGTGAAAAAAACATTTGTATTCAGAGCATCATATCAAAGACTTTATAATCACTTGCAGCTGCCAATCAAACTGTGAACCAACAGGTACCCCATTGTATAGTGCTAGGTTGTGAATTCAGTCTTGTAACACAAATCTTGGCCGGGATTCTCCCCTACCCGGCGGGGCGGGGTGTCCCAGCGTGTCGGAGTGGCGTGAACCACTCCGGCGTTGGGCCGCCCCAAAGGTGCGGAATTCTCCACACCTTTAGAGGCCAAGCCCTCAGATTGAGGGGCTAGGCCCGCGCCAAAGTGGTTTCCACTCCGCCGGCTGGCATGAACGGCCTTTGGCGCCACGCCAGCCGGGGCCGAAAGGACTTCGCCGGCCGGGGTAAGTCCGCGCATGGGCCGGTGCGTCAGCGGCTGCTGATGTCATACCGGCGCATGCGCAGGGGAGGGTGTCTCTTCCGCCTCTGCCATGGTGAAGGCCATAGCGGGGGCAGAAGAAAAAGAGTGCGTCCACGCACAGGCCGCCCGCGGATCGATGGGCCCCGATTGCGGGCCAGGCCACCGTGGGGGCACCCCCCGGGGTCAGATCATCCCGCGCCCTCCACCCCCAGGACCCCGGAGCCCACCCGCGCCGCCAATCCCGCCGGTAAGAGAGGTGGTTTAAACTATGCCGGCGGGAGAGGCCGGTCAGCGGCGGGACTTCGGTCCATCGTGGGCCTGCCAACCGGCGGGGCGCAAGATTCGGCGAGGCGCAAGATAGTGCAGGGGGCCCGCCGACTGGCGCGGCGCAAGATTCGGCGGGCGGAGAGTTCGGGACAGGGGCGGGATTGACGCTGTCCCCGGGCGATTCCGCCCCTTATAATGATTACCCTCATGCTATGTCAACAAACAGTGAAATAAACTGCAGCATGTTTTTTTTAAATTAAAGGCCTGGAGTTTTAAATGTATTCATGGCTTGGCAGTCCAATTAGTTCATCCACTTCCTACATACATTAATGTTTAACTTTTTAAAATCCCAAAATCCACCTGTCCTCTTCACAAGGCACTGAACCTCGCCAAAAGGGCACCCTACCTCGCCAAAAGGGCACCTACCTCGCCAAAAGGGCACCCTACCTCTCCAAAAGGGCACCTACCTCTCCAAAAGGGCACCTACCTCGCCAAAAGGGCACCCTACCTCTCCAAAAGAGCACCTACCTCGCCAAAAGGGCACCCTACCTCTCCAAAAGAGCACCTACCTCGCCAAAAGGGCACCCCACCTCTCCAAAAGGGCACCTACCTCTCCGAAAGGATACACTATTTCTGCAAAGAACTCTGACAGCATTAGATCTTCTCCTGAAAGGTCTAAAGTCCACAAATGGTGTTTTGGACACCCCACTAATAAAATCTGTTTGAATGTGAAGCTAGCTCTGTGAACCCTTCCCCGTTCTCAGTGAAAATGGTATTTTCTTTTTATTTGTTGCTGGGATGCGGGCGTCAATGGCTGGGCCAGCATTTGTTGCCCATCCCTAATTGCCTTTGTGCTGAGTGGCTTGCTAGGCCATTTCAGTGGGGAGCAGTTAAGTGTCATCTGCATCACTGTGTGAGTCTGGCATCACATGTAGGCCAGACTGGGTAAGGACAGTAGATTTCTTTCCCTGAAGGAGCTCAGAGAACCTGGTGGGGTTTTACGACATTTGACAATGGTTTCACGGTCATAAATAGACTTGTAATTTCAGATTTCTATTGAATTCAAATTCAAATTTCACCAGCTGCCATGGTGGGATTAGAACCCAGGACCCAAGAGCATTACCATGTGTCTCTGAATTACTAGTTCAGTGACAATACCATTGTGCCAGCCCTTCCCTGCAGGATTCTAGGGAAGGACTTCCAGAATCAGGCCTCCAGTCCCATTTTGGTTAAGTCAGAGACTCTGTTTTTACGAAAATTCAGGTCCAAGAGTCAAAATTGTGAAGGCTTTGACCTCAATCTTCACATCCTCCTTGTACACCGGGTGGTTCTCGAGAAATGGAGGATTGTAAAGGTTACAATCTTCATTAGAAAAGGGAGAGGGATAGATCCATCACCTGGAGACCAGCCAGCTATACATTGATGGTGAGAATTCATTTATAGACAACAACCTAGAACATAACTAATGGGCATTTGGAAAACAGGTGAATTAATAAATGAAAATCAGGCCAAATTTATTAAAGGTAAATTGAGTTTGATTACCTTGATCGAGCTTGGGCAGCACGGTGGCGCAGTGGTTAGCACTGCAGCCTCATGGTGCCGAGGTCCCAGGTTCGATCCTGGCTCTGGGTCACTGTCAGTGTGGAGTTTGCACATTCTCCCCGTGGGTTTGGCCCCCACAACCCAAAGATGTGCAGGGTAGTGGATTGGCCACACTAAATTGCCCCTTAATTGGGTACTCTAAATTTATTTATTTTTAAACAATTTGATCGAGCTCTTTGGTGAAGTAACGGAGAGGGTTGATGAAGGTGGTGTGTTTCCTGTGTATACGCACTTTCAAAAGGTGTTACACAAAGACCACATAATAGACTTGTTAGCAAAATTAAAGACATAAGATTAAAGGCAACCATGGCAGCATGATTAGAAAACTGAATAAGGGGCTGAAGGAATGAAATAAGATGGCGAACAGTTATTTTTCCAGACTGTAGAGAGGCATATAATGGTGTCCCCCAGAGTTGGTATTAGGATCACTGCCCTTTTTGATACATATTAATGACCTCGATTTGGATACACAAGGCATAATTTGAAAATTGGAAGAACTCTGAAATGTAGGAAACAATGAGGTAGTAACTGATGGCAGGAGGACATGGAGAGACACAGAAGTTTAACATAGAGAAGTGTGAAGTGATATATTTTAATATGAAGAATGAGGAGAGCCAATATTAACCAATATAGAGGGGATTCGGGAACAGAGGCCTGAGCATGTAGGTATACAAATCTTTGCAGCGATAAGTTGAGAGGGCGGTTAAAAATGCATGTGGGCACCACAGTGGGCAGCATGGTGACACAGTGGTTAGCAATGCTGCCTCACAGCGCCAGGGACTCAGATTGAATTCCGGCCTTGGGTGACTGCATGGAGTTTGCACTTTCTCCCCATGTCTGCGTGGGTTTCCTCCAGGTGATGTGCAGGTTAGCTGGGGTTATGGGGATGGGGTGGGGGAGTGGGCCTGGGTAAGGTGTTCTTTTGTAGGGTCGGTGCAGACCCGGTGGGCTGAATGTCCTCCTTCTGCACTGTAGAGATTCTATGGTTCTGTGGTTCAATGGGATGCTTAGATGTATTAATAGAGCAATAGAGCCTTGAACAATGGATTCATGTGAACCTTTATAACACACTGTCTTGAGTATTGGACTCCGTTCTGGGCAACATGCTCTAGGAAATATGTCAAAGCCTTGGAGTGGTTGCAGAAATGATTCATGAAAATGGTACCAGGGAAGAGGGACGTCAGCGATGTGGAAAGAATGGAGAAGCTGGGGTTGTTCTCCTATAGAGCATAAAAGATTAAAAGGAGATTTAATAGCAGTGTTCAAAATGATGTACATTTTTGATAAGAGTAAATAAGTAGAAACTTCTTCCAGAGGCCGAAGGGTTGATAACCAGAGGACACAGATTTATTACTAACTAGATTTAAGTTAATTAGCAAACGAACCACTAGTGACAAGGGGAACATTTTTTTTTACACAGAGTTGTGATCTAAAATGCATTGCCTGAAAAAGTGATGGGAGCTAATTTGCAGTTAGTTGCAAAAAAGAATTGGCTCAAATAATTGAAGGAAACAAATTACAGGACTATGGGGAAAGAGTAAGGCTGTAGGATTAATTACATATTTCTCCTGAAGAACCCACACAGGCAGAGTGGGTTAATGGCCACCTTTGGTGCTGTGTCATTCAACAATTCTACATTTGTCCATTGGTTCTTTGTGGGTTAATGGCTTCAGAGGTTTTGTTGGTTTCATATACGACTCTTACTAAAATATTAACTTGTATCACTAAATATTAATGTAGCATCTCTTTGTGTTGTCAGTCAAACTGTCAATCATATGTTGCAGTTGGTCAATTGATTCATTATTTCATAAGCCAAAGGATTTAATGAATTTCTTCAGCAACAAATTTTAAAACAGCTGCCAACTACAGTCTTTAAAAAGGAAATGACAATTGAACTGATAGGTTCAAGGCTCATATCAGGACAAGCCAGTGAAGTAGGAATTTGGCATGGATTAATTTAGGCCTTCTCTCAAGCTCAAGATGGAAAATTGAGGCTCTCTCTTTTCCAATGTTAAAAATCAAATAACACTTCTTGAAGAAACATACAGAATTATCCCAGTGTCCTATCCAACATTTCTCCCTCAGCTAATAAAGGCAGCATTCAGCGACCCGTTGCGCCCGGCGTGTGTCCAGGCACAACGGGTGAATCATGCGTGAGCCCTGAATCGAGTCACCTGACTCGCTCCGCCTCGTGCAATCTGGATCTCGTGCTCGCTGGATGAGATTCAGATTTGTGTGCTTAAATGGGCCGTACGGGTCTCACCAGCTGTGCTGGGGGGACCTTGCCAATGCCCCGTTTAGTACTGGTCCATACAAATGTGGACTAGTCGAAATGGCACCTAGGGGGTCTCCCAGGCCATTTAAGACCCCCGGGTGGTCGGGGACAGGGCAGGGTGACACGCTGGCATTCCCCGGGCACCTTTGCATTGATCTGGTGCTAGGCAGGCAGTGCCAGGATTCCTGGGTGCAAGGTTGGCATTGCCAGGAGTCAGGAGGCCTTGCCAGAGTGAGGGGGCTCCCAGGGACCTCCCCTAGGTTGGTGGAATGGGGGGAGGTCACAAAAGTGGGTTCTGAAAGGTAAAGGGGGGGGGGGGGTTGGAAGAGAAGCTCAGGGTAGCCGGTCAAAATGATGCCACGATCTGAGAGGAGACTTTCATCCTGGCGAGCTGAGGCGAAAAGAATCGACAGAGTGCTGTTCAGCACAAGAAAGACCCTGCTAAACACGCCTTTCAGCAGATTTTAACTTGAGTACGCTGAATCGCGCCCAATGTTTCCAACAACAGACTAACTAGTTATTGATTGCATTGTTTATGAAACTTTGCTGGCGAAGAATGACTGTCAGAAGATGAAGTGCTTGGAGACACTTCAGTATTTTAATGCTATTATTATAAACATTTCTAGCCACTCAACCTTCTTTGCTGTACACTTGGTACAAAATTGAAAAGGAGAAAATAAGCATGGATTTGTACTTCACCCAACTGGCATAGGATCCGGGATGTTCTTCAAGCAAAGTCTCCTTTACTACCTCCACTTTCTTGCTTTCAACATTGTGCTACCAGGCAAAAATTACACTACAATTTGGAGGCAGAATTTTATGGGCTGTCACTGGCGACTTTGCAGACTGGGAGTTGGTAAAATTCCACAAATGGCTTTCCTGCCACCTTCCCACCAACCTCCAACTTATCCTCAATTTTACAGTGAACTGGCAAGGGACTGTCCTCGTCCCAATTTTGATGCCGGTGGAATGTTGGTAGCAGGGAGAAGAAGCCAGCAGGTGACCCAGCTTGGGCCTCATATGGGAAGTGGGTGAGGCACCTCCCTTACTGGCCCCCATTCCCTATCAGAGCCCCTCCCCCGCCCCCTTTCACGCGGTGCTTCCTCCCACCTGGCCTCCATCAACATCACCACAACCCTCTTCTCACTGACCACCCCCACCCCTACCTCCACCCTAAGGCCCTCCCCAAACCTGTCCTTGCCACTAGACCCCACACCCACCTCCATTTTGGCTCCAGGACTTGGGGCCAGATTTCCATCAAGAAAGCAGGTATCAGGAGTTGGGAATTGTGCCTCTTTTAAGACAAACGGCCTTATTTTGAATGCTTGGCTGAGCTCCAAGAATGACAAATGGACTCAGCTCAACCAGGGTCTGTTTACATAGCTTTGAAAGGGATGACTCTCAGTGTGATTGATCACTTTATTACTTAGATTTTCCTTTGAAGAGTTTTATTAATGTCTATGTGTTTATTTGGCTTATATTAAATTATATTAAGAGGTGTGAAGCGGATTAATGGTTTCCTCAGTGAGATTTTCACTGCCTCCGTTTGATTAAAAGATTTACGAGAAGGGCCGAGGGAATTGATTTTCAGGGTGCATTGCTGAATGCCTAATTTTGTTTGGTTCCTGATTTGAGATTAGGATTAGCCATGGTTTATGACTGCTCTGTGATGTCGTGAACCATGTTCCCAAGACAAAATGGGCCTGACTTTATGAAAGTAATGGGGTGAGGGGAGAGAGGGGTCTGAAATTTCCATCCCACAATGGAACTGGGCCATGAGCAGTGTGTGCGGCATGAACACTGCGTGCAGGGTCACTATCTGCACCAACAAAAATAGCCGCAAATGGGAGTCACAATCCTGGAATGAGACACCACTTGCTATTTTTAAAGGTCTTCCGCCTTGTTATGACATTTTTTTTAAAAAGGGATGAAAATCAAGGCCTTAGACACGTGGGGACTTCTTGTTGCCACTATTCCCATTGGCACTGCTGGAAGTGAAGGTCACAAATCTCACCTTCAGTCAATTAATGCTCTTGAGCATTAAATTGTGGCAGGGCAGCAGCATCAGCAGGTATGCGTTCCCTGCCAACACTTTGGGTTGACTTGCAGGAAACGCTGTGACTCATTAAATTCTGTCCCCTGTGTGAACATTTCGACTCAGAAGATTATTATGACTTATAATTTTTTTAATTCGTTTTATTTTGGATTGTAGATGTCGCTTGCTGGGCCAGAATTATTGCCTCCCTAATTTCCCTTGAACTGAGTGTTGGCCAGGCTATTTCAGGGGCTATTTTAGAGTCAACCACATTACTGTGGATCTGGAGTCACATGTAGGCCAGACCAAGTAAGGATTTTTCATAGAACGAATTTCATAGAATCCCTACAGTGCAGAAGGAGGCCAGTCAGCCATTATGACAATTGATAATGGTGTCATGGTCATCATTAGACCTATAATTCCAGATTTATATTGAATTCAAATTTCACCATCGGCCAAGGTGAGATTCGAACCCAGGATTACCCGTCCAATGACAATGCCACCATGCCACCACCTCCCCTCAAATAATAATTATTTAACACAAGTGGCTATTGAGGCAAAGCTAAATTACTATTTAAAATTAAATTAGATTATTAATTGAAATGAAAGAATATGGAAGGATAAAGGGAATGGTAAGGAAATTGAATTTGATTAATAGCTTCCAGTTGAAATGCTAGTACCTGAACAGATGCAAGGAACTAAATGATTGCTTTGTGTGGCATAGGGAAACTCCTATACATGGAACATAGGAAATTAGAGCCGGGTGGGATTCTCACGCAATTGGTGGGATGGCCCAACGCCGGCCCAAGAACAGCGTGAACCACTCCAGCGTTGGGCCAACCGGAAGTTGCAGAATCCTCTAGGCCGGCAGCGGAGGGGTTGACGGCGCGCCAACCGGCGCCAAAGGGCCGGCGAAGGCTGGCGCATGCGCAGAACCGTGCCGGCTATGGCGGAGCCCTATAGAGGCCGGCACGGAAGGAAGGAGTGCCCCCTACGGCACAGGCCGACCCGCAGAACGGTGGGGCCCGATCGCGGGCCAGGCCAATGTGCCCCCCCCCCCGGGGCCGGATCCCCCTACGCCCCCCCCGAGGATTCCACTCGACAGCCTACCAGCCAGGTCCCACCGGCTTGGGCCGGGAGAATTGCCGGGGGTGGGGTGCTGCTGCCAACGGCCCCCAACTGGCATAGCGTAAACCCCGCCCCCGCTCAAAAACCGGCGCCGGAGAATACGACAGCCGGCGAGGGACGGGATTCACTCCGCCCCCGGGATTCTTCGACCCGGCGGGGCAGCGGAGAATCCCTTGAAGTAGGCCATTCAGCCCCTCACACCTTCGCATGGTGCCATCTGCATTGCTGTATCTAATATGTATTTTCATATAACAGGCAGGTCTTTCTCATGCCTTACACACTCAGAACACCGTACAATCACAATCCAAAAGAAATACAACAGCAATTATATAAAATTTCAAGTGTTTTGTATTTCCAACAAAAACATTAGATCAGGTCAAGGCAACCAGTTCAAACCATTGCGAAGTCTGAGAGGTTACACAGCCTATGTGATCAAACATTGCAATGACATCCTAGCAATCAAACTTAATTGTGATTTTTATGGGCACTCATGTTCACAGGCCAAACGTTTCAGCTGTTTTTCCGAACAGTCAAAGTGCTCGGGTTGACTGTATGCTGACAGACTCAGACATAAATATTTCATTTCCATTGGAGCGTATAGGAAAAGTTCTTATCCAAATATGGGAATGGATTGGTAAATGATGCATCTTGCCAAAGAATCAAACCATTGGCTCCATATATTTAAGCAAGCAAAGTTTCCCTATCCAACAGAGTCATACAAGAAACCCAGTCAACTGCATGTTTGGAAATGTTCAAAGCTAGAATTCGCCAAAATAAAATTCTGTGAAGAGTTGTGGAAGAAAAGATATTTCTCTCAAGGACTGAAACCTGGCATTCACAGCATCATTAATTTACGAGTATTTAAGTATCCATTGATTTTTGGATGCATCACATCAAGAGAGGATTCCAGTAGGTTGGATTAGTTTAGAAAGTATTTAACTCTTTCAGTATGAAACAGATCTTTAAATGTATATAGATTTTCATGCATATAAATATCTGCAAAATTCATTTCAGACATCTAGGTAGCTCAGTTAGCAAAATTCAATGTGGACTGAGCCATACAAATTACAAAAGTCACAGATTTGATGCTTACTGTGTAGTGTGTTCAGTGGATCTCAAAATAATCAGCATAATTATTATGAAACAAGTGGCATCAATGCCCCTCAGGCAGGTAGGACAAAATAAATCGACAGTGTTTCTGGTGTTTACCGATATCCAGTGAGTTGATACAGAGGGACATAGATAAGCTGCAGAGCTGGGCTGAGAGGTGGCAGATGGAGTTTAATGCGGAAAAGTGTGAGGTGGTTCACTTTGGAAGGAGTAACAGGAATGCAGAGTACTGGGCTGATGGCAAGATTCTTGGTAGTGTAGATGAACAGAGAGATCTCGGCATCCAGGTACATAAATCCCTGAAAGTTGCCACCCAGGTTAATAGGGCTGTTAAGAAGGCATATGGTGTGCTAGCCTTTATAAGCAGGGGGATTGAGTTTCGGAACCACAAGGTCATGCTGCAGCTGTACATAACTCTGGTGCGGCCACACCTGGAGTACTGCGTGCAGTTCTGGTCACCACATTATAGGAAGGATGTGGAAGCTTTGGAAAGGGTTCAAAGGAGATTTACTAGGATGTTGCCTGGTATGGAGGGAAGGTCTTACGAGGAAAGGCTCAGGGAATTGAGGTTGTTTTCGTTAGAGAGGAGAAGGCTGAGAGGTGACTTAATACATATAAGATAGTCAGAGGGTTAGATAGGGTGGACAGTGAGAGTCTTTTTCCTCGGATGGTGATGACCAACACGAGGGGACATAGCTTTAAATTGAGGGGTGATAGATATAGGACAGATGTCAGAGGCAGTTTCTTTACTCAGAGAGTAGTAGGGGTGTGGAACGCCCTGCCTGCAATAGTAGTAGACTCGCCAACTTTAAGGGCATTTAAGTGGTCTTTGGATAGACATATGGATGAAAATGGAATAGTGTAGGTCAGATAGGCTTCAGATGGTTTCACAGGTCGGCGCAACATCGAGGGCCGAAGGGCCCGTACTGCGCTGTAGTGTTCTATGTTCTAACTCAATGGCAACAGACCTGAGTATCCATGGGCCTAATAAGAATACCTTGTGGACTTCCAGTGATGGTGATGTGTTGAGGAGTCACACATCTGGTGGCTCTCCTCCAGAACACAACCAAATAGGCACTTTAAGTCAAACTTAGCCCAGAAATTCGGACTTATTTTGCCCACAAGTAAGAAAGGAAGAGAATAGGTACAACATGCCAGCGATTGGGAGCTCGAGGGGCTGCAGAGAAGGCAGAAGCAGAGGAAAAGGCCAAGAGCAACGAGAGTGAGCGAGTCGGCGGACCCACAAGGCGAGTGGTCACCGGCCACCGGAGAGAGGGACCGATGACCCGAACAACAGCCTCCCCCCACCTCGGCCTGGAGATGGAGGAAGACGTTCCTGATGAAGGAACTGATGGCATTGAGAGAGGCAGTAAAAGTGGTGATCCAGGTGGCGGTCAAGATGGCGGTGCCGGAGGCTTTGGTCGCCAGACGGTGATAGACGGAATGGGGAAGAAACTGTAAGCTCAGGGGTAGACGATCCTAGAGCTGGGGAAAGGCGTCGAACGGACCAGAGTGACAGGATTGTTGTTCTGGAGGCCGAAATTAAAAGGCTGGTGGCAACCCATGGGCGCCTGAAAGGCAAAATCGAAGATCTGGATAATCGGTCTCGTCACCAGAATATCCGGATCATGGGGTCTGCCAGAGGGGATCAAGGACAGAGACCCTCAACGGACTATACGGCCCAGATGCTGGGCAACCTAGTTGGGAGGGACAGCTTCCCCAAGCCACCAGATGTTGACAGGATACACAGAAGGCTCCGTGGGGCAGCACGGTAGCACAGTGGTTAGCATAGTTGCTTCACAGCTCAGGTTCGATTCTGGCTTGGTTCAGTGCCTGTGTGGAGTCTGCACGTTCTCCCCATGACTGTGTGTTTATTCTGGGTGCTCAGGTTTTCTCCCACAGTCCAAAGATGTGCAGGTTAGGTGGATTGGCCATGATAAATTGCCCTTGGTGTCCAAAAAGGTTATATTGGGTTACGGGGATGGGGTGGGTTTAAATGGGGGTGCTCTTTCCAAGGGCTGGTGCAGACTCGATGGGCCAAATGGCCTCCTTCTGCACTGTAAATTATATGATTCTATGAGTCCCAAGGCGGGGGAACATCCAAGGGCAATAATTGCCAAAATACATTGATATCAGGATCGGGAGAAGATCCTGTGGTGGACAAGTCAGACAAGTGAGCAGCTGGGAAGGACATAGAATACGAGAATAGCAGGACTTTGGCAAAGCTCAGGGCTGGGTTCAACCGAGCGAAATCGGCCCTGTACAAAAGCGGAGTGAAATTTGGAATGTTGTTCCCAGCCAGGCTGTGGGTCACATTCCAAAACAAGGAACATTATTTCAACACCCCAGCAGAGGTGGCCGGGTTTGTACAGATGATCTCACTCTGTGTGGATAACCGGCTCCTCTACATCTTAGACCCTCAGAACGGCTTGAAGAAAATCATGAAGCTACTGGGAGGGTTCAGGGCCTTCTCAGGCTGTAAACTCCACCTGGACAAAAGTGAGGTATTCCCAGCGAACACGAATGGGGGAGGGACAGAGCTGAAGGGTCTACCATTTATTTTACATTTTAAAAATAAATTCAGAGTACCCAATTATTTTTTTCCACTTAAGAGATAATTTAGCATGGCCAATCCACCTAGCCTGCACATCTTTGGGTCGTGGGAGTGAGACCCACGCAGAATGGGGAGGTCCGGGGCCATGATCGAACCCGGGTCCTCAGTGCTGTGAGGCAGCAGTGCTAACCACTGCGCCACTGTTCCACCTTGGAGGGTCTGCCATTTAAACTAGCCCAAAACAAATTCCGCTACCTGGGGATCCAGATTGGATACACAAGTGGAATTTGATCAGTTTGGTGGAGGAAGTTAAAAAGGACCCACAGAGATGGGATGCACTCCCGCTTTCCCTGGCAGAAAGGGTGAGGACGATCAAGATGAACGTACTGCCAAGGTTTCTCTTCCATACCGATCTTCATCCCCAAGGCTTTTTTTCCAAAGAATAGATAAAATTATTATGGCACTTGTATAGCACTCTCATCACTACCAGCAAAGTACACGTCCAGCCCAGTGGTGGTAGCAACATTAAAAATTTGGAACCAGATGAGACATCACTTCGGCTTCATCGAGGTGTCCACATGGCCCCCATCTGTGGAAACCACAAATTCCCACCAGCCATGCTAGAGAGGAGAAGGTGGAGAAAGGATGGGGGGACACTAGCGATGAGGGTCTTCTACATTGGGGACAGACTTGCAACCCTGGACAAGCTGATGGAGAGGCTGGAGCTTCGAATGGACAGGAACTCCAACATTTACTAATCTAACACTTTCTCCGCAAGGAGATGGCGAGGTACCCTCGAGTGACACAATGCTGAAGGCACTGCTGGATGTGGAAAGTATGGAGAAAGGGAGCTGTGGGGTCATATACGGACGACTTTTAGAAAGGGCAAGAACACCACTAGATGGAGCAAGATTGAAATGGGAAGACGAACTAGGGATAGAAGTAGAGAGGGGGCTCTGGAGCGAAGCACTAAATAGGTCCACCTTCTCCTGCATAAGGCTAAGCTTCATGCAGTTTAAAGTAGTGCACAGAACCCGAATGAACAGGTTCTTCCTGAAGGTGGAAAACAAATATGAATGGTGCCAGGGCGGCCCGGACAACCACACCCACATGTTCTGGGCCTGCCCCCTGACTTTTCGGGTTCCGGACAGCCTTCTTCGAGGCAATGTCCAAGGTTGTGGAGGTAAAGGTGCAGCCTTGCCCGAAGATGGCAGTCTTGAGGGTATCAGATCAGCCAGAACTTCCGATGGGGAAGTGAGCCGATGCCCTTGCTTTTGCTTCCTTAATGGTCCGCTGGAGAATTCTGCTCGGCTGGTGATCAGCAACACCGCCCACAGCTGCGGACTGGCTGGCAGACCTGTCGGAATTTCTCCATTTGGAGAAGATCAAATACACCATCCGAGGGTCAGACCGGGCTTCCACAATTTGTGAGGGCTATTCATCAGCCTGTTCCAAGATCTGTTTGAAGCCAATAACAGATCGAGAGGGAGGGAGGCAGGGGGACCAATAGGAGACAACAGGACCATACAAAGCAGACAGGAAAGGGGTTGCAGCAAGGGCGGAACCCAGGGAAATACCAGGAGCATACACAGGGAAAGGGTGAACAGCCCCCTCCCCCCAACAAAACCATAGGGACAACAACAACAAAAACAAGACGAAAGATAGACTATAACATCTACGGCGGAAGAAAGGGCCTAAGACGGAGCCCGAATAACTGAAAAGGGGTGGGGGAAATGTCGAAGAAAGGAAAACACGTAAATTGTAAATAATAACTGATTCATTCATCTACTGTGTAGTGTACAAATGTAAAATTCAATAATAATATTTAACAAAAAAAAGAACACTATTGCCACACCCAAAAGAAAGCTTAAACACCTCCTGGGCTGTTTTATTGAACCATCTCCTTTTGAAGACCTCCGCCTATGCCATTTAACATGTGGTACATATGAACAGGGAACACAGTGTACCTCTAATTCTGTATTTGGATGTGCCAACAGGGAGATTCATTCACTTTTGATGCTGCACGACTAACTTGATGCTTTCCATAGCTCTTCCTCATCTTCAAAATAGACAAAAATACATACAGAAAATAAATAGTGTCAAACAGGTGCAAGCTAATCACCATTCTGTTTTACATCTCACCTGATTTTATTTCGCTGACTTTAATGGAACTTAAAATTGGGAGAAGTAAAACAAGATCTAATTCACTGTCACATATTTTTACACTGTTGTATGATGTCAAAATAAACCCTGTTGTGCTTTGTGATAAGGAAATGAGAATCCCAAATTTGACAAAGTTCTTGAATACAGAAAAACTAATCTCTAAAAATAGCCTAGAAATGACTTTCTAGCTGCCATTACGAATGTAAATGCCAGGCTCCCTGCTTCCTCCCGTGTTATATACCCTGGAGCTGTTTGTGTTTGGATAAGGAGGAGGAACAGTACGAATGATTGTAAACAGCTGGATATTGTGTTTTTTTGTCTCATCGAAAATTCCAGGCAGCTTCCGCTGATCCAGGAATGATCAAAGACTTGACCAACAAGATTCTAGCTTTTCAAATACCTCGCTGAGAAGTTAATATCTATACATTCTCAGTGACAATTACATGGTAGAAAAGGCGACGAAAAGAATATGCTCAGTTCACACAATTTTGGGGACGAGTAGGGTAACACCTAGCACAGTGGTTCAAAGCAATGTCCTTTCTACTCCAATAGCTCCTTTCTGGACATACAGGAAGAATGTTGAATCAAAGTAATCAACCGATTTAGCCTGCTTTTCAGCACTTTGAGAAATGTAGCTAGCTGAAAGGTGTCTGAACCCTAACCTTCTACATGAGCTGCACCAGTCATTTGATGATTCACTTCATTCTAAGCACATCAGTCTTTTGACAATTTGGGTGGAGAGATTTTGGGGGGGGGGGGGGGGGGGGGGGGGGGGGTGTGGAATAATGAAAACTTAAAATAAATGAAATATATTGAACATTCATTGACTTGTAAATATAGTGAAGGATTTATAGCTTTGATACTGTCAAAAGGTAAAGTGCTGGCAGGTGCTAATGTTTTATTTTCTAAGCTGAACAAGAGAAGAGTTCTATAAAAGGACGTTTGTAATATCTCAGATAATTTCTCTAAGACTAGCTGTGTTCCCGGATAGGAACATTAGGACATTTTTATACTTTATTTCCTGCTGAGATGTCAGATGATTTTACAGTTTCAGAATATAATGTGTGTGATAGCCTGAAATATTGACGTGCATGGCTCTATTGAGAAATATTGGATAATCATAGAAGCTATCAGTTGGGCATGAACTGGTTTGTGGAGCAGAATCAGATGATTGTTTTGCCACCACAGTAGGTCACATAAAGAGTTTTATAAGTGCCGAGGAGAAAACGTTTCTTTTCCCATGCTAAATTAACTATTTTAATGATACAATCCTGTTTCCAATACATAAAAATGTCTTCAGACATGAACAAATCTAGACTTAGTTAATATTGTTCAGACAGGACTTACAGTGTGGAAAATGTCCCATGTATGCAATAGAAGGTAAATGGTCAAAACAATGTAGCCAGTTTTCTACACCATTTCCTCCTAGGTCAGATCTGGCTGAATGCTGTCACTGGGGACAAAGTGGAAAATTGATCCATTTCCCAGCACAGTCATCCTTCATCTCGAAAGACATAATGTGCACAGAATATACAACTAAAGTGGAGAGGCTCCAGAAGTAGGAAGTCTGCTGACCTACTTGATTATCTGTGTTTTCTGTTGTACAGGTTCAAGGCAAAGTTTCTTTCACTGGTCAAAAGGGGAACAGATGCAAACCAATCTCCGCCTGTTGCTGGAGTGGATACGAAACGTAGGAATGGGTAACATCGCAGATGAATTTTTTTTCAAATTCACTAGTGCTGTAAGGCTTCTGGCTGTCCCAACATCTTGTCTCATTCAGGTAATGGCTTCTCTCTGAGTACATTAACTCTTGTAGTTATAGTCCCCATCACTTAGTAACAGATCAGGATGGCCTACCATAATTTAAGTTACAATCATTTTTGTTAAGGAGAGAATTTCAATATACGGGTAGCAAAGCACTTAAAATGAAAGGCAGATAAAAGAATGAGAGTGAGTCAACCATTACATATAGCAGGCAAATTGCATTCACACAACTCATCCTCTACAAAAAGGTGGGGGCTGAACCAATTTAATGTTTTCTATCCTTCATATTCATTCAAAGTGTTACAGATATCTACACATTGGACAAAATAACATTTATACAAGAATGAGCTTCTATCATATATGAGCAGGATATGTCCATGCTCATTGGTATTATTTTGTAAACTAATCTACCACTGGTCAACTAGTAAGGGTTTCATGAAAACGTGGTCACCAAGAGTCTACTAGTCTATTATAGTAAGAATTGGTGAGTGATCACAAACCGCTGCTCTATTAATATTCCATATTAAATAGCAATGAGAGAAGAGGTCAAAAGGGGTTTGATTGCATTTTGAGAATGAATTTCCAGATAAACGTGAAAAGGGAGTTTTCATTTTCGTACAGTGAGAGGTACTGATAATCCACAAATTATTCCTGCTCAATAAGTATGTAGTTGGCTTCTTAGTTGGGACTGTCTGCTCCTAAAACACACG
Organism: Scyliorhinus canicula; assembly: GCF_902713615.1. Lineage (NCBI taxonomy): Eukaryota > Metazoa > Chordata > Chondrichthyes > Carcharhiniformes > Scyliorhinidae > Scyliorhinus > Scyliorhinus canicula. Next base: position 57,760,503 of record NC_052160.1, on the reverse strand, counting down.
AATTAGGAGCAAGAGTAGGCCACTCGACCAATCAAGCCTGTTTTGCCATTCAATAAGACCATGGCTGATCTTATTTTAACCTCAGGTTCACATTCCCCCCCCCCCCCCGTTAACCTTTCACCCCTTTGTTTTTCATGAATCTATCTATTTCTGCCTTAAAAGATATTCAAGGACTCTGCCTCAACCACCATTTGTGGAAGTGAATTCCAATCTCAATCCTCTGAGAGAATTTTTATTCTTCACCTTTGTCTTAAATGGGCAACTCACAGTAGTCCTTACTTCGAGATTCTCCCAAAAAAGGAAACATCCATTCTATCTGTCAAGTCCACTCAAGATCTCATAAGTACATAGTCTTGAAAAAGGCATCCTGACACCCATAAGCCTGCAAACATACCTTTACATGTTTCCACCTGCAACTTATGGGATAGTTTTAATACACAAATGGTGCTGAGGGATGTGAGAACATATTATTGTAACTGTTATAAGTGGTACCACTAAAGGAATCAGTGTGCAACTTTTCCACCCTGAAGTGCAACCTCCCTGTGGTGATTAATACTCTTTCATGTTTTGCCATAGTCCAGCTGGAGTTGCCTCAAGAGAGAATTCCATGCACTAAACACGTCGCAACTTCTCCACATCCTAACACACTACCAACTAGCACCTGGAGTGGGTCCCGTTACAGCATGGCAACCAAGTGCTGAAGAGAGAGAAACAACATATAAAACAGGTATGGTCAACGTTCCTGGTGAGAAGGGACAGAAACAGGGTTTTTTTTTGCAAAAGCATTGATTTTAAAAGAACAGAAGATAAAAAGTAATTATTATAAGCCCTACGTCTTTTTTGCAGTTCTTTAATATTGTACTTTGCTACCTCAGGAAGAATGACAGCTTGTATGTAATTGTAAAAAACTATAAAAATAAATATATTTATGTTATGATTTATTGAAAATACCTTTGAAACAGAATATTAGAATAATGCATACATATATGAGACAAGAAATTACGCAGTCATTTAACTTGCTCTAAGAGTAGAGCAATTTAAAAAAAAATAGTTGTTCACAATAATCTTCACTATTATTAGCTGCTGATGAACAGCAGACTTTACAATTACCTCAAACTGTGTTTGTTTCCGTCTTGTCTTATGGCTATTCTGTGTTGTGTATTCAATTCATACTCAATCTTTTATGAAATAGACCAATACATCTATTAGACGGTTTTAATTCATATTTCAGTAGCTTAGCACAGCCACATTGGAATATTTCCCAAACTCAGCTACGTTACTCCAACATCAATCAAAAAAGGTCAATGAAAAATGAGTCAATGATCATGGAAGAAATTGATACCATTCACAAGTTGCAGACAGGCAGAACATAGAATTTAATTATATCCTTCTATGTGTGACAAGCTTCCATATATTTCTGTTTCACAGAGGACATTCTGTTGAGTTTTGATAAATATCCTCCAATAGTGCTGCCCACCAGCAACTTTAAGGTGGATCTGGAAGCAGAGACCATAGATGACAACATGTATAGACACTTACTGTATATACGTCACTTCCTTTGGAGCCTACGCACCAAATTCCAGCTGACTAATGGATATTCCATAACTGAAGATTTACAGGTAAACAAAGTTATTGCCTTTCAGTCCAAAGAGCATTACACATTGCAAGATGACAAAGCCAGCAGCAAGAATGTCTCTTGAATTTTCATAAATTGTCCAAATGATTTTTTCCAAATTATGCGACTCAATGCTGACATCAGTTTCATTGAGCCACTGGCAATGTAAATCCACTTTACATTGAACCACTTCAAAATTGGATTGAGATACCCTGAAATCTCTTACCACTTTGGTTTGACATCGGATGGCGTATAAATCCAGTGTGGTGTCAAACCGAGTCCTCTATGGAGGTGCTGAGAATTTTGTAAATGTATCTGCAATTAATTTAACATATTTAAATAGAACCAATCCATACTCCAGCATCTTCGCTGTCTAAACGTAAAAAATCTGACCGCTGGGCTTGTGCTTGCATGTGAGCACATAAGCATAGTTTTTTTTCCTGTGCAATTCGAATTTCAGCCAACCAGTACAAATCGGTAAATAATAATAATAATAATCACGTATTGTCTCAAGTAGGCTTCAATGAAGTTACTGTGAAAAGCCCCTAGTCGCCACATTCCGGCGCCTGTACGGGGAGGCTGGTACAGGAATTGAACCCGCGCTGCTCACCTTGTTCTGCATTACAAGCCATTTGTTTAGGCCACTGTGCTAAACCAGCCCCTGGTTAAATTAAATGCAGAATACTCTGGATGCTGGAAATCCAAAATACGAACAGAAAATGCTGGAGAAACACAACAGGTCTGGCAGCATCTGTGGCGAAAGAAACCAAATTAATGTCCATATGGCTCTTAGAGTCATGCTGCCAGCCCTGCTAAGTTTTCCAGCATTTTTGTTTTTATTTCAGTATAAACAGGTAGCTGTGTTTGAAACCAAACTCCAACTACAGTCCAATCTGATAACAAAAGGTGCATTTAGCTGTAGTTATGTATGTTACAATGCCATGCATTAAATTTCATTACAGAACTCACTTATGCTGAGCTCATTAGCCTTCCATGGAACAATGCACGGCTTAATAGTATTCTCCCAGCCCTTGTCTTTTCTAGAATTGAACATTCAAAGTTTGTGTGTCCTCCAATTAAATCATGTTGCAGATAGAAATGGATATTTTTCCATCCATGAATAACTGGCAATTAAAAATAATAGCAACGGAAAGACTATTAGAGGAGAACATAGCTCATTTTCCACTTTAATTTGGTTCAATGAGACACAATGAGATTGTACTATTGCAGGAGCCCTTTTTTGAAAAGGGAACAAGAAGAAGATAATAGACTTTAATCAGAAAGGTCTCGGAGACTATGTCAAGTCATTTATTTCTGTTTGGATATCGAACTGAGGCAAGATTTAGAATGAGCAAATTAGACGCTTGCCCTTATAATAATTAAATAGTTTGCTAAAGCTTTAATATTTCAATATTCTAAAGGAAAGATGGGCTGGCATCTGGATAGGTTATCTAACATTAAAAGATATTAAATATTTCGGCTTTTACACTGTACTGGCTTTCTTTTTATAGCGATCTAGCGTTAATTATTCTTTAAATTGAAAATAAGGATAAAACAAAAACCACAAAGCCAAAGAGGCCGAATAATGAGTGGACTTCCAAACGGTTCCATGCTGGATTCATGCAGGTACAGCAAGCGATGAGGAAGGTTAATGGTATGTTAGTGTTTATTGCGAGTAGATTTGAGTATAGGAATCGCAAAGTCTTGCTTCAATTTGTGTAGAACCTTGGTTATACCATACCTGGATTACTATGTGCAGTTTTGGTCCCCTTACCTTATAGAGCAGGCATTGTCAAAGTCGGGGTTGAGAACCGTGGATGGGTTGTGGGCGGGTGTCAGGAGGGTTGCTGAGCCGTCCGTCGCGGCGCTCCCGATTGCGCAAATCTGCGTGCAACAGCTGCAGCAGCCGGCTTTTAATAATGCCGGCTGCAAGCGGCATTCAAAATGGCCACAAACATATTTTTGAAAATGCGGCCGCACTGCGCATGCATGCCCGCTCATCAGTGCGCATGCGCACTGATGAGCGGGCACGCGTGCGCAGTGCGGCTGCATTTTTAAAAATCTGGTCGCAGCCTTTTTGAAGGCTTTCGCAGCCGGCATTGTTAAAAGCCGGCTGCAAAACATTCGGGGAGAATGATGTGATTGGTTGCTTTCTGAACTTTGATGCTGATGAAGTGGAAGTCTCTTACTCCAAGAATGGAGACATGCACATAATGAGATACAAACAGGCAGCTAATGAATACAGAGAACGGGACATAACCAATCAGCAGGCAGAACACTTGGGGGTGGTTCCCCACTGAGATACCCTCAATCACGACACAGGAGAGAAGATAGATGATTCAAAGGCTTTAATCATCTGAGAACTGTACAGCAGCCGAGAAGTGTGCTCATCACATGTTGCCTGAGTGAGCCTTATCTTATATACCGTTTCCTGGGGGCGGAGCCAGAGGCGGAGTCCCCCAGGGTTCCAAGCCCAGTCTTAAAGGGCCAATGCATTAAAGGTAAGGTACCATTATATCAGCTACTGATAACCTTCATCACACCCACTATAAAAGGCACGAGGCACTCACACTCCGCCTCATTCCGCTGGTGACATCTACAGTGTGAGTCAGGCTGTACATATCACATAACTCCTACAGCATGTGGCTAAGAGCTAGTCTGGTTCATGCAGGCAGATTAATCACACTAGGTTAGCAGAGAGTCGAACTCACAGAGGATTGAGCTAACTGTGTGACAGGTTCAGTAAATCATATTGAACTAACTTCAAGGTGTGGAGTATCTCTCAGGTAAAGCTGCATCCAGTTGCAGCCCGTGTTAGCTTACTGTACTTAACATGACACAGTGCAGGCAATCAACAGGAGATTAATATATGAATTGGTATAGAAATAGCAGATAAGATTTAAGAATGGGGGAGTGTGATTTTAAAAAATATATTATTTCATGTGATGTGGGCATTGCTGGCAAGGCTAGCATTTTTTGCCCATCCCTAATTGCCTTTGAACTGAGTGGTTTGCCAGACTATTACAGGATCTTGAGTCACATGTAGATCAGAGCAGGTAAGGATGTCAGATTTCCTTCCCTAAAAGACCAGACAAACCAGATGGGTTTTCAAAACGACCAACATTGGTTTCATGGTCACCATTACCGAGGCTTGGTTTCCAATCCCGATTACTAATTCCACCAGCTGCCTTGGGGCGCGACCCGCTGGTGGGGCAGGTGTCGGGAGGGTCGCGAAGCCGTACTTTGCGGCACTCCCGATCGCGCAAATCCCCATGCAGCAGCCAGCTTTTAATAATGCCGGCTGCAAGCAGCCTTTAAAATGGCCACGAACATGTAAAAAAATCAAGCCGCATAGCGCATGCACGCACGATCGTCAGTGCGCATGCGCAGTGCGGCCGCTATTTTTGTAAGCGGTTGCAGCTTTTTGTTTTGTTTTACAAATCAAGGGGGATTTTATTCATTTATTTCTTTAGTTTATTCATTTAATTTTTATTTTCTTCATTTATTTTCTTCATTTTATTTTTTATTTTTTTTACAAGTTCAGGGAGGGGTTTGTTTGAAAAAATTATACAGGAAAAAAATGCTGAAATTTGGACAGATGGAGACTCCATACTTTCCGACACCGGAAGGCTTCACCTTCATCCAACAGGTTCCATTAGAAGATCGTGTACGAGGGCCAAAGGGACCCAAAACCATTTCCTCCATTTTTATCAGCAGCAAACAAGGTAAGAGAAAATGGTGGGTTGCTCAGGTCGGCCGGCGTGGGTCGCGAAGGTCGGCCGGGTTGGGTCCTGAAGGTTGGCTGGTTGGTAAAAATGGGTCCCCGGAAAAAAAATTTGAAGAACACTGAGGTAGGCTGCTCTTTCCAGGGACCAGTGCAGACTTGATGGGCCGAGTGACCTCCTTCTGCACTGTAAATGTTACGATTCTATGATTGCAGCCAGTTTAGTCCCCATATCTTGAGATATTGAGTCTATAGGAGCATCTTACCTTATGTCCTACTTATGATTTCCAAGACTTGGAGTTAATCATTCTGAAGAAAACAAAAACATGGGGGAAATATGATGATAGTCTGAAAAAACCCTCAGCAACTACAATTTAGACGTTTTTGTGGATAGTGTTCAAGGTGAAAAGTGTTAGTAAATTGAGAGGGCATACATATGTAAACAGTAATGTCAAGAATTATTTTAATTTTTCAGAGGGTTGCCAAACAGATGTTCAGATTATGTACCATAAATATTACATTACATTTCTTTAAGGGACGTGGTGAGGAGGACATTGAGGAATATTTGGTGGGTGGTTAAATAAGTCCAGCTAGCGCTGAATCATGGCAACTCTGGTGCCCCAGAGCTCGCACAATTGCGTAATGGAACTGGAAGAATGTTACAATTTTCTCCTGAAATTAGCCATGTTACTTTTCTCTTTTATTTTCCCTGTTACAGGTATTGACATTTAAGTAGTGTTGAAAGGGCTAGAGATCACACAACTATCAGTCACTCTAACCTTTTTCAAAGTATCAGTTCCCTCACTCAAGGTACAGAACTCAGAGACACAAATCTAATTGTAATTCATAGGCAAAAAGGGGTGGGAGAATGGGGAGGAAATCATGACTACAGTACCACCTTCATTTATGTGCATACTTGAACATGTGAGAACAGAGAATCCCAGATGCCTCTTGATTTACATTTCAAGGTAAGAATCTTTCCTGCTGGTAGTCTGTGTGGAAGCACACTCATAATTGCATTAAATCATTTGAAAATCAAATGAACATCAGTTTCTAGTGAATAAAATAGAATTTTTCAAGGAGCCAGGATTCTCGATCACAAAGCATGTCTACCAAAAATAAATGAAATATCTTTTGATAGGAATCGAACTGCAAAGTTTTCTGATCAGTGAAGTTGAGCTCAGCATATCCTTACTGTTTCTTCCAAATCTTAGCAACCAGAACCTCAGTAAACATACTCTAGTCTTCTAATTGTCTGTGATTTACATATCCATTTGGGAATTTCAAAAACAGCTGACCTTGTTGTAGTGTTCTTGTTTTAAATATTGTTCCTAATTCACTGCACAGTGTTCCATGGCTGCAGTTATGCACTGCTCGGTATCAATTCAAGTAATTGGAAGACAGTATTCTGGAGAGGACTCGTATCTGAAGCCTGTGCTTCTTGACATATAATGCTATATTTGTGCTGACACATATCAAAAACTATTTGCATCAAAAAGACGGTGGCAGTAACTGCGTCTTTAGGATCCCATCAGCTTTTGAATTGCCTCTATTCATTATTAACTTAGTTATTACATAGAATAACACAGAAACAAACCTTTTCAGCCCAAGCAGTCCATCTTCCACGTGAGCATTAATCCGAATCTCATATATTGTTCTGTTCCCAAAGCCCATTTACTCACTATTCTTCAACCACTCATAGCCTTTTCTGAAAAGTTGACGTGGTCTTTGCTTAAATCTGAAACTCTGGCAATATGCTCCGCCACCTTACCCTTCTGTGTCAAAAAAAAAATCTCTGCCTTACATCTTTTATAATTAATGTTGCATTTATGTTCCTTTGGTTTAGATCCCTTGACTTCCAGAAACAACCGGTTCTATCTACTCTGTTCTGTTCCTTCATAATTAAAAGAAAAATCAACTTCTGCTATAATCTCCTCTGTTCAGCAAACACTTCATAAACTACATTATTTCCTTGTAAGAGAAACCAGGTTGTAAAGAGTCTAAAGTTCCACCCTTCTCTGTTAAATATAAATGATGTGTTTTGAGACTAAACAATGGTATTTTTGTGGATTGGACTGATACATTAATTACTTTAAAGTGTGTAATCACATTCAAAGTAATGCTTCTTTGGATGAAGGGAGTTGATTTCATGACATAGAAAAACTGAGTCAGGTCATATAATGAATAGTTCTTGTGAGACTGAGGTTATTCATGAAGGCCCTATGCCACCTTCTCGACCTTCTCATCCGAGGTGTGGTGATCCTCAGTTTAAATCATCACCAGTCAGCTCTCCCCTTCAAAGGGGAAAGCAGACTACTGCCTTCTGGGACTATGGCAACGTTACTTACGTTCATGTGATAATATTTTCAAATTCAACAACCATTTCAAAGACATAAGTTAACAAAAGAAAACTAAATGATTGTACAAGCAGGTTACAGATAACATTGCATTTTGCATTGTGAAGATGGTTTTCAGAGTATACCTGTCACTAGTTAATTGTCTGTTCATCCTTATTTGTGAATTGAGCTGAATATGGTCATGTTCTTCATTCTTTTGTGTTTGGGCTAGGCAGCCACTGCCTAGATCTCAATTCTACTGCTCCTATAAGATTTTGTATGGACCATTGTCAGGGAGGTTTATTTCTTTTCATTTATGTTTCTTACAGACTGAACTTCCAGTTTCTCACAGCTGTCACCAGCTGTCTTCAGGCAATCCAAACACACTTTCCAGTCTCAAAACTCTGAGTCAGCAATCAGACCGAAGCAATCACCTTAATGGTAATTTTGACACAGAGACAGACGGTAGAAGCTCGAGCAACTCCTGGGTCAGTGGATCACACAGGGATTTTAATTCTTGCCATGAACTTAAAGAAAAGCTACACAGCCTACAGCTACAAAATACTCTGGGAAGGCACAAGGTCCAAGGACAAAGCACGAAGCCATTAGATCCTTCCTGCCTTTTAACTCCTCCAAACACACCTTTGAACTCTGATATTGCACACAATGACTGTGCACAAACCAATGGAGGTGGTAGACATGTATCAAACAGCTGGAGGAATTATATCTACAGGAATGGATCCCAAGAGGGGGAAGGTAACTGTCAGGACTATGAGGTTTTAAGGATTTTTTACAAACTCCGCCTACAGTCAAGATGATAAGTCAGCACGAAACCCAAGGGTAGGCACAGTGGTTAGCAATACAGCCTCACGGCATCAAGGACCCGGGTTCGATCCCAGCCCAGGGTTACTGTGCGTGTGGAGTTTGCACGTTCTCCCTGTGTCTGCGTGGGTCTCATCCCCACAACCTAAAAAGATGTACAGGGTAGGTGGATTGGCCACGCTAAACGGCCCTTAATTGTAAAAAATAATTGGGTACTCTAAAGGTACAGAAGAAAAAGCCAGCATGGAATCACACAGTATAGGATTGCATTTGTGCTGTGGTAATTCTAGAGCTAATACATGCAAACGAGTGCTGACCCGTGTGGGGATGCGTACATTTATCAGACCTACTTAGATAACTGAGGATTGCTTTTGTGAACCCAGGTTATTCTAAATATCCAGAAAAAAAAACAATATTGCAGGGTCAACCGAGAAAAATCTGTGTCATTGAACTGAACATCTGAAAAATGTGGATTCAGGTTTAGTCAGAGTTAAACTGAACAGCCCAGACATCTAGCAAGAATGTCAGTAAATAATATAATGGTTTCTAGGTTTCCAGTACGAAAGTTCATAAAACTTACACACAATGGACTGGATTCTCCAGTCCCCCAGTCATGTGTTTCTCGGCACGGGATTCTATCAGCCCACATCACTGGGAAACCCACTGGAGGATGCACTGCTGGCAGGAAAAGTGAATCATAACGACTGGAGAATTTAGCCAATGTCTTAACTATTTGAACTGAATATATGAGGTACAGGCAACTAAAATTAGATAAAGCACTTGAGGAATACAAGGAAAGTAGAAAAGAGCTCAAGCAGGGAGTTAGGGGGCAAAAAGGGGTCACAAAATGTCCTTAACAGACAGGATTAAGGAGAATCCCAAGGCATTTTATACGTATATTAGGAACAAGAGGGTAGCTAGAGAAAGAGTTGGTCCACTCAAGGACAAAGGAGAAAATTATGTGTAGAACTAGAGGAAGTAGGTGAGGTCCTTAATGTGTATTTTGCATCAGTATTCACAAAGGAGGGACACGTTGATTGGTGGTATCTCAGAAGGATGTGTAGACTTTTTTGAACAGGTCATTATTATGAATGAGGAAGTGTTAGGTGTGTTAAAAAACTTTTAAGGTAGACAAATCCCCAGGGCCAGATGGCATCCATCCCAGATTACTGAGGGAGACAAGAGATTCAATCGCTGGGCCTCTGACAGAAATCTTTGTGTCCTCAGTGGCCACAGGAGAGATCCCAGAGGATTGGAGGATAGCCAGTCGTACCGTTATTTAAGAAGGGTTGCAAGGATAATCCGGGTAATTATAGGCCAGTGAGCTTGACGTCGCTGATAAGTGAAATTGTTGGAAAAGATTCTCAGAGATCGGATTTATGCACATTTGGAAGTGAATGGTCTTATTAGCGACAGGCAGCATGGTTTTGTACGGGGGAGGTCTTGTCTGACTAATTTGATTGAACTTTTTGAGGATGTTACAAAAATGATTAACGAGGGAAGGGCTGTGGATGTTGTCTACATGGACTTTAGTAAAACATTTGATGAGGTCCCACATGGCAGGCTTGTGCAAAAGATTAGATCACATGGGGTCAGGGGTAAAATTGTTGGATGGATCCAGAACTGGCTTGGATATAGAAGACAGAGGGTAGCAGTGGAAGGGTGTCTTTCCGAATGGGGGGGGTCTGTAACCAGCGGTGTTCCACAGGGATCATAGATTATCATAGAATTTACAGTGCAGAAAGAGGCCACTCGGCCCATCGAGTCTGCACCGGCTCTTGGAAAGAGCACCCTGCCCGAGGTCAACACCTCCACCCTATCCCCATAACCCAGTAACCCCACCCAACACTAAGGGCAATTTTGGACACTAAGGGCAATTTATCATGGCCAATCCACCTAACCTGCACATCTTTGGACTGTGGGAGGAAACCGGAGCACCCAGAGGAAACCCACGCAGACACGGGGAGGATGTGCAGACTCCACACAGACAGTGACCCAAGCTGGAATCGAACCTGGGACCCTGGAGCTGTGAAGCAATTATGCTATCCGCAATGCTACCGTGCTGCCCTACTGTACTGGGACCTCTGCTCTTTGTAATATAAATATAAATGACTTGGAAGAAAACGTAGTGGGTCTGATTAGCAAATTTGCGGATGATACTAAGATTGCAGGAGTTGCAGATAATGATGAAGATCAAGAGTACAACAGGATATAGATAGGCTGCAAAATTGGGCAAAGAAATGGCAGATGGAATTTAACCCGGACAAATGCGAGGTAATGCATTTTGGGAGATCCAATTCAGGTGTGAGCTATTAATGGCAGAACCATGAGGAGCATAGAGACACAGAGAGATCTGGGCGTGCAGGTGCATAGATCCTTAAAAGTGGCAGCACAGGTGGAAATGGTGGTAAAGAAAGCATATGGCATGCTTACCTTCATAGGATGGGGTGTTGAGTATAAAAGCTCGAAAATTATGTTACAATTATATAGAACGTTGGTTAGGCCACATTTTGGAATACTCTGTCCAATTCTGGTCACCACACTACCAGAAGGACGTGGAGGCTTTGGAGAGAGTACAGAAAAGGTTTCCCAGGATGTTGTCTGGTATGGAGGGTATTAGCTAAGAGGAGAGATTGAATAAACTGGGATTGTTCTCCCTAGAGAGACGGAGGCAGAGGGGCGACCTGATAGAAGTATATAAAATTATTAGGGGTATAGATAGGATGAACAGTTGGAGGCTTTTTCCCAGGGCAGAAATGACAATTACAAGATGGCACAAGTTCAGATGGTGAGGGGGGGGAAAGGTTCAGTGGAGATGTGTGGGAAAGTTTTTTTACACAGAGGGTGGTGGTGGCCTGGAATGCACTGCCAACTGAGGTGGTTGAGGCAGATACGTTAGCGACCTTTAAGACTTATCTGAATAGGCACATGAACAGACGGGGTATAGAAGGATACAGATCCAGATAGGATACGTAATCGGCGCAGGTTTGGAGGGCCGAAGGGCCTGTTCCTGTGCTGTATTATTCTTTGTTCTATTACTTGTATCAAATTGAAATTCATCATGGAGTATCTGTCCAACTGACTCATACAGTAGACCAATAATAAATGTATATATTACCTCTTAAATAATAAGGGAAAGTCATGCAAAATTGATTTAATATCTCCAATTATTGATTGTTTAATTTAAATTTTCACAGTCTCTGATAGCAAACTCTGGATATTAATTTTTTGGCTTTTAGTTTTCACCAAGTACTCAGCACCAATAAACCTTGTGCAGTGTAACATTGAAGTCTATCAATTGTGGTTGAGATGAGCAAGCAGGATGTAGATAAAGTATCTCAGTATCTGCCTGATGGACATCAAGCAGAAATTCAGTAGAAGAAAGCAAGAGGGTATCAAGAAAAATACTGCAACAGTTTAAAAAGGAGCTGGTTGAGTTTCTTGCTGCGGCCAATATCATTGCCTATTACAGCTAAATGGGATGTTCCAGGATGGGGTGTTAAATTGGATGGTATGTACCTCATGGTCACTGTGATCTCTTCAACTGCCTGAGGGGATTGCCGATTACTGGTAATAGGGAACAGTGTGGCTTGTGATGCTCTATGTAGATACTTGTGACGGGCTTTTTGTGCTTACGTGTCTAATATGCAATAAGTTCAATTCTCCTCCCGATCCATTGATCTCCAGCTTTGTGTAAAGTGAAAATTATAACTGTAAAAAGCAAACAATGCTCAATAATGACACCTTTTAAAATAACTATAATTTCACTGTATATGTACAAACTATCAGTCTGTTAACTGCATTTTATGTGCTGACTCTCATGCCTCTGGTTTTAGGGAGCATGCCCCTAGCCAAGCTCTAGTACAGCTACAATACTGGCATCGGGTCCTCAACTGTGCTTGACCTACAAGACACGAGTAACTAGTATTTATGAATCAAGTAGAATTTATTAAGGAAGATTTTACATATACTTAACAAGAAGCAGTGAAGGTAACACAGAAGTTTCTCATCTCTCAAGATCCCAGGAATTCTTGGTGTTGTCAGCACATACTATATCCCGCTTCTTTGCCTTTGAACAGATGTTGAACTGTGTCCAGAAGAGGCATATCCCAGAAGCCATGGTATCACTATTCCAATAAGGATTAAGATTTCTCAGCTTCTATCCCTTAGTCTCCCATTCCTCCTTTTCTTTTAGGAAATAGTTCAAATTCTTTCTTTTTCGCTATCAGATGCAAATCATCTTGCGTTACTCCACCTTTGTAACAACCCCACCTTATGGGTCATAAACTCAAAGCTCTATCATCCACTTTCTCAGACCGCAGAAAGCGATATTCCATTTCAAACAAATTATATATTTTCTTTTGATACCAAACAGTCATAAGTAAAGTCACATTCTCTTGTCAACATATTTTAACCCAAGCCTTACACTCAAGCTATTAAGTTATGAGCATTTCCTCTCATAATATCAGAGAATAAAGGTTTCCCCTTTGGTACAGATTAATTAGAATGATGCAAGGCTTGTATAAACATTCATCCGGCGCTGCGGTCAGGAATCCCGATTGGGTGGATAACGGAGAGTTGGCAGAAGAACGGGGGCCAGGATTCTCCAAGCCTGCGCCCGGTCGGAGAATCGGCGGTCACGCCAGAAATTCCTGCCATGCCACTCCGATAACAGGATGCGATTCTCCAGTGACCGGAGAATCGGCGCCAGTTGCGCGCATGCGTAGTCGACATGTCGCATGGTCGGGAATGGATGGGGGTCCTGCCCCTTCCATCCCTGGTAAACCTGCAGATCACCCTTGGAATGTTGATCTCAGGCATCCCTCTGCTCAACAGTATCCTCCTAGTTTGACTTTATTAACTGAAGTGGCCTCCTCAGCCGGAACTGTTCTGCCTGACAGCTATGAGCAGTTTAGGCAGTTCAGTGAAATTTCAATGCAGGAACACTTTCCCTATCCTAACATCTGCTCCCTCAGACAAATGCCTTTAAAACAGCAGCTTCTACAAGTGTCCCACAACAGAAAGCCCACAACACTTAGAATCATAGAAATGTTACAGTGTGAAAGGAGGCCATTCAGCCCATCTTGTCCACCAGCCTGATCACTCTCAAGTTCACTTTCTAATCCCACCTTCAAGCACCTGGTCTCATTGCCTGTAGTTTATAACACTTAAGGTGTACTTTTTAAAAGAGTTTAGGGTCTCTGCTTCCACCACCAACTCAGGCAGTGAACTCAAGACTCCCTGGCCGGGATTCTCCAAGCCTGCGCCGGCTCGGAGAATCGGAGATGACTCCGAGACGGCCCGCGACGTCGGGAACCGGAGAATCTCCGCTAGCCGTGCACGTGGTCAACGTAGCGGCAGTCGGGGGCCGAATTCCTGCTGTGCGGTTCGAACATGGTTCCACCCGGCGGGACCTCGGACCCGCGGCTGCAGTGGCTGTCCTGTCGGGGGGATCAGACTCTGGGGGGACGTCCACGACAGCCAGGCCCGCGATTGGGTTGACCCCGGCATGAAATACTCCGTTGTTTACGCCAGCATCAACACTTCCGCGTTTTCAGAGAATCGCGGCCTCAGTATCCACTGAGTAAAAAACTTCTTCCTCATGTCTGCTCTACACCTTCAGCCACTTATTTTAACCTATGTTCCCTGGTTCTAAAATTCTCCACCAAGGGAAATAATTTTATCCTGTCCACTTCATCTCTTCCCCTCATAATTTTGTACACCTCAATTAAGTAATCCCTCAGCCTTCTTTGTTCCAAGGAAAATAACCCCAATCTATCCAATGTTTCCTCATAGTTACACTTTTCTAGCCTTGGCAATATTCTTGTAAATCTCCTCTGCGCTCTCTCCAGAACAACTTAAAAAGGCTTCAAATCCCCTGAGACCCATTGAAATGCTAAGCATCCATTCAATTTCAAAGAGCAAAACCTTGCACTAGCCTGTGATTGACAGCTTAATTGTTCATACACAGCTGCTTAGGGTGTGTATTTATCTTTCTCTTCATGCTTGAATGAATCTCAATAATCCTGCTTTGATGCTAACCACAATGTTTATAAGCAGTCTTGCTATGACGGCTCCTCACCACATCAAAGCAGCCACGTTGTTCACTTCTTCTTTTCTAACAGCTGAAAGCACTTAACTGCCTTTACTCTGTTTGGATTCCGCCAGAGTCACTCAGCTTCTGGGCTCATTACAGCCTTCGCTCAAAAATGAACAGAAGAGCTGAACTCCAGAGGTGAGCTGAGAGTCAATGTCCTTAACATCAAAGCAGTGTTTGACGGATTGCGGTATCAAGGAACCCTAACAAAACTGGAGCCAATGGGAATCAGGGGGGAAACTTTCCACTAGTTGGAGTCATGGCAAAAAGGAAAATAGTTGTGGTTGTTGGAGGCCAGTCATCTCAGTTTAGGACATCACTGCAGGAGTTCCGTAGGGTAATGTCCTAGGCCCAACCATCTTCAGCTGCTTCATGAAAGACTTTCTTTCCATCATAAGGTTGAAGTAGGGGTATTCACTGATGACTGCACAATGTTCAGCACCTTTCATGTCTCCTTAGATACTGAAGCAGTCCATGTCCAGATGCACAAAGGCCTGGACAATATCCATGGCAAGTAATATTCACATCACACAAGTGCCAGGCAATGACCATCTCCAACAAGAGAGAATTTAACGATCACCACTTGACATTCAATTGCATTACTATCGCTCACTCCTCCACTATTAACATTCTAGGGGTTACCGTTGAACAGAAACTGAACTAGCCATATAAACACATGGATCTCATAGAATTTACACTGCAGAAGGAGGCCATTCGACCTATTGAGTCTGCACCGGCCCTTGGAAAAAGAATCCTACTTAAGCCCACACCTCCACCTTATCCCCATAACCCAGTAACAACAGCTAACTTTTTTGAACACTAAGGGCAATTTATCATGGCCAATCCACCTAACACCTGCACATCTTTGGACTGTGGGAAGGAATTGGAGCACCTGGAGGAAACCCACGAAGACATGGGGAGAACGTGCAGACTCCTCAGAGTCAGTGACCCAAGCTGGGAATCGAAACTGGGATCCTGGAGCTGTGAAGCAACAGTGAAAACCACTGTGCTACTGTGCCACCCTGTGACTACAAGATCAAATCAGAGGCTATCGATCCTGCAGCGAGTAACTCATCTCCTGACTTTCAAAAGCCTTCCCATAATCTACAATCTGCCTGGATGAGTGTAGCTGCAACAACACTCAAGAAGCTCAATAACAGCCAGGAAGAAAAGCAGCCCGCTTGATTGGCACCACATCCACATTCACTCCCTTCACCACTGAGGACCAATGACAGCAGTGTGTACCATCTACAAAAGGCACTGCAGGAACTCACCAAGGTTCTATAGGCAGCACCTTCCAAAGCTATGACCGCTGCCATTTAGAAAGATGAGGGCAGCAGACACAGGGAACACCACCATCTGGAGGTATCCTCCAAGTCACTCATCATCCAGACTTGGAAATATATGGCTGTTCCTTCAGTCTCTGGGTGAAAATCCTGGACCTTTCTCTGTAACAACACAGTAGGTGTACCTACACCTCATGAGTTGAAGCTATTGTGGGTGGGGTGGGGCCTGAAAGCGAGGTGAAAGATCAGCTCGCCAGCAGGAAATCTCTCTAAATGCGGCCTCGGCAGAGAGAAACTCCCCGAGGCTAAATAAAGGCAAAGTGCCGTTGAATAACAGGGTGTTTCTCTGTGCTGCAGCCCCCGGGAAACACCCTGCTAACTGTGCCCAAAAGCCAACTTTAACATTTACCCATTGAATCACGCCCACCGTTCAATATCACAAGGATTATACAGTAAATATTAATTCAAAAGAAAGCATTAACGAATGTAATAACCTTCAGCTTTAAACAGGGAGGTCCTATTCAAGGTCTTCACATATCTTTATTGGTCCTATTCACATACAGACCTGAGTTCCTGAGGTCATCACTGCATTGAATGATTATCAGTCTGCTGCCCTTCTTCTCGGACATCCAGGTGCCTGGTTTTGGTCCAGGATGACTGCGGTTCAATTCAAATTCAAAGTTTCAAACTCTCCAGTAAAGGTGAAATTTTAATCCTGAGCAAATTAGCATTCAGAATAATGTACCTTTCCCAGAGTCAAATGAAGACCGTTTTATCTATAGGGTGTAAAAGTGGTTTATAAACATTGCCTAATACCAGGTGAATGCTTGAATTTATTTTCAAACAGGAAGAGCCTACGACTTGGCAACACCAACATCTTCCAGCCTGAGTTCGGGAGAAGATGATTCATGTTCTGTTTTTGTGGTGGAGCTGGACAGAGGGCCCATTGGCTTAGGAATGGGACTGATTGATGGGCTGGTGAGTGAGATAAATCATATATCATTCAATAATAGCAAAAACGTCGTATTTATGCACACCAATGAATACTGGTACAATAGTCAAAGTGTATAACATATAATTAACTGTTAGTTTGAACCAATTGTCCTTATGAGCTGACAAAAATATCTGTAATTTCACAATGATGTAAAAGTCAGAATGTTCCATGTTATTTATTTTACCATTAAATCTGGTTTGTGTAGCATGAAGTGAACCACCATTGTTTGCATAAATCCTTGATTATATTAATGCTTAGCGGTTGAGATTATTGTTTCACAGCCTCATGAATCTAATGTTCAGCCCAAGTATTGGAAAGTACTTGATGCACTAATCAATGTGCTGAGCAGGGACAGGTATGATGGCTTTTATATCCTTATGCCCAACTCTTTTGCAGCATACAACGTTAAATTGTCCTGGGATCTATATCAGAACCTTATTACCCGACAGCCCTGCAGCTTGCGATGGAAGACTCGGGATTGGTGACAGAATCCTGGCAATAAATGGAACCAGCTTAATTGGGGCAGACTATGACCGGTAATTGTTGAGCTTTAATTTATTTCTGGTGAAATGAAATATAAACATTTTCTTCCACCTGTCCCTCAGCAAATCCACCCATTAAAGCACCTTCTACGTCTCTTACTGATACTCCCTCCCCCACCGGAGATAAACTCTAACTTGCAACAAAATAAAGTCTTAATACCTTCCTCAGAGATATCACTGTGACCTGGGGTAGTTTTAATTTGTGTTACTGGACCCTCTTGTCAACACACTTAAAGAAAAGCACACATACACATTTCCAAAATGAAATATTGAATCCGTAACATAATGTCGTCTTTGAATTCTCCACTAGTTGGTTGAGATGCAAAGTTTCAACATGGAACAGTCTCTCAGCAAATTTTGACAGAACATTTTAAAATAACCAAAATTGGATTTGGTAGTGAGTTCCAAAATCAATTGTGAAGTTAACAACTGATAACTATTGCTTATTTTTCAAATAATTTGGAAGTGAGATGAGATGTCCTTTTTAATTATTCCAGAAGACACATTAAGACAGGTTGTTCAGAGCATAAGACCTGAATTTGGTGATGCTACAAATTGGTGTGTGAATGATACTCAAGGTGGTTACTAAAGTCCTAACAAGGCATCAGCACTGTACTAACCAGAAGTTACACATTGCACTCACAGGGTGACTTTGCAGCATTGTGCATTTTTAGATCACACTTACATTCCTAACATTAGGGTTACTCCAAGTTGATAACTCAGGGTTCCTCACTGATGTGCTAACTTCTTGCTTCTGATTGCAGTGCAGTTAACCTGATCCGATCAGCAGGCGAGAGACCAAGATTTCTTGTTGCCAAGTCAAACTTCCTCATTGCTGAGAAGATCAGTGCATCATCTTGTTAATCGACATTCACTGAACCGGTGAACAGACAGCTATCTTTAAACTTTGTTTATGTCTTCTTGATTCCCTCGCATCTAAATGAGCAACAACTCACAGATCAATCCATCTATGACAGCTGTTCAGATCCGTCTTATAGAATTAAATCAAGTGAATTGTAAATGGCAGTAAAGTTGCATAAGAGCTTCACCTTCTAAGCTCAGTCTTTAGGAGTGTTAAAATCATGAACACAACCTTTCTCATGACCATCACACTCTTGTCTAAATTGGGTTCTTTAATCCAAGGATTAAGAAAGCAGCCATGAAATGCTGAAAATTAGCTCACATCCTTCATGATAGTTTTATTCATGATAAAAATTATTTAGCCACAGATTCACTTTTTCACTATCGAAGCGGAGTTGTGAATATACCACCACCATCTAAGCACAGTGATACTATAAAATTGATCAACCTGAAATCTCAATAAAATTGAGGGACCCAGTGAACATTCCCATTCTTTAAAACTACTCTTCATAAATTGAGGAAGAGCATGGGGCATTTCATTGCCAGCGTTTCTGTGTCATCATCTCGTTTGGTTGAATATGATATCGTAGCCAAAAGAGCGGCCAGTTACTGAATAGGAAATGAAGAAAAAATGACCTTTGATGAAACCTGACAATTTAATACTTAACTCATTAAGGACTACAGTAGTATTGGTTGAGATTATTCATAAAGGCCCCACCTTCGCAACCTTGCCCCTCGCCTGAGGTGTGGTGAACCTCAAGTTAAATCACTACTGGTCAGCTCGCCCCCTCAAAGAGGAAAGCAGCCTATGGTCATCTGGGACTATGGCGACTTTCCCTTTACAGTCGTATTAGTTTGGTTCAATGATAGCACTGACTTAAGTCAAAAGGGCTTTAAGCCCCATGAAAGGACTTGAATACATAGCATAGGCTGATACTTCAGAGCATTAGGTATATCACATCATTTTGATGCACACCCATTTTTTAAAAATTCATTTACGGGATGTGGGCATCGCTGGTTAGACCAACATTTATTGCCCATCCCTAGTTGCCCTTCAGAAGGTGATAGTGAGATGCCTTCTTGAGCCGCTGCAGTCCTCGAGATATAGGTACATCCACAGTGCTGTTAGGAAGGGAGTTCCAGGATGTTGCCCCAGCGACAGTGAAGGAACGGCGATATACTTCCAAGTCGGGGTGGTGAGTGACTTGGAGGGGAACCTCCAGGTGGTGGGGTTCCCAGGTATCTGCTGCTCTTGTCCTTGTCTAGATGGTAGTGGTCATGGGTTTGGAAGGTATTTTTAAGTAACCTTGTTACTGCAGTACATCTTGTAGATGGTACACATGGCTGCCACTGTTCATCGGCGTTGGAGGGTTTGAATGTTTGTGGAAGGGGGAGCAAGCAGGCAGACTGCTTTGTCCTGCATAGTGTTGAGTTTCTTCAGTGTTGTTGGAGCTGGCAAGTGGAGACTATTCCATTACACTCCTGACTTATGCCGTGAAGATGGTGGACAGGCTTTGTGGAGTCAGGAGGCGAGTTACTCGCCGTCGGATTCCTAGCCTTTGAACTGTCCTGGTAGCCACAGTATTAATGTGGCTAGTCCAGTTTCTGATCAGTGGTAACCCCCGGATGTTGATTGTGGGGGATTCAGCAATGGTAATGCCATTGAATGTCAAGGGGTGGTGGTTAGATCTTCTCTTGTAGATGGTCATTGCCTGGCACTTGTGTGGCGCGAATGTAACTTGCCACTTCTCAGCCCAAGCCTGGATATTGTCCAGGTCTTGCTGCATTTGGACATGGACTGCTTCATTATCTGAGGAGTCACGAATGATGCTGAACACTGTGCAGTCATCCGCAAACATTCCCACTTCTGACCTTATGATGGAAGAGAGGTCATTGATGAAGCAGCTGAAGATGGTTGGGCCTAGGACACTTCCCTGAGGAACTCCTGCAGTGATGTCCTGGAGTTGAGATGATTGAACTCCAACCATCTTCCTTTGTGCCAGATATTACTCCAACCAGAACCAACTAAGTTTTCCCCTTGATTCCCATTGACTCTAGTTTAGCTAGGGCTCCTTGATGCCATGCACGGTCAAATGCTTCCTTGATGTCAAGGGCAGTCACTCTCACCTCACCTCTGGCATTCAGCTCTTTTGTCTATGTTTGAACCAAGGCTGTAATAAGGCCAAAATCTGAGTGACCCTGGTGGAACCCAAACTGAGCGTCCGTGAGCAGGTTATTGCTGAGTAAGTGCTGCTTGATTGCACTGTTAATGACTCCTTCCATCACTTTGTTGATGATGGAGAGTAGACTGATAGGGCGGTAATTGGCTGGGTTGGAATTGTCCTGTTCTTGTGTACAGGACACGCCTGGACAATTTTTCACATCGCTGGGTAGATGCCAGTGTTGTAGCTGTACTTCAACAGCTTAGTTAGGGGTGCGACAAATTCTGGAGTACAAGTCTTCAGTACTTACAAAGCCAGATAACAAATTGTGCTCCAGCGGTATTCTGTTTGTTTGATCTGATCCAGATGGTTTATTTTGAAACAGGGGGGTAGAATTTGATTGTGATAAGTGAAGCAACAGCCTGTTTTAGATGTCTCCTGATTCCACAACAGAAACAAACATGGGGAAAGAATTAAATAGCTTGTCGATTCCCTGTCAAATGTTTGAAACCATCCCAGCCAAAATCTACCAAGGACTTTGAGCAGTGGAGTTTCAACCTCATCAGTTTTCAAAACTGGCAGCTACGTAAAATATTTTTCCCTATCTGAACAGTAATTTCAGTGCAGGTATCACAACTAAATCCAGAGTTAACTGATAAAGAGATCAACTCTGGGATGGGCGTCCAGGATTTTTACTGCAAGGTAACTGATAAGGGCAAGTGCCAGATCTGGGCTGTGCTGATCAATCATTGTACAGTAACAAAAACTCCAATTACTGAGGAAATTGATGCCAGATTAAAGATGTAAAAATATCACAGCATACTGATGATCAGCACCTGTGAAACAGGTCTATTCTGGTTGGATTACATATTTTAATTAATTTAACCTCATTACTTCACATTACCATGTACTAAAAACCATAATGTGGAACCGATGAGGTGTAAATTCCTGTCAGAACTTAAATGGAACTTCAGTCAGTCAGAGCCAAAGGGGAAAAGTGTCTCAGTGCTGTTACTAAATGCCCCACCGATTTATTAAGAAGGAATTACGCTAAAATAGCAAATTGTGCCCCAGTGGTATTCCATAGAAATGATCGATGTATGTTACTATTACACCAACCTATGTCCCCTGACAGAAAGACAAGATAATCAGTAAATTAATATCTCAATTAGCAGTAAATGTTGTAATTAATTTAAACAGCTGCAGAGCAACCAGCTGTCCAGTGTTGGAATTGATATATATCTGCCTATCACTCGAATTTATATTGAGGATTACTGTTTATTTTCCACTTAAGGGGCAATTTAGTGTGGCCAATCCACCTAGCCTGCACATCTTTGGGTTGTGGGGGTGAGACCCACGCAGGCACAAGGAGAATGTGCAAACTCCACACGGACAGTGACCCAGGGCCGGGATCGAACCCGGGTCCTCAGCGGCATGAGGCTGCAGTGCGAACCACTGAGGATTACTATTAAGGCCTTATTTGAGATAAAGTTCATTTTCCCTTCAAGCTTGAACTTAATCCATTATGATCTGCAACTCTAACCACAATAAGCCCTTTTTCAATGAATACTACTGGTTTTGGTGTCTTGGGATTTTTCTATAATGGGAATACTGTATGTCAGAAATTCAGCGATAGATGTAGCTGTGTGTGTGCTCATTTTGAATTGTAAAAATATTCTTTCTACCTGTTCAAAAAAAAATCAGAAATGTTAAATATTTGTTTTGAAAACAGATATTTTGAGTGACAGTTAAAATAATTTCTTTGCCACTCATTCATCTGAGTTTGGCTTAATTGACTCACCACTAAGTCAGAGGATTGAGTTCAAACCTTACCAGGAATTGAACACTGAATCTAGGCTGACATTTCATTGCCGACTGAGAAAGTGCTGCATTGTTAAAAGTGGCATCATATGTCTGCCCTGTGCAGCAGTCATGATGACTCATGATGAAAAAACAAGGTACTCCTAAGTTTTCTTTTTTTTTGAAAAATATTTTATTCAAGTTTTCAACATTTTCACAACACACAAACAACCTAAACCCCCCCCCCCCCCCCCCCCCCCCCCAAACCCCGACAGCAACCAGATTCCCAAAATGTACGATCTCTGGTGGAACCCTCCTCATCTGCCCCTCTCAGAACAAATTTCACCTCCTACAAATACAAGAGTTCCATTAGATCCCCCAGCCACACCGAGGCACAGGGGGGAGAAGCTGACCTCTGACCCAACAGAACCTGCCTTCGAGTGATGGACGAGGCGAATGCTAAAACATCTGCCCCCGCAAGCGTCTGCAGTTCCGGAAGGTCTGACACCACAAATATGGTCTCCAAGGAACCCGGCTCCAAATCCACATGTAGAACCTGTCATGGTGCTGAAAATCGACCGCCAAAATCTCTCCAACTTCAGGCAGGACCAGAACATATGGGCGTGGTTGGCTGGGCCCCTCCCACACCGCTCCCAGATATCCTCCACCCCCTCAAACAGCCGGCTCATCCTCGCCTTCGTTAAGTGAGCCCTATACACCACTTTTAATTGAATCAATCCCAGCCTCGCACTATAGCCCTTCCTCCAACACCATCCGCAACTCGTCCTCACATTTGGTCTTAATCCTTTCCATGAACTCCTTTGTCTCCTCCATAATGCTATCATAGATCAGCGAAAATACCCCACGCTCCAGTCCCACCCATAAACAGCGTTTTCTACAACAACGAGGTGGACAGTGGCACCGGAAAGCTCGGGAAACGCTTTCTTGCAAAATTCCACATCGGCCTACACCTAAACCCCATGCAGGAGCCCATACTTCACCCCAAACTCCTCCAAACCTGCGAACCGCCCATCCAAAAACAGATCCTTCATCTCTTTCACTCCTTTCTCCTCCCATCCCCGGAACCTCACATCCATCCTCTTATTGGCATCACCCTCGACCCTGCCCTCATCTTGAAGTGCTGTTGGAATTGCCCCCAAATCTTCAGCGTCGCTACCACCACAGGGCTACCCAAGTACTTCCCCGGGGTGAATGGTAGCGGCACCCTTGTCAGCGCCCACCAATCCCGATCTTTAACAGAACCCGCCTCCATCCTAACCCACAAAACCTCCGTCTCTCTACTCCAGCCTTGCACCTTCTCTGCATTCGTCGCCCAATAATGCGTGTGGAATAATAAGTGTGGAAGAGCCAAATCCCCCCATCTGCCGCCCCCTTTGGAGCACTACCTTCCTTATCCTGGTCACCCTCACTTCCCACACAAACGACAAGAGCAGCCTTTCCACACCTTGAAAGAATGACTTTGGCATAAAGACCAGCAGACACTGGAACAGAAAGAAGAACCTTGGCAGAATGTTAATTTTTACTGCCTGCACCCGACCTGCCAGCGACAAGGGGAGATTATTCCATCGCACCAAGTCCTCCTTCACCCTCCTGATCAGGCTTGTGAAATTCAGTTTGTGAAGTCATGCCCAATCCCACGCCTCCTGCGCCCCCAAATACCTAAAATGAGTTGTCGCTACCCGGAATGGCAAACCCCCACTCCCACACCTGCACCTGGAGAAGACATCACAAAATATTCGCTCTACCCGAAATTTAACTTGTACCCAAAAACGCCCCAAATTTCCTTAACAACTCCATTATGTCCCTCACTGATGAGCCCGGGTCCGAGATATACAGCAGCAAATCGTCAGCGTACAGAGACCCTATGCTCTGCCCCCACACTAACCCCTTAAACAAGTCCGAGCCCTCAGCGCAATGGCCAAGGGCTCAATCACCAGGGTAAACAGAAGAGGGGACATGGGACATCCCTGTCTCATTCCATGAAATAGTGGAAAGTATCCCAAATTCATTTGGTTCGCCTGCACACATGCTGTTTGACCCTTGTATAATAATTTCACCCATGCCACAAACTTAGGTCCAATCCCAAACTTCTCCAGCACCGCAAACAAAATCACTCCAATCCGTCAAACACCTTCTCCGCATCCAATGCCACTACCACTCCAGCTCCATTCCCTCTGCTGGAGAATGCACCATGTTTCACAGTCACCGCACAATCCAACAGCTGTCTGCCCTTGACGAACCCCATCAGATCCTCATGCACCATCTTAGGAAGGCACTCCACCAATACCTTCGCCAATATCTTAACGTCCACGTTCAGTAGCGAAATGGGCCTGTACACTTTACCGGATGCGTCTCCTTTTTAAGTAATAATGAGATGGATGCCTGCCTCACTGTCTCCGGCAACACTCCCCTTACCATCGCGTCCTCAAACATTTCTACCATCAGCAGTGCCAACCTATCCTTGCAATTAGAAAATTGCACCGGGAACCCTTCCGGCCCCGGTTCCATGCCTGACTGCATCTTCCTCATCGCTACCTACACTTCCTCCACCCCTATTAGTTCCTCCAATCCGGTCCCCTCCTCCTCTCCCACCTCCAGATATTCCAGTTGCTCCAGAAATTCCCTTATCGCCAACTCATCCTCCAGCGGCTCCGACTTATACAAGCCCCTATAAAAGTGCTCAGACACCTTATTCACCTGCTTTGCCGCCACCAGCGACCCACCCATTCCATCCTTAATCCACATGATCTCCCTCGTTGTGGCCTGCTGGCAGAGCCAGCCCACCAGCAGTTGACTGGCCTTCTACCATACTCATTAACCACCCCCCATCCTCCCTTCAACTGCCGGACCGCCCTCCCCATGGATAGAAGATCAAACTTTGCCTGCAACTCCTTCCTCCTCACCAACAGTCCCGGCTCCGAATCTTCCATTTATCTCCAAAATCTCCTCTATCAACCACTGCCGTTCCTCCCCCACCTCCCGATCCATCTTCGCCTTGAATGAGATAACCTCACCCCTCACTACCGCCATCATGCCTCCCAAATCCCTGACAATGAGACCTCCCCGTTTCGGTTAAATTCCACATACTCCTTCCCCAACTTAAAGCAAAAAAAACGTGTTCTGCCAACAGACCGACATCCAACCTCCAGGCTGACCTCTGAGCTGGACTCTTCCCCAAGACCACATCCAGCCAGAACAAAGCATGGTCCAATATTACGATCTTCGGGCACTCTGTCCTCTTTACCCCAGCTAGCAGCAGCTTCCCCACCACAAAAAAAGTCGATCCCGGAGTACACCTTATGCACCAGCAAAAAAAACCCCCAAATACTCCCTTTCCCGCGAATGTAAAAACCTCCACGGGTCCACCCCTCCCATCTCCTTCATGAACCCAGCTAATATCCCCCCCCGTCCAAGGGACCAGCAAGTGCGTCCGGGACCTGTCTACCTTCGAGTCCAACGCCATATTCCAATTCCTCCCCCCCCCCCCATCAAATATCAACTGGTGAGTATCCAAGTCTGGTATGGCTCCAGCATTTTCCTCACAAACCCAGTGTTGTCCAAATTTGGAGCATAAACATGAACCAGCACCACTAGCCTCCCTTCCAACAGCCCCGTCACTATCACATATCTGCCCCCCCGGTCCACCATTTGGAATCTCACCCGTTCACCCACCAGTACCGCCAAGCCCCGGACCCTACTGTCGAAGCCCAAATGGAACACCTGACTCACACAACCCTTCTTCAGCCCGTAGATGGGTCTCCTGTAACAGCACCAAGTCTGCTTCAGGCCCTTTCAGTGCGGGAAAACTCATACTCACTTCATCGGTCCCCCCAATCCTCGAATGTTCCGCATCACCATCCAACCGTGTCTCTCAGCTCCACACCATGATCATCCTCCCAGGCCCTGCCTAGCAGCCGAGATCCAGCCCCAGCCTCGTCAAAGTCATCCCCCACCACTCCCCCCCCCTCCTTCCCAGAAACACCTCCACCACTTCCTCTCGAAAATACTTTACGCAGTATCGTCCCCATCCCCCAACCATTCACACATCGAAGGCCAATTGAAACCTGCCTATAAGAGGTTTCCAGAGGTTCCCTCATTCACTAGCCAATATTACATTTGGGTAGCACGGTGGCCCCAGCCAGAGCCCCCTCGCCCACATAACAATAACACACCAACTCCAAAATCTTCCACACCCACCCTCTCCAAACACCCCACATTCAATCAAACCCCTAAACTGAACAACCATAAATCCCCACCAACCCTCCCAAACCCCCCCACGCCAAACATCTATTACAAACAGTTAACCATAACAGCCATAACGGGAAAGTACAACACAAAAAAGGGAAAAACCCCGTCAGAAACCATCAAAGTCCAAATTCTATCCAGTCCCAGGCCTTTTTGCCTTCATGAACGACTCCGCTGCCATCTCAAAGTAGTAGTCCCTGCCATTGCGTGTGACCCTCAGCTTTACCGGGTAGACCACAACAAACTGCATATTGAGTTTATACACCGCAGTCTTAGCTCGACCGAGGGCTGCCTAGCTTCATGCCAGCTCCGTTGTCAAGTCCTGGTATATACGTATACCGTTTCCATCCCACTTCTCCCACCTAGAAACTACGACATCTTCTTCGCAGCCTTCAACACATCATCAATGAAGATGAACATCTTGCCAAGGTCATCCCCAAACCCCCACTACTGGCCTTCAAACAACCGCGCAACCTCAAACAAACCATTGTTTGCAGCAAATTACCCAGCATTCAGAACAGCGACCACAACACCACACAACCCTGCCAGGGCAATCTCTGCAAGACATGCCAGATCATCGACTTGGATACCACCATTACACGTGGAAACACCACCCACCAGGTACGCGACACATACTCATGCGACTCGACCAATGTAGTCTACCTCATACGCTGCAGGAAAGGATGCCCCGAAGCGTGGTACATTGGCGAGACCATGCAGACACTGCGACAACGAATGAACGGGCATCGTGCGACAATCACCAGGCAGGAATGTTCCCTTCCAGTCGGGGAACACTTCAGCAGTCAAGGGCATTTAGCCTCTGATCTCCGGGTAAGCGTTCTTCAAGGCGGCCTTCAGGACACGCGACAACGCAGAATTGCCGAGCAAAAACCTATAGCTAAGTTCCGCACGCATGACTGCGGCCTCAACCGGGATCTTGGATTCATGCCGCATTACATCCACTCCCTACCATCTGGCCTGGACTTGCAAAATTCCACCAACTGTTCTGGCTTGAGACAATTCACACCTCTTTAACCTGTGATTATCCCTCTCTCTGGATCTGTAATGATTGATTACCTGCAAATTCTCGCATTCCAAGGATTGTCCGGCATCGCTGACTTTGTCTATATAAATGTTTCTGGATCATACCTCTCCAGTCACCTGAAGAAGGAGCTGCGCTCCGAAAGCTCGTGTTTGAAACAAACCTGTTGGATTTTAACCTGGTATTGTAAGACTTCTTACTGTTAATCTCTGCCATCTTCCGCAGCTCCTCACCTATTGAGGTGAAATGGTCGTTGTGCTGCGACAATGCCTCCAGGTTTCCTTAATTTGAAGGAACTGGGGCAGCACGGTGGCATAGTGGTTAGCGCTGCTGCCTCATGGCGTCAAGATCCCAGGTTTGACCCCGGCTCTGGGTCACTATTGGTGTGGAGTTTTCACATTCTCCCCATGTTGGTGTGTTTCGCCCCCCCCCAACCCAAAGATGTGAAGGGTAGGTGGATTAGCCAGGTTAAATTGCCCCTTAATTGGAAAGAATGAATTGGGTACTCTAAATTTAAAAAAAATTTTTTTTAAGGAACTGGTAAGCACAAAACAGCGACAGTGATCGTTGTAGTCACTGAGTGGGCTATATTCACCCTGGTTTTAAGCTCCACTCCTTCTCGAAGGGGGTTACATGACTCGGCACTACCTTCTTAGTGAAGCAAAGTCTCCTCTGAGACATTGCTCTTGGCTCATCCCAAGGCAGGACTGGTGTTCTTGGGAGATCTGCTTGCGGGAGAGCATTTTAAGGCGAGCCCTCCTCCCTTCTCTCTGCGACATCCTTCTCTGCCCTTGATTTCAAGGCAAATCCTTAGTCCAACTCTTCTTCAGTTGTTTCATTGATATCTTCCTTCCATCATAACGTCAGTACCATTCATAACTAGTCAGATACTGAAGCAGTCTATGCTCGCAAGCAGCAAGATCTGAACAATATTTAGGCTTGCGCTGATAAATGGCAAGTAAAACTTATGTAACTCGCGTGCAAGGTAATGACCATCTCCAATAAGAGAGAATCTAACCATCTTCCCTTGACATTGAAAATTGTAACCTTACTGAAAATCCCACCATCAATAGCTTGGAGTTTACCATTGACTAAAAACTTAACTGGACTGGTCACATCAATACTGCAGCTAAAGGGCAGATCAGAGGCTGGGAATTCTGTGGCGAGTAACTTAGCTCCTGACTTCCCAGTCTCAACCCCATCTGTGAACCACACATCAAGAATATGATGGAATGCTCTACACTTGCCTGGATAGGTGTAGCTCCAACACTTGGAGCTCAACACCATCCAGGTGAACACGGCCTGCTTGAAAGACACCCCATCCAGCACCTGCGCATAGTGGCAGCAGTGTGTACCAACAACAAAATGCACAGCAGCAACTTGGCATTGCTTCTTTTGACCCTTACCACCTAGAACATGGCAGCAGGAACATGGAAGCACCACCGCCTGTAAGTTTCCTTCCATTTCACAACCATGCTGACGTGGAACCATGTTGCTGTTTCTTTATCGTCACTGGGTCAAAATCCTTCTTGACTTCCTCCTGAACACAGCCCTATGGCTGTTCCTACACCACAGGAACTGCAGCGATTCAAGGTGATTCACAATCATTTTTTAAGGCCAGTTGGGGATGGGCAATTAATGCTGTCCTTGTTAGCGATAGCCACATCACATTAAAAAAATTAAAACAGATGTGCCCGTGAGTATCCAAGCTGATATGTCTTCTGCAGGAGTCCTATGATAACATACCCACAGGGATTGACCACCTGAGGACTGTGTTATCAGTCAGCTGGTCTACCTCTTTTGGGGGGGGGGGGGCGAAAGCCCTTCACAGGAGATAAAAGACACAAAAGAGTACTATCAAAGTTAAAAAATGCAATGTTAACACTGTGCACATGCTCATGTATCACTTTCTGTATAATCAAGTGTTATATGCAATATGGTTGAGATTTTCATTCTATCATCTTGTAGTTGTGAGACCCCCCCCAGCTCCAACACCCAGACATGTCAAAGCTTCACTGATTTCCAGCACCTCTTCCTCTGCAATTGTTAGCGGTGAGGTCTGCGGAGGGCTACTTCTACTTACTTTACACTCCTCCTCATATTCTGTGCTCTCTTCTTTAAGTAAGGAAAGCGGACACCAGAAAGAGAATGTTGAACAGATGGAAGGAGAGTGTTCATTGAGGGTGACTATGAAGGAGAGGTATGACTTGGCATAAGGAGGAGGGTATCAGTGGTTGTTAGGCAGATGGGAACACGAGAAAGTACACAGATGAGTGTGCAAGGCCGATTAGCATGAGGAGTGATGTACTAGAGTTGGCTTGAGAAGGTACGATTGAACGTGTTGGGATGGTACACACAAGCACATTAGTGAGTTTACCATTAATCTGATCTAAACAGGACAGCAAAGGGGATTGAACCACTTCTCAGAATGTATTTTGCAGCATAGCACCAGGACCCTGTTGCTGACCTCTTCTGCTATCTTCTAGGCCCCAGCTGAGTTTTATTCCTCCCTTCTGTATGAACCAGCTCATCCTCCAGCTCCTCACAGCCTCCAGCAGAACATCCAGGGAGGTCAATGAACTAAGGCAACCCTTGACCTTCTTGAACCCAAAGAGAGAAAATGCTGGAAAATCTCAGCCGGTCTGGCAGCATCTGTAAGGAGAGAAAAGAGCTAACGTTGAGTCCAGATGACCCTTTGTCAAAGCTGACCTTCTTGAGTTATATTTCCAATTCCTTCCATTCCCAAACTCCTTTGAACTGCATGTTCGGAGGGTGTCTTTAAAACATTGGAATTGAAATTGCCTTGCTGGGTCAAAGTCCTGGAACTCCTTCCCTAACAGCACTGTGGGTGCACCAACACCACAGGGACTGCTGAGGTTTTGGCAATTAGGGCTGGGTGATAAATGCTGGCTCAGCTAGCGAAACCCACATCCCATGAAAGCATATAAAAAAATGTGGGTCAGCATCTGGCATTTTCAGTGACATCGGCCATTGATTGATAGATGCTGAACAATGATAAGTGTTAGCAAATTATAAGAGATAATTAATTACGGAATTTATTACGGAATATGAAAGGCCTGAAACGATTAAAAATCAATGCTACAACATGAAGCCATTAAATATTCCATTCTTTCCAGAGGCACTGTTTACAGATTAAACACAAACTCAGATCAAGCCTGGAGAGCGAAATCTTGGGCCCTGGTACTTCTCCTGTTTCCGGGTCCACATTATGTAACTTCTAAAGGTGTTTCCAGAAATCATTTAAACAGCTAAATCTTTCACTTCATATCCTCGGACTCAAAAGATGGTGAATGGCAGTCCACCTGTCATTTGTGAGATTTAACCATTGTAATTTGGAGTCAAGAATCATCTTTCCACAGAGCCAGACACTACAGAATCTAAAAAGTGAACTACTACATCGGATAGAAATCTGACTGTAACACAGCTTCAAAAGGGAATGCATTATTCATTAAACAATGGCCTGGGTACCACTGCTTGTTTTCTATAAAACGCTTCTGTAACACAAACCCTCCATGTGAATAAAATAATATCAGCAACTATGCTTCCTTTAAACAAAAAAGAGTTTAAATTTAGTTTTGAGAACCATTCCAGTGAGAGAAGAGCTTTTGAGGTTGCAGGTTTCAAATTGAAGTCCATATAAAGTCAACCTACCAAGTTACCTACCAGGAGTTGGATATTCAGGGATCACACAAAATACATTGAACAGCGATGTCCAACTTGATATTTAAAAACAAAATACTTTCAAAATATAATTCTAAATTACTCGGAACCGGAATGGGATGATGGCACAGTGGTAAGCACTGCTGCCTCACAATGCCAGGGACCTGGGTTCAATTCAGCATTATCAGAGACTTCTCCCACCCAGGCTTTGCCTTGTTCCAGACCTTTCCATCAGGCAGATGTTACAGAAGTCTGAAGACTCGCATATTCAGACATAGGAACAGCTTCTTCCCCACAGTTACTAGACTCCTCAATGACTCTTCCTCGGACTGATCTGTTCCCTGTAAGAACACTATTCACGATGCCCTATGCTGCTCTTGCTCATGTATTTGCTTTGTTTGCCCCTTGTTCTGCACGGTAACCAATCACGGTTTGTTGATGTACCATTTGTCAATTATTGTTTTTTTTAAATCGACTATGTGCGTACCGTGTATGTTCCCTTGACCGCAGAAAAATACTTTTCACTGTACTTCAGTACATATGACAATAAATCAAATCAAATCATCTTGGATGACTGTGTGGAGTTTGCACTTTCTCCCCTGTCCGTGTGGGTTTTCTCCGGGTGCTCCAGTTTCCTCCCACAATCCAAAGTTGTGCAGGATAGGTGGATTGGCCGTGCTAAATTTCTCCTTAAGTGTCTAAAAGATGTGGTTAGGTGAAGTTACGGGCATAGGGAGGGTGTGTGGACCTAGACAGGGTGCTCTCTCAGAGGGTCAGTGCAGACTCGATGGGCCAAATGGCCTCCTCCTGCACGGTAGGAATTCGATGGTTCCATATTGGGTACTGTATGAATGTAAGAACACATTACATTTCATCAGTCCAAATAGGTGAGGAATTTGAGAGGATAAATAATGAATCAAATATGATCTCTTTTTAAATGTCAGAATCTGCACAAATGAATTCTGGACATATACAAAGCAGTTAAAGTCCAAAGGAACTAATCAGATTTGGAGACTTGGTTACATTTTGCCTTCCCAATGCCTTGTGTTGTATCCAGCAACACCTGCACCTGCTGCGTTCAAATCCATGCTCTCCCATGCCAGCCCAACCAATCTTGTGAGGGTGTTTGATTGATGGGCAGAGCCACCAACCAACGGAAAGCCAAAATCTCACATCAATTAGGAGCAGCCTCTCCGCATTCCCTGCGGGATTTCCCCCCAGCAGGACTCTCCATTGCGCCTGCAGGTTTCCAGTGGTGTGGGGTGGCCACAATGGCATATCCCATTGGCAGGAACGGAGAATCCTGCAGTGTTTTGGATCTTGCGCACCCTCCTCTCCCGGGCCTTCACTTTTGACTCAGACACCAACACACATTATGGGCTACAATGTCTTCTTGTATTGAGTCCTCAATTCAAGGTTATCAAATCACTAATTCTTAAGATTTTCTAGGTGATGCCAATACAATTGCTGCCTTGAGCATTTGTCTTCTCCGCATTTCAGTATTTTGTTCTTTAATTGAAAATGTTCTTTTGATCTGTGCATGGTGAACTTTTATCTGTGTTTTATGTTTTCATAAAGCAATTCCAAATTAACAGGCTATAATATTAGCTCTTCAAAACTAACAATTGTAATCAGAATTCTTGAATGTTTTTGTTTTATGGCATTTCAGATCTCCTTTGTTACAGGAAGCAGTATTATACTTTACGGATATGGACAAAAAAATATATAATGATCTCTTTCCTGGTCAAATAAATTAATTTTTTTATCGGATGCTAGCCTGGAAGTATTATATTCACAAACTACATGGTTAAACAAAAATTGATGTTAAATGTGGATAGGACAAAACACACTGCCTTTTTAAACAGGGAATATTCGTGTTAGTGTAAATGCGCAATTCCTTACGTGTACACACTAAGCTTCTACCTATCACTTTAAGCGTAACCTCACATGAATTGCTGAACCAAAGCGCCCACAGCCGTATTTTACTTCAGTAATTCAATATGGACAAACAGGTAACATTATTTTAAAAATCACAATTTACCTTTTGAACACCAAGCTACATTCCAACTCTTAATTACATGCGCTACAAGATTGCTATTCTGACAGTGGTTCCATTCTAAATCTTATAAATTATAACTCCTAAAAAATGAGGAACCACCTGTTAACTGGATATAACTGCATTATGGTAGGGTTTGAAACTCGCTTTGTAGAGTAAGTACAAAGGGAAATGCTTACGAACACTTCCCTATGTTTTTAAATTAGCAAGCCACACCATTAAAGTGAGCTTTAAAGTCCAGTCATTTATTTTAGTATTAATACACTACTTTTGCCCTCATTCTAAATATTTTTCTGTTGATAAAAACTGTGCTGTTCAAATAATATATTTTGTAATGTCATGACTTTAGTACTTCGCAATGTATTTTAAAGTGTGCCCAAATGGTGTAAATGTGTCAATTTCTGAAGAATTCTATGCAAATAAACACTACTTTTCATGGATTAATAACCATCTTTATTCTTTAGAAATAGTATTTTTATCCTGTGCATTCATCACATTCATAGAAAGTTCCACATTGTCTGTCGATCAACAACTGACATGATTTTCTCACTGAAGCAATTCCAGGAAAAGTGGTGACCAGCACAGATGTAGCATTTAAGATGCCAACTCTCTTTGGCATATTTCTCTCCATGTTGCTACCATACGCTTTTGGCGATTGAAATGAGGATGTCCATCTGCATGCCAGAGCTGACAGCAAGCTGTTCAACATAATAAGACTGTGTGCTAAGGTCCAAGTCTGTGAACTGCTGTTTACTAATGACGCCGCACTGGTATCCCATACTGAAGTTCACTTGCAACAGTTGGTTCGCCTGAGCTTGAAAGAAGCTTGGATTGACAATCAGCATCATGAAGGCCCAAGTTGCGGGCCAGGATGTAGAGATCCCACCTTCCAACAACATTGACAACCTCATGCTTTGAATCAACAATTACCAGAAACCTGTCCCTTGATGCCAAAATCAGCACCAGGATTGCCACATTAGGTTGAAAAGTCAAGAGTGGACCAACAACAAACTAATTGATAATCCAACATTCCGTTTGCACCAGGCTTACGTTCTCAGCACCTTATTTACAGTAACAAGGCATGGACAACTCAAGCAAGCCAAAAAAAAAAGCAGCAAAACAGCTTCTATCTCCACTGCCTCAGACGAACATTGGGTATTTCCTGGCCAGAGTGCTGAACATGGAAGTACACTAGTGTACAAGGATGCCCAACAGGTTTGTCCTCTGTGTCAGTGGTGACTCGGTTGGCTGGGTCATGTGAGCCAAATAGATTGTGGTGATTGTGTATCAGTGTAGATGCAATACAACTGAGAAAGCACTAGAGGGAGCACGGGAGAGCTATAAATACACAGGGACAGGAAGTGAGGACACACTTCACGGAAGGCAGAACTGGGAGCAGGACACAGACACACAGGCAGGCAGCATTTGAGGTAGCCTCAAAGGTGGAGAAGATGCTTTATTGTGAATTTGTTCTGTCTTCAGAGCTTAACTTACGGCTACCTCAAATGCTGCCTGCCTGTGTCCTACTCCCAGTTCTGCCTTCCGTGAAGTGTGTCGTCATGTCCTGTCCCTGTGTATTTATAGCTCTCCCGTGCTCCCTCTAATGCTTGCTCAGCTGTATTGCATCTACACTGATACACAATCACCACAGATGACAAGCCACATTTTTAAAGATATGTTCTATAGGAAGCTTGCGATCAGCAAGGGACCAACAGGTAGCCCACGTTTGCGATACAAGGATGTTTGCGAGTGAGACTTTAAGACTGGGAGCTGAGTTGATCCCTGGGAAGCCTTCATTGCTGACCAGAGTGTCTGGAGAGAAGCAGTCAGGAAGGGTTTGGATAAAGCAGAGGACATAAGACCAGATGGCGGAAAATAGAGCACGCCAGAAGGAGAAAACATCAGTTGCCCTCAGGCCATCCCTGTTCATCTGTGCCAGTTGCAAAGGACTGCCACTCATATATCGTCCTCTACAGCCACAACAGACAATGTTCAATACAAAAGTGACATTGAACACCTGGGGTGTAGTCCATCGTCTTCCAAGAGATGCCATTATGATGCAAAATCTGCAGATAGTTCCTTAACCGTTTCAAATGTATTGGTGGGTTCCTTAATACAAGCAATCAGTCTTGAGGATTAACTAATCCCACTTTTATACTTTGAATCAGGAGCTAAAGACATAGGAATAAAGTGCAAATTAACAACATATTATTACACACAAACAATAAAATTAAAAACTGACCTGGGATTCACAACATTCACTTACAGAAGCAACACAAAGACCATTTATGTTATGAACAGCTGGATCTAAATGCAAAGAGAGGAAGAGAGCAATTGAACTGTGGCAGGATACGCCTTAATGCCACCAACAGTATTGACATCAATAAAGAGTCTATTCTTCCCATTTTTCTGAGTGTTCACCATCACCAATTTAATTAATGTTTCCATGTACTAAACTACAAAAGGCCTCAACATTAATCAGTTACCTGCATTCCAGACCAGTCAGTGTTATTTTACAAACTCAAACTACATTAGTAAATTAACCACTCAAGCACAAAAACAAGGATTTAGTTCTCAATCCATATGGGTTTGATGCAGTTCTACATGTGCAATCACATGCGGGTTGTTGGCAGTGATATACAAGGTTTCAAATGCAAGCAGTTTCCACTGCTTCCTTGAAATATGGCTTTGAAATAAGGGATATGAGTAATTAGTTGATCTCCTCTCTAGTATCTCATTAAGAAGAATCCCCAGTACTCGCACAGTGGAACATATAAAGCAACAGTTGAGAAACTTAGCTCTACATTTGCAATTTGTTTTTTTTTTTAAAGTTCAGAACATCCAATTATGATTCCAACATAAGAAAAATTGTGAACCAGGCCATACCTAAAAGTAAGGTCAATGGAACAGTAACCTGCTAAACATCTGAACAACTGCCCTTCACCTTCACAACTCTCCCACATTTCAGGGCTGTCCTCAGACAAATGGGACAATTTCCAGGAAGCCATGAAACAAGATCAGACGCACCAAGTGACAAGCTTCTTGAAACAACAACGATACGTTTGCTTTCTTCTTTAGGGAATACAACAGC
This sequence comes from Scyliorhinus canicula, assembly GCF_902713615.1. Lineage (NCBI taxonomy): Eukaryota > Metazoa > Chordata > Chondrichthyes > Carcharhiniformes > Scyliorhinidae > Scyliorhinus > Scyliorhinus canicula. Next base: position 57,724,128 of record NC_052160.1, on the reverse strand, counting down.
AATTCTTTTTCTGAGGTTGTTGTAATATTTTAAGAATTAAACACTGAATTTAATAAGTTTAAAACTGAGCTCCTTTTGTTGCAACAAATTTCTAAGATGGGGGGAATCTTGTGGCCTGAATACACTACTAATATTGAGCAAGTTAGGACAAAACTCTGAATTTAATATCGTCTTCATGTCCAGCTGTATAAATAGGAGGAGTTTATAATCTATGTTTCTGGGTACAGGGTTTGGGGCAGTGACTTCAGGGAAATAAGGCATTTTATAGTAATCGGGCCTAAAAATGACTAAAAAATAACAACGGTCTAATGGTAATGGGCTTTTCGACATTGAGCACCAGTAAATACCTTTCAAACACACACACACATATACACATCTTTATGACCAAAGGATAATCTAGGCAGAGAATCCTGGTGCTGGCTCCCTCTGCAGTACTTTGCTGACAGTCCTCAGGGTGAGTGGTAGTGAAGCGTTGGTATCTTTGTACCACCTTGGGTTGGCAATGTCCGCAGAGGGTCCCAGTATCAGCTGAGCTACATTTGGAGCTTTCAACAGATTGTTCAGCTCATTGGCACGGGCCAGAATTTCCTGAATATCGTCCTCACTGTACAAGGAGGAAATCAAAGCACTCCGAACAAATGGCCTCATCTTGGACAGGGACAGAGAGACCCTAAAGAGAAAAAAAAGGATTTACAGAAGAGAGTTTCTTAGTAATTCCACTTATTATGCAAAGATTTACTGACAAATGAAGATTTCAGAACAAATTGTCTAAAAACCATCCCTTTCCTGTTTTTTGTAACCATTGTTGAAACTAGAGAGATGCAACATTTGATAGAAACAGGTACAAAGAGAAATTGCTGTATAAAGAATGGGGGTGGAAATTCTTTAATTACAAGGCTCACTATCCAAAAATGAAATTCTAACGAGGAATCAAACTTCAATACATTTTCTCACAATATTATTTATCTGATTTAAGTTCCTGTTTTTTGCTTCTTTGAGCGGAGAAATTAATCAAAATGGAATCCACAAACAATGTGTAGATTGATAATCAGAGTATACATTATACCAGGATCATGGCTGGGCCTCTTCTGCTGATGACATAGGTCAGTATTTAGAGACAGGTCAACATGGACTGAGAAAAAGAAGTGTTCACCGACGGAGAAATTAGTAAATGATAATATGCCTCCTACATAAGGCGTAGGAGCCGAAGTAGGCCATTCAGCCATCTTGTCTGCTCCATCATTCAATGAGATCATGACTGATCTGAAATGACAATCCTCAACTCCATTTTCCCATCTTATTCCCATAACCCTTGATTCCTTTATTGATTAAAAATATATCTCAGCCTTGAGTATACCTACCCATCCAGCCTCTACAGCGCTCTGCGGTAAAGTATTCCACAGATTCACTACCCCCAAGAGAAGAAATTCCTCCACATCTCTGGGCTTAAATGGGTGACCCCTTACTCTGAGATTATGCCCTCTGGTCCTAGACTCTTCCACAAGGGGAAACAACCTCTCAGCATCTACCCTGTCAAGCCCCCTGAGAATCCTATATGTCTCAATAAGGTCGCCTCTCATTCTTCTAAACTTCCACGAGTACAGGCCCAACCTACTCAACCTCTCCTCAGAAGAAAGTCCCTCAAGAAAATTCCTCTTAAGAAAACCCTTAAGAATACCTGGGATCAACCTCATGAACCTTCTCTGAACTGCCCCAATGCCAGTATATAATTCCTTAGATAAGGGGACCAAAATGGTTAATAGTATTCCAGGTGTTGTCTAACCATTGTTAGTTTTACTAACAATTAGTCTAACCATTGGCCTTGCATAGTTTTAGCAGGACTTCCCTATTTTTATTTTTTGTAATAATAATCTTTATTGCCACAAGTAAGCTTACATTAACACTGCAATGAAGTTATTGTGAAAAGCTCCTAGTCACTACATTCCAGTACCTGTTCGGGTACACCGAGGGAAATTTCAGAATGTCCAACTCATCTAACAGCACGTCCTTCGGGATTTGTGGGAGGAAACCAGAGCACTCGGAGGAAACTCATGCAGACACAGGGAGAACGTGCATACTCCACACAGATGGTAACCCAAGCTGGTAAGTGAACCTGGGACCCTAGAGCAGTGAAGCAACAGTGCCACGGACCGTGCTACAGTGCTGCCCCCCATACCCTGTGAAATAAAGGCCAGCATTCCATTTGCCCTCCCTATTACCTGTTGAACTTGCATGCTAGTATTTTGTGATTTATGCACGAGGATACATATACCATTTCTCCAGTACTATTTGTCAATTTTGTTAATGTTTGGTTCCTGATTACATCATGGAAGCAGGTTGTGCTGCTACCCCGCAGACTCAATCTGCCAGTTAGAATTATAAAATCACACAGTATAGAAGAGGCCATTCGTTGTGCCTATGCCAGCTCATTGAAAGTTATTCATGCAGTCCCACTCCCCTGCTCTTTTCCCAGAGTCCTGAACTTTTACTCCCTTTAAGTATTTGAAAGTTGCTACTGAATCTGCTTCCACTATCCTTTCAGGCAATGCACAACAACACACAACATTAAGATAAATCTCATCATCTCCCCTCTATTTCTTTTGAGAGTTATTTTAAATCTGTGTGCTCTGGTGACTAACCCTCCTGCTGGTGGAAACAGTGGGCCGGATTCTCCGATTTTCAGGATATGACCTGACACCGGTGTGGGAAAGGTGGTATTTTACAACCGAAAATTCAGTGCAAAATGGTCACCGATCCTCCGTTTGATTTGGGGGGGGGGGGGGGGGGGGAGAACTAGCCAGCAGGCAGCATAGAGCACCCGGCTCCAGCTGCCGATACGACTGGAGAATTGCCGGGTCCATGACTGTGCATGCGCATGGCGGCTTAGCGCCGGCCACGCGCGGACTCGGCCTACCAAATAGTGTACCCCCTTTGGCCAGGCTCGCCACCCCCGACCACTCTCATCAATGCTCCTCAGCCCCTGCCAAAGTCCCCCCTGCCCGCGGAATGGCTCTCCCCCAACTGTGGCGGCGCTGGACAGAGTCCGCAGCCACCATGCCACATTCCTGGAAAAAAATAGCATGAGCGACCCACGCTGTCGGGAACTTGGCCGGTGGGGGGGGCGGAGTATCGGGGGTGAGCCTCAGGTAACTTCCTGAGGCCATCGATACGGCATGCTCTAGAGTACGATGCTTTGGAGGGGACGGAGCATCGTGAAAACGGCACCGCCCCCGATTTCGTCGCAAACGGGGATTCTCCGGCAGATCGCTGAATGCAATTTCGGCATCGGAGACCGGAGAATCCCTCTCAGTTTCTGCTGTTTACTCCATTAAAGCCGTATAACATTTTGAAAATGATTGGATTGTGCTGGTCAATTAATCGTCAATTCACAGTGACGGCACGGTGGCACAATGGTTAGCACTGCTGCCTCACAGCCCCTGGGGTCGTGTTTGATTCCAGCCTTGGGTGACTGTGTGGGTGACTGTGTGGAGTTTGTATGTCTGCGTAGTTTCCTCCTGGTGCTCTGGTTTCCTCCTACAGTCCAAAGATATGCAGGGTAGAGGTTAGATGGATTGGCCATGCCAAGTTGCCTCTTAGTGTCCAAAGGTTAAGTGGGAGTATGGGGATAGGGCAGGAGAGTGGGCCTAGGCAGGGTATTCTTTTGGATGGTCGGTGCAAACTCGATGGGCCGATTGGCCTCCTTCTGCACTGTAGGGATTCTATGAGTCAATAATTGTAAGAGAAGATGGCCTCATCTCTCCTACCAGCCCTTTGGATATATTATTGAAATAAACAGAATACCTTGGAATCAGATCCTGGCTGCGAGATGCCAATTTTGCCAGTGTGGTCATGAGAACAGTGATAACCCATGGTGAGTACTTGGGGACACAGGCAGAGGCTCGGAGCTGGGTGATCTCAAAAAGCAATGCTTCCAGAGTTTCGAAGAACTTGGTGATTTGTTCAACCGTGCAGCGTTTATCATATGACAAGGACATGTACTCCCCGACAGCCCATACCTGAAAGCACAAAACTATTGCTCAGTTTACATACTTGGCATTAATGCAACAACTCTTCACTGACAAAAAAGTGACCGCTTGTTTGAACACCTAAATGGCCCAGGAATTTCCTAATCAAACAAACCACAAAGCTTACCACATATTATATTGTTATTATGTTATATAAAACTATGTACATATGTTGAGTTATTTTTATATCAGACAACTGCTTTTTAAAAATATATATATTTATTAAAGGCATTTTGCACATGTACATGCAAATATCAGAAGACCAAACATCAACAGGAAGAGAACACAGGCCCTCAAAATCCCCCGATACCAACACTCCAACAACAACTGCTTTTAACTTTACAAGTGACTATGCTTCAAAGTGCTGTAACTTGAGTGATTGTAAAGCACCTGTACCTCTACAATGGTTTCACCATTTTAAAACCATTTATTCTGTCATTGACTGCATGTTACTGACCAGGCCAGCATTTATTGTCTATCCCCAATTGTCCTCGAGATGATGACGGTGAGCCGCCTTCTTGAACCATTGCAGGCCATCTGGTTTGACTGTTCTTCACCAGTATGGTTCAACTGAGTGGCTTGTTAGGCCATTTCAAAGTCAACCACATTGTTGTGGAATCACATGTAAGCCAGACTGAGCAAGGGCAGCAGTTTTCCTTCCATAAAAGACACTGGTGAACCAGCCAGGTATGAATGATAATCGCTGATAGACCTCATGGTCACCATGACAAGCTTGCAACTGAAGATTAATTAATTAAATGTAAATTTCACCAGTGTTACAGTGGTGGGATTTGATCCTGTGTTCCCACAGCATTCACCCCGACCTCTGGATTACTAGGCCAGTGATATTATCACCCCGCCACTGTCTCCCTTTGCATCACTATGAAATTCTGGACAGCAATCAAAAATGGAAACTATTGTAAATGTTCTTCTCCATAATCCAAATGCTCAGAAGCCATTTGTAACACCGGTGTTGAGATCAGCTAACTCTGCACAGAATGGAGTCTAAACGTGGTACCCTACTGATCATTACAATTCAGATACTCGCTAGATAAATGTCATCGGGAGGAGTACTAGATACTGGCAACATACACAAATTGTTGTCTAAACATACTTCAGTGTTACTATAGGACAAACACTGGTCTGGAATGAGTCAATAAGCAGGGTTATCCTGTGGAATTCCTTACCACATGGGTGAAGAAGTTCTCCTTATTGATGATGTTGCTGACTGCTCCACAAAATTCCAGCAGCTCTTTGGACTGTTCTACTATGAGAGGTGGGTACTTTTTACATAACACCCTCAGCTGGGAACTGAATACTCTGGAATCGGAGAGAGAAAGAAATAAGCAATACACAAGGTGTATGGGTAGTAATTGATCATGTGCATGAAACTTTACCCAAAGTGAATGTAGGCATCCAACTTAAAGGATTTTAACTTTGCACCAGTTTATGCCAAGATAGTCGTAAAGTGACATTACATCAATACCTGCCATGACTCCACCGTTACCGCTCACCCTGTACAAGTTTACTAATGTGGCACTGTGAAGATTGGTGATTGGGTTCTGGCACTACAAAGAACAAAGAAAAGTATGGCACAGGAACAGACCCGTTGGCCCTCCAAGACTACGTCAACCATGCGGTCCGCCGAACCCAAAACCTTTCCACTTCCGGGATCCGTAATCCCTCTATTCCTATCCTATTCACGTATTTGTCAAGACGCCCCTTAAACGCCACTATCGGACCTGCTTCCACCACCTCCCTAGGAAGCGAGTTCCAGGCACCCACTACCCTCTGTGTAAAAAACATCCCTCACACATCTCCTCTAAACGTTTCCTCTCGCACCTTTATCTATGTCCCCTAGTAATTGACTCTGTCACCCTGGAAAAAAACTTCTGACTATTCACTCTGTCCATGCCCCTCATAATTTTGTAGACTTCCATCAGGTCTCCCCTCAACCTCAGCCGTTCTAGTGAGAACAAACTAAGTTTACCAACCTCCCATCATAGCTAATGTCCTTCATACCAGGCAACATCCTGGTAAACGTCTTCTGTACCCTCTCCCAAGCTAGCTTCCACATTCTTCTGATAGGGTGGCGACCAGAATTGAACTCTATATTCCAAGTGCGACCTAACTAAAGTTCTATACAGCTGGAACATGACTTGCCAATTTTTATACTCAATGCCCTGGCCAATGAAGGCAAGCATGCCATATGCCTTCCTGACTACCTTCTCCACCTACTTTACCACTTTCAGTGACCTGTGGACCTGTACATCCAGATCCCTCAGCCTGGCAATACTCATAAAGGTTCTGCCATTTACTGTATATTTCCCATCTGTATTAGACCTTTCAAAATGCATTACCTCACATTTGTCCAGTTTAAACTCCATCTGCCATCTCTCCTCCCAAGTCTCCAACCAATCTATATCCTGCTGTATCTTCTGACAGTCCTCATCGCCAGCTGCAATTCCACCAACCTTTGCATCATCCGCAAACTTATTAATCAGTCCAGTTACATTTTCCTCCACAATATATATACTACAAACAGCAAAGATTCCAGCACTGATCCCTGTGGAACACCACTAGTCACAGCCCTCCATAAATGAAAAGCATCCTTCCGCAGCTATCCTCTGTCTTCCATGACTGAGCCAGTTCTGTATCCATCTTGCCAGCTCACCTCTGATCCAATGTAATTTCACCTTCTGTACCAGTCTGCCATGAGCGGCCTTGTCAAAGGCCTTACTGAAGTCCATGGTGACAATATCCACTCCCCTTCCTTCATCAATCATCTTCGTCACTTCCTCAAAAAACCCGATCAAGTTAGTGAGGCACGACCTCCCCTTCATAAAACCATGCAGCCTCTCACTAATACGTCCACTTGCTTCCAAATGGGAATAAATCCTGTCTCGAACAATCCTCTCCAATAATTCACTCCCACAAACTGAAGGCTCAACGGGCTGTAATTTCCTGGATTATCCTTGCTACCCTTCTTAAACAAAGGAACAACATTAGATATTCTCCAATCTTCTGTGACCTACACTACATGTAGACCAGGACACCATTACAGTTCATTGTCAGTGAGCCTGTTTCATCTTTTCACTGTGTATTGTTAGGAAAATAACGGTAATTTTATGGGATTTATATTTGTATTTGAAATAAGATATAGTTTTAAGTGGGTTTAATTTAATGTTTCTGTGTCTAGAAGGGTAATACCTACAGTTAAGATTCATGCCCAACAAAATCATGTATATCAGTGGTTAGCACTGGTGATTTAATCTGTTTATTGTCACGTGTACCGAGTTACAGTGAAAAGTATTTTTCTGCGAGCAGCTCAACAGATCATTATGTACATGAAAAGAAAAGGAAATAAAAGAAAATACATAATAGGGCAACACAAGGTACACAATGTAACTACATAAACACCGGCATCGGGTGAAGCTTACAGAGTGTAGTGTTAATGAGGTCAGTCCATAAGAGGGTCGTTTAGGAGTCTGGTAACAGTGGGGAAGAAGCTGTTTTTGAGTCTGTTCGTGTGTGTTCTCAGATTTCTGTATCTCCTGCCCGATGGAAGAAGTTGGAAGAGTGAGTAAGCCGGGTGGGAGGGGTCTTTGATTATGCTGCCCGCTTTCCCCAGGCAGCGAGAGGTGTAGATGGAGTCAACGGATGGGAGGCAGGCTGTGTTCACCACTCTCTGAAGTTTCTTGTGGTCCTGGGCCGAGCAGTTGCCATACCAGGCTGTGATGCAGCCAGATAGGATGCTTTCTATGGTGCATCTGTAAAAGTTGGTAAGAGTTAATGTGGACATGCCAAATTTTCTTAGTTTCCCGAGGACGTATGGGCGCTGTTGTGCTTTCTTGGTAGTAGCGTCGACGTGGGTGGACCAGGACAGATTTTTGGTGATGTGTACCCCATGGAATTTAAAACTGCTAACCATCTCAACATCGGCCCCGTTGATGCTGACAGGGGTATGTACAGTACTTTGCTTCCTGAAGTCAATGACCAGCTCTTTAGTTTTACTGGCGTTGAGGGAGAGATTGTTGTCGTTGCACCACTCCACTAGGTTCACTATCTCTCTCCTGTATTCTGACTCGTCGTTATTCGAGATCCGGCCCACTATGGTCGCTTCGTCAGCAAACTTGTAGCAAACATGCTTCACAGCGCCAGAGACCTGGGTTCAATTCCGGCCTTGGAGGACTATCTGTGTGGAGTTTACACTTTCTCCCCGTGTCTGGGTACTTCGGTTTCCTTCCACAGTCTTAAGATGTGCAGGTTAGGTGGGGTTACGGGGATAGGGCAGTGAAATGGGCCTAGGTAGGTTGCTCTTTCAGAGGGTCGGTGCAGACACAATGGGTCGAATGGCCTCCTTCTACACTGTAGGAATTCTGTGGCATATGTGGGGGTTGGTTCAGTTCGAACTGTTTTTCTATTGTGCTCAGAGAGGGCTACGACTTGAAGAGTAAACAGTAGAAGTAAGTTGGTCACTTTCCAGAGGGAAGGGCTTTCCTTTGTTCTTAGTTGTAACTGGAAGCCAGAGCAGTTAGAGACAGGACACTGGGGAGTGAAGAGCTCTCAACTCTGGGCAGGACAACAGAGTTGCAAAGATACAAGCTTCCAAAGGGACAAGATACAATCCAGATAACCAGGGAATTGTGACAGAAAGAACGTTTAAGACACCTGATGTTAAGAGAACAGAGACTAAGGTATTGGTCAGAAGAATGAAGGAAGAGTAAACAAAGTGTTTTGAGTTAAAGAGATAATGGTAATAACTAGATTTAAAGTGGGACAGCAGGCTTCAGAGATAGATGAAATGCATGATGTAATTTTAATACAGTCTGGGAATTGAGAGTCAAAGCAATTGTGAACAGTTTGTACAGCTATCAAGACAAAGAAATCCTAAAGGGGTTGGTGTAAACTCCTGGACTGGATTCACTGTTAAAAGTGGAGCGGAAGCTTTGTTTAACAGTGTAATTTGGAAAACCTGGTCTGGATTTATGAATTGAACCTGCTAAAGGAAAGGAATGCATAATTATGAAAGAGGATTTTAAAGCATGTTTTAGGGAGTTTGGAAACTCGCACATGACAATCATCTGGGCGATTCTGGGAAGACATCCACAAACATTCACTTGGGATTCAGAGCGGAGAGTGTATTTGCCCACAGTCATCTGGGCTTTTGTCTTAATGAGACCACTGTAGATTTGGATTCACTTTGGATGGAGGACCCAGAATCAAAGAGCATCCAACAGAAAAGTAACTGAGGAGGATTCTGGGAGAAGTCAGCTCGCTCACTACAACTGAGAAGGGCCTCGTGGAAGACCCAGTGTCAAAGAACGGTAAAGCCCCAAACATTACATTGCTGTACTGTTTCCATCATTCGCAAATCAAAAAAAGAGAGCGCGGCTGTTAGATAATTGTGTGTGGCTCACCGGGGCCGGATGGGTTCCCGGTGGAATTTTATAAAAAGTTCGTGGACCTAGTGGGCCCCTTGCTGGTGCGGACACTCAACGAAGCGTGGGAAGGGGGGACTTTGCCCCCGACAATGTCACGGGCACTGATCTCGTTAATTTTAAAGAAGGACAAGGACCCCCAGCAGTGTGGTTCATACAGGCCCATATCTCTCCTCAACGTGGATGCTAAGGTGCTGGCAAAAATCCTGGCCACCAGGATAGAGGACTGTGTGCCAGGGGTTGTGCATGAGGACCAGACAGGTTTTGTGAAGGGAAGGCAGCTGAACACGAATGTGCGGAGATTGCTGAATGTCATTATGATGCCGGCGATTGAGGGGGAGGCAGAGATAGTGGTGGCGCTGGATGCGGAGAAGGCCTTCGATAGAGTGGAGTGGGGGTACCTATGGGAGGTGTTGGGGAGGTTTGGATTTGGTGAAGGGTTCATTAGATGGGTAAGGCTGCTATATGAGGCCCCGATGGCGTGCGTGGCCACGAATAGGAGGAGGTCGGAGTACTTCCGGCTTTACCGAGGGACCAGGCAGGGTTGCCCCTTGTCCCCCTTGTTGTTTGCACTGGCAATCGAGCCGCTGGCGATGGCACTGAGAGATTCAGAGAGGTGGAGAGGCTTGGTGCGAGGTGGAGAGGAACATAGGGTGTCGTTGTATGCCGACGACCTGTTACTGTATGTGGCGGACCCGGTGGGAGGGATGCCGGGAGTGATGGAGTTACTAGCCGAGTTTGGGACCTTCTCAGGTTATAAATTAAACTTAGGCAAGAGCGAGGTGTTTGTGGTGCACCCTGGAGACCAGGAGGAAGGAATTGGTAGGCTCCCGCTTAGGAGGGCAGGGGAGAGCTTTAGGTACCTGGGGGTGCAAGTGGCCAGGGGACTCTCCACAAGCATAACTTTACCAGACTGGTAGATCAGATGGAGGAGGAGTTCAGGAGGTGGGACATGCTGCCATTGTCGTTGGCGGGGAGGGTGCAGTCCGTCAAAATGACAGTGCTTCCGAGGTTCTTGTTCCTTTTTCAGTGCCTGCCCATATTTATCCCCAGGGCCTTCTTTAGGAGAGTGACCGGCAGTATTCTGAGCTTTGTGTGGGCACATGGGACTCCGAGAGTGAGGAGGGTGTTCCTGGAGCGAGGAAGGGATAGAGGCGGGCTGGCGCTGCCCAACCTTCTGGGGTACTATTGGGCAGCCAATGTGTCAATGGTGCGTAAATGGGTGATGGAGGGGGGAGGGGCGGCGTGGAAAAGAATGGAGATGGCGTCATGTAGAGGTACGAGCCTGGGTGCCATGGTAACGGCACCGTTGCCGCTCTCCCCCAAGAGGGTTACCACGAGCCCGGTGGTGGCGGCGACCCTAAGAATCTGGGGACAGTGGAGACGGCATCGGGGGGGAAACAGGGGGCTCGATGGAGGCTCCACTGGGTGGCAACCATCGGTTCATCCCGGGGAACACGGATGGGGGATTCAGGGGATGGCAAAGGGCGGGCATCAGCAAATTGAGGGACCTGTTTATTGGCGGGAGGTTTGCGGGCCTGGGGGAACTGGAAGATAAATTTGGCCTTCCCCAGGGGAACATGTTCAGATACCTGCAGGTAAAGGCGTTTGCTAGGCGACAGGTAGAGGGATTCCCTTTGCTGCCCTCGCAGGGGACGATGGACAGAGTGCTTTCGGGGGTGTGGGTAGGAGAGGGGAAGGTGTCTGACATCTATAAGGTAATGCAGGAGGTGGAGGAGTCGTCAGTGGAGGAGCTGAAGGCTAAATGGGAGGAGGAACTCGGGGAGCAGATAGAGGACGGGACTTGGGCGGAGGCCTTGGAGAGAGTCAACTCTTCCTCCTCATGTGCGAGGCTTAGTCTCATCCAATTTAAGGTGCTGCACCGGGCCCACATGTCCGGGACTAGGATGAGTAGGTTCTTCGGGGGTGAGGACAGGTGCACCAGATGTTCAGGGAGTCCTGCGAACCACGCCCATATGTTCTGGGCATGCCCAGCACTGGAAGAATTCTGGAAGGGGGTGGCGGGGACGGTGTCGAGGGTGGTTGGATCCAGGGTCAAGCCAGGGTGGGGACTCGCGATTTTTGGGGTTGGGGTGGAGCCGGGAGTGCAGGAGGCGAAAGAGGCCGGGGTCCTGGCCTTTGCGTCCCTAGTAGCCCGTCGAAGGATTCTGCTACAGTGGAAGGATGCGAGGCCCCCAAGTGTGGAGACCTGGATCAGTGACATGGCGGGATTTATAAAATTGGAAAAGGTCAAATTTGCCCTGAGAGGATCAACACAAGGGTTCTATAAACGATGGCAGCCCTTTCTGGACTTCCTGGCTCAGAGATAGGTAACTGGGTCAATAGCAGCAGCAACCCCGGGGGGGGGGGGGGGGGGGGGGGGGGGGTGCATTATTGTAGTGTTTATTCTGTAACTTTATAGTGTGTTAATTTGCGTTGTTGTTAAAATGCTGGGTTGTTCATGGGGATGGGGCGAATGTATATGATTGTTAATATTATTGTTATTTTCGGTATTTTACTAAGGTGCGTTATTGTTGTATAAAATCAAAATTTCTCAATAAAAATTATTTAAAAAAAAAGATAATTGTGTGTGGCTTAGAAACAGCAGAGCTGACTTCTGGTGGCGGGATGTGCTGAACGGACTCAGGAAAGGTAGCTTTACCTCTGGAAATTTGGAATTTGGCACATTTAGCCTGAATATAGGCCACTAAGCTAACAAAAATCTCCCCCTCCCCAACCCTACTCCAAGGTCATCATAGACGCACAGAGATGCCCTCAAACCATCCAAGGCGAGGAGACGTTAAAACTAGCAGACTCCAGGAGAGGAAAGTTGGGGCAGTGGACATGTGGAGCGAGGTAGAGCACGATCAAGCTGGAAATTATGGTGACAGTGAAAGTAGCGGCCACAGATGCCCTGGCTCCCTTCAGGAAAGCTGGACAAAACGGAGCAGTGATTGGTGGCGCAGGAAGCAACAGTGCTGGAGCTCAAAATGCCAGTGACTGACCAAGGGGACCAAATCGCGTCATTAGAAACAGAGGTGGCCAGGTTGGTGGCGACCCAGGGAACATGAAGGGAAAAGTGGAGGAACACAAAAACCGATTGTGCCACCCGAACCTCCGCATTGTGGGCCTGCCGGAGGGTATCGAGGGCAGAAATCCTACGGAGTATGTGGTTTGGATACTGCGCAAGCTAAATCGGGGGGAAAACTTTCCCCAGCCCCCAGAAATAGACAGGGCCCACAGTTCAATCAGGCCAAGGCGAAAAATGGGAGCAACCACAGGCCATCATTGTCAAACTACACAGGTTCCAAGATAGAGAGCAGATCCTGAACTGGGCAAGACACACGCAGTCCTGTAACTGAGAACGGCACTCAATTCGCGTGTATCAGGACATTGGGACAGACCTGACCAAATCGAATTTAATGCAGCCAAGGCAGCCCCGTACAATAGTAAGGTACAGTTCAGGGTGCTGTACCCGGCCAAGCTGTGGGTAACCTTCCAGGGTAAGGAACATTATTTTACTGCACCAGCTAAAGCAGAGGAGTTCATGCATAGGTAAGGACTGGGAAAGCAACAACAACGAGAATGGGCTTTAATGAACAATCGCATAGGATAAAGTTGTCTCGCTTTCAAACCAATGTAAGTAAAAGGAAGTAGAGGGAGAAGGCAGAAAGGTGCAGAAACAAAAGAGGAATGGGGTGGTGCATCAGAATACTGATTAAGGCAAGTCACACATGGCGACAGCAGGAATAAGGGCATCAAAACGGCCATCTTGGATGGCCCTCAAACAATGCGAGGCGCCAGAGTGCAAGGGCACATCAACATGGAGAATGGCCCCCAAAGGGAAATCCCGGGGTGCAGGGGGGCACCCACGAGGCAAGTATGGTTACCCTGCTTGGGGGTTGGGGGGGGGGGGGGGGGAAGAAGAGATAGATGCCCATCAGGATAGTCACCTGGAATCTCAGGGTACTTAACAGCCCGGTGAAACAGATCCAGAAAAGTATGAAGGCCAACATAATCTTCCTCCAAGAGACACACCTGGGGGAGAAGGTCTGACTGAGGGTAAGAAAGAGCTGGGTAGGACAGACATACAAATCCTGTTACAGGACGAGGGCGAGGGTGGGGTGGCCATATTGCTCAATAAGAGGATGGCATTCACAGCGACAAATATGGTTACGGAGCCAGGGGGATGGTAGGTCATGGTTAGCGGTAACCTGGAAGGAGCACCACTGGTGTTTGTAAATGCGTACGCCCCCACCTGGGATGATGCTGACTTCATAAAGAATGGCAGAAATCCCCAACATAGATTCCCACCAACTCATTACGGGGGGGGGGGGGGGGGGCACTTTAACTGCGCACAGGACCCACGGACAGATCAAACCCCCAAATCAGGGAAAAAGTCAAACGTGGCGAAGGAACTAAATGCCTTTAAGCAGCAGATGGGAACATGGAGGTTCACACACCCAAGGGAGAAGGAGTTCTTTTTCTCCCAGGTCCAAAGGGTCTATACTAGTATCGACTTCTTCGTATCTGGGGAATCGGTGCTTCCACGTTTAGCAGCAGAGCACTCCTCCATAGTAATCCCCATCACGCTCCACATGACCCAACTGTGAGGTTGGAGACAGGCCGGGCTCAATGCCCCCATGAGTCTGGACACAGTCCTCCTCACCGACAAGGCTTTCTGTAATCAGATATTGCAAGCCATCGATGGATATGTAATCTGCAACCAAAATGGGGAGGTCTCGCCCTCCACGTTCTGGGAGGCACTCAAGATGGTGATAAGAGGGGAGATTATTGTGTGCAAGGCACTTAAAGGCAGGAAGGAGAGGGTGGTTAAGCAACAGCTGATTGACTCCAAACTGGAGGTGGATCAGCGGTACTCCATGGCCCAGACCGCAGAACTCCTGGCGGAGATGAAAAATCTATAAATGGACTTGGACCTGCTCTCCACTGGGAAAGCAGTGCAGAAAGCAGTGCACCAGCTCAGCCAAACACAGGGAACATTTTACGAGCATGGAGACAAGGCCAGCCGCCTGCTGGCTCACCAGCTGAGGCAGTAGACAGCCACAAGGGAAATAGCGCAGGTGAAGGATAGGAACTGCTGACTAGTCGCAGCGCCAGAGATTAACAATTCTTTTGCGACCTTCTACCAAGAGCTGTACACCTCTGAATACCCGGAGGGAGACTCGAAGATGAAGCAGTCCCTCGACAGACATGCCTGTCACGGGGGAGAAGGGAAATGGGGCTTGGAAGCACCATTAGAACCGAGGGAAGTCATGGAGAGCATCAACTCCATGCAGGCGGGGAAGACTCTGAGGTTGGACAGATTCCCTGCGGACCTCCACAAACGATTTGTGCCAGCACTGGCCCCGCACCTGTGGGAGTTGTTTGCCGAATCGCTATCAAGGAGGACCCGGCCACCAAAGCTGGCTCTGGCCTCAATATCACTGATCCCCAAAAAAGACAAAGACTGTTAGAATGTGGGTCATAATACGGACATCAAGATCCTGGTGAAGGCCCTCGTGAGGCGACTGGAGAGTTGTGTGCCAGAGGTAGTCGCGGAAGATCTGAGAGGCTTTGTCAAGAGCAGGCAATTAACAGCGAACATCAGGCGTCTGCTGAACGTGACCATAACCCCATCCGGGGCGCAAAAAAGGGTGACATGGAAGTACCTCACAGAGGTATTGGAACGGTTTGGGTTTGGACTAGGGCTCACGTCATAGTGGGCGAAACTACTGTACAGTGCTCCCATGGCGAGGGTACAGACAAACTCAATCATCTCTTAATACTTCCAGAGGCACGAGGCAGGGATGCCCTTTATCCCCACTACTGTTCGTCCTGGCAATTGAACCACCGGCGATTGCTCTCAGAGCGGCGAAGCGGTGGAGAGGTATCCAGACGGGAGACAGAGCTCTATGCAGATGACCTGCTCCTCTACATCTCAAACCCCCGGATCAGCATGGAAGGAATAATGAAAGTCCTAAAGCAGTTTGGACCTTCTCGGATGACAAAATAAACCTGAGTAAACGTAACCTGACAAACTTAACCTCTGTTCCTTCCCCACAGGGGGTTGGAACAGAGCTGGAGAGATTGCCGTTCAAACTGGCCCAGACCAAATTCCGATATTTGGGGATCCAAATAGCCCATGACTGGACACAAATGGAACTGGATGAGCCTGATGGAGGAAATTCAAAGGAACCTGCAGAGGTGGGACTTGCTCCTGCTTTGCCTGGCAGGGAGACTGCAGACGATCAAGATGAACGTGCTGCCCAAGTTCGCTTCCTTTTCAGATCCCTCCCGATCTTCATCCCAAGGCCTTTTTCACCACAACCGATAATCTAATCATGGCGTTTGTTTGGGGGAGGAAGAGACCGAAGATGAGGAAGACGGTCCGATAAAGGAGGAGAAACATGGGAGGCCTGACCCTCCCAAGCCACCAGTTCTACCACTGGGTGGCCACCGCGGGAAGGGTTCGGGGATGGATGAAGGAACCAAAAGCAAAATGAGTCAGAATGGAGGAGGGTTTCTGCACAGGGACATCCCACCGAGCACTGGCGATGACCACACTCCCATCCCCCCAACCAAATACTCAAAAAACCCAGTGGTACATGCCACACTTCGAACGTGGAACCAAATGTGACATCATTTTGGTCTGACCGAGATGTCCACCATGGCACCAATCTGTAAAAACCACAAGTTCAGCCCCGCGACAATGGACGACTCCTTCAAAAGATGGAGACAAGATGAGGGGACACTGATGGTTAGAGACATGTACATAGAGGATAGAGTAGCTACCCTGGGGGAGCTTATAGACAAGGTCCAGCTCCCAAAAGGGAACAAATTCAGATATAACCATGTCCAAAACTTCCTCCGCAACGAAACAACGTTATTCCCTAAGATACTGGGATGTGCACTATTGGATGGGCTATTGACTGTGGGCGAGCTAGGAGATGGGAACTGGGCGGACATGTACGGATGACTGCAGGAGGAGGTACGCTCACCCCTGGACAAGACAAGAAGGAAGTGGGAGGAAGAAATAGGCAGGGAGATAGGGGGAGGATTCTGCATCGAAGCACTGCACATGGCAAACTTCACTTCCACGTGCACAGGGTTGAGCCTAACGCAGCTAAAAGTGGTGCATCGGGTGTACCTAACCAGGACGAGAATGAGTGGGTTCTTCCCGGAGGTGGAGGACAAATATGAACGGTGTCAGGGAGGCCCAGCCAACCACACCCACATGCTATGGGCCTGCTCCAGACTTGTCGGGTACTGGATGTCCTTTTTCAGGGCCATGTCCAGAGTTGTGGGGTTGAGGATAGAGCCATGCCCACTGATGACGGTTTTCAAGGTATCAAAATAGCCAGAGCTCTTCATGGGGAGAGGAGCGGATGACCATGGCCTTGCCTCCCTGATCGCCCGCCGGACACTCCTGCTCAGCTGGCGATCGGCAGCACAACCCAAGACTGCCGACCTGGCAGAATTTCTTAGGCTAGAGAAAATAAAGTATGTCATCAGAGGATTGGAGGAATGCTTCCACAAAACATGGAGGCTGTTCACCAACTTGTTCCAAGACCTGTTCATAGCCAGCGCCATTAAGGCAAGCGGGGGGTGTGGGCGCAGACACTGGGCAAGTCATAAAACAAAGAAGAGAAAGGGAGGGGGGGGAAGAGCAAGGCGGGGGGGAGTAAAAGGACAGGAAAGCGGGGGTTGCAAGGGTGAAGCACCAAGGGAAAGGGGAGAACACCAAGGGACAACAGGCAACAGAAGAGCGCACCTACTGGACATCCCCCCACCCCCACGTCCAGCCAACTCTCAATAGGAGGTTTTCTTCTTGTGTAAGCCATTTCTTTCTGTATCTGTCTTGATCACCTTGTGACCTCAGCTTTTGAACCTTGTATGACAGGTGGAGTCGAGATACACCCTGTGTATAATAGTTAAAATTACAGTGGTTGTAAAATTATTGTAAATACTGTTTTGATCTTGAAAAACCATCAACTGTTAGAAGGAGGGAGGGAGCGGGAGGCGGTGGTTATCATTATTGGGGATTATTTGTTGGGCTGGCGGGAGTTAAAAGATCATTTGGGGGGTGTTTTGTTGGTTTTTACAAAGTATATATTATTATGACACTATTATGTCAGAGTGGCTTTCTGGGCTGTTTGATGTTGATGTGTTTATCAGTGAAATTCTTTAATAAGAATATTTTTTTTAAATGATGTACTTTTACAGCTGCATTTGTTCCCAACAAAAAATTCTTATCACACTAAGATCATTGCCATCAAGGTCAAGATAATCTAACTTTTTCATCAGTTCTTCATGTTTCACTTTATCAAAGACCTTACTGTAATCAAGAAAACACATGAATGCATCTTTTTAAAAATCTCTATGTCTCTTTCTGATAGCACATACACATGGATAGGATTTCTCATTCCTCTATCTTCCGCAAAACCAGATTGAAGAGCTGAAATTTCTGGCTTTATTTTTCTCCTGGCCCTATCCATCAGCACTCCAAGAAGGATCTTAGTAGCGTGACTCATCAGACTGACAGCGTGATGGAGCTCACGATCAATTACTCAGGGCTTTTTAGCAAGCACAATAAATACTGATTTATTCAAGTCTGCTGAGATTTCAGCCATGTCATAAACTTCATTAAAGGTGAGAGTCGGCTGGCCTATTCCAAAGTCTTTTAAACTTTTAATTTGTTCAGTGACTATTTCATATGGGCCTTTGGCTTTATTGTTTTTCATCTTATTTATTGCTGTTCTTACTTCATCTTTCATGAACTTTGGGCAATCCATGTTTTTCTTTAATTGCTGGCTTTTCTTCTTGCCTGTTGTCCTTGTATGCATTCAGTCCATCTAGCCAGCACTTGGTCCCTTTCCATGAAGGTGAGGCAGTAGCGTAGTGGTATTGTCACTGGACTAGTAATCCAAAGACCCAGAGTAATGCTCTGGGGTCCCGGGTTCAAATCCCACGCAGTCCATGATGGGCAACAAATGCTGGCCCAGCTAGCGATGTCCACATTTGCAAGTTTTAAAATGATAACTTTTCCTGTGATTTCCATAAACTCTTTGTGCGTTTCCCTTGAGTCTGTGCTTTAATGT
The DNA here is from genome assembly GCF_902713615.1 of Scyliorhinus canicula. Lineage (NCBI taxonomy): Eukaryota > Metazoa > Chordata > Chondrichthyes > Carcharhiniformes > Scyliorhinidae > Scyliorhinus > Scyliorhinus canicula. Next base: position 57,705,561 of record NC_052160.1, on the reverse strand, counting down.
TTTTCTATCCCATCCCATTTTCTGTTCAACTACTTTTCCTTCTCTTCAACATATCTTTATTAATTCTTATCTCCAATTCCTAATATTTACTTTGATCGATTTTCTATCTATCAGCCATATACAGCATAATATTCTGGAATAGAAAGGTTCGGCCCGAAATACTATTTCAAGTCAACATTTACATTCCTTTGTTTCCAAGAACCTGCTTGAATCTAGGCCTTCTGCCCGTCAATACAGTGCAGGAGGCCATTCGGCCCATCGTGTCTGCACTGAAAGAGCATCCTACCCAGGCCGACTCTCCTGACCTATCCCCGTAACCCCACCTAACCAACACACCCATGGTAATTTAATCTGCACATCATTGGGGTGTGGGAGGAAACAGGAGCACCCGGAGAAAAGCCACGCAGACACACAAAGAAAGTGCAAACTCCATAGACAGTCACCCAAGGCCGGAATTGAACCCGGGACAGTGGTGCTGTGAGACAGCAGTGCTAATCACTGTGCCAGATAGTAAATGAGGGACACCAGCACCCTCTCCATCACCACTAGCAATAATTTAGATTTATGTTTTAGAAACACCACTACCCAACAACGTGGCAGTACCCAGATTGGTACCGAGTTAGGACAGATCAGAAGGTACCAGGCTTGATCTCCACTTAGTTATCATCATCACAGCTTCTGTGTGACCAAAGCTAGGGTGTGAAAACCAAGTACCAGGAATGCTGCTCTTCACCACTATGCAGTGGGCCAGATGATGCACGTGAATAAAGGAAAAAACAGAGGGGTTTTTAATAGCAAATATGGACATGAAAGCAGGACTACAATTTTAACAGGAAATAGGTTTTGGGGCTCGGAGGTTTATGCATTCCTCAAGATGTGCGTGTCAGTGACAGACATGCAGAAATATTACACAGTATCTACAGCACAGAAACAGGCAATTCAGCTCAACAGTCCATGATGATGGTTGAGTTCCACAGGAACTGCCAACACCCCTCCTCATTTAACCTCAACAGCATATCCTTTTATTCCCCTCTACTTTATCAGTGGGCAGCACGGTAGCATTGTGGATAGCACAATTGCTTCACAGCTCCAGGGTCCCAGGTTCGATTCCGGCTTGGGTCACTGTCTGTGCGGAGTCTGCACATCCTCCCCGTGTGTGCGTGGGTTTCCTCCGGGTGCTCCGGTTTCCTCCCACAGTCCAAAGATGTGCAGGTTAGGTGGATTGGCCGTGATAAATTGCCCTTCGTGTCCAAAATTGCCCTTAGTGTTGTGTGGGATTACTGGGTTATGGGGATAGGGTGGAGGTGTTAACCTTGGGTGGGGTGCTCGTTCCAGGAGCCGGTGCAGACTCGATGGGCCGAATGGCCTCCTTCTGCACTATAAATTCTATGTGCTTCTACTTAACTGAATCTCACCTCAACTTTTCCATGTGGTAATAAGTTCCACATTCTAACTGTCAACACTGTCTGGATAAATAATGTTTCCCGAATATCCTGTTGAATTTATTAGTGACAATCAATAGGTTTACGATCCAAAAACAGAAAATACTGGACAACGTCAGCAGGGCTGACAGCATCTGTGGAGAGAAAAAGGAGCTAATGTTTCGAGTCTGTATGACTCTTTGTCAAAGCTATGTTTATAGCCTCTTGTTTTAATCTTCCACCCAACTGCAAACATCTACCCGATAAAAGCTTTTTCTAATCTGATAGACCTTTCTTCAGGTTATCCTTCAGTCTTCACTTGTCTGGACAAAATAACATCACCAGTTAAATTTTTCCTGATGTATATAACCTTTTAGTTCCACTACATCCTAGTATACACATGTTTCTATTTTCGTAGCTGCTTTCTGATACAACTGCTTTATCTCTGAAACTTTCTGTTGTAATTCAACTAACTTGCTTGAACTAGAGATATTCACTCCATCCACCACTTACTCTTCTTGTTCTTTACTATCCAACCATCTGATCAAACATGTTTCTGGCAACTGAACCTCAGCCTCCCCATTGGCACTCCTCAAGTTCTCTTCCTCCTGTCTCAACCTGTGGCTTTGTGATCTGGCTACCACACAATTAGGAAACACTACTGGATATACTTCTTACAACATCTCAGTTGTTTTGACTTTACCTGGCTTCTCAACCACAATAGGCTGCACCCACACCTGTGATCCAGCTATATAATTACCAAGGGTAAATTGTACCCCTGAAAAAGACCATTTTTCTATTACTCCTACTATCACCTCACCACTTTTCACCCGACTCGCTAACCTTACCTTATATAGTGGCACAGTATTGCTCTCACCACTAATTCCACATATTACCACCTTCTCTGGCAATACTCCTTCCGAACTACATATCTCCTTATAACTCATCATTAAAGATTGACTTGCGGGCAGCACGGTGGCCTAGTGGTTAGCACAACCGCCTCACGGCGCTGAGGTCCCAGGTTCGATCCCGGCTCTGGGTCACTGTCCGTGTGAAGTTTGCACATTCTCCCCATGTCTGCGTGGGTTTCGCCCCCACAACCCAAAAATGTGCAGAGTAGGTGTATTGGCCACGCTAAATTGCCCCTTAATTGGAAAAAATAATTGGGTAATCTAAATTTATTTTAAAAAAAGATTGACTTGCTCCTGTATCCCTCTCAATTTCCTCAAACTTGGAAATCTCCTGTATCTCAATTTCCTTACCTACTCCACACGAATAAACATTACCCTCACAAATAAAATCCTTAAAAGGTTCTGGTTTGATGTGATTTTTATTGTCACATGTACCAAAGTACAGTGAAAAATACTTTTTGGCGGCCAAGGGAACATACACAGTACATACATAGTAGAAAAAAAGAATAATCAACAAAGTACATTGACAAATGGTACATCAACAAACAGTGACTGGTTACAGTGCGGAACAAGGGGCCAAACAAAGCAAGAGCAGCATAAGGAGTCGTGAATAGTGTTCTTACAGATCACTAGATCAGGTAACAGATCAGTCTGAGGGGGAGTCGTTGAGGAGTCTTGTAGGTGTGGGGAAGAAGCTATTCCTATGCCTGGATGCGCGGGTCATCAGACTTCTGTACCTTTTGCCTGATGGAAGGGTCTGGAAGAAGGCAATGCTTGGGTGGGAGGGGTCTCTGATAATGCTGTCTGCTTTCCTGAGGCAGCAAGAGGTGTACACAGAATCAATGTGGGGGTGGCAAGTTTGTGTGATGCGTTGGGCTGTGTTCACCACAGTCTGCAGTTTCTTGCGATCTTGGACTGAGCAGTTGTCATACCAGGCTGTGATACAGACGGATAGAATGCTCTCTATTGCACATCTGTAGAAGTTTGTGAAAGTCGATGCAGACATGCTGAATTTCTTTAGCTTCCGTAGGAAGTAGAGACATTGTTGGGCTTTCTTGACTATTGCATCAACGTGAATGGACCAGGACAGACTGTTGGTGATGGTGACCCCAGGAACTTAAAGCTATCAATCATCTCCACTTCGGAGCCATTGATGCAGACAGGAGTGAGAGTCGCGCTGGGTTTCCTGAAGTCGATGATCAGTTCCTTGGTCTTTCCGAAATTTAGAGAGAGGTTGTTTTCGGTACACCATACAACCAAGTGGTTTTTTCCCCCTCCTATAGTCTGATTCATTGTTGTTTGAGATACTGCCCACCACAGTCGTGTCATCCGCAAACGTATAGATTTGAGTTGGAGTTAAATCTTGCCACACAGTCATGTGCATATAGGGAGTATAGAAGACTGAGCACACATCCTTGCAGGGCTCCAGTGTTGAGGACAATTGTGGAGGACGTGCAGTTGCCTATCCTGACAGATTGAGGTCTGTTGGTGAGGAAGTCGAGGATCCAGCTGCACAGGGAGGGGTCAAGTCAAAGGTTGCGGAGTTTGGTTATTAGTCTTGTCGGGATAATGGTGTTCAAGGAGGAGCTGTAGTTTATGAACAGCAGTCTTATGTAGGTGTCCTTGTTGTCGAGGTGTGAGTATTGATTGTAGAGCTGGGGAGATAGCATCTGCTGTGGACCAGTTGCGGTGATAGGCAAACTACAGTACATCGAGACTGTCTGGGAGGCTGGCAGTGATCCGTCTCATGACTAGCCGCTCAAAGAATTTCATGATAACAGACGTCAGGGCCACCGGTCGGTACTCGTTGAAGCAGGCTACCTTGATCTTCTTTGGCACTGGTATTATGGTGGTCTTCTTGAAGGAGGTGGGGACCTCAGAGCGGATGAGTGAAGTGGTGAAGATATCTGCGAATACACTCGCCAGCTAGACAGCGCAGGCTCTGAGTGCTCGTCCAGGGACTCTGTCGGGGCCCGTTGCTTTCCGTGGATTCACTTTCAAGAAGGCAGCTCTTACCTCTGAGGCTGTAATAGTGGGTTTGGGTGTGTCCAGGGCTGTTGGAGCGGGTGGCACTGATACATTGGCTGACTGCTCAAAGCGGGCAATGAACTTGTTAAGATCATCGGGTAAGGCTGCTCCAGCCCCAGATATTCTGCCTAGCCTTGCTTTGTAGCCTGTGATCTTGTGTAGGCCCTGCCATAGTCATCATGGGTTAGTGTTGTTGGCCTGGGACTCTAGTTTGATGCGGTATTGTCTTTTTGCATCCCTGATGGCTTTCTGTACGTCGTACCTGGATTTCTTGTATAGGTCAGGGTCGTCAGGCTTTAACACCTCCGTCCGGAACTGCAGTAGGGAGTGAACCCTTTGGTTGAGCCAGGGTTTCCGATTGGGGAATACCCGTATTGTCTTCTTTGGTACACAGTCCTCAACACACTTACTGATGAAGTCTGTGACGGTGGTTGCGTACTCGTCCAGGTTAGCTGCCAGGTACCTGCTTATCCATCAACCTCTGAACAGGGTGTACACTCTGTTATACCTTTTCCATTATTTCTTCCCAATTACATAAACCCCACTGGCATATCTGTTTTACTGAGTCTTGTCTGCCCAGTACTTTTCTTAAGCCACCAACACTTCTACTTCACATGTCCAACTTAGTTACAATGAAACCACTTAAGTTTTCTTATCCCTCCACCACTATCATAGGTTTTCTTCTTACTCTGAGGCACAGTCTCTGTACTAAGTCCACGGAGGCAGAAGTACCTTCACCAGAATTCCTTTTATTTACAAACCCAACAGCTGAACAACCATGACCATTCAGTCTGCTGTCTACACCAGGAGTGCAGAGGATCTGACACTCCCTGTTATATACACAGGAAGGGGTTCCTTGATTGGGCCACTAATCAGGGAACCTGTATTCTAATTGGTCAATCTCAAAGGCCTGGCCTAAGTCATTACACCCCTCCCCCCCAAAGTCCGAGGAGATACCATGGTCCTCGTGACTCATGGGTCTCCTGCTTCGTTTTTGCGCCGGGTTCGGCTCCTCTACTTCAGCCTCCGACATAGGGGGGTACAACAGCTAACCGCCCGTCTTTTCTGATGTGAGCGCCTGAGGGGCATAGAACATAGAACATTACAGCGCAGTACAGGCCCTTCGGCCCACGATGTTGCACCGTCCTGTGAAACCCTTCTAAAGTCCCTTTACACTATTCCCTTATCGTCCATATGCTGTCCTCCAGCGGCAGGGGTACAGCTGCGGCATTATCCACGGTGTCCATATCCAAGTCCGGTGTCCTCACCAGTGGTGTCGGAGGGGTGTGAATAGTTTGTCGGGGAGGACTCTCCAAGGTCCTTGGTATGTTGGTCTGAGTCAGCTGCGGAGGAGGAAACAAATTTGAGGCCCGCACCTGGTCCAGATGTTTCTTTATTACATGTTTTTCCACACGTATCTCATACGACACAGGTCCTGTCCTGGCCTTGACTGTTCCTGCTACCCATGTGGGGCCATTCGCATAATTTCTGACCCATACATTTTCACCTGTGTTGAACTGCCTTTCGCGGCTAGTGTTGTCGCGGCCCCTACATTGGGCCTCTTGGTGTCGCTCTAATCTGCCACCTAAATTTGGGAATAGTAGACTCAGCCGGGTTTGGAGTCGTCTGCCCATGAGTAGCTCCACCAGTGCTATTCCCGTTGTGGCATGTGGGGTTGTTCTGTAGTCAAATATCCAGCCTGACAGTTTCTTCAACCCGGCTTTTAAGGTCTGGACGGCTCTCTCCTCCAAACCATTTGATGCCAGGTGGTATGGTGCCGTCCTTATGTGTCAAATGCCATTCGGCTTCATAAATTTTATGAAGTCCTGGCTGGTGAAAACCGATCTATTATCCAAATCTAACACCTCTGGGATACCATGAGTTGCGAACGAGGTGCGGCGTTTTTCCAATGGTAGTTGTTGAATTTGCAGAGTTCATTTTGTAGATGTCCACCCATTTGGAATGGGCGTCTACTATTATAAAAAACATTGAACCCATAAACGGGCCTGCAAAATCGACATGAAGTCGTGACCATGGTCTACCTAGCCATTCCCATGGGTACAGCGAGGCTGCCGGTGGCACCTTCTGCCCTTGTTGGCATTCTTGGCACCAACCTACCAATGCCGCTATGTATGTGTCCAGGCCCGGCCACCAGACATAGCTTCTGGCCAGCTTCTTCATTTTTGAGACTCCAGGGTGCCCATGATATAGTTCAGCTAGTATGGCTCGACGGCCTTGACTTGGAACTATTACTCGAGCCCCCCATAGCAGGATCCCTTCTTCCACGGTGATCTGCTCTCTTCTCTTCCAGTAAGGGTGGAATTCCACCTGGACCAGTCTTTCCATCTCTCCAGTTAGCACCATGTGTTTTATTTTTGATAAAACCGGGTCCCTTTGGGTCCATAAACAAATGTTTTGTGTGGCCACTGGAAGTGTGTCCAGGAAACGTAACGTCATTACCATTGCCTCTATTTTGGGTACTAATGGCGGGACGTCCAGTAATGGCAGCCTGTATAGTGCATCGGCGTTTGCCACCCGTGTTCCTGGCTGATGCTCCAGTTGATACTGGTACGCCGCCAGTAATAGGGCCCAGCATTGGATCTGGGCCGAAGCTATTGGTGGTATTGCTTTGTCTTCTTTCAACAAACCCAACAATGGCTTGTGGTCTGTAATTATAATGAATTTCAGCCCGTACAAGTACTGGTGAAATTTCTTCACCACGAAAATCACAGCCAGTCCTTCATTTTCGATTTGGGCGTACTTTCGTTCTGCTGCTGCCAGCGTCCTGGAAGCAAACGCTATAAGTCGTTCCTGTCTGTTCTGCCCTCTGTGTGCCAAAACTGCACCAACGTCATATGGAGACGCGTCGCAAGTGAGCACCAACTCTTTCCTCAGGTCGTAGTGTGCCAAGACGTTCTCTGAAGAAATCTGTTCTTTTATCTTCTTGAAAAGCCCTGTCTTGGCGGGCAGACCACTTCCAGGCTTGCCCCTTTTCAGTAATTGGTGTTGGGGGTCCAAGATGGAAGCTCTGCTCTGTATGAACTTTCCATAATATGTCACCAGTCCTAAAAAAGACCTTAACTCCTGGATTGTGGTGGGGGCCGGGGCATCTTTAATTGCCCTCACCCAATCCTCCAAGGGGTGTATCCCTGATTTGTCAACCTTGTACCCACATAGATTACTTGAGGTGCTAGGAAAACACATTTCTCCCTCTTTAGGTGCACGCCTGCTGCTGAAAACCTCCTAAGGCCTTCCTCCTGGTTTTGCAAGTGTTCTGCCTTTGTTTTTCCTGTAATGAGGACATCGTCCAGGTAAATGGTGACTTGTGGTAGCCCTTGTAATATATTCTCCATTGTCCTCTGGAATATCGCACAAGCTGACGATACCCCGAAGGGTAATCTTGTGTACTGAAAAAGGCCCTTCATGGTGTTTATCGTTGAGAATCTTTGGGACTCTTCGTCCAGCTTCAGCTGTAGATATGCGCGGCTCATCTCCAGTTTTGCATACAAATCCTCAATCCAGGGAATTTGGTATTTGTCCAGTTGTGAGTAACGATTAATTGTATGTTTGAAATCTCCCCAAAGGCGGACTGAGCCGTCCGGCTTAAGGATAGGCACCACAGGTGCCGTCCACTCTGCAAACTGGACCGGTTTTATTATTCCCTCACGCTCTAATCGTTTTATTTCCATATCGACTTTCTGCCTTAATACAAAGGGTACTGGTCAGGCCTTGTAGAATTTTGGGACTGCTTCTGGATCTACATGCAATATCACCTTTGCTCCCTTTATTGTCCCGAGCCCTTCTCAGAAAACCTCTGGGTATTTGCACAGGAATTCGCTCAGGTGGCCATTTTCCAGCTGGAAAATGTTTACCCAATCCAGCTGCATCTCTTTCAGCCAGTTTCATCCCAATAAGCTTGGCCCCACACCTTTCACTACCATTAAAGGCAGCCTAACCAGCTGTTCTCCATAAGCCACAGTTACATGCGTTGTGCCCAACACTCTCAGTGGTTCCCCTGTGTATGTCCTCAGTTTTGCCGAGGTCCTGGTTAGGAATAAGGGTTGGAATCCAGTGCGAATTTTACTGAATACTGTTTCCTCCATCACTGATACGGTTACTCCAGTGTCGAATTCCATCAGTGTGGGACGTCCATTCAACCTTATGGATAATTTAATGGGTTTTGATTTCACCATCGTTACACAATTTAATTGTCCCTCGTCGGAGGTAGGTGGGATTTCTAGGGTACGCATTCTCCTGTACCCTGGCCAACGTGACCTTCTCCAGGATGATGGTTTTGGGCTTCTATTTCTCCTTTCTGGCTCCGATCTCTGGCAACAACTACAATATTTTGCCGGGCGAAAGGCTGCAGGGGCTGTCGTCCGTCTGGACCTAATTTTCCCTTGCTTGGGAGGGCTTCTGCGAGTGGGTCTGGTTAACTTAATATCCGAGTCATTCCCAAGGGTGGCTATGCAGTTGCCTATCCCCCAGCGGTAGTCCCTTAACTCAGTTTCACTGGTATGGGCATCTATCTCCATTGGAATACCCTGTAACTCATGCACTCCGCTTGCCGCTGTTTCTAAGGACAAAGCCAGCTGCAATGCTTGTTTGCAATCCAGCTCAGCTTCTGCCAACAGGCGTTTCTGTATTGCTAAATTTTTTATTTCACATAGCAAACGGTCTCGGAGCATCTCATTTAGCGTCAGGCCAAATTCGCATGCCTCTGCTAATCGCCTTAACCTTGTTAAAAAGTTTGTAACACTCCCCAGTGTCTCGGAATGCTGAGTAAAACCGGTACCTTCGCAGGATCAGAGGTGGCTTTAGGTCATGGTACTCTTTTACTAAGTCCGTCAATTCCTGGAAAATTTAGTGTTCGGTGTCTCCGGAAAGTGAGACTGTGCATAATGGCAAAGGCTGCTGGCCCACACACGGTGAGCAGAATGACCCGTTGTTTTTCATTGGGAATTATATCGTTTGCTCTAAGGAATTACTTCATCCGCACTACATATCGGCCCAGTCTTCCACTGTAGCGTCAAAAGAGTCCAACTTTCCGAATAAAGCTATTTTGCCTGTCAGTGACTTACCCTCAATATGCGGCAGCTGCTGACGAGCAGGTTTCTTCGGGTCGTTCCGTTTTCCTCGTCGCCAATGTAATAAGTCCACAGAGGCAGAAGTCCCGTCACCAGAATTCCTTTTATTTACAAACCCAACAGCTGAACAACCATGACCATTCAGTCTGCTGTCTACACCGGGAGTGCAGAGGATCTGACATTTCCTGTTATATACACAGAAAGGGGTTTCCTGATTGGGCCACTAATCAGGTTACTCATATTGTAATTGGCCAATCTCAAAGGCCTGGCCTAAGTCATTATAGTCTCCTTAACATCACCAGCTAAATAGCCTTTGCATTGACCACCTGTGAATTTCTCATTTCTCCAGTTTCTATCCTTCACAGATAGATTGAAATTGATGTGAAAACCGAACTTTGCTTTATGAACCAATTCAAAATCACTGGCCATTTCTGCAGTCTGTCTAGCAGTCTTAATTCTTTGTTCTTCCACATGAGTTCTCACTACTGCGGGATGTGAATCTTTAAATTCCTCCAAAACAATTATTTCCCTAGGAGCGTCATACATTTAGTCTATTTTTAATGCTCTTATCCACCTATCAAAATTATTTTTTTTAGTAAATGTTTTTTATTGGGTTTTTGAACAAGGTATAATTAACGTTATGTATACACAGGATAAGAAACATATATATATATATATATATATATATACATATATAGAAGAGAAGGGCACACCCCAACATACCAAGGAGAAGAAAATGGTACATAGTAAAAAATAATACAATAAAAAATGAAATAGAATAATCCACCTATCAAAATTATTTTGTTTACTTCTTTTGAATTTTCTATAGGTCTGATCGATTTCTTTCATTGGGTTTCTAAACTTTTGTCTGTAGGCTTCTGGCACTAGTTCACAAGCACTCAATATGCCTTTCCTCACCTCACAATAATCCTTACATACCTCCTCTGATAGTGATGTAAACATTTCACTAGCTCACCTACCAACTTTGTTTAAACCAACACATGGGGCTGGATTCTCCATTTCAGCGGCTAAGTGCCGGCTGAAACAGAGAATTCCCGGGCATTTTACGACTCCAAAATCGGCATTGAATCCTCACTAATCCGGGACTGCTGAGGGGCTAGCAGTGGTGCTGGGTAAAACCCCCGGCTCCGTCGCCAAAAAGGGCTGGAAAATGGCCTGGTCCGTGGCTGCGCAAGTGCACAGCAACGACCTGTAGCGGTTGTGCCGTACAACATGGCGCCAGCCGTACTTGGACCCGACCTGCCAAATACGGCCCCACAGGCTACCCCCTGGTCACCCCTCACCAATCCCCCAAGCCCTCGGAGAAGCCACCCTGGCCAGTGGCACGGCTCCCGGCTGACTGTGACGGCGCTGGATACAGTCCGCTGCCGCCACATCGAGTTCCCGACCGCTCAGACCACATGGTTGGGAACTCAGCCTATCGGGAGAGGACCTTCTGATGATGCGGCAATGGCATTCCAATGGCGTGCGGCGTGATGAACCCATTTTGAAAGGGTGAGCCTCGAAAACCGGCATCAAACTGCCGCCGTCCCCGATTTGGGCATCGGAAGGGATTCTCCGCCCTATTGCCGATTACGATATCAGTGTTGGGCGACGGAGCTTCCTACCCATGGTCTTTGGCCAATTCAATTGTTTAACCACTTTCTCAAATGAAATGAAAATGGCTTCCACATCTTTCTCATTAAACCTTGGCAACGCTTGAACATATTTAAACAAATCCCTACTAAGCTTTTGTCTAGGAGGTATTTGTTCTTCTTCTAGACCTTCCTCAGCTTCTGCCTTTAACTCCACCCTTTTAAGTTGATATTCTCCTTGCAGTGCCAGTTTTCGAACTTCATCTTCTCTCTCTTTCCTTATCGCTTTCTTCCTTTGTTAATCTTTCCATTTCTACCTCACTCTTCCTTCTTTCCATTTCCCTTTGAAAATCTCTCTCTTTTTCCTTTTCTTCTGCCATTGCTAATCTCTCCTTTTCCTCTGCTTCTGCCATTGCCAATCTCTCCTTTTCCTCTGCTTCTGCCATTGCCAATCTCTCCTTTTCCTCTGCTTCTGCCATTGCCAATCTCTCCTTTTCCTCTGCTTCTGCCATTGCCAATCTCTCCTTTTCCTTTGCATCTAATTCCAATTTCTTTGTTTCTATTTGTAATGAATTCTAGCTAATTTGAATGATTCAGGTTGTGTCTCTGGCAAATTTAAATATTACCTTCATCTGTGGTCTAAAAAACATTTGGGTTGCCAGATCAGACTTCCAAAAGCCCTTTCTCCAAAACCCTATCTCTCTCTCCACAGCTTTCTCCAAAATGTCTTGCTGTATTTCTTGGCTGCACCCAAATGACCTCATCTCCCAAGCTAACAAAAAAACAAATGATCTTTGCAGGCTGCAAAATCACCAACTCCCTAGGGACCTCCCCAGTCAAGCCACTATGCATCAGCCCAGGCTGAAAAACACACTCCTTTGTTAATTTTACCTGCTGTTCCCTCGAAGCAAAACAAAATCCTTTTTAAAACCATGATTACTGCAGCCATACACTATACCCCCAGGCTTTTAACTCTTACCGTGTCCCAATATTTATAATCCAATTTCCCTAACATCTTCAAATCATCATACTATCATAGATCATAGAATCATAGAACAGTACAGCACAGAACAGGCCCTTCGGCCCTCGATGTTGTGCCGAGCAATGATCACCCTACTTAAACCCACGTAACCCGTATCCCAACAATCCCCCCATTAACCTTACACTACGGGCAATTTAGAACGGCCAATCCACCTAACCCGCACATCTTTGGACTGTGGGAGGAAACCGGAGCACCCGGAGGAAACCCACGCACACACAGGGAGGACGTGCAGACTCCACACAGACAGTGACCCAGCCGGGAATCGAACCTGGGACCCTGGAGCTGTGAAGCATTGATGCTAACCACCATGCTACCGTGAGGCCCCCTATCATTTTGCACTTTTTAATCTAGACCCTCTCCATCCTTTTTATAATAAACCAGTGCTGTGCGGAGTACTCCCAAGTGTGGTCTAATCAAGGTTCTGTACAAGTTTAGCATAACTTCTTTGCTTTCCAATTCTATTCTCTTAGAAATGAACTTTTAGTGACTTGTATTTTCAGGTCCCTCCATTCTATTTATACACTTAACTTCCAAGGGCTATTTATTCTCCATTTTTCTTCCTTTAAAGGTTTACCCACCTCACAATTACTTTAATTACACAATTACACAGCCAATCTTCCAGTTTATTAATTTCTTCCTGTATTTGAATCACAGTCCTCTCCTATATTAATGGTACACTTCCAAATTGACATTGCTTGCAAGTTTTGAAATTGTTATCCTGATTCCAGTGGGCCCAACATAATCCTTATGAAGCAGCACTTCTTACCTATCGCCAGACTTAGTAACTACCTCAAATACCTACCCTTTGTTTTCTCTTTTGTAGCCAGGTGGTAACTATTATGTTACTTGTCCCTTGAATTCGCATGGCCTGGCCTTGGTCATCTGTGCTGACTATTCCTTATTATATTTTATGGATGTTCTTATCGCACCCTTACATTCAACTGGTTTTCAGTTTTACAGCTCTTAAAATTCGGTTTGTGTAAGATGATTCACTCTAAGTGAGAGCATATTATTCCATCCAGTATGTAGTCTATCCCAACTAATATGCAGGCAAACAAAGGCTTTTACTCACCGTTGAACTTCAGCCTTGAAGTCAGGGATGTCGTACAGGAGACTGCTACGCTCCAGGATAACCAGAATCAGCTGGTTGATCAGTGGACCATCTGCAAACTGAAACCAAAGGGAAGGTTTGCAAGAGTCCAAAACCAGCCATTTGTCAAACAGAACAGAGCAAACAGGCAACATTCCAATGTAAAACATGCAAACCGGTTCTGGCTTTAAATTACAATTGACTTTAAACAAGCATCCCCTGGAACAGAAGATAACATTAATAAATTAGTGGTTCATGAGTGGTAAAATTTCAGTGTGAATTTTACTATGTTCAGCAATCAGTTTAATAGAGAACTGTGGTTGAACCTACAAAAGACGGAGAGATCTGCTTTGCTCATGAATGCATGCTAATAACATTGCTTTATTGGGATTAGAAAGTCACCTCCCTGATATCAGAAGCAGTCAATAGGTAATGTTAACAGCAAATGAATGACAAGATGAGAGGGGCATCATAAAACTATCGTTGGTGCCATGTGGTTAATGCAGCTGTCCTCCAGGTTATGCTTGGGTGACCAGACATTCTAGTTTTACTGGGACAACCCCAAGTTTTTATTAAGCGTTCAAGAAGGGAACAGCACGGTGGCGCAGTGGGTTAGCATTGTTGCCTCACGGTGCCGAGGTCCCAGGTTCGATCCTGGCTCTAGGTCACTGTCCGCGTGGCGTTTGCACATTCACCCCATGTTTGCGTGGGCTTCGTCTCACAACCCCAAGATGTGCAGGGTAGGTGGACTGGCCATGCTAAATTGCTCAATTGGAAAAAAAATAAAAATAATCGGGTGCTCTAAATTTATTTTCAAAAACGTTCAAGTATGTCCCAGTGTCCCGACAATTTTTTCCTAATTGTTCAAATGATCCGGTTTTCAGCTTCTCCCTTATATGAACCATGTCAGAATTATCCATCAGTACTTCACCTTCCTTTCGCAAGGCATCCGCCATCTCTTCACTTCCTCTCTCGAATCCCCTTCCCTTTACCTCACCCTTCACATTCCATTTACTGTCTGCGAACCCCTCAGAAAAAACCCCGTCAAGCTACGCTGCACCCTCGGAATCTGAACACCACCCGCTGACCGACCATTAAGTGGCTATGCCGGGACATTCCCACATGCGCAGCCTCTGAGTGATGACAGAGGATTGACAGCCGTGTTCACCAAGCACAAGCAGCACTTGGGAGTGCAAACTATGCCAAGAATAAAGTCCTGATAATTTTCCGGTATAAAACACCAGGCACTTTAACCCATTGCGGCCAGGAAACAGTATCAGAAATGATTTGCTGAAAAAAACTGGGATATCTAGAATAGTTGAAAGAATGGGGTGCAAGTTCCACTTGATATTGGCAGGTCTCACTGACAATTCTTGGTGGGCTTCTACGAACATGCGGGCAAGGGTCAGGCGTGGGCCATGCAGCCCCTCGAGACTTTTCCGCCATTTAATAAGATCATGACTGATCTGACAGTATGAACCTTAAATCTGCACACCCCAACTCCGATAACCTTTCATCCCCTTGCTTATTAACAATTAATCCATTTCTGCCATAAAAATATTCAAGGACTCTGCTTCCCCCACCTTTTTAGGAAGAGAATTCCAAAGACTCACAACCCTCTTGGGTAAAAAACATTTAGTCTCGGCTCTGTTTTAAATGGGCGAATCCCTTATTTTTAAACAGTGATCCCTAGTTCTAGATTCTCTCACAAGAGGAAACATCCTCTCCACATCCACCTTGTCAAGATCCCTCAGGATCAGGAGAGAACAACCGTTAACGTTTCGAATACAATATAACTCCTCTTCGGAAATAACATGTAGAATTGAAGCAAGAATGAGTAAGTTAATGATTTAGTACCAATACAGAGGGAACCCAGGATTCTTTCAATGAATCCTCAGGGTATGGACAACACTGCAGATCGGCCTTTATTGCTCAACCTTGGTTGGCCTAAAAAGATGACAGAGAGCCTTCCTGATGCTGTCTTGATACAACAGAAAAGCTCACAATAAGACTATAAGAACTAGGAGCAGAATTAGGCCACTTGGCCCATCAAGTCTGCTCCTCCATTCAATCATGGCTGATATGTTTCTCATCCCCACTCTCCCGCCTTCTCCTCATAACCCCAATCCCCTTATTAATCAAGAACCTATCTATCTCTGTCTTAAAGACACTCAGTGATTCGCCTCCACAGCCTTCTGCAGCAATGAGTTCCACAGATTCACCACCATCTGGCTAAAGAAATTCCTCCTCATCTCGGTTTTAAAGTATCGTCCCTTTATCCTGAGGTTGTGCCTTCTGGTTCTAGTTTCTCCTCCAAGTGGAAACATCCACCACATTCACTCTAACTAGGTCTCCCACTGTTCTGTAACATCATTTAAGAGGGCACATTGGGGTTGGAGTCACATATGGGCCACACCAGGAAAGGACTGCAGGTTTCCTCCCATGAATAGCATTAGTGAACCAGCTGGATTTCCACCACAGTCCGACCGTTTCATGGTCACTTAGCTAACAGCAGTTTTTTGTTATTTATAAACTTTTTAAAAAGGAATTGAATTTAAATTTTCAAATTGTAATGGTGGGATTTGAACAGTTATTTCTCTGGATTATTAGAATAGGCCTCTGAGTTACTAGTCCAGTAACATAACTATCAGCTTTTATAGGGTAACATAAACTGGAAACAAATTCTTCATTTTCAAACTTCTGAACTGTGACTGAATCATTGCAAGTGAGAAATCTTAACTGTCTAACTGACCCATAGGGCATTCGTAACATGGCGCAAAAGACTGACACCAGATTCTGGGGTAATCCAAAGTAATTACTCTGTAGTAAGCGCATGGTTATTTTGACTGTACAAGAGGTAGAGCCGTTAACAATTGTGCTGAACTTTACAAATTGCTTTCTCACTGGGAGTCAATGAAGCAGGCAGACATTGACATATAACCCAAGCAATGGATTAAACCTGTTACAAAGATGATCTGTTACCTGGGTGACAACATTGAAGAAAACCTGCAGCAGAATGGGAACTGTCTGAGCACATTGTACAACTCTAGGCTGCTGAGCCATGTCCAAAAGTACTTCATGAAGCAGGTTTAATCTGTGAAAGGAATTGCATCCTCTATTAGTGCAGGGAATAAAAATATTGCACACTTACCTCCTCACTCATTCCACTGTGGGAAATAGATCTGTTCCACACTGCAGCAATGTTCATTCTCTCTTGTATCCTCTCCGCATACAAACACCCTGTTTATTGATAGATGTTTTAGCCTTCCTTCAGATCTTTCCCTCCCCACCCAAAGTGGCCCAGGTTGAATGCTCCTAAGATTGCTCCCTTTCCTCCCTATTCTTGCCTGTATTGGATGGCAGTGAGGGAGAGACAATTAGGAACCAACCCATAACTATAGAACATTTGAGGTACAGAAGGCAGCCAACCACATTTGTGCCAACTAAAAAGAGCTATCCAGCCGAATACCATTTTCCAAATCTTGGTCTGTAGCCTGAGTGAGTTACGGCACTTCAAATGCCTATCCAAATAAAAGTGCCATGATAATTTCTGCCTCGAACACCCTTTCAGACAGCATGTTGGAGACTCCGACCGCCATCTGGGTGAAAACGTTTTTCACCTCTCCCTGAATTCTTCTGCTCTGTCTACTCTGCCTAGGACCCTCAGAATTTTATACACATCGATTAATTTTTGCCTCAGCCTCTTCTGCTCCAAAGGAAACACTTCAGGCAACATCCTCCCAAATCTCTTCTGTGCCCTCGTTAGTGCGATCACGGTCTTCCGATAACGTGATGACCAAAAATTTCCACAGTACTCCACCTCTGACTTAACTAATCCTTTAATAATTAGTATACAGTTCTAGGATAACCTCCCCCACCCTTGTATTCTGTGCACCTGCATAAAGGAAAGGATCCCGTTTGCTTTCTTTATCCCCATTATCTGCCTATCTTGCTACTGCAAGATCCTGGACCAGCCCACAACTTTTGTTAGGATACTGGACATAAACCCCAAACACTTTTTTTAATTTGTTGAACTGTGAGGAAAGGATACTTCACTCCAGGAGTGATTCCACTGACAAATAGGAATATGGGATATTAAAACAAACTTTATTAATAACACAGGATTAAACTATATTAACATCACAGAAAATAGCTAACAATTAACAGTCAAACAACTCCTAACAATAAAGTGAAACACTTTGGACACAATTTAATGGCTGGTTGCGCGTAAGCGAGAGCACGACAAGGATCACGGGAGAGGCCAGGATTGTGAACGGCGCCGGGCGCCGATCTGTTTACGATCGAACCGGCCCATTCCCATTGGTGAAATCAGGATCTTGCCTGAGCATGAGGAGAAACCAATAATTGCCACTTAAGCTCAATCTCCATACAGTTAACAGGAGCGACCCCCCGTCTAATGGCCTCAGTGATCTAACTGCCTCGTCAGCATGTGGTCACGTGGGTGCTGATTAGTACTCCTTTTTAAAACTGTGAAGCTGGCAGAAGGGCTGCTACGGGAACCCGAGGTGGTGAGCATCTTCGTTCACAGGCAAAGAGCCCTGGGGCACTGGGGCTGCTCCCCCGTGTTTGGAGGGGGGTGGGGAATCCCCGGGGGCTCAGCCTCCGTCAGGGTGGCTGCCATCAGCTAGGCTCCCGGGGGGGTGTCTCAGTACCCATAGGTCTGCCATGACAGTGTTGTCCTCTTCCAGGGACAACCCTAGCCACTGCCCGCCTGCCCCACCAATTACCCACAACTCCCACTGGCCGCAGAGGCCTCCATCCGTACAGCTGAATGCTACTGCTATTTGGGAATTAGCAATCGCAGTTAAGTGGGCACTTCACACATCCCAAGTGGATCCCCATGGCTAGGCATGCCATGTAACATGTGGGCGTTATTGCCTAGCATCCCAATCAGGCAGTGATGCCTGGAAACTGTGCTTGAGCACTGCAGGAAGCAACGTCATGGATGCAGTGACCAACATCTAAACAACCAGGGGCTGGGCCGCAGCACTGGGGACATTTCCGTGACCTGAGGATGGGTGCGTGCACCAGAGAGACCAGCGCCCACTCCAGGTAGTGTTATGTGCGGATGTCTGGGATACAGGGTTTGGGGTTCAGTGAGCAGGGGCCCTGCTGCGGCCGGGGGTGCGTGGGTAGGGCAGGTTTGTCGGGAGTGATACTTCCAGCTGCACAAGGGCACCAAACAAGGATGCCCACTATCCCCGCTGCTGTTCGCTCTATTGAACCATTAGCAATTGCTCTCAGAGCAGCAAAAAGCTGGCGGGGGATCCAAAGGGGAGGTAGAGAGCACAGAGTCTCACTCTATGCAGATGACCTGCTCCTCTACATTTCAGACAGACAAAGCAGCATGGACGGAATCATCGCGCTCCTGAAAGAGTTTGGCGCCTTCTCGGGCTACAAACTCAACATGAGCAAAAGCAAGATTTTCCCAGCACATCCACAAATAGGGGGGGCAGTACTAATGGGACTGCTGTTTAAACAAGCCCAACACAAATTCCGCTACCTGGGGATCCAAATAGCACATGACTTGAAAGAGATCCACAAATGGACCCTCACCTGTCTGACAGAGGAAGTAAAAAAGGACCTGCAAAGATGGAACACACTCCCACTCTCCCTCGCGGGGAGAGTCCAGACGATCAAAATGAACGTGCTGCCCAAGTACCTCTTCCCACTTAGGTCCATCCCGATCTACATCCCCAAGGCCTTTTTCAAAGCATGGATCAAGGAGCCAAAAACCGAGTGGAGTGCATGGAAGAGGCGTCCTGCAAGGGGACCTCCCTCCGGGCCCTCTTCACGGCGGCACTCCCATCCCCACCCAAAAAACACTCCAGCAGCCCGGTGGTGATAGCCACCCTCCAACCTTGGAACCAACTACGGGAGCAATTTGGCCTCACCAAAATTTCGGACAAAGCTCCCATCTGCAACAACCATAGGTTCACACCAGCGCTGACTGACGCCATCTTCAAAAGGTGAGGGCAGAGTCAGGGACCTATACACGGACGGCAGGATCGCAACAATGGACAAACTGACGGAGAAATTCCAGCTAGCTAGGGGGAACGAGCCAAGGTAACTGCAACTCAAAACCTTCCGACGAAAGGAGACAAGGACGTATCCACAACCGCCACGACAGACATTACTGGAAGAGTTACTGGAAGAGTTACTGGACGCAAGCATCCTAGATAAAGGGAACTGTAGCGACATGTATGACCGACTGGTAGAAAGGGCCGACACCACACTGGACATAACAAGAAAGAAATGGGAGGAAGACCTGGGGATTGAAATACGGTGGGGACTCTAGAGCGAAGCACTGCATAGGGTCAACTCCACTTGCACAAGGCTCAGCCTGAGGCAACTAAAAGTGGTACATAGAGCCCACTTAACAAGAACTCGTATGAGTAGGTTCTTCCCGGACGTGGAGGATAGATGTGAACATTGCCAAGGAGGCCCGGCCAACCAGGCCCACATGTTCTGGTCTTGCCCCAGACTTGCGGGGTACTGGACAGCCTTCTTCAAGGCAATGTCCAAAGTGGTGGGGATGAGGGTGGAGCCATGCCCGAAAGTGGCAGTCTTTGGGGTATCTGACCAGCCAGATATATTCCTGGGGAGGAGGGCAGAAGCCCTTGCCTTTTCCCCCCTGATCGCTGCTGTTATTGAGCTCGCACATAATACCCTACCAGTTATTTTATTCTAACTTTGTTGTTTGTTTTGTTTTTTGTGCGTGTTCCCTTCTCTTCTATGTATATATATGTATGTATTCTATTTTGTGTACATAACGGTAAATATACTTTGTTCAAAAATCCAATAAAAAACATTCATAAAAAAAGGTTTGTTTGGGGGGTCAGACAGCTCAGGAAAATGTACAAGAAAATCTACGTTAAAGGAACAAACTGCATTTTGAATTGCACCTTTCACAATCTCAGGATGTCCAAAAGTGCTTTATAAGCAGTGAAGTAATTTTGAAATGAAGTCATTGCTGTAATACAAAAAAACACAGCAGCCAATTTGCACACAGTGATCTCTTGCAAACAGCAATGTGATATTGACCAGGTTCTATTCATGTTATTTTTGAGAGAGAAATAATGGCCAAGGTAGTGCTGCAAGAATATTTTTGAATATTTTAGTAATTCATGCTTTCTGCAAAATCAGGATCTAGGATTTTTGTTATTCTAATAATTCATCATTATTCACAGAAGAGTGATCTCACAGGCCAGATGAAAGCCAGGAGCAAACTGCTGGCTCAAAGTGAAAATCTTCAATCACTTTGGCTGCATCCAAACCCAGCCTCCTGGAGGTTGTGCATCAGTCAGGTTTACCCCTCAATTATAGCTCACAAATTAAATCATTAGGGTCTATGTACCTGTCAATAGTGTCCCCTGCTCCTGCCTCTACCCGGAGGATATATAAAAAGATTCTCCGGAGGTACTGGTCCTGGGATGCTTCAGCAGAGGTCGGGGTCTTTCTGCTCTGATCTGTAACAACCTTTTCGCTCGCGAGAGAGGTCGGCGATCTAATGAATTCAAAACAAAGTTTGAGCAAGACTGAACATTTAGGTAAATGGCTAATTGTACTACAGACAGAAAGTGACACAGATTTTGCAGAGATCGTTCTGGCATCAATCGTGATCACAGAATTAATATTTATCATTTTATTAAATGTGTGAACAGTGTATATAAACCTGAATTAGGTACTAGTGCCCTGACAAGGGCCAAGTACACAAAATATAATTTTTCACAGTTTTTAGGAACAACATAGGAACATAGGACTTAGGAGCAGGAATAGGCCATTCAGCCCTTCGAGCCTGCAACCATTCAGTAAGATCATGGCTGACCTGGTTGTGGTCTCAACTCCACTTTGCCGTCTACCCTCCCATAACCTTAGACTCCCTTCTCTATCAAAACTTTAATTCTGCCTTGAATAAATTCAATGGTCTAACCTCCACGATCTCCGGGTGGTTAGTCGTCTTTAGCCTTCTTTAGTCTTTACACTACCTTTAACACGCTCTTTGTCTTAGAATGACAGAATCCCTACAGTGCAAAAGGAGGCCATTTGGCCCATCGAGTCTGCACCGACTCTCTGAAAGAGTATCCCACCTAGACCTACTACTCGCCCCATCCCATCTGATCCCCTGAACCTAACCTACACATATATGGACACTAAGGGGCAATTATAATGAACAACGGCAGCACAGAGGGGTACAGTTGCTTCACAGCTCCAGGGTCCCAGGTTCGATTCCTGGCTTGGGTCACTGACTGTACGGTGTCTGCACGTTTTCCCTGGGTTTCCTCCGGGTGCTCCAGTTTCCTCCCACAGTCCAGAGATGTGCAGGTTAGGTGAATTGGCTATGCTAAATTGCCCTAAGTGTCCAAAAAAGGCAAGGTGGGGTTACGGGGATAGGGTGGAGGTGTGAGTATAAGGTGGAGGTGTGAGGTGAGGTGGAGTGCTCTTTCCAAGGGCTGGTGCAGACTCAATGGACAGAATTGCCTCTTTACGCACAGTAAATTTAACCTGCACATATTTGGACTGCGAAAGGAAACCAGAGCACCCGGGGGAAACCCATGCAGACACAGGTAAAATGTGAAAACTCCACACAGTCACCCAAGGCCAGATTCAAGCTCGGTCTCTGTGCTGTGAGGCAGCAGTGCTAACCACTGTGCCATGTGTCGCTATGTGTTGTGTCCATATTTTTGTCAAATCTCGAGGTTACACATTTCCCTGATCTATTTTGCCCCACCTCCTCTTCAACGGTATTGAATTCTTCACATTCCTCCTTCTCCTGAGCCCTGAAGAAGTCATATGGACTCAAAACGTTAACACCATTTCTCTCTCCACCGATGCTGCCAGACATACGGAGTTTTTCCAGCATGTTCTGGTTTTATCTATTTAGGTTCATAAATGATTTAATAAGGTTACCTCTCATTCTTCTAAACTCCAATGGGTATAGGCCCAACCTGCTCAACTTTTCTTCATAAAATAAGCCCCTCATCCCAGGTAGGATACTTTAGGTAAGAAATACAAAGCTTTCTTTAAAAGAAAAGTGAATAATTTTATATCTCCAACTCCTGGTCTTTACCCTTATTTTCAACAGTAATTAACTTGTTGATTTGAATCTAATTTAAAGGGCATTAGCTACTCCATCAAAAATATGAAAACCATAACTCTTCCCAATTGTTAAACAGGTAAACATGCTGCGTGGTGGAACTGAACTCTACAGACCGGAGGTTAACAGGTCTAATTCCTGTTTACCTGAACTCAGCACAGTGGGTATACCTGCACCTCAGGGACTGCAGTGGTTCAAAGAAAGCTCACCACCACTTTCTGAAGAGCAACAAGGGTTGGGCAATTAATGCTGGCCTAACCAACGATGCCCACATCCCGTAAATTAATTTTTAAAAAGGTAAAGACCATTGTAAGAGTACTACCCGTAGTAACCTTAGCTCAGGAGAGGGGAAATCAGCCAAGGATCCCACTCATGATTCCTTGTATTGTCTCTTCCTGATGGGAAGTTAGTGTGTGGAGATTAGAGGAAGGCAGGTTGGGAGCAGCTGTGGTAACTACCATGGTCGAGCAGCCGCCAGGCACTCACTGTCTAGATACACACATGAGAATGGCTACTTGAGGAGGCAAGGCAACAAGCCTTCTGTCACTTACATAAGTATATTGCATTATGAGCAGGATATTGAGGGGGGAGAAGGAGTGAAGTAAAACTATTAATGTCCTTTACAATGAAGACAAGTGACAAATACTTAAATATAAGTAAAATGGTGCAGGTTCCAGAAATCTGAAATAAAAACAGAAAATGTTGGAAACACTCAGCAGGTCAGGCGGTATCTGTGGAGAGAGAGAGAGAGACAGTTAATGTGTCAGGTTGATGACCTTTCATTAAACGCAGAAGCCAAATGTCCTCTTCATTTTCCATATGATTTGAATATCACAGTTGCCACCGCACGTCTCAAAGCACTTTATAGCCAATGAAGTCGTTATGAAACATGATAGACAATTTGTGCGCAGCAAACTCCTCACAACTGCAATGCGACAATAATAAGGAAGGAGGTTGGGGCCTAGGTTTGATGTCTTACCTGAGAGACTGCACCTCCAACAGTGCAGTGCTCTCTCAGTACTAAATCGAAATGTCACCCTTGAATTTTGTGCTCAGGCCTTGGAATAGGGCTTTGTGACCTTGTGACTCAGACGGGACAAATGAACTAAGGCTGACACTGAAGGGCCACCTACAGTTTAATCAGTACCTGAATTGGGCTTCAAGTGCTGCAGTCAGGCAGGGCAGGTCAAGCAGCGAATGGAGCATCTCAATCGACGTGTCTGGACAAATCAGATCAGGCAGCAATTCAATGAACTCAGGGAATAGCGATGGTGTGTTCCAAGCTAGGAACTGATAAGAAAGACACAGAAATTATACACAGACAGAAAAGATTCACCTTGCCTCCAGAGTAAGAGACTGAAATGTACCAGTACTTTACAATAACAAAAATAATAATAATTTTTATTGTTGTCACAAGTAGGCGTACATTAGAACTGCAATGAAGTTACTGTGAAAATCCCCTCGTCATCACACTCCGGCAGCGCCTGTTCGAGTACACTGAGGGAGAATTCAGAATGTCCAATTCACCTAACAGCACATCTTTTGGGACTTATGGGAGGAAACTGGAGCACCCGGAGGAAACTCAAGGAGACACAGGGAGAACTTGCAGTCTCCGCACAGACAGTGACCCGAGCCGGGAGTTGAACCTGGGACCCTGGCACTGTGAAGCAACAGTGCTAACCATGTGCTACCGTGTCGCCCATACATAACATAACATAGTTTCTGAGCTACAATTATCTTTCGCTACAGGGAATACAGACATTTCTCTATTTGTGTACATCAAATTCTCACCTTCAACAGATTGGGGAAGCTCTTGTGAAAAATACCAACATTCTCACTGAGTGTTTTCCTATTCCTCCTGCAGAACTGGAAAAATTCAAAGGCCACCATTGTGTCGTGGTAGAGTTCAGAGGGGATCTTGGTGAATAAGTGTCTATAAACAGCTTCAGAGTCCACGGCTGCCAGCTCACCTGAAATGTGGAAAAGGTCAGGACTTGGTACTTACATGGCTATGTTCAATGGTAACATCATTAACAACAATTTGCATTCATGTAGCCTCACTAACTTAGAAAAGCAATTCAAAGGAGCATCATCAAACAAAATCTGACAGCACGAAGATATCATGAGGAAATGTTAGGGCAGATGAGAAAAGCGAGCTAGAGAGATGGAATCCCAGAGCCTTGGAATCTGAAGCAATGCTGCCAATGGTGAAATCTTTAAAATCTCAGAGCATCATGCGGGTGGAGATGAATACAGAGATAGGGAAGAGTGAAGGATTTAAAAAACAAGGGTGAGAATATTAAATCAAGTAGTTGCTCAAATGTAAGCCACTGTTGATCATAAAGAACAAGGGGTGATGGGTGAACAGTGTGAGTTAGGACGCAGACAGCCAATTCATGAATCAACTCAAGTGTATAGTGGGTAAAATATGGGAGGCCAGGCAGGAGCGTGCTGGAATAGACTAGAGGTAACAAAGGCATGGTTGAGGGATACAGCAGCAAATGAACTGAGGCAGGGAAGGTTTAGGTAGTTATGCAAGTGGCAACTGGCACTCTAGACAATGTTGTGGATTTGTGCTTTGAAGCTCACCCCGGGGTCAAATATTACCCCAAGGTTGCAAACAGTCTGATTCAGCCATGGACAGTTGTTATGCAGGGGGTGGAATCGGTGGTCAGGGAACAGAGTTTGTGGCGGTGACTGAAGGCATTAGCTTTGGTCTTCTCAGCACTTAGAGTAAATTTCTGCTCCTCCAGTACTGGATGTCCAGCAAGCCATGTGACACTACAGAGGCAATGGAGGGACAGAGGTGGTCGTGAGTTAAAGCTGTGAGTCATCAGCATACAAGTGGAAATTGATGCTGTGTTTTTTTGGATGATATCAGGAAGGGCATTATGTAGATAAGAAACAGGAGAGGGCCAACAATAGATCGCTTGGTAAAACTAGAGGTAACAGTGAAAAAGCAGAAACAGAAACTATGGACGAGGCATTGGAGGAAGATGGCGTGGTCAGCCATGTGGAACTGGTTTAGCACAGGGCTAAAGAGCTGGCTTTTAAAGCAGACCAAGGCAGGCCAGCAGCACGGTTCAATTCCCATATCAGCTTCCCTGAACAGGCGCCGGAATGTGGCGACTAGGGGCTTTTCACATTTGAAGCCTACTTGTGACAATAAGCAATTTTCTTTTTTATTTCAAAGGCTTCAGACAGGTCAAGGAGTTTGAGGAGGCTGGCTTACTTTTTTCACAATCATATGAGGTGTCAGTAACCATTCAAAGTGTTGTTTCCTATTTCAAAAGATAGTGCACTTCAGGGCATAGGGGATTGGGGGGTAATACCTCAGCATTACTGAAAGGATGTGGCAATTTGGTAGAAAAACTAAATCAAATGTGTTCACTTTTCCTCTTAGGTGGATGTAAAAGATCCAGTTGCACTATTTCGAAGATCAGAGGTGTTCCTCCCAGTGCTCTGGGCTAATATCCATCTCTCAGCCAACATCAATTAAACAATTATCTGGCACCATTGCATTGCTATTTATGGAATCCTGCCATACAAAAGATTGACTGTCGTGTTTCCTACATTAAATCGTGACTTGTCAGGAAAAATTGTGATGACATGAAAATATCAGGGCTATCTAATAAATTGGAATCTGCGGGATGTATATTTTTTAAAGCTATTCGAAAATGTAAGATGCTTAAGATAGGGAAGGTTTGGTTATGCTAATAAATTAGTGCTTTTGATATGCTAATGAGCCTAACAAAACTGCAAACAGATGTTTACATAGGACAAACTGGTAATAACAAGGAACAGAACATAAAGAATTTTGAATAGGGGGGTAGAGGTTCAAAGGAGGGGACAAGATGTGAACTTTGTATTTATACTCTAAACGATAAACTCAAGAAATGAAGGTAATTAAATTTGACTTCTTAAGAAATTAGGTTCAGATAAGGGAAGAACAAAAGAGAAAAACTGTATATCAGACGATGATTAAACCTATGCAAGGGTAGCTGGTTCAGACCTCAGCCACAGCAAGAATAGCTATTTAACTCCTACTAAGCAGTATATGTGAAGAAGGCCGGCCTTGAAAAGTCAGTTGTTTTGTTTTACCTCAGAAGCAAACTCCAAAGAGATATAACTGCCTGGTGTGGTAACTGTTATTGGATTTTAAAAAAAATGTTTTTTAAAAATCTGCAAGAAGTTGTCAAACGTTTGTGTGTGGGGGGGGAGAGAGAGATTCGCTCGGAAGGTAGTGCAATAAAGGTGGTTTGGAACAGGGTAAAATTAGTGATGCTGTGTACAGCCATCGTCTTAGTTAAGGGTACTGTATTGTTTTCTTTTATTGCTTAATAAACATTTATTTTATTTTAAATTATCATAAAATGTGGGGGACATAATTTTGTGGATTTCAAACCTTTCCTCATGTTATGTCAAATTTCAAAATGCAGTTGTCTTAAGTTTCCCTTCTCAAATTTGGAATAACCCAAAGTATATTGAGGGAGATACATTAGCGACCTTTAAGACTTATCTGTATAGGCACATGAAGAGACGGGGTATAGAAGGATACAGGCAGTTGGTCTAGATAGGACACGTGATCGGCGCAGGCTTGGAGGGCCGACGGGCCTGTTCCTGTGCTGTATTGTTCTTTTATACCATCAGCCATGTTCTTAACAAGATACACTTCAAAACTACTTCATTGGTTGTAATTCACTGTGGGATATTCGGAGGCGGTGAAAGGCGCTATTTGCAAGTTTTGTTTCCTTTCTGAGTTTCTATAATTTCTTTAGCTCTATTTCGTCAAATTCAGCCGCATGACTCTAGAAAGTCTCAATAGCGGCCAAGAGCACACAGCACTAAATGTGTTAATTTCTACTTACTGTGATTTAGATAGAACTGAACAACTGGAAGTAGCACTCTGGCAAAACCAGAATCTGAATTGATCCGCCCATATAGTGCTTTCACTACTGGAAAGGCTCGATACACAAACAGTGGATCCTGACGACAGATCAGGTCCAACAAAGTCACCGCTTCAACAAGGCACTAGGAGACAAACACAAGACACAATCAGCCTGCAATAAAGCAAAACAGAAAATTTAAAGAAAGAAAGAAATCAAAAATCATATTTTTCATTATTTTCTGATTTTCTTCCAGGCTTCCAGAATGCGCAAGTTTTCCTTTTCTCTTTGGGGTAAAGACATCCAATAGTTTGGTACAGTAGTCATCCAGGACTCCTCATCTAACGCTCTCAGTATTTAACACTTGACTAAGTCTCACTTTTGAAACAAGACTCTGTGAAAAGTGTGTGAATGTTGTCTTCCTCCCGAATCGTGCAAAATGTTAGATGCTCCCCCACTAAAATACCGGAGGTCCATCCTGTGCTGTTTGAAATATTAGATGTCCCTCCTACGGTGTGTAAAATATTAGATGATCCTCTGGTTGAACCCTCAGTTACCATCTGCCATTCCTTAAGAGGTTTGCAGTCTTTTATTTTCACTGCTTAGGGAAGCAGCACACAGAAATTAAGCTTTCACCTTATACAACCAGTCCTGCAAACAGGCGGCCTACTTATGGCTCAACACAGTGGAGATTTGGAGACAGTATTTGCAGCAAGGTTCTTGTTACTGCCTACTCTACTCTCCTTTGCAAATTAATATTGCATAAAAATGGGATAATGTGCGGAGACCAAGGGAAGAAAGCAAATAAATAACTGGCTTGAAGTACAAACAGTTAAGTTTGTGAATAATAACAATGTCACATTTTCGCAGTTCCATTGCAAAATATAAAAGAATATAACTTTGGTCAATACAGAACACAGGTTCTCCTTTTAGCTATACTAGTTAAAACGAGACACACAGCTCTCTAATCATTTTCAGTTCAGAGTGTTATTTTCAATCAAAAGTGCCGAAACTACTTACAGCCTTCTGGAGTTCTGAGTCAGATTTCTTTAGAGCTTCTGTTGCAAAAAGTAGAAGTAACATTTTAAAATCAGTGCTGCACAGTCACAGTGAATGATAAGAGCTAGTATCTTGCAGAATATTGCAATCATTTCGAGACTTAATGCCAAAATTAATGGACATTTGCATTGCATGGTTCTCCAATGAACCACAAATCAGCAGGACACAGGATCACAGAAGTTCCTCAAGCTTCCAATCCCAGCCACAATCTAAGCTGCAAGGGAGCACAACCTGAAAATACACCATGCAGGGCAACAACCCATATTTTCTTTTAAGATGCGCACAGCAATCTTGAACGCACCGCATAGTGCAACACACAGCCGGTGTACAACAAAGAAAATTAGAGCTGCAGTGGAGATGTACAGACGCTGTTTGGCACTTGTCAACAGGAAGGAGGGGTTGCAAACACAAAGGTCAAGTGTATATCACGATAAAAACAAAATTCCAAAAACAACTATACATCAAAGCTCCTGAGTACCTCTGAAACAGCATCACTGCCAAAGGTCAGGGTGCAAATCACAGGCATACCTTCTCAAAACAGAGAATGGGGCATAGTAAAGAGTGAGAGGAAATAAAATTGGATGAGGTGACTATAAGAGGGAACAGTGGGTTATTAAAGGTAATTTTAACATAACAAGGATGTTTGTAATTCCAGGAATATCCTGCCTTACCTGTCTAAAATATTGTGCTTACATTAGACACAGCAAATGAAAATTTTGTACCAAGCCAGGAGCCAAGTATGAAAATACACCGATATAAGTCAATTGAGCACTGCTGCAGTTAAGAGAGTCTCTTAGCATACTCTAGTGGCAAAAAACAAACATTGCAATGACACAATTCCACTGGGAAACGACGTTTGCACATTTTCTAAACCTCAGTAAATTAGCAAGTTACAACACTAGATCATTTTATCAGCACATTCTTTCAAACAGATAAATTTCTTGTAGTCAGGCTTGACTGTACCTATTTCTACCTGTAGTCTCTGCCTTTGTAATGGAACAATTGACTATATGTTTGGCTGTGCCACTAACCTATGGCAGAGGAACAGTTACCACTCCACATATTTGTGATGTGGAGATGCCGACGTTGGACTGGGGTGAGCACAGTAAGAAGTCTTACAACACCAGGTTAAAGTCCGACAGGTTTGTTTCGAATCACTAGCTTTCAAACCACAGCTCCTTCCTCAGGTGAAGGAAGGAGCTGTGCTCCGAAAGTTAGTGATTCGAAACAAATCTGTTGGACTTTATCTAGTGTTGTTAGACTTCTTACGGTGCACATATTTGTGCAAAGAGACCAAGATGATGTAATGGTGTGAACAAATTAAAAATTGACTGCAAAAATTTAAATTGGTTCAATGGTTCACCTGGATTCCTGTGCCATTCTAAATAATAATTGCAAGTCAACAACACAGGGATGGAGTAAGGAACTAAGGACTATATAAATAATTAACATATGCTGACAATTACTTTAATTACTCATCATCCGATGCAAAAGTTGTATCACCTCAACAGGAAAAACATGAGTAAACTATACTCTACAACAAAACAAAATTGCTAACTGAACCAGCAATACATTAAACCAATACTTCACACAAAATTAATTATTCAATAAATAGTCTTATAAAAAGATTTTGCCAAGTTTTATTGATCAATAATTATTCATAATATAAAGAAATATTCATATTTTAAATCAGCAGTTCATTTGCTTAGATTATTTTATTTAAAGTTTGACATGTGGCGCCCGAATTTTAAAACCACTCTGCAAGATATGAACACTCGGGACAATTTTATTGTTCCATATAATTGAATCAACCTTTTACTCCATAGAATCATACAGAATGAGGCCATTTAATCCATCGTGTTTGAGCCAGCTCCCTGAAGGTTATCAATTAGTTATCAACAACCCCTGTTCTATCCCACAAATGTTTATTTATAATTATTCATCCAATTTCCTTTTGAAAATTAGCACTGGATGTGCATCTCCTCAACATTTCAGGCAGTGCATTCCAGAACATTATACTTTACCAAATAAATTCTTTGTCAAATTTTACTAATAATCTTAAACCTGTGACTTCTGGTTACTTAACTCTTGCAAGTGGAAACTGCTGCTTTCCATCTACTATGGAAACCCATGATAATTGCTTACTAAACTTTCTTGCTATGATGAGCATAATCCCAAATCTCAGGGACCTGATGGTCTCCACCCTAGGGTATGAAGGGAGGTAGCTGCAGAGATAGTGGATGCATTGGTTATGACATTTCAGAATTCCCTGGACTCTCCCGGTGGATTGGAAACACATTAATTTGGCACCCCTATTCAAAAAGGGAGAGGCAAAAAGTAGGAAACTATAGAACGGTTAGCTCGGTATCTGTGGTGGGGAAGTTGCTGGAATCAATCATTACGGAGGAGAATGACTGAAGATTTGGAAAAACAAAGTTCAATCTACCAAGGCAACATGGTTTTATGGAGGATGAGTCATGCTTGACAAACTTGCTTGAGTTCTTTGAGGATGTAACCAGCAAGGTGGATAATGGTGAAGATTTGGGGTAGATTACCAGATTCAATTGAGGATTAGCTGACTGACAGAAAGCAAAGGGTTGGGATAAATGGGTCCTTCTCTGCCTGGCGAACGGTAACTAATGGGGTACCACAGGGGTCAGTCCTAGGACCACAACTGTTCATAATCTGCATAAATGATCTACAAGCAGGGACAGAGTGTAACACAGCCCAAAATTTACGGATGATACTAAAATAGGTGGGAAAGCAGACAATGAAGAGAAGATAAAGATTTTACTGACGTATATAGATAGGCTAGGATATTGGGTCGAATTTTGGCAGATGGAGTTTAATGTGAATAAGTGTGAGGTTATCCATTTTGGCCAAAAAAATAGAAAGTAGGGCAGCACGGTGGCACAATAGTTAGCATTGCTGTCTCACAGCGCCGTGGTCCCAGGTTCGATCCCAGCTCTGGGTCACTGTCCGTGTGGAGTTTGCACATTCTCTCCGTGTTTGCGTGGGTTTTAGCCCCACAACCCAAAAAAGATGTCCAGGGTAGGTGGATTGGCTGCGCTAAATTCCCCTTTAATTGGAAAAAATGAATTGGGCACTCTAAATTTATTTTAAAAAAGAAAAAAATAGAAAGGAAATTATCTAACTGGAAAGCAGATTCAAAATACGTCTGGGCAGAGGGATCTGGGTGTCTTTTTCATGAATCACAGAAAGTCAGTATGCAGATACAGCAAGTAATTAAAAAGGCAAATGGAATGGTAGCATTTATTCTAAAAAGACTGGAGTATAAAAGTAGAGACGTGTTGCTGCAATTGTATAGGGTGTTGGTGAGACCACATCTGGAGTGTTGTGTCCAGTTTTGGCCTCTTATTTGAGGACGAATGTGGTGGCATTGGAGGCAGTTCAGAGGAGATTCAACAGATAAGATTCCAGGGATGAAAGGGTTGACATATGAGGAGAGATTAAACCGATTGAGCTTATACTCGCTGAAGATTAGAAGGATGAGAGGGGATCTGATCAAGATATATAAGATACTAAAAGGAATTGATAAAGTAAACATAGACCAAATGTTCCCCCTTATTGGGCAATCTTGAATGAGGTAACATATATAGATTGAGGAGGCGGTAGATTTAGAACTGAGATGAGGAGGAACTAATTCTCGCAGAGGGTAGTGAATTTGGAAACTCGCTGCCCCATAGTGCGGTGCAATCTGAATCATTAAATAGTTTCAAGAAGGACATAAATATATTTTTGATTTTTAAAAAAAAGTTTAAAGGATATGGGGAACAGGTAGAGAGGTGGATTTGAGACCAGGATCAGCCATGATCTGATGGAATGGAGGAGTAGGCTCAAAGGACTGAATTGCCTACTTTTGCTCCTAATTCCTATGTTCAACTTCTTCAGTTGCATCACACAGCTGAAGTTCCTTGTCCAAGGTACCTTTCTGGTTAAATTCTCTCTGAAGTGTGGTGCCCAGAACTGAACTCAATACTCAGGCTCAGGTCAAACCACTGATTTATAAATATCCTTGCTTTTATCCCCCTCAGTGCTTCTATTTATAAAGCCATATTTTTTTTAAAAACAGCTGTGAGGAGGAATATCAGCATTCGTTTTTAAACATATATTTTCAGAGTGATAGAAGTTGCTTAGTGGCATCAAGTTGCCAATCAATTTTTATCTCAAACTGGAAATGTAGAGTCAGTATTCTACCAGTAACAGACAACCAATCAGTCAGGGCTGCTGCATTTCTATTCAGTTAGTTTGCATTTCTGGAGATTTAAAAATGTTAAAAGCTTTCTGATATATTTCATTTTCTGAATTAAAGAAAGATTCTGAATACCTCAGAACATTCAAATAAAACATACCAATATTGATCATTGATTACAAGAGCTGAGAAAGTTCAATGTTCTGTTTGCGGGCAGCTACTGTTGACCACAAACTACTTTGTCCTTTCATACAAATATTATTTATATCCAAATAAAGTTACTTCACACAATCCAGAGGTAATGATATGCGACTGCAGTTATGTAAATAACTTAACTGACAGATCTTCAGAATTACCTTCCCCTTCTCTATTGCTGGCAGGAAGCTACAGGATGTGATTACAATTCTTAACCACCAAGTGGGGACATATGCCCTTCCTCTATGCAATTATTGTCCTATTGTAAGGTGTTGTATGCTTAAATAATACGTTATCAATTATTTATGCAGCCATCAATAGGTTGAGGTTTTGTTAATAGTACATTTCCTACTTTGTATTTGTGAAGTCAGGAAGTGCAGTTGAGGCTGGAGAGATGCGCTAAATGGAATGATGGTTTCTGGGATCAATGACCTAAACTCAGAAACACACTGCAAATTGGTCAAATTTACAGGTAGTACCAAACTGGGAAAGGGAAGGCAAGAACAGTCATTGAAACGAAGGGAGTGAAGAAAATCCCAAACAACATTTGTAGAACCATAACAGAAGTATTTCAATGCAGGAAAATGTGAGGTCTCACATATTGAAAATAAAAAGGGCAACCATATTTAATGAATGTTGAACTGTTATTGCAGGAACTCTGAGAAATCTAGAAATAGGAGGAGATACAATACTGTCCATGACAAGATATTGCCTCCTGAGGCAAGGAAATAAATAAGAATTGGTACACTTACCATGGTCTTAAGTGTCCAAGTAACTAATATGGGAGTAAGAGATAGAAGTTCAGAAATGTGGTGCATCAATATTCTCTGCAACAAAGTGCTAGGATGCCCGTTTTTTGCCATGCTTTCCATTTAAGTACAGATATTAAATGCATTTTCAAAGGGAGGGTAAAAGTAGACAGGCTCTAGTAAACGGAGAAAACACCTCAATAGCAGCTGATGAGGTCAATGTTAGAAGTAGGTCGGGCAGCAGGGTGGCACAATGGGTTGCACCGAGGTCCCAGGTTCGATCCCAGCCCTGGGTCACTGTCCATGTGGAGTGTGCACATTCCCCCAGTGTTTGCGTGGGATTTGCCCCCCAACTAAAAAATGTACAGGATAGGTGCCACGTTAAATTACTCCTTAATTGGAAGAAATGAATTGGGTACTCTAAATTTAAAACAAAACATTAGAAGTAGGTCATGTCTCAACTGAGGAATGAAGTAAACTACTTGCGAGAAGCTAAAGTCTAGTGAGGGGGGAAAATTTAAAATAAAGGGATAAACACATTTCCCCTGATAGCTTACTTACTTCTATCACTCTGTTCAATTAGCCGATTGCAATATTCAAACGTCTTCTCCCGCAGACGCTCTTTAGGGGGCATCAAACGACTTGATGTCGAGGAAGCAGAAACCATTGACATTACAGAGCTGTCTAACTCTGATTTTTCATCTAAAAAAAAATCAAGTTCAATCAAGCAGCAGCATTTCTAAACTGTTCAAGTCACATCAGTTAATTATGGTGAAGTGACAATATAGGAAAAGCAACAGACTTAGTAAAAGCATTTGGACAAACACAAAGTTACTAGCGAATATCCACGTTGTAACATTCATGCAAACAATCACGAAAGGTAACAAAGCCAAACAAAATTTCTTAAAGTCAAAGGGCTGGATTCTCCAATTTTGAGGCTATGTCTCCACGGCGGCGTGGGAACGGCGTAAAACGGCCACCGATTCCCCGTTTTGCTGGGGGCTAGCAGGACGGCAGCATAGTGCACCAGGCTCTTACAGCTGATACGGCCTGGAGAATTGCTGGGTCCGTGGCCGCGCATGCGCATAGCAGCGGCCGTGCTGTGCTTCATGGCGGATGCCACTCGCGGACTCAGACCGCAAAGTAGTCCACCTCCCTTCGGTAAGCTCGCTCGCCCCGGACCGCCCCACCACAGTGCCCTCAGCCCCGAAAAATGTCCCCTCTACCCGCGGATCGGTCCTCCCCCAACTGTGGCGGCACCGGATTGAGTCTGCAGCCGCCATGCTGAGTTCCCGACGGGTAAGACCACACGTGACCCAGGCCGTCGGGAACTTGGCTGGTTGGGGGCGGAGCATCGGGGGCGGGCCTCAGAGAGTACGCTTCTTTGGAGGAGGCGTAGTATCACTGATGCGGCAGCGGCGCCCCCGATTCTGTCGGGAATTTGGATTCTCCGGTCCGTCGACAAATGCAGGTTTGGAGTCGGCGACCGGAGAATCCAGCCCAGTACTTTTTAAACCTATCTAAACCCAGATTAACCATGGGTTAATCATCACTTTGGACTAAACTGCTTCCTGTTCCATTGATCCACCTGTAATCTGTCCATGCGTATTCACATTTTCTGGCTTTTTGGAACACTGTCAAAGATTTGTACATGGATATTTCTCCTCACTATAGAACTAGACTATAACTCTAATAATAGTTCAATTCAAGAAAAATTGATAATAGGTGGACAGATGAATCTTGCAGTTATAATCGAGAAAGATGAACTATGACCTACTTCTGGTCACATGCCACCTTTGATAGTCTAAAGGCTGAAACTTTTCTAAAGTCAAATATCAGTGGATGATGCAGTTCTGCCTAAAGGAACCTTTGTCCATCACATGCGTAACTTGGGTTAATGAGCACAAGGTGACGATGCAGTACCTCACTTCTATAAACTAAGTTGCAGTGCCCAAGCCAAAGCAGCAATCTGCATTCAGGTGCACTTCCAATTACCATACGGAAAAGAATGTCCTTTGTCTTTCTTACTCCCAATGGTTTCCTTTGGAATCCGAGTAGTGAGATCTGTGAGCAATGACATAGTTAGCCCCTGCCGTTTACAGTCACGACATAGAACATAGAACATTACAGTGCAGTATGGGCACTTCGGCCCTCGATGTTGCGCCGACCTGTGAAACCATCTGAAGCCTATCTGACCTACACTATAGAACATATCCTTCACAGGTGAGAATTGTTTCAATATAAAATGACATTGTGGACGGCAATCAAAGAGAAAATACTAACATCTGTGCTCACGATTAACCATTCATAGTGTGAAACTTGACAGCATGGTCATTTATTTATATGACAGTATAGCTGCCAACTGAGGTTTTAATTACTCCAGAGGAACTAAACACCACCGTTTCCAGGAGAGAAGCACAACTGATGGCAAAAACTAAATAAGGAAGCACAGTGGTTAGCACTGCTGCCTCACAGCGCCAAGGACCCGGGTTCAATTCCAGCCTTGGGTGACTGTCTGTGTCGAGTCTGCATGTTCTCCCAGTGTCTGCGAACATTCCCTACGGGTGCTCTGGTTTCCTCCCACAGTCCAACAATGTGCAGGTTAGGTGAATTGTCCATGTTAAATTTCCCCTTAGTGTCCAAAGATGTGCGGGTTACGTGGGGTTGCGGGGATAGGGTGGGGGAATGCACCGAGGTAGGGTGCTCTTTCAGAGGATTGGTGTAGATTTGATGGGCCAAGTGGCCTCCTTTCTGCACTGTAGGGGATTCTATGATTCGCTACCATCGGTCATTTTATTCTGGCCTGTTACCTTCAGGAATCTTCTTCCCATGGTCATTAGGAACAGGAGAAGGAAACTAAGCCCATAGGGTATTCAATTAGATCATTCAATTAGATCATTGTTGATCAGCACCCTGGGCGGCATGGTCGTGCAGTGGTTAGTACTGCTGCCTCACGGCGCAGAGCACCTGGGTTCGATCCCGGCCCTGGGTCACTGTCTTGTGTGGAGTTTGCACATTCTCCCCGTGTCTGTGTTGATCTCACCCCACAACCCAAAAGATGTGCAGGGTGGATGGATTGGCCACGCTAAATGACCCCTTAATTGGATTTTTTTTTTTTAAATCAGCATTCCACCTACAATTTCCCCTCTTCACTCCACAGCCCTTGATACCCTAATGTCACAAAAATCTAACAAGGATACAAGTGAATCTTTAATGTTTTTATAGCAATCATGTTTATTTCCAGATTTAAAAAAATTAAAAATGAATTTTCAAACTCCCATGGTGAAATTTAAATTTAAATTTACTGGATTATTAATCCACATCCCTTGTTCACAAGTACTGTGAAAAATACACCAGGATCTTGTATCCATTATACCATTCCACAGCTGAGTCACTCAACTAAAGAAATGACCCCCATCCAAATTAAGCCAGTCTCCCCATAAACAGGCAAATTTGCCAAGGGAGCCAGATTGCATTGCAGAATTTTCTCTAGTCAATGTCCCTTTAGTGTAAAAAGGTGCAATGCCAGCATCAGAAAGGCACTTTACATAGGATAACTCTGATTGGGAGTTTCAACCCCCAGGAGGTTTTCCTACCCAGTTAACAGCCTTTTTTGAAAAATTCTCCTCCAATATCATTAGAACTAAAACAAAAATTTACCGGAGCAGCACGGTAGCACAAGTGGATAGCACTGTGGCTTCACAGTGCCAGAGCCCCAGGTTTGATTCCCGGCTTGGGTCATGGGTCTGTGTGGAGTTTGCACATTCTCCCCGTCTGCGTGGGTTTCCTCCGGGTGCTCCGGTTTCCTCCCACAGTCCAAAGATGTGCAGGTTAGGTGGATTGGCCACGCTAAATTGCCCTTAGTGTCCAAAAAAGTTAGGAGGGGTTATTGGGTTACGGCGATAGGGTAGAAGTGAGGGCTTAAGTGGGTCGGTGCAGACTCGATGGGCCGAATGGCCTCCTTCTGCACTGTATGTTCCATGTATCTATGCAAGATCAAAAGTTCACTTTTTTTTTAGATGATGTTTCTCCCAGGTTTCTTGCAACAATGTTGTTAAAATTAATATTTAATTCCCGGAGCTTTGGCGACCCTAACTGAACCATGCTTGTAAGTTAAAGAAAACTGCAATGATGATATTTTATTTGAATCTGGTGGTAGAAATATTTTGTTTCATCTGGCAGGTGATGAGAAATGGCAGCAAAGTTTAAACCATGTAATTAAAAAATTTTTTTAGCGTTGATCCTTGAACAGAGTCAAACAAGAGAACTGAATATTGAGCACAGAGCTTCACTGGGGAAAGGCACATAGATATTGCACAGCAGATCCATTTCTAAAGAGAGAAAATATTTGGGTGTGCACTTTCTTTGGAACCAAACATTCCTCTACGCAGAGGCTGATAGGTCTGCTGTGTGCTTTCAAATTTTAATTTGTTAATGTAATTCTCACAAACTGAATCAGAGGTTTGTGACAACTTACCTGCATCATTGCTGTTGCCTCCGCTTTCCCCGAAGCACTGCAACCACTTTCTGATCATGGAGAAAGAATGCATATTGAGCCACTGGTCCTCGGTGTAATATTGGCCAATGGAAAGTACAGTGAAGAAATCACCTGCTACTGCTCCATCCACCTCTAAAATGGAAGCAGGCTAACAAAGAGAAAAATGAAAACACTGTTAATGCTAGGTAGCCTCAAGTGATTCACCCACTTTTCTCCTTCCTCTCTTGAAGACATGGACATCTTATTGGAAGCCATGGTCATCTGCATCTCTCCAAGTCATTATTTTTGCCAAGTGTGAGCCTTCACACGGATTGTTTGCAGATTATGCAACAGGTTGCATCACAAACTAGCCTGATCTTGTCTTTATCCAATGACCACATATGCATGTTCCAGCAGGGTTCACTGGATAGTCGAGAAGTTGACAGAGAGTCAACAATAAGTCCCATGCTGTAGTTAACTATTCACACAACCATGGATTGAACTTGGGCACTTCCTTCCCTACATGGCTTAGCTAATCACTTGAGAAGTTTGCTAAGTCATCAGGGGAAACTGAACTATTTAAACAGATTAATTAGGGAACAGCTAACCCTCAATACTTAGCTTCTTAATGAAAGGACAACTAGCAGTGAAATGCAAAAGAATATAGAAGCTGATGTGACTATTAGATCATATTAGAATGGTGCTATACCTTAACAGTGTCACAACAGCAAGTGCCCAGTGGAGGACCTGACACTCTGTGTAAAAGTTGTCATTCAAGGGAGTGGGTGGGAGGCATATACAACAGATCAAACAGATTTGGACCACCCATCTTGATTCTCTCAAGTATATCCTAATGGCTAACTACAACCACATTGAAAAAAACTTGCAACCCATCCCAGTATCTCAACTAGGTGGAACACAGAAGAAAGGGGAACAAAGTTACCTATCCCTACCCACATATTTGTCTTCAACAGGTAATCAGCACTACTGAAGACTATTGCAGCATTACAAGCAGTGACTATTTTGTTAACAAACCTGCTCAGTGTGTAGTCATGACAAACACAATTCTCTGCTCCTGCCGGCAGTATACCCTGCTCATGGGTTTCCCAGCAGCGTGGGGTGGTTACAATGGGAAATCCCATTGACAAGGAGGGAGTAGAGAATCCCGCCAGCAGTGAACGATGCGCCGCCAAGGAACAGGCAGCTGGGGAATGCAAATTCCCGCCCAATATCTTACGCCAACCTTTAAAGGGTTACTGCGAAGACTAACATAGTAATACAGACATTAGTGTGACAGCTACTTTCAATTACCTGCCGTGATCTTGGACTAAAGAAGCCTCCAGAAGAAAGGGGAACGCCCTGCAGTGTACTTGCATACCGCAGCCAATCAACAAACTTCTTACTAACACCATTCACCTGCTCTGTTGGAAAGAAAAAGCAAAATTGCTGAGCCCAACAGGAATCTGATAATGGAGTCCAGCAGTGTACATAACTTCACAGGACACTGCTTGGAATTTCTCTTTTCAATCAGCTTGGAACCATATACTATATTGGGTATATACCTCTCAATTTTTTTCTTCTTGCTACACAATGATTTCACCCCTCCTTAGACAGGGTGTATAGTCAGAGACTGTTTCCCAGGATAGAGGGGTCAAATACTAGGGGGCATAGGTTTAAGGTGCGAGGGGCAAGATTTAAAGGAGATGTACGAGGCAGGTTTTTTTACACAGAGGGGAGTGGGTGCCTGGAACTCGCTGCCAGAGGAGGTGGTGGAAGCAGGGGCGATAATGACGTTTATGGGGCATCTTGTCAAATACATGAATAGGATGAGAATAGAGGGATACGGACCCCGGAAGTGTAGAATATTTTAGTTCAGACGGGCAGCATGGTCGACGCAGGCTTGGAGGGCCAAAGGGCCTGTTCCTGTGCTGTACTTTTCTTTGTTCACTTAAAACATTTTGAAAAAAGTATTATACTGAACCAGATTGGTGGGAACTGTTTGCTCATTCGAAACACCGAACAACCGTGCTACATTTAAATAAGGGCAATTATAAGGGAATGACGGCAGAGTTGGCTGGAGTGGACTGGGAAAGAAGTTTAGCAGGAAAGACAGTTGATCAGCAATGGAAATTGTGGAAGCTAAGCACAACAAGAGGTTAGCAGAACAATAAGAAGTTA
Source organism: Scyliorhinus canicula (assembly GCF_902713615.1). Taxonomy (NCBI): domain Eukaryota; kingdom Metazoa; phylum Chordata; class Chondrichthyes; order Carcharhiniformes; family Scyliorhinidae; genus Scyliorhinus; species Scyliorhinus canicula. The sequence continues at coordinate 57,665,512 of NC_052160.1, read as the reverse complement.
CAGCTCTTCAGTTTTTAAAAATAAAAATGTTTTCTATCTCTACTCACCGGGACACCTGGTTTCAGAGCTGGAGAATACTTGGTCAAGTACTCCGCAAGAGATCACTGTCCGTATGGAGTTTACACATTCTCCTCATGTCTGGGTGGGTTTCGCCCCACAATCCAAAGATGTGCAGGCTAGGTGGATTGGCCACACTAAATTGCCCCTTAATTGGAAAAAATGAATTGGGTACTCTAAATTATAAAAAAAAAAGTTCTCCGCAAGTCAGGCAGACCATGAGCCTGATGGAGAATGACGTCCCATCATTCAACTCCACCTGTGTGCTTCAACAGCAATTTACACTTATATTGTAAACTGTTTCGAGGTAAACCGTATTGAGGTACATAACGGGCAGCACGGTAGCCTTGTGGATAGCACAATTGCTTCACAGTTCCAGGGTCCCAGGTTCGATTCCGGCTTGGGTCACTGTCTGTGTCGAGTCTGCACATACTCCCCATGTGTGCGTGGGTTTCCTCCGGGTTCTCCAGTTTCCTCCCACAATCCAAAGATGTGCAGGTTAGGTGGATTGGCCATGATAAATTGCCCTTAGTGTCCAAAATTGCCCTTAGTGTTGGGTGGGGTTACTGGGTTATGGGGATAAGGTGGAGGTGTTGACCTTGGGTGGGGTGCTCTTTCCAAGAGCCGGTGCAGACTCGATGGGCCGAATGGCCTCCTTCTGTACTGTAAATTCTATGATAACAAGAATAAAATATTTTGACACTGGGCCACAGAAGGAGGAATCAGGAAAGGTGACCTAAAGTTTGATCAAAGAGGTACAGTTTTAAGGAGCATTTTAAAAGAGCGAAAGAGATTTACAGAGGGAATTCCAGAGTTTACGGAGTAGGCAGCTGACAGTACAGCAACCAGTGGAGCAATTAAAATTAGGGATGTGTAAGCGGCCAGACTGGAAGAGTACAGACAGCTAAAGAGCTTGTCGGGCTGGAGGAGGCTAAATTCAGAAAACAGTCTCCCATTGCATAGTGTAAAGATTTCCATGTCCTACATCATCCACCCTTACTGCTTCTGAGGTTGCCATTCAATGCCATTTTTCACAAAACTACGTACAGCTTACATGCTGTGGACCCATTCTTCGAGGGGTAAACGGGATGCAGAAAAATATTTTAAACAACAAATGGGAGTCTTTTATCCTGCCGGTTTTACACTCAAGCGACAGTGTTGAAAGAGATGCGGTGACTGTCACCAAGCCGCTACCAATGACGTTCGAAATCAGGGCAGGGTTGAATTCCTTTCAGTTGCCTCCTTCCCAGAGATGAAACTCTCTCTGCTCACATGCTCTAGAAAAGCAGTGTGACCAACACTGGTGAAGAGAGAGAGTGGATGAAAGGATGGGGAGACTGCAGGGAGAAGGTCGCATTTCCCAGCACAGCCCAATTGCGCCAACGCACTGCATTCCCTTGAAAAGCAGTTTCAGTTGAAACTTCCTCCAAATTGAATTAAATAACACCCCTTTTACACTTATCAGTTATAGTCCTTCTTACTGTTCCTTCTATACCCCAAAGCAATTTATTTTAAAGTTATTTGTAATAAAGGGAGGTATTCTTCCGTAATCGGCGGGACGGGCAACTCCGGCGGGACGGAGTGGCGTGAACCACTCCGGCATCTGGCCACCCCAAAGGTGCGGAATCCTCTGCACATTCAGGGGCTAGGCCCGCCTCGGAGTGGTTTGCGCCCCGCCGGCTGGCGGGAAAGGGGCTTGGTGCCACGCCAACCGGCGCCGAAGGGCCTCCGCCGGCCAGAGCAAGTTGGCGCATGCGCGGGAGCGCCAGCGTGTGCTGGCATCATCCCCGCGCATGCGCAGAGGTCTTCGTTTCCACACTGGGAATGGCGGACCGGTACAGCCTCCGGTGCGGAAGGATAGAGTGCCCCCACGGCACAGGCCCGCCCTCGGATTGGTGGGCCCAGATCGCGGGCCAGGCCACCGTGGGGGCACCGCCCGGGGCCAGATCCCCCCACGCCCCCCCCCCCCCCTCCCCAAAGAACCCCGGAGCCTGCCCGTGCCGCCAGGTCCTGCCGGTAAGGACCTACTCCAATTTACGCCGGTGGGACTGGCAAAGACGGGCGGGATTTCGATCCATCGCGGGCCGGAGAATTAGGGCAGCCCGGGACCCATTGAATCGCGCCGGACGCCGCCATTCTCCGAGGCGGGTGGCGAGACTCACGCCAGGCCGATTTTTGGGGGGTACGGAGAATTTAGAGGACGGCGAGGGCGGGATTCACGTCGACCCCCGGCGATTCTCCGACCCGGCGGGTGGTCGGAGAATCCCGCCCAAGGTTTTTCGTTTGATTCTACAAAGAACTACAATAGAAAAACATGAAAGTGTGCAGAAAGAACTGTCATGTTCCTGCACTCTGGTATTGTGCTTCTACTGCAGCCTAACTGCTTACTCTGCAGTCCACTGCTTCTGTAGAGGGGATATGTAGGTTACAAAGCAAAAGGATATGACAGCATTACAAGGCAGCTATTTAGGTAATGAGTGTGAAAGGAAGGGACAGAGTGAACAAAAAAAAGAAAACAGAAACAAATGAGGTCAAAAAGGGGGGAAATGGTAATAAGGCAAAATTAATGGTTCTTTACTTAGATACACGTAGCGTTCGGCGTGGTGGCACCGTGGTTAGCACTGTTGCCTCACAATGCCAGGGAGCCAGGTTCGATTCCGACTTTGGGTAACTGCCTGTGTGCAGTTTATACGTTCGCTCCATGTCTGTGTGGGTTTCCTCCGGGTGCTCCGGTTTCCTCCCACAGTAGATTGCCCATGATAAATTGCCCCTTAGTGTCCAAAGGTTAGGTGGGGTTACGGGGATAGGGTGGGGGAGTGGACCTAGGTAGGATGCTCTTTCAGAGTTGATGCAGACTCGATGGGCCAAATGGCCTCCTTTTACACTGTAGGGATTCTATGAAAATAAATGAATTAACGGCACAAATTGAGGTTAACGGGTATGATCTTATGAGAGGGATGTGATTACAGGGAGATCAAAACTGGTAACTAAACATTCGGGTGCATGTGACTTTTCATAAGGACAGGCAGGGAGGAAAGGATAGGTGGGGTTGCATTGTTAGTACAGCAAGAAATGATCTTGGACCGGAAGATTTAGAATCCATATGGGTGGAGGTAAGAAATAACAAGGGGAAGACGACACTGGTGGGAATAGTCTATAGACCCCCAAAAGTAGATGGAAAATAAATCAGGAGTTAACAAAGACATGTAAAAAAGACAGTACTTTAATCATTGGTGACTTTAATCTTCATATAGATTGGGGAAACCATGGCAGAGGTAGCCATGAGGAAGAATTGATCGAGTGTATTTGGGGCAGTTTCCTAGAACAATATGATGTGGATCCAACCAGGGATCAGACTATTTTGGATTTGGTAATGTGTAATGAAATAGCTTTAATAAACAATCTCAGAGTAAAAAATGCCTTAGGAACTTCCCCTAGGAAGCAGTGACCCTAACATGGTAGAATTTAGCATTCAATTTAAGAGTGGGTCAGAAAGAACAGTGCTAGACTTAAATAAGAGCAATTATAAAGGAATGAGGGCAGAGCTGACGGGAGTGGACTGGGAAAGGAGTTTCGCAGGAAAGTCGGTTTATCAGCAATGGCAGACATTTCTGAAAATAGTTCATGACTCACAACAAAAATATATCTTAGTGAGGAAGAAGGATTCTTGGAAAGGGATAAATCAACCATGGTTAACGAAGGAAGTGAAGAATAGTATTAAACTGAAATAAAAAACATAGCATTTGGCAAAGATTAGTGGATTGGGAAAATGTTTTAAGAACCAACAAAAGATAAGCAAAAAGATAATAAAAAGGGAGGAAATAAACTATGAGAGTAAATTAGCAAGTAATATAAAACAGACAGCAAGAGCTTCTTTAAATATATAAGAGAGGGGCCAAAGTGAATATAGACCTCTTAGAGAACGAGACTGGGCAAATAATAATGGGGAGCCAGGAAATGGCAGAGGAATTAAACAAGTACTTTGCGTCAGTCTTCACAGTGGAAGACACTAATAACGTTCCAAAAATACTAAATATTCTAAGGGCAGAAGGGGGGAGGAAATAAGTACAATAACAATCACGAAGGAAACAGTACTCGAGAATCTAATGGGGCAAAAGGCTGATGAGTCCCCTGGATCTGATAGGCTACATCCCAGGGTATTAAAGGAAGTGACTTCAGAGATTATAGCTGCACTGGTAGTAATCTTCCAAGAATCCTTATATTCTGGAAAAGTCACAGAAGATTGGAAAACTGCCAAAGTAACATCTTTATTCAAAAAAAAGAGAGAAATAAAAAGCTAATAACTATAGGCCAGCTAGCTTAGCTTCTGTTATTGGAAAGATGTTAAGAGTCCATTATTAAGGATGTAATAGTAGAGCTATTTATAAATGCATAATATAATCAAGCAGAGTCAGCATGGATTCATGGAAGGGAAATTGTGCCTGACAAATTCTTTGAGGTGGTAACGAGCAGAATAGATGAAGGGAAACCAGCAGCTGAAATATACTTGGATTTCCAAAAAGTATTCCATAAGGTACCACACAAAAGGCTACTTATAGGCAGCATGGTAGCATAGTGGTTAGCACTATGGCCTCACTGCACCAGGGTCCCAGGTTCGATTCCCGGCTTGGGTCAATGTCTGTGCGGAGTCTGCACGTTCTCCCTGTGTCTGCGTGGGTTTCCTCCGGGTGCTCCGATTTCTTTCCACAAGTCCCGAAAGATGTGCTATTAGGTAATTAGGTAATCTGCATACCCGAACAGCGCTGGAATGTGGTGACTAGGGGCTTTTCACAGTAACTTCATTGCAGTGTTAAGGTCAGCCTACTTGTGACAATAAAGATTATTATTAATAAGATAAGAGCCCACGGTGTTGGGGGCAGTACATTAGCATGGATAGAGAATTGGTTAACTGATAGAAGTCAGAGAGTTGGAATAAGGGGCATTTTCAGGATGGCAACCTGTAACTACTCAAGTGCCATAAGGATCTGTCTTGGGGGCACATTTATTTGCAATATGTATTATCACTTGGACGAGGAAAGTGAATGCAATATTGCCAAGTTTGCGGATGACAACAAAATAGGTGGGAAGGCAAGTGGTGAGTTTGAAGCAAAGAGTCTACAGAGGAATATAGACAGGTTAGGTGAGTGGGCAAAAATTTGGCAGATGGAATATAATGTAGGAAAATGTGAAGTTATGCACTTTGGTAGGAAGAATAAAAGGAGCTGAATATTATTTAAATAGTAAAGACTGCAGAAAACTGCAGCACAGAGATTTTGGGGTCCTCGTGCGTAAATCACAAAAAAGCGAGCATGCAAGTTCAGCAGGTAATTGGGAAGGCAAATGGAATGTTGGCCTTTATTTCAAAGGGAATGACTTATAAAAATAGGGAAACCCTGCAAAAACAATCCAAGGCACTGTTAGACCAGACCTGGAATACTGTGAACAGTTTTAATAATAATAATAATAATCTTTTATTGTCACAAATATGAAGTTACTGTGAAAAGCCCCCAGTCGCCACATTCCGCCGCCTGTTCGGGTAAGATGGTACGGGAATTGAACCCATGCTTCTGGCTTTGTTCTGCATCGCAATCCAGCTGTCCAACCCACTGAGCTAAACCAGCATATTTTGGTCCCCTTATCGAAGGAAAGATATACTGGCATTGGAGGCAATCCAGAGAAGGTTATGGAGGAGTTTTCTTTTGAGGAGATTGAGTAGATTGGGCCCGAGCTCATGGGAGTTCAGAAGAATGAGGGGTGACCTTAGTGAGACATATAGGATCCCCAGGGGGCATGACAGGGTAAATGCTGAGACAATGTTTCCTCTTGTAGGAGAGTCTAGGACCAGAGGGCATCAACTCAGAGTAAGGGGTCGCGCATTTAAGACAGAGATGAGAGAGAATTTCTTCTCTCAAAAGGTAGTGAACCTATGGACTTATTTACCGCAGAGAGCTGTAGTGGCTCGGTCGTTAAGTATGTTCAAGGCTGGCTTCCGGTGGTGGCATGTAGGAGGAGGTCACACGTTGGGTGGCTCCAGCTCGAGGCTTGATTTTTTAGAATTTAATGCCCGGTCCCAGGGGCAATTTCTGGTTAAATAAGTGCCCGAAGACATAAGGAAGAAGGAAGTCCAAAACCCAAAGGAAAGCTGTCGTAAAGAAGGGGGTGAGTGAAGGTTCGCCGTTGAGTGGAAGGGTTGGCTCAGCAACTGGAAGGATGGCTGAGCATGGGTCACTGGGCGGGGCCGCACTGTTCACGGCAGAAAAGATGACCGAGGTGATGGTTGTGGAACGTGAAAAATAGTTCCAAAGCACATGGAGGTGATGAGGAAGGAGATGATGGCACTATTGAAGGTTCTGGTGGAGGAGGCGATTGCCCTGGTGAAAGTGGCGGTGTCGAGGACATCGGCCGTGGCGCAGGAGCAGGATGAGAGACTAAAGGGAGTGGAAGAGGCCTTGTCACAACACAGTGATCAACTCACCTTGATGGGTGAGGAGCTGCAGAGGGTGGTGGGGGCCAACAAGGGTCTGCGAGCCAAAGTGGAGGACCTCGGAAACAGATCTCGGTGGTGCAATCTGAGGAATGTGGGCCTGCCCGAAAGGTGGAGGGCCCGAGACCTGGAATGTACGGGTGGATGTTTTGGTTTGTATATTGAGCGGGGTGAGGTTTATTGTTGGTTTATTGTTATTGTATTTGGTTGTTTTTTCTTTGGTTGTTTATTGATGAAAAATTTGACAATGAAGAAAATAAAAATAATTTTTTTTAAAGTATGTTCAAGGCCGAGACAGACAGATATTTAATCAGTAAGGGAATAAAGGAATCAGATCAGCCATGATCTCATTGAATGGAGAAGCAGACTCAATAGGTTGAGTAGCCAACTCCTGCTCCTATATCATATGGTCTTGATTAATTTGAAAGTCATTTCTCACTGATGTTCATTGGAATGGGCAAGTTAGGCAGCCTAGATTAGCCTGTTATAATGGGTTTGCATTCATTATAGCTGCAAGGGAAAGTTTATTTGGAAACTGAACTGCTACAAAAAGGGGATGACAATATAGCATTTACAAAGCAGGTTATTGACATCTGAGCTTGTTACAATCATCAGGGAAGTAGTATTGAACAAATCATTGGGCCTACGGGCTGACAAATCCCTGGGTCCAGATGGACTTCACCTCAGGATCTTGAAAGAAGTGGCTAATGAGATTGGGTAGCACGGTGACGCAGTGGTTAGCACTGCTGCCTCACGGCGCCGAGATCCCAGGTTCAATCCCGGCTCTGAGTCACTATCCATGTGGAGTTTGCACATTCTCCCCGTGTTTGCCTGCTTGCGGCCCCCACAACCCAACAGGCACAGAATTGGTGGATTGGCCACGCTAAATTGCCCCTTAATTGGAAAAAATTAATTGGGTATTTAAAATGTTTTTTTTAATTAATTAATGAGAGTTGATGCTTTGGTTTTAATTTTCCAAAATTCACTAGATTCAGGGAAGGTTCAGTTAGATAGGAAAATAGCAAATGTAACTCCTTTATTCAAAAAGGGAGACAGAAAGCATGAAACTACAAACCAGTTAGCCTAACGTCTGTTATGGGTAAAATATTAGACGTCATTATTCAAGATATTATAGAAGGGCACTTGGGGAAAAATCAAGGCAATCTGGCAGAATAAACATGGCTTTGTGGAAAATAAATCATGTTTAACCAATTTATTGGAGCTCTTTGAAGGCTTCACATGTGCTGTGGATGAAGTGGACGTACTGTACCTAGATTTCCAGAAGGCATTTGCAAAGGTTATCGCAGAAAATAAAAGATCATTGTGTAGTGAATAACATGACATGGATTGAAGATTGGCTGGCAAACAGGAAACAGAGTGTAGGCATAAATAGGTCTTTTTTTGATTGGCAGGATGTGAAAAAGGTGTGCAACAGGGATCAGTACTGAGGACTGAACATTTTACAATTTATATAAATGACTTGGATGAAGGTACTGAAGGTATGGTTGCCAGATTTGCTGACGACACAAAGATAGGAAAGTAAATTGTGAAGATGACGTAAGGAGGCTACAAAGGGCCATTGATAGGCTAACTGAGTGAGCAGAAATCTGTCAAATGGAGTATCTTGTGAGCAAATATGAAATTGTCCATTTTGGCAGGAAGAATAAGAAAGAAGCTTATTATCTAAACGATAGAGATGAAATGAAATGAAATTAAAATCGCTTATTGTCACGAGTAGGCTTCAATGAAGTTACTGTGAAAAGCCCCTAGTCGCCATATTCCAGCGCCTGTTCGGGGAGGCTGGTACAGGAATTGAGCGGTGCTGCTGGCCTGCCATGGTTTGCTTTAAAAGCCAGCGATTTAGCCCGGTGTGCTAAACCAGCCCTGGTTGCAGAGCTCTGAGGTGCAGAGGGATCTGGGTGTCAAAGTGTGTGATCACTAAAGGCTAGTCTACAGATACAGCAAGTAATTAGACAAGCTAAATAGAATGTTGTTGATTATTGTGAGGGGAATTGATTAAAAAGGTAGGGAGGTTATGCTTCAGGTGTATAGGGCATTAGTGAGACCACATCTAGAGTACTATGTACAGTATTGGTCTCCATATTTTAGGATAAGTGTAAAAGCGTTAGAAGCAGTTCAGAGAGGTTTACTAGAATAATACCATGAATGGGCAGTATGTCCTATGAGGAAAAAGTGGAGAGGTTTGGCTTGCATCCACTGGAGTTTTGAAGAGTAAGACGTGACTTGATTGAAATCTTTAAAGTTCTGAGGAGTATTGACAGGGGAGATGTGGAGTGGATGTTTCCTCTTGTCAGAGAATATAGAACCAGGGTTCAAATTTTACAAATAAGGAGTTGCTCATTTAAGACTGAGATGAGAAATATTTTCTCTCAGAGGATCGTGAGTCTCTGGAACTCTCTTCCTCAAAAGGCAGTGGAAGCAGAATTTTTGAATATTTTTAAGGAATATCTAGATAGATTCTTGATTAACATGGTGGGGGTGGAGTTATTGAGGGGTAGGCAGGAATGTGAGATTGAGGTTACAATCAAATCAGCCATGATCTGACTGAATGATGGAGCAGACTCGAGGGGTCGAGTGGCCTACTCGTGCTCCTAATTTGTTTGTTCGTATGAGTTGCATAGAACAAAAATTCCTTTTGGGGTGTTTGTTGTTATCAGTACAATCCAACAGCACACCTGCTGCTAAACTTACCTTCATTGAGAGTTGCAGGTGCAATATCAAGGACCTTGGATAAGATAGGCAAAAGAAGCCGTGAACCTTGACCTTCAGCTTGGCGGGATTCTAGCAGTTTCAGAACACGACTGCACACAGCTTCAACTTCATTTGTTTTACTCCCCTACAAGAGGGAATTGCAACTGTTAGGTTTACTTCGATTACCTTCACTCTTCTTTCAACTCACATTCACTACCACAGCAGAGGTTCACACATCCTTTCACAACTGGAAAACCACAATATCTGCTGGAGAACTAATTTGAGCAGGGCTGCCTCCCAACAAGAGTCAATCCATGAGCTCCACTAGCCTCCTTACAGGGTTCAGTCAAGAAAAGGTAAAGGCACCTAGACAAGCAGCTCAGGGACTCAAAACTCTTGTGAATTAAAACGGTTGCTGGAATTAGTAATTTAGAATACGAATTAGGTGGGAAAATACAATATCGACTGATCAGTGTTAATCTGATTTGTCTTCTTAACTCCCAGAGCACTAATAGGAAAATTCAGGTCAGCCCTTACACCAATGGTTACAATGTTATGGGTCAGAGTTTAGAGAATCCCAAAGTGTATCATGGAGTTCACCTGACCCACAACTTTTAATAGATTGTGGTTATGGGGAACACACGGCCCACTCTACAGGTGTGGTACAACAGAAATGGAAAGAGTACTTTTTAAAACAAAACAATGTTTATTCTATGAACTCAAGTTAGCCTTTTTAAAACAAACACTGAATATCTTAGCAACCATTAATTCAAGTACACCCCCCAAAGAATACAACACTAAGTAATCTGTATGCTGATCTTTTAACATCCAAAAGACTTAATAAACCTCTAAACAGAAGCACCTCAGGGTTTACATTCAATACTGAAATCATTTATAATTCTGAATTCACCAAATGATTAGGATAGTCTTTGGATGGCAGACTTCAGATGCAGCTCACTGAAAAACACAGACACGTCCCAAGCTTTTTCTCAAACTGAAACTAAAAAGCAGACGTACAGCTCAGCTCCACCCACACTCTGAATCACGCCAGTAACATGAGCAGCTTCATTTCTTAAAGGTACATGTCTTAAACACCCATTTCTTAAAGATACTCTCGCATGACAATAGGAAAAGCCTGATGCAAACTATAAGGAACCCAGGAGGGTGGCACAGTAGCATAGAGGTTAGCACTGTTGCTGCACAGCGGCAGGATCTCAGGTTCGATTCCCAGCTTGGGTCACTGTCTGTGCGGAGCCTCACGTTCTCCCCGTGTCGGTGTGGGTTTCCTCTTGGTGCTCCGCTTTCCTCTCACAAGTCCCAAAAGATGTGCTTGTTAGATGAATTAGACATTCTGAATTCTCCCTCAGTGTACCCGAACAGGCGCCGGAATGTGGCGACTAGGGATTTTCACAGTAACTTCATTGCAGCATTAATGTAAGCCTACTTGTGACAATAATAAAGATTAATGTACTGATACCTGCAAGGCCTCTAGCAGTTTGTCACTGGTGTGAAGTGCACATACCCAATACATGTGTTGAGATTCATTCTGAGACAAGTGCTATATACCTGAGGCAGTCAGGGTTGTGTTGTTCGCATCGGAGGTCAGAGTACTCTCAGGGTCAGTCAGAGGCCCAGAGCCACACAGGCAGGTTAGAGAGCAGAAAATTATCACACTGAGCCTGGACTGAACGATTTGTGTGGCATTTTACATCTATTTATTAAATATACTAAAGAACAGTTATATAAAACCCAATACCATTGGCTTGTTGTTTAAAAAATCCCCCATGTGTCACTGCAAATGTTCGGATCCAAGCTCCATGGGTACTAAATCCCTCCTCCCACTAACCCACCCAAGTGGCCATTCTGGACATGCAAGCTTAGACAGTGAGAGCATCGTGACGGACAAGGGGGTAGGTACATAATGGTGAGTGGCAAGTTCCAGGGGGCCCGGGTGGTGTTAGTGAATGTGTATGCCCCGAACTGGGATGATGCGGAGTCCATGAGGCACATGCTGGGTAAGATCCCGGACCTGGAGTCAAGTAACTTGATTATTGGGGGGGGGAGACTTTAATACTGTCTTGGACCCGGCGTTGGACTAGTCTAAGTCCAGGTCGGGAAAGAGGCCAGCGGCGGCCAGGGCCCTGTGGGAGTTCATGGATCAGATGGGGGGCGTGGACCCATGGAGATTTGGGCAGCCAAGGGCGAAGGAGTTCTCCTTTTTCTCCACGTCCATAAAGTCTACTCGCGGATTGACTTTTTTGTGCTGAGCAGGGTGTTAATCCCGAGGGTGGAGGGAGCTGAGTATTCGTCCATTGCGGTCTCGGACCATGCCCTGCATTGGGTGGACCTGCAACTGGGGGCGGAGCGGGGGCAGCGCCCTCTCTGGAGACTGGATGTGGGGCTGCTGGCAGATGAAGACATGTGTGGGCGGATAAGGAGGAGCATTCTGGACTATGTGACAACAAATGACACGGGGGAGGTAACAGCAGCAGCGGTTTGGGAGGCTATGAAGGCGGTCATCAGGGGGGAGTTAATCTCTATTAGGTCCCACAGAGAGAAGAGGGACAGGGCAGAGAGGGAGAGGTTGGTGGGAGAGATACTTAGGGTGGATAGGAGGTTCACGGAGGCCCCCGAGGGGGGGCTGCTAAAGGAGCGCCGGAAATTACAGGCTGAGTTCGATTTGCTGACCACGTGGAAGGGAGGCGGCCAGGGAGATCGGGGGAGTGCGGGATAAGGAAGGTAACATGGTGTTGAGCCCAGAGAAGATCAATGAAGTCTTCAAGGAGTTCTACGGAAGCTATACGAGTCAGAACCCCCGAGGGGAGGGGAAGGGATGAAGCAATTTATGGATCGGCTGAGGTTCCCAAGGGTGAATGAGGAACGGGTGGAGGGACTGGGGGCCCCGATTGAGTTGGAGGAGGTAGTCAAGGGGCTGGCAAGTATGCAGTCGGGCAAGGCCCCGGGTCCGGACGGCTTCCCTGTAGAATTTTATAAGAAGTTCTCGGAGCTACTGAGCCCACTCCTGCTCAGAACCTTTAACGAGGCGAAGGAGAGAGGAGCCCTCCCCCCTGACGATGTCGCAGGCACTGATATCGCTCATTTTGAAGGAGAAGGACCCACTCCAATGTGGGTCCTACAGGCCGATATCGCTCCTGAATGTAGATGCCAAATTGCTGGCAAAAAGTCTGGCCACCAGAATAGAGGACTGTGTCCCAGGAGTGATCAAGGAGGGCCAGACGGGTTTCGTTAAAGGCAGGCAACTAAACACGAATGAGAGGAGGCTCCTGAATATTATTATGATGCCCTCGGAGGGGGGGGGGGGGGGGGAGGACGACGTAGAAGTAGTGGCTGCAATGGATGCGGAGAAGGCCTTTGATAGGGTGGAGTGGGAGTACCTGTCGGAGGTGTTAGGTAGGTTTGGATTCGGGGAGGGATTCATAGGGTGGGTCAAGCTACTGTATCAGGCCCCCGTAGCGAACATGTCCACGAACCGGCTGAGGTCAGAGTATTTGAGGTTGCACCGAGGGATGAGGCAGGGGTGCCCTCTGTCCCCGTTGCTATTTGCCCTGGCAATTGAGCCATTGGCCATAGCGCTTAGCACTTCAAGGAACTGGAGGGGGCTGGTTGGGAGGGGGAAGCACCGGGTTTCCCTCTATACAGATGACCTGCTGTTGTATATTTGGGACCCGCTAGAGGGGATAGGGGAGGTCATGCGGATACTGGGGGACTTTGGGAGCTTCTCGGGGTACAAGTTGAATGTGGGGAAAAGTGAGCTGTTTGTAATCCACGCTAGGGGCCAGGAGGAGAGGCTGGGCAGCTCCTGCACAAGATAGTGGAGAGGAGCTTTCGATATTTAGATGGGACATGCACCCGATTTCCCTGGCGGGAAGAGTGCAGACTGTGAAGATGATGGTTCTTCCCAGATTCTTGTTTGTTTTTCAGTGCCTCCCCATTTTGATCCCCAAATCCTTTTTCAAGCGGGTGAACAGGATTATCACGGGATGTGTGTGGGCAAATAAAACCCTGCGGGTCAAGAGGGTAATGAAGTTACTGTGAAAAGCCCCGAGTCGCCACATTCCGGCGCCTGTTCGGGGAGGCTGGTACGGGAATTGAACCGTGCTGCTGGTCTGCCTTGGTCTGCTTTAAAAGCCAGCTCTTTATCCCTGTGCTAAACCAGCCCCTAGTTGGTTAGAGGAGGCACAGGAAGGAGGAGGGGGCCTCAGTTTGGACCCCGATACGGAATAACCACAGATTTGCTACGGGCAGGATAGATGGGGGGTTCCAAGGCTGCTATAGGGCAGGCATTAGAAGGATGGGGGACCTGATTATAGATGGGACTTTCTCCAGCATGCAGGCGCTGAAGGAGAAGTTCGGCCTACCCCCGGGAAATGCTTTAAGATATCTCCAGGTTCGGGACTTTCGCAAGAAACAGCTGGGGACATTTCCGCTGTTACCCCCGCGAAGGATACAGAACAGGGTGGTGTCTGGCATCTGGGTAGGAGAGGGGAAGGTGTCGGACATATATCAGGAGCTGCCGGAGGCGGAGGACGCCTCAGTGGAGGAGCTGAAGGGCAAGTGGGAGGAGGAGCTGGGTGAGGAGCTAGATGAGGGCCTGTGGGCTGATGCCCTGGGCAGGGCGAATTCGTCCGCATCATGCGCCAGGCTCAGTTTGATTCAATTTAATGTGGTGCACCAGGCTCACATGACGACGGCAAGAATGAGCAAGTTTTTTGGGGTAGAGGACAAGTGCGCGAGATGTGCAGGGAGTCCTACGAACCATGTCCATATGTTCTGGGCATGCCCGGCGCTTAAAAAATTCTGGCAGGGCTTTGCGGGGGGCCATGTCCAGGATTTTGGACACGCGGGTGAAGTAGAGTCCAATATTTGGGGTGTCAGAGGATCCGGGAGTGCAGGAAGGGAAAGAGGCCGAGGTGTTGGCCTTTGCCTCCCAGGTAGCCCAGAGACGGATCTTGTTAATGTGGAGGGACTCGAAACCCCCAAGCATGCAGACCTGGGTTAGTGATATGACTGGGTTTCTCAGCCTGGAGCAGATAAAGTTTGCCTTGATGGGGTGCTTGATGGGGTTTTCCCGGTGGTGGCAACCTTTCCTTGACTTTCTAGGGGAGCAGATATAATGTGTATTTTCGTTTTGTATAATGATAGCAGCCACCTTGTTTTGTTAAATAGTTTGTGTTTATTGTTTTTCTTTTTGTTATGTAAAAATCCTGGTTGAAAAAAACTTTAATAAAACTAATTTAAATAAAAAAATTGCTTAGACAGCGAGTTCTGGCAGGGCATTTGACTACAACCAAGCCTAATCCTGCCTCGCCCAATATTCTTACATGCATGAGCTTTTTTTAGCAACAGCCACTTGGCAGCACGTGGGATTGGGAGCCTGAGTTGCTTTATTTGGTGAATGCTGCAAATGAAAAGTTAGTTTCTATCATTCTCGTTCATAACGTTTCACATGGAACCTTGTGCAACAATGGTGATAGAATATATTGTACTATTTAAGTGGAGAGAGATTGCAGAACTCAGTGGTGCTAAGGGATCTGGATGTCCTGGAACATGAACCACAAAACGTTAGCAGTCAGCAGGTGATTCGGAAGGCAAAGCGAATGTATTAGCATTTATTGCAAGGGAAATGGAATATAAAAGTGGGGAAGTCTTGCTGCAGCTATACAGGGCCTTGGTGAAACCACATCTGGTGTACTGTGCACAGTATTGGTCTCCTTATTTGAAAAAATATATAAATATTTTAGAAGCAGTTCTGAGGATGTTCACTTGACTCATTCCTGGGGTAAGGTATCTAATAAAGAAAGGTTAGACAGGTTGGGCCTATACCTATTGGAGTTTCGTGGAATGAGAGCTGATCTTATTAAAACACATAAGATCCTTGACGGGATTGGATAGGGTAGATACCAGGAGGATGTTTCCACTTGTGGAAGAGACTAGAACCAGGGGACGCAGTTGAAGAATGAGCTCTACCATTTACGGTGGAGATGAAGGGAAATTTTTTTATCTCAAACGTCCATTAGTGTATGGAATTCACGTTCCCAGAAAGCAGTGAGGCTGGCTCATTGAATTTATTCAAGGCTGAGTTAGAGAGATTTTTGATAGACAATGGAATAAAGAGTTATGGAGGGCAGACGGCAAAATGAAGTTGAGACCACAACCAGATCAGCCATGGTCTTATTTAATGGTGGAGCAGGCTCGAAGGGGTGCGTGGCCTCCTCCTTACTCCTATGTTCTCAGCAGTAGAAACAGAGCTTTGTGGACATAGTTCACAATTGTAACACAGTTTTTATGGGAGAAACTGCTTAGCAAAGGACAAGCGCTGCTGTAGAAGTGAGTAACCGAGGGCAGTACTTGCAACATCTCCTAGCGGCGTGGTCACAGAACAGTAATGTGGTATAACCAGCAATTCAAGACTGCAAAATATATGAACAAGCTTGATGTAGCTTAAACCAATCCTCTTACCTGGGTCAGTATTATATTCGACAAAAGGCTCATGGTTTTCATATCATTCACCTCATCACAAGATAAGGTCAAGGCACTGCATGGCAACACCTCTCTCAGAATGGCTGAGCAGAGAACAAGGATTGGCTGTGGTGCCTTCAGGAAACACAAGGTGCTGTGGAGTTTATGTAGCACATCCCTGGGAAGACTGGGTATCAGACAGAAAGATGGGAGTGCATCAGTCTTTGACTCGTACAGATACATAACACATTCTAATTAACTCACTCTGTAAATACGTCCAGCTGCTGCTTACTGCTGAGGACAGAAACAAAAACAAGTCCCTCACATCTGTTTGCAGTATGCTCTGATAATGATGGTCACAGATACAGACTATTGAATGTCAATCTGTAGTTATTAAAGAAATGAAACACACAGAATGATTACAAAGAAATTCAACAGTTGATGTATTCTAGAATATTACCATCCCACCACCTGTAACTAGTTTTCTTTAATCCAATAACATTTTATGACAAAACTCAAATTGAAATGATTAAAGAGACCCCTCTGCCAGTCAAGAAACCAGAGTTAACAGCCCACAGTCGGATAGTGAGGTTCCCTGTTGATCCTCTCCTTTTGTTTCCAACACTTACGTTCTGCTGTATTTTGTTACGGAGACAATCAGGAAGAGTTTCTGCAGGGAATCCACAGCTTCTTTATTATATTCCTTATTCAGCAGGATTGTAGAGATGCGGGAGCAGAACTTCTGTAAGTCTTCATCTTGTACTTCCCTGAGAGCAAGCAGAAAATGGGTATTAAATAAAAGCTGTTAAATCAAATTATGGAGCAGGTTCGATGGCTTATTGCAAAGAGTACCTCTGAACTTACTACTGGAACATATTTAAAAGGAGCTTTGAATTATATTAATGCTGCCAGCAGGGACCTTCGGTGCTGTGTTCAATGACACCCTATTTCAAGAACTTGGTAAA
Organism: Scyliorhinus canicula; assembly: GCF_902713615.1. NCBI lineage: Eukaryota > Metazoa > Chordata > Chondrichthyes > Carcharhiniformes > Scyliorhinidae > Scyliorhinus > Scyliorhinus canicula. The sequence goes on along the minus strand of NC_052160.1, from coordinate 57,648,814 downwards.
TAAACACATTGAAATGCTCATTAGTGGTTCATACTTTTCGCTTTACCTCTGATGATCACATTAGACCATGGAGAGAGAGCAAAGGGGATTTACCAGAACAGTTCTCAGACATAAGGGACTTATTGGAGAGACTAAAAAAACTGGGATTCGTCCCAGAAGATTAAGTAAGAAGTCTTACAACACCAGGTTAAAGTCCAACAGGTTTGTTTCAAACACGAGCTTTCGGAGCACTGCTCCTTCCTCAGGTGAATGAAGATTAAGCATAGAGTTAATTGAGGAACTTCAATTTATGGAATAACTAAGAAGTTTTGATTGGCAAGTGTGACAGCAACCAGACGTCACTGATTTAAGACAATTGAGGAAGGTGAGGAAAATTTATTTTCTAATCACGGTGAATTGTTACGATCAGGAATGTATTGCCCAGAAGGATGATGGAAGCATATTAAACAGTAACTTTCAAAGGGAATTTTATAAGTACTTGAAACATAAATGTGCAGGGCCAGGTGAAAAGAGCAGGGGAGTGGGACTAATTGAATCGTTCTAAGAGCCAGCATAGACACAATGGGCTGAAGGATCTCCTTCTGTGCTGTTTGCTTGCAGAAATGGAAGGAGTTTCCCGCATACTCAGTCAGATGGCTAACTCTGCCCAGACCAAAAGCAAAGAAAAGGGGCTGGTTTAGCCCAGTGGGCTAAATAGCTGACTTGCAATGCAGAACAATGCCAGCAGCACGGGTTCAATTCCCGTATCGGCCTCCCCGAACAGACGCTGGAATGTGGCGACTAGGGGCTTTTCACAGTAACTTCATTGAAGCCTACTTGTGACAATAAGCGATTATCATTATTAAAAATGCAGCACACCCTGATCAGAGAACTCCTCTATGCCAATGGTTCTGTGTCAAATTGCTCACACAGAAACTCAGCTAGAGGATTCATGGGTTGTTGGTGCCAATGATCTTGCAGTCTTTGTGGGTCTTCCAGTAGAAGGCGCTGTTAAAGCTGTATTAGACCAAGGGTGGCAGGCAGATCCATCTACACAAATGGTTGTACCCAAAAAGACAGAATCTCCCCCAGCACCATAGATTCCTAATGAACAACAGTTGGTCAGACTAACTGATCACATGACAATCCTTGAGAATTGACAAACTCCCAACCATCAAGTGAGAGTGAGAAATGAAATCCAGACGTCAGTGTGTTGTCTTGCCAATGACAGGGACAAGCTGAATTTCTGTGTATACTGACTTTGACTAAAAGGAGACTCTTAAAGTTGCTCTTGAACATTCTTGGAAATATCAATGTCACTAAATTAAAAGCCCTCTCCAGGGATTATCTAGTAAAAATTTTCTCTCTCATGCCTGTAACTAACTTGTTCTCCCTTACTACAAGCGTCAAGGAAACCATGGTTATGGGACAGAGTGTCACATCTCCGCCCTTAATCACACTAAGCAACACTCCACTGGAATTGGTTCACAAACTTTGCCACCTTGGATCCCCTGACAGATAATCTATCCCTTTAAGCAGAATTTGATGCACATGCAGGGAAATTAGCTGCCACCTGGGGCCAACACAGTGTGCAAGCTGATTCTTAGGATCAAGATGGTAATTCTGAGGCTGGTGTTCTCAGCACCTCATGTATGACTTCAGCTATCGACAAAGTAAGCTCAACAGTTTTCATCTTTGTTATTTACGATGCATTCTTGGGCATCTCATTGAAGGAAAAAATCCCAAATGTGACCAATCTTCTCAAAGGCAAATCTTCCAGCATCCTAGCACTGATCCAGCAGAGGCAGCTTCCCTGGTTCAGGTTCCTTCTCAAGATAGAAGACTGACGCATACCCAAGGATTTCCTGTATGGCAAGCTAGCCGGAAGGCCAGTAAGATGCTGACAAGCATGACATAAAGGGCCTAAAAATCGATTTTCACACCTGAAAGGCCGCCAGTGACAGAGGGAAATGTTGTCAGCAACTGCGGGCCAGTATGTATCTCCATGACTAAGGCAGCTTTAAAGCAGAACCCATTTCCGAAAAAAATAGCCCACAACGACACCTAATAAACCATTTTGCACATTGCACTTGTAACAGATTCTGTCTCCCATGGATCGGTCAGGTCAGCCATTAGAAGAAGCGTGCCAAATGAAGCTACACCGTTCCCATCTGATTTACTGCATCACCTCGTGTGGATGGGAAGAGCCACCGTCGCCGCCTTTTTCTCGAATTCTATCTGCGGATTCCATATTCAAGTGTCTCAGTGAATGTTTCCATTTTGTTGTATTATAAGTGGCGCAGATTCTCATGACAATTCTGAAGAATTCTACACCCTTTTGGATTAGCCAGTCCATCTGATTGTCCAGTTTAAATTGGAAGCAGCCTTAGCCCAAATCTGCATCACAGCATTTGTCCCTCCTTGGATACAAATGCTCTCACTAATATCAGCCATGACATCTGCTGTTGGTAAAAAGTATCTGGTTTTGATGCTTGGGTAAGAAGAGGAAGTATAGCAAGAGGACAGAGCAGCTTCAATGTTTTATGGCTCCAATTCGGTTTCAGGCAATCTTATTAAAAATGTGTGTGTTTTTTTGTTGCAAGTGTTATAAATGAAAGATGTGTGTTCTTTAAAAAGACCAACCTGGCATCCTGACAATTGCAATTGTGTGTGCTGGATTCTCATCTCGCAGAGCCACAGGCGAATCTAATTATCGAGTGACATTTACACTTTGGCTTCTCCAGAGGAAACCGCTGCAGTTCAGGAAGAATTATTGCTCAATCCCATTAATTAGGGAACTCAAAATGGAAACAAACCTGTCTCATTTTTCAGATCATACTCATCAAGCTAAATCCATCAGTGGGAATATAAATCATTCAGAGGCCGTTCAGTGCCACTTTCCCCTTGGATTTCTGGCCTGTGTCCAAAAGCAGAGCTGGGGAAGGGAAGATGTCTTGCTGCTTTTTTTTCTGATCACACTGGTTACTAGTCGTTGGCTCACACCAATTTTCTGCTTTAAAAATGACCATTTTTCAAAAGAGACATTTAGTATTGCTTTGCTAGGGCAGCACGGTGGCCTAGTGGTTAGCACAACCGCCTCACGGCGCTGAGGTCCCAGGTTCGATCCCGGCTCTGGGTCACTGTCCGTGTGGAGTTTGCACGTTCTCCCCGTGTCTGCGTGGGTTTCGCCCCCACAACCCAAAAATGTGCAGAGTAGGTGGATTGGCCACGCTAAATTGCCCCTTAATTGGAAAAAATAATTGGGTAATCTAAATTTAAAAAAAAAGTATTGCTTTGCTATATTTTCCTTCTCCTTTGGCTCTCCGTTTCTCCCCCCCCCCCCCCCGACTCTTGCTGGGGATGGTTTCTTAGGCACTGCCTATATTTCAGCTTCCCACAGGTATCTACTCTTCACATAAAAGTGAACATCAGCAGGCTCTTTGGCTGCAGATGTCAAGATTGCTCGGACCGATCCCAGACAGACCCAATGCTCAATTTCAAGACTAATTTTTCTTCTCTAGTTGTATAACACCAAAGTCAGTGCCGTACCCGAAACCAGCCAACCCAAGACAGAGTAGGAATCAAATCAGGGCACAGCATAAGAAATAAGCATAGGTTATTCGGCCCATCGAGACTGCTGTGCCATTCAATAACATGGCTGGTCCGATTATCACCTTAAGCCCACTTTGCTGCCTGCACTCTCTTGTCAATCAAAAATCTGTCTAACTCAGCCTTGAATATATCCAGCCTGCACCTTCTCTCTGGAAGAGAATCACAAAGACTAACCACCCACTGAGAGAATAAATTTCTCTCTCATTTTCAGAAGGAGGGTGAGACCTCTTATTTTTAAACCGTGCCGCCTAGTTCTAGATTCCCCATGAAACATCCTCTCATCTTCCACCCGGTAAAGCCCCCTCAGAAACTTAGATAATTCATTAAGATCACCTCTCATTTTCGGAAACGCCATTCAGTATAGGCTCAACCTGCTCAAACATTCCTTCTAAGACAATCCATGCACCCTGTATCCCAAGAATCAGTCTTGTGACCTTCTTTGAACTGCTTCCAAAGCAAGTATATGCCTTCTTAACTAAGGAGACCCAAACTATACAGTGGTCTCACCAATGCCTTCTACAGTTGCAGCAAAACTTCCTGACTTTTACCCTTGCAATAAAGGCTAATATTGCATTTGCCTTCCAAATCACTTGCTGTACCTACATGCTAGCTTTTTGCGATTCATGTACAAACCTTCCAAACCCGCGGCCTCCCCCACTTAGGAGGACAAGGGCAGCAGATGCATGGGAACACCATCAGCTGAACATTCCCCTCCAATTCATGCACAATCCTGACTTGGAACTATATCGCCCTGCCTTCACTGTTGTTTCGTCAAGTTCCTGGAACTCCTTTCGTAATAGCACTGTGTATGTTCCTACAACACATGGGCTGCAGCGATTCAAGAAGGCAGCTCACCACCATCTTCTGAAGGGCAATTAGAGATGGGCAATTAGAGATGGGCAATAAATGCTGGCTTAGATAGCGACTCTCACATCCCATGGACATGTTTTTAAAAATGTACAAGGACACCAGGTCCCTCTGCACTGCAGCAATCTGCTTTCTCTTTCTATTTAAATAATAATCCGCTTTTCTATTCTTCCTGCTATAGGACGGCATAGTAGCACGGTTGCTTCACAGGGCCAGGGTCCCAGGTTTGATTATGGGCTTGGATCATTGTCTGCGGAGTCTGCACATTCTCCCCATGAGGCGTGGGTTTCCTCCCAAGTCCGTGTTAGATGAATTGGACATTCTGAATTCTCCCTCAGTGAACCCGAACGGGTGCCGGAATGTGCAGACTGCGGGCTTTTCACAGTAACTTCATTTCAGTGTTAATGTAAGCCTACTTGTGACAATAATAAAGATTATTATTATTATATGGACAACCTCACATTTTCCCACATTATACTCCACCCGCCACATTTTTACTCGCTCGCTTGACCTATCTATATCTCTTTGTAGACTCCTTGGGCATGAAACCCGCCCCCGCCGGCTGCCAAATTCTCCAGTGCCAGGGATTTGGTGGGGGTGGGAATCACACCACGCTGGTTGGCGGCCGCTGGCAGCGGTCCCCACCGGCGATTCACCGGCCCGCGATGCCGCCCGTTTTCGGCCGGTCCCACTGGCGTAAATTAGAGTAGGTCCTTACTGGCGTGACCTGGCGGCACGGGCGGCCTCCAGGGTCCTCGGGGGGATCTGGCCCCGGCAGGTGTCCCCACGGTGGCCTGGCCGCGATCGGGGCCCACCGATCGGCGAGCGGGCCTGTGCTGTGGGGGCACTCTATTCCTCCGCGTTGGCGGCTGTGGTCCTCTGCCATGGCCGACGCGGAGAGGATCCCTCTGTGCATGCGCTGGGATGACGCCAGCACACGCTGGTGCTCCCGTGCGCTTGCACCGGCCGGCGGAGGCCCTTCGGCGCCGGTTGGTATGGCGCCAAGCCCCTTCCCTGCCAGCAGGCACGGCGCAAACTACTCCGGGGCCGGCCTAGCCCCTGAAGGTGCAGAGGAATCCGCACCTTTGGGGCGGCCCGACGCTGGAGTGGTTCACGCCACTCCTCGGCGCCGGGTCTTCCCGCCCCGCCGGATAGGGGAGAATCCCACCCTTTGTATCCTCCTCACAACTTTATTTACTATCTATCTTTGTATCATCAGACAATTTGGCTACACTGCAGTCAATTTCTTCATCAAAGTCATTAACATAAATAATAAATAATTGAGGCCCCAGCACTGATCCCTGCGGCACTCCACTAGTTACAGTTTGCTAACATGAAAATGATCCATTTATCCTGATTTGCTGTTGCCTGTTAGTTAGCCACTCCTCTATCCATGCTAATATATCACTCCCAACACCTTGAGCTCTTAACCCTTTTATGTGGCACCTTATTGAAACATACAAGGTCCTGAGAGAACTTCACAAGGTGGGTGATGAACAGATGTTTCCCCTTGTGGAGAGACTAGAACTAGGGGAAACAGTTCTAAGATACGGGGTTTTACAATTAACAGGGGAATGAGAAGAAATATTTTTCTCAAGAGTCTAAAAGAGCAGTGGGGGCATGGCCAATTAATATTTTTAAAGTGGGGGTTCAATTCGAAGCTAACAATGGAGTCAAAGGTTATCTGGGGAAGGCAGAATGCGGAGTTGAGGCCACAAGCTGATCAACGATGATCTTATTGAATGGTGGAGCAGACTCGAGGGGCTGAATGGCCTACTCCTGCCCCTAATTCACATGTTTATCAAAAGCCTTTTGGGAATCCAAATACGCTACATCTACTAGCATACATTTACCCACCTGCTGGTTACATACTCAAAAGATAATAAATCCTCTAATAAATTGGTCAAGCAAGATTTCCCTTTCAAAAAAACATGTTGGCTCTGCCTGACTATATTATGATTTTCCTAATGTCTCGCTACAATCTAGCATTTTTCCAAGTGCAGATGTTGGACTAGCTGGTCTATAGATCCATGTTTTCTGGCCCCTTCCTTTCGTGAATTAGTGGTATTAAATTTGCAGTTTTCCAATCGACTGGGACCTTCCCAGAAAAGAGGGAATTTTAGAACATTATAACCAATGCATCCGCTACTCTGCAGTCACTTATTTTAAGACTCTAGGATGCAAGCATTAGATCCAGGGATTTGTCATCCTTTAGTTCCACTTTTTTCCCCAGTATTTTTTCCTCCAGTAATAGATTGTTTTAACTCCTCTCTCCCCTTTGCCAACAGCTTTTCTACTATGCTTGGGGCACGTTTCGTGTCTTCTATTGTGAAGACAGATACAAAATACTTGCTCCAAGTGTCTGCGAATTCCTTGATTCCCACAATTAATTCCCAAGTCTTGCCCTCTTCGACACCCAACACTCACTACTCTTTTCCTTTTTGTATATATTGATGGTGGGTATCAGAGAGATCAGGGTGCATAGGGCAGGGGGCACAGAGTGATCGGGTGTTGGATGGACATCAAATATTTTTGAACAAAGATAAAGGAGGATGCAAGGAAGAATTTTATTTACATGGCAAGTATACAGTAATAACTTGGAATGTGCTGCCTACAAGGGTGGTGAAAGCACAGACACTGGATGATTTCAAAAGGAGATTGGATGGGCACCAGAGGGAAATAAACTTGCAGGACAATGGGGATGGAGTGGAGGAATGGGACGGAGTGAACTACTCGCCAGAGAGTTCACTTGGGATAGATGGGCTGAATGGCCTCCTCCTATGCCATAATGAATCTTTAACTTTTCACGCTACAAATAGAACAGAGGAAGAAATTGGAGCCATGCAACCTCATTAAAATATGTAAATCAGGAATCCACTTTCTAGATGCACAGTGGTTAGCACTGTTGCCTCACAGTTCCAGGGTCCAAGATTTGATTTCTGGCTTGGGTCACTGTCTGTGTGGAGTCTGTACGTTCTCACTGTGTCTGCGTGGGTTTCCTCCGGGTGCTCTAGTTTCCTCCCCCAAGTCCCGAAAGACGTGCTGTTAGGTGAATTGGACATTCTGAATTCTCCCTCAGTGAACCCGAACGGGTGCCGGAATGTGCAGACTGCGGGCTTTTCACAGTAACTTCATTTCAGTGTTAATGTAAGCCTACTTGTGACAATAATAAAGATTATTATTATTATATGGACAACCTCACATTTTCCCACATTATACTCCACCCGCCACATTTTTACTCGCTCGCTTGACCTATCTATATCTCTTTGTAGACTCCTTGGGCATGAAACCCGCCCCCGCCGGCTGCCAAATTCTCCAGTGCCAGGGATTTGGTGGGGGTGGGAATCACACCACGCTGGTTGGCGGCCGCTGGCAGCGGTCCCCACCGGCGATTCACCGGCCCGCGATGCCGCCCGTTTTCGGCCGGTCCCACTGGCGTAAATTAGAGTAGGTCCTTACTGGCGTGACCTGGCGGCACGGGCGGCCTCCAGGGTCCTCGGGGGGATCTGGCCCCGGCAGGTGTCCCCACGGTGGCCTGGCCGCGATCGGGGCCCACCGATCGGCGAGCGGGCCTGTGCTGTGGGGGCACTCTATTCCTCCGCGTTGGCGGCTGTGGTCCTCTGCCATGGCCGACGCGGAGAGGATCCCTCTGTGCATGCGCTGGGATGACGCCAGCACACGCTGGTGCTCCCGTGCGCTTGCACCGGCCGGCGGAGGCCCTTCGGCGCCGGTTGGTATGGCGCCAAGCCCCTTCCCTGCCAGCAGGCACGGCGCAAACTACTCCGGGGCCGGCCTAGCCCCTGAAGGTGCAGAGGAATCCGCACCTTTGGGGCGGCCCGACGCCGGAGTGGTTCACGCCACTCCTCGGCGCCGGGTCTTCCCGCCCCGCCGGATAGGGGAGAATCCCACCCTTTGTATCCTCCTCACAACTTTATTTACTATCTATCTTTGTATCATCAGACAATTTGGCTACACTGCAGTCAATTTCTTCATCAAAGTCATTAACATAAATAATAAATAATTGAGGCCCCAGCACTGATCCCTGCGGCACTCCACTAGTTACAGTTTGCTAACATGAAAATGATCCATTTATCCTGATTTTCTGTTGCCTGTTAGTTAGCCACTCCTCTATCCATGCTAATATATCACTCCCAACACCTTGAGCTCTTAACCCTTTTATGTGGCACCTTATTGAAACATACAAGGTCCTGAGAGAACTTCACAAGGTGGGTGATGAACAGATGTTTCCCCTTGTGGAGAGACTAGAACTAGGGGAAACAGTTCTAAGATACGGGGTTTTACAATTAACAGGGGAATGAGAAGAAATATTTTTCTCAAGAGTCTAAAAGAGCAGTGGGGGCATGGCCAATTAATATTTTTAAAGTGGGGGTTCAATTCGAAGCTAACAATGGAGTCAAAGGTTATCTGGGGAAGGCAGAATGCGGAGTTGAGGCCACAAGCTGATCAACGATGATCTTATTGAATGGTGGAGCAGACTCGAGGGGCTGAATGGCCTACTCCTGCCCCTAATTCACATGTTTATCAAAAGCCTTTTGGGAATCCAAATACGCTACATCTACTAGCATACATTTACCCACCTGCTGGTTACATACTCAAAAGATAATAAATCCTCTAATAAATTGGTCAAGCAAGATTTCCCTTTCAAAAAAACATGTTGGCTCTGCCTGACTATATTATGATTTTCCTAATGTCTCGCTACAATCTAGCATTTTTCCAAGTGCAGATGTTGGACTAGCTGGTCTATAGATCCATGTTTTCTGGCCCCTTCCTTTCGTGAATTAGTGGTATTAAATTTGCAGTTTTCCAATCGACTGGGACCTTCCCAGAAAAGAGGGAATTTTAGAACATTATAACCAATGCATCCGCTACTCTGCAGTCACTTATTTTAAGACTCTAGGATGCAAGCATTAGATCCAGGGATTTGTCATCCTTTAGTTCCACTTTTTTCCCCAGTATTTTTTCCTCCAGTAATAGATTGTTTTAACTCCTCTCTCCCCTTTGCCAACAGCTTTTCTACTATGCTTGGGGCACGTTTCGTGTCTTCTATTGTGAAGACAGATACAAAATACTTGCTCCAAGTGTCTGCGAATTCCTTGATTCCCACAATTAATTCCCAGGTCTTGCACTCTTCGACACCCAACACTCACTACTCTTTTCCTTTTTGTATATATTGATGGTGGGTATCAGAGAGATCAGGGTGCATAGGGCAGGGGGCACAGAGTGATTGGGTGTTGGATGGACATCAAATGTTTTTGAACAAAGATAAAGGAGGATGCAAGGAAGAATTTTATTTACATGGCAAGTATACAGTAATAACTTGGAATGTGCTGCCTACAAGGGTGGTGAAAGCACAGACAATGGATGATTTCAAAAGGAGATTGGATGGGCACCAGAGGGAAATAAACTTGCAGGACAATGGGGATGGAGTGGAGGAATGGGACGGAGTGAACTACTCGCCAGAGAGTTCACTTGGGATAGATGGGCTGAATGGCCTCCTCCTATGCCATAATGAATCTTTAACTTTTCACGCTACAAATAGAACAGAGGAAGAAATTGGAGCCATGCAACCTCATTAAAATATGTAAATCAGGAATCCACTTTCTAGATGCACAGTGGTTAGCACTGTTGCCTCACAGTTCCAGGGTCCAAGAATTGATTTCTGGCTTGGGTCACTGTCTGTGTGGAGTCTGTACGTTCTCACTGTGTCTGCGTGGGTTTCCTCCGGGTGCTCCAGTTTCCTCCCCCAAGTCCCGAAAGACGTGCTGTTAGGTGAATTGGATATTCTGAATTCTCCCTCTGTGTATCCGAACAGGCGCCGGAATGTGTCAACTAGGGATTTTTCACAGTAACTTCATTGCAGTGTTAATGTATGCCTACTTGTGACAGTAAAGATTATTTTTATAGATGTTGATTGGTGACTCTCTCCCTGCCCCAGTGGGTTTGAGGTGGGTTGAATTCAAATTTGAGATTTTTTGTTTACTTCTCAGCCAACCCAAACACACCCAGTTTGAGGGTCTGTAGTTGCCTGGGTCAACTTAATTGTTTTTTCCAAAATAACCACATTTACAGATTTCAATCTAAAGGAACATGCCCAGAATTTAACTTCTTCATAAAGGCCACTACATCATAAATCCAACCCCTGGTATTGCTCAGTCCTCTGAAATATATGCCATCCATCCCAGGGAATGTATTTGTTTTGAACCTGTTAAGCCCGAGTTTGATTCCATTTTATTGATATCACAGATGCTCATTCTACCTGGATTATCAATATTTGAGGAGTGTTATTATGAAGGAAGGCAGGAAGACATCATTAACACTTGTATGTTAATTTCCAGTTTTCTTTCTAGCCAACAACTTGAGACATCAATCTGTGCGCCACAAATGAATGGGAAGGAGCTGATAATCACACGATTCAATAACAGTGTACAAACACTTGGTGCTTTGATGAAGTTGCTTTGTTTGGTAGTTTAACAATGGCAATAAACCCATCTACTTTAAATAGGCTTCTACCAAAATAGTGGGCAGAGGGCTTTCACATGGACGCATTATGATCTCTCACGCTATTACACAGCATAATGTCCAGGTCCACGTGGTTAGCTCCGGAATCACACAGCCACCTCTTCTCCCTCCCATACAAAATCATCAGCCGTTCCATCAATAATCTATCAATAACAGGTTCAAATACATTCCATTTTCTGCAAACTCAATTCAGTTTTGTTTGAGTTCCATGATCGATGATTTAAAGCATCAAATCAGTATCCTGATTTCAAAAAATACTTGTGCTGTCTGCTCCCTGCTTGCCCTTTGCTCTGTGAAATCGCAAAGATTTGTTAAAGCACATATTTTAGTTACTGAGAAGCTTTCAGGAAAGAATCAAATGATCACTGAAAACCTGCCAAGTAATCTGGATCTGTACAGCAATGGATCTGTACAGCAAACTGTTATTTATCTAAAGGAGGGGCAGGAGCAGAGGGTCCTTTGGGTATATATGCATGAATCGCTGAGTTGAGGAATCATATGGGATCCAGAGCCTTACATATAAAGGGACCAAGTAAAAAAGCTAGGACGTTACGGAGAATCTTTGTAAAACACTGGTCAAGCTTCAACTGGAGTATTTAGTCCAATTCTGGGCACCACACCTTTCGGAAGGATGCAAATGCTTTGGCGAAGGCACAGAAAAGATTTATGAGAAGGGTTCTGACAATGACAGACTTAGTTACTTTTTTTTTGAAATTTTGAGTACCCAATTAATTTTTTCCAATTAAGGGGCAATTTAGCATGGCCAATCCACCTAGCTTGCACATTTTTGGGTTGTGGGGGCGAAACCCACGCAAACACGGGGAGAATGTGCAAACTCCACATGGACAGTGACCCAGAGCCGGGATCGAACCTGGGACTTCGGCGCCGTGAGGCCGCAGTGCTAACCCACTGCGTCACCGTGCTGTCACAGACTTAGCTATTTGAATAGATTGACAAAGTTGGGGCTGTTCTCCTTAGGGAGATGATTGAGAGGAGAATGGTTAGTGGTGTTCAAATTCATATTGATATTGGACAAAGCAGATTGGAGGGGAAATTGTTTTCATTGGCAGAATGTTTGAGAACCAAAGGACACTGATTTAAGGCGATGGTTAAAAAAACCAACAGTGACACGAGGAAAACCAGTTTTAAATTCAGTGAGTGGTTAGGATCCAGATGCATTGTCTGTGCGGCAGAATCAATCTCGGCTTTCTTAAAATAATTGGATGATTATTTAAAGTAATTGCAAGGCTAAGGTGAAAAGACAAGAAAGGGACTAGCTGAGCTGATCTTACAGAAAGCTCTATGCAGCTTTTTCTAATTGACCGCGCTGTGAGGTAACTGTTAAGCTTCTGGCTGTTTAGAATGCAACAATTGCTTAAATTCTGCAGGGCTTTGCTTAATGTTTTGAAGGAGTTTATTAACCTGATTTTTAAGAAAATCACAAGTATTTAAGGTTTCTGTGGTGAATGCCGGGACGTTGAGTAAATTTAAGGAGCAGATAGACAGATTTTTAATTAGTAATGGGTTGAAGGATTATGGAGAACAGGCAGGAAAATGGACTGAGACCGAGGGGAGATAAGCCATGATTGTACTGAATGGCTGACCGGGCTCAAGGGGCTCCTGGCTCCTAGTTCTTGGGCTGATTCTCTGCACCTCAACACCGAAATCACGTTAGGCAACAGTACGGAGAATCCAGTTTCCCGCATGAAATCGGGACCGGTGCCATTTCGGCGATTCTCCGCTCCCCAAAAAGTGGCTTATTCGGGGAGTTTGCATGCAGAGTACCCACCACCTGAGGCCATTGCCAGAGGCCCACCCCGCTATTCTCCACCCCCCGACTTGCCGAATTTCCGACAGCATATTTCTAATGTGGTCCTGCCATTCGGGAATCTCGCGTGGCGGCTGCGGACTCAATCCGTGGTCGCCACAGTCGGGGGCAGGCTGATCGGAGGGCGGGGCGACCTCATTCGTGACTGGGGTATTTTTGAGAGGGCAGTTGGAGTCGAGCGCGCAGCCCATCAGCACTATTTCCGCGGTCCGAGTCCGCCATGGAGCACGGCACAGCCGTTGGAGGCTGCTGCCATGCGCATGCGTGGTCTCTGACCAGGAAGTGCGGGGGGCCATATCGGCAGCTGGAGCTGCGAGCTCCACGACAGCTGCCCCCCTGCAAGGCTGTGAATCTGTGGCCTTAAAAGACCAAAATTTTCACGACGGCGTGGGACCATAGTCCCGAAAACGGAGAATCCAGCCCCTTATATTCTGAAGAGGTGAGACACCATCTGTAGTTTTTTTTAAGTGAATCTAGTGGGAACCACCGAAAGCTGTTAACTAATCAGAAATTCAGTTACAGTTTAGAAAAAGGAAGAATATTATATATGTCTAAAAATTAATAGACAGTTTAACATGAACATTGCAAACCATTTTATCTTTTGCAAAGAATTGCTAATCTATTAGAAAGTTATTCTGTTTCGTATTTCTTTCATTGCTTTTTAATAAATTTGTTTAGCATTTACATCCTAAATTGAGTTATTGTGCTGTGTTATGCTGTTCAAAGGCGAGCAGGAATCTGTGGGATAGAAGCAGTAGTTCAAACTCTGTTTATCAAATATAGAGGCTTCCCTATGTAATGAAAGTCACCTAGCTATCAGAGGTTCTAGGAAGCAAAGGCTCACCAACAAGCCATCTGAAATGTAGTAGTCAAAAATATTTAGAGCAAAAATGGGTGAAAGAAGCCCAGAATGTAATGCCAGCAATTTTAACACTCTAAACCTGTGAGCCGGCACTTCAAGTTCGATTGTTGAATAATATAAGTTAGACTAGTTTGTGAAACAACAGCCTGTCCCAGACTGATAAAAAGCCTCTAACTTAAAACATCAATTAGCCTTTTCTCTTTTCAGGTGTTGAGCACTCCCTGTTCTTTATATTTCAAATCCAAACGTTCTTACATTTTGAGGAGAAAACATACTCAATATCTTCCACTCATCTCTTGATGTGGAGATGCCGGCATTGGACTGGGGCAGGCACAGTAAGAAGTGAGTAAACCGGACGAAGGAGCTGTGGTCCGAAAGCTAGTGATTCCAAATAAACCTGTTGGACTTTAACTTGGTGTTGTAAGACTTTTTACTGTAACCATCTCTTGAACAGTAATATTCTGGTTTGCTACTTCTCAGTGGTGTCACTCTCATCTTAAGGGTCGGGAGGTAATGGGTTCAAATCCCACTTCAAGATACTTGAGCTTTTAATTCAGGCTAACATTGCATTGAAGTAGTGAAGGAGGAATGTTGCACCGCCTTCCAGGTGAGATGTTAAACCCTGTCTGCACTCAGCTGAATGTATTGGTGCCAATTTGAAGAGGAGGAGATGGTATCCTAACCAATGTTCATCCCTCAACATCAATGGATTATTACACTGGGACTGCGCTCGGTGGCTGTCCCCCTTTCACACATCACAGCAGTGGCTGCACTTCATAAACTATTTAATTGGCCGCCAAGTGTTTTAGGACAGCCCCAAGTGGTGAAAGGCGCTACAGAAATGCACTGCCTGCCTTTCTTGTGGGTTAATGTGAGAGGCCTCACTCGCTGCCCGGACTCCTCCTCGGTTACCTGGCCTGTCTGAGGAGGTTCTCCGCCGAAGCCCCAAACATCGCGGCTACCGCCTTAAACCTTCGAAATCCTCCCGTGACCGTGGTGATGGGGACAGGAAGGAGAGTGGACCAGGATAACTGCTCTCGTGCACCTTCCTTTGTTGTCCGACTGGAAGGCGCATCACCGGAGACACATTCCGGAGTCCTCTCCCCAGCCTTTGACTCCAGTGGAAACTTTACTTTTAAACTTTTAATATTATCTATACAATTTTAATAAATTATTTAATATATTGTGACCTGCTTCAGACTCAACTCAGGAAATATTCACAGCTCCACATCTTGACTGGGTTTGCAAATGTTCCCCCGTTGACAACTGAAAGAGAAATAAAATGTCAATAGAACATGAGCAATGGGAACCATGTGCTAGAGATAGTGATCTATCCAGTTCTCTCAATATATTGGTACAGGTCAGCAGGTGGCATAGTGGTTAGCACGGCAGCCTCAATGGGCCAGGGACCCGGGTTCGATTCCAACCTTGGCTGACTGCACGTTCTCCCAGTGTCTGCATGGGTTTCTTCAGAGTGCTCCGGTTTCCTCCTGCAGTAAAAGATGAGGGAAAATTGCCCCCGAGTGAGACTTCCAGCGGCAGCCATGGTGTGAGTGGTCGCACTCAGGGTAGCTCCTGCTTGAAGGCATAGAAAAGAGCTTTTTTTTAACCCGAGAATGAGAGTAACTTCGATGGAAAAGTGTAGCTGAAGGTTGGAGGAGAAGTTCGGCCCCGGGTGTGGCAGGTCAGCTGGTTACCAAACCCGGCAGAAGGTGAAAGGCCTGACCAAGGAGTTGGAAGAGACCTGTGGCGCAGCAGTCAGTGGAAAGATGGCGGAGGGGGAAGGGCTAGTCCAAGTTGGAAAGCCCCAGATGGAACAGTTGACGGCGTTCATCAAGGAAGAGCTCCGACCTCTGTGGGTATTATTGGGCTGCCAACGCAGCGATGGTGCGTAAGTGGGTAGTGGATGGGGAGGGGGCAGCATGGAAGAGGCTGGAGATGGCATCCTGTGTGGGTACAAGCCTGGAAGCGCTTGCAATGGCGCCACTGCCGCTCCCTCCGACGAGGTATACCACGAGCCCGGTGGTGGCAGCTACCCTCAAGATTTGGGGGCAATGGAGGCGGCACAGGGGTGAGGTGGGGGCCTCGATGGGGTCCCCGATATGGGGGAACCACCGGTTTGTTCCGGGGAGAATTGATGGCGGGTTCCTGAGTTGGCACAGGGCAGGTGTCAGGAGGCTGGGGGACCTGTTCATAGACGGGAAGTTTGCGAGCCTGGGTGAGCTGGAAGGGAAGTTCAGGCTCCCCCCCGGGGACATGCAAGTAAGGGCGTTTAGCAGGCGGCAGGTGGCGGGGTTCCCCCTGCTGCCGCCGCGTGGGGTCCAGAACAGGGTGCTCTCGGGGGTATGGGTTGGAGAGGGGAGGATCTCGGAAGTGTACCAGGTGATGCAGGAGGTAGACAAGGCCTCGGTGGAGGAGCTGAAAGATAAATGGGAGGAGGAGCTGGGTGAGGAGATTGAGGAGGAGACGTGGGCGGATGCCCTAGAAAGGGTGAACTCCTCCTCTTCGTGTGCGAGGCTTAGCCTCATACAGTTTAAGGTACTGCATAGGGCTCATATGCCCGGGACAAGGATGAGCCGATTTTTTGGGACCAAGGACAGGTGTATTATGTGCTCAGGGAGCCCAGCAAACCATGTCCATATGTTCTGGACATGCCCAGCGCTGGGGGAATTTTGGAAGGATGTAGCAAGGACGGTATCGAGGGTGGTGGGATTCAGGGTCAATCCAGGCTGGGGACTCGCAATATTTGGGGTTGCAGTGGAGCCGGGAGTGCAGGAGGTGAAAGAGGCCGGGGTTCTGGCCTTTGCGTCCCTAGTATCCCGGCGGAGGATTCTTCTTCAGTGGAAGGATGCGAGGCCCCCAAGCGTGGAGGCCTGGATCAACGATATGGCGGGTTTATTAAATTGGGGAAGGTTAAATTTGTCCTAAGGGGGTCAGTGCAGGGGTTTTTCAGGAGATGGCAACCATTCCTAGATCTCCAGGCAGAACGGTAAAAACAAAAGGTCAGCAGCAGCAGCAACCCGGGGGCGGGGCGGAGGGGGGTTGTCTCTTTGTTTTTGTTTTGGGTTGAATATGTTTTTTGCCAATGACGGGCATTAATTTATTGTTTCTCTTTTGTATTTACGGCGGGGGGGGGGGGGGGGGGTCTGTTTTTTTTGTTTGTTCTTAGAATTTTCTGTTATTGTTTTCTTTTTTGTGAAAATGTGAACATTTAAATAAAAATTATTTTTTTTTAAAAAGGAAGAGTTCTGCCAGCAGAGGAAGGAGATGCAGGAGGATCCCTTGAAGGCCATCGAAAGGGCTGCGGCACCCCGAAGGGCTCGATGGAGAGTGTGAGGAAAGGCTTGGAGGTAAAGTGTCGCAGATCCGAGAGATCGAGAGGGTGATGTCGGACCACAGCAATCAGGGAGTGTCATTGGAGGTAGAGGTGGGGCTCTTAAGAGATGTTTGTAAGATGTTGAGAGGAAAGGTGGCAGAGCAGGAAAATAGATCGAGAAGGCAGAATCTGTGGACAGTGGGTCTGCCTGAAGGAGTGGAAGGTGCGAGAGCCAGAAAGTACGTTTCAAGGATGGTGGAGGGGGTGTTGGATAAGGACCCTGAAGTGGACAGAGCACACAGGACTCTGAGGCAGAAGCCAAGAACGGGGGAGCCGCCGCAGGCGGTGATTGTGAGGCTCCATAAGTTTGTGGAGAATGAAAAGATTCTTCAATGGGCCAGGGAGAAGCGCAACTGTAAATGGAGGGGAACAAGGTCCGAATATACCAGGACGTTGGAGCTGAGCTGGGGTTCAACAAAGACAAAGCGCTGTTATATCGACGGCAGATCAGGTTTGGGGTGCTCTACCCGGCGAAGTTCTGGGTGACGTATGTGTGATGATATGATCTGCATACTCGTCTGCCATTGGGCCAGAACGTCGGCTTACCATTGGCCCTGGTCGGTCATGTGCCTCTCGACCGATTGGCCGAGAGGCTGAGTTAACCACGCCTCTATCAACGAGGTATAAATGCTCAGAAGCCTGACGATCGTCCCTTTCCACTGTAGACGATCGCCAGGCTGTGTTCTAGTTAATTAAAGCCTGACATTGGTAAATCACTCGCCTCGCGTGCAATCGATGGTGCATCAGTATGAAAGCCGTGAATACTATCTTGAGACCTCAGAAGTAGCCAATGACTTTATCAAGGAGCATAAACTGGGGGAGAACTGAACTGAATAATTCTGGGAGACTGCGGTGCTGGCACTTTGAAGTAATTGGGAATACAGGGAGAGTGGGGGTTGGAGGGAGTGGGGATTGGAGGGAGTGGGGGTTTTCTTTTCCTCCCATATAGAGTTTGTCAATCCAACAGTAAAAAAAAAGGAAACAAAGGGTAGCAGGGTGAAACGTTTGTAAGGGGAAGGCCGTCCCCATCCCCCATCATGCTGCCTGGGGCTGTGTTTTTTCTTCTGTTTGTTTGTTCTTGTAAAGGTGACCTGTGGTTCGAGATGATTCTTTGTTCAGAAGGGGGAGAGGGAGGTCAGTGGGGAGCCTTCTTCACAGAACAGAGGTGAGGGCGGGGGAGGGGTGGGGGTCAGTGGAGGAGCCTTTGGGCAAGAGTTGCCACGCTTGCAGGTAACGCTGCTGCTGAAGTGAGGTGGGGGAGAAGGCCGAGAGAGGTGGTCGGGGTGGGGGTGGGTGATGCGATGAGGCGAGGTTGGAGAAGAAACATGGTCGGGGCGGAGAAAGGGGCGATCTTGGATGGGCCAGGTATAGGGTGAAATCAACAGGGATAGAGCTGTAGCCACCGAAGTTGGCCATTTCCCGAAATACAAAATGGAGGAACGCAAAGCATACAGGATAAAATGGACAATGTTTGCAGCCCCAGCAGGCTGCGCCTAGCAGGTGTAGATTCTGTCTGCTAAGAAAGCAGACAGCACCAAAACGAACGTTCCGCATACTAATGAGGCAATCACCGGGATAATTAGCATGTTAATGGAACAATTCCAGATACAATGGACACAAATGGGGAAGCAACTGCAACATTGAAAAGGATACCAGACACTCAGGCACCAGCAAGGTTCGAAAACAAAGAGCCTGAAAGCCCGCCCAGTAGCTAAGGAACAGCCTCAGTATTGGGGGGATTCAAACATATCGATTGGGAAGAGACCCAATCGATTCCAAGCAGGTAAGGGAGTCCGCCCAAAGGGGCGCGGATCCCTGGGACCTATAAAAGACAGGTCCCACACATGGTTCAGTCTTCTCGTCCAGCCCTTCTCTCTCCTTGACCAGCACTCCTCCGTGGACCAGCACCTCGACCAGCTTTTGCCAAGAAGACCCTGAAGGAGAGAGAGAGAGAGGTTCGGACAGCAGCCGCCAGCAAGTAAGTGTCTCACAACGATCGCTACCAGAGATAGACACTCCTGACCCCTTTTAATTTATACCAATCTGAAGTCTGCAGACCAGAGCAGAGCAAGAGGCCTTGTTCCCTGACCCGGCAGTTCCTTCGAGATAAGTATTAGTTTATTTAGCGGTAGGAATAGCTTAATCCTTTTAGCGTGTGCATGGGTAGTTATTATAATTGTATTATAATAAACTCAGTTGTTTGAACTTACTAATTGGTGTATGGTTTTATTGCTTTGAACTTCACCTTGAACTTGTGGTGGTATCTTAGCGATACCTGCCGACTCCAGAGCTAAGTAAAGAAACAGAGCCAAATTGAGTGTTAAGCACACTCACCCAGCACGACCAACAGAGCCAAAAGGGGAGGACGGTGGATAGAAGAGGGAAATGGAGGCATAAGCCCCCAGTAAGGCTGATAACGTGAAATGTGTGAGGGCTCAATGTACCGGTCAAAAGATCTTGGGTCTACCAAGATCTATTGACAACAATTATTCTCACTTCCACCATAGAATTCAGGAAATGCGTTCTGTAATTATTGAATTGGGGATTCAGTTTGTTGACTCGATTCAAGGATCAGTCAGATAATCTTGAACTAAACTTCTCCAATACTCTTCAACCAACTTCCATACCTCAACCTGCCACTCATTCAATATTCTAGAGTGAGCAGCCGCTCCCAACTTTACCGGCAATTTGGGTCCAGTAAGTAGCCTTCAAAATTCTCACTTGTGTTCAGATCTCACTCAGTTACCTCAGCGATCCATTTTGCCTTTCTTCATGCACATTCTGCTCATCAAAATAAGCTTTGTTTATTCCGACTTGCCCAACAAAACCACTGCTTGCTGTTACTCAGAAAACAGTCTTACTTAAACTATCTAAAAAAAAATCTTCCCTCCCTGCTTTTATCAATCTTGGAACTTATCTCAGTAATACTGGATCCCCCACCACAAGTTTCTATTTGACCTCCTGCCTAGCATCGACACTTTTGCACTGTCTAATCCAAAGCATAGGGCCCACGACTGAAATGCTAGTAGTTGCCTAATAGCGTTAACCAAATTCATAAAAATGCAGTTCATAGTCTAATATGGCAAACCAACAAACTTTGTTGTTTATTTAAGCTTTCTTTTCCTCATTTGTTCAAGGAGTGAATCTTGTCAGGATAAGTGAATAAATGGGGGTGCTTCAACATTAAAGATTCAGGCCATTACTAATAACTCCCACACAACACTGGGTTAATTCCCCCAAAATGAACCATATTAACTAATGTTGCCATAGTAAACTTGTCTCTGCTTGATATGCATTTTTTTAAAAAAGTTGTGTTTGTTGAATTCGGAGTTGCTTGTGCATTTCTTAAAAAAAACATGCTTAAAAGAACAAGACAGAAAAAAGGATTTGATGCAGTTTATTTAAAATAAAGGCATTGGTGTAATAAAAGCAATTTGAAAGTGTATTAATACACTGTCCCGGACTTCCGGTGGTGGCGATGACGTAGGAAGCCGCACATTTGGGAGCTCCCGATTCCAACGGACTTTTCGGCTCTTTTTAGAGCCCAAAACGGAATTTTTTCGACGTCTCCCGGTGGGAGAAGGTGTGCTGATCGACTTTCTCCGCATTTCATGACTCGAACTCGGAGTGGAAAGGGGGAAAAAATGGCGGCAGCTCCCCAGAAAAAACAGGGGAAGGATTCCAAGATGGCGGCTGGCGGAGCTCCAGAGGAGTGGAAGCTGTGGGCCCAGGAGCAGCAAGCTGCTCTCCTGCGCTGTTTTGCCGATTTTAAGGCTGAGATGCTGAGCTCTCTGCAGGAAACGAATAAAAAGCTCTCGGAGATTCAGATGACCCAGGGTGCTGCCATTTAGGCGTTGCAGGCGCAGACCACTGAACGAGAAGAGGAGGCCGTGGTCCTTGTGAGTAAGGTGGAGGGGCACGAGGCACTCCACAAGAAGTGGCAACACCGCTTCGAGGAGCTTGATCACCGCATGAGGTGGAAGAATCTGAGGATCTTGGGCCTATCGGAGGGGCTGGAGGGATCGGATCTGACAACCTACGTGGCCACGATGCTGAACTCACTAGTGGGGGCAGGATCTTTCCATCTGCCCCTGGAGCTGGAGGGAGCCCACAGAGTACTGGCCAGGAGGCCTAAGGAGAACGAACCCCCGCGTGCGGTGCTGGTGAGGTTCCACCGGTTCAGTGATCGGGAGTGTGTGCTGCGCTGGGCCAAGAAGGTGAAGAGCAGTAATTGGGAGAATGGGGTAGTACGGATCTACCAGGATTGGAGCGCGGAGGTGGCTAAGCATGGGTCTGGGTTTAATTGGACGAAGGAGGTGCTCTATAAGAAGATAAAGTTTGGAATGTTGCAACCTGCGCGCCTGTGGGCAACTTATTTGGATCGGCATTATTATTTTGATTCCCCGGAGGAGGCGTGGGCCTTCGTGCGGACGGAGAAACTGGACTCGAACTAGGGGTTGGGGGTTGCGGGGTTGGTTGTAATGCTCTATTGCTGGATTCTGCTGTTGCTGTGTTCTCTTTTTCTGTACTTTTGTAATTTTGATATGGTTATTTATTGGGGTGTTCTGTTTTTTGTTGGGGGGCATTTTTTGAGTTTTGTATCTTGCGGGGGGGGGGGGGGGGGGGGGGATTTGTTGTATTCTATATCGGGTTGGGGGTATGGAGTGGGGCTGGTATTTGGGAGCTGCGTCAGAAGGGTGTGGTGGGGCAGTGCGAAATCGCGGGCTTTCCTCTGGTTTCCCGCGTTGCGGGGCTGGGGGGTGGAGATGGTGATTGGGGGGGGGGGGGGGGGGGGGGGGGGGGGGGGGAGGGGGGGCCTTAACTGGTTCCTCCCCGCGCTGGAGCGGTGCCTTGAGGAGTGACAGGATGGGGGATGATCCCACTTTGGGAGGGGTCGGGTTTTTGGCGGGAGATTCCAGGGTCAGCAGAAGTTAGCTGACCCACGGAAGTACAATGGAGGACGGTTCGCGGCTAGGAGGGTTCCTAGCCTGGGGGGGGGGGGGGGGGGGGGGAGGGGGGGAAAGGGGAATACGGGTTGCTGCTGGCAGGGTCAGGAAGGAGCTGGTGTGGGCCGGGGGGGACAGAGGTGAGGTGTTGTCGCTGTGGGGACTGGGTCGGGCGGAGGGTGCTGGCCTGTGGCGGCGGGCAGTCGATGGGCTATGGCTAGTCGACGGGGGAGGGGGCGGGACGCCCTCTGATCCGGTTGGTCACCTGGAATGCGAGAGGATTGAATGGGCCGGTGAAGCAGTCGAGCGTACTTGCTCATCTGAGGGGGCTAAAGGCAGATGTGGCAATGCTTCAGGAGACCCACCTGAAGGTGGCGGACCAGTTCCGTCTGAGGAAGGGGTGGGTGGGGCAGGTTTTCCACTCTGGGTTGGATGTGAAGAACCGGGCAGTGGCGATTCTGGTGGGGAAAATGTGTCGTTTGAGGCATCTGAGGTGGTGGCGGATAAGAGGGGAAGGTATGTTATGGTTAGGGGCAGGCTACAGGGAGAGAAGGTGGTACTTGCTAGTGTGTATGCCCCAAATTGGGATGATGCGGGCTTTATGAGGCGTATGCTGGGACGGATCCCGGATCTGGAGGCGGGAGGTCTGATCATGGGGGGGGGGGGGGGGGGGGGGACTGTAATACGGTGTTGGATCCTACACTGGATCGGTCCAGTTCAAGGACGGGTAGGAGGCCGGCGGCGGCCAAGGTACTGAGAGGGTTTATGGACCAGATGGGAGGGGTGGACCCATGGAGGTTTGTGAGGCCGAGGGCACGGGAGTACTCTTTCTTCTCCCATGTACATAGGGTTTATTCTCGGATAGACTTCTTCGTGGTGAGTAGGGGACTGATTCCGAGAGTGGAGGAGGCCGAATATTCGGCCATTGCAATCTCCGACCACGCTCCGCATTGGATG
Source organism: Scyliorhinus canicula (assembly GCF_902713615.1). Classification (NCBI taxonomy): domain Eukaryota; kingdom Metazoa; phylum Chordata; class Chondrichthyes; order Carcharhiniformes; family Scyliorhinidae; genus Scyliorhinus; species Scyliorhinus canicula. The sequence goes on along the minus strand of NC_052160.1, from coordinate 57,625,847 downwards.
GAGTTGGAGATGGGGGAGGTGCGGGACCAGCGGCCGTTGTGGCGGTTGGATGTGGGGTTGTTGGCGGAGGAGGAGGTGTGTAGGAGAGTCCGGGCAAGTATTGAGGGGTACCTCGAGGTGAATGATACGGGGGAGGTCCAGGTGGGGATGGTCTGGGAAGCCCTGAAGGCAGTGATTCGTGGGGAGCTGATATCCATCCGGGCACACAGGGAGAGGAGCGAGAGGGATAGACTGGTGGGGAAGATGCTGGTGGTAGATAGGAGGTACGCGGAGGCACCAGAGAAGGGACTGTTGGGGGAGAGGCGCAGCCTACAGGCTAAATTTGATTTGCTGACCACTAGAAAGGCGGAGGCACAGTGGAGGAAGGCACAAGGGGCAGTGTACGAACATGGTGAAAAGGCGAGTAGGATGCTGGCTCATCAGCTCCGCAAGCAGGCTGCGGCGAGGGTAATTGCTGGAGTGAGAGACAAGAGTGGGAATGTGGTGCGGAAGGGGGTAGAGGCGAATGAGGTCTTCAAGGACTTTTACGGGGAACTGTACCGGTCGGAGCCAACGGTGGAGAGGAGGGGAATGGAGAGGTTTCTCGACGGGCTATCTTTCCCGAAGGTGCAGGAGGAGCAGATGGAGGGGTTGGGTGCGCCGATTGAGCTGGAGGAACTAGTTAAGGGGATCGGGCAGATGCAGTCAGGGAAGGCGCCGGGGCCGGATGGGTTCCCGGTGGAGTTTTATAAAAAGTTTGTGGACCTAGTGGGCCCCTTGCTGGTGCAGACACTTAATGAGGCATGGGAACATAGAACATAGAACATAGAACGATACAGCGCAGTACAGGCCCTTCGGCCCTCGATGTTGCACCGACATGGAAAAAAACTAAAGGCCATCTAACCTACACTATGCCCTTATCATCCATATGCTTATCCAATAAACTTTTAAATGCCCTCAATGTTGGCGAGTTCACTACTGTTGCAGGTAGGGCATTCCACGGCCTCGCCACTCTTTGCGTAAAAAAACCCACCTCTGACCTCTGTCCTATATCTATTACCCCTCAATTTAAGGCTATGTCCCCTCGTGCTAGCCACCTCCATCCGCGGGAGAAGGCTCTCGCTGTCCACCCTATCTAACCCTCTGATCATTTTGTATGCCTCTATTAAGTCACCTCTTAACCTTCTTCTCTCTAACGAGAACAACCTCAAGTCCATCAGCCTTTCCTCATAAGATTTTCCCTCCATACCAGGCATCATCCTGGTAAATCTCCTCTGCACCCGTTCCAAAGCTTCCACGTCCTTCCTATAATGAGGCGACCAGAACTGTACGCAATACTCCAAATGCGGCCGTACTAGAGTTTTGTACAACTGCAACATGACCTCATGGCTCCGGAACTCAATCCCTCTACCAATAAAGGCCAACACACCATAGGCCTTCTTCACAACCCTATCAACCTGGGTGGCAACTTTCAGGGATCTATGTACATGGACACCGAGATCCCTCAGCTCATCCACACTACCAAGATTTTTACCATTAGCCAAATATTCCGCATTCCTGTTATTCTTTCCAAAGTGAATCACCTCACACTTCTCCACATTAAACTCCATTTGCCACCTCTCAGCCCAGCTCTGCAGCTTATCTATGTCACTCTGTAACCTGCAACATCCTTCCGCACTGTCTACAACTCCACCGACTTTAGTGTCGTCTGCAAATTTACTCACCCATCCTTCTGCGCCCTCCTCTAGGTCATTTATAAAAATGACAAACAGCAACGGCCCCAGAACAGATCCTTGTGGTACGCCACTCGTAACTGAACTCCATTCTGAACATTTCCCATCAACTACCACTCTCTGTCTTCTTTCAACTAGCCAATTTCTGATCCACATCTCTAAATCACCCTCAATCCCCAGCCTCCGTATTTTCTGCAATAGCCGACCGTGGGGAACCTTATCAAATGCTTTACTGAAATCCATATACACCACATCAACTGCTCTACCCTCGTCTACCTGTTCAGTCACCTTCTCAAAGGGAAGGGGGAACTTTGCCCCCGACGATGTCGCGGGTGCTGATTTCTTTAATCTTAAAGAGGGACAAGGACCCCCAGCAGTGTGGTTCATACAGGCCCATATCGTTCCTTAATGTGGATGCCAAGGTGCTGGCAAAAATCCTGGCCACCAGGATAGAGGACTGTGTGCCAGGGGTTGTACACGAGGACCAGACAGGTTTTGTTAAGGGAAGGCAGCTGAACACGAATGTGCGGAGGTTGTTGAATGTCATCATGATGCCGGCGATTGAGGGGGAGGCTGAGATAGTGGTGGTGCTGGATGCGGAGAAGGCCTTCGATAGAGTGGAGTGGGGGTACTTATGGGAGGTGTTGGGGAGGTTTGGATTTGTTGAAGGGTTTATTAGATGGGTGAGGCTGCTATAAGACGCCCTGATGGCGTGTGTGGCCACGAATGGGAGGAGGTCGGAGTACTTCCGGCTTTACCGAGGGACCAGGCAGGGTTGCCCCCTGTCCCCCTTGTTGTTTGCATTGGCAATCGAGCCGTTGGCGATGGCGTTGAGGGATTCAGGGAGGTGGAGGGGTTTGGTGCGGGGTGGGGAGGAACATAGGGTGTCTTTGTATGCCGATGACCTGGTACTGTATGTGGCGGACCCGGTGGGGGAGATGCCGGGGGTGATGGAGCTGCTAGCTGAGTTTGGGACCTTTTCAGGCTATAAACTAAATCTAGGCAAGAGTGAGGTGTTTGTGGTGCACCCTGGGGACCAGGAGGAAGGAATTGGTAGGCTCCCACTTAGGAGGGCAGGGGAGAGCTTTAGGTACCTGGGGGTGCAGGTGGCCAGGGACTGGGGGACTCTTCACAAGCATAATTTCACCAGGCTTGTGGATCAGATGGAGGAGGAATTCAAGAGGTGGGACATGCTGCCATTGTCGTTGGCGGGGAGGGTGCAGTCCGTCAAAATGACAGTGCTTCCGAGGTTCTTGTTCCTCTTTCAGTGCCTGCCCATCTTCATCCCCAGGGCCTTCTTTAGGAGGGTGACTAGCAGTATTTTGAGCTTTGTGTGGGCACATGGGACTCCGAGAGTGAAGAGGGTTTTCCTGGAGCAAGGGAGAGATAGAGGCGGGCTGGCGCTACCCAACCTTTTGGGGTACTATTGGGCAGTCAATATGTCAATGCTGTGTAAATGGGTGATGGGGGGGGGGGGGGGGGGGCTGCGTGGAAAAGAATGGAGATGGCGTCTTGCAGAGGTACGAGCCTGGGTGCCTTGGTAACGGCGCCGTTGCCGCTTTCTCCTAAGAGATATACCACAAGCCCGGTGGTGGCGGCGACCCTAAGAATCTGGGGACAATGGAGACGGTGTTTATCAAATAGCTGTAGTGGATATACCTTTAAGAAAGGGGGTTTATCAAATCGCTGCAGTGATGTCAGAGTGTGGGTGGAGCTGGGCTATCTGTCTGCTTTATTTTCGCTTTGGGCTGGCAGATACAGGGTGTGTTTAGTTTTGTTTTGCAGATTGGGAGCTGCATCCAGAAAACAAGGTGTAATTCTGATCTCTCTATGAAAATAATGCCTTCAGATCAGTTGCTAATTTCACAGTGATAACTGCTGTCAGTAGAGAATTTAAACCTGCTGTCTTTCTGTAAAAAGGGTATTTTGTCTTATGGATGTTTCAAGGAAAGATTAAGGGTTACATATAGAGTGTGGTATTCCTTGGGGGGGGGGGGTATTTGAGTTGATAGTTGCTAAGATGTTTACTGTGTGTGTTTAAAAATGTTAACTGGATTCATAGAATAAACATTGTTAAACATTGTTTTTGTTTAAACATACTTAGTTCTCTGTTACATCACAGCTGTAAACTTGGCCCTTGTGCTCCCCATAACCGAAATCTAAGTTATGGGTCTGGTGAACTCCATGATACACTTTAGGGTTCTCTCAACCCTGGGCCGTAATAAATATCTTCCTTGACACTTGTACAACTCTGATTCAATAAACAGCTCAAGGTTGAAAAAGGTCACTCCTCCATGATGCTTCCGGTTAAAGCCAACAGAAATATGTTGATGGATGAATCTTCTTACATTGCAAAATGTAATTTATAAACTTTGATAGCCACAAGGCCCACTAACTATGTAGTGAAATGTTAAAAAGGTGTTGACCAAGGCTGTAAGATATGTAATGGTTTTACCACTTTCCGCCCACGAGAGGTGCCCTGGTATCTATATGGATGGTATAGATGCATATGAAGTTTGAATCGATGTCCCCCAAAATTTCCATAACTCTCAAATTTGTGCTAAAACTTAAACACCATCCAAGACAAAGTCAAACTCAAACAGCAATGAGTGGTTAATACCTATCATGTACTGTTAAAGGATGTAGATTCTAAAACTGAGGCAGAAAGGGCTATGGGAGAGTTTCAATAGGGCATTAATGGAATCCATTATCTTCAACAGTATGAACATAGGTTGGTGGAAGAGCATTTATGATCGTATGTTAAAAGCTTTAGCAGGAAGAGATTTCAGAAGAGCACAGGCTTAGTTGTACTTGAGAGAGGCAGACTTATTTCTTTGATTTAGGGAAAGTTAAATTGCCTTCATTCTGAAGTTGGATTGAGCACACAGATTACTTTGTTCCTTATCCCTTTTGAATCATTAGCCTTACCATTATTTTACTGGAACATGCAGGTCACAAGTGTTTACTATTATAAAGTGTAAATTAATCAGTACATTTGCAGTGCAATGCAGGAATCAGGAAAATCCTGTACAAGTAACCCTGCTCCACCAGAAGCTTTGCTATACCTGTACCTCAATGACATGGTGTTGAAACACATGGAACAACATGAAGTTGTGTATGTGATGGATAGCCAAAGGAGTAGCATTCCTTCAGTTTTAATTACTGATTTTTCAGAATTTAATTTTTTTCAAAAAATTCTCTTAGCTCTTTCCCCATCCCATCTTTCTTCCGCTCTATTTTGTTTTCTGCATAGGATATGATATTGAATTATCTATTCTTTTTTTTAAAATAATTTTTATTAAGATTTTTACAAAATATAAACATCACAACAATATTAACAGAACAACCGCGGTAAAAACCCAAGAACACCACCCACCCAACTTCAAAAGCAACTGCAAACAAAAGAAAAAACAAAAAAAACACCCAAAAGGGAAAGAGATAACACCCGCCACATCCCACAAACCCATGTACACAGTTCTCCCTCCCCCCGAACCAACCCCCCCCCCCCCCCCCCCCCCGGTTGCTGCTGCTGCCAGCCTATTTCCCTACCGTTCCGCCAGGAAGTCCAGGAAAGGCTGCCACCGCCTAAAGAACCCATGTACTGATCCCCTCAGGGCAAATTTCACCTTCTCCAATTTAATGAACCCCGTCATATCATTGATCCAGGCCTCCACGCTTGGGGGCCTCGCATCCTTCCATTGGAGCAAGATCCTCCGCCGGGCTACTAGGGACGCAAAGGCCAGAACACCGGCCTCTTTCGCCTCCTGCACTCCCGGCTCCACTGCAACCCCAAACATTGCGAGTCCCCAGCCTGGCTTGACCCTGGATCCCACCACCCTCGACACCGTCCTTGCTACCCCCTTCCAAAACTCCCCCAGCGCTGGGCACGCCCAAAACATATGGGCGTGGTTCGCTGGGCCCCCCGAGCACCTAGCACACCTGTCCTCGCCCCCGAAAAACCTACTCATCCTCGTCCCAGTCATGTGGGCCCTATGCAGCACCTTGAACTGTATGAGGCTAAGCCTCGCACAGGAAGAGGAGGAATTCACTCTCTCCAGGGCATTCGCCCACGTCCCCTCCTCAATCTCCTCACCCAGCTCCTCTTCCCATTTCCCCTTCTGTTCCTCCGCCGAGGCCTCGTCTACCTCCTGCATTACCCGGTATGTGTCCGAAATCCTCCCTCCTCCAACCCACACCCCCGAGAGCACCCTGTCCCGCACCCCACGTGGGGGCAGCAAGGGGAACCCCTCCACCTGCCGCCTGGCAAACGCCCTCACCTGCATGTACCTAAACATGTTCCCGGGGGGAGCCCAAACTTCCCCTCCAACTCTCCCAAGCTCGCGAACCTCCCCTCCACAAACAGGACCCTCAACCTCCTAACCCCTACCCTGTGCCAGCCCAGAAATCTGCCATCAATGCTCCCTGGAACAAACCGGTGGTTCCCCCCTGTATCGGGGCCTCCATCGAGCCCCCCACCTCTCCCCTATGCCGTCTCCATTGCCCCCAAATTTTGAGGGTAGCCGCCACCACCGGGCTCGTGGTATACCTCGTTGGAGGGAGCGGCAACGGCGCCGTTACCAGCGCCTCCAGGCTCGTGCCCACACAGGACGCCACCTCCATCCTCTTTCATGCTGCCCCTTCCCCGTCCATTACCCACGTACGCACCATCGCTACGTTGGCAGTCCAATAGTACCCACAGAGGTTGGGCAACGCCAGCCCCCCCCTATCCCTGCCCCGTTCCAGGAACACTCTTCTCACCCTCGGAGTCCCATGCGCCCACACAAATCCTGTGATACTCCTGTTGACCCTCCTAAAAAAGGCCTTCGGGATAAGGATGGGGAGGCACTGGAACAGGAACAAAAACCTCGGGAGCACCGTCATCTTAACGGACTGCACTCTCCCCGCCAGTGACACCGGTAACATATCCCACCTTTTGAACTCCTCCTCCATCTGCTCCACCAACCTTGTGAGGTTGAGCTTGTGCAGGGCCCCCCAGCTCCCAGCCACCTGGACTCCTAGGTACCTGAAGCTCTTCCCTGCCTGCTTCAGTGGGAGCCTACCAATCCCCTCCTCCTGATCCCCCGGGTGCACCACGAACAACTCGCTCTTGCCCAGGTTCAGCTTATACCCAGAGAAGCCCCCGAATTCACTAAGAATCCTTATCACCTCCGGCATCCCCGCCCTCCGGGTCCGCCACATACAGCAACAGGTCGTCCGCATAAAGCGACACTCGATGCTCCTCCCCACCCCGCACCAGGCCCCTTCAGTTCCCTGACTCCCTCAATGCCATGGCCAGGGGCTCAATTGCCAACGCAAAGAGCAAGGGGGACAGGGGAACACCCCTGTTTCATCCCCCGGTACAGCCGAAAATACTCCGACCTCCTCCTATTTGTGGCTACACTCGCCATCGGGGCCTCATAGAGCAACCTCACCCAACGGACAAACCCCTCCCCAAACCCAAACCTCTCCAACACCTCCCACAGATACTCCCACTCAACCCCATCAAAGGCCTTCTCCGCATCTAATGCCACCACTATCTCCGCCTCCCCTTCCACAGCCGGCATCATAATAACGTTGAGGAGCCTTCGTACGTTCGTATTCAACTGCCTTCCCTTCACAAACCCCGTCTGGTCCTCATGAATGACCCCCGGCACACAATCCTCTATTCTTGTGGCTAGGATCTTTGCCAGCAGCTTGGCGTCTACATTTAGCAGCGAGATCGGCCTATATGACCCGCACTGCAGAGGGTCCTTGTCCCGCTTCAGGATCAAGGAAATCAGCGCCCGTGACATAGTTGGGGGCAAAGCCCCCCCCCCCCCCCCCCTCGCCTCGTTAAAGGTCTGGACCAACAGGCGGCCCAACAGGTCCACATACCTTTTATAGAATTCCGCCGGAAACCCATCCGGCCTCGGCCTCTGGATATCTCCTATCCACCCCCACCATCTCCCCTATCATCTCTCCCTCTCCTCCCCCCTCTCCCTATGGGTTCGGATGGAAATCAACTCCCCTCTAGTCACCGCCTTCAATGCCTCCCAGACCATCCCCACTCGGACCTCCCCGTTGTCGTTGGCCTCAAGGTACCTCTCAATACACCCCCGAACCCTCTCGGCCACCTCCTCATCTGCCAGCAGCCCCACCTCCAAGCGCCAGAGCGGACGTTGGTCCCTCTCCTCCCCCAGCCCGAGGTCCACCCAGTGCAGGGCATGATCTGAAATGGCAATGGCGGAGTATTCAACATCCTCCACCCTCAAAACCAGCACCCTGCTCAGGACAAAGAAATAAATCCTCGAATAGGCCTTATGCATGTGGGAGAAAAACGAGTACTCCCTGGCCCTTGGCCTCGCAAACCTCCAGGGATCCACCCCCCCTATCTGGTCCATAAATCCCCTCAACGCCTTAGCCGCCACCGGCCTCCTACCCGTCCGGGACTTGGATCGATCCAATGGGGGATCCATTACCGTGTTGAAGTCCCCCCCCCCCCATGATCAAGCCCCCCACCTCCAGGTCCGGAATACGGCCCAACATACGCCGCATAAACCCCGCATCGTCCCAACTTGGGGCGTAAACATTCACCAACACCACCCTCTCCCCCTGCAGCTTACCATTCACCATCACATACCTCCCGCCACTGTCAGCCACCACATTTAACGCCTCAAACGTCACCTTCTTCCCCACCAGGATCGCCACCCCCCCCCCCCCCCCCCCCCCCGACTCTTCTCATCCAGCCCTGAGTGAAATACTTGGCCCACCCATCCCTTCCTCAGCCGAACCTGGTCCGCCACTTTCAGGCGTGTCTCTTGGAGCATGGCTACATCCGCCTTCAGCCCCTTCAAGTGCGCAAACACCCGGGCCTGTTTGACCGGCCCATTCAGCCCCCTCACATTCCAGGTTATCAGCCGGATCAGAGGGCTCCCTGCCCCCCTCCCCTGCCGATTAGCCATAACCCATCCCCTCTGAATTATTTATTCTAACTTACACACCCTACTTCTGATTCATACTTCAGTAAAATGTCTTCAATCTATTTGATTAAGGAGATGCACAGTTGCTTGCCATTTTTACACAAGTTCCAAAAATCCTGCAGAAGGTCCTGTGTTGTTTTGGCTCGGAAAGTCTGCTGACAAGCATAATGAGTGACGGGTGCCATCAGTCTGGCACTGACTGCAAAATCTGAGCCAATATTTTGCTTCAAAGTGTGCATCTCCAAGTATTATTGGTACACAACAGCAACCTTTATTTTCATCTCTAGCTCCATAATAGTTATAAGGTCTAGCTATTGACCGAGGACAGTAGTTCTTGTCAATTCAGCAATTAAGTTTCACTTGTTTCCATTTGGTACTTTAGTCTCTTCACAAAACTTTCATGGTGAACCCTGGATGCTGAATTTAAACATGGAAGGGAGTGTAGGGGTGTGGGTGTGTGAAAAGTGACTCAAGAGGCTAACAGGATACTAGGCCTCATCACAAGAGGTACAGAATATATAATTGAATATTGCTGAAAAAGGGAGACATGCTGCTGAAGTTTTTCATCTTGCACTCATCGGGACAAATACCGGAATGCCAAATTTCAAATTATCACAATAATTTATACTGAAGGAAAATAGTGTGCCAATTGGTTGGCAACTCAGCTCTGATCAACCAAGGCTTTACCATGGAGAAAGCAACAAGGAACTGCAATCTCCCCAAGCTCTCAGGTAGTTCAAAAGAGGAAAATGGCTTAAACATATTCCTTTTGTTTGCAGAGAATGGATCACAGTGTAAGAATGTATGTCACTTCTACTAAGTGTAAATGAACCATATTGCGAGCTCAACTGATTATCATAAATTGGTTGTTGGTGTAATTATTAGCACACTCAAGATTGTTCAGCAAGAGCTGCCCAATCACAGGATCACATTTAGCAGGAGACATTTTGTTTAGGGTTTTGCAAGCTGCTCGAGTAGGGTCTGTACTCTTTTTAATAATAATATTTATTAGTATCACAAGTAGGCTTACATTAACACTGCAATAAAGTTACTGAGCAAATCCCCTAGTCTTCACACTACGGCGCCTGTTCTGGTGCACTGAAGGAGAATTTACAATGTCCGATTCACCTAACAACCACATCTTTGGGAGGAAACTGTAGTTAAACACTCATCATGGCATCATGGGTGATATCCACAAACTAGGCCTGGGCTGGCACCTTGATGTTCACCGATTGTGTTGATTAATGAAGGCTGTTCAATTGTGCATAGTGCTAACCGCTATGCTACCATGCCACCAATCTGCTTATTATGAACAATTGATGGGGCATGCTGTTTGAAATTTGGCATTCTTGATTTCTTCCTGAAGAAAAGAAGACAAAAAGGCTTGGCAACATGTTCTGCACGACCTTGGCTTTTGGAACGGCACTGCTGAAATCTCATTAATAGGGTGTTCAATTTTGGGCATCCTAATTTAGGGAGCATATACTGGGTAGGTAAAATCCCAGCGATTTACCAGGAATAAATAATTAGTCAAGTTGTCTGAATTACAAGGAGAAACTGGCTAAAACTAACTTTATATGCTTCATCTCCAGAGAATGTGTGACCTGACATTGGACGGGGGTGTTGGTGTAGAGTTTATGCCAAAAACTACTGTGTGTATTCATCAATCTATTGCACTAGTTTAACACGCATCATGGCATTATGGGTCATATCCACAAACTAGGTCTGGGCTGGCACTGCGACATTCGCTGATTGCGTTGGTTAATGAAGGCTCTTTAATTGTGCACATTTGCTTCAGTGCACAGGCACTAGAAGGCATTTATAAAATATTACTAACTTGTGGGTACCGAAAAGCGTAGTAAATGGTTCAGTAGTTTGTTTTCAGATCAGGTTAAGTACCTGTGGTGGATCAGGCACTCATGAAAATGCTTGTGTTGCTAAATCCATTTTCAGCTGTATTAATAAAAACTAGACTTGTGTACTCCTCTTAATGGCAAAAATTATAGAATTTTTTGTGTTTAAAATGTAATGACGCTCTCTGCTTGGGCAGGTTCATGGAAGGTTTACATTTGTGATTATATGAATAGATGTTATTGGAAGCGATGCAAGTAGTGCAATCTAGGTTTAAAATTACAAAAGTAATGCACGAAGTAGGGTCAAAAGTATGAATTGGAGTAAAATAAGTATAAGCCTGGAAAAACCTCTTCACACAAGGAGTCATGAGAATACGGGATTCTCCTGGTAATGGTAGCCTAATGGTTGTGGTATTTAAGGTCATATGTCATCGGTCACAGGTCATCATGGTATTTGGTCGGCCCGTGCTAGAAAATGACCTCAAGAGGGGCCAGAATGTTATTAAAACCCACTCATTTATGAACATCCATCAGGAAAGAGAACCTGCCATTCCTAGACAGTCTGCCGTACACATGACTCCACTCCATTCCACCACCACATGATTGACTCAAATATCCTCAGGGAATCATAGAATCCTTACAGTGCAGGAGGCAGTCGGCCCATCGGGAGCAACTAGGAACCGTTAATATTGATTCTTCAGTATCATCATGGGCAAAATAAAAATGATTAATTGCCATGTTTCAAAGACACATTTATATTACAAATTTGGTATCTCAGTTTCACACAAACCCTAAAGTTTGGAATGCGAATCATGTGCTCAGGCTCAAACTGAGACTAAACGGAGGCTCCTTCCTTTGGGAAATCCCCTGCCCCCCAACTTTACTGGTCAGATTGGATTGCCATGCCATTAACACAGTAACTGAAGCAGAAGCATTTCACAATTATGTTATAGTTCCACTGTAAGTGTGGTAAACCACTGTTACACCTGTATTAGTTGATGTAAGGTAGGACCTGTACTACAGGTTCGCCGGTAGCTCCTGCCTGCTGGCTCCGCCCAGTAGGAGTATAAATATGCGTGCCCTCTATTCAGCAGCCATTTTGTCAGCTGCTGTGGGAGACCACACATCTTACTGCCATAAAGCCACAGTTGTATCACAGATTATGGATTGGGCTGGCACAGCTAATAAAATGGAACAAGCAGACAAAATGGGCTAACCTTTTTACTCTTACAGGTAGAATCAATGCATTGTTATAGATCAGTGGCTCCCAACCTCTGGTCGACGGACCCAGGCGAGGGTTCTGCAGGCAATCCTTGTGTCCACTGAAGAAAACAAAAGTCTGTGAAAGAAGTCCGTGGAGAAAAATAACTTATGTAAAACTACTCTCGTGGCATGCGAACCATTCAGTTTTTAAAAAATAAATAAATTTAGAGTACCCAATTATTTTTTTCCAATTAAGGGGCAATTTAGCATGGCCAATCCACCTACCCTGCACATCTTTTGGGTTGTGGGGGTGAAACCCATGCAGACACAGGGAGAATGTGCAAACTCCACACGGACAGTGATCCAGGGCCGGGATTCGAACCCGGGTCCTCAGCACCGTAGGCAACAATGCTAACCACTGTGCCACCGTGCTGCCCCGAACCACTCAGTTTTAAGAGGTAACATCACTGAACCTCCCCATCACCTCAATTCACAGAGGAGGAGGGGGAGGGGGGGTAGGCACACCCGTACGCTGGATGATGTGGGGGAGACATGGGCAACAATATACCCTCAAGCTAGCAAGATGACAAAGTCTGTCTGGGAGACGGTCGCAGCACTGGTTAGTGCCAGCAGCCTGACCACGAGGACGGAGTGCAATGCCAAAAAAAAGATGACCTATTCCGTTCTTCTATAGTGCTCCCTTTTCCTGTCAGCACTCCCATCTTCCCGTCACCCCTTGGATTGTAACCTCAATCCCACATGATGCCACGTAGCAGGGCTCCAGCACCCCACCTCCCACAACCTTCCTCACACCACTCCCTGGCACTCATCAGGACCCCTCCCTGCCCACACATGCCAAGTACCATCGACCGTAGTGAGTGAGAGAAGATGGGATGCCGGAGCGGAGGATTCTGACTCCTTACGAAGAGGGCGCCACGGAGCTCGCAGGGGAGGGGCAAGAGTGGGCCTATCCTGAGTGTGCGGTGGGCCTCTGAGGGAGAAGAGGGGAGCCACTGCACCTTCATCCAGATGGCCAAAATCAAGTACGTTGTGTGTCATCCAAACCCTTGACCAGGCCATGTACTAATACCATCTTCTTTGCCTTATAGGATTGACACACAAAGAGGTTGGCCCATCTATCAGCAGTGCCCCGTTGCCCACGATCTCAAAGGAGATGTCGGAGGACACTTGTGTCATGGTCATCAACTGCATCATCCACCAGTGCAGAAACACACACCTTGGTGGGCGATATTAGCAGCAGGCTCCTGGGTCACACGGACTTGTCTGAGCATCACACGGACATGTCACGGAATTAAATATTATTGTTCTTCACCACTTTTAACACTTCACGTTCTTTAACCTTCCTCCCCAGTGTCATAATGCTTCTCCCCATCGGGACATAGTTGTTCTCACTGGCCCTCCACATCTGCCAGAAGGTTAGACCCCCTCTGTGCGAGCAGTAATAGGACTCAGGCATGATTCAGTGAACCTTAGACCCTCATCCCTAATTCCCCCTCTCAAGCTGTGCGTGAAAGGAATGTAGGGCCAAACCTCATTTGTTCAAGCTTGAGTTGCTGTAAAGGAGGCAAGAGTTGTGCTTCTCTACGAAACACCTTTATTTCTTTGATCCAACTTCACACACAAATCTCCACCAACAAATAGTGCCACCTGTAACCCCTTTATATATCAGTGACTTCTATTGGATAATTGACATTAAATTGGTATTTAATTGGAAGGTCGGTTAACCCATTCCTAACATCATTCAGACATGAGGCTGGGAGTCAGCATGCTGGCAGCAGACAGTAGTCAGACATAAGCAATAGCTGAGGAGCATCACACTGAATCGTCATCACCCTTCTGCATTGACTGGGCAGCAGGCATTCAAAGACTCCCCTGCCCCAGAACCCTTAAGATCAAGAGCTCGGGGGTTAGCACTGCTGCCTCACAGCGCCGAGAACTCGTGATCAATCCGGGCCCCGGATCACTGTCCGTGTGGAGTTTGCACATTCTCCTCGTATCTGCCTGGGTCTCACTCCCACAACCCAAAGATGTGCAGGGTAGGTGGATTGGCCACGCTAAATTCCCATGAATTGGAAACATTTTTTTTTTAATTGAAAAAAGATTAACACCTCGGCCACCTTCATCCCGTTTGCAGAGAGATCCTGACATCCTGTAGAGGGGGGCAGACAAACTCGGCCTCCATCATAAAGCGGGTAGTGATGTGTGTGTCTCTAGCACTCCTGCCCATGCACACCCTCACACCCGCCTGGACTCCAACCTCTGGATCTTAAAGGGCCTCCCCCCTCCACTCCATCTTGAACGTCCTCCTCATGCCGCATCTAGAGGTTGTCTTCAGGAAGGTCATCATCCTGCTGCGAAGCCAGGTTCTGTATGGCACAGGAGACAAGGCTGGAGATCCTCTGGGGGCTGTTTAGCCCTTTTGAGGCAGCAGAGCCACATTTTTAGGAGGCAGATGCAACGCTCGATTACAGGTCAGGTGGCACTGTGAACATTGTTGTACCTGGCCTCTGCTGCAGCCTATGGCTTCTGCACTGGCATCATCAGCCATAACCTGAAGGAGGAACTCGTGTCCCCCATAAGCCATCCCTACAGCCTAGGGTTACCCTCAAAAACGCGAGGGATCTGAAATTGGCCGAGGATGTTACTATCATGCATGCTCCCTGGAAAATGTGCACAAAGCGCATTTGGTGGTCACACACCAGCTGCATATTGAGTAGAACCCCCTCTGGTTTATGAAGGGACTCCCTGGTACCACAGGGCACGAGGGCGACATGGGTGCAGTCATTCACCCCTGCACCCGTGACAGGCCAGTCATTGCCAATGCCCTCGTCCTGCTGGGCTGGGCAAGGTTGAAATGTATAAAGTCCAAAGGCCTAGCATAAAGTGCATCTGTGGGCGCATGTCTGTGATATGCCCCACAGGCCACCCATGGAGCCCTGGCAGGACCCCAGAGCATGAAGGTTGAGGGCTGCCATGACCTTCACGGCCATGTGGCACCAAGTCTGCAAGGATGTGGCACAGGTACGGCACAGTCTCCCTCGAGAGCAAGAATCTTCCACGGCACATGTTGTCGGATAGCTCTATGGAGGACACACGGGGTTGTGTACATCCTTCTGCGCCTTTCTGCCCCCTATATGGCTGGTGTGGCCTCCAGCCCGAGCCTGCGTTGCATCCCCTAGTCTCCATCCACAGGGTCCTCCCCGGGTGCTGCTGGACATTGCTGCTGGAGTTGGTGCTCCCCAGTGCTGTAATAAGTAGGATGGCCAGCTCCATATCAATGGCAATCGGATTGCTGTGAGAGATGAGAGAAAGAGTCAGTCAGGTATTGCAGCCAGATATCCCACCCCCGCCGACCCACTGGACCTGGAAGCAGCCAGTCCCAGACGTTATCCGGTGATGATCGCTTACTCACAGTTCAGGTGTCCTCCCATCTCCATTACAGGCCTATGCCCTCACTCAGAGTGACCTTTGGTCTCCAGTCTGGTTCTCATCTCCCTTATGCTAACATTGGGGGTTCGGACAGGAGGGTTATATGTTCGCACATCCCTAATGGCCAGGGTCTACTGGACAATGGATGCCTGCCTTGGGGGATAATGGATCCTGCCTGGCAGGCATTGGACAGATGGGGCCCAGTGTTTCTTGATCCTGCGCAACCGAGCTTGAGCCCTGAACCTTACTCATCTCATTCTTTCACTTTGAGACTGTGGGCAGCTGGCATTGTTTTTTTTTAGAAAATATTTTATTGAGGCATTTATCATTTAAACAATTTTAAACATCAAATTTCAATAAAAACAAAACCACAACAGTATACCCATCAAATCCCACCGGGCACAAACCCCAGCTAACATGGGTTACACAAACAGTGCCACCTACCCCAACCACCTCCCATGCCTCCCCCCTGCTGGCAGCTTAATTTATCTCGAAGAAGTCGATGAACGGCTGCCACTTCCGAGCAAACCCCTGCAACGAGCCCCTCAAGGTGAATTTAATTTTTTCCGAGTCTGAAAAACCCGGTCGCTGACAAATACCCCCGACTTCGGGGGCTCCGGGTCCCTCCACCCTAGTAAGATCCATCTCCGGACCACCAGGGAGGCAAAGGCCAGGACATCGGCCTCTCTCGGCCCCTGGATCTTCTGACACACCGAAGATCGCCACCTCTGGACTCAGAATCACCCTCATTTGTAATACCTGTGACATGACGTCAGAGAACCTCTACCAGAAACCACTCGGCCTCGGATGGCCAAAACATATAGACATGGTTTTTAGGACCCCCTGCACAGTGCCCACACCTATCCTCCCCCTCCTCAAAGAACTGCTCATCCAGGCCACAGTCATGTGTGCCCTGTGGACCACCTTAAACTGTATCAGGCTGAGCCTGGCACACGAGGATGCATTAACTCTCCTCAGGGCCTCCTCCCATAACCCGCCTCCGCTCCCTCCCACTCCATCAACTCCTTATAGATCTCTAAGACCTAACCGTCTCCTACCCCTGTTCTCGACACCACCTTATCCTGTAGCCCCTGGGGCGGCAGGTATGGGAAGGTCGAAACCCGCCTCCGCACAAAATTCCTCACTTGAAGATACTGGAACCCATTCCCACCTGGCAACTCAAACTCCTCCTCCAGGCTTGGGAAACCCTCTCTCGATTCCTGCCCTCTGCCACCTCCGAAACCCCCTGAGCGAACCGATGATTATCACATATCGGTTCCCACACCGACGCCCCCTCTAACCCCATATGTTGCCCCCACTGTCCCCATACCCTCAGGGCTGCCACCACTACAGGGCTTGTGGAGTATCGAGCAGACGAGAACGGTAGAGGTGCCGTCGATAATGCCCCCAAACACGTGTCCTTACATGAGACTGCCTCCACCCCCGACCCCTCCCCCATTACCTGACCATCGTAATATTTGCCGCCCAGTAATAGTTGATAAAATTCGGGAGAGCCAGCCCGCAACCTCCACCCCCCAATTCCAGCAGCACCTTTTTCACCTGCGGGGTTTTACTCACCCAAACTAATCCCGGGATCTCTGCATTCACCCTTTTAAAAAATGCATTGGGAAAAAAATTGGGAGGCTCTGGAAAACAAACAAAATCCTCGGGAGGACCGTCATTTTAACTGTCTGTACCCGCCCGCCAATGACAACGGGAGCGCATCCCACCTCCAGAAATCCCCCCTCACCTGTTCCACCAGCCTCCCCAAATTCAGTTTATGCAGTAGTTCCTCTCCCTCGCTGCCTGGATACCCAAATATCAAAACCTTGAACGGCACCTCACCCACTCTCTTCTGTCCCCTCGCCTGGATTGCAAAGACTTTACTCTTACTCATATTCAATTTGTATCCGAGAACCGGCTGAATTCCTCTAATAGCCCCATAATCCTTCCAATTCCCAATGGGTCCGATATGTACAGCAGGATTGTCCGTGTAGAGCGAGACCTTGCGTTCCACCCCACCCCCCCCCCACACTATCCCCTGCCAGACCCTTGACACTCAATGCTAACGGCTCTACAGACAAGGCAAACAACAGTGGGGAAAATGGACATCCCGGTCTCGTCTGCCGGTGTAACCTGAAGTAGTACGATCTCACCCGCACACTCGCCACCAGTGCCTGGTATAGTAACCGGACCCAATCCACAAATCCCTGCTCAAACCCAAACCGCCCAGGATCTCCCACAAATATTCCCACTCCACCCTAGCAAAGGCCTTCTCTGGCCATCACCACCTCAACCTCGCGCCATTCTGGAGGCATCATGATTACATTAAGCAGCCTCCTAATGTTGGTCCCCAGTTGCCGCCCCTTAACGAACCCTGTCTGGTCTTCCCCAATTACCCCTGGGACGCAATCCTCGATCCGTCGCCAGGATCTTTGCCAACTAATTGGCATCCGCATTTAACGGAGAAATCGGCCTATATGACCCACAGTTGTCCGGGTCCTTATCCCGTTTTAAAATGAGGGAGATTGGTGCCCGTGACAACGTCATAAGGAAGCATTCCCAGCTTCTTTGAAGGTCCTTACCAACAGCTGTCCCAACACTGCCAAGAACTTCATGTAGAATTCCACCGGGTACCCGTCTGGTCCCGGGACCTTCCCCAAGTGCATCGCCTTCAACCCCTCCACTACTTCTACAAGCCCAATTCGGGCCCCCAAACCCTCCACCAACTCTGGGAACTTAAACCCTCCCAGACAGCTCCTTCCCTGCCGGGGGTTCAGACTTATACTGTTTACTATAAAACTCCCCAAACACCCCATTCACCCTGCCGGGTCCAAGACTGTGTTCCCTCCAGTGTCCTTCACTTGCTCAATTTCTCTCGCCGCCTCCTGCTTCCTCAACTTGTGCGCTAACATCCTGCTCGCTTTCTCCCCATACTTATATACCGCCCCCTCACCCTTCCCAACTGCCCTACCACCTTACCCATGGCTAACAACCCAAATTCCATTTGCAGCCTCTGGTGTTCCTTTAGCAGCCCTTGGCAGCTGATATTGTTACGGGTTAACTCTTGATGAACATGAATGTCAAGAATTTTAAGAGGGCGTAATTGCTTTATGTTTCATGGATGCCACCCTTCTTACTTAGGTTGCATCATTCTGATATATCATTGCCGTAATGCATTAACGTTTATGCTCCCGGTCAGTTACTCCAGAGTCCGTGCTCCCCATAACCCGTCACCACCCTGCTGCTTTGGTTGCTTGACTCTCATCACTCCCCCTTTGTGGCCTTCAGCCGCGCCCGCCCTATATCCCCATGCCACAGATAGCAGACTAATACCCCTAAAAGAATATTCCAACAAGACTTCAGGACCACCCACACCATCTCCCCCCCCCCCCCCCATCCATCTATAAGCTGGCCTGCAGGCTCTGTCCCCTTGGACTCCTTGATACTCAATGGACAGTGGTGCTCACCTGCTTCATCCCTCTCAGAGATCATAGCACCTGGTTCCCGTTTTTGAAAAGCCAGTAGTAATGCGTACTGGGGTGAAGTTACACCTGGTGGGTGGAAAGATTCGATGAGGGCTTAATATGCTATGTTGACCATGCTAAGTACATGACAATGGGTTCAACTTCAGGCAAATCCTTTTCTTGGCTTTTCGCAAGATTTAGCAGCCATGATGGGATTTGGGCCCCACAGCTAACTGGCCTGCTAAATCCCACCCCACTTGATCCTGCAAGATCCCCTCCAATCAGAAGCACACAACTTAACTAATTTCTCTCCACCGCTAGGCCGATTGGGATCAAGTATTCAAAATCAAACTCGGAGCCTGTGTATCACCTTGATCATTGACGTTCTCAAATCACTTTGTAATAACAGATCATTTCAGGGATAACTTTGTTTTCCAAAGGTTTGGACTCCATTAAAGATATACACAAAGGTTCAGAAAGACCTGGGAAAATTGTCTTGCTACAGTGGGAGACTTTGTTATAATAAGGTTGACTAGATTTTCTTCCTCGGCAATAAGTGGACAAACAGTAATTAATAGCATTAACATGAAGCTGAATCAACAGTATGAAATATCAATACAATTCCATCTTTGGTCACTAAATATTTGTCTGCACTGCAAGCTTAAGCACTCAATAACATTACTCTTGAATAGTCAAGATTTGACAGCTGCATTTATTTCAGAATCTGTGTTCAACCAACTTAATTCAGGAACTCTGGAGACTTTGAAGTTCTTGAAAGCGATCAGAAGAAACCTGCAGAAAACTTTTCAATGAACTTTGGTACATTAACATTGCTGTAAATTTATTTCAACCAATAATATGCTACAGCAGACAAGTAGTTTTGAAATGAAATTTCTGTAGTATAATAAAAAAGACCAGCAAAATGTATTAATACCCTCTATTTTATTGTTACGCAAATTATTGTCCGCACGAGGAAAACATTTATATATTTAAATTGAAATGGGTTCAGCAATAAGGCTCAAGCTAGTTCTTAGGTGCATTTCCCTTTTTGTTTCTACTCCTCTACTAAGTGTATGTTTTTGTTTCATTCACTGCAGACAAGCCACCCTTAAGTGATGGAGCTAAAAGAGCAACCCTGCTAACATTCAATGTGTGGACAAAAATATGAAGAGATCTGAACAAATATTCTCGAAATGTTTTTTCCAAGAAATAAATTAGAAAAAAAACATTAATAAATTAGTAACTTCATATTCATTTGGTAGATCTCTTCCCCAAACTAGTGACTAGGAAACAGCTACACAACTTGCTGCAAAAAGATACAAGACATCCCAATTCATGGTGGGGAAATTAATTAGATGGTCATCAAGCACTCATCACACACACCTCACCACCAGTCCAAGAATATGTGAAATAAATAATGTTCCTAATCTTCTGTTCCAAAAAAGTCATTATTTTATGCACCAAAGTTTACCATATGAAGTCTGAAAACTTGATGGGACCAAAAATCATTCAGTTTTTCCAGAGGCTGAAAATAGAGCTAAGGAGGGGAAAAAGTAATTCCATTACTCAAATTTTGACTTTCAAACGTTGACATTTTTTATTCTTCATTGCAATTCAGATAAACGTAACCTGAAAAATGCTCAGTGCTGTCTTGTAAAATGCAGAATATGATTATATAGCTCAATGGTAATGACTACTTACTATTACCTTCATGAATATATGAATGATTGCTTATGTTTTGCTTAAACTGTTTTGGAAGAGGGCAGTAAAATACAATATCCTGCTCCAGTTTACATTTAGACATGGCCAAATTTACTTTTAGCAAATGTCTGTAGTTTGAGAAGAAATTCAAAGCAAGTAGGATGCAATAATGAAGAGTCTGGAAAGATTCCAAGCAGGACCACACCAGCCTAGATGGAGTGATTGTTTGCAGCTTAACAAATTTTTAAAATTGAGATAAATTCATGGGAGATGTATTATAACTCAACGTGGAATTTCACCGGACGTGCCTTTTGAAGTTTAAGAACCGTTGAGAAGAAACCTTTGGGCGAGGGGAGGATGAAAGAAGGGTAACAATACAAAGAGAAAATGGAACTGATTTTACACAACCTGGCAAGGACAAACCATGTCCGCCAACTTGATTTCAGTTTTAAAAAAAAGACAAGGTGCTGCACATCAATTACAGATCCGGAATGGAAACAGTTTCTTTGGTGATCATGGATGCCAGCACAACTTTAAATTATAAATAAAAATAAACTATGCCTGTAACACTGTTTAATGCTGCAACATATTTGAAGAGACTACAATGACATTGCTTTGAAGCAGCGATACAGCCATCTTTATGATGCCACAAACAGCTTTGGAGCAGTCAAAAGACTGACTGTCAAACACCAAGGACATCCCACAGCATGTACTTTACTTGAACCTCTGAACACCGGAGTAATGTATTACAACTCCAATCACACACAGCATTATTTTATATAATTCTTTCAAACATTCTACAACTGTCTCATCAGGAACACTTACGTCCTGTTAGTTCCATGATCCACCACTCATTTTGTGCTTAGTTCCACACAATTTTGAGTTACATATAATTGAATCAACTTACAAGAGATCCTACACATTATATTGCCATTGTTAATCAATTCCATCGTACAGTTTATATCTACCATTCCCCCTTACTAACCTGTGCCTTTTTTTTTGCATTACCCCCTTTCAAAGGTGCTTGAGACACTTAACATTCCTGATTGCAACTGGCTCATCCAGAATTCTGAAGCAGCCACCTGAACTCCTAAATATCGGGATACCACAACAAAGAAAATAAACAATAAAACAAGCATGTAGTCTTTAATGCATATTTTAATGGTCATTAAAAACTGATGCTGAAGGGAACTCCAGGGCACCTCCCGGCAGCCACTTTTTCAAAATGTGGATAACCATGAACAGAAACAAAAAAATGTTTTAAAGAAACACAAGAGAGTGCACGTTTTTTTTTAAATAAAAAAAACTTTCAAACTTAGCCCATCATCAGCATCTCTCATTACATTAAAATCACATTCAGATTGCTGTTAATAACAAAAAGCAGTATGGTTCCACTTTCTTTAGCCTGATTAACCAAACATCCAGAATAAAATACAAATATATCAATGGAAACAATTTTTCTTTTTAAGTTTACTTGTAAAGTCCATAAATCCTTTGTATCTTGAACTTAAACATGATTCCATTGCTGATGAATAAGTGCCGAACTGTCTTTGTGGGCTTCTGTGACAGCCAGTAGTGCCTACCCTGCACTGACCATCCATTTACAGGTGGTTGCGATCCATTTTAATGCTGCTTTGTTGCATATAATGTCACAGTCCCACACCTTGAGGTGCCATGGAAGCAAAAACCATCAGTGCTGAAGGCTACCAACGTTCCTCATTTTTTAAAAAAGGATTGCAGAGAAGGGAGTAAAATCTAAAACAGTTCAAAATATTGTCCATACAAGTTAACATAACATTTCATGAATTACTTGCACAAGCCCTTTACATACAAAGCATAATTGGGAATGTGCTTCCTCAATAAATGAATGGGAAAGGGAAGCAGAGTGTCATTGTACAGAGTCCTTCGGACATAGCCAGAAGAAATGAGAAATCTTTATAATCCAATATTTTCATGATCTAGGGACAAAACCCTCACTGCCAAATTTGACCCAAGCTCAGTTCTGATGCCGTCAACCCAGATCTCATGACTGCTTAGGTGTTTCGCATCATGCAAGCAAAACCAACATTTGATGTGGTCCTGGATCATAGACTCAGGGATATTACCAAAGAAAAGCACTCCAGAAAAGAATGCTATTACATGATCCAAATGGAGGAAGAAAGTCACATCCCCCCAGCCCTTTAAATAATTGTAGAAAACGTACAAATTTTTGAGGCAAAGGGCCGTTTCCCATATTGAACCACTACATTCATCTCTAATATTTTAGACCATGAAGGAGGCATTGCCATGGTTGCTGTGTGCAGCAATATCATAAATGCTTTCAAAAGGGAGTAAGACAGCATTTTTATTACACATACCAGACTTCTTTCCTCCCACATAGGTTGTTTTGATGATATTATCCACGCTCATCTACTCTGCTCGTCTCCTGAAGGCACTAACCCATACTGTATGGTTCCACAGGACTTGGCTGCTGTACAGTAGCCGAAGTGGACATGCTTCATCCATGAGCTAAGATGGCAATCACTAATGTGTAACTTTAAGGCGTGGCAACCTCAGGAGAACTTGGTCCAGCTGTCACCCAACATGACATACATTCACGCACATATTTTTCAGTCCAGGTCACTAAAACACAATCAAGTTACCTGGATGATGATTTACACTCATTCACCTACTTAAGATATTAGCAGAGCCAGAAGTCCCACATATTGGAGGGGGAGGGGGAGTAAAAGTCAGATACTGTTGGGCGTGTTGAGTATCTGCAACATGTTCATGCTTTGAGGAATGTGCAATGCATCAATACTGACTTACATTATGTTTCAAATTACAATTATAATATTGGATATGAATGTAATGGGCAATCCAAATGTTCTGCAAGCTTGAAGGCTGACAGATGCACTATATATCTGTGCCCATTCTTTTGTTAAAAACCATCGGCAGATTATACTTTTTACCAATTACTTGTAGCAGCTATACTGGCAGTCTGAAACTGATCAGTCACCACTCTTCTTTTGAGTGGCCAGAGAAAAGGAGAAGATAAACCGTGCACTATTCCATCATTCTGATTTGACAATGTGGGGGAATTTTGTTTGGACAGAAAAAAAACAATTATTTTCCAAATTACAAAATTTGATACGCACTGCCAAAACGTTGAATCATTTATTCCTGCCGGGGGTGGGAAGAGGTAGCAAAGTATCTGTTCAAGCAATGGTCAGGTTGCACGTAACCACTAGGTTAAGACATAGTTACCACACTGAGTTACTTGTAAGGAGTCATTTTTCAGTTAACTTGTGGTCACCTGGCTTCTCAATTCTTTACTATGTAACTTTCAGCATAGGTTGTTCAGTATTTTTCATTTCAGTCCACTCATACAGTCTGCCATGATTGTAAATTTTCAGTTAAAAAGCCCAGAGATTCTACCCAAATCATTGGTTTCTCTTTCCTTCTTTTTTTTGATACTATCTGACCTACTACACATTTCCAGGCTTTATTTTTGGTTTATTTCACTATAACTAAACTTGGACAACATGCTTCCATCCAGTTTTCTCAATGATTTGAGGAATAATTCAGCTGCTGTCCTTAAGGTCGCTTATATTTTTGAGGTATGTGGAGGTGTGAAATAGGGAGGAATAAACCACCATGAAATTATTCCCAAGCGTGAAGAGCACTCAGGGGGACCAGGCAAATTTAGCAATGCTGCATTCCCAGGCACGAGTTGGATAGGACTGTATCAGTTAAGTCCCAAACGCCCACCCACCTCCCCCTTACAGCCTCTGCCCAAATTTGCTCAATTATCTGATCACAAGGCAAATAAGGGTTACTCTTAAGCAGGTTGTGGCAGTTGATGATAGAACAGCAGAGAAGTCGGGGTAGATCATCCAGCTACCTTCTCCGCAAACAATAATGTATAGCACTGACAGACAAGGAGAAAATGCATATTATTGAGAGGTAGATGCTGCATGTGGTTATTTGTTATGTACGGAATATACAGGAGGGAACAGTAGCAGCCTGGAGAGAGGTGGCCTGTGGTGCGTGCTATACAAAGCCAAAACTAGTCTTCCAAAGATTTTTTGGGGGGGAGAAAGAGATCCCCACAGTAAAAAACAGTAAACACAAAACGCTGCCATATTTGAAGAGAATGGATCAGGATTGTGGCTCATTCACAAAAAGTTCACCTTTCATAAGTTCAGTAAGGGGAGGCGGGTATGGAGGGGAGAATTTCCTGTCCTATGTCAAGCAAAATTGTAAACTTTTTTTTACATAAGTGCATAGAATAAATCTACCTCCTTGATCACAATAGTACAAATCTATCTGCCTCCACAACATTGTCATGCGGCAGTTTGAAGAACCCACCAATGCAGCAGCTAGTAAGATAACTGTTATTGGTGTGCAACCTTCACTTGAAGTTGTAAATAAGGAGAAACTTCTTTGAAGGCAAAAAGTTATGACAAAGATGATGTTCCATCACAGTAGTGAAGGTGGAGGAATTAAATTTTAAACGGAATACTCAATCCAGCAACCAATCATTAAACTCAAACTAGGATTGCCATCAGACCGTCAGTTGAGCAATTTACAGATTCAAAAGTTGGTGAAGTTGTGTCCACAGCCTACACAGTTGCAACCCACAATCTCTTCCACCCTTATCAATACAGATCTCACATCTTTTCTGTATCCTCCACAATAAATTCTATTCATATTGCATTTTAAAACCAAGCAGCTAATCAGAAATGGAACGTATGGGTGGCACAGTGGTTAACACTGCTGCCTCACAGTGCAAGGGACCGAGGTTCGATTCCGACCTCGGGTGACCGTGTGGAGTTGTACTTTCGCCAAGTGTCTGTGTCGGTTTCCTCCCACGGTCCAAAGGTGTGCAGGTTAGGTGAATTGGCCATGCTAATATTGCCCAAAACGGGTTACAGGGATAGGAGCGGGGATTGGGCCTAGGTAGGGTGCTGTCTCGTAGCAAGGGCCGATGCAGACGCGATGGGCCGAATGGCCCCCATCTGCACTGTGGAGATTCTATTTAAAAAGCAGTTGAAAATACAACAAGCAGAACCGGGAGAAATCACAAGGCTATTTTCCTGTGTGCCTTCTACCCTGCCTTATTCAAACTGAGGTTAAATGTAACTGGACATTGGAACAATTAAATTATTCCATTCTCTTAGTGCCACATGAAAAGTCTAGCCTCGTAGAAAAACATCACTTTTATTTAAGCTCTATTAGACAGCTTTTTACTTTTAATATAGAAGGAAAAATGGGTGTGAGTCACTATTGAGATCAATCTGAAAATTTTCCACTTTACACACCAATGATTAACTAAACAAAGGAAACGTGTAAATATTTATTTACTATTACATTTTGTTTCACTTCAAAAGTGAAATGCAAATATTGTGTTTTGTTAGAAAAATACTATGAAAAAGATTACTTGGAGAAAGGTATTACGAGATATTAAATGCCCCACAAGGGTCCCACACAGTGAGCAACATAGATTATATCATGGCATATTATAAAACCCATAGTTAAGAGACCACAAAATAGTTTCAGTGGCCAGTCGGTAACTTCTAAAAAAAATTACATTGGGTGCAGGTTGCTTCTGGACCCCTTTCGACGGCAATCTCTATACTAGCTAGCATTTGGAAAATGATACTTTGCCTGTGCTAAAATTAGGCAATAATATCCTTAAAATTTGTACAACTAAATTATCGGCTATCAAAAAAAGTTACACAATTTTAAAATTGTACCTTTAATTCTTGATAAGTTCCTACTAAATTTAAAAATAATACGATATTGGTTTAAAAATAAATCTGAAAACATGTAGAAAAATATCAAATAGTCTGACTTAATTTCTCCTTAAACTGTCACATATTTATTATAAATTGAATAGCACAGGATGAAGCAGCGTAGTCTTATTTCATCGAGATAAAGGCCTAATATAATTGATTAATCAATGGCAATATTTAATTTGGATCTTAATATTTAATCACTGCAGTAGGCAACTGGACATTATCATTGGTCTGAAGTGTACCAGGCGTCCAAGATCCCAGAGTCTCCTGTTCAACGGTTACATTGATACAAAAAATTTTAATTTACATATTTCTTCTAATGCATACGTTGCACAAAGCGGTTTTATCCCAATTGCCAGCATTTTCCTACAATGGAGAAGTTGATCAAACTTGAACAAAGAACCTACAATAGAAAAAGTTCATTTATCTTGTCTGTATTCAGACGTCGATGAGGCTGAATTGTATTTCCATCATTTAATGTTTTTATTTCTGAACTAAGTCATTTTCCTATAGAATCCAAAAGAAGCTAGCTATAAGGTGCAAAACAACTATTGGATAAAGCCCTCCCTCCCCCTTTTCTTATTTCCAATTTCTACTTTAAATGGACTGTTAGTTATTGATCTATTTTAGCAGGCTAAATTTACCACGAAGCAGGCACATGTGCTTCCCCGCCCCATTGCAGGTAACAAATAGACAACATTGTATCTTTCTTGTAGCAGCATTTAGCTCATTTTTTTCAATTTAACAAGTTCAACACTAAAAAAAAGGCAGAGTTTTGATAATTTACACACAAGCTCATTGCTCCATTTTGCTTTCTTCACCATATAGGGGGTATTCCTGAGGTATTTCGTTGTTGTGGTATTGCAATTGTCTACCACAAAGTAGCAGCAGCATTCCTTCTGCCAACGCTGCCTGCTGCCAATATAAGGCTAGTGGACAGCAATACTAGTGAACACTAAGCGTCACAGGTTACCAAAAGTATTTGATTGCAAACGGTTCCTTTCACTTATCCACTGGGTCATGTAAGAAACTAGAGAAATGAAAACTAACCACTTGTATAGAAATGCAATATTGCAGAATGCTTCAACACAGGAGAAAAGCACAGCAGACTGACAACACAAGAAACCATTAAACATTTAGACACAGGGCATTTCTCTAGATTATGGTATTTATGAATATTTATCTACATCAAAATTGTTTATCTTGACTAAGTTATTTAATGCTCGCTGCACGAGCTGCCATATATGGCCCTAAAAGTGATCAGATTTAAAATTTAACAAGAGATTGCATTTGTAGTGTCTCTAATGCATACTCAAAACCTTTGGGAATAGGTGGTACTTTTAACTTTAAGGCAATTTCCCAACAAAAGTCAAATGGTCAGTTTATAAGTACCTCACTATGGGATAATTCAGTCAATAATGAAAAGACTACTGTCGGGATTTCCCAGTCTTATCCACAGTAGGAATCGTTGCAGGAGGGACAGAAACTTTGACGGCCCAGCCAAAGATCACTTCGGGCAGGGAGCTGCGGGACAGGAAAATCCTAGCTCTCGGGCTTGCAGCTGGGTTTTCAAATAAAATCAGGCCACTTATTAAATTTGAGTTCTATTTTGATTCCACAACCCTGAAAATCCACTGGAGGTAGGAGAGGTGGTGACATGCTGGCCCAGTCTGTGCTACTAACTTAAGAGGTGTGGGCCATCAGCTGGGTGGACACATCTATGGTGTTGCCTTATCCTTACCATAACACCTAGACAAATCAACCCATCTGGTTACATAGATGACAGAATTTTAATTTAGGGATCACCAATATTTAGGGACGACTTATCTAAAGGTTTTGACAGCAAAGAAAATGGGGGGAGTTGTGAGTTAATCATGTCAAGCAGATTAAAAAGAAATAGCCATAAATTCTTTATTAGGATGTCTTTGTCCATGAATCGCAGAAAGTTGGTTTGCAGGTACAGCATGTAATTAGAAAGGCAAATGTTTCCCCTTTGTGGACAATCTAGAATGAGAGGTCACGGTTATAAGTTGAGGCGGTAGATTTAGAACTAGGAAGAGGAGAAACAACTTCTCGCAGAGGGTGGTGAATTTATGGAACTTGCTGCCACACAGTGCAATGGCATGAGTCATTAAATGGTTTCAAGGGGGGGATAGATATATTTCTGATTTTTAAAAAAAACTATTAAAGGGTTATGGGGAACAGGTAAGGAGGCGGATGCGAGGCCAGGAAGAGATCTGATTGACTGACAAGGCAGGCTCGAGAATCTGAATTGCCTACTTCTGCTCCTATATTCCTAAATTTGGAATCAAAACATATAACTCTCTTTTCCTTACATTGGGTACTTTTGGGTTGTTTAAGATAATGGGGCGATTTTCCAGCCGCGTTGCGCCCGGCACAAATCTTGCTATGGTGGGAAAATACCGGGAGAACCCGGAAACAGGATTTGCGCCAGGTGCCAAACAGTTTGCGATGTTCCCGAGCCCTACCAACAGACAGATCAGGTTCACGCCCAGCAAGAGTGTGAAATGATTACCATGCATTTAAATAGATTTTTATATGCCATGTCAGCTTGACACTGAACCTTCCGGAACCGTCACGTCCCCAACCGTCAGCCTGATGTGGCACCAGCGAAAATCATTACTGATCTTTACAAACGGAGACCAGACGTGATGACCATGCCGGGAGGCCCAGAGGCCATTGCAGCTCCCAGGTAGTCAGGGGCATGGCATCCCTGGCACCGCCAACTCAGGGAGGGCTACAAGGCTGGCCATCAATGTTAATATGTGTGTTTGGGGGGGAATTGGGAAGCAACATGCCATGAATGAAGAGGAGGCACCCCAATGTCCATGAGGGTGGAGGGTCTTTAATTTCACTTTGAGTTCAGGGTGCCCGACATCAGTGAAGCCAGGCTTGCTGGCATGATTAGGCCCCACCCCTCCCAATAATGGCAAAAAACATGACCCACCCTTCAAAACAAAAAGTGTGGGAAGATCTCATCAGGAAACCTGCCCGTTTCCCTGTGGAGAAACATGCCAGTTTTCCCACTGAACCTGACACTTTTCCAGTTTTTGGAAAAATTCCAGCCAATATGTTTCATAACAGGATGATTTGAACACAAAATAAAAATCAATGGATAACATTTTATCTGCAGTATGATACTGGCCCTTTATAGAGATGAGACAGACACTAAATGAGACCACTATCTCTTTTACCAGTTTATTCAGAGAATACATATAGGCCTCATCTCGCATGTAGAATCCAATTCTTGAATAACGGTTTATGAGACAACAGAAATGTGGCCCACGTGGTATTTTCAAATTCTTCCATTCAATTGAAGTACGCCCATAATGTAAAAAAGTGCCAATACTGGATTTTTACTTTAAAATCCACGTTATAAATTAGAATACAAAATTGTTAAAAATATCTTTGATGAGATGAGATTTATTTTAAGTCTCATCTTCCCCATACCCATGTTTTGGGATACCAGGATCTGTATATTAATGTCTTGTGGAAGTGACCTTTGCATTGAGATTGTTTAACATCTTTTTGCATTTAATATAGAAAATGTAAAGTTATAACACAACATGGTATTTTCAAATAATAGTGCATCACCTACATATGCTTATGCATTTAAAAATGGTTATTCTAGCTTGGACTGATGGCAAACACAGATGTAGCAAAAAAATTTGCATTGTGTGAATCATACTTTGTTGGTTGACAATTGATTAACAGCAAACAAATCATCCAATATGCAATATTCATACTGTATATTTCCACCTGTAGCATACTTTGCTTAGGTAACATAAACAAACCTTTCGCAAATTCCCAAATGCTGGACAGTAATATGGGTCAGGATTGGGGAAAGTTGCTAACAACAGGGATTGCACTGTACTGAAAGAATAGTGCAAATTTGCTTAGAGATTACAGATTATTGCAAATTTAAGATCTTGAAATTGGCTTTATTTCATAACAGAGATGTGGCTGTGTGTATATGGAGTGTGCCAGAAGAAAAAATGCCTTTTCAAGTCCATATAAGACCATCTCTCTGACCTCACCAGACAGGTTGTGTTGATAACCTACACTAACTTTTACTGTCCAAAGTCAAACATTGCCATTCACCTTCTGTCCATCTATTTTCACAGCAGTAGCAAATTTAATGTCAAAGATAAAAATTCCAATTAAATTGCTTTAGAGTACAAACTAAGTCATCGTTGATTTGGAACACCATGCATGCTGTGTGCAACCCAGCATGGCATGGAGAAAGGAATAAGGACTAGAATAGAAAGGGTTATGAAAATAAGTTCAGTGCTCTTTCTTTACGGGCTTCAAGTCCAGATCTGTCAGATGCTCTTGCAAATAAACAAGAAATGAACACTGTGGAAAAATATCTTGACCACTTCTGATCTGTCCCAAAGCGGACAGCATTTCTTCACCAGTCACCTCATTTGTGGTTTAAAATCCATCACAAATGATATGCACATTCCTTTAAGTAACTATCGATATCAACTAATTATTTTGCAATGTTTAAAGTTTATGCTGTGGTGCTATGATTTTACATTACACTTTTAAAAAAAACCCACTAACTTAATCAACCATTACCCTTGATGCTTTCGTATTTCAAATCCAGGTTTTTGAGGAAGTTTAGATATAGACCATTAGAAAGACCATTGAATAGTTTTAAATCCCCATCCTCACCAGAACAAATCTTTACAGTTCTGTGTTCTGAAACTTCAAATCATTATTTAAAAGTAAGCCAAAAAATAGGACCAGAGAATCTAGACAGGTACTACTCGTAAGTACATTTAAATCAGATACCAGACATAAACACTTCTCAAATAATAAATGCTCGAAATAATCTGTCAGGTAATAAAAATATTGAGGCTGTTCAAAATGCAACTGGATGATATGAGAGGTTGGATTCTGAAGGGCATGAGGTTCAGTACTCCTTTCACATCCCTGACTGTTCTCATTCTTCAGGGTCTATGATATTTTAACTAAGGAAGATAAATTGTTGGAGAAGGCCCATTCATGTTTAAAAATTATTAGATATTATGTACAGTGGAAAACTGTCAAAACAATATATAAACAAATATAGCATTTTAACGAATGATAAACCTTTGCATATACCAGTAAAAGATGCAAGAGGCTCTTAATGTTTTACGGGCATACTGCAGAAATGCAATATTCTGTACAGACACATATTTTAACAGCTTTCCACTGCATCGATCATAAACCTTTGTCAAACCTGCATGCTCAGTCTGTGACGACTGGTGTTTTCCTGAAAGTTCAAATGACCAGCCTATACGATTCTTTTAAAACTTTTTGTCTTCATACAAACCTCTGACCAAATTGTGGTCATCATCATTTTAGTTTCAACTGTGTTTTCTTTGCTTTGTTGATATGTTCATGTGCCCTTAGTTAATGCTGTTGATGGAAACCATGTAATTGACCTCAAAATTAACAAAGTACCTGTTAAAATGACCAATCTTCAGAAAACTCAATTTCTACAAAATGGAGTTGCACCCTCAGTATTGCAGAGAGCAATTCATAGCTATTCTCATTAAAACTCCAGCCTGTCAAAACATTACCAATACTTAACAGTCTTGTGCGTAAATGCATGCCTCTGACATTCATTTTTCATCAACTGTGGACACGACCTAAAATGATTATGTTTTCCAGGTAACCAACACAAGTTTAACCGCGATCTAGACAACAATTAGCAACAAAACGGGCCAAATATATATTAGCTGTGATGCAACTATACCTGTGTGGATTCAAAGAAAACGACTTTTGCTGAAATGTAACTTTCAGAAGTATAAAACAAGAAAAGTATGGAACACCACAATCAACGAGCATAAATTAATAGATGAGCATGAGCGAATTATAAAATTCTATTAATGGTTCTGAAATGCTACACAGAAGTAATACTGTGTGCCAAGCAGATCACACTGTGATCAACTGGATCTGATTCAATTTGTTGCACCTATTTCTTAAGTTATTTGCATATACGAACATTTGTTTGGAACAGGAACATCCAACTCATATTTCTAAAGTGATGTACACTACGAGACCAATTCCACAAAGAAATCTGGATTATGTGTGCATCATCAGATCTGAAACTGGGTTTAATTTCAGAATGAATCCAATAGTGATAATTTGCAATTACATTTTTCTTGGACTAATTACTCCTCGATAGCTTGCTTCCCATGTTCAGCACAAGAAATGTTGCTAGCTTCAATGATAAAAAAAATCAGGTCAAAGGTTAACAGCAGACCTGTCCTCACTGATTCAAATTACAGCACTGATCATACCAACACTACACTACGTTACATAGACAATGAAAACATTGCTCTGATAATTGTGGGCAAAACTATTGCTAACTCACGACTGCACAGTTTGGGGAAAAAAAAAAACTTAAAACACCACTGTCAAACTGGACGAGGTAATTAAGTGAGGCAAAATTTTCTATTTTAAAGTTTGGGGCCAGCAGGCACCTTTAAGAAAAATAAATTTCAGCACAGGAACCAATCTAGTTTGACAGCTCTCAGCTGAGGCAGTTATCCCTCTGTTTTTGACATTAAGCACAGGGGCACCAACATCATCCCCCTGGCTTGTTAGGCTGGCTTTAACAATATTAATTAATTGTCCTGTTTTGCTTTAATTAATTCATTTTTAAAATAAATTTCACTCATATGGGAGCTACTGCATTCCATACTCCCACCCACCCAAGCTACCTGGTTATAATGAGTCCCTGTTGTCTTCCCCCAAATGAGCCACACTGTGGGGATGCTGTATAGCAAAGTGCAATACACAGTGAGCAAACTGGCTGAATTTAATGGCACTGGGTGAGAGCATGAAATGTTTCCAACATGATCTGGGCAGTATCGATAGTTATCAAAACAATTTAATTCTCTGTTCTTCTGGAAAGACCATGTGCACAAGAAATGGCAAGTCAGCAGTACCCATATGGTTGTAGTAATTAAGTACATAAGTTAGCACATTTACGGAGTACTCTCTCTACTTCACCAAGATAGGTTCTCGGCAATATCCCACCTGTTGTAACAAGAGGAACTCGGTCATCTCATCTGCTTCCCTCCCACCAATCCTTTATAATATATATTTTTAAATTAAGGCTTGTAAAACACCAACAAAGCCTGAATTATGGAGATGGCTGCCTTCTCCACCTCAGCCACCCTTGATTCTACAATCAGCTGTCTCATTTCCTCATTAAAAATGAGCGCTTCAGTTCAAGGTAGGCTTGTTTTTTTTTAAATCCTCTCTCCCATCAGTTTGGCACCTTGGAATTCTGTTTTTTTTCTGTGGAACACACTTTTGAGTATATCTTCACCATTGTAAATCGGTTTCCTCAATTCCTGTTTCCTTTATTCACTGGCACCCTGCATCTGTGGAGTTGATGTGATCACAGCAAGACCCGAGCCTGATCCAGTTGATTCTTCCATCTTAGGCCGTTTGGCCTCAGGCTCACCTAGGGACATTGTTGAATGTTGTGGTTCTGTGACAAGGTGCTTGCTCACAACTACAGGGGAGGAAGATGTAGCCTGTGCAGCCAGGATCTGTAGTGGATTAGTTATAGCTGAGGAGGTGAAGAAAATTATAATTAAAAAAAGTGTTCCTATTCTGCAAGTTTTATTAAAACCTCTACTATGAAATAAAGATCCCTTCATAATGCTCTTTCCAAAGGTTCTCCTCAAAATTGCATTACACTTCCCATTTCAGACGGATGGTGGCCAAGTCTGAACTTCAATCTTTACCAGAGCCACTGTCAATGATGCTCTGTGACCAGCTGGTAGGAATTGTGCATTTTGGGCCAGGATTAGTCCAGATCGCTTTCCTCTCTTATAATAATCTTTATTGTCACAAATAGGCTTACATTAACACTGCAATGAAGTTACTGTGAAAAGCTTCTAGTCGCCACATTCCGGCGCCCTTCATGTATACAGAAGGAGAATTCAAATTGTCCAAATGACCTAACAGCACATCTTTCAGGACTTGTGGGAGGAAACCAGAGCACCCGGAGGAAACCCACGCAGACACGGGGAGAAGGTGCAGAACGTTTCCCTGTGGACGGCTCCACTGAACTATTTTAATCCTGTCCAAGTAGTCCACCAATGAGGGCAGGCAAGTTCAAATCCCAGTCAGAAAGAACTCCCTGTTCCAGAATGTATTATAAATACATTTAAAAAGCAACAAACTAATCTAATTCAGTTGAGTACCAACATAATACATCGCCCGAGTTTCTATATAAAAACCTAGAAGCCATTGAAAACTGCTAATAAAACACGCATTTATGGGTAGCGCAAAGACATTCTCTCCAACGTAAAAAAACATCATGTCTGGAAATACAATTGATCTTACAAAATAAAATTTTGGAACCAGATTTCAAAATGTGGGCGTTTGAATGAAGCTCACGGATATATTATAGAACAATTTATGTCAAAATCTATGATGCCCAGATGATCAGCTGATCATGAGGAGGTCAGACATCTGGAATGCTACAATCTACTCTTCTCTGCAGCCTCGGAATTTGGGGATACAATTCAGTCACTGCCCACGTTCACTTTTTCTGACATAACATAAAGAATCTTTTGGGATGGCACTGTGGTTAGCACGGTGGTGCAGCACTGCTGCCTCACAGCGCCAGGGACCTGGGTTCAATTTCGGCCTTGGGTGACTGTGTGTGGAGTTTGCATATTCTCCTTGTGTCTGCATGGGTTTCCTCCGGGTGCTCCGGTTTCCTCCCACAGTCCAAAGATGTCATGTTAGGTGGATTGGCCACGCTAAAAAAACCTGCCTCTTAAATGTCCAGGGATGTGCAGGTTAGGTGGGGTTACGGGCATTTGGCAGGGGGGTGGGGCTCAGTAGGTTGCTCTTTTAGAGGGTCGGTGCAGACTCATGGGCCAAATGGCCTCCTTCTGCACAGTAGGGATTGTATATTAAAAAAGATCTCTGCCGACTTCAGTATTTAAACAACAAAACAGCAAGAGCATTGGGATTATCATTTGGATGTAATTCCATTGTTCCAAGTCAGTTTTTCTTTTATATATTTATGGAATGTTGGCATCACTGTAGATTAACACTTACGACCCATTCTTATATAACTGGCTACTTGCTAGGCTATTTCATAGGGTAGGTAGCAAAGAGTCATGGGTCGGGGGGGTCCACATATAAGCCGGGTAAGGCTTGGTAAAAATCACCAATTTCCTTCCTGAAAGGGCATTATGCGAACCTGTTGGATTTTTACCATAGATCCATCGAAAAATAACAGCATAGGAGGCCATTCAGCCCATCTTCTTCATGCCAGCCCGAGGACACCCAGGTGCCCTTTCTAATCACACCATCTGGCGCCCAGTCCATAGCCCTATTTCTGAAAAAATAACCCTGGTTACTAAAATCACCTACCATAAGTATTTCCTTGAAGGCTTGCCACAGGAACAGCATGTTTACCATTCTGAGTTATAGTCTTCACTGGAAGTTGATGCTGCCCCATTGAAGTTGCAGGTGCCTGCTGCAGGATAGTAACCATCTGTCCAGGTACATGTTGGGGCATTTGACTGCTAACCGTCTGAATCACTCGACTGCCAGTAGGTACATTTGTAAAGGTCACAAGAGATTTATCATCAAGGACTCCTGCAGATACAATTTAAACAAAAGATCACCTTCCAGTTCCAATATATATATTATATTCAAATCCTGCAACATGGAACAGTGAATTTTACAATCACGGTAGTCTTTGGAGTAATAGAATTACTGCAGATGGCACAAGCTCACCACAGGGTTGCCACCACATAGTCTGCAACAAATCAAGATTGCTAAAATAAACATGCAACAATAGCTGACGGGTCTGCCATTGCATTGCTGATGAGAAACGTCAGAAGACGTTGCAGTTTATAATGGATATGGTGCAGTTACTGATGACAGTAAATGTTAGGATATGTTTTTTGAGAGGGGAATTATTGTTGTGATGAGATTCAAATAGTGAATATTAAGTAATGTAGGGGTGGAGAGTACTTAGTGGGATAAAATTGTGGAGTAATTAGTGATTGGCAAAGAATAATAAGGATTTTGGCTGGGGATCAAGTAATTGTGGACTGAGTTGTCAGTATTAAGGGGAAGGGTGATAGGCTAGTATAGAGTATTAAAGGGGATGGGAAGATGCGTAATGTATCGTGGCAAGAGGAGCAAAATCTTTGGATAGATAAAACAGGAGGTCAGATATCAGCAATGGGAAATTAGGGCTTTAGTGGTCATGGGAGCTGGCAGATATTGAGGAGTTGGGAGGAACAGTGTGAGATGAGACACGTTTGGAATAAATAGAATACTTTCTGATAGAAGTAAAAAGTCTTATAACATCAGGTTAAAGTCCAACAGGTTTGTTTCGAATCACTAGCTTTTGGAGCGCAGCTCCTTCCTCAGGTGAATGAAGAGGTGGGTTCCACAACCACATATATAGACAATGATAGAAGGATGGACATGGAACAATGGTGAGATAGTGTGGCTGAATCAGACAAGGAGCTATGCTGCAATGCAGAGAAAGAGAAGTGCAAGCATAAAAGAGGTGGTCACAGAGGAGCAAAGAGGGTAGGGTGTCATAAGAATGGAAGGGAAGCATGGTTAATGCTGACGGACGGATAACTGAGTAGAGTTGTTTAACAAGTAAAGCAGATAGTGAAGCAGTAACAGAATGAGAATAGTATAATGAGTCCCAAGACTTAATTTTGGGACAGTCCCTGGGCCTGAAGAAACACGAGCAGCTAGGGGCTAAATTAAAAAGCAGAACCAAAAAGGTAATAGTCTCCAGATTACTACCTGAGCCACGAGCCAATTGGCACAGGGTCAGTAAGATTGAGGTAAATGCATGGCTCAAAAGTTGGTGTGGGAGAAATGGGTTTGAATTCATGGAACATTTGCACAGTACTGGGAAAGGATCGAACGGGTCCAATGGGGCGATCTTCAGCTGAATCATGTTGGGACCAGAGTCCTGGCGAATCACATAACTAGTGCGGTAGTCTAGGGATTTAAACTAAATAGTATGGAGCAGCAGATAAGGGGACAAATATGGGAAGTTTGGCGGTCAACGCAGGACTGAGGGTGTTGTACCTAAATGCACGCAGTATATGAAACAAGGTAAATGAGCCTGTAGCGCTCACTGAAACTGGTGCGATGTTGTGGTATCATAGAGACGGAGCTGCAAGGGGATCAGGACTGGGATTAAAATATCCAAGGATATGAGTCCTATTGAAAGGACAGGCAGAGGGGGCGGGGTTGCCTTGGTAGTAAGAAATTAAAATAAATCAATACCAAGAAGCGATACAGGGTCAAAGGCGTAGAATCTGTGTGGGTAGAGTTGAGGATCGCAAAGAAAAAGACGCTGATGGGAGTTATGTTCAGACCCCCTAGCAGTGGGCAGGATGTGGGGAAGAACATAAATCAGGAGATAGAAAAACATTACAAGAAAGGCAATATTACAGTAATTCTGGGGGACTTCAACGTGCAGGTGAAAAAATCAGGTTGGTAGCGGATCTCAAGAAAAGGAATTTGTGGGATGTCTACGAGATGGTTTTTTGGAGCAGCTTGTTGTAGAGCCGCATTAGGGGACAGGCCAATTCTGGATTTGGTGATGTGTAATGAGGCAGACTTGATTAGGGAACTTAAGGGGGCAGTGACCACAATATGATAGAATTCACCCTACAGTTCGACGGATTGACAGGGAGAAGCTGCAATCAGATGTAACTATATTACAATTGAATAATGGTAATTACAAAGACATGCTGGCCAGAGTTGATTAGAAGGGGAGCCTAACAGGAAGAAGGTGGAACAGCGGGAGTTTTTGGGGGTTATTCGGAGACACAATAGAAATTTATCCCAAGAAAGAGGAAACATGCTGAGGGAAGGATGAGGCAACCATGGCTGACAAGGGAAGTCAGGGCAACAAAAATGCAAGAAAAAAAGCACACACGGTGTCAAGGATTAGTGGGAATTCAGAGGTCTGGGAAGCCTTTAAAAGCGAGCAGAGGACAATTAAAAAATGAATTGAAATGAAATGAAAATCGCTTATTGTCACGGGTAGGCTTCAATGAAGTTACTGTGAAAAGCCCCTAGTCGCCACATTCCGGCGCTTATCCGGGGAGGCTGGTACGGGAATCGAACCGTGCTATTGGCCTGCTTTGGTCTGCTTTAAAAGCCAGCGATTTAGCCCGGTGAGCTAAACCAGCCCCTTGAGCTAAACCAGCAATAAGGGGGGAGAATAGGAAATGCAAGTGTAAGCTAGCTAGTATTATAAAAGAAGATAGCAAGAGTCTTTTTCAATATATAAAAGGTAAGAGAGGCAAAAACGGACATTGGGCCACTGGAAACTGAGGCGAGGGAATTAGTAATGGGGAACAAAGAAATTGCAGAGGAATTGAATAGTTACTTTGCATCAGTCTTCACAGTGGACGACACCACTGGCATACCAGAACTTCAGAGAGTCAGGGAATTGAGGTGAGTGTAGTGGCCATCACTAAGGAGAAGGTTCTGCAGAAGGTGAAAGGTCTGAAGGTGGGTAAATCACCTGGACTGCATGGACTATGGCTCCAGGGTTCTGAAGGAGATATTTGATGTGTTTGTAGAGGCATTGGTGGTGATCTTTCAGGAATCACTGGAGTCAGGGAGGGTCCCAGAGGTCTGGAAAATAACTAATGTAACACCGCTGTTTAAGGGAGGCAGAAGACTGGAAATTATAGCTCGGTTAGCCTGACTTTGATTTGCTAACATTTTTGAGTCCATTTTTTTTTTTTAATCACTTATTGTCACGAGTAGGCTTCAATGAAGTTACTGTGAAAAGCCCCTAGTCGCCACATTCCGGCACCTGTCCAGGGAGGCTGGTATTAAGGATGCGACTGTGGAGTACTTGGAAGTGCATGATGAAATAGTGCTGAGACAGCAAGGGCGGGATTCTCCGACCCCCTGCTGGGGGGTCTCCCACGCCGGTTTTCGGGCGGGGATCATGCCGAGCAGGTCGGGGCGGTTGTCAGCGGACCCTCGGCAATTCTCCGGGCCCCGATGGGCCACCCGTTTTCGGCCAGTCCCGCCAGAGTGAAATAGACATGGTCCACCCCGGCGGGACCTGGCTTGGAGGGCGGCTAGCAGAGTCCTCGGGGGGGATGGGAGGCCCCACGGTGGCCTGACCCGCGATCGGGGCCCACCAATCTGCAGGCGGGCCTTTGCCGTGGGGACACTCTTTTCCCCCCATGCCGGCCTCTGTAAGGCTCCGCCATGGCCGGCGTGGAGAAGAAACCCCCTGCGCATGCGCAGGAAACACGCCGACGTTTCTGCGCATGCGCCAACTCGCGCCGGCCCGCACCAACCCCGCCGGCGCCGGCCTAGCCTCCGGAAGTGCGGAGGATTCCGCAACTTCCGTGGCCCGACGTCGGAGTGGTTCGCGCCGCTCTTGGCGCCGGGCCGTCCCGCCAATTGTGGGAGAATCCCGGCCCACGACTTTGTCAAGGGGAGGTCATGCCTGACAAATCTATTAGAATTCTTTGAGGAAGTTAGACAAAGGAAAGCCAGTGGACGTGATTTATTTGGGTTTCTAGAAGGTCTTCGACACGGTGCCTTACAGGAGGCTCCTAAATAAGATAAGAGCCCATGGTGTTCGGAGCAAGGTACTGGCATGGATAGAGGATCGGCTGACTGGCAGAAGGCGGAGAGTGGGGAATAAAAGGATCTTTTTCAGGATGACAGCTAGTGACTAATGGTGTTCCGCAGGGTTTAGTGTTGGGACCACAACTATTCACAATACATATTAACAATCTGGAAGAAGGAACCAAGGACATTGTTGGTAGGTTTGCAGATGTTACAAATATATGTAGAGGGACAGGTCGTGTTGAGGCTGCAGAAGGAATTGGACAGCCTAGGCAAAAGAAAAGAGCGTGGGAAAAAGAAGCGGCAGATAGAATACAATGTGGAAAACTGTGAGGTTATGCACTTCGGTAGGAAGAATAGAGGCATAGACTATTTTCTAAATGAGGAACGGCTTCGGGAATTTGAAGCACAAAGGGACTTACGAGTCCTAGTTCAGGATTCTCTTACAGTTAACGTGCAGGTTCAGTTAGCAGTTAGGAACTTAAATGCAATGTTAGCATTCATTTTTAGAGGGCTAGAATACAAGAGCAGGGATGTACTGCTGAGGCTGTATACGGCTCCGGTCAGAGCCTATTTGGAATATTGTGAGCACTTTTGGGCCCCGTATCTAAGGAAGGATGCACTGGCCTTGCAGTGTGTCCAGAGGAGGTTCACAAGTATGATCCCGGGAATGAAGGAAGGGCTTGTCATATGAGGAAAGGTTGAGGGCTCAGGGTCTGTACTCGTTAAGAGTTTAGAAGGATGAAGTGGGATCTCATTGAAACTTACAGAATTCTGGAAGGCCTAGATAGAGTGAATGTGGAGATGCTTCCACTAGTAGGAGAGACTAGAACCAGAAGACACAGCCTCAGACTGAAGGGATGATCCTTTAAAACAGAGATGAGGAGGAATTTCTTCAGCTAGAGGGTAGTGAACCTGTAGAACTCTTTGCCGCAGAAGGCTGTGGAGGCCAAGTCACTGACTATCTTTAAGACAGAGATAGATAGATTCTTGATTAATAAGGGGATTAGGGGTTACGGGGAGAAGGCAGGAGAATGGGGATGAGAAACTTAACAGCCATGATCAAATGGCGGAGCAGACTTGAGGGCCGAATGGTCTAATTCGGCTCCTATATCTTATGGTCTTATATTCACACAGACAGCACCCAATTTTAGGCCCAAGATACTTAGTGAAATATTGCCCTCCAGGACAGGCAGAAAAGCTGAGAAATGAAAAATTGAGACACTATTATTGTCGCCCCTGGCAGAAGGACGTGATTACAGGACAAGTGTAAAATTGTAGCTTCCATCATAAATGTGAATACAGATCTTTTCATGACAAAAGAGACAAAAAATGTGACAAGGTGCAAAATTTTATGAGCAACAAAGGAGCATAAATTTTTAAAAACAGAACCATAAGTGGATTTACCTTTCTGGTCACTGGAACCATCATGTATGACCTGTCCACTTCCAATATGGCTCTGATTAGTTAGGATGTATCCATTAGAGGAGTTGGCCGATGTTGTTAGAACCCTCACCATGGTTACAGTGGGAGCCTGTTGAAGCACATGGATGGCATGTGCAGTGGATTGTTGGGAAGTTATTAGGGAGGTTGGCATATAAGCCACAGATTTTGTAACAACACCAGGTGGTTGGGGCGGAACTGCCATTATAACAGGTTGGCCACTAACCGGAGAACCTGGAAAGGAAATACAAGAGTTAGCAGATTCGAGCACAATCTTTCCTACTTAATAAATCATAGTCAACCTTGCATTGCAAGCACAGATGTAATCTGGCGTTTCTATTACATTAGAGAGCAAAACCACAATCCAATTCTCCCATCTCCATAATAACAATAGCGCTTAATATAAATAAATGCCCTTCGGAGTTTAGGTTTCAAATATCAGAATCAAA
The DNA here is from genome assembly GCF_902713615.1 of Scyliorhinus canicula. Classification (NCBI taxonomy): domain Eukaryota; kingdom Metazoa; phylum Chordata; class Chondrichthyes; order Carcharhiniformes; family Scyliorhinidae; genus Scyliorhinus; species Scyliorhinus canicula. The sequence goes on along the minus strand of NC_052160.1, from coordinate 57,584,183 downwards.
ATATCAATTTATTATGCAAGCTGATAACTCCCAATTCTCTCTCATCATCATCTTCCACTGCCTCTATTGTCAGAGCTGCTTCTCCAACATCCAGTACTCTAAACTTTTAGAAGGCCATAGCCATTGTCTACCGCCCCAGCTACAAGCTCCATCCCCTGGCCACTGATTCCACCTTACTGGCTGGTCACTGTCTCAAGCTGAATCAGGCCGTTTGTAACCCTAGTATCCTGTAGCTATCTATACCTCAGGGGCTAAATCGCTGGCTTTTAAAGCAGACCAAGGCAGGCCAGCAGCACGGTTCAATTCCCGTACCAGCCTCCTCGAGCAGGCGCCGGAATGTGGCGACTAGGGGCTTTTCACAGTAACTTCATTGAAGCCTATTCGTGACAATAAGCGATTTTTATTGGGCAGCACGGTAGCATTGTGGATAGCACAATTGCTTCACAGCTCCAGGATCCCAGGTTCGATTCCGGCTTGGGTCACTGTCTGTGCGGAGTCTGCACATCCTCCCCGTGTGTGCGTGGGTTTCCTCCGGGTGCTCCGGTTTCCTCCCACAGTCCAAAGATGTGCAGGTTAGGTGGATTGGCCATGATAAATTGCCCTTAGTGTCCAAAATTGCCCTTAGTGTTGGGTGGGGTTACTGGGTTATGGGGATAGGGTGGAGGTGTTGACCTTGGGTAGGGTGCTCTTTCCAAGAGCCGGTGCAGACTCGATGGGCCGAATGGTCTCCTTCTGCACTGTAAATTCTATGATAATCTATGATAATCAGCAGTGTGGAACGTTATTGAGTCAACACAGTGCATCATAGAACTGCAGGACAATTGTTCAAGCCCATTATCTTTCTCAAGCTGTCAGGGAAAGCATTAGGTAAAAGCTTGCTGCTTTCTCCACACCCAAGGTTAAGTAGCTGTCAATTTATCCGGAGACAACTTTTATTTCCCTTCTTACTGTTGACTAGGTTGTGGTACAATACCACCAGTGGTGCATAGGCCAAAATGTGGCACCCAGAGACAGTTTGCAAAATGCCAGTCAAACAGGCAAGTTGGACAGGAAGATTCTGTAAAGGGGAGCAAATGTGATAGAAAAACAGTCTGCGATAAGGGGACAGTGAACACCAGCGGTGATGATCGTGCTGAGGAAAAGTACTCATTTGGTGGGGGTGGGTCCAGACTGCTGAGGCCTGATGGGAAAGTAGAATGCATGTGGCGGAGCAGAGGCTGGCTGCTGGGGCCTGGTGCCGGAGCAGAGGGGCTATGGAGAAGAGGGGGGGCTATGGAGAAGAGGGGGGGCTATGGAGAAGAGGGGGCTATGGAGAAGAGGGGGCTACGGAGAAGAGGGGGCGACGGAGAAGATGGAGAGTGGGTTAGTCTGAGTGAGTGAGCATTGTGAGTGAATCTGGCACACACCCTCTCACATTCTGGTAATTTGTATTAATTCCCCCCTGTAAAATTAACAATTTATTGCTACGGCACTTTTGCTCAGCAATTGTCTTAATACCGAAACCTTTTTTTTCAAAATTCAGTTTAAAGTTGTACCAAACCTTATCTTTACGAAATTTGCTCAACAATTTCTTGAGTCAAAGTCTGAAGTTTACAACATGGAAACAGGCCCTTTGGCCCAACTTGTCCACGCCGCCCAGTTTTTAACCACTAAGCTAATCCCAATTGTCCGCATTTGGCCCATATCCCTCTATACCCATCTTACCCATATAACTGTCGAAATGCTTTATAAAAGACAAAATTGAACCCGCCTCTACTACTGCTCTGGCAATACGTTTATAGACCTCTATAAGATCACCCCTGAGCTTCCTACTCTCCAGGGGGAAAAAAACGTCCCAGTCTATCCAGCCTCTCCTTATAACTCAAACCATCAAGTCCAGTAGCATCCTAGTAAATCTTTTCTGCACTTTCTATAATAGGGTGACCAGAACTGAACACAGTATTCCAAGTGTGGCCTTACACTGTAGTGATTCTATTATTCTAACTTCAACAAGATGTCCCAGCTCCTGTATTCAATGTTCTATCAATGAAACCAAACATGCCGATTGCTTTCTTCACCACCCTGTTCGCCGAGTGAAAATAAACTGAAAACATGGCCTTGGGGGCCACAAAGGGAACGAAATGATTGGAAAAGCCAATGTACAGAAGCTCAATAGAAAGAGATGAGCATCGGGACTTGATCAAAAAGAGGGATGGAAAGACGGTGGGGTAAAATATGAGGGCTTAATAGTGCATGCACTATTTAAACTAAACTTAACATATTAAAAATCAGAGAACCTTAACAACCACATAATTCTTTCAGCCTCTATTTTCATTCATCGTCAAATATAGTGATTGAACAGTCGTGTGTACTAGGTCTCAAAATCAGGAGCATCTATAAAACATCCTCTCTTGTAAAAGAGTGTGGTTACCTGGTGCACTTTGAGAATAACGAACCTCTGGCACTGATGCCAGCTTGGAGCTTGCGAAATCATGGTCATGAGAGATAGGGGAACCTTCACGAGATAAGCATTCAGGAGTCTGCAGCCCACTCGAGTGAGGAGAGAGAAGACCTGGATGACTGGGAGACGCAGGGGCACTCCTGAAATGTTAATATGTATTTTTTGTTTTTAAAAAACAGTTCACACAACACATAATTCTCCACAAGAAACGGTGTACAGATGGATGTGTAATTGTGTCCAGAAATTGGCCAGAATGAAGTTAATACTCCACATAGATGGACGGCTGCTGACCAGCTGAGGAGATGGGAAGAAACAGTGCAACTGCCAATTACTTATAAACTGACGTCACCCGAATTTCCTGCAATCCCTCCTACATAAAAACCCAGCCACATATCATAGCTCCTTTTTGAAGAAATTCAGCCTGCCGTACAGGCTGTAGCTACACAGTATTGAAAACAATATATTGATGATATTGTCAATGCACCTCAAATCAAAGCTCACGCCAGTGAAAAAGGTGAGATGAAAAGGATAAGCTACAGTCCAATGCTTTGTCAAGTTCACTTAGTTTTGTACGCCACTGAGGAATAACAGTGTAAAATACCAAATCTTGGCAGCATGTTTAATAAATCATTATTTTTAATACCAAAGTTTGCTTTAAATACAAATGTCAAAATGAACTACTTTTTGGAAGTTAAGTGTGGTTAGGTGCATTTGGAAACGGCATTCATTATATTACAAATGAAACCTTAGTGACTCTCAACCTTGCCCATGGACAGTTTAATTTGAACCATTGACTTGCCAATTCATAATGTACACACCACAACCCATCTAGTATTCAGTTTTTTGTGCTGAGAGTTCACCAAGGTCTTATCTCCAACATGAAGCAGATGTCCATTTATAGAGAGATAGGTTTAGTTTAATCCAGATAAACGGTCTAAGGCTCTGCTCCTTGTGCTGTCTCGTTTGATGGGAGAATTTGGAACATCTCAAAACAGACTGCAAGCTCAATCCTCTGATCCGTACTTTTTGGAAAATATTCTGTGAGGTTTGGAAAATGTACTCACTTTGTTACAGTATACCAGAACTCTTTATGTTTAGGAATGCACTCATGTATTTGGTTGCTGAGGAATGCAATGGTAGAAAGAATTTCAAGACTACAATCTGGAAATGAATCAACTCCTCTTGTATTTATTAGCAAAACATCAGAGGCCCAAGAATTATCCAATTAGAATGCTACATAAAACAGGGGACTGAATTTTCCAGCCCTTCCTGCCAGTGGAGTCTTTCGGTCCTGCCGATGGAAACTCCGGCGGCAGATTTCCTGACAGCGCGACCGCCGAATGTGGGAAGTTATTGAATTAAACAGTATACTTGAGATGAAAATAAAATAACAAACTAGTAACAAGACTAGCAGGCACCTAGAGGATTAAGGAGGTGTGATTTGCCCAGTAACAAGATTAGCGGAAGTCCAGAGACATTGAGGTGTAATTGGGCGCATCAGAAACATTGTTTACCAGAGGTCAGTGAGGCTATACAAATGATAACTTCTAACCGCAAGGAATTTGAGAGAGGTAGACAGCAAAATCCACAGGGTGGAATATCAAATAAACTGAACAATGTAGCTGCTAGCACCTTCATTGATGAAAGAGGCTAGTTCTCCATCCAACAGTCAGTCAGGCCAGTTCCATCTAACATTTAGAGCCACAGCAGATTGCAGATATTCTCCTCTATAGATGCAGTTTTGTGCCTTCAGTGAACCAGGAAGAGATGTGCTCCCGACTTGGTCACCTAAGCAGTGCTGTGTGGAACCTATTAACTGAATTTGACCTATAAAGTTACTCATCATGGATGTTGCTTGGGAAAAGGGATGTTTCAGTGAGTTCAGGGAACGTGGGTATATTTTGGGAACAAGAGATAACTTCAGATAAAACAGTATGTTTAGTTATTCACATACTTAACTGTCATTGTGTTTTTATAGTCTTTTATCATGTGTTTTTTTTCTTTTGCTTTAATAAATATTCTTTATTAATTAATTACACAATGATCGGAAGACTCACAGTATTGTAAATAAAAATACACCACTAAGAACCAGTGTTTCAAGCTTTCCTTTAGGGTGTTCAGATACTTGCAGGTAACGGGGTTCTTAATACCGCAAGACTGATTTAAAGTCACCAATTCAACATATTGCCGACAAGGGCTGACCTTCTTCAAAAAACATGGAAAAGACTTAAAAGTAGCATTTTGAAGTTTGTGGGAGACAATATTACGATCTCACAACAGCATTTGAAATTAGAAAAAGAGATTAGATCTTCCAGTTGTAAATCCTGATTCTTGGGGTTGCTCTCATGAACTTCCATCTATCTAATAAATTGGAGAAAAACTGCAACTGCTGCTAAAAACAATTCTAAATGAGTGTTTGGTTGATTGCTTCAGTAGGCGTTAATAATAAAGAAAATTAAGGGGAGAGCCGGGGGGGGTGGGGGGGGGGGGGGGCCATCGCTATGGGAAGCGGGTCAGAAAAGAAGGGATGACCCGGGGCGAGCAAGGGACAAGACATGGCTAATCGACAGGGAGTAGGGACGGGTCGCTCTGCGACCCGATTGATCACGTGGAACGTAAGGGGGCTGAATGGGCCGGTCAAAAGATCAAGGGTCTTCTCACACCTGAAGGGACTGAAGGCTGATGTAGCAATGCTGCAGGAGACTCATTTGAGGGTAGCAGATCAGGTCCGCCTGAGAAGGGGGTGGGTGGGACAGGTGTTCCACTCAGGCTTGGATATCAAGAACCGGGGGGTGGCGATTTTGGTGGGAAAGAGAGTGTCGTTTGTGGCGGCAGAGGTGGTGGCAGACAAGGAGGGCAGGTACGTGATGGTGAGGGGTAGGCTGCAGGGAGAGAGTGTGGTACTGGTAAATGTGTATGCCCCGAACTGGGACGACGCGGGTTTTATGAGGCGCCTGCTGGGCCTCATCCCGGGACTGGAGGCAGGGGGCCTGATCATGGGAGGGGACTTTAATACGGTGTTAGACCCTGGGCTGGATAGATCGAGTTCCAGGACGAATAGGAGGCCGGCAGCGGCAGAGGTGTTAAGGGGGTTCATGGAGCAGATGGGAGGGGTAGACCCATGGAGATTTGGTAGGCCTAGGGCGAGGGAGTATTCTTTTTTCTCCCACGTCCACAGAGTGTACTCTAGGATCGATTTTTTCGTATTGAACAGGGGGCTGATACCGAGAGTGCAGGACACGGAGTACTCGGCCATTGCGATATCGGACCATGCACCACATTGGGTGGACGTGGACATGGGGGAGGCGCGGGACCAACGCCCGTTGTGGCGCCTGGATGTAGGGCTGTTGGCGGACGAAGAGGTGTGCAGAAGGGTGAGAACGGGCATTGAGAACTATCTGGGTACGAATGACACAGGTGAGGTGCAGGTGGGGACGGTCTGGGAGGCCTTGAAAGCAGTGATTAGAGGAGAGCTGATCTCCATAAGGGCACACAGAGAGAGGAAGGAGAGGCAGGAAAGGGAGAGGCTGGTGGGGGAGCTCCTAGAAGTAGATAGGAAATATGCGGCGGCGCCAGAGGAGGGGCTATTAAGGGAGCGGCGTAGCTTGCAGGCCAGGTTCGACCTACTGACCACTAGGAAGGCGGAAATGCAGTGGAGAAGGGCGCAGGGTGCGGCGTATGAGTACGGGGAAAAGGCGAGCAGGATGCTGGCGCACCAGCTTCGTAAGCGAGATGCAGCCAGAGAGATTGGGGGAGTGAGAGAGAGGGGTGGGGATGTAGTGCAGAAGGGGCAAGAGGTGAATAGGGTCTTTAGGGACTTCTATAGGGAATTGTATAGGTCTGAACCGCCGAAGAGGAGAGGGGGAATGAAGAACTTTCTCGACAAATTGGGGTTCCCAAAGGTACAGGAGGAGCTGGTGGAAGGGTTGGGGGCGCCGATAGAGCTGCAGGAGCTAATTAAAGGGATAGGCCAGATGCAGGCGGGGAAGGCGCCGGGGCCGGATGGGTTCCCGGTGGAGTTTTACAGGAAATTTGTGGACTTGGTGGGTCCAGTGCTGGTGCGAGCCTTCAATGAGGCGCGCGAGGGGGGGGTTCTGCCTCCAACAATGTCGCAGGCCCTGATCTCCTTGATTTTGAAGCGGGACAAGGACCCGGTCCAGTGCGGGTCCTACAGGCCTATCTCCCTCTTAAATGTAGATGCCAAGCTGTTAGCAAAGGTCCTGGCAACCAGGATAGAGGACTGTGTGCCAGGGGTAGTCCATGAAGACCAGACGGGGTTCGTGAAGGGACGCCAACTTAACACAAATGTCTGGAGATTGTTAAATGTGATTATGATGCCAGCAGTGGAAGGGGAGGCGGAGATAGTGGTAGCGCTGGACGCGGAGAAGGCATTTGACAGGGTGGAGTGGGAATACTTGTGGGAGACGTTGGAAAGGTTTGGGTTTGGGGAGGGATTTATCAAGTGGGTAAAACTGCTCTATTCAGCTCCGATGGCAAGTGTGGTAACAAACGGGAGGAGGTCAGAATATTTTGGGCTCCATCGAGGTACTAGGCAGGGATGTCCCCTATCTCCCTTACTCTTTGCATTAGCGATTGAGCCGTTGGCGATGGCACTGAGGGGTTCAGGGGGGTGGAGAGGACTGACAAGGGGAGGGGAGGAACATCGGGTCTCGCTCTATGCGGATGATTTGTTGTTGTATGTGGCAGACCCGGAGGGGGGAATGCCGGAGGTAATGGGGATACTAGCGGAGTTCGGGGACTTTTCGGGATATAAATTAAATCTGGGGAAAAGTGAGGTCTTTGTAATACACCCGGGAGACCAAGGGGAGGGAATTGGGAGGCTCCCCTTCAAAAGAGCAGTTAAAAGTTTTAGGTATTTGGGGGTGCAGGTGGCAAAGAACTGGGGGACCCTACACAAGTTGAACTTTTCCAGACTGGTGGAGCAGATGGAGGAGGAGTTTAAGAGGTGGGACATGGTGCCGCTGTCGCTGGCAGGGAGGGTGCAGTCAGTTAAAATGACGGTCCTCCCGAGGTTCTTGTTTTTGTTCCAGTGTCTGCCCATCTTCCTCCCCAGGGCCTTTTTCAAGAAGGTAACGAGTAGTATCATGGGGTATGTGTGGGCACATGGCACCCCGAGAGTTAGAAGGGTCTTTTTGGAGCGGAGTAGGGATAGTGGAGGGCTGGCGTTACCCAACCTTTCAGGATATTACTGGGCGGCAAATACATCGATGGTACGAAAGTGGATGATGGAAGGGGAGGGGGCAGCCTGGAAGCGCATGGAGAGGGCGTCCTGCGGCAACATAAGCTTAGGGGCACTGGTAACGGCACCATGGCCGCTCCCTCCCACGAGGTATACCACGAGCCCGGTGGTGGCGGCCACCCTCAAGATCTGGGGGCAGTGGAGGCGACACAGGGGGGAAGTGGGAGGTCTGATAGGGGCACCACTAAGAGGGAACCACAGATTTGCGCCGGGAAACACAGGAGGGGGATTCCAGAGCTGGCAGAGGGCGGGTATTAGACAACTGAGGGACTTGTTTATAGAGGGGAGGTTTGCGAGCCTGGGAGAGCTGGAGGAGAAATTTGGGCTCCCCCCGGGGAACACGTTCAGGTACCTCCAAGTGAAGGCATTTGCCAGACGACAGGTAGCGGGGTTCCCCGCGCTCCCCGACAGGGGGGTGAGTGATAGGGTGCTATCAGGGGTCTGGGTCGGGGAGGGGAAGATCTCGGACATCTATAAGATTATGCAGGAGGTGGAGGAGGTACCAGTAGAGGAGCTGAAAGATAAGTGGGAGTTAGAGCTGGGGGAACAGATAGAGGACGGGACATGGGCAGACGCCCTGGAGAGGGTCAACTCGTCGTCGTCATGTGCGAGACTAAGTCTCATTCAATTTAAGGTACTGCATAGAGCCCACATGACGGGGACAAGGATGAGTCGGTTTTTCGGGGGTGAAGACAGGTGTATTAGATGTTCGGGAAGCCCTGCGAATCATGCACATATGTTTTGGGCATGTCCGGCACTGGAGGAGTTCTGGAAGGGGGTGGCAGGGACGGTGTCGAGAGTGGTGGGGTCCAGGGTCAAGCCAGGATGGGGACTTGCGATCTTCGGGGTTGGGGTGGAACCGGGGGTACAGGAGGCGAGGGAGGCTGGAATATTAGCCTTTGCGTCCTTGGTGGCTCGGAGGAGGATCCTGATTCAGTGGAGGGACGAAAGGCCTCCGAGTGTTAACACCTGGTTAAACGACATGGCAAACTTCATCCAACTGGAAAGGATCAAATTCGCCCTAAAATTTCTTGGAAGACCACAATTGACATTAAAGTGATCATCATAGTAAAATGAACCCCTTACACTTAGTGCTGTACACTTTTAAAGCATCTGGACTATTGAAGGCAAAGTATCATAATCGGTTAGCTTTAAGAGGCAAGGAGCCAGAGTTAAAACAGTCAGATTGACAGCCCACTGTGAAAAGAACTTGATAAAAACGTTTCCAGAAGAGTGACTGAAACTAGGGCACTGATATCTAAGAAACCAGCTGGGGCGGCAATGGAAAGACAATGGACTTGGCATTCTGACATGATATGGGTCATCTTCATTCAAAACTATCTTGTGAATCTCTACATTCTTGATCAAGTTATCCTGCAGTAATTTCTTTTAAAAATACCAAATTATAAACAGGAAATTGATTGTTTATTGCCCATCTCTTTCAAGATCACATGCTAGGTCATGGTTTCGCAATCTCAGAAGAGGGATGAGTATTTTAGCAAGGACGAGTATTTTAAAATTAAGGAGCTGTCGGCCCGGTAGACAGTGTCGATTAGTAAGCAAAGGGGGTGATGGATGATGCTGACTAGCCGAGAGTTAGAATACAGCCAGCAGAGTCTGGGTGAACTCAAATCTATTTAGGGCAGGAGACTGCAGAAGAATAACACGTCACCTGGCCCAAGCAGAGTTACCAAAAATAAATTAGGAAGAAGGTAGTATGTTGCCTGTATGGATTCTCAACTGAAAAGATGGAGAAAGTCAACAGAGATTGGAAAGGGAATAAAGAAATATTGACTGAAAAGAACAAAATAGGCCCAATGGAATTACGACCATACTGCTTCTGTAACCTAAATGTGGAACCATTGGTCACCACGGTGCTAATGCCATTGAAAACACAGAAAGAAGCCAGTCATAGCCTTGAAACACAGGTTGAGCAGGATATGGAGAATAAGAGGCTACCAAATTAATTAAATTCAAAAGACCTTTGACTGTGTCAAATTTTCAAATTCCAGTTTAAAAATTCCACTTGCAAGACCTGGTAACCACCATCCTCAAAAATAGTCTTACAACACCAGGTTAAAGTCCAACAGGTGATTCACCTGAGGAAGGAGCAGTGCTCTGAAAGCTAGTGATTTGAAACAAACCTGTTGGACTTTAACCTGGTGTTGTAAGACTTCTTACTGTACTCACCCCAGTCCAACGCCGGCATCTCCACATCACACCCAATGACAAGAGCAGCGGTAACTGAATCCAAACTGGTAAAACTGGGACCCACAATATGTTTTATTTGAATTTGCCTGTTTCTGGAGCCATTTTGTTGAAGATTCAAATTTTAAAACCATGGGGCTAAAGAGAAAACTAGAAATGACATATGATTGAAACCTGAAGAAATCTAGGTCATGGGTCTGGAGGCACATTCATTCGAACGTCCCACAGAAGACGATAGATACTCAACAACCCCACATGAATTAAGACAGAGGGCAACTTCGACAATGCAGCTGTCTCTCAGCACCTTATTGAAGTGTCTGCCTAGATAATGCGCTCCAGACTGAAGTGGAGCCTGAACACTACCCTCAAACGAACATGTTACCAACTGAGCCAACCAAGACAAGGAAACCACACGAACCTACAGCCTCTTTCTGTCCCACCTACTTTTCTACAAATTAAAACAAGTGGGTTAAGAAATCACACTGTCTGTGGTGTTCAGTGAGCACATTGGTACAGTATAATTACGGTAGGAACAACAGAAAACACTTACTCAGCTCTGCACACAGCCAGAGGACAGCACAAGGGAAAAAGAAGGCAAAGAGAGTCAGCACCACTGTACCAAATAGTCTTTTTACTCGAGCATTTGGAGATTATCTGGGGTACCACAGCTATTAAAGGATTATGGATGCCTCTGCAGTGAAAATTTTAGATTGTGACAAGTAACAGACCGCTGGAGATTTACATTAGCAAAACAGCATAAGGTTATCTATGTCTTGGAGCATTTGCAGTATTTCCACGATTTCAGTACAGTTTGGGATGATCTTTTTACCAAAGCATTCCTCAGCTGAATCTCGTTTACATCACAAGTCACTCTAGAGAAAGACATAGGTATGGAATACCTATTCATAATATTATATGTGTTGTCTATATAAATCAAGTACCTCGAGCTCTGCAGTTTTTCCTATCACACGAAAAGCAGGGTTATATTAATCAAGGTTTGCTATGGCCAATGAAAAATGGCTACCCCTGCATTGATCAATGTTTTACAAAGCAGAGCCGGAGGTGTCTCGCAAGCTCAGCCCAAATATTCTACAATTTAAAAACCAAAAGTCAATAACATTCAAAATGCAAATTGGTATAGCTTCCAACCTGGAGGAGATGGGCCCAAATGGCGTCCTGAAACAAGATACCCCTCGCTGCCTACGTTTTCGGAATGCCTGTTCCACCAACTTTGCCTCTGATGAAGGGTCGATTCTCCAAAATGACCCTTTCCCAGGTTCTTCCTGCGACCGTGGAACTTTGATAAAATAGCGGTTTAAAGAAAGATTGTGGCGGATTGAATTCTGTCTCAAAGAGAAAAAAAAATACTGGAAGTTCAACTGCAGACAAAAACACACGGTCAGATTGACTGAACAACACACAGCAAGTATTTTAGCTCCATTGCAAGGGCTTTTAACTTTCAGGTCAAAAATAAACTTTGCATAGAATCATACAGAAGAGAAGGAGGCCATGTGGGCCATCATGTCTGTGCCAGCTCCATGAAAGAATTATCCAAATCAGTCCCATCCCTTTACTCTTTCTCCAGAACCCTGAAAATCATTATTTCTAAGTTCATATCCAATTCCAAAACATGCATTATAAAATATAGGGCAAAGCACATATCAGGAAGAGCTCATAGTCCATTCAGGGGAACATTCACATGCCAAGAATATGGCACACCCATTGTATAGCTCTCCTTTCTGTATTACAACTTCTGGTTTGCAGCCCTACACGAGATCCATCTGCTCAGTGAGTGCTGCATATTGCTTCAAACCACAAATCTAGTTTTGCTGGCTTTAAACATACTTGCAGAAGTCTGGGCAGCTGCCTGTTGGCAAGATGAAAAGATTAATCTTTTATTATTTTGTCCTGCTGGATGGAACATTAATGTTGTTTTAAATTCCCCGACACCATTTAATTCTTCTTTTGTCTTTTAAGAAAAAAAAACTATTTTTCTAGCATTTCAAGAGTAATGTTTTTAATATTTTCCACAGGCTTGCATAATGACCATATTATGACCAAAGCAGCCAGCCCGCATGTCACATTCTAGCATAGTTTTCATAATATGGAAATTGGATTGTGAAGGAACCTTTCGATCCACCATCAAGAACCTAAAAGTTAAAACATAGCAATGAAACATTGCTTTCAATTCAGAATCTCTTTTATCAGCAATAAATCTTTTGGGGGGGGGGGGGGGGGGGGGAGAAGAGAGAGAGAGAGACTTCTCACATTTGGTTCATGTCCCAATAAATTCCAATTCCTGGCAAAAAAAAACAGGAATTATTTTTGTTAATTAAGAAATTACTTTCAGGAGGAATGGGTCCTTTCACCTTTAGGATTGGGGTATCGGAACTACCTAGACAGATAGGACATTAATTAATTTTTTTCTATAAATTTCAAGGATCTCTGCTGAAAACAAGTTTTGTGTTTTCAGGACAGAACTCAACAATAAACACCCATTATATTGGCATGAACAATGAAGAATACCGTACCAGCAGAAAGAACGGGATTTACATGGGGCGTGATTCTCCGCCGGTGTGATTTTCCATTTTGCCGGCGCCCGGGGTTTTTCCGAGGGCGTGGGGCTGCCCGACAATGGGAAACACCATTGACCGGCTGGCGTGACGAAGCCGAAAAATGGCACGGCGGGGCGGAGAATCCAGCCCACGGTCTCTCATTATTCACTACACATTATATTTGGAAACAAAGTTTCCGACTTTCTTCAGCCTGTGACAGATTGGCAAGTATGACCATCACCTCGACTTTGACGCTAAATACTGCATCTACACCACTCAAGTGAACCATCCGTTTCTTTGCATAATCCACATAGTTAAGAGTTCAAGCACATGCTCAATATTAAACAGGGTCTGTAAATTAAAGTTCATTGATGGCAACGCTCAAGATCTCACTATTAGGGGCTGGTTTAGCACACTGGGCTAAATCGCTGGCTTTGAGAGCAGACCCAGGCAGGCCAGCAGCACGGTTCAATTCCCGTAACTGCCTCCCCGAACAGGTGCCGGAATGTGGCAACTAGGGGCTTTTCACAGTAACTTCATTGAAGCCTACTCGTGACAATAAGCGATTTTCATTTTTTTCATTTCATATCTTCAGATTATAGAATTATATCCAGAACCATAGAATGATGCAGCACAGAAAGAAGCTACTCGGCCCATCGTCCATGTGGCAGTTTTAACTCTTCTTCATAGCTTTTCCCGCTTCAAGTATTCACTCACACACATACACACACACACGAATATTTGTGAACTTCAGTACTGATATAGGGATAAAGAGTGTATACTTTGACTTGGTGGGATGTAACAATTGATGCTCTCCGTGCATCTGTATCGTGGCCTCAACATTTCACCTATTTCTCAAAGATTTAGAAGAAGGAATACAGAGAAGTATATTCAAATTGATTGATAAATAAGTAGCGTGGATGGAAGCAGGATTAACAGGCAAATTTAGTGGGCAAAACTAAGGTAAATGGAGCTCAATACAGGCAAATACGAGGTCATCCACTTTCAATTCAAGAAATCAGAGTATTTTCTAAATGGTGAGAAATGAAGAACTGTGAAGGAGGAAGATGATTTGATTGTCCAAGAACACACACCTCAATTAAAGCAATTGTGCACAGGCATAAAAACGTTAATGAAATGGTGATTTCTGCAAAATGAAACGGTGGGAGGGTGAAAGGACAAAAGCTATGCTTCAGTTTTATAGTCTTGGTCAGATCCAACTGAACTACTACATTAATTCTTAGCAACACAAAAAGGATATATTGGCCTTGGAGGTGGTGCAGGGCAGATTAACCAGAAAGATACCACGGCTGAAATAAATTGAATTAGGATGTCAGATTACATCACCTAGTTTGGTTAATCTGATGAATGATAAATTTATGGCATAACCAGATAAAATATCCTCATTTAGAAATTTCTATGCCAATGCCAGTTCATGAGTTCACCCACCTGCCACCCTTTGTCAGCTGTCCTGTAGTACGGGTAATGCTTTGTGATATGTGCGTAAATGCCGCTTAGTGTTAGCTGTTTGTCCTGAGCAGAAGATATGGCCTGTACAATCAGCTGTGCATAGGAATAAGGGGGCTTTGAATCATCCTGGACAAAAAAAAGAGAATCAACATTAACAAAAACATAGGCATACATGGAGATGGTAAACCTTTTTGAAAAACGGTTAGGGTCAGAATTTCAACAGGATGTTATTTGTAAATGTAATTAGTTTTAACTTAAAACATCCACGCTAATATATTGGGTAGGATGTAAACACCCTCAAACGATACATTCCTGTAAAGGTTCTGAAGCATGTAGTAAAGGATCCTTAGGTGGATCTCTGGTCCATGCTAAGCTAATTAATCTCAGCTGGATACACGTTATCTGAAGGCATTTAGGATCAGGATCCCCAAGCCGGAGTGGGAGAGGAGATGGACGAAAAGCAGAGGTTGAAACAGAAGGTGTTTCCACTGTGGATCATGATTTGCCTGAAACCGTACTTGTTGATATTGGGCAACAACAGCCTACTGAAATCTAATGCCTAGAATCACGTATGAAGACTTGGAGAAGCTAGTAAAAAGACTGTTAACATATGTAGAGCTTAGGAGCAAAGATGTTTTACTGCCTTGTTCAGACTGCATCCAGTGTGCAGGGTCTCCTTACCCAAGGAAAGACCTTGCTGCGGGAGTGCAACGAAGGTTCACCAAACTGATTTCTGGGATGGCGGGATTGTCCAATGAGGAATGATTAAATATACTGGGCATTTATTCTCCGAAGGTTAGAAGAATTAGAGGTGATCTTATTCGAACATATAAAATTCCTACAGGGCTCAACATGGTAGATGCAGGAAGAGCGCTTCCCATAGCTGCGCATCTAGAACCAGGGAGCAGAGTCTCAGAATCGGGCAGGTCATTTAGGACCGAGATGAGAAGAGAAGAAATTTCTTCATTCCGAGGGTGGCAAACTTTTGGAATTCTCTGTCTCAGAAGGCTGTGGGGGCTCAACGTTGATATTGATTGTTTTTTTTCTAATATGTAGAAAACTAAACTAAGGATGGGGGATGGAGAAGAAACAATGCAGGGAAATGGCACTGAAGTAGATGATCAGTCATGACCTCATTAACTGGCAGAGTGGGCTCGAAGGGCTGAATGGCCTATTTCTTATACGAGCACAAGTTACTATCTTCAGCAGCAGAGGCAAAAGGGGAGCAAATCGCCAGAGGTGGAAAGATCACTGCAACTACAGGACTAAAGAGATCCACACTATTAACACAGTTCCAAACCTTGGGGCTGTCACCGCCAGATGTTTCTGCCTGTTGCTCGGATGCTGCTTTTTCTGCAAACGCTGCTGCTAGCTGTAGATCTCTGGTGATGTTGCGTCCGAAGCGGTATCCAGAGGAGCCGGCACCACGTGGACTCACAGGACAGGAATTGGGGACACTGTTCAAAGTTGAAAAACATTTTTGGTCAAAAACTGCACCGTGAATAAAACTGAAAAATAAAATTGATAAGATTTACTTTCCGTTCGATTAACTCAATTTAAAACCCAGCTGCAGCATTTTAGGTAGAATACAAGTACCTGGGTTCTTTTGGATCAGACCTTAAACCAATTGCTCAAAAACAATCCTTCTTTCCTCAGGTTTCTTTCCTGGTTCCCGCAACACAAAAACTCTTGTTTTCTCTGGGCAATTACATGGAAAACAGTCAGGGTTCCAAGGTCTTCAGATTGCTGCTTGTTCTTCTCAGTACTATGGTGAAGAGCAGCTCTCTTAAACATCAAGAAACACTGCCCTGCTGTAACACCATTTTAATAGGGCTGTCAGCATTAGATCCATGTGACAGGCTGAAACTCACTGGTTTAAAAATGGATTCCCACAGTACAAAACCTCAGTGTGGAGTCAGTATCTAACCAGACACACTCAAATCTCCCCACCTCAAAACACAGAGATACATTCATTACACAGGAAATAAGCCAACAAAGAAACATTGCCGAATGGTTGGTCTGCTCACAACCATCAAAAGTAAATATTAATACGTGCTCAGATATCAGTACACACAAGAAAAAGCACATTAAAGGATACTATTGTGCATTACGTTTCTTCTCTTCAGTCTTCCTTTGGAACCAATGCTAAAATTATAATTTAAATGCAGATACAGGACTGGCTCGATTCCATGTTGGAACCCTCAGGAGGAATAAGGATTCACTCCGCACCTTTTTGACATATTGTGCAAATCCAGTGCTATGTCACATCATATGTAAAAATTGCTCTTGGTTCTCCTGGGATTGCAACCTACCACCAACTAATTTAAATGTCTACCACGCCTAAAGTTTACATTAATGGTTAGGAGTCAATTCTGCATTTCAACTCTCAGCAAAATGCATACAGCTCATCCCATAAACGGTTGATTGCAACTAAATACAGCAGTCTTAATTCATCATCTCAAATTGCTCCCACCATCAGGACAGGCCTATAATCAGCAATATTCACCCCAGCATTATTTAGCACAAAATTATTTCTCCAGAATGCCCAACTTAAAAGGAGAAAATGTATAATTTAATCATATTGTTGCCTGATTATCACGGTTCAGGTGCAGCAGTTGCACAATGGTCATTAACGAAATCCCAATAACACAGAAGCAACATGGCAATCACTGAAAAGGTATTACTGTGAATCTCAGAACCTTAAAGATATTTTTGAAAGGATAAGGGAAGGTGATATCATAACTATGGACATTTGACATTATTTAACTTGGAAATCATATTAGATCTACAGCCTTCAAAACATGAGTCATTTAGGTCTACTAATGTACATGTGATATACATTCATCTAACTACTGCTCCAACTTTTGTGCAGTCCACTCAACTGCATGCAGTTGCATGTACACACTCGGCCTCTCTACCAGAGCCCTGACCATGCACATCCCGTCACTACTCCTCGTCCTTCTGTCCGTTTAAAATAGCAAGGACCTCCCCTTCACCGCAAACAACCCTACCTCTTCTAACCAATAATAATCTTTATTATTATCACAAGTAGGCTTACATTAACACTGCAATGAAGTTACTGTGAAAAGCCCCTAGTCACCACATTCCGGCACCTGTTCGGGTACACGAAGGGAGAATTGAGAATGTCCAATTCACCTACCAGCACATCTTTTGGGACTTGTGGGAGGAAACCGGAGTACTCGGAGGAAACCCACGCAGACAGGGGGAGAACGTACAGACTCCGCACAGACAGTGACCCAAGCGGAAATTGAACCCGGGACCCTGGCGCTGTGAAGAAACAGTAATAGCCACTGTGCTACCGAAGTATGATGACTCCAAGAGCAGTACTTAAATGACTAAAGACAGCACACATGTGTGAACAGCAAGCATGTAAAATTCTTATACCAAAAAAAGGTCTGAGTGCAGATGACATTACATATTAAATAGGTGAAAGTGCAGTAAAGTATGCATGCAAGTCTCCAATTAGTGCTGGATACTGCCGTAACATTTTGTGGCTTCTCTAGTGGCAAGAAAATTAGAACTGTAACTTAATTAAATGGATGATGTAGCCAAAATCAAATTTGGCGTTGTTAATACAAAACATTGGTGACAATGTGAAGTCACAAGGAAGCTACAATATCCTATACATTTTAGAGCGATAGCATCCTATATATTGCAGATGTATAACTTCCAATGCATTGCAGATGTATAACTTCCAATGCATTGCAGAGCCATAGCACCCGATGCATTGCAAAGCCATAGCACCCGATGCATTGCAGAGCCATAGCACCCGATGCATTGCAGCCATAGCACCCGATGCATTGCAGAGCCATAGCACCCGATGCATTGCAGAGCCATAGCACCCGATGCATTGCAGAGCTATAGCACCCGGTGCATTGCAGAACTATAGCACCCGGTGCATTGCAGAGCTATAGCACCCGATGCATTGCAGAGCTATAGCACCCGATGCATTGCAGAGCTATAGCACCCGATGCATTGCAGAGCTATAGCACCCGATGCATTGCAGAGCTATAGCACCCGATGCATTGCAGAGCTATAGCACCCGATGCATTGCAGAGCTATAGCACCCGATGCATTGCAGAGCTATAGCACCTGATGCATTGCAGAGCTATAGCATGCTATGCATTGCAAAACTATACCATCCTATAGATTGGAGAGATATAGCATCCTATACATTGCAGAGCTACAGCATCCAACTGCATAGATAATGCAAAGTTCTCCTTTTGTAAAGGTACATTCGCTGGGGCAGAAATCTCAGATATGGGATACAAGAAAAACGCAGCAACCAATTTACACACAGCAAAGACCGATAGACAGTACATAGAACAGTAGTAGCCAGGTAAATGGCCAGAGACAAATATTGAGCAGGGCACCAGGAGAATTTGCTGATTTTCTTTGAACAGCGCGATGGGATTTTTACTTCCAATCAAAAATAAAACCTGACAGGGCTGCAGTTTAATATCTCAATCGAGAAGCAGCACCTTTGACAATGTGGTACTGCACTGATGCATCAGCCAAGATTGCGGGTTCCAAGTTCTGACATCTCACTCCGAGGTAAAGATGCTACCACTGATTTGTACCGAGAGAAACAAAGTTACAACTACTGAATACGGTCACCCGGACTACTCGTCACAGGTAACTGAAGCTCCATACATTAGCAGCACAACATTAAAAACTTTCAATTACAATGTTGTGTTAGGTACACTGGTCTAACACTGGCTGCAACTGGATGCAGTTTAGTTCAGAAAGATACTCCAGACCTTGAAGTTACTTCAGTCAGGTTTACTGAACTAATAGCACAGTTCTCTGTGAGTCCGACTCTCTGCTAACTTAAGTGTGGTTACTCTGTCTGACTGAATCAGGCTAGCTCTTAGCCACGTGGTGGAGGTGTGAGATTGTAACAACACTCTTGACTGACTCTCTAGATGTTCATCAGTGGAAAGAGGTGGAGGGTGAGTACCTCGTGTCTTTTAGTCAGGTCCCACCCCTGGGTGTCCTGCCTGCTTATTGGTCATGTCGTGTTCTGTGTCCATTAGCTGCTTGTCTGTATATCATTGTGTGTGTGTGCCTGCATATCATGACATACAGAACTTTATTACTGCAATACATTTTCATATACAACTGCTCATATTCATTTGGCAGCTATAACATAAATTAAACGTTCGGAGGCACTTCACAGGAAGTTTTCAGTCAGCTATGAGCCACATCAGGAGATATTATGGTCAGGCGACCAAAACCTTGGTCAAAGAGGTAGGTTGTAAAGGAGCTAAATAAGGGAGAACGGCAAAGAGGTGCAGGGAGGGAATTTCAGGGCAACTGAAACATATACTGTATTTCTTCTGGCATGCTGCATGATAAAGCTGCAAGAGGATCCAAACCACTAACAAAAAGCATTTCATTTCTGGGTAGTCATGTGAGTTTCCAACACACATGCAATCTCTTCCTCTCTTCTTGCCACAATGCAGCCCAGCCCCCACAACCACATGCCTCCCCCTCCCCCCACAACAAAAACATTCATAGGAAATATAATTGAGAAAGGATGAAAAAAATGCAAGAACTGTCACAAGGTGGCGCACTCAACATACCTGTTGAATAAATGATATTGAAGAATGAACAATCTAAAGCAAAACAATTGAGCATTTGTTTAAATAATTCCAGAGCAGAGGATCTATAAACAAGGTAAGCAACATCGATTTGAGATCGGGACAAACACAAATATCAACAATGTACACGGTCAGTGTTCCCAATGTCAATGACCATTAGGCACATTATTGATTTTTTTCCCCCAATTATTTCATGGGATGTGGCCGTTGTTGGCTCGGCTAACGTTTGTTGCACATTCCTAATTGCTCCCAAGCTGGTAGTGGTGTTCCAATGCGCCTGCTGCCCTTGTGCTTCGAAGTGGTCACGGGTTTGGAAGGTACTGTTGAAGGAGTCTTGGTGAGTTGCTAGAGTGTATTCCGTAGATGGCACACGCTGCTCCTACTGTGTGCCAGTAGCGGAGGTAGTGAATGTTTAGGGTAGTGGATGGGGTGCCTATCAAGTGGACTGCTTTGTCTTAGTTGGCGCTGAGCTTCTCGAGTGTTGTTGAAGCTGCACTCATCCAGACAAGTGGGGAGTATTCACACTCGTGATTTGTACCTTGTAAATAGTTGACAGATTTTAGGGAGGCGGGCGGAGAGTTACTCATCACAGAATTCCCAATGTCTGACCTGTTCTTGTAGCCACATTATTTATATAGCTACTCCAGTCTGATTAATGGTAACCCCATGGCTGTTACCGACGGAAATGCCTTTGAATGACATGGGGAAATGGTTAGAGATACTCCTTTGTTGCAGATGGTCATTGCCTGACACTTGTGTGGCGTGAATGTTACTTGCCACTTATTTCCCAAGCCTAAATGTTGTCCACATCTTGCTGCATATAGACACAGACTGCTTCATTATCAGAGGAGTTGCGACTAAGGATTGATAACACCCGACAAAAATATTGCAAAGAGAAAGTGACCTTATGTTCAATGTTTCGATTACACAATAAATTACAAGCTGGAGAGAGGCATACAGTAATCAGTTCCAGGAGGAATTCCTCGTTTCCACCCAAAATGGCAAACTCTAATGTGTGAATATTTAAGATTTGAGCTAGACTATTCTCTGGACAGTTAGGCAATTCTCAGCAATGAAAGATCATTTTCTTCCAGTATTTTGTTGAGATACAAATGTTTTACTACCCCCAATGGCTCAACAGTAGTACTTGCAAGTAATTCCCGTCTTGTCTGTACTGGAAGATTTGCCTTTGCAGAGTTTGTGAGGATTAACAATTACCACACTGGCAGTATTCTGCTAACTGAATTTACCAGTGTCACGGCAAAAAGTTGGACATTAATTACTGCCATGGGAATGTCACTTTAAGAAATGTTTGTCTGCTCAAGTGGCTGCAGTGATGTCAGCGTGGATGGAGCTGAGCTCTGGCTCTGCTTTTTACTTTCGCTTTCGGCTGTTTGCTACAGGGTGTGTTTAGTTTTGTTTTCAGAGAGAAGAGCTGCATTGAAAGCCAGCAGATGCGCATGGATCTCTCTACAAGCTAAAGAGTGTTCATTTGGATGATTTCAAAATGATAACTGCTCTCAGTAGAGAATTTAAACCTGATCTCCGTGTTAAAAAGGGTCTTTTGTCTTCCAGATGTTGTGCGGGAATTTATTAAGGGTTATCTATTGAGTACTGTATTCTTTGGGGATTTATTGGTGTTGATAGTTGTTAAGATGTTTACTGTGGGTTTATAAAGTGTTAACTGGTTTCATAAATAAACTGTTTTAATTTAAAAGTACTGTAGATTTCTGTTGTATTACACCTGCAGAGTAAACCCGTGTGTTCCCCATAACCACAATCTATTAAACGTTGTGGGTCAGGTGAACTCCATGATACACTTTGGGGTTCTCTAAACCCCAGCCCATAACATTACTCAGAGCAGGTTTTACAGACAGATCCTTATTTTCAGTTGTGTCGGGGTCTCCTGGCTGAACGTCCACCCTCTTGTTAGCTGGAGCTCACCTAAAACTCTACTTACTATACATTAGCTGCCTGTCCGACATAAAATAGTCATCCTTGTTTGCAAATCCCTCCCAGGCCTCGCCCCTTTCCCATCTCCAAACTCCTCCAATCCTACAAGATTCCAAAATCTCCACATCCTTCCAATTCTGGTTTCTTGTACATCCCCCTAAAATAAATAAAATCTTTGCACCATTGGCAACTATACATTCAGCTTCCTTGGTCCTAAGCTCTGGAACTTCCTTCCTAAACCTCTCTAACCCTCTCCCCCTTTAAGACTCTTCTTAGAAACCTGCTTCTTTGGCCAAGCATTTGGTGCCCTGACTCAACAACACTTCCGTAGCTCAGTGATTTTTTAAAAAATGTAACTCTCCTGTGAAGTGCCTTGGAATGTTTTACAATGTTAACGGTGCTGTATAAATGGAAGAGTTTGTTGTAGTGAAATGTAGCACAAACATCTCAGCAAATGCTGCAACTACAAACATGCATCAAGAAAACAGTACTGTACACTAAAGATTTTTTCTGAACAAACATAAATCTTGACAAACAAAGGCCAAATTACTGGTACGCATTTATGTTTAATCTTCTTGTAGTAATGTCATCCAAGCATGGCAGCCATAATGCCACACATCAAGTGGATCCCATTGAAGGAAGAGCAAGAGAATGTTGATGGTCTGATCTATCATCAGAATTTTAGAGATCTACTTTTAATCCCTTGAACCGTCTGAAATTTAGGTTTGAAAGATGAATAACACAGAAACAGAACTGGCAAAGCTATTTATTAAAATATCCACAACGTACAAGTACTTTTGATCTACGGTGGATCTCAACAGGATTCAACAATTTGTATTTATATAGGACCTTTAACGCAATAAAATGTCCAAATGCTGCACAGGAGCATTACGAAGCAAATTTAGATACCAAGCCACACAGGTGTAACTTGTTTGGGCTGACAAGTGGCAAGTTACATTCGTGCCAGACAAGAGCCAGGCAATGACCATCTCCTACAAGAGAGGATCTAACCACCGCCCCTTGACAGTCAATGGCGCATCGCGCATTCCCCCACAATCAACATCCTGGGGGTTACCACTGATCACACACTGAACTGGACTAGCCATATTAATACTGTGGCTATCAGGACAGGTTAAAGGCTAGGAATCCTATGGCAAGTAACTCACCTCCTGATCCCCAAAGCCTGCCCACCATCTACAAGGCACAAGTCAGGAGTGTAATGGAATACTTTCATTTGCCTAGATGAGAGCAGCTCCAATCACACTCAATAAGCTCGACACCATCCAGGACAAAGCAGCCCGCTGGATTGCTATCCCTTCCACAAACATTCAATCCCTCCCCCACTGACGAACAATATCAGCAGTGTGTACCATCTACAAGATGCACTTCAGGAACTTGCCAAAGTTCCGTCGGCAGCACCTTCCAAACCACGACCACTACCATCAAGAAGGACAAAAGCAGCAGATACCTGGGAACTGCACCAACTGGAGGTTCCTCTCCAAGTCACTCATCACGCGGACTTGGAAATATAAACTCACCACCACCGTCTGAAGGGCAACTCGGGATGGGCAATAAATGCTGGCCGAACCAGCGACACCCATATCCCGGAAATGTATTTTTTCAAAAGATGAAATTAGGCAGATGGCCAAAAGCTTAGTCCAAAGAGGCATGTCTTCAGTAATATTTTATAGGAAGAAAGGGAGATAGATACTGAACAAACCTTATCTAGTTCCAAGGCAACATTCCCCCCACCCCCTCTCTCCCATCCCCCCCCCCCCTCTCTCCCATCCCCCCCATCCCCCATTGCCTCAGCAAGATTCTGGCCTACATTTGACAAGCCAAAAGAATGCTTTGGGGGAGATGCAAAAAATATTTACAAGAATACTGGAGCAGCGAGAGTACTACTAATAATAATAATCATTATTAGTGTCATAAGTAGGCTTATATTAACACTGCAACGAAGTTACTGTGAAAATACGCTCGCCACCACACTACGGCGCCTATTCGGGTACACAGAGTGACAATTCAAATGTCCAAATCACCAAACAGCAAGTCCTTCGGGACTTGTGGGAGGAATCCGGAGCACCCAGAGGAAACCCACATGGGAGAACGTACAGACTCCGCAGACAGTGCCCCAAAGCCAGGAATCGAACCCAGATCCCTGGCGCTGTGAAGCAACAGTGCTAACCACAGGACAACTACCAGAGAAGAAAGTAGGCAGATCTGTGCTCTTCTCTCTAGAAAAGGCTGAGGGTGAACTAATAGAAGTCTGTAAACTCATGAAGGGAATCAATATGATAATGACGTAGAAATATTTCCACTCGCCAAAGCCAAAACTAGGGGTACAAATACAAGATATTCTGTAATATATCTAAGAGGGAATTCAGGAAAAACATCTTTACACAGAGAATGGTGACAACATGGAACTTATAAGCACTAAGATCAGTGATTAAGGTAAATAGTGCAGGTGCACGTAAAGGAAACTAGATTAAGACATAGCCGAGAAAAGACCAGAAGGATATGAAAACATAGGACAGGTGGTGGCAGGGTAGCACAGTGGTTAGCATTGCTGGTTCACAGCGCGAGGGACCCAGGTTCAATTCCCAGCTTGGGTCAGTGTCTGTGTAGAGTCTGGATCTTCTCCCCGTGTCTGCGTGGGTTTCCTCCGGGTGCTCCAGTTTCCTCCCACAAGTCCGGAAAGAAATGTTGGTTAGGTGAATTGGGACATTCTGAATTCTACCTCTGTGTACCCGAACAGGCACCGTAGTGTGGGGACACGAGGATTTTCACAGTAACCTCATTGCAGTGTTAATGTGAGCCTACTTGTGACAATAAAGATTATTATCCTGTGCAGCAGGAACATCAGCATCAACCTGCTGGGCAGAATGGCCTGGTTCTGTGAATTCCATGTAATTCTCTTTTAATGCAGATTACTTCTGCAACATATTGCTACACAGGTTAGCAATGAACACTGCAGCTTTACAGCACTGTGTTTGTTCAACAGGATACAGTCATGGCTGTTATTCATTTTCTGTTTCTCCTGGCGCTGTCACCAACATTCCTCCCTCAACAAAACAGATCAAATGGTCGTTCATCTATCTTAGCGCTATGCAAGACATTCCTGAGCACATTATGATTGCTGCCTTTGCCTACAAAACAGCGGCTATGCTCCAAAAGAAAGTCATTGCATATGAATCAATTATGGACACATAAGAACAAAGAAAAGTACAGCACAGGAACAGGCCCTTCGGCCTTCCAAGCCTGCGCCGACCATGCTGACCGTCTAAACTAAAATCTTCTACATTTCCGGGGTCTGTATCCCTCTATTCCCACCCTATGTATTTGTCAAGATGCCCCTTAAACGTCACTATCGTCCTTGCTTCCACCATCTCCTCCGGCAGCGAGTTCCAGGCACCCACTACCCTCTGTGCAAAAAAACTTGCCTCTTACATCTCCTCTAAACCTTGCCTCCCGCACCTTCAACCTATGCCCCCTAGTAATTGACACCTCTACCCTGGGAAAAAGTCTCTGACTAGCCACTCTGTCTATGCCCCTCATAATTTTGTACACCTCGATCAGGTCGCCCGTCAACCTCCTTCGTTCCAGTGAGAACAAACCAAGTTTAGTCAACCTCTCCTCATAGCTAATGCCCTCCATACCAGGCAACATCCTGGTAAATCTCTTCTGCACCCTCTCTAAAGCCTCCACATCCTTCTGGTAGTGTGGCGACCAGAATTGAACACTGTAGTCCAAGTGTGGCCTAACTAAGGTTCTATACAGCTGCAACATGACTTGCCAATTGTTATACTCAATACCCCGGCCAATGAAGGCAAGCTAGCCGTATGCCTTCTTGACTACCTTCTCCACCTGTGTTGCCCCTTTCAGTGACCTTTGGACCTGTACACCAAGATCTCTCTGTCAATACACTTGAGGGTTCTACCATTCACTGTATATTCCCAACCTGTATTAGACCTTCCAAAATGCATTACCTCACATTTGTCCGGATTAAACTCCATCTGCCATCTCGCCGCCCAAGTCTCCAAACAATCTAAATCCTGCTGTATCCTCCGACAGTACTCATCGCTATCCGCAATTCCACCAACCTTTGGTGTCGTCCGCAAACTCACTAATCAGACCAGTTACATTTTCCTCCAAATCATTTATATGTACTACGAACAGCAAAGGTCCCAGCACTGATCCCTGCGGAACACCACTAATCACAGCCCTCCAATCAGAAAAGCTCCATTCCATTGCTACTCTCTGCCTTCTATGACCTAGCCAGTTCTGTATCCATCTTGCCAGCTCACCTCTGATCCCGTGTGACTTCACCTTTTATACCAGTCTGCCATGAGGGACCTTGCCAAAGGCCTTATATACGCGTGATGATCCTGAAAACCATGCCGGGAGTCAAAAACGTCTCAAGTTGGAACCGGTTTTCCCATAGGAACATTATAAATGGAGGATTGGTTCCCGAACCAAGGTGTGATACCTTCTTTTCACTGAATAGCGAACCATTTTTACGATCTTGGCCAGTATAATTGCCTTACAGTAATCTATGTCCTTTGATAAAATAGTGCCTACTCTTTCAAAGACACCGCGTCTGGAAAAGTAATTTGTCCTTCCTGAGGTTGTGAAATGTGGAACATAACAGTTGGTAAAGACCAACAGTTCGTTAGTGTGGCATCGTGAAGTCGAAACTGGTGTTGAAACATCCAGTGTGTTAATTTATAAACATTGTCAGTGACGTTTGTTGGAACTCGTGGAATTCGAACATTGTAAAGTCAAGGACTGCCTGTATTTGAAACTGAAAAGGCCTGTCTCCTTTGATGGGCGATCCTTTGTGGCCACGTGGCCAGGCCCGAACCATTGGAGGACAAGTACACAAACTTGGGGCTAGAGATTGGCAGTTGGAGCCAGGGTGCTGTTAAGTGCGGACACATACAATTGTGCTGTTAAATACATATACATACATAAGTGCGGACACATATAATTGTGCCCTTAAGTGTATATAGTTGTTTTTGTTCATTGCTTGCCACATCGAGTCACCGAGTTATCACCCTGGCTACATGGACAAACCGGATCAGTTGCTGAAAGGCCACAGTGCAAAATTGGAGTGATCCTCCAAGTCCGAAAGAAAAAGATACAGACTCGGTTAAAGATGCCGCTATTCGGGACAATAGAATAATTCAACCCCAAAGTCGAAAGTTGGGGCAGTATATTGGGAGACTGTTATTTTTTCGGGGCAAACAAAATAACTGAGGCAAAGCAGTTGGTGA
Organism: Scyliorhinus canicula; assembly: GCF_902713615.1. Lineage (NCBI taxonomy): Eukaryota > Metazoa > Chordata > Chondrichthyes > Carcharhiniformes > Scyliorhinidae > Scyliorhinus > Scyliorhinus canicula. The sequence continues at coordinate 57,557,397 of NC_052160.1, read as the reverse complement.
TACTGCTCACAGTTAGCAGCCCACAAGCTTACAAGTCTGATGAGGAGTTTCATATCACCAAAAGCTCCGGACACAAAAACCTTCGACTAGTTGGTCAATTTAGTTAACTTAGAACTTAGAACAGTACAGCACAGAACAGGCCCTTCGGCCCTCGATGTTGTGCCGAGCAATGATCACCCTGCTTAAACGTAACCCGTATACCCGTAACCCAACAATCCCCCCCATTAACCTTACACTACGGGCAATTTAGCATGGCCAATCCACCTAACCCGCACATCTTTGGACTGTGGGAGGAAACCGGAGCACCCGGAGGAAACCCACCCAGACACGGGGAGGACGTGCAGACTCCGCACAGACAGTGACCCAGCCGGGAATCGAACCTGGGACCCTGGAGCTGTGAAGCATTGATGCTAACCACCATGCTACCGTGAGGCCAAGTTAAGGATCACTATAACCCCTGACCTTCCATTATCACACAAAAGTACAAATTCCACTCTGTCATTCGGGAGCTACGTCTCCGGCTTCGTGGGCAGACTCCAACAGCTAGCTAATCACTACGAGTTCTGGCCTGCATTAGGGGACACGTTGAGAGATCGTTTGGTTTGTGGGATCAACAATCTCAACAGCCAAAAGAAACTGCTTGCTGAAACCAAAATTTCACTCGAAAAAACAGTGGAGGTGGCCCAAGTGACTGAGTGCTCTGAGCAAGTCTTTAGTGAGCTGCAAGGACTGAAATGAAAAATGAAAATCGCTTATTGTCACGAGTAGGCTTCAAATGAAGTTACTGTGAAAAGCCCCTAGTCGCCACATTCCGGCGCCTGTTCGGGGAGGCTGTTACGGGAATCGAACCGTGCTGCTGGCTTGCCTTGGTCTGCTTTCAAAGCCAGCGATTAGCCCTGTCAGCTAAACAGCCCCTGCAGACTGCAGAATGAGATGAGTCATGGTGGAAAATGGCTGCTGCTAGGACTGGCCCAAGAATCATTGAGCACCAAGGTCTGAGGCATGTTTTTGGTGTGGAGGAGACCACTCCATAGAGATGTACTGGTGCAAGCTAAATGTAGAGCGAAACTAAAAATGGTGATGAAAACAAACACTGTTAAAATGCTGACGAAAGAACCAAAAGAGGGATCCGAGGCTTACACATTCAATCAGGTCCAACTCAACAAAGTTCCTCCCACCGAGATTTTCTTGGTTGCCCCTGAAAATGGAGCCACGGTAAAAGAATATTCAAACATCTCCAGAAGGGACTGCAACCCTCAAGTCTGAGCCATTCTGAGGTTACTTTAGCGACTTGCACTGGAGAGACACTAAAAATAGTGGGGACAACCTCAGTGACTGTATCTTAGAAGACAGAGACCTAGTCGCGTAGGACAGGACAGGCTAAAACAAATAAAACAGAACTGGTTGGAAATCTTTATGTTTCCAGAATGGGAGATTCCAAGAGATTCTCTGTAAATATCACAAGATATTCCAGCAAGAACTGGGTCAGATAAAGGGGTTAAAGCTAAGACGTATCCAAACCCTAGGTTACACCTAGGGTTTTCCGAACTTGACCAGTGCCATATGCGTTACACCAGAAATTAAAGGTGGAACTGAAGAGATTGGAAGACCTCGGTGTCATCAACCCTGTGCAGTTTTCCCAAATCATCATCCCCGTCCTGAAACTGGAATTGTGAGGGTATGCAGGGATAGAGGATCTCTATGCTAAATAAGCAGAGGGCATCAAATATACTAACATAGACCTACGTCATGCTCATCAGCAGCTGGAACTGGATGAAGACTCCAAAACATTAGTTACAATAAATACACACAAGGGGTTATATCAGTACACCATTTGGTGCTTCGGCAGCTTGTGCTACTTTTCAGTGCACTATGGAGAGTCTGTTACAAGGAATTCCCAAAGTGGTGGTATACTTGGACGATGTCGTAGTTAATGGTGCATCTCCCAAAGAGTGGGCAAACCTGGAGGAGATCCTCAGGTGGTTTAAAGAGGCAGGAATATCTTTAAAACACAAGAAATGTATGTTTCAAGCTGATGAGGTTATGTACCTCGGGTTAAAAGTGGCCTCGAAGACAAGGTGAAAGCTATTAAGGAAGTGCCTGCGCCTAAGAATTCAATAGAACTGACGTCCATTCTAGGAATGGTCAATTACTACGGAAGATTCGTGCTGCACGTATCAACAATTCTGACCCTTTATCACCAGCTTTTAATAAAAACATCAGCTATGGAAGTGGGAAAACATGCAGAAAGAATTTTCCCAAGTCAAACAAGCTTTACAGTATTCAACATTGCTCGTGCATTTCGACTCAAGCAAGCCATTAGTAGTCACTTGGAGTTGGAGCAGTTCTATCCCATAGAATGACAGATGGGGTGGAGAGGCTAGTTGCGTTTGCTTCGAGGACCTAGTCAAACGTTGAAAAAAAGTACTCTCAATCGACAAAGAAAGCCAATGAAGTAATTAATGCAGAAGAAATTGCACCAGTACATCGTTGACAGCAGTTCATCATTGTGCCAGACCACAAACCACTGTTGGGTCTTTTCTGGGAGGATATGCCAGTGTCACCTATTGCCAGGGTACAGAGATGAGCCTTGCCGTTGCCAGAATATAGTTATACTTTCTAGCATAGGCTGGGTACGCCAGTCTCACATGCAGATGCACTTAGCCGCCTCCCACTGTCACAGACAATACCATCGCCGCCTGTTCCGCAGGAGATAAAAAGGGACAATCCTTTAAAACTGAGATGAGGAGGAAATTCCTCAGCCAGAGGGTGGTGAATCTGTGGAACTCTTTGCCGCAGAAGGCGGCAAACCACTGAGTGCCTTTAAGACAGAGATAGATAGGTCCTTAATTAATAAGGAGATCAGGAGTTATGGGGAGAAGGCAGGAGAATGGGAATGAGAAAAATATCAGGCATGATTGAATGGCAGAGCATACTCGATGGGCCGAGTGGCTTAATTCTGCTCCTATGTCTTAAACTAAAGAACAGTACAGCATATGAACAGGCCCTACAGCCTTCTAAGCCTGCTCCGATCACGTGTCTTATCTAGGCTGACCGCCTGTATCCTTGTATACCCTGTCTGTTCATGTGTTCATCCAGATAAAAGTCTTAATGGTCACTAACTTATATGCCTCAACCACCTCACTTGGCGGTGCATTCCAGGCCACCACCACCCTGTGGAAAAAGCTTCCCCCATACACCTTCACTAAACCTATTACCCCCTCACCTTGAACTTGTGTTCCCTTGTAATTTTCATTTCTGCCCTGGGAAAAAGCCTCCAACTGTTCACCCTATCTATACTACTCAATGTTATAAACTTCTATCAAGTCGCCCCTCAGCGTCTATCGCTCAAGGGAGAACAATCCCAGTCTTATGGCTTTGTATTTTTTGGACACTCTCCCTGCTTCAGCAGCCCACAATAAGACGATGACAGATAGGGACCCAATGCTCTCGAAGGTGAAGAAAATGATGCTGACAGGGTGGCTCTTCGACAAAGCAACACAGCAGCAATGTAACCTGCAACATCAGGGCCGTATTGCGTGTGTGTGGGTGGGTTTGGGGGGGAGGGGGGGGGGGGGGGGGGGAAGACGGGAGAGAGAGCGAGAGCGAGAGAGAACAGGACCCCATTAACCACCCCCAGAACAATAACCACGGCCCCAAGGGTTACATGATGCCATTCCAAGCCAGAGCAGGATGAAGGTGTTGGCCAGAAGCCACTTCTGGTGACCTGGTATGAACAGAGAAATTGAACAAATGGTTGGGCAGGGTGAGAATTGTCAGACCCAGCAAGCATTTCCACCACCAGCGAACGTGCACCCTTGGGAGGGCCATTCATGGTCATGGCTTCACAAAGATTTTGCTGGGCCTTTTTTGGAACACATGTTCCTAATCCTAGTAGATGCCCATTCCAAGTGGCTGGATGTTCATCTCACAAGACCAACCACAGCTGCATCTATTATCGACAAACTGAGGCAGATCTCCACGATCCATGGTTTTCCCCAAAGCGTTGGTATCAAACAACTGAACAGCATTCACAGCTAACAAACTTCAGAATTTGTAAAGTCTCATGACATTCATCATGTTAGGTCAGCCCCTCAACATCTTGTCTCGAATGGGTTGGTGGAGCGAGCCATGCAGACATTCAAGGCTTCCATGAAAAAGTAGGCTCATAGGCCACTGCCATTACAAATTTTTTCTCGTCTTACAACACCACACCTCATGCCACCATCACGGTCATGCCTGCAGAATTGCTGACAGGTCACACCTGTGTACCCTTTTAGACTTTGCGTTCCCAAATTTGTCAGGAAGGTGGAGGGGAGGCTAGGCAAGCTTCTCAGAAAAGGGATACTAATTGTTTAACGTTCACCTCATTTTGCCAAGAAACTTGGGTGGCTGATCTGCGTAGGTGTGCCAGGAAGAGTTGTGGAGAAGACAGGGAAAGTTACATCTGTGGTGGAGGCTTTGGACCTTCAAATAAATAAGCATGTTGACCACTTACAAGGGAGTAGAGCCAGCTCCAAGAGACCAGCAAATGTGTCCGACATCAAGCTTGTACGTACCAGCCCCTGAACCGTCCTCGGTGGGGCGAAGGCAGCATCCGGCTTCGGCAGACGGAAAGGCAGGCAAAGGCCTAGCTCCAGAGGTGTTCAGCACATCAACTACATCAAGTGAACCTGTGTTGTTGGCTGCTGAAGACCCGCCAGAGTTACGGCTTCCACAAAGATTTGGAAGTCTCCGGACAGACTGATGTTATGACCTGTCTTTCCCTGGTGTCCCTTCTGTAACATTGCTGTTTACGTGCCCAGGTGTTAACTGTTTTTTTAAACCATCAGCAGTCTCAGGAGTGGGGGAAGGAAAGTGCGTGGTGAGGTAGCCCCTTTGATGGGCGATCCTTCGCAGACTACATGGCCGAGCCAGAGCTGTTGGAGCCCGAGCATGCAAGCTCAGAGCTAGAGGTTGGCAATTGGAGCCAGGGTGTTGTTCAGAGTAGACCTATAAAGTTGTGCTGTTAAAACCCTTACTGTATATAGTTGTTCTTGGTCAATAAATCCTTCAGCTCATTTCTTGCCACATCGCGTCGCCTCGGGGTTATTACAGAAACCATGTACAGACACCTCAAGTTTGCCAACAATTAGAGGCTCCCGGTAGTATTGAAGATTGAAGTATCTGTTATTATAATCCATACCTCAGTAGCTTTCAGTAATCAGTGTATCTACCCAACCATACAAGATCAAACATAGTTACTACAAAGCGGAACATTACACCAATATTAACAAACAAGTTAGGGTGGAGCTAACAAAATAAACCACAAAACAATAATGAAAAATTAACACAATTGTTATAGTAGCAAGGCTCACACCTCTGCAAAAATAAGATGATATCTGTGTTTATGCTGTTCTGATCCTTGGCCCGACCCCCTGTTGGGAGAGAACCAGTTATGGGCTGATAGTGTTTCGTTTAAAGTATGAAATTCAACACACTTGCTCAGTGAAGAAAGCCACCAGATTCCACAGATTTTGAACAAACAAAAACAAACTTTACTATATTATACAACGTCAGAAAGATGAAACAATTTACAATATCTATCTTGTACGTTTATAGTCAGAGTTATGAGGTATATCGGCATTAACAAGCCAGCCATGGTTGAACGCCACCACACTACACAACAAATGCCAAATGCGACCACAACAGATTCCTTGGATTTCTTAATAACCCAGACCTTTTTAAAACTTAGAGTACCCAATTAATTTTTTTCAATTAAGGCGCAATGTGGCAAGATGGCGCCGGAGCGAGGCGACTCTCTGCAAGCTCCCCCCAACAGATCCACTATTAACTTAACTTATACTCGTTCTAACCTTTAAAAATTTTTAAAGCTAACATTATTATTAACCCCTCTCTTTTATCTTCTCTTGCAGGCTTGTAAATCCTCCGAGGCCCTTGGAGACCTTTTGACCCGACCTCACCTCCGTGACCTAGTGATTGGACCCAAACCGGAAGTGAAGCCCCGACCTCGATTTGGAGCCGACCCGGGCCTCGGAGCTCCAAACCCGGCCTAACTACCAACGCCAGCCCTCGGGTCACCCAGCCTAGTCCCGGAGCTCCCGACCCGACCCCCGACGGCAAGACCCGGCCCAACGCGACGCCGAGAGGCCCGCCCAGCGACCCGACCCGGTGAGGCCCGCCCAGCAACCCGACCTACCTGGTGATGGTAGAAAGAAAAATCCACATGGAGGCCCCACCGTGCCGACTTCAAGATCCGACCCCAAGAGCGCCCAGGGAGGGAACAGACCATGGGACCTAGCCCAACCTGCCCCAGGAAGCCCCTGCCCAGGACCCCAGAAACAACAGAGACCGCGCGCGAGGACCCGAACACGCTGCAAGGTATTCCTGCGCCTGCAGAACGCCGGGACCCATCCGGATCGCAAACTCGCCCCCTCAGCAACCCCACTACCTCAACCAGCGCCCGGGACCCTGCCAGACGCAACCCCGGAAACGTAAACAGCGTCCTGGACCTCACTAGCGCCCTGGACCCCGCCAGACGCAACCACCTACCTTCCACAAGGGCTGACGTCTCCCATTGGATCCCAGGATTGTCCAGCAGCAGCAGTCGACCGAGGAAGCAAGGGAAACGCAGCGGTCTGCAGGTTAGACTGAAGCAACGTGGTTTCAAGACCCCTCTCCCCAGCATACTCCTGGCAAACGTCCAAGCGATTGAAAACAAGCTGGATGAACTTAACGCCAGACTTACCTCTCAGAGGGAAGTAAGAGACTTCTGTATGCTCTGTTTCACAGAGACATGGCTCACCCCCGCCTCACCGGACTGTGCCATACAACCTGAAGGCTTCTCTATTCACCGGGCGTACCGCACGGCATCTTCAGGCAAAGTGAAGGGTGGAGGGGTTTGCCTCCTCATCAACTTCTCCTGGTGCTTGGATGTGGTGACCCTGGCGACCTACTGCTCCCCAGACCTGGAATACTTGACCGTAAAGTGCCGCCCATACTATCTTCCACGTGAGTTCACTTCAGCCATTATCATAGCGGTCTACATCCCACCCCAGGCAGAAGTGAGGAAGGCGCTGGATGAACTGTACACAGTCATAAACAACTACGAAACAGAAAACCCGGAGGCCTTGTTCATTGTGGCCGGAGACTTCAACAAAGCCAACCTCAAGAGTGTACTGCCAAAATTCCACCAGCACATCTCCTGTCCCACCAGGGGCGACAAACCTCTTGACCACTGCTACTCAAAAATCAAGGGCGCCTACCGTTCCATCCCCCGACCGCACTTTGGGAAATCAGACCATAAGACTGTGCTCCTTCTCCCGGCTTACAAGCAGAAACTCAAGCGGGAGAATCCAGCTAAGAAGGTTGTGCAGTGCTGGTCCGAGGAGACAGAAGAGCTCTTACGTGACTGCTTAGAGACAGTGGATTGGTCCATATTTAAGAACTCAGCGACTAACTTAAATGAGCATGCCACCACCGTCACAGACTTCTTCAGCAAATGTGTGGACGACTGCGTGCCAAAGAAAGCAGTACATACGTTCCCCAACCGGAAACCATGGCTCAACCGCGAGATTGACTCCCTACTGAAGGACAGATCTGAGGCGTTCAAGGCAGACAACCCTGTCCTATACAAGAAATCCAGGTACGACCTCTGCAAAGCCATCCGAGATGCCATGAGAGAATATCAATTTTTTCTAAACTATTGCTAGAATGTTATCAGGGCTGATGGCCTTTACAGCATCCAGTGCCTTCAGCCGTTTCTTGATAGCATATGGGAGTGAATCAAATTGGCTGGATAAAAAAAAAGGAGGTAGGTTTTAAGAAGCATCTAAAAAGGGTTTGGGATGAATTCCAGAGCTTAGGGCTTTTGGCCATGGAAGGTACAGCCACCATTGACGGAGCAATTAAAATCATGGTGCTCAAGCTGAGCACAGATATCTTGGGAGGGGTTGTGCTGCTGGAGAATATTAGAGATAGGGATGGGGTGATACAAACAGAGCCGAATAGTTGCATGATTATTCCTTTTTTATTTTCAAGTACCCAATTCTTTCTTTTCCAATTAAGAGGCAATTTAGAGTGGCCATTCCACATACCCTGCACATCTTTGTGGGGGTGAGGCCCACGTAGACATGGGGAGAATGTGCAAACTCCACACGGACAATGATCCGGGGCCGGGATCGAACCCAAGTCTTCGGTGCCGTGAAGCAGCAGTGCTAACCACTGCGCCACCATGCCACCCCTGCTGCATGATTATTCTTAATAGTCAGTGATTACTATCTTGATCTGACATTACAATTCCTGAAAGAAAATAAGCCTTTATTCTAAAGTGGTCTGGACTACTGATGAATTAGATCAATTTGGGCGGCACAGTGACCCTTAAAACCCACCTCTTTGCCTAAGCTTTTCATCAGCTCTCCTTTTTTTTATATAAATTTAGAGTACCCAATTATTTTTTCCAATTAAGGGGCAATTTAGCGTGGCCAATCCACCTACCCTGCACATTTTTGGGTTGTGGGGGTGAAACCCACGCAGACACGGGGAGAATGTGCAAACTCCTCACCGACAGTGACCCAGAGCCGGGATTCGAACCCAGGTCCTCAGCGCCGTAGGCAGCAATGCTAACCACTGTGCCACCGTGCTGCCCCTTCATCAGCTCTCCTAATGGCTCCTTATGTGGCTCATTGTCAAATTTTGTTTGACGACTACTCCTGGGAAGCACCTTGTAATGTTTTGTCAAGCGCACTACCTAAATGAAAGTTGAATAGAATTAAAACCTTTTAAATCGGTCGCATATGACTGCACAAAGCTTTGAGACTCATTTTGAGAAAAATGAAGGCTAATACAAAATAAGAGACATTGTGCTGAAAAGAAAGAGAAAGAAAATCAGAATAAAGCAGATATGAACACTCAAGTAATGTCTGCTGAAAACGCAACGGCATTTTATTTCCCCAATTAAGGGGCAATTTAGCGTGGCCAATCCACCGATTCCTGCACATGTTTGGGTTGTGGGGTGAGACCCACACAACACGGGGAGAATGTGCAAACTGTACACAGACAGTGACCCAGGCCTGGGATCGAACCCGGGTCCTCAGCGCTGTGATGCAGCAGTGCTAACCACTGTGCCACTCTGAAAAATAATTTTAACCATTTAAATTAATTAAAATCCTCAGGCACATCATTTCTCAGCCATCTGCACAGAGACCGATGGTAATGTTCAAAACACAAATGTAGTTCTTTCTTCCTTAAAACTGCATAAAGTAGGCCAGAACTCTCCCAAAACACATACCCAATATAAGTCACCACTTCTAATTACAAGAGCAAACATCCCAAGGCACTTCATTAAAGGGTTATCAAACAAAATTTTGAGACCAGGCTATGTAAGGTGATATGAGGGCATGTGATTAAAAGTTTGGACAAAGAGGCAAATTCTATCTGAAGAGGAAGCGGTAAATGGGTAGAGAGGTTGAGGAAGAAAATTCCAGAGCTTAGTGCCTCATGTTCTATCCTTTAGTGTCAGTTTCAAACTGGAGGCAACCTTCAATCAAAAGTGAAACTGCTCAAGAGGCAGCAGCAATGATGGTAGTGGGGAGAAAGCAATTGAGCAAAGTAATATTAATGCCAGCCTGCTTTAATCTTTTCAACATCAACACCCAGTCTTTTGAACAATACGAACAGTGTGCTAGAATTGGCTTTCTATCACCCTCACCATGAGCTGTGCAAACTAGGGAGGAAGAAGAAAAGAACACAATTTGCAGTAAACCCATCTGGCACTGTAGAAGTGCTCGAACACCAAAAACTTTATTAGAGAACAAAGTGATCACATGGTGGTGTTATTTAATGGAGGCAGCATTGTCTACTGAGGTTATAATAAATGATGGGAAACTATCCTATTCTTAATGTGACAAAGTGGTGATTGTGTAATCAAAAATCACGGAAATCGACAGTGGTTAGCACTGCTGAATTCGATCAACTTGGGATGCACAGTGACCCTTAAAACCCACCTCTTTGACCAAGCTTTTCATCACCTTCTCTCTTTGGGTGTCACGGTGGCACAGTGGCTAGCACTGCTGCCTCACAGCGCCAGGGACCCCGGTTCAAATCCGACATCAGCTAACTGTCTGTGTGGAGTTTGCACCATCTCCCCACGTCTGCGTGGGTTTTCTCTGGGTGCTCCGGTTTCCTCCCACAGTCCAAAGATGTGCAGGTTAGGTGGATTGGCTGGGCTAAATTCCCCGTAGGGTGGGGTTACAGGGCGGGAGATTGGGCCTGGGTCGGCTGGTCTTTCAAAGTGTTGGTGCGGACCCATCGGGATTCCAGGATGATTGCCAAGATATGCGGATTTTGAGCAGAACCTGTTTGACTGGGAGCGACAGGAAAACGGAGTGCACTGGCCACGAGGTCAAAAGGGTAGTGCTGTTTGTTTTTGGTGTGTGTGTGTGTGTGTGTGTTTAAAGCTCTGATGGGGGATGGGCAAGGGCTCTCTGAAAAGGAACTTGAATGTGTTCATTAATTTAAGCAGGTTAACCAATGAGAAAGCAGCAAGCAAAGCATAAACCATATAAGGGAAAATTACGCAGAAGGCACTGCAAAGGGCAGATAAGAGTGCTGAACGGATTTGTTGCTTCAACCCCTTATACAAAGAGGGAGTAAAGGGAGGTGTAAAAAAACTAACAACACATATGGGTGTAAACAAGCTGGATCAAACTGTCCAACCAAACCAACATTCTCCAAAAAAAGCAGGGTTTTTTTTATATGCTGTGCAAATAGGACGTCAAAAATATTCATAAGCAAATCCTGAATGGAAAGTTAGATTTGACAAGTCTTTTGGAAATGTAATTTTTACAATTAAAACATTTTTTCTAACGTCTCAATTTAGAAAACATGATATATTTGCATCACCATAACGAAATGTGGAAAAACACATTTGTTGTGGAAAACAACCATACATATGCCAAGCTCAGCTGAATGACAAAGCCCCACGTCTCACGCATACAAAAGGCAGTCCAGCATTACAGTAAGCCTCACACAAACCAAGAAAATCTCAGCAGTACATAAATGGCCAATCATATTTTGAGGTCTAAACATTTTGCTTTCAAAATCGCTACCTTGCAATAGCTATATAATATTGAATCTTTAAAAATTGGTGAAATATACAGAACTGATTTTCAGGAACCATTATACTCGAAAGAAACGTAACTGAATTTAGCTCACTGGCCTAGAATTTTTCACCTTGTTAACAAATATCACCGCAGCCTCAACCTCCCTAGCCCTGAAACCCCTTTTAGCCCTGCAACCTTCACAATTAAGAATCATGCTTTCAACGGCCCAAAACTCAAGTTCATTCCCCCCAACCTCACTGCCTCCCCACCTCACCACCTTTTAAGCCTACCACTTTGTCCAAACTTTTAGTCACTTGATCTAATATCGCCCCAACGAGACAACTCTGGATCCTTTTAACAACATTTCATGTAAAAGCCAGCAGAAGGGCTTTCTATTCGTGCCACTTTATGAGGTCTGATATGCCAACATGAATGCTGGTAGATTCCGGATTCCTATAAAACAGCGACAGGCAACCTAGCCTAGTGAGTGGGCCGCATGAATGGCCCTCCATCTCAGTCAGCTGCAAGACTGAAATCAGGTTTGTTCACTAACCATGGCCCCATGAATGACTAAATACATTTAATAGATGTTGAACATTTATAATGAGTTATAGAAAATGCTTAAATCATTTATATATTAATAGAATTATCACAAACTCCAAATGGTAAAATCAAAAAAATATTTATACTTTGGACATAGAAGGAGCGCACGGCTCTCATAGTCAATGTTGTGTGCGGTCAGCATGCGCCTCACTTCACTTGTCCTTGCTTAACATGAGCTCAGGTGATGTGGAATTTGCACATTCTCCCAGTGTCTGGTTGTATTTCCTCATGTTCCGGTTTCCTCCCAGCTTGGGCTTATTTAAAAAAAAAATAAGTTTAAGTACCCAATTCAGTATTTTTCCAATTAAGGGGCAATTTAGTGTGGCCAATCCACCTACCCTGCACATCTTTGTTGTGGGGGTGAGACCCAAATACGGGGAGAATGTGCAAACTTCACACGGACAGTGACCTAGGGCCAGGATTGAACCTGAATCTTCAATGCCGTGAGGTAGCTGTGCTAACCACTGCACCACCGTGCCACCCTTACAACTTGTGCTTATGAAATGAAATGAAATGAAAATGAAAATCGCTTATTGTCACAAGTAGGCTTCAAATGAAGTTACTGTGAAAAGCCCCTAGTCGCCACATTCCGGCGCCTGTTCGGGGAGGCTGGTACGGGAATTGACCCGTGCTGCTGGCCTGCCTTGGTCTGCTTTCAAAGCCAGCGATTTAGCCCTGTGCTAAACCAGCCCCAGAGTTACTGTGAAAAGCCACAAGTCACCACATTCTGGCACCTGTTCAGGGAGGCTGATACAGGAATTGAACCGTGCTGCTGGCCTGCCTTGGTCTGCTTTCAAAGCCAGCAATTTAGCCCCGTGCTAAACAGCCCCTGCTTATGATGCCTTTAACAAATAAAAATTTTCCAAGACAGTTCACAAGAGCATCATAAAACAAAGATTGACATCAAATCACTCACATGAGATGTCATATAGGATGACTGAAAGCTTGGATTTTAAGGAACATCTTGAAAGGAGGAAACCGAGGCGGAAAGGTGAGAGGTGGAATGATGAAAATGGGGGCTGTTTCAGAGGCCACAATTTGATGAACACAGATATCTGAGGGCCACAAAGCCAGAGGTTGTTACAGAGATAACAGGCAACAAGGTCAGGGAGGAATTTGAAAACAATGAGAATTTTTAAATAAAGGTGCTGCTTCAGTGTAATTAGTAAAGTCAAGGGGGTGATAGGCACACAGGGCATGGTGAGAATAGGAACGCGGGCAGCAAAGTTCTGGATGACCTCATGTTTATGTAGGGTAGAATGTGGGAGGCCCAGCAGGAGTGCGTCAGAATAACCAAATCAAGAAATAGCAATGGCATAAATAAGGGTTTCCAGAACAGATGGGTTGAGACAGGGTGAAGTCAGGCCAGGGAGAGGGATAGAGTTAGTAGCAACAGAACGGAGTTTAGTGCAGGAGTGAAAACCATACCATCAGTCTTCCCAGTATTTAATTTCTGCTGATCCAGTACAGGATGTCGGGTAGGCAGTCAGATAAGGCGGTGAGATAGCATGTTGAAAATAAATGTTGTTGTCCAAGTTATGTAGATGAGAAATAGAAGGGAGTCAAGGAATTCATAGAATCATAGAATTTATAGTGCAGAAGGAAACCATTCAGCCCATCGAGTCTGCACCTGCCTTTGGAAAGAGCACCCTACCCAGGCCCACACCTCCACCATATCCCCGTACCCCAGTAACTTCACCTGACCTTTTTGGACACAAAAGGCAATTTAGCATGGTCAATCCACCTAACCTGCACATCTTTGAACTATGGGAAGAAACCGGAGCATCCGGAGGAAACCCATGCAGACATGGGGAGAACTTGCAGGCTCGATATAGACAGTGCCCAAAGCAGGGAATCGAACCTGGGACCCTGGAACTGTGAAGCAACTGTGCTAACCACTGTGCTACCGTGCTGCTCTAAATTCTTGATCAACCAGAAATAATAGTGCAAGAGCGTGTTTGTCCACAGATATCTGAAGGCAGAAGGGCAGGTGAATAGGTTGGCAAAAAAGACATATAGACCACTTGCTTTATCAATCGAGGCATAGATTACAAAAGCAGGGAGGTCATGTTGGAGTTATATAGAACTTTGGTGAGGACAAGCTGGAGTACTGTGTGCAATTCTAGTCACCACTTTAGAGGAAGAATGTGATTGCACTGGAGGGGGTGCAAAGGCGGTTCACCAGGATGTTGCCTCGGATGGAGCAATTAAGTTATGATGGCTGGATAGACTTGGGTTGTTTTTGCCGATGCAGAGAAGATTGAGGGATGACCTGATCAAGGTGTACAAGGTTATGAGGGGCATGGGCAGGGTGGACATGGTGCAAGCTGATACTCAGTTGAATAGTCAGTTATAAGGAGGCACAAGGTCACGGTAAGGGGCAGGAGGTTTATGGGGGGGGGAATTTGAGGAAAAACATTTTTACCCAAAGGGTGGTGATGATCTGGAATGCACTGCTTGGGATAGTTGTAGAGGCTGGTTGCCTCGCATCCCTTAAAAAGTACCTGGATGAGCACTTGGTACGCCATAACATTCAAGGCTATGGGCCAAATGCTGGCAACTGGGATTAGGTAGGTTGGTCAGCTGTTTTTCATGCGTCAGTGTAGACCTGATTAGCCTAAGGACCGCTTCTGCACTGTATTATTCTGTGATTTCAATTCTCCCTTTAAGAGCAGGTCCCTGATCAGGAATGCAGAACAGGTTACTGCAGAAATTCTTAGAATCCTTTGAAAATCCAATGCCGATTACTTAGTAATAATCAACACAAATTATCGAATAAAATTTCACCGCTTATATCAGATATAATCCTTCAACCCGATTAAAATGTGCCAATGCAGGACAGCTGGGCATAGATCCTGGATAGAATACATTCAAGGAAAGAAAGAAGGACAAAATTGGGTTTTTTGAGCATGGAGGTGACGACGGCCGTTTTAAAAGGGAGAGACACAGAAAGTAAAGAGACAAATCATTTACAAAGTCACATAATATGGAGACCAGGGTGGGTGGGTGGTTGGCAAAAGTTTGACCGACAGGCTTTGGGCATTTATAGGAACTTTCAAAGGAATTCTGGACTAGTTTTAACATGCCAACTTTAATCATTAGGGCTAACTACAATTCTAGCTTACGGCAAGGGAGACTAGTGTTGTTTGAACGTTAGAGTGAGAGTTGAGTTATGAAGTGTGTTTTATATCAATGTTTCCAGAAGGAATATCAAACACCGCGATGTAGAATTATTTTGTGGCGACTACATAAATGTCCTAATAAAGTGCTTTCTTTGCTCCTATAATGAGCCCTTGACCTCCAAGAAGAACTATTTAGCAAAATCAAAGATATCTGAGCTGTTGGTGGGATGGGGTGGTAGGAGGGGGGGAAATACAAAAAAAGATGCAGAAGAAAATAGATGATGAAGACAGAGAAAAGAAGAAAAATCCATGAATGCATGCCATTCACCTCCTGTGACCCACCTTTTGCTGGTTTATATTTATGTATTTCACACTTTAAATAGTGATTAGAAATTTGAAAAAAATATATAATAGCAGTCACAAGTGATGCAAGAAAACCAGCGATGCAAAGAGGTTTGGGTGTTTTCACTACAATTTACTAAAACACTGTGCTAAGTAAAAGTGTTGCAACTTGCAAATGACAACCTAAACATGGGACAACTGTTGTCTTGGACACACTTCTATGATTTTAATTAAAATGCACATGTGACGAAAAACATTTTCCGGTCATAAAACAGCAAGAACTATATAAACTTAACTCACCAGTAGGTTTCTAAAAATGTTATGTAAAAATACAAAGAAAGAAAACTCCTTCCAAATCCAACTAGTCTACTTGGAGGGAGAAAGACAAAACTCAATACAATATACACCACCTACATTGTGCACAGTGTTTAGCACAGCTGCCTCACAATGCCACTTTCAATTCCGGACCTGGGTCACTGTCTGTGTGGAGTTTGGACATTCTCCCAGCGTCTGAGTGAGTTTCTCCAGATGCTCTGGCTTCCTCCCACAGTCCAAAGATGTGCTTGTTAGATGGATTGGCCATGCTAAATTGCCCCTCAAGTGCCCAAAAAAGATGTGTCTGTTAATTTAAGGTGTTATTGGGATAGGGCGGTGAGTCGGCTTGGGTGGTGTGCTCTTTCAGAGGGCCGGTGCATACTCGATGGGCCAAATGGCCTCCTTCTGGACTGTCGAGGTTCTATGATTTTAATAGGAATCAAAAAAAGGACTTCCAGTTGCGGTGATGCGGAGCTAAGCCGCACGTTCGGTAGCTCCCGCTATTTTCGGTCTTTTGGGCTCTTTTAGGGCCCGTTGTGGTGCTGGTTGGACTTTTCACGGTGTGGGAACACATCCACTGCGCTCTTCTGCCGGTGGATGGACTGGACCAGGAGCGGAGCGGTTAAAAAATCGGCTTTGGAGTAGAGAAAGGTGCGAGGCAGGAGAAACAAGATGGCGGCAGGCAGGGAGCCGGCAGCGTGGCAGCAGTGGGCGCAGGAGCAGCAGGAGCTGCTTCAGCGAGCTGAAGGCTGAGCTTTTGGAACTGCTTAAGGCCTCGCTGGACAAGCTCATGGCGACTCAGACGGCCCAGGGTGTTGAGATCCGGGAGCTACGGCAAAAGGCCTCGGAGAGCGAGGACGAAATCCTAGGCCTGGCAGTGAAGGTGGAGTCGCACGAGGCGCTCCACAAGAAATGGCAAGCGAGGCTGGAGATGGAGAATCGCTCCCGTCGGAAGAACTTGCGGATCCTGGGCCTCCCGGAGGGGCTGGAAGGTTCGAACTTGGGGGCCTATGTGGCGGTGATGTTGAACTCGCTCATGGGCACGGGGTCATTCCAGGGGCCCTTGGAACTTGAGGGTGCCCATCAAGTGCTGGTGAGGAAGCCCAAGCCGAATGAGCCGCCCAGGGCGATGCTGGTCCGTTTTCACCGTGACCGTGAGTGTGTGCTGAGATGGGCGAAGGAGAGGAGCAGCAAGTGGGAGAATGCAGAGATTCGGATTTATCAGGACTGGCGTGCGGAGGTGGCAAAGAGAAGGGCTGGTTTTAATCGGACGAAGGCAGTGCTTCACGGGAAGGGGATGACGTTTGGCCTGTTACAGCTGGCACGCTGGGGGTAGAGAGAGAGAGAGAGAGCGAGAGCGAGAGAGAGAGAGAGAGAGATGGCGGATAGCTGTGGCAGATACGTAATGGTGAGTGGTAGGCTTCAAGGTGAAAGGGTGGTTCTGGTTAATGTGTACGCCCCCAATTGGGACGATGCAGGTTTCATGCGGCGAATGTTGAGCCAGAGGACCTGGAGTCGGGGGGGGCTTGATTTTGGGAGGGGATTTTAATACGGTGCTGGACCCAGCTCTGGATCGTTTGAGTTCTAAGACGGGCAAGAGGCCAGCGGCGGCCACAGTGCTGAGGGGGTTTATGGATCAGATGGGAGGGTTTTTGAGGCCGGGAGGGAGTTCTCCTTTTTCTCCCATGTCCACAAGGCTTATTCCCGGATTGATTTTTTTGTACTCAGCAGGGCGCTTATCCCGAGAGTGGTGGGGGCGGAGTATTCGGCAATAGTCATATCGGACCACGCTCCGCATTTGGTGGACCTGGAGCTGGGGGAGGGGAAGGATCAACGCCCGCTGTGGAGGCTAGATGTGGGACTTCTGTCAGAGGACGAAGTATGTGGGCATCTGTAGGTGCATAGAGAGGTATTTGGAAGCTAATGATAATGGGGAGGTGCAAGTTGGGGTGGTCTGAGAAGCGTTGAAGGCGGTGGTTAGATGGGAGCTGATATCTATTCGGGCGCACAGGGAAAGGGGGGGACAGGGAGTGGTTGGTGGAAAAATGGTAAGGGTGGACAGGAGGTATGCGGAGGTCCCGGACGAGGGGCTTTTGAGGAAGCGTCGCAGTCTCCAAGCGGAGTTCGATATACTGACCACCCGGAAGGCAGAGGCGCAGTGGAAGAGGGCACAGGAAGCAGTATACGAGTACGGGGAGAAGGAAAGTCGGATGCTGGCCCACCAGCTCCGGAAGCGGGAGGCAGCAAGAGAGATAGGGGGAGTTCGGGATGTAGGAGGGAACCTGTTGCGGGGTGCTAGGGACATTAATGGGGTGCTCAGGTCCTTCTACGAGGAGCTGTACCGGTCGGTGCCCCCTAGGGAGGGGGGCGGGATAGACCGCTTTGTGGACAAGCTGGAGTTCCCAAGAGTGGAGGAGGAGCGGGTTGAGGGGCTGGGGGCCCCAATCGAGTTGGAGGAGCTGATTGAGGCGCTGGGGAGCATGCAGACAGGGAAAGCACCGGGACCTGATGGGTTTCCGGTGGAGTTTTATAAGAAGTTCTCAGACCTGCTGGGCCCGCTGTTAGTGAGGACCCTGAATGAGGCAAGGGAGGGGGGGGCCTTTGCCCCCGACGATGTCTAGGGCAATAATTTCACTGATTCTGAAGCGGGAGAAGGACCCCCTCCAGTGTGGGTCTTACAGGCCGATCTCGCTCCTCAACATGGACGCAAAGTTGTTGGCCAAGGTACTGTCCAGGAGGGTGGAAGATGTGGTCCCGCTGGTTATCCATGAGGACCAGACAGGGTTTGTGAAGGGGAGGCAGCTAAATGTCAATGTGCGGTGGCTACTTAATGTTATAATGATGTCGGCGGCGGATGGGGAGGCGGAAATAGTAGCATTGATGAATGCGGAGAAGGCCTTCGATAGGGTGGATTGGAGCTACCTGTGGGAGGTGCTGAGGAGATTTGGGTTTGGTGAGGGATTCATTAGGTGGGTGAAGCTGCTGTATAGTGCTCCGGTAGCGAGCGTGGTGACAAACGGGAGGAGGTCGGAGGATTTTCGGTTGTCCTGGGGGGCGAGGCAGGGGTGCCCCTTGTCTCCCCTGCTCTTCGCGTTAGCGATTGAGCCCCTGGCCATGGCGCTGAGGGATTCAAAGACCTGGAGGGGGATTGTGCGGGGTGGGGGGGCAACACCGGCTGTCGTTGCATGCGGATGATTTACTGCTGTATATTACCGGGGGGGGGGGGGGGGGGGGGGGTGCCTGAGGTCTTTCGGGCTATAAGCTCAATGTGGGAAAGAGTGAGCTGTTTGTGCTGCACTTGGGGTTTCAGGAGAGGGAGATAGGAGAGCTCCCGTTGAAGAGGGCGGAGAGGAGCTTTAGATATCTGGATGTCCAGATAGCTAGGAGCTGGGGAGCCCTTCATAGGCTAAATTTTTCGAGGCTGGTGGAACAGATGGAGGAGGAGTTCAGGAGGTGGGATGCGTTGCCACTCTCCTTGGCGGGCAGGGTCCAGACGGTTAAGATGACGGTGCACCCAAGGTTTTTGTTTCTCTTCCAATGTTTCCCCATCTTGATCCCGAAGACTTTTTTTAGGAGGGTGAATAAGAGTATCCTGGGGTTTGTGTGGGCGCGGAAGGCCCCGAGAGTGAGGAGGGTATTATTGGAGCGAGGCAGGGAGGTGGGTGGTTTGGCGTTGCCCAACCTGTTTGGGTACTATTGGGCTGCCGGATCCGCAATATACAGCAGTAAATCATCTGCTTACAACGACAGCCGGTGCTTCCTTCCCCCCGCCCCCTCAACTTCTTCCTCGTCTTGTACCATAAAGCTACCTCTGCCTTTCTCTTACCAGAGGTTGTTGATCCATTCCATAGGCTGAGCACCTGCTGCCACATTACCCAAAAGAACATCGACGGTGGTGAAAGATGGTTGCCAACAACAGGGCAGAGATCACAACCAAACTGGCCATCTTTTCAGCAAATGTATTCCCTTAGTTCCAATGTCACAGGACAACAATCATGGACACTGGCTAAATTCTTCCTCAAAATAACTGGCTGTTTAGAGCCCCAAAATTTCCCACAATGCTGGGATTGACTCCGACAGCATCCCACCAATTTGTCTAGCTAGTCACTTTGCCTGCTAGCCGGAGGATTTGACAAGGACTTTGACACGTTCATTAATTATTAACACTTGAATCACCTTGCAACATCAAGCCATAAAACATTTAAAAATATGGTTAGAGATTTTTCAAATGTATAAATAAGGCTCTTTAATCACTAGAGGGAGAAGGAGATAGAGTTCCGATGATAGATTTAGATGGAGAAAGCTTATTTAAAGCTCATTTGGGTGGCTCAAGTGGAGCACAAACAACAGTGCGGACCTGTTGGCTCGAATGGCCTGTTTCTCGGCTATATATTTTAGGTAATTCAATAAATAGCAGAGTGATTCACATCAGAAAGATCTCAGCTAAATTAGCTGATCTCAGCTGCAGTGATAGGACCACTTTGGCTTTCCTCAAACGTCAAAGTGTTAATGTCAGGCTATATACCTTCTCAAATTTCCTGTCAACAACTACATCCAGGCTCACTAAAGAACGTTAGCCCCTTGGTTGAGGTACACTTTCCTTCTCCTCTGCAGTATTGCAATGTTTCTAGTTTTAGCATTTATTTTTAAAATTCATTTTTGGAATATAAGCATTTATTAGCCATCTCTAGTTGTTCAACAAAGATGGTGATTTAAAATACCTGTAAGAGCATGTTGGCACTTTTAACACTCACCTCTGGTTTCTGTTAAAGCTAACTGAAAACCAATTGAACGTTTCAAAACTGTGATTGATAAATTTTTGTTAGATTAAGGATACTAAGGGATATGGAACGATGACAGATGAAATCGAATTAGATACAGCCATGATTCTAATGAACAATGGAACAGACTCAAGAAAAGTCTACTCTTCCTCCTATTATGCTTTGGAACCCCACGTTTAGTCTTGTTCCTTATACACATCTCACTGGATAATGCATCTCAGTAGCCAAGAAAGCAAACACCCCTCTATATTTGAACAGTTTCCAGATTCAGAACAACTCCTTTCTAACTATTTCCCGCTTGACAGCAATGCCAGTGAAATCAGAACTGGAGCCAGATAGATTGAAGCCCGTATCCCTGCACACCATAAATTATGAGCTGTTCCATTGCACTCTCAAAATCCTAATCAGCTCATATCTAGCCATCTCACAGGAACTATCCTACTTTTGTGATAACCAAAAATAATTTTCAACTAGAATCTTCAGGAGTTGTTCAAAGTACACCCAACCTATACTCTTATAATACTCAACTGAATTCTGATCTAGCATTCCACTGACTATTCCCAGTGTAATCTTCTGTCTAATGCATGGCACCATATTTCTCCATATCAAACAGCGCAAATAATGTCACTTTTGTTATAGTCAGCGTAGTCATTTTTGCTTTTCTTATTCATTCATGGGATGTTAGCTGAGCTGGGAAGTTGATGATTTATTGCCCACTGCCAACTGCCCTGGAGACGGTGGTGGTGAGCCAACTTCGTGAATGCCTACAGTCCAGGTGAAGCAGTCCACAGAGGATGCTGTAATGCTTTTTTGGGTGTGTGTGTGTGTGTGTGTGTGTGGTGGGGGGATACGACGCTTGACTAGTTGCTGCAGTGCATCTTGTCGATAGTACACAAGAATGCCACCGTGTGCTAGTGGTGGTGGCAGTGAGTGCTTAAGGTGGTGGCTGGGGTGCTTTGTCCTTCTGCAGGGCTGTTGGAGCTGCATTCATCCAGGCACATGAGAGTGTTCCATCACACTCCTGACTTGTGCCTCATCGTTAATTGTACTTAAATTTCAGTCATCTAAAATACACCAACCTATTTTATTTGAAAATGTGTCCGAGGCCCAAAAGCTGCTTCATCAACAACCTTCCCTCCAGCATAAGGTCACAAGCGAGGATATTCACTGCATGATGTTCCGCAGCATTTGCAACTTCTCAGATACTGAAGCAGTCCATGTCCAAATGCAGCAAGATGTGGAAAATATCCAGGCTTAGGCAGATAAACGGCAAGTAATATTTGGGTCACTCAAATGCCGGGCAAGGACCATCTTTGACAAATAATTTAGCCATCGACCCCGAGATTCAATTATATTACCATGATCAACATCATGAGGATTATTATTGACCAGAAACTGAACTGGAAAATCCACATAAATACTGTGGCTACAAGAATCGGTCAGAGGCAGGGAATTCTGCAGTCAGTGACATGTCTCTCGACTCCCCAAAGTCTGTCAACCATCTACAAGGCACAAATCAGGAGTCTGATAGAAAACTCCATGGCTCCATCAACATTCAAGCAGCTCAATCCAGGACAAAGCAGCCCACTTGATCGTGACCCCCTTCCAGTAACTTTTTAAAAAATATATTTTTATTCAACAAGTTCTGTTTAGAACATACAAAATATTCCATTCAAACAAATTTTACATTATTACAACAACAAAATATCCCAACGGAACCCCACCCAATCTAACCCAGCCCCGAAAGAAAGCCTTAGCAGACTGACCATCCCACTCCCCCATCAGCTGACAGTAACCAGCTCCCTAAAAAAAAGGTAATCAACAGCTGCCACCTGGAGTAAAATCCATCCACTGACCCTCTCATAGCATATTTTATCTTCTCCAGGTGCAGAAAATCCACCAGGTCCCCAAATCATGCCGAAGCCTTAGGCGACGCCGGGGACCTCCACCCGAGCAAGACTCATCTTCGTCTCCAGGTTATCTGCCTTTTTCCCCTCCTGCAACTCTGAAACTTCAAAGGTGGCCACTATCAGGCACAGCTCCACCTTCAGCCCTAGAATTCCTTATGTTATTTTGAAAAAGACCCAAAAGTCAGCAAGCCTGGGGCAAGACCTCTTTACTTCTTCCAAAGAATTTTGCTCTGTCGGCAACATCTTCCCTGAGATACTTCCCTCCCCTATCTCATCCAAAGACAGAACCCTATCCAAAAGTGAAGGCGCTGGCACTTTTGCTAAAAAACTAAAGAAGCTCTTTATGCACAAAGTCTGACACCTGCAGATATATAAATACATTCCCTCTTGGAAGCTGAAACTTCTCTGAAATCTCTTCTAACCCTGCAAACATACCCTCAAAAAATAAGTCTCCAAACCTCGCTCACCCCTCCTTCTCCCATTCCCTGAACCTAGTCCAGATGGCACAAACCTATGATTCCTATAGATTGGCACCAACAGTGACAAAAGTGGCTAATTTAAAATGCTGCCTAAATTGGCTCAAGATTCTCATCGAGGCTATTACCACTGGGTTCAACAGAAATCTTACCGGAGAGAACGGGAGCGGGGCGGTAACAAGAGCCCTCAAGCTCCATCCTGTACAAGAAGCCTCCTCCATCTGCCCCCAGAAAATCCTTGGAAGAATATTCATTTTCACCATCTGGACGCTTCCTGCCAAAATCAAAGATAGGAAATCCCACCTCTATAAATCAGCCTTCAAGGGCAGCACGGTGGCACAGTGGTTAGCATTGCTGCATACGGCGCTGAGGACCTGGGTTCGAATCCCAGCCCTGGGTCACTGTCTATAAGGGGTTTGCACATTCTCCCCGTGTCTGCGTGGGTATCGCCCCCACAACCCAAAATATGTGCAGGTTAGGTGGATTGGCCACATTAAATTGCCCCTTAATTGGAAAAAATAATTGGGTACACTAAATTTTTTTTAAAAAAAATCTTTTAAAAAATAAATAAATCAGCCTTCACCCCATCAGCCAGACTGGCCAAGTTAAGTTTATGGAGCGAGGTCCAATCACGAACCACCCAAGTTCTCAGATATCGGAAACTAATCTTGACCGGACAAAACGGTAGTCTTCCCAAATCAGCTCCACTTCCCGGGAAGTTCATCGGAAAAAAGAATAATTGTATCCCGAGAAGGAACCAAACTTCCTGATCATCTCCCCCACATTTAAGAGAGGATACGTAACGTACAACAACAAATCGTCCGCATTCAGCGACACCCTATGCTCCTTCCCTCCCCGTTCTATCCCCCTCCAACTTAGAAGATGATCCAAGCACAATGGCTAGCGGCTCAATTACTAAAGCAAACGGCAGCGGGGATAATAGGCATCCCTGCCTCGTACCCCTGTTCAATCAAAAGTACCTAGAGCTCAGGGCATTGGGACAGACATTCGCAGTGGGAGCCCTATACAAAAGCCTAACCCAGGATATAAATTTCAGCCCAAAACCAAATCGCTCTCTAATCTCAAAAAAAGTACCTCCATTCTTCCACACCATGCATCCATAACAGTCCCCCGACCCAAACCCAACTTTAGTATACAACATTATGGGAAGAAAACAGAAAACTACATCCCAATCTCCTCCCTCCAAAAGTTCCAATAATACAATAAACAACCCCCAGATACACCCAGATATAACCCCGAACAGCAAATTCCATTACTACAACATGCCCCACCCCCATTTTACACCCACCACACGTACAACAAAAAAATTAATAAATACAGGAGAACTCAAGAATAAACAAACAAAAAGGATCGTAGTCCTCAAAGCCTTCAATTCCCCTCTCCTCCACCCAAAATCGATGTTTATTAACATAGTAATTCGCTTCCTCCAGTGCGCCAAAATAATAATCTGTCTCTGAAAATAACACGAAGACCAGCCGTGTACACCATCCCAAAATGCTGTTGCTTCTGTAGAGGGCCACCTTGGCCTTATTGAACGCCGCGTGCCCTCTTGCCAAATCTGCCATGGCACCTTGATATATTCGGATGGGTGTCCCTCCCATCTACACTCCTTCGTCCATCTCAGGATCCACGCTTTATCCAGATAACTGTGGAACTGGACAATTACAGTAGTCCCCCGTTATACCGCGCTCCGCAATACCGCGGTTCGCGATATACGGCGGGGGGGCTTATGGATCCCAACTGTCAGCTTCCCTCTCCGGATCAAAGTGAGCCGGCCGCTGAAATTGACACTGCCGGCTGAAATTGACACTGCCGGCTGCTCCTCTCTCACTGAGATTCAGTGAGAGAGGAGCAGCTCACACAACGTCCGGAAGTGGATAGTGCAGAGCTACAGCTGGTACCTCCATAGTGGTTGAGGTAGGGTGGGGGTGTGGAGAAAGGCCTGAACTGCAGGGGTTTGGGACCGAGGAGAGATGCGACACCCCCCTGCCACTTGTTCCCAAACCACCGAGTTGACAGCCCTGACACCTAAAACTGAATCCCAGCCTTGCCTTTGAAACTGACATGCAGCGCAGCGTGCAAGCGTGTGCGGCAGATGGGGTGCAGACAGCAAGACCTTGTAAGTTCCTGGTAAGTTTCTGTGGGTTTTTTAAATTAGATCCACGATGGGGGTTTTAAATTTATTTTAAAATCTATGCATGCGCTTCCCATTGTGAGTCTACGGGGGTCTGACCTCTCCCCCCGCCCCCCGTAGACTCACAATGGGAAGCGCATGCATAGATTTTAAAATAAATTTAAAACCCCCATCGTGGATATCCGCGGCTCGGATGCAACGCGGGTGGCTGTCTTGGACCCCAACACCCGCGTTATAAAGGGGGACTACGGTATTGCCCGTGGTGACTCCCCCGATCTGGGCTTCTGTCACAGCGATTGGTGGACCTGGTCCAATTCAGGAGGGATCGAAAAGACCTCCTCCCCCACCAACTTTGCAAACATCGTAGAAACATGGTCCGTGGTGCTTGTACCTTCCAAAATGTCCAATAATCCTTAAATTCTAGGCAACACGGTGGCGCAGTGGTTAGCATTGCTGCCTCACAGCACCGAGGTCCCAGGTTCGATCCCAGCTCTGGGTCTGTGTGGAGTTTGCACATTCTCCCCGTGTTTACGTGCGTTTCACCTCCACAACCCAAGAAAAAAAAAAAATGTGCCGTGTCTGCGTGGGTTTCGCCCCCACAACCCAAAAATGTGCAGGTTAGGTGGATTGGCCACGCTAAATTGCCCCTTAATTGGAAAAAATAATTGGGTAATCTAAATTTAAAAAATAAAAAAAAAGAAAAAAAAATGTGTAGGTTAGGTGGATTGGCCATGCTAAATTGCCCCTTAATTGGAAAAAAAATGAATTGGGTACTCTAAATTTATTTTTAAAATAATCCTTAAATTCTGATGTCTGGAGCAGTTCACCATCGACCTTTGACCTTTAAAACCTTTCACTCCCCTGTCAACAACGCCATCTCTGCCTCCAACAAGACAATCTGATCACGGTGATCAGCGAGTGCCTCTTCTACCTTCTTAATTGTCGTCCCCTGTACCTTCACGTGCTGATCCAACCTGTCCACGGTCTGACGAATAGGTGCCACAGTCCCCTCAATCGCCTTCATCAGATCTTCAGCAACCGCTTGTCGCTGTTTCTTAAATTCCCCCGCCAAGAATTCCACCAACTTCTTGGTCGTCCACTGAGGGGGCAACAACACCACAGAAACCTCCGCCATTTTCTCCCCTTCTGAGGCTCGAGACTCTTCTGGACAAAGATCCCTTGTCCGATTTATGCTGAGTATTATACCCCTTAGACATCACTCGAAAGGGATGATCAAATTCAGTCACACTACCAATTTCTTCCTTTAAACAAAAACCCTGTTAAATGGGTAAAAAGAGTCAAAAGCCAAATCCCCAGGCAAAACTCACCTCGTGTGCGGCTGCTCACCTCATAGCCACCACCAGAAGTCCCTTTTTCACTAACTTAAACATTGACACCCTCCACCACCAGTGCATGCGAAAGCAGCATGTATCATATGCAATGCACTGCAGCAACTCACCAAGGCTTCTCCAACAGCACCTTCCAAACCCATGACCTCCACCATCTAAAAGGACAGGGCTGCAGATACAAGCGGTGGTGTTCCAATGCCAGATCCCCTATGATTTAAGAATTACATGGTCATCCTTTCACTGTCGCTGGGTCAAAATCCTGGAATTCCCTTCCTGACAGCACTTTGGATGTACCTGCACTCCATGGATTGCAGCGGTTCATGAAGGCAGCTCACCACCACCTTCCCAAGGGAATTACAGATGGGCAACAAATGCTGACCTTTCCATTGATACCCACATCCTGTGAAAGAATAAGAAAAAATGCATAGCTATACTTTGTTAAACAGCAATCACTTTGGGGGCTATAATGTTCAATCGGTCCAGCTTCATTCAAATGGATTCGAACATCATCTGCGTTCTCAATCATTGGCGGCATATAATCCAGCCAAGTCTTAGTTTGCAGTACATCTTAAAACTAAAAAAAAGCTTCACCTTGGAAGTGGTGCTGACAATCATTTAAAATTACATTAACATTTCTCAGCACCAGTAACTAGCATTAGGCCGTTTTGAGTCTTTTCCATACATTTTTTAAAAATTAAAAAAGTAGGAAATGCTGACTGCCCCACATCACAGCAGCTGTCTTGAGCACTGATGGATGGGGCAAGAGGGTATTCGACAACAGATGCACAGTTTTCATATCTTCAATGAATTTACTTGGTCTCACAAGTATGCTTGCATTGTGAGAAACCAGCAATGAATCAAATTCTGACCTCTTTGCATCTCTTCATGCTTCAGGAAATACTGTACAGTCCTTTCCATCTCATGACATTTGCTACACATATTCCACTAAAGATCAATCTATAATTTCAATGGCTTTTCTTGCCGCCTGCTGGAATAAGAATGTTAAAATTTGCACGGGACTCTGGTCAGGAGGCACTTTGAATACGGTGCACGGTTCCATTGTAGAATACCATAAAAAGGAGATAGCAGCATCGGAGGAAGTGCACAAAGGATTTGCAAGGATGTTACAAGAAACAAGAAGAAGATTACAGCAATGGGGACAGATTGTACAGGTTGGGGCTTATTTCTTAAGAGAAGAATTTGAGGCCTTTGAAACTATGACTGGGTTGGGCACAGTAGGTATGAAGAGGCATTTTCCAATTTCATGGGGAGATGGTGGTGTAGTCGCAATGTCACTGGAATAGCAATCTTGGGGCCCAGGCTAACGTTCCAGGGAGCGTGGGTTCAAATCCCACCTCAGCAGCTAGTGAAATTTTAAATTTAAATTCAATTAATAAATCATAGAATTTGATTATCATAGAATTTACAATGCAGAAGAAGGAGGCCATTCGGCCCATCGAGTCTGCACCGGCTCTTGGAAAGAGCACCCTACCCAAGGTCAACACCTCCACCCTATCCCCATAACCCAGTAACCCCACCCAACACGAAGGGCAATTTTGAACACTAAGGGCAATTTATCATGGCCAATCCACCTAACCTGCACATCTTTGGACTGTGGGAGGAAACCGGAGCACCCGGAGGAAACCCATGCACAAACGGGATGTGCAGACTCCGCACAGACAGTGACCCAAGCCAGAATCGAACCTGGGACCCTGGAGCTGTGAAGCAATTGCGCTATCCACAATGCTACCGTGCTGCCCTTCATCTGGAATATAAAGCTAGTCTCCATAACGGTGACTATCATCGACTGTCGCAAATATCCAACTAGTTCATTAGTGTCCTTCAAGTAAGGAAAGTGGTCATCCTTACCCAGTCTGGCCTACATGTGACTCTGGGCCCATAGGCATGTGATTTGACTCTTAACTGCCCTCTGGAATGGCCCTTGCAAGCCACTCAGTTCAAGCAACAAATACTGACCTTGTCAACACTCGCCTCATTCCATGAAAGAATTCTTTAAAACTTGTGGGAGAATCCAAAACTAGGAGCCATAATACAAGTTACCAATAAATCTAAATCAGAAAGTAACGGTTATTTACTCAAGAGTCAAACTCGCTACCACAGGAAGTGGGTGAGGCAAATATCTTAGATACTTTCAAATGGAAACTAGATGGGTACATGAGAAAAGGGAAATTGATATGGTGAAAGGCTAAAGATGAGGTGGATGAATTGTAGACAACCAACATGGAGTATAAACTAAATGGACTGTTTCTGTGCTGCATATTCTATCCATTTCTATATAACTGCCCCAGCTGTGTATGTACAGAAATACGGGTCTCCTTAGGTTGATACTACCTTCCAAAAACTAAAGGGAAAGCAATTCCAGATGAAACTGGGACAGAGGCCACTCTTCCCAAATGAAACCAAGAAAAGTTATAATATATGGGTGATTGCAATCTCGTACAATAACATGTTGGCTTCAATAAAATGGGACATGTCAAATTTAAGCTAATCGACATAGGAATACAGCTATTTACCAGAGGAGGGCAACATTTCACTTTACAACTTCAAATGCTTAATAAAATTAAACCATTTAAACGAAGAACCTCTGGCTTGCACCATTTAACACTGTATTCGAAAATTGGGCCCGAATCCGATCAGCATAATTATACCGGTAGCGATACTAATCATCTGCATTTAAGAAAATCTTCTACTGTTCACACTTGAACTTTATACAAGGGTTCTTCGACACTACGAATAATAATTTAAAAAACAGGCACAATTGTCTCGCACACTTGGTCAATTCAATCAAAGGAGATAATACAGTTACTGTAACTAAAGCTGGTTTGTGCAGAATTTATTCTACTAATGAAACGAGGACCAAAGCTAAATTTATCCAGGCTATTGAGCAAATACCTCCATTCTCTCCTGTCAAACACTTTCACAGATGTCCCTGGGGTATTCACCGCAAGTAGTTTGAAAGTGCGTGCAAGTTTGCTCAGATCAACAGCCTTTTACAAATCATACCTGATCATTATAATATGTGGAATCACTGCTTCCATGAACAATGTTAACATCTTCATCATCTCTTTGCAGTCAATATTTAAAAACAAGATAAATCTATAGCTATAAACACTGGAGTTTGCCAACACTGAAATCAAGAGCACTACTGAGAGTTTTGGAACCAAAGATATCCAAAAGACTTCCAGGAATATTGCCTCCAAATTGGGAAGGAATGTATTCTGTACTCACCCAAGCCCAACAGCACATCCCCCTATGTCCAGCCCCACCAGCTGGAAAGCTTTCAAGATCAGCTAGCTGTAAAAAGACCTCCTGCCTGGCCACGTTTGGAGCTCGGTTAGCTTTTTAAAATTGGATAAAATCAAACCGGTCTAACTTTGTAATCAACAGTCTTCAAAACAAGGCCCATACTCAAACCCACCAACTCCCACAGTTACCTCGACTACAGCTCCTCACACCCTGGGCGGGATTCTCCCAACCCTGGGCCGGGCGGGAGAATCCATGCGAACAGGCCAACACGGCCCGACGCTGGCACGTGATTCTCCGCAAGGCGTGGTTGGCGCAATGCCGGTCGTGGGCCACTCTATGCAGCCGGCCTGCTGATTCTCTGGCCCGCATGGGCCGAGCGGTTGTAAGAAAAGAGCCGAGTCCCGCCGGTGTCGTTCTAACCTGCTCTGGTCCGGCGGGACCTCGGCGTGTAAGGGTCGGGTGGCGGCCTGGGGGTGGGGTGGGTGGGGGGGGAGACGATAGAGACGATCCGACCCCGGAGGGCCTCCGATGTGGCCCGGCCCGTGATCGGGACCCACCGATCGGCGGGCTGGTCTCGTGGCTGGGGGCCTCCTTTCCTACACGCCGGCCCCTGTAGTCCTGCGCCATGTTGCGTCGGGGCCGGTGCGTTGAAGGAGGCCACTGCGCATGACCTCATTGGCGCCGGCGCAACTGCGCATGCGCGGATCCCGCGGCGCAGTTCGCGCCAGGATCTGCAGCTGTAGGGGCCAGAATTAGTCGTGGGAGCGGCCCCTTCACGCTGTTGTAAAACGCGGCGGCGTTGACACTGCTGTGGGATTGGAGAATCCCACCCCCTGCTTCCTGTAAAGACTCCATCCCATTCTCCCAGTTTCTTCACCTGTTTTACATCTGTTCTGAAGATGCCACCTTGCAATCGGAGTCTGAACAACACCTGGCCCATTACCTCCTTTGTCCTCATCGTTTAAGAACCCAAACACTCCTTTCAGGTGAAGCAACATTTCAAGCACCTCCATCAATTCGGTCTATTGTATTCGCTGCTCCAACTGTGATCCCCTCTACATTACTGGGTGACCACTTTGCACCATGAGCATAATCCAACCATCCTGATCACTTGCCATTTTAGCTCAGCATCTTGCTCTCATGTCCATCCTTGGCCTGCTGCAAAGCTCCAGTTAAGCCCAACGCAAGCTGGAGGTGCATCATCTCATCTTCCAATTATGGACATTACAGCCCTCAGGACTGAAAATGACTCAACAACTTTAGACTGTGACCTTCCTCCGCCACCTTTACCTTTCTTTATATCCCAAACATTTATTTATTCCTATGGAAAAATACTTCCTCCCCCACAGGGCCATCTGACATTTGTTCTTAAATTTTGCTGCATCTTTGTTGCAGTCTCTCCTAGCTCCCACTAATAATTATTCCACCCACTCTTATATATAATCACATCTTTCCCTCTCTTTAATTCAGAAGGGTCACGAGGACTCTAAACTTTAATCCTGTTTCCGTCCCCATGGTTGCTGACAGACCTGCTGAGTTTATCCAGCATTCTCTCTTTTTGTTCCATATTCAAGAGATTTCTGCCCAAGATTCCGACTAGTATAGGAGGACTATACAACTCACAAAAGTTAATTTTAACGGGGTTCGTCTCCAACTCTGTTCTATTCCTGGTGGCAATTTGCTGCAGCTGCCTCATCTTGTGCAGCCATCTTAAAATAAAATTTCAACCCCCCCCCCCCCCCCCCCCCCCCCCCCGCACCAAGTATGATGTTCCTCTCTATTTTTACTTCAGGCTATTTTTTAAACCCATTTCAAATTAACATTCCTTCTTTCGGCTATTTATTTCTTAAATTTTAGTTTTTAAAAGTGTTACTATTCTTTTGGGGAACGACAAATCCTGCCCACTCAACACAACCCCTGCTCCCGCCCCTCACCATTGAAAAACAAAACTGGCCTCTGGGGTTTTGGAGAAAAAAATGAATCAGCCTTTGAAGCTGGTTTCCACCCCACCTACACATCGAACAGAGCGATAGCAAAGTTACCTTCTTCACGGAGCTAACAGCCCAACTGCGCATATACAAGGTAATCCTTACTGCATCACAGGCAAGTTAATAAAAAACTGGTTTCAGTCACATAATAGGGAGCATGATAGAAGAATTGTCTCTATAGGTATTATTAAAAATAAGTTGTCTGAAATTACCCAAAAACATATAGTTCAATGCATTGCTAACAAACTCTGCTCCCACGTTTGTGTTGCTCTTACTGAACACACACAACAAAAAATTCCAACTTAGCAAAGAACTAAAATAAAACCTGGTTCCCAATGCTCTGTCCTGGGAGATCAAAGCAGGATTTTGTAACCACAATTCTTTTGCAGCAAACTGCCCACATCAGGGTAGCCTAGGTCACTGTTGCAGTCAAGTCACATGCACTCGCCCCAATATCCAACAGCAAGTCTCTTCCACCTCCAATTGGGACAGACAGTGCCACGCCCTCATTGGAGACCACACAGACACAATTCTCGGTGTTTTGAGGTTCCTACCTGATGGTACCAGTGGGTGAGGGGATGGGACTGACCAAGTCGATATTTGGATCAGGAATGTTAATTTTGAGTGGCGAGATCTGTGGGCGGAGTGGACGGATGGGAGATGGTGGCTGCTCCTCCTTCACCTCCTGTTTACTGTAAAGCGATGTAAATGTAATCTTTATCACAGTGCTGGGAAAACGAAACATACACCTGAAAGGAGAAAGGAAAAGAGTCAGCAAGGGATGGATGGAAAATAATAAATCACAAACTTCCCAAATAGGATATTAATGTAACAGATTTAGCTACATGAACAAGGCTATTATTTCTCTCACTACATTAACTATTAAGACGCAAAAGATTATGGTGTCAAATCTTATTACAAACTTTCTGGTACCTATCAAAAATCAAGTATGCTGGCATTTCCTTCTTTAGCGTTAGTCAACATTACACAAACAGGAGGACTTCCGGTGGCAACATGTAGGTGGAGGTCGCACGTTGGGTGGCTCCCGCTAGTGTTCTTGTTTTTTTTGTCCCTTTTCACCCAGTTTTGGTGGGATCGTTTATGAGCAGTCTTCAATAAAAATGGGAATTCTAAGAGAGCTAAACCGCAACGAAAGAATACAGCGCAGAGAGAGATGAGCGCTAGTCCGCCTGTGGGCCAGGTTCAGTGTGGAAGTTCTAGGGGAGCGAAGATGGCGGGAACAAGCTCGCCAGGTGGGGCTGCGCCATTACATAGACATGCTGGCCGAGATGATGCCGGTGGAGTTTGAGCAGCAGTTTGCCAAGCATTTTGAGCGACATGGGAAGGGGATGATGGGACTACTCAAATAGTTGGTGGAAGATATGCTGTCCCCGATAAAGAAGGCTCTTGGAAAGACTTCGGAGATGGTGTGGGAGCATGGTGTGGTGTTAAAGGGGGTGGAGGAGGCATTGTCGCAGCACAACGACCAGCTCGCCTTGCTGGGAGAGTAGGTGAAGGTGGAAGAAAATAATAAAGGGCTGAGAGCCAATGTAGAGGACCTGGAGGTCACAGCGGCAGAATCTTCTGATTGTGGGGCTGCCTGAGGGGCTGAAGGGCCTGAGGTCGAAGGGGTACTATTCAAGGTTGTTCACCAAGTTGTTGGGGGAGGAGAACACCTCCCTCTTTGAGCCGGATAGGGCTTATCGGTCACTTCAGCCGAAGCCCTAGGCGAATGATCCACCAAGAGCTGTGATAGTCTGTTTTCACAGCTATCAGATGAAGGAGAAGGTCTTGAGATGAGCCAAACAGAATCAGGAGGTGAAGTGGGAAGGCAGTGGTATTCGTATATAACAGGACATCATGGTGGAGCTGGCAAGAAGGCGGGCGACCTTTAATAGGGAGAAGGCAGCACTTTACAAAAGGTTGTGCAGTTCGGGGTGGTCTGCCTGGCAAAGCTGAGAATTACATATAATTCGAAGGACCATTTATTTTGAGACTGTGGACTTTGATTTCTTATGTTGTGATTGGGAGGAGATGGCTTGGGGACGGTGGAATATGTATCAGGGCTTTTTTTAACCTTTGTTTGGTGTTTAACATATTTGGTTGTTTAGGAGGGTTGGGTGTGGGAGGGGGTGGTTCTCTGTTGGCTTTTGTGTTAGGAATGTGGAGGGTGGGGACTCTGGCGGGGCACCTCATTAACAACCTTAAGTTGGCTCGTGAACGGGAGTGAGGCGGCCAGAGGGGCTGCGGCCAGTCGAACCTGTGTGTTGACAGGAGGTGTGAATGCTGGGGTATGCCCCGCGGGTGGTCATGGCTGATAGTAGGGGGAGGTGGGAGAGAGCCCCCAGTCCGAATGGTAATATGGAATGTGCGGGGGCTGGGTGGACTGGTGAAGCAGGCGAGTCTTTTCGCATTTGAAGAGCTCGAGAGCCGATGTGGTGCTGCTGCAGGAGACCCAAGTGAGGATGAAGGACCAGGTACAGCTTCGGAAGGGTTGGGTGAGCCAGGTGTTTCACTAGGGCAGCAGAGCCCTGGGGGAAGTGGTACTGGTGGGTAAGAGAGTTAGGTTTCAGATGGAGAAGGTGGTGGCAGGTAAGGGTGGCAGATTCATTATAGTAACGGGCGCTTTGCTGGTGTACGTTGGTTAGCGCATTGCCCCGTATTGGGATGGTGTAGGGTTCATGAAGAGGTTGGGGGGAGCAGACCCAAGGTGGTTCTCACATCCAGGAGGTATTCCTTTTCTTTGCCAGTGCATAATTTATATTCAAGGATTGATTTCGTTATTATGAGACGGTCGTTGTTGTCAGAGGTGAGGAAAGGGGAATACTCGGCGATAGTTATTTCAGATCATGCTCCGCACTTGGTGGATGTGATCTTGGAGAAGTGGACTGCACAGAGGCCAGGGTGGAGGATGGATGTGGGGCTGCTTTCGGGTTTTATGGGAGGATGGCAAAGGTGATTGACGATTATGTGGGGAGGTCTCATCGTTGGTGGTATGGGAAGCACTGATGTCTGTGGTAAGGAGTGAGATCACCTCATATACGGCGCAGGTGGATAGAGAGGAAAGAGAGGAGTGGCAGCGGCTGGTAGATTCAATTTTGGAAGTTGATGGAAAGTATGCGGAAAATCCCCCTCCAGATCTTTTGGCCAGTAGAATTGAACCGCAGGCGCAGTTTGACTTTTTGTTCACAGGGAAAGCGGTACGCCAGTTGAGGCGGGCAAAGAGTGTGGTGTACGAATACTGGGAGAAGGCCAGTGGCTTGCTAGCGGGACAGCTCCGCTGGCAGGCAGCCTACGGGGAGATTGTTCAAGTTCGGGATGTGGTGAAGGGGCTGGTGACG
Organism: Scyliorhinus canicula; assembly: GCF_902713615.1. Lineage (NCBI taxonomy): Eukaryota > Metazoa > Chordata > Chondrichthyes > Carcharhiniformes > Scyliorhinidae > Scyliorhinus > Scyliorhinus canicula. The sequence goes on along the minus strand of NC_052160.1, from coordinate 57,522,646 downwards.
GCTTTGGTGCAGATGAATAGGAGCTAGTGGGGATTGAGGGGGCTTTGGACTGTGATAGTGAAAATGCAAATGGGTAAAGCATTGAGGCTGGATGGGTTCCCAGTGGAATTTTATAAGATGTTTTCGGACAGGCTGGAGCTACTGCTGGTGGAGATGTTTGTGGGGTTTGTAAAGGGTAGGCAAGTGTCCTCGAATGTGCGGCGCTTGCTAAATGTGGTGCTGCTCCACCAGAAGGTGATTGGAGGGAGAGCAGGTGGTGGTGGCGTTGGATGCAGAGAAGGCGTTTAATCGAGTAGAGTTATTTGTTTGCAGTGTTGGAACGTCTTGGGATTGGGCCTACGTTTGTGGCGTGGGTCAAAATTGTTGCATAAAGAATCGAAGACGAGTGTCTGTATAAATGAGGTGAACTTGGGATATTTTCAGCTGCATAGGGGAACGAGACAGGGGTATCCCATGTTCCCCCTTTTGTTTGTGCTGGCGATAGAACCCTTAACCATTGTGCTGAGGCTCGGATAAGTGATGGGGAGGATGTTTGCCGACGACCTTTTGTTGTACATTTCCAACCTGGTTCCCACAGTGGGGCAGATAATAGGGCTGCTCAAGCAATTTGAGGCTTTTCGGCATACAAATTGAATTTGTAGAAGACTAAGTGCTTTAAATCTCCTCACTGGGACTGGAACTGGTTTGGGGGGATTGCCATTTCATGTGGCGATTATGCACTTCAGGCATCTGGGGTGCAGTTGGCTCAAGATTGGGCCAGGTTCTGTAAATTGAATTATACGAGCCTGGTGGGCAGGGACAAGGCAGATTTCTTGAGGTAGGACAGTCTCCCCTCTCATTGGCAGGCCAGGTACAGGTGGTAACGGTGAATGTTTTGCCGCTGTTTTGATTTTTAATCCAGTTGATTTCATTTGTTGGGCAGGTACGGTAGCAAGGATTCGGAAGATGGTGTTTCAGTGAGGGTGACAGCCAGGGGTTTCTGCCAAACATGTAGTATTATTATTGGGCGGCGAACAGCAAGAAGATACGGGCAGGGATAGGGAGCCAGAGGCAATGTGGGTGAGGATGGAGGCACGCTCTAATTGGGGTTGTGGGTGCTGGCAACGGTGCCGCTCCCATTTGCCCCAGGGAAATATTCAGGTAGTCCGGTGGTGGTGGCCACACTGAAGATATGGAGGCAATTTCAGCAGCATTTTAAGTTAGGGGTGGGGTTGAAGCAGATGCCAATCATTTGTCTTAGCCAGCATGATTAGATGCTAGGTTTCAGGACTTTGGGGGGGTGGCTTTAGGTATATGTAGGTGCAGGATTTTGCAAGGAAGGTTTACCTACATTTCCAGTGATATTGCTCTCCTCGTTGTTGGAGGGAGTGTTGTCGGTGATGGGGTGGGGGATCATCTCGGTGGTTTATGGGACAATCCTGGAGGAAGATACGTTGTCGTTGGAGGAGGTTACGGCCAAATGGAAGAGCTGGGGATGGCGCTGGAGAGGGACTGTGGTGTGAGGTGTTGCAGAGGGTGAATGCCTCAAGTTAGTGTGCGAGACTGGGGTCAATACAACTAAAGGTGGTACACAGGACGCATCTGATGAAGTCAAGGATGAGCCGGTTGTTTGAGGGGGTGAAGGATACTTGAAAGCGGTGTGGGAGAGGCTCGACCAACCATGTACCTACATCTGGTCCTGTCTGAAGTTGGAGAAACTTTGGGGGGGTGGTTTCAGCACCATGTCGGCGATCTTGCACTTGGAGCCCGGTCCTCCGGAGGCCATATTTGGGGTATCACAACTGCCAAAGCTGCAGACAGGGGCAGATGCTTTAGCCTTTGCCTCGTTGATTGCTCACGGCAGGTTCTGTTGAGATGAAGGTCAGCTTCTCCACCCTGTGCCTCAGTATAGCTGGGGGACTTGATGCAGTTTCTGTATCTTGAAGCAGTCATATTCACCTTAAGGCAGGGGGGGGGGGGGTTCCCATAAGAGATGGGGGTCTGTTTATTCTTCACTTTAAAAATAGTTGGTCACCGCCAGCTGCTAAGGGAAGGGTGAATTTGGGAGGGGGGGGCAAGGATGGAGGGGGTTATTCTTTGAGTCATGTGTGTTGGTTGGTAGAGCTGGGGGAGGGGTTTCTTCTGTTAGTCTTTTTGCTTTGTTTTATGCATAAATGCTATAAACTAAATAAAAATACATTTTTTTAAATATTGCATAAATAGCAAAACTATTGCATTTTCAGCTTCCAAGGCTGTCTTAGAACTTGCCGCCTAAACACTCCACTCATATCCAATTCATTCCTTTGCATTTTCACTCCACTTCCACAAGTGTGTCAACATGCCCTATCCCAAAACATAAATCTCTCTCTCTCCTCCCTTGCCCTACCACAAAACACAAATCTCGCTCTCTCCTCTCCTGCCCCACCCCAAAACATTAAATCTTGCTCTCTCCTCGCCTCTCCTCCCTTGCCCTACCCCAAAACACAAATCTCGCTCTCCTCTCCTCCCCTGCCCTACCCCAAAACATAAATCTCGCTCTGTCCTCTCTCCTCCCCTACCTCAAAATACATAATCTCACTCTCTCCTCTCCTCCCTGCCCCACCCCAAAACATTGAATCTCGCTCTCTCCTCGCCTCTCCTCCCTTGTCCTACCCCAAAACACGAATCTCGCTCTCTCCTCTCCTCCCCTACCCCAAAACATAAATCTCGCTCTGTCCTCTCCTCCCCTACCCCAAAACATAAATCTCGCTCTGTCCTCTCTCCTCCCCTACCCCAAAATACTAAATCTCGCTCTGTCCTCTCTCCTCCCCTACCCCAAAATACTAAATCTCGCTCTCTCCTCTCCTCCCCTGCCCAAAAACACAAATCTCGCTCTCTCCTCTCCTCCCCTACCCCAAAACATAAATCTCGCTCTGTCCTCTCCTCCCCTACACCAAAACATTAAATCTTGCTCTCTCCTCTCCTACCACTATGAAAATATGTATTTGGTATTTTATACTTTAGATTTCCAGTGTGTCCCAGTTTACATTAATGTAACACATGTAAAATGGGACCGTTTTGAAGCCAGTGAAAAAGGATCACTGTGCCACAAATTGCCAGCAGCAAATGCTCGGTACTACATTTCCATGCCATGGAATTTAAAAAGCAACAGGAATAATTGACAAAATTGCCATGCCTGCCAGGATTCTGTGCAAGTTAGCACAGCTGATTATTGGCACTGAATGGCCAATATTAACAGCATTAATTTACTGGTTAATATCCCTCCAAGCATTCAGCTGCTTCTGAAAGTAATCCAGACAGTAGCAGAAATAACTGAAGAAATGTCTCAAATCTTAGTGATGAAAGATGGTCATGAGCTCCTCACATATGGTGGTGAGGCTGGAGTAAAATGAAACAGGTGGCAGAGGAGGAAAAGGTGGTAGGAGATACAAATGGAGTGATGTGGCATTCTGCCATTGAGCCTTTGTGTATGAACCAGGCTGGTCACCAGACAGAGTAAAGTCCATATAGGTCAAGTCAGCAAATAAGAAACAGTTTTGCCGACCTATATGGGCAAACATCAAAAGGGAGGTCTCTGGGCCCCTCTGAACTCATTTACTTTACAACACTTATACTGAAGTCAGAGTTGTTGTTGGCAGCAGCATGGCAATAAAAAGCACAAAGTAATGGTCATGTAATTATTTATAAGGAGCTCAAGGTAACAGGCAGTCAGGGGGTATAGATTAGGAAGGTTCATAAAGCTTTTGTGGTGGTGGGGGTGGGGGGGAAGAAGAGGGAAACAAGTGGAGTTTAAAAACAAAATTGGTAACATCCTGTTATGCAGAGTGGAAAATAAATTGACTGCCAGACTTTCTAAACAGCAATAGTATTATCCATTCCACAGGGATCAATGCTGGGACCTTTGTTGTTCCTAGTATATATAAATGATTTTGCGGAAAATATAGCTATGTCCCCCCCTGCTGTTTGCACTCTCGATTGAGCCATTGGCCATCGCAGTAAGAAGTTTGGGGGTATGGAGCATAGGTGTCCTTATGTGCCAATGACTTGTTATTATACATGTCGGAACCAAGTATGTAAGATGGGGGAACACTGGAGCTGCTTGTTTGGGTCTTTCTCAGGGTACAAATTAAATCTAGGAAAGAGTGAATATTTTGTGGTGTCTCGGCCAGGGGTGGGGGGGTTGCCATTCTGTAAGGCAGGGACTCACTTTAGATTCCTGGAGGTGCAGGTTGCTTGAGATTGGGCGCGGGGGGGGGGGGGGGGGGGGGGGGGGGGGGGGGGTTCCATCGGTACATTTCTAGTTTGGTGGAGAGGGTGAAAGCTGATCTGGTAAGTTGGGATGGTCTTCCTCTGTCACTGGTGGGTCGGGTACAGACGGTTTAAATGAATGTGCTGCCATGATTCCTGTTTATTATTCAATGCCTGCCAATTTTGCTGCCAAAGGCATTTTTTAGAGAGATTGAAGGGGTGATTACCATGTTCATATGGGGAGGGAAGGTGACCAGAGTTAGAAAGGTGCTGCTACAGAGGGGGAGGCAGGCAGGGGATTTTGGTCTTCCGAACCTGATGTATTATTACTGGGCGGCAAATGTGGAGAAGGTACGAAGCTGGGTCAGAGGGGTTGACTCCCAATGGGTCAGAATGGAGGACAGTTTGGGCAGGGGGTCAGGATTGAAGGCACTAGCGACAGTGCCGCTCCCGTCGGCCCCGGCGAGATACTCAGGGAGTCCGGTATTAATAGCTTCGTTGAGAATCTGGAGGCAGTTTCGACAGCACTTCGGGTTGGGGGGGGGGGAGGAGGGGCGGGGTCACGGCAAACGCCGATTCGGGGGAACCATAGATTTGAGTCAGGGAAGTGGGATCGAAATTTTCGGAGATGGGAGGAAAAAAAGAATTAGGACACTAAAAGATTTGTTTCTTGGGGGTCTTTTTGCGGGATTGAAGGAGCTGGAAGCGAAGTACGAGCTGGAGCAGGGGGAAATATTTAGATACATGCAGGTTCGAGACTTTGCTAAAAAGGAGATACAGAGCTTCCCAGTACAGCCGGCTTCCACATTGCTGGAGGAGATGCTGAAGACAGGGGGACTGAAGAAGGGGGTAGTATCGGCGGTTTACAGGGCTATTTTGGAGGAGAAGGCGGCACTAGAAGGATCAAGGCAAAGTGGGAGGAAGAGTTGGGAGAGGATATGGAGGAGGGATTCTGGTGTGAGGCTGGGGCTGATACAGCTAAAGGTGGTTTATAGAGTGCACCTTACAAGGGCGAGGATGAGCCGGCTCTTTGAGGGGGTAGAAGATGTATGTGAACGTTGCAGGGGGGGCCCCGCAAACCACATTCATATGTTTTGGTCCTGTCCAGAGCTGGAGGATTACTGGAAGGAGGTGTTTAGGGTAATCTCTAAAGTGGCGCACGTGAAACTGGACCCAGGCCCTCGGGAGGTCATATTCGGACCAGCAGGGGTTGGAAACGGGCGTGGAGGCAGATGTTTTAGCCTTCGCCTCGTTGATCGCCCGAAGGCGGATCCTGTCAGGGTGGAGATCAACCTCTCCACCCTGTGCCCTGGCTTGGCGGGGGGACCTGCTGGAATTGTTGACGCTTGAAAAGGTCAAATTTGAACTGAGGGGAAGGATGGAGGGATTCTACAATTTATGGGCGTTATTCATTATGCACTTTCGAGAATTGGATCACATCGAACATTAGGGGGGTCTCTATGTGTTAATGGTGACTATGGTGATTCCAGATTCTTTGTCATTTGTTTATGTTAACATGCGGGCTAATGTTTGGGGGTTTGGTGGGAGGATGGGATCATTGTTACTGATATGGGGATTGACATTACATTTGTTACTGATTATCGTTTATTGTTGAGAGAAAATTGTTTGGGAGAAAATGTGAAAAAGGAGAATAAATTTTTTTTTTTAAAAAGAAAATGGTAACACAGATGGAGAAGGTGGTCAAGAAGGCATACAGCATGCTTGCCTTCATCAGTCGGGGCACTGAGTATAAAAATTGGCAAGACATGCTGCAGTTGTACAGAACCGTAGCCACATTTGGAATATTGTGTACCATTCTGGTTACCACACTACCGGAAGGATGTGGATGCTTTGTAGGGGGTACAGAAGAGGTTTACCAGGATGTTCCTGGTCTGGAGGGTATTAACTATGAGGAGAGGTACGATAAACTCAGATTGTTTTCACTGGAATGAAGGAGGTTGAGGGGCGATCTGATAGACTCTTACTAAATTATAAGTGGCACGGACAGAGTGAATAGTCAGACATGTTTTCCTAGGGTGGAAAAGTCAATTACATAGGGACATAGGTTTAAGGTGCGAGGGGGAAAGTTTAGAGGAGATGTGCGAGGCAAGTCGTCTTTTTACACAAGATGAGTGCCTGGAACGGGCTACCAGGGAAGATGGTGAAAGCAGATACGATTACGATGTTTAAGAGGCATCTTGACGAATACATGAATAGGATGGGAATAGAGGGATAGGGACCCTGGAAACGCAGAAGGTTTTAGTTTAGACAGGCATCATGATCAGCGTAGGCGTGGAGGGCCGAAGGGCCTGTTCCTGTGCTGGACTGTTCTTTGTATTTAAAAAACAACGCTGACAATCCAATTTAATTGGAATTAAACTTCACTGGGATGAAAAATAACCTAACCCAGACTAACTTGCTGGGAAAATTGAACAAACGGCAGATCTTCAGAGGAAGAATATTGGAGAAGATACAAGACAAGTTTATTTTCACTGTGAAAGAAAGGGACACATTAGAACAGTAGAACAGTACAGCACAGAACAGGCCCTTCGGCCCTCGATGTTGTGCCGAGCACCCTACTTAAACCCACGTAACCCGTATACCCGTAACCCAACAATCCCCCCATTAACCTTACACTACGGGCAATTTAGCATGGCCAATCCACCTAACCCGCACATCTTTGGACTGTGGGAGGAAACCGGAGCACCCGGAGGAAACCCACGCACACACGGGGAGGACGTGCAGACTCCACACAGACAGTGACCCAGCCGGGAATCGAACCTGGGACCTGGAGCTGTGAAGCATTGATGCTAACCACCATGCTACCGTGAGCAGAGACGCCATAGATCAAGAGGCAAGAGTAAAAATGAGCTTTAAACTACCATGTGATACCAGAAGAAATCAGAGTTACAGAAAGGAAGCAAAAAAAAGTTAAGGTTAAAGTTAAGAAGAGGACTGCGGGCACTGGTCACTTGAAATGGCAACAAACATTTACTAGACGGGTTCCTAGGGTGCAGGAATTGTCCTAAGAGAAATCAAGTAGACTAGATCCATATTCCTTGGAATATAGGCAAATATAGTTGTATTCAAATGCCACTCAAGTTAGTGACATGGCACCTCCTCATGTCTGACCAACTGAAGGGATTCTGCACTTTCCAAACAGACCCCCTCAAGGCAGTGAGCTTACATTGGCAGCGTTGCTCTTGGAATAAGCTGCAGAACAGTTTCTCTGGGAGGAATTCGCACCTCTGCTCCCCTGAAGAAAGTCGTAGGGCTGAGGAAACTTTACTCCTGATCTGATCACAATACGGTAGCACAGTGGTTAGCACTGTTGCTCACCGTGCCAGGGTCCTAGGTTCGATTTCCGGCTTGGGTCACTGTCTGTACGGAGTCTGCACGTGTCTGGGTAGGTTTCCTCAGAGTGCTCCAGTTTCCTCCCACAAGTCCCGAAACTCGTGCTTGTTAGGGCAATTGGGCATTCTGAATTCTCCCTCAGTGTACCCAAACAGGCACCGGAATGTGGCAACTAGGGGCTTTTGACAGTAACTTCATTGCAGTGTTAATGTCAGCCTACTTGTGACAATAGTCTAGAGCTAAGGGTCACAGTCTCAGAATAAAGGGAACAAACCATTTTAGGACTAAGATGGGAGAAACTTCTTCACTCAAACGGCTGGTGAATCTGGAATTCTGCACCCAAAGAGCTGCAGATACTCAGTTATCGAATATATTCAACATTAGGATTTTAGATATGAAGGGAATTATGGAAGTGTGTGCACAGAAGGTGCTGAGGTGGATCAGCCATGAGTTTACTGAATGGTTGAGCAGGTTTGAAAGACCAAATCGAATACTCTACCCTATTTCTTATGTTCTTATGAAAATGTGAAATGCCCATGTATAGAGCTGAGTTTTCAAAGGAAATATATGCTTAAAAATGGAGCCAGGCATCCAAAAATATTGAAAGTGGCTCATAAAAAGTTAGAGGCTTGAACCAAAAGCTTTTGGAAATGGGAATTATGCCAATGGGTGACAAAAGTGTATATATAAATGTGGGTGAATAAACCAGGAAATGAATGACCAATTTGTTTCATGTTGGTTGTAGATAAACTCCTAGAATCCATGATATGGTATAAAATGAATAAACATGCTAATCAGGAAGTGCCAAAATGGATTATAAATGGCAGATCATAATTGACCTTTTTTTGAGAAAAATCAGAATGTACGGATAAAGAAATGTATGATTATGTATGGAATGCCATAGAGTTTTTACTGCCGTATAGGAGGCAAGCCACATAGCGAAGATACAAGGTACAAATTGGAAGATATCCACAGTAAGAGCTGTCTTATCAGAATACAGCATTTATGATCATGCAGTACTCCCCGATCAATGAAGTATAAGTTTAATACACATGCCCAAGTTCTGGAATAAAACTTGAACCAAAGTAGCAAAAGTACCAATGTTTGATGCTGATATCAATAAGGGCTTTGGCGAACTGAGAGAATACAAGTTGCAAGAAAACAGAGAAGTTAACAGAGTAAGCAATAGCTGCAAAAAAAAAAACAAAGTGCAGAGAAATATACTTTCCCAGTGACAGACCAAACAAGTTATCCTAAACTGTACGCATCTTAAAAGTAGAACAGAGATTTAAGAATGCAGATATTCAAATCTTTCAAATGGTTGACCTTTTCTATTTGCAATCCAATGTAAATTGGGACATAGGGTGTTATAAATAGAGGCACAAAGTATAAAAAGGAGGAAGTGATGGTGAATTGGTAAAACACATTGGTTAGGCCAGGTTGGAATATTGCAGGGAGTTCTGGGCACCCATTATAGGAAATATATCAGAACCACAAAGTATACAGCAAATATTCTTTGGAATCATACCAGGAAAATGCGGTCGCTGCTATGAAGAAAGGCTTGAAAAATTGGGGCTTTTTTCACTGGAACTCGAGGTTTTCAAGATATTAAATGGTTTTGACTATAAATAGTGAAAGATAGTTTCCACTTCTGAATCAGCAGTTAGGAGAAGGTGGAATGCTTTACCATAAGTACCATCCAGCCAAGGATCAACACCATTTAAAAAGGAATTGGTAACTATTTGAAATGAATATGAAAAGATACCAGAAATACACAGAAAAATAGGATTAAGTCAACAACTCCGGATTGAGTGCAGGCATACTACTTGGATGATTCTTCTGATTTTATCAATTCTCTCCGCAGATCTTCGGAACAATAGCAGTTCTACTCAAACATGTCAACCTACGAGATGTGAATCATCCTCCCTATCAGATCACAAGTGTGCAATTAATCTCCAACATCACGATAAACTGTGATCAAATCCCATGCCAAGCATGATGCCAGTGGTTCTCATTGTTCCCAGTCACAATTAAGTGTACAGACAGGGGAAATCAACAATATGGCATTAAAATCCACAAGTGGACTTCAAAGTGGATAAGAGTTGTCGTTCAGGCAATAATCATAAGACACTTTTGATTACAAGGCATCATCTAAACCCCACAATTTATTGGATCCATAACATAGAAGTAATGGTTTAGCATTTCTGGCATAGATTCTGCATCTAGTTACAATGCTAAAGTCTTTACAGATGCTGGTAAATGCACTGTGTATTTCCAGTATATTCAGCATTTTCTTCTTTTAATCCTGAAGCCACATTTCACGATGCAAATGTAACTAAAACACCCTGTATCTTGAAAACTATAAAATACTTCAGTGTGTTACAGATTGGGAGGCACTCTTAAATATATATTAGGTCAGAGGAAGCCAGAATGAAATTATCTTCATACAAAGACAATCATGTATTCTTGATTAATATGGGGATTTTGTGATTAATAAGGGAACCAGGGATAATGGGCAGAAGGCAGGAGAATGGGGATGAAGCACATATCAGCCTTGATCGAATAGTAGAGTAGACTCGATGGGCCGAATGGCCTAATACTGCTTCTAGATATCTCATGGTCTTATGTATGAAGTATATCATTTACAAAAATGTTATAATGATAGTTAATGGTCACTTATCCACAAGACAATTCCAGTGAGTATACAAGATCATAATTTCAGGTGCGGAGCAATGCATTTATGGCTAGGGAGCTGGTTTAGCTCAGTGGGATGGACAGCTGGTTTGTAATGCAGAACAAGGCGTTGGTTCAATTCCCGTACCAGCTGAGAATCTGAATTCTCCCTCTGTACTCGAATAGGCGCCGGAAAGTGGCGACTAGGGACTTTTCACAGTAACTTCATTGCAGTAAGCCTACTTGTGGCAATAAAAAGATTAACTGTGGCTGGTTTAGCTCAGTGGGCTTGTGATGCAGAACAAAGCCAGCAGCGCAGGTTCAATTCCCGTACCAGCTTACCTGAACAGGCGCCAGAATGTGGCGACTACGGGCTTTTCACAGTAACTTCATACTGGTGACAATAAAAGGTTATTATTATATCATTTATGATTCTGTTGTCAAGCATGCATCCAAATAACACACCACCCACAGAGATTTCAACGGATGCATCCGCTGGGTAGTTTATGTGGCAAATTAAGTCCAAAATCCTGCTGGCCAAGTTATCTCCAAAACTTCAGATCTGTCTGCTTGTAATTTGTCACATCGAAAACTCAAATGGGACAGGAAGATGACAACTGTGTTGATTAACTGACAATTAGCAGTTAGACAACTAAAGCAAATATTTTGAAAAGTGACCCTCGCTTCAAGAGCAAGCTATGATCCATTTCCCAAGCAGTTGGCAAGCAAATGCAAAATCAAAAATATGCTGCAAGCTTGAAATCGTTAAAACAAAAAGCAGAAAATGCTTTCGGGACTCCAAGTTCAACAATTTCAGATCACAACACAAGACATAGGAGGCGTGGACCACACGGCCCATTGAGTCTGCTCCAACATTTAACACAATCATGGCCGATCTCGAGCTTCAACTCCATTTTCCTGCCTGCTCCTCATATCCCTTAATTCTCTGAGGGACCAAAAATCAGTCTAGCCCAGCCTTTAAACGTATTTAATGATGGAGCATCCACAACCCTCTTGGGTAGAGAATTCCAAAGATTCACAATCCTTTGAGTGAAGACATTTCGCCTCATCTCAGTCTAAAATGAATAGCCCCTTATGCTCCTGTGTTTTAGACTCCCCAACTGGTGGAAACAATCTCTGTCAGTGTCCACCTCATCAAGCTCCCTCAGAATTTTGTAGGTTGCAATGAGGTCTCCTCTCATTCATCCAATTTACTCAGACCCCAGGAACCAATTTAGTGAACTTTCGGTGTACCACCTTCAATGCAAGTATATATTTTCTTAAATATGGAGACCAAAACTGCACACACTACTCTAGATGTAGTCTCACCAAAACTCTTTACAACTGTAGCAAGGCATGTTTATTGTTGTAATCTAGTCCCCTTGCAATAAAGGTCAATATGCCATTTTTCTTCCTAATTGTTGCAAATACCCTTTGCTGCTGCATTTTCAGGCGACAGCTGTTGGTAATAGAACATAGAACAGTACAGCACAGAACAGGCCCTTCAGCCCTCGATGTTGTGCCGAGCAATGATCACCCTACTCAAACCCACATATCCACCCTATACCCGTAACGCAACAACCCCCCCCTAACCTTACAGGACACTACGGGCAATTTAGCATGGCCAATCCACCTAACCCGCACATCTTTGGACTGTGGGAGGAAACCGGAGCACCCGGAGGAAACCCACGCACACACGGGGAGGACGTGCAGACTCCGCACAGACAGTGACCCAGCCGGGAATCGAACCTGGGACCCTGGAGCTGTGAAGCATTTATGCTAACCACTATGCTACCGTGCTGCCCCCAATGATTTACACCTCCTCTAGATCGTTTCTTTGCTTGACCCATTACTACCTAAAACATAGACTCTCAGAAGTGAAGATTCCACAAAATCCCTAAAGTGCTGAAGGGGGCCATTCGGTCCATCGGGTCTGCACCGACCCTCTGAAAGATCACGCTACGTAGGCCCACACTCCCACCTTATCTTTTTGGACATGGGCAATTTAGCATGGCCAATCCACCTAACTTTTTCTCTCTCTCCACGGACGCTGTATGAACCTGCTGAGCTTTTCCGGCATTTTCTGCTTTTATTTCTATCAACACAACGCTGGAACTGATACTAGAAAGTGAGAGAGCACAGCCTGGGGCACTTGCTTACTAATCTCATTCAAAACGATTTATTTTCTCCTCTGCACCTCTAAGCAAAGTAATAAGTCTGTGCTTACTGCTTTCCCAGACAGTCCAACCGAGAATGGGAAATCACAGATGGAGACTTGTAGTCGACCATTCTGTGCCCAAACCCAAAATAATAATTAAGGGCCTAGAAAAGAAACCCATTTTAACAAATGCTTTCTCAGCATTTAATGAAAGGATCAAGGGATGAAATTTCATTTGTTTTTTTCAAAATTAAAATCTTCAAAAATGGCTTACATTATTGCAAGTGCTGCCCACAGACAAATCCTGTCTGGCCCTCGTGAGCCAGCTGGTGTTTCAGGTTTCCAAGCCTAAGTGCAGGAATGCTAGCTAAGAATGTATGGTCACAGTTTACCAGTGAGGTTGATCCAGAAAGTTGGAACTTTCCTGAACAGCTCAGCCATTGTACTTAGGAGCCAGCAAACAAGACAGGCTGAATTCAGTGAGGGGGTCAGGGAGTAGGGCGGGTGAAAGAGAGACCGATCACCTTTGGGTGGCTTTTCTCTGCTTTTGGACGTGAAGATAAATGGACAAATGTAGTGATCCTGTCCCTTTTGTTTGTTGGATTTAGTGGCTTGATATTCCTATCAGCTTTCAACATGAGACTTTCACATGGACTGCAATTTTCATGAAGTGAAAATTGCCAAAATCATTAAAGCAGAGAAGACAAGTTGTGCATTTATCATGACTTTTAACAAATTCAGCAAGCTTACTTTGGGACTGCCACCAACTGCTTGAAACTCGAGTGCTGGGAACATGAGCACATCATTAAAACAATGTAAAAGATGCTCAAGAGCAAGAAGTACAGTGTACACAGTTGCTGTTTTGCAGTCATAGGTTCCAGTGCTGTAAGTTTCCACAAATCTGAAAGCCAGTTTTGGAGAATTGTTAAAATGAAATATAAATAACAAACTAGAAATCGTTTGTGCATATAGTCATGTCAATGGCAAGGAAAAACATCAGTGAATCTACTGAAAGAATGAAATTAGAAAGTCGAGCAAGCCTGGAGTGGCAGGCACCATGGGTCAGGGGAGGAAATTTCAACCCAAGTTACAAGGCTAGAAACTCCTGGAATCGTGCTGCAGGCTGTTTTCACAATTCTCCCAATATTATTGGAAAGAAAGAACACAGGTAGGCTGCACCCTACCGAGCAGGCTTCCTGATGGGTGGCTTAGGCTAAAATTGTTCCCCTCCTTCAACTTCTGATCCCAATCTAATAAAACCATAGCATCCCTGGAATCATTCAGGATATAATGAGATGTTGTGACCTTCAACTGCAGGATTCTAGGCAAGGTTGAGCTGGATGGGCCAAATGGCCTTCCTCGCTCATACATACTTATTTTTGTGACTTTTATGAAGTATCCAGGCTGTGTACACCAGCCATCACATCGGGAATTTCTGTAAAGTTGTTATTCGGAGCAGTGTTAGGAGTTTTATTTTTCACGCATTTCAGTGTACAGCAAGGTAATCCAAATAGTTAATCCACTACACCAGATTTCCACATGGATATCTGCAGCTGCAACTCATCAACCTTAATTAAATTACTAAACTGTTTTCACATACATGCACAGTAAACTTAGTTTAGACCTTAGTCCATTCCCTCATGCTGACTCCACCCAATTATTTCATTCTATCTGCATCTCCCAATTCTTTATGAACTCTGTTTTTCCTCTCTGGTCTCCTGGTTCCCATCCCCCTGTAAAGTTAGTTTAACCCATTCCCAATAGCACTAGCAAACTGCCCAGCAAGGATACTGCTCCAGCTCGGTTTAGGTGCAGCGTATCTGGCCCATACAGGTCCCACCTCCTCCAGAAACAGTTCCAGTACCCCCAAAATCTAAACATGTCCCTCCTGTACCTCCAACCACGTTTTCATCTGCTTTATTCTCCTACTTCTATACTCATTAGTGCTTGCACCAGGAATAATCCAAAGATTACTACTGTCAAGGTCCTGCTTGCTTGTTGCTTTCCTCGTTCTCCTGTATGGCCTCATCCCTCTTTCTACCCATGTTGCTGGTACCACTATGGACCACAAGCGTTGGCTTGCACTCTCGACCACTACTGAGCAGCCGCTCAATGACATCCTTGATGCTGGCACAAGGGAGATTAACAAAACCATTCTGGATTCACATCTGAAGCACTCAGTGCCCCAACGCTGCAATTTGCCCTGTGAACAATGAAGCTGTTTTCAGCATTCCTCATGGCCAACGTCTCTTTGCAAAAGTACTGTGTGCCTCAAGAGAAAAATAGCAGGGTGGGAGTGGGCAAGTTGAAGGGGTCTCAAAACATAACCGGTCCAGACGTAAAATTCTTCTCACTTGTGACGGCTCCTCTCACTGAACCAAAAGACAGTAACTAGGGATATATGCAGCTCCTTTATGCTACATCACATCTGATGAGGTGAAGAAGCAATAACTTTCACATCAACCATGACGCTGCAATACCATTAGCAGATACCATTTAAAAAAAGAACTGAAAACGCTTCAGGTAAAATTCTGCCTGCATAGGCATTTTATGCAACATAAACTGCAGACTTAATGCAAGAAAGAAAGAATTAAATACATTCACGAGTTACAGGATTCAGGCAGTTGAGAGCAAAAAAGGTGAACCCACAAAGTGTGTACACATTTCTGGCAAAGCTTGCACAGTGCAATTACCCATATATGCACACATTACACATTTTTGTTCCTCCCAATGTAATTTTCTGATAGATGCAAGCATAAGCAAGGTTACACATGCACACACATCCTTAAAGCAAATATTTTTGTTTTCATAAATGAACTGTTATACAAACAGAATCTTCTGGTCATATAATTTTCAAGGAAGCAAATTGTGCTCGTAGTTACATGATAATTGTCAAGGAAATAAGCTGCTACAATCAAAACTAATCACGGGCACTTCATAGTGTCAACATGGCAATCTGTGGTTCTGCTGTGATTTTCTCACATCACATGGCAACATTGGAAGTCCACTAGAACACACTAATACACCAATAACCTTGGCACAGAAAAAGAGCATGAGCCTGCACGGCATTGTCTCAGCATGTGACTTGCTACAATTAAACATGCTCGCTCAGCCACAGATGTAAAGGAAGCAAGAAAGTAAAACTTTAATTGGGGATTTTGTTTCAAGAAAGTGTGCTCCCCAGTCAGCTTTAATTGGGTCAGGAGATCACAATCGGTGCCAAGCCAAAAAGGAGGAGATATTAGTTGAGTTAATTAAAATGTTAGTTCAAAAAAAACTTTTTGGATAATCGTAGGGTTGAAGGAAGTTATAGAGATAGGGAGGGGATGAGATTGTCAAAGAGTTTAAATTTGATGGACAGGGAATCAATGTAGGTCAGTAAGGACAAAAGTAATAGGTGAGGGAAGGATACAGGCAGCAGAGCTTTGGATGAGCTGAAGCTTACGGAGGTTGGCATAAGGAAGGTCAGTTGGGAGAGCACGGGGATAGTCAAATCTGAATGAGGATTATCACAGCCAATGGGTTTCAGAAGAATTCAGCTATGGTCCACTCCCGAATACCATCCAGTAAAACCCATAAACCTGCATATACGTCAGGGAGGGCAGAATTCGGCTTGGCTTGGATGCCCTTGACAGAGAAACAGTCGGGTGACTTTCACAGTCTAGGATCAGAATGGCAAATTGGGTAAACTACTGAAGTATGTATGTCCAGTAGTCATGGGGAATCTGAACTTTCCAGAGTCAAAAGGGGAGAGGCGGGTGAGGGGAGAAAGAAGAGAGAAAATTGGCATGGAAAAGCACAGGGGTAAATTAAGGAAAAGCGCAATTTTAATCATTGTGACTGATAAATGGAGCAAAACAGGAAGTATTTTTTGGATATATAAATCAATGAAAGGGAACAATAAACCAGAAGGATTAATTTCCACCTAAAGCACCATTCACTACTATCAATATCAAACACAACCTATTCAAATTGATATACGCTACTTGTTCCATTAGTTCTTGATCTACTGAACGCAATCGGGTTTCTATGTAATGATTGCAAAAAATATTTACTTTTCAACATTCTATAAACACATTTGATTCCATGGATTTCAATACGAGATTGATCTGGTGTGTTAATTATTTTTATTGCTTCCCGGTTAAGTATATATCTTTAGTACTGCTGTTTAGTTGGTGGATGTTTTAGCTGAACAATCCTAATCATGCAGACATCTGCAAACAACAAAATATTTGAAGCAAAAGGTTAAAATGCAAGGAAGCTGCTTAGAATCACAAGTTAAGCCTGGGGGGGGGGGAGGGGGGTTAGGGAGGGACACCGGGTTGCTGCTGAAAAGACCAGAAACGGGAAGTGGAGGACTGGAGAGGTGGGGGGAGGGGGACATCGTCATGGGGAGCGGGTCAGAAGGGGAGGGTCGACCCGGGGCGAGCAGGGAACAGGACATGGCTAATCGGCAGGGGAAGGGGGCGGGTCGTCCCGCGACCCGGCTGATCACTTGGAACGTGAGGGGGTTGAATGGGCCGGTCAAGAGGTCAAGGGTATTCTCACACCTGAAGGGACTGAAGGCTGATGTAGCAATGTTACAGGAGACCCATTTGAAGGTAGTGGACCAGGTTCGCCTGAGAAGGGGGTGGGTGGGACAGGTGTTCCACTCTGGATTGGACGCAAAGAACCGGGGGGTGGCGATTCTGGTGGGAAAGAGGGTGTCGTTCGTGGCGGAGGAGGTGGTGGCGGATAAGGAGGGTAGGTATGTGATGGTGAAGGGTAAGCTGCAGGGGGAGAAAGTGGTGATGGTCAACGTATATGCCCCGAACTGGGATGACGCGGGTTTTATGAGGCGCCTATTGGGCCTCATTCCGGGACTGGAGGCAGGGGGCTTGATCATGGGGGGGGACTTTAACACAGTGCTGGACCCCGGGCTAGACAGATCGAGCTCAAGGACCAATAGGAGGCCGGCAGCGGCAGAAGTGCTGAGGGGGTACATGGAGCAGATGGGAGGAGTAGACCCATGGAGGTTTGGTAGGCCGAGGGCGAGGGAGTATTCCTTTTTCTCCCACGTCCATAGAGTGTACTCCAGAATCGATTTCTTCGTGTTGAGCAGGGGGCTGATCCCGAGGGTACGGGAAGCTGAGTACTCGGCCATTGCGATCTCTGATCATGCACCGCATTGGGTGGATGTGGAAATGGGGGAGGCGCGGGACCAGCGCCCGCTGTGGCGGCTGGATGTGGGGCTGTTAGCGGACGACGAGGTGTGTAAAAGGGTCCGGAAGAGCATTGAGAGCTATCTGGACTTGAATGACACGGGTGAGGTGCAGGTGGGGATGGTCTGGGAGGCCCTGAAGGCAGTGATCAGGGGAGAGCTGATCTCCATAAGGGCGCACAGAGAAAGAAAGGAGAGGCAGGAGAGGGAGAGGCTGGTGGGGGAGCTATTGGAAGTGGATAGGAGATATGCGGAGGCACCAGAGGAGGGGCTGCTGGGAGAACGGCGCAGCCTGCAGGTCAAGTTCGACCTGCTGACCACCAGGAAGGCAGAGACGCAGTGGAGAAGGGCACAGGGCGCGGTCTATGAGTATGGGGAAAAGGCGAGCACGATGCTGGCACACCAGCTTCGCAAACGAGATGCGGCTAGGGAGATTGGGGGAGTGAAGGAGAGGGGCGGGAAGGTAGTGCAGAAGGGGCAAGAAGTGAACGGGGTCTTCAGGGATTTTTACAAGGAGTTGTATCGGTCTGAGCCGCCGACGAGGAGAGGGGGAATGGAGGACTTCCTAAACAAATTGAGGTTCCCAAGGGTCCAGGAGGGGCTGGTAGAAGGGCTGGGGGCGCCAATAGGGCTAGAGGAGCTAGTCAAGGGAATAGGTCAGATGCAAGCGGGGAAGGCGCCGGGGCCAGATGGGTTCCCGGTGGAATTCTACAAGAAAAATGTGGACTTGGTGGGACCGGTACTGGTACGAGCCTTTAATGAGGCGCGAGAGGGGGGGGTTCTGCCCCCGACAATGTCGCAGGCTCTGATCTCCCTGATATTGAAGCGGGATAAAGACCCCGTGCAGTGCGGGTCCTACAGGCCTATCTCGCTTCTGAACGTGGATGCCAAGTTGCTGGCAAAGATCCTGGCAGCTAGAATAGAGGATTGTGTGCCAGGGGTAATCCATGAGGACCAGACGGGGTTCGTGAAGGGGCGGCAGCTCAACACGAACGTGCTGACTGCTGAATGTAATTATGATGCCGGCAGTGGAGGGGGAGGCTGAGATAGTGGTAGCGCTGGACGCGGAGAAGGCATTCGATAGGGTGGAGTGGGAGTACCTGTGGGAGACGTTGGAACGGTTTGGGTTTGGGGAAGGGTTTATTAAGTGGGTGAAGTTGCTCTACTCGGCCCCGACGGCGAGTGTAGTGACAAACGGGAGGAGGTCGGAGTATTTCGGGCTCCACCGAGGGACCAGGCAGGGATGTCCCCTATCCCCCCTACTTTTCGCACTGGCGATTGAACCGTTGGCGATGGCACTGAGGGGTTCAGGGGGGTGGAGAGGACTGACTAGGGGAGGGGAGGAACATCGAGTATCGCTGTATGCGGATGATCTACTGCTGTACGTGGCAGACCCAGAAGGGGGAATGCCGGAGATAATGGAACTATTAGCAGAGTTTGGGGACTTTTCGGGGTACAAACTAAATTTGGGCAAAAGCGAGGTTTTTGTGATACACCCGGGGGACCAGGGAGAGGGTATTGGGAGACTCCCCTTCAAGCGAGCAGGAAAGAGCTTTAGGTACTTAGGGGTGCAGGTGGCAAGGAACTGGGGGACCCTCCACAAGTTGAACTTTTCCAGGCTGGTGGAACAGATGGAGGAGGAATTTAAGAGGTGGGACATGGTACCGTTGTCGCTGGCGGGGAGGGTGCAGTCAATCAAAATGACGGTCCTCCCAAGGTTCTTGTTTTTATTTCAGTGCTTGCCCATCTTCCTCCCTAGGGCCTTCTTCAAAAAGGTGACGAGTAGCATCATGAGCTACGTGTGGGCGCATGGCACCCCAAGGGTGAGGAGGGTCTTTTTGGAGCGGAGTAGGGACAGTGGAGGGCTGGCACTGCCCAATCTCTCGGGGTACTACTGGGCGGCAAATGTGTCAATGGTGCGCAAGTGGATGATGGAAGGGGAGGGGGCAGCTTGGAAACGAATGGAGAGGGCGTCCTGTGGCAACACAAGCCTGGGGGCCCTAGTAACGGCACCATGGCCGCTCCCCCCCACGAGGTACACCACGAGCCCGGTGGTGGCGGCCACCCTCAAGATATGGGGGCAGTGGAGGCGACATAGGGGGGAAATGGGAGGTCTGTTGGCGGCGCCAATAAGAGGGAACCATAGATTCATCCCGGGGAACATCGACGGGGGATTTCAGAGCTGGTACAGGGTGGGCATACGGCAGCTGAAGGACCTGTTTATAGAGGGGAGGTTTGCGAGCCTGGGAGGGCTGGAGGAGAAGTTTGAGCTCCCCCCGGGAAACATGTTCAGATATTTACAAGTGAAGGCATTTGCTAGGCGGCAGGTGGAGGGGTTTCCCCTGCTCCCCAGTAAGGGGGCGAGTGATAGGGTGCTCTCGGGGGTCTGGGTCGGAGGGGGGAAGATATCAGACATCTACAAGATAATGCAGGAGGCGGAAGCAGCATCAGGGGAGGAGCTGAAAGCCAAGTGGGAAGGGGAGCTGGGAGAGCAGATAGAAGACGGGACGTGGGCGGATGCACTGGAGAAGGTCAACTCTTCCTCCTCGTGTGCGAGACTGAGCCTCATTCAATTTAAGGTGCTGCATAGAGCTCACATGACGGGGACAAGGATGAGCCGGTTCTTTGGGGGTGAGGACAGGTGTGTCAGATGTCTGGGAAGCCCAGCGAACCATGTGCATATGTTCTGGGCATGTCCGGTGCTGGAAGGGTTCTGGAAGGGGGTGGCAAGGACGGTGTCGAAGGTGGTGGGGTCCAGGGTCAAACCAGGATGGGGGCTTGCGATCTTTGGGGTCGGGGTAGAACCGGGGGTACAGGAGGCTAGGGAGGCCGGAATACTGGCCTTTGCGTCCCTAGTGGCTCGACGAAGGATATTAATTCAATGGAAGGACGCGAGGCCTCCAAGCGTTGAAACTTGGATTAACGATATGGCTAGCTATATTCAGCTAGAAAGGATCAAATTTGCCCTGAGAGGGTCGGTACAGGGATTCGCCAGGCGGTGGCAACCTTTCCTTGACTTTTTAGATCAGAGATAGACGTTCGGGGTCGTGGCAGCAGCAACCCGGGGGGGGGGGGGGGGGGGGGGAGGGGGGGGGGGGGGGGGGAGGGGGGGCAGCAAGGGTCGTGGGGGGACATGCACGACTGTAACGCGGGCAAGTCTGCTCGCTGCTCATGTCTGAAACTGTAGGCTGCCTTGTTTGTTAAGGTTGCCTGGGGGGGGGGGGGGGGAGAGGAGGACTGGTGCGCGCGAGAGGGCGGGCGAGGGAGGGACATTTGCCTAGAGGGATTGTGTTGTAAATAATTTAAAAATTAGTAGGGGTAAATGTTTGTATGGAAAAACTCTTTCAATAAAAATTATTTAAAAAAAAAAAGAATCACAAGTTAAAGAGAAAGTCATCCATTCAAGGTTGATTGCTATCATTTGAGGCTTAATTCTAATCAAGATGATGGTATTAATTGGGCCCTTCCTTGTTCTTCCAAGCAGGCTGGAAGTTGTTGGGTAGGAGCTACGTGAAATGTGATGTGCATTGCTGAGAATAAAAGCATTTAACTACAGAAAGCCAAGGGCAGGGCTTTCCAAATGGTGTGCCTCACAGGAGGGTGGCTGCAAGATGAGATTTTAGGGTTGCAAGCTCCGAGGCAACAATAGCGGTCGTGTGGCATGGTGGTGCAGTAGTTAGCACTGCTGGCTCACGGCGCTGAGGACCTGGGTTCGATCCCGGCCCTGGGTCACTGTCCGTGTGGAGTTTCATATTCTTTCCGTCTGCATGGACCTCACCCCCACAAGCCAAAGATGTGCAGGGTAGGTGAATTGACCATGCTAAATTGCCACTTAATTGAAAAGAAAATTGGTTACTTTAAAAAAAAATTTAAACAATGGATGCTACGGAGGCCGGACTGATGTGTGACAGCTGCTTGACATGATTTTTTTCTGCTGATGGGTGTGGCCGAATGGACTGCTCTCCGAGTCGCAACTGGTCAGCGAGCCACTGGTGTGGTTGAGTGAGTAGGATGTTGTACGTGTTAGGACACAGACAAGAGTTTTAGATGCCCTCAGGTTTGCGAAGGCTACAATGTGGGAGAGCAGCCGAAATGTATTAGATAATTTCAGTGATGAAAACAAGATGACTTATTGCCATACAGCATAACCTCAGGGTGTCACAAAGCGATTTACAACGAATTAAGCACTTTGGAACGCTAGTCACATCATAATACAGAAAGCTCCCATGAAGAGCAATGTCTACATGATCAGCCAATCTACTGATTGAGGAATAAATATGGGGCAGGACACCAGGGAGAACTGTCTTTAAAATTATATCATGGAATCTTTTACATCTACCCATGAGGGTAACCAGAGTCTTGGGTTAACATTTCATCCACAAGACAGCACCTTCAACAGTGCAGTATGTAAGCCTAGACCTTGAGCTCAAGACCTCTGGAGTGGGACCTTAACACACAGCCCCCAATGCATAAGCAAGAGTTCTGCAAACTGAGCCACGGCTGACAGTGAAATCACTCATTTTTCTCATCATTTCAGTTGCTGGAGAAGTCTATGCACAAGTCACAATGACTTCTTTAATTTTTTTTAAAAGGTGAGTTAGTGGTGTTTGTGCCTACAACAATGCCATACACTCCTTTGACGGCTCAGTGAATGTATCCAATGAGTAGCTCAGTTACATTGTGCAGGAACAAAAATAAAAGTCAGCCAAGGTTCTCACTCCCACTGGTAGTATCCCCAAGCGTCAACATTCAGGTGAAATACAGCTGGGGTGTCTCCGTATTGAAATAACCTTCTGATATGCAGTGCCAACATGGAAGGGTTACCAAAAAATGTTATCCGGACCTGTGGGAACTTGCAGCTATAAAATGTCAATGACCATCAGGACATGAAAGGAGAACCAATGATAAACACTCATGAGTAAAAAGAGATTTCAATACAATTAACTCATACGTGAAAGTAAAAATTCTCACTGAAGGATGAGCCTGGATGTAGTTTGAGTTATAGTACAAGTAGTGCTCAGAGGCGGTCCACGTGCACATCAGGAAAGAACTGAAGAGCCTACACTATAGGACAAGAGCAAGATTGTACACATAGGCTACCTTGTTCACCTGCAAGCCAAAAAAGTGCCCAGAACATAGCAAGGCTGCAACTGCACGTGTGTCCAAAGGCATGAGTATAGAAGGGTGGAATTTGGTGCAGTAGAGATTGGGTTTTTAAAATTGTAGTTAAAGTGCCAGAGAGTAGAATTGAAGAGCTCTGGTTTGTGCTGCACTGGGATTTCTCAGTACAGACAATGAGTGCCCAAAGTTGGGGACATTCTTCACCTCAACTAACATTAAAACAACGCTATAGTTTTGGTTTGCAACCATCTGGTAGGTAAAGTAAACTGGAGTAACCCCAATTTCTTTGTTGGACTACTTCAGACCATCATTGTGGCTGCAAGTATTGTATACAATTCTTTGAACTCTCCATTTCTAGATACACACTCGTATGAGAACTTGACAATCATTGACAAACATGTTTTCCAGAGGTTTTAAAGGCCTTTGACTCTATGACAATCAATTTCCTGATAGCCCGGGCTGTTATTTTAGTTGTGCAAGTTCACCTATTGGTTGATTAATTTATTAAACTGACCATTAAGTGGGCCGTTGACAAAAATATAGCAGACAACTTTAAACGACACAAACACAGCACATCAGCTACTTTCCAGCCTCCAAACATTGTCAGTTACATGATTGTTCTGTCCTGATAGCGTATTACAAAACTGGGTAAATAATACAGCGTGCCAATTCCAGCTGCTTCCCTAATTATAAACAATACGGAACAGTCAACCTTTCTTCCGGAACCAGGAGTTTAAAAATTCTGAAAATAATGTGCATTACTTCAGAACACAGTTGTTCACTTGCAGGCCCTGAATTTGAGTACAACTCAAACAATCAGATTGGTCTTCTTCCACAACTGTAAAGGACTTATATAAAAAGGAGATATATTCTCTCTCAATTTCAAACAGGCAGAACAATAACTTGCATAGCACTTTTAACCTAGTAAAATGTCTCACGGTGCTTTACAGGAGAATTATCAAACAACGTTTGACACTGAGCCACAAGACATTAGACAGATAACTAAAAGCTTGCTCAAACGGGTAGCTTCAGGAAATGTCACAAAAGGAGACAGAGGGGTAGAGCAACAGTGAGGTTTAGGGAGGGAATTTCAGGGTTTAGAGCCTTGGAAGGCATGGAGCCAATGGTGGAACAATTAAAATTGTGAATATTCAAGAGATCAGAATTGGTGGAACGCAGAGATCTTCATTCCACCAATTCTGGTCTCTTGAGTATTCCCAATTTTAATTGCTCCACCATTGTTTCATGCCTTCTAAGGCCCTAAGATTTTACACTAAGGTCACACCAGCGATTTGGGAAGCACTGAGAGAAGCAGTTACGCCTATGCAGACAAGTTAGAGAAACTAAGGCTTTAAAGCACAGAACGTTAAGGGGTGGCTTGACAATGTGAACACTTGAAGGAATACTGTAAATTAAATACAGACATATTAGGTAGGATTTACTACCTGTTCACAGTGAAGGGAAATTCCAGTGCCACGCCGGTGCACGGGTTTCCCGGTGACAAGGGATACAGTCAACAGGAAATCCCGTTGACAATGGTGGAACCAGTAGTTCCCGCTGGCGGGTCACCTCCTCAGCTGAAAAACACGCAGCGGAGCAGTCGGTAAATCCCGCCCATTGTTTGAGCTGTCAGTAAGACTATAAAGGGGGTTACAAATTTAAAATGATCACAAAATAAATTAAAAGCATAGTTAGAAATATTTATTTATGGAAGTGGTAAAATTACCTGCCATAAATTATTTTGACATAAATCACTGAAAAACAAATAAAAATAAAGGATATGGAGTAAGTGGGAAGTAAGATTATACCAGGTTTATGAATATTCCACTCAAAAAAAAAATCAAGAACCCAAACATTCATATTTGTTGAGCTAACATGGTCTGAATGTTGTACTGGATTAAACAGAAGGAAGAAATGCAGAATGTCAAATATTCACAAGGATTGCAAAGCAAGATGAACAACCCCATGATAGAGCATAAAGCTTTCCTGATGCAAATATTGACCTGCCACCTCATTGTACAGAAATGCTTACCAAGTGCAACATATAAATCCAACTACATGATACCAAATTATTTTACAAGTACAAGAGTTTCGTTTCTCACTTTACAATTACCAAATTATTGCGTCACTTGAATCTCATTCGCAGAAAGGAGCTTAACCACAATGGTTTCATCTGGAGCTCATCGCAGGGTGACTCCCCAACATAAACACAGAGCATCACACACAAAGCTGTTTCGTTACTGTACCTCCCCTTTTTCATTTGCTGCATCAATTACCTTGGGTCTTTTGAATAACCTATAAATTTAGAGTACCCAATTAATTTTTTCAAATTAAGGGGCAATTAAGCATGCCCAATCTACCTATCCTGCACATCTTTTGGGTTGTGGGGGCGGAACCCACGCAAACACGGGGAGAATGTGCAAACTCCACACGGACAGTGACCCAGAGCCGGGATCGAACCTGGGACCTCGGTGCTGCCCTTGAGTAACCTAGTTCTAATCAGGAGAGAAATGTTGGTAAATGGAATTCAATCTGGAAAAGTATGAGGTAATGCATTTGGGGAGGGCAAACAAAGCAAGGGGAAATTAAATAAACGGGAAGATATTGAGAGGGGTTGAGGAAGTGAGGGGCCGTGGAGAGCATGAAGGGGGAAAAACAAGTGGACAAGGTGATCAAGAAAGCATATGGAATGCTTTCCTTTATTGAGTGAGGCATTGAGTATAAAAGCGGGGATGTAATGATGGAACTATATAAAACACTGGTTCAGCTACAGCTGGAGTTTTGTCTACAGCTCGGTTCATTACATTACAGGAAGGACACAATTGCTCTGGAGAGAATACAAAGGAGATATACAATAATGTTTCCAGGACTTGAAATTATTGGTGTGAGAAGAGATTGTACAGGCTAGGATTGATTTCCTTAGAACGGAGGTGGTTACGGGGTGATCTAATTGAGGTACACAAAATTATGGGGCTGAGACAGGAAAGACCTGTTTTCCCTGAGCTGAGGGGTCAATTACCAGGAGGCATAGACTTAAAGGATTAAAGGGGACATGATGAAAACCTTTTTAACCCAGCAGGTGCTGGCCGTCTGGAATTCACTGCCGAAGTTGGTGGTTGAGGTTGAAATGCTCAACTTATTCAAAAGGAACTTGGATCTGCATCTGAAGTGCTGCAACCTGCAAGGTTGCATACCACGTGCTGGAAAATTGGACTAAAACAAGCAGCTAGTTTCGATTTTCTCTTTTTTGGCTGGCGCAGACATGATGGGCTGAATTCATGGCCTCTTTCTGCACCGTAACTTTTGTATGGTTGCAGATTGTAGAGCTCTAGTACAACTTTTCTGGTAAGATGATCTGCGAATTAGCAGACACGATGTGGCACAACAAATAAAAGAGCTGCCAGCAAGATAAATGGTGGGTCAGAAACCTGCCCATCTAATGAGGGACAATAGCTGAATACCAGAATGTTTAAACAAGCACCCTACTAGATAAGTAGAATATGATTATCATTTTTTTTTTCTTTTAATTCCAATTATCCACTTTATATTCACAGTGGAATGCGATAGACAACAATGGCATAATTCCCGGTTTGTAAATGCAGGTGCTGCATAAGGTAATGTAATATACATTTTTAAAATTATACATGATGCACACCCATGCACTTCAGTATCAGTAATAACCTCAAAATAGAATTGTGCATCTGATCCCTTTTCATATTTAGGTAGTGCCTTTAAGCACACTGCCAAGGTTAATTCAAGGCAGAATGGAGTACATCTCTTTACTCCCTAAGAAGAGGGTTTCAGATAAGTGGAGGTAGTCATTAGTTCTTAGAATCAAATACTTAATATATGGACAAAGTTACTCACCTCTTTATAGGCGCGGGAGGAGGAAACAAAAAATGGTTTCACTATTGCACAACAAAATAGGTAGAAGACTCTTCAAAGACCAGTAAATGATAAAACATGGCAATACAAGACCAGGGGTCCTTAAAATAAAACCCGCAACTGGTCTCCAACAGGAAGATTTACACCAGGCCACACTATCGCCCGAGGGAAAAGAAAAGAAAGAAACCCACCAAAAAAGGTCCCCTTTTTACCATTTCACAAACAGGACAAACCCTGATCAAAAGGTAGTCACAAAAACATTGAATTTACAGTGCAGAAGGCCATTCGGCCCATCGAGTCTGCACCAGCCCTTGGAAAGAGCACCCTACTTAAGCCCACATTTCCACCCTATCCCCGTAACCCACCTAACATTTTGGACACTAAGGGACAAGTTAGCATGGCCAATCCACCTAACCTGCACATCTTTGGACTGTGGGAGGAAACCGGAGCACCCGGAAGAAACCCATGCAGACACGGGGAGAAAGTGCAAACTCCACACAGTCACCTGAGGCTGGAATTGAACCCAGGACCCTGGAGAGGCAGCCGTGCTAACCACTGTACCACCGTGCCGGCCTTCATCACTACAGCGAATATCAGGACTAACCTGCTGAAAGAGGAAGGCGGGAATGAGAGAATAAACATAGGGGTATTAAGAAAACAAATCATGTTCTTAGAACTTTGTGGTGCCACATTGCAGAATATGGCACACAAGCTTCTGCCAAGTATAGTATTGATCTGGGATGTATGTGCGTAAAGCTGTGCTCCAGGGTCATACAACGCGATAACTTAAATGAAGACGTTCGTTTGCAAAATAAACTGTACTCATTTAGAACATAGAACATACAGTGCAGAAGGAGGCCATTGGGCCCATCAAGTCTGCACCGACCCACTTAAGTCCTCACTTCCACCCGATCCCCGTAACCCAATAACCCCTCCTAACCTTTGTTTGGACACTAAGGGCAACTTAGCATGGCCAATCCACCTAACCTGCACGTCTTTGGACCGTAGGAGGAAACCGGAGCACCCGGAGGAAACCCACGCAGACACTGGGAGAACGTGCAGACTCCACACAGACAGTGACCCAGCGGGGAATCGAACCTGGGACCCTGGCGCTGTGAAGCCATTGCTATCCACTTGTGCTACCGTGCTGCCCACAGTACAGCAAATGTCAAGCTGGCAAGCTAGAACTGGCAAACTTCACTTAGGTTTCCAGCACTTGTCATTTTCAATTCAAAACTATTTTTTTTTAAATCAACGCTTTCCATCATCTTAATTATTTGTGCTTTCTTTAATTTCTCTCCAGTCCTTTCATTCCTTCAACGTTTTAAAAATTTATCCATCGGGTTTCAGTTTTTTTATTAAGCGGTCTGACATTATTCAATCTATTAACTTTTTCCAATGATTTTGAGTAGTCATCTATTCCGACCACCCCCTCCCATTTTCTTATCCTGCAAAGCGGGCTAGTATTCAATTCTGAAGAACATGCACCTGAAAGCATTGACTTGCCTTTTCTCTTTTATACTATTTTCAGTTTTTATTTCAGATTATATGTTTTTCCTTTTTTTAAATCGCCATTTATGAGCTCAGTATCCCAACTGGAAGAACCCAACTTTTGAAAAGCAGTTGAATTTTAGCATGGGCAGGAGTGGAGTGGTCACTCCATCTTGCTCATCATGGTGAAACTTCTCCAAGTTCAGAAGTTGACATGGCATCTTAAATAAAACAGCCACATTAAAGCAACTTTACTCATGGTATTATTCACAAAACCTGGGACTGCACAACTCCATCAAAGTATGATTTAAATACACTACAAAGAAACATGGTCAAGTTTCTTGAACTTTTTAACATTCTTTCATGGGCTATGGGCTTTATGAGCCACCTACTTGAACCACTGCAGTATATGTGATGTAGGTACACTCACAGTGCTGTTAGGGAGGAAGTTTCAGGATTTTGACCCAATGCTAGTGAAAGAAGGCTGCTATAATTCCAAGTCAGGATGCTTTGTAGCTTGGAGGGAACTTGCAAGGTGCTGATGTTCCCATGTGTCTGCTGCCCTTGTCCTAGGTAAGAAGTCTTACAACACCAGGTTAAAGTCCAACAGGTTTGTTTCAAACACGAGCTTTCGGAGCACGGCTCCTTCTTCAGATTCACCTGAAGAAGGAGCCGTGCTCCGAAAGCTCGTGTTTGAAACAAACCTGTTGGACTTTAACCTGGTGTTGTAAGACTTCTTACTGTGCTCACCCCAGTCCAACGCCGGCATCTCCACAGCTTGTCCTAGGTGTTAGAGCTCACGGGTTTTGAAGGTACTGTCAAAGCAGCCTTGACGAGTTGCTGCAGTGCATACATACGGCTGCCACTGTGCGTCAGTTGTCAAGGGAGTGAATGTTTACGGTAGTTGATAAGGTGTCAATCAAGCGGGCAGCTTTGAACTGCATGGTGTGGAGCTTCTGGAGTGTTGTTTGAGTTGCAGTCATCCGGGCAAGTGGAGTGTGTTCCATCACACTCCTGACTTGCATCACCATCTTGTGAATTCTTCTTGTTCGATAGTAGCTCTATAATGGTTATACATCTAAACAGTTCTACTCAAAGTTTTTAATTAATGCAATAGCTAATTTTTCCTTAAGTTAAGGCAGCTCCTATTTACTTCACTCCCTCTAAATACTGGCCCTTTTGTAAAAAAATAGAGAATTAAACTTGCATAGAATGTAATGTAACACAAAAGGCAGACCAAGCAGGTTTACTGTTCAATTCCCTTGCTTTTTGAAAAAACATGTTGCACAATAACTAGCCTGCTGAGCCTAGATGAGGTGTAATGCAGTGCAAAAGAGCTAGGCAACTTACACACATGGGCGCGATTCTCCAACCCCCCACGCCGGGTGGGAGAATCGCGGAAGTGCCGGGCGATTCCCGCGACGCCGCCCTGCCACCCATATGCGATTCTCCCACCCCCCCCAAAACGGCGTGCCGAGTTTTACGACAGGCCGCTCAGAGAATCGGCGCTCGCCGTTTCTAACGGTCGAGCGGCGATTCTCCGGCCCGGATGGGCCAAGCAGCCTGCCCAATCCGACCGGTTCACGTCGGCGGCAACCACACCTGGTCGCTGCCGGCGTGAACAGTGCGGGAACGCTGCGTGTGCGGCCTGCCCGGGGGGGGGGGGGGGGGGAAATCGAGCACCAGGGGGGTGCTCAGGAGGGGTCTGGCCCGCGATCGGTGCCCACCGATCGGCGGGCCGGCGTCTCTAAAAGGACGCACTCTTTTTCCTCCGCTGCTCCGCAAGTTCAATCCTCCATGTTTTGCGGAGTGCCCGCGCGGGTGACGTCATCTAAGCACCATCGGCCGCGTCATTTATGCGGCACCGCTTTGATACGGCGCCATGGACCGGCGCGCGAAATTGATGCGGCACCGCTCCTAGCCCCCTGGGTGTGGGAGAATAGGGGGCGAGGAGCGGCCTCCGACGCCGGAGTGATACACTCCGGTTTTCACTCCGGCGTCGGCACTTAGTCTCCCGTTGGGAGAATTGCGCCCCATATCTATCAAACTATCAAAGAGAGTTACAGCTCACTGGAGTTCGTCCTTCTCTCATGAAGCTTTACAAATGCCAGCATCGCCATCTGTAGCACATTATGAATATTCCCTGGCAAGTCAAAATTATAAGCGCAACAGGGCGCTCAAAGGTACAGCTTCCAGGTTTGTTAGCACTCAGAGGTGGCTTTGTGGGCTCGTGCATGTCCGCAGGATGGAAGATGGTTGCATATCCAAGGACTTACTGTAGGGTGAAGCAGCTGGAGCCAGACGAACAGCAAGACACCAGAGGCTCCGCTTAAAGGATGCTTGCAAGCCTGACGTGAAGACTAGGCTCTAGCTGAATCTGCCTCTTTAGCCATTAGCATATGTGCGGCATACGAAGGCATCCCATCTAAAATGGACTGGGTTGCTGCATGTCCCATCTTCTCCTGTAGATGGAAGGATGCAGAGAAGGGGATCTCACTGGGGATTAATCATTATCCTTTAACGTGCTACAAACGGCAGTTGTTTTTCGTTGCTGCATCCTATAACTTCACCAATTGCGGATTTATTTATTATCACCAAAACCTCTTGCAAGGTTGAAAAAGAGCCAACGTTACAGAACTTCCAACCAGCTAATTTAGTCAACATTTCCTTAACAAAGCGGTTAAAACGTATAATTTTTCGGTGGGTCTTTCGAATGAACAGGAGTGGTCAATGCAAGCAGCAACTGCTGATGTACACAAGTGTCTCCCTTATGGTTAGTTTAAAAATAGGCACTAAATCTACATTACACTCTGGCTGCTGCACTTCATTCACAGAATGCCTGCCACACACACAGAACATGAAATGTATGCAATAAGCTGCTCACTCAGTCTGTGGCGAGACCTGATGGTGCAATATATTTATACAAGTTTGTTGTTGCTATCTGATGTCATTGTGGAATGTTCAGCGTTGCCATGCAACTAATCCCATAACTGTTATTACACGCATCCATGCAACAGATCCCGTTCCCAGAGTTTGACTGCTGCAATGAAACTGTTATTAAAGTACCTGGTACAGATTTTTTACAGAAAAAAAAAGACATTGATCAACTGTTGTGTTCTAGAAACCACAACTCTTTGAAACATGAAGAACTTCTGCTCATGCAACAGCGATGCAGTTACAAGACCTATATGTTGAACTGTCTCACCCTTTTTCCATTTTGAATTATAACACACACTAAACAGGCCTGCTGAAAGTCCCTCAAAGGCCAGCCTTGGCATTTCAAGCCCTCTTATGCTCTTTTATTCTGGAGATATCCCAGTATTGCTTCCCAGAGTAGACAGCTGGAAAGTCTAAATATATGCAATATGCAGAGACTTGAGTAAAACAAAATCCACACTCCCATTCCAGAGCAGTACTGCTCAGCCTTTTGGATGAGGTGTTAAACTAGGGTTTTGTACACTTGCTCAGGTGGAACTATTTAGAAGAACAACAGGGGTGTTTGCCCTGGGGTCCTGGCCAATATTTACCCCTCAATCAACATCACAAGCAGTTTATCAGATTGCTGTTTGTGGGAGCTTACAGTGAGCAAACTAACTACTGCATTTTGGCCAGCACACCAGTAATTATACATCAAAATATACTGGTCTGTGAAGTGATTTGGGATATATTATGATTGCAAAAGACACAAATAAATGAAGTATTTCTTTCTATCTCGCTGTACGTTCAGTGAGTATCAAGCCAGACTACTGTCAGGAGCTTGGGTAGGGAGAGCAGAGGAAGAGAGAAATATAGAATATAGAACATACAGTGCAGAAGGAGGCCAATCGGCCCATGGGGAACAGTTGTATGCTCTTCCAATTTTGGCCACGAGATCTTTTACATCTATCTGAGAAAGTAGACAGGGTCTCAAATCCTAAAGACCAGAGCTGTATATCCTCAGTACTGGAGTGTCCACAGAATCCCTACAGTGCAGAAGGTGGCCATTCGGTCCATCGAGTCAGCACCGACCCTCCAAAGGAGCACCTAGCTGGGCCCACTCCCCCACCCTATTTCCTAAATCCACCTAACCTGCACATCTTGGCACACCATGGTCAATCCACGTAACCTTCCCATCTTTGGTCTGTGGAAAGAAACTGGAGCACCCGGAGGAAACCCATGCAGACACGGGGAGAATGGGAAAACTCCACACAGTCACCCAAGGCTGGAGTCGAATCCCAGTCCCAGGCGCTGTGCTAACCGTTGTGCCATCCCTTTATCAGTCTAGGTTTTTTTTGCTCAAAGTCTCTGTATATTACATGCTGGATCTGTTTACACTTTCCAACTGTGCTGTTTGGGAATCAATGCTGGAATATATTTTGAATAAATCAGCATCATAGGCAAGTTGAAATGCCTAGCAAGGGAAAAATAGCAAATAATCACAAGAGCTTGAAATTTCTTGCACATTTGTTCCCAGACACACCCATAACTCTGGAGCAAACCAATTATGTGGCTTTAAAAAATCACTAGGTTTGGGGCTTGGGAAATACACATGTAATTGAAATATGCCCAAGCTTGGATTTTTTTACATCCGCCCATCAAGCCCACCCATTTAACTTACCGCCTTCCACAAAACTGGCCTTGCCCAAGTCTCAAATGTGGGAATCCTCCAACTGAACCCATCCAGTGATCTAGCAACACTGTGACCATATTTTCATGTCTCAATTTTTAAATCTTTTCAGTTGCAATGTTTTGAACTTTTAAAAAAAATCCTCAGAGACCGTCTCTGCCTTTTCTGTTTCTTTAAATAGATCTTTTTGCACAGAAGAGATTACTATAAAAAACTGAAAAGTAGTACGTAAGCATGTTGTCACTGATGTGCCAGAATGATGGTTGAATGTATAGAAACTTAAAATTTTATGATTCAAAATAATATTAGCGCGGGCTTGGCATTTCCTTCCTCATGGCAATTGCTACAATCCTGTTAGGGACGGTTATGTTTAAAGAGAAATCCAAACACTCCGTAATCAATCAACAGAATTATGCCACAATATTTTATGTTTTCAAATAAAAGCTTTATGGCAAATCAAAAATAATTCAACAAAGTAAGCACTTTTAACTTAACATTATAGTTTACAACTGCACATATTATCCATTCAGGTTTACTTTTTACATCCTCAAAAATTCTCTTATATATTACAACAATCATGACGGTGCATTCACTTCTCTAGGGACCAAACCAAATGTACACGTCCTCAGACATTCATTTTAATTTTCCTCAAAGTTCCATTGATCATCCAAGGTAAGATTCTATAGGAGATCTTCCATTATATTTTGATTACCTGACCCTCCATCTTTTCTTTACAGACCCCACAACTCTGGATGCCCCAGGTCCTTGTTTGGGTTGCCCGAAAATGCCTAACTGCCTTTCCACAGCTATGCATGGCAATTTCTTTCTGTCACAAGACTCAATGAAAACCACTGTATTTAGTTTTCCCCCCCACTAGTTTCAAGCTAGAGCAATCTTCTAGTAGATTTTCCCTCATGAAACCCAAACTGAGATAGAACGCCACCTGCATTGCAAGCAGTAAACAATGAAGTTAGTATTTTCTCTGCTTAAAGTGGAGGCCTGATTGACTATATTCTTCCTTTGGTCCTCTCAATGTGTTGAGATGCCGAGTAAAGTTGCAACTGCATCCTGTGAGAAACATCCAGTCAAATTGAACAAAAGAACCTTCTACCCCCACAGTCGAATTCTATGACAATGTGGCATACTTTGGGATATGTAAATTAATCACTTTACCTTCAATGCAACTCTTTGATTGTGTAACCCATGTGAATAGCCTGTACTGCTAATGGTGTTTACAACTCTCTCTCCAGACCTTCCAGCTCCATTACAAACTTGAAGATTATTTAGCATTGTTCGCCATCAATTCTGACCTCATTAAACAGGTTAATTAATTCTAGGCTTTTTCACCTGCCTTTGCTTTAGACTAATCCGTGAGCATTTT
This sequence comes from Scyliorhinus canicula, assembly GCF_902713615.1. Taxonomy (NCBI): domain Eukaryota; kingdom Metazoa; phylum Chordata; class Chondrichthyes; order Carcharhiniformes; family Scyliorhinidae; genus Scyliorhinus; species Scyliorhinus canicula. The sequence continues at coordinate 57,488,550 of NC_052160.1, read as the reverse complement.
CTCAACCAAATGCCACTATTTATTGTCAGTTAAAGCTCTAATTCCTAAAACTTATATTCAAAAAGACAATTGTGAACTACATATTTGCAGCACGATCTAAATTTAATCGAAGTCTGCAAGTATTCTAATAAAGGTGAGGTGGATACCCAAGTGTGACTGACATCCCGTACCGGCCTCCCGAACAGGCGCCGGAATGTGGCGACGAGAGGCTTTTTCACAGTAACTTAATTGAAGCTTACATGTGACAATGAACGATTATACGCAAATTGGCCACATTTTTTCAGGTAAAACTGTCATGCCATAGATGCACATATATATATGTGTGTTTCCACAAACTCAATAAATCAGTTCAAAAGAAACATATTTCACAAGCTGAAACAAAGTGTACACTAATGCACTGGATTATAATTTTGCAGAAATATATAATAGCATTAGGGGAGAACAAGCAATGTACAATGCTGCAGGTAGTAAATATGCACTTGATTTGGGCATGCTGAGGCTCAATAGGCTACAAGATGACGGCATTACTGCTTTATTCCAACACTGCATAATTGTAGGCAGTTACAGCTGTGGGCTGGGCAGAATGTTTAAACTTGCACAATTAATAAAGAAAAAACAAGCACCAGCTAACCACAAGAATGGCTGTGGCTGCGACACACACATTACTTATTACAAACACAATATTAATGTACCACCACATTAAGATCTTGAAAACACTTTTGATGAGGAAAAATGTAAGCAGGCTTTATGAAAATATCAGTGCATTTTTCACACAAACATGTAGATGACTACATTGTTCCAACAGCATACACTAGTGTGGTCTTTTATTGACGAAAGATTTTAATTTACAACCCAATACCACACCTTTCCAAAAAGTTATAGACAGTTCCACAGAAACCAATGTCTCAAAATGTTTAGTGATCAAATCTACAGTGCATTCAGAGAATGTTGCTGGGGGAAAAAAAAGTACTTGGCAGTATCTTGTAATTCTGGAGATCTTAAAGTCAGATTTACACATGAAGATAGGAAAAAAAAAGAATGCATTTACAGAATGCTCTTTTTATTTTCTCTCTCCTTTTTTTTTTGCTGTTGTTGGTACCTTTCGTCGTGTTCTTTGGGTGTGTTGGAGCCTTCATTATAACATAACGGTGGCCGGTAAACAATGGGGATTAAAGATGTTGGTTGGGGTTTTTATGTCTATGGTTTTTATGTTTGTTTCGGGTGGGTGATATACAGGTACTGTGTTACTGTGCTGCTATTTTATTAATGCTCAGAAAGGGACGTGGGTTAACACTTATCTGTGTACACAGCTGGAACTGTATTGTACCCGGAGCAGCCTCGCGGAGCTGTTTGATGTCTCCATCTCGTTTGACTTTTCCCATTTTAGTGAGACTGCTCCAGTGGGTTGGAGTGGGGGATGGTGTGTTGCTAAGTGGGGAGATGAGGTCGGGCAAACAATGGGAATGAGACAAGGGGGGCGCCGGAGGGATGAGTCACCGGGCTAGCAGATTGGCTAGTCAAGGGAGTCAGGTGGGGGAGGTGTGAATACAGCCAGTAGATGGCAGGGGTGGGGTTATCGGGAGATATTGCGGGGGAGCAAGTTATTCTGCTGACATGGGATGGGTCTGAAATAGATAATGGAGAGGAGGTCGGGGGTGATGGCGGCCAAGAGGCGAGCCAAGAGCAGCGCAGCGCATGGGCCGGGGGTGGGCCCAAGAAAGGTTATGGCTGACCGGCGTGGGGGGGGCGATATGCCCCCCAACCAGGCTGATCACCTGGAATGTCAGAGGATTAAATGGGCCAGTCAAAAGGGCACGTGTGTTTGCGCACTTACGGGCTCTGAAGGCGGACGTAATTATGTTGCAGGAGACACATTTGAAAGTGTCTGACCAGACTAGGCTAAGGAAGGGCTGGATCAGCCAGGTCTTCCACTCAGACTTGGATTCTAAGTCCAGGGGGCTAGCTAAGCAGGTTCAATTTGAGGCGGAGGGCCTAATCACAGACGGCGGGGACAGATTCCTTATGGTAAGGGGCAAGCTGGAGGGGAGGAGAGTGGTGCTGGTGAACATATATGCTCCGAACTGGGACGACGCTGACTTTATTAAAAGAGTGCTGGGGAAAATCCCAGACCTAGACTCGTGCAAGTTGTTGATGGGGGGGGGGGGGGGGGGGGGTGTGTGCAGACGGTAAAGATGACAATCCTCCCTAGATTCCTGTTCATTTTTCAGTGCCTCCCGATCTTTATGGTATGGTCCTTCTTCAAAAGGACCGGCAAAACCATCATGAGCTTTATCTGGGCGGGAAAATCCCCGCGGGTGAGAAAGGCGATGCTTCAAAGGAGCCGCAGCGAGGGAGGGCTGGCATTGCCGAATCTGATCAACTACTACTGGGCGGCTAATATAGCCATGATAAGGAAACGGATGGTGGGTACGGGGTATATCTGGGAGCGGGTGGAGGCGGCTTCTTGCAGGGGCACCAGTTTGGCAGCCCTGAAGCATGTAGGGGAGGTGGGTGCGTCGGTCTGGGCTCCAATATGTGATAACCATCGATTCGCCCCCGGGAAAATGGATGGAGGGTTTCGAACATGGCGGCGGGCGGAGGTGAGCGATATGTTCCTGGAGGGGAACTTTGCGAGTTTGAGGGAGTTGGAGGAGAAAGCTGGGCTGGAAAGAGGAAATGACTTTAGGTACTTACAGGTGCGAGACTTTGGACGCAGACAGGTCCCATCCTTCCCACACGTCCCGCCAATAGGGATTCAGGACAGAATAGTCTCTAGAGGAGAAGGAGGAGAGGGTAGAGTATCGGATATTTACAAGGTGCTCGAGAGTCCCAGACGGAGGAGCTGAAACTCAAATGGGAGGAGGAACTCGGCAGGGAGATGGAGGACGGGGTATGGGTGGAAGCCGAGTAGGGTAAACTCAACCGCAACATGTGCCAGGCTCAGCTTGATTCAGTTTAATGTCGTTCACCGGGCCCACATGATGGTGGCTCAGATGAGCAAACTCTTTGGGGTAGAGGACAAATGTGCTAGATGCGCGAGAGGACCACCGAACCACTTTCACATGTGTCATCGGCTTCTTCGCAGGAGATTTGAGCATGAACGTGAACGTTGGGGGGGGAGGAGGAGGAGGAGGAGGAGGAGAAGAGGGGAGATTACAGTAGAGTTGGGGGGATAAATAGGCAGGTAGTGTCTTATGGGAGAGGAGCGGATATGTGCATTATGGTTTGGTTGAAGTGTTGGTTTTCCGTTGATGTTTGCATTTTTCTGTAATCTGTAACTGTTTACAATGCCAAAAAATACCTCAATAAAATTGTTTGTTAAAAAAAAATGATACGCTTTGAAACTTACATCCCTAAAAGAAAAATACTACAGCAAGCATTGGACTCAAAAGTTACTAGATGGAAAAGATTTCCTTTAGTGTGGTCCTTTAGTTTTACGGGCAGCACTGCAGTACAGTGGCTAGCACTGTGGCTTCACAGCACCAGGGCCCCGGTTCGATTCCCCGCTGCGTCACAGAATCCGGAGTCTGCACCTTCTCCCCGTGTCTGCGTGGGGTTCCTCCGGGTGCTCCGGTTTCCTCCCACCGCCCAAAGACGTGCAGATTAGGTGGATTGGCCATGCTAAATTGCCACGTTAGGAGGGATTGTTGGGTTACGGGGATAGGGTGGAAATGAGGGCTTAAGTGGGTTGGTGCAGACTCGATGGGCCGAATGGCCTCCTTCTGCACTGTATGTTCTATGGTCATAAAGATTCATGTTCGTACAAACACAATTTACAGCATAAATTATGAACATTCACATAATTGTCATGGCAAGAAGAGTTGAATTCATTTTCGTACATCAATACATGTAGAATTTCTTTGGTTCAGCGCAATCACCAAACAGAGGATATTATATGGACTGAACAAGTAGCTGGGTGCACAAGGGGATGCCTTAGAAACTAAACTGCCATTGCCCTCCTTGCACAAGGTATTGTTTTACCTGATGCCTCCAGTGTAGTCCCCAATAAGAGATTTTGCAGTGGTCTCCATTGTTCAATCTGTCCAAGTGCACGAGAGGGCAGGTATATAACATTAAATGGTTATGGCAATTCTACATTTTATGATCACAATGTGATAGCTGCACTTCATGGTTCCATCAGTTAGAGAACCGCTATAGCATTTACAAACTTATTGTACAATGCTACCTATTTCCAACTGTGGCACACATTAGGCAGAAGGCTTCTGCAGATGTTACATGGTCAACATATTGTGCCAGCTACAAATACTCAGCACTTAATTGAAGAATGGTGAAGTTAAAAGTAAACAGGATGAAGCTTTATTGTTGGAAAATAAATTAGCATGCCAGCAAACAGACAAATCACAGCAGTACAATGCAAGTCATATTCAATGTTCACATGGCACATATTCAAGTGATTGGTGTGGTATTCTGCGTGCTAAAGGAGAGAAAATAATAGATGCATCAAGTCTTGTATTTACATAGCCTTTCATTACTTCAGGATATCCCAAAACATTTTACTGCCAATGCAATGCTTTTGAAAAGTATTCACTGATGAAATATAGTGATCACACAGTCCATTTGCAGGCGGCAAACGTGCCATCACTTACAAAGCAAATGAAATATCAAATGATATGCTACGAGCAGCACGGTAGTACAAGTGGATAGCACTGCGGCTTCATAGCGCCAGGGTCCCAGGTTCGATTCCCCGCTGGGTCACTGTCTGAGCGGAGTCTGCACGTTCTCCCAGTGTCTGCGTGGGTTTCCTCCGGGTGCTCAGAATTCCTCCCACAGTCCAAAGACGTGCAGGTTAGGTGGATTGGCCATGATAAATTGCCCTCAGTGACCAAAAAAAAGGTTAGATGGGGTTATTGGGTTGTGGGGATAGGGTGGAAGTGAGGGCTTAAGTGGGTCGATGCAGACTCGATGGGCCGAATGGCCTCCTTCTGCACTGTATGTTCTATGTAATACAGCAGAAGTTGTACAAAGTCAGATGACAACTGATTAAATTGCATCTTGAGTAATGTGTCCAATTCTGGTCAACATGAAATAAGGGGCAGAGATATTGAAGTCTTGGATGTTGCATTAAGAAGTCACCAAACTGATCCCAATTGCGAGGGGGTTGAAACACCGGAGAAAACACTTGAGAAATTTGGACTTCATGGCCTTGAGACAAGGACGAAAACAGAGACCAGACCTCAGAGAAGGTATAAAAGACGATGTCTTGGGCGCTGATCTCCCTGATTCTTAAGCGGGACAAGGATCCCCAGCAGTGTGGATCGTACAGGCCGATCTCACTCTTGAATGTGGACGCCAAGCTGTTGGCAAAGATCTTAGCCACGAGGATAGAGGACTGTGTGCCGCAGGTTAGCCACGAGGATCAAACGGGGTTTGTGAGGGGGAGGCAGCTGAACACTAACATACGGAGGCTCTTGAATATTATAATGATGCCGGCGGTAGAAGGGGAGGCAGAGATAGTGGTGGCACTGGACGCGGAGAAGGCCTTTGATAGGGTTGAGTGGGGGTACTTGTGGGAGGTGCTGGAAAGGTTCGGGTTTGGGGAGGGGTTTGTCAGTTGGGTGAGGCTGTTATATGAGGCCCCGATGGCGAGCGTGGCCACGAATAGGAGGAGGTCGGAGTATTTACGGTTACACCGAGGGACGAGGCAGGGGTGTCCCTTGTCCCCCCTACTTTTTGCGCTGGCAATTGAACCCCTGGCTATGGCGCTGAGGGAGTCGAGGAACTGGAGGGGGCTGGTGCGGGGTGGGGAGGAGCACCGAGTGTCGCTCTATGCGGATGACCTATTGTTGTGTGTGGCGGGCCCGGTGGGGGGAATGCCAGAGGTGATGAGGATTCTCCGGGAATTTGGGCACTTTTCGGGGTACAAGCTCAACTTTGGGAAGAGCGAGCTGTTTGTGGTACACCCGGGGGACCAAGAGAGGGGGATTGGTAGTCTCCCATTGAAAAGGGCGGAGAGGAGCTTTAGGTACTTGGGGGTGCAGGTGGCCAGGAGCTGGGGAGCCCTGCATAAGCTTAACCTTACAAGGCTGGTGGAGCAAATGGAGGAGGAGTTTAAGAGGTGGGTCATGTTGCCGCTGTCTCTGGCGGGTAGGATGCAGTCAGTCAAGATGACGGTGCTTCCGAGATTTCTGTTCCTGTTTCAGTGCCTCCCCATCCTTATCCCGAAGGCCTTTTTCAGAAGGGTTAACAGGAGCATTACGGGGTGTGTGTGGGCACATGGGACCCCGAGGGTGAGGAGGGTGTTCTTGGAGCCGGGCAGGGATAGGGGGGAGCTGGCGCTGCCCAACCTCTGTGGGTACTATTGGGCTGCCAATGCAGCGATGGTGCGTAAGTGGGTGATGGAGGGGGAGGGGGCAGCATGGAAGAGGATGGAGATGGCATCCTGTGTGGGCACGAGCCTGGAGGCGTTCGCGACGGCGCCGCTGCCGTTCCCTCCAACAAGGTATACCACGAGCCCGGTGGTGGTGGCTACCCTCAAAATTTGGGGGCAATGGAGGCGGCACAGGGGGGAGGTGGGGGCCTCGATGGGATCCCCGATACGGGGGAACCACCGGTTTGTTCTGGGGAGAATTGATGGCGGGTTCCTGAGTTGGCACAGGGCAGGTATCAGGACGTTGGGGGACCTGTTTATGGACGGGAAATTTGCGAGCCTGGGTGAGCTGGAGAGGAAGTTCGGGCTCCCCCCGGGGAACGCCTTTCGGTACATGCAGGTGAGGGCGTTTGTCAGGCGGCAGGTGGCGGGGTTCCCTCTGCTGCCGCCGTGTGGGGTCCAGGACAGGGCGCTCTCGGGGTGTGGGTTGGGGAGGGGAGGATCTCGGCGGCGTACCAAGTGATGCAGGAGATGGACGAGGCCTCGGTTGAGGAGTTGAAGGGTAAATGGGAGGAGGAGCTGGGTGAGGAGATTGAGGAGGGGACGTGGGCGGACACCCTGGGGAGTGTGAACTCCTCTTCTTGTGCGAGGTTTGGTCTCATACAGTTCAAGGTGCTGTGCAGGGCTCACATGACCGGGACAAGGATGAGCCGGTTCTTTGGGAGTGAGGACAGGTGTATTAGGTGCTCTGGGAGCCCAGCAAATCATGCCCATATGTTCTGGGCATGTCCAGCATTGGGGGAATTTTGGAAGGGCGTGGCAGGGACTTTGTCGAGGGTGGTAGGATCCAGGGTCAATCCGGGCTGGGGGCTCGCAGTATTTGGGGTTGCGGAGGAGCCGGGAGTGCAGGAGGCCGGTGTTCTGGCCTTTGCGTCCCTGGTAGCCCGGCGGAGGATTCTTCTTCAGTGGAAGGACGCGAGGCCCCTAAGCGTTTTGTACTAAAGGGACGGGCATAGTTGTTCTGTGCCAATGTCCGGCATTAATTCATTTCCTCTTCTGTGTATACCGGGGGGGGGGGGGGGGGGGGGGGGGGGGGGGGGCTGTTCTTTCTGTTCTTTGTTTTTAAAAAAAAATTCTGTCTTTTTGTTGTTGATATTATGCAAAAATTTGAATAAAAATTATTTTTAAAACAAAAGAGAGAAGGTATAAAAATAATAAACTGCATTGACAGAGGTAAATCCTGAACATGAACACTTCAAGCTAAACTGAGACGGGGACAAGAAAACACTGATGCGACCTAGCAAGAGGCAAATTTAACTAACGTCAGGAAAAAAAATTTTTTAAACAGAGAAGATAAGCTTTAAAACCTACTCTTTTTGATACAACGTCATTTACTGGTGCAAGAGGAAAGTTAAGAGTTTGCACAGGCTAGTTATCACAAAAGAAATCCAGGTTCAAAAATCAATTGTTCACCCTGCAATTGAAATCTTTGAAATTTGAAAGAAGATGCAAAATGTCAGGTGACGAACTTCATGCTCTCCTGCAGACATTGCCTTACATACAGCATCACCCATTACTTACATCTGGATCTTGTGCCGCCACCCCCCTACAGTCTGCAATGCACTTTTACTACACACTAACTGTTATATGACTGCATGCAAATGGATCAAGGGACATAGGAAGGGGGATGGTGGGGGAAATGGAGACGAGGTTGAAGATCATCCATGACTGAGGAACCATGTGGCCTATTTCTGACATCTCACAACTGGTGTATCATGCCAGCCCTCATTGCAAGGACGGTAGGTTATGATGTCACACGCTAGGACTCCACGTTGTTAGCACTGCTGCCTCACGGCAGCTAGGACTCGGGTTCAATCCTGGGTCACTCTCCGTGCGGAGTTTACAGTCTCCCTGCATGGGTCTCACCACCACAACCCAAATATATGCAGGGTAGGTGGATTGGCCACGCTTAATTGCCCCTTAATTGGAAATTTATTTTTTTATTTTTTTATTTTTTTAAATAAAAAATTTTAAATGCTGTCACACGCTACCAGCCACATTCTGAGGGCAAGTTGAGATGCACTCTAGCAACACATGGCACGAGTACAGGCCATTAAACTGGCTTACTTTGCAGGAAATAATGGGTCAACAGAACAGTTTCCCAGCCATTGCCTACTGCTCCTTGCATTGCAAAAAACAATTATTTCCTCAGGAAACTCTGGTCCGACACAATAGTGAAAATCTGAAATTGATACTTTCAAGATAGAGGACAAAAGATTTTTGTTAGACAAGGGACTCGAGAGCCATGGATCAAAGGTGGACAAGCTGAGTAGAGGTCCAAATCAACCATGATCTGATTAAATGGCTGAAAGGGCTGCAGCAGTTCAAAATCCAACTTCCCCCAAACTTATTCACCAGGACTTCAACAAATGAATTTTTTTTTTATTTTTGCAACTTGTATTAAATAGTTTTGCATCTAACCAGATTACTGGAGTCTCATAAGCACAGTACGAGTTTGATTAATATCTGGTGGCAAATCTTTTCCTCAGACATGGATGACGGACGACACCATAACTGCTCCATGGGGAGAGACTGACCACAAAAAAGATGAGTTTTAGAAAAGATTTTATATAATATTTGATCAAAGGTTGTCATGGAAATCACACGTTTACTGCCAACAGGCAGACCACTCAATGGCAATTTTTGTTTCCTTGACTTCAGCATCCTTGGACCACATGGGGAATGGATTTAATTGCAGACCTATTGACTATACACAGAGGGACCATAGAACACAATGAATTATGACCACAGTTGTCAAATAACAAATCTAATATATGCAGTGTACTAGGGCAGGCTGCAGAGGACATTTTGAGAGTTGTACAGAATCCAACATCGACTATGAACTATTTTTATGCTTTATGCAGCACGAATAAATTATCATTGTATACCTAACCTGATTATCCTCACAAAAAGTGTGAAACCTGTATTTTGCTTCAAGAAGGTAAATATTTCAATAGGTCTGACACATACAAACACACAGAAAGCCAACCCATTCCATTTGGTTTTGTTGATTATACTGTACAAAGGCATGCACACCGAACACAAATTTTACCCACAGAACTAAACCAGGTTTAAGCAACTGGATTCCATTCAAATTCTCAATCATTTCAAGTTAGCTGTAGGCATAATAATTTGTATGCACAAAAATGGATGTAGGCAAGTTCGCCGACAATGTTTACTAGCTGACAATTTGCGATCCACTGCTAGTAAATTTGGCATTTGCCAGAGGGACACCATTTCAGAGCAGACAAATGTGGTGCTACAGCAAGGATTTGATGAAGTAGCTAGAATGGGTACTCAACTATTTTCCTGGAGTTCAGATCGAAAAACTATTCCAATTCAGCAGTGAGGAATCAATGGGAATTAGAAATCGGCAGGAAAGTAGAGCTAAATCCAAGGTCAGTCATGATCATACCGAATGGCGGAGCAGGCTTTACGGAACAGAAGGTTTCCTCCTGCTATGTTCTGAGGCAAGGCCAAGTGAGGAGCTACTTTTGATGTGTACGTTCAACACAGCAGCCCCAGGGTGGGAAAATAAAACACCAGTCACTGTACTTTTAACTACTGCACATATCATGTGCCTCACATGATCATCTTGACTAAAAAGACATGGATAATTCTATGAAATTGTCTATAAACTACCATTCAAATTTACTCAAAGAAAATATAACAGTGTATCTACAGTAATCATAGAATGGTTACAACACAGAGGGCAACCATTTGTCCCATCGTGTCTGAGCTAGCCCTCAGGAGCAATTCATCTTCTGCCTTTACCCGACAGCTCTGATTTGGTTCCTTACTCAGATAATGAACCAATTCCCTCCTGAAAGCTTCAAATTGAACTTGCCCCAGCCACGCTATCAGGCAGTGCATTCCAGATCATAACCACTCACTTCGTGAAAAGGTTTTTCATGTCTCCCTTACTTTTTTTTTTAAAAAAACCAATTACTTGAAATCCGTGCCTTATTCTCGATCTTTGCACCAATGGGAATAGTTTCTCCCCATCTACTTTCTCCAGACCCCTCATGATTTTGAATTACTTGATCAGCACAGTGGGCTAAATTGCTGGCTTTGAAAGCAGACCAGGCAGGCCAGCAGCACAGTTCAATTCCCGTACCAGCCTCCCCAGACGCCGGAATGTGGCGACTAGGGGTTTTACACAGTAACTTCATTTGAAGCCTACTTGTGACAATAAGTAATTTTCATTTCAAATCGCCTCTCACCCTTCACGAAGGAGAGCAGTTCCAACTTCTCCAATCTTACTACATGGCTGATGTTCCTCATCCCTGGAACCGTTCTCGTGAATTTTTTCTGCATGCGCTCTAATGCCTTCACATCCTTCCGAAACAGAGGTTCCCAGAACAGTTCACAGTACTCCAGTTGAGGGTGAATCAGGATTTTATACAGGTGTAACATAACTTCATTGCTTTTGTACTTTATAACCCTATTGATAAAGCCAAGGATTCCATGTGCTTTATTAACAGATTTCTCAACCGGTTCTGCCACCTTCAATGGTTTATTCAATGGACAGCACAGTAGTTAGCACTGTCGCTTCACAGCACCACATTCCCAGGTTCGATTCCCGGCTTGGGATCACTACCTGTGCGGAGTCTGCACGTTCTCCCCGTGTGTGCATCAGTTTCCTCCGGGTGCTCCTGTTTCCTCCCACAAGTCCCGAAAGACGTGCTGTTAGGTGAATTGGACATTCTCAATTCTCCCTCTGTGTACCTGAACAGGCACCGGAATGTGGCGACTGGGGGCTTTTTACAGAAACTTCATTGCAGAGTTAATGGAAGCCTACTTCTGACAATAAAGATTATTATTATACTCGTATACATCCAGGTCCCTCAGCACCTGCATCCCTTTTGGAATTGTATCCTTTAATATCGTCTCTCTACATTCTTCGTGTCTGCGTGCTTTTCCGCCGAGTGCTTCAGTTTCCTCCCACGGTCCAAAGACTTGCAGGTTAGGTGGATTGGCCATATTAAATTGTTCCGAGGTGGGTTACCAAGATATGGCGGGAGATTGGGCCGACAGAGGGCGTTCTTTCAGAGGGCCGGTGGTGACATGATGGGCCGAAATGCCTCATTCTGCACTGCAGAGATTTTATGATTCCAATCATAATGAATCATTTCACAATATATACAGAGCTTAAATATTCCTCCTTGAATTATAGAAAATAATACAGTCCTGTTTTAAAGCATATTGTAAAACAGGATCTGAAACAAAGTGGAAGTCATGATCAAGCTGCAGAATTCTGGTCAAACTATTACTCAAGTATCATCAGTGCAGATGATTAAGAAACATAGGAAAATAAGGTCATCCAATCCCTTTAGGCCTGTTCTACATTCAATTCGATCATGGTTGACCTCCATTTTAACTCCACCTACCCACGACCCCCAGCCTCAACAGCTTTTTGTAATAACCAATAACATGTGTGAAGATTTGTTAACTTTTCACCAAATCCCTTCTCCCTCTCTTGACGGCTTCACAAATGACAGAAATACTGCTCTGGCTCTCCCTGAGATAAACTTCTAAAATCCATCGAAGCTTTTAGTTATAAGAAAGTGGAAAGCGAAATATATCTACAGCTCAAGCACAGCTTCAAAGCATATGGAATATAGAACATACAGTGCAGAAGGAGGCCATTCGGCCCATCGAGTCTGCACCGACCCACTCAAGCCCTCACTTCCACCCTATCCCCGTAACCCAATAACCCCTCCTAACTTTTTTTGGACACTAAGGGCAATTTATCATGGCCAATCCACCTAACCTGCATGTCTTTGGACTGTGGGAGGAAACTGGAGCACCCGGAGGAAACCCACGCCAACACGGGGAGAACATGCAGACACCACACAGACAGTGCAGGTATTGTAAAAGACAAATCAAATGTTTAAACTGAATGCCTCCACTTGTGAGCAAATTAGCCAATGTTAATACATAATAATAACCTTACTAATAATCTTTATTAATATTAATAATCTTTATTGTCACAAGTAGGCTTACATTAACACTGCAATGAAGTTACTGTGAAAAGCTCCTAGTCACCACATTCCGGTGCCTGTTCAGGTACACAGGGAGAATTCAGAATGTCCAATTCACCTAACAGCACGTCTTTCAGGACTTGTGGGAGGAAGCTGGAGCACCCGGAGGAAACCCACACAGACACGGGGAAAACGTGTAGACTCCGCACAGACATTGGCCCAAGCCAGGAATTGAAACTGGGCCCCTGGCGCTGTAAAGCAACCATGCTAACCGTTGTGCTACCGTGCCACACATCAAAAGAGAAAAAAAATGCATAATTAAAAGACAAAATATTTTGTGTTCCACACAACCTTGGCCCTCACCTTACACTGCAGTGAGAGTCTCGCATATTTACCATCAACAGCATTAGTTCAATATAAAACTGTCCACAGAGAGGCTGCTAACTCTTGTTCCTTTGCAATCACTGATTCATTGATCTTAAAATTGTTCATGTTAGTTTTCAAATAGTATTCCACAAGTAGGCATTCCAAATAGAGTATAAACGAAGCAACATTCGAAAAAGCTCGAGTGTACCAGCCTAATCTTTCAGGTCACTTCTAAGACTGTCCTACCATCACTAGGTGGGAAGAATGTGCAAATCTGTCACGGAGGGAATTGCAGCAGCCAATCTATGCACAGCAAAATTCCCAAATAACATATGAATAATCTGTTTTTAATGGTGTTGGTTGAAGGAGGAAGTCTTCTCTGCTCTTGTCCAAACAATACCCTGGGAAATTTCACACACGCCACAGGTAGATCAGAACTCAATTTAACATTTCATCCAAAAAGACAGCACCCCGACAATGCAACACTCCCTTTTGTACTGCACTGAAATACTAGCCTAGATTAGGTGCTGAAAATCTATAGTGAGACTTAGTGAGGAGGGGTGGGGATGGTGGTGGAAGATAATTCACCTTCTGCAATAAACTGTTTGATCTTTGTTCAGATGTGCCCCCATTGCAGTCTAGAGATTCTTCGAGACAAACCCGTATACGCCAAGGTTCAGTGGCAATGCATGTCTCTGACCTGACCTTCACATTCGTTTAGATATATTAGAGAATGGAAACTAACTGCAATAAGAGCTGTCATCTTTCATTATAAACGATACGACCACCTTTTCACTCAACAACGTAATAGTTTTTGAAGGTCATGGTCCACAAATACTGCTTCATGACATACTTTGTGGAGAGTTCAGCATCTCAACTTGTACAATTTCTCAAAGGAGAATACAACAAAAAGAGCAATTACAATCTTAGTCAAAGGAGTAGGTTTTAAGCAGGTCTTAAAAGGGAGGGAGCTGGAGATGCTGAGAGGAGTAGCGAGAAAATTTCTCGGAATAGGGCCTAGTTCGTTAAAAGCAAGATCCCCCAATCACCAACGCAATAAAGAATCATTTATTGTTTTGATCAGAGTAATAAGAACCCTGACACTTGGATTAATATCTATTAATTTTGTTACCATCTGTCTGAACCAGTGAAACAGGCAAAAAGGGCACTGATTTAATGTCTCATCAGAAGGATGCCAGCTCCTTCAGCATAACAACGTAGTGTCAGTCAGTTCAGATTATCAGCTTCGGTGAGGTTCAGAAATCACTGATGCAGTAGCAAGATAGTTACCAAGATGATAGATACAACATACTGCCTAGTGAGTGAATGCTTTCTAAAAAAGTGGCTAAAAATATAACTTGCATTTGAATCCGATCTAAAATGTGAATCTACTCCTCTTTGAAACATTTCTGATGGACACCCCACCCTTCTTAAATTATAAAATGAATAAAATGAAATAAAATCAAAAAATGCTGGAAATACTCAGTAGGCAACAACTCTTTCTCCCTCCACAGGTAACACATGCCAGGTTAATAACCTTTCATCAGTTTCAACAACAGCAGTTTCTGATCGAATTCTGTGACATGCTATGAAGAGTTAACCATATTGGTGTGAGGGCTGCAGTCACAGGCTAGGTAGAGACAACGGATTTCCTTCTCGAAAGGAAGTTTGATTGAAAGGTCATTGGTCGGAAATCTGAACTCTGTTTCTCTCTTCACGGATGCTTCCAGACCTGCCAAGTACTTTCAGCAATTTTTGTTTATATATATTTCAGATTTCCAGCAACTGCAGTAATTTGTTTTCGTAATCAATGAAGTAAATGGATTGCCTAAATTGAGCGGGAGGCCTGATCAAGGAAGACAAATTAAATCATAGTTGCTTATTAACCCAGTTCTATTCAAAATCTTCCAGTGCAGCAATACGCAGGCGAGGTCATCAATTGATGTATGGTTACTGTGGTTTATTTGTATCTAGCTCTTCATTTTTCCAGAAACACACACACCCTGCTACTAATCAAACTTGTATAAGAGCAAGAAATGTAATGCCAAAACTATATTTTTCTCATTTATTTTTTCAATCTCTTTTAAAGTTAAATGAATGCAGAAGTTGCCCCCCCGCAACAAAAACCTGAATGATCAGATGATCAGATAAGTTTTCCATTTCTTTCACCAAGACTGGGAAGTGAGATACAAGGAGGTTAGATGGTACAAAAGCGATAGACACTGGTATTGTAACCTCAGCCAGAGTGTTGAGAAGTCTGCTTGACTCTTAAGAATTCTATATGAAATGTATTCATTTGGGAAGTCTCAAACCAGTTTTTAAGCAAGCATAGATTCACATTACAAAATCGTCCAATGTTTGGTTGGCAACTCCTCAGGATCACTGGCATAAAAACTGGAAAATTGTCACACAGTACTGGGCATGTAGAATATAAATGAACAGAGTACGTGATACTGACAGAGTGAATAACAAAAGTGTTTCCTTCCCCAGCATTATCATCCCTCATATCAAAGAGAGTTGGGATAAAAGGTTCTTTTTCGGAATGGCAGCCGGTGACCAGCGGTGTCCCACAGGGTTCAGTGTTGGGGCCGCAGCTGTTCACCATATATATTAATGATCTGGATGAAGGGACTGGGGGCATTCTAGCAAAGTTTTCCGATGATACGAAGTTAGTGGTCAGGCAGGTAGTGCTGAGGAAGTGGGGAGGCTGCAGAAGGATCTAGACAGTTTGGGAGAGTGGTGCAGGAAATGGCTGATGCAATTCAACGTGAGAAAATGTGAGGTCTTGCACTTTGGAAAAAAGAATCCAAGCATAGACTACTTTCTAAACGGTGAGAAAATTCATAATGCCAAAGTACAAAGGGATCTGGGAGTGCTAGTCGAGGATTCCCTAAAGGTAAACATGCAGGTTGAATCTGTGATTAAGAAAGCGAATGCAATGTTGTCATTTATCTCAAGAGGGTTGGAATATAAAAGCAGCGATGTGCTACTGAGCCTTTATAAGGCTCTGGTTAGGCCCCATTTGGAGTACTGTGTCCAGTTTTGGGCCCCACATCTCAGGAAGGACATACTGGCACTGGAGCGTGTCCAGCGGAGATTCACACGGATGATCCCTGGAATGGCGGGTCTAACATATGATGAACGGCTGAGGATCCTGGGATTGTATTCATTGGAGTTTAGAAGATTAAGGGGAGATCTAATAGAAACTTACAAGATAATACATGGCTTAGAAAGGGTGGACGCAAAGAAACTGTTTCCGTTAGGCAAGGAGACGAGGACCCGTGGGCACAGCCTTAGAATTAGAGGGGGTAAATTCAGAACAGAAATGCGGAGCCATTTCTTCAGCCAGAGAGTGGTGGGCCTGTGGAATTCATTGCCGCGGAGTGCAGTGGAGGCCGGGACGCTGAATGGCTTCAAGGCAGAGATAGATAAATTCTTGATGTCGCGAGGAATTAAGGGCTACGGGGAGAATGCTGGTAGGTGGAGTTGAAATGCCCATCAGCCATGATTGAATGGCAGAGTGGACTCGATGGGCCGAATGGCCTTACTTCCACTCCTATGTCTTATGGTCTTAAACAACAAAAGTCGTCGAGAGAATAAAAGCCAGGTTATCCTGACTTCCATCTTCAAATGTACAGTAAGAAGTCTTACACCATGTTAAAGTCCAACAGGTTTTTTGGAATCACGAGCTTTCAGAGCGCAGCTCCTTCATCAGGAGCCAGTGATTCCAAACAAACCTGGTGGGCTTTAACCTGGTGTTGGAAGACTTCTCACTGCCCGCCCCAGTACAACGCTGGCACCTCCATGTTGCATCTTCAATGTAGAATATGGAATTGGTTCTCTACAGAGATGCTCGCTGCTTGGTAAGAGAATTATCTCAGGTAAAGCATCTATGTTACACCTGCATAAAAGTATTCACAAGATCAATATTTATACTGATATTTATATCATAATTGTAACCTTTAGGCAGCACGGTGGCTCAGTGGGTTAGCACTGTTGCCTCACGGCGCTGAGGTCCCAAGTTCGATCCCGGCTCTGGGTCACTGTCCGTGTGGAGTTTGCACATTCTCCCCGTGTTTGCGTGGGTTTCGCCCCCACAACCCAAAGATGTGCAGGGTAGGTGAATTGGCCACTCTAAATTGCCCCTTAATTGGAAAAAATGAATTGATAACACTAAATTTTTTAAAATAATAAAATAATTGTAACCTTTAAAGGATGAGTTTAGATCTCTGAAAAAACAACAGCAACGATCTCTCACCGCAAAACAAAAGAAAGATAAATAATGAAACACTGCAACAAAAATCTCCACACTGTCGACAGAATTCAAATCCTATCTTTGGCTGGCATTCAGATTTTACCATCTTCTCCCGACATGTGGTGCCATGTTGGCAGCCAAGATAAAGATGCAGGTCTAGGAACTAGGCAAGAGAAAGGTTTGACAGGGAGACTTGTATCATTCAAAGAGGCACCTTGCCAGTGGGTGAAATTCCTTGCACCAACAGAAATACTATCAACTTAAATGCTGATCTTTCTACACAGAACGGTGGTAACAGGAAAGAGTATGATGAGGGAAAAATGCAAACTGCAGATACAAAAATCATGTAGTCACGCATTTCAAAGCAATGCCAGTGTCAAAATTCAGCAGCCCGAGGGAATAGGTCACAGTTATGCATTATACCACAGGTCACAATTTGGGCAGAAAATGCATGATCTGAAGACTCAAACTCCAAGCATTGTGCAAAAGGTCAGTGGACCCCAATCTGAGTAAACTCAAAGTAACTGGATGCAAGCTGCTCCAGTCTTGCTGTGTAAGATGACTTATAAATGATTTCACACACTAAGAATTGAGCAATTCACATTCCAGCTTAGAGTCTGACCACAATGCAGGCATGTCTAGCCCTGCTCTGACCATCAGTTTTAAAGGCATTCTCCTGAACCTGGCTGAAGTGGCTATTATTAAACAAGGAGACCAAACATGCTCTTTAAGCACAAAGTCAAACCAGATTCGCTCAGCATCTCCACACTTATGGCAGAGAATACTGGATAGATTAGCAAAATAACTTTTAGCCAATGTTTCCTTCCTTAACCCAATGCACTGGAACCAATTATTCTGCCATTCCTGCTGAGATCGATACCAAGTAGGGAAAGAAGAATGAACTTGCATTTATAAGGAGTTTTTCATGACCTCATATCCAAAAACATATCACAGCCATTTAAGCTCATTTTTGGAGTGGTGACAATTGTAATGTGGAAAGCAGCAAATTTGCTTACCACCACGGTCACACAAACAGCAATGCAACAATGACTAGATTATGTGTTATAAGGACATTGGTGAAAAAATAAATATTGATCGGGAGAGACACTTAAGTTTAACATCTGACTGTAAATTAGCATCACAGAAAGTGCAGCATTGCCCAAGTACTGCACTATCATGTCAACCTAGATTGCGTGCTCAAGTAACTGGAGCAGGGCTTGAATCTATAATCACCGTTTAATACCTTTGGCTAAGGTCAAGCATCAGATCCAAGCCCAAGGTTAGGTGCAATGATTTTTTTGCCAGCTTGGATCTTGTAGGTCTCTCTTGTGGAGACCAGGAATTGGATTCAATTTGAATTCAAGTTGTTTTTGGAGCAAGCAATGAGATGGATTAAGGGCTTGCCCTTACCACTCTGCACATTGGCTTTGTAACTTTAAGAATGGAACAAAACGGGTCTCACCCCCACAACCCAAAGATGTGCAGGGTAGGTGGGTTGGCCATGCTAAATTGCCCCTTAATTGGAAATTAAAAAAAAAAAAGAATGGGGCAAAGATTAAAAGAAAAAGAATAAAAATCATTGTTTAACGCAAGTGAGTGCGCTCCCACTGGGCCACAGCTAAAGTCTCTGGTCTGTAGTGTGCCCAACCTGGTAAACTTACTGCACATTGGGGTAGCCTCATTACAACATTATTGAAATGTGCTAAAATCATTTGCTGCTAATTAAGGGGCAGAACAATAAAAATCACTAGTTGCACCCAGTTACATAGCAGGCAACGTAACTTTCAGTGTACTTTGCTCTTTTAAGCAAAAGCAAATAGTGAAGCTCTTTCCTCTGGTAGGGACCCAAAACAAAGGGACATAAATAATCCTTAAAAGCAGAGCTCATTTCGTTCGGAGTGAAATGAAGAAACATTTCTCCCCTACACAACATGCAGTTAAAACCTGGAATTCTCACCCCAAACGGTTATATGTGCCAAGTCCATTGAAATTTTGAAGATGAAAATCAACGGATTTTGTTCGGCAAAGATATCAAGGTACTTGGAAAAAAGAAAGGTGTTAAGGTCCACATCAACCATGATCTAATAGAATAGCAGAACAGGGTTGAGGGGATTAATGGCCGCCTTCTGTTTCTATATTCCTGATACTAACACTAAAACAATGGAACTGCCAAATTATTGTACGTCAAATTAGAACACTGAATAAACTTACTGAGCCATGAATCTCTTGTTCAGTTATGTTTCACATTTAGTTTATGGTCTGACAGTATGTATGTTAAAATTAACTGTGAAACCTTATTTCCGATTGTCAGTATTTAATTTCAAACATCAACAGTAGATAACCCACATGCAATAAAGTTCAACTGAGCTTTGACCTCAATAAGGACACAATGTCCACAGACACACACAATGCTTCAATATCCTATCATGATAACATGCACATGTCTAGCGAATCTCATTTTTAAAATGCTGATTAATGTTCTGTGCATCACCCTTCCTGTTGAGGATAGCCAATATCCCATTTTCCAAATGTGAAAATAATAAAATATATTTAATATGATGTTTCAAAATTTTATGGCGTATTTGACAAAATGCCACAGTAACAACTCAATATGAAACCATGAATGAAGAATATAGCTGGAAGCATACCCTACACTTGACAGTTTCCGTATTTCGATGCCTTTTGCTACACTCCAAATCCATTAGAACGTCATTAAAACATCAGTCATCCATAATTCTCTACATAGACCAGCACAAAGTGTATCCATTACAAGGAGACATGGAAGAATGCATTTTATCCCTGATGGCATGAGATAAGCACGCATGTACTGATAATAATTTTCAATCAGTACTGACATTTAAGATATAATGCATTCATTCACCAGAACACATTTGAACTGCAATATTACATCTTCACAAATCACTTATGCGATTACCATTAATTAAATAGGAATAGGACTATGACAACATAATTTTAAAAAACACAATCTCTTAAGTCTGCAATCCAACACCAGTTCCAAATCATCTGTTTATATGAGTAAATACCTGGAATGACAAATTGATGCAAGCTGAAACCTCACTGGAATTCATTTTCTCAGCTCTGCCGAAAGGTCATTGACCAGAAATATTACCTCTGTTTCTCTCTCCACAGATGCTGCGCTATCTGACCTACTGAACATTTCCAGCAGTTTCTGTTTTTACTTCAATGGGGTACCAATAGATCAGCCATCAAAATCAGAGGCTCCAGAATGTGGCATTGAAGCCACTCAGTCTGATTTGGATAGTTTTTATTTATTGGTTTCACAGTTTGAAATTGGTGGACCTGAAGGTTTTAAAGTGACATTATTGCACACCTGGTTGGCTGGATAAATCTGGAATTAGAACATCAATACTTGTTTAAAAACTCAGGATAGATGCAAACTAAAGGAAAGATTAAATGAAGCATTGTGACCCATTTCATGTATTTGGAACACACCTACATGGCCCACAAAGAATGAAAGGCTTAGCCTCTGCGACAAACCACGCACTGTTTGAACCTACAGACTATCTAGAGATACTCAATTTGTTTTAAAAAGACAAAGTACCATGGTGATGGACCCAATTACTCCCAATTACTCCCATGCTCCTTCTCAGTCTCTTCAGTTCCCTACTTCATAAATTGCAACTCATCTAAAATGGCACAGGAACAGTATACTGTGGGAACAGTCTCATGGTATGGCAACTGCTCGGCCCAGGACCGCAAGGAACTTCAGAGAGTCGTGAATACCACCCAGTCCATCACACGAACCTGCCTCCCATCCATCGATTCCATCTACACCTCCCGCTGCCGGGGGAAAGCAGGCAGCATAATCAAGGATCCCTCCCACCCGGCTTACTCACTTTTCCAACTTCTTCCATCGGGCAGGAGATTCAGAAGTCTGAGAACACGGACGAACAGACTCAAAAACAGCTTCTTCCCCACTGTCACCAGACTCCTAAACGACCCTTTTATGGACTGTCCTCATTAATACTACACCCTGTCTGCTTCATCCGATGCCAAATGCTTATGTAGTTACATTATATTGTGTAGCCCTATTATGTATTCTCATGTACTTTCTTGAATTCTGTTCAATTCCCTTTCTTCCAATGTACTGAATGATCTGTTGAGCTGCTTGCAGAAAAATACTTTTCACTGTACCTCGGTACACGTGACAATAAACAAATCCAATCCAATTCTTTCCATGTTCATCAACGTTCCATCCCTCCGATCCAATCCCTCCATGCAGTGGCTTAGTAGCAATTTCATAAGTGGGTATTACCACACATCAGCACAAAACTTATTTTCCTAGGAAGAAGTCTGCATTAATGCCTTGATAAAATGTTGATTTCAGACTTTGTTTGGTGGCGTTACCTACCATCATTTAGAGTCAAGTATTACATACGAACTGCACAAGACAATATGTCCTACTAAACTGGACAAATAAATTAGAAGAGTGTCAAAGAATTAGAATACAGCTTTGACACTGTAGTAATCTATTAAAAATATACTTGTAACTTGCAGCTTTGCATTTTTAATATTTATACATTCCTCAATTGATTGTTTTAACACAGTTGTTAACCTATTAATTTTACCTGGATAAGCACCTTTGCTTAAAATGCCAATAAAAGGAATATTGTTATATGAATGAGTTAAGAACTTGTTGATTATCAACACAGGAATTTTGGTCTCAAAATGAATCACTAATCCAAAACTATAACAAGTAGCGCTTCAGTACAGTAACTTCCACCTAGCCCTATGAACCATGTCTCGGGATAGCTGCCCACATCACCATGCTGTTGTGTTACAAGTCATTCAGCACTAGTGGAGTAAGAATCTTCATCCCATAAATTAAAACTGAATTTTCTCAATACCTACTTCATTACATGCTGCTACAAATTTGAGTATACACTTGCCTTAAAAAAAGTAAACGTGCACCCTCTTTCACATTCATGCTACCACAACTTTATCGCACCCGATTTTGTACAATTCCACATTACTGTTACATTATGACACATACACTGAAGAAGTCAGAACTGTGACAATCACTGGTCGTTGATCACTAATTTCCAAGAACTAACACTCAAAGAGTACAAGTTAATACTTCCCAACATGTTTTTTAGAATCATCAAAAACTAAAACTAGAAAAGTATGCAACACAAAGAAAATGGCAATTTTTTAAATTCATGATCTGGCATGACTGACATTTCTTGTCCATCCCCCAAATGTTGTGGTGGTGCCAAGATTTCTACTTCAACCACTGCAGTTTGCACGAATAGACAGCAATGCAGGCAGCTCTGCAAGTCATTTGAAGAAAATGTGGAGAATCTGACTGAAAAAATGAAATGGTCAGTTTTAGCAGGAACTGGTTTCTATTCCCCCCCCCCCCCCCCCTAGAAAAGACCTAGAAATCTAAATAACAGCAAGCACTGGAACATGTCTCATCTCTTTCCAAGAGATCCCCATCCGATTTTCTGCACTCAAGGACCTGAGAAGTATAGAAATGTATCGACCATTGGGGAAAAAAGGGAGCTATGACAATAAAGGGATCTTCATCAGGATAACCATACAAGTACGGCGCAGACAGCGGACTAACAGGAGACCACCTGCCCATCTGCATAAATGCAAGTGATGTGAAGAATCTGTAAATAAATTAAATGCAAGGGCATTCAAGCACACAAGACAGACACTAGCCTCAAAATCACACAGCAATATTTGCTGGCTATTTAATGCTTAGTTATACCTGTACAGGCAGGAAGCTTTCATTATTCCAACTGTAAAAACACCAATAAACACAAGTGTGTGATCTTAAAAAAATACACAGATATATGGTTTTAAAAATCTAATACATCTTCCTTATTCTAATACAGCTTATTGATTGAGGGCAGAAGACATGTGCATGTTGGTACAAATTCCACACACGTAATCAAAAGCAACCAAGTCCAAGAAGGGAAAGTCCCTCAATCAAATTCTGAGAAATTAATTATTTTCAGAAATATTTAACTTCTCTGCAAATGGAAATTATTCACAGGCTTCTAGTGAGGGGAGAATACCAACAAAGATGAGTTAAAAACACAGCATAAAGTTTTATACCCGTTTTACTAGTGAACTCATTGACGAGCAATCTTTTCAAACAGCACTGCTAACCACCTAAATCTGATCCTAACAATCTATCTTTAGAGATTTGAGGTTACAATATAGCCTCATTTCAAAAACAAAGCATCGTGCTCCTTCAATTTACTGAAGTGGCACATTAAACTATAATAACCGCTCAATGCTACTCCAGCAGATTTAAATCTCAATTAAAACAAAGCTCTTCTTCTCAGATTGGAAAAAAATCCATTTTACTGGATGTTGCTTGAATCAGTACAGATAGCACAGTGGTTGCTTCACATCTCCAGGGACACGGGTTCGATTCCCGGCTTGGGTCACTGTCTGTGCAGAATCTGCACGTTCTCCCAGTGTCTGCATGGGTTTCCTCCCACAAGTCTCAAAAGACATGCTGTTAGGTGATTTGGTGTACCCGAACAGGTGCAGTAGTGTGGCGACTAGGGGCTTTTCACAGTAACTTCACTGTAGTGTTAATGTAAACCTACTTGTGACACGAATAAAGATTATTATTTTTATTGGAATTACACTTCATCTCGGCAACAAGTGAAAACACATTTAATTACAGTTGTTAGATCATGAAGAAAGTTTACCAGTCCTCATTACTAAATAATGTGTTTTTATTAGAAGGAACTGGATCTCTAAGAACATGAGTTTTTACTAGCATTTCGTATTTGCTTAGCATGACAATGTGTTCCTTGCCCTTTTGTCAGTTTGGCTCAGTTTATTTTGTTTGAGTCTGAAGGTTATAGATTCAAACTTCACTATCTAAGGTAGGCGAACAGTCAGTGCTATACTGAAGGAATGCTGTGCTTTCAGAGTTGCTGAATAGGTAGGTAGAAAAGGTCCTGTGGCCCTATTAGCATAACTGGGGAATTTTCCCACCATCAGGACCAATATTTACCCCTCAGTGCCACTAAAAACAGATTATCTGGTTATTTTTATCTCACCGTTGTGTGCAAATTGGCAGGTCAACAGGTTATGTCAGAAGTAGTTCACAACAACCTGTGCAGTATTTCAGGAGGTCCAGAGTTCATGAAAGGCATATAAATGCAAGTTTTATTTTCCCTCGGGGGGGGGGGGGGGTTCGAACTGCTTCTCTTGTTTAAATCTATTAACTTTATTCAATACACACACACCCCACAAAAAAGGTCAGGAAATATTTAAATATTTACAAACCATGAAGCGATGTTCTTACAGGAAAAGATAAAATCGATTCATATTTTAAAGCAAAATATGCAATTAATAATTCCAATGGAAACTGGTTTCCTTTTCATTGATGTACATGCAGACCAGAGGTACTGAATATTTCATTTGGTTGCTGTGCTGCATTTCCTGACAAGCTTCTTGTAATAAAAGGGCTAAGTGAAGGGCCATGGAAGATAGGATGACCTGCTCAGTGAGTTAACATTTACTCCCAAGAAAAAAAATCAAAACGAATATAACAAAAGGACTGGAATTCTGGAATTTCTCTGAGCAATATATAAAAACTCTATTTTTATTTAGCTCCATGTGTGGATTTCTCCTCCCAGCCACAGCCCTGCTCCCTCCCCCTTTCTCCAAACTTGGCTCTGACACGCTGTCTGCTCGCTGTGTTTACATTAGGTGCTTGGGGCCTACTCGCCAGGTGGAAGTCTCCGCCCTCGAGTTGTCGAGGAGCCGGGTGACGCAGCGACCAAGCCCGGCTTCGGCTTCAACTCCCACCCCGGTGTAGGCCTCGTTTTAATTTTGGACGCCGGGGGTTTGTTTTGATTTTTGTTGTTGTTGTTGTTTATGCCGCACGCGGTTTACTCACTGTCGGGGCAGCAGCAGCGGCGGGGCGCCCCTCCTCTGGAAGGCTCCGTCCACGAAGACACCGTTCTTGCCGAGGCATTTCAAGTAGAAGTGCGGCTCCTGGAAGGTGATCTGCAGGTGCCGGCGGGAGATGAAGCTCGAGTGGCCCATGTTCACGTCCACCGGGCCCTGGCTCGAGTTGCGGCCGATGGTCACCGACTCCTGCCGCATCAGGTACTCGAAATCCCGGCCCTCGAGCTTGGCGATCGCGGCGTCGGGCGGGGCCTGCGGGTCGAGGCCCAGCTCCCAGCGCACGGCGCCGCTCTTGAGCTGACCGTGCCGGCTCGGGCTGCAAGGGGCCGATTTGAGAGCCAGCAGCGCCCGGGCGCCCGTGTCGTCGCCTTCGCTGTCGGAGGGGAAGAGAACAGCCTGCATGGCGCGGTGGAGGGAGGGTAGGGGGGTGGGGTGGGGGGAGAGCGAGAGAGCCGGGCTCCAGGGGGAGAGGAGGGAGGGGGGAAGGGAGGGAGGTTCCAATCCCTCTGGAGAATCAGTGATCGCGGCCAGGCACAGCCTGCAATCGGCGGCTGAGCAGCGCCTTGTGCCTCCCGTTAGCGAGAAGTCATAACAAGCCGGGGGAGGGGGAAAGAGGGAAAGAAAACCCGGACCGGAATCCCCTCCACCGCAGACAGACGAATTAGGAGCAGCAGGGAGTGGGCCACTCGGCCCTTTGAGCCTGCTCGTTCTTTTCAATGAGATCGTAGCTGATTTGATTGTAACCTCAACTCCACGTTCCCTCTTAACCCCGATAACATTTTTCTCTCTCCCCCCTTGCTTATCAAGAATCTTCTCTAACTCTGCTTGAAAACATTCAAAGACTCTGCTTCTTCTGCCTTTTGAGGGAGAGTTCCGAGGGCTCACGAACATAGAATCAGAGAATGCCTACATTGCAGAAGGAGGTTATTCGGCCCAACCAATCCGCACCAACCCTCTGAAAGAGTACTCTAGGCGCACCCACCTGTCCTATCCCCGTAACCCCACCTAACCTGCACATCTTTGGACTCTAAGGGTCAATTGATCATGGCCAATCCACCTAACCTGCACATCTTTGGACTGTGGGAGGAAACCCACGGGGAGAAAGTGCAAATTCCGCAAGGTCACCCAAGGTCGGAATTGAAGCTGCCTCCCTGGCTCTGTGAGGCAGCAGTCCTATCACTCTCGCACCGTGCCGCTCTCTGATAGAAATTATTTCTCCTAATCTCTGTCTTAAATGGGCAAACTCTTATTTTTAAACAGTGGTTCCCAGAATTAGATCCTCCCACACAAGGAAATCTCCTCTCCACATCAACCCTGTCAAGATCCCTCAGGATCTTAAATGCTCCAATCAAATTGCCTCTTACTCATCTAAACCCTTTAGCGGACACAACTCTGCCCAACCTTTCCTCGTAAGGCAACCCACCCATTTTATGTATTAGTCAAGTAATCTTCCCTGAATTACTTCCAATGCACAACAGGAGTTAAATGAATAAAGAATTTGCATTTGTATAACACCCTTCAAAACCCAGCGGCCATCCTGAAACATTTTAGAGCCAATTAAATAGTTTTGAAGTGTGTCAGCAATGTGATAGAATTCATAAATTCCATTCAGTGCAGAAGGAGGCCATTCAGCCCATTGAGTCTGCACAGACCCTCTGAAAGAGCACCCTACCCAGGCTGATAGTTCTACTGTATTACTTGCGAAGAAATCGGTACAGAATATCAAGACAATCAGGAGTTAATGTCACTGGTATTACTTAAAAAATTGAAAAAACCCTGCTTAATCCTTGTTTTACATTTTTATAATATTTAATTATATTCCTTTTTTCCATTTTCGCTCTGTTCTTTCGTGAAGTCTTTAATTTATCCAGTGTTACTTTCTCATTGTGTTGGAACCCTTTGTTAACTCAGCCAAGTGACAGTTCTTCAAGGGTAAGTCCAGACAGCGGAAGGTGTTGGGCTACTTGATTCGGGAAGCAGCACCAATAGGCCTGGCATGCAGTCAGCCAACGTTCATATGCATATTGTCATCAGCCACTGCTTAGCATGCTAGCAACAGGATTATGACCCAGTTCTGATAAAGGAATGATGATACATGTTCAAGTCAGGATGAAACACCTCTAACAAACAGCATTATTGGAAGAATCTTCACCACAAGAACTCCTGCGGTTCATGAAAGTTACCTGTCCCCACTTCTCAAGGGCAATTAAGAATGGGCAATAAATGTTAGTCTTGTCTCACGAGTCTCACATCCCATGAGTGAATAAAATTAGTCAGGACTGCAACACCCTGAGTTTTTTCCTTTTTCCCCTTCCTTCCACCAAAAGCCTATTGTGCTATCGAACTGACATGCTGAGTGACTGCGTATTATCGAAAGGTGCAGATCTGGTGAGCTTCATGTATGCCAGCGAGCCATCATTTCTTGTGTGTCAAAATAGTTGTAACTTCTTTCTGTCTTCCCGATATATATTTTTAAAATATTTTTATTCAAGGCATTTAACATATGAATACAGAATATCAGAAGAACAAGACATCAACCACAACCCTCCAACCCCCCTGGCACCAGCACCCTGCCACATCAGGCCTTCCCCATTTTAACCCCCTTACCACCCCACCTCCTGCAAAATCCCCCCTCTCCCTTGCTGACTCCTCCGTTGTCCTTGAAGAAATCGATGAACGGTTTCCACCTCTGGGCCAACCCTTCTACCAACCCCCACAGAATGAACTTAACCTTCTCCAATATCAGGAATTTTGCCAGGTCGCTCATCCACATCTTCCGCTTTCGGCGGCTCCAAATCCCGCCAACCCAACAAAATCCGTCTCCGGGCTATCAGGGAGGCAAAGGCCATTACAACAGCCTCTCTCCCCTCCTGGACTCCTGGGTCTTCCGACACACCAAATATCGGCACCTCCAGACTCGGAACCGCCCTCACACCCAGCACCTCGCACATCACGTCCGGGAACCCCAGCCAGAACTCCTTCATTCATGGTACGCCCAGAACATGTGGGCGTGGTTCACGGGCCCCCCGCGCAACGCTCACATCTATCCTCTACCCCCCTCAAAGAACCTACTCAGCCTCGCCACCGTCATGTGGGCCCTATGTACCACTTTAAACTGGATGAGGCTAAACCTTGCACACGACGAGGACACGTTCACCCTCCGCAAGGCCTCTGCCCACGTCCCAGCCCACACCTCCTCACCCAGCTCCTGCTCCCACTTGAACTAATATCCTCCACCAGGACGCCATTCCTCTCCATCAATTCCTTTATAAATATCCAATACCCTCCCTCCCCTATCTCATCCTTGATAACAGCTTGTCTTGCAACATCAGAAGCGGCAGCCCCAGAAAGGACGGTACCTCTCTCCTCACAAAATGCCTCACCTGCAGGTACCTACATCTATAGAATTATAGAACAGTACAGCACAGAACAGGCCCTTCGGCCCTCGATGTTGTGCCGAGCACACCCTACTTAAACCCAGGTAACCCGTATACCCGTAACCCAACAATCCCCCCCATTAACCTTACACTACGGGCAATTTAGCATGGCCAATCCACCTAACCCGCACATCTTTGGACTGTGGGAGGAAACCGGAGCACCCGGAGGAAACCCACGCACACACGGGGAGGACGTGCAGACTCCACACAGACAGTGACCCAGCCGGGAATCGAACCTGGGACCCTGGAGCTGTGAAGCATTGATGCTAACCACCATGCTACCGTCTGTTCCCCTTGGACAGCTCATACAATTCCCCCAACTTCTCCAGCCCTGCGAATTTGCCCCCTATAAACAAGTCCCTGAAATACTCTATCCCCACCTGCCGCCATCCCTGAAACCTCGCATCCAGCCCTGCCGGCACAGACCTATGGATGTTACAGATTGGCGCCCACAATGGCATACCCTCCTGGCCATAATGCTGCTTACACTGCCGCCACAACTTTAAAGCCTACACCACCACTGGGCTTACAGAGTACCTGGCCAGAGAGAATGGCAAAGGTGACAACAACAATGTCCTCAAACGTGTCCCCCTATATGACGCCGCCTCCACCTACCCCAGACTGACCTTTCCTCCAAAGCGCACATATTCACCATCGCAATATTCACCATCCAATCGAATTTATTAAATTCGGCAACGCCAGTCCTTGTCCCGTTCCAAAAAATTCCACTGCACTCACGGGGCCTTTTCCACCGACACAAACTCTGAGATCAACCCATTGACTTTCCTAAAAAAAAAGATTTAGGGACAAAGATAGGGAGGTTCTGAAACACAAACAGAAACTTGGGCAACATCGTCATTTTCACTGCACACATCCAGCCAGCGACAACGGCAAAACGTCCCACCTCTTAAAATCCGCCTTCATCCCCTCCACCAATCAGCTCTGCACCAGCTGAATACCAAGGCATCTGAACCTCACCCCTCGCCCCTCTACCCTAAACAGTAATCCCCTAATCTCCTTTCCTGCCCTCTGGTATTGATCAGGAACACCTCACTCTTTCCCTTGTTCAATTTATATCCCGTAAATTGGCCAAATTCCCCCAAAATCTCCATAATTCCCCCAAAGCTGCCCATCGGGTCTGAGATATATAATAACATCATCGGCATATAGTGAAACCATATGCTCACCCCCCCCCACTACTCAATCCCTCTCCAATCCCTCGCGCCCTAAACGCCATTGCCAAGGCGGAAAGCAATAGGGAGAGAGGGCATCCCTGTCTCGTCCCACGGTATAACCCAAAGTACCCAGAACTCGCTCAGTTCATCCGCACACTCGCCACCAGTACCTTGTACAGCAGCCAGACCTAATTCACAAACCCCTGCTTGCCTCCTGATGGTGTTTCTCAGAAAGACCATTATTAATTTCATCGATCTTGGAACCTACGTTCGCAACTGTCTGAGGGAACAGTTTCAACCACTTTACAATGTCAGTGTGCTGTTTGTGTCTTGGAAATGTTTCTTTTTGCAATGAAGTGCTGAATGTTGCTATGGCTAAAATATAATCTTTAATAGAACAGTGAACTTCCAAGGTAAAACTGGTGCAAAACCTTTGCCTGCATAAAGCTCCAATGGTATTTCATTATGTAAAGGACTATAAAACATTTCAGTGTAATTGACACCACATAAATTAAGGAAATATCTTTTCAGTGAAACTTTATTTTGAAATAATGATAATAAAGATCTAAGTGACAGTGCGTGTGTATTTTCAGTAAGATTGAAGAATGAGATTTTGACAAAAAAAATGAGAGTTTGCATTTGACAGAAAAATAAACTAACTTAGAAGCAACAGGGTTTCAAAGAGAATTAATCCAATTCAAATGGTAGGACAATTTGAATGATATCTAGTGTACCGACACTCTGGGCTAGTGCATGGTCAATTCCAGCCACACTTGACCTGGAGTCACAACACAATTTAATTCATAAAAAATTCTTAGAAAAATACCTAAAGTCTTTGGCTCTTGGCTGCCCAATAATTACAGTCACCAGGTGTGTAAGTTTAAACATAATTACTGTTTATTTATAACAAGAACTATCGTGAAATATGCAGCAAATGCAACTGGTTAACTATTATCTAATTTCTAATCCCCCACTTTAACTTGCCCCTACCCTCTATACACATAGACACACACACACACACACGAGACAGAAAAACACAGAGGGGGGAGAGGGGTGAAAATAATAGGTAAAAGGAAAAAGTATTGGGCAGCACGGTGTGCAGTGGTTAGCACTGCTGCCTCACGGCGCTGAGGTCCCAAGTTCGATCCCGGCCCTGGGTCACTGTCCGTGTGGAGTTTGCACATTCTCCCCGTGTTTGTGGGTTTCTCCCCCAGAACCCAAAGATGTGCAGGGAAGGTGGATTGGCCACGCTAAATTGCCCTTTTTTTAAAATATAATTTTTATTGGAATTTTTTACAGAAAATATAAAACGTAACGACAAACAATGAAATGCAACAAAATAACCCATAATAACTGTAACACCCCCAGACCGTATCGACGCATGTATCCCATCCCCCACCTCCAACCCCAATGAACAACAGAAGAACTTAAAAATAAATTTAAATTAAATAAACAAACATAGTCATCGTCCGCCGCTAAATTGCCCTTTAATTGGAAAAAAATAATCGGGTCCACTAAATTTATTTTTAAAAAAGGAAAAAGTCTTTGTTCCAGATGGTTGTCTTTAAGAACACCTTTCTTCAAAGTTAGCTTTCAGATCCAGGTTTCTGTTTTCAACTTGTAATGGTTTCCCTGTAGATTCATTCATTCAGGTTCTCTATAGGTTCAGAAATACATCAACTCACAGCCTTTCTGAAGGGAGCGGGTGCAGATCCTTGTCCTTGTACTTCTAGGAGTCAAACTCTGCTTTCCTTAATTCCTGGAAATCATCCACTCCGGTAGGATCCAATCACCACCTGTTGCCAGTCAGAATATGGCCTTTTGGCCAACTCATTGGCCAGCAGCCAACCAATCGTACCGAGTCCCACCCTATCTCTTGGGTGCTTAAAAGTCTGTGTCTTGCTGTCCAAAGCTAGCAGCACCATGTACTATGTTGAAACTTCTTGAATTCCTCCTTTACTTTGCTGCTTGGCTTAAAGATACATGTCCATTAAGCATCCATGGGTCAAAAATGATAACGCAAAAAAAAGAAGAAATAAGGGAATCAACAGGAAGGTCCCTTATACCCAGGCATTTTCAAATTAATACTAAGCCCCAATTTGCTCTGTACAAGCATACATATCATTGTAATGATAGTAAATAGAAAATATATCGCAGGCTGATGCACAAGTTCTGTACTTTTCACAAAAGTTATTATCACCCTTCTATTTAGAAATGCAACATGGTGTTTTTGTATTGAGTTCTTTTTCCTGAAAATAGAGTTTACGTTAGCATATAATTCCATGGCCACAGACAATCCTCCAATATCTTGGCAAAACAGTCATATTACATCTGGGAGCCTTTGTATTAAGCACCAGCAAGCATTAGAGCATGTAGAGGACCTCACAATGAAGGCAATTCTGCACGCATCTTTCAGGAGAAACCATGGATCAGTGGTCGGTGCGGAGGCTGATTATTTTTCTGTCCTGTGTAAGGACACTGAGGCCAATTATAGCATCCCGCATATAATCATCTTATCGTTGGCATGCTTTGAACCTGAAACTTTGGATATGTTTTGTTCAGTCCAATCATCTTCTGTTTTCTGTGTAATTATGTAACATTGTTAGATATCTGTGGTATGTTGAATCTTGCGGAAGATAAAAAGAATTTCATTTATACAGCGCTTTACAAACTTATGAACGTACGAGTTAAGAGCGAGTTGGGCCCCTCGAGACTGCTCTGCCATCCAATAAGATCATGGCTGATCTAATATGCTCACAACCTCAGGAATTTACAAAGCACTTTACAGCCGATGAGGTACCTTTTGTAGTGTGGCCACTGTTGTCATGTAGGAAGCCAATTTGAATACACTATCTTCCAACATAAGAACTAAATAAATAAATAAACTATTTTAATGGTGTTGGCTCAGGAATGAATATTATCAAGGCCACTGGAGAGAACTGCCCAACTCTCTTAAATCCATCCGAGAGGGCAGACAAGGACTTGATTTAATGCCTCTTCCTAAAGAGGGCACCGCCGACAGTGCAGCATTCCCTCAATCCAAGCCTCAACCTAGACTCCGTGGTGAAATCCCCGGACTTAAACCCATAACCATCTGTTTCAGAGGTGAGATGATGTCACATCTCACACTAATTTTGAATGGATTTCTATCACTCACAATATTAATCATAAATCAACATGGAGAGCAGGGACCAAATTCAAACACATTCCATTTTCAGATCAACAAACGTTCTCCATGCACAGCCCAATGATGGGTGGCTTCCATACTAATTCTTAAAGGTATTTTAGAAAACATTTTTAATAGTTGAAAAGTTAAAACTACTGAAAAGATTGGGGTAGTTTCACTGTTTGTGACTTTGGGTGATGCCAGATGATGGTTTAATGGCAATTTAAACTATTAATAAAATACCATTAAACTGTAATACTAAACTAGTGACCGCAATATTAATCCTCTGTTTAATTCAGTACAGTATTAATGATACATTCACTGCTTCTAGCAGAAAGCTCTTACCCAGGGCTCAAATATCAACAGCCACATTAGGCGTGTTTACATGATGCTATCAAGCTCTGGTTTCTTGGTGTTGAAGTGCTCATCATTGAAACGGGACAATTCTCAACATTAAAATGATCAGAAAACAATACCGTTTATTTACTGTATGCTTTCCTGCAACACTTTCAGCATGATTTCTGACTGCTATCATTTTGCTCCCATTTTGTTTTCTGGCCTCCTCTTGAAAGATGTGCCCAAAGGTGCCGTTCTTTTTATATCGCTGACATTTCTACAGATTGGTTGATGTCCTCATGCAAACACTCATTATTTAGACTCAGTCATGAATAACGGCCACTAGGGTGATGTACCGGTGAGAGGGCAGCCAGCATCTGAGGAATCATGCTCCCGTCAAGGAATCAGCAGCCACCCCCCCAACCACCCCCCAAACGAGGGTAAGGAAGAAAATTGGCTGGGGGACGATAACATATAATTTCTTTTTTTAAAGATATAAATTAACTGAAAACAACTGGAGAAAGAATGGACAGAATGGATCATGGGCCGACATATGGGAGTGAAATCTGTACCAAGGTTTTACGGCGTAATTGTCCACCTTGCTGTGAGGTTGACTGCATTATCCAATTCCCAAAGCTCTGAGAGCCTAAAACACAAAATGGCCACAAATCTTCACGGATTTGTATTGTGGAGCAAAGAGATATGGGAATCCACGTACACCAACCATTAAAAGCCAGTAGACAAGTGCAGAAAGTGGTCGGAATGGTTAATGAAATGTTGGCTTTTATCTGAAGGTCTCTGGAATACAAAAGAGAGAAGTTTTACCTCAGTTCCATAAAGCCTTGGTGAGACTCCGTCTGGAACTCCATGTTCAGTTTGGGCACTATGTCTTAGGAAGGATATATTAACCAAGAAGGAATGCAGCACACTGCTTCTAAAGTGTTACCTCATGGTGCAGGCACCTACCGCTCACATGGCTTGACAGGATGGATGCGGAAAGGATATTCTCTCTTGTGAGGGTATCTAGAACAAAGGCTCACTGGTTAAAAATAAAAGGTCAACCATTTAAGACAGGTGAGGGACATTTATTTCTCTCAGAGGGTCATGAATCTTTGGAACTCTCTTCCTCAAATGGTGGTGGAAGCAGAATCTTTGAATATTTTTTAAGTCAGAGGTAGATAGATTCTTGATAAGCAAGTTGGGGGGGGGGGGAGAAAGGTTAACGGGGGTAGGCAGGAATGTGGAGTTGAAGTTACAATCAGATCATCCATGATGGTATTGAATGGCGGAGCAGGCCTGAGTGGCCTACTTCTAATTCATGTGTGTGTTTGTATATGTAAAACAGTGGACCTCCCTCGACCTGCGAACAATGGTATTTTTGCTGCAATGCAACCAGCCACCGATGACTTTTCAACTCAAAAACCATTTATCCTAAGGAATTACTGGTGGTCAGTAGTAGAACCATTGAATCGTACAGCCCAGAAGGGGGGGGGGGGGGGGGGCTGGGGGCTATGTTGACTCTGTGAAACCGTTATCAAATTAGACCCGCTCTTCCTATTGTTTCCTCACAGCCTTGCAAATTTTCCAATTCCTTTTGAAAGTTACTATCGAATCTGCCTCCGCAACATTTTCAGGTAGTGATTTCCAGATCTTAACAACTCGCAGCGTAAATAGATGTTTCCTCATCTCCCCTCCATTCATTTGCTAATTATGTCAAATCTATGTCCTCTGGTTACCAATGTTTGAGAGCATTCACACTACCATAGCATGTACAACTGTGTAAAACTGCAAGGTTTAATCACGGTAAATGAGTCCAGAGGTCTATTATGAGCCTGTTTCCTCTTAAGCACATCCTCCAGTCAATTTGTGGTTAATTGCTCCTCTGTAGATTGGTAGCTGTTAATGAGACTCTGGCTCATTCCCAAGGTCAGACATACGAACAGGAAGCGTTCTTTCTTTCCTTTTTGTCGAGGACTGCTTTGCCAATGTAACCAAGCATGACGTCTGCAATGTGACATCTGCAAAGTGTTTGAATGCTCTCAAAATTTAAATAAACAGACATACGTAGATCATATGCCATACAAAAAGGAGCTGCATTAGGGGGCATGAAAATAAACCACTTGTGACAGTGAGGTTGTAACTTATTATTGAGCCTGATGTGATTTGATGTATTTCTTAATGTCCTGTCCTATCCTCTGTAATAAACGCTACTTAAGGAAACTGCATTGGTTAGAAATATATTCCCTGTAAAATTGCTCTTTGTTGCATGACTTTTTGTGTACTGAAACTGAATTTTTTAAGGAAAGAAAA
The DNA here is from genome assembly GCF_902713615.1 of Scyliorhinus canicula. Lineage (NCBI taxonomy): Eukaryota > Metazoa > Chordata > Chondrichthyes > Carcharhiniformes > Scyliorhinidae > Scyliorhinus > Scyliorhinus canicula. The sequence continues at coordinate 57,453,204 of NC_052160.1, read as the reverse complement.
CGGTGCACTTGGAAACCGTTGTCATGGTTACACCTCACACATCCTAAAATGTGCCTTTCTTCAGAATTATGTGGTCATCCTTGATTCTGCAGGTCATATTCCTGATTGTGTCAAAACAGAACTTGGAATCTATGTTAGAGCATTGGGCGATAAGTTTTAGGGCTGACTGAAGCCCTATGGAAAATGTGGAATATCCGTGCATTATTTACATCTAAAAAGTTTGGCTTGTATGATTTGTGCTGCAGTAATTTATTGCATCTATTGTTTTGTACCTGTTTTGTTCTGGTTATTTTATTCTCTGTTTTAGGCATGTATTTGTCCGTGTTAATCCCTTATGAGACTAACCCTTCACCCTTAAGGATACATGAGAAGTCTTTGTTTCTGGCTTATTTTCAAACTGTGTGCAGAAGTTGTGCGCTACCTTCCTACCAATGCTGCATCTTCCTTTTGATACACAGTGGTGTCAGTGTATGCTGACGGTAGATGGGATGCCAATCAAGCAGGCTGCTTTGTCCTGGATGGTGTTTGAGCTTATTGAATGTTGCTGGAGCTGCGCTCATCCAGGCAAATGGAGAATATTCCATCACAATCCTGAATTGTGCCTTGTAAAGGGCCTTGGGAAGTCATGAGGTGAGTTACTTGCTGCACAATTCTCTTGCTCTTGTAGCCGCAGTATTTAGATAGCTGGTTGATTTATAAAAGGTGGTTCTTGTATCTGAACCACAGATATATTTTTAATGGTGTAAATAAGGAGAACTTTCCACTGACAGGGGGATTGGTAACGGATCACAAGGACAAAGATAATCATGAATGAATTCAATAGAGAATTCAGGAGAAATATCTTTACCCAGAGATGGTTAGAATGCGGAACTTTCTTTTTATAATTTTTTTCCAATTAAGGGGCACTTTTAGCTTGCCCAATCCACCTAAACTGTACACCTTTGGGTTGTGGGGGTGAGACCCACCCAGACACGTGGAGAATGTGCAAACTCCACACGGAGAGTGACCCGGGACTGGAATTGAACCCGGGTCCTTCAGAGGGTTGGCACCATGAGGCAGCAGCGCTAACCACTGCACCACCGTGACACCCAGAATGTGGAACGGCCGACCACAGAGAGTGGTTGGGGTGAATTGTATAGATCCATTTAAGGGAAAGCAGATTAACATGAGGGAAAAGAACAGAAGGCTACGCTGATATGGTTGGATGAAGTGCAGTGGTGGGAGAAGACTTGTATGGATTATAAACTCTGTGTAAGGGTCCTTCCTGTTTATCCCCCATTTATTCCCTTATTGCCCTTTTATTTTATTGTTGCTATTACCATTTTAATCAATGGAAGAGTAATGGGCCTGTGACTTTAATGCAGCCTGTATTTCCACCTCAAGCAGAAGCTTGAATTCAATTCCGGCTTCGGGTGACTATCTGTGTGGAGTTTGCACTTTCTCCCCATGTCTGTGTGGGTTTCCTCCAGGTGCTCTGGTTTCCTCCCAAAGTCAATGCTAAATTTCCCCTTAGTGTCTAAAAGATTAGGTGGGGTTACAGGGATAGGGTGGGGGCCTGACTGTTGGTATGGTGCCCTTTCAGAGGGTTGATGCAGACTCAATGGGTCGAATGGCCTCCTTCTGTATGTAGGGATTCTATGATTACAAGCAATGGCCTGTATCTTTAAATTAAGCAGGAAAAATCCGGATGTCATCAGTGATGACTCGCTCTGATTGACTTGGCTGGTGGCCAATGAATGAGCTCAAATGTCTGTGCCCTGCCCAGTGGCCAGTGGTGATTGCTTCTGATCCTACTGACATTTTTCTCAGTGTCACAAGGCTGTAGTTCATTTTGCTTTTGGTTCTGCAGGCTGAATGGAGGAATCTAACCAACTCATTCCAATAATGTCCGGTTAATTCTCACCAAAAGGCCACTGTGAGAATCTGCTAACTCTCTCTCTGCAGAAAAGGTTGATGTGAAGCAGAATCCAGAACCTGATAATAATAAGTCTTTATTAGTGTCACGAGTAGGCTTACATTAACACTGCAATGAAGTTACTGTGAAAATCCCCTAGTCGACACACTGCGGCGCCTGTTCGGGTACACAGAGGGAGAGTGGTCTCAGTGGTCGTGAGCCTGGCATGGCGGTTGCGGAGAGAGAGGGCGTGCGGACAGTGTTCAGAACCGCCATACTCTGCCAAGAGCCGTGCCGCTGGCTCGGGGGGCTTCTGCCAGGGTTGGGGGGAGTAGTGGGGGGTGGCCAGGAGGTAGACTGTGGGGTCAGGGTGGACGGGTATGTGGTCCAGGACAACTGCCGCCATTTTTTCTGGCACGGATCGGTGCGCGTGTGGGGGGTGTAGGCGTATGCGCGGCTGCAGCTTGTCAGCCCTGTGCACGTCCAGCACTGTCCTGCCGATTCTCCCACCGTTTTCTGTGTGTTCAGCGGGTGTTTCACGTAGCGCCGCTGCTTACCCCTCACAGGTACCAGAATATGTTTGGGCGCGGCGCCGATTTTCCGTCATGAAACACCACGGATCCTCCATTGGCGTTGGCACTTAGATGCAGGAACGGAGAATCCAGCCCCCTGTCTTTATTGTTTACACTGTTTACTATGAAAGGATCGATGTGGTCTTGCGGGAGAATTCTCTGAGATGTACAAAAGGAAAAAGGAATGAATTAGTGGAAATAACCAAAACCTTTGTTGTTGCACATGGTACTGGAAACAACCTTATTTTTCTTTTAAGTACACCATTTCTATTAAAGCAGATAAACTGACTCAGCTTCAATCAAAACCTGTTAACACAACAGCAGCACTGAAAGGGTGTTTCCTGTCCAGGTCCTAATTTGAGCCTTTGCATTAGAACATAGAACAGAAAAGCAGAGAACAGGCCCTTCGGCCCTCGATGTTGTGCCGAGCCATGATCACCTTACTCAAACCCACGTATCCACCCTATACCCGTAACCCAACAACCCCCCCTTAACCTTACTTTTTAGGACACTACGGGCAATTTAGCATGGCCAATCCACCTAACCCGCACATCTTTGGACTGTGGGAGGAAACCGGAGCACCCGGAGGAAACCCACGCACACACGGGGAGGACGTGCAGGCTCCGCACAGACAGTGACCCAGCCGGGAATCGAACCTGGGACCCTGGAGCTGTGAAGCATTTATGCTAACCACCATGCTACCGTGCTGCCCTCATTCTTGTAGCTTAGCATTTTAATGCATCACCCAATGCAGAGATAAGCCACACAGGCCAGGGAAGCCCCAGATTTGATTCATAGTTTGTACTGATTCAGTGGCACACCAGGAGATGAAGCCTTGATCTTTCTGTCTCTGGGATAGGGGGGGGGGGGTTTATCGCCCATGGTCGTAATTCATGATTGCTATCCAGGTGGGAAACTGGTGTTTGTGAAGCGATGCCTTCCACAGTCAAATAGCTTACCAACACCCATTGTCTAGAATCCACGTTTCAGAAAATATAGATTTGCATTGGAGGTGATACAGCAAAGAAGGTTCACTATATTGATCTGTGGGGGTCTATTTTCCTTGGAGTTTAGGAGAATGAGAGTCGATCTCTTGAAACCTATAAGAATCTGAGAAAGATTCATAGGGTAGACCTCGAGAGACTGTTTCCGCACAGGATAAGGAGGGTCAATCATTTAGGACAGAGATGAAGAGAAATTCCTTCACACAAAGGGCTGTGAATGTTTGGAATTCTCTATCCCAGAGGGTTGCGGATGCTCCACTGTTGTATACATTTGAAACTGGAATAGACAGAAATTTGGTATCTAAGGGAATCAAGTGATATAGGGAACGGGCAGGGAAATGGAATTGAAACTTAGGATCATATTGAATGGTGGAGCAGTCTCGACGGTCCATGTGGTCTACTCCTGCTTCTACTTCTTGTTTTTTGTGTAAATGTGAAATATGACTCCTTGCGTGAGAGACAGAAGAGATGCTGACACTGGTAAACTCAAAGTCCAGCAAAAATCAGTTACTTCAGGAGAGAGATTTGTCAAAGTAAAGTAAAACATGCTTTGGATGAGGAAGTAACTGTTCATGTGCAATCTTTGTTCTGGGGATTTTTGGACATAAGAATGGACAATTATTGCCAATCACAGTGTGTCCTGAATTTGAGCCAGAGCCAGTCCTTAATTCGCTGTTGTCATTGAGGTGAAAGTGTGTCCAAGGTGTATGTGTGTCAGGGAGGAATTTGCAAGATTATGACCCAGTGACAATGCTTAAATCAGGATGGAGGCAGACTTAAAGAAGTGAACCTTTTTTTATTCTGTGGCTGTGGACGTCGCTGGCTGGGCTTGCTTTTGCTACCCCTCCTTGCGGCCCTTGTTCGGCCATTTCCGAGTCTACCACGTTGCTGTGGATGTAGGCCAGACCAGGTAAGCTCATCAGGTTTCCCTACCTAAAGGACATTAGTGAACCACCTGGGTTTTTATGACAATCAACAATTGTTTCATGGGCATCATTAGACTTTTAATTCCAGATTTTTGTTGAATTCAAATTTCACCATCCGCTGTGGTGAAGAGATGGATGCGTTATGTGAGCTTTCTTCAGAGGACTTCCAACTACCACACCCACCCCACCAATGGACTCCAGACATGCCCTTCCCAGATTCCTATACCAATTTGAAAATTGACTTTTCTTTGCTTTTTAAAATTCATTCATGGGATTTGTGCGTCGCTGGCTAGGCCAGCATTTTTTGTAACCCATTGCTAAACCCTTGAGAACGTGGTAATGAGCTGCCTTCTTGAACTGCTGCTGTCTATGTGGTGTAGGTACACCCATAGTACTGATAGGGAGAGAGTTAAAGAATTTTGACCCCTCAGCAATGAAGGAACGGAGAGATATTCCCAAGTCAGGATGGTGTTTGTCTTGGAGGGGAACTTCCAGGTGGTGGTGTTACCAGGTGTCTTCTGCCCTTGTCCTTCTAGATGGTAGTGGCTGTGGGTTTGCAAGGTGCTGTCCAAGGAGCCTTGGTGAATTCCTGCAGTGCATCTTGTAGATGGTACACACTGCTGCTACTGTCCGTCAGTGGTGGAGGGAGTGAATGTTTGTTGATGGGGTGCGAATCAAGTGGGCTACTTTATTCTGGATAGTGTCGAGCTTCTTGAGTGTTTGAGTCAGGCAAGTGGAGAGTAACCGCCACACTCCTGACCTGTGTCTTGCAGATGGTGGGCAGGTTTTGGGGGAGTCAGGGGGTGAGACTACTAGGATAGTCTCTGACCTGCTCTTGTAGCCAGAGTATTTATATGGCTAGTTCAGTTCAGTTTCTGGTCACTGGTAACCCCCAGGATGTTGATAGTGAGGGGTTTGACAATGGTAATACCATTGAATGTCAAGGGGCGATGGCTAAATTCAGTCTGGTTGGAAATGGTCATTGTCTGGCACTTGTTTGGCACAAATGTTACTTGCCACTTGTCAGCCCAGGCTTGGATATTGTCCAGGTCTTGTTGCATTTGGACATGGACTGCTTCAGCATCTGAGGAGTCCCGAATGGTGCTGAACATTGTGCAATCATCAGCAAACATCCCCACGTCTGACCTTATGATGGAGGGAAGGTCTTGCTGAAGCAGCTGAAGATGATGTTGGGTTGGATGATTCCAGACCGTCAGTCAAACACCCTTTCCCTCTCCTCCTGCCATCAGCAATATTTTTATTACTAGCAAAAAAAGTGTTCACAGAAATAAGGGGAAAAATATTGCGACCTATGATTTACTCTTCGGAAGTGCTCAATATCTGGAGACACCAGGTCAGTATTCGAGGGTTGGCGTCTCTAAGATGTTCCCATGCCGTAATTGATGTTGTCCTCATGGTGGTAGAGACGGTGGTGCTGGTACTACTGGTAAAAAAAGATTGGTCCACAAGCCTTCATATTCACTGAACGGTATTTAATGGAGACTGATGCCCACATGCCGGAGTGCCATTGGGAGCCCTGCCATGCCACTTTAAATGAAGGTCCACTGCATCAAGTGCTGCTCAATGGCAGGCCTCTCCATGAATTGTGGGCGCCAAAGTCCTGCTTGCTGAGAACTGCCGGCCAATCAGAGGCGGAAACTCTATTGAAGGCACCACTTGCTGCTGGTATGACATCTGCTACAGGCCTAGGATCTTCGCTGCATCCCTGGCTGGAGGTTACGGGGCAAGGGGAAGGGGGTTGGCAGCCAGGGCAGGGTTGTGGCTCTCCGCAGGTACTCCGATTTGCAACACTGCGTCCTTCGAGCAGCACTGAGGATCTTTGAACAAGGACCCCCGCCTCCAACACGGGAAGCTCACAAGGAAATGGGATTAGGCCATTGCCCACTTCTGGGCCTCAATTGATGGCGAACCTGGAAGGTGGTGAGGTCCAGACCCACCAGCCTGATTAAATACTCCCTCGCCAACAAATGCTTAGCAGGGAGGACATTAACTTCTCCCTCCTGTTGCTAATGCTGATGACTCGTAGAGCACAGCCAGGGAAAGGAGAGAGTTAAATCATGCGGTAACTGTAATCTACCACATGGTGCAACATGTGGCTGCGATTTTAATGTGGAGGTAAAGGCATGGAGCTGGAAAGAACTTTTGGGATACTTTAGCGAGACAGTGAAAGTGTAATGGTGAAGCGAAATTTCAGGTTTAAGTGTGGGTGAGCTGACGTCAGGCAAGGCAGCTCCAGAGTTCTGTGTTTATAAACACTCCAGGAACGTGAGAGACTCAAAACGTGGAGTGGAGCCACACTGCAAGAGCTGGAATGACATATTTGTGACCTTTGTTTTAATTATGTGATCAGATATGGGCATCATTGGCAAGGCCAGCATTTGCTGCCCATCCCTAAATGTCCTGGAACTGAGGGCAGTTAACACTCAACCCCATTGCTGCGGGCTTGGAGTCACATGGAGGCCAGCCAGGTAAGCACAGCAGATTTCCTTCCCTATAGGACATAATTGAACCAGATGGGGTTTTACGACAATTGATAGTTTTGCCGTCACATTACTGAGACTAGCTTTCAATTCCAGATTTTTAATTGAATTTAAATTCTTCCAGCTGTCATGGTGGAATCTGAACCCATCCTCCGCAGATCATTCGCCTGGGCCTCTGGATTTTTGTCCAGTAACATTACCACATCACCATGGGGGCCTCATGGTAGCATGGTGGTTAGCATCAATGCTTCACAGCTCCAGGGTCCCAGGTTCGATTCCCGGCTGGGTCACTGTCTGTGTGGAGTCTGCACGTCCTCCCTGTGTGTGCGTGGGTTTCCTCCGGGTGCTCCGGTTTCCTCCCACAGTCTAAAGATGTGCGGGTTAGGTGGATTGGCCATGCTAAATTGCCCGTAGTGTAAGGTTAATGGGGGGATTGTTGGGTTACGGGTATACAGGTTAGGTGGGTTTAAGTAGGGTGATCATTGCTCGGCACAACATCGAGGGCCGAAGGGCCTGTTCTGTGCTGTACTGTTCTATGTAACCACTGTCTCCCCCTAAAGAGATGGAAATTATAATCTGGAGGAGGGCATGCAGTTGCATGCAAATGAGAGGGGTTAAATCCAATAACAATGCAAGCATGTTGGGAAGCCGTTTTTAACCTACCAACTTCCACATTTCACTCTGATGTGCTAGGCTGCATGTGTACAAACCTGCCCCTCTGGAAATGCAAACTAACAATTAGCGTACATTAAATGCTCAATTAAAGTGACATTAAAATATGTTTCACACATTAACTGTGGGCCCACAGGTTTCCCAGGGTTATTCATAGATTCCCTACAGAGCAGAAGGAGGCCATTCAGCCCATCAAGTCGGCAGCATCCCTCTGATAGAGCTCTCTACCTAGGCCTACTCCCACCCCCTCCCCTCCCTGCCACAATCCCTGTAACCCTGTGCATTGATCATGGCCAATCCACCGAACGTGCACATCTTTGGACACTAAGGGGCAATTTGGTATTGGCCAATCCAGCTAACCTGCATATCTTTTGACTGTGGGAGGAAACCAGAGCGCCTGGAGGAAACCCACACATTTCCTGGAACTTGTCAGTGAAAGCAAGGTAAGAATCCAGGAGAAATTGAGAGAGTACCGTAACCGGGAAAAGCAACAGGAGAAGCATAAGCAGCAGCAGCATCCTGTTACTTAGAGACCTAGGACCCACTGGAGAGAAGGGACCCGGAAGCAGAGAGGTACAGCTCACAGTGTCATACCCAGAACATAGAGCCTACAGGCAGAGGATAAACGTCCTCAACATGCTGAACATCAGCATTTCGGGAGGTTAAGGATCTCAGTTCAGGTAGTGGCGATCATTTGCAGCTGGACCTGGTGACAGTGCTTCACCAGTGGCAGTCAAAGTAACCGCCATCCTCAGCTTTTTTTATCTCTGGATCATTGCAGGGGTCTGTTGGCGACATTTGCAGGATCTCACAGTTGGCGGTCCGGGAGTACAGCATCGCCTAGCAGCTGAGGAGAGTTTGGAGAGGCATGTGCCTCCGATGTGGATTCTCCACCCTGTCCCTGACCCCATCATCCACCTGCTGACTTGTGAATTGTGAGTAACAAGGTTACATCTAACTCTCTAACAGGCCTCACCAAAGTGCCTGTGTTTGAACTAGTGCATGGCGGTGCAGTGTCAGAGGACCTGACCTCTTCGTCATTGTGGGTGAGCTGGATCACCTGCTGGATGTGTAAAGGAATTGGGAGATAAAAGACATAGGGCGCGATTTTCCGGAAAGATTTCCAAGTGTGGTAGCGAGAAGGAACTGCTGCGAGCTTCCTGGCGCTCGGCCCAGCTGATGTGTTATCTGTGCTGGTCTAACATTGACTGCAACTGGATGCAGTAAAACGAAAACCAGGCTATCTACACAGGAGATGGTCCAACACTGTTTTATTGAACCTGTTGACTGCTGTACATAATCTGCTGTGGATTGACACTCTATTAACCTAACTGATAACCTCCTACTGGCTTGACCAGACAAGCTCTCTATCACATGATGATGATGTTCATTCGCCTGTCACTGCAACTATCTCCCCAGCCATGTCCTGTGAGAGAGAGAGAGCCTTAATGCCTTGTGGGCTTTATAGTGGTGGTGTCCTGTCTGGTGATTGGTTGTTCTGTGTTGTGTGTGTCATTGATTATCCTGTGTGTCAATCACTGCCTGTCTGCATCTCATGATATACATGAGTGGATATTATGGCACCTCCCCTTTTTAAAATAAATTTTGGAACGTGGCTGTATATGCATGCATAACTATGTACAAGTGGGGAATGAATGAACATATGTACATGGGAAGGTGTCTATCGTGCAGATACAGAGCAAACTGAACAAAATTTACAAGATTTAAGTCTATAGATTCAGTCTTTGTGGTGGGCGACAAATTCTTGTCGATCGCCGCAGAGGTGGAGGGGGGGACGCCGGCACCTGGGCAGGTGGGATGGCTGCCATCTTGGTGGCCTTGTGGACAGGTGGGATCGCTGCCCGATCGGTGGCCTCGTGGTGCAAGACGTCCGGAGGAGGCATGATGACATGTGGAGAGGTGCGGTCGGGTGATGGGCAGGGAACTTTACGCAGCTCCCTCCTGTTGCGCCGTAAAATGGAGCCATCAGCCATTTGGACAATGAAAGATCTGGGAGCAGCCTGTCTGACAACAACAGCTGGGGCTGACCAACCTCCCTCAGGCAGCTGAACGTGAACAACATCGTCTGGAGCCAGCGCGGGCAGATCCGTGGCATGAGCATCATACGTGATCTTTTGTTGGTCCCTTGTTCGCTGCACATTCTGCAGCACCGTGAGGTGGTCAAGGTCGGGAACATGGATGGCTGGAACAGTCGTCTTCAGGTTGCGGTTCACGAACAACTGCGCTGGAGACAAACCAGTCGACAGAGGGGTTGCCCTGTATGCCAATAGCGCCAGGTTGAAATCTGAGGCTGAGTCTCCAGCCTTGCACAGCAACCGCTTGACAATATGGACCCCTTTCTCGGCCTTCCCGTTTGATTGCGGGTAATGGGGACTGGATGTAATATGACAAAAGTGGTAGGATCGTACAAAGTCGGACCACTCTTGGCTGTAGAAACATGGACCGTTGTCACTCATTGCCGTGAGTGGTATCCCATGCCTGGCAAACGTCTCTTTGCAGGCTTTGATTTTTAAAAAAATAATTTTTATTGAAATTTTTACAAAATATAAACATCTCAACCCTATTAACAAAACAACCGCGGTAACACCCCAAGAACAATACCCACCCAACTTCAAAAGCAACTACAAACAAAAGAAAAAAAAAACAAAAGAACACCCAAACAACAAGAGGGAAAGAGATAACACCCGCCACATCCCACAAACCCATGTACACAGTTCTCCCTCCCACCGATCCCCCCCCCCCCCCTCCCCCCCCCCCCCGGGTTGCTGCTGCTGCCGGCCTATTTCCCTATCGTTCTGCCAGGAAGTCCAGGAAAGGCTGCCACCGCCTAAAGAACCCTTCTACTGATCCCCTCAGGGCAAATTTCACCTTCTCTAATTTAATGAACCCCGCCATATCATTGATCCAGGCCTCCACGCTTGGGGGCCTTGCATCCTTCCATTGGAACAAGATCCTCCGCCAGGCGACTAGGGACGCAAAGGCCGGAACACCAGCCTCTATCGCCTCCTGCACTCCCGGCTCCACTGCAACCCCAAAAATTGCGAGTCCCCAGCCTCGCTTGACCCTGGATCCCACCACCCTCGACACCGTCCTTGCTACCCCCTTCCAAAACTCCCCCAGCGCTGGGCACGCCCAAAACATATGGGCGTGGTTCGCTGGGCTCCCCGAGCACCTAGCACACCTGTCCTCGCCCCCAAAAAGCCTACTCATCCTCGTCCCAGTCATGTGGGCCCTATGCAGCACCTTGAACTGTATTAGGCTAAACCTCGTACAGGAAGAGGAGGAATTCACTCTCTCCAGCGCATCCACCCACGTCCCCTCCTCAATCTCCTCACCCAGCTCCTCTTCCCATTTACCCTTCAGTTCCTCCACCGAGGCCTCATGTACCTCCTGCATTATCCGGTATTGTCCGAAATCCTCCCTCCTCCAACCCACACCCCCGAGAGCAACCGATCCCGCACCCCTCGTGGGGGCAGCAAGGGGAACCCCTCCACCTGCTGCCTGGCAAACGCCCTCACCTGCATGTACCTAAACATGTTCCCCGGGGGTAGCCCAAACTTCCCCTCTAACTCCCACAAGCTCGCAAACCTCCCCTCCACAAACAGGTCCCTCTTTGCAGGCTTTGATGACGGACTTTGATGTGAAGTCTGACAGTTTCACCACTTCCAGGTAGCTGGAGAAGTAGTCGACCAGGACCACGTAATTACGCCCATTGACATGAAAGAGGTCTATCCCCACCATGGACCACAGAGAGGTCACAATGTCGTGCTGTTGCAGCGTTTCCTTGGGCTGAGCTGGTTGATTTCTGGCATGTTGTGCAGTTGAGGACTGTGTTGACAATGTCCTGGCTGATGCCAGGCCAGTAAACTGCCTGCCGAGCTCTGCATCGACATTTCTCGACCCCCAGGTGACCCTCATGGATCTGCCTGAGCACCATGTTTTACATGCTTTGGGGAATGACGATTCTATCTAGTTTAAGAAGGACCCCTCAACAACTGTCAGTTGGTCCTTAACGTTGAAGAACTGGGGGCACTGCCCCTTTGCCAGCCATGGGCGAGGTGCTTCATCACGCGCTGCAGTAGGGGATCTTTGGCAGTTTCTTTGCGGATTTGTATAACTCGTTCATCAGTGGCTGGGAGGTTGCTGGCACACAACTGCACCTGTGCTTCAATGTGGCGAATGAAGTCGCTCTGTTCACACAGCGTGGTGATGGATCGGGATCGGGCATCCGCGACGATCAGCTCCTCACCCGGTGTGTAGAAGAGTTCAAAGTCATTTCGGCGGAGGCAAAGAAGAATTCGCTGCAGCCGAGGTGTCATGTCATTCAAATCCTTTTGGATTATGTGGACTAAAGGCCTGTGGTCTGTTTCCACCGTGAACTTTGGCAGGCCGTATACATAGTCATGAAACTTGACTATTCCTGTCAGGAGACCCAGACACTCCTTCTCAATCTGGGCACACCGTTGTTCGGTCAGAGTCATGGCCCTGGAGGCGTATGCCACTGGAGCCCAGGATGAGGAGTCGTCTCACTGGAGGAGCACCGCCCCATGTGGATATCTTGGTATCCTTGGTTGGGTCAAAGAATGCCACTACTCAGGCTGTGGTGAGCTTCGTCTTCAGCTCAAGCCACTCCGCTTGATGTGCGGGAAGCCACTGGAACACTGTCGACTTTTTTTACGCGATGCCGGAGCGCTGTGGTGTCGGGTGCCATGTTGGGAATGAATTTCCCAAGAAAATTCACCATCCCGAGGAAACGGAGGACCGCTTTTTTGTCCTCTGGGGTCTTCGTGGCACTGATTGCCAGCACCTTGTCAGCGTCAGGTTGCACACCCTGCTGTGAAATGTGGTCACCCAGAAACTTGATAGCGGACCTACCAAATGAGCATTTGGCCCTGTTGAGCTGGAAGCCGTTTTCATGAATCCGCTGGAAAACTTGTTTGAGGCGAGCGATGTGATCTTCGGGCGTCGTGGACCAGATGATCACGTCGTCCACATAGACTCGATGCCCTCCATCATTTGCTCCATTATGCGATGAAATACTTCGGAAGCTGATATGATACCAAAAGGCATACGGTTGCAGCAATACCTGCCGAACGGAGTGTTAAACGTGCACAGCTTCCGACTGGACTCGTCCAGCTGTATCTGCCAGAACCCACCGGAGGCGTCCAGCTTGGTAACGAATTTGGCATGAGCCATCTCACAGGTTAACTCTTCATGCTTTGGGATTGGGTAGTGCTCGCGCATGATGTTGCAATTCAGGTCTTTGAGATCAATGCAAATGCAGAGTTCACCAGAGGTTTTTTTTACGCAGACCATGGAGCTGATTCAGTCTGTTGGTCCACTGTCCCTGGCTCCTTCACGTGCAAGAAGTATGTTCAGTTGCAGCTCTTGTTAAAACGCTTGACGGCTCTGGAGCTGCGGATGGACTCACTTTGGAGCATCCGCGATGCTGAGGAGGTCGTGGATAGCACGTTTAGCGAGTTGGTCACACCGCAGGTGAAAATTAATGAGGGAGATAGAAAATGGGTGACCAAAAGAAAGAGCAAGAGAAGGAAGGCAGTGCAGGTGTCCCCTGCGGTCATCTCCCTGCAAAACAGATATACCGCTTTGGATACTGTTGAGGGAGATGGCTCACCAGGGGAAGGCAGCAGCAGCCAGGTTCATGGCACCGTGGCTGGCTCTGCTGCACAGCAGGGCAGGAACAAAAATGGCAGGGCTATAGTGATAGGGGACTCGATTGTAAGGGGAATAGACAGGCGGTTCTGTGGATGCAATCGAGACTCCAGGATGGTATGTTGCCTCCCTGGTGCAAGGGTCAAGGATGTCTCGGAGCGGCTGCAGGACATTCTGGGGGGGGGGGGGAGGGTGAACAGCCAGCTGTCGTGGTGCACATAGGCACCAACGATATAGGTAAAAAACGGGATGAGGTCCTACAGCGGAATTCAGGGAGTTAGGAGTTAAACTAAAAAGTAGGACCTCAAAGGTTTTTTTTTTAAATTTAGATTACCCAATTATTTTTTCCAATTAAGGGGCAATTTAGTGTGGCCAATCCACCTATTCTGCACATTTTTGGGTTGTTGGGGCGAAACCCACGCAGACACGGGGAGAATGTGCAAACTCCACACGGACAGTGACCCAGAGCCGGGATCGAACCTGGGACCTCAGCACCGTGAGGCGGTTGTGCTAACCACTAGGCCACCGTGCTGCCCTCGGACCTCAAAGGTAGTAATCTCAGGATTGCTACCAGTGCCACGAGCTAGTCAGAGTTGGAATGTCAGGATAGATAGGATGAATGCGTGGCCCGAGAGATGGTGCAAGAGGGAGGGATTCAAATTCCTGGGGCATTGGGACCGGTTCTGGGGGAGGTGGGACCAGTACAAACCGGACGGTCTGCACCTGGGCAGGACTGGAACCGATGTCCTGGGGGGGGGGGTGTTTTCTAGAGCTGTTGGGGAGGGTTTAAACTAATGTGGCAGGGGGATGGGAACCGATGCAGGAAGTTGGAAGGTAGTAAAACAGGGACAGAAGCAAAAGGAAGTAAGGGGAAAAGTGCAAGGCAGAGAAGACATAGTCAAAAATCTAAAAGGGCGACAGTACAAGGTACAGTGACTGAGGGGAGCTCAGTGAATAGGCCCAGTAATAACAAAAGGAATAAAACTGGAGAATAATTCAAAACAGAGGTAAAAAAAAACAACATAAGTGTACTTTACCTGAATGCTCGTAGTATTCGGAATAAAGTAAATGAGTTGATGGCGCAAATCATCGTAAATGACTATGATTTAGTGGCCATTACTGAAACATGGTTAAAGGATGGTCACGACTGGGAGTTAAATATCCGAGGGTATCAAACTATTCGGAAGGACAGAGTGGTTTTTAAGGGAGGTGGTGTTGCTCTGTTATTTAAGGATGACATCCGGGCAATAGTAAGGGATGACATCGGTGCTATGGAGGATAAGGTTGAATCCATTTGGGTGGAAATCAGGAATAGTACGGCGAAAAAGTCACTGATAGGAGTAGTCTATCGGCCACCAAATAGTAACGTTATAGTGGGGCAGGCAATAAACAAAGAAATAACTGATGCATGTAGAAATGGTACAGCAGTTATCATGGGGGATTTTAATCTACATGTCGATTGGTTTAACCAGGTCGGTCAAGGCAACCTTGAGGAGGAGTTTATAGAATGTATCCGCGATAGTTTCCTAGAACAGTATGTAATGGAACCTACGAGGGAACAAGCGGTCCTAGCTCTTGTCCTGTGTAATGAGACAGGATTGATTCATGATCTCATAGTTAGGGATCCTCTCGGAAGGAGCGATCACAATATGGTGGAATTTAAAATACAGATGGAGGGTGAGAAAGTAAAATCAAATACTAGTGTTTTGTGTTTAAACAAAGGACAGTACAAGGGGATGAGAGAAGAACTAGCTAAGGTAGACTGGGAGCTAAGACTTTATGGTGGAACAGTTGAGGAACAGTGGAGAACCTTCCAAGCGATTTTTCACAGTGCTCAGCAAAGGTTTATACCAACAAAAAGGAAGGACGGTAGAAAGAGGGAAAATCGACCATGGATATCTAAGGAAATAAGGGAGAGTATCAAATTGAAGGAAAAAGCATATAAAGTGGCAAAGATTGCTGGGAGATTAGAGGACTGGGAAATCTTTAGGGGGCAACAGAAAGCTACTAAAAAAGCTATAAAGAAGAGTAAGGTAGAGTATGAGAGTAAACTTGCTCAGAATATAAAAACAGACAGTAAAAGTTTTTACAAATATATAAAACAAAAAAGAGTGGCTAAGGTAAATATTGGTCCTTTAGAGGATGAGAAGGGAGTTTTAATAATGGGAAATGAAGAAATGGCTGAGGAACTGAACAGGTTTTTTGGGTCGGTTTTCACAGTGGAAGACATAAATAACATGCCAGCGACTGATAGAAATGAGGCTATGACAGGTGAGGACCTTGAGAGGATTGTTATCACTAAGGAGGTAGTGATGGGCAAGCTAATGGGGCTAAAGGTAGACAAGTCTTCTGGCCCTGATGGAATGCATCCCAGAGTGCTAAAAGAGATGGCTAGGGAAATTGCAGATGCACTAGTGATAATTTACCGAAATTCACTAGACTCTGGGGTGGTCCCGGTGGATTGGAAATTAGCAAACGTGACGCCACTGTTTAAAAAAGGAGGTAGGCAGAAAGCAGGAAATTATAGGCCAGTGAGCTTAAGTTCGGTAGTAGGGAAGATGCTGGAATCTATCATCAAGGAAGAAATTGCGAGGCATCTGGATAGAAATTGTCCCATTGGGCAGACGCAGCATGGGTTCGTAAAGGGCAGGTCATGCCTAACTAATTTAGTGGAATTTTTTGAGGACATTACCAGTGCAGTAGATAACGGGGAGCCGATGGATGTGGTATATCTGGATTTCCAGAAAGCCTTTGACAAGGTGCCACACAAAAGGTTGCTGCATAAGATAAAGATGCATCGCATTAAGGGTAAAGTAGTAGCATGGATAGAGGATTGGTTAATTAATAGAAAGCAAAGAGTTGGGATTAATGGGTGTTTCTCTGGTTGGCAATCAGTAGCTAGTGGTGTCCCTCAGGGATCCGTGTTGGGCCCACAATTGTTCACAATTTACATTGATGATTTGGAGTTGGGGACCAAGGGCAATGTGTCCAAGTTTGCAGATGGCACTAAGATGAGTGGTAAAGCGAAAAGTGCAGAGGATACTGGAAGTCTGCAGAGGGATTTGGATAGGTTAAGTGAATGGGCTCGGGTCTGGCAGATGGAATACAATGTTGACAAATGTGAGGTTATCCATTTTGGTAGGAATAACAGCAAACGGGATTATTATTTAAACGATAAAATATTAAAGCATGCCGCTGTTCAGAGAGACTTGGGTGTGCTAGTGCATGAGTCACAGAAGGTTGGTTTACAAGTGCAACAGGTGATTAAGAAGGCAAATGGAATTTTGTCCTTCATTGCTAGAGGGATGGAGTTTAAGACTAGGGAGGTTATGTTGCAATTGTATAAGGTGTTAGTGAGGCCACATCTGGAGTATTGTGTTCAGTTTTGGTCTCCTTACTTGAGAAAGGACGTACTGGCGCTGGAGGGTGTGCAGAGAAGATTCACTAGGTTAATCCCAGAGCTGAAGGGGTTGGATTATGAGGAAAGGTTGAGTAGACTGGGACTGTACTCATTGGAATTTAGAAGGATGAGGGGGGTCTTATAGAAACATTTAAAATTATGAAGGGAATAGATAGGATAGATGCGGGCAGGTTGTTTCCACTGGCGGGTGACAGCAGAACTAGGGGACATAGCCTCAAAATAAGGGGAAGTAGATTTAGGACGGAGTTTAGGAGGAACTTCTTCACCCAAAGGGTTGTGAATCTATGGAATTCCTTGCCCAGTGAAGCAGTTGAGGCTCCTTCATTACATGTTTTTAAGGTAAAGATAGATAGTTTTTGAAGAATAAAGGGATTAAGGGTTATGGTGTTCGGGCTGGAAAGTGGAGCTGAGTCCACAAAAGATCAGCCATGATCTAATTGAATGGCGGAGCAGGCTCGAGCGGCCAGATGGCCTACTCCTGCTCCTAGTTCTTATGTTCTTATGGACAACGCACGTTTCAATGGCGATGGAGAGGGTCAACTGTTTGATTTTGAGGAGCTGCTCCCGCAGGTAGTCGGACTGGACCCCGAAAATGATCTGATCCCGGATCATGGAATCAGCTGTCGAGTCATAATTACATGACTGGGCTAGGATGCGGAGATGGGTCAAGAAGGACTGAAAAGGTTCATCCTTACCCTGAAGCCTCTGTTGGATGATGTACCATTCAAAGCTCTCATTCACCTCAATGCCGCAGTGGTTGTCGAATTTCTGCAGAACCGTCTTGAACTTCGTCTTGTCTTCGCCATCGGCAAACATGAGCGAGTTATAGATGTGGATGGCGTGGTCCCCCACAGTCGACAGGAACAGCATGATCTTTCGGGCATCCGATGCTGCCTTGAGGTCGGAGGCTTCGATATACAGGAGGAACTTCTGTTTGAAGACTTTCCAGTTGGTGCCGAGGTGGCCGGAGATCCGGAATTGCGGAGGAGGTTGGATCTTTTCCATGCCGTTGGATGGCTGAGTGCTGGTCTTTGCAGATTCACTCAAGGTAGGTTCGTTAGAGTTAATAGCTCTCTGGTACCATGATGTGTTATCTGTGCTGGTCTAACATCGACTGCAACTGGATGCAGTAAAACGAAAACCAGGCTTCCGACACAGGAGATGGTCCAACACTGTTTTATTGAACCTGTTGACTGCTGTACATAATCTGCTGTGGGTTGACACTCCATTAACCTAACTGATAACCTCCTACTGGCTTGACCAGACAAGCTCTCTACCACATGGTAATGATGTTGATTGGCCTGTGCACTGTGACAATCTCCCTATCTGTGTCCTGTGAGAGAGAGAGAGCCTTAATGCCTTGTGGGCTTTATAGTGGTGGTGTCCTGTCTGGTGATTGGTTGTTCTGTGTTGTGTGTGTTCATTGGTTATCCTGTGTGTCAATCACTGCCTGTCTGCATCTCATGATATACATGAGTGGATATTATGACACCAGCGAGGCCAGCAATGCTATTCAGCGCTAATTGGTCCACTTCACGAAGCGCCATGGACGTCTCGCTGCAAATGAAGGCTCACCAGCCAATTCGTCGGGTCTGTGCTCACCAACTCACTAGCCCTCTGCTAACAAGATCGAGCAGCACTGAAACAGCTCTTACACAGCCAACCCCAGACAGCTTGCACCCATGGCGCCAAGGAGACAATACAATACAATACAGAGCTGGGGAGGCTCCTAGCTGCAGTCAAGGCCAGGTGGGATGTCCTGTTCCACCGAGAGTCCCGAAGGGTGAGCCACGGGGCAGTCAGTGCTACCTGGGGCGAGGTGGCGGCAGCAGTGAGCTCGATGCGTGTGACGAGAAGGACTGGCGTCCAGTGCGGGGAAAAAGGTTACTGACCTACACCGGCCCCACGGGTGAGTTGACGCCAACAACCCCCCCCCCCCCCCCCACCGCCCCCCCAAGACTTTTCCACCCACATGTGAGGATCCACCCCCCGACCTCTCCATGCAGCCCCGATCTCGCTTCACCCCCACCCCCGCATCACTGTGAACAACGTGTGTGGTTAATTTTGCCCTTTCTGTCTCCGCAAGAGAAGCTCTCGCACAATCGCCAGGAGAGGGCCCAGACTGGTGGAGGCGTGCGAGACCTAAGAATCCTCACCACCTTTGAGGAACAGGCCCTGGAGGTGAGTATTCACCTGAGCCCTGAGGACAGAGCGGTCACCAACGCGGAGATTGGCGGAAGCCACAGAGGTGAGTATTCACCAAGACCCACCCGGGGGAACTGTCAAACATGCTATTGCCTAACTGGCTGACCCATCCCTCCCACTGACCGCATGTCCATTCGCCCGCAGGTCCTCCTGCCGAAGGTGCCAGCCCATGTGGGGTGGCTCCCTTTCCAGCCTCCAAGGAGACCACCTCGAAGGAGAGCTCTGAGGAAGACACAATGGATGCGTCACAGCTGTCATCCCCACCCTCCACCAGCGCAGATACACACACCTCGGTGGGAAATGTTTGTTAGGCCTCTGGGACACAATCTGATGAGCACCACACAGCTGCGGACGAACATCAGGTGGAGGCTGGAAACCCCCAGGTGAGACAACGGTCGGAGATCTGCTGGTTCCCAGGACCCAGCTGGGTCCCAGACTGATGCTGAACCTCTGCAATAGGGGTATCCGGAGTAGATGGAGATAATAGGGTGCAGCCAGGACATTGAGGGAGGTATCAGCGACTTGCCATAACCGACTGGAGGAGTCCCAGAAGCTACAGGCGCAGGAGATGAGCTGGCAATGTGAGGCACCGAGGCCAACACTGCTGGGGTGGCAGTGGAGAGCCTGGGGCACGACGTCGGCAGCATGAGTGAAGGTGTCCAAGGCGTCGCGCATTTGTTGACGGCCATGGCTGAGTGTTTCGGCAGACTCACTGGGGGTTGTCACCTAGTACCAGGCTGACCTTGACGAGGTTCTGCGGGACATGTCAGATGGGAATGGCCGAGGCGCTGCGAAGTTTGTCCCAGCCGCAGGTGGGCATTGCTGAGGCGCTACAGAGCATGTCCCAGTCACTGAGGAGCATCGCCGAGGGCATCGACACCATGGTGCAGGCCATGGGGAACCGCCAGGGCTGGCAGAGCCAGATGAAATGAAATGAAAATCACTTATTGTCACGAGTAGGTTTCAAATGAAGTTACTGTGAAAAGCCCCTAGTCGCCACATTCCGGCGCCTATTCGGGGAGGCTGTTACGAGATGATGCAGTGGCAGCCGGGGTTTGAACCAGATGTCCCTCCATCCCAAGATGAATCCCAGGGTCCTATGGGCACATAACGGGAGGAGGGAGTGCTGGGTGCCAACCCGGACCATTCCAATGGAGTGGTGATGGTGGCCACCAGCTCCCCGAGTTCCACCCCTCTGATGAGGCCACGTCTCGAGGTCAGCACACGGGACAGGGTGGCACAACTGTGCATGGCCCACCGACAAGTGAGTGAGGGGCCTCTGGCCCCAGAACCACCAGAGGTTGCCAGCCAGGAGCATTGAAGACCACGGGACGAGGCAAGCAGCTGGCTGCCTCTATCTCAGATGTACATCCTGGGGAGGCACCGAGACATAGAGGTGGAGCTAGGAAGGTGAAGCACATCGAGGATCACTGAGGGCACCGGGGGAGGGGGTAGAGGGAGGGCTAGAGGGTGGGGGGTGGATAAGTAGGGGATGAAGGGGTGGTGGGGAGAGTGGGGCGGCACCATCAGGAGTGGGGAATTGTATGATACCCGTGACACATTTAAAACCCTTGAGCACAACCAATATGGCGCCTCTGTCACTTTATTCTGGCCCAACCTCCGAACCCTTGGCCCGTCTCTCCAGGCATCTCCTCCTCCCCGCACTCACCACCCTCCGGTCATGGACATATCCCCGGTGTTGTGTCCCATCCCTTGGGTGTTCGGATGTTGGCTGCTGTGTGTGTGGTGTTGCCCCTCACAGTGTTCAAGCACAATGTCCATGTATCAAGGTGGGATCAGGATTCTAGGCAATGACTCCCACAAGCTACATGACTTAACCACCCACGGGAATCCACTTGGGTGTGTGGAGTGCTCACGTAACCATGAGTGCCAATTCCCTATTAGCAATAGCCTTCAGCTGCACGGCCTGAGGCCTCGGCGATGGCGTCATGGGTGGTCGGTGGGCCAGACAGGCAGGTGCTAAGGTTGCTCCTGGAATGGGTACACGTGATCCAGGGGTTGGCATGGTGGTCCCATGCGCGGGTGTCCCCCGGTTGTCCCGCCTACACCTCCCACCCCCACCCTCCCATGGCAGCCCATCCCTGCGGAAGGTCCCCTACCCTCAGCAACCCCTGCCAAAGGTCACTCACCCCCGCTAAGCACAGGGCAGCAAGCCCAATGCCCCCGGGCTCTTTACATGTGAGCAAAGTTGGCTACTAACCTCCTCGGCTCCCCACAGAAGCTCTTCCGCCAGGTCACGTTTTTTTGAAGGAGGACTGATCGGCACCAGCGTGACCACTTGCTGGGGAGACCAAGTAATGACGGGAGATCTGCGGCCCCGGGTCACTGTTCGTGTGGAGTTTGCACATTCTTTCCGTGTCTGCGTGGGTCTCACCCCCACAACCCAAAGAGATGTGCAGGGTAGGTGGATTGGCCACGCTAAATTTCCCCTTAATTAGAAAAAAAAGAATTGGATACTCTAAATTTATGAAAGAAATAGAATAAAATTAGAAAGAGAATGACGGGAGGCCATTGGATTTGGGGTGGCTCCTGTTAATTGTATAGAAATTGGTATTATGTGGTGAGTATTGGTTTCTTGCCACACGATGGCAAGATCCCGATTTTGCCTGTAGGAGCAAGCCGATTGCATCGCAAACTGTTGGCACCTGGCGCGGTTCTCGTTTTTGACCTCTTCCACTATTCACGGGCCTCGTTTCACTCGGGCGCGAGCGTAGTGAGGCCAGAGAATCGCACCCATAGGGTGGGATATTCCGACCCGCGGCCTTTTTGCAGTGATGGAGATGGCCCATCATTGGCCGGCGACGGGGTCTTCCGTTCCCCCGCTGTCAATGGGGAACCCACAGCGGGGATCAAGTCCGATCCCACTGATGGGAATGGGCAGAAACCCTGCCCATGAATAAATACTGTGAAGGAGAGAATGTTTGAAGTTGTTATTATGTGTATAATCATTTTTCAGCAGCAGTTAACATCAGGTCAACATGAGTAAGTGTTGTATGCCATGTTTTCCTAAAATGTAATTCTGTCACAGGTAACTAGCAGGTCCCGAACCCTGATGGCCAAGCACATTGGCTTCACTGATCTCCAGCGCTGCATCCTCTGCAGATGTTAACCTTTTTTTTTTGTAAATTTAGGGTGCCCAATTAATTTTTTCCAATTAAGGGGCAATTTAGTGAGGCCGATCCACCTACCCTGCACATCTATAGGTTCTGGGGGCGAGACCCATGCAGACATGGGGAGAATGTGCAAACTCCACACGGACAGTGACCCAGAGCTGAAATCGAACCTGGGACCTCAGCGCTGTGAGGCAGCAGTGCTAACCACTGTGCCACTGTGCTTCCAGAGCAGATGTTAATCAAGAGATGGCTGGAGAACTTTGCTGACAATCTTGTTATGTAATACTTTGTAAAATATCTTTTGCACGTCCATGTACACCACATCAACCACATTACGCTCATAAACCCATTCTGTTCCTTCGAACAGCTTCTCGACTTCACTCATTTCCACATCTGTGCTTGATGCAAAACTTCGTCTAATATCAACTTTATCCCATCATAGTGGGCGGGATATTCCGCTCTCAACTTGGCGCACCTGCCAAATTTTATGAAGGATTTAATCTATCAGACCATAATTTCTCTCACACACCCCGTTACTAAATAGACTTTCTGCAGCTATATTCATAACTATTATGTTCATGTTCTCATATATATCCTGAAATTCATTGTTCTCCCCTATTATCAGTGAGGAAATTTGCCGGTGGCTCCATTCCAGTCCCTATCTATTTTGCTATTCTCTATTCCACAATTATTTAATTTTCTTTACTATGAATAATCATCTTAGAATATCATAGAATTTGCGTGCAGAAGGAGGCCATTCGGCCCATCGAGTCTGCACCGGCTCTTGGAAAGAGCACCCTACCCAAGGTCAACACCTCCACCTTATCCCCATAACCCAGTAACCCCACCCAACACTAAGGGCAATTTTGGACACCGTGCTGCCCACATCGACTGACTAAACCTAGTTGCCAAGCCTACAAGGTGAAAAATGGAAATGTTCTTTTCTTGATCACATGGCTAAAGATCCATAGCCACAACTTCATTAAAATCTGTTGGCAAGGGCTTGCTCACTATATGTCGCAATGGTATTCTTCTATATTTCTTACATATATCACATCTATCGATTATCTGTGCTATAAGTTTATTGTATTCATCGTCTCTTATATCCACATCTCTGAGCAAAGTTTTTTATTTTTGGGAAGACTGATGGGCAAATTGCTGATGCAACTTTAACACAATCAATTTTTTGTTTTCCAGACTCCTATCCTCTGGTACTAACAGCACGTTCTTAATATATTTACAGGAAAAATTTGAATTCATTAATGGGATACAATTTTGCCCAGAATGTGTAAATTGTAAGTCCACAGTTTTTTCAATGATGGCCTTATTGTTTAACATGTCAAGTTTCATTGTGCTTTCTTCATCGATGGTTGGCTCAATAATAAAGGTATTTTGCTGGAATCAACATCCGTGCAAATACAATTATTCTTCCCAGTGTTTTTACAAGGAATCATTACTCTTTTCAGCGATTTAAAGCTATTAGCAACCCCAAATCTGAAACTCATGGGCCTTCCAAATTCCTTAACACTGTTCCAATCTTCGTCACTTAAAGAGACCAGACAACATTTTACCCAGTCTATCCACATACTGTAGATATACATCCGCTGTCTAATACGGAACAATTGAAGGACTCTACGACCAGCACATTCATCACCAAACTGAAACTTCCCATTACTAAAATAATGCTTTCTCTTTGGTCAGTATCTCCCTCTTTTTCTATACAGTGTCTTCTATAATTTTTATTGGTGTCAGAAGTAGGCTTACATTAACACTGCAATGAAGTTACTGTGGAAATCCCCGAGTCGCCACATTCCAGCGCCTGTTCGGGTGCATAGGGGGAGAATTCAGAATGTCCAATTCACCCAATAAGCATATCTTTCGAGACTTGTGGGAGGAAACCGGCGACCCGGAGGAACTCATGCAGACACTGGGAGAACGTGCAGACTCCGCACAGAGTGACCCAAGTCGGGAATCGAACCCGGAACCTTGGCCCTGTGAAGCAACTGTGTTAACCACTGTGCTACTGTGCCACCCTTCAAAGTCTCCTGTCTTGTGTTTGGTTTTAAACACCCTATTATAATCACTCAGGACATTTTATTGCAAAATGGAATTTTGAATCACACCAAAAGTACCAACTGACCACACTCTGGGCACTTCCGCGGTTCATTTCTCCGTTGAAATTTCCCAATTGTTTTCTCCTGCCATAATTGTGAAAGGTGTTTTTGTTCTCGTTATTTTCAGTTATAAACCTTCTGTCGTACTGATGCTTGCAAACTGTTTCTGGACCACTTTACCATGCTGTTAACGTTGTGTCTTCCAGAGGCTGGCTTATCGCTGATTGGCCCATGTGTGTCATGATTGCTGCTGGGAAAGATTCTTTGTCCAGGAATCTTTTTAGAGCCTCTGACATTTATTCTAACAGGCTGTGTCTTATTGATAATTTAACTCCTGTCAAAACCAGAAGCTTATACATATTTGTAACTTTAGCATGGTATAATAACTTGAATGCCAGCACTAATTGAGGAATGTTTAGATGGAATTATTGCAGCCTTGTATACTAAATTCCATTATATACTCTTCTATGGAGGTTTATTCTGACTTTCAAAATCTGACCAGGCCTCACAAGCACTTAATAAATCATCCTTTTTGTAAATCTTATCCATGAAACTTAATAATGTATCCAGACCTTCATCTGAGTTCAAATGCTCCGGCTCCATTTCTGAGAATACCTTGCATCTTATTTTGCTTTTGTATGATTGTGAAAGTAACAGAGCCATTCCTTGTGATTTGTCTGGGCAAGGGCGTAACCATTGTCCTCATGGTAACTTAATTTGTCCATTGATCATAGGGTTAATGCTCAGGAAATAATGGTGGGTAGTCATACCCCAACACTCTATCCTTGGATTCAGACATTTGTTTTTCCATGTTAATCCACATCACTGTTAAAGGTTGGAATTCACAATACAGGGCGGGATTCTCCGACCCCCCGCCGGGCCGGAGAATCGGCGGCGGGAGCGAGGTGAATCCCACCCCGATACCAGCTGCTGAATTCTCTGGTGCCGATTATTTGGTGGGCGCACGGGTGGGGGCCTTTGGCAGCAGCCCCCCCCCCCCCCCGGCGGAGGCCCATCGGCGCCAATTGGCACGGCGCCAATCACTCCAGCACCTAGAAGGTGCGGAATCCGGGTGGCCCAACGCCGGAGTGGTTCACGCCACTCTTTGGCGCCGGTACTGCCCGCCCGCCAGATATCGGAGAATCCTGCCCACAGTCTTTCATCCAAAGAAATCTTAGTTTGCAGAAACCATCCTCTGCTACCATTGTTAAGCACCGATGGTAACTCTGTAATAAAAAACTTTATGTTATTGTGTTGTACAATCACTTCTCTTCCAACTCCACAGTGCCACCTGCATCCCCTTTATATATAAATATGTGCAGTCTATCAAGCAATGGATGTGATCTATTAAACAATTAAAGCTCCAATTCTAACTTAAAAAAAAAATACATTTGAAGTACCCAATTCATTTTTTTTCCAATTAAGGGGCAATTTAGCGTGGCCAATCCACCTATCCTGCACATCTTTGGGTTGTGGGTATGAGATCCACGCAGACATGGGGAGGATTGCCTGCACCCCCCCCCCCCCCCCCCCCCCCCCCCGCCAAACCTCTGGAAACCCAGACCCAGTTCTGCTGCAAGCAGTCCTTGCCCAGGATTCACTGCTACATGTATCCATCCACCCTGGTAACTATAACAATGCAAATAACACTCTGAGGAAACACAGGACCAACATATCCAAGGTTAGGCTGCAGGATAAGCTTTAATTTTAATAAAATTATGAGTTTTACAGCGTATCTCCAATTATTCACCATTCCACCATTGTCAGTCATGTCAGTCACCTGTGCCCTCATGGAATTCCTATGGAAATTCTTCCATAAATCTCCCAGCTCCCCACCTCTCTCTCCATAAAATCTATCGTTTTGACCAGGTTTTTAGTCCTTGATCTTACATCTCCTTGTAATGTTTGGTGTCAAATTTTGTTTGGTAAAGCCCCTAGAGACATTTTATTATGTTAAAGGCATTATATAATATTCAAGGCATTATGTAATGCAAGTAGGGGCTGGTTTAGCTCACTGGGCTAAATCGCTGGCTTTTAAAGCAGACCAAGCAGGCCAGCAGCACGGTTCGATTCCCGTATCAGCCTCCCCGAACAGGCACCGGAATGTTGCGACTAGGGGTTTTTCACAGTAACTTCATTGAAGCCTACTCGTGACAATAAGCGATTTTCACTTTTCATTTTCAAGTTGTTGTGAGAGTCAAGCTGAAGTGGTTCGTAACCTGAACTCAAACACATTGTACTCTTAAATCTTACGGTTTGACATACTGTAAACTTGTTTTAATTTTTAAGCTTTTCAATGTATTGTTGAAATGACACGTTGCACCTTATTTTGGGTTATTTTGATTGGTGAAGAAAATCCAGTTGAGGAGCTGGCAGCAACCTGTAAGTATATAGTTATAAATGTTACATTTCTTTGTAGCCACAAAGTGAGAAGGTACGGAGGTGCCCACACTCTTGATTCTTGTAAAACATGTGGGAGGTTTATGAAGGTTGTTGCTCGTACAATCAAGATGATGATCTGCCCAAAGCCTCTGCTGATGTCACTACACATCATGTGATTCAGAACCGTGAAAGGAAACCAGCAGAAAACATAAACACTGATACCAAGAGCTTATACAAGTATATAAAGAGGAAGAGAATAGCTAAAGTAAATGTTGGCCCTTTAGAAGACGATATTGGTGAGGTAAAATTGGGAACACAGAGATGGCGGAGGGACTGCACCAATATTTTGCCTGTCTTCACGGTAGGGAATAATAAAAAATATCCAACAACTGCAGTTAATGCAGAGGAACTTAGTGCAATAGCCATCACCAGGGAGAAGGTATTGGACAAACTAATGGGACTAAAGGCAGGTAAGTCTCCGGGACCTGATGGTCTGCATCTTAGGGTGTTAAAGGAGGTGGTAGCAGAGATAATGGATGCATTGCTTATGAGTTTTCAAAATTCCCTGGATTCTAGAAAGGTCCTGGTGGATTGGAAGTACGCTAATGTAACTCCCCTATTCAAAAAAGGAGAGAGGCAAAAAATAGAAAACTATGGACCGGTTAGCTTGACCTCTGTGGTGGGTAAGTTGCTGGAATCAATCATTTTTTTTATTTTTAAAAAAATAATTTTTATTGAGAAATTTTGATTTTATACAACAATAACGCACCTTAGTAAAATACCGAAAATAACAATAATATTAACAATCATATACATTCGCCCCATCCCCATGAACAACCCAGCATTTTAACAACAACGCAAATTAACACACTATAAAGTTACAGAATAAACACTACAATAATGCGCCCCCCTCCCCCCCCCCCACCCCCCCGGGTTGCTGCTGCTATTGACCCAGTTACCTATCTCTGAGCCAGGAAGTCCAGAAAAGGCTGCCATCGTTTATAGAACCCTTGTATTGATCCTCTCAGGGCAAATTTGACCTTTTCCAATTTTATAAATCCCGCCCTGTCACTGATCCAGGTCTCCATGCTTGGGGGCCTTGCATCCTTCCATTGTAACAGAATCCTTCGACGGGCTACTAGGGACGCAAAGGCCAGGACACCGGCCTCTTTCGCCTCCTGCACTCCCCGCTCCACCCCAACCCCAAAAATCGCGAGTCCCCACCCTGGTTTGACCCTGGATCCAACCACCCTCGACACCGTCCCCGCCACCCCCTTCCAGAATTCTTCCAGTGCTGGGCATGCCCAGAACATATGGGCGTGGTTCGCAGGACTCCCCGAACATCTGGTGCACCTGTCCTCACCCCCGAAGAACCTACTCATCCTAGTCCCGGACATATGGGCCCGGTGCAGCACCTTAAATTGGATGAGACTAAGCCTCGCACATGAGGAGGAAGAGTTGACTCTCTCCAAGGCCTCCGCCCAAGTCCTGTCCTCTATCTGCTCCCCGAGTTCCTCCTCCCATTTAGCCTTCAGCTCCTCCACTGACGACTCCTCCACCTCCTGCATTACCTTATAGATGTCAGACACCTTCCCCTCTCCTACCCACACCCCCGAAAGCACTCTGTCCATCGTCCCCTGCGAGGGCAGCAAAGGGAATCCCTCTACCTGTCGCCTAGCAAACGCCTTTACCTGCAGGTATCTGAACATGTTCCCCTGGGGAAGGCCAAATTTATCTTCCAGTTCCCCCAGGCCCGCAAACCTCCCGCCAATAAACAGGTCCCTCAATTTGCTGATGCCCGCCCTTTGCCATCCCCTGAATCCCCCATCCGTGTTCCCCGGGATGAACCGGCTGGAATCAATCATTAAGGACCAGATGACTGAACAGTTGGAAAGACAAAGCTCAATCCACCATTGTCAGCCTTGTTTTATGAAGGGTAAGTCATGCCTGACAAATTTGCTTGAGTTCTTTCAGGACATAACCAGCAAGGTGGATAATGGGGAACCTGTGGATGTGGTATATCTAGACTTGCAGAAGGTATTTGACAAGGTGCCGCATAAAAGATTGATACAGAAGGCAAGATCGCAGGGGGTTGGGTGTAGAACACTAGATTGGATTGAGTATTGGCTGACTGACAGAAAGCAGAGAGTCGGGTTAAATGGGTTCTTCTCTGGCTGGCAAACTGTAACTAGTGGGGTACCGCAGGAGTCAGTCCTCAGACCTCAACTGTTTACAATCTATATAAATGATCTGCAAAATGTGGCGCAGTGGTTAGCGCTGGGACTGCGGCGCTGAGGACCCGGGTTCGAATCCCGGCCCTGGGTCACTGTCCGTGTGGAGTTTGCACATTCTCCCCATGTCTGCGTGGGTTTCACCTCCACAACCCAAAGATGAGCAGATTAGGTGGATTGGCCATGCTAAATTGCCCCTTAATTGGAAAAATAAATAAATAAATGATCTGCAAGCAGGGACAGAGTGTAACATAGCAAAATTTGCAGATGATACTAAAATAGGTGAGAAAGCAGGCAGTGAAGAGGAGATATAGATTTTACAGACGGGTATAGATAGGTTAGGAGATTGGGCCACAATTTGGCAGATGGAGTTTAGCGTAGATAAATGTGAGGTTATCCATTTTGGCTGCTAAAATAGTCAGGCAAATTATTATTTAACTGAAAGACAGATTCAAAATGCGTCTGGGCAAAGGGATCTGGGTGTCTTTGTTCATGAATCGCAGAAAGTTTGTATGCAGGTACAAAATGTAAGAAGAAAGGAAAATGGAAAGTTAGCGTTAATTGCAAAAAGACTGGAGTATAAAAGTAGAGAAGGATTGTTGCAATTGTGAGACCACATGTGGAGTATTGTGTCCAGTTTTGTTATTTGAGGAAGGATGTGGTGGCATTGAAGGCAGTTCAGAGGAGATTGACCAGATTGATTCCAGGGATGAAGGATGTATGAGGAGAGATTAAACAGTTTGGGTTTATACTCGCTGGAGTTTAGATGTAAGGGAGGAGATCTGATCAAGGTATATAAAATACTAAAGGGGATTGATAAAGTAAATGTAGACCAAATGTTCCCCTTTATGGGCAATCTAGAACAAGATGTCACAGATATAGGTTGAGAGGCGGTAGATTTAAAATTGAGATAGGGAGGCATTACTTCTCGCAGAGCGTGGTGAATTTGTGGAACTCTCTGCCTCATAGTGCGGTTGAGTCCGAATCATTAAATGGTATCATGAAGGAGATAGATATATTTCTGATAAACAAACCGGTTAAGGGATAGGGGGAACAGATAGGAAGGTGGCTTTGAGACCAGGAAGAGATCAGCCATGATCTGATTGAATGATGGAGCAGGCTCCAAGGGCTGAATTGCTTATTTCTGCTCCTAATTCCTATGGTAATGTATTCCCAGATACATAAGTTAACATCGTATTAAACATCATATTAAAATATCTTTACTGAATCATTATGATAGTGCTTCTCATACTCAGGCATTGTCTTGTGCAACATGAGTACTACGTATTCTTGATACTGCGACTTCAACAATCTTTAACACGTGGTTTGTCCTACAGAGTGCACCAAACCATTATCCACACTAGAGGGCAGTACTATACCAGATGTAACAGAATGAGGCCCTGACCTGTGTTAACCTCCAAAACCCGATTTTTAAAAATGTTTATGCATTTTTATGGCTTTGACATAAATTCAATTATCATTCCTCCTGAGGTTATGCTTTCAACTCTCGCCATTTACTTCATTCTATTTAAATTTTATGAGGTGAGAAATGAACGCCCTCAGTCCATCTGTCCCTCGACTCTGTCCCCTGTCACGTTAATGTGCAGAATCACTGGGTTGCCATTCCATGTCAAAGTACAGCTGTTCTGTCCTTAATCTGGTCAAATTGTAAATGGAGTAGCAGATGTTTATTGTTTATTTCATTTTTTAAAAAGTGGGTACCTAATTCATGTATCTAGGATATGGTAGTAGGTCCAGTAATCCAGAGGCATGAATTAATGACTAAAGTTGGAGGAGCAGAGTAGCCATGCGTTTAGATTGTGGGGTATCTGTTTCTTGATTCCAATTGCCCACCTTGATTCCATACCCTTGAATTTTAATTCCTAACAAAAATGCAGCAGTCTCAGTTGTGAAATTTTCAATTGAACTATATCTTCAACAGCCTTTTTTCTGTGGGGGGCGGGGGCGCAGTGGGCAGAGAGTTCCAGGAGAACCAGGCATGATGGGCCAAATGGCCTCCTTTTGTGCTGTAACCATTCTGTGATCCAGACACAACAGTTCAAATCCCATCGGCACACCCTCTTAGGACATGGTACCTGAAGGAAGAGGAAGATCAATAATGATGACCAACTGCTGGACTGTTACAAAAAAAAACCATTTAATGCCCTTTCGGAAAGGGGATCTGTCATCATATCCAGCTTGGATTCCCCATGAATCCAGGCTAACATGGGGTTGAAACTTAACTTGCCTTTGAATCATAGAATAAAATTTACAGTGCAGAAGGAGGCCATTCGGCCCATCGAGTCTGTACCAGCCCTTGGAAAGAGCACTGTACCCAAGCCCACACCCTATCCCTGTAACCCAGTACGAAGGTTGGGTGGGGTACCCAACCTTCGTGAACACTAAGGGCAATTTAGCATGGCCAATCCACCTAACCTGCACATCTTTGGACTGTGGGAGGAAACCGGGGCACCCAGAGGAAACCCACGCAGACATAGTAGAACGTGCAGACTCCCCACATACAGTGACCCAAGCCGGGAATCGATCCTGGAGCTGTGAAGCAACAGTGCTAACCACTGTGCTTTTGTGCTGCCCAGTGGTCTAGTAAGGGTCTACTAGACCTTTGAAGTGGTCTAGTAAGCCACTCAGATGTATTCAAGAAGGCAACTCAACACCACCACCTTCTCAAGGGCAATGAGGGGCAGGCAATAAATGCAAGGGACACCCAGAGCCTGAGAATGAATGTGAAAGAGACAATTGATGGTGAATACATTACTAGCAGAGCACTTCAGATTTAGAGCTGCTTTAAAGTGCTGACTCATGTTATCAGAATCAGTTTATCATCATATATTGCTGAGCACTCGCTGGTGACCGGCTCTAAGCCACCTTGATTCTAGAAACTAGACAGGCTTTTTGAAACAAAATGGTTTACGTTTCGCAGACAACACCCTGTTTCATGTTCAGTTCTTGATATGGCTGAGTTAGACAGTTGGTTACAACTGGGGCAATGGTGTTGGGTTGCCAACTACGATTATTCCCGGAGGTTTCATCACCTGTCTTGTCCCCAAGCTCCAGCCATTAGTTGGTCAGCACATCCATCCTTCTCACAAATCCTGTCCTTCATAAGCCAATTAATAATAATAATCTTTGTAATGAACTCCAATTGGCTTTATTGGTTGGCCAATTGGAGTATGAGCTCCCTCAATGATAGCTCATTGAGGGGGCCCATATAAGCACCTGTGTAGGCTTTGTGAGCCAGTCTTAAGTTGACTGGACTGCTAGCAGCACTGTTTGTAGCTGCTCCTGTAATATTGTTATTGTAAATAAATATTGGTGTGGTGACGGAACTCCTGCCTCCCGTGGATTACTACAGTGGCGACGAGGTAAACTAAGTATTTTGCGGAGACCAGCTGCTGCACTCGGAGGGTAAGCCTTGCCATTTTAAAAATGCCGTTTTCTGGAAGGTTAGAGGCATTCGACCCTGCTATTGAGGACTGGTCCCAGTATGTGGAGAGAATGTGTTACTTCTTCCGGGCAAATGATATGCTGACGGACGAAAGGAGACGGCTTATCCTGCTGTCGACGTGCGGACCCTCAGCTTTCGCCATTATACGTAGTCTGACTTATCCCGATGTGCCGGACACGAAAACTTTCCAAGAAGTAACGGAATTGGTAAAAGAGCACTATGACCCAAAACCACCCCTCATTTTGCGTAGGTACAGATTCTACACAGCGAAGCAGGAAGACAGGGAGTCAGTCACGAATTTCTTGACCCGCCTGAGAAGGCTGGCAGAAAAATGGGAGTTCGGCCCGACGCTAAATGAAATGCTTCGGGACCGGTTAGTGTGTGGTATAAACAACCTCAAAATACAGAAACGCCTGTTGGCGGAAATGGAGCTAGACTGCAGGCAGGCGTTACAGCTCGCACTGTCCCTAGAAAAGGCAGCAAGTGGGGCGCAGGAACTACAGGGCACGCCAATGGAGGTAGATACCTGTGAGAGGGGCTACCACAACGGGTCCTGGTACCAGATAGCCGCTCTCAGGAAAAGCCTGAGGAATAGAGGGAAAAAGGAAAACCCCAGAACTGCCCCCAAGTCTGCCAGGACTAACTGGAGACAGAGGGAAGTACCGGCTGAGGCTCCCCCAACAGAGAAGGGCCGTTTCTGGCACCAGACAGAGTGGGGTAACAACGACAGAAACCCTAGAAGGAGGTTGCAAATGAGGAATAGCAGGTGGGGACGCAGGGAAGTACACAACCTAGACGCCCCATCCTCCTCCGAAGGGGAACAATTATATAATATTGCAACAAAGAAAGCAGAACCCACTAAGATTACCCCACGGGTGAACGGGCGGCCGACAATAATGGAAATAGACACGGGTGCGGCCGTATCAGTAATGGGAGTGGCAGCATTTAGAAAAATCAAAGATGGACTCCAGCCACTAACCCTAACAAAAACATCGACGAAACTTAAAACCTACACAGGGGAACCCCTGGAAGTTCTAGGCACGACTCGTGTATCCGTGGAATATGAGAAACAATTGCTCAGATTACCGTTGACGATAGTAGAGGGCTCCGGACCGAGCTTAATTGGACGAAACTGGCTGAAAGACCTAAAATTAGATTGGATGAAAAATTTCCAGAGTGGAAGCGGGCAGTTGAGTGAAGTACTCCAAAAATACCCGGAAGGTTTGGGGGAAATCATAGGCGCCAAATCAACTTTGCACGTGGACCCAGAAGCCCTTCTGAAATTTTGTAAGGCCAGGCCAGTACCTTTTGCATTAAGGAAGAAAGTAGATGACAAAATAGAAAGGTTACAGTGCGACGGCATTATCAGACCAGTACAGTTCTCAGAATGGGCAGCGCTGCTGATACCAATTTTGAAGCCAGACGGCTCGATAAGTCACTGTGGAGATTTCAAACAGACATAGCAGCTTTGGTACGTCGGTGCCAGGAGTGCCAACAGGGGCAAAGAGTGCCACCAGTGGCGCCATTGCACCCGTGAGAATGGCCAGGCAGACCATGGCCCACACCGCATTCCACAACGGGCATACCGCCAGCGGAACTCTTAATGGGAAGGCGGCTGCGAACGAGGCTGAGGCTCCTTTTCCCAAATTTAACGGGGAAAGTGGAGAAACAACAGGAGGCCCAACGCAGGGGGCACGATAATAGTCGGCAGCAGAGACATTTCCAGGTGGGGGCACCGGTTTGGGTCAAGAATTATGAGAATGGACCAACGTGGGTCAAAGGCACGGTAGAGTTCCAAACAGGGCCCATATCCTATGAGGTTTCGATAGGAGGTAAGGTGCTGAAGAAACACCTAGACCAAATAAGGGCAGCGGAACCACACCTGGAAGCAGGCGAAGCAGGACCGCCTCAAGCTGGGATAGCCCAGACGGAAAGGATACCCACACCCCAGCCCCGAGCAATTTTTCCAGACCCCTTCATCCAGTCGTCAGAGTCGGAGATGGACGCGGCCGACGAGGCCGCCGCGACACCTCTCCCCGAGGAGGAGGAAGAACAACTTCCAAGGAGGTCGTCAAGGAAAAGACGGGCACCTATAAGGTACACCCTGCCCACTTTGGAGAATGAATGACCCGGCGGACGGCACAGAGGTGACAGACCCAGACATGAGGAGCAGGAAGAAGCTCAGAGGAATGCCAGCTGGCAGGAATTCCTCGGACCTTGGGGAGGGGGGGAGGGGGCGGGGGGGTTGTAATGAACTCCAATTGGCTTTATTGGTTGGCCAATTGGAGTATGAGCTTCCTAAACGATAGCTCATTGAGGGGGCCCATATAATCACCTGTGTAGGCTTTGTGAGCCAGTCTTAAGTTGACTGGACTGCTAGCAGCACTGTTTGTAGCTGCTCCTGTAATATCGTTATTGTAAATAAATATTGGTGTGGGAACGGAACTCCTGCCTCCCGTGGATTACTACAATCTTTACTGTCACAACTAGGCTTACTTTAACACTGCAATGAAGTTACTGTGAAAATCCCCTCGTCGCCACGTTCTGGCTCCTGTTCGTATACACAGAGGGAGAATTCACTGTCCAATTCACCTAACAGCACTATTGTGTTCTGCTGCTTCGGATAACACAGGCTGCTACTTGATGCAGTCTTAACTAAAGGATGCTCCAGACTCTGAAATGAGTTCAACGTGTTTATTGAATTATTAACACAGTTCTCAAATGAGTTTGACTCTCTGCTAATCTAACTGTAGTAACTCAGTCTAACTGCACCAACTTTCTCTAAGCGACGTACTGGGATGTGATGCTGCTCATCAACCCTGTCTAACTCTCCAGATGTCTGTCTGTGGAAAGAGGCAGGTGTGAGTGCCTCCTCCCTTTTATAGTGTTTATGTCATGCCCCCTTGTGGTGATGCCACCTCTGAGTGTCCTGACTGCCCATTGGTTGTGTCCTATTCTGAGTGTTCATTGGTTGCATGTTTGCAAATCATGTCAAGCACGTCTTTCAGGATTTGTGGGAGGAAACCGGAGCACCCAGAGAAAACCCACGCAGACACAGGGAGAACGTGCAGACTTCGCACAGACAGTAACCCAACCCAGAATCGAACCTGGGACCCTGGAGCTGTGCTCCCCAATTGGAAAGCAAAAAGACTCATTAATGGATGTTGTTTGACTGTCAGACAAACAGCCTGTCGCCATCCCCCACCCCTTTCAATATTTCTATGGCTGGTGAAGAGAAATATTCAAAGAATTAAAAAAAAACATATTTTTTTATGTCCCGATGATTTTTCTCCAGGGTTGCACACAGCAGTGTCCTGGAGATTGATCTTCAATTCCTGGCGACTCCAGGGAAACCTTGCAGGGCTGGCAACCCTGGATATAATGGATGCCCTACAAGTAACCTCAATAGGGCAGCACGGTAGCATGGTGGTTAGCATAAATGCTTCACAGCTCCAGGGTCCCAGGTTCGGTTCCCGGTTGGGTCACTGTCTGTGTGGAGTCTGCACATCCTCCCCGTGTCTGTGTGGGTTTCCTCCGGGCGCTCCGGTTTCCTCCCACAGTCCAAAGATGTGTGGGTTAGGTGGATTGGCCATGCTAAATTGCCCGTAGTGTCCTTAAAAGTAAGGTTAAGGGGTGGGGGGTTGTTGGGTTACGGGTATAGGGTGGATACGTGGGTTTGAGTAGGGTGATCATAGCTCGGCACAACATAGAGGGCCGAAGGGCCTGTTCTGTGCTGTACTGTTCTATGTTCTATGTCTCGATGACAAAGGAAGGAAGTCAAACCGGGTCTTTGGCTTGACTTTCAAATCCTTACTCAATGCCCTTACTTGAAAGTCTTGATGCTTTTATAGCAGGTGACACAGGAACTGGCTGTAATGTTCCCGCCCATTCTGTCATATTCACCATTCATTCCCATACATTAAAAAATAATAATAATTTTAGAGTACCCAATTATTTTTTCCAATTAAGGGGCAATTTAGCGTGGCCAATCACCTATCCTGCACATCTTTTGGGTTGTGGGGGTGAAACCCACGCGGACACGGACAGTGACCCAGAGCTGGGATTTGAACCCGGGTCCTCAATCCATTCCCATTCATAACGAATGGGCACTATGAAAAGAGGCCCATCATTGCTTATTGAGATAGACTTCAGGAGCAGTCGCCATCTTCAGGAGAGTGCAGGTATGGATGCAGAAAATGACATGAGCAAAGGAAATAATAAAAAGAATTAAATAATTTCAGAAACACAAATGAGAGAACGATTTTCCGACCCATTCTTTTTGAATGAGATTACAATTTTGCTGTTGTGCACCCTATTTTTGGTTGGTTTAAGGTCCTTTGTTGAAATAAACTTTCTTTTCAAACATCCTTTATATTTTTTCAAAGAGACAAAATTACCTTGCTTCTTCGGAATGCTTTTATGTTATATTATTTTGCCATTTTCTGGACCCAATCACATATCTTACATTCCTCCATCCCCAACTATCACAGTGAACTCAAGTTCGTGCACCTTGAGGGTGAGATTTGTCTTGGGATGCGGTGCAATATGATCAATGCGTGGAAGGATGGAGGCAACAAGTAGTTATACATAGTTTTGGATCTGTTTGGAGACTGTTCACTAGCCACGTCCTTTTGGACCAGTATTGGAATCGTTGTCTTCACTAATTTCATTCATGATCTGGATGTGGGTCCTGGTGGCGCAATCTGCAGATGTGCAGATGATTAAGATCAGTAAGAGCTTTCAGACTGTAGATGATAATCTTGAAAAAATTATTTTTTAAAAATCTAGAGTATCCAATAATTTTTCTTTTTTCCAATTAAGGGGCAATTTAGCATGGCCAATCCACCTACCCTGCATATCATTAGGTTCTGGGGGCAAGACCCACGCAGACACGGGGAGAATGTACAAACTCCATACGGGCAGTGACCCAGGGCTGGGATCGAACCTGGGGCCTCGGTGCTGTGAGGCAGCAGTGCTTACCACTGTGCCACCGTGCTGCCCTCTGTGGATGATAAGGTTGTTAGGCAGATCTTGATGCATGGGGAATTTGGTCTCATGATTGGCAAATGATGTTTAACTGGCAAAAATGTAAAGTTATTTATGTGGGCAGGCTGAACATGCAATATCCCTTCTGGAGAATGACGAAAGATACCTGATCATTCTAATGTATATGTCTCTAAAGATGTGAATAGAATGATGGAATTAAAAGATGAGGCAAAGTATTTTGTCCTTGTGCAATACCACTTGGAAAGCTGTGCCCAGATTTGGTGTCCTCACATGAAGGTTCCCTAAATTGGTCCCTGGGATGAGGGGGGAGATCCCATGATGAGAGACTGAGTAAATTGGGTCTCTTTTCTCTGGAGTTTGGAAGTTGGAGAGGTGATCTCATTGAACTGCATAAGATTCCAAATGGGCCTTGAGGGTAGATGCTGAGAGATTGTTTCCGTTGGTTGGTGACGGAAACACGGGAGCACAGTCGCTGAATAAGGGGCCGAATATTTAGGGCTGAGATTAGGGGAATTTACTTCACTCAAAAGTTGTGAATTTTCAAAATTCTCTGCCGCATAGGGGTGTGAATGCTCCATGGTTGAATATATATTTAAGGCTGGGGTGGACAGATTTTTTGTCTCTCAGAAAATTAAGTGATATGGGGGGGGGGGGGGGGGGGGGGGGGGCAGCGGGAAAATGGAGTTGAAGGCCAGCATCAGCCTTGGCCATGTTGAATGGGCTGTGCGGTCACCTCCTACTCCTATGTCTTGTGTTCTTGAAAGGTGTGTCAGAAAATCAGTAGATTAATTCCCAGGATAGAATATCTTGATTATATGAAAGGCTAAAAGATTTGAGATTCTACACTTTAGAGAAGTGTAGATTTAGCGGTGATCTGAGTGAGGTTTCGACGATTGTGTTGTTAACAGCTTGTTCCAATTAAAAAGATTAAATAGGCATCACGGATAGAAGATTCCAGTTGTATTTTCATCTGCATTTCATTAGCGGGATGGCAATCAATTTCACGCCTGCTCCTCCTGATGTATACCAATGACCTGGACCTTAGTGTACAGGGCCTAATTTCAAAATTTGTGGATGATAAGAATTCTGGAGGCAAATGACATAGACAGGTTGATGAAATGGTTGGATGGTTGGCAGATGAAGTTCAATGCAGAGAAGTGTGAAGAGATTCATTTTGGTAGGAAGAATGCGGAGAAACAATATAAAATAAAGAATACATTTCTAAGGTGGGTGCAGGAGCAGAGGGACCTGGCTGTCTTTGTGCATAGGTCATTGCAGGGGGCAGGATAAGTTGAGAGAGTGACTAATAAAACATAACAGCATCTGGGGTTTTATTAATAAGGATAGATATTAGAAAAGCAAGGAGATTATGTTAAACATGTATAGAACATTGGATTGGCCTCAACTGGAGTATTGCGTCCAGGTCTGCACATCCTATTTTAGGAAAGATAGAACATAGAAAAATACAGCACAGAACAGGCCCTTCGGCCCACGATGTTGTGCCAAACTTTTGTCCTACGTTAAGAACAAATTAATCTACACCCCATCATTCTACCGTAATCCATGTACCTATCCAATAGCCGCTTGAAGGTCCCTAATGTTTCCGACTCAACTACTTCCACAGGCAGTGCATTCCATGCCCCCACTACTCTCTGGGTAATGAACCTACCTCTGACATCCCCCCTATATCTTCCGCCATTCACCTTAAATTTATGTCCCCTTGTAATGGTTTGTTCCACCCGGGGAAAAAGTCTCTGTCTATATCTATTCCCCTGATCATCTTATAAACCTCTATCAAGTCTCCCCTCATCCTTCTCCATTCTAATGAGAAAAGGCCGAGCACCCTCAACCCTTCCTCGTAAGATCTACTCTCTATTCCAGGCATCAGAGAGGGTGCAGGAAAGATTCACGAGATTGGTTCAAGGGATGAAGAACTTCAGATATGTGGCAGATTTGGCGAAGTTAGGGCTGTTTTCCTTTGCAGGGTTGAGAGGTGATTTGATAGAGGTATTCAAAATCAGGGGTTCCAGATGAGGTAGATACGGAAAAATTACTCCCATTGATGGAAGGATCGAGTACAAGAGGTCGAAGATTGAAGGTAATTGGTAAAAGAAGCAATGGTAACTTTTCGTGCAGCGAGTGGTTAGGATCTGGAATGCACTGCCTAAGAGTCATGGAGGCAGGTTCAATTGAGGCATTCAAGGCAGAATTGGATTATATCTGAAAAGGAAAATATGCAGGGTTACAGGGAGAAGATGGGGGGAGTGGCACTAAGTGAATTGATCCTTCGGAGGACAGACTGAATGGCCTCTTTTTTTTTATTCGTTCATGGGATGTGGGTGACGTAGGCCGGCCCAGCATTTATTGCCCATCCCTAATTGCCGTTGAGGTGGCAGTTTAGAGTCAACCGCATTGCTGTGGGCCTGGAGTCACATGTCGGCCAGACCAGGCAAGGATGGCAGATTTCCTTCCCTAAAGGACACTAATGAACCAAATGGATTTTTATGACAATTAGCAATATTTTTTAAGTCCAGATTTTTATTGAATTCAGATTTCACCATCTGCTGTGGCAGGATTCGAACCCAGGTCCCCAGAGCATTACCCTGGGCTCCTGGTTAATATTCCAGTGACAATACCACTATGCTACTGCCTCCTGTGTGCTGATTCTCTGTTCACCTATATATCCAGCTATCCCTTCTGGCTTCTTGAGTACTTTTTGA
Source organism: Scyliorhinus canicula (assembly GCF_902713615.1). NCBI lineage: Eukaryota > Metazoa > Chordata > Chondrichthyes > Carcharhiniformes > Scyliorhinidae > Scyliorhinus > Scyliorhinus canicula. The sequence goes on along the minus strand of NC_052160.1, from coordinate 57,413,261 downwards.
CCAGGTGTTGTGTATAATTACCAAAGCCTAAAACTGTATTTCTTATCTCTCCATTTTTTCCAACTTGACTCTATGAAATGTTTCTATTTTGCTCCTTTGTTCTTTATTTCTTGTTTCATTGCCGCTACCAGAGACACAGCAGTGTTGGAGGAATACACGAATCCCCTTTGTTTCTTCAAATGCCAGTGGGTGTAGTGAAGTGTATGTGTCAAAGATGGGAAAAGTCCGCAAATAATTCCACGATGGGCCCAAAAGCACACAATCACACCACAGGCACAGATACAGGAAGAGGAGAACATTACCATCAGCCAATGGGCTAAGTAGAGGCAGGGAAGGAGGGATCGCTGTCTTGTCTAATAGGATGTGTACTTGCTACTCGCAGAGATGAGGAATATAGGATTCAAACCAATTAACTCATACGCATATACAAATTAGGAGCAGGAGTAGGCCATTTGGTTCCTCGAGCCTGCTCCGTCATTCAATAAGATCATGGTTGATCTGATTATAACCACAATCCCACATTCCGGACAGCCGTTCCCCTCCTTGTTAATCAAGAATCTATCTAGCTCTACCTTCAAATATTCAACGGGCCAGATTCTCTTTCTTGTGGCAGGCAGGGCTGAAGAATCCTGCCCAAAGATTCTGCTTCCACAGCCTTTTGAGGAAGAGAGTTCCAGAGACACACAACTCTCTGAGAGAACAAATTTCTCTGCATCTCCGTCTTAAATGAATGACCCCTTATTTAATCAGTGACCCCTCGTTCTAGATTCTCTGACAAGAGGAAACAACTGCTCTAAATCCACCCTGTCAACACCCCTCAGGATCTTAAAGAATTTTCCATGAAGAACTGCGCATTTCCAGGGTGACAGAGAGGGCTGAGGAACAGCAGAATAGAAAAGCTGTGATTAAAGGAGGTCCCAGAATTAGGCCCAAAGCCTAATTCAATTTCTGCCTTCTTACATCTCTTTTCCTTTAAGATACTTCTTCAAGCCTGCCTTATTGACCTCCTTTATCGGCTTGGTGTCAAATTTTATTTGCTAATGTTCCTGTCAAACACTTTGGAATGTTTTATTACATTGAAGGTTCTACGTGAATACAAATTGTTGTTCACAGAGGCTATCCACCTGAAGGTCCAGGTGGACTGAAGGTTGTGGTATCCACCGGGGATCAGTGAATGGGATATCTCAAAACAGCTGGAAAGGAAACTGGAAAGGATTGGTAATGAACCAGCTGTTGTGATCCATGTTTGAACCAACAATATAGGAAGAAAATCGGGAGGTGATCCAGCGAAGGAAATATTGGAAGCAAGGTACTGTTTGTGTAATAGACACAGGGAAACTATTGCTCCTGGTGGAGGAATGGACAACTGAAGTGTGCAATCATAAAATTAGAGCCACGCCAAATTACGAGTGACATTGGGAGGCACTGCTTCACACAAAGAATAGGAGAAATGTAGAATTCTCTTCCTCCAGAATGGTGTGAATGCTGAGCCAATTTAAAGATTGACCAGATGGGATTCACTTTCACTTTATTAGAAACACAAAGGAAAGGCAGCACAGTGACACAGTGGTTAGCACGGTTGCCTCATGGGACTAGGATCCGGATTCAATCCTGACCACAGGTCACTGCCCGTGTGGAGTTTGCACATTCTCCCCATGTCTGCGTGGATCTCACCCCCATAACCCAAAGATGTGCAGGATAGGTGGATTGGCCACGCTAAATTGCCCCTTAATTGGAAAACTAAAAAAAAAGAAACACAAAAGGATTTATTAATAAGACCTGTAAAGCAGCCACACGGCTGCACTTAGTCCCCTACATGTCTCCAGCATAAGAGGGGACTCCACCCTCTGGCGTGATTACCCACGCTGCATCCCAATTGGTCACCCAAGCCATGTGCCCCTTCCTCTGCTGTGTTGTCCTTAAAGGGACAATCACCACATGGGGGTACCAAGGGATATGAATCAATGACAGGTAAATGGAAGTGAGTTACTAATCTGCTATGGTCAAATGGCTGAACAAGCTCAAGAGTCTGAATGGCCCACTCCTGTTCCCATATTCCTCTGTTCCCTTCCCCGCCATTGGTTTGGGACATGCATGGATAGGGGAGGCAGTGGCGCAGTGGTATTGTCACAACTAGTAATCCAGAGAGCATGGGTAATGCCAGAGGAGCCCAGTTTTGAATCCCACCACAGCAGATGGGGAAATTTGAATCCTATAAAAATCTGGAATTAAATTTCTAACGATGACCATGAAACCATTGTTGTAAAAACCTATCTGGCTCACTGATCTCCTTTAGGGAAGGAAATCCGCTGCCCTTATCTGGTCTGGCCTACATGTGACTCCAGGCCCACAGCAATGTGGTTGACTCTGAAATGCCCCCTGAACTGGCCTAGCAAGCCACTCAGTTCAAGGGCAGTTAGGGATGGACAATAAATTCTGACCCAGCCAATGATGCCCCTATCTCATGAGTTAATTAAAATCAAAAATTATATTCAATGTCACTGAATCCATTGAGCGGCGAGAGAGGCTACGAGGAAACTTGACATTTTTACTAAGATGATTTTATTGTTATTACCTAAAAGAGGATCCACTTTATAGAAAAGAAAAATCTCTCCAGGCATTTTCTTCCCTTTGAGCTATTAAATGTATGTTGCATTCTAAGGAATCTGCTATCACTGTGTTACTAGTAAAAACACATGTAGAAATCTCACCCTCCAGGGTTTTCATAGCCACGTTATGAAATTATCCACCCTTTCTCCCCATAGTGATTTATGGTTTTGTAATAAAGTTGCAATAAATATAGCTGTTAGCATTATCTATATGTCATTGATCATTCTTGCTGATATATTCTGATATGTGCGTTGCAGTTATTTTGCTGACTGTCCCTTTCTGTCCTAGTAATCCCATTTCCTATGAACTTTAATCGCCCTTTACCTCTATATAAACAAAAAAAATGCATCAGTCATTCTCCAGTAAACTTTAACCAATCTTTATCTGTAGACAAGCAATTTATGCTTTTATCACTGTCACTGCAGTTATTGAATTCTACTCCAATTCAGAACGTGCCTTTTCATCTGTGTACAACTGTTTACTCATTAAACTTTCTAAAAATTATTCTTATCTTTTCAAAAGATTAACATGATGTTGCAAATAAGATTGAATAGAATGGCACCAGAACTGAGAGGTTATACCTAGTAGGAAAGTTTGAAAAGCATGGGGCTTTTTTTTCGACCACCTGGTGGAGGTCTTTAAGACTATAAAATGATTTGTTAGGATAGATAAGTTGACAAGGCATAGGAGCAGGAGTAGGCCATTAAGCCCATCGAGTCTGTTCTGCCCTTCAATGAGATTTTTGTGAGTGCCACTAAGAATCCAGCACGAGTTGAAGGATCGAAAGAAATAACATTTATTTACAATAACACATATATAGCAGCAGCAGCAACCCCCTTGCTGCTCACTCTCCTCTAGCTGGTTCCAAACTGGCCAGCTTTATTTATGCAGGGAATCTGCTAATGATTTCTCCGCCCCCACTCATTAGGGAAGCTCATACTCCCGAAGGATTATGGGAATGCTATTAGTCCTCAGCCAGTAAGCAGGCAGGTTATAACATGCCTACCCCCCCCCTCCCCCCCCAAAGTCCAAGGAATCCACTGAAGACCCTGGCGAAGGAGGGCGTCGGACTCGTTTTGCTGCAGGCTGGACACCATTTGCATGAGGCGCTGGATCGGGTGGCGTGTAACGAGACGGAGAACGGCACTTCCGTGATGAACGGCGTAACGGTTGTACATCCACAGCCCGTGGGCCTGAGGACTACCCCTCTGAGGCATCTTGTGTCTCCATCTTGGAGTCAGAGTCCGCTGCCTCCGTCATCTGGGCGTCTCTATCTCCACGCGGCAACGACCATACGGCAAGATCTGCGCAGACTTAGAGTGTGGCACCAGAGGAAGATTGTGAGGAATACTTTCCACTGTGTCTGGTCTCTGCGGCTGTAGAAATGAGCTCCGGGGGCGGGGAATCTTTGGAAGGGATGGTCTTCTGGACCCAACGTGGTCTACATGCTTGCGTTGGAGACGACCCTGGGCTTGAACCTGGTAAGAGATAGGGCCGATTTGGCGAAAGATTACGCCAGGGACCCACTGGGCACCACCAGCAAAATTCCGAACGAACACTCGGTCACCAGGCGCAAACTGCCGAATCGGCCGATGCCGAGAAAAACCATGTCCCTGCCATTCTTGGGTGCGGCATACTTTTGCGCCAATGTCTGGGAAAACCATGCTAAGGCGGGTGCAAAGTCTCCGGCCCATTAGTAGTTCTGCGGGAGCTACCCCAGTCACCGCATGGGGGGTGGCCCTATAGGAAAACAAAAAACAAGCCAGTCTCATGTCCATCGATCCGAAAGACTGCTTCTTTAGGCCTCGTTTGAATGTCTGCACTGCGCGCTCCGCCAACCCATTTGAAGCCGGGTGGTATGGGACGGTGCAGATATGGCGTATGCCGTTCATCTTCATGAACCTCGCAAACTCCTCACTTGTGAACGGAGTGCCATTGTCCGTGACCAGCACCTCGGGGAGGCCATGTGTACTGAAAGACAAACGCATCTTCTCGATTGTTGCGCAGGACATTGTGCCTACCATCTTGTGCACTTCTAACTATTTAGGCTGGGCATCGATTAATAGAAAGAACATGGATCCTTGAAAAAGGCCGGTGAAATCACCATGCAAGCGCTCCCAAGTCTGCCCTGGCCATTCCCAGTGATGTAGGGGCGCGGCGGGCGGAAGTGTCTGATGCTCCTGGCAAATGGAGCAGTTTTGGGCCACCTTCTCAATGTCGGTGTCAAGGCCTGGCCAACAGACATAACTCCGGGCCAACATTTTCATTTCAGTCACACCCGGATGCCCATTGTGCAAGTCTCTTAGTATCAGCTCCTATCCTTTTTCCGGGACAATCACACGCGTCCACCACAAGAGGATACCGTCTTCCACGCTAAATTCTGACAGCTTGGAGGAAAATGCCCGCAACTCGCCTGGGAGCTGTCTATGCTGCTCACCATACAGGACTATGTGCCGAACCTTTGACACGACTAGCTCCGTCTGGGTCCACTCATGGATCTGTGATGCTGTGACAGGCAAGGTGTCCTTTAAATTTAGGGTTGCAACTGCCTCACCGGTCGTGGGGGTTGACATGGGGCCGGTCGATAAAGGCAATTGGCTCAGTGCGTCGGCATTCGCTATCTGGGTTCCTGGTTTGTGCTCCAGAGTATACTCTTTTTTTTTTTTTTTTTAAATTTTTTTATTGGAATTTTTTGCAGAAAATATAACAAAAAGTATAGCAAAAAGCAGTAATATGCAACTAACAGCCCCATAACACCCACAATTCCCCCCATACCGTAACATCACATGTATCACATTCCCCCACCCCCCCCCCAAACAAGAGAACTTAACCATAAATTAAAATTAGATAAATCAAATTTAAATAAATAAGCTAACATAATCAACGCCCCCCCCCCCCCCCCCAACCCTCCCCCCCCCCCCCCCCCCCCCCCCCCCCCCCGGGTTGCTGCTGCTATTGTCCCAGTACCCTATCGTTGAGCCAGAAAGTCGAGGAAAGGTTGCCACCGTTTAAAGAACCCTTGCACCGATCCTCTCAGGGCGAATTTAACCTTCTCAAGCTTAATAAAGCCCGCCATGTCATTGATCCAGGTCTCCACGCTTGGGGGCCTCGCGTCCTTCCACTGTAGCAAAATCCTTCGCCGGGCTACTAGGGACGCAAAGGCCAGCACACCGGCCTCTTTCGCCTCCTGCACTCCCGGCTCTACCCCAACCCCAAAGATCGCGAGTCCCCATCCTGGCTTGATCCTGGATCCCACCACCCTTGACACCGTCCTCGCCACCCCCTTCCAGAACTCCTCCAATGCCGGGCATGCCCAGAACATATGGGCATGGTTCGCTGGACTCCCCGAGCACCTGGCACACCTATCTTCACCCCCAAAGAACCTATTCATCCTCGTCCCAGTCATGTGGGCCCTATGCAGCACCTTGAATTGGATGAGGCTAAGCCGCGCACACGAGGAGGAAGAATTTACCCTCTCCAGGGCATCAGCCCATGTCCCGTCTTCGATCTGTTCCCCCAGTTCCCCCTCCCACTTCGTTTTCAGCTCCTCTACTGACGCCTCTTCCTTCTCCTGCATAAGCTTGTAGATATCGGATATCTTCCCCTCCCCGACCCAGACCCCCGAGAGCACCCTGTCACTCACCCCCTTCGCGGGGAGCGCAGGGAATCCCTCCACCTGCCGTCTAGCAAATGCCTTTACCTGCAGATATCTAAACATGTTTCCCGGCGGGAGCCCAAATTTCTCTTCCAACTCCCCCAGGCTCGCAAACCTTCCGTCGATAAACAGGTCCTTCAGCTGTCTAATGCCCGCTCTATACCATCCCCGAAATCCCCCATCCATGTTCCCCGGGACGAACCTATGGTTCCCCCTTAACGGAGCCTCCATCGAGCCCCCCACTTCTCCCCTATGTCGCCTCCACTGCCCCCAAATCTTGAGGGTAGCCGCCACCACCGGACTCGTGGTATACCTCGTGGGAGGCTCCAGAGTATACTCGTATGCAGCGAGCAACAAAGCTCAGCGCTGGATCCATGCGGAAGCAATGAGCGGTTAAGCGCTTATCCTCTCGGAAAAGTCCCAGCATAGGCTCATGATCAGTCACGATAGTGAAGTGGCGGCCATATACGTACTGGTGGAAGCGTTTCACCACAAAGACCACCGCCAGGTCTTCCTTCTCGATCTGTGCGTACTTCTTTTCCGCTGAAGTCAATGTGCGGGAGGCGAAAGCTATTGGGCACTCGGCCCCATTCTCCATCTTGTGGGTCAGGACAGCCCCAATGCCATACGGGGATGCATCACATGTAATGAGCAAAGGCTTTCCAGGATTATAGTGGGTTAGTAACCCAGACGATGACAATTGTTGTTTTACCCGCCGGAAAGCGGTTTCTTGTGGCTAATCCGAAACCCAGGTGTGATTCTTCTTTACCAGAAGGTGCAACGGGGCCAGCGTAGTTGCCAGATTGGGGAGAAACTTCCCGTAATAGTTTACGAGGCCGAGAAAAGAACGAAGATGCGAAGTGTCAGTCGGGGCGGGGGCCTGTTGAATCGCGCGCACTTTCTCTGCGACGGGATGCAGAGAAGGTGCAATTCAACAGGGCAAGGCATAAGGCAACGGGTGCATCCGAAAATTGCGCGGCATGGCTCCTGGTTCCACTTGGATACGGGCTACGGCCCCTTTTATTTTCCCCAAACCAGGCTGGAATACATCTGGGTACCGTCCTAGCACCTCAGTCAACCCTCCAGAAACTGTTTGGAGGATGTGCTGCCACTGCTGCCGCAAATGGCCCAACCAGTCCCGACCCAACAGGTTGGGCCCGTGGCCTCAGACCACGATAAGTGGGAAACGCCCCTCCTGGCGTCCATGAGCAACGGGTCATTGCAGTTCCTGCAATGTCCAATAGTTCCCCCGTATTGGTGGCCAACCTGGCCTGTGTGTCAGTTAATGTAAGGGTCTGTATACCCTGCTTGATGCGGTCGAATATCCTCTGGGCGATTACAGAGACCGCTGCGCCACTGTCCAATTCCATCTCAAGCGGGTGACCATTGACCCGTACTGTCACCTTAATGGGGGCCACATGGGGAGCTGCCACACAATGCAGTTGCAGGCAGTCGTCCTCCGTCTCCACGTCCTCGGGAATAGTCGCTGCAGGTTCATCCAAATGGTACGGCACCTGGATTGGCCCCAGTTTCTGTTGGAACGATGGCGCCTCTGGCGCCCCCAGGACCGGCGTCCATGATGGGGTCGACGCCCAGAAGTCTGACACGGACAGGGCTCCTCATCCATTGGTTCTGGAGAAGGCTCCCTTCGGGGTGGAATGTCCGACGGCCACTGGTGTTGATCCGGACATCGCCTCGTCCAAGATACCGCAGGGGTGAGGGGGGACGCTTTCGGACGGAAGGGGTTGCACCCCAAAGCGTGCACCTCCATTCCCTGTAGCTCCTGCACTCCCTTCGCGATAATACTATTTGAATGGCCTGTTGAAAAGTCAATGTTGGCTCAGCTAACAACTTTCTCTGCGTGGCCACATTGTTAATACCGCAAACCAAAAGGTCGCGTAACATTTCTGACAGGGTCTCACCATAGTCACCGGTACTCCGCAATCCTGCGTAGCCTGGATAGAAATTCAGCAAGGGATTCTCCTGGGGTCCTCTCAGCGGTATTAAACTGGTAACGCTGGACTATCATGGACGGGGTTGGGTTAAAATGTTGCCCCACTAAGTTCATCAAATGTTTTGGTGTCCGGCTCAGATGGGTACGTAAGGCTCCTAATCACCCCAAATGACCACGTGGCGCTCGTTTTCGGTGATGTTGTTTGCCCGGAAATAGTAAAGCATCCGTTGTGCGTACTGGTTCCAGCTTTCCAGCGCAGCATCAAAAACATCCAAACGTCCATACAGATTCATGGTGTAACAGAAACCAACTTCCAACCTGTATCCAACAAAAATCCAGGGAGGTGGCTTCAGCAGTGTAGACAGGTATTCCTTTAACCCTCGTCACCAGTTTTGTGAGGACCACGAAGAATCCAGCATGAGTTGAAGAATAGAAAGAAATAACATTTATTTACAATAACACATATATGCTTCTTCTTCGTCTTCGTCTTCTTCTTCTTCTCCTCCTCCTCCTCACGGGGAGAATGTACAAACTCCACACGGACAATGACCCAGAGCCGGGATCGAACCTGGGACCTCAGCACCACGAGGCAGCAGTGCTGACCACTGTGCCACCGTGCGCCTAGATAATGACTAATCTGATGTGACAATCCTCAACTCCATTTTCCCACCATATCCCATAACCCTTGATTCCCTTACTGATGAAAAATCTGCCTCTCTCAGCTTTGAACATACCCAGCCTCCATAGCCCTCTTTGGTACAGAATTCCACAGATTCACTACCCTCGGAGAGAAGAAATCCCTCCTCATCTCTGTCTTAAATGGATGACCCTTTACTCAGATTATGCCCCTTGGTCATCGACTCTCCCACAAGGATAACCAACATCTCAGTATCTCCCCTGTGAAGCCCCGAGAATCCTGCATGCCTCAATAAGGTCGCTTCCCATTCTTCTAAACTCCAGTGAGTACAGACCCAACCTACTCAACCTCTCCTCATAAGAAAATCAATGTAGAGAGGTTGTTTCCACTAACAGGACAGACTAGAACTATGGGCCATAAGTATAGGGGGTCACTAATAAATCCAATAGGGAATTCAGGAGAAACTTCTTCAACCTGAGAGTATTTAGAATGTGAGACGTTCTGCACCAGAAGCAGTTGAGGAAATTAGCATAGAAAGAGGAAACTATATAAATACATGAGGGACATGGCAAATATTGATGAGGTTAGATGAAGGACAGTAGGAGGAGGATGATGTGGAGTATAAACTCCAGCCCGGGGCTGTAAATAATTTGTAGTACCATGTCCCTGGATTTTGCTGTGAAAAAAAAGACCTTAACATTTATATAGCGCCTTTCTCAATGCCAGGATGTCCAGAAGTCTTTTATAGCTGACGTAGTCTGTTCAAAGTGACTGCAGTGTTTCTTTACATTATATTAGTGACTACTCTTCAAAAACACTTCAGCGACTATAAATTATTTGGGATGTCTTGAGGATGCGAATGGTTCTATATAAATGCAAGTTTTTTTCTTTCCATGCGAGAGAGAAAATAACTTTGAAAAAACATTGAAAAGTATGTATGCTTGACAAAGTAAATAAAATACTTCAATCCATTTACCTAGATTGTGTCCTTTTTTATTCATACTGGAGTTTATTGATTTTTGGGTCCCATCTGTTTTAAACAATATTTTGCCCTCAAGAGTGCTACTAAGTTTCAAGAGTTTGATCAAAATGCACTAATTCCCTACCTAATTCCATTATAAAGTAACAGAATCGTAGGATTACCTCTGAGCACGTGTTAAGTGTGCTAATAGTTGGAATAGAGAGAGCAACAGGACTATTATATTTTTTTCATCAGATTATATTTTTCTAAAGTGCAACTAAAGGAAGATCATTTGTTAAGAAAGCAAAAATGTTTTTCCATGGAGTAAAGCAACAGTGTCTAAATTAATTTGCGTTCAACATCAAAGAACTCAACAGAAGATCAGATTAAATGATCTGCTAACCCTATAAATCATGTTAGATTGTTAGAACTTTGCTAAGTATTTAAATAAAACAAAGAACAAAGAAAATTACAGCACAGGAACAGGCCCTTCGGCCCTCCCAGCCTGCGCCGATCCAGATCCTTTATCTAAACCTGTTGCCTAGTTTCCAAGGATCTACTTCTCTCTGTTCCCCGCCCGTTCATATATCTGTCCAGATGCATCTTAAATGATGCTTTCGTGCCCGCCTCTACCACCTCCGCTGGCAAAGCATTCCAGGCACCCACCACCCTCTGCGTAAAAAACTTTCCACGCACATCTCCCTTAAACTTTCCCCCTCTCACCTTGAAATCGTGACTCCTTGTAATTGACACCCCCACTCTTGGAAAAAGCTTGTTGCTATCCACCCTGTCCATACCTCTCATAATTTTGTAGCCCTCAATCAGGTCCCCCCTCAACCTCTGTGTTTCCAACGAAACCAATCCTAATCTACTCAACCTTTCTTCATAGCTAGCACCCTCCATCCCGGGCAACATCCTGGTGAACCTCCTCTGCACCCTCTCTAAAGCATCCACATCCTTCTGGTAATATGGCAACCAGAACTGCACGCAGTATTCCAAATGTGGCCTAACCAAAGTCCTATACAACTGTAACATGACCTGCCGACTCTTGTACTCAATACCCCGTCCGATGAAGGCAAGCATGCTGTATGCCTTCTTGACCATTCTATCGACCTGCGTTGCCACCTTCAGAGTACAATGGACCTGAACTCCCAGATCTCTCTGTACATCAATTTTCCCCAGGACTCTTCCATTGACCATATAGTCTGCTCTTGAGTTAGATCTTCCAAAATGCATCACCTCGCATTTGCCTGGATTGAACTCCATCTGCCATTTCTCTGCCCAACTCTCCAATCTATCTATATTTTGCTGTATCTCTGACAGTCCTCCTCGCTGTTCCCCGTGTTCGTTGTCGAGAGCAGCTCCTGACATGAGCCTTTGAGAAGTGAAGTGTAATTTCATAGAATCATAGAATCCCTATGGTGCAGAAGAAGGCCATTCAGCCCAACAAATCTGCACCGAACCTCTGAAAGAGCACCCTGTCTCAGCCCACTTCCCCACCCTACCTAGGCTCACTCCCCACCCCTATCTCTGTAACTCCATTTTACTGTTGGACACCGAGGGGCAATTTAGCATGGTCAATCCACCTAACCTGTACATCTTTGGACTGTGGGAGGAAGCCGGAGCACCTGGAAGAACCCACGCACACATGGGGAGAATGTGTAAACTCCACCCAGACAATCACCCAAGGCCGGAATTGAACCCAGGTCCCTGGCGCTATGAGGCAGCGGTGCTAACCATTGTGCCACCTTGCTGCCTATTTTATATGTACTAAAGGAAAGAAACTACTGTTGGTCCAGAGATCAGAACGTTGGTCGGGCTACAAGGTGACAGCTTCGACTTGGAATCACATTGTTCACTTTTAGGAAGGGTTTATGCTGGTGAAATGCAACATGGAGCTAATCAATGTTCAGTGATAGCAGGGGTAATGTAAAATCAATTATAATCCAGAGGCCCTGGCTAATGCTCTGGGGGACATGGGTTCAAATCCTATCACGGCAGCTGGCAGAATTGAAATTCCATCAATAATCTGGGATTGAAAAATGAGTCTCAGTAATGATGACCGTGAAACCATTGTCAATTGTCAAAACATATCTGGTTCACTAATGTCCTTCAGTGAAGAAAACCTACGTGCTTACCCGGTGTGGCCTACATGTGACTCCAGATCCACAGCAATGTGACGGCTCTGAAATAATGTGGCAAGCCACTTGGTTCAAGAGCAATTGGGGATGGGCAACGAATGTTGCCCTCGCCAACGAGACCCTCATCCCATGAAAGAAGACGTTTAAAGAAAATGCTGGCATCTAAGAACTACTCTGAAAGTCAATTTCAATCCAAAGGTGTGTATTGATTAACCTGGCCTCTGCTCATAAAACTGGATGTAATTGTTGTGCTGGGGTTCGATGAGGGTATGAAATAAAGATACTTTAAGGTTGGCCACAGCTAAACATTCCCTGACCTTAGATAGTGGACTGACCCAGCTGAATCTTCTTTTTGCTCTTTTCTTCCTGTTTTACTTTCAATAAACAAGCAACGTGCTTATAAAGTAAAAAGCACATGTTAATCTTAATGATTTTGCTCAACCTAAAATACTTTATACCAAGTTACATTGAATTTCTGAAACAACAGTAACTTCCTAGCCATGTAACAGCAGGAGAATAGAAAGATTATTCCCTCAAGGAAATAGTGCCCATCAACCCTAATGTTAAGAACAGAGAACAGTGATGGGCAACCTGGACACGTGAGTGGTCCTCCTTCATCACAGTAGGCCGCAAAATAGAAATGTGGCTTGTTCACTAACCATGACCCCCATGAATAAGATTAAATACACTGAATACCCGCTGAATATTTCATAACGAGTTATACAACATGCTTAGTCACATATATATTAATAGAAGTATCATCAATTTCAAATTTTAAAAACATTTACACTTTGGACACAGAGGGAGCGCATGGCTCTCACAGTCAAAGTTGTCTCAGTCAGCAAGCGCCTTACTTCATTTGCCCTCGTTTTATGTTCTTATCACTTCAGCCATACCGGTAGCAAAAAAACGACCTGGTCGGAAATCAGGGAAATGTGGCAACCCTGCACATAGTCAGCCGTCAGCAAAATATCTCATTTAGAACCCAGATGGGCTCCATGTGGTCCCCGGGTCGTAGGTTGCCCAACACTGTATTAAACAAATCTTGCTTCCCCAAATAAAGGAACATCTTTCAATAAAAATAATAGATGCTGCAGCAGAAGTATTTCATCTGTAGATACTTAAGCATACTTGAAATTCTATAAAAGCTGCTAGTTTATCATTCTTAATGGGCTAACCATCTTGGTTTAGAGCAAATGAAAGTCTAAGTCAGGCATAATAAGAAGACTGTCAATGATGGGCTGTCAAGGTTAATATGGGAATAGAACTGAAGGCCAATTCTGGTACTGTCAGCAATTTCAATGGAGATGTGACCACAATGATTTATTATACACTTCAATATTCTAACATCTTAATATGAATAGACTATTAAATTATTAATAAATATCTGTCAAATTTAGTGTCGCTGTGAGGGACAAAGCTATCAATCTGACTCTCGGATGTGATTGAAAGCATGCAGCTGGAGCAGGTCTCGTGAATATGTATCTGAAGGTCATGAATGGTAATGCTTATTAATTTTAAATACTGGCATTTGTTTGAATAGGCAAGGGGAGGAGTTGGGAGGGAGAAGAATACTATGCTATTCTTTAAAAATAGCTCTGAAGAATTATTTAGCAGAAGATTGTAAAGAGACAAAAAAACCCACTACAATCTTTCGAAGAGAAATAGTGCCAGTGAGTATATGGGCGTCGGAGGGGAATTTTAAAAAAATGATGTTAACACTCCCACCAATTTTCTTCCCATTGCACAGGCTTCCTTTGTTGACTGACACAATGGCCTGATTCCAGGCTTCCAACCAGCTCTCATTTGGCTATCAATGAACTAGCTGAAAGTGACCCAAATGACTCTCTCATTGTCCCACAGCAGAGATCCAGGACTTCAGAGGTGTTGGTGATACCAACAATTTACATTTCTGTAGCAGCTTTTACATTGTGAACTATCACAAGGTGTTCCATAGTAAGCAGACAAAGTAGCCATTGTGGTGTAGATGAATTGTTTTTAATTCTGTGTCAGAGGAGGTGCTGGTGTAGTGGTAATGTCACCGGACTAGTAATCCAGAGACCCAGGGTAATGCTCTGGGGTCCCTGGTTCGAATTCCATTACAGAAGATGGTGAAAATTGAATTCAGTGAAAATCTGAAATTAGTCTAATGATGACAATGAAACCATTGTCAATTGTCATAAAAAACCATGTGGTTCACTAATGTTCTTTCAGAAGTAAATCTGTCATCCCTACCTAGCCTGACCTATATGTGACTTCAGACCCACAGCAATGTGGTTTACTCCTAGGGCGCGGTTCTCCAGCCTTGTTGCTCTCTCACTTGACGTCCCCCAGCGGTGAGTCAACTGGCCTGCTAGATGAAATCGGGATCTTGCGATAGCGTGGCAAGAAACCAGCTAACACCACTTAAGACTGAGTTTCATACAATTAACAGGAGCCACCTCTTATCTAACGACCTCCCGCCATTCATCGGCCGCCCCAGCAAGTGGTCGCGCTGCCGCCGATTAGTGCTCCCTTTTAAAAATGTGAACCGTGTGAAGGGCTTCAGTGGGGAGCCGGGGAGGTGACTAGCTCACAGGCAAAGAGCTGGGGGCGCTGGGCTAGACGCCCCAGTGCTCAGTGGGGAGTGGGGGACCCTTGGTTGGGGGGACCCTCCGGAGGGGTGGGTCATCATGTAGGGGTAGGGGGGAGGTGTTTGGGGAACAAGCGGGGGTGGGAAACCGTTTGCGGCACCATGCCAACCCCTGAATCATGTGTACCTGTTCCAGGGACTATCCTTGTCCCTGCCCATCTGCCCCACCGATCACCCATAACCACCACTGACTGCCAAGGCCTCTGGCCGTGCAACTGATGCTATTGCTATTTTGGAATTGGCAATCATAGTTAAGTGAGCACTTCACACAACCCAAGTGGATTCCTGTGAGTGGATGTAGCATGTGGGGCTCATTGCCCAGCATCCCAATCAGACCGTGATGCATGGACACTGTGAACGATGTGGGAAGCAACACCATGCACGCGGCAGCCAACATCTGAACACCCAGGGGATGGGACACAGCTCCGGGGACATGTCCATGGACGGAGGGTGGGTGAATGCCATGGAGAGACGACCAGCGCACGGTCCAGGTGAGGGGGTCCGCTGCGGGCGGGGTGCGTGGATAGGGCATTTGAGTGTTGGGAGAGGGGGGATCAATGGAGAAATGGAGGGTCCTGGGGTGGGAGCCACTGCTGTTTTTCAGTCTAACAGCCTCTCCCAATTCCTTACAGATATTGAACCCGATGGCAGGATTTTGGACCTAGAACCTCCCTAGTGGTGCTGCTGCTAGACCAGGCAGCCAGATGCCAGAGACGAGGGTAGAGCAGCGTCTGCAGATGGTCAAAGCAGTGGACCATGTGCCAGACACCGCTCCTGAGGACCTGGCTGCCCATGGGGCCAGGGAGGAACCCAGAGGGGGAGACCCACGACGGTCCAGAGTGTATAGGCGTCGCAGGTCGTTTGAACAGATGACAGACAGTGTGTGCTGCAAGAGGCTCCAATACCTTTGAAATGGACAAATCCCTGCAAGATGCTCGGGCAGCAGGTTTCTCCGCCATCGCTGGGATGCCCCAGGTCCAGGGGTAACAGATGCTAAGCGGCAGGCTGAAGGTCCGGCAAGCCCAGAAGGCAGGGAGGCCATCATACTCGCCTGATTCACTTCGGACATGGCCTGGTCTGTCATCCCCCCCGCTCCAATTTCTCATCATCCCAAGGTCTGTGTCACATCACTCCAGGGTGCTGGGACTGTGTGGGCCCCGTCAGCCGGTCACTGTCGAGGGCAGGGGGGGGGAGGGGGAGGGGGATGATAACCTGCAGAGAGCTGGGGGCTGGTGCCCCTCAATCTATGCCATAGTCTGACCCCTGCCTGTCTGCTGAGTGCTCGCTCACACCCACCACCTCTGCTCTGTGCCCCGGGAGGGGGAGATGCCTGGAGAGATGGTCCAAGGGTTGGGAGGTCGGCTCGCATTGCGGAAGAAAGTGACAGAGGCACAAGGGTGTTTATTGTGTAACAATTTCCCACTGCCCGGTGGTGCCACCCCTCCCTCCCCTCGTGGCCTCAGAGATCCTTGATATGCTTTGCCTTCCTAGCTCTACCGTTACGTCTAGGTGGGTCCCCAGGATGCACATCAGAGGTGGAGGCAGCCAGCTGTTTACCTCCCATGGTCTTCGATGCACCTGGTGGGTGTCCTCTGGCAAGCTCCGCAGCGCCTCGGCTATTCTCATCTGAGAACGGGACATGTCCCGCAGAACCTCATCCAGGTCAGCCTGGTGCTGGGTCACATCCCCCAGCGAGTCGGACATCCGACCGAGACTCTCAGCCATGGCCTTGCGCGGTGCCTTGGACACCTTCACTCATGGTGCCGGCGTTGTGCACCAGACTCCCCACTGCGGTCGCCACCATAGCAGTTTTGGCCTCGGTGCCACGCATTGCCAACCACATTTTTGCGCCCGTAGCCTCTGGGATTCCTCCAAGTGGCTATGGATCTGCTGGAGTGTCGCTGCCATCTCCCTCTGAATGTCGCTGCCGCTTCTCTATCATCTCCATCAGCTCTGGGAAAGCCTCTGCCACAGGCTCAACGTCAGGCTGGGACCCAGCTGGGTACTGGGATCCAGCAGCCCTCCGACTACTGTCTCACCTGCGAGTTCCTACCTCCACCTGATGTACATCAGCAACAGTGTGGTGCTCACCAGGCTGGTGCCCTGAAGCCTGTCCACTAACATTTCCCACCGAGGTATGTGAATCTGCGCTGGTGGAGGGAGGGGATGACAGCTGTGCCGCCTCGATCATGTCTTCCTCGGAGCTCTCTTCTGAGGTGTTCTCCTGGGAGGTTGGAGGGCAATGTCGGCTAGAGGGCCTGTGGGGGAATTGGACATGTGGTCAGTGGGGGGAGGGGGGAAGGATCAGTCAGTAAGGCAATAATAACTCATGTTTGACAGGTCCTCCGGAGGGTCCGGTGGTGCCTCACGTTTGCGGCGTCGGCCAGCTTCCGCGTTGGTGATTGTCCTGTCCACCGGTCACCCCAGTCACCTCCAGGGCCCACTCCTTGAAGGTGGTACGGATTCTTATGTCCGGTACCCCACCACCTGTCTGGGCACTCTCCTGGTTATTGTGGGAGAGCTTTGCCTGAGGAGGCACAGAGGGGGCATCATTAGCCACATCCGTGGTTTACATTGATGGGAGGATGTGTGTGAAGGGAGAGATGGGAGGTGTTGATGGGAGAGGGGGTTGGAGGGAGGATTGGGGGTGGATTCTCGCATGGGGACAGAAAGGTCTCGGGGTGGCGCGGGGGGGGGGGGGGGGGTTGGTCTTTACTCACTCGTCTACTCACTCATGCTACCCGGTGTAGGTCGTTGACATTTTTCCGGCACTGGAGGCCACTCCTCCTGATCACCCTCCCAGCCACCGCCACCTTGTCCCAGGAAGCATTGGCTGCCCTATGGCTGACCCTCCGGGACCCTCGGGGGAACAGGACATCCCTCCTGGCCTCCACAGCGTGTAGGAGCCTGATCTTGTCAGATCTGCATCCCCAAATCTTGGGGCTGGTCTCCTGGGTGCCACTGTTGCAAGCCGGCTGGGGTTGGTTTAGCAAGAGCTGTTTAAATGCTGCTCGACCTTGTTAGCCGGGGGGCTGGCAAGGACGATACTGGCGAATCGGCTGGCAAGACTTCATTTGCAACAAGAAGCCCATGAGGCCTCATTAAGTGGACCAATTAAAGTTGAATAGCGTTGCAGACCTCATTGGGCCGATCGCCTGGAAGCTCGCTACAGTTCCTGCTCGCTACTGCTCAGATAATTCTTTGAAGAATAAAGGGATTAAGGGTTATGGTGTTCGGGTCGGAAAGTGGAGCTGAGTCCACAAAAGATCAGCCATGATCTCATTGAATGGCGGAGCAGGCTCGAGGGGCCAGATGGCCAACTCCTGCTCCTAGTTCTGATGTTCTTATGTACTACAACACTTTGAACTTTTTCAGGAGAATCGGGCCCTTAACTGCCCTCTGACGTGGCAAGTCAGTGATGCCCACATCCCCTGAATGAACAAAAAAATCTGGAGAGCTCCTGTCAGAGTAGCCGCTGACTGACTCCACAAGCCAATTTGCAACCGTGATTTAACACAGCCTGTATGGTTGTCATTTTTCTCACCGATCTGCTCTCAGAACAGTTTGACTGGTGCCAGCCACCTCCTCTTGTCTGTCAGCATTGTAGCAACTAGAATGATTCAGTAACATAATCACCATGACACCTTACACTAAACTACAACAAAGAGTGTGGGAGGATGAGTTAGGTGTCTGTACTTGTTGATACTAGCTTTGTAATGCTTGTGAAATCGGGATTGAATAAGGGCTTACAATTTCAAAGGATTGAATAAGGGCTTGCAAACTCATGCAGTCAGCATCACCTGATACTTATGATGCAATGTCATATATGGGTGAAAGTTCCCCTATGCAACACAAGCAGCGTTTCATCATCTTTTACACAGTTCTTCTGTTAGATATCTAAATCACTTCCACCATTTACAGTTAAAAGAAAGACGGATAACACTTCATGGTTGTATGTGAGTTGATGAGCGAGGGGCAGCCGCCATGGTGACTGTGTTCCTCTCACACCTGCCAATACTGTCACCTGCAACAGGTATAGATCACTGCGGACATCGATGATGTTTGTCCCTCGTGTTAGTTCTCTCACCAGCGGCTGCAGGCCCTCTCTGATAGCTATGCCACTTCAGGAGCCAGCCAGTTCAGTCAGTAGTGTTACTGACTTGGAGGTTGACATTGAAATTCCCCACCCAGAGTACATTTTGTGCCAGGCTATTCCCTGGACCAGGTCAGAATGGCAAGTTTCCTTCCCTGAAGGGTATTAGAACATAGAACATAGAAAAA
Source organism: Scyliorhinus canicula (assembly GCF_902713615.1). Classification (NCBI taxonomy): domain Eukaryota; kingdom Metazoa; phylum Chordata; class Chondrichthyes; order Carcharhiniformes; family Scyliorhinidae; genus Scyliorhinus; species Scyliorhinus canicula. The sequence continues at coordinate 57,394,390 of NC_052160.1, read as the reverse complement.
TACAGCACAGAACAGGCCCTTCGGCCCACGATGTTGTGCTGAACCTTTGTCCTAGATTAATCATAGATTATCATAGAATTTACAGTGCAGAAGGAGGCCATTTGGCCCATCGAGTCTGCACCAGCTCTTGGAAGAGCACCCTACCCAAGGTCAACACCTCCACCCTATCCCCATAACCAAGTAACCACACCCAACAATAAGGTCAATTTTGGACACTACGGGCAATTTATCATGGCCAATCCACCTAACCTGCACATCTTTGGACTGTGGGAGGAAACCGGAGCACCCGGAGGAAACCCACGCACACACGGGGAGGATGTGCAGACTTCGCACAGACAGTGACCCAAACCGGAATCGAACCTGGGACCCTGGATCTGTGAAGCAATTGTGCTATCCACAATGCTATCGTGCTGCCCTTAAGAACAAATTAATCTACACTCCATTATTCTACCGTAATCCATGTACCTATCCAATAGCTGCTTGAAGGTCCCTAATGTTTCTGACTCAACTACTTCCACAGGCAGTGCATTCCATGCCCCCACTAGTCTCTGGGTAAAGAACCTACCTCTGACATCTGCCCTATATCTTCCACCATTCACCTTAAATTTATGACCCGTTGTAATGGTGTGTTCCACCCGGGGAAAAAGTATCTGACTATCTACTCTATCTATTCCCCTAATCATCTTATAAACCTCTATCAAGTCGCCCCTCATCCTTCTCCGTTCTAATGAGAAAAGGCCTAGCACCCTCAACCTTTCCTCGTAAGACCTACTCTCCATTCCAGGCAACATCCTGGTAAATCCCCTTTGCACCTTTTCCAAAGCTTCCACATCTTTCCTAAAATGAGGCGACCAGAACTGCACACAGTACTCCAAATGTGGCCTTACCAAGGTTTTGTACAGCTGCATCATCACCTCACGCCTCTTAAATTCAATCCCTCTGCTAATGAAAGCTAGCACACCATAGGCCTTCTTCACAGCCCTATCTACTTGAACTTTCAAAGGTCTATGAACATAGACCCCAAGATCTCTCGGCTCCTCCACATTGTCAAGAACCCTACCGTTAACCCTGTATTCCGCATTCATATTTGTCCTTCCAAAATGGACAACCTCACACTTTTCAGGGTTAAACTCTATCTGCCACTTCTCAGCCCAGCACTGCATCCTATCTATGTCTCTTTGCAGCCGACAACAGCCCTCCTCACTATCCACAACTCCACCAATCTTCGTATCGTCTGCAAATTTGCTGACCCACCCTTCAACTCCCTCATCTAAGTCATTAATGAAAATCACAAACAGCAGAGGACCCAGAACTGATCCCTGCGGTACACCACTGGTAACTGGGCTCCAGGCTGAATATTTGCCATCCACCACCACTCTCTGACTTCTATTGGTTAGCCAGTTCGTTATCCAACTGGCCAAATTTCCCACTATCCCATGCCTCCTTACTTTCTGCATAAGCCTACCATGGGAAACCTTATCAAATGCCTTACTAAAATCCATGTACACTACATCCACTGCTTTACCTTCATCCACATGCTTGGTCACCTCCTCAAAGAATTCAATAAGACTTGTAAGGCAAGACCCACCCCTCACAAATCCGTGTTGACTATCCCTAATCAAGCAGTGTCTTTCCAGATGCTCAGAAACCCTATCCCTCAGTACCCTTTCCATTACTTTGCCTACCACTGAAGTAAGACTAACTGGCCTGTAATTACCAGGGTTATCCCTATTCCCTTTTTTGAACAGGGGCACGACATTCACCACTCTCCAATCCCCTGGTACCACCCCTGTTGACAGTGAGAATGAAAAGATCATTGCCAACGGCTCTGCAATTTCATCTCTTGCTTCCCATAGAATCCTTGATATATTCCATCAGGCCCGGGGGACTTGTCTATCCTCACGTTTTTCAAAATGCCCAACACATCTTCCTTCCTAACAAGTATCTCTTCGAGCTTACCAGTCTGTTTCACACTGTCCTCTCCAACAATATGGCCCCTCTCATTTGTAAATACTGAAGAAAAGTACTCGTTCAAGACCTCTCCTATCTCTTCAGACTCAATACACAATCTCCCGCTACTGTCCTTGATCGGACCTACCCCCGCTCTAGTCATTCTCATATTTCTCACATATGTGTAAAAGGCCTTAGAATTTTCCTTGATCCTATCAGCCAAAGATTTTTCATGCCCTCTCTTAGCTCTCCCAATCCCTTTCTTCAGTTCCCGCCTGGATATCTTATATCCCTCCAGCGCCCTGTCTGAACCTTGTTTCCTCAGCCTTACATAAGTCTCCTTCTTCCTCTCAACAAGACATTCAACCTCTCTTGTCAACCATGGTTCCCTCACACGACATACATATCAAGGACACGTACTACCTGTTCCTTGAACAAGTTCCACATTTCACATGTGTCCTTCCCTGACAGCCTATGTTTCCAACTTATGCACTTCAATTCTTGTCTGACAGCATCGTATTTACCCTTCCCCCAATTGTAAACCTTGCCCCGTTGCACGCACCTATCCCTCTCCATTACTAAAGTGAAAGTCACAGAATTGTGGTCACTATCTCCAAAATGCTCCCCCACTAACAAATTTATCACTTGCCCTGGTTCATTACCAAGTACCAAATCCAATATGGCCTCCCCTCTGGTCGGACAATCTGTGTTAGAAAAGCTTCCTGGACACATTGCACAAACACCACCCCATCCAAACTATTTGATCTAAAGAGTTTCCACTCAATGTTTGGGAAGTTGACGTCACCCATGACTACTACCCTGTGACTTCTGCACCTTTCCAAAATCTGTTTCTCAATCTGTTCCTCCACATCTCTGCTGCTACTGGGGGGCCTGTAGAAAACTCCCAACAAGGTGACTGCTCCTTTCCTATTTCTGACTTCAACCCATACTACCTCAGTGAACCAGTTTTATTTTACAACAATCCATTGCAAGGCGCTCTACCAAGCTGCTCTACTTTTAAAATCTAATAACTGTAGCAGTTCAGGAAACACAGTAAGATCTAACAAACAGCAATGTGATAACGGCCAGATAACCTGTTTTTGTGGTTGTGGTAACTTGAACGCACATGGAAATGGCTGCCAGAAATGCCAGAATCTATTCAGCAGGCTAACAGTAGCGCCCAGGAGAGGGCGCTGCAGCATATGCAGAGAGAAGTTTTAAAGCTGTGGACTGCTTTTGGTGTGGAGGACCAATCATTGCAAGTTCATGGACTCTGTCACCAATGCAGCAAGAATGGATATTTAGTGAAGAAATGCAGAAGAAAGGCGAATGCTGAACAATGAAGTTTAAATTTAAAGAAGCCTCAATCAGCCACGCACTGTGTGGAAAGCTTGGAGTAGGCAGAGCGGCCTACTGACAACATGTTAAATGTTAATGAAGCGCGAGCAGAGCCTGTTTTCGCGCCAGTTGTAGTCGACGGTGAGCAGATCAAGATGGAGGTGGACGCAGGAGCCTCCGCATCTGTGACTAGTGAAGAAACATTCAAGTCGACATGGGATTCTAACCGAGCAGCAGTGCGATTAGTCTCCAGATGTTACACTGGAGAGTCCATACCTTTGCTCGGACCGTTGGAAGTCCACATTGCAAATAATAGTCAAGAAGCAAGGGTACGCCCCTTTGTAGTCACAGGGCAGAGGCCGGGGTTGCTATGGTGTGACTGGCTCAGCAAAATTCCATTACGCGAGATCAAACACACAAAGGTGACTGAGGATGTTGTCAAGAGGTATCCGGACGTGTTCAAGGTTGGACTGGGTACATTGTGTAGTACAACCGCAAAGTTGTACATGGATCCTCACGCTACTCCTCGCTTTTTCAAGTCCAGAACAGTGCCTTATGCCAGTGTTTTTCAAACTTTATTTCCTGGGACCCACTTTTACCAACCTGCCAACCTTTGGGACCCGCACCAGCCGACCTTTGTGACCAACACCTCGTTCGGTTACCTTTAATGCTAAAGGGGAGCCTGCTTGGTCCTCACGAATCAGGTGCAAAGGCAGAGAGGACAGTGTACATATCAGGTACAGTCTTCGGACAGCTCATTTGTGCCGTCTTCACCTTATTTTAAAATTTCAAGTACCATTCTTTTTTTTTCAATCAAGGGCAATTTAGCGTGGCCAATTCACCTACCCCACACATCCTTTTGGGTTGTGGGTGTGAGACCCACGCAGACATGGAGAAAATGTGCAACCTTCCACAAGGACAGTGACTCAGTGCCGGGTTCGAACCCGAGTCCTCGTCGCTGTGAGGTAGTAGTTCTAACTATTGTGCTACCGTGTCACCTCATGCCGTTTTCATCTTTACAAAAAATCCAACCTTGCACGTGTAGGTCCTCATAAAGGACAAAACCATACCTCAAGGAATTATCTTTATTCTGCTTTGCTCCCGAGTTAAGTTTCTTCTTTGTAGGCTGTTAACCGGAGGCCCTGGAGCTTTGCACAGAGCTAACACTAGCACTGCTCTGTCTTGCCCAGGACTCTCCTGGGCAGCTCTATCAAGCAGATTTTGTTGTGAGATGCTGTCCAATAAGTACACTGCCTTTGAGTCTCTGGCCGTCTCATACTTCGAAGAAAACCATTCATCTTCACAGTTCACTTACATTGCTTGCCAGTAGCTTGTAAATGGAGGAAACACTGCTCCTTGATTTGGGACGGAAAGCACATACCTGGAGGGCGCTTATTGCCATTTGTGCATGCAGGGCGTGTGATACACTCTCTGCCACCGCTTCTTTCTGGAAACCTTCACACAGCCTCACTTATTTTCATTTAAAAGTCAGCAGCGGCCACGATTTTCTTTTTCTTTTGTTTGCAATAAGTATTTTATTTTGGACAGGTAGGCACCAGTGATCACAACATAACCAAGAGTAAAGAGCAATATTTCAGCCGGTATAGCAATCTAGCTTTAAAAATCCATAATTTTTCCAGAATGCAATTTTATTATAATTCACGTCAAAATGCAAAAATGGTAAATTTCCTCAAGATAGCAATTTTGAGTTGTGACACAGAAGTTTAATGCTCGAGAATGTACAACACTGAAAGCTGCATTCTCCAAATATTGTTCTCTCCTGCACGAGGACCAAAATAATCGATACACTTTTCAGGGTTCATGTCATTTTACACCGAAGTTTGGTTTATATCACAAGAGGGGAGTCCTTCTCAGTAGAGACAGGGACTTACTTCCAAAATGTGACCTCAGATACTAAAATAAATTGTAAAACACCGTGGACACAACTCCTGAGAAAACCACATTGACTGTAATTTCCGTACCCGTCACTCAGTGCGGCTCAGGTCTTTACCAAATACAGCCCCCCCAAGAAATGGGGAATGGCACGGTAGCACAGTGGCTTCATAGCACCAGGGTCCCCGGTTCGATTCCGGGCTTGGGTCACTATCTGTGCAGAGTCTGTACGTTCTCCCCATGTCTGTGTGGGTTTCCACCGGGTGCTCCGGTTTCCTCCCACAAGTCCCGCAAGACGTGCTGTTCGGTGATTTGGACGTGCTGAATTCTCCCTCAGTGTACCCGAACTGTGCCGGAATGTGACGACTAAAGACTTTTCACAGTAACTTAATTGCAATGTTAATGAAAGTCTACTTGTGACAATAATAAAGGTTAGTATTATTGTTATTAAATCAAAGCTGCTGCCCAGTAACCCACAAAACCAAATCACAAACCAGAGGCTGGGTCTCAGGCCGAACAGGGGTCGGGGGCTCAGCCACCAAGGCCTGTCACAGAAGATGAACTCTTGAGCCCACACTAGCCTCAGTCCCTCAGATAATCACTGAGAGAAGCTGCGAAGGGGTGGGGGTTGCGGAGCAGCACACCAAGCCTCAGGGGTAGGTGCACCAGGAATCGGATCAAAATAATCACAAAGGGTGGATCTTCCTCCCGACCATGGGGATGGAGAGGCCTCACCTCCTCTTCAATTGTCGGGTCTCACTCACCCCAAGCGCCCGGCACCAAACTTCCCGGACATCAGCCGACACTCGGACATCTCCACACAAACCAACGGTGAGCTCCGAGCCGCGGACATTTAAGTTTCTGTCTCCACCCCGCTGGCCAACCCGCCATTGCTGACTCACCCTCTCTGCCAGAGCCATCCACATTTTCAAACTTGGCCACTATTTTCAAAGTAAAAGGCAGGTGCTCCTCCCGCGATCAGGACCACCGCAGGAATGGCGATCCCGATCGTTCCTCGACCCTCCCGACCCCCGCCGGCGACCCACCTGCGGGTCACGACCCTGACTTTGAACAAACCATGCCTTATACCATGAGAAGGAAAGTGCAGAAGGAGTTGGAAAGGCTGTAAAGGCTTGGAATCATTGGGTGCGATTTAATGCGCGAAAGACAATGTCCCGTTTTGGGTGCGTATAGCCGGGTCTTTGTCGGCGCCTACAGTGCTGAGAACGACCCAACTACCAAACGGGTGTCTGTCGTTTTTAATTCATGTTTGTTGCCTCGTGGTCATTTAAATCTGGATCTCGGCAGCGAGGGCGCGATCCAAATCATGACGTCTCACTAGATCTCGCGAGGCATATCGAGCATCACAAGTCTCGCGAGAGGTCACTCGGGAGGTTTAACGGCCTCGTCGCGTCACCGAGTCGGACAAGGCCATTCGATCGCGCCCTTTGAATCTATTCAGTCTTCTCATTGGGCAGGTTTTACCTCGGTGGTACTTGAGTAGGAACTCTATTAAAGCTCTAAATTGTCTTCACCCTGAATGGTTGTGTAATCAGCAGATAGCAATTATGGTGCAATGTTATGTGAGTTGACTTTTGCTTACTCACCACACAATCTTACACAACAGTTTGTTTTAATTGCTTAAATTACTCCACATCTCTCCTTATGATTCATAATGGAAAAATGGATAATTTGGTTATTAATTTCATACTTGTTTATGGGATGTTAGGCACGGAATGACTGCTGTGATTGTCAAAACAACATAACTCACGGTTCACTTGTGGACGGCAAGAGATTTTTCAACATGTAAAGCACGAATATAAGATGGAAGTATTATGTCATAATAAAATAAAATAGATTTTTTTACACTGACAGGAAAAAGGAATTGTAATATTTTTCTTTTGGTAATAACAGTGTCATATTTCTCAAATACTGGAAAACAGGCTGGTGAGATTATGGTTGGTATGGCCCAAAAATCATCTTTATGCCAGCATGAATTTACAACAGGATCTTCGGCTGGTGCCCGCCATGGGAAATCGGGAAACCCACTGGACGTCGGCACCAAACCCATTTTCATCCCGCTAATGGGGTGTGGATTAAGGTCTGACCCACCCACACCCAATTCTCCGTGGTGCCAGTGGGAAAACATGACGGTCTGAAACATGACTGGAACAACATGGCCTGCAGATGGCGGCACTCAGCTGAACAATGCCTGGAACGGCCTCCGAAGTACAGGATGGAGGCCACTGGCAACCCTGGACCTCGGAAATCACAGCCGTGGGTGAGGGGGTGCATCTGCAGGGAGCTACATTTAAAAGACCCACTAATGAGCCCGAGCTGGGTGGGCCTCCACCCACTCACCACAGGAATTCGTATTCTATGATGCCCATGGAGAGATCAATCAGCGATCCCCCATGGTCCTCATGAGGGTTATCATGGGCGCCTTTTCGATATGATGCCCAGATAGAATGGCAGACAACTGCCCCTCCACAGGATATGACGCAAAACATCCAGTTGTATAATTAATGAGGTTGTGGCCAAAAGACTTGCCGTGTTTTTCCGCCGGTCTTCACAGTGGGAAACACACTGGGGGGCAATTCTCCGTCCTGCCAGCCCCGTTTTCCGATGCAGCATGTTCCCACCGGATTATTGGCAGTCGGTCAATAGGGTTTCCCATTGTGCCACCCCATGCCATGCGTACACTGCCGGCGAAGCGGAGGAGCCTGCCGACAGAAAATCCCACAGACCATGTTTTCTCCCCTTCCCCAGATAGAAGAATTCTGCCCGGAGAGACTGCAAGGGTCGAAACACCAATAAGAAGGTGTAGAAGAAGTGGTTTTGATATGTTAATGAATAGATGGAACCAGAGGAACTTAAATAAGCACTGACATAAGGCGATAAAAGAAGCAGTTTTGAAGTGGATTATATAATTAAAAGGGAAACATACGCAAGTTGTGAAATTGTAAGTAAGTGAGGCAAAAATTGGGTAAGTTTACTTTTCAAAGCATAGGGGCTATGAAGCAAAAGAAAAGCGTTCAATCAGTTCTGGGAAAAGGAAGCTCCTGAGAGACAGGATAAAACAATAGAGGAGAGACAGATCAAAGGGAAGAAATTTGTCGTATATAAGGGTTATTGTAATTGTGTGCAATGTCTCTTTAAGAAAGGAGTCATGTGGCCTGGGTGACATCATCAGCTACTTCAAGGGCTTTTTCCCTTAGTTTCGTACCAACCCTTGTCCAGTGAAGACCCTTCTAATAAACCTCTGTTGACCTTGCATCCAACCCATGTGCAGCAGCAATCTATTTCTTTTGTACTATTAGTCCAAAGATCCAACAGTTTACAAAAAGGAAACTGGCGACGAGGAATGGATCAGATAAAAAGTATATTTAAAAGAGAAAAAGCCAAAGTTTGACCGTCGATGTAGAAGAGTTGAGCTGCTTTGACAGATCAATCGATCAAGTAGATTAACAGAAGGTCATAAATCGCACCTGTCAACGGAACTGGTAAGGTTTTTGAGGCAAAGTTTCAGAGGAAGGGCCTGTACCGTTTTTAGTCAGAACTCTGAGGAGTTTAGGCTGCAGAACCTGCCACGTGCAGCACAGTAAGACATAGAGGGAGAGCGGGGCAGAGAACCAAAGATTCTTACAGCTTGCAATGCAAGTCAAAGCTGTTACAAGTTGGTAATTCAACTGTATTTCACTAGACTATTAATTTAAGGGAAGTTGGGAGTGCATTCCCATACCGTTAATAACAGCGGGAAATTATAGTACGATGGTCTCATTTGATGAAGACTTTGAGAACTGGAAATCATACTCAGAAAGATTTCATCATTACATTCTAGTCAATAAGATTTTGGAATATATTAAGGTCCCTGCATACTTAAGTACAATTAGAGGCAAAAATTTCAATTTGTTAAGAAGCTTTGTTCAGCCTGAGAAATCCAGAGATAAGATGTATCAAGAATTGGTTAAAATATTAGAAGACCATTATGCACCAAAGCCATTCATTATCGTGGTGAGGTTTTGAATTGGAATCAGTTAGAAGGGGAAAATATTGTGCAGTTTGTCGCAACCCTCAAGTGGCAGGCAGAGCTTTGCGAATTTGGTGACTCATTAGATGACACAATTTGGTGTGTGGTTTGAAAAATTAGGCCATTCAAAGAAGATTATTAACAGAATGAAATCTATGTCTGAAGGCCGCATTAGATATTGCTGTTTCAATGGATCTCGTGGCGAAGGAGATTTCTCAGCTTGAAGCAAGCACGAGGATCTGTAATCTGGCTGCCGCCCAGAAGAAATCTACCCAGCAACAGGTGTGCCATTGCTGTACAAAAACAGACCATTCACAGGTTTATTGCTGGAGCAAGCATAGCCAATATAAAAATTGTGGCAGAATTAGCCACTCAGTAAGGGCTTGCTGGAGTAAAATATCTCCTCCAGAGAAGAACGCTCAAAGGAAGGTGCAGAACTCATTCTAAGGAAGAAACAAAACAAATTCAACAAAAAAATTCACAATGTGGGAAAAAAGAACAACCACTGTGGTCTTCCGGTGACAGCGGGCGGGAGGCAGCCGCGCAATGGAGGGCTCCCGTTCGGAAACGGCATTTTCAGGGCTTTAAGCCCAGTCCCAGGGTCCACGGAGGCGGCAAAAGCAGGGAGAAGGCACAGAGGAGGCACAGTAAAGGAAAATGTCGAGGGTGAGCAAAAAAACAGCCGTAAAAAAAACAGCTGAAGGTCCGTCGGTGAGTGGAAAGGTCACCGTGGGGTCACCAAGGAAAATGGAGGCTGGAGAACCAGAGGAGGCCGTATTGCTTATGGCTGAAGAAATAACTAAGGTAATGGCTGCGGAATTCGAAAGGCAGTTTACAAAATACATGGAGACAATGAGGAAGGAGATGAGGGAGGTTTTGAGTGTGCTGGTGGAGGAAGCGATTTCCCCGGTGACGACGGCGGTGGCGAGCGCAGTGGCTGAGGTGCGGGAGCAAGGGGAGGTGCTGAATGAAGTGGAGGAGACATTATTGCTGCTCGGTGATCAACTCACCTCGATGGGGAAGGAGATGCGGAAGGTGATGGATATTAACAAGGATTTGCGAGGAAAAATGGAAGACCTGGAAAATAGGTCCAGACGACAGAATTTGAGGATTGTGGGGCTGCCCGAAGGAGTTGAAAGGCCGACTGAGTATTTTGCCGCGATGCTGGCGAAATTATTCAGGGAGGGGGAGGATCCCTCCCGATATGAACTGGATCGGGCTCATTGGTCGTGGAGGCCTGTACCAAAGGCGAGTGAGCCGCCAAGGGTAGTGACTCTGTGCTTCCGTAGGTACCGTGTGAAGGAGAAGGTCCTGTGCTGGGCCAAGCAGAAGCGGGTGGTGCAGTGGGCTGGAGTTGGTATACGTGTATACCAGCACTTTACGGTGGAGCTGGCGAGGAAGCGGGCTGCCTTCAACCGGGTGAAGAGGGCACTGTACATTAGCAAGGTGCAGTGCGGCATTGTATATCCAGCGAAGCTGAGGGTGACTTACAAGCTCAAGGACTTTTATTTTGGAACGGCGAAAGCAGCGGAGGAGTTTGCGAAGGCAGAAGGACTGTGGCAGAATTGAGAAATGTCCATATGCCGATGTAACCTCATGACTGTATTTTCTTCTTTTTTGTTTCACTGCGTGCGGGTGTATGGGCTAAAGGAGCCAATGTTGTATATATTTGGACAAGGGAAGTGATGGGACCTTCACTCGGAGTGAGGGCTCTTTGGGGTGTAGGTGGATATGCAGGGTTTGTGTGCTAAAAGCAGATTTCTGTGCTTTCCTAGGGCCGGGCAAGGGGGAAAGGGACCCTGGCGGGGGCCTCCACGCTGGCCGGTTTAAGCCGGCCAGTGAACGGGAGTGAGGTGGGGGAAGGGGCTGCGGCCATCGGAGCCTGGCAAAACAGGACAGGGTCCGAGTGGTCTAGCCGGGGTGGAAAGTTTGGGGGAAGAACCGAGGTTGGGGGGAGGAGTTTTACAAGAGGCAGTGGATGGGAGGAGTTGGAGAAGGGGGGTGGTGTTTACAACTCTTTGGTATCATGTGCGGTACTCTTTCAGAGGTTGGATGGCATTGAGTGTGGGGGGAGTGGACTCTATGGTGACCATGGGCGGTCCTGGACTCCTTTTTTTTCTCTCTCCTTTGTTTTTTGTTTCCACCGTGGGAGGGTTTGTTATATTGGATGCATATATTGACAGGTGGGCCGTTGTTTGGGGTGGTGGGAGGATGGGATCATTGTTATTGTTATGGGGATTGATTTTGGATTTGTTACCGTTTATTGTCTGTGGGTGGGGTGTAAATTTTGAAGGAAAATATGAAAATGGAGAATAAAAACATTTTTTAAAAAACAACCACTATGAAGCTGTAGTACTTCATTCTGATGAATAATTGAATGTATTCTCTGTTCATGGTGGTTCACATTGTTTTTGGGCAGTGCCAAAACTGAATGGACAATTTATCAAAATGGAGGTCGATTCAGGGACTTCCATCTCCCCAATTCCTGAAACCATCTATGAACAGAAACTATCTTTGAAACCAGCAGATGTGATCTTGAGGACCTATACTGAGGAAATAGTGCCTCTGAGAAGTCACCATAGTTAAAGGTGAGCTAAATGGACAAATACCATTCCATGTGGTCTGAGGCCACATTGGCTGGAAAGGATTAAACTGAACTGGAGTGCGTTAATTAGCTTAGCTGATTCAAAGTCAGATGTACAGACCATAATTGAAAAGTACAGCAGTGTATTTGGAGACACACTGAGGTCTATGGAGGGATTACAAGTGTCCCTGAAGATTAAGGATTATAGCCAGCCGAAATGTCTCAAGGCTAGAGCAGTACCCTATGCTATATGTCCATAGGTAAAATCTGAACTACTGAGACTTGTGGAAATAGGAGTCTGTGATGAATGTAGAAATTGTTGTACATTATGTTTTATATTCTGTTGTGTAATGTTATTAAAAATCCTGGTTTAAAATACATACAGTCAGTGTGTCTACTAAAGCTGTAATTAAGTAGTTATAACTGGTAATGTAATTATTCATTCCAACCATTTGGTTAGTTACAGATACAGGGAATCATGTTGTGATTGCTGGAGATTCCCTGGAGAGTAGATAATTTATGAGGGAGTGTATTTAGTCCTAGCTAAGCAGGTCATGGGATTTCGTGGGATACAGATGATGCAATTAATGGGAGGAGCCAGGTATGTCTGTTGTTTTGCATTACAGTCTGTTATAGCATTTTAAGTTGAACATAGTTTTGCCAAATGCTGTTAGGTTCAGCAGACATATATTGGATCTGCTCTTGAAAGGAACTCTCTCCAAAAGTCTCCACACAGCTAAGCCAGTAACCCGTTTTGTTAACTTTATTCATCAGTGGCATTTGAACTGTATTGGGTTGCTTAATTGGAATTAGTGGCAGGTGTAGATAGTAATTCCCCCCCCCCCCCCTTTTGTTTAAGAACCATTTAACTGAGAATTGCAACTCTATTTCTTTGATGTTAATGTGGTCAATTCTGTTGTTAAATTAAAGTTTGTTTTAACATAAAAGGTATCACTCCTGGGATGAAGTATCCTTTCCTTTTACAAATAGAAAGATTGTTTGGGGCCTGGTCCGGAATCCTAACAAGTTTTAGAACCTGTCATTACTAGGGTTAATTAACTACTATGGAAAATTCGTCCAGAATCTGACATCCCCATTGAAACTGTTATATATCTTCTTGTGTGCAAAACAGGCATGGCAGTGGACACCAAAATGTGAAAAAACATGTCAATCTGCAAAAGAAGCACTGAAAAAGTCAGAAGTGTTGGTACATTTCAACCTGAAGTTACCATTACAACTTGACTGTTGCTTCACCGTATGGAGTTGGAGTGGTGATGTCACATATACTACCTTCAGGGGAAGAAGGACCAATAGCTTTTGCATCTCCAACATTAACAAGTGCAGAATCTAACTACATTTAGTTGGAGAAGGAGGCACTAAGCATTATATTTGATGCACAGAAATTTCACTAATACCTGGATGGATGTCACATTTCTGATGGCCCATTGGCCTTTAACAGCTATTTGTGGGCCACACAATGGTATCCCTCCATTAACAGCAAGTAGGTTCCTATGATGGTCTTTAATACTGTCTGCAAATTCCTACAAGATAAAATACCGTAACTTTGAAAATCATGCCAATGCGGATGCACCTGCCTTTACCAGCTGGTCAGATAATATTTTTTATTTTGCACAGATTAAAATTGTTCAAGTTACTCAAGTAGCTCAAGTCCAAAGACATACCAGAAATGATCCTGTGATGGGGAAGGTTCTGGAAATGGTATTAGAGAGGAGATAGCAGGAAACTTTCACTCCTGATCAGTTTATCCAGCATCTGGACTACGCATTCAGTCAGATTCCTGCCCTCGGTGCCCCCCAGCATCCCCACGATACTAAGGTTCTGGCAGCGCAACCTGTTCTCTTGGTCCTCCACCTTTCCCTTGGGCACTCTTTCAGTGCATCATGGAAAACATCTTATAGGGTTTACCAAGGGTGACCATTTACCTCGATGACGTCCTTATCGTCAGCACCTCCGACCAGGAGCATGTGGATAATCTAGCCGAGGTTTGAGCAGGCCGGCATCCGTCTCTGTCAGGAGCAATGCGTATTTTATGCCCCAGAAGCCACTTACTTGAGATAACGGGTAGACAGTTGCGGCCTCCACCCAGGAGAGGAAAAGGTGCGGGTGATCCCACAGGTCCCCATCCCTCACGAGCCAACGGAGTTCCGCTCTTTCCTTGGGCGCGTCAACTATTACTGCAAATTCATACCCAATATGGGCACGTTACTAAACCCACTCCACCAGCTCTAAAAAGAGGCACAAATGGGACTGGGGCCCCTCACACTGGGAGGCATACCAGGTGGACACTGGCCTGCCCATCGACAGCATCCACGCGCCTTTGGTGGCAGCATCTTTACTAGCCGCGCCACTCCCACCTCGACGCTCTACATGGAAACGGCAGTCGCCCAGTGTTGCACGCCTCCTGGGCCGGACTTCCACCGCCAGTCTGCTCCCCAAGCGGACGAGGGATCCTCTACGTCTGTCTGAGGCAATGGAAGTTTCTCCAGGCTTGATCCAGGGGTTTTACGACTCCTCCAGGGGCCAAGCAATATGTTATATCTGATTTCCCTCCTACACTATGGAATATGAACTTCACCGGTGATTGAGGGGGCGGAGCCTACCCCATGACTGGGAGGAACTTCACAGTAAAAAACCTCGGGCTGGGTGCAGGTTGGGGAGGGAGTCCCTTCAGGGCGAGGAGTTGGAGCACTTGTGGTTATAGTGTATAGTCTAAATAAGCCTTGTTCTCACCTAGCCTGCAGTGCGTTTCATGAATTTGCTTCCTTTTCACAGTAACTTCATACTTGTGACAATAATAGGTTATTATTATTATTGTTATTATTACAGGCATCACAAGCGACAGCAGGAGGTCTAGCAGGCCTGCTACTGCATCAAGCACCTCAATGTAAATGTTTATTGGCAGGAATACCCATGTATCTGCTATTCTTGCCCTTCCAGATGGCAGTGGTCTTGGATTTGGAAGGTGGTACCTGAGGATCCTTGGGGGCAGCATTGTGGCATTGTGGTTAGCACTGCTGCCTCACAGCTCCAGGGTCCCAGGTTTAATTCCGGCATTGGGTGACTGTGTGGAGTTTATATTTTCTCCCCGTGTCTGCGTGTGTTTCCTCCGGAGGTGCTCCAGTTCCCTCCCACAGTCCAAAGATGTGCAGGTTAGGTGGATTGGCCATGATAAATTGCCCGTTAGTGAACAAAAAGTTAGGCGGGGTTAGTGGGTTACAGGGATAGGATGGAGATGTGTGCTTAAGTAGAGTGCTCTTTCTAAGGGCCGGTGTGGACTCGATGGGCTGAATGACCTCCTTCTGTAATGTAAGTTCTATTAAAAAAAAATATCTGCAGTACACCTTGTAAATGGTGCACACTGCTGCTAGTGTGTGTCAGTGGTGGAAGGAGTGAATGTTTGTGGAAGGGGTGCCAGTCAAGTGTGCTGCCTTGTCCTGGATGGGGTCAAGCTTCTTGAGTTTGTTGGAGCAGCTCTCATCGAGAGTATTCCATCACACTCCTGATTTGTGCCTCATGGATGGTGGAAAGGCTTTGCGGAATCAGGACATGAGTTGCTTGCCGCAGGAATCCGAGTTTCTGATCTGCTCAGTATTTATATGGCTAGTCCAGTTCAGTTTCTGCTTAATGGCACCAATTTCCTTTCAGTCAATGCATATTGTCTTTAAGATTGCCTCCAAGAGACTTCCGGTGGTGGCCATGGTGTTAATGGTCACACACAGGGCAGCTCCTGCTTAATGCCACAAAAAAGAGCTCTTTTTACCCGATACTGGATGGAATTTTGAGGAAAAGACGTCGGTGAATGTTGGAGGAGTAGTTTCCCCCGGGAGTGGTATGTCTGCTGGTCGGCAGGAAACAGTGAGAGATTTGGCTGAAAAGTTGGAACAGGACTGTGCTGCAACAGTCCTTTAGACATGCAGGTGGGGGAAGGGGTGATGCAAACTGGAAGGCTTCAACTTGAATTGATGGCCTTTATTAAAGCTGAATTCCAGCAGCAGAGGAAAGAAATGCGAGAGGATCGCTCAAAGGCCATCGAAGAAGCGGTGACACCACTGAAGAGCTCTTTGGAATGGGTGGAGAGGTGTCCGGAGGTACAAGGGATTTGGGAGATTGAAGGAGTGATCTCTGACCACAGCAATCGTGTGGTCTGGGGCTGGGGATGTGGTGTTGGAGCCGGGGAAGAGGCGTGCAGGGAGACTTTACAAGGCAGACCCGGGGGGAGAGGAGGGGGACATGGGCTGGTTTCTGAACGAGCTGTAATTCCCCCAGGTGGAGGAAGCAAAGAGGCAGGCATTGGAGGAGTCCTTGGGGCTGAGGGAGGTGCTGGATAGTATCAGCGGTATGAAGTCAGGGAAGGGCCCTGGGCCAGATGGGTACCCAGCAGACTTTTATAAGGAATTTGCGACGGAACTGGCACCACATCTGTTGGGGGCGTTTAATAAAGCACTGGAGAAGAGGAAGTTGCCGAAGACGGTGACTCAGGCAGTAATCACACTAATCCCGAAAAAGGGGAAGGACCTGTTGTCTTCCTTGTGTCTTAATAAAGCTCGTAGCCTCAAAGTTGGAGAAGATGCTTTATTGTGAGTTTGTTCTGTCTTCAGAGCTTAACTTACAGCTACCTCAAATGCTGCTTGTCTGCCTGTGTCTTGCAACCAGTTCTCCCTTCTGTGAAGTGTGCCCTCATTTCCTGTCCCTCTGTATTTATAGCTCTCCCGTGCTCCCTCTAGTGCTTGCTCAGTTGTATTGCATCTACACAGATCTACAATCACCACAGGACCCAGTAGAAAGTGGGTCGTATGGGCCTATATCACTATTGAACACGGATGTGAAAGTATTGGCTAAGTTGTTGGCAGGGAGGATTGAGGACTGTGTCCCGGGGGTGGTTGCAGAAGATCAAACAGGCTTTGTGAAGGGCAGGCAGCTGGGGAATAATATAAGACGGTCGTTAAATGTGGTGATGAATCCATCGGGTATCGGAGGTGGTGGTGTCCATGGATGCGGAGAAGGCATTTGATTGGGTGGAGTGGTGGTGGTTGTTTGAGGTTTTGGGACGGTTTGGGCCAAGATTTATGGCATGAGTGCGGTTGCTGTATGTGGCACCAAGGGCGAGGGTGAGGATGAATTATACGAGCTCACGAAGCTTTGACTTACACAGGGGTACGAGACAGGGGTGCCGTTGTCGCCGCTGCTGTTTGCGCTGGCCAGAGGGCCGTTGGCGATGGCTGTCAGGGGATCGGCGGAGTGGCGGGGGATTATGAGGGGGCAGACGGAGCATTGGTTTTCGCTCTATGCCGATGACCTCTTGCTGCATGTTTCGGATCCGTTGGAGAATCTAGGAAGGATTATGGGCCTGCTGGGAAAGTATGGAGGGTACTCGGGGTACAAACTGAATGTAGGGATAAGCGAACTGTTCCTGGTGAATAAGCTGGGACTGCAGACTAATTTAGGGGGGATGCCATTTACAGTAGCGAGGGATAGGTTTAGGTATTTGGGGATTCAGGTAGTGAGGTAGTGATGGGGCTCCATAAGTGGAACTTAATGAAGCTGGTGGAGGAGGCCAGGGAGGATCTAAAGAGGTGGGATACACTGCACTTAACATTGGCAGGGAGGGTCCAAGTGGTGAAAATGAATATTCTGCCGAGGTTCTTGTTTATCTTTCAGGCTCTCCCGATCTTTATACCAAAGGACTACTTTCGGAAAGTGGACACGTTCATTTCGGACTTTCCATGGACAAGGAAGGTGCCGAGGGTGGGGAGGACCCTCCTACAGAGGCAGAGGCAACAGGGGAGGTTGGTGTCGCCAAACTTGCTTCATTATTATTGGGCGCTGAATGTCGACAAGGGACAGCGATGGTGGGAAGGAGAAGAGGTAGAACGTGTTAGGATTGAGGAGGAATCTTGTAAGGGGTCTAGTTTGGGGGCTATGGTGACGGCAGCATTGCCAATGGCTCCGAGTAGGTATTCAGGGAGCCCGGTGGTGCAGTCCATGGTGAAGATATGGAATCAGCTGAGGAGGCATTTTAGGGTGGAAGGGATGTCGGTGCTAACGCCGCTGTGCGAGAATCATGGGTTTGAGCCGGGGCGGGGGATGGATAGTGTATACAGGAGGTGGAGGGATGTCAGGCTGGTCAAGGTGTGGGATCTGTATTTGGAGGAATGGTTCGCCAGTCTGGAGGAGCTAAGAGAAAGGGTAGAGCTGACGAGGGGGAGTGAGTTCAAGTATCTGCAGGTTAGGGACTTTGCGCGAAAGATCTGGAGGGGGTTCCCTAGGTTGCCGGGATACACTCTGCTGGAGCAACTACTGCTTCCGGATGTGGAAGGGGAGGGAAGAATTTGGGATATATACAAATGGCTGGGGGAGCAGGGAGACGAGCGGGTGGTGAAGATCAAGGAGAAATGGGAAGCGGAGTTGGGAGGGAAGGTCAATTGGGGAGTATGGTGTGAGGCACTGAATAGGGTAAACGGGACCTCCTCTTGTGCAAGGATGAGCCTGATACAGTTTATTATTTTTTTTAAATAATTTTTATTAAGGTTTTCACAAAATATAAACAACAAAACAATATTAACAAAACAACCATGGTAAAAACACAAGAACAACACCCACCCAACTACAAAAGCAACTACTAAAACACACAAAAAAAGCAAGCAACAAAAAGGAAAGAGATAACACCCACCACATCCAACAGACCCATGTACACAATTCTCTCTCCCACCGAACCAAACACCCCCCCCCCCTCCCCCCGGAGCCCAAACTTCCCCTCTAACTCCCCCAGGCTCGCGAACCTCCCCTCCACAAACAGGTCCCTCAACCTCCTAACCCTACCCTGAGCCAGCCCAGAAATCCACTATCCCTGGAACAAATTGGTGGTTCCTCCGTATCGGGGACTCCATCGAGCCCCCCACGTCCCCCCTATGCCGTCTCCATTGCCCCCAAATTCTAAGGGTAGCCGCCACCTCCAGGCTCGTGTCCACACAGGACGCCATCTCCATCCTCTTCCATGCTGCCCTTCCCCGTCCATTACCCACTTACGCACCATCGCTGCGTTGGCAGCCCAATAGTACCCACAGAGGTTGGGCAGCGCCAGCCCCCCCCTATCCCTGCCCCGCTCCAAGAACACCCTTCTCACCCTCGGAGTACCATGCGCCCATACAAGTCCCGTAATACTCCTGTTAACTCTCCTAAAAAAGGCCTTTGTGATAAGGATGGGAAGGCACTGGAACAGGAACAAAAGCTCCTCCCTGCCTGCTTCAGTGGGGGCCTACCAATCCCCTCCTCCTGATCCCCCGGGTGCACCACGAACAGCTCGCTCTTACCCAGGTTGAGCTTATACCCAGAAAAGCCCCGAAATTCGCTGAGAGTCCTCATCACCTCCGGCATTCCCCCCACCGGGCCCGCCACACATAGCAACAGGTTGCCCGCATAAAGCGACACTCGATGCTCCTCCCCACCCCTCCAGCTCCCCGACTCCCTCAACGCTATGGCCAGGGGCCCAACTGCCAAAGCAACGAGCAAGGGGGACAGTCCCCCGGTGCAGCCAAAAGTACTCCAACCTCCTATTCGTGGCTACACTCGCCATCGGGGCCTCATAAAGCAACCTCACCCAACGGACAAACCCCTCCCCAAACCCAAACCTTTCCAACACCTCCCACAGATACCCCCACCTAACCCTATCAAAGGCCCCCTCCCCTCCACCCCCGCATCCAATGCCACCACTATCTCTGCCTCCCCTTCCACAGCCGGCATCATAATGACATTCAGAAGCCTTCGTATGTTGGTATTCAACTGCCTTCCCTTTACAAACCTCGTCTGGTCCTCGTGAATGACCCCCGGCACACAATCCTCCATTCTCGTAGCCAAGATCTTCACCAACAGCTCGCCGTCTACATTTAGCAGCGAGATCGGCCTATATGACCCACACTGCAGAGGGTCCCCACCCCGTCCAAGGACAAAGTAAATCAGCGCCCATGACATAGTTGGGGGCAAAGCCCCCCCCCCTCCCTTACCTCGCTAAAGTCCAAACCAACAGGGGGCCCAGCAGGTCCGCATACATTTTATAGAATTCGGCCGGAACCCCATCCGGCCCCGGCGCCTTCCCCGACTGCATGCTCCCTATCCCTTTAACCAGCTCCTCCAGCTCAATCGGCGCCCCCAGTCCCTCCACCTGCCCCTCCTCCACCTTCGGAAATCGCAGCTTGTCCAAGAAGCGCCCCATTCCCCCCCCCCCCCCCCCCCCCCCCCCTCCACCGGGGGTTCAGACCGGTACAATTCCCCATAAAAGTCCCTAAAGACCCCATTAACGTCTACCCCCCTCCGCACCACCTTCCCATCTCTATCCTTCACTCCCCCAATCTCCCTGGCCGCGTCTCGCTTTCGGAGTTGGCGTGCCAGCATCCTGCTTGCCTTCTCCCCGTATTCATACACCGCTCCCTGTGCTTTCTGATACAGTTTAAGGTGGTGCACAGGGTGCATATGCTCTGGTGAGAATGAGTGGGTTTTTTCAGGGGGTAGCAAATGAGTGTGAGAGGTGTGGGCGGGGGCCAGCGAATCTTGCGCACATGTTTTGGGGTTGTGAAAAATTGGGAAGATTTTGGGCGGGAGTGTTCGTGGTCTTAGCCAGGGTGGTGGAGGAAGAGGTGGACCCGGTTCCTTTGGTGGCGATATTTGGGGTTTCAGAGAAGCCGGAGCCTATGGAGTGAAGGAAGTCCGATGTCATGGCCCTCGTCTCTCTGCAAGGCGGCGAATTTCACTGGAGTGGCAGTCGGCATCACCACCAGGGGTAGCGGCTTGGTTAGGTGACCTGTACAACTCCCTGCGGTTAGAGAATATAAAGTATGAGTTAAGGAGTTCTGCAATGGGGTGTGAGAAAAGGTGGGGGATGTTTGTGACCGTGTTTGAGCAGCTGTTTGTCACAGGGGTGGGGGGAGGGGTGAGGGTGAAAATGGGGAAAGATCTGTACAGACGGTATAGTCGATTGTTGGGAAGTATGTCTCCCGGGGTGTTTATTTGCTGTAACCTTTTTTGATACATGTTTGTAATAAAATGCATTTTAAAAAAAAGACTGCCTCTAAGAGCTGAATGGTATTGTAATATGCCTTAAACGGATTGCAGCATGACATCACAAGGAAGGAAGTATGTCACACAATCCAGTTTTAGTTTCACTTTTGCTTTTAGCAGAGCATACAAATAGCCAGCTCTGCTGCTGATGTGTCATTAAGCTTTATAGCCATGTTCCCATGTGTCTATTTAATAAGCAAACCCACAATATGTTTACACAATCCATTGTGAGGAATTAGTGACTTTTATATCATTAAAAAAACATGGCAAATGGTAGTTGGAGCATAAGCTAGCCACGAACTCTGCTGGCTCCCTGTTAGAGGTGCAGCAAGCCCAGTAGATTGGGTCACGCTGGACTGCATGTTGAAGCCATTCAAATGAGGATGAACACGAATAAGCATGGCGGTCATGATTTGTGTCTCCTGTGCCTGAAAAGGGAACCTAACAAATTTTTAGCCAATTATTACCCCTTTTGTAAACTTTGGGATTCTTCCAACTTTGGCCAAAGGCAATTAGCATGTAATCTTTGCACTTGGGGGAGTGGCATCTGTCTGTATAAGAGTTTCTGGGTTCCATATTAGAGAAAAATATCTCCACCTTTGTGAATTTCTCAGTAGCCTGGTTTAAACAATCTAAAGCATGCCTGGATTTCAAGCACGTTTTGATTAAACAAAATCGGTACAAGCAAATTGATGAATATCCTGTTGGTTTTTGTCCATATGGGAGTATTATGGTCAGTAAATCATTTAGCTGCCTTTCTCTACAGTAAATATTTTCCCTGTCAACATTACTTTTGCTCCATGTGCCAACTGTCAGGTGAAATCGTAGTCAGGAGAACTCGGATATCTGCCAAGTAAACCTGTGCTTACTGCTCCTCTTTGCGCTCTGGTTCCAGTACTTCACTTCGAAAAGTTCCATGTGTTGGAGAACAAAACCAGGTGGGTAGCACGTGTTCTAACCCATGCCTCATGACTGGGACTGCTAAAGCATTTATAAAAGCTCAGGAGGCCTGAGAATGTAAGCTCAACAACATTTTGTTTGCTAACATAAAGGAAAGGCTTCCATACAACTTACAACTCAAAGGTCCCAATCCGGACTACCGGGAGCACCAGTCCCAGACTGGGCCGGTTTTAAAAGGCGAGTTTCTGAGCCCCAGCTACGTCTGTACGTGTCCCACTGGGAGATTGTTTGATCTGTCCCCCTGGGTCTCGTGAAGATTATTACATCCTTCCCCCACCCCCTCCATGTCCGAAGGTTCTCCAGTGTTGGACAATTGAGGGGGTCTCCTTTGCGGTTTCGCCCGTGGCTGTGCTTCCCCCAGCTGTGGGGCCGGGTCAAGGGATGTATATCATGTCAGGCAGTGCCTTTTCCGTGCAGAATGATGAAATGGCAATGTTAGGGGCCTGCCTCCGATTGCACTGTCCTCTGAATGTACTGAGGATTCTGTGTCAATATCCGAGGCCGAGTCATCCGCGTCCTGCTGGTCCAGGCTTAGGCCCCTGCTGGGAAGCACGTCCTGACTAAAGGACAGTAGATAGGGTAAATGAGGCACAGATTCATCCAGTGTGGCTTCCTCTGGGATGGGTTCCCTGCCCTCGAGATGGTCCACATGCTTCTGCACGGTTCGTTCCTGAGCCCTGACCTTGTAGGAAACTGGCAACGTTATCTCGACTATAGTCCCTGGGATCCATTGGGCGCTGTCCCCTGTGGTAAACCACTGTTGCACCTGTATTAGGTGATGTACGGTAGAACCTGTACTACAGGTTCCCCGGTAGTCCCTGCCTGCTGGCTCCGCCCAGAAGGCGGGGTATAAATATGCGTGTCCTTCAGCCAGCAGCCATTTCGCCAGCTGCTGTGGGAGGCCACACATCTTATAGCAATAAAGCCTCAGTTGGATTCAACTATTGTCTTCGTCCAATTGATCGTGCGTCATCCCCGAAATTCTACATGTGAGTAGCATCCCTTGGTTTATAACCTCTTCTGGAGACCCTGCTTCATTTCCACCTTTTGGCAAGATTTGGAAAACTCAGGCATAGACCAGAGGCATCGGCCCATTAATAATTCTGCTGGTACTACCTCGGTTGTGATGTGCGGCATTGTTCGGTAGTTGAATAAACACCATGTCAGCTTTGTTTCCATGGAACCCATGTTCTGTTTCCTCATGCCCTGTTTAAATGTTTGGATTGCCTGCTCAGCCAAACCATTTGAGGACGGAGGGTATTGGGTGGTTCGGACGTGTTTCAACCCACTTGCGTGCATAAATGCCTGGAACTCTTTGCTGGTGAAAGGGGTTCCATTGTCTGTGACAAGAACCTCTGGAATCCCATGGGTGCTAAATGATTGGCGCAATTTTTCCACGGTGATTTGCGACGTGGTGGAAGACATTCAGTGCATATCCACCCACTTTGAGGGCACATCTATAAGGAGCAGAAATATTAATCCCATAAAGGGCCCAATGAAGTCAGCATGTAAGCGCAGCCAGTGGTGTCCTGGCTAATCCCAAGGGTGGAGAGAGCCTGATGGAGGGAGTGACTGGTATTTTTGATAAGCCATACATCGCTGCACCATTCGCTCGATGTCACTGTCGCGTCCTGGCCACCACACATGGCTCCTCGTGAGCATTTTCATCTTGGGAACGTCAAGGTGTGCGCTGTGCAAATCATGTAAGATCGTGCACCGACCTGGCCGCTGCGGCTGAGGACATCCACATGTGTGATCTGTGATCTGGACGGAGGAAACACTTGACAGGAGAGGAGAAAACAGAAGTTCAGGGGAAACAAAAAGTAAAAAAGGGGGAAACAGATGGATAAAGCCAGGGGACGGGGGGAGGGACAGGGAGGGGAGATAATATGGGTAGGGGGGGAGGAGACAGGGAGCAGGTGGAGGGAGAGGAGAGGATGTGAGGGTAGAACGCTGGCTACAATAGGTCGTACATGGTGACAATAAAAAAGAGGAGCCAGGCAGCAGCCCTCTTGAATGGCTCGAGAGCGAGGGCAGGCTCGAGTAAACAGGGCAGGGCCCACAGGGTGAGTATGGCTGACCCACAGATGCGGGGCTGGGATGAGGGGTGGGCAGAGGCCCCCCATCAGGATAGCTACATGGGAACGTGAGAGGCCTCAACAGGCCGGTAAAAAGATCCAGAGTCTTCACCCATCTCAAAAGCCTGAGTGTTTCTGTAGCCTCCCTAGACAAAGAGAGAGGGACTGACTGCAGCTACGTTTGGGAGCGATCTAAATATGAAGAGGAATTAGGGCAGCACGTCCATTTTGATCGCCTGTACCCTTGCCGTGAGCGAGTCCCAACTTTGTAGGTCCCTCCTCCACCAGACTGGAGAGGTTCCACTTGTGGAGTATCAGAGCACCCAGAGCTCTTCACAGGGAAAGGGCCAAAAGCCCTGGACTTCGCCCCTCTGAATGCCCGGCGGAGACTTCTGCTGGGATGGAAGTGGGCCCAGATCCTTGGAGTGGCTCTCAAACCTGGCTGAATTCCTAAAGCTTTAAAAGATAAAATTCTCAATCAGGGGGTCCGAGGAGAGATTCCATGTCACCGTGGAGAAGGTTTACCAATCTCTCTGAGGACCTGTTTATCGCCAGCAACAGGAGGGGAGGGGAGGGAGGGCACAGGAGTAGAGGGAGGCGTGGAGAGATGCTGAGAAAAAGGGGGATACGCACTCGACACAGGGGGGAATGGGGAGGATGGCCCTGGTCGGGTGGGACACAGGCCCTTCTCACATGTAAGAAACTGGCGAAGCAGTAGAGCCAACCCACTCTCGAAAATAAAGTGTTCAACATGACTCTCCCCATCACTATAAATGTAAATACAACATTCTCTCTATGTATAATATTGTAAATAAGGAAACGCAACTGCGGGGCCTAGAGTCTTAGATGTTGTGACAACCTGTAGGTGTTGGCCAAAAACTTCCTACTAGTCACGGGCCACCAATTTTAAAAGAGAAATGTGCGCACTTTCCTGCACTCTGATGATGCATTCTACCTTCCTTTCTCTTCAGCAGCCTGGGGCCTCCAGCGCCCCTGTCTGCATAGGCTCCAGCGCAGTGCAGGAGGAGTGCAGTCCTGCCCCTCAGTATTATGCAGCATGCTTGGGAACGCCCATTGAGACTAAGCATTTAAACATTAGATTTAGATAGAAAATAACAAGTAACTTTTTAAACAAGTGTTTTAAAGGTATGTAGACATTTTTAAAAAGTTTTTTTGCTATTTCTTTTAAACCAGGCATTACTATTGTTTTAATTCTCTTAAAATAAATTTTATTTATGATTAAAGTGATTATTTATAAGTGAACATAGGTTTGGTTATTTGATTTAAATCTGCACTATATTATTATATCATGCTTCAAAATGTTTGTATGTTTTAATTTAGATTATGGTCATCAGATTTTAAAAGTGCCCCAGGGATTTTTGTTGTCACTGTCCTTGTAACATCTGATTATTTTTGATTCATGTTTATAGAATCACTGCAGTGCAGAAGAAACCATTTGGCCCATCAATTCTGCACTGACACTCCGAAAGAATTCCCTATCCAGGCCCACGCTTCGGCCCTATCCCCATTGTAATGATATGTCGACAGACATGTAACTAAAGAGTTAATCACAACACTTAGTTATGGCACTATCACTAGAGGGCACCACCAGATCCACTATATATACTAGCTCCCAGAGGATCTTGGGCTCTTTCCACACAGGAGTAACTAGACAGCAGTAGTGTAGTATAGATAGATCACAGCTTAGATAACACATGCAGTCCGGATACAGTTTATATAGTTATATTTCATTACTTTATTTCTAGAGATATTTCAGTAGAGGGTCAATGTAATTTACTAATGTAATTTATTAGTTTTCTCGTAACTTAATAAATGTGTTTGCTTTGCATCGAAGACTCGTGTATTCTTCAGGATCATCAGCAACCAGTAACGACATATATTACTTCAACCCAGTAATATAGCATGCTACCAGGAATAGTAATATAATATAATACCCACAACCCAACCTAACCTAAAGGCTAATCCAACTAACTTGCACATCTTTGGACTGTGGGAGCAAATCAAAGCATCTGGAGGAAATGGCAGCAGCATGGCAAAATGGTTAGCAGCACTGCGACACAGTGCCAGGGACCCGGGTTCAATTCCGGCCTTGGGTGATTGTGAGGACTTTGTACGTTCTCCCCGTGTGTGCATGGGTTTCCTCTGGGTGCTCTGGTTTCCTCCCAAAGATGTGCAGGTTAGGTGGATAGGCCATGCTAAGTTGCCCCTTATTGGCCAGGGATGTATAGGTTAGGTTCCGGATAAGGCAGGGGAGTGGACCCAGGTAGGGTACTCTTTCAGAGGGTCGGTGCAGATTTGATGGGCTGAATGGCCTCCTTCTGTGCTGTAGGGATTCTATGGTTCTATTCCATGGTTCTAAGAAACACATGCAGACTCCAGGAGAATGTACAAACACTACACAGTCACCCAAGGTCTGAATTGAACATGGATCCCTGGTGTTGTGTGGCAGCAGTGCTACCAGTATGGCACCATGTTACCTGTGTTAATATGTTTCTGCCTTGTTTACTTCAATTATCTTATTCATTTATAATTCACTCAATTAAATGTTGTGTTCTGATGTTTCAGTGAGACATTTGTAGAAACTTGTAAAGTTTAATGTAAAATATTTATTAACAAAAATAATGTTATAAATACAAAACTTTGAAACCAGTTGACATTTAACTTTACGTTTAACTTTATCAGCTGAACAATGACATAAAACTACCTGAATTTTTACAAATTTCTTCCAAAAAAATATATTTTCTCACTTCAACACAACGGTTCCATCTATTTGTAAAGGGGAGGGAGGGAAGAGCAAAGGGAAGAGGGGAGAGAGAGAGAAGGGGAATGGGAGTGAGGGAAGAGGGGAAATGAGAGGGAGGGAAGAGGGGAGGGCAGGAAGAGGGGAGGGAGGGAAGAGGGGAGGGCAGGAAGAGGGGAGGGAGGGGGAGGGTTTTGACAATTGTTAATTGACAAGCTCAACGTCTGAAAAGAGCAGCTGCTGAAGCGCACTGTCCTGGCACACATCTCCTCTGACATCATTTTGGAATGTCCTTTGGCAGTACACTCTTAAGGTTGGATGATTGACTCGCTGCAAACCTGACAGACAGATAGTTCACATTAGCTTACAGGCGGCTTGCATGTATCAACTAAGACATTAAACTTTGTTAAACTATTTGAAATAATCACTGAGGCGTCTAAGAATGAACACTACATCAAGGAGAGTCGTGAACAACTCAGCTTAAAATACATTGCAAAATCCAAATGTACTTTAGCTCTGAATCAGCTAGGAGGACAGGTGTACTAACATTAGTGTCCTTGAGGGAGTCAATAGCATCAGCATCAAGGGCTATAATCATACGAAACCAACTCCGTTGGGCCACCCATATGCTTAGGATGTCACAGCCCCGACTGCCAAAGCAAATCTTCTTCACTCAGCTCAAGGAAGGATCCTGAACAAACGTAGGACAAAAGAAGCTCTTCAAAGATATCTTGTAGGCTTACCTCAAGAAATAGAACGTACATGTCAATGCCGGGGGACCTTTGCTCAGAAAAGACCTACTTTGCACGGTAGCATAGTGATTAGCACAGTTGCTTCACTGCGCCAGGGTCCCAGGTTCGATTCCCTTTTGGGTCACTGTTGTGCGGAGTCTGCATGTTTTTCCCATGTCTGCATGAGTTTCCTCTGGGTGCTCCGGTTTCCTCCCACAACTTCTGAATGACATGCTGTTAGGTGAATTGGACATTCTGAATTCTGTGTACCCAGACAACCTATCCCTTGAAAATCTTGTTTTTCCCTCACTCTCTGCTTCCATGTAGCAACTGGCTAAGGTTGATTGGAAAACTTGTGTGCGGATTGAAAAGAGGGAAATTCCTAGAGCTGCCCCTACTTATTGTTGTGCCAAGTTTTGTCCTGTCTGCGAGTATAGTTTTGTTTTTAAAACTGGCATTTATTTCTCGAATAAAGTAGGCGGGTTACAGCAGCAACAAGAGAAGTGTCTAGTGAACACAGGCACAGGAAACTCAACTGGTTGCCTACTAATTAAAATATCTGCAATACCTACCAATTGCTTGGAGATTTAAAACTGACAACAGCCAAGTCAATATTAAGCATATTGTTAAGGTGCTTTGAAAGTTAAAGTCTCTAAGGAATGATTACATTGCGTAACATTTTGTGTGCGTGCCTCGGTACAGTGTTATGTGTAATTGCGATAAGGATAAAAAGAGAATGTTTTAGGCATTGCTCAACTGATTAATTGCGGATATATTGAGTAAGTATAGAAGGGTCACTTTATATTTGATATAAAATTCTTGAGCTGAATGTGCTTCTGATGCAGAGGTCATGGGGAGATGATTGTATTTCGTAGTGATACCTAGTTCTGCCATATCTCCAACTTACAACACAGTTAAACCTAAAATCCTTATAGTGCAAGGCAAAAAAGTGAATTAGTGATGGGAAAGAGGGTGGAATGAGGGGTGTAGTGATCTGCATATCTGTATGTACACATGTAAAGACTACAACTAAGCAATCACTAGAGGGCAGCACTAGAGATGTATAAATAGACAGACGGAAGCAAGGATCACTCTCTTCACAGGAACAGTAGCTACTGGCCAGACACAGACAGACAGCTCAGCACAGGTGTAGATAATCATAAGTACTTCTTAATCAATTATGTTCATGTGACATCCAGTTTAAGCATTGGAGAGAAAACAAGCTCACAGTTAATTCATCAACGTTACTCAATAAATCATTTGCTCCAGTTGGAAGACTACGAGTGTTATTCAACGTCAAGTTAAGGATCATTCTGGAAGAAACAAGTGAGTAACTGATATTGCAACACATTACTAATAGAAATAGTAATATATATATATTTTAAAATTTAGACCCAATTCATTTTTTCCAATTAAGGGGCAATTTAGCGTGGCCAATCCACCTACTCTGCACATCTTTGGGTTGTGGGGGCGAAACACACGCAGACACGGGGAGAATGTGCAAACTCCACACGGACAGTGACCCAGAGCCGGGATCGAACCTGGGACCTCGGCGCCATGAGGCATCAGGGCTGACCTACTGTGCCACCGTGCTGCCCTAGAAATAGTAATATAATATGATACCAGGCATGACTTCAACAAAGCCTACTAGATAGATTAGATAGAACGAGAAAAAAAAAACAAAGGAAATTTTGTACCGGATATTCGACTTTGGAAGACTTCGCAGCAATCGGAACCCTCGAAGACCAATCGGCTCGATGGACCAAGTTCAAGCTCCACGTCTACTCCAAACTAACGGTAATCTTGGGCGGAATTCTCCGACCCCCCGGGGGTCAGAGAATCGCCCGGAGCCGGCGTTAATCCCACCCCCGCCGTGGCCCGAATTCTCCGCCACCCGGGAATCGGTGGGGGCGGGAATTGCACCGCGCTGGTCGACGGGCCCCCCGCAGCGATTCTCCGGCCCGCGATGGGCCGAAGTCCCACCGCTGACAGGCCGTTCCCGCCGGCGGGAATCAAAGCACGTCTGGTGCCGGCGGGATTGGCGGTGCGGGCCTGGCCCGCGATCGGGGCCCACCGATCGGCGGGCGGGCCTGTGCCGTGGGGCACACTTTTTCATCCGCGGGTCAGCTGTGCATGCGCCGCACGTCATCAGCCGCTGACGCACCGGCGCATGCGCGGACTTCTGCCGGCTGGCAAAGTGCTTTCGGCCCCGCCTGGCAGGGCGCCAAAGGCAGTTCGTGCCGGCCGGCAGAGCGGAAGCCACTCCGGCGCGGGCATAGCCCCTAAAGGTGCGGAGAAATCCGCACCTTTGGTGAGGCCCGACGCCAGAGTGGTTCACGCCACTCCGTCCCGCCGGGACCCCCCACCAGGTACGGGAGAATCCCGGCCCTTAAATCTAATTGGAAACTTTTTAAACAGCAATTCAATATCTTTCTGGAAGCATGTGATTTCAACACCACTTCTTTTTTTTTAATAAATGTTTTTTTATTGGGTTTTTGAACAAGGTATAATTATCATTATGTACACAGAATAAGAAACATATATATATATATATATATATATACACATATCTAGAAGGGAAGGGCACACCCCAACATGAAGTACAATAAAATATGAAATAGAATAACTGGTAGGGTATTGTGTTCACCAGCTCGACAGCAGCAGCTCTGTACACCTGGCAAAATTATTTACACCACGTAAGTAGGCGACTGTTTGCGGGGGGGGGGGGGGGGGGGGGGGGGAGAGGTGGAAGGGGGGGGTGGTGTGTGGAAGGGGGGGGTGCAAATATACATTTGGGTGCCGCAGTGTGCGATACTTGGCTGTGTTTTGTGTTGTTGTCGCCTGCTCTCCCGGACGGATCTCGCTGCCGTCCCGTGCTCGCCTCCGCTTCTGCTGCTCCTCCCGTCCTCCCTCTTTATTTTCCTCGTTCCCAGCTCCTGGAGATGTCATGCACGTTTTGGTATCCCATGCATTCCTTCCGGCTCCCGTTTCCCTGCCCCCCCCATTGGTTCTCCTCTCTTGCCCCCCCCCCCTCCCCCTCCACGGTTCGCCTTTCTTACCTCAGGTTTAGCTGTCTCCACCCCTCCCTCCACCCCCCACCCCGTGGTTCACCTTTCTTTCCTCAAGTTTAGCCGTCCCCCCCCCCCTCCCCCTCCCTCCCTCCCAGTCTATCTCTCCCTTTCATGCCTTGGCTACCTTCCCCTGATTCTTGACTAATTTCCCCTGATTCTTGGCTACCTGGCTATTCTTCCTCTTGTTCGTTGGCCACAAACAGGTCCCGGAACAGTCGCGTGAATGGATCCCACGTTCTGTGGAAGCCGTCATCTGACCCTCGGATGGTGAATTTGATTTTCTCCATTTGGAGAAATTCCGAGAGGTCGGACAGCTAGTCTGCAGTTCTGGGTGGAGCTGCTGACCGCCAGCCAAACAGGATTCTACGGCGGGCGATTAGGGAGGCAAAGGCAAGGGCTCCGCCCTCCTCAACACCACTCCTAAAGCTAGAAAAATAGCTCTGCCGTTATCCTTTGCAGGACAGCAGGCTGTAGAAATATACAACTCTTTCACTTACTCTGAAAGAGAGGACAGAACCAAACTTGATGAAATAATTAGAAAATTTGAAAGCCATTGCAAAATGCAGAAAAATGAAATCTCTGAGACATTCAAGTTCAGCAAACGTTTGCAAAAACATGAAGAATCATTCAACAGCCTTGTCACAGACTTAAAATCACGAGCACAAGCCTGCAACTTTGCCGCTTTAAGGGACTCAATGCTCAGAGACCAAATTGTAAAAGGAATATATGATGAGGGACTCAGAAATGTATTATTAAAATGGAAAGATTTAATGCTGAAAATCGCGATTGAAAAGTGCATATCGCAAGGAGAAAAAAATCAGTACCTTGAGTTTTCACAAAGAAAGAATGCCAAAAAAGTTCTCCACGAGGCTGAGAAAGTTAAAATGGTGCCACACTACATTTTAAACGGCATTCATCCTGTTCGGCGGGGGGGGGGGGGGGGGGGGGGCAGTGTGCACATCCACAAAAAATGCAAACCAGCAAAATTCCATTCTGCGCATGCGCAAGAAGCCAAAGCCACGCATGCACAGTTGAGAAAAGCTACGCTGGTCGAAGATTGCTTTGCGCATGCGCATTTGAAAAAAGATTGCAACCAGTCCGAAGACCGGTTTGCACATGCGCAAGATTACGCGCATGCACAGTTGGAAAAAAAATCACACAACGTCCAATGATTGAAATGCGCATGTGCAATCGACTATTACACATGACGTCATGAGCGTCTTGATGTCAAAAGATTCAGACCACACCCACTTAAAGGGAAAATGCCTGCAAATCACAAACAAGATTCTTAAAGGTACAACCAAATTTTTTTCTCTCAAAAGAAATAACATTGGCTGAACCTGAACTAGCAGTCAAAAACAACTTTTGCAGCACCCTAGAACAGTCTGCAGCATCCAAAGTGAAGAGCACATTAACAAATCCAAAACTAAAGAAGCTGATTTGTTAATTAAAAGTGAAGAGCACAATAACAAATCCGAAACCAAAGAAGATGATTTGTTTATTAAAGAATACTACTCAGACATGGCTGAGTTATTCGGATATGATCATAAAGGCATCAGCAACACGGTTGAAAAGCTCAACATGACTCTACTCATGGTAGATGAATCCAATACCATGATACAATGGCAAATCATTGATACATTGGATGACAGAACCCTGTCAAATAGCCAAGAAGAAAACAACGCCACACGGAGAGTACTGACCGACTCCGTTAAGAGAGCGCTGATTGACTCCACAGAGAAAACACTGCACGACTCCACACAGAGAGCGATGAAAGACTCCACAGAGAGAGAAACGCAAGCCTCCACAGAGAGCTCATTGACAGACTCCAGAATGGAAGCAATTAAAGACCCTAGAGTGACAACCATGCATGAAGAAGACTATGATGGTCTATCCACCTTATTTCAATAACCAGAAGAAAATCTACCCAGCTCATTTAAGCAACAACAATAAGACTATGAAGGCCTATCCACCTTATTTGAGCAACCAGCAGACTATGAAAGTCCACCCAGCTCATTTGAACAACAAAAAGACGACGATGAAGGCCTATCTACCTTATTTGATGAACAACAAGAAGACAATGAATATCTAAACACTGTATGTACGAAAAGTGACACAGTGATCACAATCAGCATACACAATGTGCAAGATCACAGCGAGACTGACAGATCTCAGCTCGTCTGTACAGAAGCACTCAACAATCAAATTAAAACTATTCCTGAGTCCAGTGAGACAGCATCAATTAAAACCTCATCTACTCTAGACAACCTATAAGAAACTGAAATCTTGACGACGTTGACTGTAAAAGAGGAGCACCAAGCGATCAAAAATTAAGCAAATCAAGCTGAAATGGCTCCAGAAGTGGACCACCAAGGAATCAAAGAGGAATCAAATCAACCTCAACTGACTGATGTCACCAAGATCAATGCAACATCAGATCATTCTCATAAACCTCAAGTCGAAACGCTCAATGAACCATCATATACTACAAAGGACACTGGTACCAATAACTAATTACTCAAATTATCCACAAGGAACAGTCATTGAGCACAACAAGAACAACAACAAAAACTACAACAAGAAGCTCAGCAAAAACAACAACAAGCACAACAAAAACAACAACAAGAAGCACAATGAAAACAATAGAACAACAACAAAAACAGCAACAACAACAAGAAGCACAACAAAACCCACAACAAGAACAACATCGAAAACAACAACAAAGACAACAACAGAAACAACAAGCACAACAAAAACAACAAGAACACCAACGAAAACAACAAAGACAGCGACAGAAACACCAAAAACAACAACAATGAAACAACATGGTTCAATTCTGCACATGAAGGACAAAACAATAGCCAGAGTACAACATAATATGGCATGACAACGAATCTCACGAATTCATATTCGCTCCAAAACAAACAAGCACATCAGTTTTCAAGGCAGATGACATAGAGAATCGGTACCGCAAGCACAAAAAAGTCCAGGTCAGACAACAAAGATGATATACAGATTCGATACCGCAAGCACAGGAAAAAGTCCAGGTCAGACACAAAAGTGATTCGACCATTCGAATACCTTATGATGATTTGTTGGTTACTGAAACACAAGAACACAGACGACGTTCACATAGACATTCATGGTGTCTGCACCATGATATATTGGTGTATATTATGGCAATTACTATTAGAAATAGTAATACAATATGGTACCAGGCGTGACTTCAAGAAAGCTTACTAGATAGATTAGATAGAACTAGAAAGAAAAACAAAAAAAAGAGAAAATTCGGACCGGATATCCGACTTTGGAAGACTTCACAGCATTCGGAAGCCGCGCGTGCGCAGTTGAGAAAAATTACGCTGGTCGAAGTTCACTTTGCACATACTCAATAAAGCATTTGCTCCAACTGGAAGACTACGAGTGTTATTCAGCATCGAGTTAAGGATCATTCTGGAAGAAACAAGTGAGTAACTGATGTTGCACAAAGCAATACATTACTATTAGAAATAGTAATATAATAAGGGGCAAATGTAGAACACTGAAAGATCTTTACAGTATCACTCTCACAAAACCAGCAAAGCCACATAAAAGCCTTTAGAGCAGTTGGAGTTTAAGCACAATGTTTTATGTGCTGCTAAATAAAATTGCCTGTACAAATAAACATGGGATAAAGACATGTTGGAGGTCACAATGACTGTTTCTTTGATTTGAGCATAAACAAAATGCTTTTTGAGATCATCCCTGAAAGGTTCTCTTTCCAACTGAGAATTAAAATCACATTAATTTCCCGCTGACCTTGTACTCTCCCAGCAATGAAATTCTTTTTTCCAAGCAAAGTGACTGTTTCTCAGCACTCTGAATTCCTCACAGGTTATCCCGTGGCTTAGATATAGATATAGAACAGTACAGCACAGAACAGGCCCTTCGGCCCTCGATGTTGTGCCGAGCAATGATCACCCTACTCAAACCCACGTATCCACCCTATACCCGTAACCTAACAACCCCCCCTTAACCTTACATTTTTTAGGACACTACGGGCAATTTAGCATGGCCAATCCACCTAACCCACACATCTTTGGACTGTGGGAGGAAACCGGAGCACCCGGAGGAAACCCACGCACACACGGGGAGGACGTGCAGACTCCGCACAGACAGTGACCCAGCCGGGAATCGAACCTGGGACCCTAGAGCTGTGAAGCATTTATGCTAACCACCATGCTACCGTGCGGCTTGCCGTGAAGAGCTTCAAAGCAGTAGGACGCTGTTACTTTGAAGGAGATTCTTTCAACACAGTTAAACATAAAATCCTTTTTCTTTCCTTATCTCTCTTTGACCCCTTCTGTCTACTCTCCATTTAGTTAATCCAAAAGTAATTTTTAAATGTTTACAGCAGAGAGGGGAAGGACTACCCCTCCCATTTCCCGCCCACAGGAGCACAGTGGTTAGCGGCACGGTAGCACAATGGTTACAGGGACAGGTTACAGACACATAGCGCCAGGGACCCGGGTTCAATTCCCAGCTTGGGTCACTGCCTGTGCGGAGTCTGCATGTTCTCTCCGTGTGTGCATGGGTTTCCTCCGGGTGCTCCGGTTTCCTCCCAAAGTCTAAAGATGTGCGGGTTATGTGGATTTGTCATTCTAAATTGCCCCGTAGTATCCAAAAGTTAGATGGAGTTGCTGGGTTAGGGTGGAGTTGTGGGCTTAGCTCGGGTGCCCTTTTAGGGGCCGTGGTAGACTCGATGGGCCACAACAAATTTATTCCTGACCGATTGTTTAAGGTGATTAAATTAAAATAGTCAGTGGGACCCTCTTCTCAGCTGGGGTCCATTGTCCAAAGTTATAAATATCTGAGCAAAGTGTTTAATTTCTGCAAACTTTTAAAATTATACCTTGTATACCCAAGTCCATGTGGTTTAAAAAAAAAAATTTTTTTTATTAAGGTTTTCACAAAATATAAACAGCAAAACAATATCAACTGAACAACCATGGTAAAAACCCAAGAACAACAACCACCCAACTACAAAAGCAACTACTAAAACACAAAAAAAAAGCAAGCAACAAAAAGGAAAGAGATAACACCCGCCACATCCAACAAACCCATATACCAAACCCCCCCCCCCCCCCCGGGTTGCTGCTGCTGCCGGCCTATTTCCCTACCGTTCCGCCAGGAAGTCCAGGAAAGGCTGCCACCGCCTAAAGAACCCCTTTACTGATCCCCTCAGGGCAAATTTCACCTTCTCCAATTTGATGAACCCCGCCATATAATTGATCCAGGCCTCCACGCTTGGGGGCCTCGCATCCTTCCATTGAAGCAAGATCCTCCGCCAGGCTACTAGGGACACAAAGGCCAGAACACTGGCCTCTTTCGCCTCCTGCACTCCCGGCTCCACTGCAACCCCAAAAATTACGAGTCCCCAGCCTGGCTTGACCCTGGATCCCACCACCCTCGACACCATCCTTGCTACCCCCTTCCAAAACTCCCCCAGCGCTGGGCACGCCCAAAACATAAGGACGTGGTTCGCTGGGCTCCCCGAGCACCTAGCACACATGTCTTCATCCCCGAAAAACCTACTCATCCTCGTCCGAGTCATGTGGGCCCTATGTAGTACCTTGAACTGTATGAGGCTAAGCCTCGCACAGGAAGAGGAGGAATTCACTCTCTCCAGGGCATCCGCCACGTCCCCTCCTGAATCTCCTCACTCAGCTCCTCTTCCCATTTACCCTTCAGCTCCTCCACCGAGGCCTCATCTACCTCCTGCATTACGCGGTATACGTCCAAAATCCTCCCTCCTCCAACCCACACCCCCGAGAGCACCCTGTCCCGTACCTCACATGGGGGCAGCAGAGGGAACCCCTCCACCTGCCACCTGGCAAACGCCCTAACCTGCATGTACCTAAACATGTTCCCCGGGGGTAGCCCAAACTTCCCCTCTAACTCCCCCAGGCTCGCGAACCTCCCATCCACAAACAGGTCCCTCAACCTCCTAATACCTACCCTGTGCCAGCTCAGAAATCCGCCATCGTTGCTCCCTGGAACAAACCAGTGGTTCCCCCGTATTGGGGACTCCATCGAGCCCCCCATTTCCCCCCATGCCGTATCCATTGCCCCCAAATTTTGAGTGTAGCCGCCACCACCGGGCTCGTGGTATATCCCGTTGGAGGGAGCGGCAACGGTGCCGTTACCAGCGCCTCCAGGCTCGTGTCCACACAGGACACCATTTCCATCCCCTTTCATGCTGCCCCTTCCCCGTCCATTACCCACTTACGCACCATCAGTCCATGTGGTTAATACGCATTAAAGAACTGTGTTCCTGACACTGACTTCAAGGAAACATATCTTCACACTTGCATCCAGTTTGAAAAATTATCCACCACTATTCTGTTTTATGTCCCTCAGCTAATTATGTATTGATTCAAGTCCTTTAATCCAATTTTCCATTCTGAAAATGAATATTATGTGATGTTTAATCAAATTCCTTTTGAAAGCCCATAATACCCATTAACTGCTCTACTCTCATTAACCTTCTCCGAGAACTAAACTATGTTGGCTAAACATGATTTGCTTTTCACAAAGTTGTGCTGTCTTTCATTTATTAACTTATATTTCTATTACTTTCCTCTTCATTGTTTATTACCTTTCCAAATTTAATATAATCTGCAAACTTTGAAATTATGCTCTGTACACCCATGTCCAAGTCATTAATACATCTATCAAAAAGAGTATTGAACCTAATACAATGTTGTACATTTGCCTCCAGTTTGAAAAACAACTCTGTGCTTTCTGTCCCTTGGCCAATGTTGTATGCATGCTGCCACTGTCCCTTTAATCCCATGAGATTGTTTTTGTTCACAAGTGTATAATGTGGTCGTTTGGCAAACACCTTTTCAAAATCCATATACACAAGATCAGCCACACTATTTTCATCAACCCTTTCAGTTACTCTTTTAAAAAAAACATTTTATTGAGGTATTTTTTGGTTTTACAGCGACAACAAAATAAACAATATACACGAAACTATAAACATAGCGCAAAAGCCGTCTTCCTCCCTCACAGGCCCCACCTTTATTAACCCCCTTACTCTAAGCTAAACTAACCCTCTCCCCCCTTCTGCTGACGATTAATTTTCCGCAAAGAAGTCGACGAATGGTTGCCACCTCCGGGCGAACCCTAACAGTGACCCTCTCAAGGCGAACCTGATTTTCTCCAAATAGAGAAAGCTAGCCATGTCCGATATCCAGGTCTCCGACTTCGGGGGCTTTGAGTCCCTCCAAGCTAATAATATCCATCTCTGGGCTACCAGAGAAGCAAAGACTAGAACGTCTGCCTCTTTCTCCTCCTGGATTCCCGGATCTACCGACATCCCGAAAATCGCCACCTCTGGACTTGGTGCCATCCTTGTTTTTAACACCGTGGCCAAAACATCTGCAAACCCCTGTCAGAATCCCCTAAGCTTTGGACATGTCCAGAGCATGGGGACATGGTTTGCTGGTCCTCCCGCACATTTTGCCCACCTGTCTTCCACCCCAAAGAACCTGCTCATCCAGGCCACTGTCATGTGAGCCCAGTGAATGACTTTGAACTGTATCAGGCTGAGTCTGGCACATGTAGTGGACGCATTGACTCTACTCAACGCGTCCGCCCATAAATCATCCTCTATCCTCCCAACCCCTCTTCCCACTTGCACTTCAGCTCCCCAGTCTGCGTGTCCTCTGACCCCATAAGTTCCTTGTAAATGCCAGAGACCCTCCCCTCTCCCACCCACCCTCTGGAAACTACCCTATCCTGTATCCCGCTTGGTGGTAGGAGCGGGAATGTTGAGACCTACTGCGGAGGAAGTCCCGCACCTGCAGGTACCTGAATTTGTTTCCCCTCGCCATTCCAAATTTCTCATCCGGCTCCCTCAATCTAGGAAAGCTCCCCTCTATAAACATATCCCCCATCCACTCAATCCCTGCTCTCTGCCATATCCGGAACCATCCTTCCCGGGCAAACCGGTGATTATTACAAATTGGAGACCAAACCGATGCTCCCTCTCCCACATTAATCCTCCATTGCCCCCAGATTCTCAGGGCCGCCACCACGAGGCTGGTGGAGTACGTGCCGGCGGGAACGGCAGAGGCGCCGTTATCAATGCCCCTAAGCTGGTGCCCTTACATTAAGCCGCCTCCATACATTCCCATGCCGACCCTCTCCCCACCACCCACTTCCTGATCATGGCTATATTCGCCGCCCAATAGTAGTTATTGAGGTTTGGTAGCGCCATCCCCCCTCACCTGGCTCCACTCAAGCATCCCTCTCCTTACTCGCGGGGTCTTGCCCACCCATACAAAGCCAGTGATCACTTTGTTAACCCGTTTAAAAAAGGACCACGGAATAAAGATGGGGAGACACTGGACCACAAACAGGAATCTCGGGAGGACCGTTATCGTCACCGTCTGCACCCTCCCGGCTAGTGACAGCG
The DNA here is from genome assembly GCF_902713615.1 of Scyliorhinus canicula. Classification (NCBI taxonomy): domain Eukaryota; kingdom Metazoa; phylum Chordata; class Chondrichthyes; order Carcharhiniformes; family Scyliorhinidae; genus Scyliorhinus; species Scyliorhinus canicula. Next base: position 57,355,458 of record NC_052160.1, on the reverse strand, counting down.
GGAAATCGTCCGAAAATCGTCCTTCGTTAGGGCTACTAGTCCGGCCAGATTTAGCTTGTGCAGCCATTCCCATTCCCGCGCCACTTGAATGCCTAGGTACCTAAAGCTTTCCCCTACCACTCTAAACGACAGCAGCCCCAGTCGCCTCTCCTGTCCCCTTGCCTGGACCGCAAACATCTCACTTTTCCCCATATTTAGTTTATACCCCGAAATCCGGCCAAATTCCCCCAGAATCCTCAAGATTTCTTCCATCCCCTCTGCCTGGTCCGATACATGCACCAATTGCCTTCCCTTAACAAACCCCGTCTGGTCCTCCCTAATAACATCCGGAACACAATCCTCAATCCTAGAGGACAAAATGTTGGCCAGCAGTTTGGCATCCACATTCAACAGGGATATCGGCCTGTAGGACCCACACAGCTCCGGGTTCTTGTCCCACTTCAGGATTAGCGAGATCGTGGCCTGTGACATCGTCGGGGGAAGCACCCCTCTCTCCCTTGCCTCATTGAATGTCCTCATCAACAACGACCTCAATATCGCCGAGAACATTTTATAGAACTCCACTGGGTACCCATCCGGCCTTGGGGCTTTACTCGACTGCATGGCCTTCAGACACTCTGCTATCTCTTCCATCCCGATCGGGGCCCCCAGTCCTTCTACCAGCTCCCCGTCACCTTCGGGAAATTCAGCCCCCCTAGGAAGTGCCTCATCCCCTCCGGCCCCGTTGGGGGTTCCGACTCATACAGCCTACTGTAAAAATCCTTAAATGCCTTATTAACCCCTGCTGAGTCTCCAACCTGGTTCCCATTTCCATCCTTTACTTTCCCTATCTCCCTGGCTGCCTCCCCCTTTCTAAGCTGCTGTGCAGCATTCTGCTGGGCTTCTCTCCATGCTCATAAATCGCCCTACTCGCCTTTCTCAGTTGCTCCACCGCCCTCCCTGTGGTTAACAAGCCGAACTCCACCTGTAGCCTCCGCCGTTCCCTTAAAAGCCCTGCCTCTGGAGTCTCCGCATACCTCCTGTCGACCTGTAGTATCCCCTTTACCAGTCGGTCCGTCTCTGCCCTGTCTACCTTCTTCCTGTGGGCCCGTATCGAGATCAGCCCCCCTCTAACCACCGCCTTCAATGCTTCCCAGACCACCGCTGCCGAAATTTCCCCCGTGTAATTGGCTTTCAGGTAGTTCTGAATACATTTCCTCAGCCACCCGCACACCTCTTCGTCAGCTAAAAGACCCATGTCTAACCTCCAGTGCAGGCGCTGGTTACTGTTTTACTAACCTGTAGGTCAACCCAGTGCGGGGCATGGTCTGAGATTGTGATCGCCAAGTACCCAGAGTCCACCACCCCTGCCAGTAAGGCCCTGCTCAGAATAAAGAAATCAATCCGGGAGTACACTTTCTGCACATGTGAGTAGAAGGAGAACTCCTTCACCCTCGGCTGCCCAAATCTCCATGGATCCACCCCCCCCCCCCCCCCCCCCCCCCCCCCCCCCCAATCAGCTCCATGAACCCTTTTAGTTCCTTAGCCATTGCTGGCACCCTGCCTGTTTTCGAGCTTGACTGGTCCCAGCCAGGGTCAATAACTGTGTTGAAGTCCCCTCCCATGACCAGTTTATGCAAATCCAGGTCCGGTATCTTCCCCAGCATCCTCTTTATAAACTCTACATCGTCCCAATTTGGCGCATACACATTTACTAATACCACTTGCACCCCCTCCAGTTTCCCACTGATCATAATGTACCGGCCTCCCGCATCCAAAACTACTCTTCGGGGGGTCTCCCATTCGCGGCTTCCTCGCGAGCGCTCTGTGAGCCCTGTCCACCTCCAAGCATCGGGAGAATTCCCCATCCCCCAGCAGCTTCTCAAACATGCCTGCTATGTATGCCTCAGCGTCCGCTCCTTCGGACCCCTCCGGGAGCCTAACGATTCTCAAGTTCTGCCGGCAGGACCTATTCTGTTGGTCCTCCATCTTCTCCAGGAGCTTCTTCTGCTGGTCTCTCAGCATCTACACCTCCAGCTCCACTGCTGTTTGATGTTCTTCCTGGTCAGCCAGCGCTATGGCCGAATACTCGGCATCCTGCACCTTCGGGATCAATCCCCTGCTCAGGACGAAAAAATATATTCGTGAGTAAACCCTATGTACATGGGAGAAAAAGGAGTACTCCCGCGCCCTCGGCCTCCCAAACCTCCAGCGATCCACCCCTCCCATCTGGTCCATAAACCCCCTCAGCACCTTGGTCGCCGCCGATCTCCTACCCGTCCTTGAACTGGACTGGTCTAGTGGGGGATATAGCACCATGTTAAAGTCTCCCCCCATAATCAGGCCCCCTGCGTCCAGGTCCGGAATGTGGCCCAACATACGCCTCATAACGCCAGCATCATCCCAATTCGGGGCATACATGTTTACCAGCACCACCTTCTCTCCCTGCAGCCTACCCTTCACCATAACAAATCTGCCCTCCTTGTCCGCCACCACCTCAGACACCTCGAACGCCACCCTCTCCCCCACCAGAATCGCCACCCCCCCCCCGGTTCTTCACATCTAATCCTGAGTGGAAAACCTGCCCCACCCACCCCTTCCTCAGACGAACCTGGTCCGCCACCTTCAAGTGGGTCTCCTGGAGCATAGCCACGTCAGCCTTCAGCCCCTTCAAATGAGAAAATACCCGAGCCCGCTTAACCAGTCCATTCAGCCCCCTCACGTTCCAGGTGATCAGCCGGATCAGAGGGCATCCCGCCTCCCTCCCCCGCCGACTAGCCATAGCTCATCGACTGCTCGCCCCAGGCCAGCACACCCCGCCCGACCCGTTCCCCATGACGTTACCGCCTCTCCTCTACCCCACCGTCCCACACCAGCTCCTTCCTGGCCATTCCAGCAGCAACCCGGTATCAACCCGCCCCCATCAACGAGTTCAACATCGTGGCCACATAGGACGGAAGATCCGACCCCTCCAGCCCCTCCGCCAGGCCCAGGATCCTCAAATTCTTTCGCCTCGTGCGAAAGTCCAGCTCCTCCAAACGGTCTTCCCACTTTTTGTGAAGTGCCTCGTGCATCTCCACCTTCCCCACGAGGACCATGGCCTCCTCCTCCTGATCAGCGGCCTTCCGCTGCAACTCCTGAATGGCCGCCCCCTGGGCTTTCTGGGTCTCAAGCAGCTTGTTGGTAGTTGCATTCAGGGAGTCCAGCAACTCAGCCTTCAGCTCCGCAAAACAGCGCAGAAGAGCAGCTTGCTGCTCCTGCGCCCACTTCCACCAATCCTCGGGTGCTCCGCCGGCCGCCATTTTGTCCTCCATCCCCCGCTTTTTCTGGGGAGCTGCTGCAGCCTTTTCCTTTGCCCCATTCCGGGTGCGCACCATAAATTACGGGGAATGTTCCTCGAAACACCTTCCCCCACCGGGATTCGACGAAACAGCGCCATTTGGGGCCCTAAAACAGGCCCAAAAGTCCTTTGATAGCGGGAGCTGCCGAATGTGCGGCTTAGCTCCGCATCACCGCAACCGGAAGTCCTTCTGCACCCTCGCTAAAGCCTCCACATCCTTCTGGTAGTGTGGTGACCAGAATTGAACACTATATTCCAAGTGTGGCCTAACTAAGGTTCTATATAGCTGCAGCATGACTTGCCAATTTTTAAGGGGCTGGTTTAGCTAAGGGGCTGGTTTAGCACACGGCCAAATCGCTGGCTTTGAAAGAAGACCAAGGCAGGCCAGCAGCACAGTTCAATTCCCGTACCAGCCTCCCCGAACAGGTGGCAGAATGTGGCGACTAGGGGCTTTTCACAGTAACTTAATTTGAAGCCTACTTGTGACAATAAGCGATTTTCATTTCATTTTTTTTCATTTTATACTCAATGCCCTGGCCAATGAAGGCAAGCATGCCATATACCTTCTTGACTACCTTCTCCACCTGTGTTGCCCCTTTCAAGGACCTGTGGATCTGTACACCTAGATCTCTCTTACTGTCAATATTCTTGAGGGTTCTACTATTCACTATATATTCCCTATTAGACCTTCCAAAATGCATTACCTCACATTTGTCCGGATTAAACTCCATCTGCCATCTCTCCGCCCAAGTCTCCAAACGATCTAAATCCTGCTGTATCCTCTGACAGTCCTCATTGCTATCCGCAATTCCACCAACCTTTGTGTCGTCCGCAAACTTACTAATCAGACCAGTTACATTTTCCTCCAAATTAATTATTTGTACAACGAACAGCAAAGGTCCCAGCACTGAACCCTGCGGAACACCACTAGTCACAGCCCTCCATTCAAAAAAGCACCCTTCCATTGCTACTCTCTGCCTTCTATGACCTAGCCAGTTCTGTATCCATCTTGCCAGCTCACCCCTGATCCCGTGTGACTTCACCTTTTGTACCAGTCTGCCATGAGGGACCTTGTCAAAGGCCTTACTGAAGTCCGTATAGACAACATCCACTGCCCTACCTGCATCAACCTCTTCGAAAAACTCTATCAAGTTAGTGAGAGACAACCTCCTCTTCACAAAACCATGCTGCCTCTTGCTAATACCTCCACTTGCTTCCAAATGGGAGTAGATCCTGTCTCGAAGAATTCTCGCTAGTAATTTCCCTACCACTGACGTAAAGCTCACCGGCCTGTAGTTCCCTTGCTACCCTTCTCAAACAAAGGAACAACATTGGCTATTCTCCAGTCCTCCGGGACATCACCTGAAGACAGTGAGGATCCAAAGATTTCTGTCAAGGCTCAGCAATTTCCTCTCCCGCCTCCTTCAGTATTCTGGGGTAGATCCCATCAGGCCCTGGGAACTTATCCATCTTAATATGTTTCAAGACACCCAACACCTAATCTTTTTGGATCTCAATGTGACCCAGGCTATCTACCCACCCTTCTCCAGACTCAACATCCACCAATTCTTTCTCTATGGTGAATGCTGATGTAAAATGTTAATTTAGTACCCAGCCCATTTCCTCTGGCTCCACACATAGATTCCCTCCCCTGTCCTTCAGTGGGCCAACCCTTTCCCTGTCTACCCTCTTGCTTTTTATGTACATGAAAAAAGCCTTGGGATTTACCTTAACCCTATTTGCCAATGACGTTTCGTGACCCCGTTTAGCCATCTTTGCTTAAGTTCCTTCCTACTTTCCTTATATTCCACACAGGCTTTGTCTGTTCCCAGCCTTCTAGCCCTGACAAATGCCTCTTTTTCTTTTTGACGAGGCCTATAATATCTCTCGTTATCCAAGGTTCCCGGAATTTGCCATATTTATCCTTCTTCCTCACAGGAACATGCTGGTCCTAAATTCCTTTCAACTGACATTTGAAAGCCTCCCATATGTCAGATGTTGATTTACCCTCAAACATCCGCCCCCAATCTAGGTTCTTCAGTTCCCGCCTAATATTGCTATAATTAGCCTTCCCCCAATTTAGCACATTCACCCTGGGACCACTCTTATCCTTGTCCACCAGCACTTTAAAACTTATGGAATTGTGGGCACTGTTCCCAAAATGCTCCCCTACTGAAAGTTCTACCACCTGGCCGGGCTCATTCCCCAATACCAGGTCCAGTACAGCCCCTTCCCTAGTTGGACTATTTACATATTGTTTTAAGAAGCCCTCCTGGATGCTGGTTACAAACGCTGCCCCGTCCAAGCCCTGAGCACTAAGTGAGTCCCAGCCAATACTTGGGAAGTTAAAGTCTCCCATCACAACAACCCTGTTGCTTTTACTCCTTTCCAAAATCTGTCTACCTATCTGTTCTTCTATTACCCGCTGGCTGTTGGATGGCCTACAGAAAACCCCCAACATTGTGACTGCACCCTTCTTATTCCTGATCTCTACCCATATAGCCTCGCTGCATGAAACTCTCTCAGAGCACAGAATGCTAGACGCTGAGGGGATGTTTGAAAACTTCAAAGAAACACTACGTTGAACCGAAGGAAGACTTCCTGAACTTACAGGTAACCTGTGCGTGGTGACTATTTGCTGGACTTAGCTCATTGACTGACAGTGCATGGGATGTTGATTTGGGACAAGGGTTAATTCCATAACATACTGTCTGTGTGTGTAGCCGTTACTGTGGTTACGTGTATCTTTGTTTTGTATTGTGGTCATTCTTGTGTTTTTCTTTTAAGTTAGTAAACATTTTAAAAATTTGAATGATTACAGCAAAACTGGACCTTTTCTCACTGATTGCATATCTTTCTTCACATTATACTAAATTTAAAAATACACCCATAAGAACTGGCGTTCCAAGTTACCCTTCTGGGATTTGGAATACCTCACATCTAACAAAAGTGGGGTTCTTAACAAAATATGCTTGATTGTACTTTGTCCTTTTCCATAACTTTAATAAACCTGTGATATGACAAAATGCTCCCATTTAAACAGACCCCCCCCCCTTCATTCTGCAGAGCTACAGCACAGTTTCCTTCTTTATTGGGCTGAAGGCATAAAGGAAGTCCTCGTGTATATATTTCAAGAATTCTTTCCCCTCTTTGCCCTTTACTAACCCAGCCCAAATTGGGATATTGGAAGTCCCACATTAATGTCGTGGGATTTGAGGTGGCTAAATTGGAGAACCTCCTTGTGAATCTGCTCTTCAGCCTAGGCCAAAGGGGTCATCCACAGTGCAGAGTGGATGCAGTCCGTGGGGAGTGGGCTCTCTGGCTGCCGTCTAACAACTGACTTCAATGCCTCCCAGATCACCGCTGCTGAAACTTCACCTGTGTCGTTGACTTCCAGGTAGTTCTGAATACATTTCCTCAGCCGCCCCCACACCTCTTCATCAGCTAAAAGTCCCACGTCCAGCCTCCAGTGCGGACGCTGGCTAGTCTCCTGGCTAACCTGTAGGTCAACCCAGTGCGGGGCATGATCTGAGATTGTGATCGCTAAATACCCCGTGTCCACCACCCCCGTCAGTAGAGCCCTCTCAAAATTTAAAAATCAATTCGGGGGTACACTTTATGCACGTGCGAGTAGAAGGAAAACTCCTTCACTCTCGGCTGCCCAAATCTCCATGGGTCCACCCCCCATCTGCTCCATAAACCCCTCTAGCTCCTTTGCCATTGCTGGCACCCTGCCCGTCCTTGAGCTCGGCCGGTCAACCAGGGTCAATAACTGTAGAAGTCCCCTCCCATGACCAACCTATGCGAATCTAGGTCCAGGATCTTCCCCAGCATCCTCTTTATAAATTCCATATCATCCCAATTTGGCGCATACACATTTACTAGTACCACCTGATCCCCTCCAGTTTCCCACTGACCATAATGTACCGGCCACCCGCATCCGCAACTATTCTTTCCACCTCAAACACCATTCGCTTATTAATCAGGATCATGACCCCTCTAGTCTTCAAGTCCAATCCTGAGTGAAAAACCTGTCCGACCCATCCCTTCCTTGATCTGATCTGATCAACTACTCTAAGGTGCGTCTCCTGTAGCATTACCACGTCTGCCTTCAGTCCCCTCAGATGCGTGAACACGGGTGTCCTCTTAACCGTCGCATTTAGTCCTCTTACATTCCAGGTGATCAGCCTAGTTGGGAGGCTCACCGCCACCCCCCCCCCCCCCCCCCCCACCCCTTCACCGATCAGCCATCACCTTTCTTGGGGCAGTCTCCAGCCTGCGCCCCATGCCTCCACCGGCCTGCCCCAAGGCAGCCTCCGCCCCTGACCTACTTTTTGTCCCTCATCAACAGTCCCTCCCCTGTCAGCAGAACATCTTGCCCCCCCCCCCCCCCGCTAGTAACAGCACAATGTAAACCGGCCCCTTCGACAAGCATAACATCTGCTCACCCCCCCCCCCCCCCCCCCCCGCACTGTGCTTCCGTGAGCTAGCCCGCCCAGCTAGCTTGGTGACCCCTGCCCATGGTGCCAGACATTCTCCCACCTATGGTTCCCTCCACCCCCGCTCATATACATACTCAAACAAAAAACCAGTCCCAACACAACTGCCCTAGAAAAAAATGATAAACAAAGAAAAGATCAAACAGAAGATCCAGCATCTGACAAACACACCTCCATCCCCCATCAGTGCAAATGTAAACTTTAACTCACTCAGCTCTGCAACTGGCCCCAAATCAATACAGAAGGCATTACAAATAACATCCGAAAAACAAGAAACTTTTAAAATGTGAGCTGAAGACATTTCCTGCACACATGCTTGCAACTGGCACTGGAAATGTCCCAGGCTTCCCACATAGAGCAGAAGGAACACATCATGCTTTTGGGCTCTCCTGCCATGATTTACTCTTTAAAGTAAACCTTTTGGAAGAGAATTAATATCAATTACTCTAGTGTCCCTTCTTCTCTGGTCCTAATTTCTACAGAATATAGACCGTTTAAATTATAAGCGATAAAAGTAGTAGATACTTAGCCGACTGAATAAATAATAACAATAATATTTATTGTCACAAGTAGGCTTTACATTAACATTGCAATAAAGTTTCTGTGAAAAGCCCCTAGTCACCACATTCCGGCACCTGTTCGGGTACACAGAGGGAGAATTCAGAATGTCCAATTCATCTAAAAGCACGTCTTTCAGGACTTGTGGGAGGAAACCGTAGAACCCGGAGGCAACCCACACAGACGTGGGGCAAACGTGCAGATGCCGCATAGACAGTGACCCAAGCCCGGAAACGGACCTGGGACCCTAGCGCTGTGAAGCAACAGTGCTAACCACTGTGCTACCCTGTACTCACCCATTAAGCTGCTTCCCACTTGCCCTCTCACTTTTGAATCTGAACATCACCTCATGAGATCTATAACTCTTAAGCTAGCACTCTGATTTGTCCCTGAATTCTTGTGTTGTTTTCAATCTCCTCTCACGCACACGTCTAGGTGCTGAATACTATCTGTCTGTTCCCGTGTCCTCCTCTTGCTCTCCTCATTTAATTATTTTTTTCAAATGGATGATGTGGGGAGGGAAGGGCATTAGAGAATGTTAGCTGATGGATAAAAAAGTCCAGAAATGACCACCTTTGCAATCAAACCTTCCTGTCAGCCTCCTCACCACTGCTCTTTCTATTTCAGATTCTGTTAGAAGTGGATGTGAAAGGACCCATGCATCCTAAAAAGCCCGTCATCTTAAAATTTGTGCCACGAGCGAACGCTGTTTCAAAGGAATAAAGCACTTGTTCCATGTTGCACTGTGAAAATATGTAGGATTGCATAAGTCTCAAAGTGAATAAAAATAGGGAACTTCCACCACGTGGGAAATGAAAACCCAGAGAAAAAACATTTAGGATTGGAGGCAACGAGGATAGTGATGAGCATCCCATGTTCCAGCTCTAGTTGATAAGATTGCCTGAATGTTGATGAAATCACTAATATTTCATAGAGATGTTATACTTGCCATATTAATGTGAGCCTACTTGTGACAATAATAAAGATTATTATTATTATAATGATTATTTTATAGGAAAACACATTATCTGAATGTTACTGTAGAAGGAATCACCTAAGTTTTATAAAGATACAGTAATAGTGATTATTCAATAGGAAAACCTATTAACTGAATATTACTGTCAGATCAGTAAAATTTTTAAAAAGATCTATTTTTAAAATCTTGGATATTTTAATGAATCACCTAGTGATTACAGAACTATTTGACTATTGATATTTTCTGAGAAAATGCATCTGTAAACAATTTCTTAAACAAATTGGATCTGTTTACTTCATTTTAAGCAGCTTTTCAGGCGCATCAAAATTCAAATCAATTCAAAATTATTTGAATACAATGTCCTGTTTCAATGATTTATGTCTGAACCAATTAAATTATCCATTTGGATAATGTAAGTTTGAGCGATAGACAACTGATTTCTATGTGCTTTCTCTCTCTCACTCAGTGAAGCTTGACATCTGCCCTCAACTACATTTTATTTCCTTAACATCAGAGCTAATTCTCCCCAAGCAACACCTTTTAGGTTTTAAAAAAAAACACTATAAGCAAAATCCAGTAATAGATACCACACCAGGCAGTAATATATATTTGGGTTGGTTCTGATGTTGGACAAAAAGGTTGTTCAAACAGGCTTTCTTCACATAAATAGCTTGCTGGGGGTTCAAACAACTATTCCTGCTGCGACCAGAGGTCTCAAAACAGCTAACCTTGCATAGATTGAATGGCTTCCGATATACCATTTTCTCATTTGACCTTCCCCTATATACTCTAACCCTTCAGAAGTCAAACTGAATTACCTTCATTCTGTGAGTCCACTCTTTTAGAATGTAATTGGAAAGTTCACACTTGTCTCTTATGCAAACTATGCAAACCCTTGATGTTCTATACCCCATTATTACCAACTTATCTTGGGTAAACATCTGTTTGTAGTCTGGCCAGGCTCACCAACATATCAAAAGCATGAGTCCCATTAACCTAGCCAAACTGTACCTGCCATTGCAGTTTCAATTTTTAAGTAGTTTTAAAACCATATTACCGGTGGAAAACATTCCAAATTACCATGGATTTCCATGATTTTTCATGGTATCATGTTTTTTCCTGACAGTTGGCAGTATCCTCTTCAGTAATGAAGACCAAAGCACTTATTCAATACCTCAGCCTCCACTCTCCTTCACAAGCAGATTTCCTTTCTGTTCTTTAACTGACCCATCCTTCTTTTGAGCAGTCTTTTACTATTTGTAAAAGACTTCTAGTTTCGCTTCGATGTTAGTCACTCATGTTATGGGCCAGGGTTTAGCGAACTCCAAAGTATATCATGGAGATCACCTGACCCACGACTTTTACTAGATTGTGGTATGGGGAGCACATGGCCCACTCTACAGGTGTGGTGCAGCAGAAATGTAAAAGTAATTTTTAAAGCAAAACAATGTTTATTCTATGAACTCAGTTAAGCTTTTTAAAACATACAGTGAACATCTTAGCACCCATCAATTCAAATACACCAGACCCCCCCCCCCAAAGAATATAACACTCCACGTAATCCTTAAACTTTCCTTTTACCATCCATAAGACAAAAGTCATTTTTACAGAAGCACATCAGGTTTAAATTCTCCACTGAAAGCAATTATCACTCTGAATTCACCAAATGATCTAGAGATAGTCTTTAGATGGCAGAGAGGTCAAAATTCCACCACTTTGGCTAGCTTCAGCTCCAACACTAAAACGAAATCAAAAAACACAGACATACCCAAGCATTTCCTCAAAGCGAAACTAAAAAGCAGAGCCAGAGCTCAGCTCCACCCACACTCTGACATCAGTGCAGCCACTTGAGCAGACAGACATTTTGTTAAAGTGACATTTCCATGACACCTCCCCCCAAGAAAAAAAAACCCATCAACTTCAAGATGGTTTCATTTATCACCTTTTCACTTTCCTTTAAGAAATGCAGACAGTAAATATACATTTTCGTTTAAAAAAACAACACACACAATCAGGCATAGTAACATAGTCCATTTCAGTTCAACTTCCTCCAACTGGAATCCTTCTCGATTGACAGTCTCTTTGGACAAGAAGGTCTCTGCACGATCCATCTATTTCTCTGTGCCTTGGCATGTCTCTTTAAGGTCAGATATGTTAGTTCAATCTAATCACAGAATCCCTTGTAATTCTCCAACACAGGAGCATTGGTTATCACAGCTTTCAGGCAGTCAAATGCCTGTTGAAAGTCTGCTGTTCACTGAAATTTTCGACGTTTCTTCAGCAAGCTCATCAGTAGAGCAACCACGCTGCAAAAGTTTGGCCCAAATGTTCGATTAAAGCCACTCATGCCAAGAAATCGCATTATTTCCCTTTGTGTCGAGGGTATCGGAAACTCCCCAATAACTTTTATTTTCACATCCCGTGGGACCATTCGACCCTGTCTGATTGTATGGCCAAGGAAAGTGACTTGGGCTTTTCCAAATTCACTTTTGGCTAGGTTTATCACCAAACCCGCCTCCTGAAGTCAATCAAATAGCTCCATCAGATATTTCAAATGTTCTGTCCATGTCAAATTACCAGATCGTCGATGTATACCGCACAATTAGGTAATCCTGAAACGACTTTGTTAGTTAACCGTTGAAATGCGGCTGGGGCGTTTTTCATGCCAAATGGCATAACTTTGAATCGGTATATGCCATCTGGAGTTACAAATGCTGAAATCTCCTTCGCCCTTTCGGATAAAGGTACCTGCCAGTAACCTCTGAGTAAATCCAATTTGGAAATACAAGCTGATTGTCCCACTTTCTCAATGCAATCGTCCAAACGTGGGATAGTATAAGAATCTGTTCTTGCAACGGCATTAACCTTTCTATAGTCCACACATAACCGTTAGGTACCATCAGGTTTTGGTACTATCACTCTGGGTGAGCTCCATTGCCTGCAACCCACTTCAATTATGCCATTTTTAAGCATACTTTCAATCTCTTTGTTAACCTGTGCCAATTTTAAAGGGTTAAGTCTACATGAATGTTGTTTAATTGGAACAGCATTTCACACATCTACATCATGTATAACCATTTTAGTGCTTCCCAACTTATCTCCACAAACTTGCTGATGTGATATCAATAACTCTTTCAGGTCAGTCCGTTTTTTCTCTGGAAGGTAACTCAACAATTTTAAGAACATCCTCATTTTCCAATTTAATTTGAGGTATGTTAAATTCACAGTCATCTAGATTTTGTTCATCACTTTGAGTTAAAATCATTAAAACCTCCTCCATTTGTTCTCCTTCCCTTTCAAAGTACCTTTTAAGCATTTCACATGACACACTTGGTGAGTTTTCCTTCTATCTGGTGTTTTTACCACATAATTCACCTCACTTAATTTCCTTTCAATCTGATAAGGTCCACAAAACCTTGCTTTTAAAGGTTCACCTACTACTGGCAACAATACGAAAACTTTATCTCCACAGACAAAATTACAAACTTTGGATTTCTTAGCTGCTACCCGTTTCATCACATGTTGTGCAACTTTTAAATGCTGTCTAGCCAATTCCCCTGCTCTATTTAATCGTTCCCTAAAGTTTGACACGTAATCCAATAATGTAAGTTCCGATTTCTCACTCAACAATTTTTCCTTCATCAATTTAAGTGGTCCTCTTACCTCATGACCAAAAATTAGTTCAAAAGGACTGAATTTGGTTGACTCATTAGGTGCATCCCTAATTGCAAACAGTACGAATGGAATTCCTTTATCCCAATCCTCTGGATAATCTTGACAATAAGCCCTCAACATTGTCTTTAATGTCTGATGCCACCTTTCTAATGCTTCCTGTGATTCTGGATGGTACGCAGTTGATTTAAATTGTTTTATTCCTAAGCTATCCATGACTTCTTTGAATAATTTTGAGGTAAAATTTGATCCTTGATCTGATTGTATTTCTGTGGGTAGTCCATATCTAGTAAAGAATTTAAGTAACTCCTCCACAATCTTTTTAGTTGTAATATTAAGTACTGGAATGGCCTCTGGAAACCGAGTAGACACATCCATTATAGTCAAAAGATATCGATTCCCACTTTTGTTTTAGGAAGCGGTCCCATGCAATCAATTAGGACCCTTGTAAAAGGTTCCTCAAATGCTGGAATGGGTATTAAGGGTGTTGGCTTTATCACTGCTTGAGGTTTGCCTATCACTTGACATGTGTGACATGATTGATAACATTTAACTCCATCTTTATGTAGTCCAGACCAACAAAAATGTTTATGAACCTTACAATTGTCATAAGCTTCAGTTTGCTGTCTCATTTTGGCCTGCATTTCTTTATGTGCGCAGGAAGATTCAGCTTTGGATTCTTTGCCATCCACCCTCCCAAGTAATGTAACTCCTTGTGATGTGAACGGTTTCTGTTCTGAACGCTATGTGCAGTTCAACTACTGTTTTGCCTTCAATTTTTTGATTCCAATCCACTGGGGTCGGAGCGCTTCCAACTTCTCCAGTTAATTATTTATGCTTGATTGTACTTTGTCCTTTTCCATAACTTTCATAAACCTGATGATGCGGCAAAATGCTCTACCTTTGAGACATACCCCACTTCATTCCCCAGAGCCCCAGCATAACTTCCTTCCTTATTGGGCCAGGGCATAAAGGAAGTCTTCTTTTATATATTTTTCCTCTTTGGCCTTTACTGTGCCAATCCATATTAGGATAATGGAAGTCCCACATTAATCAATAATCACTAGTCTTGCATCTTTCTGTAATCTGCCTGTATGGTTGCTCCTCTATGTCCTCCTATTATTTGGTGGCCATAGCATACATTCAGAAGCATAGCACTGTATTGTTTCTGAATTATAACCAGAGACATGGGGCAAGATTCTCTGGCCTCCCTGCAGTGTGTTTCTTGATGGTGAGAGGCAGCCCACATTGGCAGAAGGATCTCTGGCTCTGTCGCTGTCAATGGAATTTCTCATCAAATCCACACCATGCCGGCAGAAACCCACGACGGGATGCACCGGTGGTGGAACTGGAAGATCCCACCAGTGTGAACAGCCGGAAGATCTTGCCCGTTACCTTTGGCCGCTCAGCCACATCAGCCCCATCCAATGCCATAACAGTTTATTTGATCAATACCAGCATCCCCTCTACATTTCCTTCTCTACCTTTCCTGAATAATCTGCTGCCAGGAAATTCCAAGTTCTCAGTCCCCTCTTACTTTAAGCCAGGTCTCTGTTCTTACCACCACATCACAGTCTGATGTGGAACCTTGTATCTGTCACTCATCTACCTCATTCATCAGGATTTACGTGTGTGCAATCCAAATCCATCTGTTGTCCAGAAAAACAGCCACTCTGGAACCTGTCAGGTTCAAGTAAGTAAAACACTTTCATTTGAGCATGCCCGGGAGAACCCCCAAGTCTTCCAGGGGAAAGTTAGAATTCTTACTTCCAAGTATGACTGCTGGACCATTTGTTAATGACTGCACAATCTTGTTGAATTGCTACTAATAGCTAGACGATCTTGTTAAGAGTCGTTAATGGCTGGGTTATTTTAATATATCCTTGGCCTACTGAGTTTATTTGACCGATACAAGTGAAAAAACACATAAAAGCAGATATTACATGATCTTTTGGCTTGAACCCCTCCACCCTGTCTAGAATTGAATTCCCTTTAGTGTTTAAACAGGCTGTGGACAGTTCCAGAATGTCAAGTATCCCATCAAGAAGGTTGGTGGCAAGAAGATTGCAGGGGGTAACCTTTTGACAAAGCCAGAAAGTTTGTCGAAACTCAGCAGGAAGGGAGGAGCTGGACCCGGTCTTGTCTAGGGCTGCTCATCACGGTGGAAACTCTGACTGAGGTGATGGCACAGGAATTTGAAAACAGTTTGCGAAGCATTTTGAAGAGCATGGCAGGGTGATGCTGGAAACCCTTATGACGTAGCATAAGCTGCTTCCTTGATGTGCACTCTGACAAAGGAAGGTTCAGACTTGGAGATAGCTTTAACATGTTTATTAAACTATTAACAATTCTCCGACTTGGATTCGACTCTCCCGTTACTCCTGCTATAGCTACTCAGACTGACGAACCAGTCTGCTGCAATCCACGTGGTGGGTGTGATGTTCAATCAACTCTGTGTCTATACTCACTGAGTGTCTCCACTGGAAAGAGGAAGATCATGTGTGCTGTGTCCTTTTTATATGGGTTGGTGTAATGTCCTCCTGTGGTGGTGTGACCTCTGTGTGTATCGTGAATGCCCATTTTGTGTCCTATCTTACTGACCTATTGGTTGAATGTCTGTGTGTCAGGTCTCTGGTGCTCCCTCTAGTGTCTAGCTAGTCTACGTGTATTTACATTAACCTCTTGTGTATTTACAGTGATGCAGATCACCACACTTAGCCCGATCCAGAAGAAGCTGGAGAAAACCTCGGAGGCGGTGAAAGAACATGGAGAGGTGCTGAATGGTGTGGAGGCGGCCTTGTTGCAGCATGGGGATTGAATCACCTCGTTGGAAGCTGAGATGTTGCTCGTGGAGGAGAGGAACAAGATTCTGAGGGCAAAGGTGGATGACTTGGAGAACAGATTGAGGAGACAGAACCTCAGAATCGTGGGGTTGCCGGAGGGGGTGGAGGGCCCGAAGCCGACTGAGTACTTTTCTCAGATATTTGCCAAGCTTTTGGAGGGGGGGGGGTTGTCCTCTTCCAGAGTTGGACAGGGCCCACCGAGTACTCAGGCGGAAGCCTCAGGCGAATAAGCCATCGTGGGCGGTGATTATTGGATTCCATAGCTTCCAGGATAAGGAATGGTTTCTACAATGGACCAAAGTGAATCGGGGCTCATAATGAGAAGGAAGCATTATCAGGGATATACCAAGGTGTTGGAGCATAGTTGGCGAACAGGCATGTGACTTTTAAGAAGGCAAAGTCAATGCTATTCAGAAGTGGAGTCAGGTTTTGAGTGGTACACCCGGCGAGGCTGAGAGTGACTTTTTGATCGAAGGGTCATTTTTTTCAATACTTCGGAAGAGGCGGAAGCTTTTGTTCAAGGACCACTCACATGGACTTGATTAAATGGATTGGATTAGCACTTTAATGGGAACGATTGGGAGGGGTTTGTTTGAGAGGTGTTCCAGTTTGCGGCTGTTGGATATTTGGGATTGAGGGGGTTGCAGTTGTTGGTGGGTAGTGATCAGCACAATGGAATGGGGAATATATGGTCAATTGAGCAAGTTTACGTAGGTTTTGATTGCTCATCCATTGCCAGAGGTGTTATTTTTCTTTGCTCTTTGAGCATATATCCTGGATGGGGGGGTTACCTTTGCTAGCTGTAAAGTTTCAGCTGGGGAATGGGAATGGGGGGGGGGGGGGGGGGGGGGGGGGGAGTTGTTTTTCTCCAAAACTTTTTTCAGGGTTCTGGGTGGAGGGAGATCTCTCTGGGATTAAAGGCTTGGAAGTGTGTCTTCCTAAGGATGGGGTTGATGGCTTTCTAGGGTACATCTTGGCCTTAGGCCGGGCGGAGGCGGCAACCTTTATCTTTGGGAATTGGTCACAGTCAGTGGGTCGGCGGGTGGAGGGGGGTGGTCGAGAGTTGATAATTTTTTTTTCTTCAAAGGATGGGATTTGTAAATGGCATTTTGTTTGTATGGATTTGTTTAGTTTGTGTTTTATAAAATGAAAAGTTTAATAAAAATATATTTTAAAAAATTAATATATATTGTGTATATGTTTTAATACCAATCCTAACTGTCCCACTTCACCATCCTACCTGCTTTGCATTTGCCTTCTGTCTGATCCCTTCCATTTCTGAACTATGCTATACCTTAGTGCTATTTGCTGCCCTCAGTTCTCTGCACTCCTGGGTTCTCCTCTCGAACATGTCAGCCTGGTGCCCATCCCTATATACTCAAGACTGTTAATTTGTTAATTCTTGTTTCAAAAGGGTATTATTTTTAGGAACATTTTATAAGAAGTAAATGAATTGTGTTTTTTTTAAATTACTCTTTATGGGCACCATTCACTATTCAACTCATTCAACGGGCTCAGTCCAAAGATGTGCAGGTTAGGTGGATTGGCCATGATAAATTGTCATTAGTGTCCAAAATTGCCCTTAGTGTTGGGTGGGGTTACTGGGTTATGGGGATAGGGTGGAGGTGTTGACCTTGGTAGGGTGCTCTTTCCAAGAGCCGGTGCAGACTCGATGGGCCGAATGGCCTCCTTCTGCACTGTAATTTATATGATATATAATTATATGATATGTGACCTGCTCTAGATCCTGGCTTATCTGCCAACATCCCGAATAAATACTTCAACCTCGGAGCCACAATAACAACTTAAAAACAAATAATTCCCTTGGTAATGTTCCTTATCTACTGCTAATAGTTATTAAATAAACAATCTCCAAATTAATTCATCCAGTCCTACTCATTTAATTATTTTTCCCATGTGTAATCCTTTTCACACTCTGCATTGATGAGGTAGCCTCGAAATATTAAATTAAAATGACTCATTCATTCATTATCACTTTGAGCCAATTTACGAACAATTAAATAAATGATACAATTACCTTCTAGTTATAGATTACATTTTACACATTTAATTCCACTCCTCACTTCATTGTTTTTATCACTCTATCTTAAATCTGTAAATATAAAATCAAATTAAGCTCTGTCCGTACCAACCAATGTGAAGATAATTTACCCAGTAACATTTCCTGACTAAGCTTCCAGTAACATAATAAGTTATTCAATATCTCCAAGCCACAGATGATTTAATTAAGTCCTCAGGCTTGATTATATGTTTGATGAACATCTTCAAACTCTTTTGACAATATGTTTGAGCATTTTTCTGTATCAACGAGGGTAGAAGAAAAACTAGACAGCAAGCCAAAGGAAAAAGATATTTGGAGGGTCATGAAAAGAGATGGTCATAAAAGGAGAAAATGTCGAGGGGCCGTAGTATTGGATGGAAATCACTTTCCCCTCAACCTGCGCAAAGCCACTGGCACCTGTGTGAACATAGCAACAGATGGAGGCCTTTCAGCCCCTCAAGCCTGCTCTACCATTCAATGAGATCACGGCTGATCTATGACGTAACTCCATCTACCTGTCCCTTAATGCCTTTGCTGACTAAAAATTTATTTAGAAACATAGAAAATAGAAGCAGGAGGAGGCCATTCGGCCCTTCGAGCCTGCTCTGCCATTTATTATGATCATGGCTACTCATCAAATTCAATACCCTGATCCCGCCTTCCCCCCATATCCCTTGATCCCAATCCCCAGATTTAGCCCCAAGAGCTATATCTAATTCCTTCTTGAATTTACACAACATTTTGGCCTCAACTACTTTCTGTGGCAGCGAATTCCACAGATTCACCCACTCTCTGGGTGAAGAGATTTCCCCTCACCTCAGTCCGAAAAGGTTTACTCCTTATTCTCAAACTATGACCCCTAGTTCTGGACTCCCCGCCATCGGGAACATTCTTTCTGAATCTATCCTGTCTAATCCTGTCAGAATTTTGTAAGTTTTGTATGAGATCCCCTCTCCCTCTTCTAAACTCCAATGAATTTAATCCTAACCGATTTAGTCTCTCCTCATATGACAGTCCCACCATCCCAGGTGTATCTCAAATTTAAATACAACAACTGATCTAGCATCAATTGCCATTTGTGGCAGACAGCTCCAAACTTCTGCCACCCTTTGTGTGTCGAAGTGCTTGCTAACATCTCTCCTGAATGGTCTGGCCCTCATTTTTAAACTATGCCCACTAGTTTTAGAAATTCCAACCAGTGGAAACAGTTTATTTTTATCTACCCTGTTACTATCTTGAAGGCTTCGATCAGACCACTCCTTAACCTTCTAAATTTCAGAGAAAACAAGCCTAATTTGTATAATCTATCCCCCTACAAGCTTCAGGCCGCAGCCCCCCATCACTTAAGTATCAGAGGCCACGCCCCCCCACACCATGCACTTGCCAGCATGCACCCCTTCCCCCCCACCATACATAAGAGGAAGTCCCTCTCCCCCAATGAAGAAGGGTAAACCTCCCGGTATGGACGTACTGACCCCTGGCAATATCTACCTCATAACTCTCCTCAGTGCCCCAGGGGGCAGTGCCAGGAAGCAATGTCCGCCGTTGTCTGTCAATTATCAGACACTTCCACCAGTTTATTAGTAAACAGTTTTACTCAGGTGCCCTTATTTGCGAGATAAACAAAGGTATTTTCACAATTCAACCTAAAGTGCAAAAAAAGAGGTAGCATTGCAAATTAGTCTCCATATTATCTGCCCAAGATTCTAATACTAGCCGGACTAACCATGCAGATGAACTTGATCAAGCTGCAGTCCAATCCTCTGAGTCTCTCGCTCCTCAGGGCCTTCGCCTGCGAAGGTGGTTCTCGCGCGCCTCTCCGTCCATTTCTGGTTTGCTACTGAGTCTTGTCCATAGTCTCCTTGTCATGTCTTCGCTGGGGACGATCTCTGGGTGTCCCTTCTTATCCCACTATTCGTTCCCTTCCAGAAGTTTCTCCGGCCTTCGGCCAATGAGGTCCCTGGATGGGGGATACAACACCCAATGAAGTTGCCGATTCTGCAGGACACCAGAAACTCCCCCCAGGTGTCCATCCTCAGGTGCATTGTTCACACATAACCTTAGCCCATGTGGTGAATGTGTAACCACTATAATTCACACTGTACATTACTGTGTCCCTCTGGGCTCCATCTGTGAGCCGTTGTGCGGCTCTGCCCACAGGGGGAGATGAGGAGCATGTACAGGTCTCCGCCCTTGGCCCCCCCCCCTTCAGGAATTATAAGTGCTGCGGTCCTGCGAGTCCGCCTTCAGTTCAGCACAGTCGCAGGCAGGCTCAGTTGTAAGCCGATTAAAGCCACAGTTTACTCCAACTCGTGTCTCTGAGTGAATTGATGGTTGCATCAATTTAATCGACTTAAAAAAAACTACTATGGAATCAGCCCTCAAACCTGACCGACTGGAACTCGATCCACAGGCTGCAGTGGCAAAATAATTTTTCTTGCATTGGCTTCGGTGCTTCAAGGCTTACCTGGCTGCGTCGACTACCTCCTCTGATACAGATAAACAGAAACTAAGTCTTCTCCACGCGGGTGAGCCATCATATTTCTACTCAACTTGATGAAACTGACTCTTGTACTGAGGCCCTCGCGATACTCGATCGCCTGTACGTGCGGCCCGTGAATGAAGTCTACGTGCGACACATCTTCACAACTCGCCGCCAGCGCCCTGGGGAGTCGCTAGAAGACTATCTTCCCGACCTTAAAGTCCTAGCACGCGACTGTAACTTCCAGGCCGTGACAGCCTCCCAGCACATGAAACTCGCCTTCCGAGACGTGTATGTTGCAGGGGTCCGATCCAATTATGTGTGGCAGCGCCTTCTCGAGAAAGGACCTGGAGGACACAGTAAAACTTCCAAAGCCTAACTGCATTCCCGGCTGAACACGCGACCCCATCGTGGACCCCCGACCAAAGGCTGCCCCAGGCCTGCACCGCGCGGCCACCCGCCCACCACGGAGGACTATCGGCCATTTTTGCGGCCAGCCCCAACACCCCCGACAGCAATGCCCGGCCCGCAACGCAACCTGCAGCAACCGCGGGTGAAAAGGGCACTTCGCTAAGGTCTGCCTGGCAAAATCTAAAAACTCGAACCCTAACCCGAACACTCGCTCCTCCGACTCCCAGGCCTGCAGACCCCGCAATGTGGCAGCGTGTCTCCGCACAACATATGCGACTCACGGGGGCCGCCATCTTGGCAATCCTCCCCCACACGGCCGGCCATGTGCGATCCATGGGGGCCGCCATCTTGGACACCATTTTCCTCGCCGTTCGCCACATGTGACCCATAGGGGCAGCCACCTTGGACGCCATCTCCCTCGCCGCCCGCCACGTGCGATCAACGGGGGCCGCCATCTTGGCCATCATCCACTACGCTACTCGAAGATTACGACCTTCGCGGACAGTCATCACAGGGCCGCTCCAGCACTGCCGACCACGCCGCCGACTACCTGCAGCTCAGTGCAGTCACCTTGGACCACTCGCGGCCAAAGCACCTCAAGAGCTCCATGATGTCCATCCGGATCAACGGATACGAGACACCGTGCCTGTTCGACTCCGGGAGCACTGAGAACTTCGTTCACCCAGATCTGGTAAGGTGCTGCTCGCTCCCGGTATTCCCCACACAGCAAACAATCTCCCTCGCCTCGGGTCGCACTCAGTTCAAATACAGGGGCGCACTACTGTGACTCTGACAATACAGGGCGCTGACTACAGCAATTTCCAATTGTACGTGCTCCCAGACCTCTGCGACCCCCTCCTCCTAGGACTGGATTTCCAGTGCAACACTCATCTTTGGCGGACCCCTTCCCCCACTCACTATATGTAGTCTAGCAACCCTGAAAATCGATCCCCCTCCATTCTTCACAAATCTCACCGCCAACTGCAAACTTGTGGCCACTAGCAGCAGGAGGTATAGCCTGCAGGACAGGGTGTTTATCAGGTCCGAAGTCCGGTGTCTTTTGCGTGAAGGAGTCATAGAGGCCAGTAACAGCCCTTGGAGAGCTCAGGTGATGGTCGTCAAAATTGGGGAAAAGCTCCGGACGGTGGTTGACTACAGCCAAACCATTAACCGGTTCACACACCTTGATGCGTACCCCCTCCCCCGGATTGCAGACATGGTAAATCAGATCGGCTAGTATCGCATACTCTCCATGGTGGATCTGAAGTCTGCATACCACCAGCTCCCAATCCGCCCAGAAGACCGCCACTACACGGTGTTCGAGGCAGACGGCTGCCTTTTCCATTTCCTCCGGGTTCCCTTTGGCATCACAAACGGGGTATTGGTGTTCCAATGAGCAATGGACCGATTGGTGGACAAGTACGGGCTGCGGCCACGTTTCCATACTTAGATAACGTCACCATCTGCGGCCATGCCTAGCAGGGCCACAACGCCAACCTCCACCGATTTCTCCAAACCGCCCAAAAACTCAATCTCACCTATAATAAGGAGAAATGCAGCAAATGGAGGAGGAGTTTAAAAGGTGGGATATGCTGCCGCTCTCCCTGGCAGGTAGGATGCAGTAGGTGAAGATGACGGTGCTCCCGAGGTTCTTTTTTATATTCCAGTGCCTCCCCATCCAGATCTCTGAGGCCTTTTTTAAGCGTGTCAGCAGGAGCGTTATGGGGTTTGTATGGGCGAAGAAGACCCCGAGGGTGAGAAGGGTGTTTCTGGAGCGGAGCAGGGACAGAGGGGGGTTGCTTTGGCCTAATCTCTGCAGGTACTACTGGGCTGCCAACGTGGCGATGATACACAAGTGGGTAATGGAGGGGGAGGGGGCGGCATGGAAGAGGCTGGAGATGGCTTCCTGTGTGGACACGAGCCTGAGAGCGCTGGTGACAGCGCCGCTGCCGCTCCCTCCGACAAGGTACACCACGAGTCCGGTGGTGGCGGCGTCCCTCAAAATTTGGGGGCAATGGAAACGCCACAGGGGGGTGGTAGAGGCTTCGGTGTGGTCCCCGATACGGGGGAACCACCAGTTTGCCCCGGGGAGAATGGATGGAGGGTTCCTGAGTTGGCACAGGGCAGGTATTAGAAGGGTGGGGGACCTGTTTATAGACGGGACCTTCGCGAGCCTTGGGGCGTTGGAGGAAAAATTCAGGCTCCCCCTGGAAATGCCTTCAGGTACATGCAGGTAAGGGCATTCATAAGACGGCAGGTGAGGGCATTCCCGCTGTTGCCAGCACGCAGGATCCAGGATAGGGTGCTCTCGGGGGCATGGGTTAGAGAGGGCAAGGACTCGGCGATCTACCAGGAGATGCAGGAGGAGGAGGAGGCCTCGGTGGAGGAGCTAAAAGGTAAATGGGAGGAGGAGCTTGGGGAGAAGATAGACGAGGGTACGTGGGCGGACGCCCTGGGTAGGGTAAATTCTTCCTCCTCTTGCGCCAGGCTTATCCTGATACAATTTAAGGTTCTGCACAGGCCGCACATGACTGGGGCAAGGCTGAGTCGGTTTTTTGGGGACAAATGTGTGAGGTGTTCAGGGAGCCCGGCAAACCACGCCCACATGTTCTGGGCGTGCCCAGCGCTGGATGAGTTCTGGAGGGGCGTTGCGAGGACGGTGTCGAAGGTGGTGAACACCCGGGTTTAGCCGAGCTGGGGGCTTGCAATATTTGGGGTATCGGACGAGCCGGGAGTGCAGGAGGCGAAAGAGGCCGGTATACTGGCCTGTGCGTCCCTGGTAGCCCGGCGGAGGATTCTGTTGCAGTGGAAGGATGCGAGGCTCCCAAGTGTGGAAGCCTGGATCAGCAACATGGCAAGGTTTATTAAATTAGAGAGGGTAAAATTTGCCTTAAGAGGATCTGTGCAAGGGTTCTTCAGGCGGTGGCAACCGTTCCTAGACTTTCTAGCGGAGCTTTCGGAGATGGTCAGCAGCAGCAGCAACCCAGGGTTGGAGGGGGGGAGGGGGGGGGGTGTTTACTATTGTACTTATCGCTTATTGTTTAATGGGAGGCATGTAGTCTGGGGGAATGTGTGATATAGCTATAATCTGTTTATGTATGTGTTTTTTGTTGTTTCTCTAATTTTGTAAGGGGGGGTTTGTTTGTTGTTGAAAATATGTGAAAAATTTTGAATAAAAATTATTTTAAAAAAAGGAAAATTGCGGGGATGTAGGACTGCGCCAATATAAAGGCGTCATGCACGCTTCCTGGGTACTGGGTGCACACGTGCATTATTCTCATTCCCTGGTCGCACACCACCTGGACGTTCATTGAATATGTGCCCTTCCTGTTTAGGAAGACGTCCCTATCCCGCGTTGGTGATCACAGGTTTATGTGCACCCCATCCACGACGCCCTGTACCATCGGGATGCCGGCCACTGAGGCGAATTGCGATGCCCTGGCAGCCTGGTGCGCATGGTCCTCCAGGAAATTGATGTATCTTGCCGCAACTTCATAAAGGCCATCGGTGACTGCCCGGATGCACCGGTGCACCGAGGCCTGACAGATACCGCAAAGATCCCCGTTCGGCGACTCGAAGGAGCCGGTCGCGAAGAAATTCAGGGCGACAGTCACCTTCATCCTCACTGGGAGAGCATGTCCTCCCCCAGTTCCACGTGGTTCCAGGTGCGCCATCAGGTGGCATATATGACTTAATCGGAGTCTCCTCCTGCATGCCACCTCCGTTAGGTCCTTAAGGAAACGCGGTCAGTGTACACACGGTGACGCATGGGATGGCTCCGCTGTCTTGCACGACCACCTGCTCTTGCTCATCCCCTGGTGACCGATCAGCATCGGTTTCGTCGCTCTCTTCCTGGGCGACGACGTGGAGGTGATCCGCACCCTCCGCCTCCTCTTGTACTTGTCGGGCGTGATGGCCTGCAGCAGCAGCGGCTGGCATGGGGCCTCTGAAGCACCATCTCTGAGCCAACTTCCTCGGCCGTGACGGATAGCCATCTGCATGGCTGTCGCTGCGGCGGCGAACATCGATGGCTGCTGCAAAAACATCCATCAACTTGAAGGGGGTTTGGGAGGGAGAGGCAACAAAATTTGTTAGGAGGGCACTTTGGCACATAGGCAGCCAGGGCCCTTTCAATGAATGGGTGCCCAGGCAGCCTGGCCACTGTTCATTCAGGCTCCCACCGTGCCACCTGCCCACAGTATCTGTATCCCGCACTGTTCAACCCGTCCCTCCTCATCGCAATGTCAGCAGACACAGCCCTTCACCATGCCCTCAATTTGGAAGGGTGTCTTCGCCACCGTCCTGCCACAGCACGCCAGCTGGGGGACATGGTCCTGCGGGCAACGTGGAGGGCGCACCCCCCCAACCCGGCAGGATGGCGGCATCATTTGCCCCGCCCCCTTGTTCCCCCCTCTCAATCCCCCACCCCCTTCTCCTACCCCATCCCCCCTTCCCTGTACCCCTTTACATAACCCATCCTCCTTAGCCCTGACGTCGCCCATCCCAGACCCCCCTTCCACCCCCCAACCACATCACCCTTCACCACTCCCCCCATCCACGTCCACCCTTCCCCACTCCCCCCTCCTCCCCAACCATGTCCACCCTTCCCCACTCTCACCCCCCATCCATGCCCACTCTTCCCCACTCCCCCCCCCATGCCACCCCAACAACCCCCAGCCTATCCCCCCCCCCCATGGGGGATCGCGGCAAACGCTTCATACAGCACTCCCCCTCCCACCCCCCGCCTGCCATCACCGGCCGTGGATGCTACTTCCTGGTTGCTGGGATGGGCCTGCCTACTCACCTTCCTCATCCGCTTCATCAGCCAGCACAACTGGCTGACGAATTGATAGCGAGGGGCTGGGAGAATCGGCTCGGCGGATACTCCGGCATGCGCGGCGTCGACTCCGATGAAGCCGTTCTCGCCGGTTGGGAGGATGGCGGAACGCCGTCGGACCGGCGTCACGCGAAAAACTGACAAGACCATCGATTCTCCCAGACGGCGCAGCTTGGGACAATCGTCCCCCAGGATTTACAAAATTCTACCCATTTGGGCCATTTCCTGTTTAGGTAGCTCCAAAGAGTTTCTTGCCATTTGACAAGGTTTGCCATTTCAAATTCTCTCTCTTGCTCTCCCTAGGGTTTACTCAGATTTGTGTGGGAATCAACCGGGGTAGGGGTGCAGCTTTCACTAAATTCCCTCCCACAGACTTTATCCAACTCCCTCGACTCTCCTGGTTCTGACTCTGTATAGATTTGCATTTCTCTCTGAAAGCTGGCCAGGTTTGTGGTTAAATGTTAAGATTGAGAGAAGGTTCCATTGGTTCGATATATCTCTGCTGTTTACAATGTATGTGATGGAACCATCAATTCACCAGACACATGTTTCCGATGTGAATCTAGGCTTTAATCGACTTACTTCAGAGCCAGCCTGTTACCTGTCGATGAACTCGTAGTGACCCAGGCTGACTCTGGACACGGGTACTTATACAGTTGCACTAGGGGGAGGAGTTGTCGGCGGAACCAAGGGTGGAGCCCAGTACAAGTTCCTAAGTATTCCCAGCGCTACTCCCCCTAGTGGTAGGACAGCGCTACTGCGCTTACAACAACAGTGTGAATTAACATATATATTAACATATATTACATTCACCACAGTATGTTAAGTAGTTAGCCAGAGAGCAATCTGTGTCCAGAACAGCTTGTAACAAACAGAGAATCTGCCAGCAGACTGGACAAGGGACAGCGGTGCTTTTGAGTTGTAGTCGGCTGTGCAAGAGATGTGATGCCCAAGCTCAGGCTGGTGAAATCCAAATTCATGAGGTATTAAAGACTGCCAGAACTGCTGAGTAAAGCGAGTGAAAGAGGTTAGCAATGGGGATACTCCAGGGAGAGTGAGATTTGGGGGAATCTAAGTGTCAGACTGGAAAATTGAGGGATGCCTAGAGTGAATTGCTGGGAGCTGCGACACTTTGGTTTGGTTCCACAAAACAAAATTAATGTTTGGAATTAAAATTGGAATGGAAATGTTCTGTTTGGAATATTGGTTTAAAGCACGAATGTGTTTTGGTGATAGATAGCGGGGGAGATTTGTTGACCACCCCTCCGCATGTTTATCAACAGCAGAGGAGGCCCAACAGTGGGATCTACCAGTCCCACTGCTATCAATAGGATTTCCCATTGGCAGCACCCCTCGCCGCCGGGAAACCCGTGCGGCGCAGTGGGGTCGGAATTTCCCAGTAATCCCACCCTGCTTGTTTGTTTTGATGTTCGTCACAGTCAGTTCTGTTTTTTAACCGTTCAATTTCGCGTCATGTTTTTTTCAGTTAGCAGCTGGGAACGCAAATTTCTTTTTTTTTAAAAGTTGACCATCTTTTTCAGGATCTTGGGGGCTGAATGTTTACATCTACCATCTAACAGCCAATTCGAGTGACTTTATAAGAGCTGCATTAAAACACATTGCGAATGTACTGGAATTTAAAAACTTCTATGGCCACAAATAGGGGCTGTTTAGCACACTGGGCTAAATCGCTGGCTTTGCAAGCAGACCAAGGCAGGCCAGCAGCACGGTTTGATTCCCGTACCAGCCTCCCCAAACAGGCGCCGGAATGTGGTGACTAGGGGCTTTCCACAGTAACTTCATTGAAGCCTACTCGTGACAATAAGTGATTTTCATTTTCATTTACTGATGCTCTGTCCAGTGTGCTAGTTTCACAGTGTGATAGTCCCTCACTGGAGATCTTTGTGCACAGATATTCTGGAGCTTGCAAGAGAAACCATCACTGTAATAGTTAAACTGAGACGTTACAGAACAAAGATTAACATTCCGTGCATGGCAGCAACACAAAACAAGGCATTGCTTTTGCAAAAAATAAAATCGGTGTTCCCTCATGTGAACTCAGTCTAAACACAATCTTCCCCATAACAAATTAATTCCTTATCCAAACAGGGAAAACAGGAAATCCTGGAAACCAAGGGGCTGTGCAAAGCATAATGTTGGTGATTGGTGCCTCAGAACGGGCAGTGACCACCGAGGACGAATGGTCGCTGGGTTCACTGCGTTGCATTATTAGAGTTCTATCAAAATATACCTGCGACCTTCTGATAATTTATTAAAGAAAGTCTTTCTCTCCCTTAGCTACACCTGTCACCTCACAAAACCTACCCCAAGAACATTCTAAACGGTTAACTTGTCTGAATGTTTGGACTGCCAGCAAAACAAGTGGCCAGATGTAAATTAACTCTAACTCACATTCTGCTCTTGTGCCCCAGTTACACCCAGTGTGGGAAGACAGCGCAAAGAGCAACATTCTGCCTGTGATCAAAAGAGTTTATTGCTGCACAGAAATATTCTCAGGAATTTCTGTGGCTGTTGATGAAACCCAACAATTCCCCCTGCAAATGAATCCTGAGAAAACGGATCTGTGATGACCTTTAACCTTTTCAGTTTGCTTCAGTCCTTATCCAGCTTCGAGCCTGTGCCCAACTATATTCAGTGTGAAAATGGCTGAAAGTTCAAGAGTAAATACATTCTTGGCTCCTATTTAGCATTGCAAAATTGTTTGCAGTTTATTGGATGACCGTTCAGTGGGTCGTCCAGAGTAAAGGCATTTGCACACATGAAGTCCATTCTTCTAACCCATCCCCTGATATTTTGCTATCAGAACCAAAAGCATTCCTTCCAGGAAAGGACATTGATCCTGACAATTTGCCCGACTGTCTGATCAACTGCAGTAAAACCACATGTTCTGCTAAACGGAGCTTAAACAGAGGAAATCAGAGTTTCTATTAAAAGCACCATCCCTAGGAAGTCTATCCAACAGCTGATGTTTCTCCCATGCAAAAGAGTGTCCACTGAGATTGTTGTTCTCTTCAACCAGAAATAAACTCTATTCTTTAGTGAAAGTTCTGGCTGGGTCAGGACATTGGCTGATTAATACGAGTGCATTAGCCAAGTCCTCAGAAAGTCTTTGTTGAGCACAAGAACAGGAACAGCAACGAGGTCACGAAAACAAAGTTACTGCAGATGCTGAGTCAAAAAAGCAGAAAATGATGGAATCGCACAATAATTTCTAATCTGTGGAGACCTCCAGCAGGCTATTTTTTTCAGATGATTGCTTCTTAGAAACTGAAAAATAAGAGATGTCCAGGCTTATTAACGTAATTAGGAAAAGGGAAGGGGAGGAAGTATATATTGAAAATATCAGACAAACCCAGGAGATTACATCCTGAGTGGAATTATATCTGAGCCAGATAATGGTTAGGAACATTAAGCCATTAAAAGTGTCAAAGGGCACGTTTTCACCTCACTCCTGAGCACTTGGATGACATCTGGGTCCCCTCGTCCGAATTTGTTTGAAATACTTGTGTTTCAGTGTTAAAGGTGGGTGTGAACCTGACGGTCAACAGTCTGTTCTTTCCAATGAAGCTGGGATTTTCTTCAGGTTTACAATATTTTGCCTTTTTCTAATGTATTATCGCATTCTATTTGGATTCCAAGATTTCAAAACAAATTCAACAACAGTCTCACTATTTGAAGTCTTTTTTCCCCCAGTGAGCCACAGGACGATTTCATAATGGTGGCACAGTGGTTAGCACTGCTGCCTCACAGCACCAAGGTCCCGGGTTCAATTCCAGCCTTGGGTGACTGTCTGTGTGGAGTTTGCACTTTCTCCCCTTGTCTGCGTGGGTTTCCTCCGGGTACTCCGGTTTCCTACCACAGTCCAAAGATGTGTGTGTTAGATGGGTTGTCCATGCTAAATTATACATCTGTGTATAGGGATGTGCAGGTGAAGTTATGGGGTTACGGGGATAGCAGGGAGTGGGAGTGCTCGAAGGGTCGGTGCAGGCCCGATGGGCTGAATGGCGTTCTTCTGCACTGTAGGGATTCATATGACACTGATTTCCCAAGAACGACCCTAAATGTAATTTCAGTACAATGTAGCCAAAACATGATATTGAACTCAGTGATTTTAAATTCATTCCAAGTTTGTTAGACATACAATGTTGCTCAAAAAGTTGTTAAATAAATATACATAGTTTGAGAAATCCTTCACAGATATATTTTTCCATAGAACACATTTAGGGCGCAACTTCCCAAATGTGAACAGAGACCCATAATGAGCATGTTTATCCGGGTGTTTCCCATCGCTCGGAGCGCCGAGAAAGCCCATGCTATCGAACGGGACTGGGTTCCTATTTGAGTAGATTCAGGGCCTCAGGGGGAACTCCTCAGGCTCTACTTAGTCCCATTTTCTGCACTGAGGAGGTCCGCTCGTCGGAATTCATCAGTACAGAAGGCAAACGGGACGTCATTTGCAAATGGCTTCTTGATCCCTCAACCCGAAACCGCCCCCCCCCCCCCCCCCACCTGCACCCGCGCAGGACACCCCCAGGCCCGATCCCTGTTGTGGGAAAAATGCCACCTTTGCACTGGCAGTGCTATCTGGGTGCTTTAGCATGCTAGGCAGGCATGCAGATGGCACAGCCAGGGTGCCAGAGTGGCAGGCTAGTCACGCCTTGTGTAGATCGTGGGAGCGTACATTAAAATGAGACTAGCTGTCTCGCTCTAATATGAAGATTTGA
Organism: Scyliorhinus canicula; assembly: GCF_902713615.1. Classification (NCBI taxonomy): domain Eukaryota; kingdom Metazoa; phylum Chordata; class Chondrichthyes; order Carcharhiniformes; family Scyliorhinidae; genus Scyliorhinus; species Scyliorhinus canicula. The sequence goes on along the minus strand of NC_052160.1, from coordinate 57,325,054 downwards.
TTAAAAAGTGAACTGCCACTTCCGGTGGTGGCTATGAGGGAGTAGGTCACACATTTGGTGGCTCCTGTTTCGGTCGGACATTTGGACCTTTTCCCCTGACCTTTTTGCGCTTTTGAGCGCGGAACTGGAAAGCAATAGAGCTCAGGCACAGGACTCATACAGAATTGTATGGACCTAAGAAGCGGGAGGGACCGTAAACAGCAGAAGAAGTGGTTGAGTAAGGGCACAGTGGAGGCTGTGAGAGAGACCAGCATGGCTGGTGTTCAGAGCAATGGAGCAGCTGCTACAGACTATACAGGAGGGCTTTTTGGCTTTGAAGTATGACAACTTGGAGCCGCTTCAGAAGTCGATTGATCGGATGGGAAAAGGCTGGATGATCAGGCTGAGAAGCTCCAGCAGTTGGAGAAGTCAGTGGAGGAGCAGGCTGTCTTTCAAACGGTGATGGATGTGGAGATTCGGAGGCTGAAGGACCAGCAAAAAGTGCTTCTGGAAAGGCTGGAGGACCTGAACAACAGATCTCGCCGGCCGAACATGACAATCGTGGGCCTCCTGGAGGGGGCAGAGGGGCTATACGCTGCCGCATATGTGGGGGATATGTTTCAGAAGTTGCTGGGGAACGAGGTGTTCCCACGCCCGTCGGTGGTGGACAGGGCACACAGAGTGCAGGTGATGCAGCCGCGACAAGGGGGTCCCCCATGAGCGATGGTGGTACGCTTTCACAGGTTCCTGGACAAGGAACGGGTGCTGCAATGGGCAAAGAGCACACAGAGCTGTATTTGGGACAATACCACCCTGCGTGCTTACCAAGATTTGAGAGCGGAGGTGGTCAGGAGGAGGGGAGGCTACAGGCAGTTGAAGGAGATACTGCATAAAAACAAGGTGAAATTCGGGCTGCTTTTTCTGGCGTGACTGTGGGTTACGTATAAGGGTCAGCACCACTATTTCGAGGAACCCGAAGAGGCGATGGACTTCGTTAAGAATCAAGGGCTGGCCCTGAGCTGAGGACGTTTGGACTCGTGTTAGAGCTTTTAAGTATATGTGGTGTCTCTCCCGTTTTGGGATGTATCATTATTTTCTTGTTTTTGCGTGCTTTTTCTGAATGTTTCCTGTTTGGGCTCTTTGCTTGGTTGGAGTTTGGCTGTGGGGGAGGGGGGGGGGGGGAATTAATAAAGAAAACAGTTAAAAGGGTTGGGTTAAAATGGATGCTTCAGGGGAACTTTGTGCAATCTTTTTTTTCTGTGTCTGTATGGCTAGGACTGAAGAGTGCCTGTTATTTCTTTTCTCTTTTTTTTCTTGTTTAACTTGAATTGTGCTATTGTGGGGGTTGTTTATGACTTGTATAGAATGTTTGCTTAAGTAGGGCTGATCTGGGGAAGTGGTGTGGAGGGGTCGGGCTGACTGGGAACAATGGGTGGGAGATGGGCTGGCGCCGAGGCTGGGAGCCCCAGGCTAGCTGAGTGCAACTAGTCAACGGGAGCCGAGGTGGGGGGGGGGGTGTCCATATAGTTAGATTAGAGCAGGGGTTAGGTGATAGGATGGTGTTGCTGGGGGGGGGGGAGAATTGTTCTGCTGACGGGGATGGAAACTGGGAATGGTAACAGTGAGGAGGACATGGGTGAAGCCGGCCAGGCGGCGGGCCAGAGGAAGCGCGACACATGGCTGGGGGGCTGGCCAAGGAAAGGGGATGGCTGATCGGCAAAGGGGGGGGGGGGCAAAGTGCCCCCCAACCAGGCTGATCACCTGGAATGTTAGAGGGTTAAACGGGCCAGTGAAGAGTGCGCGTGTGTTTGCGCATCTGCGGGTTCTGAAGGCAGACATAGTCTTGTTGCAGGAGACGCACCTGAAAGTGGCAGACCAGGTTAGGTTAAGGAAGGGCTGGGTCAGTCAGGTCTTTCATTTGGGGCTTGATTCTAAGACGAGGGGGGTTGCAATCCTGATTAATAAAAGGGTACAATTTGAGGCGGAGGGCACAGTCGTGGATGGGGGTGGCAGGTTCGTTATGGTGAGGGGTAAGCTCGAAGGGGTGAGAGTAGTCCTGGTCAGTGTGTATGCCCCTAATTGGGACGATGTGGATTTTATGAGGAGGATGCTAGGGAAGATCCCCGATTTGGACTCACGGAAGTTGATCATGGGCAGGGACTTTAATACAGTCCTGGACCGGTCATGCTCAAGAACGGGCAAGTTGCCAGCGTTGGCAAAGGAACTGAGAGGGTTCATGGAGCAAATGGGGGGAGCAGATCCGTGGAGATTTAGCCGGCTGACGGCGAGGGAGTTCTCGTATTACTCCCATGTCACAAGGTGTATTCCCGAATTGACTACTTTGTTGTGAGTAGGGACCTGCTGGCCGGAATGGTGGGGGCAGAATATTCAGCAAGTGCCATATCGGACCATGCTCCGCACTGGGTAGACCTACAGTTTTGTAAGGACAGCTTTCAGTGCCAACCATGGAGGCTGGAAGTTGGACTACTCGCGGACGAGGCGGTGTGTTAGAGGCTGAGGAAATGCATGCAGAATTACCTGCAGCTGAATGATACTGGAGAAATCTCGGCAGTGGTGCTCTGGGAGGCACTGAAGGCAGTGGTGAGAGGGGAACTGATTTCAATCCGGGCGTACAGGGACAGGACAAAGAGGGCAGAGACGGACCGACTGATTAAGGAAATTCTACGGACGGACAGGAGTTACACGGAATCCCCGAGGCCAGAGTTACTCAGGAAACGACAGAGGCTGCAGGCCGGGTTTCGGGTACAGGCAAAGGCTGTAGAGCAGCTTAGAAAGGTAAAAGGCCCGATTTATGAGCATGGGGAGGAGGCCAGTAGAATGCTTGCGCAGCAACTGAGGAAGAGGGAAACGGTTAGGGAAATATGGAGGGTAGTGGATGGGGAAGGTAATCTAGTGGGTGATCCAGCAGGGCTGAACAAGGTCTTTGGGGACTTTTGTAGGAAGTTGTACACTTCGGAACCACCCGGGGGACCGGGGGGAATGAGGCGATTCCTGGACAGACTGACCTTCCCAAGAGTGGGGAATGGGTTGGTGGACGGACTGGGGGCCCTGGTCAGGATCGAAGAGGTATTTGGGGGGCCTGAAGGTCATGCAGTCGGGTAAACCCCGGGGCCGGATGGGTATCCAGTGGAGTTTTACAAAAATTTGCCAAGATAGTGGGGCCAGTGCTGGTCAGGGTCTTTAACGAGGCAAGAGACAGAGGGAGTTTACCCCTGACAATGTCGCAGGCCACCATCTCGCTTATTCTGAAACAGGATAAGGACCCGGAGGCCTGTGGGTCATACAGGCCGATCTCTTTGATCAACATAGACGCCAAGTTACTGGATCAGAATTGAGGACTGTGATACCGGATATAATTGTGGAGTTCCAAACAGGGTTTAAAAAGGGGAGGCAGCTGGTGGCCAACATAACAAGGCTGCTCAACGTGATTATGATGCCCCTGGAGAGTAGGGAGGTAGAGATAGTGGTAGCCATGGATGCTGAAAAGGTTTTTGACCGGGTTGAGTGGGGTTATCTGTGGGAGGTACTAGGACAGTTCGGGTTGGGGCGGGGTTCATCGACTGGGTTAGGCTATTGTATCAGGCCCCGGAGGCGAGTGTAAGGATGAACAGGACGACATCGGACTACTTTAGACTGCACCATGGGACAAGACAGGGCTGCCCTCTCTCCCCACTGCTGTTTGCGCTGGCCATAGAGCCGCTAGCAATTGCACTGAGAGCTTCTAGGGGCTGGAAAGGGCTGGTCCGGGGGGAGTGGAACATAGAGTCTCGTTATACGCGGATGATCTGCTGTTATATGTATCGGACCCAATGGTGGCGATGGACGGTATTATGGCAACCCTGAAGGAATTTGGCCGGTTATCCGGATACAAACCGAACATGGATAAGAGCGAGTTGTTTGTAATTCAGGCGAGGGGGCAGGAGAGTAGGCTGAAGGGGTTGCCGTTCAGGCTAGCGGGGGAGAGTTGCCGATATTTGGGGATTCAGGTGGCACGGGACTGGGGCAGGATACATAAACTCAACCTGTCCCGATTGGTGGAACGAGTGAGGGAGGAGGCCCGGAGGTGGGATGCGTTCCCGCTGTCATTGGCGGGGAGGGTGCAGACTGTTAAGATGATGATTCTCCCACGGTTCTTGTTTGTTTTTCAGTGTCTCCCCATCTTTATCCCGCGGTCCTTTAAGAGGCTGAATAAAATTATTCTGGAATTTGTTATGGGCAGGGAAGTCCCCGCGGGTGAAGAGGGTGATGCTTGAAAGGAGCAGAGGAGAAGGAGGGCTGGTGTTGCCAAACTTTAGCAACTATTACTGGGCGGCCAACATAGCGATAATAAGGAAATGTATGGTGAGTGCGGGATCGGTTTGGGAGCGGATTGAGGCTGCTTCGTGCAGGGGCACTAGCTTAGCAGCCCTGGTCATGGCGCCTCTGCCGCTTCCGCCGGCACAGTACTCCACCAGCCCTATAGTGGTGGCGGCTCTTCAGATCTGGGGCCAGTGGAGGAGGCATGTAGGGGAGGTCAGAGCATCGGTGTGGACCCCAATCTGCGGCAACCACCGATTTGCCCCGGGGAACATGGACAGGGGGTATCGACTGTGGAGGAGGGCGGGGATTGTGAGGATGGGGGATCTGTTCCTGGAAGGGAGCTTTCTGAGCATGAGGGCGCTGGAGGAGAAGTTTGGGCTGGCGAGAGGGAACGACTTTAGATACTTGCAGGTGAGGGATTTTGTACGCAGACTGGTGCCGTCCTTCCCATGTCTCCCGCCGATGGGGAGGCAGGGCAGGGTAGTTTCTGGGGGAGAGGGTAGAGTTTCAGACGTCTACAAAGAGCTAATGAGAGCTGAGGATACGCAGACCGAGGACCTGAAGCTTAAGTGGGAGGAGGAGCTCGGAGGGGGGAGGGGGGGGGGGGAGGGGGCTGGAGGACGGTATTTGGGCAGAAGCCCTGAGCAGAGTAAACACGACCGCAACACACGCCAGGCTAAGCCTGATCCAGTTTAAGGTTGTGCACTGGGCCCACATGACGGTGGCCCGGATGAGCAGATTCTTCGGGCTGGAGGACAAGTGTGCTAGATGCACCGGAGGGCCGGCTAACCATGTACACATGTTCTGGTCGTGCCCTAAACTCAGGGGGTATTGGCAGTGATTCGCAGATGTCATGTCCCGGGTATTGAAAACTGGGGTGGTAATGAGCCCGGACATGGCAATCTTTGGGGTTTCGGAGGACCCGGGAGTCCAGGAAGAGAGAGAGGCCGACGTTCTGGCCTTTGCTTCCCTGGTAGCCCGGCGACGAATACTGTTAGCATGGAGGGACTCAAAGCCCCCGAGGGCTGAGGTATGGCTATCGGACATGGCGAGCTTTCTTGGCCTAGAGAAAGTCAAGTTCGCCTTGAGAGGTTCGCTACTAGAGTTCGCCCGAAGGTGGCAGCAGGGCCGGCTCAAGGCACCGGCAACTCGGGCAGTCGCCCGGGGCGCCATGTGCTAGGGGGCACCAGAGACTCGGGTCCCGTGCATGCGCAGTTGGGCCGGTGCCAACCAGCGCATGCGCGGTGGCCGCCCTCCCCCGCGGTCCGCCCCCTCGGTCCGCTCCCCCCCCCCCCCCCCCCTCGGTCCCCCCCCCCTCTCGGGTCTGCCCCCCCCCTCGGGTCCGCCCCCCCCTCTCGGGTCCGCCCCCCCCCCTCTCGGGTCCGCCCCGCCCCCCTCTCGGGTCCGCCCCCCCCCTCTTGGGTCCGCCCCCCCCTCTCGGGTCCGCCCCGCCCCCCTCTCGGGTCCGCCCCCCCCTCTCGGGTCCGCCCCCCCCTCTCGGGTCCGCCCCCCCCCCCTCGGGTCCGCCCCCCCCCCCCCCCCCCCCCCCCCCCCCCCAAGGGCGCCGAAGTTCAGCTTGCCCGGGGCGCCAGCAACCCTAGGGCCGGCGCTGGGTGGCAGCCGTTTATTGACTTCTTCGCAGAGGAGTAAGCGTCAGCAGGGGGGGGTGGGGGGGAGTGCGGGAGGGGGCAAGGGTAGAGTAGAGTAGAGTAGGGGGATATTGAGGCAGATCCGTGCGTGAACAGAGCCGTGGTTTGCACAATGTTTAATTTGTAATTTGTGTCTTGACTTTTTTTTGTACTGTACAATGTCACTTTTTCTATATGCCTAAAATACTTCAATAAAATTGTTTGTTAAAAAAAAGTGAACTGCCCACAATGGGTGGGATTCACATCGCGATGCCTTGTGGGATCATATTAGATCTTGCGAGGAGTGACGGGCTGGGTAGATCCCGGAAGAGGGATCGTCGTCATCTCCTGGCCGCATTGTGCCGCCTTTCGGTGTATCGTGGCCGGTTGATTCTGCTCTCAGTATTTCAAATAATAGACAGCCCACAGCTATAGAATCCCTACAGTGCAGAAGGAGGCGGGTCTGCACCGATCCTCTGAAAGAGCACCCTACCTCAGACCACATTCCTGTCCTATCCCCATCACCCCACCTAACTTTGGACATTAAGGGGCAACTTAGAATGGCCAATCCGCCTAATTTGCACATCATTGGACTTGTGGGAGGAAACCGGAGCACCCGGAGGAAACCCACCCAGACACGGGGAGAACGTACAAACCTGCACGGGCAGTCACCCGAGGCCTAAATCAAACTTGGTCCCCTGGTGCTGTGGGGCAGAAGTGCTAACCACTGTGCCACCATGTCGCCCCGATAAAACTATAAATTTTGTTAAACGAATTTATAATCAGATGATTCATTTCAATTTTTATGGTTACATTTTTTTGCCATATTCTACTGATTTGATAGTAATATTCAATTGACAGATGTTTTCCTATTTAATAATCAGTCTCCCAATATCTCTGTACAACACTAATTACTTAATCACCATTCAGACAGTTTTAATAGCAGGAGGTAGACCATGGATTATTATTAATGATCCTTATTGTTTACTCTGATCATATATATTCTTGCTGAATTATGCAAGTTTCCATATATTTCCATTTGATAAGTAGCGTACAGTTTGAGATGTACATAATCCTACACACTCATAGCTCCACATGGACCAGGTGCTTTATTCCCTTGACTCAGTATTAACTCGTGGCACAAATTCAGGATTATGGGTTTTTTAGGCTGCATGATTTCAGTCACATCCAGTTCCAGTGGGATCTGAAACAGAAAGAACAATAGTAATACGAGGCCAACAGGATGGTTTTATTACAGCAAGAGATGATTCTGTTCCGTCCCATTATTACTTCCCCTCAGTATTCACTCAACAAACAAAACAATTAAATGCTCACTGGTGTCTCCTCGCATGGTACCAGGGTCAAGTGTTGCAAGAGTGAAGCCAGTGCCATCTTTATTGAAAGTTGTGCAAATCTCATCCCGATGCAGTTCCGAGGGCCCATGCCAAATGGCAGAAAGATACAAGGATCCCGAGGCTCCCTATTCTCTTTACTGAACCTAGGGATATTAACAAAGACAAAAGGAATGGAATAAATTGTTGCTGAATTAGCTCAGACATAGTTTAAGTTTATCAGAGTGGATGGAGTATGCAACAGTTTAAAACTGTAACTCTGATTTTGTCCCAGCAATTCCTTCACTGACTGAAATTTCTTGAGTTGCTGCTACACAGCCACTGGGTGCCAGTTTTGATGTGAGTCCAGATTGTGGAGTGTTGCCAGACTAATCAGCTGTAGAGAACAGCAGCACAGTCAGGGTTGATTCAAATCTATTCAAGATGGTAATCGGGGTGCTTTACATGTCAGTGAACTCCAAATTTAAAATGAGCTTAAAGAGTGTCTGTCTAAAAATGACAATAAACCCAATTGTTTTTACAAACAGGGCACCAAGGGGTTAGAATAATGAGTCCAAATTGAGCTCTTTACCTTTGGAAATTGTGCTGATTTCCAGATGATTGTGTGAATTTTCAATGAAAATCTCTCAGTGTCTCTGGTTCACAGCATCAATTTTAATCATTGGGTTTAACGAGAAATCGAGCGGGACGGGAAAATTTGTAAAAGAGAATCTAGAAGGTAGGTAGTTGGTCGGTATTCAAATTTCCACTTTGGTGATCTGGGATTTGTTTTAACAAGATCCGAAAATAGATGGGGATGAGGAAGGTCATTTGGTCCATCCCAACCCATCTACTCTGTAAGAGCCTCAAGTATTTCCCATTTAAAATCACAAAGGAGAATGGTAACATAGTGGTCATGTTATTGGATTAGTAACCTATTACATCCAGCTATTGCTCTTGAGACTCTGGGTTGAATTTTCATGGAGTTGGGGAGAATCCATGGAGTTTTGAAAATGATGGCTGGGGTCGGATTCCAGGATTCTGACCCCATGCCCGGGGGTGTCTGATTTTTAGCAGCTTTATTTTAGGCTGAGGCTGGTTCAGGCCTTGAGCCCACACCCGTCACGTCAGATCTAGTGTGATAGGCATGTCCTAGTCCTCTGTGAGTTTCATGGAGTCAAGCCAGATTTGCAAACGATTGTGTCTCACGGCACCTCAGAGGTTTTGGGAACCATAGTCTGGATTATGGAACCTTTTGGAAGAGAGGTACAAAAGATCTTACTCATACCAAACCATGCCCCACAGCCAGTCATATGCTCCACGCTGAGCAATGCCCCTCCACCCACCCCCATGGCCCCTCATACCCTGTATGCAAAGCACTGCCACTTCCGTACTCGCTCACCTATTATACACTCCTTATAGAATCAATTAACCTTTGTGTGGTAATTGGATTTGTTTAAAATACTAAAAAACTGTGAACTATTCATAAAAGTTTATTTTACGAGGCCAATTAAAAAAGGATTGGACATCCTAACCCTTTAAATTATCAGTAGCGGAAGTTTCAAGCACTTGAAACCTCTTTGTCTTGTGCAAATAAACACTGGAAAATTGACAGAAGAGATCAGACAAGACAGCCATCAATCCATCAATATTTTCCATGGGGCTCCCCTGTTTCAAACGTCTAATGGATCTCTGGGTTCTCAGCCAAGTTTGCAAGTAACCTATACTTTCCGCAGTCATCATTTTGAATCACAGCAGCATTCTAAACGCTGCAGACTGCCTGGCAGGCACTGGAGCAAGTCACGCAGGGCTCAGTACTGGGTCTTTCCTGTGTGTGCTGCATAGCAATAACCCAGACTTAAATGGAAGGAACATGATTAAGAAGATTGCAGATGATAGGAAAGTTGGTCATGTGGTTGATAGTGAGGATGAAAGCTTTAGGCTTCAGGAAAATATCAATGGATTGGTCAGATGGACAGAAAGGTGACAAAGGAAGACAATCTGGAGAAAGGTGGGGTGCGACTTAGCGGGCTGAAGTTAAAGTCCACGGAGCGGCACGTTTAGTGGGGTGTTTCTTGGTGGCTCCAATGCCAAGAAACATTCCACTGTCCAACAGTACTTTGCCTTTTGTTTTGCCTCAGGGAGTTTATCCCCGCGCAGGCCGCACTTAAGAGGGATTTCTTGCTGCAGAGCTGAAGCTTCCTTCCCCTCACTTTCGGGCCCTCGGCCCCCCCCCCCCCCCCCCGCCCCCCTTTATTGACTGCCTTCACTCCCACCCCCACCCCCAAACTTGGGAGCCCCCCCCCTCCCCCCTCTACTTGCAAGGAGTCCCCCCCAACCCATGGCATTGCCTATCTGGCACCTGGGTTCATGGCAGTGCCCCACGAACCCTGGCAGTGCCATCCAGGCACTGCCTGCCACTGCCAGGGTGCCCAGGTGGCACTGCCAGGGTACCAGGCTAGCAGTGCCAAGATTCTCAGGGGTGTACCAGGGTGCCATCCTGCCCTGTCGCCGATCACCCTGCAGTCTCCAATGGCCTGGATGTTGCTAGGAATGGAGAATTCTAGCTACGAGGAAATATTGCCTAAACTGGGGTTACTTTTGTCAGAACTGAGAATGCTCAAGAGAGATTTATTTGAAGTGCAAAATTTATGGCGGACTGAAATAGAGTGGATAGCAGATTCCAATAGCAGAGAGGAGAATAGCCAAGTAGCATAGATATAGGGTGCGATCTAACAGGAGAAGCACTAAGTGTGCTAGCAAGCGAGAATTGCCGGATGTATCTAACAATGTCGATTCCCTATCAGCAACAGCCTTCAGCAGCCAGAGGCCGCCACGGTCTGAGGGAGTTGAAGTGACCTTCACCATATTACAGCGGATTGGGGGTATTCGGTGGGATGGATAGGCAGCTGTTGAAGTCGCCCCTGTTAAGGGTATACACAATCCGGGGGGGTGCGGGGGGCATGTTGGACCCGCGCGCGCTGAGCCCCTCACCCCACAGCACAGAGGTGACCCCCACCGGAGGCGGCAAACCCCCACCCCCCCCAGGCCCATCCCTCCCAGGGACAACAGCTCTAACGCCCCCTGGGCTGATTGCCCAGTTTCAGCTCCTCCAATTCCCTCAGCAGCCATTGCGCTAGCTTCACATTTTTAAATAGATGTGCTAAAGGGCTCACTGAGAGCCGGTCAGTTCACAGGAGGCCATTAGTTAGGGGGACTATCCCTTTAACCATGTGGAGATTGGCCTTAATTGGTGATTATTGGTTTGTCACCACATCGCAGTGGGATCCGGATGTCTCCAACGGGAGCGGGATAGTTAGATTGGAAGCCGATCGGCGCTCAACTCAGATCCCGATTTCAGCTTCTCCCGCGATTAACCTGCTCGCATGGATTCGCGCCCATTAGAGTGCACCCATAAAGTAATTGGTAGAGGAATGAAGGGGAAGTTGAGGAGATAATCCGTAGATGTGGAACCATAGAATTCCTACACTGCAGTAGGAGGCCATTCGGCCCATCGGGTCTGCACGACCCTCTGAAAGAGCACACTATCTGGGCCTACTCTCCCTATCCCTGTAATCCTACCTAACCTGCACATCTTTGGACTGTGGGAGGAAACCCTCGCTGATATAAGGAGAACTTTCAAACTTCACACACTCACCTGAGGCTGGAGTTGAACCCAGGTTCCTGGTGCCGTGAGACAGCAGTGCTAACCACCGTGCCACCACTTTTCTGCTCCTAATCTTTTCTGCCAGAGGGTAGCGAGAGTCTAGAGCTCACTGTCGTTAGGATGGCCGCGTCAGAATCCCGCATCATATTTAAAAACTACTCGGATATGCATTTGAGGTGTTGTAACTATAGACCAAGAGCTGGAAAGTGGGGTCAGGATGGATCGCTCAGGTACAATGAATCAAATAGCCTGCTTCTGTGTTGTGATTATATCTGTTTCTATGTTACACCATACAAGGACCTTGAATTGCCCTGAAGCAAGCAAGATCAAATTACACATTCCTGACAAACTGTGGGTGTGTCTTGGCTTGCAAAGGGACCAATCAGAAATCTGTTTCAATCCATGTGTTTTCTGGAGGATGACAGGAGGTGAGAGGATCTCTTCCCTGAAGAGAGGGGGCCCTCCAGACAGACACTGTGAAGGCCAATGGCAACAGGTAGCCATTGTAGTCAATACAAGCAGTCTATCCTCTAGGATCTAGATCAGTGGTTCTCAACCTTTTTTAACCCATGGACCCCTTTTCCTCTTAATTTTTTTTTGTGAACCCCCATAGCCATTCCACAGAAAAAAAAGCTTCTTATATTTTTCACTAACAAAAAAGTAAAGGAATTGTATCAAATATTAAAGAAATAGTAAATGATTATGCTTTATTTTGAAGGAAAACTAATTTTTTGCAAATAAACATATTTAACAATTAAATTCTATAGAGCATTATGTACACTAGTAAATAATTCATAATAAACCATTTTAAGATAGGCCTAAGTGAGTAATTAAGAAAAAAATGCAGATTTATTCAATGAGATCCCTGTGGTTGATGCTGCTCAGCGAGTTTTTTTCGGCGGAATTCTCCGCACTCACGACGGGGCGGAGAATAGCGGGCGGCGTAAATTTGTACGGCCACGCTGGTCCGACGCCCTCCCGCTATTCTCCCCCCCCCCCCCCACGCCCGCCTCCCGCCGTTTTTTTTACGGCGAGCAGCGATTCTCCCCTGGCCGATGGGCCGATTTCCAAGGCCTTTACGACCGTTTTTATGAACGTAAATCACACCTGGTCTGACCGTTCGTAAAAACGGCCGTAAAGTCCCGATCTGGGGAACCATGGCACCGATTGGCACCGATTGGCACGGCAGTACCACGGCCGTGCCAAGGGTGCCATGGGCCCGTGATCGGTGGGCACCGATCGCGGGCAGCGGGTACTTACCCTGCGCACTCTTTCTCCTTCCGCCGCCCCGCTGTATCCATTCGCGGGGCGGCTGAGGGGCATACCGGCCCACGCATGCGCGGGTTACACGCATATGCGAGATGACATCATCCGCGCATACGCTAAGGGCATCATGCAGACGTCCGCCCAATTGCTTTGCAACTAAGTGTTGACGGTGTATCACAGTGTATGCGAAATACTTCGGGGACAGCCTTTTTCAAGAGTGTAATAAAACCTTTGTATTTGCCAGTCATGGATGGTGCACCATCAGTAGCACATGTATGCAATTATATTTTTGAGTGGAATATTTCTTTCCTTGAAATAAGTAACAACTTCATTAAAAATTGTTTCACCTTTTGTGTCTCTCCTAAGACTTCTGGCAAAGAGCATTTCCTCTCTGGGTCCTTGATAATCTATAAATCTCACATATGCTAATAGAATGACTTCATTATTTCTTAAGGTAGATTCATCAAGTTGGAGGGCAAACTGTTTTACTTGCAAATTAGCTATTAATTGTTTTTCTACATCCTCCGCCATTTGAAATGAAAATGAAAATCGTTTATTGTCACGAGTAGGCTTCAAATGAAGTTACTGTGAAACGCCCCTAGTCGCCACATTCCGGCGCCTGTTCGGGGAGGCTGTTACGAGAATCGAACCGTGCTGCTGGCTTGCCTTGGTCTGCTTTCAAAGCCAGCGATTAGCCCTGTGAGCTAAACAGCCCCTATCAATGCGTCGCGACAAATAAAAAAAAAGATAAATTTGCACCAAATGCAACATATATTTATGAACCAATACTTTTAATATCTCTTATCTTGTTGCGACGGAGTTTTGCACAGAACTGAAGTGACCTGCTTGGGTCATGTCAATATTTATAGCTCCTGAGAGTTGATAGTTTCGGCCGAAATCGTTTCTGCTACTAAAGAAGTTAATGCCATTAATCCTTCCTTCATTAGCGTGGCAAACTAATCCAAGGGAGATTAGTGGGACAATTAGGGCCACAGCAAATGCACCTTTTTGGTTCTGAGCTCCTTCAGCCCTCAAGGTAAATTAGATAGATTATAATCTCTCTTTGACCTTTGTCAGTGCGAGAGAGAGAGAGAGTCTAATTTGTTCTGAAATAGAATTGCTCTATGGACCACTAAAATATCACCGTGGACCCCCAATTCGGTATTTTATTTGTGTGGACCCCCAGTAATGTTACATGGACCCCCAGGGGCCATGTGGACCCCGGTTGAGAACCATTGATCTAGATGCAATGCTGTAAGACGTTCAATTACCTCACACTAATAGTCAAGGTCAGTGAACGCAATTTTATTGTTGGATTCTTACAATAAATCATGAGCCTTAGACAGTGCTTCAATCAGCACCCACCCATCACTTACTGAGCAACAATTTCTACCTAACACCCATACCTCACTTTCATACATTAAACTGCTGCAACCCTCACACTCACATCTCACAGTTTGCACACAGCCAGCTATTCAGCCGTGAGAGGTGACCCCCCCCCCCCCCCCCCCCCACCGCCAAACGCAATGTGCCCCACTCACTTCCCCACACAGAAAAGTGTCAGAATTTGATGTCTGTCCAGTGTTGAGTTAGTTGGCCTCAATCAGATAGGTGACAACACTGTTATATTGAGCCTCAGTCACGTTTAGTCAGTAGAATCAAGGAAAACATCATTATACTTGCTGGAAAGTTGGTGTGTATGTTGGTATACAAACAGAACTTTGTACTTCCCCAATGCTGATGAACCTTTGACAGGTGAGGCAGACGCCACAGCAGCTTTAAGCATAGTAAATGGGTTTCCACTCATGTGTTTATACTTTGTGCCCCAGAACAGGACAAGTGCCAGTAATCTGCCCTCCATTTTCTGGTAGTATTAAAATGAAATCACAGACAAATAAACAAATCCTCTTTTTATCTTTTCTTGCAGGTTTGAACATCCTCCGAGGCCTGTGGACATCTTTTGACCGGACCCGACCTGACCTCCACGACCTGGAAGCGGATTGGGCCCAAACCGGAAGTAATAATAATAAATGAAATGAAATGAAAATCGCTTATTGTCATGAGTAGGCTTCAATGAAGTTACTGTGAAAAGCCCCTAGTCGCCACATTCCAGTGCCAGTTTGGGGAGGCTGGTACGGGAATTGAACCAATGCTGCTGCCTTGTTCTGCATTGCAAGCCAGCTATTTAGCCCAATGTGCTAAACCAGCCCCTATTGAAGTGAAGCCCTGGCCTCGGTTTGGACCCAACCAGGACCTCGCAGCGCCCAACCTGGCCTAACAAGCGACGCCAGCCCCCGGATCGCCCGGCCCAGTCCCTGGTGCACCTGACCAGACCCCCGACGACGAGACACGGCCCAACTTGACCTGGAGAGGCCTGCCCAGTGACCCGACCCGGAGAGGCCCGCCCAGCAACCTGACCTACCTGGAGATGGAGGAAAGAAAAATCCAGGTGGAGGCCCGACCGGGCCGACTCCAAGACCTGACCCCAGGAGCACCCAAGGAGAGAACAGAACATGAGACCCAGCCCAACCTGCCTCAGGAAGCCCCTGCCTGAGACCCAGAACCCTCAAAACAGCAGAGACCTCCGCGAGGACCTGAACGCGCTGCAAGGTATTCCCGTGCTTGCAGAATGCCGGGACCCGTCCGGATCGCAAACATGCCCCCCGAGCAACCCCACTACCTCAACCAAACGTGACCCCAGAAACATAACCAGCGCCCTGGTCACCGCCAGCGCCCCGGCCCCCGCCAGATGCAACCACCTGCCTTCCACAAGGTCAGACTTCTCCCATCGGATCTCGGGACCATCCAGCCACAGCTGCCGACCGAGGAAAACGTGGCGGTCTGCAGGTGAGACTGAAGCAACGCAGTTTCAAGACTCTTCTCCTGTCAAACGTAGAAGTGATCGAAAAAAAGCTGGATGAACTTTACACTAGACTTACCTCTCAGAGGGAAGTAAGAGACTGCTGTGTGCTTTGTTTCACAGAGACATGGCTCACCCTCGCCTCACCGGACTGTGCCATACAACCTGAAGGCTTCTCAATTCATCGGCAGACTGCACTGCATCATCAGGCAAAGCGAAGGGTGGAGGGGTTTGCCTCACAACTCCTCCTGGTGCTTGGATTTGACGACCCTGGCGACCTACTGCTCTCCGGACCTGGAATACCTGACCGTGAAGTGCCACCCATACTACCTTCTGTGTGAGTTCACTTCAGTCCTAATCACGGCGGTATACATCCCACCCCAGGCAGAAGTGAGGAAGGCGCTGGACGAACTGTACACTGTTTCAACAATTATGAAACAGAACACCTGGAGGCCTTGTTCATTGTGGCCGAGACTTCAACAGGCCAACCTCAAGAGTGTACTGCCAAAATTCCACCAGCACATTTCCTATCCCACCAGGAGCGACGACACTCTTGACCACTGCTATTCAAATATCAAGGGCACACTTTGGGAAATCAGACCATAAGACGGTGCTCTTTCTCCAGCTAAGAAGGTCATGCAGTGCTGGTCCGAGGAAACAGAAGAGCTCCTACAATACTGCTTGGAGACAGTGGATTGGTCACTATTTAAGAACTCAGCGACTAATTTAAATGAGTATGCCACCACCATCACAGACTTCATCAGCAAATGTGTGGATGACTGCATGCCAAAAAAAAGCAGTACGTAAGTTCCCTAACCGGAAACCATGGATCAATCACGAGATTGATTCCCCACTGAAGGACAGATCTGAGGCGTTCAAGTCAGGCGACCATGACCTATACAAGAAATCCAGGTGCGACCTCCGCAAAGCCATCCGGGATGCCAAGAGAGAATATCAGACCAACCTAGAGTCACAGACTACCGTTACAGACTTTCGACGGCTGTGGCAAGGTCTAAACAACATAACGGGCTACAAAGCGAAGTTGAGCAGTATCTCCGGCAGCAGCGCACCCCTCCCCAATGAACTCAATGTATTCTATGCTCGGTTCAAGCAGGAAACCAAAAATCCGCTGTCGAGGGCCCCAGCAGCCCTACACTCATCCCTAGAGCATCTCGACAAGAAGGACTCCTACATCAGACTCCTATTTATTGACTACAGCTCAGCCTTCAACAGCATAATCTCAGCCAAGCTCATATCAAAGTTCCAAAACTTAGGACTTGGCTCCCCGCTCTGCAACTGGATCCTCAACTTTCTAACCCACAGACCACAATCAGTAAGAATGAACGACACCTCCTCCACAATAGTCCTCAATACCGGGGTCCCGCAAGGCTGCGTACTTAGCCCCTACTGTACTCCCTGTACACACATGACTGCGTGGCAAAAGTTGGTTCAATTCCATCTACAAGTTTGCTGCCAATACGACCATAGTGGGCCGGATTGCGAATAACGACGAGTCAGAATACAGGAGGGAGATAGAGAACCTAGTGGAGTGGTGCAGCGACAACAATCTATCCCTCAATGCCAGCAAAACCAAAAAGCTGGTCATTGACTTCAGAAAGCAAAGTACTGTACACACCCCTGTCAGCATCAACGGGGCCGAGGTGGAGATGGTTAGCAGTTTCAAATTCCTAGGCTCCAAAAATCTGTCCTGGTCTCCCACGTCGACGCTACCACCAAGAAATCACAACAGCGCCTATACTTCCTCAGGAAACTAAGGAAATTCGGCATGTCCATATTAACCCTTACCAACTTTTACAGATGCACTATAGAAAGCATCCTATCTGGCTGAATCACAGCCTGGTATGGCAACTGCTCGGCCCAGGACCGCAAGAAATATCAGAGTCGTGAAGAAAGCCCAGTCCATCACATGAACCTGCCTCCCATCCATTGACTTTATCTACACCTCCTGCTGCCTAGGGAAAGCAGGCAGCATTATTCAAAATTCCTCCCATCCAGCTTACTGACTCTTCCAACTTCTCCCATTGGGCAGGAGATTCAAAAGTCTGAGAACACAAACGAACAGACTCAAAAACAGCTTCTTCCCCGCTGTTACCAGACTCCTAAACGACCCTCTTCTGGACTGACCTGATTAACACTACACCTCCGTATGCTGGTGTTATGTACTTACATTGTGTGCCTTGTGTTCCCCTATTATGTATTTTCTTTAATTTCATTTTCTTTTCATGTACTTAATGATCTGTTGAGCTGCTCGCAGAAAAATACTTTTCAGTGTATCGTGGTACACGTGACAATAAACAAATCCATCCAAACCCTAAACTGTGTCAGGAGCTACTTGACCATCAAAATTCAAATCCTCCAGCAGTTCAAGACACAACAACTGTACTTTCTGCTCTATATGTTCTCAGTCTAGGTGAGGCTGTGCAAGCTGGCTCTAGTGCATGCCCCAGAAGTTGAATAGCCCATCAAAAGCCAGGCTTTAACTTAAACAACGAGCACTTTATCAAGGCAGCAGAAGTGGAAGGTGCCAAGTAAGAAGATTTTGTGCAGAATACAGTGATGTAAACAGCTCTTCAGTAAACTGTTCAACTGATGCAGCTCAGAGGCCTATGCTGAGCTAGTTAAAAATCCCCATAGGTAGAAAGGTTAATGCAAATAAAAAAGCTTACAATAAAACACTATCAGTAGTAGGAAAGGCCACAGACAATGGGTGGGGGTGGGGGTAGGGGTAGGGAGAACACAAGTCATTACCACGTACCGTTCAGGTCTGAACTCCTCAGGCTCTGGCCAGTATGCTGGATCACGATGCAGGACGTAGGCAGGAACCATGACCACAGTCCCCTTTGGAACAGTTAGCCCATTGAGCTGGACATCTTTCTTGCACACTCTGTCAATACGGGGTGCAGGAGGGAACAGCCGCAAGGTTTCAGATATCACCATTTCCATATACTCCAACTGCATCACCCCATCATAGGTGGGAGGAGCCTACACACAAGAGAAACACTTTTAATAACAACGCTACTGATGAGACCATCAATTCACGCGACACGTGGTTAGAAGTGAACAGTGGTTTTAATCGTCTTACAACAGAGCCTGCCTGTGACAAGATGAACTCCAGATGAACTGGCAGGCAGGCTCTCAGCATCAACCTTTATACTTCCGGTTAGGGGGAGGAGCCGTGGGTGGGGCCAAGGGTGGAGCCCAGTACAAACTCCCGTACACTCCCAGTGCATCTCCC
The DNA here is from genome assembly GCF_902713615.1 of Scyliorhinus canicula. NCBI lineage: Eukaryota > Metazoa > Chordata > Chondrichthyes > Carcharhiniformes > Scyliorhinidae > Scyliorhinus > Scyliorhinus canicula. Next base: position 57,306,747 of record NC_052160.1, on the reverse strand, counting down.
CCTATTGGCAGAGCAGCGCAACTGCTCGTGTGCCGAGCTTACAGAGACATGGTACAACATGTGTAATACAGTGTGAATTATGCTACTGTGATTCACCACATTCACCCCCTGTAAAAAAATCAAGTCCGGTGGGGGTGGTGGCTTACAGATTGAGTCTGTCCGGTGGCCGAGTTGTCCGCTGTAATCGGCGGAGCACCGGGGTTGCAGCCCCTTCTGGTGGCTGGATGAGCACCGTCGGTTGGGGTACAATGGCGGACTCCGGGGGCGATTCCGCCCGAGCTTCGTACCCGTCTGGTTCGACTGGGGACGCTGGGAGCTAGCTGGCACGGGCGTGCAAAAAAAAAGTAGCGAACTGGTAGGTGCGGGAGCGTGGGGGGCGAGTTGGGTGGGATGTAGTGTGAGGGGTACCTCGGCGGTGGTATTGGGGGGGTTGGATCCTGCAGGTGCTAGGTCCCGGAGGGATACAGTGTCCTGGCGGCCGTCAGGGAACGCTACGAAGGCGTACTGGGGGTTCGAATGCAGTAGGAGCACTTTCTCTACGAGTGGCTCAGTTTTGTGGGCCCTGACGTACTTCTGGAGGAGTACTGGGCCCGGTGTCTTCAACCATGCCGGGAGCGAAACCCCCGTGGTAGTGCCCCTGGAAAAAATAAAGAGCCGCTCGTGAGGGGTCTGGTTGGTAGAGGTACATAATAGCATGGAGCGCGTCGGGGAGGACTTCTTGCCAATGGGAGATCGGGAGATTCCTGGACCGGAGGGTCAGTAGGACGATCTTCCAGACCGTCGCATTCTCCCTCTCCAGCTGCCCGTTCCCCCTGGGGTTATATCTGGTAGTCCTGCTCGAGGCGATGCCCTTGCCGAGCAGGTACTGATGCAGCTCGTCGCTCATAAAGGACGAACCCCGGTCGCTGTGTACTTGGCTGGGGAAACCAAACAGGGTGAAGATACTATGCAGAGCCCTAATTACTGTGTGGGAGGTAATATCGGGGCACGGGATAGCAAAGGGGAAAATGGAGAACTCGTCTATGACGTTCAGGAAGTACACATTCCTGTTAGTCGAGGGGAGTGGCCCTTTGAAATCGATAGCGAGGCGTTCAAAGGGCCTAGAAGCCTTGACCGGGTGGGCCCTGTCTGGTCTGTAGAAGTGCGGTTTGCACTCCGCGCAGATCGGGCAATCCCTGGTGATGGCTTTTACCTCCTCGGTGGAGAAAGGCAGATTTCGGGCTTTAATGTAGTGGGCGAGCAGGGTGACCCCCGGGTGGCAGAGGTCATTGTGGATGGCTTATAAGCGGTCGCTCTGTGCGCTGGCACACGTCCCGCGGGACAGGGCATCTGGGGGCTCGTTGAGCTTCCCCGGTCGATACATAATATTGTATTTGTAGGTGGAGAGTTCGATCCTCCACCTCAGGATTTTGTCATTTTTAATTTTGCCCCTTTGCGAGTTGTCGAACATGAAGGCAAGCGATCTTTGGTCAGTGATGAGGGTGAACCTTCTACCTGCGAGGTAGTGCCTCCAGTGACGAATAGCCTCCACAATGGCTTGTGCTTCTTTTTCGACTGAGGAGTGTCGAAGTTCCGAAGCGGAGAGGGTTCGGGAGAAAAATGCGACTGGTCTCCCTGCCTGATTTAGTGTGGCTGCGAGAGCTACCTCTGAGGCATCGCTCTCAACCTGGAAAGGGACGGATTCATCCACCGCCCACATGGCAGCCTTGGCAATGTCCTCCTTGATGCAGTTGAAGGCCTGGCAAGCCTCAGCTGACAGGGGAAATAGTGTGGCCTTAAAGAGTGGGCGGGCTTTGTCCGCCTATTGAGGGTCCCACTGGGCGTAATACGAAAAGAAACCCAAGCACCGTTTGAGGGCCTTGGGACAATGAGGGAGAGGGAGTTCTAAGAGACCCAGGTCGAGACGCAGGACTCCGTTTTCCATGACATAGCCGAGGATGGCTAGTCTGGTTGTGCGGAAAACGCATTTCTCCTTGTTGTATGTGAGGTTAAGCTTCTGGGCCGTCTGGAGAAATCGGTTGAGGTTGGCATCGTGATCCTGCTGGTCATAGTACGGAAACGTGGCCCGCAGCCCGTACTGGTCCACCATTCGGTCCATTGCTCGTTGGAACACAGAAACCCAATTGTGACGCCAAAGGGGACCAGAGGAAGTAGAAGAGGCGGCCATCGGCCTCAAACGCCGTGAAGTGGCGGTCCTCCGGGCGGATTGGGAGTTGGTGGTATGCAGACTTCAGATCCACCGTGGAAAAAATCCGATACTGGCCGACCTGATTCACCATGTCTGCAATCCTGGGGAGGGGGTACGCGTCGAGGAGCGTAAACCTGTTAATAGTCTGACTATAGTCTGTGACCATGCGGAATTTTTCCCCGGTCTTGACGGGACTGTTACTGGCCTCTATGATCCCCTCACGTAAAAGCCTCCGGACCTCGGATCGAATGAACACCCTGTCCTGTAGTCTGTACCACCTGATGAGAGTGGCTACGGGTTTACAGTCCGGAGGTTGGCAAAGAGAGGGGGGGGGGGGAGATTTGCAGCGTGGCTAGGCTGCAGATAGTGAGTGGGGGTAGGGGTCCGCCGAAGCTGAGCGTGAGACTCTTGAGATTGCATTGAAAGTCGAGTCCCAATAAGAGTGGGGCGCAGAGTTCGGGCAGGACGTATAGTTGGAAATTAGAGTAGCTAGCGCCTTGGATTGTTAGAGCTGCGACGGTGACCCCTTGGATATGGACAGAGTGGGAACCCGAAGCGAGGGAGGTAGTTTGCCGTGCAGGGAAAACGGGGAGCGAACAGCGTCTTACCAGATCTGGGTGTACGAAGCTCTCAGTGCTCCCGGAGTCAATAAGGCACGGTGTACTATACACATTGATTTGGACCGTCGTCATCGAGTTGTGGAGATGCTTTGGGCGCGATTGGTCCAGTGTGACTGCGTTGAGTTGCGGGTAGTCGGCGGCTCGGTCGGCTGCGCTGGGATGGCCCCGTGATGAGTGCCCGCTGAGGTCGCAGTCTTCAATCGAGTTTTCTAAGTGTGGAGAGGATGGGGCCCAAGATGGCCTCCCCCGTGGATCGCACGTGGCGGGCGGTGAGGAAGATGGCATCCAAGATGGCGGCCCCCATGAGTTGCCCGTGGTGTACCGCGTGGTGGGGGTCCACCAAGATGGCGGTCCCCATGGATCTCACGTGGCGGGTGGGGGCGGAGTCGGGGCATAGGCCGCTGCGTTCCGGGGCCTGCGGGACTGCGAGTGCGGAGAGCGATTACTTTGTGCCGCTGGAGGTTTAGAGGCTGGGGCCTTCCTTGCCAGGCACACTCTGGCGTAGTGGCCTTTTCGCCCGCAGCTGCTGCAGGTTGCGTTGCGGGCCGAGCAGTGCTGCCGCGGGTGCTGGGGCTGGCCACAAAAGTGGCAGGCTGGGCAGCATGGTGGTTGGGTGGCCGTGCGGCGCAGGCCTGGGGGAGTCGCTGGTCAGGGGCCCATGATGGGGTCGCGCAGTCGGCAGGAAACGAGGTGAGGCTACAAAATGAGACCTCCATAGTTGTAGCGAGTTCAACAGTATCTTCTAAATTTAGGGCCCCCTTCTCCAGCAGTCGCTGGCACACGTAATTTGATTTAAGGCCTGCAACAAAGACATCACGGACAGCAAGTTCTCTATGTTCTGCAGCAGTTACAGCCTGATAATTACAGTTCCGGGATAAGGCTTTTAAGTCTCTGAGGAATTCTTCTAGCAATTCTGTAGGGCGCTGGCGGCGAGTAGTAAAAACGTGGCGCGCGTAGACCTCATTAATAGGCCTCACGTACATTCTATCGAGTAGGGCCAGGGCCTCTGTATATGAGCCGGTACAGTTTAGTTGAGTAGATATATGATGGCTCACCCTCACGTGCAGTAGACTGAGTTTCTGCTCCTCCGTCGTTGCCGTGCTGCTTGCTTCAGCCAGGTAGGCCTTAAAACATCGGAGCCAATGCAAAAAGATTTATTTCGCCTCTGCATCCTGCGGGTCGAATTCCAGTCGATTAGGCTTGAGGGCTGATTCCATGGTCATTCCTTACTGTTTCTTAAGACGATTAAATTAATGAGACCATCAATTCACGAGACACGTGGTTAGAAGTGAACAGTGGTTTTAATCGTCTTACAACAGGGCCTGCCTGTGACAAGATGAACTCCAGATGAACTGGCAGGCAGGCTCTCAGCATCAACCTTAATACTTCCGGTTAGGGGAGGAGCTGTGGGTGGAGCCCAGTGCAAACTCCCGTACACTCCCAGTGCATCTCCCCCTAGTGGCAGAGCAGCGCAACTGCTCATGTGCCAAGCTTACAGAGACATAGTACAACATGTGTAATACAGTGTGAATTACACTACTGTGATTCACCACAGCTACATTTGTGAAAATTGGGGTCAGGGCAAGAAAATAACATTTTGTGATAGGGCAATGTAATATTCAAGTTGATGTTTTCATTTGTGTGTGCCGGGGGAGGGAATGACCAGATCAACGGGGTTATAAATCTGATAGGGAATTGAGGAGAAACTTCGTTACCAGAGAAGGGCTTGGATGTGGAACTCTGTGATACAAAGGGTGGTTGAGATGACTAACTTAGACCTGGTGCTGCAAACACTGTCATATGACACAAGAAACATGAGAACAGAGCTAACACCATTAAGTGCATTATATTCATCATGGTCAAAAGCACCAGGCAGAGCTTGTCATTGTGAGAACTGTGGAAATTAAAACTTCAGCACATCAGCTGCATCTACTTGGGTTAGAAATGTTGATGCCAGCGAGTTAATCCATTTTAGCCAAAACACCAAGAACTGAGACAAGTGATTAATATGCAATATACATGCTAATTATAATCCAGGTGCCTCCATACTTGCCTCTATCAGTGAATGAACATTACCCAAAGAGGTGGACACCAGAGAAATGTGGATCAGCAACTAATCCATAGAATTCCTTCAGTACAGAAGGAGACCATTCGGCCCATTGAATCTGCACCGTCCATCCGAAGGAGCACCCTACCTAGGCCCACATCCCTGGCCTAGCCCCATAACCCACCTAACCTGCACATCTTCGGACTGTGGGAGGAAACCGTGGCACTTGGAGGGAACCTATGCAGGCACAAGGATTGATTAAGATTCAAACAGATTAAGGCAAAAATTGGAAAGGGTGGTGGAAACGGACAGTCTAGGGTGTAGGGAGAGAAGTATATGGAAGAAACTATTAGCCTTCCAACAGGAATGACAAATCTCTCAGCGCTCCTAATAACCTATTTCCGATCAAGGCAGAAGGGCAGAGAACAGGTTGTCTAAGTATTGGGCTGGATTCCCTGTTCTTGCGACTAAGTACTGATGCCAACGGAGGATCTATGGTGTTCGAGATTAAATGAATTGGCGTCACACCCGCACCGATTCAGCTCCCGATGAAGGGCTAGCACCAGCGCAGCGTGAAACACATGCAGAACGCGCAAAAAACGGTGGGAGAATCGCCGGGTCCGTGCAGGGCATCCGCTGGGCTGACAAGCTGCAGCCGCAGGTATGCCTACACGCACCAATCCCACCGCAAATGATTGTGCTGGGCCACGTCCCCATCCACCCCTATCCCACAGTCTACCTCCTGGCCACCCCCCACTACTCCCCTCACCCCTGGCAGGAGCCAGTGGCACAGATCTCGGTGGAGTATGGCGGTGCTGGACACTATCGCACACCCTCTCTCTCTCTCCACAGCCACCACTTCAGACTCATGACCATTGTGACCACACGTGGGCCGCGCCATCAGGAACTCAGCCCATCGGTGGCAGAGCATCGCGGATGGTCCCGAAAATGATCTTCAAACGGGGTTCCGACTGCACGCGGTGTGCGTCTCGATGACACCGATTTGGAGGGGGCGGAGCATCGTGACCCGGCGTCAAACCGGCGCCTGCCGCGATTTCGGTGTCGGGAGCCGTTCTCCGCCTGATCGCAGTTCCCGATTTCGGTATCGGACAATCCCGCCGTTGTCTATTAGGAATAAAGAATGAGAAATAAAGTTTACATAGGAGTGAAGAAAATGGGAGAGCCATTCAATGAAGAGTGGCAAAAGGGGGGTGGGGCTATGGGGGTTTTGTCTTAACGCATGGAAGGTAAAAGCAGAATGAAGTGAAGAGGATCCAGGGATATTGGACACCACAGTGCAGCAGGGAATGCAACATCAATGAGGCCATTCACTTCATGGGAACTCATCATCATCCCCAATAGGATAGGAACGGCTCTACTCTCTGTTGTCTCCCTCCCTATCAACATTTGGCTGAACAGTTGTTCATTGAAGAAATATAAATGGACTTGACTTTAAAGCCCAATAAACACAGCACATTGTCGTCATTTGAAAACAATAGAGAAAATCCTGGAAACTGATGGTGATCAAACAGCAAAGAAAATTAGCTCCATTTACTGCCCTAAACACCACTGCCTATGGATTCATTCTTTGAACACACGGCCGTATTATTTAAGCCAAATGTTGGAAAATTACAAGCTGAATGCTCATTACTTTCCTCAGTGAATTCTCCCAGCAGATGAAGTTTCCTCATCACCAGCGAGCTCTCAGGAAATGAACCCCCTCGACATCAGCCATGCCTCAGCTGCTAACACTTTCTCCTCAGTCACAGGATTGTGGCTTTAAATCTACACACTCGAGATTTCGCACAATAATCCTGGTAGTCACACCAATGCAGTGCTGAGGTCTTTCTGATGAGACTTTAAACAAAGGCCCCTCTCAGTTGGAGAGAAAACACCTTATGGGAGGATTTTAGTAGCGAGCGAGTTCTCAGGGGCAATATTTATCTGGTCATTGTCATCTTTCTGTGTGCAGATAGGCTGCTGTATTTTACATGGCAACAATGACTACCAAAATTAGTTGTAAAGAGCTTTAGGATGTCCTAAGGCAGGGCTTTTCAAACTGCGGGTCACGACCCGTGGGTGGGTTGTGGGCTGGTGTCGGGAGGGTCGCAGAGCAATCGGTCGCAGCATTCCCAATTGCGGGAGAGGTGCCCAAAGGCCGCAACCAGCTTTTAAATTAGGAATGCTGGCCATGACCGGCTTTTAAATAGAACGAAGCAGCCTTCCGACCAAACGGTGACAGAGAGCAGGTCACGCGTCCGGCACGTACAATGGCATTATGCGCCCCGTTTGTCCGTGCTTTTGGCGCAAAATCATGGTGGAGAGATTCCTCCATTATCTATCTGGGAGCAAGCAAGCCAACATGACTGTGAAGAACTGGAGATGGATCATTTTAAACAATTAGAAAACTGAAATTGGGAACAAAGCAGTATAAAGATGATTTCTCTAGGTATGGCTTTGTAATTGTGCCAATGCAAATCAGGATGCAAAGCCCATGTGTGTTATATGCAGTGACGCACTGGAAAATGAAAGGTTAAAACCCTCAATACTTCAAAGGCCTTTGAAAACTAAACATGGCGGGTTTGAGGACAACCCTCTTGATTTATTTTCAAAGGACGCAGCAAGAACTCAAATCATAAGCTGAGGTAAGCAAAAATGGTGGGTCGTTTCTTAAAAGTGGGTGCCAGGAAATAAAGTTTGACAAAACACTGTCCTCAGGGTCATGAAAGGTGCTGGAGAAATGCAAGTTCTTTCTTGTCCATTCTCAAGGACTTACTTTGTTTGGAAAAGCCTCATCGATTTCCTGCTGCAGTTTCTTCTGTACGTCTGGGTGCATCGCCAGATTGTACGTGGCAAATGTCATTGTACTGCTACTGGTCTCATATCCAGCTAGGGTAAAGGTCATGGCCTGCGCCAGAATCTCCGTGTCAGTCAGAGCTGCAGAAAACCAGAAGAATCAGAATATTGATCACAAACTTCATCTTATAATACAGAAATAAAAATGTTGAGTTTTCAATGCAAATATTTTTATTATTCCATTCATATTTATTGCTAACTACTTAAAGTGAGCATAGTATGTTAAAGTCCAACAGGTTTGTTTCAAATCATTAGCTTTCAGAGCACTGCTCCTTCCTCGGGTGAATTAAGAGGTATGTTCCAGAAACATATATATAGACAAAGTCAAAGATGCAAGACAATGCTTTGAATGCGAGCATTTGCAGGTAATTAAGTCTTTACAGATCCAGAGAGAGGGGTAATCCCACGTTAAAGAGGTGTGAATTGTCTCAAGCCAGGACAGTTGGTAGGATTTTGCAAGCCCAGGCCAGATGGTGGGAGGCAAATGTAATGTGACATGAATACAAGGTCCCAGTTGAGGCCGTACTCATGTGTGCGGAACTTGACTATAAGTTTCTGTTTGGTGATTCTGAGTTGTCGCGCGTCCTGAAGGCCGCCTTGGAGAACACCTTCCCCGAGACCAGAGGCTGAATGCCTTTGACTGCTGAAGTGTTCCCCGACTGGAAGGGAACATTCCTGCCTGGCGATTGTTGCGCAATGTCCGTTCATCCGTTGTTGCAGTGTTTGCATGGTCTCGCCAATGTACCACGCTTCGGGACATCCTTCCTGCAGCACATGAGGTAGACAACATTGGCGGAGTCGCACGAGTATGTACCGCGTACCTGATGGGTGGTGCTCTCAGATGTAATGGTGGTACCCCATGACGATGATCTGGCACATCTTGCAGAGATTGCCATGGCAGGGTTGTGTGGTGTCGTGATTGCTGTTCTGATGGTTTGTTTGAGGTAGCGCGGTTGTTTGAAGGCAAGTAGTGGGGGTGTGGGGATGACCTTGGAAAGATGTTCGTCTTCATTGATGACGTGTTGAAGGCTGCGAGGAAGATATCGAAGTTTGACAGCTCCGGGGAAATACTGGGGAACGAAGGATACTTGTCGGTTGTGTCCCGTATTTGTCTTCTGATGAGGTCGGCGCGGTTTTCTGCTGTGGCGTGTTGGAACTGTCAATCGATGAGTCGAGCGCCATGTTCCGTTCGTACGAGTGTATCTTTCAGCGTCTGTAGATGTATGTTATGCTCCTCCTCATCTGAGCAGATCCTGTGTATACGGAGGGCTTGTCCATAAGGGATGGCTTCTGCCTTTGGGAGCAGCGTTTTCAGGATCCCAAAATGTATCATGGAGTTCAAACAACCTCTACCTTTAATGTATTGTTGCTTTTGAAGCACACGGGTTGGTCTCCAGGTGTGGTTGTACAATTATGGACACGTGGGTTTTTAAACACAAAACAACGTTTATTCTATGAACTCAACTTAACCTTTTAAATAAACATTGGATCACTTAATACCCCCTTACTTCAAAGATAACCCCGAAAATAATACAACACTAAATAATCGCTCAAAATGTTCCTTCAAACCTCCAAAAGACTTCACCTTTAACAACAGAAACACATCAGGTTAAAGACATTACTATCATGAGTTTAAATCACCCAAATGATTCAGAGATAGTCTTTCTTGGCAGAGATCACCGCAGATCCAGCTCACTGCAAACACAGACACACCCAAGCTCTTTTCTTCAAAACTGAAACTAAAACTCCCAAAAAGCAGAAGTGAGCTCAGCAGCTCCCCCCACCCTCTGACACCACTTCAGTAATATGAGCTGCTCCATTTCTTAGAGGTACATTGCTTAAACATCCATTTCTTAAAGGTACTCTCACATGACACTTCTTTAATGTGTTTAGGGTGAAAGCTGGAGAAGTGGAGTATTGTGAGGTTATCCGATGGCCTGCGGTAAAGCGAAGTGCTGAGGTGACCGTCCTTGATGGAGATGAGTGTGTCCAAGAACGCAACCGATTTTGGAGAGTAGTCCATAGTGAGTCTGATGGTGGGATGGAACTTATTGATATCATCGTATAGTCGTTTCAGTGATTCAACCGGGACATTGGATTCATGTTGCATCACATTTACCCCCCCAACATCTGGCCTGAGCTTGCAAAATCCTACCAACTGTCCTAGCTTGAGACAATTTGCAGATCTTTAAACTTGATTACCCCTCTCTCTGGATCTGTAAAGACTTAAATACCTGAAAATGCTCACATTCAAAGCATTGTCTTGCATCTTTGACTTTGTCTATATACATGTTTCTGGAACATACCTCTTCATTCACCTGAGGAAGGAGCAGTGCTCAAAAGCTAGTGATTTGAAACAAACCTGTTGGACTTTAACCTGGTGCTGTAAGACTTCTTACTGTGCTCACCCGAGTCCAATGCCGGCATCTCCACATCATACTTAAAGTGAGATACTACAGATCATTTCATGTTTCCAATAACTGTGCTAGGAGAATTAAATTAAAATTATTGACTATATTCCCTGCACCATTGTTGGAATAGATTACAAGCTAGAGTTTAGTAAATAAAATGCCAGTCCAAATCGACTTTCTAAAGCTTGATTACTACTTTTATTCTCTTGCAGGATAGTCAGTATTGACAGGCTTAATACTGATCGAAACTCAAGTGCTCAGATACACAAGAAGTGTAAGGACAATTAATGTGTGTCTCGGTTTCCCTGCCCAGTTCCCAGTCTCAGACCCATGATTGGGCAGAATCACAGACCAGGCACCAGACAATTCCCACTGGAGTTTAAAAAAATAACAAATCCCAGCAGGAGTTAGACCTCTCCAGAATGTTCCCACATACCCCTCACTGGGATTTAAGGGGGTGGGAATAGACCCAGTGTCTAAACTGTCAGTCAGGTAAGACGTGGGAAAACCAGAAGACCAGAGAGTGAGAAACAAAAATAAAGTGACGAGTGGGCATTAATTTCAGGAACAGAAAGAAACAAGGATGAAGGGAATGAGGAGCTTTCCACTGATGGTACCTTTGTCTGTTGATTTTCTGACATCATTCTGGTTCCGGGGGCTGGTTTCAGTCACTTGAGAATCAACCATCAGTTGCAGAAAATCCACCCGATCCTGAGAATTCAACAGGGACCATGTGAGGATTCAGCTACAACAGCACAGGAACAGGTTTCTTAGGAATAAAGTCCTAGATCCTGAAATTCCAGAGAGGTGCAAAGGAGGAAGTAGAACGTGAAACATGTTCTGCTTCCAGAGAGGCTGGAATCAGAACCCACACAGATTCTAGTTAGAGAAAAGCAGTCAACACAGTCACACATCCATATCTTTTCAAAGACTGCTCCAGGGGGTATCGGACAGAGCTCCTGATCTGCTCTGGGTATTCTGCCCTTATATTTTACCCACATCAGCTCATTACTATCCTAGTGGAAATCCCCGGGACCCCTCTGTGAGAAAGGTAATCAATCCCAGAGGGATGATCATTCAATCCTTGTGGGAACAAGACAAACATCTGCAACTTTAAATCTTTGGCTTTCAAAGTTTGCCTGCTCCCCTGACAGGAGCAGCAGAGGTCAGTTCCAGTGTGTGCATAAATTACTCTATTGTGCACAGTTGGAACAGAGTCAATACTGAGGACTATAGGTGGCCAGTGGGAGACTCCAATACTTCACTCTGCTGGTGATGGAGCAGGAGTCCTGGAACTCCAGATCCGTAGTCGTTGATGATGCAGGGGAACACTCAGCTCAGCACAGCCTCGTGGATCTTAGAGATGTTCACTTAGTCCCTTCCCAAATACCTCATCAAATCCTCTTTCCAGTTTTTAATCAACTTCCCATCTAGAAGCGGTCATGGATTTGGTTTCGGGTTGGGCGTTCTACATCCTAATTAGTTGCTCTAGCGCCATCTCACCAACCAATGCACAACATGTTCCTCGGTAACATTATAGGTTGAACCTTTCAGTGAGAAGACCCCACTTCTTTTTGCCTCCCCTCACGGCTGAAACTACTCACCTTGATTTGTGTCAGTAAAGCTCTCCAAACCCTCATCAATGATTGTTAAACAAGTCAAGGAGACAGTTACTGTATATTCGATAGTTGCAATCAATTTCAACTCCTCTGATCTTTAACTTAACCAACTTTACTTGGATTGCAAAATGCACAACTTGAGCAAGAAACTCCAGTTTCTCTCCTGTACAATCATTTGCAACATGACATTGTTCGAGACAGTAAGGGTCAAAGTGGGACTGGGGAAACAGTACCACCCACATTATGATGTACAGAGCCACATGGTAGAGTAGTGTATGGTAGAGAGAGTCTGGTAGAAGTCGACATGAAGATGGCACCTAATCAGGGCTGTATCTTATATATATGTATATAGTTGTGTATGAATAAAAGACAGTTAATGTTCAACCTCATAAGCCTCTACATGGGACAACAAACAACCTAAAACATGGCGGCAAGATGAAGGACCCAAAATTCCCAGCAATGAGAAAATGAAGAAACTGCAGTCTGACACGAGAAAAGTACGTTGAACCAGAAGATCTCGAAGAATTTGCAGGAAAGCGCCTAAAACTGTCCATTACAGGCATAGAGGCTGAAGGGCAGAAGAAAGATCCACTGTGCAGCTGAGAAGGTCTCCGCCAGAACACATGGGAGGTCTGTTGTGAGACCAAATCAAAAGCAGAATCAAAGGATTTCGCCAGATTGCAAAAGGGTGGGCAAACTCCGAAACAAAAAGGCTGAAATTAACTTTCAAAGGTGGCATAATAATCAGGTAGCACTGGCAGCTCAATTATTTTAACATCGAACCCCTTCCCCCCTCCCAAAACTCCCCCTACCTTTCCCCCCAGAAACCACATCCCCCAGCATCCAACGCTTCCTCCTCCCCTCTCGCTCGCCTCGTAGGCTCATTGACGCCTGCTATCCAGGCTCCAATGTCCGCAGCCCTCCTCTCCTCTCACCTCCGTTCACTAGCTAACTGACTTTAGCTAGCTAGTGCAGGTAGCTCCCCCCCCCCCGCCAAGACATATCATCCCCTTCCACCCAGTCCCAGAGAAAAAAAACCAAACCCAACAATCCAATCCATACAATTCACTAACATAACATTTAATCGTCGCAACACAGAGCACCCATCAACCCACCATTAACTTAAACTCTATAACAATACAAAGAGAAGTGGATTACAATACAAATCCGTAAAAAGAAAGTTATAACATTAACACATTTTCCGGCTGTTCAAACACACTCCACAGTCTCTCTTCCAGCTCCGCTCTTCATGTCTGTCCCAAGCCTTCTGCCTTTACGAACGCCTCAGCCGCATCCGCTGTCTCAAAATAAAAGTCTTTGCCGTTATACGTTACCCTCAACCTCGCTGGGTACACCATACCAAACTGTACCCCCTTCTTGTACAACATCGCCTTCACTCGCCCAAACGCCGCTCGTCTTTTTGCCAACTCCACCGTCAAGTCCTGGTAGATCCGGACTGTGGTGCCATCCCATAGTATCTCCCGCTTCTGCTTCGCCCAGTTTAACACCTTCTCCTTCATGCAAAACTTATGGAAGCAGATAATTACTGCCCTTGGCGGCTTGTTCACTTTGGGCTTCGGCCTTAACGACCGATGGGCTCGGTCTAGCTCGTACTGGGAGGGGCTCTCACCCTCCCCCATCAGCTCCGCCAACTTCTTAGCGAAGTATTGTGTTTGCCTTGGGCCCTCTGTCCCTTCGGGCAAGCCCACAATTCTCAAATTATGCTGCTTTGAGCGGTTTTCCAAGTCTTCCAGTTTTGCTCCACAAATCTCCCATCGAGGTGACATGGTCGCTGTGTCGTGACATGGCTTCCTCCACTTCCTTCATCTTCTCGCCCTGCTCTCTCACCTGGGCCAATGCCTTTGCCACCGCCACCTTCAATGGGGTAATTATCGGGGCGATTGCCTCCTCCACCAGTAATTTCAATGAGGCCGCTGTCTCCTTTTTCTTGGCCTCCATGTGCCTCGCAAACTGTTTTCTCAGCTTCCCCGCCATCACCTCGGTCATCTTCTCCACCGTAAATAGTGCGGCCCCGCTTTGCAGTTCGGCTTCCGCCATCCTATCACCACTTTTATTCGTCTTCTCCTTCAGCGGCGACCCCGCGTTCCCTCCTTTCTTCGACGCTGCTTTTCGCATCCTTTAGCAGCTTATTGTTTTTCACTTTCTTCCTCTTCTCCCCTCTCTCCCTCCACCCTTCTGTCCTTCATCAATCTGAATTATTCTTTTTCTTTAAAGACAAAGGGGAGAAAAAAAAAACTTCACCCAACTTCTTTAAATCTTCCATCTCTCTTCCTTTCCCCTCTGTACTCATCCAGAACTCCCCTGGGACCAGGTTCCCACCTTCTTTCTTCCTCCTAGGTGGGAGCCATCCGTTGTGGGACACCGCTCTTACATGGTGTCCTGGACTCGGGCCTGCCTCCTCAGCCTCCTCGTAGCTCCGCCCCCGCTGCTCTGGCCCCGACGCCACGCTGGGCCCAGGACCTCAGCCCCCGCCGCCCCAGCACCCACGTGGGTTTCTTCACCGGTTTTTAAACCGGCCCCGCTGGCTGCTCGCGATGGCCCCAAAGGCCAACGGTAGTCGGGGGGTGCGTCGAAACTCGGGGATTGCCCCGAAATCGCCGCGACTCGCGGCCACCGGCGGGAGCTCTTCGCGCTGCGGCCGCCCTGCGCGCCCACAACAGCCCAATTGTTTTAAAGAGCACAGCTTGAAGGATGCTGCAGCCCGGATTTCGAGTCGACACCCTAATCTATGGCAACTGCGCGAGAATGACAAAAAAAGGAATATTTAAATGCAAAGTCAGACAAGAAGAAAAATAAATCAGCTTCAATTCGATTCGTCAAAGTCAGAAAACCAAATAGCTGGCCTAAACGATTTCTTTAAAATATTGTTTACAGAATTGCTGCAGTTTTTAAAACTGTGATGGGAGCTGTGTCCATGACTGTGATGGGAGCTGTGTCCATGACTGTGATGGGAGCTGTGTCCATGACTGTGACGGGAGCTGTGTCTATGACTGTGACGGGAGCTGTGTCTATGACTGTGACGGGAGCTGTGTCTATGACTGATGGGAGCTGTGTCCATGACTGTGACGGGAGCTGTGTCTATGACTGTGATGGGAGCTGTGTCTATGACTGTGATGGGAGCTGTGTCTATGACTGTGATGGGAGCTGTGTCTATGACTGTGACGGGAGCTGTGGCTATGACTGTGGACGGGAGCTGTGTCTAGACTGTGATGGGAGCTGTGTCATGACTGTGAGGGAGCTGTGTCTATGACTGTGATGGAGCTGTGTCTATGACTGTGACGGGAGCTGTGTCTATGACTGTGATGGGAGCTGTGTCTATGACTGTGATGGGAGCTGTGTCCATGACTGTGATGGGAGCTGTGTCATGACTGTGATGGGAGCTGTGTCTATGACTGTGTGGGAGCTGTGTCTATGACTGTGAATGGGAGCTGTGTCTATGACTGTGACGGGAGCTGTGTCCTATGACTGTGATGGGAGCTGTGTCCATGACTGTGATGGGAGCTGTGTCTGACTGATGCGGAGCTGTGTCTATGACTGTGATGGGAGCTGTGTCTATGACTGTGATGGGAGCTGTGTCTATGACTGTGATGGGAGCTGTGTCTATGACTGTGATGGGAGCTGTGTCTATGACTGTGATGGGAGCTGTGTCTATGACTGTGACGGGAGCTGTGTCTATGACTGTGATGGGAGCTGTGTCTGTGACTGTGATGGGAGCTGTGTCTATGACTGTGATGGGAGCTGTGTCCATGACTGTGATGGGAGCTGTGTCCATGACTGTGATGGGAGCTGTGTCTATGACTGTGATGGGAGCTGTGTCTATGACTGTGATGGAAGCTGTGTCTATGACTGTGATGGGAGCTGTGTCTATGACTGTGATGGGAGCTGTGTCTATGACTGATGGGAGCTGTGTCCATGACTGTGATGGGAGCTGTGTCTATGACTGTGATGGGAGCTGTGTCCATGACTGTGATGGGAGCTGTGTCCATGACTATGAGGGGAGCTGTGTCTATGACTGTGATGGGAGCTGTGTCCATGACTGTGATGGGAGCTGTGTCTATGACTGTGATGGGAGCTGTGTCTATGACTGATGGGAGCTGTGTCTATGACTGTGATGGGAGCTGTGTCCATGACTATGAGGGGAGCTGTGCCTATGACTGTGATGGGAGCAGTGTCCATGACTATGAGGGGAGCTGTGCCTATGACTGTGATGGGAGCTGTGTCCATGACTATGAGGGGAGCTGTGTCTATGACTGTGATGGGAGCTGTGTCTATGACTGTGATGGGAGCTGTGTCTATGACTGTGATGGGAGCTGTGTCCATGACTGTGATGGGAGCTGTGTCTATGACTGTGATGGGAGCTGTGTCCATGACTGTGATGGGAGCTGTGTCCATGACTGTGATGGGAGCTGTGTCTATGACTGTGATGGGAGCTGTGTCCATGACTGTGACGGGAGCTGTGTCTATGACTGTGACGGGAGCTGTGTCTATGACTGTGATGGGAGCTGTGTCTATGACTGTGACGGGAGCTGTGTCTATGATTGTGACGGGAGCTGTGTCTATGACTGTGATGGGAGCTGTGTCTATGACTGTGATGGGAGCTGTGTCTATGACTGATGGGAGCTGTGTCTATGACTGTGATGGGAGCTGTGTCTATGACTGATGGGAGCTGTGTCCATGACTGTGATGGGAGCTGTGTCTATGACTGTGATGGGAGCTGTGTCTATGACTGTGATGGGAGCTGTGTCCATGACTGTGATGGGAGCTGTGTCTATGACTGTGATGGGAGCTGTGTCCATGTCTGTGATGGGAGCTGTGTCCATGACTGTGATGGGAGCTGTGTCTATGACTGTGATGGGAGCTGTGTCCATGACTGTGATGGGAGCAGTGTCCATGACTGTGACGGGAGCTGTGTCTATGACTGTGATGGGAGCTGTGTCCATGACTGTGACGGGAGCTGTGTCTATGACTGTGATGGGAGCTGTGTCTATGACTGTGATGGGAGCTGTGTCCATGACTGTGACGGGAGCTGTGTCTATGACTATGATGGGAGCTGTGTCTATGACTGTGACGGGAGCTGTGTCTATGACTGTGATGGGAGCTGTGTCTATGACTGTGACGGGAGCTGTGTCTATGACTGTGATGGGAGCTGTGTCTATGATGGGATCTGTGTCTATGACTGTGATGGGAGCTGTGTCCATGACTGTGATGGGAGCTGTGTCCATGACTGTGACGGGAGCTGTGTCTATGACTGTGATGGGAGCTGTGTCTATGACTGTGATGGGAGCTGTGTCTATGACTGTGATGGGAGCTGTGTCCATGACTGTGACGGGAGCTGTGTCTATGACTGTGATGGGAGCTGTGTCTATGACTGTGATGGGAGCTGTGTCCATGACTGTGATGGGAGCTGTGTCTATGACTGTGATGGGAGCTGTGTCCAGTGACTAGATATAATACGGAGTACTGTATGACGGATTCAATATCTTTTAATTATTATCCGCAGCTCAGTAGTGTTCAAACTTCATTTAATTAGTAGTTGTAGTGATATGCATCACTGTACATACACAAGGGGTTAAGATTAATACACTACAACTAAGTAACCACTAATTGAGCCATTGGCCATCGCATTAAAAAGATCGGGGGTATGGAAGGGAATAGTGGGGGGGGAGAGATAGAGCATAGGGTGTCCTTATATGCCGATGACTTGCTGTTACACGTGTCGGAACCGAGTGTGTCGATAGGAGGAATATTGGAGCTGCTTTGAGTGTTTGGGTCTTTCTCAGTGTACAAACTAAATCCAGACAAGAGTGAGTATTTTGTGGTGTCTCGGCTGGGGGTGGGGGCAGGGGTGGGGGGGGCTGCCATTCCGTATGGCAGGGACTCACTTTAGGTACCCGGGGGTGCAGGTTGCCCGGGAGTGGGGGTGGGCTCCGCAGGTACAACATTTCTAGTTTGGTGGGGAGAATGAAAGCTGATGTGGCAAGGTGGGATGGTCTCCCTCTGTCATTAGTGGGTCGGGTACAAGCGGTTAAAATGAACGTGTTGCCGCGATATCTGTTTATTTTTCAATGCCTGCCGATTTTCCTGCCAAAGGGTTTTTTCAGAGAGATTGAGGGAAGGATTATTTTGTTCATATGGGGAGGGAAGGTGGCCAGAAAGGTGCGGCTACAGAGGGGAAGGCAGGTAGGGGTTTGGGTCTTATGAACCTGATGTATTACTACTGGGCGGCGAATGTGGAGAAGGTGCGGAGCTGGGTCAGAGGGGTTGCTTCCCAGTGGGTCAGAATGGAGGAGAGTTTGTGCAGGGGGTTGGGATTGAAAGCACTAGCAACAGCGCCGCTCCCGATAGCCCCGGGGAAATACTCAGGGAGTCCGGTAATAATAGCTTCATTGAGAATTTGAGGGCAGTTTCACCAACACTTCGGATTGGGGTCAGGGTCAAGGGAAATGCCGATTCAGAGGAACCACAGATTTGAGCCAGGGAGGTGGGATGGAAATTTTCGGAAATGGGAGGAGAAGGGGATTAAGACACAAAGATTTGTTTCTTAGGAGTCGGTTTGTAGGATTGAAGGAGCTGGAAGCAAAGTATGGGCTGGAGCAGGGAGAAATGTTTAGATACATGCAGGTTCGAGATTTTGTCAGAAAGGAGATACAGAGCTTCCCAGTGGAGCCGGCCTCCACATTGCTGGAGGAGGTGCTGAAGAAAGGGGGGCTGGAGAAGGGGGTAGTGCCGGTGGTTTACGGAGCTATTTTGGAAGAGGAGAAGGCACCATCGGAAGGGCTCAACGCAAAGTGGGAGGAAGAGTTGGGAGGGGGTATGGAGGAGGGGTTCTGGTGTGAGGTGCTCCGGAGAGTGCATCCGCCTCGTGCACGAGGTTGGGGCTGAGACAGCTGAAGGTGGTATACGAGCACACCTCACGAGGGCGAGGATGTGCCGATTCTTTGAAGGAGTAGAAGATGTGTGTGAGCGTTGCGGCGTGTGGGGGGGGGTGTGGGGGGGGGGGGGGTGTGGGGGGGGGGGGGGGGGGGGGGGGGGGTGGCTAATCATGTTCATATGTTTTGGTCCTGTCCAAAGCTAGAGGATTACTGGAAGGAGGTTTTTAGGGTAATTTCTAAAATGGTGCACGTGAAACTGGACCCAGGCCCCTGGGAGGCCATATTCGGGGCGTTGGACCAGCCAGGGTTGGAAACGGAGGCAGATGTTGTAGCCTTCGCCCGAAGGCGGATCCTGATAGGTTGGAGAGCAACCTCTCCACCCTGTGCCCTGGCGTGGCGGGGTGACCTGTTGGAATTCTTGACTTTTGAGAAGGTTAAGTTTGAACTGAGGGGCAGGATGTAGGGGCTCTACAATTCATGGGCATTATTCATTATGCACTTTCAAAAACTGGATAACATCAAACATTAGTTGGGGTGTGTGGGTGGGAGGGTTGGGGGGAGGGGGGCTGTGTGTGTTAATGGCGACTATGGGTGATCCCTAATTCCTTTTTGTCATTTGTTTGTGTGAACATGCGAGCTAATGTTTGGGGTTTGGTGGGCGGATAGGATCGTTGTTATTGATTTGGGGATTTACATATTTTTTACTGATTATTGTTTATTGTTGGTGGGTGTAAATTTGGGAGAAAATGTGAAAAAGGAGGAGAATAAAAGATATTTATCAGTTTAAAAAAAAACAAAAAACTAAATAACTACTAGAGGGAGCAGCAGAGATGTATATATACATAGACAAACAGGAAGTAGTCTCTCTCGTCACAGGAACGGCAGCTGGTGAGCAGGACAGACAGGCAGCTCAGATGTAACATAGTATAAGCACTGGAGAGAGAACAAACTCATAGAAATAAAGCATCTACTTCAACTGTAAGACTACGAGCTTTATTCAGACACAAGGAATAATACAGTAGTGTAATAATAAATTAGTATTGTTTCAATCTTTTGATTGGCATATTCTTTGTCAACACTACATCGGGCCATTGTGGAAGAAAGGACAAAGAATATAACATATTACCAATCACGGTAATCTCACATGCTACCAGGAGTAGAAACATAACAGTCATCCCCTGTCCTCTCTATCCTTACCCTCTTTAATGAGGTCTATTCACAGGAAATACAAGAATATTCTCACTACTGGATCCCTAGTTCTGAAGAAAATGCGCAGCGTGAAATACCATGGAAAACAATTTCTGCAGGTGTCTGCTCTCTGCTTGTGACCTCGACAGATGCCCGAAGGAAAGGGTGAAAGCAGCCATCGTCCCTGCCATTTGTAACTTTTAGTGGGAGATTGGAGACCTCTGCAGCAATGCCAGGTCTGTGACCATACAGCAGTCTGCAAACGGACTGAACACACTTTTTAGTAACTGTAAAAGAACAGAATGTTCCCCAGGTACCCGTCTCTCTAATCATAACAATATGGTTGCAGTCACTTCCTTTCGGGTTATTAGAATAAGTTAGAAAAGGTCAGTGTTGAGGGAGAGAGGCAGAACAGGAGGTAGGAACACAAATCACTTCACGGTTAGTTGAACACTCACAGTGTGCACTCCTTTTTGTCTCTTGGCCTTCAAACTCGTCAAGGCGTTCATGAAAAATTCATTCACATCTCTTGGGAATAAGCTGAATCCAAGTTTTTCCAAGATTGGAATAACGTCAGGAAAAATAACTGGAATAAAGGGGGAGAGAAATCATATAGAAATCAATTGCTGTACCTCTGCATGCTTAGGTTTAGAAAGGAGAGAAAGAGAGAGAGAGGAAACGACCGGGGGGGAGAATAAATGAAAGAAAGACAGATTTGTAAAGTCAACTTTCACAGCCTTAAGACATCCCAAATGGCTTGACAGATAAAGGACAGAAATCAGTCTGAAAAGAACAAGGTCCTACAAAAACAGTGTGATAATCAGCATCAACTGATGCTGTTTGAGGTATAAATATTGGCAAGAAACTGAGAATTCCCATTTCTTCAAATTAGTCAGCTGGGATATTGTACACCCACCTGACAGGAAAGACGCTTTAACATTTCATCGGTAAGATGGTGACTTGATAGTGCAGATAGTCTATGCCTCTCTCAAGGTCTACACTTAATTATCAGCCTAAATCATGTGGTCAGGTGTTTGGAGTGAAGCTTGAATCCACAATAGTTTGACTCAGAGATGAACGTACTCCCTGCTGAGGTGGATTATATTAAAATACAATAGAATCCCTACAGTGCAGAAAGAGGCCATTCGGCCCATTCTGAACTTCTATGGGCCCAAAACACTCTCATTAATCAGTTTGAATAAACTGTAGAGAAAAGCCGTCTAACAGTTTGTGAAATTATAGAGGAAAAGGGTTCACATAGGCAAAGCTCATTAGGTTAAGTTTAGATGTAACCTGGAAACTAATGACGTGTGCTGTTAATGATTTGCCTTTCCCATCTTTAGCTCAGATGGTTAACATTGTTGCTTCACAGCGCCAGGGTCACAGGTTCGATTCTCGGCTTGGGTCACTGTCTGTGCGGAGTCTGCACATTCTCCCCATGTCTGCGTGGGTTTCCTCCCACAAGTCCCAAAAGACGTGTTGTTAGGTAATCTGGACATTCTGAATTCTCCTTCAGTGTACCTGAACAGGCGCCGGAATGTGGCGACTCGGGGATTTTCACAGTAACTTCATTGCGGTGTTAATGTGAGCCTACGTGTGACAATAATAAAGATAATGATAATAATAAAAGGATTTTTCCACAACTTTCCTGAAACATTGCAGTGAGGACCTGCGTGAATGGAGCAAAGAACAGCATGGTGCCTCAACCAAAGGAAAATAAAGTCTCAAATAAAACAATTTTGAATCACTTACATAAAAAGATAAGCATAGGATCAAAGATGTTGAATTCTAGTAGTTTCTTTGTGTTTCTGGCAAATGGGTCATTGGGGTTGTTAATGGAGTCGACATCCACACTGAATGCGGTGCTGATGATCACATCCATGCTATATGCTCCAAAGATACTGCAAGAGAAATGTTTTTGTTACAACTGCTTACAACGTGACACAAGGAAAAAAATGCTGGAAAAACTCAACATGTCTGGCACCATCTGTGGAGAGAGAAACAGAGTTCACGTTTTGAGTCCAGTATGACCTCTTCAGAACTGTTCCAACGCCCTTTTTTTGCCAGTTGACCACTGAGGCAGAATAAACTATTCCAAAGAAAGTGGAGCTCAGAAATGGGCCATTCAGCCAAATTGGTCTATACTGGCACTATTGTTCCACGTGAACTTGCTCCCACCCATCTTTACCTAAACCCATCAACATATTCTTCTATCCCTTTCTTCCTCATGCAAATCACAGCTCCAGGGTCCCAGGTTCGGTTCCCGGCTGGGTCACTGTCTGTGCGGAGTCTGCACGTCCTCCCCCTGTCTGCGTGGGTTTCCTCCGGGTGCTCCGGTTTCCTCCCACAGTCCAAAGATGTGCGGGTTAGGTGGATTGGCCATGCTAAATTGCCCGTAGTGTCCTAAAAAGTAAGGTTAAGGGGGAAGTTGTTGGGTTGCGGGTATAGGGTGGATATGTGAGTTTGAGTAGGGTGATCATTGCTCGGCATCGAGGGCTGAAGGGCTGTTCTGTGCTGTACTGTTCTAAATCTAAATGCACCCATACATACCCATGTGACAGGAGTTTAGCTGGGCAGCTCTTAAGAGGGAAAACATCCATCAATGGTTATCGCTTGACCATCTGAATATGGAGCTACGTCCAGACAGCACCATCTCTCCAAACATCAGCAGAGACTACATCTTGATACTGAACCCTAAGCTGCCACTGGACATCAGGACGCAGTGATCTGTCACACACGATATGGACACAAACCTGCAATTATATTAACATTGTACACAGAGCGGTGGTTCAGCAGGACCTTTGTGTGATTATTGACAAACACCCATCATCTTGCATTTGTCAGAATCCTGCCACGTTTACGTCCTGAATTAATCTGGCATTGGGAGAGACGTGGTCCAGTCAGTTTTGACGTGGCAGTCAATGATAATTTAGTCCCCACATAGATGTCGATGAACACGGAGGCGATTTGCTGCAACACAGCTTTCATACCATCACATCTTCCCACATCGTCCATAACACAAAGGCCAATCCTTCCTATGAATCCTAAGTCACTGATTGCACAGTCGTTTAATGAAATCAATATTGATTTTTGACATTCTGTAACTTAACATTTTAGCGGGCATTTCAGTGTCAACCACATTGCTTCGGTCTGGAGTCACAATTAGACCAGACCAGGTAAGGATGGTAGATTTCCTTCTCTAAAGGGCATTTCTGAACTAGATGAGTTTTTAAAACAATTAACAATGGTTTCATGGTTATCTTTTAACTCCAGGTTTTTATGGAATTCAAATTTTACCATCTGTCCCAGTGGGATTTGAACCCAGGTCCCCAGAGCATTATCCTGGGCTCTGGTTTACTACCCCAGTGACAATACTACTGCGCCAATGCCTCCCTATAAAACAGATAAAGGGACCGCTGAGCCTCGCCAGGTTTTGGGCTCATCCATTGTGTCACCAACCTGTCCTCAAGTGGTCACTTAATTATCACTAATTCACTATCCATCGCTGCTGGGTGGGTATCAGGTGTCAGTGTGACCCAGTCTCCAGCAGGATCTCTCGGAGACGAGATCACATCGAATAGGTGAAATGGCACACACTTTTGAAACTACCCCCACTTTTTATTGGGTTTTTGAACAAAGTATATTTACCGTTATGTACACAAGATAAGAATCTCGCTGCCATCTCACACTCACCTCCGCTTCTGCCGTTCCTCCCATCTTTTGTCTTTATTCTCCTCGTTCCCTGCTCCTGGAGATGCCATGTTCGTTATTGTATCCCATGAATTCCTTCCGTCTCTCAATTCCCTGCCTCCCCCCACCTCCCTGGTTCTCCTCTCTTGTTCCCTGTCTCTTCCCTCTCCCCACCCTCCCCTCCTTTCTTTCCTCTTAGGTTTAGATGTCCCCCCCACCCCGCCCCCCTGTCTATCTCTCCCTCTCATGCTTTGGCTACTTTCTCCTGATTCTTGGCTACCTGGCTATTCTTCCGCTTGTTTATTGGCCACAAACAGGTCCCGGAACAATTGGGTGAATGGCTCCCACGTTCTGTGGAAGCCATCGTCTGACCCTCGGATGGCGAATTTGATTTTCTCCATTTGGAAAGATTACGAGAGGTCGGACAGCCAGTCTGCAGCTTTGGGTGGTGCTGCTGACCGGCAGCCGAACAGGATTCTATGGGGGGCGATCAGGGAGGCATAGGCAAGGGTGTCCGCCCTCCTCCCCAGGAATAGATCTGGCTGGTCCGAAACCCCGAAGACCGCCACTTTCGGGCATGGCTCCACCCTCATCCCCACCACTTTGGACATTGCCTCGAAGAAGGCTGTCCAGTGCCCTGCAAGTCTGGGGCAAGACCAGAACATGTGGGCATGGTTGGCCGAGCCTCCTTGGCACCGCTCACATCTATCCTCCACCTCAGTGAAGAACCTACTCATACGGTTCTTGTTAAGTGGGCTCTATGTACCACCTTTAGCTGCATCAGGCTGAGCCTTGCGCACGTGGAGGTAGAGTTGACCCTATGCAGTGCTTCGCTCCAGAGTCCCCACCCTATCTCAATCCCCAGGTCCTCCTCCCATTTCTTTCTTGTTGCGTCCAGTACGGTGTCTGCCCTTTCTATCAGTCGGTCATACATGTCACTACAGTTTCCTTATCTAGTATGCATGCGTTCGGTAATTCTTCCAGTAATGTCTGTCGTGGCGGTTGTGAGTACGTCCTTGTCTCCTTTCGTGGGAAGTTTTTGAGCTGTAGATACCTTAGCTCGTTCCCTCTGGCTAGCTGGAATTGCTCTGTCAGTTCGTCTAGTGTTGCGATCCTGCCGTCCGTGTCTAGGTCCCTGACTGTCTGTGTCCCTCCGTCCTGCCCCCACCTTTTGAAGGTGGCGTCAGTCAGTGCTGGTGGAAACCTATGGTTGTTGCAGATGGGGGCTTTACCCGACAGTTTGGTCAGGCCAAACTGCTGTTGGTTCCAGGACTGGAGGGTGGCTATCACCACCGGGCTGCTGGAATGTTTTTTGGGTGGGGATGGGAGTGCTGCCATGGCAAGGGCCCGGAGGGAGGTCCCCATGCAGGAGGCTACTTCCGCGCGCACCCACTTGGCCTCTGGCTTCTGGATCCATCTCCTTATTCGCTCGGCCGTCGCCACCCAGTAGTAGAATTATAGGTTTAGGAGGGCGGAGGGCTACTCCCCCCCCCACCCCACCCCCGGATTTTGTTTTTTGTAGGACCTTCTTTGGGATCCTAGCATTCCCCCCCCCCCCCCCCCCCCCCCCCCCCCCCTCCCCATATGAACAATGAACACCATGATTAGTTTGTCCAGCGCTTTGCAAAAGGACTTGGGGATGTAGACTGGGATGGATCTGAGTAGGAAGAGGTACCTGGGCAGCACGTTCATTTTGATCGTCTGGACTCTCCCCGCGAGGGAGAGTGGGTGTGTTCCATCTTTGCAGGTCCTTTTTTACTTCCTCTGTCAGAATGGTGAGGTTCCATTTGTGGATCCCTTTCCAGTCATGGGCTATTTGGATCCCCAGGTAGCGGAATTTGTGGCGGGCTTGTTTAAACGGCAGTCCCACTCGTGCTCTCCCCCCCCCCCCCTTGCGGGTGTACTGGGAAGATCTCGTTTTTGCTCATGTTGAGTCTGTAGCCCGAGAAGGCGGCAAACTCTTTCAGGAGCGCGATGATTCCGTCCATGCTGCTTTGTCTGTCTGAAATGTAGAGGAGCAGGTCATCTGCATAGAGTGAGACTCTGTGCTCTCTGCCGCCCCTTCGGACCCCCCTCCAGCTTTTTCCTGCTCCGAGTGAGATTGCTAGTGGTTCGATCGCTAGAGCGAACAGCAGCAGGGACAGTGGGCATCCTTGTCTGATGCCCCTGTACAGCTGGAAGTATCGGGAGTTGGTGTTGTTGGTCCGTACGCTCGCCATGGGAGCGTTGTATAGGAGCTTTACCCAGGAGGTGAACCCTGTTCCAAGCCCGAACTGCTCCAGTACCTCTATGAGGTATTTCCATTTGACTCTGTTGAAGGCTTTTTCTGCGTCTAGGGAAAAGATCACCTCTGGTGTTCTCTACCCGGAGGGGGTAATTATCACGTTCAACAGGTAATGATGCCCTGATGTTAGAGGTAAGCTGTCTACCATTGACAAAGCCCGTCTGGTCCTCTGTGACCACCTCAGGTACACAGTCTTCTAGACTTTTGGCTAGGATTTTGGCCAGTATTTTGGCATCCGCGTTCAGCAGTGAGATGGGTCTGTGTGACCCATGTTCCGTTGGGTCTTTGTCTTTCTTAGGTATCAGCGAGATTGAGACCTGTGCTAGCATGGGTGGCAGTGTGCCCCTAGCTAGCGAGTCTGTGAACATCTTCCAAATTGTTTGTAGAAGTTCGCCGGGAACCTGTCTGGTCCCGGAGCCTTCCCCGCCTGCATGGAGCTAATGCTGTCCATGATCTCTCCCAGTGCTAGTGATGATCCAAGCCCCGTTTTCTGCCCTCCCCCACGACTGGTATGTCCAGTCCATCAAGGAACCGTTTCATCCCGGACTCCCCATTGGGGGCTCTGAGGTGTACAGCCCTTGGTACAAGGCCTTGAAGGTTTTGTTGATCTTTTCTGGTTCTGTTTCTAACATGCCTCTAGTATCCCTGATTTGTGCAATTTCTCTGGTGGCTGCCTGCTTTCTCAGCTGGTGTGCCAACAGGTGGCTGGCTTTGTCTCCGTGTTCGTACAGGGTCCCGCGCGCCTGGCGGAGTTGGTGCACTGCTTTCCTGGTGAAGAGCAGGTCAAAGTTCCTTTGTAGTTCTTTCCTCTCGGCCAGGAGCTCTACGGTCGGGGCCTCGGAGTATTTACGGTCTGCCTTCAGTATGGAGTCAACCAGCTGCTGCCTAGCCGCCCTTTCCTCCCTATCTCTTTGCGCTTTGAAAGCGATGATTTCCCCTCTTAGTACGGCCGTTGGCACTTCCCAGAACGTGGAGGGTGTGACCTTCCCATTCTGGTTGTTCTCTGTGTACTCTGCTATGGCCCGCGATATCCTTTTGTTGAAGGCCTTGTCAGCTAGTAGGGTAATGTCCAACCTCCATGTGGGCGTTGGGCCCTTCCCGTCTCCAGCCTCACGTCCATGTGGTGTGGAGCGTGGTCTGATATCACAATTGCGGAGTATTCCACTTTGTCTGTCCCCGGAAGCACCGTTTTCCCCACCACAAAGAAGTCAATTCTGGTGTATACGTTGTGCACTGGGGAAAAGGAGAATTCCTTCTCCCCTGGGTGGGCGAACCTCCAGGGGTCCACCGCTCCCATCTGCTTCATAAAGTGACTGAGTTCCCTTGCCATGCTTGAGGTTTTCCCCGTTTTGGGGTTTGATCTGTCTGTCTTTGGATCCTGTACACAGTTGAAGATCCCCCCATGATTAGTCAATGCGTCGCTATGTCAGGGATTTCTGCCGTGGTCTTCTTGATGAAGCTCGTGTTGTCCCAGTTGTGAGCGTACACGTTAACTAGTACTACTGGTGCCCCATCCAAGGCCCCACTGACCATGATGTACCATCCCCCCGGGTCCGTAACCGTCTTTATCGCCCTAAACATCGTCATCTTGCCGATCAGTATCGCCACCCCCCTGGCTCTTGTCCCATAGCAGGAATGGTAGGTTTATCCCACCCAGCCCTTTCTTACCCGCAGTCGGTCCTGCTGTCTCAGATGTGTCTTTTGGAGCAACATTATGTCGGCCCTCATATTTCTTAGGTGGGTGAGGACCCTGGATCTCTTCACTGGGCTGTTGAATCCCCTTATGTTCCAGGTGACTATCCTGGTGGGGGGCTTCTGCCCCTGCGCTCCTGTGGGATTAACCATATTTACCTGGTGGATGCGCCTCTGCCATCCGGGGTTTCCCTTTGTTAGGGGGCTGGATGGCCACTGTCACTGCTCTCTCCATGCAGTCCGGCCCCTGTGCTCCGGGGTTTCCCTTTGTCCCGGGGGCACCCGACATGGCCGCCCACTGTGCGTCTGCCACGTGGGTAGTCCCCTGCACTCTGGGGTCTCCCTTCACCCAGAGACCGTACTGGGTGGGTACTTGCAGCGATTCCTTGGTTTGAGCCCTTGGTTGTGGCACTTTGTTACCCTATTCCTTTTCTAGCCTTGTTTGTCCCTCCTCCCCTATGTCCCCCCTCCCCGGTCTCTCCCTCCCTGTCCCCCCCCCCCCCCCCCCCTTCCCGGTCTCTCCCTTCCCCCCCCCTCTCCCGTATGTCCCTCTTTCTCCTGTTCCTATCCCCGTTTGCTCTCCCGCCTCTGCTGTGTGGTCCCCCCCACCCCCTGCCTGGTGCCTTGCCCCCTATTGGGGGCGCACTGTGGCCCTGCTTTGTTGCATGCCCCCAGCGCTAGCTTTCCTGCTAGTGCGGTGGCCCCCCCCCCCCCCCCTCGAGAGTTACTGTCTCGCTTCTCCCCTGCCCGGCCTCTGCGGTTTTCTGCCCGCTCTTCCCCTGTTCTACCCTGCACTCCTCTTGCTTGCTCTCCCTTCTCCGCTACTCTCGTTCCCTCATGCTGGGGCCTGGTCTCCCACCTGAGGCGGTCCCTTGGGCAGTGGTTTGCTCTTTGTTCAGGGTGCGCTCGGCGTGGCGGGGCGGGGGGGGGGGCTGGCGTTGCCTCACCCCCCCTCTCCCCCCCCCCCCCCCCGTCGGCGTGTTGTTGCCCCTTGCCAGGGGCCCCTTAATTCTACCCTAGCTGCTGGGTTTCCAGCCCGTGTTCCTCGACAAACTTGTTTGCTTCGGCGGGGGCTGTAAAGAAGTATTCTCTTTCTTGGTATGTGACCCAGAGTTTCGCTGGGTACAGCATACCAAAACGCACGTTGCTCTTGTGAAGAGATGCTTTCGCTCTATTGAATTCAGCCCGTCTCCTGGCTAGGTCTTCCCCAATGTCCTCGTACATTCTAATGGAGCGTCCTTCCCATTTGCAGGTTCTGTTTTTCCTGGCACAGCGCAGGATTGTTTCCCTGTCTTGGTACCGGTGCAGTTTAGCTATGACTGCCCTCGGATGGTCCCCTGCCTTGGGCTTCGGGCGCAGCGACCGATGTGCTCTGTCCATTTCTGGTGGATTGGGAAAAGTTTTCCTCCCCACTAAGTTGCCCAGCATCTCAGCCACGTATGCTGTGGGGTTTCTACCCTCGATCACCTCTGGGAGGCCCACTATCCTGACATTTTGCCTTCTTGAGTTGTTTTCCTGGTCATCCACTCTGCCCTTCAGGCTCTCCTGTGTTGTGTCCAGTCTCGCCACCTCCTTCTCCAGGGCCGTGATCCAGTCACTCATGTCAGTCGCTGCTTTCTCAAGCTCCTTAATGGTCGCCTCTTGGGCTTCCAGTTTCTCCCCTTGGGCTTCCAGTTTCTCCTCTGCTCTGCCCATGGCATGCTGCAACGCCGTCAGGGCCTTGGCCACTGCTGCCTGCACTGCAGCCTCTATGTCTGCTCTGGCCTCTGCCTTGTTTACCTGCTGATGTTCCCTCAGCGCCTCAGCAAAGGCTGCCTTCCAGTTCCAGTTCTCCCCTGGCCCAGGAGGAGAATGCACCTGTCTGCCCAGTTCTTTTTGATGTGGCGATACTTCCATTCCGCCATTTCGTGCGCGGATTAGCTCGTCTGAACTGGCTCCCCAATTGCCCCGTCTGCCTTTGGTACCCCTTCTCCCTCTGCTTTGGCTCCCTTCTAGCATTTTTTTCCCCCTTTTCCCTTTCTTTTTTTTCCTTTCCCCCCTTTCTATTCCTCCTTTTCATTTGTTGCTTCCTTTTTCTATTCCACTCCCTTCTCTCCTTTACCACTTTATTTTTCCTCTTTTATAAAATTCTTTTCAGGAGAATCTGTTTTGGGTGAGGAAAAAAAAGTGATAAAAGAAAATTCCTCCCCCCTCTTTAAAAGTTTTCTTTTCAAAGTTTTGCTTTTTGCAAAAGTTCTTTTTTCCTTCCTTTTCCCTCACTCAGCCAGGGTCGAGAGAGAGAGAGGCTTCTGGTCGGGAGTCCCTCTTTGTTCCTGCCTCGTGGTGGTCGCCGCCGGTGGGGGGGTGGGGGTGGGGAGGGGAGGGGTGGGGGTTGGGGGGGGTGGGCAGGGTCAGTCCCCGCTGCTTGGTCCAGGCCGCCGCTCGTCGCACCCTGCCGAGGGGGGGCGGCGGTCGTCGGTCGCTCCTCCGTTCCTTCCTTCCTGTAGGTTCGGCCCTCACTTTGGTCTGGGCCGCCACTTGTCCTGATCT